>NC_058520.1:560268582-562768582 GCF_904849725.1 Hordeum vulgare subsp. vulgare
CTCTTAATATGACCAAATGCATGTCTCAAAACTAATTGAGAGGAATCAAACTTCTCTTTCTAATCAATGCACATGAATATGGAAGTTTTATTGTATCCTCTTTGGGTGCCTATCACCTTTGGGACTACTTTCATAGCATAAGCCAACTACCAAGTTACTTAGAGAGAGCACTCTCAAAAAGATATAAGTCAAGATTGAGAGTTCTTATTTCTCCAAAATATGACACCACCATGCTCTAAAAGATCTAAGTGAAGCACTTAGAGCAAAGTTATCTAGCTCAAAAGATATAAGTGAAGCACATGTGAGCTAAATTGCCTAACTCAAAAGATATAAGCGAAGCTCAAAGAGTATTCTAGCAAATTCACGATGAGTGCATGTATCTCTCAAAAGGTGTGCAACAAGGATGATTGTGACACAACAAAAATAAAAGACACCTATAATACACGACGCTCCAAGCAAAACACATATCATGTGGTGAATAAAAATATAGCTCCAAGTAATGTTACCGATGGATTGAAGACGAAAGAGGGGATGCCTTCCCGGGGCATCCCCAAGCTTAGGAGTTTTGGTGTCCTTGAATTTGGCTTGGGATGCCTTGGGAATCCCCAAGCTTGAGCTATTTCCACTCTTTATCCCTTTGTCCATGAGAACATCACCCAAAACTTGAAAACTTCACAACAGAAAACTTAAACAGAAACTCATGATATCATCAGCACAAGAAAACAAACTACCACCTCTTGAGGTACTGTAGCAAACTTGATTTGTATTTATATTGGTGTTAGATTACTGTATTATCACTTTTACATGGCTAGTACTCCCAATACTATCCATAGTTTCATCAAAATAAGCAATCAACACAACAAAAACAGAATATGTCGAAAACAGACCAGTCTGTAGCAATCTGTATTCTTCGTATACTTCTGGTATCTCAAAAATTCTGAAAACTTACGATAGTATGGGAAATTGGCATATAAACCAGAAAAAGAAAGAATCAACTCAAAAGCTCTTTCTGGATAAAAATGAAAAATACTTTCGTGAGCAAAAAGTTTCTATCTTTTTCCAGCATGATCAAACAACCATCACCAAACTAGTCATAAAGGTTTTACTTGGCTCAAACACAAAAAGAAACACAAAAGACACAATTATAACAGAATTATGATGGCGTGGACGCAAAAAAATAGAAAGCAAAAAGCAAAGTTAAATTCACTGGGTTGCCTCCCAACAAGCGCTATTGTTTAACGCCCTTAGCTAGGCATAAGGCGATAGAATCACGTATCGTCGTCTTTGGTACTCAAACCATAAGTAGCCATCATCATGGATTCATAAGGCAATCTTATTTTATTTCTAGGAAAATGTTCTATGCCCTTCTTTAAAGGAAATTGAAATCTAATATTCCCTTCCTTCATATCAATGACATCACCAATAGTCCTTAGGAAAGGTCTACCAAGAATGATAGGACATGTAGGATTGCAATCAATATCAAGCACAATGAAATCTACGGGTACATAGTTCCTATTTGCAATAATATGATGCGTGCATTGCTACCCCTTCTGTCACTGGGTGAGGTCACCGCACGGTATGAACCCAAAACCAAGCACTTCTCCCATTGCAAGAATCATAGATCCAGTTGGCCAAACAAAACCCACAACTCGAAGAGAATTACAAGGACATGAAATCATGCATATAAGAGATCAGAAGAAACTCAAATAAGATTCATAGATAATCTGATCATAAATCCACAATTCATCGGATCTCGAAACACACACCGCAAAAGAAGATTACATCAGATAGATCTCCATGAAGATCATGGAGAACTTTGTATTGAAGATCCAAGAGAGAGAAGAAGCCATCTAGCTACTAGCTATGGACCCGAAGGTCTATGGTGAACTACTCATGAATCATCGGAGAGGCAATGGTGTTGATGAACAAGCCCTCCATATCGGAATCCCCCCTCCGGCAGGGCACCAAAACGTGCCCGAGATGGGATCTTGTGGAGACAGAATCTTGCGACGACGGAAAAGTATTTTCGTGGATCTCTCCCTTGGTTTTGGATTTTCGGGGATTTATAGGCGGAAGAAGTAGGACAGAGGAGCCACAGGGGGCCCATAAGCCTGCTAGGTGCGGGCCCCCCATGCCACGGCTAGGGGGCTTGTGGCCTCCCCTGGCGCCCTCTGCCTTGGTTCTCAAGCTCCGTGTGTATCTTCTCTTGCGGAAAAAATCTTTTCGGAGGTTTTATTCCGTTTGGACTCCGTTTAATATTCTCCTATGAAAATGGTCAAAAACACGGAAAAAATAGGAACTGGCACTTGGCACTGAGTTAATAAGTTAGTCCCGAAAAAGATATAAAAGGCATACAAAACATCCAAAGTTTGACGAGATAATAACATGGAACCATAAAAAATTATAGATACGTTGGAGACGTATCAGCCTCCTCAGGTCTGCTCCCTCTCGTCCTTCTTCTTCTCCTTCTTCTCCGACACTGTGTACGGCTCCTCGACAAGAATTTCCGTCAGCAAGTCCGTCCTAGGTCCCTCTGGCAGCGGTGCCGGGCCATTAATCCGTCTGGCTTTCTCTAGCCAGTTTTGTGAATGTGTGGAAGAAAGGATTAAGTGCCTTGTTAAAAGGTAGCACCCGAACACAAGAGTAAAAATTTGACATACCACTTTAGGAGGGTGTGCGTCGTCAATGCCGGTGTCTTTATCCTGGGCCGGCTAGACCTTCTAGGAGTTAACCAACACCTTCCACAACTTTTCATGTGTGGTGCAATAAAAGCAAGCACGATGGCAGGGTATGTGGGCTTGTAGAACCACATCGGAGTAGCCCATTCTTGGAAAGGTAGAAGACGATGGAAAACCATGACCTGAACCATGTTGGTCGGTTAAAGCCTCCTCTCTATCAACTTCGATATGCACCTTTGTGGTGACTCCACCTTCATGGTTGACCCACAGTCGAGCCCCTCCCTCACCCACGACACCAACCTTGTGGGAGGTCCGGATCTGAATTCGGGGAGCGCAACCAGTCCTCACCACAGGGTTTTGTGATAAACTATTCCCTTTGCCATATTTTGGCGGTATCTATAAAAGTACCATTCGGCCACTCTTCCCGGGGACTTTGCTGACTTTCAACCACAAGAGGAAGTGTCGGTGGACCCGCCCAAAGGCCCCAGAGATAATGATGAAGGCCGAGATGTGCAAGAAAGAGTTCGGGGCGAGATCGTGAAAATCTAACCCGTAGAAGAACATCAAACTCCTCACAAAGGGGTGGAGCCGGAAGACGAGTCCCTGAACAAAATGAGGGACGAACACCACCCTCTCGCCTTTCGTCGGTGTGGGGATGACCTGGCCCTTATGTGGGGCATGATGGGCTACACTGTCCGGCAGATAGCCGGTGCACTTCCACTCCTGGATGTCACTGTCGGTGACGTCGGAGACCTCCCACTTGCCCTTCGAACCAGAACCAACCATGGCCGAACTTGGGAAGTGGCTTAAGGATATTGGAGGGAAGGTTGAATAAGGGCGCTTAGACCTCAGAAGATTGGGAAGGCAATGGAAGTGTGGGATATGAGAAGCATGTGGAGGCTCTGGTGGTTGTTTCCCTTTTATAAGATGTTGTAATACCAAGAGCCCCTTTACTGCGTCGTGGACCTCGCCACTTAACAATGTAACCATGCAGTTATGAGTGCACGGGATAGCCCAAATCATGAACCATATCCCTTAAAAAAGGGGCACGATATCCATATCAATGGGATGTGCCAATGAAGGAACTGCCTCGAACCGCGAATTGGGTTTTCCTAACTCGTGAGTGGTCATGACCGGTCGCGACCTTTCGCTAAAAAGTTGCCACAAAAAGGTACTTTTCATACTCGAGCGGTTGACCTTCGAGGCTAAGTAACACATACTGCTCGGAAATAGGAATGTCATCGGTGGCCGAACTGATGTTAGTCGAACATAAATGGGCAGAAGAACTCGCCCCACAAGCCGAAGACTTCGGCTACAAGAAGCTGCTGGGAATCAAGACTGCGAGATTGGAGGAAATTTTTGGGGGCTACTGAGGGAGCCCGAAACTAAGGGGTCTGATACGTCCCAAACGTACCTATAATTTCTTCTTGTTCCAAGATCTTTTGGGTGACAATGTTATATGTTTTGCTACACTTCTATATCATTTTACACATATTTGGACTAACCTACTAACTCAGTGCACCGAGTGCCAGTTTCTGTCTACTGATGTCTATTTTGCAGGGGCTTTTACCCAATTTTCGGAAGCCCGAAAAATTCCAGAAAAATATATAAAAATCAGCGAAACAGAAGCTTCCGGATCACCGAAGATGGGCCAAAGGGGGGCCAGGGGCCGCCCAGGCGACCTGCTGGCGCGGCCAGGCCCTAGGCCATGCAAGGAGGCCGCCTGGGTGGGCCCCACCTCCTCCGGTGCCCTCCTTTAGCCTATATTTAGTCCTCCAAGAGGAAACCCTTCAACAACTTCCAGAATCACAAATTTCTCCATTGTTCCGCCGCCGCAGATCTTCCGAGATCCGGAGCGTCAGGAGACCTCTTCCCGGCGCCCTCCCGGAGGGGGGATTGACCTCCACGAGCTTCTCCACCACCATGGATGCTTCCTGGATGTGCCATGAGTAGTCCTCGTTGGACCATGGGTCCATGACCAGTAGCTATGTGATGTCTTCTCTCCAATCTTGTGCTTTAATGGTCAGTCCTTGTGAGCTGCCCTACATGATCAAGGCATCTATGTAATTCTCTTGCTTTTGCTATGCTCGGTTTGTTGGGATCCGATGGATTATGAGATTATGTTCAGATTGTTATGAGTTATATATTTTATTATCCTTTTATATTATGTTACTTAGTGATTCATACATGCTCTCCGTTCCTATTTATTGCTTTGGCCGAGTAGTAGATTGTAACTCCAAGAGGGAGCATTATGCATGATTGTGGGTTCATGCCCCTCGATGTCTAGCTTGAGTGACAGAAACATGAGACTAGGGGATGTGTTGTTGCCACCAGGGAGAAAACAACGGTGCTTGTGACCATGGTTGCAAGGATTGTTTACCTTACGGATAGTTCATTAATGCAGTTGTCCGTTGCTTTGAGTTTACACTTTGGGTGGGGCTCGCAACTTAATGCTGGCGAGATGTTCTGGATAGATATCTCTAGGTGGATGATTGATGCTGATGAATAAACGGTCTACTTGTCTTGGTGTATTGCCCATTACTATTGAACCTCTAACTATCAAGTAGCATAATTAGCATTGCGGTGCGTTCATAATTCTTTTAATTGCCCAACTGTGATTTTTTACCCAAGCATAGTTGTTTATTGTGTTTTGGGAGAGAGACATCATTAGTGAACATCATGTGACTCCGGTCCATATCACCATCATTTTTTACACCTCCATCATTTACCGTTTTCATTTACTTTTCCGTTGCAATCACTATCACTTTTCTCGTTTGTGTTTTGATCCTTTGCAAACTACAAGGCCGGATAGATTGACAACCTCTCTGTACTCGTTGGGAGAAAAGTTATTTGTTGTGTGTGCAGGTCCACGTCTTCTGCTAGCGCCAGGGTGGAAGACCCCTACTTGTTGAGCCTAGGAGTCCTCCTGTTTGATAAACCTTACAGTCTTTGTGTGAGGGAAAATTTGCTGTTGACTACATCTCAACCTTCCACTTGGGGTAACCAATGAGGAGTGAGAAGTATATACATCATCTCGTCATCAAGCAAATTTTTCTGGCGCCCTTGTCGGGGACTCCACTCTTCAAGATAGGGGAGTTGCACGCTATCCTTTACCTCTGCTTTTGAGTATTGTTAGTTTCCTTTCTAGTTTTTGCTTTAGAGTCTTATACCAAAAACCACAAAAAAATAGTTGCTTTCTTCTTGCTTGTTGCCGCTGCTATGGGTTCCACTGAGAACACCATCTTGGGTGACTTCACTAGTCACAACAACAATGATTATACCTTCTCTTCTATTGCTCCAGTTACCACTAAGGGTCTTTTTACAAGTAAACCTTGTGACTATACTAGTCATTATGGAGAATTATGCCCTTGGCATGGTTGCATCGAGAAGCCACAGGATCTTTGGTTTGAAGTTGCTCCTAAACGTCCCCAAACTTGGGAAGACGTCCAAACTCTTATAATAGAGAGCAAATCAAACATAGATGATGATACTACAATTTTACTTAATAGAATGATATTGATTTTGACAATTGTAGTATCTCCGAAGTTATCACCTTTTTGCAAAGAATGGCTAAATACCCCCACACTAGTACACTTAATATTGCTTTCATAGAGCATATTACCAATGCTCTTATCAAAGCTAGGGAGGAGAAGCTCAAGCTAGATACTTCTATTCCTAGAAAACTAGAATATGGTTGGGATCCTATGGTCAAAATTAAATTGAATAATATCTCTTGCTTTGCATTGTGTGATGTTGGAGCTAGTGCTTCCGTTATGCCCAAAAGAATGTATGATATGCTTGATTGGAAACCTTATGATCCATGTTCTTTTGGTGTTCGTCTGATTGATTCTTCCATAAAGAAACCTTTAGGGAGAACTGATGATGTGCTTATTATTGTCAATGATAATTATGTGCCCGTTGATTTTCTTATTATGGACATAGAATGTGATCCTTCATGTCCAATTATTTTGGGACGTCCTTTTCTCCGCACCGTTGGTGCTATCATTGCCATGAAAGAGGAAATCATTAAATTCCAATTCCCCCTTAAAAAGTGAATGGAACACTTCCCTAGAAAGAAGATTAAGTTACCTTATGAGTCCGTTACCCGGGCAAATTATTCTTTTGGAGTTGATAATACTTGATCTTCTTGCATTATGCCTAGCTCAAAGGCATAAAAGAAAGCGCTTGTTGGGAGGCAACCCAATTTGTTTTTACTTTCTATTTTATTGGTCTTGATGCTTGCTACTAATGTATAAACATCATTGTATCTTTATTTTTAAGCTTTGTGCCAAGTTATAGCCTCCGATTGCAAGAAAGTTCAAAAATTGTGACATGCTGTCTAGAAACAGATTCTGTCTTCCTGGCGGAACAATTCGCCAAAAATCACCAGATCATCTTTTTGATCTGAATTGTTTTTAAAGCATGCTCTATATAATGGCCTTTCTGGCATATGTTCTGAGTTTTTTGATTTGAGTTGCATAAGTGCCCCGAATAAATTATTTACTACCTGCTGTTCTGTTTTTCACAGATTCCGCCATGTTTTGCGTTTTCATTGTTTTGCAAATCCTAAGCTTACTTTTTTTGCAAAACCTTTTGGCAATCATGAGAAGCAGTAGCTTCACATGAAAATCTTTATTTCCAGCAGGTAATGAATTATTTTATTAAGGGTACTAACCACTCTAATCAGCTTATGATGAGTTTCGTATGAAGGGAGTTTTCAAGTATGCAATGGGAGATGATGAAAGAAGATACAAGAGTGTCAAGTGCTCAAGCTTGGGGAAGCCCCCATGCATCCCAAGAAATATTCAAGGATACTCAAGCGTCTAAGCTTGGGTATGCCCCCTGTGCATCCCCTTCTCTATCAACAATCAACTGTTCGTCCATCTCCATGCTATATTTTTATCACTTCATATGTTATGTGCTATGCTTGGAGTGTCCCGATCTTTACTTTTTAGTTTGTTTTAGCTTTGCTTGCTGTTAATAACAAGTCGGAACCTTGCCTACCTTGTTTGGGAGAGACACACGCTCCATTCCACTCTAGAACACAACATAGGTTTTCATGCTTATCTTTTTGTGTGTTCTTCATCTTTCCATAGCTAATGTCATGCTTAGCTCTTAGTTTTCATGCTTTTATTTTTAAGAGCTTTTATTTAGGTTGCTTTTGGAACTCTCTTGAGTTTTCATGCCTATATTGTTTAGAGAGTTGGCTCGTTGCACTAAGTTGTGTGTCTTGCATGAGTAGCCAATTGAGATTGCTATTTAAGTATAGTAGTAGCTTGCAATAGTTTTGAGGTATCGATTTGAGTAATGTTTGGACTATTGGTGCTAAGAGCTTGAGCCTATTAGTGACAGTTGTCATATTTTGGGAAATCCGTGTGTTTTTCCAAAACTAAAAATTAGTTGAGAACTCTAGCTACTAAATTGATCGCTGACCTCTGGAGGGGTTGGAATATATAGAGTACCCTCACGTTACCATGATTCAAGGATGCGCAAGGATAACCAAACCCCCAAACACTCCTCTTCGGGGTACTTTTCTATTTGTGAATTTCCTAACTAGATAGAGAGTTACCGATAATAAGTGTATGAGTTCTTCGGACTAATGTGAGTATTCGATTGTTGGCACTTCCACCATCCATATATTGCTAGCCTCTTCGGTACCGTGCATTGCCCTTTCTCACATTGAGAGTTGGTGCAAACTCCGTCGGTGCATCCAAATCCATGACATGATACGCTCTGTCATACATAAGCCTCATTATATCTTTCCTCAAAACAGGCACCATACCTACCTATTAAGGTATTTCCATAGCCTTTCCGAGATACATTGCCATTCAACATCCAGCATCTCATGACTTGATCTTCATGTCATACATGCTTTTGCTTGATCGTAGAGCCGCGTGATAGTTGGGCCTTGCCCCAATTATTTGGACATAACGTGCTAGTATCATTGCATATCCTGCTACACTAGCAGAGGCATACATTTGCGTACATCATGATAGTTTTCACTTGTCTTTTATGTTTAGTACTTCTTATAAAATGTGATGATCTTCTTTTTATTCATGTAAAACATAGAGTGTTGCCCTTAAGTGAGGAAAATATCCCAAAGAGGACAAACGAAAGATCCCAAAGAGGACAAATGAGAGATAAAAAGAAAGAGCCAAAGAGGCCACACAAAAAAAGAGAGAAGGGGGCAACACTACTATTCGTTTGAAAGATCCACACTCGTACTTCATTGCTATATTGGTACTACATAGAGATTATCATTCATGCATAACTATGTGGGGACCCTTACACTATAGAACTTGGTTTGCATATTCCAATGACGAGCCTCCTAAAATGAGCTCTAGGTATTCATGAGCAAACAAGTTGGATGCACCCCCACTAGTTCCCTTGGAGAGATTACCTTGGCTCATATGTGCATACGTTACATGGCAATCCCTACTCCTCACACCATATCTATCATTTGGATTTCTCTCGCATATGGTGATACGTCTCAAACGTATCGACTTTTCCAAACACTTTTGCTATTGTTTTGGCCTCATTCTTGCATGATTTGAATGAAACTAACCCGGAATGACGTTGTTTTCAGCAGAGCTGTTTGTATGGTTTTCTTGTGCGCATGAAAATGGATATTTAGACGTCCCAGAAAACTTCCATAAAAATAGAGAAAATACACACACCAGAAGGAACCATGCGCCATAAGATGGGCCAGAGGGGAGCCACATGGCCCCCAGGCGACCTGCTCCCTGGTCGCGCCGGGAGGCCGCCTGGGTGGGGTCCACCCCCTCTGGTGCCCTACTTTGGCTCCTATTGTTACCCTGATGCAGAAATCCCAGAACAAAAGTCATTTTGCAAGTTCTCGATGTGGAGCCGCCACCACCCTCGGTTCTTCTTTGGGACAGCTAATCTGGAGGCTGTTTTGGCCTCCGGAGAGGGGAAATCGTCGCCATCGTCATCACCATCAGCACTCCATCATCCTCCCATGGCTTCCCCCAACATGTGTGAGTAATTCCCTGCTGTAGGTGAAGGGAATGGGAGAGATTGGATGAGTTAGATCATGTAATAGTTGATCGGATTGTTGGGGGCATGTTGCCTATCATCTACTATGGTGTTTATCATCTTTGCTACTACTTGTTACTCTTAATGCTTGTCACTTTGGGCCCGAGTGCCATGATTTCACATCTGAATACCTTATGTTTTCATGAATATAATTGTGTTCTAAGATCCTATCTATGAGTAGATGCACCTATTATAGTCTGGAACCGACGATCCCAATGGTGACAGCTTGGGACGCCAAAGGGGATAGACTATAGTTTGAGGATTCCAGGTATCCATTGATTGTTAATGTTTTGTTCCGGTGCTCTTTGAAAGGAGCACCTTAATATCCATAAGTTCCTTTTGGCCCCGTTGATAGCGGGATGGTAGGACAAAAGATGTTGTGCAAGTTCTTATTGCAAGCACGCACGACTACCTCGGGATACATGCCTAATATTTCATATATGCCTAGATGATCATTACTTTTCTTTGTGCCTTACCCCAAGTGAAATACATGATATCTCTCATCCATGACCAACCATCCATCTCCCTAGCCTACAGTGCTTTAATATAGCTAGTTACAAGTTGCTTTACTTTCGCCGTTTTACTTTCTTTGCTTTGCCACTTTTATTTCCGTTGCCACCATCACTTCCATATTACCGTTGCTACTAATATTTCGTTGCCAAGCAAGTATATTTCAGGTGCGGTTGAATTGACAACTCAACTGTTAAAGCATATAAATATTCTTTGGCTCCCCTTGTGTCAAATCAATAAATTGGGTTAACTTACCCGCGAAAACTGTTGTGATCCCCTACACTTGTGGGTTATCAAGACCGTTTTATGGCGCCGTTGCCGGGGAGCATAGCTTTATTTACAAGACTCTTGGAGTTATTTTGCTTGCTGGGATTTATTCACTATGGGTAAGAAAGGAGAACCCAAGGTTCCAATTTTACCATCCACTACGAGAAAAGGTATTGTTCTCAGCACTAGCGCTGCGCTTGATTCACCTTTCGTTATAAGTAAGTTTGCTTCACCGCCACCACATGCTGCTTCTACCGAGTCTGTCACTATGCCTGATACTTTTGATGATGCCTCTACTACTATTGATGAGCCTGGTTTACTTGGTTATTTTATGTAGTCTTAGATTGCTAAGGCTGCTAAGCAGTCTGGAATTGCACTTCCTGTTACACGCTACCCCATTGGTAGATCTTTTGGTTACCCAGACTTGAGTGGTCTCAAGGAAAGAATTCTTGATGATGATTATATTGAAATTGATGATGATTTATGCAGGGAGCTTATAGAGTGTGCTGACTCTGACCCTGCGTCTGTTAAGAAGCTGCTTGAAAAGCATTCTATGAAGAACAAATTTACTCCTGATCGTAAATTTGCTTCATCTCCTGTTTGCATTGAGGATGCTGATTTTGATTTATCTGTTGATCTTTCACTTATATCCACATTTGAAGCCGACCCCTTTTATGGCAGAGAAAATGACGATGCTATTGCACACCTTACCAAACTCACTGAGTTGGGTGGCTTATTCACTACAGAGGACAAGAAGAGAAATTATTATGTTACTAAGCTACTTCCTTTCTCTTTGAAGGAAGATGCTAAAGCATGGTATGATGCACTACCATGTGGTTCCATTAAGAGTCCTCAAGATTTAGCTCAATCTTTTGTTGCTAAATCTTTTCCTGCTCATAAGCAACATGCTGCTTTACAAAGAATTTATAACTTTAAACAGTTGCAGGATGAGCACCTCCCTAAAGCTTGGGGGAGGTATTGCACTTTGCTTAAGGCTAGACCGGTACATGGAATCCCTAAGAATGAATTGCTTGATGTATTTTATGCTGGTCTAACCGATGAATCTAGAACCTATCTGGATAGTTGTGCTGGTTGTGTTTTCAGGGAAAGAACTTAGGGCGATGCCGAAGAATTAATGGGCAAGATAGCTAAGAATCATGATGATTGGTCCGTTCCTGAACCACCTCCATCACCCAAGAAGAGAGGTATGCTTTTCTTGAGCCCAGAAGTTATTCAAGAAGCCAAGAAGTCTATGAAAGAGAAGGTATTAAAACTGAAGATGTGAAGAATCTACCTCCTATTGAGAAATTATGTGAGCGTACCACTCACCCACCTATGGTAGAGGTACACACTCTTTTAGAATTCAATGCAAGTGACATCCCTCATGGTAAGCCCCCTAATCAATGTTTAGATAATTTTATTGTCAAGCAAAATCACTTTAATGAGTGGATTCAAAGCCAATTGCATGATAATTCCCTTGCTATCAAAAGTTTAGTTGATGTTTTAAGTAGAACTATTAATGATGTTAAAGGTCTTGTTAAGCATTTTCATATGGTTCAAACTAAGCTTGTACAAATTTCTAATGTGCAAAAAGATTTGCTTGCTAACAATTCCAAACAAGTTGATACGCAGGCATATGGTATAAAGACCCAAGGAGGTACACACACCCAGGACCCCTTTATCCTAAGGGGCATCCAAAGAGGATCGAGCAAGATTCTCAATTGCATGAAGAAGACGTTGTCAGCTCCCCGAAGAAGAAGAAGAAACACAAGGAAGCTGACAACTCCAATGATCCCATAATTGATGAAGAACCTATTGTTGATCCTAACAGTATACCTATTTCCGATGCTGAAACCAAAGATGGTGCTGAACCTGATAAAGATAATGAGAAGATTGATCCTCCTGAGATACAAGAAGAAGAAGCACCCGACAAGCACAAGAGGTATACTAGAGAAGATATTGTTGCAAGAAAACATGGGAAGGAAAGAGAACCATGGGTACAAAAATCAATGCCCTTCCCTGATAAGTCTTTCAAAACTAAAGAAGAAGAGCATTACAATAAATTTTGTGAATGGATGAAACCTCTTTTTCTTCAAATTCGTTTGACCGATGCTATTAAGTTGCCTCCGTACTCGAGGTATATGAAAGATATTGTTACTAATAAAAGGAAAGTTCCTAGTGAGGCAATATCTACCATGCTTGCTAATTACTCTTTCAGTGGCAAGATTCCTGAGAAGCTTGGTGATCCAGGTATACCCACCATTCCATGCTCCATAAAAAATAATTATGTCAGAACTGCTTTATGTGATCTTGGTGCAGGAGTGAGTGTTATGCTTTTCTCTATTTACAAAAGGCTTTGTGTAGATAAACTAATCCCTACAAATATCTCTCTTCAAATGGCTGATAAGTCAACAACCATTCCTGTAGGTATTTGTGAGGATGTTCCCGTTGAAGTTGCTAATTTCTTGATCCTTACTGACTTTGTTGTGCTTGACATGCCCGAGGATGGGAACATGTCTATTATTCTTGGTAGACCTTTTCTTAACACCACATGTGCTATTATTGATTGTAATAAATGAAAGGTGACCTTCAATGTTAATGAGAAGGAGCACACGGTATATTTTCCGAAGAAGATTGATAAAAGGCATGACCTTAATTCTATTGAGAATATTGAGACCGTGAAGGTTGGAGAATGGGATTGTCCTCTACATGTGCACCAGAAATACAAAACCATTATGGTGGGGACAATATCCATTGAAATAAGGGTACCATAATTGCTTTATAAGAAGTGAAACTTTTTGATCAAATATAACACCTATTTGATAGTAAGACTTCATCAACGTTGCTAACAAATATGTTTTATATGAGTAAAAAGAGAAGCATGTTATGTTTTCATTTCTTTTATCTTTCATCCTCCTTGCTGTACCAAAGTTTAATGTTTTTGAAGCTTCATATATTTAACCAGTGTTTCGAGCTTTCCGGAAGTTTTGCAGCTTTCAGTATTTCGATTTTTTTTCAAAAGTGAAGTTGTTAGAAAAATTCCAAAAAAATAAAATAAAAATTTCCATTGAAAAAGAGACGCACGGGCACGTGGAGCGAGCCAGGGGGTACCCTTGGTCCCGGCGGCCAGCTGGCGCGGCCTGCCCCCTAGCCGTGCCCACAGGACGCCTGGGCCCACCTGGGCTCCTTTCCAGGTACTTCTTCCTCCCTTCTCTCTCTCTCACTCCAAAAATCCCGACTTTTCTCCTGGAGCTCAAGTTATTGCTGTTCTTGGTGGCAAATTTCGATCTCTCTCTACAACCCATCATTTGCATTGAGAATTTGAGCATTTTCTCCCTGGTATGTGACTCCTCCACTCCTCCAATTAAAATTTTGATTGGTGGTCTTATTTATGAGTATTTAGGAGTTTTTTGTGCTGTTCATATAAGCTTGCATGCATGTTTACAAATTTATTTGTGAAGTTTTGCTGCAAGTTTATATAATAGTTTGCTCCAACACATTTTTGCTTGAACCTCCAATTTTGTGATGAACCAAACATTTCAGAAATGAGTTTGTTTGGAAAGGCAAAAGGATGGCTTGGGAAGAAGAGACCCGAGCCTACTGACAGACTAACTAGAGCTGCATCTTCATCCTCTACCACGAGGACAAGTTACAATGATGATATCGTGCCACCGGAGTTGTTCCACGAGATATACACGACACATTCCATGGCATACCCGTGTTCAGATTTCCTTATGGCGGCAGGTATTAAGGATGAGTTTGATAACCTCTGTGCAGCTGCACGTTTGACACATCTCATAACACGACGTGTGCAACAATATCCAAAACTCACCTATTATTTTGTCAACTGGTTTAGATATAATGATAAAACTTCTATGATTGAATTCAGATTATATGAGGATGTCTTCACCATGTCTTTGGCAGAATTTTGTTATGTTATAGGTGTGCGCAATGTCGGGAAGATGACCAAAATGAACGTTCAGCCCTACGAGCTGAAATCCCTATTCGCTTCCCTTTGTAGTAAGGACCCGCGAGAAATTCACCGGGGGAAGATCTCCAGCATCTTGTTTCCCCACATCGGGTATTTCGCATACTATATTGCTCGAGGGGTGTTAGCGCGTGACAACACGAGCAACATTTTGGATCCGGCTCTCGCTATCTTGGCAGCCGCCCTCTTAGGAGATACCATGTATAATATTGGTGCTTTGATTGCTCGTCGCCTCGTCGCTAATAGCAGCAAAGGGCCTCACTTTGGTGGCATTTATGCCACACTTATCCTCGAGCACCTAGGGAGCACTGTGCACACGAATGATACTCCTTTTTCATTCATAAGCTTTGATCTTACCGCTATGAAGAGGCATGAGTTTGTTACTAGGACTTCCGAGTTTGGTAACCTTGTTTATATTATGAGGTTTGGCGAGCTTACTACTCGCGAGTTCCGTCTACCTGCAGCACTTCTGTTTCATTACACTAACAGGAATGAGTGGTCTTTCACCTCGATTGAGCTGAACGAGTTCGTGATCTAGTAGCAGTTTCACAACCCCATGGAGGAGGTTGTTCCCGAGGAAGAAGAGCCTTCTCCTTGGGAGGCTAGCCGGGCATCAGTGTACGCGCCCGAGGACTTGTATGATTCTTGGAGCCACCTGTACCACTCCGGAGCTGGAGGGAGCTCGTGGAGCCCGCAGTAGCCGAGATCAACTTACGCCGAAAGCCTAAGCTTGGGGGAGTGATGACCCATAAGTATAGGGGATCAATCGTAGTCCTCTTGATAAGTAAGAGTGTCGAACCCAACGAGGAGCAGAAGGCTCTGATAAACGGTTTCAGCAAGGTAATAACTCCAAGCACTGAAAGTAGCGGTAACGGAAAAACTCTCCCGAGGACACACGGGAATTTCTATCATTCTAGTCTCATCATGTTCATATGATTCGCGTTCGTTACTTTGATAGTTTGATATCTGGGTGGACCGGCGCTTGGGTACTGCCCTTACTTGGAAAAGCATCCCACTTATGATTAACCTCTCTCACAAGCATCCAAAACTATAAAAGAAGAATTAAGACAAAGTCTAACCATAGCATTAAACTAGTGGATCCAAATCAGCCCCTCACGAAGCAACGCATAGACTGGGGTTTAAGCTTCTATCACTCCAGCAACCCATCATCTACTTACTACTCCCCAATGCCTTCCTCTAGGCCCAAATATGGTGAAGTGTTATGTAGTCGACGTTGACAAAACACCACTAGAGGAAAAGACAACATACATCATATCCAAATACCGAACGAATATCAAATTCACATGACTATTATCAGCATGACTTATCCCATGTCCCCAGGAACAAAAGTAACTACTCACAAAGCATAATCATAATCGTGATCAGAGGTGTAATGAATAGCATCAAGGATCTGAACATAAACTCTTCCACCAAGTAATCCAACTAGCATCAACTACAAAGAGTAATCAACACTACTCGTAACCTTACAAGTACCAATCGGAGTCGTGAGATGGAGATTGGTTACAACAGATGAACTAGGGATTAGAGAGGAGATGGTGCTGATGAAGATGTTGATGAAGATGCCTCCCCTCCGACGAGAGAAGTGTTACTGATGACGACGGCGACGATTTACCCCTCTGGGAGGGAAGTTTCCCCGGCAGGATCCTCTTGCCGGAGCTCTAGATTGGATCTGCTCAAGTTCCGCCTCGTGGCGGCGGCGAAACCACGAAAAAGCTCCGTCATGATTTTTTCTGGACCAAAACCCTTCATATAGAAAAATAGGGGGGCTAGTGGTCCGTCAGGGAGCCCACAAGCCCCCACTCCGCCACCAGGGGGGTGGCGGTGGCAGGGCTTGTGGCGCCCTGGCAGCCCCCCTCTGGTACTTCTTTCACCCAGTATTTTTTATATAATCCAAAAAAAATCCACGTAAATTTTTAGGGCATTTGGAGATGTGCAGAATAGTGGACTAAGATTTGCCCCTTTCTTAGTCCAGAATTCCAGCTGCCTGAATTCTCCCTCTTCAAATAAACCTTGCAAAATAAGAGAGAAAAGGCATAAATATGATACCACAAAGTAATATAACAGCCCAAAAAGCAATAAATATTAACATGAAAGCATGATGCAAAATGGACGTATCAACTCCCCCAAGCTTAGAACTCGCTTGTCCTCAAGCGAAAACCAAGTTCCATAAACATGTCCACATGTTGAGGGACGAAGGTGTCGATAAAACATAATACGGACATGGGGGCATCATGATCACACATAGAACAACAATACATCATAAAGATTCTTATGGGAAAGTAACAATTCCTTCACAAAGCAAAGCATGAAGCAAAAACCTTACCGAGAAGTAACCAACAACAGTCCAAAGTCATTGAAGCAATTCCAATTTATCACAACATCAGAAAGAGTCAAATAAGAGCTTGTAAGGCAAACCCACATACTCAATCATCTCTTTTGTTTTCCACAATTGTTACAACTCACGTGGTACTCAGGGTGTCGAAGTTTCAGCTGGACATAGAGGAAGATAGGGGCTTATAGTTTTGCCTCCCAACGATTTACCTCAAGGGTAAAGTCAACAATAATAAAGCATAAGTACTCAACTCCAAGTTGATACATGAATATAGATCTTTCCCAAACATGTGACGGTAGCCAAGACAAAGGCAAAAATAGGGAATTGGTGAAGATCACCATGACTCTTACAAGGGCAAAAAGTAAAGGTACAAGATAGGCCCTTCGCAGAGGGAAGCAGAGGTTGTCATGCGCTTTTGAGGTTTGAATGCGTGTCCTCTTAGTGCGCAGGAACATCACTTTATTTTGCCTCCTGTGATAAAGAACTTTATTATGCAGTCTATCGCTTTTACGTCTTCCTCATCACAGGTTCGTACAAAACTTATTTTCCACACACTAATAGATCATACATATTAGAGAGAAATTTTTATTGCTTGCACCGATGACAACTTACTTGAAGGATCTTATTCAATCCATAGGTAGGTATGGTGGACTCTCATGGCAAAACTGGGTTGGAGGTTTATGGATGCACAAGTAGTATCTCTACTTGGTGCGGGAGTTTTGGCTAATATGAGGTGGAAGCAATCGTCACATGCTAAGGTATCTCTAATCATATAACATTGTTTGGAACCAAGCAAACACAATTCATTATGTTGTCTTCCTTGTCCAACATCTACTCCTAAGCATGTAATAGTTTGGTGAGTGCTCACAATTGTAAAAAGTGTCTAAGATGATATATTTGTATGTGAACCTCTCTTTCCTTATTACTTCTTATTAGTTGCAACAATGACTGAGGTCTATGTTGATTTATTCTCAACAAGTTTCAATCATCATACGTGTCATATGTGAAGCTATCACTTTCCATAAGATCGTCTCATGATCTTTCATGCTATCGTTCTTTTCATACTTTTGATCATGGCACAAAGCAACGCCCTTGACTAAGATACTCTTTATTATATAGCTCGTAAGCTCAAATACATCGGGGGAGAGACAAAAGAAAAATACTCAAACTAAACACTAAAGACTTATTCCTCTAAGAGAAGAAATAAAAACTGAAAAGGAAAGAACTAAAACAAAGGTAAAAGCAAAAGATATAAAGGTGATACGATACGAGGGCAACTCCCCCAAGCTTGGCAGAAGCCAAGGGGATTGCCCATACCAATGCTTAGTTGTCTTCCTTTGGTGGTGAGGGTGGTGTTGTTGGAGCAGTCTTGAGCTTGTCTAATTTCCACTTGAGCAAAAAGTTCTGCTCCCTTAGATCGTCATTTTCTTCCTCAAGTTTCAACACTCTATGGCAAAGTTCCTGCTTACTCTCCAGCAAGAAACAAGAAGGGATAAACAAGGTCTTAGGCTTCTTCCTATGGTCAGGGAGGCTTGACTTCTTGAACTCCACATGGGTGTTTGTAGGTTGAGGTAGAGGAGCCTCCTCTTCATCGGAACTCGGTTGCTCCTTCCCTTTGGGCTCATAGTCCTCTTCCTCATTAGTGGTCCAGCCATATGGTTCCAAATCCCCATTAATCCTAGAGTTAGCACGATCATCGGCCACATAGATCTCTTCTTCTGAATTTTGAGAAGACATCTTGACCTAAATCTGCGGCAGACAACAAGGCGAAACGAAAACAGAGGTAAACTGCGCGATACAAAGATCAAAACCTTCGGGCGAATATATATTATTTTTTTCTGGACCAGAAGGATTGCTCCGCAAGAAAACGGAGTCCGGAAGGCACACGAGGTTCCCACAAGCTTGCCCCCCGCCACCAGGGGGTAGGGGGCGGTGGCAGAGCTTGTGGCCGCCTCGTGCACTCTCCGGACTGCTTTTTATTTTTCTAATTTTCCAAAAATTCCAAAACGGAGGAAATTTCCTATTGGAAAAGCATCGAAGTCCAATTTCTTACCGAAACAGATACCTCTTCGTTTTCACGGTCTGAATCAGGCTGATAAACTTCCCTTATGTACTCCTTTGGAGTTATGACATTGATGATATTGCTCTCAACATTTATGGGAGTACCAGAGATGTAATGCTTGATTCTTTGCCCATTTACCACTCTAGGAAAATTTCCTTCCGTGTTATTGATTTTGATGGCACCGGAACGATATACTTCCTCGATAACATAGGGCACTTCCCATTTAGAGAGAAGCTTGCCTGCAAAGAATCTCAAACGAGAATTGTATAGCAGGACATAATCACCTACATTGAACTCTCATTTCTGTATTCGTTTGTCGTGCCATCTCTTAACCTTTTCGTTGAAGAACTTAGCATTCTCATATGCCTGGGCCCTCCATTCATCTAACGAGCTGATATCAAACAACCGCTTCTCACCGGCAAGTTTGAAATCAAAGTTGAGCTCTTTGATTGCCCTATAAGCTTTGTGTTCCATCTCAAGAGGTAAATGACAGGCCTTACCATAAACCATTTTATACGGTGACATGCCCATGGGATTCTTATAGGCAGTCCTATAAGCCCGTAGTGCATCGTCAAGTTTGCTAGACCAATTCTTTCTAGATCTATTGACGGTCTTTTGTAGGATCAATTTGATCTCCCTATTACTCAACTCCACTTGACCACTATACTCAGGATGATAAGGAGATGCAACTCTATGGTTGACATCATACTTAGCTAGCATCTTGCGGAAAACACCATGAATGAAGTGTGAACCGCCATCAGTCATCAAATATCTAGGGACTCCAAATGTTGGGAATATGACTTCCTTAAGCATCTTAATAGAGGTGTGGTGATCAGCATTTTTAGTGGGGATAGCTTCTACCCACTTAGTAACTTAATCCACAGCAACTAAGATGTGAGTGTACCCATTGGAACTCGAGAAGGGTCCCATATAATCAAAGCCCCAAACATCAAATGGTTCAATGACAAGTGAATAGTTCATAGGCATTTCCTGACGCTTACTGATGTTCCCTATTCTTTGGAATTCGTCACAGGACAAGACAAACTTATGGGCATCATTGAAGAGAGTGGGCCAATAGAAACCTGATTGCAATACCTTATGAGCAGTTCTATCTCCAGTGTGGTGTTCTCCATAGGCTTCGGAATGACACTTCTGCAAGATCTGTCCTTGTTCATGTTCAGGTACACAACGTCAAATAACACCATCTACTCCCTCCTTATAAAGGTGAGGATCATCCCAAAAGTAGTGTCTCAAATCAAAGAAGAATTTCTTCTTTTATTGATAGGTGAATCTGGGTGATATGTATTTGGCTACGATGTAATTTGCATAATCATCATACCATGGTGCACTATGTGACGTGCGGATGACATTTAATTGCTCATCAGGAAAGCTGTCATCAATAGGTAGTGGGTCATCAAGAACATTCTCTAGCCTAGACAAGTTATCTGCTACAGGGTTATCAGCACCCTTTCGGTCAACGACGTGCAAATCAAATTCCTGTAGCAGGAGAACCCATCTGATCAGTCTAGGCTTAGCATCCTTCTTCTCCATGAGGTACTTAATAGCAGCATGATCAGAGTGAATGGTGATTTTGTAGTCAACTATATAAGATCCGAACTTTTCACATGCAAACACGACTGCTAAAAATTCCTTCTCCGTAGTGGCATAGTTTCTTTGGGCACTGTCTAGAGTTTTACTAGCATAGTGAATAACATTCAACTTCTTGTCAACTCTTTGTCCTAGAACAACACCAACAGCATAATCACTAACGTCGCACATGATTTCAAAGGGCAAGTTCCAGTCAGGTGGTTGAACAATAGGTGCGGTTATCAAAGCGTTCTTAAGTATTTCAAGGGCTTCCTCACAATCCTCATCAAAAACAAAAGGAACATCCTTCTGCAAGAGGTTGGTAAGAGTCCTAGAAATCTTAGAGAAGTCTTCAATGAACCTTCTATAGAAACCAGCATGACCTAGGAAACTTCGTATACCTCTGATACCTGTGGGGCAAGGCATTTCCTCAATTGCATCAACCTTAGCCTTATCAACTTCAATGCCTCTTCCAGAGATTTTGTGTCCTAAGACAATGCCTTCATTAACCATAAAGTGGCACTTCTCCCGATTCAAGACGAGGTTGGTATCTTCGCATCTCTGTAAGACTCGATCAAGGTTGCTGAGGCAATCATTAAAGGAAGACCCGTAAACGGAGATGTCATCCATGAAAACCTCGACAATCTTTTCACAAAAGTCAGAGAATATAGCCATCATACATCTTTGAAAGGTGGCAGGTGCATTGCATAAGCCAAAAGGCATACGTATATAAACAAAGGTACCGAAAGGGCAGGTGAAAGTGGTTTTCTCCTGATCAGATTGCGCAACAGGTATTTGCGAGAAACATGAATAGCCGTCTAGAAAGCAGAAGTGTGTGTGCTTTGATAGCCTTTCTAGCATTTGGTCGATAAACGACAAAGGATAATGATCTTTCCTGGTTGCCTTGTTCAGTTTCCGGAAGTCTATCACCATCCTATAGCCAGTAATAATCCTTTGCGGGATTAGTTCATCCTTATCATTAGGAACGACGCTGATACCTCCCTTCTTAGGTACACAATGTACTGGACTTACCCAATCACTATGAGGAACAGGATAAATGATTCCTGCTTCCAGAAGCTTTAATATTTCTTTTCTAACGACCTCTTTCATCTTAGGATTTAATCTCCTTTGATGATCAGCAACTGGTTTAAAGTCAGGATCGGTTTTAATCTTGTGTTGACATAGAGTGGGACTAATACCCTTAAGATCATCAAGAGTATATCCAATAGCAGCACAGTGCTTCCTCAGAGTTCTTAGTAACTTCTTCTATTTGTGCTCTGAGAGGAGAGCACTAATAATAACAGGATATATCTCCTTCTCATTAAGATAGGCATACTTAAGAGTATCATGCAACTGTTTAAGCTCGAAAACAGGATCACCCTTTGGTGCGGGAGGATCCCCAAGCAGTTCAACAGGCAGATTATTCTTGAGAATAGGATATTGTTCTAAGACAATTTTATCTATCTCATCTCTCTCCTCCATATGCATATCATTTTCATGCTCAAGCAGATATTGCTCTAAAGGATCCGTAGGAGGTACGACAATAGAGGCAAGAGCAATAATTTCATCCCTACCAGACGACTCTCTTTCATGGGGTTGTCTTCCAAACTTGGAGAAGTTAAATTCATGAGACACACCCTCGAAACTAATAGTGACGGTCTGCTTAATGCAATCAATGTGAGCATTGACAGTGTTGAGAAAGGGTCTACCAAATATGATGGGACAAAAGCTATCTTGTGCAGTACCAAGGACGAGGAAATTAGTAGGATACTTCCTCTTACCACACAGGACTTCTACGTCTCTCACAATTCCCAGAGGGCAGATAGTGTCTCTATTAGCTTGCGTAATAGTGATATCAATGGGTTCTAACTCAGCAGGTGCAATCTCATCTTTGATTTCATCATATAGAGAACGGGGTATTGCACTAACACTAGCTCCCATATCACATAAACCATGGTAACAGTGATCTCCTATCTTGACAGAAACAACGGGCAGGCCAACTACAGGTCCGTGTTTGTCTTTCGCGTGAGGTTTAGCAATTCTAGCGGAGTCCTCACAGAATTTAATAACATGCCCGTCTATGTCTTCGGCTAAGAGATCTTTGATAATAGCAACACTAGGTTCAACTCTAATCTCCTCAGGGGGTGCAAGTGGTCTAATGTAACCCCTACGTATCACAGTTGGAGCTTTAGAATAATCCTTTATCCTAGCAGGGTATGGTGGTTTCTCAGTGTAAGCACGAGGAACAACAGGATCACTAAAAGCAATGACTTTCTCCTCAACTAGATTGGTTTTGGCTATGTTGCTTTCTACAGGAGGATGATATTTAAACCTCTTCTCTTTGGGAAGATCAACATGAGCAGCAAAAGATTCACATAGAGAAGCTACTATCTTAGAGTCAAGTCCATACTTAGCGCTAAAATCTCTAGAAGTGTTTGTCTCAACAAAAGATTTAACGCAATCAAACTGGAAATTCATACCTGACTCCTTACCTTCCTCCAGCTCCCAATCTTCAGAGTTGCGTTTGATTCTTTCCAATAAATTCCACTTGTGGTCAATATCCTTCTTCATAAAAGAACCGGTACAAGAAGTGTCAAGCATCGTACGATCTTCATGAGAAAGCCAAGCATAAAAGTTTTGAGTGATGGTTTCTTTCGAGAGCTCATGATTGGGGCATGAATATAGCATTGATTTAAGCCTCCCCCAAGCTTGAGCTATGCTTTCCCTGTCACGAGGCCAAAAGTTATAAATAAAGTTCCGATCACGATGCACTAATTGCATCGGATAGAACTTTTGATGAAATTCCAATTTGAACCGATTGTAGTCCCATGATCCAGTATCATCACATAGACTATACCATGTCAACGCCTTATCCTTCAAAGATAAAGGAAAGACTTTCTTATTTACCTCATCCTCGGGCAAACCTGCAAGCTTAAATAAACCACAAACTTCATCTACATAGATTAGATGCAAGTCTGGATGTGAAGATCCATCTCTCGTAAAAGGATTAGCCAGCAGTTTCTCAAGCATACCCGAAGGAATTTCATAAAAGATATTTTTAGTAGGTACCTCAGGTCGAGGAACAACTCCTCGTGCTTCCGTTCGTGGTGAAGATACCCCGAACAAACTCCTCAAAGGAACAATTGCCATAGTGACAAGTGACAATAAATTTCAGCACAGTATATAGATGTTTTCTTACCAATTTCCACTTACCAAAGGCACTTCACTCCCCAGCAACAGCGCCAGAAAAGAGTCTTGATGACCCAAAAGTATAGGGGATCAATCATAGTCCTTTCGATAAGTAAGAGTGTCGAACCCAACAAGGAGCAGAAGGCTCTGATAAACGGATTTCAGCAAGGTAATAACTTCAAGCACTGAAAGTAGCGGTAACAAGTGATTGTGTAGTGAGGTGAAACGTAGCAAGCGAAAAGTAACAAGTAACAAGTGGTAGCAACGGTGCAGCAAGTGGCCCAATCTCTTTTGTAGCAAGGGACAAGCCTGAACAAAGTCTTATAGGAGGAAAAACGCTCCCGAGGACACACGGGAATTTCTGTCATGCTAGTCTCATCATGTTCATATGATTCAGGTTCGTTACTTTGATAGTTTGATATGTGGGTGGACCGGCGCTTGGGTACTGCCCTTACTTGGACAAGCATCCCACTTATGATTAACCTCTCTCGCAAGCATCCACAACTATAAAAGAAGAATTAAGACAAAGTCTAACCATAGCATTAAACTAGTGGATCCAAATCAGCCCCTCAGGAAGCAACGCATAGACTGGGGTTTATGCTTCTGTCACTCCAGCAACCAATCATCTACTTACTACTCCCCAATGCCTTCCTCTAGGCCCAAATATGGTGAAGTGTTATGTAGTCGACGTTCACATAACACCACTAGAGGAAAAGACAACATACAACATATCAAAATACCAAACGAATATCAAATTCACATGACTATTATCATCATGACTTATCCCATGTCCTCAGGAACAAAAGTAACTACTCACAAAGCATAATCATAATCATGATCAGAGGTGTAATGAATAGCATCAAGGATCTGAACATAAACTCTTTCACCAAGTAATCCAACTAGCATCAACTACAAAGAGTAATCAACACTACTAGTAACCTTACAAGTACCAATCGGAGTCGTGAGACGGAGATTGGTTACAAGAGATGAACTAGGGATTGGAGAGGAGATGGTGCTGATGAAGATTTTGATGTAGATGCCTCCCCTCTAAAGAGAGAAGTGTTGGTGATGACGATGGTGATGATTTCCCCCTCTGGGAGGGAAGTTTCCTCGGCAGGATCGTCCTGCCGGAGCTCTAGATTGGATCTGCTCAAGTTCCGCCTCGTGGTGGCGACGAAACCACGAAAAAGCACCCTCATGATTTTTTCTGGACCAAAATCCTTCCTATAGCAAAAGAGGGGGGCTAGTGGGCCATCAGGGAGCCCAGAAGCCCCCACCCCGCCACCAGGGGGGTTGTGGTGGCAGGGCTTGTGGCGCCCTGGCAGCCCCCCTCCGGTACTTCTTGCGCCCAGTATTTTTATATAATCCCAAAAAAATCCACGTAACTTTTCAGGGTATTTGTAGATGTGCAGAATAGTGGACTAAGATTTGCTCCTTTTCCAGTCCAGAATTCCAGCTGCCTGAATTCTCTCTCTTCAAATAAACCTTGCAAAATAAGAGAGAAAAGGCATAAATATGATACCACAAAGTAATATAACAGCCCAAAAAGCAATAAATATCAACATGAAAGCATGATGCAAAATGGACGTATCACGGAGTACGTATCCTTCTCCCCTTTCATTGTATCATCCATAGTTTCTATTTTAAAATCTTTTCGAAGTTTTTGCCTGTTCTTCTTTGTTTTTTCTTTGCAAAAACAACAAAAAGATTTCTCTTTTATTTTGCTTTCGTTTAACCTTTGGAAAACCCCAAAATATTTCTTTTCTCTCTTTAGTTTGCTTTATTTGCAGAGTTCAGCTCACGTCCATGGTTGTAATTACACTTGATTATATCTTTCTACGTTCTATCGTGCAAGTAATGATGCAATACTGACGAAGATTGATGGATAGAATGCAACAAGCAAAGCCGGTATGAACTTTATTTGTTTCTACTTTTGTACATATGTCTGTACTTATGATGTAGACACCAGCTTGCAGCGACCTAGTGCTATGATTACCATGCTTTCCCAGTAGTTCATGCTTTCTTTGTGACTAGTCTCAAATAGCTGGAGTGCATAATGTGTTATTGAAATGTTTAGCATGCATTGCATTGTTCATGGTTTGGCATATTAAAGTGGTATTTCCCTTCAGAGAGTTTTTGGATTGACTTGGCACATGCTTACACATGTTTATGACCAAAAGTCTATCAAGCCTTGACGATCTTTTTATTTTAGAATAGTTATATTGCTTTCATGCCCGACTCAATGTTGCTTTGTCGCTCTGTATAATTATGACCGTTATTGCTCTCTAGTTGGTCGCTTCCCCGTCTATTGCTAGCCTTCACCTGTACTAAACAGGCTGACTGCTTTTGCATCCAAAATCCTTGAAACCAGTTGCGTCATATGAGTCCACCATACCTACCTATATGCGGTATTTATGTGCCGTTCTAAGTAAATTTGCGTGTGCCGTATGCCCGTATTCTAATTTTTCAAATAAATATTTTGTTTTGCATGCCCGAATCGCTCATGTAGCGACTAGGGGCTATCAGTATCTTCCATGCTAAGTAGGTTATTCTCAAGATATGTGTTGATTCACTATTACTCACGAGAAAGTGGCTGGTAACCGGGATGCCCAGTTCCATGCTCAAAGTCAAATCAAATTTAATGAAACAAAGCTCCCCCAGGATTGTTGTTTTAATGGACGGTACCCGTGGATTCGGCCCGCCTAGAGTGTGATCGAATGGTGGAGGGGGAGTAAAAACTTTACTATTCTGTTTGGGAACCGCTATAATGTAGTTAGCATGGAAGATATTGTGATCTCTTAGTTGTTGCATTAACAATGAAAGCATACCACCCAGAATTTTCATTTATCTCTGTTTTGAAGCTCAAGCTCTGGCACCTCTGCAAATCAATGATCCCCTCTACCAAGGGCCTATCTATTTTACTTTTCTGTTGAGTCGTCCTCTTCTTACAAAAAACACCAACTGTAGAGAGCATAATTGGCATTCTGAGTGTAATGTGCATTGTCCCAAAGAACCACATTGTCTTCTGCATGATTGTGATATTGCTTATTCTGAAGTATTTATTTCTAGTCTCCTTTAATACTCCGAAGGAGCGTCTGCATTTATGTTTTGCTTCAGAATTGGGGGCTAGCGAGATACCACTCTAGTATATCCAAGTCATGTGCATTGCGATATCGTTATGATTTCCAGTTACATATTATGCATTCGTAGTTGTTTGAGACTCTCCACATGATCGAAGGATTGCTTCGTGTATTGTCTTTGTAGCATTACTTCAGTACTTGTTGGACTTGTTCATAGTGCATGCTTATATACATCTGATGAAGCAAAAGAGCTTGTCAAAGTTTTCTTTGTCGCGTTCAGTTCGTTGAACTGAATTGCTTGAGGACAAGCAATATGCTAACCTTTGGGGAGTTGATATGTCTCAAATGTATCGACTTTTCAAAAAACTTTTGCTATTGTTTTGGCCTCATTCTTGCGTGATTCGAATGAAACTAACTTTGACCGAATTTGTTTTCAGCAGAGCTGTTTGTATGGTTTTCTTGAGCGCAGGAAAATGGATATTTAGACGACCCAGAAAATTCCCACAAAAAAAAGAGAAAATCCACGCACCGGAAGGAACCATGGGCCGGAAGATGGACCAGAGGGGAGCCACAGAGCCCCCAGGCAACCAGTGGGCGCGGCCTGCCCCCTGACCGCGCCGGGAGGCCACCTGGGTGGGGTCCACCCCCTCTGGTGCCCTACTTTGGCTCCTGATACATCCATTTTGCATCATGCTTTTATGTTGATCTTTATCGCTTTATGGGCTGTTATTACACTTCACGGTACAATAATTATGCCTTTTCTCTCTTATTTTATAAGGTTTACATGAAGAGGGAGAATGCCGGCAGCTGGAATTCTGGTCTGAAAAAGAGCAAGTTTGAGATACCTATTCTGCGCAACTCCAAAAGCCGTGAAAATCAACGAGGAATTATTTTGAATTTTATAAAAAGTACTAGGCGGAGGAAGTACCAGAGGGGAGCCACCAGGAGGCCACAAGCCTGCCAGGCGTGACCTACCCCCTGGTCGCGCCTAGGTGGCTTGTGGGCCCCCTGTTGCCCCTCTGGCTCCCATCTTTTGCTATAAGGAGGGTTTCGTTCAAGAAAAAATCAGGAGGAGGCTTTCGGGAGGAATCGCCGCCGCCACGAACCGGAACTTGAGCAGAACCAATCTAGAGCTCCGATAGGGCCGTCCTGCTGGGGAAACTTCCCTCCCGGAGGGGGAAATCATCGCCATCGTCATCACCAACACTCCTCTCATTGGAGGGGACTCATCTCCATCAAAATCTTCATCAACACCATCTCATATCCAAACCCTAGTTCATCTCTTGTAACCAATATCCGTCTCACGACTTCGATTGGTACTTGTAAGGTTGCTAGTAGTGTTAATTACTCTTTGTAGTTGATGCTAGTTGGATTACTCGGTGGAATCTCATATGTTCAGACCCTTGATGCTATTCAATACCTCTCTAGTAATGAACATAATTATGCTTTGTGAGTAGTCACTTTTGTTCCTGAGGACATGGGATAAGTCTTGCTATAAGTAGTCATGTGAATTTGGTATTCGTTCAATGTTTTGATGCGATGTATGTTGTCTTTCCTCTAGTGGTGTTATGTGAACGTCGACTACATGAAACTTCACCATTATTTGGGCCTATAGGAAGGCATTGGGAAGTAATAAGTAGATGATGGGTTGCTAGAGTGACAGAAGCTTAAACCCTAGTTTATGCGTTGCTTCATAAGGGGCTGATTTGGATCCACTAGTTTAATGCTATGGTTAGACTTTGTCTTAATTCTTCTTTCGTAGTTGCGGATGCTTGCGAGAGGGGTTAATCATAAGTGGGATGTTTGTCCAAGTAAGGGCAGCACCCAAGCACCGGTCCACCCACATATCAAACTATCAAAGTAGCGAACGCGAATGATATGAACATGATGAAAACTAGCTTGACAGAAATTCCCATGTGTCCTAGGGAGCGCTTCACCCCCTACAAGAGTTTGTACAGGCTTGTCCCTTGCTACAAAAGGGATTGGGCCATCTTGCTTCACCTTTTTTACTATTGTTACTTGCTACGAATCATCTTATCACACAACTATCTGTTACCGATAATTTCAGTGCTTGCAGAGAATACCTTGCTGAAAACCACTTGTCAGTTCCTTCTGCTCCTCATTGGGTTCGACACTCTTACTTATCAAAAGGAATACGATAGGTCCCCTACACTTGTGGGTCATCAAGACTCTTTTCTGGTACCGTTGCCGGGGAGTGAAGCGCCTTTGGTAAGTGGAATTTGGTAAGGAAACATTTATATAGTGTGCTGAAATTTATTGTCACTTGTCACAATGGTAACTAATCCTTTGAGGAGCTTGTTCGGGGTATCTTCACCTCGAACATAAGCACAAGGAGTTTCTCCTCAACCTGCTCCACCTACTGAAAATATTTGTTATGAAATTCCTTCGGCTATGCTAGAGAAATTGTTGGCTAATCCTTTTACAGGAGATGGAACATCGCATCCCGACTTGCATCTAATCTATGTAGATGAAGTTTGTGCTTTATTTAAGCTTGCAGGTTTGCCCGAGGATGAGGTCAAGAAGAAGGTATTTCCCTTATCTTTGAGGGATAAAGCATTGACATGGTATAGGCTATGTGATGATACTGGGTCATGGAACTACAACCGATTGAAATTGGAATTTCATCAAAAGTTTTATCCTATGCATTTGGTACATTGTGATCGGAATTATATCTATACTTTTTGGCCTCGTGATAGAGAAAGTATCGCTCAAGCTTGGGGGAGGCTTAAGTCAATGTTATATTCATGCCCCAACCATGAGCTCTCGAGAGAAATTATTATTCAGAACTTTTATGCTCGGCTTTCTCATGATAATCGCACCATGCTTGGCACTTCTTGTACCGGTTCTTTTATGAAGAGAGATATTGACTTCAAATGGAATTTATTGGATAGAATTAAACGCAACTCTAAAGATTGGGAGTTTGATGAAGGTAAGGAGTCAAGTATGAATCTTAAGTTCGATTGCGTTAAGTCCTTTGTTGAAACAAATACTTTTTGTGATTTCAGCGCTAAACATGGACCTGACTCTGAGATAGTAGCCTCATTATGTGAATCATTTGCTGCTCATATTAATATCCCTAAAGATAAGTGGTTTAAATATCATCCTCCCTTAGAAGTCAATGTAGTTAAACCCAATCCAGTTGAAGAGAAAGTCATTGCTTATAATGATCCTATTGTTCCTAGTGCTTACATTGAGAAACCACCTTTCCCTATTAGAATAAAGGATCATTCTAAAGCTTCAACTGTGATACGTAGGGGATACATTAGAACACCTACACCCCCTGAGCAAATTATAATTCAACCTAGCATTTCTATTATCAAAGTTCTCCTGTCCGACAATGTTGATGGCCATGATATTCACTTCTGTGAAGATGCTGCTAGAATTGCTAAACCTCATGCTAGAGACAAACATAGGCCTGTTGTTTCTGTTAAGATAGGAGATCATTGTTATCATGGTTTATGTGAAGTGGGTGCTAGTGTTAGTGCAATACCTCAATCTCTATATCATGAAATTAAAGACGAGATTGCACCTGTCGAGATGGAACCTATTGATGTCACTATTCAGCTTGCCAATAGAGATATTATCTGCCCTTTGGGAATTGTTAGAGATGTTGAAGTCTTGCATGGTAAAACTAAGTATCATGCTGATTTTCCCATTCTTTATACCACACAAGATAGCTTTTGTCCCATCATATTTGGCAGACCTTTCCTCAATACTGGTAATGCTCATATTGACTGTGAGAAGCAAACTGTCACTGTTGGCTTTGAAGGTGTGTCCCATGAGTTCAATTTCTCCAAGTTTGGTAGGCAGACTCATGAAAAAGAGTTGTCTAGTAAGGATGAAATTATTGCCCTAGCTTCTATTGTTGTGCCTCCTACTGATCCTTTAGAGCAATACTTGCTTGAGCATGAAAATGATATGCATATGGATGAAAGGAATTTGCCTGTTGAACTGCTTGGAGATCCACCCCCACCAAAGGGTGATCCTGTGTTCGAGCTTAAACAGTTACTGATACTCTTAAGTATGCTTATCTTGATGAAAAAGAGATATATCCTGTTATTATTAGTGCTAGCCTTTCACATCATGAAGAAAAGAAATTATTGAAAACTCTGAGGAAGCACCGTGCTGCTATTGGATATACTCTTGATGATCTTAAGGGCATTAGTCCCACTCTATGCCAGCACAAAATTAAGACCGATCCTGATTCCAAACCAGTTGTCGATCATCAACGGAGATTAAATCCTAAGATGAAAGAGATAGTAAGAAAAGAAATACTAAAGCTCCTCGAAGCATGTATTATCTATCTTGTTGCTCATAGTGATTGGGTAAGTTCGGTGCATTGCGTACCTAAGAAGGGAGGTATTATCGTTGTCCCTAATGATAAAGATGAATTGATCCCACAGAGGATTATTACTGGCTATAGGATGGTGATTGATTTTAGGAAATTGAATAAAGCCACTAGGAAAGATCATTACCCTTTGCCTTTCATCGACCAAATGCTAGAAAGATTGTCTAAACACACAGACTTCTGCTTTCTAGATGGTTATTCTGGTTTCTCCCAAATACCAGTTGCACAACCTGATCAGGAGAAAACCACTTTTACCTGCCCTTTCTATACCTTTGCTTACAGACGTATGTCTTTTGGCTTATGTAATGCACCTGCTACCTTTCAAAGATGTATGATGGCTATATTCTCCTACTTCTGTGAAAAGATTGTTGAGGTTTTCATGGATGACTTCTCCGTTTACGGGCCTTCTTTTGATGATTACCTCAGCAACCTTGATCGAGTTTTGCAGAGATGTAAAGATACCAACCTTGTCTTGAATTGGGAGAAGTGCTACTTTATGGTTAATGAAGGCATCGTCTTAGGACATAAAATTTCTAAAAGAGGTATTGAAGTCGATAAGGCTAAAGTTGATGCGATCGAGAAAATGCCATGCCCTACAGACATCAAAGGTATAATAAGTTTCCTTGGTCATGCTGGTTTCTATAGAAGGTTCATTAAGGACCTTTCTAAGATTTCTAGGCCTCTTACCAATCTCTTGCAAAAGGATATTCCTTTTGTTTTTGACGATGATTGTGAGGAAGCCTTTGAAATACTTAAGAAGGCCTTGATAACTGCACCTATTGTTCAACCACCTGATTGGAACTTACCTTTTGAAATTATGTGTGATGCTAGTGATTATGCTGTTGGTGCTATTCTAGGACAAAGAGTTGATAAGAAGTTGAATGTTATTCATTATGCTAGTAAAACTCTAGACAGTGCCCAAAGAAACTATGCTACTACTGAAAAGGAATTTTTAGCAGTCGTGTTTGCATGTGAAAAGTTCAGATCTTACATTGTTGATTCCAAAGTTACTATTCACACTGATCATGCTACTATTAAGTATCTCATGGAAAAGAAAGATGCTAAACCTAGACTTATCAGATGGGTTCTCTTGCTACAAGAATTTGATTTGCATGTTGTTGATAGGAAGGGTGCTGAGAACCCCGTAGCAGATAACTTGTCTAGGTTGGAGAATGTTCTTGATGACCCACAACCTATTGATGATAGCTTTCCTGATGAGCAATTGAATGTCATTAATGCTTCACGTAGTTTACCTTGGTATGCTGATTATGCAAATTATATCGTTGCCAAATATACCACCTAGTTTCACATACCAGAAAAAGAAGAAATTCTTCTTTGATTTGAGACATTACTTCTGGGATGATCCTCACCTTTATCAGGAAGGAGTAGATGGTGTTATTATACGTTGTGTACCTGAGCATGAACAGGGACAGATCCTACATAAGTGTCACTCCGAGGCTTACGGAGGACACCATTCGGAAGATATAACTACAGACAAGGTATTGCAATCCGGTTTCTATTGGCCCACTCTCTTCAAGGATGCTTGTAAGTTTGTCTTGTCTTGTGATGAATGTCAAAGAATAGGTAATATCAGTAAACGTCAGGAAATGCCTATGAATTATTCACTTGTCATTGAACCATTTGATGATTGGGGTTTTGATTATATGGGACCTTTTCCAAAGTCCAACGGGTATACTCATATCCTAGTTGTTGTTGATTACGTTACTAAGTGGGTAGAAGCTATCCCAACTAGTAGTGCTAATCACAACACCTCTATTAGGATGCTTAAAGAAGTTATTTTCCCTAGATTTGGAGTCCCTAGATATTTAATGACTGATGGTGGTTCACATTTTATTCATGGTGTTTTCCGTAAAATGCTTGCTAAGTATGATGTCAACCATAGAATTGCATCTCGCTATCATCCTCACTCCAGTGGTCAAGTAGAGCTAAGTAATAGAGAGATTAAACTAACTCTGCAAAAGACTATTAATAGGTCTAGAAAGAATTGGTCTAAGAAGCTTCATGATGCACTGTGGGCTTATAGAACTGCTTATAAGAATCCCATGGGCATGTCTCCGTACAAAATGGTTTACGGTAAAGCATGTCATTTACCTCTTGAGTTAGAGCATAAGGCTTATTGGGCAATCCAAGAGCTCAACTTTGATTTGAAACTTGCTGGTGAGAAGAGGTTATTTGATATTAGCTCACTTGATGAATGGAGAACTCAGGCATACGAAAACGCCAAGTTGTTTAAAGAAAAAGTTAAGAGGTGGCATGATAAAAGGATACAAAAACATGAGTTCAATGTAGGTGATTATGTCTTGCTATACAATTCTCGTTTAAGACTTTTTGCAGGCAAGATTCTCTCTAAATGGGAAGGTCCTTACATTGTTGAGGAAGTATATCATTCCGGTGCCATCAAGATCAACAATATGGAAAGTACTTTTCCAAGAGTGGTAAATGGGCAAAGAATCAAGCATTATATCTCAAGTACTCCCATAAATGTTGAAAGCAATGTCATTAATACCATAACTCCAGAGGAGTACATAAGGGATATTTATGAGCCTGTTTCAGAATCCAAAAAAGAAGAGGTATGCGATTCAGTAAGTAAACCGACTCCAAAACTTTTCCAGTAGCAATTTTTCTCTGTTTTGGAATTTTTAGAAAAATAGAAAAATTTGAAGTAGTGCGGAAAACGCACGAGGAGGCGACAAGCCTGCCAGGCGCGACCTACCCGCTGGCCGTGCCTGGGTGGCTTGTGGGCACCTCGTGTGCCTCCCGGACTCCGTTTTCTTGCAGAGTACTCCTTTTGGTCGTGAAAAAATCATTACATATTCTCCCAAAAGGTCTGACCCTCGTATCACGCAAATATCCTGTGTTTTCGTTTCGAGCTGTTGTGCAGACACATCTAGATCGCTATGGCATCCCCAAAAGTTCCGAAGGACAAGTTCTTTGAGAAGGTCATCAATCCCTACCTCGCGGGAGTGCTGCAACACCCTCAATCTATCGAGATGCGTGAGGGGGTGCTGCACATCTGTGATGTTGAGGGGCCCAAGAAGACCGGAAGCATGGATGCGAGGCTCGAAGCAATGGAGCAGCAAGTCTTCAAGTGCCAAGGGATGGTGGAAGGTGGACTCAACGCCAACCACATGATGATCACAAAGTTCACCAACAAGCACAAGATCGATGCCAATGACATCGGGAAGCACCTCTCCAGGCTCTATGACAGAATTGATCACCTCCAAGCCTATATCTATGACCTACAGAACCAAAACTGTGAGTATGAGTATAGATTTAAATCAATACGGTTGGCTGCAGATTTGAGGATTCCGGAGACTCGATCATCTTTCCATGATGGAGCACCTATGCCTTGGAAGACGAAGGATCAAACCCAGGTTGCAACAACTCCACCACCAGCACCTTCGAAGGAAGACAATTAAGCACGAGTATGGGCACTCCTCTTGGCTTGTTACAAGCTTGGGGTAGTTGCCCCGGTATCGTATCACCTTCACACCTTTTGCCTTTACCTTTTCTTAGTTCGATCCTTTTTGGTTTTATCCTTTTCTAGTAGAATATAGTTCTTAGTGTTCTAGGCTTTAGTTCTGCTTTGTGTCACCCCAATGTATTCGAGCTCGTGAGTCATATAATAAAGAGTGTTTTAGCTAAGGGCCTTGCTTCATGCCATAATCTAAAGAAAAGAATAATAAAAGAACAAAAGCATGAAAGATCATGTAATGATCTTATGGGAAGTGATGACTTCACATATAAAAAGAATGTTGATTGAAACTTGTTGTGGGTGTACAAACGTAGACCTTGGTCATTGTTGCAATTAATAGGAAGTAATAAAGAAAGAGTGGTGCACATATAAATATATCATCTTTGACACCGTCTATGATTGTGAACACTCATTAAACTATTACATGCTTAGAAGTAGATGTTGGACAAGGAAGACAACATAATGAATTATGTTTGCTTGGTTCCGAACAATGTTATATGACTAGAGATCCCTTAGCATGTGACGCTTACTTCCACCTCATATCAGCCAAAACTTCCGCACTAAGTAGAGATACTACTTGTGCATCCATAAACCTTCAACCCAGTTTTGCCTTGAGAGTCCACCATACCTACCTATGGATTGAATAAGATCCCTCAAGTAAGTTGTCATCGGTGCAAGCAATAAAAATTTCTCCCTAAATATGTATGATCTATTAGTGTATGGAAAATAAGCTTTGTACGAACCTGTGATGAGGAAGACATAAAAGCGACAAACTGCATAATAAAGTTCTTTATCACAGGAGGCAATATAAAGTGACGTTCCTCCACACTAAGAGGTCACACATACAAACCTCAAAAGCGCATGACAACCTCTGCTTCCCTCTGCGAAGGGCCTATCTTGTACCTTTACTTTTTATCCTTAAAAGAGTCATGGTGATCGACACCAATTCCTTATTTCGCCTTTATCTTGGCTAACGTCATGTGCTAGGGAAAGATCTATATTCATATGTCAACTTGGAAGTAAGTATCCATGAATTATTATTGTTGACATTACCCTTGAGGTAAGTAGTTGGGAGGCGAAACTATAAGCCCCTATCTTTCTCTGTGTCCAACTGAAACTTTGACCTCATGAGTACCACATGAGTTTTAGCAATTGTAGAAGATGAAAGGATGATTGAGTATGTGGATTTTCTTTACAAGCTCTTATTTGACTCTTTCCGATGTTATGATAAATTGCAATTGTTTGAATGACTAAAGGCTATTGGTTGTTAATTCTCAATAAGGTTCTTGACCCATACTTTACTTTGTGGAGGAATTGTGACTTGAGCATAAGAGATTATATGACGCTATTGTTGTTCTAATTATGATAATGATGCGTGCATGTCCGTATTTTGTTTTATCGACACCTCTATCTCTAAACATGTGGGCATATTTATTGATCTCGGCTTCCGCTTGAGGACAAGCGAGGTCTAAGCTTGGGGGAGTTGATACGTCCATTTTGCATCATGCTTTTATGTTGATATTTATCGCTTTATGGGCTGTTATTACACTTCACGATACAATACTTATGCCTTTTCTCTCTTATTTTATAAGGTTTACATGAAGAGGGAGAATGCCGGTAGCTGGAACTCTGGTCTGAAAAAGGAGCAAGTTTGAGATACCTATTCTGCGCAACTCCAAAAGCCGTGAAAATCAATGAGGAATTATTTTGGATTTTATAAAAACTATTGGGCGGAAGAAGTACCACAGGGGAGCCACCAGGAGGCCACAAGCCTGCCAGGCGCGACCTACCCCCTGGCCGCGTCTAGGTGGCTTGTGGGCCCCCTGTTGCCCCTCTGGCTCCCATCTTTTGCTATAAGGAGGGTTTCGTTCTAGAAAAAATCAGGAGGAGGCTTTCGGGAGGAATCGCCACCGCCACGAACCGGAACTTGAGCAGAACCAATCTAGAGCTCCGACAGGGCCGTCCTGCCGGGGAAACTTCCCTCCCGGAGGGGGAAATCGTCGCCATCTTCATCACCAACACTCCTCTCATCAGAGGGGACTCAACTCCACCAACATATTCATCAGCACCATCTCATCTCCAAACCCTAGTTCATATCTTGTAACCAATCTCCGTCTCGCGACTCCTATTGGTACTTGTAAGGTTGCTAGTAGTGTTAATTACTCTTTGTAGTTGATGCTAGTTGGATTACTCGGTGGAAGATCATATGTTCAGACCCTTGATGCTATTCAATACCTCTCTAGTCATGAACATAATTATGCTTTGTGAGTAGTCACTTTTGTTCCTGAGGACATGGGATAAGTCTTGCTATACGTAGTCATGTGAATTTGGTATTCGTTCGATATTTTGATGCGATGTATGTTGTCTTTCCTCTAGCTGTGTTATGTGAACGTCGACCACATGACACTTCACCATTATTTGGGCCTATAGGAAGACATTGGGAAGTAATAAGTAGATCATGGGTTGCTAGAGTGACAGAAGCTTAAACCCTAGTTTATGCGTTGCTTCGTAAGGGGCTGATTTGGATCCACTGGTTTAATGCTATGGTTAGATTTTGTGTTAATTCTTCTTTCGTAGTTGCGGATGCTTGCGAGAGGGGTTAATCATAAGTGGGATGTTTGTCCAAGTAAGGGCAGCACCCAAGCAGCGGTCCACCCACATATCAAACTATCAAAGTAGCGAACACGACTCATATGAACATGATGAAAACTAGCTTGACAAAAATTCCCATGTGTCCTCGGGAGCGCTTCACCTCCTATAAGAGTTTTTCCAGGCTTGTCCCTTGCTACAAAAGGGATTGGGCCATATGGCTGCACCTTTTTTACTATTGTTACTTGCTACTTGCTACGAATCATCTTATCACACAACTATCTGTTACCGATAATTTTAGTGCTTGCAGAGAATACCTTGCTGAAAACCACTTGTCAGTTCCTTCTGATCCTCGTTGGGTTCGACACTCTTATTGAAAGGACTACGATAGACCCCCTACACTTGTGGGTCATCAGCTCCTATTTTTACCCGTGATGCAGAAATCCCACAACATAAGTCATTTTGCAAGTTCTCGACGCGGAGCCGTCGCCACCCTCGGTTCTTCTTCGGGAGAGCTAATCTAGAGGCTGTTTTGGCCTCCGGAGAGGGGAAATCGTCGCCATCGTCATCACCATCACCACTCCATCATCCTCCCATGGCTTCCCCCAACATGTGTGTGTAATTCCCTTCTGTAGGTGAAGGGGATGGGAGAGATTGGATGAGTTAGATCATGTAATAGTTCATCGAATTGTTGGGGGCATGTTGCCTATCATCTACTATGGTGTTTATCATCTTTGCTACTACTTGTTACTCTTAATGCTTGTCACTTTGGGCCCGAGTGCCATGATTTCACATCTGAATACCTTATGTTTTCATGAATATAATTGTGTTCTAAGATCCTATCTATGAGTAGTATGCACCTATTATAGTCTGGAACCGACGATCCCAATGGTGACAGCTTGGGACGCCAAAGGGGATAGACTATAGTTTGAGGATTCCAGGTATCCATTGATTGTTAATGTTTTGTTCCGGTGCTCTTTGACAGGAGCACCTTAATATCCATAAGTTCCTTTTGGCCCCGTTGATAGCGGGATGGTAGGACAAAAGATGTTGTGCAAGTTCTTATTGCAAGCACGCACGACTACCTCGGGATACATGCCTAATATTTCATATATGCCTAGATGATCATTACTTTTCTTTGTGCCTTACCCCAAGTGAAATACATGATATCTCTCATCCATGACCAACCATCCATCTCCCTAGCCTACAGTGCTTTAATATAGCTAGTTACAAGTTGCTTTACTTTCGTCGTTTTACTTCCTTTGCTTTTTCACTTTTATTTCCGTTGCCACCATCACTTCCATATTACTGTTGCTACTAATATTCCGTTGCCAAGCAAGTATATTTCAGGTGCGGTTGAATTGACAACTCAACTATTAAAGCTTATAAATATTATTTGGCTTCCCTTGTGCCGAATCAATAAATTGGGTTAACTTACCCGCGAAAACTGTTGCGATCCCCTACACTTGTGGGTTATCATATGGTTGTCCTCATTGATGTGAGCCTTTCACACATTTTTGTATTCCTTCCCCATCTTTATTCTATTTGCCATCCTAAGTGCCAACATATCTTGCTTACGCTCATCCATTGCATGAGTGCTCACAATCGAAAGGGAGATGATCATTTTGACTTGTGCCTGACTAGTGGTCTGGGGATGAGTCAAAATAAGGTTCCGAAGGTGACCAAGTGTGAAATTTTAGTAGATTGAGTTCTCAATTAAAAATATATTTTATGATCTCAACCCATCTCCCACTTCTTGAACGCCAACAACATTTGGAGACATTCGAGTCACGGACAGCGAGAGCTCTTGCACCTTTATGTTCTTACTTTGCTAAACTCAATACTAGATATAGACACTTGCTTGTTATTATCTTGACTTGAATTGCATATGTCACTTGCTTTACTTTAAAAGTTCTTATATGTGGTAGCATGTCACCACAGAAATTATTGTGTTATCATTATCTACTCAAGGACGAGCAGAAATTAAGCTTTTGGATGTTGATACGTCCCAAACATATCTATAATTTCTGCTTGTTGCATGATCTTTTGGGTGACATTGTTATACGTTTTGGTACACTTTTATATCATTTTACACATATTTGGACTAACCTACTAACTCAGTGCACCCAGTGCTAGTTTGTTGGGATCCGATGGATTTTGAGATTATGTTCAGATTGTTATGAGTTATATATTTGATTATCCTTTTATATTATGTTCCTTAGTGATTCATGCATGTTTTCCGTTGCTATTTATTGCTTTGGCCGAGTAGTAGATTGTAACTCAACGAGGGAGCGTTATGCATGATTGTGGGTTCATGCCCCTCGATGTCTAGCTTGAGTGACAACAACATGAGACTAGGGTATGTGCTGTTGCCGCTAGGGAGAAAACAACGATGCTTGTGACCGCGGTTGCAAGGATTGTTTACCTTACGCATAGTTCGTTCATGCAGTTGTCCGTTGCTTTGAGTTTACACTTCGGGTGGGGCTCGCAACCTAATACCGGCGAGAAGTTCTGGATAGATATCTCTAGGTGGATGATTAGTAAGTAGATGCTGATGAATAAATGGTCTACTTGTCTTGGCGTACTGCCCATTATTATTGAACCTCTAACTATCAAGTAGCATAATTAGCATTGCGGTGCGTTCATAATTTTGTCAATTGCCTAACTGTGATTTGTTTACCCAAGCATAGTTGTTTATCGTCTTTTGGGAGAGAGACATCACTAGTGAACATCATGTGACTCCGGTCCATATCACCATCATTGTTTACACCTCCGTCATTTACCGTTTTCATTTACTTTTCAGTTGCAATCACTATAACTTTTCCCGCTTGTGTTTTGATCCTTTGCAAACTACAAGGCCGGAGAGATTGACAACCTCTCTGTACTTGTTGGGAGCAAAGTTATTTGTTGTGTGTGCAGGTCCACGTCTTCTGCTAGCACCAGGGTGGAAGACACCTACTTGTTGAGCCTAGGAGTCCTCCTGGTTCGATAAACTTTACAATCTTTGTGTGAGGGAAAAATTGCTGCTGACTACATCTTAACCTTCCACTTGGGGTAACCAACGAGGAGCGAGAAGTATATACATCATCTCGCCATCAGTCTCCCGATCGGCCAAACTTGAGGATGAGCTCCCAGTACCGAGTGCCTTATTTAAAAGCGCACATGGCCTGATGCTCGGTGACATTGTCCACCGTGTTGTGCCGTGTGGTCCACCACTGAATGTACTCCTTGAGAGTCTCGTTGTTCTTATGAACACAATGTTGCAGCTCCGTCAAGCCTCATGGATGCTTGTAAGTGCCCTCGAAGGTCTTGATGAACACTTGGGCAAGGTCCCCCCCAGCTATGGATGCTATTGGAGGGAAGTTGATTGAGCCACGCCCTTGCCGTCCCCTCTCGGGTGTGTCGGCCGAAGCACTCAAGACCAGACACTCCCCCGACAACTCACGATCGTTCAATCACGTTCTTCGTGATTACAGACATTGCGTTGAACTGGGGAGCCCGATAGGCACCGTCCCCATGACCCGTGTGCCGATTGGGGCTTGGTGTGCGGTCATGAGGACGGTGGCCGAGTGAACCACTCTCATAGGAGGTGTTCTGCTCCTGACCCGATGGTCCTGCCTTTGGTCCCCATGCAAGCCTCTCGGGAGAGGAGGAGACCTTTGGTGTCTTCCAAGTGTGTGTGGGCTATGAGCTCACTACACTATATCCGCCTGGACGGACCTGCTGTGGATGCGGTGCTGTGATTGCGACACTACGGAATTCTGCTGCATGTCAGACTTCAACAAAGCTTGTATCTGCCGAATGCCTTCTCCGACCGCAGTGTCACTCGGCTGAATGGAATCAGCAATCTGAGTGGCAGCGGCCAGGTTCAACACAGGTGTCTGCATCACCTTGATGTGACGTTGGCGATTGTTCGGAAACAACAACTACCTACGGTTGCGACTGGAACCTGGCTGGTCCCTTGCGGCCCGAGCATCGGGTGACTGCTGGAGTCGCTCGAGGCGCTTGCGCTTGGCCAGAGCGTTCTCCAGCGCAATCTCTTCCAGGGCGTTCCCGGTGATGGGGGTGTGAAGAGCGTGCTCGCTCCTTCGACGAAGTTCCTCATGCTGTTGCTCGGTGAGCGGCTACGAGATGTAATGGCTACCATCGCCATGGCAACACTCTCCGTCGTCATGGCCAAGTGAGTTCTCCATGGCGAACCGAGGGGATCCTCCTCTGGTCGTGTCGGCCATCAAAATTTCTGCGGCATCCCCGCTACTTTCGCAGTTGGAGCCGCTGAATGACCAGTCGCTTGATAATGGGAAGAGGTTGACAGTGGGGTCATCCGAGTTTAGCAAGGCCACTAGTCCTGAGGTGGCTTGGTGGGCTACCGCATGCTTGATCCACCGCTGCACCCGCGAGCACCCGGAGCGCTTGCGATGAGCTGCAGCGACACGTGGAGGTGCCGAATGATACGACATCGATGGCTGCCTGATCAAGACTCCGCGCGCAACCGCACTGAAGTGCGATGTACCTCGAGCGGGGAGGGCGTCGGTGTCCAAAGGCGCATCTTGCAACCACGCCGAGTCACCGACGACGAAGTTGAGGAAGCTGAAGAGGATCCCTCCACCGAGTGTTAGCATGACAGCTAAATGGATAAAAATCTCCAACTGCGCTTAATTTGTTAAACACGCAACCCCATGGTGGGCGCCAACTGTCGTGGGAATGAATCTGAGAATAGTACTAGGGGTACGAACAGAGGGGCGAAGCCTAGCTAAGTGCAGTGGATACACTCAGATGTACGAGTTCGGGCCCCACTCGGGAGTGGTAACAACCTTACGTCTCGAGCCCTCAGGCTTGTGTTTTCTTATGGGGGATGTGATATTACACAATTCTTAACCCTTGAGCAGGAGCCCGGGATTATCTTATATAGAGTGCGCCGTGACCGGCCGAGCTTCATTACAAGGTCAATTAATGCTAATAACTACAGAAGTTACTAGAAACGGGAGCTATAACTCTGGCGTTACTTGTTACGCAGGTCTTGACTGCACTTCATGTGATAGTTCAAGTCCTTAGCCGTTGGAGACTCTTCGTTGTACTGTCCTTGTTGTCGAATGAGTGCCGGAGTGCATCCGACTGGTACAAAGCGACCCGAGTGACCTCGTGTAACCGAGTGAGGACACAGTTACTATTGGGGAACGTCGCATGGGAAACAAAAATTTCCTACGCGCACGAAGACCTATCATGGTGATGTCCATCTACGAGAGGGGATGAGTGATCTACGTACCCTTGTAGATCGTACAGCAGAAGCGTTAGTGAACGCGGTTGATGTAGTGGAACGTCCTCACGTCCCTCGATCCGCCCCGCGAACAATCCCGCGATCAGTCCCACGATCTAGTACCGAACGGACGGCACCTCCGCGTTCAGCACACGTACAGCTCGACGATGATCTCGGCCTTCTTGATCCAGCAAGAGAGACGGAGAGGTAGAAGAGTTCTCCGGCAGCATGATGGCGCTCCGGAGGTTGGTGATGACCTTGTCTCAGCAGGGCTCCGCCCGAGCTCCGCAGAAACGCGATCTAGAGGAAAAAACGTGGAGGTATGTGGTCGGGCTGCCGTGGAAAAGTCGTCTCAAATCAGCCCTAAAACCTCCGTATATATAGGTGGGAGGGAGGGGAGGAGGCAGCCTCAAAACCTAAAGGTTTGGCCGAAATTGGAGGTGGAGGAGTCCTACTCCAATCCTACTTGGAGTAGGATTCCACCTTCCCACTTGGAAACTCTTTCCACCTTGTGTTTTTTCCTTCTCAAACCTTATGGGCCTTAGTGGGAACTTATTCCAGCCCACTAGGGGCTGGTTTATCTCTTCCCATAGCCCATGAGACCCCTTGGGGCGTGACACCCCTCCCGATGGTCCCCGGCACCCCTCCCGGCACTCCTGGTACACTACCGTTGAGCCCGAAACTTTTCCGGTAATGCACAAAAACCTTCCGGTAACCAAATGAGGTCATCCTATATATCAATCTTCGTTTCCGGACCATTCCGGAAACCCTCGTGACGTCCGTGATCTCATCTGAGACTCCGAACAACATTCGGTAACCAACCATATAACTCAAATACGCATAAAACAACGTCGAACCTTAAGTGTGCAGACCGTGCGGGTTCGAGAACTATATAGACATGACCCGAGAGACTCCTCGGTCAATATCCAATAGCGGGACCTGGATGCCCATATTGGATCCTACATATTCTACGAAGATCTTATCGTTGGAACCTCAGTGCCAAGGATTCATATAATCCCGTATGTCATTCCCTTTGTCCTTCGGTATGTTACTTGCCCGAGATTCGATCGTTAGTATCCGCATACCTATTTCAATCTCGTTTACCGGCAAGTCTCTTTACTCGTTCCGTAATACAAGATCCCGCAACTTACATTAAGTTACATTGCTTGCAAGACTTGTGTGTGATGTTGTATTACCGAGTGGGCCCCGAGATACCTCTCCGTCACACGGAGTGACAAATCCCAGTCTCGATCTATACTAACTCAACGAACACCTTCGGAGATACCTGTAGAGCATCTTTATAGTCACCCAGTTACGTTCCGACGTTTGATACACACAAAGCATTCCTCCGATGTCTGTGAGTTATATGATCTCATGGTCATAGGAACAAATACTTGACACGCAGAAAACAGTAGCAACAAAATGACACGATCAACATGCTACGTCTATTAGTTTGGGTCTAGTCCATCACATGATTCTCCTAATGATGTGATCCCGTTATCAAGTGACAACACTTGCCTATGGCCAGGAAACCTTGACCATCTTTGATCAACGAGCTAGTCAACTAGAGGCTTACTAGGGACAGTGTTTTGTCTATGTATCCACACAAGTATTGTGTTTCCAATCAATACAATTATAGCATGGATAATAAACGATTATCATGAACTAAGAAATATAATAATAACTAATTTATTATTGCCTCTAGGGCATATTTCCAACAGTCGCCCACTTGCACTAGAGTCAATAATCTAGTTCACATCACCATGTGATTCCAACGAATCCAACACCCATATAGTTATGGGGTCTGATCACGTCTTGGTCGTGAGAGAGGTTTTAGTCAACGGTTCTGAAACTTTCAGATTCGTGCGTTCTTTACAAATCTTTATGTCATCTTATAGATGTTGCTACTACGTGCTATTCGGAAATGCTCCAAATATCTACTCTACTATACGAATCCGTTTCACTACTCATAGTTATCCGGATTAGTGTCAAAGCTTGCATTGACGTAACCCTTTACGACAAACTCTTTAACCACCTCCATAATCGAGAAAAATTCCTTAGTCCATTAGTTACTAAGGATAAATTTCGACCGCTGCTAGTGATTCAATCATGGATCACTCTCTGTACCTCTCAACATACTTTGAGTCAAGGCACACTTCAGGTGCGGTACACAGCATGGCATACATTAGATTCTACGGCTAAGGCATAGAAGACGACCTTCGTCTATTCTCTTTATTCTGCCGTGGTCGGGTTTTGAGTCTTACTCAAATTCACACCTCACAACGCAACCAAGAACTCCTTCTTTGCTGGTCTATTTTGAACTCTTTCAAAAACTTGTCAAGGCATGCATCTTGTTGAAACTTCTATTAAGCGCTTTCGATCTATCTCCATAGATCTTTGATGCTCAACATTCAAGTAGCGTAATCTAGGTACTCCTTTGAAAACTTCTTTCAAACAACCTTGTATGCTTTACATAAATTCTACATTACTTCTGATCCACAATATGTCAACCACATATACCTATCAGAAATTCTATAGTGCTCCCACTCACTTCTTTGGAAATACAAGTTTCTCATAAACCTTGTACAAACCCAAAATCTTTGATCATCTCATCAAAGTGTATATTCCAACTCCGAGATGCTTGCACCAGTCCATTGAAGGATCGCTGGAGCTTGCATACTTGCTAGTATCTTTAGGATCGACAAAACCTTCTGGTTGTATCACATACAATGTTTGCTCAAGGAAATCGTCGAGAAAACAATGTTTTGACATCCTACGTGCAATATTTCATAAATAATACATCAACAACTAACATAATTCTAACAGACTTTTAGCATCGCTATGAGTGAGAAAGTCTCATCATAGTCAACTGTTTGATCTTATCGAAAACATCTTTGCGACAAGTCGAGCTTTTCTTAATAGTGACTTATCACCATCATCGTCTGTCTTCTTTTAAAGATCCATTTTTACTCAATAGTCCTATGACCATCAAGTAGTTCTACCAAAGTCTACACTTTGTTTTCAAACATGGATCCTCTCTCGGATTTCATGGCTTCCAGCCATTTGTCGGAATCTGGGCCCACCATAGCTTTCTCCATAACTCGTAGGTTCACTGTTGCTCAACAACATGACCTCCAAGACAGGGTTACCGTACTACTCTGTAGCAGTACGCGACCTTGTCGACCTACGAGGTTTGTAGTAACTTGATTCGAAGCTCAATGATCATCATCATCAGCTTCCACTCCAATTGGTGTAGGCGCCACATGAACAACTTCCTGCGCCCTGCTACACACTGGTTGAAGTGATGGTTCAATAACCTCATCAAGTTCTACTACCCTCCCACTCAATTCTTTCGAGAGAAATCTTTCCTCGAGAAAGGATCCGTTTCTAGAAACAAACACTTTGCTTTCGGATCTGAGATAGGAGATGTACCCAACTGTTTTGGATATCCTATGAAGATGCATTTATCCGCTTTGGGTTCGAGCTTATCAGACTGAAACTTTTTCACATAAGTGTCGAAACCCCAAACTTTCAAGAAACGACACTTTAGATTTCTCTAAACCTCAGTCTATACTGTGTCATCTCAACGGAAATACGCGGTGCGCTATTTAAAGTGAGTGCGGTTGTCTCTAATGCATAACCCATAAACGATAGTGGTAATTCGATAAGAGACATCATAGTATGCACCATACCAAATAGTGCGTGGCTATGACGTTCAGACACATCATCACACTATGATGTTCCAGGTGGCATGAACTGCGAAACAATTTCCACATTGTCTTAACTGTGTACCAAAACTCGTAGCTCAGATATTCATTTCCATGATCATATCATAGACAGTTTATCCTCTTGTTACGACGAACTTCACTCTGAAACGGAATTGAACTTTTCAACATTTTAACCTTGTGATTCATTAAGTAAATACTCCTATATCTACTCAAATCGTCAGTGAAGTAAGAACATAATGATATCCACTGCGTGCCTCAGCACCCATTGGACTGCATACATCAAATTGTATCACTTCCAACAAGTTACTATCTTATTTCATCTCAATGAAAACAAGGCCTTGCTCATGTGGTATGATTCGCATGTCACTAGTGATTCAAAATCAGGTGAGTACAAAGATCCATCAGCATGGAGCCTCTTCATGCAATTTATACTAACATGACTCAAGCGGCAGTGCCACAAGTAAGTGGTACTATCATCATCAACTCGTATCTTTTGGCACCAATATCATGAACATGTGTAACACTACGATCGAGATTCAATAAACCATTGAAGGTGATTATTCAAGAAAATAGAGTAACCATTATTCTCTTTAAATGAATAATCGTATTGCAATAAACACGATCCAATCATGTTTATGCTTAACGCAAGCACCAAATAATAATTATTTAGGTTTAACACCAATCCCAATGGTAGAGGGAGCGTGCGACGTTTGATCATATCAATCTTGGAAACACTTCCAACATGTATCGTCACCTCGCCTTTAGCTAGTCTCCGTTTATGCCGTAGCTTTCATTTCGCGTCACTAATCACTTAGCAACCGAACCGGTATCCAATACCCTCGTGCTACTAGGAGTACTAGTAAAGTACACATCAACATCATGTATATCAAATACACTTCTTTCGACTTTTGCCAGCCTTCTTATCTACCAAGTATCTTGAGTTGCTCCGCCTCAGTGATTGTTCCCCTCATTACAGAAGCACTTAGTCTCGGGTTTGAGTTTAATCTTGGGTCTCTTCATTAGTGCAGCAATTGTTTTGCCGTTTCACGAAGTATCCCTTCTAGCCCTTACCTTTCTTGAAACTTAGTGGTTTTACAAACCATCAACTATTGATGCTCCTTCTTGATTTCTACTTCCGCAGTGTCAAATATCGCGAATCGCTCAAGGATCATTGTATGTATCCTTGATATGTTATAGTTCATCACGAAGCTCTCACAGCTTGGTGGCAGTGACTTTGGAGAACTATCACTATCTCATCTGGAAGATTAACTCCCACTTGATTCAAGCGATTGTCGTACTCAGACAATCTGAGCACATGCTCAACGATTGAGCCTTTTCTCCTGTGCTTTGTGGACAAAGAATCTTGTCGGAGGTCTCGTACCTCTTAACAAGGGCACAAGCATGAAATCAAAATTTCATCTCTTTAGAACATCACTTATGTTCCGTGACGTTTTACAACGTTTTCGGCGCCTTGCTTCTAAGCCATTAAGTATTTTTGTACTGAACTATCGTGTAGTCATCAGAAACGTGTATGTCGGATGTTCACAGCATCCACAGACGACGCTCGAGGTGCAGCACACCGAGTGGTGCATTAAGGACATAAGCCTTCTGTGCAGCAACGAGGACAATCCTTGGTTTTATAGACTCAGTCTGCAAAGTTTGCTACTATCAACTTTCAACTAAATTTTCTCTAGGAACATATAAAACAGTAGAGCTATAGCGCAAGCTACATCGTAATTCGCAAAGACCATTAGACTATGTTCATGACAATTATTTCAATTAATCATATTACTAAAGAACTCCCACTCAAAAAGTACATCTCTCTAGTCATTTGAGTGGTACATGATCCAAATCCACTATCTCAAGTCCGATCATCACGTGAGTCGAGAATAGTTTCAGTGGTAAGCATCTCTATGCTAATCATATCAACTATACGATTCATGCTCGACCTTTCGGTCTCATGTGTTCCGAGGCCATGTCTGCACATGCTAGGCTCGTCAAGCTTAACCCGAGTGTTCCGCGTGCGCAACTGTTTTGCACCCGTTGTATGTGAACGTTGAGTCTATCACACCCGATCATCACGTGGTGTTTCGAAACGACGAACTGTAGCAACGGTGCACAGTCGGGGAGAACACAATTTTGTCTTGAAATTTTGTGAGAGATCACCTCATAATGCTACCGTCGTTCTAAGCAAAATAAGGTGCATAAAAGGATTAACATCACATGCAATTCATAAGTGACATGATATGGCCATCATCACGTGCTTCTTGATCTCCATCACCAAAGCACCGGCACGATCTTCTTGTCACCGGCATCACACCATGATCTCCATCATCATGATCTCCATAAACGTGTCGCCATCGGGGTTGTCGTGCTACTCATGCTATTACTACTAAAGCTACGTCCTAGCAAAATAGTAAACGCATCTGCAAGCACAAACGTTAGTGATAAAGACAACCCTATGGCTCCTGCCGGTTGCCGTACCATCGACGTGCAAGTCGATATTTCTATTACAACATGATCATCTCATACATCCAATATATCACATCACATCATTGGCCATATCACATCACAAGCATACCCTGCAAAAAGAAGTTAGACGTCCTCTAATTTTGTTGTTGCATGTTTTACGTGGTGACCATGGGTATCTAGTAGGATCGCATCTTACTTACGCAAACACCACAACGGAGATATATGAGTTGCTATTTAACCTCATCCAAGGACCTCCTCGGTCAAATCCGATTCAACTAAAGTTGGAGAAACCGACACTTGCCAGTCATCTTTGAGCAACGGAGTTACTCGTAACGATGAAACCAGTCTCTCGTAAGCGTACGAGTAATGTCGGTCCAAGCCGCTTCAATCCAACAATACCGCGGAATCAAGAAAAGACTAAGGAGGGCAGCAAAACGCACATCACCGCCCACAAAAACTTTTGTGTTCTACTCGAGAAGACATCTACGCATGAACCTAGCTCATGATGCCACTGTTGGGGAACGTCGCATGGGAAACAAAAATTTCCTACTCGCACGAAGACCTATCATGGTGATGTCCATCTACGAGAGGGGATGAGTGATCTACGTACCCTTGTAGATCGTACATCAGAAGCGTTAGTGAACGCGGTTGATGTAGTGGAACGTCTTACGTCCCTCGATCCGCCCCGCGAACAATCCCGCGATCAGTCCCACGATCTAGTACCGAACGGACGGCACCTCCCCGTTCAGCACACGTACACCTCGACGATGATCTCGGCCTTCTTGATCCAGCAAGAGAGACGGAGAGGTAGAAGAGTTCTCCGGCAGCATGACGGCGCTCCGGAGGTTGGTGATGACCTTGTCTCAGCAGGGCTCCGCCCGAGCTCCGCAGAAACGCGATCTAGAGGAAAAACTGTGGAGGTATGTGGTCGGGCTGCCGTGGAAAAGTCGTCTCAAATCAGCCCTAAAACCTCCGTATATATAGGTGGGAGGGAGGGGAGGAGGCAGCCTCAAAACCTAAAGGTTTGGCCGAAATTGGAGGTGGAGGAGTCCTACTCCAATCCTACTTGGAGTAGGATTCCACCTTCCCACTTGGAAACTCTTTCCACCTTGTGTTTTTTCCTTCTCAAACATTATGGGCCTTAGTGGGAACTTATTCCAGCCCACTAGGGGCTGGTTTATCTCTTCCCATAGCCCATGAGACCCCTTGGGGCGTGACACCCCTCCCGATGGTCCCCGGCACCCCTCCCGGCACTCCCGGTACACTATCGTTGAGCCCGAAACTTTTCCGGTAATGCACAAAAACCTTCCGGTAACCAAATGAGGTCATCCTATATATCAATCTTCGTTTCCGGACCATTCCGGAAACCCTCGTGACGTCCGTGATCTCATCTGGGACTCCGAACAACATTCGGTAACCAACCATATAACTCAAATACGCATAAAACAACGTCGAACCTTAAGTGTGCAGACCCTGCGGGTTCGAGAACTATGTAGACATGACCCGAGAGACTCCTCGGTCAATATCCAATAGCGGGACCTGGATGCCCATATTGGATCCTACATATTCTACGAAGATCTTATCGTTTGAACCTCAGTGCCAAGGATTCATATAATCCCGTATGTCATTCCCTTTGTCCTTCGGTATGTTACTTGCCCGAGATTCGATCGTTAGTATCCGCATACCTATTTCAATCTCGTTTACCGGCAAGTCTCTTTACTCGTTCCGTAATACAAGATCCCGCAACTTACATTAAGTTACATTGCTTGCAAGGCTTGTGTGTGATGTTGTATTACCGAGTGGGCCCCGAGATACCTCTCCGTCACACGGAGTGACAAATCCCAGTCTCGATCTATACTAACTCAACGAACACCTTCAGAGATACCTGTAGAGCATCTTTATAGTCACCCAGTTACGTTGCGACGTTTGATACACACAAAGCATTCCTCCGATGTCCGTGAGTTATATGATCTCATGGTCATAGGAACAAATACTTGACACGCAGAAAACAGTAGCAACAAAATGACACGATCAACATGCTACGTCTATTAGTTTGGGTCTAGTCCATCACATGATTCTCCTAATGATGTGATCCCGTTATCAAGTGACAACACTTGCCTATGGCCAGGAAACCTTGACCATCTTTGATCAACGAGCTAGTCAACTAGAGGCTTACTAGGGACAGTGTTTTGTCTATGTATCCACACAAGTATTGTGTTTCCAATCAATACAATTATAGCATGGATAATAAACGATTATCATGAACTAAGAAATATAATAATAACTAATTTATTATTGCCTCTAGGGCATATTTCCAACAGTTACCGAGTGACGTCGTGAGTGCATCTGCGACTTGTAGGACACTAATGTCCGTATGGGGCCTTAGGTTGGTCTTGGGAAACAGGTTCGTAGGCCTACCCCTAATGTAGAACCCCGTCAGCGGCCCTTATCCTCTCCTTCCATGGCGGGCCGTCCGTTCCCTGTGGGACTCATAACCTGTCCGACTGGTGATGGGGAAGGAGAGATTTTTGGCTGCCGGGACCACGATGATCCATCCTCAAAGGACCCGAGAGCCCTCTGAGCTGATGCTTGAGAATCGCGCCAGATATATCCTTGCGTCGGACGGGCATTGTTCTCCCAGGAGCAGCAACGTGCAATGCGGACCATCATTGCCCCTCCTACCTGCATGGGATGACACCACAGTTGATGGATCCAGATTGGTCAAATTCAGATCCGTTGCCTGCCATGTCGGAGATGGTCGGATATCATTTAAGGTGAGCTTGGGTGGTGGAGGGAGTGGAGAGAAATGGAGTGTGAAGTGGCTAGGGTTTGGTCCGGCGAACAGATGGAGATCAATATATCTGGGATCGTTGCAGGATAGCGTGGGCCTCGCTCACATGATGGGCGCACTCGGACGTCATCATATCCGCTCCATATTTGGATTCAATATGAGAGAGCTCGTGTTCAGCGCTACACGCACGAGCTAAAATTTTTGGTGCTTGCACACGTCCTGTAGGGGATGTTTCCTCTTGATGTAACCCGCCGTTTGGGATGGGTTAGGCTGTAGACGGCTTGAGGATCATGTGTTTTATGGGCCACGAAAAAGGCAGGAGGGGAAATCAGGAGACTTACCAAATGAGCCGCGAGGCGGCCCAATACCAGAAGACAGCGACTCAAGCCCACAAGGTGGAAGACGCCAGAAGCTTTCCTATGTTTAGAAGCAAGATGAAGTAGAATTGTAGTGGGTCACGGGCTTTTATTTGAACTGGACTCTATTGTAAACTCGGGTCCTCTACCTATATATAAAGGGGAGCCCTCATGCCAGAAAGATCAAGGAAGAAACTCTCGAGAGCTAGGTTAGCTATTCCACATCCTTGTAATTGAGATCTCCATCAATATAGACACAAAAGCACGACATTGGCTTTGACCCCCACTGGAGTGACCGAACCTGGGTAAATCCATCTCTAGCTCTCAATCAACCCCTTCAATTTGCAACACCACGATGATGGACTCACCACTAAGTCCGTTCACGAGGTCATCTGCTGTGACAAAACCACGACAGTTGGTGTCCACCGTGGGGCTATCGCAAGGTGGAGTTTAGTTCTCGGAGGGTGTTCTTCCAGGATTCGGGAGCTACGCGGTTGGTATGATGACCAAGAGCCGCCGAGGCAAGCTCAACATCAACAAATCAGGCTGGGGCCCCAAGGCCGGCTCAATCGAGTTGGGTATCAGGTCCCCTTCGGCAAGATCCATGTCTTCGTCGGCAAACTCGATGCATAGTTACCCGAGCCGGACACCTCCACCGACATCTCGAGCCAGCTCGGTATGCGTAACCCGACTGGCGTCAAGCCGAGCGACATCACGTTTTCATTGGCTTCATGCAAGGAACTCACCTCCTAGATGAGTCGGCAGGAGGCGAGGACACCCACATCAACACCGATGGTGAGTCATCGATAGGAGACACCGGATCCATCTTTCCTCTCTGCAAAGGACCTGGGGCTTTCCGGAAATTGAAGCCGTCGGGCAGCCAGATGACCCACCCCGTTAGGTCATGGTCTACATGGTAGGAGCCGCAATGACTCCGGGTCCATCTGCAGAAGAAGCCACCAACGATGCCGACGGGTCAAGCAAAACACCGGCTGAGGCCATAAGCGATTTGATGGCTGAGATGACCAAGCTTTTGGAAGGTCTTGTCACTGTTGAGAACGAGGAGGAGCGCAACACGGAACCAGTGAAACTTCGTGTGGAGATGGTCAAGCTCCAGCGAGAGATCCACGCCGAAAACACCTGGATGGTAGAGTTACAGGCTCGAATCCATGATGAGTCGGAGTGCTTAAAGGTAGATGCTTGGCAGCTAGGACTTTGACAAGACGCTTCTCATGTGGTTTACCATAGGAGATACCAATCCCAGTTACTGCAAAACGTAACACCGACTCGTTTGTTTACTAGTCCACGCATGCCAGGTGTTGCGCAATGCCCACCACACAGGCAGGAAGACCCAGCTCAGCCCCCGCCAGCTCAACCGTCACCGCACTACTTTCTCACGACGTAGGGTCACTTCTCCAACCCCGTCGATAATATGCTGGTGGCAACGCGTAATTGGAGGCGCTTCCTATTCATGGAAATTTCCAAGTTTAGATCGAGGCTAGGAATGGCATTGAGATGTTGAAAACAGCAGTGACCCAACAGGCGCAGTACTCCTACACTCGAGATCGGATGTACTCTACACCGTAGGTCAACCATCATGAGGAATCTCCGGCTGTTTCCAGCAGCGTTCATCGTCAGCAGCCCCGGGTTTCCCCAACCTGGCCAGGCTTACAGAACGCTCAAGACCTTGCCGATCCGTCGAGAGATGCCCGACAGGCGGAGGCAGAAGCAACGCAAGATGGGCGGCTCAACCGCATCTAGGGGAACCCCAGTCAGCGGCACAAGGGACGAGAAACAACACTAGAACAATGTGCATCCCTTGTTTATCTCCAGCTCTTCACAATGAGCCTATGCCTAAGGATTTCAAGGGGCCTCGCAAGGTACCAAATTACACAGTAGATCTAGAGCCGGTGGGATGGATTGAAAGTTACGAGCTACCCATGGGCATGCTCGATGTTAGCGATGCGGTATGTGCAAAATATCTGACGATGATGTTTGAGGGGCCGGCTCAAATGTGGCTGAAAACTCTTGCACCCAATTCCATTAACACTTGGGCTGAGCTGAAAGAGCAATTCATCAAGAATTTTCAAGGAACATGCAAGCGCCCGATGACAATTGTGGATCTCCAACACTGTGTTCAGCGCACGGCCGAGTCAGCCCATCATTGGATTCGCTGGGTTGCAGAGATCATCCACTCAGCGTACACCATTACAGCCTCACAAGCCGTCCTAATCCTGGAGAAAAATTGTCATTGCGAGTTGCTAGTTCTCAAGCTGGATCGCCTAAAGCGGAAGACTCAAGATATGGGCGACTTAATGGATGTCCTGACAAGGTATGCCGAATCATATGACACGAAGGATCCCGACTTCAACAGGAGAAAAGAGGCAAGAACAATAAAGGCGAAGGAGGCAAGGACAACCAGCAAGAGGCCAAAATAACAAACGAAAACAGCCTGAGGGTGGGTCGAGTTCGTGGCTAACACCAATACTCGGTTCAAGAATCAGCGTCGCTCCAGAGGACCTTACAACGGGAATAAACCACGTAATTATGAGGAGGCACTCAAGGTGCCCTGCCCAAAGCATACTACACAAGACAAGCCATCCACTCACCTATGGGAGAATTGCTATATTATGCAGGAGTTCCAGAATCAAGCTTTCAAGAGCCACTAGGGGGCTAATGGTGGACACCCGGGTCAGTATGGCCAACCCGGCTCACAAGGCGGCTCGTCTAGCAGTTTCCCACGTAGCCATTAGACCGCCCAAAAGTGAGAATTCACAGGATTCCAATATACTTCGAATACTTCCTTGGAACCAACATGTTTCCTCCTCGGGAGGGTTTGTCATGCACCATCTTCCGTCAATAATCTAAACAACAATTTGCCAAGGAGGGCCCTATTCTTAACCTCAACGTCATGAATGCCCAACCTGCCTTGGTCTCCGGGACGGCAAACCACACTCCATTTAACCAATCGACATTTCTTTGTCTCTCTATCTCCTTACCAAAAGAATCTTGATCGGAAATAATTCACTTTATGTAAAACTTAGGCAATTGGAAGAAGAAAATCATATATAGTATTATGTTACTTAGTACTGAATTTATGAGGATCAATCTTTCACCGAAAGACAACAATTTATCTTTCCAACTATTAAGTTTTCCAACATGACTTGGCCTTGCTCAATTGATTGGAGTAGTGGATGTATGAACCTAACACCCAGGTTTAAGTCCTCAGAGAGGCGAATTTAACTTCCTATTTATTCTCAGGGACCAAGCTTTTCTGGTACTCATGCATTTTGTAACGACTAGACCTGATGCCGAGACTAATTTTTTTTCATATCCCTAGTTGGTGCAGAGGTTGGGAAAATAAAATCCTTCCCTAACTTTAAATTATCGATAGAAGTAGTTGCAGTTTGTAAAACCAAACCTGTAAAATTATCTTTTGATGTAGCCACTCGTTCTTGGTACCCCTGCGCAAGACCAGCCCAATCGAGCTCAAGGTAGGGTAAACGTATACGGTGCCTATATACGGCAATCCGTGTATAGCTAGCTAGGACTATGTGATTTCGTATGTGCCACCGGCTCCATTTTTATTTTTGGACCCTGATATTCATCTTACATGTGATGACACTCGATCACTCGTTCAGTCTTATCCACGAGCCAACTCATATTATCCTGTGTGAACGAATATTAAAAATGTCCACATGTCCGGATGCGTACATCAATCCAACGACAACTACTAATCTCTATTTTGTACGTGTGACACGAAACAATTCTGTCCTGACATTTTTTGTGACAATTTTAGTTACCCGATGATGACAACTTTTGTTGTAAAATATTTCTGTTTGGATGACAAGTTTTGATTTTTTTTGGGTTTCTTTTTTTTTTCTCTGATAGCAATTTTAGTTATTAAAACGTCAAGACAGTGTTACTTCGTGTCACACGTGTGGTATTTATCATTTGACTTAACTATAGTTGTCATGTTTAATTAACTGTAGTTATTACGTATGATCAAACTATAGTTGCCATGTGTGGTCAATCATGATTGTCATGTGTGATTGACTGTAGTTGTCACGTGTGGTCAAATTATAGTTGTTATGTATGATCAATCATAATTGTCATGTGTGATTAACTAGTTGTCACGTGTGATCGAATCATAGTTGTCATATGTGATTAACTAATTGTTATACATGCACAACTATAATTGTCAACTATCACTGTGCGAGCATCGTGTGACGATGATCAATTCACCCACACGGCGAACGAGCAACCGTGTGCTAATAGATTGGATGGTGTTCATGTGGGCAAGAAGCGGTTCATCCACACGACGACGCGAGCAGCCATATGATGCTTGATCGTTACATCGATCCAGATAGCAACTACCATAATATTCGTGGAAAAGAATCGACTGGCATCACATGCATTTGAGTCATGTTGATATGATATACACGTGTTGACGTTATTATTTATGTATTTTTTTAGGATAGTTCCATCTCAACTTGTAACGTTTGTAAACTTGACGACCGAGTCCAGGTCATCATATTGTTGTCACGGCCCACGGCTGATTTAGTTCCCTTATCACGGTTTCATCGCTCCCGGCGAAACAAAAATTAGCTGACTCAGGAAAGGAAAACCCCGAGGTGCCTCTTCGAAACGAAACCGGCAAATCGCCCAGGCATACCGACGATCGACCGGCCGGCCGGAGGGTTAGCTATGAACGTCGCTTTCCTGTGCTGCGCGACGCGGCTAGCGCGTGAAGCCAGGGACAGGGACAGGGTGCCGATCGGCTTCCCGCTCACGGAGCCGTTGCGGACGCGAGCAGAGGGCGAGGCCTGGGTGGCGATCGGCGTACCTCTCATCGAGCCTCGTCCCCGGCGCAAGCCTAGCCCCTGGGAGACGCCTTTAATCTGGGTAAGATGATGCATGCTTGGTCGGGCTTTGGATCTTTTTTTTTAGAACTTGCGCTCTAGATTCTTGGTAAGATGCGTGTTTATAGGTTTTGAGAGATCATACGAGGAAAAGATCCATGCAATGCTTACAAAATTGCCCATGTTTTCGTAATGAAAAGATTAAACAATTGAGTTCTGTGCAGAATAAATAAATACTCTTTATGTAAAGAAATACAAGAATGATTCGATATCTAACGGAAGGAGTATAAATGAATTCGAGCAACAAGTTACATACCTTGTACTAGTCTCCGTAGCAAATCTATTGTGTTTATCAAGAATTTGTTTTTGGACATCTCAAAATTTTCAATCTCTAACTATATAATAACCTCTCCCCTTGCATTTGTTCTTTGCAGTTTTTTGCGATCACCGGTGGAATCGTATTTACAGTTATGATCGACATAATGGATGCGTCACTCAGTGCGAAAATAGTTTCTATATGCATATTATGGACTTTTTTCATGACGGGAGCACTCTGGATTTTGTATGAACTCCGCCGTGTATCAGAGGACATAACATAATCCTAATCGCTTCACTTTACGGCTGGTTTTCTTGGTTTGTGTAATAACTAGTACAAATGCCCGTGGGTTGCACCGGGCAAGAAAAAAATAAATACATAACCTCTTTGTTATACCATTATGCGGCATTAATTGTAATAAATATGTATAATAATGTTAATTTTTTTTAAAAATATTAGATACTGTTTACATAAAAATGGATGAATTTTTTTATAATAGTTATATTTTTTTATTTAATTTTTAAATTTCTTGTAAAAGATAAATTGGTAATCATTTTTTTCAAATGGATCTTTTTATCGTGGGCTAATAATGTTTTTTTTTTGATGGGTAATGGCATTTGTGTGTAGAACATATTTCCATAAATATTTTTTGAATAATATTTTATTATTGTTTTTTGCACAACTTGCTTCATGTGTCATTATGCATCATTTTTTATATGGATTTTTAATAATTGTTGATGATAAGGTTAAATGTTAAATTGTTTTAAAAAGTTGATGTATGCATAAAAATTGTAATACTTTCTAAGCAGTATTGTTTTTGAATATTGAGCTTTTCTCGCTCGTCGGCTCGCTCCTCAACGTCATGGCTTCGATGCTGCTCCCGTGCATCTGCTATCTCAAAATCTTCGGCACGGCGAGGTGTAGCATGGCTTAGGTCGCGCTGATCGTCATGATCATCGTTCTTGGCTCCTTGGTTGCTGCAAGTGGAGGAGGATGGTGGATTGGTGTTTGGTGCGGGACATCAAGGAAGGACATACACATCTTCCTATCCAGTGCTAAGTAGGAGAGCACAAACAGTTGCAACCTCGATTCTTGTGTGTGTGCTATTGGCTGGATCTTTTTTTAACACACCAGCACACTTTTGTAACAAAAGGCAGGAGGGGACTCTCTGCTTTGGGTGGATGGTGCTCACAACTCACAGCTTAGTCGTGCACAGAGTAGTCATTGTCCCAAACAGTTAGCAGCTTGCTTTGCTACTGATAGTAGGCGAAGCACAGCAAACCATCTAGAAACAAAATTATATGAATTTTATCTACCGGGAGCTCACATGATGTTCTAACGGTTTCTTTTGAGCTTTAAAAGCAGCATGTAGTTTCCTATGTGTTTTTCAAATAGCTCATCAAACTGGACTCATTTGACATTTCCCACAGAAGACCACAATTCTCAGTAAGTGTTATCTTTGACTTGATAGTTGACCACTTAGATAAACAGAGCTCACATTGTGGCTAAATATCCAAATCATCATCGGGGTCTTCATCTGAGTTAGGTCGCTCATCATCAGAATCACGAAGGTAATGAATTTCACCTTTCGTGTCTACAGATTTAAGAGCTTTTGTTTCATCTAGGAGAGCTGCCATAGTAAAATTGAGATCTTTACGAGCCTCCGAGAGAGATCGCCGTCCATCATATATACGGATTGGTGTCACTGTGTTCCTTTTCTGACAGCTCGAGATTGAACTGAACCTGTTTGCCAACATATCACAATTCATAACCAGTATTTTTTACAGAAACCAAACCAAGTAATAAGGTAAATGTGCTAGTAATATTATTCATATAAAGGTTGGGATGTATGAACTAACCTTAGGTAGTATACTTTGGTTCACTTCCATATTTATAGAAGTAGTTTCAATCAAATATTATTCACGGTGTGGTATATTTAGAATTAAGTTGAAGTTTTGCCTAGCAAATGACCAAGAGCCTTACCAGATGCTTCACCCGTCCATTCCTTCGTTTGAGGTGCACATGGAACTTTGCTTTCGAATAATTATGCTCAAGGAAAGACATATCAATGCATTTCAGAATTCAGGCAGGCCATAAGAGCAGCGACAGAAATGCATTTCAGAATTCAGGCACGTTGCTAGGAGGCATATTACGCCACGTCGATAGGAACTCAGTTGGACTGATGATCGTTTTCACGGCAGAGTAGAATTTCTCATGCTCTGCTTTCTCTTCTCGTGCTTGCTCAGGTGAGAAGGGAGAAGATCAGCCAGCGGATGAAGCTGCTGCAGGACCTCGTGCCCGGCTGCAATAAGGTACTGCTCCCGCAATTCTGCACCCATCATTTCGCAATTGTTGCTAGGTTCAGCCAGAGATGAAACCCGGGAAAATGTTGCATGTTTCACGTGGTTGGCAAGGCCGTGATGCTGGACGAGATCATAAACTACGTGCAATCGTTGCAACGGCAAGTCGAGGTACACGCCCATCCTCACCCAAAAACAGATGCAGAAGGAAACCCCATGAATTGCCATTTGATTGCCACATCCGGCCTCTCCTTTCTCTGACCGACTGCCTCAACTCACTTTTGCTTCTGATTGATCGCAGATGCAGCCCGTCGCCAGCTGAATTGGACATGATAAGGTAGCTTAACCTTTTTCCAAAGAGATAAGATAGCTTAACATGATGCGCTGTATGGAGAGTAGACAAACCGGAGCAGCTTTAATTGTGTAGGTGAACTGTTTGATCTGAAGCATTCTCCATCGGTGGAGGAAAGAATGAACTGGATGCACTTTCTTGGTCAGGACTCACCTGCTTGGATATGGTAGTATGGTTAGTGATTCTTGTACGAGACAGATCACATATGTTGAGCTACTGCAAGAAGGGTTATCTGCTTATAATTTATAGCCAGTAATCTGCTGGATCTTTCAAAGACCTATTTTCAACTACAAAATTTCTTTAAGAGCAAGCAGAACATGCTCCGAAATACTCTGCAATTACTTACTTCCAACAGCCAAGAGGTCATGTATGGACTATGCATCTTACATTCTTCACACATCCACTCTCTCAAATGCTTATCAGTAACAGGATGCTGATTGATTCCATGGTAGGATGTATAACAGGTATAAGATCCAAAATTCTAAACTGAAAGCAAATAAGCAGGAATATGATAGTTCAAAGGAAAGATAAGTGAAACACAAGGTGTCATCAAACCTTAGAGTTCACTGTGGCCTGAAGAAGCCCTTGAAGCACCAAACATGAGATCTTTGGCAATGATAAGCAAGCCCTCCAAATCTTTCGCTCCCACCTGCAGGCAATCCTTCACCTCCACCTCCCACTTCATATCCAACACCACCTCCCTTAGCGGCCCCTAAACACAAATATACATATTTACCGACTGGGCATTGCTGCAATATGATTCGTTGGATGACCTAGTCACCAAGTTATTCTCAAAGAAGAAGAAGAAGAAGACCAAATCATGAACCTGCTCGGAGAAGGCAGAGAGGAGACCATTTAGGAGCTGCGTAGCGGCGGCTAGGAGGTCACGTAATTACGGCGCAGCCACTGGGCCGCATCAACGGGTGACTTTAGACGCGAGGCCTCCGCCGCAGCGGCGAGGAGGCGGCCGGCGGCAGTGATAAGGTCGACACTTCAGGCAGCCACGAGCATGGTCGCAGGATGGTGAAGGAGAGGGGTGGTCGCAGTCATGGCCGGGAGAGACGCACCTCGACGCCGGTGACCCCCGTCGGTGAGGATCTCCTCCACCGCCAGATGCTCCGCCTAATCCCTCCTCCCAAGCGTCGCCCCGTCATTGAAGCTCTCGCGCCGCGGCCGCCGCCCCGCCGCACGCCGTGCCCAGGCGACCACCTCGCCGCGCCGCCCGTTCCCCTTGCCAGAAACGCCGAGCCGAAGCCCCCGCGCCCAGCCGTCGCGCCGCCCGTCGCCAGCTGCATCCCGCGGCGGCGCCCCAGGCGACCACCTCGGTGCGCCGCCCGTTCCCCCGGCCGGAAACGCCGAGCCGAAGCTCCCACGCCCAACCGTCGCGCCGCCCGTCGCCAGCGGCGTCCCGCGCAGCCGCTGATTGGATCTGGCGAGCGCGCCGTGTGCTGCCGCCATGCCTCCTCGCCTCAGAAATCATAGGGTCTTAATAATAAAAGTGAAACGTTTTCCTCACTTAAGAAAGGACTGCGGGTTTATTAACTGAAAACGGAAGGGCCTTTTTGCAAAAATGCCGCGGCGGACGACAGAAGCGATCGGCGCTTTATTATTAGGGGAGATATACTCCATCGTTTTATAATATAGGATGTGTGTACATACACGTATAATTATGACAAAAACACGCGTATCATCATGTATGTGATGGGATCCTATTTCTATGATGAAAAATATGACATAAAATGGACTTTTCATTCTTGGTAGTTTGGAGGCGGACATGCATGACATTCTATCAGCCATCCATGACGTAAAAAATAGTCATAGAAGTGAGACCGACAGAATTTTCAAGGATTCCCGGTATACTGTGGGTGGTCAGGCCTGAGGGATGCAGGGGTGGTTGCGCGTTTCTCTCGAACATACGCACCCGTGTGTGCGAGCCCTTCATTTAATGAACCCGAACGGGCCCATCGCTCGCTTACGTATTGAACTCGAGCAATCGATCGATCCCTCTCCTTAGTGAACCCGAGCGATCCATGTCTTACCGAACCTGAGCAATCGATCCCTCACACTACTAAACCAGAGTAGTCCCTCGTACTACTGAACCTGAGCGATCGAGCATGCTGCTTACTGAATCCGAGCGATCCCTTCGCTGCTCACTGAACCCGAGTGATCGATGCAAGAGTCGTGTTGGCCCGATCAATCGATGTGTTGCATCGTGGCCCCGCACCAGACATGAGTTGACCTAGTGATTGGTTCGTTGCCTCTCAATGAACACTCATAGTTGCTGGCACACGCGCGATACGTAGGCTGAGTCGAGACTTGCATCGGTCGAGCCCTTGGCGCGAGACGTGATGAGTTGACCTAGCTGGTTGGTTGGGTGTGGATGAGTCGTCCCTGTTGTTGTTGTCGATGCATACACCCCACCCCAGCCGATGGGGGTCTGATGAACAGTACCCTCCAGTGTAGGCGTTTGGCGTTTGATGAACATGACCCCGAGGAGGTGTCGAGGACGCCACAGTAACAGGCCAGACCGACGCTCGAGATGCCTTCCATGTTTCTCGCAATCGCCGTGTTTATTATTTGGTTATTGCTTTCATCATCGCATCATGTGCATTGCATCGACACTTCGTTGTTGCCATTTTTCCTTAACTTTTATCCATTAAACCTACCGGTTTTCCGCGTTCTCGTCGTCGACCGTTCCGAGGCCAAACACACATGCACACGCGAGCGTCATCGTTAATTATATTTTTATAAGTGGTAATAAAACATTATCGAAATGAGCCAAAGGTTGGCGTGCGGTCTTAATATATTGTAAGTAAATCACCTCCCATTTTCAATCGCATCCGAAGGTCGTCTGATACCCGAACCGTTAGAGTATAGCGGCACTATAGCTCGTTAAATTGTCGAAAGTTTTCGCAGTCAAAACTATTGTCGGGTCGCTCAATTTCCTCTGTTCTATAAAACCAGCCCACCTACAGAGCCCACTAGACCCACCTACACCAACCACTCGGCCGGATCCGCCGATCGGGATCAAATGGCTCAAAAATGGGCAAAAGAAACTTATACTATCCCTCCCTGCTATAAAAGGAATATTACCCCCCTCCAGTTGGATACCCTCACTTATCCCTCAAAATCCATGTGTCACCACGCCGCCATTGCCACTTGTTGGCACCCGAGCCGCCAGCCTTCTCTCTCCCATCATGCGCGCTTGTAGAGCCCAGATCCAGGGCACGCCGCCATCGTAGCTCCCCGAGGGAGCTCCTCCCATGGCGACTCCCGTGCCCCTCGCGCATGCGAGCTGCCCACGCCTCGTCGACCCTGCCAGCCGACGAGCTCGCCGGAGCGCTGCCCTGCCGTCCCCAGATGACGTGTATGATACATCACCAGCATATCTATATTTTTTTATTATGCATGTGTTATATGTCATTTTATATCATTTTTGTGAACTAACCAATTAACCTTCTACCAAGTGTCGGTTCCTATTTTTTCTTACTATTTTGTTCCGCAGGAAATCAATACCAAACAAAGTCCAAACGTGATGAAATATTTCAGTGATTTTTTCTGGACCAGAAGCGACCCTAGAAGCTTGAGGAGGAGCCTAAAAGACGTAAGAGAGGGCCACAAGCTCACATGGCGCGCCCACCGATGCGCCACCTGAGCTTGTGGACCTCTCGTAACTCCATTCTACCTAATTCCACTCCTATAAATTCTGATAAATCCTGAAAACACCAGAGGGAGACCCGAAATAGTTTTTCCGACACTGAAAGCATGTGTTCTTCCGCGATACCATCTGGTGGTCTTCATCGGTACTCTACCAGAGAGGGAATCGATCACCGAGGCCATCTTTACCAATCTTGTTTCCTCCATGATGATGTGTGAGTAGTTCCCTATAGACATACGGGCCCATAGTGATTAGCTAGATGACTCTCTCTCTCTCTCTCTCTCTCTCTCTCTCTCTCTCTCTCTCTGATCTTCAATGCAAAGATCTCTTGGGAGATCCATGCGATGTAATCCTCTTTTGCAGTGTGTTTGTTGAGATCTGATGATCTCTGGGTTTATGGTCAGATTATTCAGTGAGAGTAATTGAGCCTTTTCTAAACTTTATTGTGTATGATTGTTATAGATATGTATGTTTTCAAATCTATGAGTTTGCTTTGCCCATGTAGATGAGTAGATCATGAGAGGAGTGGTGCATAGTTGTATGTTCAGTATTGCGGTTTCCTCGGTGATACATCTCCAACGTATCGATAATTTATGAAGTATTCATGCCATATTTGCCTATGTTTACAACACTTTTATATGACTTTGATGCACTTTATATGATTTATTTAGAACTAACTCATATGTCTCCAACGTATCTATAATTTATGAAGTATTCATTCCATGTTTACAACAATATTATATGGTTGTGGTATGATTTGCATGGAACTAACCCGGACTGACGTTGTTTTCAGCAGAACTACCATGGTGTTGTTTTTTGTGCAGAAATAAAAGTTCTAGGAATTGTACGAAACTTTTTCACGACTTTTTTGAAAGAAAAGAGAAATACTGGAGCAAAGAACCACCAGAGGGGGGGGCCCTCGAGGCCCATCTTGACGTGAGATGACGCCAAAATTCCTATAAATATATATACCCATAGAAATAACCCTGGATCAGAAGTTCCTCCGCCGCAACCCTCTGTAGCTATGAAAAAACAACCGAGAGCCCATTCCGGCACCCTGCCGGAGGGGCAGATTATCACCGGCGGCCATCTTCATCATCGCTATGGCCACCATGATGAGGAGGGACTAGTCCACCCTCGGGGCTGAGGGTTTGTACCAGTAGCTATGTGTTTAATCTCTCTCTCTCTCTCTCTCGTGTTCTTAAGATGGCACGATCTTGATGTATCACGGACTTTGTTAATATAGTTGGATCATATGGTGTTTCTCCCTCTATCTTGTTGTGATGAATTGAGTTTTCCCTTTGAGATTTTTTTATCGGGTTGAATACTTTTATGGATTTGAGAGCACTTCATTTATGTCTTGCTATGAATAACCGTGGTGACAATGGGGTATCATATTGATTCACTTGATATATATTTTGGCAATCAACTCGCGGATTCCCGAGGTGACATTGGGGTAATCTATGCATAGGGGTTGATGCATGTTCTCGTCTTTGTTTCTCCGTTAGAAATCTTGGGGCACTCTTTGAGGTTATTTGTGTTGGATTGAGTATTATTAATCTAATTTTTTATGGTGTTATTTTAGTATGAACTCTCGGATAGAGCGACTGGAAAGGATAAGTTGTTATTTCAGTATGAACTCTTGGAAAGATTGATCGAAAAGAATAACTTTGAGGTGGTTTCGTACCCTACAACAATTTCTTATTATGTTCTCTGCTAGGTAGGAACTTTGGAGTGATTTTTTATCGCATGATGAGGGATTGTTATGTGATCCAATTATATTATCAATGTTGAGAGACTGCATTAGCGAAAGTACGGACCCTAGGCCTCATTTTCAAGCGTTGCAATATTGTTTGTGCTCACTTTTGTTACGAGTTACCTTGTTGTTTTTTATTGTTACTATTACAAAATCAATATCTACTATCATTACTACACTTGTATCACCATCTCTATGCTGAACTAGTACACCTATACAAATTACCATTGTATTTGGTGTGTTGGGATCACATGAGACTTTTAATTATTTGGTTGCAGGGTTGTTTGAGAGAGACCATCTTCATGCTATGCCTCCCACGAATTGATAAACCTTAGGTCATAAACTTGAGAGAAAATTTTCTACTATCCTACAAAACTCTACTCTTGGAGGCCTAACACGAGTCTACAAGAATAAAGTTTTGTAGTAGACATCAAGTCTTTTCTCGCACCGTTGCCGGGGAGGTGAGTGCTTGAAGGTATATCTTTAGATATTGCAATAAAATATTGTAGTTTCTTGTTTTTCACTAGTTTGGTTTTATAAAAGAACACTACAAAAAAAGGAATTTAGGTTGTCTCATGTTCTTCGTCTCTATAATGTCTTAAATGAAAATGATGGTTGATACGTCTCCAACATATGTACTTTTCCAAACTCTTTTGCCCTTGTTTTAGACTCTAATTTGCATGACTTGAATGGAACTAACTCGGACTGACGCTGTTTTTAGCAGAATTGCCTTGGTGTTATTTTTGTGCAGAAATAAAAGTTCTCAGATTGACCTGAAAATTTACGGAGAATATGTTTGGAATTAATAAAAACTATTGGCAAAAAAAATCAACCCAAGAGGGGCAACCACCTGGCCACAAGCGTGCAGGCCGCGCCCCCTGGCTTGTGGGGCCCTTATGGCTCCGTCGACCTCGTTTCCACTTCTATATATACCTATCCGGGGAGGAAACAAATCAAAGAGAAGAGTTCATCGTGTTTTACGATACGGAGCCGCCGACACCTCGTGTTCTTCCTCGAAAGGGCAGATGTGGAGTGTGATTTGGGCTCCGGAGATGGGAAATCGACGCCATCGTCATCACCAACCATCCTTCATCACCAATTTCATGATGCTCTCCGCCGTTCGTTAGTAATTCCATCGTAGGCTTGCTGGACGGTGATGGGTTGGATGAGATCTATCATGTAACTGAGTTAGTTTTGTTAGGGTTTGATCCCTAGTATCCATTATGTTATGAGATTGATGTTGCTATGACTTTGCTATGCTTAATGCTTGTCACTAGGGCCAGAGTGCCATGATTTCAGATCTGAACTTATTATGTTTTCATGAATATATATGTGTTCTTGATCCTATCTTGCCAGTTGTAGACACCTATTACGAGTTATGATCCGCATCCCCTAGGGTGACAATAACTGGGATTCATTCCGGTGATTACCGTGGTTTCAGGAGTTCAGGTATTCACTAAGTGCTAATGCTTTCGTCCGATTCTCTATTAAAAGGAGGCCTTAATATCCCTTAGTTTCCATTAGGACCCCACTGCCACGGGAGGGTAGGACAAAAGATGTCATGCAAGTACTTTTCCATGAGCACGTATGACTATATATGGAATACACGCCTACATTACATTGATGAATTGGAGCTAGTTCTGTATCACCCTAGGTTATGAATGTTGCATGATGAATGCCATCGGACATAATTATCCATCACTGATCCATTGCCTACGAGCTTTCCACATATTGATCTTTGCTAAGTTACTTTTTCGTTGCTATTGCTACAATAACTACAAAACTGCTACTATCACGTTTGCCACCATTACCGTTACTTCCATACTACTTTGCTACTAAATACTTTGTTGTAGTTATTAAGTCTTTCACATGTGGTTGAATTGACAACTCAGCTGCTAATACTTGAGAATATTCTTTGGATCCCCTTGAGTCGAATCAATAAATTTGGGTTGAATACTCTACCCTCGAAAATTGTTGCGATCCCCTATACTTGTGGGTTATCAAGACCTTTTTCTGGTGCCGTTGCTAGGGAGCTTGGCTTTATTCTCTGAGTCACTTGGAATTTATATCTGTTGATCACTATGAAGAATCTGAAATACGCTAAAACCAAGATATACCCCTCAAGAACGAGGACATGTAAGGAACTGCCATCTAGCTCTGCACTTGATTCACCTTCTGTTATGAGTAAATTTGCGACACCACCATCTACTATCTGAATCTGATATGTCGCAAGTAATTGATAATGCTACTTCTGCTATGCATGATGCTTATGATGATACTTTGCTTGATACTATTGTGCCGCTTTGTGAATTTCTTAATGAACAAATTGCTAGAGTGAATGTTGAAACTGATGATATTTCTGAATGTGATGAAATTATTGAAACTGAACATCATGATGCACCTACTAGACCTAGCTCTCCTAGATATGAATTACCTAATATACCTAATGGTTGTGTTATGGAATGAGAAGTAGCGAGGGACTTTCTTGCTTGTAAGGATAGAGATGATCTTAAGAAATTAATATGCAAGTGGAAGGAAAAATCTTTGAATGCTAGGTTGCAATATGATCCCAAGTTTGCTACTTCACCTATCTGTGTTACTCATAAGGATTATGAATCTTATGTTGATCCTGAGTTAATTACTTTGGTAGAATCTGATTCTTTCCATGGTTATGAATCTGAAACTGTTGTGGCACACCTTACTAAATTGAATGATATAGCCACCCTATTTACTCATGAGAAGAAAATTGTTATTACTATATTTTTAAGTTGTTTCCGTTCTCATTAAAGGGTGATGCTAAGATATGGTTTAATTCTCTTTCTCCTGCTTGTGTGTGTAGTTCCCAGGATATGATATTCTACTTCTCTGGAAAAAAAATCCCGTCCATAAGAAACAAACTACCTTGCATAAAATATTTAACTTTGTGCAGATTGAAGATGAGAGCCTCCCACAAGCTTGGGGGAGGCTTCTCCAGTTACTTAATGCTTTGCCTGATCACCCTCTCAAGAAAAATGAAATACTTGATATCTTTTATAATGGACTAACTGATGCTTCTAGGCACCACCTAGATAGTTGTGTTGGTTGTGTTTTCGGGGAACAAACTGTTGAACAAGCTAAACTACTATTGAATAATATATTGAGCATTGATAATGATTGGACTATTCTCGAACCACCTTCAAAACCAACTCCAAAGTAAATAGGTATTCTATTCCTTGGTCCTGAAGATATGTGATGGCAATCCCCGGCAACGGTGCCAGAAAAATGCTTGATGTCAACTGTTCTTCCCCTTGCAACGGCACCAGAAGAATGCTACTAGCACCCTCCGGCAATCGAAACTAGAAGAATGTTGTTGACTTCCCACCAGCGCGTGGGATCGTAGCAGTTTTCGAGGGTAGAGTTTTCGACCCAAATTTGTTGGTACGCCTATAGGAGGTGATAGGATACTCTCAAGTATTAGTAGCTGAATTTTTCAGATTCAACCACACCTGAAAGATTAGTATCTGCAAGCAAAGTAGTAACAACAAAGTAGTATGATAACAACGGTGTCAGAAACGATCTGTTGACACGGCAGACTATTTCCAATGATTGTATCAATGGCGCCAAGTTGCCTCGTTAACGGAATTTGTCAGTTCCCATCAACGACAAGCGAATCAAGACTGAAGCAGGTAGCAGCAGTGTAACGAGCAATAACAGCGGCAAGGAACAACAGTAGTGACAGCAGTAGCAAGTAGCAAGAGTAGCAAGCAACAGTAGTAGAAACAGTAGCAGCAGAGCAAGACAAGTAACAACAATAGCAGCAGTAGTAACAGCAGTAGAGCAAGACAAGTAACAGCAGTAGCAACAGTGGTAACATCAGCAGTAGGACAAACTCCTAGGCAATGGGTCGGTGATTTGTTTGGATGATATTCATCATGCAACAGTTATAACATGGAGAGATATGTGGCTAGCTCCCGTTCTTCAATGTGATGTAGGCATGCATTCCGTGTGTCGTCATACGTTCTTAGGGAAAAGAACTTTGCATGACATCTATTGTCCATCCCTCCCGTGGCAGCGGGGTCCAAAAGGAAACTACGGGATATTAAGATTCTCCTTTTAATAAAGAACCGGACCAACGCATTAGCACTTGGTGAGCACATGAACTCCTCAAACTATGGTCATCACCGGGAGTGGTTCCGGTTATTGTCACTCCGGGGTTGCCGGATCATAACACATAGTAGGTAACTACAACTTGCAAGATCGGATCTAAAACACACATATATTGGTGACAACATAATAATTTCAGATCTTAAATCATGGCACTCGGGCCCTAGTGACAAGCATTAAGCATGGCAAAGTAGTAGCAACATCAATCTGAGAACATAGTGGATACTAGGGATCAATCCTCATCAAAACTAACTCGATTACATGATAGATCTCATCCTACTCATCACCGCCCAGCGAGCCTACGAATAGATTACTCACGAACGACGAAGAGCTTCATGGACTTAGAGAGGGAAGAAGGTTGATGATGACGATGGCGATGATTTTGTTGGGGAACGTCGCATGGGAAACAAAAAAATTTCTACGCGCACGAAGACCTATCATGGTGATGTCCATCTACGAGAGGGGATTTCCGATCTACGTACCCTTGCAGATCGCATAGCAGAAGCGTTAAGAAACGCGGTTGATGTAGTGGAACGTCCTCATGTCCCTCGATCCGCCCCGCGAACCGTCCCATGAACCGTCCCGCGATCCGTCCCACGATCCGCTCCGATCTAGTGCCGAACGGACGGCACCTCCGCGTTCAGCACACGTACAGCTCGACGATGATCTCGGCCTTCTTGATCCAGCAAGAGAGATGGTGTTGGAATTATGCCCTAGAGGCAATAATAAATGTATAGTTATTATTATAATTCCTGTATCAAGATAATAGTTTATTATCCATGCTATAATTGTATTGAATGAAGACTCATTTACATGTGTGGATACATAGACAAAACACCGTCCCTAGCATGCCTCTAGTTGGCTAGCTAGTTGATCAATGATAGTCAGTGTCTTCTGATTATGAACAAGGTGTTGTTGCTTGATAACTGGATCACGTCATTGGGAGAATCACGTGATGGACTAGACCCAAACTGATAGACATAGCATGTTGATCGTGTCATTTTGTTGCTACTGTTTTCTGCGTGTCAAGTATTTATTCCTATGACCATGAGATCATATAACTCACTGACACCGGAGGAATGCTTTGTGTGTATCAAACGTCGCAACGTAACTGGGTGACTATAAAGATGCTCTACAGGTATCTCCGAAGGTGTTAGTTGAGTTAGTATGGATCAAGACTGGGATTTGTCACTCCGTGTGACGGAGAGGTATCTCGGGGCCCACTCGGTAATACAACATCACACATAAGCCTTGCAAGCAATGTAACTTAGTGTAAGTTGCGGGATCTTGTATTACGGAACGAGTAAAGAGACTTGCCGGTAAACGAGGTTGAAATAGGTATACGGATACTGACGATCGAATCTCGGGCAAGTAACATACCGAAGGACAAAGGGAATGACATACGGGATTATACGAATCCTTGGCACTGAGGTTCAAACGATAAGATCTTCGTAGAATATGTGGGATCCAATATGGGCATCCAGGTCCCGCTGTTGGATATTGACCGAGGAGTCTCTCGGGCCATGTCTACATAGTTCTCGAACCCGCAGGGTCTGCACACTTAAGGTTCGACGTTGTTTTATGCGTATTTGAGTTATATGGTTGGTTACCGAATGTTGTTCAGAGTCCCGGATGAGATCACGTACGTCACAAGGGTTTCCGGAATAGTCCGGAAACAAAGATTGATATATAGGATGACCTCATTTGATTACTGGAAGGTTTTCGGAGTTACCGGGAATGTACCGGGAATGACGAATGGGTTCCGGGAGTTCACCGGAGGGGGGCAACCCACTCCGGGGAAGCCCATAGGCATTTGGGGGGGTCACACCAGCCCTTAGTGGGCTGGTGGGACAGCCCACCAATCCCCTATGCGCCAAGAGAGAAAAAATCAAAGGAAAGAAAAAAAGGAAGAAGTGGGAAGGGGGAAGGACTCCCTCCCACCAAGCCAAGTAGGACTCGGTTTGGGGGGGGGGAGAGTCCTCCCCCCTGGCTCGGCCGACCCCTTGGGGATCCCTTGGACCCCAAGGCAAGGTCCCCCTCCCTCCTCCTATATATATGGGGCTTTTAGGGCAGATTTGAGACGACTTTCTCACGGCTGCCCGACCACATACCTCCATAGTTTTTCCTCTAGATCGTGTTTCTGCGGAGCTCGGGGGGAGCCCTGCTGAGACAAGATCATCACCAACCTCCGGAGCGCCATCACGCTGCCGGAGAACTCTTCTACCTCTCCGTCTCTCTTGCTGGATCAAGAAGGCCGAGATCATCGTCGAGCTGTACGTGTGCTGAACGCGGAGGTGCCGTCCGTTCGGTACTAGATCGTGGGACTGATCGCGGGATTGTTCGTGGGGCGGATCGAGGGACGTGAGGACGTTCCACTACATCAACCGCGTTCTCTAACGCTTCTGCTGTGCGATCTACAAGGGTACGTAGATCACTCATCCCCTCTCGTAGATGGACATCACCATGATAGGTCTTCGTGCGCGTAGGAAATTTTTTGTTTCCCATGCGAAGTTCCCCAACAGTGGCATCATGAGCTAGGTTCATGCGTAGATGTATTCTCGAGTAGAACACAAAAGGTTTTGTGGGCGGTGATGTGCGTTTTGCTGCCCTCCTTAGTCTTTTCTTGATTCCGCGGTATTGTTGGATTGAAGCAGCTTGGACCGACATTACTCGTACGCTTACGAGAGACTTGTTTCATCGTTACGAGTAACCCCCTTTGCTCAAAGATGACTGGCAAGTGACGGTTTCTCCAACTTTAGTTGAATCGGATTTGACCGAGGAGGTCCTTGGATGAGGTTAAATAGCAACTCATATATCTCCATTGTGGTGTTTGCGTAAGTAAGATGCGATCCTACTAGATACCCTTGGTCACCACGTAAAACATGCAACAACAAAATTAGAGGACGTCTAACTTGTTTTTGCAGGGTATGATTGTGATGTGGTATGGCCAACGACGTGATGTGATATATTGGATGTATGAGATGATCATGTTGTAATAGAAATATCGACTTGCACGTCGATGGTACGGCAACCGGCAGGAGCCATAGGGTTGTCTTTATACTAACATATGTGCTTGCAGATGCGTTTACTATTTTGCTAGGATGTAGCTTTAGTAGTAATAGCATAAGTAGCACGACAACCCCGATGGCAACACGTTGATGGATGATCATGGTGTGGCGCCGGTGACAAGAAGATCGTGCCGGTGCTTTGGCGATGGAGATCAAGAAGCACGAGATGATGGCCATATCATGTCACTTATGAATTGCATGTGATGTTAATCCTTTTATGCACCTTATTTTGCTTAGAACGACGGTAGCATTATGAGGTGATCTCTCACTAAAATTTCAAGACGAAATTGTGTTCTCCCCGACTGTGCACCGTTGCTACAGTTCATCGTTTCGAGACACCACGTGATGATCGGGTGTGATAGACTCAACGTTCACATACAACGGGTGCAAAACAGTTGCGCACGCGGAACACTCGGGTTAAGCTTGACGAGCCTAGCATGTGCAGACATGGCCTCGGAACACATGAGACCGAAAGGTCGATCATGAATCATATAGTTGATATGATTAGCATAGGGATGCTTACCACTGAAACTACTCTCGACTCACGTGATGATCGGACTTGGGATAGTGTAAGTGGATCATGAACCACTCAAATGACTAGAGAGATGTACTTTTTGAGTGGGAGTTTGGCATATAATTTGATTAAGTTGAACTCTAATTATCTTGAACATAGTCTAAGTCCACTTTGTATGTATTTGTGTTGTAGATCATGGCTCACACAAGTGTCATCCTGAATTTTAATACGTTCCTAGAGAAAGCTAAGTTGAAAGATGATGGAAGCAACTTTGTAGACTGGGCTCGTAATCTTAAGCTAATCTTACAAGCTGGAAAGAAGGATTATGTCCTTAATGCTGCGCTAGGAGATGAACCACCCGCTACGGCTGATCAGGATGTTAAGAACGCTTGGTTAGCACGTAAGGAGGACTACTCAATAGTTCAATGTGCAGTCTTGTATGGCTTGGAACCGGGACTTCAACGTCGCTTTGAGCGTCATGGAGCATTTGAGATGTTCCAGGAGTTGAAGTTTATCTTTCAGAAGAACGCCCGGATCGAGAGGTATGAGACCTCCGATAAATTCTATGCTTGCAAGATGGAGGAAAACTCATCTGTCAGTGAACATGTGCTCAAAATGTCTGGGTACTCAAACCGTCTAGCTGAACTGGGGATTGAACTCCCGCAAGAAGCTATCACTGACAGAATCCTTCAATCACTGCCGCCAAGCTATAAAGGCTTTGTGTTGAACTACAACATGCAAGGGATGAACAAGTCTCCCGGCGAGTTGTTTGCGATGCTGAAAGTCGCAGAGTCTGAACTCCGTAAAGAGCATCAAGTGTTGATGGTGAGCAAGACCACTAGTTTCAAGAGAAACGGCAAAGGCAAGAAGGGCAATTCGAAGAAGAGCGGCAAGCCTGTTGCCAATCCGCCGAAGAAACCCAAGGCTGGCCCTAAGCCTGAAACAGAGTGCTTCTATTGCAAGGGTATGGGTCACTGGAAGCGCAATTCCCCAAGTATCTGGCAGATAAGAAGGCGGGTAAAGAAAAATCAGGTATATTTGATATACATGTTATTGATGTGTACTTAACCGGCTCTCGTAGTAGTGCCTGGGTATTTGATACCGGTTCTGTTGCTCACATTTGCAACTCGAAGCAGGAACTGCGGAATAGACGAAGGCTGGCGAAAGACGAAGTGACGATGCGCGTAGGAAACGGTTCCAAGGTTGATGCAATCGCCGTCGGCGCAGTGTCACTTCAGCTACCATCGGGATTAGTGATGAACTTAAATCATTGTTATTTAGTGCCTGCGTTGAGCATGAACATTATATCTGGATCTTGTTTATTGCGAGACGGTTACTCTTTTAAGTCTGAGAATAATGGTTGTTCTATTTCTATGAGTAACATCTTTTATGGTCATGCACCGAATGTGAGAGGATTGTTCATATTGAATCTTGATAGCGATACGCATATACATAACGTTGAGACCAAAAGAGTTAGAGTTAACAATGATAGCACCATATTTTTATGGCACTGCCGTTTAGGTCATATTGGTGTAAAGCGCATGAAGAAACTCCATGCTGATGGACTTTTGGAGTCACTTGACTTTGATTCACTTGACACGTGCGAACCATGCCTCATGGGCAAGATGACTAAAACTCCGTTCTCCGGAACAATGGATCGTGCAAGTGACTTGTTGGAAATCATACATACCGATGTGTGTGGCCCAATGAGCGTGGAGGCACGCGGCGGATATCGTTATTTCCTCACCTTCACTGACGATTTAAGTAGATATGGTTATGTCTACTTGATGAAGCACAAGTCTGAAACATTTGAAAAGTTCAAGCAATTTCAGGGTGAAGTGAAAAATCATCGTAACAAGAAGATCAAATTCCTACGGTCTGATCGTGGGGGTGAATATCTGAGTTTCGAGTTTGGTGCTCACTTAAGACAATGTGGAATTGTTTCACAGTTAACACCGCCTGGAACACTACAGCGTAATGGTGTGTCCGAACGTCGTAATCGTACTTTGTTAGAGATGGTGCGATCTATGATGTCTCTTACTGATTTGCCGTTATCATTTTGGGGTTATGCATTAGAAACAGCTGCATTCACTTTAAATAGGGCACCATCAAAATCCGTTGAGACGACACCATACGAACTATGGTATGGCAAAAGACCAAAGTTGTCGTTTCTTAAAGTTTGGGGATGTGATGCTTATGTCAAAAAGCTTCAGCCTGAAAAGCTGGAACCCAAAGCAGAAAAGTGCGTCTTCATAGGTTACCCAAAGGAGACAGTTGGGTACACCTTCTATCTCAAATCCGAGGGCAAAGTGTTTGTTGCTAAAAACGGAACTTTTCTCGAGAAGGAGTTTCTCTCGAGAGAATTGAGTGGGAGGAAGATAGAACTTGACGAGGTTGTCGAACCTCTCATCCCTCTGGATGGTGGCGCAGGGCAAGGGGAAACCTCTGTCGTTGCGACGCCGGTTGAGGAAGAAGTTAATGATGATGATCATGAAACTCCAGTTCAAGTTTCTGTTGAACCACGCAGGTCGACGAGATCACGCACTGCTCCAGAGTGGTACGGTAATCCCGTCTTGTCAATCATGTTGTTAGACAACAATGAACCTGCAAATTATGAAGAAGCAATGGTGGGCCCAGATTCCTACAAATGGCTAGAAGCCATGAAATCCGAGATAGGATCCATGTATGAGAACAAAGTGTGGACTTTGGAGATACTGCCTGAGGGCCGCAAGGCTATTCAGAACAAATGGATCTTTAAGAAGAAGACGGATGCTGACGGTAATGTAACCGTTTATAAAGCTCGACTTGTGGCAAAGGGTTTTTCACAAGTTCCAGGAATTGACTACGATGAGACTTTCTCTCCCGTAGCGATGCTTAAGTCCGTCAGAATCATGTTAGCAATAGCTGCATTTTTCGATTATGAAATCTGGCAGATGGATGTCAAAACGGCGTTCCTTAACGGTTTCCTTAAGGAAGAGTTGTATATGATGCAACCCGAAGGTTTTGTCGATCCTAAAAATGCTGACAAGGTGTGCAAGCTCCAGCGATCCATTTATGGACTGGTGCAAGCATCTCGGAGTTGGAACAAACGTTTTGATGAGGTAATCAAAGCATTTGGGTTTATACAAGTGGTTGGAGAATCTTGTATTTACAAGAAAGTGAGTGGGAGCTCTGTGGCGTTTCTAATATTATATGTGGATGACATATTACTGATTGGAAACAACGTAGAGCTTTTGGAGAGCATAAAAGGTTACTTGAATAAAAGTTTCTCTATGAAGGACCTAGGAGAAGCTGCTTACATTCTAGGCATTAAGATCTATAGGGATAGATCAAAACGCCTGATAGGACTTTCACAAAGCACATACCTTGATAAAGTTTTGAAGAGGTTCAAAATGGAACAGTCCAAGAAAGGGTTCTTGCCAGTGTTACAAGGTACGAAATTGAGTAAGACTCAGTGCCCAGCAACTGATGAAGATAGAGAGCATATGCGCTCCGTCCCCTATGCTTCAGCCATAGGTTCTATCATGTATGCGATGCTGTGCACTAGACCGGATGTTAGCCTGGCCATAAGTATGGCAGGCAGGTTCCAGAGTAATCCAGGAGTGGATCACTGGACAGCGGTCAAGAATATCCTAAAGTACCTGAAAAGGACTAAGGAGATGTTTCTCGTGTATGGAGGTGACGAAGAGCTCGCCATAAAGGGTTACGTTGATGCAAGCTTTGACACAGATCCGGACGACTCTAAGTCACAAACCGGATACGTATTTATTCTTAATGAGGGTGCAGTAAGCTGGTGCAGTTCCAAGCAAAGCGTCGTAGCAGATTCTACATGTGAAGCGGAGTACATGGCTGCCTCGGAGGCAGCTAAGGAGGGTGTCTGGATGAAGCAGTTCATGACGGATCTTGGAGTGGTGCCAAGTGCACTGGATCCAATAACCTTGTTCTGTGACAACACTGGTGCCATTGCCCTCGCAAAGGAACCAAGGTTTCACAAGAAGACCAGACACATCAAACGACGCTTCAACCTCATCCGCGACTACGTCGAGGAGGAGGACGTAAATATATGCAAGGTGCACACGGATCTAAATGTAGCAGACCCGCTGACTAAACCTCTTCCACGGCCAAAACATGATCAACACCAGAACTGTATGGGTGTTAGATTTATTACAATGTAATTCACATGGTGATGTGAGGGCTAGATTATTGACTCTAGTGCAAGTGGGAGACTGTTGGAATTATGCCCTAGAGGCAATAATAAATGTATAGTTATTATTATAATTCCTGTATCAAGATAATAGTTTATTATCCATGCTATAATTGTATTGAATGAAGACTCATTTACATGTGTGGATACATAGACAAAACACCGTCCCTAGCCAGCCTCTAGTTGGCTAGCCAGTTGATCAATGATAGTCAGTGTCTTCTGATTATGAACAAGGTGTTGTTGCTTGATAACTGGATCACGTCATTGGGAGAATCACGTGATGGACTAGACCCAAACTGATAGACATAACATGTTGATCGTGTCATTTTGTTGCTACTGTTTTCTGCGTGTCAAGTATTTATTCCTATGACCATGAGATCATATAACTCACTGACACCGGAGGAATGCTTTGTGTGTATCAAACGTCGCAACGTAACTGGGTGACTATAAAGATGCTCTACAGGTATCTCCGAAGGTGTTAGTTGAGTTAGTATGGATCAAGACTGGGATTTGTCACTCCGTGTGACGGAGAGGTATCTCGGGGCCCACTCGGTAATACAACATCACACATAAGCCTTGCAAGCAATGTAACTTCGTGTAAGTTGCGGGATCTTGTATTACGAAACGAGTAAAGAGACTTGCCGGTAAACGAGGTTGAAATAGGTATACGGATACTGACGATCGAATCTCGGGCAAGTAACATACCGAAGGACAAAGGGAATGACATACGGGATTATACGAATCCTTGGCACTAAGGTTCAAACGATAAGATCTTCGTAGAATATGTAGGATCCAATATGGGCATCCAGGTCCCGCTGTTGGATATTGACCGAGGAGTCTCTCGGGTCATGTCTACATAGTTCTCGAACCCGCAGGGTCTGCACACTTAAGGTTCGACGTTGTTTTATGCGTATTTGAATTATATGGTTGGTTACCGAATGTTGTTCGGAGTCCCGGATGAGATCACGGACGTCACGAGGGTTTCCGGAATAGTCCGGAAACGAAGATTGATATATAGGATGACCTCATTTGATTACTGGAAGGTTTTCGGAGTTACCGGGAATGTACCGGGAATGACGAATGGGTTCCGGGAGTTCACCGGAGGGGGGCAACCCACTCCGGGGAAGCCCATAGGCATTTGGGGGGGTCACACCAGCCCTTAGTGGGCTGGTGGGACAGCCCACCAATCCCCTATGCGCCAAGAGAGAAAAAATCAAAAGAAAGAAAAAAAAGGAAGAAGTGGGAAGGGGGAAGGACTCCCTCCCACCAAACCAAGTAGGACTCGGTTTGGGGGGGGGAGAGTCCTCCCCCCTGGCTCGGCCGACCCCTTGGGGATCCCTTGGACCCCAAGGCAAGGTCCCCCTCCCTCCTCCTATATATATGGGGCTTTTAGGGCAGATTTGAGACGACTTTCTCACGGCTGCCCGACCACATACCTCCATAGTTTTTCCTCTAGATCGTGTTTTCGCGGAGCTCGGGCGGAGCCCTGCTGAGACAAGATCATCACCAACCTCCGGAGCGCCGTCACGCTGCCGGAGAACTCTTCTACCTCTCCGTCTCTCTTGCTGGATCAAGAAGGCCGAGATCATCGTCGAGCTGTACGTGTGCTGAACGCGGAGGTGCCGTCCGCTCGGTACTAGATCGCGGGACTGATCGCGGGATTGTTCGCGGGGCAGATCGAGGGACGTGAGAACGTTCCACTACATCAACCGCGTTCTCTAACGCTTCTGCTGTGTGATCTACAAGGGTACGTAGATCACTCATCCCCTCTCGTAGATGGACATCACCATGATAGGTCTTCGTGCGCGTAGGAAAATTTTTGTTTCCCATGCGAAGTTCCCCAACAGATGGAGAGGTAGATGAGTTCTCCGGCAGCATGACGTCGCTCCGGATCTCATCCGGGACTCCGAACAACATTCGGTAACCAACCATATAACTCAAATACGCACAAAACAACGTCGAACCTTAAGTGTGCAGACCCTGCGGGTTCGAGAACTATGTAGACATGACCCGAGTGACTGCTCGGTCAATATCCAATAGCGGGACCTGGATGCCCATATTGGATCCAATATATTCTACGAAGATCTTATCGTTTGAACTCAGTGCCAAGGATTCATATAATCCTGTATGTCATTCCCTTTGTCCTTCGGTATGTTACTGGCCCGAGATTCGATCGTCAGTATCCGCATACCTATTTCAATCTCGTTTACCGGCAAGTCTCTTTACTCGTTCCGTAATACAAGATCCCGCAACTTATACTAAGTCACATTGCTTGCAAGGCTTGTGTGTGATGTTGTATTACCGAGTGGGCCCCGAGATACCTCTCCGTCACACGGAGTGACAAATCCCAGTCTTGATCCATACTAACTCAACGAACACCTTTGGAGATACCTGTAGAGCATCTTTATAGTCACCCAGTCACGTTGCGATGTTTGGTACACACAAAGCATTCCTCCGGTGTCAGTGAGTTATATGATCTCATGGTCATAGGAACAAATACTTGACACGCAGAAAACAGTAGCAACGAAATGACACGATCAACATGCTACGTCTATTAGTTTGGGTCTAGTCCATCACATGATTCTCCTAATGATGTGATCCCGTTATCAAGTGACAACACTTGTCTATGGTCAAGAAACCTTGACCATCTTTGATCAACGAGCTAGTCAACTAGAGGCTTACTAGGGACAATGTTTTGTCTATGTATGCACACAAGTATTGTGTTTCCAATCAATACAATTATAGCATGGATAATAAACGATTATCATGAACAAAGAAATATAATAATAACTAATTTATTATTGCCTCTAGGGCATATTTCCAACAGTCTCCCACTTGCAGTAGAGTCAATAATCTAGTTCACATCACCATGTGATTCCAACGAATCGAACACCCATATAGTTCGGGGGTCTGATCACGTCTTGCTCGTGAGAGAGGTGTTAGTCAACGGTTTTGAAATTTTCAGATCTGTGTGTTCTTTACAAATCTTTATGTCATCTTATAGATGCTGCTACTACGTGCTATTCGGAAATACTCCAAATATCTACTCTACTATACGAATCCGTTTCACTACTCATAGTTATTCGGATTACTGCAAAGCTTGCATCGACGTAACCCTTTAAGACGAACTCTTTAACCACCTCCATAATCGAGAAAAATTCCTTAGTCCATCAGTTACTAAGGATAAATTTTGACCGCTGCTAGTGATTCAATCATGGATCACTCTCTGTACCTCTCAACAGACTTTGAGTCAAGGCACTCATCAGGTGCGGTACTCAGCATGGCATACTTCAGATTCTACGGCCAAGGCATAGAAGACGACCTTCGTCTATTCTCTTTATTCTGCCGGGGTCGGGTTTTGAGTCTTACACAAATTCACACCCTACAATGCAACCAAGAACTCCTTCTTTGCTGATCTATTTTGAACTCTTTCAAAAACTTGTCAAGGCATGTATCTTGTTGAAACTTCTATTAAGCGCTTTTGATCTATCTCCATAGATCTTTGATGCTCAACGTTCAAGTAGCGCAATCCAGCTATTCCTTTGAAAAAACTCCTTTCAAACAACCTTGTATGCTTTATAGAAATTCTACATTACTTCTGATCCACAATATGTCAACCACATATACTTATCAGAAATTCTATAGTGCTCCTACTCACTTCTTTGGAAATACAAGTTTCTCATAAACTTTGTACAAACCCAAAATCTTTGATCATCTCATCAAAGTGTATATTCCAACTCCGAGATGCTTGCACTAGTCCAATGAAGGATCGCTGGAGCTTGCGTACTTGTTAGTATCTTTAGGACCGACAAAACCTCCTGGTTGTATCACGTACAATGTTTGCTCAAGGAAACCGTCAAGGAAACAATGTTTTGACATCCTATGTGCAGAATTCATAAACAATGCAGCAACTACTAACATAATCCTAACAGACCTTTTAGCATCGCTACGAGTGAGAAATTCTCATCATAGTCAACTATTTGAGCTTGTCGGAAACATCTTTGCGACAAGTCGAGATTTTCTTAATAGTGACTTATCAGCATCATCGTCTGTCTTCCTTACAAAGATCCATCTTTATTTTATACATGGATCCTCTCTCGGATTTCATGGCCTCTAGCCATTTGTCGGAATCTGGGCCCACCATTGCTTCTCCATAACTCGTAGGTTCAGTGTTGCTCAACAACATGACCTCTAAGACAGGGTTACCATACCACTCTGAAGTAGTATGCGACCTTGTCAACCTACGAGGTTTGAAGTAACTTGATCCGATGCTCGATGATCACCATCATCAGCTTTCACTTCAATTGGTGTAGGCGCCACAGGAACAACTTCCTGCGCCCTGCTACACACTGGTTGAAGTGATGGTTCAATAACCTCATCAAGTTCTACCACCCTCCCACTCAATTCTTTCGATAGAAACCTTTCCTCGAGAAAGGATCCGTTTCTAGAAACAAACACTTTGCTTTCGGATCTGAGATAGGAGATGTACCCAATTGTTTTGGATATCCTATGAAGATGCATTTATCCATTTTGGGTTCGAGCTTATCAGACCGAATTTTTTTCACATAATGTCGAAGCCCCAAACTTTCAAGAAACGACAGCTTAGATTTCTCTAAACCTCAGTCTATACTGTGTCATCTCAACGGAAATACGTGGTGCCCTATTTAAAGTGAATGCGGTTGTCTCTAATGCATAACCCATAAACGATAGTGGTAATTCGATAAGAGACATCATAGTATGCACCATACCAAGTAGTGCGTGGCTATGACGTTCATACACATCATCACACTATGATGTTCCAGGTGGCATGAACTGTGAAACAATTTCCACATTGTCTTAAATGCGTACCAAAACTCGTAACTCAGATATTCATTTCTATGATCATATCGTAGACAGTTTATCCTCTTGTTACGACGAACTTCACTCCGAAACAGAATTAAACTCTTCAATATTTCAGACTTGTGATTCATTAAGTAAATACACCTGTATCTACTCAAATCTTCATTGAAGTAAGAACATAATGATATCCACTGCGTGCCTCAGCACCCATTGGACTGCATACATCAAAATGTATCACTTCCAACAAGTTACTATCTTGTTTCATCTCAATAAAACAAGGCCTTGATCATGTGGTATGATTTGCATGTCACGAGTGATTCAAAATCAAGTGAGTATAAAGATCCATCAGCATGGAGCCTCTTCATGCAATTTATACCAACATGACTCAAGCGGCAGTGCCACAAGTAAGTGGTACTATCATCATTACCTTGTATCTTTTGGCACCAATATCATGAACATGTGTAACACTACGATCGAGATTCAATAAACCATTGAAGGTGATTATTCAAGCAAATAGAGTAACCATTATTCTCTTTAAATGAATAATCGTATTGCAATAAACACGATCCAATCATGTTCATGCTTAACGCAAGCACCAAATAACAATTATTTAGGTTTAACACCAATCCCGATGGTAGAGGGAGCGTGCGACGTTTGATCATATCAATCTTGGAAACACTTCCAACACGTATCGTCACCTTGCTTTTAGCTAGTCTCTGTTTATTCGGTAGCTTTCATTTCGTGTTACTAATCACTTAGCAACCAAACCGGTATCCAATACCCTCGCGCTACTAGGAGTACTAGTAAAGTACACATCAATCATCATGTATATCAAATATACTTCGTTCGACTTAGCCAGCCTTCCTATCTACCAAGCATCTAGGGTAGCTCCGCTTAAGTGACTGTTCCCCTCATCACAGAAGCACTTAGTCTCGGGTTTGGGTCTAATCTTGGGTCTCTTCATTAGTTCAGCAACCTTTTTGCTGTTTCACGAAGTATCCCTTCTAGCCCTTGCCTTTCATGAAACTTAGTGGTTTTACAAACCATCAACCATTGATGCTCCTTCTTGATTTCTAGTTTCACAGTGTCAAACATCACGAATCTCTCAAGGATCATTGTATCTATCCTTGATGTGTTATAGTTCATCATGAAGCTCTCACAGCTTGGTGGCAGTGACTTTGGAGAACCATCACTCTCTCATCTGGAAGATTAACTCCCACTTGATTCAAGCGATTGTCATACTCACACAATCTGAGCACACACTCAACGATTGAGCTCTTCTCCTTTACTTCATGGACAAAGAATCTTGTCGGAGGTCTCATACCTCTTAACAAGGGCACAAGCATGAAATCACAATTTCATATCTTTAGAACATCACTTATGTTCCGTGACGTTTCAAAATGTCTTCAGCGCCTTGCTTCTAAGCCATTAAGTATTTTGCACTGAACTATCGCGTAGTCATCAGAAACATGTATGTTGGATGTTCACAACATCCACAGACGACGCTCGAGGTGCAGCACACAGAGTGGTGCATTAAGGACATAAGCCTTCTGCGTAGCAACGAGGACAATCCTCAGTTTTACAGACTCAGTCTGCAAAGTTTGCTACTATCAACTTTCAACTAAATTTTCTCTAGGAACATATAAAAACAGTAGAGCTATAGCGCAAGCTACATCGTAATTCGCAAAGACCATTGGACTATATTCATGACAATTAGTTCAATTAATCATATTACTTAAGAACTCCCACTCAAAAAGTACATCTCTCTAGTCATTTGAGTGGTACATGATCCAAATCCACTATCTCAAGTCCGATCATCACATGAGTCGAGAATAGTTTTAGTGGTAAGCATCTCTATGCTAATCATATCAACTATACGATTCATGCTCGACCTTTCGGTCTCATGTGTTCCGAGGCCATGTCTGCACATGCTAGGCTCGTCAAGCTTAACCCGAGTGTTCCGCGTGTGCAACTATTTTGCATCCGTTGTATGTGAACGTTGAGTCTATCACACCTGATCATCACGTGGTGTCTCGAAACGAAGAACTGTCGCAACGGTGCACAGTCGGGGAGAACACAATTTCGTCTTGAAATTTTAGTGAGAGATCACCTCATAATGCTACCGTCGTTCTAAGCAAGATAAGGTGCATAAAGGATTAACATCACATGCAATTCATAAGTGACATGACATGGCCATGATCACGTGCTTCTTGATCTCCATCACCAAAGCACCGGCACGGTCTTCTTGTCATCGGCGTCACACCATGATCTCCATCAACGTGTCGCCATCGGGGTTGTCGTGGTACTCATGCTATTACTACTAAAGCTACGTCATAGCAATATAGTAAACGCATCTGCAAGCACAAACATTAGTTTAAAGAAAACCCTATGGCTCCTGCCGGTTGCCGTACCATCGACGTGCAAGTCGATATTAAGTATTACAACATGATCATCTCATACATCCAATATATCACATCACGTAGTTGGCCATATCACATCACAAGCATACCCTGCAAAAACAAGTTAGACGTCCTCTAATTGTTGTTGCATGTTTTACGTGGTTGCCATGGGTATCTAGTAGGATCGCATCTTACTTACGCAAACACCACAACAGAGATGTATGAATTGCTATTTAACCTCATCCAAGGACCTCCTCGGTCAAATACGATTCAACTAAAGTTGGAGAAACCGACACTTGCCAGTCATCTTTGACCAACGAAGTTACTCGTAGCGATGAAACCAGTCTCTCGTAAGCGTACGAGTAATGTCGGTCCAAGCCGCTTCGATCCAACAATACCGCGCAATCAAGAAAAGGCTAAGGAGGGCAGCAAAACGCACATCACCACCCACAAAAACTTTTGTGTTCTACTCGAGATTACATCTACGCATGAACCTAGCTCATGATGCCACTGTTGGGGAACGTCACATGGGGAACAAAAATTTTCCTACGCGCACGAAGAACTATCATGGTGATGTCCATCTACGAGAGGGGATTTCCGATCTACGTACCTTGTAGATCGCATAGAAAAAGCGTTAAGAAACACGGTTGATGTAGTCGAACGTCCTCACATCCCTCGATCCGCCCCGTGAACCGTCCCACGAACCGTCCTGCGATCCGTCCCACGATCCGCTCCGATCTAGTGCCGAACGGACGGCACCTCCGCGTTCAGCACACGTACAACTCGACGATGATCTCGGCCTTCTTGATCCAGCAAGAGATACGAAGAGGTAGATGAGTTCTCCGGCAGCGTGACGGTGCTCCGGAGGTTGGTGGTGATCTAATCTCAGCAGGGCTCCGCCCGAGCTCCGCAGAAATACGATGTAGAGGTAAAACCGTGGAGGTATGTGGTCGGGCTGCCGTGGCAAAAGTTGTCTCAAATCAGCCCTAATAGCTCCATATATATAGGAGGAGGGAGGGGAGGCTTGCCTTGAGGCTCAAGGATCCTCAAGGGCTGCGCCACTAAGGGGAGGAGGAGTCCTCCTCCAATCCTAGTCCAACTAGGATTGGAAGGTGGAGTCCTTCTCTTCCTTCCCACCTATTTGTTTTTTCTTTTCTCTTTGATTTTCTTCCGATGGCGCATAGGGCCTTCTTGGGCTGTTCCACCAGCCCACCAAGGGCTGGTGCGCCACCCCCAAGGCCAATGTGCTTCCCCGGGGTGGGCTGCCCCCCCGGTGAACATCCGGAACCCATTCGTCATTCCCGGTACATTCCCGGTAACTCCGAAAACCTTCCGGTAATCAAATGAGGTCATCCTATATATCAATCTTCGTTTCCGGACCATTCCAGAAACCCTCATGACGTCCGTGATCTCATCCAGGACTTCGAACAACATTTGGTAACTAACCATATAACTGAAATACGCACAAAACAACGTCGAACCTTAAGTGTGCAGACCCTGCGGGTTCGAGAACTATGTAGACATGACCCGAGTGACTGCTCGGTCAATATCCAATAGAGGGTCCTGGATGCCCATATTGGATCCGACATATTCTACGAAGATCTTATCGTTTGAACCTCAGTGCCAAGGATCCAACAAATTTCCCCTCTCCGGAGCCCAAGACGGACTCCAGATGTGCCCTCCAGATGAAGAACAGGTGGTGGCGGCACCTCCGTATCATAAACGCGACGAAAACATCTCTTTTTTATTTTTTCTAGGACGAAAGGGAACTTATAGACCTGAGGATGGGGGCGGCAGAGCCGTGTGGGCCCCACAAGCCTGCACACCGCCACCAGGGGGGTGGTGGCGGAGCCAGGGCTTGTGGCCCACTGGCCCACCCCCTCAGGTGGAACTTGGTGCATATATTTTTCATATTTTCCAAAAATGCTCCCCGTAAATTTTCAGGATGTTTTGAGAACTTTGATTTCTGCACAAAAATAACACCAAGGCAATTCTGCTGAAAACAACATCAGTCCAGGTTAGTTCCATTCAAATCATGCAAATTAGAGTCCAAAACAAGGGCAAAAGAGTTTGGAAAAGTAGATACGATGGAGACGTATCAACTCCCCCAAGCTTAAAACCTTGCTTGTCCTCAAGCAACTCAATTGACAAACTGAGAGAGAAAGAAAAACTTTGACAAACTCTGTTTGATCTTTCTGTTGCAACTATGTCTAACTCGTAACCAGAATTTCAGAAAGATCACAAGTTAACCACATAAGCAAATGACACAAAGGTCTCACGGTAAACTAATATCAATGGCATAATCAGCTAAGGAGCAAATAATAAGGAGTTTCAAATACCAACACTTCAATCAAAACAAGCATGAAGCAATATGAATAGGTGGTATCTCGCTAGCTCTTTCTGAGACCGCAAAACATAATTGCAGAGCACTTTCAAAGATCAAGGGCTGACTAAACATTGTAATTCATAGCAACAAAGATCCAGTAATAGTCATACTCAATATCAATCAAAAGCAAAGCATAAAAATGACAGAGGTGCTCTCCAATTGGTGCTTATACAAGAGGAGGATGACTCAACAGGAAAATAAATAGACAGGCCCTTCGCAGAGGGAAGCATCGATTTGCAGAGGTGCCATAGCTCAAGCTTTGAAAACAGAGATAATAATTTTGGGTGGCATGCTTTCATTGTCAACGCAATGACAAAGAGTTCTTAATATCTTCCATGCTACTCATGCTATAGGCGGTTCGCAAACAGAAAAGTAAAGTTTTAACTCCCCCACCACCAATCAATCACACTCCACGGTGAGCCGAATCCTCGGGTACCGCCCATACTAACATCAATCCGGGGGGAGTCTTGTTTTACAGTTATGTTTTTGATTTAAGCATGGAACTGGGCATTCCAATTACCGGCCCCTTTCTCGTGAATGATAGTGAATAAACACATGTCGAGGAGAACACTCCTAGCATGGAAGATACCAATAGCCCTCTGTCACCACATGAGCGGTTCGGGCATGCAAAATAAATTATTTCTTGAAGGTTTAGAGAATGGCACATGCAAATTTACTTGGAACGACAAGTAGATACCGCAAATAGGTAGGTATGGTGGACTCTCATGGAAAAACTTTTGGGTTTATGGGAGTGGATGCACAAGAAGTATTCCGCTTAGTACAAGTGAAGGCTAGCGAAAGACTGGGAAGCGACCAACTAGAGAGCGACAACAGTCATCAAGATGCAATGAGTTTGACTAACATTAAATGCAAGCATGAACATGATATAAATCACCATGAACACGAACATCATAGAGGCTATGTTGATTTTGTTTCAACTACATGCATGAACATGCACCAAGTCAAGCCACTTGAAACATTCAAAGGAGAATACCATCCTATCATACTACATCAAAGTCATCTCAAAATCTATGTTGGCATTTCAAGACAAACCATTATAAGCTCTCACCTAAATAAGCATGGCATCAGAAACTATGATCTCTAAATTGTCATTGCAAACATGGTTCTCTCCCAACAAAGCTAAATCTAGGTCGACAAGCTAGTCATATTTACAAAAACAAATAGATAGAGTTCATACCAGCTTTTCAGTCTCAGTCACTTCATCATATATCATCATTGTTGCCTTTCACTTGCACGATCGAACGATGTGAACAATAATAAGAGCGCTCGTGCATTGGACTAAGCTGAATCTGCAGGCAAACACAAAGGAGAAGACAAAGTAATATGGCTCTTTGAAAGCTAAAGAGGTAAGCATGCAAGAACCACTAAACATTGTAACCAATATCTTCTACCTTGACACAAAGAAAAAGAAATCTATTTACACGGGAAAGCTCCCAACAAGCAAAAGAAGAAAGAAAAATCTTTTTGGATTTTCTCAAAAGGACACAAAACAAGAAAACAAGAAAATGAAAATAAACTAGCATGGATAATACAGTGGCAAAGTGTAAACACCGGCTAACAAAGGGAAAGCATAAGCATGAATGTAAAGTCGGTGAGAACATGTACTCCCCCAAGCTTAGGCTTTTGGCCCAGCTTGCTCTACTCCCATGGATGGTCCTGACGAAACCCAAAGTCATAATGGGTGTTATACGGGAGTGCTGCAGCCACTGCCTGAATAGCTGCCTCACGAAGTCGAGCAGCAGTCGCCTCCCTCTCATACTCCTCTGCCTCTTCTATGGTTATGTAGTATCTTCGTTTTACCTGAAAGTCAAAGAAAGCAGGAGCAGGAAGGGTAATATGGAAAACACGCTGCCGGCTAAATATCAAGCGGTATAGGAGGGATCCATGATCTCTCTCAAGGAACTGGTAGCGTGTTAGAGCGACACGATCAAGGTAGGCTGTACGGTGAGGAGGGTCTTCTGGACGAATGGATACTCCAAGAAAATTTGCTAAGCGTGTAGCATAAACTCCACCAAAGAAATCCCCCTCACTGGCATTTTCATTCAGCCTCCTTGCTATTATAGCTCCCATATTGAAGCTCCTGTCACCTGTTACTGTGCTCTTAAGGATACTAAGGTCAGAAGCGCATAGGTGACAATGTGCACCCTTGCCGTTAATGCACCTACCTATGAAGAGGGCAAGGTAGTGCAAGGCAGGGAAATGGATGCTTCCTATGGTGGCTTGCGTGATATCTCTGGTTTCTCCAACAGTTATACAGGAGACAAAGTCTCTGACCGAAGACTTAGAAGGATCATTAATACTACCCCCATCGGGTATCTTCCAAATCCTATTGAAATCCTCCAAATCCATGGTATAGGATTTATCGTACAGATCAAACAGTATGGATGAGTCACGACCAACTAAAAATTTAAATCTACGCACGAAAGAGGCAGTGAGCATAGCATACTGTTCACATTTATCTGAGAGGAATTCTTCTAACCCGGCATTGCGGACAAGTGTATCAAACTCATCCTTGAAACCTGCTTCGATCATGAACTCATCGGAAGGCCATTCACATGGTTGTACCGGTGCGTCCCTTAGTTGAAAAGGTTCGAGCTCCCGAAAGAAAGACGAGGACCCTTCTTACTTGAGGAACCACCATCAAACATCCTCCTGAACATAATTTCCTTTTGCTGAAATTTTTGAAGTTCAAGAGAAAAGTGAATGAAGACCCACCACACCTTGTAGCAACTACTCCTACTAGTGCCTAGAGACCGTATCACTCGCTAAAACTAGTTGGAACCAGCTAAAATCAACATTTCTATCTCAAGAACAGGGTCACTAAGGTTGCAAGATTACGCGAATGATAAAGCACTAGAGCAAAAACTAACTGGACCAATGGAGGAGTCACTTACCAAGGATTAATTTCCCCAAAACGGTTCGGAGAATGGTGCTTTGAGCAAGGAGATCGAAAATCACAGCCAAATGAGCAAGAACACGGGTTTGAGCTGTGAAACAATTTTTTCTGGAGGTGGAAGAAGAGGCTGGGAGCTGGAATGAGTGGAGGGGGTCCCTATGGGCCCCACAAGCTTCCACTCCGCCACCAGGGGGTGGGTGGCGGTGGTAGGGCTTATGGCCCAATGGTCTGGCCCCCAGGCCAGCTCTCAGGCCAAGTAATTTTTAAAAATTCCAGAAAAAATCATACTAAATTTTCAGGACCATCGGAGAACTTTTATTTTCGAGATATTTTCTCTGGGACGCTAAAATAGAAAACAGGAAAAGCTAAACTAATTCTACCATTATTCTTCTAAGTAACAGAAAATGAAAGCTTAAAACAGAGGTATGTGACTCTTTGATTCATCCGTTTCATGGTCATCGAAAGAAATCCGTCAATGGGGTTGATCAAGTCCTCATGACGGAACCTTCTTGAATCGCAAGAGAGAACGGAGAAGTTTCTGATAGCCACTAAGTCACCTCAATGGGGATATGTATCTCCCCAACAAGCAAATCATACTTCATCTTGACATGAGGAATAGGGCATTCAAAGCTACCAATAAGAATCGATGAAGTCTTTTCGATAGCATTGATGCAATGTACTTGATATCGTTTCTTCAGAAAGTGCACGATGTGCTCATTACCGTTGACATGGAAAGTGACATTGCCTTTGTTGCAATCTATAACAGCCCCCGCAGTGTTTAAAAAGGGTCTTCCGAGGATAACAACCATGGCATCGTCCTCGGGAATATCCAAGATAACAAAGTCTGTTAAGATAGTGGTGTTAGAAACCACAACAGGCACATCCTCGCAAATGCCGATAGGGGAAGCAGTTGATTTGTCGGCAATTTGCAGAGAAATTTCAGTGGGTGTCAACTTATCCAACTCAAGTCTACGATAAAGAGAGAGAGAGGCATAACACTAACACCGGCTCCAAGGTCACATAAGGCAGTTCTTACATAGTTTCCTTTAATGGAGCAAGGTATAGTGGGCACTCCGGGATCACCAAGTTTCTTAGGAGTTCCACCTTTGAAAGTGTAGTTGGCAAGCATGGTGGAGATCTCAAGATCTGGTATCTTCCGTTTATTAGTCACGATATCTTTCATGTACTTGTCATACAGAGACATCTTGAGCATATCAGTTAACCGCATCTGCAGAAAGATGGGTCTTATCATCTCAACAAAACGCTCAAAATCCTCATCATCCTTTTTCTTGGATGGCTTAGGAGGGAAGGGCATAGGTCTCTGAACCCATGGCTCCCTTTCTTTACCATGCTTCCTAGCAGTGAAGTCATTCTTATCGTATTTCTTAGGTTGTGGATTATTAGGATTAACCGTAGGTTCAATCTCCACATCCTCATCATTGCTAGGTTGATAATTATTATGAACATCACTGTCCATATTGTCACCAGGTTCATGTTCATCACCAGATTGTGTTTCTGCATCAGACGCAGAAATATCATTATTTTCTTCAGGTGTGACAGTATTTGGTGAACTAGCATGTAGGTTTCTATCATCCTTCTTCTTCTCCTTAGGATGACTGGGTGTATCATCATTGATTCCTTGAGAATCTTGATCAATTCTCTTAGGATGACCTTCAGGATACAAAGGTTCCTGAGTCATTTTGCCTCCTCTAGTAATGACTTTGACAGAGTTGTGATTTAATTCATTGAGCAAGTCATTCTGAGCTTTAAGTACTTGTTCTACCTGAGTAGTAATCATAGAGGCATGTTTACTCAGAAGCTTCAGATCATTGACATTTCTGTCTACACAAGCACTTAAATGGCTAAGCATACGAGTACTTTGTTCCAAATGTCTGCTAACATAATCATTGAAACTCTGTTGTTTGGCAACAAAGTTGTCAAATTCATCAAAGCATAGGCTAGCAGGTTTATCAAAACGAATTTCACTCTCATCAAACCTACGCGGAGAATTCACTTCTACTACCTGTATCGGGTTATCGATATCATGGATCTCTTCGATAGGTGGTAGATTTTTGACATCTTCAGATCTAATGCCTTTCTCTTGCATAGATTTCTTGGCTTCTTGCATATCTTCGGGACTGAGGAATAGTATACCTCTTTTCTTCGGAGTTGGCTTAGGAGGTGGTTCGGGAATAGTCAAAGCATTATCGTTGATCAAGATGTTATTCAGTAGGGTCTCAGCTTGTTCTACAGTTCGTTCCCTAAAAACACAACCGACACAACTATCTAGGTGGTCTCTAGAGGCATCGGTAAGTCCGTTATATAGGATATCAAGTATCTCGTTCTTCTTAAGAGGGTGATCAGGCAAAGCATACTGTAGCTGGACGAGCCTCCCCCAAGCTTGTGGAAGACTCTCTTCTTGGAGTTGAGCAAAGTTGTATATTTCCTGCAAGGCAGCTTGGTTCTTATGGGCAGGGAAATATTTCTCACAGAAGTAATAGACCATCTCCTGAGGACTACTCACACATCCAGGAGCAAGAGAGGTGAACCAGGCTTTAGCGTCATCCTTTAGAGAGAAAGGAAACAACTTAAGGATATAGTAGTGACGGATCTTCTCCTCATTAGTGAAAAGGGTGGCTATATCGTGTAGTTTGGCAAGATGGGCTACGACCGTCTCAGACTCATAACCGTGAAAAGGATCAGATTCGACTAGAGAGATTATCTTAGGGTCGACAGAGAATTCATAATCCTTATCGGTGATAAAGATAGGTGAAGTGGCAAACTTCGGGTCGTATTTCATCTTAGCTTTCAGAGATTTTTCCTTCCACTTGAGAAGTAATTTCTCAGCGTCATATGCATCCTTACACGCAAGAAAATCCTCAGCTATCTCTCCCTCCATAACATAACTCTCATGTAGATCAGGCAATTCATATCTAGGAGAGCTAGATCTAACAGGAGCAAAAGCAGGTTCTAACTCAATAGTATCGGCAGTATCAGAAGCATCACGAGAATTGGCAGTAACTCTAGCAATATGAGCATCAAGGAATACCCCTAGTGGAACATCATGCAAAGTAGTATCTCTAGCAGTATCAAGCATAGCATCATCAGGCATAGCATCTCTAGCAGTATCAAGCATAACATCTCTAGCAATATCAGGCAAAGAACTATCAGGCATAGTATCAAGCATAGTATCATCAGGCATAGTATCAAGCATAGCATCTCTAGCAGTAGCATCATAAGCATCATCAAGCACAGTCGACATATCAAGATTTCTAGCAGGAGGTGATGTCGCAAACTTACTCATAACTGAAGGTGAATCAAGTACAAAGCTAGATGGCAATTCCTTACCTCCCCTCGTAGTTGAGGGCAAAACTTTGGTTTTTGGATCCTTCAGATTCCTCATAGTGATCAACAGATATAAATCCCAAGTGACTCAGAGAATATAGCAATACCTCCCCGGCAACAGCGCAAGGAAAATGCTGATGGCAATCACCGGCAACGGCGCCAGAAAAATGCTTGATGTCAATTGTTCTTCCCCTTGCAACGACACCATAAGAATGCTGCTAGCACCCTCCGGCAATCGAAACTAGAAGAATGTTGTTGACGGCCCACCAGCGTGTGGGATCGCAGCAGTTTTCGAGGGTAGAGTATTCGACCCAAATTTGTTGGTACGCCTATAGGAGGTGAGAGGATACTCTCAAGTATTAGCAGCTGAATTTGTCAGATTCAACCACACCTAAAAGATTAGTATCTGCAAGCAAAGTAGTAACAACAAAGTAGTATGATAACAACGGTGTCAGAAACGATCTGTTGACACGGCAGACTATTTCTAACGATTGTATCAATGGCACCAAGTTGCCTCGTTAACGGAATTTGTCAGTTCCCATCAACAACAAGCGAATCAAGATTAAAGCAGGTAGCAACAGTGTAACGAGCAATAATAGCGGCAAGGAACAACAATAGTGACAACAGTAGCAAGTAGCAACAGTAGCAAGCAACAGTAGTAGCAACAGTAGCAGCAGAGCAAGACAAGTAACAACAGTAGCAGCAGTAGTAACAGCAGCAGAGCAAGACAAGTAACAGCAGTAGCAACAGTGGTAACAACAGCAGTAGGACAAACTCGTAGGCAATGGGTCGGTGATTTGTTTGGATGATATTCATCATGCAACAATTATAACACGAAGAGATATGTGGCTAGCTCCCGTTCGTCAATGTGATGTAGGCATGCATTCCGTGTGTCATCATACGTGCTTAGGGAAAATAACTTGCATGCCATCTATTGTCCATCCCTCCCGTGGCAGCGGGGTCCAAAAGGAAACTACGAGATATTAAGGTTCTCCTTTTAATAAAGAACCGGACCAACGCATTAGCACTTGGTGAACACATGAACTCCTCAAACTATGGTCATTACCGGGAGTGGTTCCGGTTATTGTCACTCCGGGGTTGTCGGATCATAACACATAGTAGGTAACTACAACTTGCAAGGTCGGATCTAAAACACACATATATTGGTGACAACATAATAATTTCAGATCTGAAATCATGTCACTCGGGCCCTAGTGACAAGCATTAAGCATGGAAAAGTAGTAGCAACATCAATCTCAGAACATAGTGGATACTAGGGATCAATCCCCATCAAAACTAACTCGATTACATGATAGATCTCATCCTACTCATCATCGCCCAGCGAGCCTACGAATAGATTACTCACGAACAACGAAGAGCTTCATGGAATTGGAGAGGGAAGAAGGTTGATGATGACGATGACGATGATTTCCCCTCTCCGGAGCCCAAGACGAACTCAAAATCTTCCCTCCGGATGAAGAACAGGTGGTGGCGGCGCCTCCGTATCGTAAACGCGACGAAAACTTCTCTTTTTATTTTTTCTGGGACGAAAGGGAACTTATAGACCCGAGGTTGGGGGCGGCAGAGCCATGTGGGCCCCACAAGTCTGCCCATCGCCACCAGGGGGGTGGTGGCGGAGCCAGGGCTTGTGGCCCACTGGCCCACCCCCTCAGGTGGAACTTGGCGTAGATATTTTTCATATTTTCCAAAAATGCTCCCCGTAAATTTTCAGGACATTTGGAGAACTTTGATTTCTTCACAAAAATAACACCATGGCAATTCTGCTGAAAACAGCGTCAGTACAGGTTAGTTCCATTCAAATCATGCAAATTAGAGTCCAAAACAAGGGCAAAAGAGTTTGGAAAACTAGATACGATGGAGACGTATCAATATGCAAGATGCAAAGAAATCTATGAAAGAAAAAGGTATTAAAGATGAAGATGTTATGAATCTACCACCTATTGAAGAAATACATGGTCTTGATAACTTGACAAAGGTAGTAGAGGTAAATTCCCTTCGTAGATTTGATGAAGGTGATATCCCTTTTAATAAGTCTGCTACAAAATGCTTGGATGAATTTGATAACTTTGTTGTTAAACAATAAAAATTCAATGCTTATGTTAGTAGACAATTGAAACATAATGCTTACGTGCTTGATCGCTTGGGTGATTATACGAGTAGAACTGTTAATGACCTTAGGCTTACTAGTAAACATGATTCCATGGTAACTACTCAAGTAGAACAAGTCCTTAAGGCACAATATGATTTTCTCAATGAGATCATTAGTAAGAACAATGATCATTATGTTAGAGTTGTGACTAGAGGTGGTAGAATGACTCAGGAACCTTTGTATCTTGAGGGCTGATATGTCTCAAACATATGTATAATTTTTAATGGTTTCATATTGTTATCTTGCCATCTTTGGATGTTTTATGTACCCTTTATATCTTTTTTGGGACTAACTTATTAATTCAGTGCCAAGTGCCACTTCCTATTTTTTCTGTGTTTTTAGCTCTTTTCAGATCTGATTTTGGAACGGAGTCCAAGCGGAGTAAAATCCCCAAAATGATTTTTTTCCCGAACGAAAGAAGATCAGGTGGTCTGTGGGCCAAGCCAGGAGGGCTACACGGAGCCCACAAGCCCCCACTCCGCCACCAGGGGAGGCAGCGGTGGGCAGGCTTGTGGCCTCCCTGGCGCACCCTGACCTAGATCTTGCGCCTATATTTCCCTAAAAATCAGAAAAAAAATCAAGGGATCCATGAAAATACTTTTCCGTCGCCGCAAGCTTCCGTTTTCGCGAGATCTCATCTAGAGACCCTTCCCGGTGCCCTGCCGGAGGGGACTTTGGAGTTGGAGGGCTTCTTCATCATCATCATCGCCCCTCCAATGACTCGTGAGTAGTTCACTTCAGACCTACGGGTCCGTAGTTAGTAGCTAGATGACTTCTTCTCTCTCTTGGATCTTCAATACAAAGTTCTCCATGATCTTCATGGAGATGTATCCAATGTGATCTTCTTTGGCGGTGTGTTTGTCGAGATCCGATGAATTGTGGGTTTGTGATCAGATTATCTATGATATATATTTGAGTCTTTGCTAATTTCTTATGCATGATTTGATATCCTTGTAAGTCTCTCCGAGTCTTGGGTTTTGTTTGGCCAACAAGATCTATGATTCTTGCAATGGGAGAAGTGCTTAGTTTTGGGTTCTTACGTTGTGGTGACCTTTCCCAGTGACAGTAGGGGCATCAAGGCACACATCGTGTAGTTGCCATCAAGGGTAACAAGGTGGGCTCTGTCGTTGATATGAGATTGTCCATCTACATCATGTCATCTTGCTTAAGGCGTTACTGTGTTCTTTTGGACTTAATACACTAGATGCATGCTGGATAGCGGTCGACGTGTGAAGTAATAGTAGTAGATGCACAAAGTATCGGTCTACTTGTTTTGGATGTGATGCCTATAGATATAATCATTGCCATAGATGACGTCACGACTTTGCGCGGTTCTATCAATTGCTCGACAGTAATTTGTTCACCCACCGTCTACTTGCTTTCATGAGAGAAGCCACTAGTAAACGCTACGCCCCCGGGTCTATTCACACCTATCGTTTCCACTTTCACTATTACTTTGCTTTGTTACTTTGTTGCTTTCAGTTCCGACTTGGCAAACAATCTATAAGGGATTGACAACCCCTTCATAGCGTTGGGAGCAAGCTTTTTGTGTTTGTGCAGGCTCTTGTGATACTCCTTCACTGGATCAATACCTTGGTTCTCAAACTAAGGGAAATACTTACCACCGCTGTGCTACATCACACTTTCCGATTCGACGGAACACCAACGCAAGGCTCCAAGGCCACGGAGGAAATCCTTTGCATATTTGCCTAGAAGTCCCTCAGGGCATAGCCGTAGCAGAAGGATTCCTGGTGCCGTCGACACACCTATTTCTGGCACCGTTCGAAGGTCTTTTGTTGCAGTAGCAGAAGTATTTCTGGCGCCGTTGCCGGGGGGGGGAGAGATCTATCCAAGTAGGTCTCACAAACTCATCTCTTGCATTTACCTTTTTGCTAGTTGCCTCTCGTTTTCCTCTCCCCCACTTCACATTTGTCGTTTTCATTTGCCTTTTTGCCTTTTGCCGTTTTCTTTTGCTTTTTGCCTTTAGCCGTTTCTTTTGCTTTTTGCCTTTTTGCCGTTCCCTTTTCGCCCGCTTGCTCTTAGGTTTGTTCGTGAGAGACCTTTCCTCATGGCCAAACCAAACTATTTCAGAAAGTTGGAGGAGATTGAAACTAATGTCAAAGGTTTCTTGTCTTCTCAGTTTGACCAAAATAGTTACTTCCGTATGGAATTAAAAGAGCAAAATTCCTTTTTGGTCTGTCTGAATAAAGGGGTCGATGATATGGCCAATGATTTCCTTGCACTTAATTCTCAGCTTGCTCACCTTGAAAAATTGGTGGGCCAAATTTCTGACAAGTAGGCTACCTTAGTCAATAAGATGGCAGCTAAACCTGAAATTTGTGATGCAAATCACGAAGATCTTAAAGTGCTTGGTGTGTCTCCTCTTGAATCTTTGTTTTCGCGTGTCAAACCTATTTATGGAGGGGCTGTATATGAATCCACTTTGGTTGAAAAATGCCCCAACGGTTCGGAGTCCACCCATCTTGATGATAAAGGTGTGGAGAGTGGAGTAGAAGAAATCAAAATTTTGGGTAGTAATGAAACTCCCACTTTGGATTTCAAGGAATTCAATTATGATAATTTCTCCTTGTTGGAATGCATTTCTTTGATGCAATCCATTGCAAACTCTCCACACGCTTATTGCCAAAGCAAAGCCTTTACCGCGCATATCGTAGATTCTATGATGAAATCTCTTCAAGGAAGCTCGAACTAGAAGTCTCTATACCTAGAAAACTTCATGATGAGTGGGAACCTACTATCAAAATCAAGATCAAAAACTATGAGTGCAATGCTTTGTGTGATTTGGGTGCTAGTGTTTCCGCGATTCCAAAGTCTTTATGTGACATTCTTGGTTTTCATGAGATTGAAGAGTGTTCTCTTAATTTGCATCTTGTGGATTCTGCTGTCAAGAAACCCATGGGGAGGATCGATGATGTTCTTATTTTTGCAAATAAGAACTATGTACCCGTGTATTTCATTGTACTTGACATAGATTGCAATCCTTTATGTCCCATTATTCTTGGTAGACCTTTCCTAAGGACTATTGGTGCTATCATCGATATGAAGGAAGTGAATATTAGATTTCAATTTCCTTTAAAGAAGGGCATGGAGCACTTTCCTAGAAAGAAAATAAGATTGCCTTATGAATCTATGATGAGGGCTACTTATGGTTTGAGCACCAAAGATGACTATACGTGATTCCATCACCTTTTGCCTAGCTAAGGGCGTTAAACAAAAGCGCTTGTTGGGAGGCAACCCAACGAATCTATCCTTTTTCTTTCTGTTTTGTGTTTTCCACACTTTCATACTTCTGTTATGATTGTGTTTTTGTGTTTCTTTTTGCGTTTGTGCCAAGCAAAAGACTTATGATTAGTCTTGGGGATGATCGTTTGGTCATGCTGGAAAAGACAGAAACTTTCTTCTCACGAAAAGAATTTTCATTTTTGTTCTGTAAGAGCTTTTGAGTTGATTCTTCTTGCTGCTGATTTCTACGCAAATTCTTCAGGCTGTCGTAATTGTTCCGAACTTTTGAAGTACCAGAAGTATACGAAATATACAGATTTCTACGGACTGGTCTGCTGTTAACAGATTCTGTTTTTGTTGTGTTGGTTGCTTATTTTGATGAAACTATTGATAGTATCGGGGGGTATTAGCCAGGGAAGATTTAAAATACAGTAACCCAACATCAGCATAAGTAGAATTTAAGTTTTCTACAGTACCTAAGGAAGTGGTGGTTTGCTTTCTCATACTAATGTTATCACGAGTTTCTGTTTAAGTTTCGTGTTGTGAAGTTTTCAAGTTTTGGGTGAAGTTCTTATGGACAAAGAGATAAAGAGTGGCAAGAGCTCAAGCTTGGGGATGCCCAAGGCACCCCAAGAGATTCAAGGATGCCGTAAAAGCCTAAGCTTGGGGATTCCCCGGGAAGGCATCCCCTCTCCCGTCCTGAATCCATCGGTAACGTTACTTGGGGCTATATTTTTATTCACCACACGTTATGTGTTTTTGCTTGGAGCGTCTTGTATCGTAGGAGTCTTTCATTTTTGTTGTGTCACAATCATCCTTGCTGCACACCTAGAGAGAGAGACATGTACTCACCGTGATTTTGTTGAGCTTCATTTATATCTTTTGGTAGACAATTTAGCTCCAAGGTTCTTCACTTATATCTTTTGAGCTAGATACTTTTGCTCTATGTGCTTCACTTCTATCTTTTAGAGCACAGCGGTGCGTGGCTTGGTAGTTGATCTATGCTTTGAAAGTAGTCTCAAAACGGGTAGTTATCAAAAGGAATACGAAAACTTCCACCTTCATGTGCATTGAATAGTTAGAGAAGTTTGATTCATCTCAATTAGTTTTGAGTTGTGGTTTTGGTAATATTGAAGTTATGCTAGTAAGGTGTTGTGGATCTAGAAATACTTGTGCTGAAGTTAGTGATTCCCGTAGCATGCACGTATGGTGAACCGCTATGTGATAAATCTGAGCATGATTAGTCTATTGATTGTCATTCTTTGCGTGGCGGTCGGGATCGCGCGATGGTTTATACCTACCAACCCTTCCCCTAGGAGTATGCGTTGAATGCTTTGTTTTGATTACTAATAAAACTTTTGCAACAAGTATATGAGTTCTTCATGACTAATGTTGAGTCCATGGTTTAGATGCACTTTCACCTTCCACCATCACTATCTTCTTAGTGCCGTGCAACTTTCGCCGATGCACAACACCCACCATTAGCCTCCCTCAAAACAGCCACCATACCTACCTACTATGGCTTTTTCAAAGTCATTCCAAGATATATTGCCATGCAACTACCACCATGACATGTTCCATCACATCCAAATTGCCATTGCATGATCGTAAGATAGCTAGCATGATGTTTCCATTAATGTCTATGCCATGCTAGATCATTGCCACGGTACACTACCGAAGGCATTCCATATAGAGTCATAGTTGCTCTAAGTTTTGAGTTGAAAGTCTGATGATCATCATTGATGGAGCATTGTCCCATGTGAGGAAATAAAAGATGCCAAAGAAGCCCACCAAAATAAAAAAAAAGAGGCCAAAGAGCCCACCAAAAATGCTACCACTTTTTCCACACTTTTTCCACACTTGTGCATATTAATAAAAAAATGAGAGAAAAAGAGAGAAGGGACAATGCTACAACTTTTTCCGCACTTGTGCATATTAAGCACCATGATCTTCATGATTGAGAGTCTCTCGTTTTGTCACCACCATATAGCTAGTGAGAAATTTTCATTATATAACTTGGCCTGTATATTCAAATGATGGGCTTCCTCAAAATTGCCTTAGGTCTTCGTGAGCAAGCAAGTTGGATGCACACCCACTAGTTTTCTTTAAGAGCTTTCACATAATCTTAGCTCTAGTACATCATTTGTATGGAAATCCCTACTCATTCACATTGATATCTCTTGATGAGCATCTCCACAACTCAGTGATATGCCTAGTTAATGTGACCATCTTCTCCGTGTTTTGTCTTGCAACCTCCACCACACTCCACACCATCTATAGTGCTATAACCATGGCTCACGCTCATGTATTGCGTGAGAGTTGAAAAGGTTTGAGAAAGTAAATGTGTGAAACAATTACTTGGACAATACCGGGGTTGTGCATGATTTAAATTCCTTGTGCAATGATGATAGAGCATAGCTAGACTATATGCTTTTGTAGGGATAACTTTCTTTTGGCATTTTTTTTTTGAAAGTTCATGATTACCTTGCTAGTTTTCTTGAATTATTATTGATTCCACGTCAATAGCAAACTATTGTTTTGAATCTAATGGATCTGAACATTCACGTCACATAAGAGGAGTTACAAAGGACATCTATGCTAGGTAGCATGAAAGCATCAAAAATTCATTCTTTATCACTTCCCTACTCGAGGACGAGCATGAGTTAAGCTTGGGGATGCTTGATACGTCTCAAACGTATCTATAATTTTTGATGGTTTCATGCTGTTATCTTGCCATCTTTGGATGTTTTACGTACCTTTTATATCTTTTTTGGGACTAACTTATTAATTCAGTGCCAAGTGCCAGTTCCTGTTTTTTCTGTGTTTTTAGCTCTTTTCAGATCTGATTTTGGAACGAAGTCCAAACGGAATAAAATCCCCGAAATGATTTTGTCCCGAACGAAAGAAGATCAGGGGGCCCATGGGCCAAGCCAGGAGGGCTACAGGGAGCCCACAAGCCCCCACTCCGCCACCAGGGGGGCGGCGGTGGGCAGGCTTGTGGCCTCCCTGGCGCCCCCCTGACCTAGATCTTGCGCCTATATGTTCCCTAAAAATCAGAAAGAAATCAAGGGATCCACGAAAATACTTTACCGCCACCGCAAGCTTCCGTTTCCGCGAGATCTCATATGGAGACCCTTCCCCGTGCCCCGCCGGAGGGGACTTTGGAGTTGGAGGGCTTCTTCATCATCATCATCGCCCCTCCAATGACTCGTGAGTAGTTCACTTCAGACCTATGGGTCCGTAGTTAGTAGCTAGATGGCTTCTTCTCTCTCTTGGATCTTCAATACAAAGTTCTCCATGATCTTCATGGAGATTTATCCGATGTAATCTTCTTTGGCGGTGTGTTTGTCGGGATCCGATGAATTGTGGATTTGTGATCAGATTATCTATGATATATACTTGAGTCTTTGCTGATTTCTTATATGCATTATTTGATATCCTTGTAAGTCTCTCCGAGTCTTGGGTTTTTTTTGGCCAACTAGATCTATGATCCTTGCAATGGGAGAAGTGCTTGGTTTTGGGTTCTTACCGTGTGGTGAGCTTTCCCAGTGACAGTAGGGGCAGCAAGGCACACATCGTGTAGTTGCCATCAAGGGTAACAAGGTGGGCTCTGTCGTTGATATGAGATTTTCCATCTACATCATGTCAACTTGCTTAAGGCGTTACTCTATTCTTTTGGACTTAATACACTAGATGCATGCTGGATAGCGGTCGAGTGTGGAGTAATAGTAGTAGATGCAGAAAGTATCGGTCTACTTGTTTTGGACGTGATGCCTATAGATATAATCATTGCCATAGATGACGTCACGACTTTGCGCGGTTCTATCAATTGGTCGACAGTAATTTGTTCACCCACCGTCTACTTGCTTTCATGAGAGAAGCCACTAGTAAACGCTACGGCCCCGGGTCTATTCACACCTATCGTTTCCACTTTCGCTTTTACTTTGCTTTGTTACTTTGTTGCTTTCAGTTCTCACTTGGCAAACAATCTATAAGGGATTGACAACCCCTTCTTAGCGTTGGGAGCAAGCTTTTTGTGTTTGTGCAGGCTCTTGTGATACTCCTTCACTGGATCGATACCTTAGTTCTCAAACTGAGGGTAATACTTACCACCACTATGCTACATCACCCTTTCCGCTTCGAGGGAACACCAACGCAAGGCTCCAAGGCCACGGGGGAAATCCTTTGCATATTTGCCTAGGAAGTCCCTTAAGGCGTAGCCATAGCAGAAGGATTCCTGGTGCTGTCGACACACATATTTCTGGCGCCGTTGCAAGGTCTTTTATTGCAGTAGAAAGGGCCATCCTAAGAGAATTGAGAAAGAATCTCAGAGAGTTAATATTTATGCACCTGGTCCTTCTAATAAAAGGAAAAAGAATGACGATCGGACTTTGCATGTTGCTAGTGAAGCTGTTGTAGAGTCACATGAAAACCCAAATGATATCTCTATTTCTGATGTTGAGACACAATCTTGTAATGAACATGAACCTAGCGATAATATAAATGATGATGTTCATGTCGGTGCCCAACCTAGTAAAGCCAATGATGTGGAGATTGAACCTGTTGTTGATCTTGATAACCCACAACCTAGAAATAAGAGATACGATAAAAGAGATTTTATTGCTAGGAAGCATGGTAGGGAAAGATAACCATGGGTTGAGAAACCCATGCCCTGCCCTCCTAAATCATCCAAGAAGAAGGATGATGAGGATTTTGAGCGCTTTGCTGAAATGCTAAGACCATCTTTTTATGTATGCGCTTAACTGATATTCTGAAATATGTCTCCTTATGCTAAGTACATGAAAGATATTGTTACAAATAAAACAAAGATACCGGAAGTTGAGACTTCCACCTTGCTTGCTAATTATCCTTTTAAGGGTGAAATACCAAAGAAACTATAGGAGATCCGGGAGTACCCACTGTACCATGCTCTATTAAAGGAAATTATGTTGGAACTGCTTTATGTGACCTCGGAGCTGGTGTTAGTTTTATGTCATTCTCTTTATATCGTAGACTTGATTTGAATAAGTTGAAACCTACAGAAATCTCTATGCAAATGGCTGATAAATCAACTCTTTACCCATCGGTATTTGTGAGGATGTGCCTCTTTTGGTTGCAAACGTTACTATCCTAACATACTTTGTCAATTTCGGTATTTGTGAGGACAACAATTTGTCAATCATCCTTGCTAGACCCTTTTTGAATACTGCAAGGGTTGTTATTGACTGCAACAAGGCAATGTCACTTTCCATTAATGGTAATGAGCATACGGTACACTTTCTGAAGAAACAACCTCAAGTTCATAGTATCAACTCCATTGAAACATTCCAATGTTTAACATTGGAGACTTTGAATTCCCTCTTCCCACTGTCAAAAACAAATATTATATACTTATTGTTGGGGACATGCATATCCCCATTGAGGTAACCTAGTGTTATTCGAAAGTTCTGTAGTTCCATGTCATTCAAAAAAGTTTGTCAATAAGACTTGATCAACCTTATTGATGGATTCTTTTCGATGCGCATGAGATGGATGAATTTAGAAAGAACAACCTTCTGTACCCAAATTTTATTTTTTGTTCCTTAGTTTCAATTTAGTAAAAATGCTATTATTTCTCTATTTTCCGTTTTATCCGTGCAATAGAAAAATGACCTGTAAATGATTTTTATGGAACATTTAAGAATTTTTAGCACTAAGAACACATAAGGGAGCTGCACGAGTGGGCCACAAGCCTGCAGGGCGCGGCCACCCCCTGGGCGCGCCCCTTGGCTTGTGGGTCCCACGTGGGGGCCCTTCACTTATTCCAGTACCATCCACTCCTTCCTCCAGAAAAAATCCCACCATTGCTCAAACTCATGTTTTAGCTCATCTTGCTGACATTTTCGATATCCTTGCTCAAAGCCCCATTTGCAAAACTATTTTAGGGGATTGATCATCGGTATGTAACTACTCCAATTGTCCAATTAGTTTTTGTTATAGTGCTTTATATGTTGCAAATTTTTGCTCCTGTGGTGACCTTGTTCTTGATCGTGCATGTCAAATTTGTAGGGTCCCAAGTAGTTTTGATGCATGACATAGCTTCTAGACACTTGTGGGAGTAGTTGCTATAAGTTTTGATTGGAATTTGTTCACCCTTATTTGCAGTCACTAAAAATTTCAGATTTATTTTACAGAGAAATAAAAATGTGAAGGAAAATATACCAAGGTGGTTCCTCGAGCAATAAGACCCCGAGACTCGCGATACGCGAGACCGACTTTGAACACCCAAGGGAAGCTCAAGTGCGGCCTTGTGAATGGCTACCAGAATCATTCATGGTCCACGCTGGATTCAAGGAAGAATTTTACGCGAAAAACGGAGGTACTTGAGGAGGTAGACGAGTACGAGAGAGAGGCGAAGGCCGCTCGCCTCCACGCTGAAGCCGTTCACGCAGCAGCTGCCGCAGCCCAGTACAACCCCAACTATGATTTTGGATATTATCCGGGCCAACCATGGCCTTAGACCAACTCAGGCAAAAAGTCTAAGCTTGGGGGAGTACGTATTTCTCACCGACATTACATTCATGTTCACACACTCATTCCAGTTGTCAGTGTTCATACTCTTTCATTGTACCATCCATCGTAGTTTATTTCTACCTTTTGTTTTCTTCTTGTATGTGTCATTAACCTTGAGAAAATAAAAAAAACTAGTTCTAGCTTTACATTCTAGTTTGTTTAGTTGTAATGTTAAAAGAAAACCCAAAAAGATTTTTCGTTCTTCTTTTGCTTGTTGGGGGCTTTCCCATGTAAATAGTTTTTCTTTCTTCTTTGGGTCATAAGGAGAAGACCATGATGACATGCTGAGTGTCTTTCATATGCATTATCGTTTATCTATCAGAGAGCCCATATTACCTTGTCTTCTCCTTTGAGTTATTGCTTGCAGATTCCAGCCTAGTCCAATGCAGGCACACTCTTATTATTATTATTCACACCGTTCGGCTGTGCAAGTTAAAGGCAATAATGACGATATATGATGAAGTGATGGAGGTGGAGAAAAGCTGGTATGAACTCGACCTATCTTGTTATTGTAAATATGATTAGCTCATCGTTCTAGATTTAGCTCGTTATGAATTGAACATGTTTGAATGAAAATTAGAGATGATAGTTACTTATGCCATGCCTAATTAGATATGAGTGAATAATGGTTTGTCTTGAGTGTCAACATGCATATTAAAATGGTTGTGATGTAGTACGATAGAATGTTATCCTCCTCCGAATGATTCGAGTGGCTTGACTTGGCACATGTTCATGCATGTAGTTGAAACAAAACCAACATGGCCTCCACGATGTTTATATTCATGGTGATTTATATCCTACTCATGCTTGCATTCAATGTTGGTTAATCTCAAAGCATGTTTATGACTGTTGTCGCTCTCTAGTTGGTTGCTACTGCAACAAAAGACCTTCCAATGGCGCTAGAAATAGGTGTGTCGACAGCACTAGGAATCCTTCTGCTACGGCTACGCCCTAAGGGACTTCGTAGGCAAATATGCAAAGGATTTCCCCGTGGCCTTGTTGCCTTGCGTTGGTGTTCCCTCGAAGCGGAAAGGGTGATGTAGCGCAGCGGTGGTAAGTATTTCCTTCAGTTTGAGAACCAATATATCGATCCAGTGAAGGAGTATCACAAGGGCCTGCACAAACACAAAAAGCTTGCTCCCAACGCCATGAAGGGGTTGTCAATCCCTTATGGATTGTTCGCCAAGTGAGAATTGAAAGCAACAAAGTAACAAACCAAAGTAAAAGCGAAAGTGGAAACGATATATGTGAATAGACCCGGGGGCCGTAGTGTTTACTAGTGGCAGCAAGTAGACGGTGGGTGAACAAATTACTGTCGAGCAATTGATAGAACCACGCAAAGTCGTGACGTCATCTATGGAAATGATTATATCTATAGGCATCACGTCCAAAACAAGTAGACCGATACTTTCTGCATCTACTACTATTACTCCACACGTCGACCGCTATCCAGCATGCATCTAGTGTATTAAGTCCAAGAGAACAGAGTAAAGCCTTAAGGAAGATGACATGATGTAGATGGACAATCTCATATCAATGACAGAGCCCATCTTGTTACCCTTGATGGCAACTACTCAATGTGTGCCTTGCTGCCCCTACTGTCACTTGGAAAGGTCACCACATGGTAAGAACCCAAAACCAAGCACTTCTCCCATTGCAAGAATCATAGATCTAGTTGGCCAAACAAAACCCAAGACTCGGAGAGACTTACAAGGATATCAAATCATGCATATAAGAAATCATCAAAGACTCAAATATATATCATAGATAATCTGATCACTAATCCACAATTCATCGGATCTCGACAAACACACCGCCAAAGAAGATTACATCGGATAGATATCAATGAAGATCATGGAGAACTTTGTATTGAAGATCCAAAAGAGAGAAGAAGCCATCTAGCTACTAACTACGGACCCGTAGGTGTGAAGTGAACTACTCATGAGTCATTGGAGGGGCGATGATGATGATGAAGAGGCCCTCCAACTCCAAAGTCCCCTCCGACAGGGCACCGGGAAGGGTCTCCAGATGAGATCTCGCGGAAACGGAAGCTTGCGGCGGCGAAAAAGTATTTTCGTGGATCCCTTGATTTTTTTTGTATTTTAGGGAATATATAGGCCAAAGATCTAGGTCAGGGGGGCGTCAGGGAGGCCACAAGCCTACCCACCGCCGCCTCCCCTGGTGGCGGAGTGGGGGCTTGTGGGCTACCTATAGCCCTCCTGGCTTGGCGCACAAGCCCCCTGATCTTCTTCCATTCGGGAAAAAATCATTTCGGGGATTTTATTCCGTTTGGACTCCGTTCCAAAATCAGATCTGAAAAGAGCCAAAAACACAGAAAAACAGGAACTGGCACTTGGCACTGAATTAATAAGTTAGTCCCAAAAAATATATAAAAGGTACATAAAACATCCAAAGATGACAAGATAATAGCATGAGACCATAAAAAATTATAGATACGTTTGAGACGTATCAAGCATCCCCAAGCTTAACTCCTGCTCATCCTCGAGTAGGGAAGTGATAAAGAATGAATTTTCGATGCTTTCATGCTACCTAGCATAGATGTCCTTTGTAACTCCTCTTATGTGACGTGAATGTTCAGATCCATTAGATTCAAAACAATAGTTTTCTATTGACGTGGAAACAATAATAATTCAAGCAAACTAGCAAGGTAATCATGAACTTTCAAAATAACAAGGCCGAAAGAAAGTTATCCCTACAAAAGCATATAGTCTAGCTATGCTTTATCATCATTGCACAATGAATTTAAGTCATGCACAACCCCGGTATTGGCCAAGTAATTGTTTCACACCTTTACTTTGTCAAACCTTTTCAACTCTCACGCAATACATGAGCGTGAGCCATGGTTTGAGCACAATAAGTGATGTAGAGTGTGGTGGAGGTTGCAAGACAAAAAAGGAGAAGATAGTCACATTAACTAGGCATATCAATGAGCTATTGAGATGCTCATCAATAGATATCAATGTGAATGAGTAGGGATTGCCATACAAATGATGCACTAGAGCTAAAAGTAAGTGAAAGCTCTTAAAGAAAACTAGTGGGTGTGCATCCAACTTGCTTGCTCATGAAGACCTAAGGCAATTTTGAGGAAGCCTATCATTGGAATATACAAGCCAAGTTATATAATGAAAATTTCCCACTACCTATATGGTGGTGACAAAACGAGAGACTCCCAATCATGAATATCATGGTGCTTAATATGCACAAGTGTGGAAAAGTGGTAGCATTGTCCCTTCTCTCTTTTTCTCTCATATTTTTTTTGTGGGCTATTTGGCCTCTTTTTTTATTTATTTTGATGGGCATCTTTGGACTCTTTTATTTCCTCACATGGGACAGTGCTCCATTAATGATGATCATCACACTTTCAACTCAAAACTTAGAGCAACAATGACTCTATATGGAATGCCTTCGATAGTGTACCGTGACAATGATCTAGCATGGCATAGACATTAATGGAAACATCATGCTAGCTATCTTACGATCATGCAATGGCAATGTAGACGTGGTGGCACATGTCATGGTGGTAGTTGCATGGAAATATATCTCGGAATGACTTTGAAAAAGCCATAGTAGGTAGGTATGGTGGCTGTTTTGAGGGAGGCTAATGGTGGGTTTTGTGCACCCGCGAAAGTTGCACGTCACGAAGAAGATAGTGAAGGTGGAAGGTGAAAGTGCATCTAAACCATGGACTCAACATTAGTCATGAAGAACTCATATACTTGTTGCAAAAGTTTTATTAGTAATCGAAACAAAGCATTCAACGCATAGTCCTAGGGGAATGGTTGGTAGGTACAAACCATCGCGCGATCCCGACCGCCATGCAAAGGATGACAATCAATAGACTAATCATGCTCAGATTTCATCACATAGCGGTTCACCTTACGTGCATGCTACGGGAATCACTAACTTCAACACAAGTATTTCTAGATCCACAACACCTTACTAGCATAACTTCAATATTACGATAACCACAACTCAAAACTAATTGAGATGAATCAAACTTCTCTAACTATTCAATGCACATGAAGGTGGAAGTTTTCGTATCCATTTGGATAACTACCCCTTTCGAGACTACTTTCAAAGCATAGATAAACTACCAAGCCACGCACCTGTGCACTCTAAAAGATATAAGTGAAGCACATAGAGCAAAAGTATCTAGCTCAAAAGATATAAGTGAAGCACATGCGAGCTGAATTGTCTACCAAAAGATATAAGTGAAGCTATACAAAATCACGGTGAGTACATGTCTCTCTCTCTAGGTGTGCAGCAAGGATGATTGTGACACAAAAAATAAAAGACTCCTACGATACAAGGCGCTCCAAGCAAAAACACATAACATGTGGTGAATAAAAATATAGCCCCATGTAACATTACCAATGGATTGTAGACGAGAGAGGGGATGCCTTCCCGGGGCATCCCCAAGCTTAGGCTTTTACGACATCCTTGAATCTCTTGGGGTGCCTTGGGCATCCCCAAGCTTGAGCTCTTGCCACTCTTTATCTCTTTGTCCATAAGAACTTCACCCAAAACTTGAAAACTTCACAACACGAAACTTAAACAGAAACTCGGGATAACATTAGTATGAGAAAGCAAACCACCACTTCCTTAGGTACTATAGAAAACTTAAATTCTACTTATGCTGATGTTGGGTTACTGTATTTTCAATCTTCCCTGGCTAATACCCCCCTATACTATCAATAGTTTCATCAAAATAAGCAACCAACACAACAAAAACAGAATCTGTTAACAGCAGACCAGTCTGTAGATATCTGTATATTTCGTATACTTCTGGTACTTCAAAAGTTCGGAACAATTATGACAGACTGAAGAATTTGCATAGAAATCAGCAGCAAGAAGAATCAACTCAAAAGCTCTTACAGAACAAAAATGAAAATTCTTTTCGTGAGAAGAAAGTTTCTGTCTTTTCCAGCATGACCAAACGATCATCCCCAAGACTAATCATAACTGTTTTACTTGGCACAAACCCAAAAAGAAACACAAAAAACACAATCATAACAGAATTATGAAAGTGTGGAAAACACAAAATAGAAAGAGAAGGGATAGATTCGTTGGGTTGCCTCCCAACAAGCGCTTTTGTTTAACGCCCTTAGCTAGTCATTCAATGATGCTCTCATAAAAGACAAGAATTGAAGCATCATAAAGCATGTGAAAATCACATCTAAGTCTAACATACTTCCTATGCATAGGCATTTTATAGGAAAACAGATTGTCAAGACAACCAATAGTTGCCATATGCAAGGAAGAAGAAAGAGACAATAGCAATCTCCACATAACGAGAGGTAATTTGGTAACATGAAAGTTTCTACCAAAATAATGTCCTCTCTCATAACAATTACATGTGGGATCATATTCGAATTCAACAATGTAACTATCCTATAGGATATTCTTTTCATGATCCACATGCATGCAAAGTTGACGCTCTTCAAAAATAGTGGGATTATCATCTAAAGTCATGACTTCTCCAAACCCACTTTCAATAATATTGCAAATATCATATTCATCTTGAGGCTTGAACCAATTTTCAAGATCAAAAGAAAAATCATCACCCCAATCATGATCTTTGCAACAAGTAGTGGTCATAGCAAAACTAGCATCCCCAAGCTTAGGGTTTTGCATATCTTTAGCAGGATTGTCACTAATAGAATTTATAGTGAAACCATTGCAATCATGCTTTTCATCCAAGGAACCCTCGTGAATCACTTCATAAATTTCTTCCTCACAATTTTCAGATTCACGCATCTCAAGCAAAACTCCATAAAGATAGTCAAGTGCACTCAACTCACTAGCAATTCGATCAACAATATTGGATCTCTTAAAGAGATTAGCAAGTGGGTGAGGATCCATATCACTAGATTTTCAGCAAGCGAAGATGCTAGCATAATGAGGGCACAAAGCACACAAGCAAAGAAAAGGAAAACGAAAGAAAAGGGCAAACGAAAAAGGAAAAGGAAAAAGGCAAAGGAGAAAGGCAAATGAAAACGGCAAATGTGAAGTGGGGGAGAGGAAAATGAGAGGCAACTGGCAAAAAAAGTAAATGCAAGAGATGAGTTCGTGAGACCTACTTGGATAGATCTCTACTTCCCCGGCAACGGCGCCAGAAATACTTCTGCTACTGCAACAAAAGACCTTCCAACGGCGCCAGAAATAGGTGTGTCGACGGCACCCGGAATCCTTCTGCTACGGCTACGCCTTAAGAGACTTCCTAGGCAAATATGCAAAGGATTTCCCCCGTGGCCTTGGAGCCTTGCGTTGGTGTTCCCTTGAAGTGGAAAGGGTGATGTAGCGCAGCGGTGGTAAGTATTTCCCTCAGTGAGAACCAAGGCATTGCTCCAGTGAAGGAGTATCACAAGAGCCTGCACAAACACAAAAAGCTTGCTCCCAACGCTATGAAGGGGTTGTCAATCCCTTATAGATTGTTCGCCAAGTGAGAACTGAAAGCAACAAAGTAACAAACCGAAGTAAAAGCGAAAGTGGAAACGATAGATGTGAATAGACCCGGGGGCCGTAGTGTTTACTAGTAGCTTCTCTCATGAAAGCAAGTAGACGGTGGGTGAACAAATTACTGTCGACCAATTGATAGAACCGTGCAAAGTCATGACGTCATCTATGGCAATGATTGTATCTATAGGCATCACGTCCAAAACAAGTAGACCGATACTTTCTGCATCTACTACTATTACTCCACACGTCGACCGCTATCCAACATGCATCTAGTGTATTAAGTCCAAGAGAACAGAGTAACGCCTTAAGAAAGATGACATGATGTAGATGGACAATCTCATATCAATGACAAAGCCCATCTTGTTATCCTTGATGGCAACTACTCAATGTGTGACTTGCTGCCCCTACTGTCACTGGGAAAGGTCACCACATGGTAAGAACCCTAAACCAAGCACTTCTCCCATTGCAAGAATCGTAGATCTAGTTGGCCAAACAAAACCGAAGTCTCGGAGAGACTTACAAGGATATGAAATCATGCATATAAGAAATCAGCAAAGAATCAAATATATATCATAGATAATCTGATCACAAATCCACAATTCATCGGATCTCGACAAACACACCGCCAAAGAAGATTACATCGGATAGATCTCCATCAAAATCATGGAGAACTTTGTATTGAAGATCAAAGAGAGAGAAGATGCCATCTAGCTACTAACTACGGACCCGTAGGTCTGAAGTGAACTACTCACGAGTCATTGGAGGGGCGATATTGATGATGAAGAAGCCCTCCAACTCCAAAGTCCCCTCCGGCAGGGCACTGGGAAGGGTCTCCAGATGAGATATCGCGGAAATAGAAGCTTGCGGGGGCGGAAAAATATTTTCATGGATCCGTTGATTTTTTGCTGTATTTTAGGGAATATATAGGCCAAAGATCTAGGTCAGGGGGGCGCCAGGGAGGCCACAAGCCTGCCCACCGCCGCCTCCCCCTAGTGGCGGAGTGGGGTCTTGTGGGCTCCCTATAGCCCTCCTGGCTTGGCCCACAGGCCCCCTGATCTTCTTCCGTTCGGAAAAAATCATTTCGGGGATTTTATTCCGTTTGGACTCCGTTCCAAAATCAGATCTGAAAAGAGCCAAAAACAAAGAAAAAACAGGAACTGACACTTGGCACAGAATTAATAAGTTAGTCCCAAAAAATATATAAAAGGGACATAAAACATCCAAAGATGACAAGATAATAGCATGAAACCATCAAAAATTATAGATACGTTTGAGACGTATCATTGGTCGCTTCCCAGTCTCTTGCTAGCCTCCACTTGTACTAAGCGGTAATACTGCTTGTTCATCTATTTCCATAAACCCAAAGTTGTTCCATAAGAGTCCACCATAACTACCTGTATGTGGTATTTACCTGCCGTCCCAAGTAAATTTGCATGTACCATACTCTAAACCTTCAAATAAATATTCTGTTTTCTATGCCCGAATCGCTCATGTAGTGACTAGGGGTTGTCAATATCTTCCATGCTATGTGGGTTATTCTCAAGATATGTTTTGATTCACTATCATTCACGAGAAAGTGGATGGTAATCGGGATGCCCAGTTCCATGATCAAAAGCCAAATCAAATTATAATGTAACAAAACTCCCCCAGGATTGTTGTCTGTATGGACGGTATCCGCGGATTTGGCCCGCCATGGAGTGTGATCGATTGGTGTAGGGGAGTAAAAACTTTACTATTCTGTTTGGGAACCTCCTATAATGTATCTAGCATGGAAGATATTGAGATATCTTAGGTGTTATGTTGACAATGAAAGCATACCGCCCAAAATCTTGATTCATCCTTGTTTTAAAAGCTCGAGCTCTGGCACCTATGTAAATCTATGCTTCCCTGTGTGAAGGGCCTATCTATTTTGCTTTACTGTTGAGTCATTGGTGACTTATTCTTATTGTATTAGGATTGTTTTGATAAAATTGTTGTCATCCGTGACTTATTATTATTTCTTGGTAGTCGATTATGCCATTGATATAAGTAAATATGAGACCTAAATATTATTGTGAATGTGATTAGTCTATAATCTGAGCTGGAGATGTGAACATCAGTTAGACATATTTACAACAACAAGATCAAACAAGAGTTTGTAAAGTTTTTCTTTATCACTTTCATTTTATCAACTGAATTGCTTGAGGACAAGCAAAGGTTTAACCTTGGGGGAGTTGATTCGTCTCCAACGTATATACTTTTCCAAACTCCTTTGCCCTTGTTTTGGACTCTAATTTGCATGATTTGAATGGAACTAACCCGGATTGACGCTGTTTTCACTAGAATTGCCTTGGTGTTATTTTTGTGCAGAAATCAAAGTTCTCGGATTGACCTAAAAATTTACGGAGAATATGTTTGGACTTAATAAAAAATATTGGCGAAAGAATCAACTGGAGAGGGGCCACCACCTAGCCACAAGCCTGCAGGGCGCGCCCCCTAGGGTGTGCCCCTGGCTTGTGGGGCCCTTGTGGCTCTACCGACCTCGTTTCCACTTCTATATAATCCTATTCAGGGAGAAAGAAAATCAAAGAGAAGTGTTCATCGTGTTTTATGATACTGAGCCGCCGCCACCTCATGTTCTTCCTCGGGTGGGCAGATGTGGAGTCTGATTTGGCACCACAAGAAATATGTCAACTAAGACCTTCTGGCAGTGACACTGGCAAAAATGGTCATAAATCTATGACCATTTGAGACCAATTGGCCGTAAGCTGTCCGGAGGGGTCCTAACCCCAAAAACTAACGACCAGTTTAATTAGAAAGGTCGTATCTTCCTTACTGGAAATAGTCGTAAAGCGGATAGCGCTGCTCCGCTGCCTAATTTGTAGCTAATTACGACCAATATAGATGGTCATAGCTACGACTAGGTGCCACATCATCAGTTTTGCCTACGTGGCATGTCCATTTGTTACTTTTTGCCTAGTTTGTGAAGCAACCTACTATTCTGTCATTCCAAAAATTCTCGAAACATTCTCATAAATACTTTGGATCATATATTCCTCAAATATGTAAAAATCCTTCCTTCCATAGTTCGAAAATAATTTAGCAATATTCATTTTCCTATTCTGTTTAGAATAGCACTTTGTGAAGGAACTGCTATTTCTATTTCCTTGATTACCCTCAAATTTTGTGGGCACTCTTTCCTATCCAAATCTTTGCCTCATGAAAACTTTCGTAACCATTTGCCTAGTAAATCTTTCTCAGCAAATTTCCAAAGTTTGTGTTCAGCTAACAACTTTGTGAAGGAAGTACTAGATAGGAATATCCTAATGAGTTGAATTTTTCCACATCTTCTACGTGCCCAAAACATAGCTCTCCACAAAATTTTAGCCCCATCTAACAATCCATGTGAGCTCATCATCTAATCTTTGTTTCTGGTAATATTTTTAGTTTGTGAAGCAACTACATTTTGTATTGCTTTATAGTTGATGAAAATTTACCACGGCATGAAATTGACCATATAACCTAACTCTGCCAAATTTTAGCTCATTTAGTTTAGCCAGTTTCCCTCAATATTTTTTCCAATATTTTGTTCACTAGAGAGCATAGTGAAGGAAGTACAATTTTTGTTTATCCAAATTTTATGAATTTTTACACTGCCTTAATGTGCCCAAATTATCATCCTCCTCCAAACTACAGCTCAATCCAATCATCTATGTGAGCCCAGTTTCAATTACCATTTTCTGTCCAGATTGGCACATTGTGAAGGAAGTGTCACTTTGGCATGTCCGAATGGTATAATTTTTTTAAAGTGCCTTCCTATGCCTAAATTAACATCATCCACCAAATTGCATCTCAATCCATTCATTCATTTCATCCCAGCTTCAACATCCATATTTCCGCACAGTGTGGTACTTTGCAAAGCAAGTGTCACCTAGGTTCATCCATTTGAGCTAAAAATTTGCCAAGAGAGTATCCTTAGTAGATGATAATCCTCATCCAAAATTTAGGCCCATTGTCTATGTTCATTTCCCGCACCACTAATCAAACACTTGGCTGCTAATTCATGTTTGAGCTTAGTTCGGTCTCCTCGTGAGATTCTTATATTGTATTCTTCTTCGTAACACCTACCGAGGGAGTGTCGAACCCACAAGACATGCTTACTCCACCCAGAATGCATGGCAACGCAACGGTCAGGCGGTGACCACGTGGCTGGCATGCAAGTTTACGCGATCTAGAGTTGGGGCCCTCGACCACCATCAAAACCTCGACATCAAGCCACCACACCATGTATTTATGATAAAATAGATACTTATGTATATATAAATGATTTTTTGGAAAAATAAAGAGCAAACTATAATGCAGCTGCAGCTCAAATTTAACCGGTTTCCACGTGAATCGACATAAATTTGTCTTTTTCACGAGAGGTGGATAAAAGCTTTTGGTACCAAACCATTTGGTCAATTGTGCATTGAATATGGCCTAGTATTTTATAAAAATGATTTAGTCTAATTTTACAACAAATATTTGATAGGTCCTTCATAAAAAACTCATTTTGGGCACTCGGAAAAAGGAAAATGACTTTTTTGTGTAAATAAAATGAAAACTCCTTTTGACAACATTGTTTGTCATTCCAATGTGCATTCTTCTGCAAAATATGAGATCATTTGAACAAACTATGGCATGAATGTGGCCATGAGATTGATCATTTGGCTTGAAAGCCATGAATCTTCACATAAGATAGCTCATTTCCGAGAACATTTTTTTAATAATTACCATATTACAAGTTTATTATTTTTCCTCGTAACTTGGTCATATATGATGACACAACGCAAAGGTTTTGCATTTTTTTTTATTTTTTTTAAATTTGTTATGCCCGTTTCCGAATGCAGTCGAAACAGCGGGCATTGCCGTTCATAGCTAGGGGTTGACCCAAATGGACGGTGATTTTGTCCGCTTTTTGTCCGTTTGGGTCAGCCAGGCAGACATGAACGTTCGCTTCCGTAAATGGGTCGGTTCGTGCGTCCAACGCTTGCCGGACCCATTTTTCTCGGTGTGAAAAGAAACACACATTGCATAATTAAACATTAAAAGCCGACCACGAAGGCCGTCGATAGTCCACACGTCTGCATTATATTAAATAAACATAAATAAACCTAAAACTACGTCCATGCAGCCCTAGGCGACGTCATCGTCGTCATCGGGGCCGGTAAGGTCAACCAGCGTAGGTGCAGGGCCGACCCAGGGGAACGCCGAGTTCTAGAGCGCAGCTGCGCGCACCTCCGTCGTCTGCACCGCCGTCCAGATGGGCGGTGCCGTCACGAACTCCTGGACGATGCCGGTCCATCGGTAGACCTCCCGCGGAACCGTGGGCTCGGGCTCCGGTGGAAGTGGCACGACGCAGTCGCCGGCGGCCGACAGTGTGATGACCCCCGTGAGCTGCTGCTGGTATGCCGCTTGCTCGTCGGCCGTGCACCGCGCTTCTTCCTCACTTGTCGCGGAGAACACCAGTGAGCGCCACCTGGTAGGCGGCCTCAGTCTCCTGGTCCTCGTTGCTGACGACAGGCGGGGGCGGCAGAGGGCCTCCTGGCTACACTTCACGCACGCCACGACGACGCTGCTCCTCGTGCCCCATTGCGAACAACACCTCCCAGTTAGGGTAGTTGGCCGTCAGGAGACGCGGACGACGGCTCACCTCCTCCGCATGCACCCGCGCCGACGCATTTCAATACCAAGTTTGGGACGAAAATGGGTCGACGCGGACGCAAAGCAGACGCGTTTTGGCAATGGGTCGGCGCGTTGGGCCATCATTTTTGTCTGCGCCGACCCAAACGGACGATGGTGGACGAAATGGGTCGCCCCATTGGAGTTGCTCTAAGAGAAGAATTTTGGGACGGAGGGAGTAGTTAACTACGACCAATTTAGATGGTCATGACATCGTACGCGTGTACTGCATTTTTATTGGTGTGTGGGCGTTTCACGCGGATCGTGGATGGAACACCGGATACGGCGGCATGGGCGGGGTGCGGCGTGGGCGTTCACGCGGATTTTGGGACGGCGCAGCCATGGCGACCGAGCTCTGGATCTGCTGGCAGGAGTTGCAACACCGGATCCGGCGGCGTGGGCGGGGTGCTGCGCCCGACCAAGTCCGGCCCCTGCTCCCCCATCAAGCCGGCGGTGGGCAGTGCAAGGAAGAGCACACGCTGGACCGGTGCTACCTGCAGGACGAGATTGCGGGGCGTCGCCGATGACCCGATCCAGCACTGGTAAGCCGATCCCCTCCTTCTTCGCACACCGTCTCCTTCTCACCACACCTCACCTGATCTTCTCTTCCTTCTCTGCAGGTTACCATTGGCGTGTCGGCGACGCCGGTAGGAGGGGTGCTCTACCTCTGCTGCCCAATTCTCTTGTCGGCGCCGCACTAGGGAGGCCGCCACCCCTAAGCTCCCGCCGGTCAGATCCGTCGCCCCGCCTCCCCCTCCGCCTCGGTTCGTCTTCTCGTTGTCCGTTTGTTTGAATCGCCTGGTTCTGGGTTGGTGTCGTAGGGAAAGTACCTGAAGCAGAAGCGGGTGCCGCGCCGGCGAGGACGCCCCGATCCGACGGTTCAGCCGCGTCGCCAGCCTCCCTGAAAAGCCCAAGTACCGATTCGAGGTGACGTTGCAGAGCTTTTCCTTCGTTTTCTGTGCCTTCATTCGACTGCTAATTGAAGAATGCATCTTGTGCAGGATGTCTTTCATGTCCCCGAGAAGAAAACCAGGAGGTAATGTCTCGCCCAATTCTTCCTCTCCAGCGATAAATTGATGCATATTCACTATGCTTAGATCTATGATGTGGCGCCGTCGTGCTTTTCAGCCGTGTACCCTTAGATATGTTCGTCGAGAAGCTTGTGTATTCATTGCAGATTGATTTGTAGCATGCGGTATCTTGGCAGTCGCGAGGTGTTTGTTTCTTGCGGTGTGACGAACTTGGAGAGCGTCTGTTTCCTCGTAGTCGTTAGTAGGATCTGCTAAATGTGATGTATGATGTCACTGTAGCTTTATTATGGACGCAATAGGATCCTTTGGGTTTAGTGGGATAGTTTCTACTCCAAGTTCTCGATGCACTAGACCTGCACTAAGTTCCGAATGTTGTATGGTTCATTTGGAGTTTGGCAAGTACTAGATGGAGTCTAGAATGTTGTTTTCTCTTGTTTCATTCATGCCCATAATAGATCATAGTTCGTGGTTGTGCTTGTTATGATGGCTTAAACCTGATCTGTTGTGCAGACCGAGAGGTCTTTCCTCAAGCAGCCAGAGGTTTTCCTCAGGTGAGGAGTTCCATTAACCTTCCTGTTGTGCTGGCATTGTTATATTAACTTGATCTGTTCTTATATGTGTTTAGGAATGACAAGGATAGTGTGGAGTTTGTGGACTAATGACAAGGCTGGTGTCTCGGCCTCATTCTTTGTTGTAGAATAGTTTTTCTTGGCACTTGTTGGTTCTTGCAATGTAAAGATATGCACTCCTCGAATGAATGGTTGTAATGTTATATTCTGGCTCCTATACATTTTCATGTTGCTTTGGAAATGTATCGAAGCGAAGATAGATTGTGGTGTGATGTATAGTAATGTTAACGGCATAAAAAATCAGATTGGATCAATTATTTCAGCGTAGCTCAAATTATATTGGATAATTATCTATGAGGAAAAACGTGAGAAGGCCTTGGCCCAGCAAAGAAACAGCCCAGAAATATACACACCAAAAATAAATATGTTGTTAAAAGGCCATTACACATAGAAACAGAAATTGAAAAGGACAAATTGTTGGTCTAGGCCCATGTAGCTGACCAAAATTAACAGGAAAAAAATATATAAAAGGCTGAATTAATGGGGTCGGCCCATGTAAAACACCAAATTGGACCGGGTCGATTCCTATCAATGACCAATCCAATTGGTCGTAACTTTGCCACGTCAGCTTGCCACGTTGGATCCAACGTGGCTTGTGCAGACTTCTAACGACCAAAACGATTGGTCGTAGAACCAACGACCTTATATTTGGTCGTAAAATTCTACGACAATTCCAGTAGAAAGGTCGTTATAGTTCATTCGAGACCCTCAGCTTTTGACCATCTGTTTTTGGTCATAAAAAGGTCGCAAATGGAAACCAACGACCATTCGGTGACAAATATTGAAGGTCGTAAGTTAGCATATTTCTTGTAGTGTGGGCTCTGGAGAGGGGAAATCGACGCCATCATCATCACCAACCATCCTTTATCACCAATTTCATGATGCTCTCCGTTGTTCGTGAGTAATACCATCATAGGCTTGCTGGACGACAATGGGTTGGATGATATCTATCATGTAATCGAGTTAGTTTTGTTAGGGTTTGATCCCCAGTATCCATTATGTCCTGAGATTGATGTTGCTATGACTTTGCTATGCTTAATGCTTGTCACTACGGCTCGAGTGCCATGATTTCAGATCTGAACCTATTATGTTTTCATGAATATATATGTGTTCTTGATCCTATCTTGCAAGTTGTAGACACCTATTACGAGTTATGATTCGCATGCCCCAGGGTGACAATAACTCGGATTCTTTCAGGTGATTACCGTAGTTTGAGGAGTTCATGTATTCACTAAGTGCTAATGCTTTGGTCCAGTTCTCTATTAAAAGGAGGCCTTAATATCCCTTAGTTTCCATTAGGACCCCGCTGCCGTGGGAGGGTAGGGCAAAAGTTGTCATGCAATTTCTTTTTCGTAAGCACGTATGACTATATATGGAATACATGCGTACATTACATTGATGAATTGGAGCTAGTTCTGTATTACCCTAGGTTATGACTGTTGCATGATGAATTCCATCCGACATAATTATTCATCACTAATCCATTGCCTACGAGCTTTCCACATATTGATCTTTGCTAAGTTACTTTTCCATTTCTATTGTTACAATCACTATAAAACTGCTACTCTCATGTTTGCCACCGTTACCGTTATTTCCATACTACTTTGCTACTAAATCCTTTGTTGCAGGTATTAAGTCCTTCAGGTGTGGTTGAATTGACAACTCAGCTGCTGATACTCGAGAATATTCTTTGGCTCCCCTTGAGTCTAATCAATAAATTTGGGTTGAATATTCTACCCTCGAAAACAGTTGCGATCCCCTATACTTGTGGGTTATCAATGGTTCAGAAAATTGTGCAGAATTGCTAGAGGAAGAATTTATGAAAATGCTTAATGTGAAATCCTTGAATGATGAGCATGGTAGCAATATTGTTGGTATGAATTCTTTGAATATCCATGATGCTAATGATATGCAAAGCCACAAGCTTGGGGATGCTATGTTTGATGAAGATGCTATTTTTTGTCCCTCATGTTTTGCTGAGAAAAAAATATTATGATGAAATCATGCCTTCTATCTATGATGATTATGGTGATGACATTTATGCAATAAAGAATAAGGATAACCATGAAACATGTCATCATGATTTAATTTTCAGATGGATTATATCAGTCAAGTATCTCATGATAGTTATTTTGTTGAGTTTGCTCCCACTACTAAGAATGATAATAATTTTTCTTGTGTGGGTAGTAATAAAAATTATATGCTCGTGGATCTTGAAAATAATGCTCTATGTGATAGTTATATTGTTGATCTCGTTCATGATTCTACTGAAAAAATTTATGAGGGAGGAACATATGCTTGTAGGAATTGCAATAATACCAAGTTTCCTCCCTATGCGTTCAATGTTTTGAAGTCATGCTTGTTTTGCCTTCCTATGCAAGTTGATTATTGCTCCCATAAATTGTTTGCTCACAAAATCCCTATGCATAGGAAGTGGGTTAGACTTAAATGTGCCTTTCATATGCTTCATGATGCTCCCATTGAATATGACAAGTGCGACAATGAGAAGGGCCAAGATAATGCTGTCAGGAAGGGCCGCAGGGGCAGAGGAGGCCGTCGCGGCAAGTCCATGCAGCAGAAGGAAAAGCCTGTCAGGGGCCACGAGAGGAAAGAAGATGACGACGTGAGTGACAAAAACACTATAGGAATCGGGCATTTTGCCGTCAGGACGCTAAAGACGGCAAAGAAAGAATTACAGACGGCAAAATTTTTGCCGTCAGCCCATGACAGCAAAAAATTTCGTCAGACCATGTGCCCGCAAAGGGTAATTTTGCCGTCAGCATTTTTTCGGGCAGACGGCAAAAAATTTGCCGTCAGTGAAAATAGTTTGCCGTCATCTATTATGAGGCACATGGCAAAAAACCTAACAGAACCACCCGGACGGCGTTAACTCTTTGCCGTCATCCGACCGGAATGCAAGACGGCAAAGATTACGGGTTTGCCGTCAGTTGTTATGAATACCAGACGGCAAAGAAATTTTCTTTAAAAAAAATATAAACAACAATCAGGTGCATATTTGGTCAAAGGCATCGATAGAATCTTTAGGAGCGGATTTTATAAAACATATATAGTCCATCGTCACTCAATGAACCAAAATGGCACAAAAGGGCATGGAAACTACATCAGCCAAAAAGTTGATATAAATTTACACAAAGGACCCTGACATTAGCACAACTCCTAAAGCAACCCTCGCGTATTACATAAAGCACCCTGGAACTAAAGATAAAAAAGGAATCAGGTCCCTTGGCTTCTTCTCCACTGCATGGACGTGGCACATCTCGAACAAGGCCAGCAGGCGGCGGGTGCGTGGCCAACAGGCGGCGTGTGCAGGGCCAGCAGGCGGAGAGTAGCTCCTCGGGCACCCCATCCGACTCCCGCAGCCGCGCCGCACGGATCTTACCGGATCCGGGGCCGGCCACCCCGAGGCCGAGCTGATGGAGGCACTGGAAGGAGGCGGGGTCGCGTGAGAGGCAAGCTGCGGTGGCGTCGGGGAGCTCCTGAGGTCGCCGGATCCGGGGCCGAATCGATGCATTTGTGTCTCAGGTCGCTGGATCTGATGTGATGGGTGGTGGTGGGCGCGGGGGGTGGGGGCGTCGCCGCCGACTACCTGATCCAGAGGATGGGTGGTGGTGGGCGCGGGGGGTGGAGGCGTCGCCGCCGGCGACCTGATCTAGAGCGTGGGTGGTGGTGGGCGCGGGGGGTGGGGGCGTCGCCGCCAGCGACCTCATCCAGAGCATGGGTGGTGGGGCGTGGGAGGTAGGTGTGGGCGATGAGGCACCGGAGGGAGGGGGTGGTTAGGCGTCAGAGGAAGGGGTGGGTGGTGGTGGGCGCGGGGGGTAGGGGCTCCGCCGCCAGCGACCTGATCGGGAGCGTGGCCGGTGGTGCATTGGAGGAGGGGGTGGTGGTCGGGCACCCGAGGGAGTGGGTGGTGGTGGGCGCGGGGGGGGGGGGGGGGGGGTGGGGGCAAGGGGGGTGGCAGATCGTGGCTGCTGGTGGGGGAGATAAGAGATGGAGACGTGGGGTGGTGGGATGTGGGTCGGTGGGGTGGGGACTGAGGGTGTGGTGGATGACAGAAGATGTGTGGTGTGAATACTGCCACGTCATCGATCCACGTGATCGATCCTTGTGTGTTTTGCTTCTTATTTTGCCGTCATCTAGGTATTTTTACAAACGGCAAAATTATTTTGCCGTCATCTAGTTATTTTTACAGACGGCGAAATACGTCTTTGCCGTCATCCAGTTATTTTTACAGACGGCAAAATATTTTTTCACCCACGTCCGTGCATGGTGGGATGGGGTAGGCTGGTGTGTCTCAGATCTTGCCACATCATCGATCCGCGTGATCGATTCGTGTGTTGTGCTTCTTCTTTCCCGTCATCACTTTCTATTACAGACGGCAAATTATGCCGTCATCCGCTTATCTTTACAGACGGTAAAATAATTTTGCCGTCTGCAATTTTTATTATAGACGGCAAAATATGTTTACGCCGGCAGTCATTCTTTGGCGTCATCAGCTGACGGCAACAGACTGCAAATTATGTCTTTGCCGTCATCCACGAAGAAAAGCTGACGGCAAAGATCTTAACAGACGGCAAATAACCTGATTCCCGTAGTGAAAGGATGATGCAGATGATTCCAACGACAAGGGGTTCTAGAAGGCAACCGATGCCATGTGTGTTGATGGGGTGCGTCCTTGCACTCCTCTTGCCGCTAGCTCAAACAGTGGGTCATGAGGTTAACACCATGGAGCCAGAGGCAGAGTCTCGAAGACCACTCAAAATATCCCGCACGCCTATCATATTCGATGGAGAGGATCACCCCGACTGCGTTACCGTGGTCGGGTGTTTGCCACTGTTGGTTTCCTCGACAGTCCACAACATCAAGATCAGCAAGATGTTAGTTGACGGCAGGGCAGGGATAAATCTGATTTCTCCCAAGGTGATCAATAGACTGTAGACCCCCGAGAGTGAGCTAAAGCCGATGGGTTCATTCCTAGGGATCAACCCCGGCAGAGGCCAACCAAAGGGAAATATAACTTTGCGAGTTACATTTGGTGGAGAGATCATCTACTGGACCGAAAAGGTCGTATTCGATGTGGTCAAGTTGTCCCTGCCATACAACAGTATCCTTGGGCGCCAAGCCTTGGCAAAGTTCATGGTGGTATCCCACTGTGCCTACAATGTCTTGAAGATGCCATGCCTCATGGGAGTAATCTCCATCCCATCCGACAAGAAATGACGCCATCATTTGCGTAGATCAGATGTTCCGAGATGCGGTGGGAGCTGAAACCACACGAGAATCTACTCATGTCCGAAGCCAGAAGAATAAGAAGAAGTCCAACGAAAGCTCCGGTAAGGACTCAGGGAAGCGCGCATCCGCGGAGTGCGCTGCACCCGTCGATGACCTTCTACAGAGTTCCACCGGCAGGAAGTCCAAGGTCTCCTACCGTGCGATGAAGGAGGTCCCGAGAAAATAGGATGGCTCTGATGGTACATTCACCATCAGCGCCACCCTTAGTGACAAATAGGAAAGCGCGCCCGTTGCCGTTCTGCGGATCAATGTCGATGTGTTTAACCGATAACCTTCGGGCATCCCCGGTGTTCCCAGAGAGGTAAGTGAGTACCACCTTGCTATGTGCCCTTATGCCAGACCCGTCAAATAGAAGGTTAGGAAGCAGGCCTTGGAAAGTCAACATTTTATTGCCTAGAAAATCGAGAAGCTGGAATCAACTGGTTTGGTTCGAGGAGTAGTGCATCCAACGTGGTTAGCCAACCCGGTAGTGGTACGCAAAGCGAATGGGAAACAAAGGCTTTGTATTGATTTCACTGACTTAAACAAAGCATGCCCAAAGGACCCATTTCCCTTGTCGTGCATTGATCAGATAATTGATGCCACTTTCGGGTATGATTGACTTTCCTTCCTGGCCGCGTACTCCAGATATCACCAAATTTTCCAGGCTAAAGAGGATGAGGAAAAGACCTCGTTCATAACCCCATGCGACACGTACTGTTTCGTACGAATGCCCTTCAGGTTAAATAGAGTTGGTTCTACCTTTGCCAGGGCCGTGCTAATTGGATTTGGACCCAAGCTGCATAGAAATATGGAAGCATATATGGATGACATAGTGGTCAATACCAAGGACGAAGCTACCCTTGTGCAAGACCTAGAAGAGACCTTTGCAAACCTGTGCAAGATTAACTTGAAGGTCAACCCTGAGAAGAGTGTGTTTGGTGTCCCGTCCGGCAAGCTGCTTGGGTTCTTTGTGTCACAGCGAGGGATTGAAGCCCCCAAGACAGTGAAGGACATGAGACGCCTGACCGGATGCGTGGCCGCGTTGAGTAGATTCATCTCAAAATCCGCTGAACAGGCTTTGTCGTTCTTCAAGATCTTGAAGAAGGTCGTCCCGACAAAGTGGACCACGGAAGCAGACATGGCACTACAAGATCTGAAAACATACCTCTCCTCCGCTCCCACCTTGGTCGCTCCTAAACCACAAGAGTCGTTGCTGCTATACCTGGCGGAAACGGATCAAGTGGTTAGCGCGGCCTTGGTGGCACAACAGGAGATGAATGAGGATGCAGCCGCTACAGCAGGCTCTACAAGGGATGAAGCCAAAATGTCCGCGACGGCACCCAACACTAGCTCAGAAGACACCCCGCACGCTAGCAATTGAGGCTCCAAGGAGTTGGTGAAGAAGAAGGTGGTGCAGCGGGAAGTGTACTTTGTGATCTCCCTATTACATCGGGCTAGATCGAGGTACTCTAGAGTACAAAATATGATCTGGAGGTGTCAAGTTTTGGGCTGAAGTACGAAAGCACTTCCACCATCGAGAGCAGAGCACTAGCGGAGTTCATTGCTGAATGGACGCCCACACCACACGAAGAAGTTCAGGAAACCACTCTCCATGTCAGGAAAACACTCAAGGAATGGGTCATGTACTTTGATGGTGCCTTCTCACTCCAGGGTAATGGGGCAGGTGTGCTCCTCATCGCCCCCACCGATGAGCACCTCAAGTACGTGGTAAAAATGCAATTTCCATGGGAAGAAGCTACCAACAACACCACTGAGTATGAAGGGCTCCTCGCGGCACTCAGAATCACGGTGGAGTTGGGGATCAAGAAGCTGACCATCAGAGGGGACTACCAGCTTGTGCTGAAACATGTCAACAAGGATTATTAGATCCCACTGATGGAGGCATATGTCGAGGAAGTAAGGAAGTTGGGGGAACACTTTGACGGGTTACATGCAGAACATGTGCCATGCGCAGAAAACAACATTGCCGATCACATGTCGAAGTGTGCCGTGCAAAAGATTCATGTGGAACCAAGGGTTTTATTCCTTCATCTCATTCAACCCTCCGTGGCCCCCTCGAGGATGATCAAGAAAAACCAAACTCTCGCAAGCATTTCCCAGCAGAGCTTCCTGAAGCCCCCGGTAGAGAAGCTCACAAAGGCGGTTTCGTTTCGCCTGGTGAGCTGCTCCCTCCCGTGGAACCCCAGGTTCTCGCGGTAGAGCCAGGCGCTCCCACGAACGCGAAGATACCTTTAGTCCTTGTGGTCGAGCCACGGGCTCCATCTTGGGCACAACACATCGTCCAATTCCTTCAAACATGAGAACTTCCCAAGGAATAAGAAGAGGCCAAAAGAGTAGCCCGCTGGTCTAATATGTACCAGTTTGTCGATGACACTCTGTATAGAACGAGACCCAACAGTGTGAAATTGAGGTGCGTCTGCCAGGAAGAAGGACTAAGGCTGTTGGCAGAGATTCATGGAGGCATATGTGGATCACACATAGGGTCAAGGGCCCTTGCCGGGAAATCTTTCCGCCAGGGTTTCTATTGGACCACAACCCTTGAAGATGCGACTGAGCTGGTCACCAAGTGTGAAGCCTGCCAGTTCCATGCTAAGAACATACATCAGCCAGCACAAGCGCTCTAGACGATCCCTCTATCCTGGCCCTTCTCTGTCTGGGGGCTTGATATCCTGGGCCCCTTCCTCCGCGCTGCCGAGCGTTTCGAGTTCTTGTACGTAGAAATCAACAAGTTCACGAAATGGCCTCAGGTAGAGCCAGTGAGAAAGGTGAGCGCGCAGTCAGCTATCAAGTTCATGAAGGGATTAGTGTGCCGCTTTGGAGTACCCAGCATGGTAATCACTGACAACGGCACCCAATTCACGAGCCAAGCATTCATGCAATACGTACACAGGCTTGGAAGCCAGGTCTCCTTCGCCTCCGTTACCCACCCAAGGAGCAATGGGCAAGTTGAGAGGATGAATGCTAAAGTGCTGCGAGGGCTCAGAACATGAACTTTCGATAGACTACAGAGATGCGGCAAGCGTTAGATTGATGAGCTGCCGGTGGTTCTTTGGTCCCTAAGAACGACACCATATCAAGCTACTGGCCAGACATCTCTCTCCCTAGTATATGGGGAGGAAGCAGTTATCCCCACGGAACTAATATACGGGTAACCTCGAGTGCTTGCCTATGACGAAGTGGATAAACCGCAGGTGAGGCTTGACAATGCCACACTCCTCGAGGAACATCATCTCCGGGCTGCTACACATGTTGCACGCTACCAGCAGGCCCTGCACCGCTACAATAGCCGCAGGGTCCATGCCTGCAGATTTGAGGAAGGCGACCTTGTCCTTAGGCGCGTTCAGTCCGCCAAGGGTTCCAACAAGTTTATGACGAAGTGGGAAGGCCCTTACCGGGTAGTACAAGTCATCAGGCCAGGGCAGTCTGTCTAGACACCGAAGATGGCATCAAGGTGCTTAACTCATGGAATATTGAGCATCTTCGTAAGTTCTACCCGTAAGGCGCGATTGCTGGGCCCAGTCCCTGGAAACCACATTTTGTACAAGCCTTTCTGAAGTTGCATGTAACTGTTTGTACAATGCCAGGCGCAGGCCCTGTGCATAAATAAAGCTAGGCATCGCATCATGTCATCATTGGCATATGCATCATGTATTGCGCATGTACTTATGTTATGATGTCACTAATGCCCTAGCTTACCAGTTATTAAGAGTGCTTGATGGAATTATAGTCTTTGTTACCGGGTCTCCCCTCTTCTCAAGAGCGCGGAGCCCCTCCTTTCCTCTCTATGTTTTGCCTCTAGGTGAACAAAAGCGCAATGGCGAAGACAGGGAACCATCGCACCTTCTAGAGGTCTTCCCCTGAGGACATGAGTTTAACTACCATATCTCTAATATGGTTCCATTCTTTCCTTTGTGGAAACCCCTACCGCTCATCCTTCAGTTGTGTGTGATAGGGCTTTCTACATGATAGGGAGTCTTGTCGGGATAGGCCTCTTTTCGCCTCTCGTCGCTCACTAGCCACGAAGGAGGGGGAAGATCACACTCATAATGACAAGGGTCCTTGCCGGGGGACGATGATCGTCTATCGTTGGGGGCTCGCTCCCCCTTCGACACTTGCGCCTTGCGCAGCCCAGGCAAGGAACCCCATGCGGTGGAAACATATAGCACAACACGGAGAGAAAGACGTAGGGATAGTACTTGAGGAAAATAAACAACAATCATTTTATTCATTTCTTCAATACAGAATGGATAAAATATATTAAAATTACACTAGCAAAGACTTAGCGAAAGTCTATAGACTTTTGCTTTATAAAATGATAAGTGCCACGTAATTCCTTTCTTGTCCCTCTCCCCTGTGGGATTAGATGGATGAGAAGCGGAAGGCATGGAGAGGCCCAACCAGAAGCCCAACGTGAGCTCGCGAGGACCAGATGGACGAGGCTCGACACACTTACCGATGATGAAGACAAAGCCGAAGTCCACGAGGTCTGCCGGGGCCCAGCTGGAAGATGAGGCAACGTCCGGGCCACGAAGCCCCGGCAAGGCCATCTTGCCGGGTGGGGGAGGGGCATGAGCTTACAGTGACGATGCGATTGGTACGCACCGGTCAGCTGGAGCCCGAGACGTCTGATACGCCTCCGTCGTATCTATAATTTTTGATTGTTTCATGCCTATATTCTACAACTTTCATATACTTTTGGCAACTTCTTATACTTTTTTTGGGACTAACATATTGATCGAGTGCCCAGTACCAATTCCTGTTTGTTGCATGTTTTTTGTTTCGCAGAATATCCATACCAAACAAAGTCCAAACGTAATAAAAACTTACGGCGATTTTTTTGTAATATTTATGATTTTTGCGAAGAAGAATCAACGCTAGGCGATGCACGGAGGGCCCACAAGCCCTGTAGCTGCCACCAGGAGGTACGACGGCGGCTGGCAGGCTTGTGGCCACGCCTTAAGGCGGTTTGAGCCCTTCTTCCGCCGCAAGGAATATAATATCCGGAAGGAAATTGTGTTAAAATTTCAGCCCAATCGGAGTTATGGATCTTTGGGAATTTAAGAAACGGTGAAATGCAGGATCTGGGAGCGCAGAAACAGAAGGACACAGAGAGAGAGCCAATCTAGGAGGGGCTCTCGCTCCTCCGCCGCCATGCAGACCATGGACCAGAGGGGAAACCCTTCTCCCATCTAGGTGGGAGGTCAAGGAACAAGAAGAAGGAGGGGGGATCTCTCCCCCTCTCTCCCGGCAGCGCCGGAACGCCGCCCGGGACATCATCGTGTGACGGCGATCTACACCAACACCTCCGTCATATTCACCAACATCTCCATCATCTTCCCCCATCTATATTCAGCGGTTCACTCTCCCGCAACCCGCTGTACTCTCTACTTGAACATGGTGCTTTATGCTACATATTATTATCCAATGATGTGTTGCTATCCTATGATGTCTGAGTAGATTATCATTGTCCTATCGGTGATTGATGAATTGCTATGATTGGTTTAATTTGCTTGTGGTTATGTTGCTATCCTTTGGTGCCCATCATATGATAGCGCGCGTGGATCACACAATAGGGTAAGTTGTATGTTGATAGGACTATGTATTGGCAGGCTAGAGTGACAAAAGCTTCAAACCTAGCATAGAAATTGATGCATATGGGATTGAAGGGGGACCAATATATCTTATTGCTATGGTTGGGTTTTACCTTAATGAACGTTAGTAGTTGCGGATGCTTGCTAATAGTTCCAATCATAAGTGCATGGAATTCCAAGTAAGGGATGACATGCTAGTAGAGGCTCTCCCACATGATACTTGCTATCGATCTAGTAACGTAGTCAATTGCTTAGGGACAATTCCGCGACTCCTACCACCACTTTTCCACACTCGTTAGACACTCGTAGTTGTTTCTCTATCTAACCAGCCACTAGTTTTATTTACGTGTTCTTTACTTTATTTCAAGCCTATCCTATCACTCCTTCAAAGTACTTCTAGTTTCATACTTGTTCTAGGTAAAGCGAACGTAAATTGTGCGTAGAGTTGTATCGGTGGTCGATAGAACTTGAGGGAATATTTGTCCTACCTTTAGCTCCTCGTTGGGTTCGACACTCTTATTGAGAAAGGCTACAATTGATCCCCTATACTTGTGGGTTATCAAGACCTTTTTCTGGCGCCGTTGCCGGGGAGCAATAGCGTGGGGTGAATATTCTCGTGTGTGCTTGTTTGCTTTATCACTAAGTAGATTTATTTGTTGTTCTAAGTTGTTCTCTATCTTTAGTTATGGATATGGAACACGAAATACCGGAAAAATTAGGTGTACTTGCTACTCATGGAGATGGGGAACCTCCTAAAACCCTCGATGCTCGTTACATGGAAAATATTATATACTTCTTTAATAATCCTGAGAAATCCCCATTCAATTATATAATGGGATACACGTTGGATCAACATGAATACTTTAGGGATTATCGCTTGACTCAAAAAGGGGAACTTTTATGGGATCAAATCCATTTGTTGAAATGGTATGCTTGGGAACTATGCAAGAGATATGGTGTTACTTGTTGCTCTAGGATGAAGGCTCCACACCTTCCCTTTTCTTGTGAGTTTAATGATCATAGAACCTTGGCTTCTTATGCTAATGGTATATATGATTACTATGATGTGGATCAAATAGAAGAGTTTTTTGCTTTTATGGGTGCTTATGAAATTAAGGCTCTGTTTAAAAGGTATGATGATAATGATGATGCTCCTTACCGATCTGAAAATTTGGCTATGCTTCGTTATTGTTATATTAGTTATGAATATAGTGCCCATATTGTACGATTTAAGGAGAGATCCTATGCTGCCCAAGAAGAGACTATTATTTTGCAGGAAACTATGGAAGAAGAATTACTGAAATTGTGAGCTCATTAGATGAAAAAGATTACGAGGAGAGCGAAGAACAAAAGGAGGAAGAACGGACTAGCTACCTGTCTCCACCTTCTAATGAGAGTAACTCTTATACTCATACATTATTTAATTTCCCTTTGTTCTTACCGAAGGATGAATGCTATGATACCTTGGATTCGTTTGAAATATCCCTCTTTGATGAACTTGATGCTTGCTATGCTTGTGGCCATGATGCCAATATGAATGATGCTTATGAAGATGAGCTAGCTATAGTTCCTTATGTTACACATGATGATTTTGATGAATATAATATGCATGTGCTTGCTGCTCCTACTTGCAACTATTATGAGAGAGGAACTACATCTCCACCTCTCTATGTTTCCAATACGATAAAATTCCAAGAAACTGCTTTTGTATGTATTGGCCTTTACTTGGTGTGCATGAATTGTTCTTTTATGACATGCCAATGCATAGGAAGAGAGTTAGACTTCGTCATTGCATGATATATGTTACCTTATGCTCACTACTAAATTTCAAATAATTGCTAATTAAAATTGGCTTTGATATACCTTGGGATCCGGGTGGATCCATTACTTGAGCACTTTATGCCTAGCTTAATGGCTTTAAAGAAAGCGCTGCCTGGGAGAAAACCTGGAATTTTTAGAGAGTCATTTATTTCTGTTGAGTGCTTTAATTTAGTTTAAAAACAAAAAAATATAGAGGGGAACTTAAAAAAAATTCAAAAAGAGAAGCGATTGAAAGGTGATGCATTGCGGAAGTGAGGGTCGACCTTGAACACTTGTGTTCATGCTCATGGAAACAACATAGAATTTTTCATGGAAGTTTCTCAAAAAATTATTATCCCCTTGTACAATTCCTTTGTGTTTCTAAAAATAATGTGCCGAGTTAAGCCTTTATGATTAGTTTGGGTCATAGTTGTTTGATCACACTGAGAAAAGACAGAAAATTTCTGCTCACGAAATTAATTTTCATTTTTATTCTGGATGAGCTTTTGAGTTGATTCGTTTTGCTGCTGATTGATATGCAAATGTTCCAGACATTCGTAATTTTTTAGATTTTTTGAGAGATCAGAGGTATACGGAATATACAGATTGCTACAGACTGTTCTGTTTTGACAGATTCTGTTTTCTATGCATTGTTCTCTTATTCTGATGAATCTATGGGTAGTATCGGGGGGGGGGGTATGAACCATGGTGAAGTTGGATTACAGTAGATATAATGCTTATATGAATTTAGAATGAGTTCATAACAGCACTTGAAGTGGTGATTTATTTTATTATACTAACGGATCTCACGAAGTTTTGTTGAGTTTTGTGTGATTGAAGTTTTCAAGTTTTCGGTGAGAGCACAATGGAGGAAGAAATAAGGAGAGGCAAGAGCCTAAGCTTGGGGATGCCCGAGGAAACCCAAGGTAATATTCAAGGAATACTCAAGTGTCTAAGCTTGGGGATGCCCCGGAAGGCATCCCCTCTTTCGTCTACAATCTATCGGTAATTTTACTCGGAGCTATATTGTAATTCGTCACATGATATGTGCAAATGCTTGGAGCGTCTTTTGTGTTTATTTTTCCTTTTTCTTTTATGCACCATGCTGGTATGAGATAGTCCTTGGTTGGCTTTATAGAATGCTTCATGTGCTTCACTTATACCATTTGAAGTATGGATTGCCTGTTTCCCTACACATAGAAAACCGCCATTTGTAGAATGCTCTTTTGCTTCACTTATATTTGTTAGAGCGGGGCATATCTTTTGTAGAAAGAATTAAACTCGCATGCTTCACTTATACCTATTTAGAGAGTTAACAGGAGTTGGTCATTCACATGGTTAGTCATAAAACCCTACATAAAACTTGTAGATCACTGAATCTGATATGTTTGATTCCTTGCAATAGTTTTGCGACATGATTATGTGATATTTGAGTCATGCTAGTGAGTAATTGTGTATTCATAGAAATACTTGTGTTAAGGTTTGTGATTCCCGTAGCATGCACGTATGGTGAACCGTTAAGTGATGAAGTCGGACCATGATTTATTTATTGATTGTCATCCTTTGTGTGGAGGCCGGGATCGCGCGATGGTTAACTCCTACCAACCTTTTCCCTAGGAGCAAGCGTGTAGTACCTTGTTTCGATGACTAATAGACTTTTGCAATAAGTATGTGAATTCTTTATGACTAATGTTGAGTCCATGGATTATACGCACTCTCACCCTTCCACCATTCCTAGCCCCTCTAGTATCGCGCAACTTTCGCCGGTGCATTACACCCACCATATAGCCTCCCTCAAAACAGCCACGATACCTACCTATTATGGCATTTTCATAGCCATTCCGACATATATTGCCATGCAACTACTACCGTTCCGTCCCATGACATGTGCCACCACTTCCATATTGCCATTGCATGATCGTAAGATAGCTAGCATGATGTTTCCATGGCTTGTCCATTTTTTGATGGCATTGCTATGCTAGATCATTGTTACGGTACACTACCGAAGGCATTTCATATAGATTCATCATTGCTCTAAGTATTGAGTTGTAAGTGTGATGATCATTATTAATAGAGCATTGTCCCATGTGAGGAAATAATAGAGGCCAGCGAAGCCCATTTACAAAAAAGAGGCCAAAGATGCCCACCAATATATATATATATATATATATATATATATATATATATATATATATAAAGAGGCCAAAGAGCCCACAAAAAAATGAGAGAAAAGAGAGAAGGGACAATTGCTACTATCCTCTTTCCACACGTGTGCTTCAAAGAGCACTATGATCTTCATGACAGAGAGTCTCCTATGTTGTCACTTCCATATACTAGTGGAAACTTTTCATTATATAATTTGGCTTGTATATTCCAATGATGGGCTTCCTCAAAATTTCCCTAGGTATTCGTGAGCAAGCAAGTTGGGTGCACACCCACTAATTTATTTTGTGAGCTTTCATACACTTATAAGCTCTAGTGCATCCGCTGCATGGCAATCCCTACTCACTCACATTGATATCTATTGATGGGCATCTCCATAGCCCGTTGATACACCTAGTTGATGTGAGACTATCTCCTCCTTTTTGTCTTCTCCACAACCACCATATTCTATTCCACCTATAGTGCTATGTCCATGGCTCACGCTCATGTATTGCGTGAAAGTTGAAAAAGTTTGAGAACACTAAAGTATGAAACAATTGCTTGGGTAAAACCGGGGTTGTGCATGATTTAAATACGTTGTGTGGGGAAGATGGAGCATAGCCAGACTATATGATTTTGTAGGGATAACTTTCTTTGGCCATGATATTTTGGAAAGACATGATTGCTTTGTTAGGATGCTTGAAATATTATTGTCTTTATGTCAAATGATAGACTATTTCTTCGAATCACTCGTGTTTTAGTATTCATGCCATGATTAGATTATATGATCAAGATTATGCCAGGTAGCATTCCACATAAAAAATTATCTTTTTTATCATTTACCTACTCGAGGACGAGCAGGAATTAAGCTTGGGGATGCTGATACGTCTCCATCGTATCTATAATTTTTGATTGTTGCATGCCAATATTCTACAACTTTCATATACTTTTGGCAACTTTTTATACTTTTTTGGGACTAACATATTGATCTAGTGCCCATTGCCAATTCCTGTTTGTTGCATGTTTTTTGTTACGTGGAATATCCATACCAAACAAAGTCCAAACGTAATAAAAACTTACGGGGATTTTTTTGGAATATTTATGATTTTTGGGAAGAAGAATCAACGCGAGGCGATGCACGGAGGGCCCACAAGCCTTGTAGCCGCCACCAGGAGGTACGGCGGCGGCTGGCAGGCTCGTGGCCACTCCTTAAGGCGGTTGGAGCCCTTCTTTCGCTGCAAGAAAGATAATATCCGGAAGGAAATCGTGTTAAAATTTCAGCCCAATCGAGTTAGGGATCTCCGGGAATTTAAGAAACGGTGAAACGCAGAATCTGGGAACGCAGAAACAGAAGGACACACAGAGAGAGATCCAATCTAGGAGGGGCTCTCGCCCCTCCGCCGCCATGGAGACCATGGACAAGAGGGGAAACCCTTCTCCCATGTAGGGAGGAGGTCAAGGAAGAAGAAGAAGGAGGGGGGCTCTCTCCCCCTCTCTCCCGGCGGCGCTGGAACGCCGCCCGGGACATCATCGTGTGACAGCGATCTACACCAACACCTCCGTCATCTTCACCAACATCTCCATCATCTCCCCCCATCTATATTCAGCGGTTCACTCTCCCGGAACCCGTTGTACTCTCTACTTGAACATGGTGCTTTATGCTACATATTATTATCCAATGATGTGTTGCTATTGTAAGTGCATCTAGTGCCCCTTAGTGATTTTGGTGGTTTGAAGACTTATAGGTTAAGTATCTAATGTGTTTATAAGTGTACACATGATCTATAAGTCATTGAGGAGTTTGAGATATTTGAAGAATATCGACCCCTAAAAATATATATCTTCGGTTGAAGAAATTAGCGTGAAGCTGAAGAAATGAATCGGGAGGAATCTACGATGAAATTGATATTCCTCATGAAGATACTAAAATTGAGGAATCCGGTGTGTCCTGAAGAAAATCACTCTGAAGAATTTGAAGCATGAAGATTTACTCTTTCTGTTTTATTTTCTTCGCATTTGAGTAATAGGAACACCGTACTGTTAAAGGGGGTCGAAGTTACACTTTGGAATGAATTTCCTCATGATGCTCAACCCAAGTCTAATCCTATCAAAAGCCTCAAGTGAGGAATACGAGTGACATGAGGACTCTCACAGTTGAGGGTTCCGACCGTTTCGATAGCCACGCCAAGTCATTGGTCTTATCCACTCCAACGGTCATATTTTTAAGGGAATTAGTGTCCAATCATGCCGGGATGCTCCCAGGCTATAAATACCCACCCCCACACAACCATTAGCTGGTTGGCTGCTCCATTAGAAACTGACACTTTTCATCAGAGCAACCCAATTCCTCAGAGTCTTCAAGAGTAATTCATCAGTGAGGAAATACCCCATACACCGAAACCACAAACCAAACCTAGTGATTGAGCATCACTGAAGAAGTTGTTCCTGTGTGGGACTGAAGCCTTTTACCTTTGAGGACTGTGCATCCTCCAGACAGTTAGGCGTCATGGTCTAGAGCTTTCCAGCAGTCAATTGTGGATCGCCGGGTGACCAAGTTTGTGAGGGTTTGGAAGTCTGCCCTGAAGACTTACCACGAGTGTTGGGCAAGGACTGTGTGTTCTTAGCCCAAGGAGAACACGGTAGGGACTGTGTGTCCCGGGACTGTGTGTCCTTTGGTTTCAATACCAAGCCGCTCCAAACCAGATGTACAACTGTCACAATAGTTGGAACTGGGTCATCAACGACTGTCTTCACTGAGAAACGGGTTCTAATTCCTCAACTCCTTACTTTCCTTGTATTATGTGTTGATGACTTTCACTGCTACTGTTTGAAGAATTTGTTGAACACTTTCTCTGAATTTCCTCAACCCCAAATTCTTCACGTCAGTTAATCCTCATCTGTATACTGCATGCCTGCTCACAGTGCAATCTGTTTCCACATTCCTCAGTCTGAAAAACTGCTGTTGTGAAACTTTGCACTTCTGATCCTTTACTGTTTCCGCTGTAAGTTAGTCATCGGTGAGGAATTTCCTCAAAAGGAATTTCCTCAGTGATGAAATTCTAAAAATCTCCTATTCACCCCCTCTAGTCTATATAAAGCACTTTCAATTGGTATCAGAGCAAGGTATTCCCTTGTTCTGTGTGATTTTGGTTTAACCACCTGGAGTTTTAGTTATGTCGACTGCAGGCATGTTCAAGGGGACTGCGGCATGTCCTACCTTCGAAGGAAATAACTTTTCCTTCTGGAAGAACAAAATGCAAATGCATCTACAAGCTATTGATAATGATCTCTGGTATATTGTGGAACATGGCGTCCCCATCATCTCTGCTAGTGTCTCTGCTGCTGATGTGAATAAATTCAAGCAACTCGATTCTCAAGTGAAGAATATCATCTGTGGCCATCTGAGGCCAGGCCAGTTTGGAAGAGTAAGTGCTTTGGGCTCTGCAACACTGATCTGGGAGAGACTGTGCAAGGTAAATGAAGGAGTATTAACCCAGCGTGACTCTCGTGTTGATATTCTTCACAATCTCTTCAATCGCTTCAAGAGACATGACAATGAAAGCTGCCAAGACACCTTTGATCGCCTCACTGACATATCAAATGAACTGCAAGCACTGGGAGCTCGAGACATCACTGATCACGAAGTTGTGAAGAAACTGCTGAGATCTTTGGATTCTTCATTTGATACTTTAGTTCTGATGATTGAAGAAAGACCAGACTACAAGATGCTTGATCCAGCTGATATACTCGAAAGGCTAAATACTCATGAATTCCAGCTAGAAGAAAAGAAAGATTTATATGGACCAAGCTATTCTAGAACACATGCACTGAAGGCTAGAGCAATTTCCTCATCTGAAGAAGAAGACACAGATGACAACATTGGTGACCATGAAGAATTTGGACAGGAGCTTGCAATGCTCGTGAGGAAATTCCAGAGATTTACATGACGTGGCCAGTTTGGTAAATCTTCAAGAAGAGACATGAGGAAATCAGAATCTTTATCTGAGGACTACACGAAACAAACCTGCCACAAGTGCAAGAAATCAGGTCATGACATTGCTGATTGTCCCCGTTGGGGAAAGGAATCAAAGAAGAAGAAATACAAGGATGACAATTTTGATGACTCGAAGAAGAAGAAGAAATCTTCAAAATCCTCATCTTCAAAGCCCTCATCGCACAAGAAGACTAGTTTCAGAAAGGCTCGGGCACTTATTGGCAAGGAAATGGACTCAGAGGCAGAATCAGAGGAAGGTGATGAAGAAGAGGGTTCTGATGAAGACTCAGAATCCGGACAGGTTAGTCTTGCACTGGCAACCACTTTTGTCAGCAAGTCAATCTTCAATCTTGAAGAAAATGATTGCACCATCCACACTGATGACTATGCTGATGACTTCGCTCCAACCTATTGCTTCATGGCAAAAGGTTCAAAGGTACCAAATAATGCCTCCTCCTCTGATTCAAGTGACTGTGAACCTGATGATTATAAGAAACCCAGTTACAGTAAACTTGCTATCATTGCCACTAAACAACAAACTGCCCTGGAAAAGCTTCAGAAACTGCTAGATAAAAGTGATGATCTGTTGAATGATGAAATGAACCTTACTCAAATCCTCACGGAAGATGTGAAAAGTCTTCAGTCTAGATTTGATAATCTTCAGGATCGTTATGATACACTCCTCACTGATCATGAGAAGCTTTCCTATGAATTTCTTCAAAGGAAGCTTGATCTTGAGAAGCTGAGGATGTCTCATGATGATCTTCGTATGGAAAATGATCCATTACTAGCTCAACAGATCAGCGCTGGTCAAGTTGAATTCATTCCTCCATGTCTTAAATGCATTGAACGCGAAACTGCTAATTCCTCACCAGAATCATCAAATGCTACTATTGCTACAAACTCTTCAACTGCACCTGTTGTGTCTATTTCCTCACTTGAGGAAAACACAAATGTTACTGATGAAAATGCAGGGTTGAAGGAATTGTACGTGACAGGCATATACAAAAGCCTCAAAGGACATCAAACCCTTTGTGATGTGCTCAAAAAGCAAATCTTGAACATGAACCCGAGGAAAGAAGGAATTGCCTTTGAGAGGAAATTAAATGCTGATGGATCTTATTGGAAACCTGAGCAGTATCCCAAAACCTCATGGGTTGCTGCTACTGGGCCTCCTTTGGATCCATCTAATCTAACTGGCTTTTCATGTGAATTATCCTATTCCTCAGATGAGTCATTTGACTCCAACTATAAACTGTTCAAAAATCAATCTGGTGAAGTATTTGCTCGATATGTTGGAACTAACTACAGGAATGGCCCTCCCTTGAGGAATATGTGGGTTCCCAAAAGCTGTCTTCAAAATCTTCAGGTGAATGTCCTGATGACACCGCCACTGAAGAATCTGAACCCTAGATCAAATTCCTCAGGAGGACCAAAGTCTTCAAGAGGATCAAAATCCTCAACTGGTCAAAACTATGCTCGTACCCGTGCTAATGCATCTAACATGCAGGGAAACTACAAGGAATATGAATATGAGCGTTACTCCTCAAATCATTATGTTCATAAATCCTCAAACCAGTTCTCTGCATATTCATATGAGTACTTTAACCCCCCTACTGTTAAGAGAAGCGCATTGGCCTCAATGCCACCTTTCTCATATGGTGCTCGCAGGATGATGAATGCTTTGCCACCTCTTCAGATGTAGGTGGTGAAGAAATCGAACTAATCACTTCTGCAGGTCAGGTCTCCAGATGTAAATCATCATCTAAAGAATTTGCTGGAGACCTGAGGAAATGCATGATAGGATGCAAGCTAATGATTGATGAAATAGAAATATTTCACACGTCCTTATATTTCTGTTATGATGAAATTCTGATCTGATGAAATTAATATCATATTCTTCAAATCTGAAGCATATAAGATGGTAAGCTGTACTAATTCATCTGCAGGATGACAAACCCAAGAATACTGAGTGGGTTCTTGATAGTGGCTGCACACATCACATGACTGGTGATAAAAGCTTACTGATGAATATGCCACTAAGTCCATCACCTATGAAGCAAATGAAATATGCTGACAAAGGTAAAAGCAAGGTACTGGGACTTGGCAAAGTGGCTATTTCCAAGGGTAGGCATATGGACAAAGTGATGCTTGTTGAATCCCTTGGTTTTAACCTCATGTCAGTCTCGATGCTTTGTGATCTTGATATGATTGTTATCTTTGGTAGATATACAAGTGTAGTCATCATGGAATCTGACAGATCCAAAGTCTTCGAAGGTGTAAGAAGAGGGGATTTGTACATTGTTCATTTCTCTACAGGTCCTCAACCAGCCACTTGCTTACTAGCAAAAACCTTAGAAGGATGGCTGTGGCACCGAAGTCTAGGTCATGCAGGCATGAGGAATTTGCACACGCTCGCGAAGAAGAAGCATGTCATCGGTATCGAATCAGTCAAATTCCTCAAGAATCATCTCTGCGGTGCTTGTGAATCTGGGAAAATGACCAGATCCAAGCATCCCTCGAAGACTACCATGATCACTACTCGTCCATTCGAATTGCTTCATGTGGATCTATTTGGACCTACTCACTATGCCACACTAACCAATGCAACATCTTTATATGGCTTCGTCATAGTTGATGATTATTCCAGATATACTTGGGTGAATATCATAGTGTATAAAACTGAAGTGCAGGAAATCTTCAAACTATTTTCCTCAAGGGCCTCGACGAACTTTGGCATCAAGATCAAACATATCAGGAGTGATAATAGAACCGAGTTCAAAAACACTGGTCTTGATAATTATCTTGATGAACTTGGTATTACTCACGAATTATCTGCTGCTTATACTCCTCAGCAGAATGGTGTCGTCAAAAGGAAGAATAGGACTCTGGTTGAAATGGCAAGAACTATGCTTGAAGAATATCAGACTCCTCGTCGCTTTTGGCCTGAAGCAATCAACACTGCATGCCACATCATCAACAGGGTATATCTTCACAAATTCCTCAAGAAAACCTCATATGAACTCCTTACTGACAAGAAACCCAATGTAAGTTATTTCAAAGTCTTCGGTGAAAAATGCTGGATTAGAGATCCTCACCATAGCTCAAAATTTGCACCTAAGGCACATGAAGGTTTTATGCTCGGTTATGGAAAGGACTCGCACACTTACAGAGTCTTTAACAACTATCACAACAAAGTTGTTGAGACTGTAGATGTGCGATTCGATGAAACTAATGGCTCGCAAAGATACGATCCAAATAAGCTGTCTCTTGAGGAAGCAATAAAGCTCAAACCTACTGAAGACATAGTTCCCACTGAGGAAATTGGTGAAGATACGATCCCCATCACTGATGAAAATCAAGAAGATGCTCCTGAGGAAATTGCACCAGAACCACTTCCTCAGCCTAGACGAAATCCTCAACCAGCTCATCCGAGGATTGCAAATGAAGTAGAACTTGACAAAATCCTCAATGACATCAGCGCGCCAGGTCCTCTCACTTGCTCAAAAGCTTCACACTTAGTTAACTTTTGTGGGCATTTTCCCTTTGTATCCATCACAGAACCCTCAAAAGTTGCTGAGGCTTTTCTGGAACCGGAGTGGATCCAAGCTATGCAAGAAGAACTTCTTCAATTCAAGCTGAATGACGTATGGGAGCTCGTCAAACGACCAGATCCTCGCAAGCACAACATAATCGGCACCAAGTGGATTTTCCGAAACAAGCAAGATGAGGACGGTCAAGTGGTGAGGAACAAGGCACGACTTGTAGCCCAAGGCTATACCCAGGTTGAAGGAATAGATTTCGATGAAACTTTTGCACCTGTTGCTAGACTTGAAGCTATTCAAATACTACTTGCTTATGCTAATCATCATAACATCATCTTATATCAAATGGATGTGAAAAGTGCATTGCTCAATGGTAAGCTTGAGGAATAAGTATATGTTGCTCAGCCCCCAGGTTTTGAGGATCCAAAGAATCCAGACAAAGTCTTCAGACTCAAAAAGGCTCTTTATGGTCTCAAGCAAGCCCCTTGGGCATGGTATGATACATTGAAGGAATTCCTCATGAAGAAAGGCTTCAAACCTAGTTCACTCGATCCAACTCTTTTCACTAAATCCTATGATAATGAGCTATTTGTGTGTCAAATATATGTCGATGATATCATATTTGGCTGTACTGACAAACGATACAGTGATGAATTTGCTTGCATGATGAGTGAAGAATATAAGCTGTCCATGATGGGGGAGCTGAAATTCTTCTTAGGTCTTCAAATTCGTCAACAAAGCAATGGAATCTTCATATCACAGGAGAAATACCTCAAGGATGTTCTAAGGAAATTCAACATGCATGAATGCAAAGGTGCCAAGACTCCAATGCCTACCAACGGCCACCTCGGCACTGATGAAAATGGTAAAGATTTCGATCAGCAGGTATATCGTTCTATGATTGGTTCTTTATTGTATCTATGTGCATCTAGGCCAGATATAATGCTTAGTGTTTGCATGTGTGCACGTTTTCAAGCAAAACCGATGGAATCACACCATAAGGCTGTGAAGCATATTCTTGATACTTAGCTCACACACCAACACTAGGATTATGGTATCCCAAGGGCTCAAATCTTCAGCTGGTAGGGTATTCTGATTCTGACTATGTTGGTGACCGTGTGGAACGCAAGTCAACTTCTGGCACATGCCATTTCCTCAGAAGATCACTAGTTTGCTGGTCCTCAAAGAAGCAAAACTGCGTATCACTCTCCACTGCCGAAGCTGAGTACATTGCTGCTAGTTCAGGCTGTGCTCAATTACTATGGATGAAGCAAACCCTCAAGGACTACGGCATCAACATGAAGAATGTGCCTCTCTACTGTGACAATGAGAGTGCTATCAAGATTGCATACAATCCAGTACAGCACTCGAAGACCAAGCACATCCAGATTCGTCATCATTTTCTTCGGGACCATGTCCTCAAGGGCAATATCCTCATCGACCATGTGAAGACTGATGATCAACTGGCAAATATCTTCACTAAGCCCTTGGATGAGAAAAGGTTTTGCAAGTTGCGGTGTGAGCTAAATATCTTAGAATCTTCAAATGTTTTGTAAAAACATGCACACATCTTAACACTTATGCAAAATTGATGACTTAGATGTGCAACACATGATGAATCAATTTTCTTCAACTAATGAAGAATGTCACTCTGAATGTGAAGAAATCAACGAAGAAATTGATTCTCAGGGCCCTATGACAATTGTACAAGGCGTCTGTAATCAACATTCTTATATGGTGGGTCACGCCACCGCCCAATGTGAAATTCCTCAAGTTGATTTTCTTCAAATGTTCCATTTCCTCAAAATGTGTTATTCTTCAAAACAGCTATTCTTCATTTTGACGAGTTATCACAAAATCTTCAAAAACACTTGATGATTTTCATTTGACTAGATAGACTGAGATTTCAATGTCCTCAACAGCATTCACTTATAGCTATTTCTTCAAGTTGATGTTTCTGCTAAGTGAATGTGATTGGACCCTACTTTCCCTCTATGCTATACTCATCCAGTCTATTCAATTCTTCATATGCGTTCTACTTGAAACTTTGTTCAAAATCCTCACTGCGTCCTTGTCAGCTGATGATTTTGAAATGAAAATCCTCAAATCTTCAAAAATTGTTTCTTTAATGCACAGTAACTGAACCCCACTTCCCACGATCGGATAACCACGATCTCCACTATCTCCACCGCCTTGTTTGGGAACTACACGTGTTCTGCGGAGACGTAGAGGCAGGGGCTGTTTGGTCCGAAATCTTCACGCCAACAGTAACTGTGTGGCTATAAATATGCCCCTATCCCCCTCGGCAAACTCTACTTCGCTCCATCGCTCTCCTGCTACAGCAAACACCACCGAACCCTAGCGCCATCGCTGGTAGTCTTGTCGCCGGTGAGGAAGAGCTTAACTTCCTCGACTTCTCCGTCGCCGGAACCATGCCGGAGTCGGACCATCTTCGTCCGCCGCAGCCGTAGACATCCTCTGTCGCCGGTTAGGGTGCATTGGACACGCGACCGAAGAACCTCTCTACACAACTTCTCTGTGTTCTTCGTGTGCTCCTTCAAGGGTAAATAAAATCCTATTTTTACCGCAAGTTAGATCTACAATTTTACATCTTCGATGTGAAATCTGTTTTTCCTCAAGAATCGATAAGCACTTGATTCCTCAAACACTGCCTATCACCACATCATTGATGAACTATACTAAGCATCTAAGATTTCCACGAGATTCCTCAATTGTGCGAATTTTCGGATTTGTACAACTCTGGAACCCAAGAACAGTATGCTTAGGCAAATTCCTCAACCACTGGTTAAATTCCTCAACTTTCAAACTTTTTCATTTTCTTCAAATCTGAGAACACATATGACCTCTCCAAATTCCTCGCAACTATACTCTGTTCACAGGTACGCACATGCCAGCTGATGAATCTCTCGGTTCTCATCACATTAACTCATTTGCAGCGTTTCTGGAAGAAAATCTTCAAGTCTCATCAGAATCCTCAAGAGTTCAATCTCATCAGCAAAATCCTCAACTGAAGAAAATGGAGGATGACAGAAAACAGAAGGGAGGAAAGAAACTTGAGCAAAACACAGCTGTGGATATCCCTGAGGATATTTACTTGGACTATTGCACACCTGATGAAAATGAGACAATGGCCAAGAGGAAGATACGGCTGCAGAAGATAGAACGCCGATGGGCGAAGGAATGGAAAGAATACAGGTTTGTGACTGCCAAGTATGCGAAGAAATTCGCTCTGAAGCCCCCTGGCAAACGGGCCCTACTTGAGGCTCATCAAGTAGCTCATCCCTCAAGCCTCAAGACCATTGATGACTATCCAGATGAGAAGGAAAAGCATCTGGCAAAGCTCAAGAAGCAGGCAGAAGCTGCTGTGAGGAAATTCAATGAATCCTCAGCTGCTGCTACTTTCTCTGCCGCTCAGACCTCTGGTTCAGCAATTCCTCAACCGTAGTCTGCGCCATCAAAGCCAAGGGCTCCAAAGCCTCAAGATAAGTTTTCTCAGGCATCAGTTACAAAACCCTCAGCACCAAAACCATCAGCGCCAAAACCCTCAGCGCCAATCTCCTCAGCTCCAAAATCCTCAGCACCACCACCAAAGCCTCAAGAGACACCTGTACAGAAGCAAGTCATGAAGCCTATGACCGCCAGCTCCAGTTCCTCACTCCCAGCTGCAACCAACTCGGAGACAAAGTCTTCACCACCTCCTGTGAAGACTCAGGTGTCTGCTGAACGAGCAACTCTGCCGAGCCCCAGCAAAATCATCACCGTCCCGTCTGCATCAGAGGTCAGTGATGAATATGATGATCAAACCCCGCAAGCCATCATCAGAAACAAGCAGGAAAGAGTAGCTCAAGCATCAGGCAGTGCCATTCCTCTGGCCATGGACCCCAAGGTTCTCCTTGATTACATCAACATCTGGTATGAGGACCCAAACACTCCTCTTGATGATTTGAAACTTCCCCCTGGCATTAGCCACATGGTGGCCACTTTCATAAATGAAGCCAAGTGGAAAGAACAGCAGGCCAAGCAGGCCAAGGTTGCAAAGCTTAAAAAGGAGAAATTCCTCAAGCAGAATCTCCTCAGCTTGACGCGTGATGCACTAGTATCAACACAGGCAGAGCTGAAGAATTTGACTGACAGGTACTCCAAGTTGTCAGATCGTAAGAGCCTCAAGAGCAATTTCATCAAGCTGGCCACTAAAGCTGTTGATGACTACAACAAGAAGGTTGCACCCCTAGCACCAACTTCTCAGCCCTTGATTGAGGAGCCAGCAGACGAATCTCCTCATGATGAGGAAACTCCTCAGGTTGAGGAAATCCACCAAGAAAGTTGTGCAGATGTAACGGCTATTGAAGAAATCATCTTGGAAGCTCCAGCTGATGAATCTGCTGCAGCTGATAAGACTGCCCCTGACCCAGCTGCTTCATCAAAGCAAGCTGATGACTCTGTTCCAGCTGGTTCCTCAATACCATCTGAAGAATCTGTCGAGAGAACCCCTTCACCAAAAGCTTCAAAGGTGAAGAAGATGACTCCGTCTGCATCAGACGTGAAGAAAACCAGGGTTGTTGAGAAGGAAGCCAAAAATAGAAAGGCCTCCTCAGCAGAAGAAGAAACAGAGGCCAAGCACCTCAAAGCACTTGAAGAAACTGCTTCTTTGGACCCTGTGCCCCTAAATGTCACTCCTTCTTATGAAATGGTCATCCTTGAAGATCAAGCAAAAGGGGCAGATGAGGAAATGAAGGATGCTGCCGCTGAGGAACACACCGACGAAGAAATTCGGATCGACGACAGTCCTCAGCCCTTAATTCCTCAGAAAGACACTTCTCAAGGATCAGCTACACCAGCTGAAGAAACTATCTCTACCACCAAGCCAGCTGAGGAAGAACAACCTGAAAATCCTCAAGCTGATGAAATTCAAGGCTCTGAGCAAAATCTTCACGATGAGGAACAGGCTGACCCAACTCCTCCAACTGAGCATGATGAAACTGTTCCTCAGCCTGATGCACAGCCAGAGCAAGCTCCTCAGCCTCATGCACAGCTAGAGCAAGCCCCTCAGCCTGACGCCCAGCTAGAACCATCTCCTCAGCCTGAAGTACCAGCTGCTGAAATTCCTCACCCTGAGGAAAATGCACCTCACCAAGACAATGCATTCGTCGTGCTCAACCCCGAGACTGCAATTTTTGTCTCCCCTCCTGTTCCTCAACAAAATCTTCAGCCAGTTTAGCGTCAGCCATTCTCCGAGCGTCCAAAGTTTCAAAAGGAGAATTTCTTTGAAGAACGCATGTACTTCATTGGAGAGAACCCCTATGACAAGCCTCAAATGAGGCATCTGAAGTTTTGGACTAGGACACAGATGAATTACTATGCCTCTGTGCTATGTGGACGAAACAAGATATTCCAGCACAGGAATATTCCTCACGTTGAACTTGAATCTATACCGTGCCTAGAGCCAGTCCTCAATGACCTCCATGATGCTGGTTTACTACCAATGTGCTGCGACATCTCTGACTGGAACATCGAGCTAATTCTTCAGTTCTATGCCACTCTTCACATATCTGGCAACCCTGAAGACATTAACACTTGGGTGTTTGATTGGATGACACAAAACACTCACTACAAGGCTCCTGCTACTGAACTCCTCCGTGAACTGCCTGTACCAATTCCCTCAGATGAGGCGGTGAAGCTTTATGGTGAGCCTGAGCTGCCCAATGGGATGATGGAAGTCCTCATGAAGCCTTTGGCTGAAGGAAAACCTCCAAGAAAAACCTTCCTCATCCACGAGCTCAAGTATACACCCAGGTCTGTCTACAGAATCCTCTGGAGTGTGCTCGCGCCGATCAAAGGCCATGATGATGAAGAAGATGTCGTAGGCCTCATGAAGAATATCCTCTTCAACATCATTCATGGTATTCCTATCAACATCCATGATTTCTTCTTGAGGACTATGGCCGACAATGCTATGTGTCCTTTTGATCACAAGATATATGCCCCATGGATCATGAGATTCATCAGGACAAGGACAGGTATCAACTTCCACGCTGATTTCCAAAATCATGTTGGCTATATGCCTCCTATCTGGGTCAACAAGAAGACTTTCGATCCCATTGAAGGAAAAGGAAAATCAGTGATTGAAGAAGGCAGTAGGCCCCTTGATGGCCAGTTCAGAGAGCCAGAAGCTTATTCTTCATGGGATGATACTGAGACTCATCCGACAAGCCCCGTTCCTCCTCGTGTGATGAATACAAGATAGCTCCTCCTCAGTCTTCACCAGAAGGTGGATCGCAATCACAAGTGGGTCAAACGCCAGTTTGGCACCATTGTGAAAACCCTCACTGAGACACAGAACTCTGTGAAGCTCAACCATCACTATCTGCATGAGGTTTTTGATCGCACCTGGGCTACACTTGCACATCTGAAGACTCAGACTGATCTTGAAGAAATGGACTTTGAGCGAGACTTTGACTGGTCGTGGCCTCCCAAGAAGAAGCTCAGGTCCATTCCAGTTCCAGACCTTGAAGACAGCTCCTTTTCTTCATTCCGCACTGCTGAAACTGATGAAGAACAGCTCGACACTGCTACCGGTCCAAGGAAGAAGACTACTCCCAAGAAGCATCACGACTCTTCATCAACCGCCAAGAAGTGAAGTCTTCACGGGCGTTAGTCCTCAGTTTGTCCCTTTGTGTCACTTGATGACAAAAGGGGGAGAAACTTGAGAGTTAGTCTTCAAATGGGATATTTTTGGGGCTTATGAACTATATTTAAGTTACAATCTCTTGGATCTTCTGAAGTTTTTATGTAATGAGTTGTAACTTAAGCCCGATGGTACTCTGACGCTTTTGAACGTTTTTCTTCGCATGCTTATTCCTCAAGTTTTAATGCACGCATGCTGGAATTCGTCAGATACCATTTGTCATCATGCATTTTCATTTTCTTCATATGATATGTTACATGTATGCATGATTTACAAGACTCAGGGGGAGATCTCCATGATATAAATCATCAATGTGCATTTGCTGTGAAAAGCAAAACCCTCACGATATGCACATCTTCAGGGGGAGTCTCTCTGAATCTTGATATCAAATTTCTCAAATGAGTATTTACACTTCATATTTTTGATCCCTCTTGAAGACTTAACCTAATTATCATCAACCACCAAAAAGGGGGAGATTGTAAGTGCATCTAGTGCCCCTTAGTGATTTTGGTGGTTTGAAGACTTATAGGTTAAGTATCTAATGTGTTTATAAGTGTACACAGGATCTATAAGTCATTGAGGAGTTTGAGATATTTGAAGAATATCGACCCCTAAAAATATATATCTTCGGTTGAAGAAATTGGCCTGAAGCTGAAGAAATGAATCGCGAGGAATCTGCGATGAAATTGATATTCCTCATGAAGATACTGAAATTGAGGAATCCGGTGTGTCCCGAAGAAAATCACTCTGAAGAATTTGAAGCATGAAGATTTACTCTTTCTGTTTTATTTTCTTCGCATTTGAGTAATAGGAGCACCTACTGTTAAAGGGGGTGGAAGTTACACTTTGGAATGAATTTCCTCATGATGCTCAACCCAAGTCTAATCCTATCAAAAGCCTCAACTGAGGAATACGAGTGACATGAGGACTCTCAAAGTTGAGGGTTCCGACCGTTTCGATAGCCACGCCAAGTCATTGGTCTTATCCACTGCAACGGTCATATTATTTAAGGGCATTAGTGTCAAATCATGTCGGGATGCTCCCAGGCTATAAATAGCCACCCCCACACAACCATTAGCTGGTTGGCTGCTCCTTTAGAAACTGACACTTGTCAAAAGAGCAACCCAATTCCTCAGAGTCTTGAAGAGTAATTCATCAGTGAGGAAATACCCCATACACCGAAACCACAAACCAAACCTAGTGATTGAGCATCACTGAAGAAGTTGTTCCTGTGTGGGACTGAAGCCTCTTACCTTTGAGGACTGTGCATCCTCCAGACGGTTAGGCATCGTGGTCTAGAGCTTTCCAGCAGTCAATTGTGGATCGCCGGGTGACCAAGTTTGTGAGGGTTTGGAAGTCTGTCCTGAAGACTTACCACGAGTGTTGCGCGAGGACTGTGTGTTCTTAGCCCGAGGGGAACACGGTAGGGACTGTGTGTCCCGGGACTATGTGTCCTTTGGTTTCAATACCAACCGCTCGAAACCAGATGTACGACTGTCACAGCAGTTGGAACTGGTTCATCGACGACTGTCTTCAGTGAAAAACGGGTTCTAATTCCTCAACTCCTTACTTTCCTTGTATTATGCGTTGATGACTTTCACTGCTACTGATTGAAGAATTTGCTGAAGACTTTCTCTGAATTTCCTCAACCCCAAATTCTTCACATCAGTTAATCCTCATCTGTATTCTGCGTGCCTACTCATAGTGCAATCTGTTTTCGCATTCCTCACTCTGAAAAACTGCTGTTGTGAAACTTTGCACTTATGATCCTTTACTGTTTCCGCTGTAAGTTAGTCATCAGTGAGGAATTTCCTCAAAAGGAATTTCCTCAGTGATGAAATTCTAAAAATCTCCTATTCACCCCCTCTAGTCGATATAACGCACTTTCAGCTATCCTATGATGTCTGAGTAGATTATCATTGTCCTATCGGTGATTGATGAATTGCTATGATTGGTTTAATTTGCTTGTGGTTATGTTGCTGTCCTTCCACTACTAGGCAAAGGCTTGCTAATGGGGCACCTATTTTGGCTACTAATGGCGCACTATAGGTGCGCCACTAGCATCACGCCATTAGATTTTTTTACTAATGGCGCACCACAAGTGCGCCATTAGTATCTGGTATACTAATGGCCCACCAGGCAGTGCGCCATTAGTATTACTCACGGTGTGCCATTAGTATGCCTCCCAGGTGCGCCATTAGTATGCCTCCGAGGTGCGCCATTAGTATGCCTCCGAGGTGCGCCATTAGTATGCCTCCCAGGTGCGCCATTAGTATGCCTCCCAGGTGTGCCAATAGTATAGCCCATGGTGCTCCATTAGTATCTGGTATTCTAGCATATATATGTTTTGTTTCAAAACCACAAATTCAACAGCACATAACATATATATCAAATATATAATACATAATATGTGCCCAATAGTTTTATTGATCCACAACACATAACATATATGCAAAGTTGCATAACAAATTTCATGATCCATATATCAAAACTCCATAGCATCCATACATCCAAAATTCCATAGCATCCATATATACATATAATTCCATAGCATCCATACATACATAGCTCCATAGCAAATATAATACACAATGGTACAACCCAAATCTATAGGGCAGTGACAACAGTAATCCCAGCCTATAGATCTTTGACCCCATCCAGAAAATGGGTTCAATTTCATTGCTTGTTCTTTCGATACCTACCAGGCTTGTTCAGATCGTTCTATGCCACTGCATATGCTGCTCAAAGGTCAAAAGTGTCGAAAATGACCGAGGACCAGCATGATTCCGAAAGACATCATTTTCCAATGCAGAATTTGCTGAATGATTACTGAAGCGTGTTCCTTTCTAACTCGCTATATATGGGTAGAGATTTGAACTTACTGCTTTCTCATATTTCTTGTACAATTCCTCAAACTTCTCACCCCAGCAATCAGCCAACCCCGGAGCTTCATTAGGACAAAACAGGGACCAATCCTCATTATTTTGTACTCTTTGCATGAATAGATCAGGAACCCAGAGAGCAAAGAAAAGATTCCTCGCACGGTTCTCCTCCTGTTAAATTGGCATTCATCAGAACACCTTCTAGAGATGGAATATGACAGAAACACACATCACAAACAAAGTGCATAGGTTTGGGTCACAGTAAGCAGATAATTATTTAAAAGCCTCCATATTATGCAAAAATGTACTACATAAATAGTATGTTAATATCAACTATTCTCTTGTATGGGCATAAATTGCAGCAAACTAAGACTAGCAGAGGCATCTATAGGACAGGGTGCTCTTTAAATGTATGAGGTAAATCTGAATGTCATAGAAAGCACAGAAGATTTGAATGGTTATGTACTTCAGTTGCAAAACAAAAACAGTAATTAGATAATGCTGGGCTAACATTTTACCTTGCCATGGTTCTTCCTCAGATCAAGGAACTCAAAAATATCAGCATGCCAGGGCTCCAGGTATACAGCAAAGGCACCTGATTTTTGAAACAATGAATGGATTTCAGAAGACAATGGGATTAGAATTTACAAGGGGGAGGGATGATTTTTGAAACAATGATTTTTGAAACAATGAATGGAACTAAAAAATAACCCCATGCCTTAAGAAGGCACAATAGATGCAAATTTACCCTCCACATTGACTGTGTTCCATCCCCAGCATTCAATTGCATGTCTCAAAATTTCAAAGCATGCTATCTACTAGAACTTGCGATTGATTTTTCCAGTCTTTAAAGTTTAAACTGGGAGGTTCCGATAGAACTTCAGACTAGTGCAAATAAATACTTTCAATTTCAACTATGAGGGGACAAACCTTTCACCGAAAACTTGTATAAAAAATGAAAGCATACACCATGATTAATGTAGGACCTATCATAACAATAATTAATTATTCACCATGATTAATGTAGAAAGAAAATAAATAATTAATGTATAAAAACTAAGAGGGGACAAACGATCAACATTCACCATGATTTCCCTAAGAGAGCATACACCATGATTAATGTAGGACCTATCATAACAATTATATTCCAAGTTTGCAATATAGCAGGAGTAACACATCCAAAAAAAGGGTCCGGTCATATGATTGCAGAGAGATTATCAATGGTACTGGTACTTAAAAAAATCCGACTCTTTGTGGTCATTTCTGGCCACTAGAACACTTGGTTACAAGATAAGTTGGCATGGTATGCAGACGTGGGCATGGAAATATGACTTCAGCAGCTACATGGGCGATTTTACTGGAAATACGTTGTGCTCTAGTTTCCGGCTGCTGCTGCTGCTGATCTAAAACTGAGCAACGCATATTTTGATTCAGGCCATTTGGCTACTTTTTTTTACAGATAGTCTGCATCCCTGCATATTCATTGTTCTAATCGAACCTAGTTATCGTAGCAACATGTGTGACATGGAAATAAGCACACGTGAGACAGCCGCTTAAATTAGCACCTTCCTCTTGCTGTCCATCTACAACAGAAAACTGGAACAAAAGAAAAAAAGTAACTTCCATATGACATGCACAAAACTGAACTATGTCGTCCTCTGAACTGCAGCTAACTAACCAGAAAGAAGCATGTCATACAAGGTATAAACGTGAGCCATTACATACACACAAATCGCACACGAACAACACCTCAGATCAGCATGCACACAATCAGCCAATCCACTGCCCAAGCAGATCGAACAGCTTAGGGTTGTACCTGGGGAGGAATCGACAGCGAAGAAGACAGAGGTGCTGCTGGTCGCCGGCCTACCGCTTGGTCCTGGCCTCCTTCGCGCTGCAGGTCAGAGAAGAAAAACAGATCAGGGAGGAGAGGGGGGAACCAGATTAATTATTTACTTGCTTTCAATTTATTAATTATTGGGTTGTCCTACCTCTGTTTTTCTACATTAATTATTTATTGAAAACAGATCAGACAGAGGTGCTGCTGGTCGCCGGCCTCTGTTTTTCTACATTAATTATTTATTTGCTTTCAATTTATTTGTCACCATGATTAATTAGGTCCTACATTAATCATGGTGTATGCTTTCTTAGGGAAAACTTGTATAAAAGTAAACATAAGTCGAATGATCGGGCTGTCCTACCATACACATGACGACATAACTGAAGCTTTCCCCTGCCCAAGCATGTCCAACATCTGTTAGTTTAGTCAAGCTTCCAGCTCTCATGTGTTGCAGGGATTTCCTACATCTGCGTCAACTACTACTACCACAGTGCAGAACATCAAAGATCACCATGTAGTGAAAATTAATTAGTAGAGGTGAGCTCCACACAGCTCAACAATTACACTGCGAGAACATAGAAGTATCTTAACATGGAGATGGCCTCTCTTACTGCAAGTTGTGAACCAGATGTGAACTCACGAGGCAAGTCTGGGACACCATTGATAATGATGGCAGGCTCTTTGGGTACTTTAATAACAGGTTCAGTGTCTGCTGACTATTGCATGTCCTTGCTCCCCTCCATGACCTGATATCACACCAATTCCTTGGATTTAACCACAAACAGCCTGGGGGAGCAATAAATAGTTTCATCGATAAAATAAGTCATCGTAAGCAAGAAAAATCAAAGAACCAAGTAAGAAGTGACCATAAACCGAGCACTTTTCACAGCTACAATGCATACTTTGATCATGAGTCAGGCATGTCGAAACATAAGTGATACCGACCAACAGTTGGGATTTAGGAAGCACGGCACATCGCATTCGCATCAGCGCTGCTACTTGCATTTAGTAAACACTTGGTATATTAACCAGCTACAATTGCATTTCTGTGCTTGCATCTATACTTCACCTATGTGCCAATAATTGTCATGCCAATTGCTGGCAAGTCTAAGATATTGGCTATCAATTGGTTGGAAAACTGACAATGTTTGAGAACGGTAGCCAACATCATCAGCAGTTCAGCACAACCACCCATCGATCCATGGCACAACAGAACAGTAGCACAAGCAAGCAGCAGCATGACACCAGTAGCTCAAGCGGGAGCAGCTAGCACACGCACGAGAGTGGAAGAGGAGCTCACCGAGGCGGCGTCTGGTGACGATGCAGATCCAGGTCGGCGGCCGGCCGACCGGCCTTAGAGAGGAGGGAGGCACAGAGGCGGGTCGTTGTCGAGGAGCGCGGCGTCCAGGGGAAGAGAGAGCGCGACGGGGTAAGCGAGGGGGGTGGCAACGGCGGGAGGCGGGGGATCAGCGACCGGCGGCTTGTGGCGGCGCTGGTGGGAAGTGGGAACGGGAATCCCTGGCACGGATATGAGGCGGTGGAGAGGGGATGCGGGAGAGGCGGCCGGAGAAGAAAAGAGGAGATGGGCGAGGATGGAGCTTCGCAGCCGGAGTATGGCGGCGGCGCCGGCGACGAGGGAGACAGAGGAGAGAGTGGTGAGGTCTTGCGTTGGCGTCTCCTTTTTCGCGGTCGCGGTGGAGCAGGGAGAGATTTTTTTTTTGCAAAAGTACTAATGGCGCATCACCAGATGGTGTGCCATTAGTAACCTGGTTACTAATGGCGCACCACCTACATATGCGCCATTAGTAACCCTGGTTACTAATGCAGCACCTCCTCTCGTGCGCCATTAGTAGTTCTGCAAAAAAAAAAGTAGTGGCGCACCACCAACAGATGCGCCATTAGTAACACTGGTTACTAATGGCGCACTAGCTGTGGTGCGCCATTAGTAGTTTGGAAAAAAAACAAAAAAAAATTATAGTAGTGGCGCACTACTAACAGATGCGCCATTAGTAACCCTGGTTACTAATGGCGCACCAGCTGCTGGTGCGCCATTAGTAGTTTTGCAAAAAAAAAAAATATATAGTAGTGGCGCACCGAGTGTGTGGTGCGCCATTAGTGTCCATCACACTAATGGCACACCTCACATGGTGCGCCACTACTATATAGTAGTGGCGCACTGCTTGTGTGGTGCGCCATTAGACACTCGTAGTTGTTTCTTTATCTAACCAACCCCTATTTTTATTTACGTGTTCTTTACTTTCTTGCAAGCCTATCCTATCACTCCTTCAAAGTACTTCTAGTTTCATACTTGTTCTAGGTAAAGCGGACGTAAAGTGTGCGTAGAGTTGTATCGGTGGTCGATAGAACTTGAGGGAATATTTGTCCTACCTTTAGCTCCTCGTTGGGTTCGACACTCTTATCGAGAAAGGCTACAATTGATCCCCTATACTTGTGGGTTATCAACATCGTACTCTGACTTGAAGGTCGGAGACTCGCTGTCCCTGTCGTTGTCGTTGTCCCCGTTGGCACTGTCCCCCTCGTCACTATCACTCCAGGAGGAACTTTCGGCGTCGCTCATGCTTTCTTTGCAGCAGCCAAGTCGAGCTATCGAGTGCCCATAGATCTTTACGGAAACCATGTTCGCCTCCACCAACTTGAAGTGGAGAACATGCCCCACCATCAAATTATGGGCACGCGTGAAGGTCTTCCACCCGTGCCTCAAGAGAATAACATGGGGAGCTGGATATTTAGCATCGGCATACACGACACCGTTGCGGTAACCATGCACATGGAGCCACACTCCCTGTGGCTTGTCAACCTCCATCACCTTGGCAAAAGGGCGAGGGAGGCGTAGACGGTCACTATGACGGCCATGCAGCCTAACGATGAACTCCAGAACCGTGCCTTCGGTGTGTGTCCCGGCAGCGACATCGTCGGCGTCACCGGGGAAGGACCGCGCATAACGCCCTGTTCCCATCCTCCGCGAGCTCCTCGATGGCCCCGGGCCCTTCCAGCGCCCCGCCGTGAACGCTGGTGCCGACTCCCGGCACTACGATTGAAGTGGCTGAATGATTTGAATGGGAAGCTCTCGCGACCCCCATAGAGGATGGGGGATGCCCACGTTTCTTCACCATGACCAAGAAAAGAAGCCACCTTGAAGAACAAGAAGAGAAGAGAAAACCAAGAAACCCTAGGTTGGAGAGGAGCAGAAGGATGGATGAGCATTGTCTGCCGCACCCCTTCCGCTTTTATAAGGAGGACACGGGGGGCTGACTCTCCTACGCTCCAAGCGTGATAACCCACAAGTATAGGGGATCGCAACAGTTTTTGAGGGTAGAGTATTCAACCCAAATTTATTGATTCGACTCAAGGGGAGCCAAAGAATATTCTCGAGTATTAGCAGCTGAGTTCTCAATTCAACCACACCTGAAGACTTAATATCTGCAGCAAAGAATTTAGTAGTAAAGTAGTATGGAAATAACGGTAACGGTGGCAAACGTGACAGTAGCAGTTTTGTAATGATTGTAAGAGTAGCAACGGAAAAGTAACTTAGCAAAGACCAATATGTGGAAAGTTCGTAGGCAATGGATCAGTCATGGATAATTATGTTGGATGGAATTTATCATGTAACAGTCATAACATAGGGTGATGCAGAACTAGCTCCAATTCATCAATGTAATGTAGGCATGTATTCCACATATAGTCATACGTGCTTACGGAAAAGAACTTGCATGACATCTTTTGTCCTACCCTCCTGTGGAAGCGGGGTCCTAATGGAAAGTAAGGGATATTAAGGCCTCCTTTTAATAGAGAACCAAACCAAAGAATTAGCACTTAATCAATACATGAACTCCTCAAACTACGGTAATCACCAGAAAGAATCCCAGTTATTGTCACCGTGGGGGATGTGGATCATAACTCGTAATAGGTGTCTATAACTTGCAAGATAGGATCAAGAACACATATATATTCATTAAAACATAATAGGTTCAGATATGGAATCACAACACTCGGGCCCTAGTGACAAGCATTAAGCATAGCAAAGTCATAGCAACATCAATCTCAGAATATAGTGGATACTAGGGATCAAACCCGAACAAAACTAACTCGATTACATGATAGATATCATCCAACCCATCACTTGTCCAGCAAGCCTATGATGGAATTACTCACGAACGATGGAGAGCTTCATGAAATTGGTGATGAAGGATGGTTGGTGATGACGACAGCGTCGATTTCCCCTCTCCCGAGCCAAAATCACACTCCAGATCTGCCCTCCGGAGGAAGAACATGAGGTAGCGGCGGCTCTGTATCATAAAATGCGATGAAATCTTCTCCTTGATTTTTTTATCCATGGATGGGAATATGTAGGAGTGGAAACGAGGTCGGTGGAGCTTCACGGGCCCCACAAGCTTAGAGGGCGCGGCCTAGGGGGGCGCCCTGCAGGCTTGTGGCCTGGGGGTGGCCCCTCTCCGGTAGATTCTTTCGCTGGTATTTTTTCACAAATTTTCAGGTCAATCCGAGAACTTTTATTTCTGCACAAAAATAACACCAAGGCAATTCTGCTGAAAACAGCGTCAGACCGGGTTAGTTCCATTCAAATCATGCAAATTAGAGTCCAAAACAAGGGCAAAAGAGTTTGGAAAAGTAGATACATTGGAGAGTATCAAATCCCCCAAGATTAAACCTTTGCTTGTCCTCAAGAAATTCAGTTGATAAACTGAAAGTGATAAACAATAACTTTTACAAACTCTGTTTGATCTTGTTGTTGTAAATATGTCTAACTTATGCTCAGATTTTCAGCTCAAATTATGGACTAACCACATTCACAATAATACTTAGTCTCATGTTTACTTATATCAATGGCATAATGAACTAGCGAGCAATAATAATAAATCTTGGATGACAACAATTTTAGCAAAACAATCATAATACGATATGATAAACTGGTATCTCGCTAGCACTTTTTCAGACTGCAAAACATAAATGCAGAGCAGGTCCAAAGAACGAGTACTAACTAGGCATTGTAATTCATGGTAAAAGAGATCCAGTGATACTCATACTCAATATCAATTACTAGAAAACCATACAAATGACGGGGGTGCTCTATAATTGGTGCCTTTTATTAGAAGAGGATGACTCAACGATAAAGTAAAATAGATAGGCCCTTCGTAGAAGGAAGCGTTGATTTGCAGAGGTGCTAGAGCTCGAGCTTTTTAAAAAGAGAGATGAATCAAAATTTTGGGTGGTATGCTTTCATAGTCAACGTAACCACTAAGAGTTCTCAATATCTTCCATGCTAAGTACATTATAGGCGGTTCCGAAACAGAATAGTAAAGTTTTTACTCCCCCTCCACCAATCAATCACATTCCACGGCGGGCCACATCCACGGGTACCGCCCATACAAACAACAATCCTGTTGGAAATATGCCCTAGAGACAATAATAAAATGGTTATTATTATATTTCCTTGTTCATGATAATTTTCTATTGTTCATGCTATAATTGTATTAACTAGAAGCCGCAATACATGTGTGAATACATAGACCACAACTTGTCCGTAGTGAGCCTCTAGTTGGCTAGCTGATTGATCAATAGATGGTCATGGTTTCCTGATCATCAACATTGGATGTCATTGATAACGGGATCACATCATTAGGAGAATGATGTGATGGACAAGACCCAATACTAAGCATAGCACAAGATTGTGTAGTTCGTCTGCTAGAGCTTTTATAATGTAAAGTATCATTTCCTTAGACAATGAGATTGTACAACTCCCGAATACCATAGCAGTGCTTTGGGTGTATCAAACGTCACAACGTAACTGGGTGATTATAAAGGTGCACTCTATGTATCTCAGAAAGTGTGTGTTGGGTTGGTATCAATCGAGACTGGGATTTGTCGCTCCGTGTGACGGAGAGGTATCTCTGGGCCCACTCGGCGCATCATCATAATGAGCTCAATGTGACTAAGGAGTTAGCCATGGGATGATGTGTTACGTAACGAGCAAAGATATTTTCCGGTAACGAGATTGAACAAGGTATTGTGATACTGACGATCGAATCTCGAGCAAGTGTCATACCGGTTGATGGGGTTATAGTCCTAGGGTAGGGTCATAGGACTGCCCTATGAGTCCTACCCAAGGACTACCCTTCATAAGGGATAAGGCCCTTAGTCAGTTCCGACTGAATTAAGGACTTCCCATCATCCAGTCGGTGACGATTCCTCCATCATCCAGTCGGAGATGAGCATTCGGAGCGTATCGAACTTACCGACTGGATTCCACTCTGTGCATCGTAACCCCCTGGAGGGCAACGGTCATACGTTTCCATGTACCTTTATTAGCATTTAATACATACGTTACCTATAACGTAGGAATTTATTCGCCACTACTCCACCCCTGTGCACCGAACTGTTGTGAAGGGCAGCGCACTCTATATAAGCCGCCCTTCCCCACTGGTGCAGGGGTTAGCAATTCACTGTAATCCATATTCCACTCGACAACAAGGTCCCAAGAGCACTGAGACGTAGGGCTTTTACCTCCACCGTAGAGGGGCCTGAACTCATACAACCTCGCTGTAGCTAAGGCTCTACCCATCCTTTCGTACACTACACATCTACTGTCAGAGTTATACCCACGACAGTTGGCGCCCACCTTGGGGCAGGCGTCTAAGCAACTTCCGGCGAGTTTACGACTACATCTTTTCGTCATGTCATCCGGTGGAGATTTGAGCATGGGTCACAAGATCCTCTTCGGCGCTCTCTCCTTCATCGTCGACGATTCGGCATGGCTTCGGGATGCCCCTCTCGACGTCGAGGCGCTCCCCAGTCGTGGGGCTACGCACTTCCGTGCCGGCGCCCGCGGTATTCTTCTTCTCCAGCAGTCGGCTCCGGTGTCGACCTACGCCGCCGTCGCGCGCCGCAACAAGCGGTCCCGTCGTCCGCGGCTCCAACGTTGGGTGCAACACGCCCAGGCGCGCCAGAACGCGTCCTCACAAGTGGCGGTCCTAGAGTCGGTTGTGGTTGCACCGCCGTCCCAGCGCTCGGACTCAGTTTCGACTCAGTTTCCTTCGGAGTACTTGGGTCGCGGGCCTGCGGCTGAAGTGCACATGGCCAACTCCCATGAAAGTCCCCGCCAAACTGGCCGGAACGAGCACGAGGTCGGCGAAACATCCGGCGCTCGCTGTCAGCCCCACCGTTCTGCCAGTCGGCATACTCGGCGGAGCAATGTGGAGGTGTTCTGCACACCTGTCCTCAACCTGGCTGCCGCCGCCAAGATAGCCGATTCCCTCCAGCCGACTGATTCAGAGGCTGGCAGGGGGATCGAGCGAATCCGCGCCCTGCTGCACACGGCGCAGCAGCAAAATTCGGCGGTCTCCCAGTCGCACAACAGGATCCACAATAGTTCTGTTCATGCGAACACGCATCGGTTGGTTCACAGCCCCGGTTCTCATCAGCGACACAGGGGAGGCAGCCGTTCCATAAATCCCGAAGATCGTCGCCGTTCACGCACCCCTCCGCAGGGTGGGCCCTATGGGCCCCGACATCATGATGATCGGCGTTGAGTCGGTGACACCTAAGATCCAAGGCCAGACGCGAGCGGGCATATCGCCCAGAGGAGAGTCGACAGGGGCCGAGCCCACCGCGATGGTCACGATATGGACCGTCCGAGTGGAAGCAGGACCATCGTCTCTGGTCCCGAGTGTTTCAGTCGAGCCACCCGTTCGGCTGACATCCCTCCCAACTTCCGATTGGCGACGGGGATCAGCAAGTTTACAGGAGAATCCAAGCCAGAAACGTGGCTAGACGACTACCGAGTGGCAGTCCAGATCAGAGGAGGGGACGACCACGTCGCCATGAAACACCTCCCTCTGATGCTCGACGGCTCGGCACGAGCATGGCTGAACCAGTTGGCTCCCTCAAGCATCTATAGCTGGGCAGATCTGGACCGAGTCTTCATCACTGTGGAGCTCCAGCACTGTGTCCAGAAGCAGAATGAGCCCCTGCGCGATTTCATTCAGCGTTGGACGACCCTCTACCACACGATGGAGAACGTCACAGAGCACCAAGTAGTCTGCGCCTTCAAGGCAGGCGTGCGGTATAGAGATTTGTACCTGAAGTTTGGTCGAACAGGCGACATCTCCATGAGTAAGATGATGGAGATAGCGGCACGCTATGCAAATGGCAAAGAAGAGGACCGCATTCATAGCGGCAAGCACAAAGCAGTCGCCGATGGAGATGGGAACAGCACTCGGAAGCAGAAGCAGAAAGCTCCGTCCACTCCACAGGCAGAAGCCGCAGCCGTTACCAATGCCAAGTTCAAGGGCAAGGGGAAGGCTCAGTTCACCTCCAAGAAGAAGCAGTTCGGAAACCCCATCCTGGACCAGTCATGTCCGATTCACACGAAGATGGATGAAGAGGGCAATGCTATATATCCGAAGCATACCACTCGGCAATGTCGCCTCCTGATCCAGGGGTTCGGCGAAGGGCAACCGAGTGAAAAGGGCAATGAATAGGATGAGGAGGACAAGGAGGATCCGTTCCCCCAAGTCCATGCAACATTGATGATTTTTGCTGACGTTGAGAGCAAGAGTCGACTGAAGCTGGTGAACAGGGAGGTGAACATGGCAACCCCAACCAACCCCACGTTCATCAAATGGTCTCAGACTGCGATCACCATTGATCAGTCGGACCATCCAGCACATGTGCCCACCCCAGGGAGGCAAGCTCTGGTCGTCGACCCGGTGGTGGAAGGAGTCCGACTGCGCAAAGTCCTCATGGATGGCGGCAGTGGTTTAAACATCATGTACGCTGACACTCTCAAGGGGATGGGCATTCCGATGTCCAAACTTAGCGAGAGCAGCATGCAGTTCCATGGAGTCGTCCGTGGACGAAAGGCCAAGTCACTCAGCCAGATCGTGTTGGACGTCGTCTTCGGCTCCGACAAGAACTTCCGCAAGGAAAAGCCGACGTTCGAGGTGGTGGACTTCCAGAGTGCGTACCACGCAATTCTGGGCCGCCCAGCGTATGCGCGTTTCATGGCCCGTCCATGTTACGTGTACCTGAAGCTGAAGATGCCAGGCCCGAAAGGTGTGATCACTATCACAGGCAATCGACAGCGGGCCGAGGAGTGTCTGCAGCAGGATCAAGGATCGCCGATCAGTAGATGGCTGTCCTCGAGCTTGACGAGTACAAGAAGACAGTCGACCCCGCTGACTTGATGCATTCGAAGAAACCAGCTTCGGAGTCTGCATTCCAGTCGGTTGGAGAGACGAAGAAGGTCAGCATCCACCCGACATACGACACCGCTGCCCCGACGGACATCTCCACCACCCTCGATCCTAAATGGGAAGCCGAGCTCATCCAATTCCTCTGTGAGAACTGGGACATCATCGCATGGAAGCCCACTGACATGCCAGGTGTACCCAGGGAGTTGGTTGAGCACCGACTGCATGTGGATCCCGCCGCTCGGGCTGTCCAAGAACGCCCGCGTCGGTCCGCCGCACACAAGAGGAAGGCAATCGGAGAAGAGGTGGCCAAGCTTTTGGCAGCCAACTTCATTCGCGAGGTACACCACTCCGAGTGGCTCGCCAATGTTGTCATGGTGCCCAAGAAGGACAAGTCGCTCCGAATGTGCATCGACTTCAAGCATCTCAATAAGGTCTGCTCGAAAGACCATTTTCCGCTCCCCCGCATCGATCAAATTGTCGATTTGACTGCGGGTTGCGAGCGTTCGTCATTCCTTGATGCCTACTCTGGCTATCATCAGATCCGTCCGTATGGCCCCGATGAATTAAAAACAGCCTTCATCACCCCATTCGGGTGCTTCTGCTACATCACTATGCCATTTGGTTTGAAGAATGCAGGAGCAACCTTTATACGCATGATCTAAAAATGCCTCCTCGACCAGATCGGTCGGAATGTGGAGGCGTATATGGATGATATCGTAGTCAAGTCACGCAAAGGTTTCGACCTGCTGACTGACTTGGCAGAAACATTCGCCAACCTCTGTAGGTACGATATCAAGCTCAACCCAGCCAAGTGTTCATTCGGCGTTCCCTGCGGAAAGTTACTCGGTTTCTTCGTTTCCGAACGAGGGATCGATGTCAACCCCGAAAAGATCGGGACCATCGTCCGAATGGAGCGCCGGTCAGAATACACGATGTTCAAAGGCTCACAGGTTGCCTAGCGGCTTTGAGCAGGTTTATCAGTCGAGTCGGCGAGAAGGCGCTTCCTCTGTACCGACTCATGAACAAATCAGATACTTTCGAGTGGACAGATGAAGCCCAAGTCACATTCGATGACCTCAAAGTCCTACTTTCCACCCAGCCGGTTCTTACTGCTCCGCTCAGTAAAGAGCCCCTTCTTCTGTAGATCGCGGCTACAAATCAAGTCGTCAGCACTGTTCTCACAGTCGAACGGGAAGAAGAAGGCAAAGCATACAAGGTTCAGCGGCCAGTGTATTATGTCTCCAAAGTCCTGACTCCTTCCAAGCAGGGGTATCCCCACTATCAAAAACTTATCTACGGGATTTACATGACTGCGAAGAAGGTGGCTCATTATTTCCAAGACCACTCGGTGTCTGTCGTTTCTGATGCTCCGTTGTCGGAGATCCTCCACAATCGGGACACATCGGGTCGAGTGGCGAAGTGGGCAATGGAGATGTTATACTGCGACATCAAGTTCGAGGCCAAGAAAGCTATAAAGTCTCAAGCTCTGGCTGACTTCATAGCAGAATGGGTAGAACAACAGCAACCGACCCACATCTACTCGGCTCATTGGACAATGTTCTTCGATGGGTCCAAGATGTTGAATGGCTCCGGCGCTGGCGTTGTGATCATATCACCAAAGGGTGACAAACTCAAGTATGTATTGCAGACACACTTTGATTCCTCCAACAACGAGACAGAGTATGAAGCTCTCCTTTATGGACTGCGCATGGCCATCGCACTCGGCATCCGTCGCCTGATGGTCTATGGCGATTCGGATTTGGTGGTTAATCAAGTGATGAAGGAGTGGGACGTCAGGAACCCCACCATGACCACATACTGCAATGCAGTGAGGAAGCTCGAGAAAAAGTTTGAAGGTCTAGAACTCCACTATGTTCCGCGACTGAAAAAGCAAGCAGCTGATGAGTTGGCAAAACTCAGATCCACTCGGAGACCAGTCCCGAGTGACGTCTGCCTCGAGCACCTCCACCTTCCCTCAGTTAAAGAAGATCCTTTCACAGAGGAACCAGTACAACCAAAGAGCTTGACAGATCCGACTGAAGTCGAAGTACCTGTTGTGGTTGATTTGATCATGGAGATTCTTGCTGTTATCCCCGATTGGACTGTGCCAATCATTGCATACGTCCTCAGGCAAGAATTACCAGAAGACGAAGTCCAAGCCAGACAGATCGTCCGCAGGTCAAAGACGTTCACTGTCATTGATGGTCAGTTGTACAAAGAAAGCGTTTCAGGAGTCCTTCAACGATGCATCTCCCGTGAGGAGGGACAATTAATCCTGGAAGAAATTCACTCGGGGACCTGCGGTCATCACGCCTCCTCAAGGGCAATCGTCGCCAAAGCATTCAGAGCTGGCTTCTTCTGGCTGCAGGTGAATGAAATGGCGAAAGATATGGTCGACCAGTGTGAAGGGTATCAGTTCTACTCTAACAAGTCACACAAGCCAACATCTGCGTTGAAGACAATCCCTCTTGTTTGGCCGTTTGCAGTATGGGGATTAGATACAGTCGGTCCATTCAGGACAGGCCAAGGGGGATTCACACATCTGCTGGTGGCAGTCGACAAGTTCACAAAGTGGATTGAAGCCAAACCCATCAAGAAGCTCGAGGCCCTTACGGCCATCAAGTTTGTCAGGGACATCATCTCCAGATTCGGGGTACCTCACAGCATAATCACTGACAACGGAACAAACTTTCGGACAGATGCAAAGGTTTCTGTACAGGCCAAGGTATCCGAGTGGATTTTGCATCTGTGGCGCATCCCCAAACAAACGGGCAAGAAGAGACGGCGAATGGACTTATTCTGGAAGGTTTGAAGCCTCGACTCCTGCGAGAAGTGGGACATGCCGCCGGTGCATGGGTCTCCGAGCTAGCTTTGGTGCTTTGGGGTCTCCGCACATCCCCAAATAGATCTACAGGGCGATCCCCGTTCTACCTCGTTTACGGAGCAGAGGCAGTCCTTCCGAGTGACTTGCTTCACAATGCTCCACGAGTTGAACTCTTCTCCGAAGATGAAGCAGAGTAAGCAAGGCAAGACGGAGTGGATCTTCTAGAGGAGGAGCACGAGATGGCACTGACACGCTCAACCATTTACCTACAAGATCTGCGGCGCTTTCACGCGCGACACGTCAGGAGTCGTACATTCCAAGCAGGCGACCTGGTGCTCCGAGTGGATCAGCAGAGACCTCACAAGTTGGCTCCCGCCTGGGAAGGACCCTTCATCATCTCCAAGGTGCTGAACAACGGAGCATACCGACTCTTCAACATCGATAGGGAAACGGACGAGCCGCGAGCATGGAACGGAGATCTCCTGAAGCGCTTCTACACGTGACCGTCGACTTAAGCAATGTAAAGAACAAGTATCGTTGAAGTAATACAAAGCAGATTGAATTTTTGCAGATTCAAAATTCTTCCGCAGTCGCAGACTCCGGTCTCAAAAAAAAAAACTTAGCCGCGAACAAGAGTCGCCTAAGTACTAACTTTCTCCGAGTGTGCACTAAACGTCGCACTCGGGGACTTAGCTGCGATCAAGAATCGCCTAAGTATTAACTTTCTCCGAGTGTGCACTAAACATCGCACTCGGGGACTTAGCTGCGATCCATAATCGCCTAAGTATTAACTTTCTCCGAGTGTGCACTAAACGTCGCACTCGGGGACTTAGCTGCGATCCAGAATCGCCTAAGTATTAACTTTCTCCGAGTGTGCACTAAACGTCGCACTCGGGGACTTAGCTGCGATCAAGAATCGCCTAAGTACAAATTTTCTCCGAGTGTGCACTAAACATCGCACTCGGGGACTTAGTTGCGATCCAGGATCGCCTAAGTATTAACTTTCTCCGAGGGTGCACTAAACGTCGCACTCGGGGACTTAGCTGCGATCAAGAATCGCCTAAGTACAAATTTTCTCTGAGTGTGCACTAACCGTCGCATTCAGGGACTTAGCTGCGATCACGAATCGCCTAAGTACAAATTTTCTCCGAGTGTGCACTTAATGTCGCACTCGGGGACTTACACGCGATCCAGAATCGCCTAAGTACTAACTTTCTCCGAATGTGCACTAAACGCCGCACTCGGAGACTTGTTTGCGATCAAGAATCGCCTAAATAGAAAGCTTCCTTCGAGTGTATCTCACAGATCCACTCGGAGGCTTAGCAGACCCTCATTGAGGCTCATGTAGATGTCAAGACAACTGACAATTACATGAGTAGCAGAACCTCATTGAGACTCATGTAGATGTCAAGACAACTGACAATTACATGAGATACAACTCGCTCCGAGTACGACCTTACAGTCGCACTCGAAGACTTAGCCGCGATCACGAATCGCCTAAGTACACAATTTCCTTCGAGTGTATCCTACAGATCCACTCGGAGACTCAGCAGACCCTCAGTGAGGCTCATGCAGATGTCAAGACAACTGACAGTTACATGCTCCGCATGTTTGCCATTGGCTTCACCAAGAAACGCCAAACAAAAACCACGAACCAAAATCGTGCCAACAACTCTTTGGCAAAGGAAGAGCAAAAGATTCGATTCAAATTCAAAGTTCGTCTAAAGATAGTTGGTTTGGTGTAGATCAAGCTTATCCACACCGAACCACGAATGTGACGGCCAACAGCAGTGGCCAAAGTTTCATACAACTAACACTCGGCATACCGAGGTAAAAGTTTTCTTAAACATCGTCAGGACTGGCACTTGGACTGGCAGGCTCCACGAAAGTGTCGAGGTCGATCCCGTCTGCGATGCGAGTGGCGCTCTCAAGGAAGGTTTCCATGAAATCTTCGAATCAAAGCTTTCTGGTGTTGGCAACTTGCAACGCCTTCAGCTTCTCTTCGCGAGCCTCCTTGCAGTGCACTCGGACCAGCGACAGCGCCACGTCCGCACCACAGCGAGCCGCAGACTTCTTCCACGCCTGCACTCGGTTCGGGACCTCCTCCAGCCGAGTCATCAACCCTTCCATTTCTTGCCGAGATTTGTCTTCGGGCCACAGCTCCTTGTCGATTTGGCCGACGACCTCTCTCAGTCGACCGATGAAAGGTCCCAATTTGCCTAGGCGAATGTGCGCTCAGAGCATGTCTCAATTGGCGTCCTCGTCGAGTGGAACGTTCGGAAGAATCGGCCACTCAACGTCAGCTGCTTCAGCCTCAGCGTCCATGCAAAAATATGCAAAGACAGGATGAGCAAAAAGTAAGCGTAGAATGAAATACACAGTCAAGAAGTACTCGGAAAAACAGAATTTACCACCGAGAAGCGCAATCATCTTCCTTGCCCAGTCACTGACGTAATTCTCCTGTGCTATGCACCGCCAGTTTAACACCTACATCTGTCCCGTCAGCTCGGTCCTTTGTTTCCCCATTTTCTCCACTTCGGCCGCCAATGCCTTGTTTGCCTCACGGGACTCCTCCAAGGACTTTTCTCGTTCAGCCACAACACCCTTCAGACCAGCCAAGGCAAGCATTGTTGCATCCAGTTCCGCAGCAAACTGAATCTTTTCAGCCTTCAGAGTCTCGTACGCTGATCCCATCTCGCAAGTCTTCTGCAAGTCAGCACCAAGAGACGATCAGACAAATTCAACAAGGACAACAATAAAAACTCGAAGTTCTTCAGACCCCTGCCGATGCAAGTAGTCGACAGCGGTCTTGGGGACTACACCCAGTGGGTTCACTAAGAGTGACCCCACTGGCATGAAGCTCAAACAGGTCCGCCCTATTGAGATACATAACAACAAAAACAAGCCCATGAGGTTACTACTACCCGACCTGAGTAAAATTACTCTCGAGGACTCATCCAGTAGGTGCACTCGGAGTGCCCCCACCGGTAACATTCGAACAGATTACTTTTGATGTGATCAAGTTAAACAAAATGTATATAAAGACAACTACCAGTGCAAGCACTCGACAGAAGTCTCGGGGACTACACCCACTGGGTTCACTAAGAGTGAACCCACTGCAAAATAATCACACTATATCCAAGTACATTGCTTAAACACCCAGTGGGTTACAAGAGGAAAGTAAATACATACTAGCCCACTTACTCGGATATTGTCCCGGAGTTCCAAGCTTCGCTTGTACACAGACGCGATGGAGTCGTACGCTCTCTTGGCATCTCCCGCCATCAACTCCGCCTGCACCATGGCCCCCTTTGCAGCTGCCACCTGATCTTCCGGGAAGCGCTGGACGTCGTACTGGACAGTCGACGGACCTGGCACCATAGGAGACTCCTTGGGCATCCCAAGTCCTGCTCCAGTCGGTTCAACAGCGATAAGCGCCATTTCAGTCGACGGCATCGTCTCAGTCGGCGGCGCATCCATGGCGGGAGTAGTAACCGGTGGAACAGCCTCAAGGACAGGCACCGCAGCTTGCTCGGACCTCCTCTGGTCGACCTTCTCCACATAAATCACCTTTGAGGGAAACCCGACCGAACGGCGTGAGACCACAGGAAAAATGCAAGAGCAAAGACAGAATTCGTGATGCAATAATGTAAGCTCTCGGAATCGCCACGACGCACCTGGCTGAGATGTGACAACATTGTCCATGTCCATGGGATCGTCTCCCTGGTGTGGCAGAGAGGTGGCGGAGGTGGCAGCTCTGTCGAGTAAAATTCATTCGACCAATAAACATGAGTTTAATCAAATACTGGAAGAAGATAGAAGAACAATGCACTTACGCTGAGGTGACGGGAACTGTGACTTTCATCCTCGGCAAAGCCTTCCGAGGCTTAGATCCACTCGGTTTGGCCACCTTAGAGGACTGGCCCGCGGGCTCAGCAGCAGAGTCCCTGGTCCTCTTTGTGCTCCGAGCACTCGGGACCACGGGAGCGGCTGGCAAGGCGCTCGGAACCACAGGAGCAGCTGGGGGGACACTCGAGGCCGCTGGAGGAGCCGACGGAGCCACGGGTTCGTGACGGCGTTTAGTTCGAGGCTCTGGCGGTGGGGATGGCGAGTTCTGTTCCTCATCTTCCTCCTCTTCTTCTTCGCACTCCTCCTCCATCTCCCCACTGTCGGAGACGTGCTCGACGCTCTCCACGCTACCCTCCTGGCTACCTTCCTATTCCTCGGCCGAATTCCCGTTCGAGATAGGAGAAAACCAGTTGGTCCACGCCTGCACGAGATACAGTCGACAACATCAGACGTCGGACAGTGATTCAAGAAAGCGATAAATCTAAGACAATTGTGTGCACTCAACAAGTTATACTCACCTCATTTGGAGGAGGGTTGTCCGCGCGGAAGGGCTTCACTCGCCGGGCTCCTGTGGGGTTATCACAGGCGCCTGTGATGTTGAGGACCCACAATGCCACCAGCTCCCCAGTCATGCACTCGGGGTTAGTCCGAGTGGAGTCCTCATGCCCCGTGTAGTGCCACATGGCGTGGTGCCGAACTTGCAGAGGCTGGATACGCCGATCCAGAAAAACCTCCAGCAAATCTATGCCGGTGACTCCCCTTCGGGCGACCTCTACAAGTGCATGGACCAGAGGCTGGATCTGGATCTTCTCCGCCTTCGTGAGCGCAAGCTGCCTAGGCGGAGCCGGTCGGTCTAAGCTAAAAGGAGGCAGTCCAGTTGCGGCATTCGGGCAAGCAACGTCCTGGCAGTAGAACCATGTCGACTGCCAGTTCCTAACAGATTCAGACAACTGAAGAGCGGGATAGCTACTTTTACTTTTCTTTTGGAAGCCTAAGCCTCCGCAGAGCTGGAGGAGGTGAGTTTTGTCATCCGAGTAGTTAAGTCTTTTGATGGTTTGAGATCTAGCAGAGAAGATGTGCTTGAAAAGCCCCCAATGGGGAGGACAGCCGATAAAATACTCGCACAGCACGATGAAGGCAGAGAGATGAGCTATTGCATTGGGAGGAAAATGGTGGAGCTGCGCCCCGAAGTGGTTCATTATACCTTTGAAGAAGGGATGAGGAGGCAGAGAGAAGCCTCGGTGCACGTGACTGAGCAGCAAGACGTGCTCCCCCTCCTAGGGCGCCGGCTCGGTCTCGCCCTCTGATGGCAACCTCCACGTCTTGTGCACGATCAAGCCGTGCTCGACCAACTCCAGCAAGTCCCCCTCCGTCACCGTGGAGGGGAGGAAATCCCCCTGGATCCAACCCGCCGGTAGTGCTCGCTGCCGCCGCTGAGCAGGAGCCGCTGCCTTCCCCTTCTTCTTCCGCGCCTCGAGCTTGCTAGTCTGCCCCTTTGTCATGGTGGAGGCTGCAGATCCACGAGGGAGAAGGAGAAACGAGGAGCTTGAGATGCGTAGGAGGTGACGAGAGAAGCGGGGCAAGTGCGAGCTATCAGGCGAGTGCAACGAAAAACCCTCGCTGCAGAGGTTTAAGTAAGGTTCCGATTGGGTCACTAGCAGGTGGCCCCGAAATCTTAACCCCCGACTGGTTGCTGCGATATTAGTGGAGAAGATGAAGGCGCGGAAATCAGGGCAGCAGATACTACTCGATTGCGATGTCGTCATCCCCGCTGAGCGCGCGGCAACCGAAATTTGAGGATCCCGGAAAATCCGCCGCTGTCAGTTGACTGGTCACGTCAAAAGATACCACGGAAGCACTCGGCAACCGAAGTTCACAAATACATCCACTCGGATCACTGGTCAAAGAGGATAAAATGGATAGAGGCAAACAACGCCAAAGTCGCATCTGTACCAGTCGGATCCGTACTCCAAGCATCGCTTCGTCGTTCCAACCCCAATCCATTCGGGGACTAATGATGGGGTTATAGTCCTAGGGTAGGGTCATATGCCTGCCCTATGAGTCCTACCCAAGGACTACCCTTCATCACGGATAAGGCCCTTAGTTAGTTCCGACTGAATTAAGGACTTCCCATCATCCAGTCGGTGACGATTCCTCCATCATCCAGTCGGAGATGAGCATTCAGAGCGTATCGAACTTACCGACTGGATTCCACTCTGTGCATCGTAACCCCCCTAGAGAGCAACGGTCATACGTTTCCATGTACCTTTATTAGCATTTTAGATGTACGTTATCTGTAACGTAGGCATTTATTCGCCACTACTCCACCCCTGTGCACCGAACCGTTGTGAAGGGCAACGCACTCTATATAAGCCGCCCTTCCCCACTGGTGCAGGGGTTAGCAATTCACTGTAATCCATATTCCACTCGACAACAAGATCCCAAGAGCACTGAGACGTAGGGCTTTTACCTCCACCGTAGAGGGGCCTGAACTCATACAACCTCGCCGTAGCTAAGGCTCTGCCCCTCCTTTCGTACCCTACACATCTACTTTCAGACTTATACCCACGACACCGGTAGACAAAGGAAATTGCATACGGGATTGATTGAATCCCCGACATCATGGTTCATCTGATGAGATCATCGTGGAACATGTGGGAGCCAACATGGGTATCCATACCCTGCTGTTGGTTATTAAGCGGAGAGTGTCTCGGTTATGTCTGCATGTTTCCCGAACTCGTGGGGTCTACACACTTAAGGTTTGGTGACACTAGAGTTGTTATGGGAATCGTATATGTGGTTACCGAAGGTTGTTCGGAGTCCCGTACGATATCCCGGAAGTCGCGAGGAGTTCCGGAATGGTCCAAAGGTAAAGATTTATATATGGGAAGTCCTATTTTGGCCAGCGGAAAATGTTCGGGGTTTTTCGGTATTGTACCGAGAAGGTTCTAGAAGGTTTCGGAGTGGGGCCCGCCTTCATGGTGGGACCCACATGAACGTGGGTAGTTGGGGCAAGGCCCCACACCCCTGGTCAAGGCGCACCAAGATCACCCCTTAGAAGGAATAAGATCATATCCCCAAGGGATAAGATCAAGATCCCTTAAAAGGGGGATAATAACCGGTGGGCAAGGGAAAGGATGGGATTTCTTTCCTCCCACCTTTACCAATGCCCCAATGGACTTGGAGGGCAAGAAACCAGCCCCCTCCACCCCTATATATAGTGGGGAAGCGCATGGGAGCCAGACACCTGATTTGATCACCTATGTTGCAGCTCTACCTCTCCTCTTCTCCTCCTGTGCGGTGCTTGGCGAAGCCGTGCTGGAGAACCACATAGCTCCACCACCACCACGCCGCCGTGCTGCCGGAGTTCTCCCTCAACTTCTCCTCCCTCCTTTCTGGATCAATAAGGAGTAGACGTCCCTGGGCTATAGGTGTGTTGAACACGGAGACACCGTACGTTCGGTGTTCGGATCAAATTGTCCGCGATTTAAATCGCCGCGAGTACGACTCCATCGACCGCATTCATAGTAACGCTTCCGCTATGTGATCTTCAACGGTATGAAGATACTCTACCTCTTTGCTCATTGTTGGTCTCTCTGAGATAGATCCTTGTGTGACGTAGGAATTTTTTTGAATTACTACTACATTCCCAACAGTGGTATCAAAGTCAGGTTCTATGCGCAGATTCTATGCACGAGTAGAACACAAAAGTTGTGGGCGCTGATTTGTCAATTGCTTGCCGTTACTAGTCTTATCATGATTTGGCGGCATCGTGGGATGAAGCGGCTCGGACCGAATGTACACGTACTCTTACGTGAGACTGGTTCCACCGACCGACATGCACTTGTTGCATAAGGTGGCTAGCGGGTGTCTATCTCTCCCACATTAGTCGGATCGGATTCGATGACGAGGGTCCTTATGAAGGTTAAATAGCATTGGCATATAAACATTGTGGTTGTCACGTAGGTAAGAATAGTTCTTGCTAGAAACCCTAATCAGCCACGTAAAACTTGCAACAACAATTAGAGGACATCTAACTTGTTTTTGTAGGGTATGCTATGTGATGTGATATATGGTGAAAAGGATGTGATGTATGAGATTGATCATGTCCTTGTAATAGGATTCACAACTTGCATGTCGATGAGTATGACAACCGGCAGGAGCCATAGGAGTTGTCTTAATTTATTCTATGAGATGCAACGCCAAGTGATTACTTTACTTTATTGCTAAACGTTAGCTATAGTAGTAGAAGTAATAGTTGGCGTGACGACTTCACGGAGAGACAATGATGGAGATCATGGTGTCATGCCGGTTACAATGATGATCAAGGTGCCCCAAAGATGGAGATCAAAGGATCAAGATGATATCGGCCATATCATGTCACTATATGATTGCATGTGATGTTTATCATGTTTTTAATCTTATTGCTTAGAACGACGGTAGCAAAGATAAGATGATCCCTCATTAAAATTTTGAGATATGTATTCCCCTAAGTGTGCATTGTTGCAAAGGATCATTGTCTCAAAGCACCACGTGATAATCGGGTGTGATAGATTCTAACATTCGCATACAATGGGTGTAAGCCAGTTTACATACGTAGAACACGTAGGTTGACTCGACGAGCCGAGATTGTACAGACATGGCCTCGGATACGAGAGACCGAAAGGTCGAACATGAGTCGTATGGATGATACGATCAACATGGAGATTCTCACCATTGATGACTAGTCCGTCTCACGTGATGATCGGACACGGGCTAGTTGAGATAGATCATGTTTCACTTGGATGACTAGAGGGATGTCAATCTGAGTGGGAGTTCATTAAATAATTTGATTAGCTGAACTTAATTATCATGAACATAGTCAAAAGGTATTTGCAAATCATGTTATAACTTGCGCTATAGCTCTACGGGTTTTTTATATGTTCCTAGAGAAAATTTAGTTGAAAGATAGAAGTAGCAATTATGCAGACTAGTTCTGTTGACTAAGGATTGTCCTCATTGCTGAGCAGAAGGCTTATGTCCTTAATGCACCGCTCGGTGTGCTGAACCCCAAGCATGATCTGTGGATGTTGCGAACATCTGGCATACACGTTTTTCATAACTACATGATAGTTCAATGGATAATGCTTAACGGCTTAGAAATGAGGCGCTAAAGATGTTTCGAACATCGTGGGACATATGAGATGTTCCAAGAGATGAAATTGGAATTTCATGCTCGTACTCTTGTTGAATGGTATGAGACCTCTGACAAGATTCTTTGTCTACAAAGTAAGGGAGAAAAGCTCAATCGTGAGCATGTGCTCAGATTGTCTGAGTGTTGCAATCACTTGAATCAAGTGGGAGTCAATCTTCCAGATAAGATAGTGATGGTTCTCAAAAGTCACTGCAACCAAGCTGATAGAGCTTCGTGATGAAATATAACATATCAAGGATAGATATGATGATCCTTGAGCTATTCGCGATGTTTGACATCGCGAAAGTAGAAATCGAAAAGGAGCATCAATTGTTGATGGTTAGTAAAACCACTAGTTTCAAGAAGGGCAAGGGCAAGAAGGGATACTTTATGAAACAACACACCAGTTGATGCTCTAATGAAGAGACCCAAGGTTGAACCCAAACCTGAGACTAAGTGCTTCTGTAATGAGGGGAACAGTCACTGAAGAGGAACTACCCTAGATACTTGGTAGATGAGAAGGCTGCACTAGTACTAGGGAAAACCCTAGTAGTAGTGCTGGTTTTACCCTTACTAGTAGCGTTGGCGCCAGCGCTACTACTAACGCGCTACAGCTAACTATAAGCAGTAGTGCATTATTGAAAGCGATATTGGTATATACGTTAGCAGTAGAGCTGGAATAATAAAGCGCTACTGCTAAGCCAGCGCTACTGTTAATATTCCAGCGCTACTACTAATATTCCTGCTTTTAATATTTAATTTGCATCATATTTATGTCCCCCCCTACGTATTTGTGCATGCTCTATATAGTGGTTTCATCGTACCATAATAAACATGCATAATTTGCATCACATCATACACATAAAGTACTCCCTCCGTCCCAAAACTTTTGTCTTATATTTGTTTAGATACGAATGTATCTAGTCAAATTTAGTATTTAGATACATCCATTTCTAGACAATGCTAAGACAAGAATTTTGGGACAGAGGGAGTATCATGTCATATAACTCATCATCATCTTACGTACTCATCTAACAACTCATCATCATCTTAATCATATACCAAGTTATCATATGATACACATAAAGGAAAACAGAAAACATCATAATAGTCATCATATGCATGCATCCTAATCGATCATGTCAAGTTAATATAAACCAGAATAACTTGTCTCTCATAAGACCTAGTCCTCTCTCCTAGTTATAATGTCATAAAACAGAATAACACCTATGTCTCCATGATGAAGCACATAGATCCAACGGTCTCCAACTTGTGGCTTGTGATCCTTCTTTATTTCTCTGCATGCTTCAATTTGGAGCCTTTTTTATTTTGATTTGCGGTTACTCGAGTATGGAGCATCGAACTCAGCCCTTAGCGGGCTTTTAGTTTTCATATGACCTTGTGGGTGCATCAACATAGGCACTACATCATGTGGCATTTGGTGTTGAAGAACATAATAATAACCTAGTTAGCAATGTAATAAACACCATTTATCCAATAGTAGAGCATACTTAATTAGGAAACTCTTACCAAGATATTTCGGTGAATGTCATCCGGCCTCAACCTCTGCACTAGTGGCATGTAAAATGTATAATTTTTGCCAATTCCCAAATTATATGGGAAGTTATCCCTAGAAACCAGAACACCAACAAGAAAGTAGAGAAGAACATCCTTCTCCTCCCAAGTTAGATGTGATCCACACATGTAGTGTGTCGTGTCAATTAATTTCCGCAATTCACTCAAAGAAATGAAATAAGCTGTAAATTATAATTTAACAAAGATCTTCCCAATTTGGATGAACACCAACTATTTCTAAATATAGAATGCAAATTACTTGACAAATATGGTTGAGGAACTCACATGGAGGTAAAACAGAAAGCATATCGACAACCACCCAAATGTCGATGTTGCCTGGCATATTATCTTCAGGACGAAGATCGAAGGTTATTTCCATACCCTACTGAATTCCATATGCCTTGCAAAGATCTTCCGAATTTGGGCCCCCAAATTCGGTGTGAAAAACTGAATTAAATACTTTGATAACAAATGTGTGACCATGTATAGTCCTCAGGTTAGCGCTCCTCGTCTCCATTCTCTCGTGGTCTTCGAAACCGAGCCTCTCCAACACATATCTTCCTGCATGGCAAGGGAGGAACATATCTCCATTCTCGTCAAGCTTCATTCTAAAGAACCTATAGTCTCACTGGTGATGGTTATCGCACATACCCCGACAGTCGCCGCAATATTCACACTCCCAATATTCATCGTCAGACATTTCCTGTTTTAATGTGGTAATTTAACTTATAATCCATGGAACATGTTTGTAAATGTGTAAACAGCAACCATGACACTATATCGAAAGAATTGAACAACTATATATAAACAGAAGCATGAATAATAAAAAAGGACCTATATTTGGTCGGAATGTTGATTCATTACCCTTTCCCGCAATTCCCAAACACTCCATATGTCCTAGTTTCTAGCAATAGTCATGTCGAAATTCACAGAAATTTTCGGCATGACCTTTGCTAAATAGTGGACATATGGAGCGCCTGAAATTTGCCGGAACATAAATGAATCAACATTCCGGCAAAACATAGGCCTCTCGGACATTCCAACAAAACTTAGCACAACTTAGCAAGCAAAAGTGAGAAACTCACTACTGTTTTATGCATTAACACCAACAAAAGGATGATAATTGTAGTCTTCATTAATTGACTAATTAACTAATTAGTTAATTAGTTGGTTAGTTTGCTCATTCATCATATTTGTGTGACTATTTCTATCCCTTGGATGAACAGTGTCCAACATGTCATGCAAGTGTTGTAGGTTGGTGAAATATGTATGTGCCCTTTTTCCTCTCCAAAGTTTAAATAAGTTGTTTGAAACCATTGGTTGTCTAATTCAAACCTAATGTGCCTACTTACATGAAATTTACAAACATGAATGATTTATTTCACATTCTTTACATAATATTCAAGTGTGAACCATGGGATTTTTTTCCTTCTTTCTAGTTAGCCCATCAAAAGATCTTCAACAAACATATCTTGATTTTCTTATTAACATGTATCTCAAGATGACATCTTGAACCGATGGCCCTAAAATCAAAATGGCAGCAGCCTTGGGGTGCCTAGAACGCGAGGGGAGGGGGCGGCGGCGCCTGGAGGGGGTGATACGTCTCACACGTATCTATAATTTTTGATGGTTTCATGCTGTTATCTTGTCAACTTTGGATGTCTTATGTACCTTTTATATCTTTTTTGGGACTAACTTATTAATTCAGTGCCAAGTGCTAGTTCTTGTTTTTTCTGTGTTTTTGACTCTTTTCAGATCTGGTTTTGGAATGGAGTCCAAACGGAATAAAATCCCCGAAATAAATTTTTCCAGAACAGAAGAAGATCGGGGGACTTGAGGGCCAAGCCAGGAGCGCCACAGGGGGCCCACAAGCCTTGTAGCCGCCAACAGGGGGCCGGCGGCTACCAGGCTTGTGGCCCCCCTGGAGCTCCCGTGCCCTAGCTCTTTCGCCTATAAAATTCCCTAAAATCCCAGAAAAAATCATGGCATCCACGAAAACACTTTTCCGCCGCCGCAAGCTTCCGTTTCCGCGAGATCTCATCTGGAGACCCTACCCGGTGCCCTATCGGAGGGGACTTTGGAGCTGGAGGACTTCTACATCAACATCATCGCCCCTCCAATGACTTGTGAGTACTTCACTTCAGACCTATGGGTCCGTAGTTAGTAGTTAGATCGCTTCTTCTCTCTCTTGGATCTTCAATACAAAGTTCTCCATGATCTTCATGGAGATCTATCCGATGTAATCCTCTTTCGCGGTGTGTTTGTCGAGATCCGATGAATTGTGGATTTGTGATCAGATTATCTATGATTTATATTTGAGTCTTTGCTGATTTCTTATATGCATGATTTGATATGCTTGTAAGTCTCTCCGAGTCTTGGGTTTTTTTTGGCCAACTAGATCTATGATTCTTGCAATGGGAGAAGTGCTTGGTTTTGGGTTCATACCGTGTGGTGACCTTTCCCAGTGACAGAAGGGGAAGCAAGGCAAGCATCGTGTTGTTTCCATCAAGGGTAACAAGATGGGCTTTTATCATAGATATGAGATTGTCCATCTACATCATGTCATCTTGCTTAAGGCGTTACTCTGTTCTTATGAACTTAATACACTAGATGCATGCTGTATAGCGGTCGACGTGTGGAGTAATAGTATTAGGTGCAGAAAGTATTGGTCTACTTGTTTTAGATGTGATGCCTATAGATATAATCATTGCCATAGATAACATCACGACTTTGCATGGTTCTATCAATTGCTCGATAGTAATTCGTTCACCCACCGTCTGCTTGCTTTCATGAGAGAAGCCACTAGTGAACACTACGGCCCCCGGGTCTATTCACAACTATCGTCTCCACTTTCACTTTTACTTTGCTTTGTTTACATTTTGCTTTCACTTCTAACTTTGCAAACAATCTATAAGGGATTGACAATCCCTTCATAGCATTGGGTGCAAGCTCTTTGTGTTTGTGCAGGTACTTGTGACTTGACACTATCCTTCCAGTGGATCGATACCTTGGTTCTCAAAACTGAGGGAAATACTTACCGCCGCTGTGCTACATCACCCTTTCTGCTTCGAGGGAACACCAACACAAGGCTCCAAGGCCACAGGGGAATCCTTTGCATATTTTCCATGGAAGTCCCTAAAGGCGTAGCCCATAGCAGAAGGATTCCTGGCGCCGTTGCCGGGGAGGATCGCTTGAATAGTCTCTCGTCAACACACTTATTTCTGGCGCTGTTGGAAGGACTTTTGTTGCCACAACAGAAGTATTTCTGGTGCCGTTGCCGGGGAGAAGAGATATCAAGTCAAGATCTATCCAAGTAGGTGTCACAAACTCATCTCTTCCATTTACCCTTTTTGCCAGTTGCCACTCGTTTTCCTCTCCCCCACTTCACATTTGCCGTTTTATTTTGCCTTCCTCCTTTGCCGTTTTCTTTTGCCTTTTTACCATTTTCCTTTGCCAGTTTTCTTGCTTTCTTGTGTTCTTGTTGGTTTGTTGAGGTCATCATGGATGAAAACACCAAACTTTGCGACTTTTCAAGTACTAATAATAATGATTTTATTAGTACTCCGATTGCTCCCGCGACTAGTGCGGAATCGTATGAAATCAACGCTGCCTCGTTGAATCTTGTTATGAAAGAGCAATTCTCTGGCCTTCCTAGTGAAGATGCCGCATCCCATCTCAATCCTTCACTCAACTTTGCGATATGCAAAAGAAAAGAGATGTGGATAATGACGTGATTAAGTTGAAGCTTTTTCCTTTCTCGTAGCGAGATCGCGCAAAAACTTGGTTTTCTTATTTGCCTGAAAATAGTATCGATTCTTGGGATAAGTACAAAGATGCTTAGATATCCAAGTATTTTCTGCCGGCTAACATTATCTCTCTACGTAACGATATCATGAATTTCAAGCAACTTGATCATGAACACGTTGCACAATCTTGGGAGAGGATGAAGTTAATGATTAGAAATTGTCCCGCTCATGGCTTGAGTTTGTGGATGATTATACAAATCTTTTACGCTAGTTTGAATTTTGCTTCTCGCAATATCTTGGACTCCACCTCAGGTGGAACGTTCATAGAAATCACGTTAGGAGACGCTACAAAACTCCTAGACAATATCATGACCAACTACTCTCAGTGGCACACTGAAAGGTCACCTGCTAGCAAAAAGGTACACGCTATAGAAGAAATTAACTCACTTAGTGCTAAGATGGACGAGTTGATGAATTTGGTTGCTAGTAGAAATGCTCCTTTAGATCCTAATGGCATGCCACTATCTTCCTTGATTGAGAGTAGCAACGCTAGTTTGGACGTTAATTTTGTTGGTAGGTACAATTTTGGCAACAACAATGATTTTAGAGGAAACTATGTTCCTAGGCCTTTTCCTAGTAACTCCTCTAACAATTATGGCAATTCCTACACCAACACTTATGGAAATCACAACAAATTACCCTCTGATTTAGAGAGTAATATCAAAGAATTCATCAACTCTCAAAAGATTTTCAATGCATCCATAGAGGAAAAACTACTCAAAATAGACGATTTGGCTAAGAGCGTTGATAGGATGTCTTTTGATATTGATGCTTTGAAAGTTAAATGTGCTCCTCCCAAGGTCAACTTGGATGTAACTTTAAAAGCTATGCGTGTCTCCATGAATGAGAGCAAAGAAAGAACCGCCCAAATTCGTGCTACGCATGAATGGTTTAAAAGGGTGCGTTCTAGTGATGCAAATCACGAAGATCTTAAAGTGCTTGGTGTGACTCCTCTTGAATCTTTGTTTTTACGTGTCAAACCTATTGATGAAGGGGCTGGATATGAATCCACTTTGGTTGAAAAACGCCCCAATGATTTGGAGTCCACCTATCTTGATGATAAAGGTGTGGAGAGTGGAGTAGAAGAAATCAAAATATTGGGTAGTAATGAAACTCCCACTTTGGATTTCAAGGAATTGAATTATGATAGTTGCTCCTTGTCTGAATGCATTTCTTTAATGCAATCCAATGCAAACTCTCCACATGCTTATAGCCAAAGCAAAGCCTTTACCGCTCGTATCGTAGATGCTATGATGAAATCTCTTGAAGAGAAGCTCGAATTAGAAGTCTCTATACCTAGAAAACTTCATGATGAGTGGGGACCTAATATCAAAATCAAAATCAAAAACTATGAATGCAATGCTTTGTGTGATTTGGGTGCTAGTGTTTCTGCGATTCCAAAGTGTTTATGTGATATTCTTGGTTTTCATGAGATTGAAGAGTGTTCTCTTAATTTGCATCTTGCGGATTCTACTGTCATGAAACCCATGGGAAGGATCGATGATGTTCTTATTGTTACAAATCAGAACTATGTACCCGTGGATTTCATTGTACTGGACATAGATTGCAATCCTTCATGTCCCATTATTCTTGGTAGACCTTTCCTAAGGACTATTGGTGCTATCATCGATATGAAGGAAGGGAATATTAGATTTCAATTTCCTCTAAAGAAGGGCATGGAGCATTTTCCTAGAAAGATAATAAGATTGCCTTATGAATCTATGATGATGGCTACTTATGGTTTGAGCACCAAAGATGACTATACGTGATTCCATCACCTTTTGCCTAGCTAAGGGCGTTAAACAATAGCGCTTGTTGGGAGGCAACCCTACGAATCTATCCTTTTTCTTTCTGTTTTGTGTTTTCCACACTTCCAGAATTCTGTTATGATTGTGTTTTTTGTGTTTCTTTTTGCGTTTGTGCCAATTAAAACCGTTATGATTAGTCTTTGGGATGATCGTTTGGTCATGCTGGAAAAGACAGAAACTTTCTGCTCACGAAAAGAATTTTATTTTTTTTCTGTAAGAGCTTTTGAGTTGATTCTTTTTGCTGCTGATTGCCACGCAAATTCTTCAGACTGTCGTAATTTTTCAGAATTTTTGAAGAAAGAGAAGTACACGAAGTATACAGATTGCTACAGACTGGTCTGCTGTTAACAGATTCTGTTTTTGTTGAGTTGGTTACTTATTTTGATGAAACTATGGATAGTATCGGGGGGTATTATCCATGGAAGATTGAAAATACAGTAACCCAACATCAACATAAGTAGAATTTAAGTTTGCTATAGTACCTAAGGAAGTGGTGGTTTGCTTTCTTATACTAATGATATCACGAATTTCTGTTTAAGTTTCGTGTTGTGAAGTTTTCAAGTTTTGGGTGAAGTTCTTATGGACAAAGAGATAAAGAGTGGCAAGAGCTCAAGCTTGGGGATGCCCAAGGCACCCCAAGTTGATTCAAGGATGCTGTAAAAGCCTAAGCTTGGGGATGCCCCGGGAAGGCATCCCCTCTTTGGTCTTCAATCCATCGGTAACATTACTTGGAGCTATATTTTTATTCACCACATGTTATGTGTTTTGCTTGGAGCGTCTTGTATCATAGGAGTCTTTTATTTCTGTTGTGTCACAATCTTCCTTCCATCACACCTAGAGAGAGAGACATGCACTCACCGTGATTTTGTCGAGCTTCACTTATATCCGTTGGGTAGACAATTCAGCTCACTTGTGCTTCACTTATATCTTTTGAGCTAGTTGATTTTGCTCTGTGTCCTTCACTTATATCTTCTAGAGCACGGAAGCGCGTGGCTTGGTAGTTGATCTATGCAACGAAAGTAGTCTCAAAAGGGGTAGTTATCCAAAGGGATATGAAAACTTCCACCTTCATGTTCATTGAGTAGTTAGAGAAGTTTGATTCATCTCAATTAGTTTTGAGTTATGGTTGTGGTAATATTGAAGTTATGTTAGTATGGTGTTGTGGATCTAGAAATACTTGTGTTGAAGTTAGTGATTCCCGTAGCATGCACGTATGGTGAACCGCTATGTGATGAAGTCTGAGCATGATTAGTATATTGATTGTCATCCTTTGTGTGGCGGTCGGGATCGCGCGATGGTTTATACCTACCAACCCTTCCCCTAGTAGTATGCGTTGAATACTTTGTTTCGATTACTACTAAAACTTTTGCAACAAGTATATGAATTCTTCATGACTAATGTTGAGTCCATGATTTAGATGCACTTTCACCTTCCACCATCACTATCTTCTTTAGTGTCGTGCAACTTTCGCCGGTGCAACTTTCAAAGCTATTCTGAGATATATTGCCATGCAACTACCACCAGGACATGTGCCGCCACTTCTACATTGCCATTGCATGATCATAAGATAGCTAGCATGATGTTTCCATTGATGCCTATGCCATGCTAGATCATTGTCACGGTACACTACCGAAGGCATTCCTTATAGAGTCATCATTGCTCTAAGTTTTGAGTTGTAAGTGTGATGATCATCATTGATGGAGCATTGTCCCATGTGAGGAAATAAAAGAGGCCAAATATGCCCACCAAAATAAATAACTAAAAATTAAAAAAAAGAGGCCAAAGAGCCCACAAAAAAAAAATGAGAGAAAAAGAGAGAAGGGACAATGCTACTATCCTTCCACACTTGTGCTTATTAAGCACCATGATCTTCATGATTGAGAGTCTCTCGTTTTGTCACCACCATATAGCTAGTGGGAAATTTTCATTATATAACTTGGCTTGTATATTCCAATGATAGGCTTCCTCAAATTTGCCTTAGGTCTTCGTGAGCAAGCAAGTTGGATGCACACCCAGTAGTTTTCTTTAAGAGCTTTCACATACTCTTAGCTCTAGTGCATCATTTGTATGGCAATCCCTACTCATTCACATTGATATCTATTGATGAGCATCTCCATAGCTCCTTGATATGCCTAGTTAATGTAACCATCTTCTCCTTGTTTGTCTTGCAACCTCCACCACACTCCATTCCACTTATAGTGCTAAAACCATGGCTCACGCTCATGTATTGCGTGAGAGTTGAAAAGGTTTGAGAAAGTAAAGGTGTGAAAACAATTACTTGGCCAATACCAAGGTTGTGCATGATTTAAATTCGTTGTGAAAGGATGATAGAGCATAGCCACACTATATGATTTTGTAGGGATAACTTTGTTTTGGCGTTGTTATTTTGAAAGTTCATGATTACCTTGCTAGTTTGCTTGAAGTATTATTTTATCCACATCAATAGCAAACTATTGTTTTGAATCTAATGGATCTGAACATTCACGTCACATAAGAGGAGTTACAAAGGACAACTATGCTAGGTAGCATGAAAGCATCAAAAGTTCATTCTTTATCACTTCCCTACTCGAGGACGAGCAGGAGTTAAGCTTGGGGATGCTTGATACGTCTCAAACGTATCTATAATTTTTTATGGTTTCATGCTGTTATCTTGTCAACTTTGGATGTTTTATGTACCTTTTATATCTTTCTTGGGACTAACTTATTAATTCAGTACCAAGTGCCAGTTCCTGTTTTTTCTGTGTTTTTGACTCTTTTCAGATCTGATTTTGGAACGGAGTCCAAACGGAATAAAATCCCCGAAATAAATTTTTCCAGAACAGAAGAAGATCGGGGGACTTGAGGGCCAAGGCAGGAGCGCCATAGGGGTCCCACAAGCCTTGTAGCCGCAACCAGGGGGGTTGGCGCCTACCAGGCTTGTGGCCCCCTCGAGCTCCCCTGCCCTAGCTCTTTCACCTATTAATTCCCTAAAATCCCAGAAAAAATCAGGGCATCCACGAAAACACTTTTCCGCCGCCGCAAGCTTCTGTTTCCGCGAGATCTCATCTGGATACCCTTCCCGGTGTCCTGCCGGAGGGGACTTTGGAGCTGGAGGGCTTCTACATCAACATCATCGCCCCTACAATGACTCGTGAGTAGTTCACTTCACACCACTACAAGAAATAAGGTCAATTATGACTCCCTATATTGGTCATTGATTCGTCATTGTTGTTCTTTATTGACCTTTTTTGACCAAATTTACAAGGTCAACAATTGGCCGTCAAGAATAAACAAACTTGACCTTTCTAAAATTTTGGTCATAGATCTCTATTGACCAAAATTTTCATTTGGTCATTAGCTATTTGTGTGCGCCACGCAGGATCTGACGTGGCTGCACTGACATGGCATTGTTAGTGACCAAATGGAATCATCATAAATTTCACAGCCCAATTCAATAATCTGGTATACATGGGCCTCCACCAATACTATTGTATTATTAAAAATGTATAAATTGTTTAGGATGATGCATTATTTTACCAAAAGCATTTATATCTAGGGATAGGCCCATTAAAAAACAAGTACAAGATTGCAAATTAGCTGTATATATTTCATTTTAGTAGCACATCACATGAATTAAAATACATCATCCATCGACTCCTCTACACATAAAGGTTCAAGGCCCAACAAGTGCACAACAAAATAGTTCTACAAGTATAGGTGTACAGAAAAAGGACCCAACAAGTGCATAATCACACATCAACATAGTTCGACAAAGATTGAATGAGAAGCACAAGTTTTTGTTGATCACACATAACATCAATGATAAACAAAGCTTCTTGTTCCCTCCTCCCGTCTTGTCCTCTACTTCTTCTGGGTGCTTCAAATCATCCTGGTAATTAAAATAATCAAACATAAGAAAGCATACAAAATAATCAAATGATAATGTGTGTGCATGGGTACTTCTTTACTGTGCTAGCATACTCTCTTTTTTATTTTCCTGTATCACATAAATTCTTCCCAATTTGTGAAATAACGTTGGGCAGTAAATGATTGTTATTCATGAAAGGAGGTATATACTCTACGACATCCAGAGAAAAAAACTCAACATATACTCCTTCCAAAATTAAGTAGCACATAATTCATTAGAATGTAGTATATACTTCTTCAAAAAATAGTAAACTCTTTTTGATGGTATAATACTAGGCTCACGAAGTATATACTGTCGAGATAAAAAATAGTAAGAGCTATATACTACTATGCACCCTACAATATATACTATGGAAATTAGGTGGTATATACTTCATTTCCGTAATGGAGAATGAGCGCATACTAATACCAAAAGGATAGAGAGAAAAAAAATGTAATTTAGGAAATACATGGTATATACATATGCACGCTTGTAGTATATACTTGATCCTCTCAATTGAAAAGGAAGAAAAGGCGGCATATACTATGTCATCATTAATTGTACTCTTGAAATACCAATTTTTTTAACAAGATACTGCTCGTGTTGCTCATACAAGATATAAAGCACTCAAACCTACAACTATAAAAGGGTGACCATGCATGTTCGGTTGCTCGTTAAAAAATCTAACAACCATGCACACGATCAATTCTGTTATGCATGCAGCGGTGGGTTGTGCAGTCATTAACGGATATATATTCAATTTCAAAAATCAAGTGGATAAACCTATTGGATAAGGTGGGAGTACATACTCTTGGGAGTACAAAAGAGGAGTCCTACCACAACATTGGACCACGCATGAGACCAAATCTTATCGTCCATGTATAACTTCTGTAGTCTAGCCTGCATGTATATGCTCTACCCCTTCGCCATAATCAAGTCATCTAGTTCAGCTCTTAGCATAAAATAAATATAACTGAGCAATGCAAAGACCTGTGAACTATTGGAAGTTAAGTCGGTTTTCTATTGGTCTTTTTGTGGTTGGCCTATAAAGGATCAAATAAGGTGATGAAAATTAAATTTAAAACAGGGAGAAAGAACAAAAGAATTTGAGAAAACTTATGATACATAGATCCGTTTCTTCGACAGATTCAGATTTGTCAAGTGAGAAAACTTATGGTGCATAAATACCTTAAGAACATACAAAACGCACGTGAAGCTCCTCAGGAGTTTTCTCCTCAAATACAATACCAATTAGTTGGCAAGTGACCTGCATGAACAATATTTATGAATTTCTGTGAAACTATTAAGAAACCATATATGTATTTTATTCATTTCAAGCATCACCAGTATTAGCAATATTCTTAAAGTGTGTCAGCCTATATCATTATGGGTGTGAATGGTTGCCAGAGCCAACCAGCATGAGGGCTACAACAAGGTTAAGCAAGTGATTGCCTCTTAGGATGCAAGAGTGGTTGCCTAGTTTACACTCTACATTTCCCATTAAAAGCTTTGTGCTCAACCTGGTCGTGAGGAGAAGTTGTTTGGTTTGGTGGATATGGGTTGGTTATGACCCCTGGAGTTGAGAAAGAATATAACGCCAAACTTTAGTACGGTATGTAATATTTTGCCTTCACGGCCTTCATTTTTTTCTTAGTAGCCATTATCAAACCTCACTCTACGCTCACCAAGACTGCCCCTCTACGTCGGGTCCTGGAACTACTCACACTCTCTGGTATTCTCCGCATTTTGTTGTGTGGCCTTTTATGGTTAGTTATTATTTAAATCATTTAACTATTGACATGGTTGAAAAGGCAGATTTCATTGTCCTCTCAATTAGGTACCAAAACAAGATAAATTTTCATATGGGATGTATGTAAATACATAACATTAATGTGCCAACCATGAGTTCGGAAATTTACCCTATGGAGAGAAATGTAACCATCACAATAAGTCAATAGAAGTTCTATTCCATGATTACAGCAAGTGGTCACTAGGTAAGGCCAATGCATTCAAAGCGTATTCTCATAGATCCTAGACATTTCATTCAGTAAGCTATTTAAGGTGAACTCCAACCACCAACACCGCTGGAGAAAGATATTAGCGTTATTTATGTTATAAATACAATATCATATAGGCACAAATCTCCCTTTTCGTGCATCATCGACCATCAGCATTGCAATTGCACCATGTAAGTTTCAATACATATCTGATCTCCATACAAACCAGCACTGGAGAGCACTGAATCAAAGGAAGAGAACATACCCTTCTGCAGCCGCCGAGCCGCCTCGCCATGATCTGTCGGGTCGTCAGTAGGGCTAGCACATCGAGCCACAAAGCTAGCTAGCATGAGACTCAAGGCAGAGTCGGGTCGGCAAAATCCGGGGCTCTGTACAAAACGGAAAAAGGGGCCCTATGTCAAAAAATAATGTACTAACGAGTAGGAACGGAAGTTAATCGAAAAGAAGGATCCGATAAGTACCTGGATGCTGGAGGAGTTGGTCACCGATCTACTCAATGAGACGTCATCGATGAGTCTGAATTTTGAGAGAGGATGCGAGGAAGGCAATGGTGGCCAAATGATATGTATTTGTAAGCTAAAACAATTAAGCATGTCTCGGCGCTTATGCAGCTCCTTGTCGGTGCTGCACAACATGGAATATCATTTAAGAGTGGATTTGTTTTTTATAACAGGTATACATTTTGAAATGTATCAAGAGATGTTATATTGTGTAGCAGCATATGTATAGATATCTCGATATCAAGCAGAGCTAATTCTGATAACTGATAAACTGGTGTTAGTGTCTGTACCAAAGTAACCAGCGCACACCATATATCATACATACCATCGTATAAAGCATACATATTAGTAGGGTAAACCACTCCAAATGTTTTCTCGTAAGAAATGAATCACCACACATGTATGGATGTACTTAGTATCTTCTCCCTGTGCAGCTGTAATCAAATTCCTCTTTCTCTTTTTAACTACGACCCACGCAGGCGAAGCACAATTGGTGTAAAGTGTGTACATGAGAATTGTGGCTTAGGCTGAATTATGATTCTAGGGTTACCCTAAAATCGTGTCGACATTATTTATAGAAGTTCGTTAGGTTCATACACCATCATACCACCATTTCTGGTTTCTGCATAGTGGATTCTCAGACAGTCAAAATGGTGAGTGAATCTGCAGGAGGTGACTAGCTAGCTAGGAACAAGAGGCAACGCAAATCGACCACCTATCAATCGTCCCTCTTGCATGCATTTGGGCCAGAGCTGGTAATAAGCAGAGAAAAGGGTGAGAGAGCGAGTGGGCGGGCGAAACGTACATGGATTTGGGGGGAAGCCGGGCGAGCATCCCCTGGAGTGTGTCGAGCCTGGTCCCGAGGATGGTGATCTTGTGGCAGATGGAGGAGGTGTGGCGCATGGCCTCCGGGCCGGACTGCGGGAGCGCGACCTGGTCGGCGACCATGGAGGCGACGTCATCGGCCAGGCGCGCCGCCTCGCCGTGCTCCCACACCCACGGATCCGCGAACGACGCCATCGCCGGCAGGGAGATGGACCCTATCGGCTCTTGGATTTGGCCGTGCAGAGAGGCCCTGGATCCGCGGACGACGCCATCGCCCGTAGGGAGATGGACCCTATCGGCTCTTGGATTTGCGATGAGGGTCGCTGGATCACCTCCCCTGTGGCGATGCGTTTCACCACCGACTCCTCCAGTCGCCGGATGCGCGGCTGCTCCCCGCCCCCGGCCCGTCGCGCGGCGCTGCGTCGTCGACCTCCATGCCCATCGCGCCACGTCTGGGGACCGGGCGGAGGAGGTGGGGAATGGGGAGGCGGAGACGGCAAAGGTTCCGTCGATTTGGGGACGAGGGGTGGATCGGCCGCCATAGGTCGTGGGGGAGAGAGATATGGGGATCGCCAAGAGAGATGGGTTGTGGGATTTCTGTCTTTTATTTTTTTCTCCTTTTTTCACTTGGGCAGCCAGCCTATCACATGCAAGGCCACGAATCCCTCCCAGAAACACATCCTATCCATTCATTCCTCCTACATCCAACGCTTCAAAACCCTCCCCTCATTCAACACATCTCTATCACTTTTTTTCTTCTTATTTTTTCAATAGGTAGCGCTTAATGACCAATTTGTGCAATAGTATCATGGCCTAATGGATGCAAAAGGTCATAACGTTATGGGCTTTGGACCCTCTTAGACTTGCCATGACTAATTTCGTAATTTTGGTCATGGATCAATGACCAATTAAACCACCGTCATTTTTTGGGGTCATAATTGAGCATTTTTCTTGTTGTGCACCTACGGGTTCGTAGTTAGTAGCTAGATGGCTTCTTCTCTCTCTCGGATCTTCGATACAATGTTCACCATGATCTTCATGCAGATCTATCCGATGTAATCCTCTTTGGTGGTGTGTTTGTCTAGATCCGATGAATTGTGGATTTGTGATCAGATTATCTATGATTTATATTTGAGTATTTGCTGATTTCTTATATGCATGATTTTATATCCTTGTAAGTCTCTCCGAGTCTTGGGTTTTGTTTGGCCAACTAGATCTATGATTCTTGCAATGGTAGAAGTGCTTGGTTTTGGGTTCAAACTGTGTGGTGACCTTTCCGAGTGACAGAAGGGGCAGCAAGGCACGCATCGTGTTGTTTCCATCAAGGGTAACAAGATGGGCTTTTATCATAGATATGAGATTGTCCATCTACATCATGTCATCTTGCTTAAGGTGTTACTCTGTTCTTATGAACTTAATACACTAGATGCATGCTGGATAGCGGTCGACGTGTGGAGTAATAGTAGTAGATGCAGAAAGTATCGGTCTACTTGTTTTGGACGTGATGCCTATAGATATAATCATTGTCATAGATAACGTCATGACTTTGCGCGGTTCTATCAATTGCTCGACAGTAATTCGTTCACCCACCATCTACTTGCTTTCATGAGAGAAGCCACTATGAACACTACGGCCCCTGGGTCTATTCACAACTATCATCTCCACTTTCACTTTTACTTTGCTTTGTTTACTTTTTGCTTTGAGTTCTCACTCTGCAAACAATCTATAATCGATTGACAACCCCTTCATAGCGTTGGGTGCAAGCTTATTATGTTTGTGCAGGTACTTGTGCGGGAGGGGAAGGGGGCTTATCAGAGCGGGAGGGGAGGGGCGGTGGCCACGACGAGGGAGGCAGCGGCAACGATGACGACGATGATGGCGAGGGAGGTGGTGGCAACGACGACGACGACGGCGAGGGAGGCGGCGACGACTTGAGATTGAGGAGAGAGAGGGTGGGGGAGTGGGGGAGAGTTAGGAATTTTTTAGCACGGTGTGGGGTGTTAACTTAACATAGCAGTAGCGCTGGTTCCGGTGGAGCGCTACTGCTATTGTACTTAGCACTAGCGCTTTTACCATGTCGGCGCTACTACTACAGCTACTGTCGGTTACCTCGTTGGGCCCCTTTTATCAGTAGCGCTGGATGCACCACAGCGCTACTGCTATGGACCTTAGCAGTAGTGCTGGATTAGGAACGGCGCTGCTACTATAGCTACTACGGGTGGCCTCGTTGGTCCCTGTTTATCAGTAGCGCAGAATATAAGGCTAGCGCTACTGCTAAGGACATTAGCAATACCGCGTTGTTTTTCCAGCGCTACTGCTAAGTAGCAGCAACGCTTTCTACTTTCCAGCGCTACTAATAGGATCCTACGTGTAAGGTTTTTCCTAGTAGTGCTGGCAAAGTCTACAAAAGTATATTGGATATACATGATATTGATGTGTACTTTACTAGTACTCCTAGTAGCACCAGGGTATTAGATATCGGTTCAGTTGGTGTTAGTAACTCGAAATAAAAGCTACGGAAAAACTAGAGACTAGCTAAAAGCCAGGTGACGATGTGTGTGTTTTCAAGGTTGATGTGATCAAACATCGCACGGTCCCACTACCATCGGGATTAGTGTTAAACCTAAATAATTGCTATTTGGTGTTTGCATTGAGCATAGACATGATTGGATTATGTTTATTGCAATACGGTTATTCGTATAAAGAGAATAACTGTTATTCTGGTTATTTGAATAATACCTCCGATGGTCTTGCACCTAAAATGAATGGTTTATTGAATCTCGATCGTAGTGATACACATGTTCATAATATTGTTGCCAAAAGAATACAAAGTAGTAATGATAGTACCACTTACTTGTGGCACTGCCGCTTGAGTCATATTGGTGCAAACCGCATGAAGAAGCTCCATGATGATGGATCTTTGAACTCACTTGGTTTTGAAAAGTTTGAGACATGCGAACCATGCCTATTGGTATAAACGCATGACGAAACTCCATGCAGATGGATCGTTTGGACTCACTTGGTTTTGAATCACTTGAGACATGCAAATCATACCACATGGGCAAGATGACTGAAGACCTCGTTTTCCAGTGAGATGGAACAAGGAAGTAACTTGTTGGAAGTAATACATTTTGATGTATGCAGTCCAATGAGTACGGAGGCACGTAGTGGATATTATTATGTTCTTACTTCACAAATGATTTGAGTAGATACTAGTATATTTACTTGATGAAACACAAGTCTGAATTATTGAAAGGTTTAAGTAATTTCAGAGTGAAGTTAAAGGTCATCGTGACAAGAGGATAATATGTCTACGATGTGATCATGGAGGTAAACATATATATCTGAGTTGCGAGTTTGGTAAACATTTATGACAATGTGGAAAACTGTTTCGTAACTCATGCCGCCTGGAACACCATAGTGTGATGGTGTGTCCGTATTTCGTAGTCGTGTCCTATTAGATACGGTGCATACTATGATATCTCTTGTCAAATTACCACTATCGTTTATGGGTTAGGCATTAGATACAACCACATTCACTTTAAATAGGGCACCACGTAAATTCCGTTGAGATGACACCGTATGAACTATGGTTTAGAGAAACCTAAAGTTGACGTTTCTTAAAAGTTTGGGGCTACGATGCTTATGTGAAAGAGTTTCGTCCTGATAAGCTCGAACCCAAAACGGATAAATGCGTCTTCATAGGACACCCAAAAACAGTTGGATATACCTCCTATCTCAGATTCGGAAGCAAAAGTGTTTGTTTCTAGAAATGAGTCCTTTTTCGAGGGAAAGTTTCTCTCGAAAAAATTGAGTGGGAGGCTGGTGGAAACTTGATGAGGTTATTGAACCATCACATCAACCAGTGAATGTAGCAGGGCGTAGGAAGTTGTCCTTGTGGCGCCTACATCAATTGAAGTGGAAGCAGATGACAGTGATCATGAAGCTTCAGATCAAGTTACTACCAAACCTCGTAGGTCGACAAGAACGCGTACTACTCCAGGGTGGTACGGTAATCCTGTCATGGAGGTCATGTTGCTAGACAACAATGAACCTACAAGCCATGGAAAAGCGATGGTGGGCCCGGATTCTGACAAACGACTAGAAGCCATGAAATCCGAGAGAGGATCCATGTATAAAAACAAAGTATAGACTTTGGAAGAACTACTTGATGGTCGTAAGACTGTTAACTACAGATGGATCTTTAAAAGGAAGACAGGCAATGATGGTGAAAAGTCACCATTAAGAAAAGCTCGACTTGTTGCAAAGATTTTTTCGACAAGTTCAAAGAGTTGACTACGATGAGACCTTCTCACTCGTAGTGATGCTGAAAGTCTGTTGGAATTATGTTAGCAGTTACTGGACCATTTATGAAATCTTGCAGATAGGGTGTCAAATATTGTTTCCTCGACAGTTTCCTTGAGGAAAGGTTGTATCTGATACAACGAGAATGTTTTGACGATCCTAACGGATGTGAACAAGTATGCAAAGCACCAACAATCCTTCTAAGGACTGGAGCAAGCATCTCAGAGTTGGAATATACGTTTTGATGAGATGATCAATGTTTTTTGGTTTATACAAGGTTTATGAGAAACTTTTATTTCCAAAGAAGTGAGTGGGGGCACTATAGAATTTCTGATAAATATATGTGGTTGACATATTGTTGATCAGAAATGATGTAGAATTTCTAGAAAGCATAAAGGGTGGTTTGAAAGGAGTTTTTCAAAGGAAAACCTGGATTAAGCTACTTGAACATTGAGCATCAAGATCTATGGAGATAGATCAAAGTGCTTAATAGAACTTTCAACGAAATGCATGGCTTGACAAGTTTTTGAACGAGTTCAAAATAGATAAGCAAAGAAGGAGTTCTTGGTTGTGTTGTAAGGTGTGAATTTGAGTAAAACTAAAAGCCCGACCAGGACAGAAGAAAGAGAAAGGACAAAGGTCGTCCCCTATGCATCAGTCGTAGCCTCTATAGTCTGTTGTGTTGTGTACCGCACCTGAAGTGTGCCTTGCCATGAGTTAGTCAAGGGGTACAAGAGTGATCCAGGAATGGATCACTGGACAGAGGTCAAAGTTATCCTTAGTAACTAGTGGACTATGGAATTTTTCTCGATTATGGAGGTGCTTAAAGAGTTCATCATAAAGGGTTACGTCGATGCAAGCTTTGACACTAATACAGATAACTCTGAGTAGTAAACTGCTACTGCAACAAAAGACCTTCCAACGGTGCCAGAAACACGTGCTGAAGGGATACTATTCTTGTCTTGATACTCCTCAGCAACGGCACCACGAATCCTTCTGCTACGGCTACGCCTTTAGGGACTTCCTAGGAAAATATGCAAAGGATTTCCCCGCGGCCTCGGAGCCTTGCGTTGGTGTTCCTTCGAAGCGGAAAGGGTGATGTAGCACAGCGGTGGTAAGTATTTCCCTCGGTTTTGAGAACCAAGGTATCGATCCAGTGAAGGAGTATCACAAGTGCATGCCCAAACACAAAAAGCTTGCCCCCAATGCTATGAAGGGGTTGTCAATCCCTTAAAGATTGTTTGCCAAGTGAGAACTGAAAGCAACAAAGTAACAAAGCAAAGTAAAAGCGAAAGTGGAAACGATAGGTGTGAATAGACCCGGGGGCCGTAGTGTTCACTAGTGGCTTCTTTCATGAAAGCAAGTAGACGGTGGGTGAACAAATTACTGTCGAGCAATTGATAGAACCACGCAAAGTCGTGACGTCATCTATGGCAATGATTATATCTATAGGCATCACGTCCAAAACAAGTAGACCGATACTTTCTGCATCTACTACTATTACTCCACACGTCGACCGCTATCCAGCATGCATCTAGTGTATTAAGTCCAAAAGAACAGAGTAACGCCTTAAGAAAGATGACACGATGTAGATGGACAATCTCATATCTACGACAAAGCCCACCTTGTTACCCTTGATGGCAACTACACGATGTGTGCCTTGCTGACCCTACTGTCACTACGAAAGGTCACACACGGTAAGAACCCAAAACAAAGCACTTCTCCCATTGCAAGAATCATAGATCTAGTTGGCCAAAGAAAACCCAAGACTCGGAGAGACTTACAAGGATATCAAATCATGCATATAAGAAATCAGCAAAGACTCAAATATATATCATAGATAATCTGATCACAAATCCACAATTCTTCGGATCTCGACAAACACACCGCCAAAGAGGATTACATCGGATTGATCTCCATGAAGATCATGGAGAACTTTGTATTGAAGATCCAAGAGAGAGAAGAAGCCATCTAGCTACTAACTACGGACCCGTAGGTCTGAAGTGAACTACTCACGAGTCATTGGAGGGGCGATGATATTGATGTAGAAGCCCTTAGACTCCAATGTTCCCTCCGGCAGGGCACCAGGAAGGGCCTCCAGATGAGATCTCGCGGAAACAGAAGCTTGCGGCGACTAAAAAGTGTTTTCGTGGATTCCTTGATTTTTTCTGTATTTTAGGGAATATATAGGCGAAGGAGCTAGGTCAGGGGGGCGCCAGGGAGGCCACAAGCCTGCTAGCCGCCATCCCCCTGGTGGCGGCTACAGGGCTTGTGGGCCCCCTGTAGCTCTTCTGGATTGGCCCTCAAGCCCCCTAATCTTCTTCCGTTCGGGAAAAATTTATTTCGGGGATTTTATTCAGTTTGGACTCCGTTCCAAAATCAGATATGAAAAGAGCCAAAAACACAGAAAAAACAGGAACTGGCACTTGGCACTGAATTAATAAGTTAGTCCCAAAAAAGATATAGAAGGTACATAAAACATCCAAAGATGACAAGATAACATCATGAAACCATAAAAAATTATAGATACGTTTGAGGCGTATCAAGCATCCCCAAGCTTAACTCCTGCTCGTCCTCGAGTAGGGAAGTCATAAAGAATGAATTTTTGATGCTTTCATGCTACCTAGCATAGATGTCCTTTGTAACTCCTCTTATGTGACGTGAATCTTCAGATCCATTAGATTCAAAACAACAGTTTGCTATTGACGTGGAAACAATAATAATTCAAGCAAACTAGCAAGGTAATCATGAACTTTCAAAATAACAAGGCCAAAAGAAAGTTATCCCTACAAAAGCATATAGTCTCGCTATGCTCTATCATCATTGCACAACGAATTTAAATCATGCCCAACCCCGGTATTGGCCAAGTAATTGTTTTCACACCTTTACTTTCTCAAACCTTTTCAACTCTCACGCAATACATGAGCGTGAGCCATGGTTTTAGCACTATAAGTGGTGTGGAGTGTGGTGGAGGTTGCAAGACAAACAAGGAGAAGATGATCACATTAACTAGGCATATTAATGAGCTGTGGAGATGCTCATCAATAGATATCAATGTGAATGAGTAGGGATTGCCATACAAATGATGCACTAGAGCTAAGAGTAAGTGAAAGCTCTCAAAGAAAACTAGTGGGTGTGCATCCAACTTGCTTGCTCACGAAGACCTAAGGCAAATTTGAGGAAGCCTATCATTGTAATATACAAGCCAAGTTATATAACGAAAATTTCCCACTAGCTATATGGTGGTGACAAAACAAGAGACTCTCAATAATGAAGATCAAGGTGCTTAACACGCACAAGTGTGGAAGGATAGTAGCATTGTCCCTTCTCTCTTTTTCTCTCATTTTTTTGGTGGGCTCTTTGCCTCTTTTTTTTGGTGGGCACCTTTGGCCTCTTTTATTTCCTCACATGGGACAATGCTCCATCAATTATGATCATCACACTTATAACTCAAAACTTAGAGCAATGATGACTCTATATGGAATGCCTTCGGTAGTGTACGGTGACAATGATCTAGCATGGCATAGACATTAATGGAAACATCATGCTGGCTATCTTACGATCATGCAATGGCAATGTAGAAGTGGTGGCACATGTCATGGTGGTAGTTGCATGGCAATATATCTCAGAATGACTTTGAAAAATCCATAGTAGGTAGGTATGGTGGCTGTTTTGAGGGAGGCTAATGGTGGGTTTTGTGCACCGGCGAAAGTTGCACGGCACTAAGAAGATAGTGATGGTGGAAGGTGAAAGTGCATGTAAACCATGGACTCAACATTAGTCATGAAGAACTCATATACTTGTTGCAAAAGTTTTATTAGTAATCGAAACAAAGCATTCAACACATACTCCTAGGGGAAGGGTTGGTAGGTGTAAACCATCGCGCGATCCCGACCGCCACGCAAAGGATGACAATCAATAGACTAATCATGCTCAGATTTCATCACATAGTGGTTCACCATACATGCATTCTACGGGAATCACTAACTTCAACACAAGTATTTCTAGATCCACAACACCTTACTAGCATAACTTCAATATTACCACAACCACAACTCAAAACTAATTGAGATGAATCAAACTTCTCTAACTATTCAATGCACACGAAGGTGGAAGTTTTTGTATCCCTTTGGATAACTACCCCTTTTGAGACTACTTTCATAGCATAGATCAACTGCCAAGCCACGCACCTCCGTGCTCTAAAAGATATAAGTGAAGCACATAGAGCAAAATCAACTAGCTCAAAAGATATAAGTGAAGCACATGTGAGCTGAATTGTCTACCAAAGGATATAAGTGAAGCTCGACAAAATCACGGTGAGTGCATGTCTCTCTCTCTAGGTGTGCAGCAAGGATGATTGTGACACAAAAAAATAAAAGACTCCTACGATACAAGACGCTCCAAGCAAAACACATAACATGTGGTGAATAAAAATATAGCCCCAAGTAACGTTACTGATGGATTGAAGACGAGAGAGGGGATGCCTTCCCGGGGCATCCCCAAGCTTAGGCTTTTACGGCATCCTTGAATCTCTTGGGGTGACTTGGGCATCCCCAAGCTTGAGCTCTTGCCACTCTTTATCCTTTTGTCCATAAGAACTTCACCCAAAACTTGAAAACTTCACAACACGAAACTTAAACAGAAACTCGTGATAACATTAGTATAAGAAAGCAAACCACCACTTCCTTAGGTACTGTAGCAAACTTACATTCTACTTATGATGATGTTGGGTTACTGTATTTTCAATCTTCCATGGCTAATACCCCCCGATACTATCCATAGTTTCATCAAAATAAGCAACCAACACAACAAAAACAGAATCTGTTAACAGGAGACTAGTCTATAGCAATCTGTATACTTCGTATAGTTATATTACTTCAAAAATTCTGACAAATTACGAAAGTCTGAAGTATTTGCATAAAAATCAGAAGAAAAAAGAATCAACTCAAAAGCTCTTACAGAAAAAAAAGAAAATTCTTTTCGTGAGCAGAAAGTTTCTGTCTTTTCCAGCATGACCAAACGATCATCCCCAAGACTAATCATAACGGTTTTGCTTGGCACAAACGCAAAAAGAGACACAAAAACACAATCATAACAGAATTATGAAAGTGTGGAAAACACAAAACAGAAATAAAAAGGATAAATTCGTTGGGTTGCCTCCCAACAAGAGCTATTGTTTAACACCCTTAGCTAGGCAAAAGGTGATGGAATCACGTATAGTCATCTTTGGTGCTCAAACAATAAGTAGGCCTCATCATAGATTCATAAGGCAATCTTATTTTCTTTCTAGGAAAGTGCTCCATGCCCTTCTTTAAAGGAAATTGAAATATAATATTCCCTTCCTTCATAGCGGTGATAGCACCAATAGTCCTTAGGAAAGGTCTATCAAGAATAATGGGACATGAAGGATTGCAATCTATGTCAAGTACAATGAAATCCACGGGTACATAGTTCTTATTTGCAACAATAAGAACATCATCGATCCTTCCCATGGGTTTCTTGACAATAGAATCCGCAAGATGCAAATTAAGAGAACACTCTTCAATCTCATGAAAACCAAGAATATCACATAAAGACTTTAAAATCGCGGAAACACTAGAACCCAAATCGCACAAAGCATTACACTCATAGTTTTTTATCTTGATTTTGATAGTAGGTTCCCACTCATCATGAAGTTTTCTAGGTATAGAGACTTCTAGTTCGAGCTTCTCTTCAAGAGATTTCATCATAGCATCTACGATATGCGTGGTAAAGGCTTTGCTTTGGGTATAAGCATGTGGAGAGTTTGCAATGGATTGCATCAAAGAAATGCATTCAAAGAAGGAGCAATTATCATAATTGAATTCCTTGAAATCCAAAGTGGGAGTTTCACTACTACCCAAAATTTTGATTTCTTCTACTCCACTCTCCACACCTTTATCATCAAGATGGGTAGAATCCGAATCATTGGGGCGTTTTTTAACCAATGTGGATTCATATCCAGCCCCTTCATCAATTGGTTTGACATGCGAAAACAAAGATTCAAGAGGAGTCACACCAAGCACTTTAAGATCTTCGTGATTTGCATCACTAGAACGCACCCTTTTAAACAATTCATGCCTAGCGTGAATTTGGGCGATTCTTTCTTTGCTCTCATTAATGGAGACACGCATAGCTTTCAAAGTTTCATCCAAATTGACCTTGGGAGGAGCGCATCTAACTTACAAAGCATCAATATCACAAGACATCCTATCAACGCTCTTAGCCAAATCTTTTGAGAGTTGATGAACTCTTTGATATTACTCTCTGAATCAGAGGGTAATTTGTTGTGATTTCCGTAAGTGTTTTTGTAGGAATTGCCATAATTGTTAGAGGAGTTACTAGGAAAAGGCCTAGGAACATTGTTTCCTCTAAAAGCATTGTTGTTGCCAAAATTGTTCCTTCCAACAAAATTAACGTCCAATCTAGCGTTGCTACTCTCAATCAAGGAAGATAGTGGCATGTCATTAGGATCTACAGTAGCGTTTCTACTAGCAACCAAATTCATCAACCCGTCCATCTTAATACTAAGCGAGTTAGTTTCTTCTATAGCGTGTACCTTTTTGCTAGAAGGCGGCCTTTCAGTGTGCCACTAAGAGTAGTTGGTCATGATATTGTCTAGGAGTTTTGTAGCATCTCCTAACGTGATTTCCATGAACGTTCCACCTGAGGCGGAGTCCAAGATATTGCAAGAAGCGAAATTAAAGCCAGCGTAAAAGATTTGTATAATCATCCACAAACTCAAGCCATGAGCAGGACAATTTATAATCATAAGCTTCATCCTCTCCCAAGATTGTGCAACGTGTTCATGATCAAGTTGCTTGAAATTCATGATATCGTTACGTAAGGAGATGATCTTAGCCGATGGAAAATACTTGGATATGTAAGCATCTTTGCACTTATCCGAAGAATCGATACTATTTTTAGGCAAAGAAGAAAACCAAGTTTTTGCGCGATCTCGCAACGAGAAAGGAAAAGAGCTTCAACTTAATCACGTCATTATCCACATCTCTTTTCTTTTGCATATTGCAAAGCTCAATGAAGGTATTGAGATGGGATGCGGCATCTTCACTAGGAAGGCCAGAAAATTGCTCTTTCATAACAAGATTCAGCAAAGCTGCGTTGATTTCATACGATTCCGCACTAGTGGCGGGAGCAATCGGAGTACTAATAAAATCATTATTATTAGTGCTCGAGAAGTCGCAAAGTTTGGTGTTTTCAGCCATGATGACTTCAACAGACAAACAAGCACACAAGCAAGCAAAAAAAACGGCGAAGGAAAACGGCAAAAAGGAAAAAGGGAAAAGAAAACGGCAAAGGAGAAAGGAAAATGAAAACGGCAAATGTGAAGTGGGGGAGAGGAAAACGAGAGGCAACTGGAAAAAAAGTAAATGCAAGAGATGAGTTTGTGAGACCTACTTGGATAGATCTCTCCTTCCCCGGCAACGGCGCCAGAAATACTTTTGCTACTGCAACAAAAGACCTTCCAACGGTGCCAGAAACACATGCTGACGGGAGACTGTTCTTGTCTTGATACTCCTCAGCAACGGCACCAGGAATCCTTCTGCTACGGCTACGCCTTTAGGGACTTCCTAGGCAAATATGCAAAGGATTTCCCCATGGCCTTGGAGCCTTACGTTGGTGTTCCCTCGAAGCGGAAAGGGTGATGTAGCGCAGCGGTGGTAAGCATTTCCCTCAGTTTTGAGAACCAAGGTATCGGTCCAGTGAAGGAGTATCACAAGTGCCTGCACAAACACAAAAAGCTTGCTCCCAATGCTATGAAGGGGTTGTCAATCCCTTATAGATTGTTTGACAAGTGAGAACTGAAAGCAACAAAGTAACAAAGCAAAGTAAAAGCCAAAGTGGAAACGATAAGTGTGAATAGACCCGGGGGCCGTAGTGTTCACTAGTGGCTTCTCTCATGAAAGCAAGTAGACGGTGGGTGAACAAATTACTGTCGAGCAATTGATAGAACCGCGCAAAGTCGTGACGTCGTCTATGGCAATGATTATATTTATAGGCATCACGTCCAAAACAAGTAGACCGATACTTTCTGCATCTACTACTATTACTACACACGTCGACCGCTATCCAGCATGCATCTAGTGTATTAAGTCCAAAAGAATAGAGTAACGCCTTAAGCAAGATGACATGATGTAGATGGACAATCTCATATCTACGACAAAGCCCACCTTGTTACCCTTGATGGAAACTACACGATGTGTGCCTTGCTGCCCCTACTACCACTGGGAAAGGTCACCACACGGTAAGAACCCAAAACCAAGCACTTCTCCCATTGCAAGAATCATAGATCTAGTTGGCCAAACAAAACCCAAGACCCGGAGAGACTTATAAGGGTATCAAATCATGCATATAAGAAATCAGCAACGACTCAAATATATATCATAGATAATCTGATCACAAATCCACAATTCGTCGGATCTCGACAAACACACCGCCAAAGAGGATTACATCGGATAGATCTCCATGAAGATCATGGAGAACTTTGTATTGAAGATCCAAGAGAGAGAAGAAGCCATCTAGCTACTAACTACGGACCCGTAGGTCTGAAGTGAACTACTCACGAGTCATTGGAGGGGCGATGATGTTGATGTAGAAGCCCTCCAACTCCAAAGCCCCCTCCGGCAGGGCATCGGGAAGGGTCTCCAGATGAGATCTCACGGAAACGGAAGCTTGCGGTGGCGGAAAAGTGTTTTCGTGGATTCCCTCATTTTTCTGTATTTTAGGGAATATATAGGTGAAGGAGCTAGGTCAGGAGAGCGCTAGGGAGGCCACAAGCCTGCTAGCCGCCGCCCCTGGTGGTGGCTATTGGGCTTGTGGGCCCCCTGTAGCTCTCTTGGCTTGGCCCTCAATCCCCTTGATCTTCTTCCGTTCGGGAAAAATTTATTTCGGGGATTGTATTCCGTTTGGACTCCGTTCCAAAATTAGATCTGAAATGAGCCAAAAACACAGAAAAAACAGGAACATGCACTTGGCACTGAATTAATAAGTTAGTCCTAAAAAAGATATAAAAGGTACATAAAACATCCAAAGATGACAAGATAATAGCATGAAACCATGAAAAATTATAGATACGTTTGAGACGTATCATAAACCAGATTCGTATAGTGGAGCATGTTGGAAATATGCCCTAGAGGCAATAATAAATTAGTGATTATTATATTTCCTTGTTCATAATAATCGTTTATTATGCATGCTATAATTGTATTGAATGAAAACATAGATACATGTGTGGATACATAGACAAAACAATCTCCCTAGCAAGCCTCTAGTTGGCTAGCCAGTTGATCAAGGATAGTCAAGGTATCTGACTATGTGCAAAGTGCTGTTTCTTGATAACTGGATCGCACCATTAGGAGAATCATGTGATGGACTAGACCCAAACTATGAACGCAACATATTGATCGTGTCGTTTTATTGCTATTGTTTTCTGCGTGTCAAGTATTTATTCCTATGACCATGAGATCATATAACTCACTGGCACCGGAGGAATACCTTGTGTGCATCAAACGTCACAACGTAACTGGGTGACTATAAAGGTGTTCTACAGGTATCTCCGAAGGTGTCCGTTGAGTTAGTATGGATCAAGACTGGGATTTGTCACTCCGTGTGACGGAGAGGTATCTCGGGGCCCACTCGGTAATACAACATCACAGACAAGCCTCACAAGCAATGTGACTAAGTGTAAGTCATCGGATCTTGTATTATAGAACGAGTAAAGAGTCTTGCCGGTAACGAGATTGAAATAGGTATGCGGATATCGACGATCAAATCTCGGGCAAGTAACATATCGAAGGATAAAGGGAATGACATACGGTATTATATGAATCCTTGACACTGAGGTTCAACTGATAAGATCTTCGGAGAATATGTAGGATCCAATATGGGCATCCAGGTCCCTCTATTGTATATTGAACGAGGAGTGCCTCGGGACATGTCTACATAGTTCTCGAACCCGCAGGGTCTGCACACTTAAGGTTCGGTGATTTTTTATTATAGCTGATTTATATGTGTGGTTACCGAATGTTGTTCGGAGTCCCGGATGAGATCAGGGAGGTCACGAAGGTTTCCAGAAGGGTCCGGAAATGAAGATTGATATATAGGATGGTTTCATTTGGTTACCGGGAAGTTTTCGGGCATTACCAGCATTGTAGGGGGAGTGAGAAATGGGTTCCAGAAGTTCACCTGGAGGGGGGCAACCCACCCGGAGGGAGCCCAAGGCTATAGGGTAGCGCCATCAGCCCTTACTGAGCTGGTGGTACAGCCCAAGAAGGCCTTGGCGCCAAGAGAAGAAAAAAACCAAAGAGAAAGAAAAAAAGGGAAGGTGGGAAGGAAGAGAAGGACTCCACTTTCCAATCCTAATTGGAGTAGAATTCCTCCTCTCCTCCTGGCCGGTGCACCCTTGAGGGCTTGGCCCTCAAGGAAAGCCTCCTCCCCCTCCCTCCTATATATAATGTTGATTAAAGGGCTGATTTGAGATAACTTTTGCCACGTGCAACTCAACCCTAGACCATATAGTTTTACCTCTAGATCGGATTTCTGCGGAGCTCGTGCAGAGCCCTGTAGGAGTAGATCATCACCACCACCGGAGCACCGTCACGCTACCGGGAACTCATCAACTTCTCCGTATCGCTTGCTAAATCAAGAAGGCCGAGATCATCGTTGAGTTGTACGTGTGCTGAGCGCGGAGGTGTCGTCCGTTCGGCACTAGATCAACCACGTATCTTAACGCTTCCTGCTATGCGATCTACAAGGGTACGTAGATGTAACGACTAAGATGCGGTCCTTTCTGATCGGGGATCGAGGCCCCGAATTGGAAAGGAGCGCATCTAAGCGTCTCGCAAACAAGGTATCACAACACATACATAATAATAACGGATTGACAATCAGGGGTTCAATTGCCATCACATAAATATATCAGAGTACATCACGCATACAATCAAAGTAGTTCCGCTATGGACTACAAAACAAGGGAAATGGCTATGCTACCCTGCCTGCTGGCCCACAATCATGACCACACCTCAATCTTCTGGATAGTTCACGTACAGGCGGTCGTTCTCCTCGTCATACTGCCACGCCAGCTGTGTGCCGTCGGGATCACCTGTCTTAGGGGTACCTGAACCTGTTCGTGTTGTGAAGGAATCTGTGAGCCACGGGGACTCAGCAATCTATGACCTCGGTACCAGAACTGGTCAAGTTATTAGGTTGGATAGGTGGAGTATTTAGGTTGCAGCATCCTAAGCTTGATTTGGTGGCTAACTTATGTAGAACTTGTATGAAGGTGGTCTATACTAGCGGTCCATGATAGATGATCACTAAGTGATCCTGAACACCTACCTACGTCAATCATAACCCCGCCGTGTTCCCGATCGAAGAGAGATCTTCGAGGGGACAGTCATGGTTAGGCACACAGTTGGCAATTTTATTAGCTTATGTTTAAGTTATATATTACCGGATGTTAACAAAATATTCCAAGTTTCCACATAACCGTGGGCACGGCTTTTCGAAAGATTAAACCCTGTAGGGGTGCTCCAACTAGTCCATCACAAACGTACACGGGCCGGAAAGTAATCCTCTATCATGAATCTCGTGATCTCGTCGGATTCCTTAGAGGAAAACCTCAACTCTGGGGAGAACCAAAGCTTCACCGGGATTCCTATACGCAAGATATATCGCTAAGGTAAGACAAGACTAGCAGGACCTCCCGACGTGTTGACGACCCTAATAAGAGCCGCGTATCTCAGTCTCAGAACACGCCGGATGAGCATAGCGTACAGTGGCCTGATAGACATCTCCCGAGTTGCCCCGGGTTGGCCCCGCACACGACTCTAGTTTGGACCAACACTCATGAGGAGCACTGGCTCGGGTTGTTGATTAAATTCCTCGGGGTAGCTATACCCTATGCAGATTAATTTTTAAGTGATTAGCAAATTATCACCAATGTTGGGTCCTGCCGGACATGTCTTAACACTACGCGATTTATCGAGGGGGTCCCCATAACGACCCCGAACGTGTTAGGAGCGATCAATATGGAATCAAACACTGGTAGCCGGTAACTATGGCGGCTATATTGGAGCAAAGCCCCTGGCAAAATGCTAGGCCTTTCGTTATTTACCAAGTATATAGGTGCATTAATTAAATAACAGAATTTTAAGATAATGATATCAAGCTCATGTTATCACATGAGACAAAGCACCTGCATCTAGCAACGCTAACATTAGTAGCTGAGCAAAGCCTACTTAGACATTCAAGTTTGCTAGGAAGGGATCGGTGTTTGGGTTCATGGCATATCAGGAGGCAATTTATTTCAGTGGTAGGCAACTAGCATATGACAAGGAAAACGTAAACTAGCATAACAAGTCTAGAGATGGAATCAAGGCCATATCATCTTGCCTGTGATATCCTCAGCTTGGAATGGTTCTTGTTCGTCCTGCACGTACTCTCCTGAATCCACGTATTCGTTCTCCGATCCCGGTGCTACCCAACATAAGAATAACATCCAAAGAACAACAACACCTCACTAGCACAAGCATGAAGAGTGATTACATGTTCCTGGAGAGAACTGCATCCTGAACTATTTTGACATGCATTAGAATTACATGATCAGATGCGTCTTGAGAAAATGATGCAAAAGCATATAAAGAACATTACAATCGGTGCTATGGATCAACGGGAATCAACGAATCAAGATATGAAGCCCTACGTGTCAAAATCATCACCACACACTCAAATGGCACAACTCTGGTATTCCCAGGTAGCCAAGACATAAAACAAACCAAAATGAATGGGGTGGAGCAAGGAAGAACAACACATCATCAACTAATCACTCACAAACATCAAAATGTCAAAACTACACAATCTGCCATAAACTGCATAATAGCACTTTGTGAGCGACATGCAAAGCACCTATAGCCACCCAAACATGACAAATAATATATGTGGCTGTAGCTTTCCAAGAGTACTTCAAGCACAAGCAAGAATCACACACAAAGGAATAAACACAGAAAGTTACAAGGTTGTAAACTTGCCCAAAAATATCAATTTTCACGGACTTAGTGAAAATTCCAGATTTTCACTTTCTGTCTATGCTCTCGAGCATTTTGAAAGCAGCTAAAACAATATCTACAGGACTCCACATGGCATGAAATTTTACAGGGACCTAGACAAACATATCAGATTCAACTTTCCAGTTTAAAGCTAAGGCTAAATCACAACACATTGACCTGCACAACCTCATCAACAGGAGAAGAAAATATAAATAGATTCTCAGACTTAGTGAAAATCTCAGATTTTCACAAAGTCTAAAATCTCAGATTTTCACTAATCTGGAATTTCAGCCACATGCCTACTTTGAGTGGGCATAACTTGCACATATGGAATCCTAATCGTGAGGTGAAACCAACATGAGGTAGAGGGGGTCACCCTCTACTAGCACAACCAAGAAGCAAACCTTTGTGCTAAACAAATCACATGGAACCAAGCTCTAAACATAGAAGAAAAATGAAATATGTCATCTCCAGAAAATGTTCCAATGGAAAAACTAAGTTCACCAATGGATTCCTTGGGAGATTCTACCCCAAAATCATATATAATATGTATGCACTTACTTGGAGCAAGTGACCACAAACTACGAAGGAAGAAACTACAAGAAATCATGCATAGTTAATAGTGCAACATTTCATGTGCATTTCACTAGAACAACTCCTACTTGGATACTTGTTCATGTGCATCATGACAACAGTGGCATGAGGGTTTTGACCACATGTATGTGTCATAGCACATCACACCAAGCTCATCTACCAAACTATCCACACACACACAACACCATGCCCTCTCACATATTGTCATGTGAAGGTACATAGTTTGCAAAGGTGGGAAAGTTCCACACACACATCTACTCCACATCACCCACAACAACATTATGCTCTTGATCAAAACACAAACCTACACATGCTATAATAGCAATCATCACTAGAACAAGCTCAGACACACAAACACACTCCTCTAAAACTTATAAGATCACTACACAAGAAATATGGTGCAGCACACATGATCAAGCTAGGCTTGCAATCCTTATAACATAAAACAACCTACACAACTCTACTCAAAGCAACTACATACCACACAAAGCATCAACACCATGTATGCCCACATATACACACATACACCACACTCACCTATGTTGCCAACAACAATACAAGTGCTAGACATGAAAGAAAAAGAAGATGCACACCCTCATGTCTATTATTTAGGCACAAGGTGTAGCAAGCATATACCAAGGCAAAAGAAATAAAAGAAAGAAAGGAAAAATAAAAGGGCAGGCATGGGTTTCGAACCCAAGTGACCTTGGTATACCACAAAATAGACTACCACTCTGCTGCTGTCATTGTTTTGTCAGAGAGAGGGGACCAGAGCAGGTTAACCCCCTGCTGCTGCTACTATCGAACAGAGAAAAGAAAAACCCAGAAAGGGGGGGGTGCACCACCGGGGACTCGATCCCTGCACCTCTCGGTAACTCACAGGATTCCCAACCACTGCGCTATGACACGACTACAGATAGAACAGAGGGGAACCGCAAGGCATACTAGCACCCTAACAGTGCAGATGTACTGGCTCTGGTTGAAGTCTCGGTACTGTTCCTCCACTGTGTACTCGGGGTACCAGCGGTAACCGCACACCGACATCACCCTGACCAGCATGGCCGTATGACCCGGCACATCAATGCACCTGGTCAGACGTACCACCTGACGAGAAGGACGGCCAGGCATCTGTAAATAGAGAGTAATGCAAAAGCATTAGAGCTTTGAATGAAAAATTGGGCAGCATAACGGCTGTAAATGCTCAAAACAAATTTTGAGACAACCCAAAAAATGGAATAGCGTAACCACTCAACTATCAAGTTCAACTCTCTAATCATCAAACTTACTTCCTTTTCCTAGGAATGACAGAAACCCAATATCTCTTGACCCGTAGTCCTATAATCTACCGATCAGAAACACGAGCCTAGAAGAAGATGAGTAACCTAGTCCTTAATTCCCGCAGAAAAGACGAGGATGACCAGAATAGAATAACTTAAGAAGAGAACAAGAGTCTTACGTTCCCTTCCACAAACAATTCCCTTATATATAACTAAAGCAATTGTAGACTCAACTTCGACCAGTTTGGCTTAGTAATCCTACAGTCAGTCAGGCTCTGATACCAACGCTGTCAGGACCCCGATCCTAAGCCATAGGAATCCAGCCTGTAACACATCGCATCACTTTGCGGTCTCACGCACGGTTAATTCCACGGCTGCAGCCTTACCTTAGCCGGGACCGTTTGCGTCTTTTGACTCACGTATGCAATAGTGTTGCTAGCATTCCAATGTCAAAGAACCCGGATCGACATGTTTAGTCATAAACCAAAGTGGCAGTACCGCACAAGGACAGGCATACATGACCCAACAAAGCAGGTGTCGGTCATCAGCGAATGTAGACGAGTCGTGGCAAGCTACAAGGACTCCATTACATCGCGTGACATTTCCCCAAAGGGGACAGACACAGCAGCTAAGAAGGACACATGCCGGTCAACCAATGCGTCCGGAGCAGTAGCGAACTACCAAGGCTCATTGGATCACAAAGGGGCATTTCCTTGTAAGGAGTGCTACTAAAGTTCACGACTAAGTAATCGAACCCCATACATATCAAGTACGACACACGTACGCATGGCATACCGATATGTATAGATACATCGATGGCATCACAACATAACCATAAACATACAACCTTTATTTAAGAGGCTCGGAAGAGCCACACACATAATATTACACATTAAGGGTCTCACGACCCATAATAGCAGTCATTCAGTTACAAGCCAGCGGAAGAGTTTAAACTGTCTGAGTACAGACAGGGCAACTAGAAGACACATGGCCTGACTATACTACAGACCCAACGTAGGGCCAGATCGTAGCTGGGACACCAGCTACTCGTCGTCGTCGATGTCTACGAAAAACCCTCCATTAGGGTCATTAGCAACCTCTGCAACATTTATTAAGCAAACATGAGTACGAAGGTACTCAGCAAGACTTTAGGATAACTAACTACTCATGCAAGGTATCAAGAAGGTATTGTGGGGTTTCATGCAGAAAGCCAGCATTTGACTCGTGGCTAGACAACTTGCATTTTAAATAATTTTGACAACTTGATTTCTCGCACACGAGTCCACTAACACCACAACAATACACTATCGTGGAATCATTCCGTCTCCATACGGAAATGCCATCCACGACACTCACGCTTATCTTGGCAATTTTATGAGTAGCCATTGAAGTTATCTATGAACAACATATGTCTCCAAGTAGTCCATATCCGCGGACGCGGCTATTCGAATAGATCATAACCCTGCAGGGGTGTACTTCGTCACACACGCTCTCGCCACTTATCGCCATGTGCACGTCATGCACCTCGGCAACCTTCAAGAGGAAGCCCAGCGAGGGAGTCGTCCACGAACGTTAACCACACTAGTACCTAGTCCAGGTTCATCGCCTATCTGAGAGTAACCCGTACGGAAGTCCGGCCGAGGTTTCCGCCACGGCCTCAAACGATGTGCACAGGGTTCCCAAGCCCACCATCCGGGTGCCACTTGGTACACCGTGCCACTGCCTACCGCATCACGGTCCACCTCTCAGGTCAGCACCATGCACGGCCTCCAGCATTACTATAAACACCAGAAACTACTTGCAACTCCTGGACCGAGTACTAAACGATTAATAGGCCGAGCGGGGTCATATTTTAGGGCCCAGCATGTGGTAGTATCTAGTCTTGGATTACATACACGGAACTCATTTCCTAAGGACGGTTCCAATGAAACAACCCGCCATGTACTCCTACACAGCCTTTCACCGGTACCTTTACCAAATCAGGTTCAACACACAACCTTTGCTTATCGAACGCATTCTCACAATTCTGTTCATCTCCCAGATGACAGACCATACACAACTCTAAGCATAGCATGCATAGCAGGATAAGGCACATCATGGCCCAAGCAACTACCAGGTATGCTAGGTTGCAAGGTTCGGCTATTTACTGTGACAAGGATAGGTCATGCAAAGGAAGTGGGTTCAACTAACGTGGCAAAAGCAATTGAAGCATTTGATCCTAATGCAATAAATAAGTGCAGGAGCAAGAACAGGGGAATTATCGGGATGATCAAAAGGGTTGCTTGCTTTGTTGGTCAGAGGAGGGACAATATCCGTCAGACGGATATTCGGTGGAATCCGGGGGTGCGGAGCCTACCGAAATGAATGGCAACAATCAATAACAATCATATGCAAGCAAGATGATGTATGAGCATGGCATGAGAATGCAAGGTGATAAATATTATAATCCTCATGTATTAGGTTTGAAATTGATTTGAATCACATTCAATTATCAATTCATACGAGGTATTCTCGGATGCCGATTTAATTGATTCGACCTGATGCTCAGATCAACTTGATGTTAACATGCATGAAACATCATGTTAGGGTACTGATTTGTAATTAGGACAGTGTGTGATCATGTCAATCATAATGAAATTTGAAATTTTTTCCAAATTCCATTTATAAAGTAATTATAAGAATTGAATTATTCATTATTCTGCATGTTAGGGTTCTGTAACTTTTTCAAACATGATTGAAAGTGGCATATTCAGATTCCTTGAATTTTTATGATACTTTTTCATATATAAATTATTTTCATTGGAGTTACAGATTAATTTCTATGAATTTTTGAAGTTTTTAAACATTTCTGGAATTATTCTTATACTGAAAAATACTTTTATTGCATCAGCATGACATCAGCAGGTCCATCTGGCCGTTGAAAGTCAAACCTGACCAGTGGGACCCACTGGTCAGTGTCTCTGGTCAATTTTAGATTAGGATTAATCTTATTTAGTTAATTAAACTCACTGGACCCATGTCAGTGTCTTATTATTTTTACTGATTTTTTTTATTATCTTTAATCTTGCCAAAGGCTGGCCCCACCAGTCAGTGGCTCAGGCCAGCCGAGATCCACCGGCGGCGAGGTCGTCCTCGCCGGCGGTGAGCCTCCGGCGACCACCAGAGCGGCGGAGGAGCTCGGAAACGGCGCACAGGGGGCCAAACGCTGCGCGGAGAGCACCAGAAGAACGGCACATCTCCCGCAGCTCCATTTCTGCACTTAGCCGGGGCTGATCTGGCCGGAGATGACGCCGGCGATGAGCTTGGCGGCGGCCAAGGTTCGGGCGTCGTCGAGGTCATCGATACAGAGGGATCTACGCACGGTTCTTAGCTCCTACAGCATCTAAGTGACGGCCTAAAGCTGCTGGTGCCCTCGGAAGGACGAGCTGATCACCGGAGGGCTACCGGCGACGAGCTGCAGCGGCGGATCTTGTTGGGCTCCGGTGAAACTAGGGCTAGAGGAGGGGATCGACGGGGAGATCTTAGGGGAAATGACCGCATGCTCACGGGCAGTGAAGTGGTGGCGCTAGTCTGCTCGGGGACGGCCTGGAGAGGGAGAACGTCGGCGGCGATCTTCGGTGACCCGAGGAAGAAGACGACTGCTGCGCGACGATTCACTGCATCTGGGCGTCGGGCTCGTTGCTAGGAAGCTTCAGGGGGTTGCGACGGAGCTAATGCGCGGGTCAGAAGGAAGGGAGGTCGGCTAGAACGACGACGAGCTCGAGCTCTGCTCGGGCTCCAATGGCGGCAGAAGGAGGGAGGAGAGATCCAAGAGGAGGGGAAGAACTGGCGCTGGGAATGGATAGGGGCGGCGTCGGGGAGCTTATCCCTGGCCTTGCCAGCGCGAGGCGGCGGCCAGGCAGGCGCACAGGTGCGCGGCCGTGCCGGAGAACGCGGTGGCCACCTCCTGCTCCTATTGGCGCGAGGGAGGAGACGACTGAAGCTGAGATGGGCCGGGCCAGGTGAGCGACAGGTAAGGGTTTTCCATTTTGTTTCTGTTTTTGTTTCTGTTTTAGCTACTTCAATAATTTGCTATTTATTTCAGCTCCCAAAAAGTTTAAAAAATTATTTTAAGCACCCTAGAATATTTGTTGGAATATTTCCAAATATTTCCAAAGTTTTCAACATTTTTGAAAGTGTAAAGTTTCTGTTTTCAAATTTAAAATTTGAAACCAGTAGCTTTTTGCATTTATTTAAAATGCTTAAAATGTCAAGAAAATAGTTTTCTCCAATGCTCATTTACTTTCATGATTTATCATAAAGTTTGAACATTTCTTGAGGCCATTTTGGGTTCATTGATTTTAACTAGTTTGAGATTTCCTTTATTTAAAGTAGGGGCTAGGGTTTTGAGTTTTTCCTTTGCCACTTTCTTGTTCTTGTTGAAAATTCTTAGATGCAAATGCAAAGAAGACATGAGCACAAGACTAACTTGCTTAAGGTGTCAGGGATGTGACAAGGGAACTCATCACGAGCACTCTTATTATGATCTTTAGTTCACGAAGAACTTTTGACAGAGATGGTCCATGGTATTGGAAGAATGATATACCACGCACCTTGAGGATTACAACAAGGTTACTAATCATTCTAAAGGAACTAGCAACACTATCAACAGAGATAAGCAGAATGATCATTGGATTCACAGACCCAGAAATAGAGTACCTACAAGCTATTTAACATCACGAGATGTTTTTCGAAAATGATGGCCAGAACTATCACACTGGAAACCATAACACATCTAGACTATTGGGTAGCTTTCGAGGTGACATGTTTTCCTAGCACTTCAACAAAACATCGAGGTAATAAAGTACCTCAACACAATTATTAGTGTGCTTTGCCCGGCCAAAGACATTAGCTCGGGAGGAGGGAATTTGCAATTGCATCAGACTATTTGGGAACTTTGGAAAACTCGGACAGCATAACGGCTGTACGGGCATGAATTATGATGCAATCTGCAAGAAAACTAACATCATAACAATTGAATTCTTAGGGAGACACTGATCCTTGAAGATATCAACTTTCCTATAAGTCTCCAACATAGTAACTCGTCATCCTAATGAATAGATGAGAAAGCCTACTTCTTAAACCCCGTAGAATAAAGATGAGGGTGACTCAGAATAAGAATGACACAAGGAAAGGAGTAAAAAGAGTCTTACGTTCCCTTCCACAAACATTCCCTTGTATAACTAAAGAGTTGCTAGACTCAACATCGACCAGTTTGGCTTGGTTATCCTACAGGCAGTCAAGCTCTGATACCAAAGCTGTCGGGACCCCGATCCTAAGTCATAAGAACCCATCCTGCAACACATCACATCACTTTGCGGCCTCACGCACGGTAAACTCCACGGTTGCCACCTTACCTTGGCCGGGACCGTTTGCGTCTTTTGGCTCACGTATATGAATATGTTGCTAGCGTTCAAACGACAAAGAACCCGGGTCGACATGACTAGTTATAAACCCAAGCGATACATCCGTACAGGGACATGCATACATAACCCAGCAAAGCAAGTGTCGGTCATCAGCGTGTGTACACGAGTCGTAGCAAGCTACAAGGACTCCATTACACCGCATGACATTTCCCCGAGGGGGCAGACACAGCAGCAAAGAAGGATACACGCCGGTCAATCAATGTGTTCCGAGCAGTAGCAAGCTACCAAGGCTCGATGGAATCACAAAGAGGCATTTCCCTGTAAAGAGTACTACTAAGGCAAACAACTAGGTGTCGAATCCCACACATATAATGCATTTCAAACATACACACATTATGAACGATATGTGTAGATACAACATGGCATCACAACATAACTCTATGAATCAAGCATTTATTAAAGACTCATAAGAGTCAACATAGTAGGATATTACAAACAGGGGTCTCGTGACCCGACACTCAAGTCATACAAACAACAAGCGGAAGCAAATCATGTCTGGGTACAGACATCTACTAAAAGTGGCTGGAAGAGCCTGAAAAGCTACTACGACCCTACCAAAGGAGCCAGACCTCTGTCTGGGATTCCCAAGCTATTCCGGTCAACATCAACACATTGCGTAGAACCTTTTAATGAGTCTAAGTCTTCTCTGCAAAAACATAAATAAAGCAACCGTGAGTACAAAGGTACTTAGCAAGTCTTACATCAGAACTATCTACATATGCATCATGTTTCAATGAAAGTATTGTGGGGTTTGATTGCAGCAAGCCCGCTTTGACTCTTGGCTAACCTGTACTACGACTACAAGTTCTTCCTTTGAGGTCGGATAGCGTACACGAGTCCACATATCACCAAGGCAATACACCACTATGGATCCACTCTTGACTCCCTACGAGAAGGCCTTCCATAGCACTCACACTTATCTTGCATGTTTTAGAGTATCCATTTAAATTGTCTATGTACCACGTAATGTTTCCAAGTAGTCCATAACCGAGGACGCGGCTATTCGAACAGATTGAATCACCCTGCAGGGGTATACTTCTTCACACATGCTCCCACCACTTAGCACCATATGCACGTCATGCATCTCGGCAACCTTCAAGTGAAAGCACTGGCGTGGGTGTCGGCCATGACCTTTAACCACACAAGACCCTAGTCGAGGTTTATCGCCTATTTTAGACTGAACCCGCAAGGAAGTCCGGCCGAGGTTTCCTCTACGGCCCCAAACGATGCGCGCAGGGTTCCCAAGCCCACCATCCGGGTGCCACTTGGTACATCGTGCCACTGTGTATCTACCGTAGCGAAGCCTACCCCATCGAGCAGAGCTAAACACGGCAGCCAACACTTTTCCTACAAACACCAGAAACTAATTGCAACTCCTGGACAGAGATCTAGGCAATTAATAAGACTAGCGGGGTCATATTTCAGGGCCCAATGCATGGTAGTATCTTGTCTTGGATAACATACACAGAACTCAGTTCTTAAGGACGTACAAATGAGACAACCCACCATGTACTCCTACATGGCCTCTCATCGCTACCTTTACCAAATCAGATTCACACCTTTACTCTCACACTGTAGAACATGCTCACAACCATTCCGATTCATCATACAGATGGATCAGACCCGACTCGACTCTAAGCATAGCAGGCATTGTAAACAAGCATGGATGAGTAAGCACAACAAGGCTCAAGCAGTTGCTACTCATGCTAAGTGGTTTCAACTATTTACTATGACAAAATCAGGTCATGCAAAGGAATGGGTTCAACTACCGATAACATGTACAGTTGAATCGTGTTTGTCCCAATGCAGTAAAAGAGAGCAGGAGCGAGAGAGTGGGTTTATTTCAATATGCTCAAGGGGGGTTTGCTTGCCTGACATGTCTGAAGATAGCAATGAGTCTTCATCAATGTCAACGATCACATCGTCGGAGACATCGTTTACCGAGGGGGAACAACACCGGAAAACAGGAAAGAACAACAATTACTTCACGAAAATGCAACACATGAAATGAAAGGTGGCAGGGCTAATGTGGCTATCATTTCTTAAGTTGAAGTTGGTTTGAATTAGGATTCAAACATCACTTCAAGACGGGTATCTTTCCAAGTACCCTTATAATTGATTCGACCTGATGCTCATAACAAATAATTCCAACATGTATGGAGTTAGTATTTTGAGGTACTGATTTGCATTGACCAATGTTTGAGCATAGTAATTGAAGTGGAATTCAAATAAGTATCAAATTCCATCTCCATACTAATTATGAAATTTATCCTATTCACCATTTTGCCTATTTGGTGATGTTAACTTTTCCAAACATGCATGAAAATGCCATAGTCAGATTCTTTGGATTTTTCTGATCCTTTTTCATATATAAATTATTTCCATCCGAGTTATATTTTAATTTCTATGATTTTTACAAGTTTTAGCAATTTCCTGGATTTATTTTATAAGCAGAAAACCAATTACTGCGTCACTGTGATGTCATCACTGCGTAAGCAGTCAACAACGCCTAGGCTAGGTCAAACCTGACATGTGGGGTCCACTGGTCAGTGACCCAGGGGCTAACCCCGCGCTGAGCACCCCCTAATTGGGGTTTGACCAGGCGTGGGGCCCTCTGGCAGTGACTGAGGGGAGGTTAATTACGCCCTAATGGTCGGCCACGTAGACGCCCACTGGAGGGTGGTCGCCGGCGACCAAGCCTGCGGCGGAGGGCTCGCCGGAGATGACCTAAACGGCGCTACACGGCACCAAATCGGGCGCGGTTTGTAGCTACGGGACGCTGGCGAAGCAGCCGATCTGGCAGGGGCATCAGGAGAAGCTAGGGTCGCCGGGAGAGGCGCCGGCGACGAGCCGAAGTGGCGGCCGAAGCTCGGCCTTCCGCGGGTGATGGCTGCAGGGCACGGGGAGGGCAGCTGATGGGCTCATCACATTCCTGGCGGCTCCAGGAGCTCGATCCCCAGCTCGAGCGCATGGAAGAGACACCACAGCGACGGCAACGACATGGCCGGCGGCGAGGAGCTCTCGGCCTTGGTGGGGAACGGGGCTACGGTGCGCAGAAGAGCGTGGGGTGAGAGGGGAAATGATGACGAGCTCACGGCGGTTCCGATGGTGTTGTTGTAGGGCTCGGGGGTGCACCGGAGGGAGCGAATCGACGGAAGAGGTCCGGCGGCCGGAGGTGGAGAAGTTGGCGGCGAGGCGATGACAGGGGGCCTCCAGGCTTGATTCCTTCTTCCAGGGGACAAGGAGGAGCACGGCGGGGCTTTGGGGCACAGCAGCTGGGCTAGAGGGGGCTCGTGGCCACGGCTACGACGATCGGCGGCGACAAGCAGGCTCGACCATGGTGGGAGAGGGCGAGAGAGAGATGGAGGGGAGCCAGAGAGGGGTGGAGAAGGGAGAGACGAGTACGGGGTACTCATCCCCGCCGTCTGCGTGGCTCGGGCAAGCAGGAGGTGGCCACGGGACGTGGCCGCGCGTGCCGGCGCGTCGGCACGCAGCTGCTTCTCCTCCTGGCAGGAGGAAGAAGACAGCCGTGCCCCTGATGGGCTGGGCTTGCAGGGCGACAGGTAAGCATTTCCTTTTTTTTCTTCTATTCCTTTCTGTTTTGTTATTTCTAACATTTGTTTTATTTGTTTTAGCTCCAACTAATTCAAAGAAAATAGGTAAACAACTCTGGGGTGTTATTTGGAATATTTTTCAACCCCATGTGAAGTTTTCAACATTTTATAAAACTAGGAAGTATTTGAAATCAATTAATTAATTGATTTCAGTGGCTTTTGAGTTTCAAATAAAATGCCAAAAGTATTTTGAAAATATATATCACCCCTGATATTTTATTTCCAACATTTATCAAAAATGATGGACTTTTATGAAAACCATTTTGGTTCATTGATTTGTCACCACTTTTGAATTGTTTTGCATATAGAGTTGCTAGGGTTTTGTTTTGAATATAGAGTAGCTAGGATTTTTCTCTTGTTGAACCTATTTGGATGTTGTTTGGTGTTAGGGTTTGGTCATCCCCATTTGTAGATCATCCAAATTTGAATTAAATTGATTTGAATGCATTCATGAATGCTTACTGATGCAACTAACTACACGATATAATCTAGGGCTGTGACACATCACATGCAATTCATAAGTGACATGATATGGCCATCATCATGTGCTTCTTGATCTCCATCACCAAAGCACCGGCACGATCTTCTTGTCACCGGCGTCACACCATGATCTCCATCAACGTGTCGCCATCGGGGTTGTCATGCTGCTCATGCTATTACTACTGAAGCTGCGTCCTAGCAATATAGTAAACACATCTGCAAGCACAAACGTTAGTTTAAAGACAACCCTGTGGCTCCTGCCGGTTGCCGTACCATCGACGTGCAAGTCGATATTAACTATTACAACATGATCATCTCATACATCCAATATATCACATCACATCGTTGGCCATATCACATCACAAGCATACCCTGCAAAAACAAGTTAGACGTCCTCTAATTGTTGTTGCATGTTTTACGTGGTGACCATGGGTATCTAGTAGGATCGCATCTTACTTACGCAAACACCACAACGGATATATATGAATTTCTATTTAACCTCATCCAAGGACCTCCTCGGTCAAACCCGATTCAATTAAAGTTGGAGAAACCGACACTCGCCGGTCATCTTTGAGCAACGGAGTTACTCGTAGCGATGAAACCAGTCTCTCGTAAGCGTACGAATAATGTCGGTCTGAGCCGCTTCAATCCAACAATACCACGGAATCAAGAAAAGACTAAGGAGGGAAGCAAAACGCACATCACTGCCCACAAAAACTTTTGTGTTCTACTCGAGATTACATCTACACATGAACCTAGCTCATGATGCCACTGTTGGGGAACGTCGCATGGGAAACAAAAAATTTCCTACGCGCACGAAGACCTATCATGGTGATGTCCATCTACGAGAGGGGATTCCGATCTACGTACCCTTGTAGATCGCACAGCAGAAGCGTTAAGAAACGCTATTGATGTAGTGGAACGTCCTCACGTCCCTCAATCCGCCCCGCGAACCATCCCACGAACCATCCCACGATCCGTCCCACGATCCGCTCTGATCTAGTGCCGAACGGATGGCACCTCCGCGTTCAGCACACGTACAGCTCGACGATGATCTCGGCCTTCTTGATCCAGCAAGAGAGACGGAGAGGTAGATGAGTTCTCCGGCAGCGTGATGGCGCTCCGAAGGTTGGTGGTGATCTAATCTCAGCAGGGCTCCGCCCGAGCTCCGCAGAAACGCGATCTAGAGGAAAAACCGTGGAGGTATGTGGTCGGGCTGCCGTGGCAAAAGTTATCTCAAATCAGCCCTAAAACCCCACTATATATAGGAGGGAGGGAGGGGAGGAGGCAGCCTCAAAACCTAAAGGTTTGGCCGAAATTGGAGGTGGAGGAGTCCTACTCCAATCCTACTTGGAGTAGGATTCCACGTTCCCACTTGGAAACTCTTTCCACCTTGTGTTTTTTCCTTCTCAAACCTTATGGGCCTTAGTGGGAACTTATTCCAGCCCACTAGGGGCTGGTTTATCTCTTCCCACCTTGGGGCGTGACACCCCTCCTGATGGTCCCCGGCACCCCTCCCGGCACTCCCAGTACACTACCGATGAGCCCGAAACTTTTCCCGTAATGCACGAAAACCTTCCGGTAACCAAATGAGGTCATCCTATATATCAATCTTCATTTCTGGACCATTCCGGAAACCCTCGTGACGTCCGTGATCTCATCCGGGACTCCGAACAACATTCGGTAACCGACCATATAACTCAAATACGCATAAAACAACGTCGAACCTTAAGTGTGCAGACCCTGCGGGTTCAAGAACTATGTAGACATGACCCGAGAGACTCCACGGTCAATATCAAATAGCGGGACCTGGATGCCCATATTGTATCCTACATATTCTACGAAGATCTTATCGTTTGAACCTCAGTGCCAAGGATTCATATAATCCCGTATGTCATTCCCTTTGTACTTTGGTATGTTACTTGCCTGAGATTCGATCATCAGTATCCGCATACCTATTTCAATCTCGTTTACCGGAAAGTCTCTTTACTCGTTATGTAATACAAGATCCCGCAACTTACACTAAGTGACATTGCTTGCAAGGCTTGTGTGTGATGTTGTATTACCGAGTGGGCCCCGAGATACCTCTCCGTCATACAGAGTGACAAATCCCAGTCTTGATCCATACTAACTCAACGAACACCTTCGGAGATACCTGTAGAGCATCTTTATAGTCACCCAGTTACGTTGCGACGTTTAATACACACAAAGCATTCCTCCGGTGTCAGTGAGTTATATGATATCTATGGTCATAGGAACAAATACTTGACACGCAGAAAACAGTAGCAACAAAATGACACGATCAACATGCTACGTCTATTAGTTTGGGTCTAGTCCATCACATGATTCTCCTAATGATGTGATCCCGTTATCAACTCACAACACTTGCCTATGGCCAGGAAACCTTGACCATGTTTGATCAACGAGCTAGTCAACTAGAGGCTTACTAGGGACAGTGTTTTGTCTATGTATCTACACAAGTATTGTGTTTCCAATCAATACAATTATAGCATGGATAATAAACGATTATCATGAACAAAGAAATATAATAATAACTAATTATTATTGCCTCTAGGGCATATTTCCAACAAGAATTTGCCCTAATTGAATTAATGAAACAATAAAACAACACAAAAAACAGAGGGGGGCCATTGGCAGTGACACTAGGGTCCCCTAAGGGTATGACATGTGGGGCCATGGCCTATTGTCTGTGTTTGTAGGATCGAGAGAAGGTGTCTAGAGGCGGAGTGAATAGACTACTTCACAAGATTAAAATCCTAGCCTTTTCCCAATTTTATGGTTGGCAGTTTTTAGCAACTCTAATAGGTCTAGTACACCCTATACATGCTAGTCAACATATATGGCAACAGAAAAGTAAAGAATTTGCAAATGTAGTAAGGAGTAGAGTTTAGGAGATCAAATGCAAAGAGGTTGACACAGCGATTTTTGGCATGGTTCCGTTAGGTGGCGCTATCGTACGTCCATATTAGTGGAGACTTCAACCTACTGAGGGTAACGGCTGAAGAGTCCACGGAGGGCTCCACCCGCAAGGAGTCCACAAAGAAGCGGCCTTGTCTATTCTACCACGGCTTCCGCCCACGAAGGACTAGCCTCACTCATGGTAGATCTTCACGAAGTAGGCGATCTCCTTGCCCTTACAAACATCTTGGTTCAACTCCACAACACGAAGTAGGAGGCTCCCAAGTGCACCTATCCAATCTAGGAGGAACCACCCTCCAAAAGGTAATATATGTGGTAGAACGATGAACTCCTTGCTCTTTTGCTTCTAAAGATAGTCTCCTCAACACACAATCACACTCTCATAGAATAGGCATGGGTAGGAGAGATTGATTTGATGGAAAGCAACTTGGATAGGATAGAGATCAAGTTTCAAATGATTGGATTGGAATATCTTGGTCTCAACACATGAGTAGGTGGCTCTCTCTCAGATAAATGGTCTGGCAATGAAGTGTGTGTTCTGAGTGCTTCTCCGACGAATGAGAAATGGGTGGATGGGTATATATAGACAGTCCCCAAAATCCAACTGTTAAACCTAAAGTTGTCAACTCGGTGACACCGAAGTCATGAACTTAGTGGTACCGACTTGCAGTAAAGGCAACAACTATTGAATCTTGGTGGAACCGATGTACACAACTCGGTGACACCAAAAAGGAGGCTAAGGATCAGATGACACAACTCGGTGACACCAATGCCCAAACTTGGAAATTCTGATTTTATGTACGGATACAACAGAAAGTTGGTCACCTAAACTCGGTAGCACCGACACAGTTTCGGTTGCACCGATTTAGTGCCTTTTGCTAGGGTTCTATGTGGAATGAAAACCGGTAAGGCCGAATTGATAATATTGGCTACATTGATTTTATGTATGTGTCTTTGGACAGAATGGTTATGTGGGAAAATGACTGAGTATTTTTGGTGGCTATCTCTGAGCACTTGAACAACCACTTCATTTTAGTACATCGCCCCCTTTTAATAGTATTGGCTTTCTAATGGACTCAAAAGTGATTTCGCACAAATATAAAATGAAGAGTCTTCTATCTTGAAGCTTGGGCCAATCTTATTGCTTTCTTGCATCAAGGGGCATCTCCACATGATCTTTTAACCATAGCTCTCTATGGACTACTGCTGAAACATACTAAGTAAAAGTGTTAGTCCAAGAGACAATGTATGTTGTCATGAATTTCTCAAAACCACCAAGGGAGCAAATGTGCTTTCAATCTCCCGCTTTTTGGTAATTGATGACAACATACAATCAAAGTTTCAAATAAAGATAGGCATTAGAATATGACAGCTTTGAAAGATACATGACTAGTACAAGATCCCCCTAAGTGTGTGCAATCCTTTTTAAAGATAGTTCCTTTGGAATGCATGGGCACACACATGGTAGAAAGGACAAGACAAGCCATGTACATCCTGGCTATATGCATCAAACATATGTGAATGAAGAGCTTCCATGTTCAAGTCTCCCTCTTGCAAACAATGTGTGCAAGAGACAAGAGATCATCATGATCAAGTATATGATGCATATACTTACCTTGAGGATCTTGAGCTTCTTAGCAGTGGGAGTACACTTGAGAAAACATTTTTTAGATAACACAAGAGTATACTATTGTAAAGATGCAAAGAGCTTCAAAACTACCAAGATATGGAGAACATATGAGTAAACATGATTTAGTGATAGATATGTATCCAAGAATATTTGGAACTTTCTCCCGTTAGGAATGAATATATGATTCCCTCTCCCCCGAATCAGAGCATTTAAATATATTGGGAGTTGATAGGGTGAGACAAGTTCAATCCAGAAAATATCAATAGTAAGTAGCAATATCAATTGTATCAATTGTAACTCTCTCTCCTCCATAATAATAAGCTTTCTCTCAATGTCACGTAGCCAATCATCGGCTTCCATAGGTTTATCAGTGTGAGAGAATGTTCGCGGACGTGTCTTATATAATTCAGCAAACCTGGAGTGTTGTGGGTGTGGTCCATGCTGATTCCCCATATTCATTAGTTGGTTCATCATCTTGTGGTGCTGTTGCTGGCTCTTCTCGTCAAGACGACAAAATTCTGAAAATGTTGGGTCGCTCTTGCATTGGCTCGACTGTCCTTGAGTGAAATCATTTCATGTCTCAGCAGACTGATTTTCTCCCTACATTCTTGGCATGGAGTGTGTACAGGGATAACTCATTTTCTCAAAACTGGGTTAAGGTCGTAAAAACCAAATAAGAAATCCAATTTCGAGGAAAAGATTAAATAAATTTTTTAGCCAAGGAAACACCATGAATTTTTTTCATAAAACAACTGTCGTGTTTGGAGAAGGACTGTGGCACATCTTACATCACGCATAATTATACATATCACTCAGGTCGTACTCTCGTATGTGTGACAATGTTATTTAAGCTAGTGCAGTTCTCCTGATCCTACCTGACGCAACACAACTGCTTCCCTTGAGTCTAATAGCACACCATCATACATATCATACAAGTGCACGGACGTCCTGCTGCACCATCTCTAGGTAGAATCGGAAGGGACCTGGATAGGCTGGCCCAGGGAAAGTCCCAGATTAGGATCTCGGGAGTCCACTTCCTCTAGCACGAGCTCTAGGCGGACTGCACGAGATGGTGAAGCACGAACTAGACTCGCAGGCATAGCAGCTCTAATGGGGGCAGGAGCAATGCCTTGATTGGACTCCTCAATCGTAGGCAGCTAGAGGCGAAGTTGGGCTGGCGGAGTGCATGAAGCAGAGGAAGATGGGCATGACCGAGGTTGTGCGGGGCGAAGGAGCTTAGTCCTGCTGTGAGGACCAGTAAGGGCCTCCATCCGAGCATCCACAAAGTCATCCACTAAGCCGTCCAAGGTTGACTCCAAGGCTATGAGGTACTACACGATCATCCCAACAGCATCGTCTACCTCTCCTCTAGGGCAGGCAAAAGCATAGTGACTGGTGTACGGCACGTGGCATGGCAGGTAGTGATAAGGACGAGTCTTCGTCAAGTGGAGGGTGTCTCGGAGACATGCAATTGCCTCCCTGGCTGTCATCTGAATAGCATGCCTCTCCGTAGGCATGGCTCTCCCGACGAAGCGAAGACGACGGGCCTCCGGTCACCCACCAATAAAGTGCACCGACGTCTGATGCATAGTCAGGGAGTCGCTGATCTTATGACGGTAGAACGTGTACTCGGTGCGAGTCGTCGGTCCAATCGCGATCTTGCAATGACGAAAATAAGTCGTGAAAATCCCGCGGCTCATTGGGGAACACCTGAGACGGGCAACCGATGTCAGCCATCTACACAATAAACAAATTTTCCATATAGTCATAACATACATATATGTTGACTAACAGAAAGATATTTACAATATGCAGAATAATAAAAACAGCTAATCTGGTAAGTGATCACGCCAAGGGGTTTCCTACAATTAGCCTCGCTCTCATACCAAGGTTGTGAGGACCGGTTTCCAAATGAAATAATTTATTGGAAACCAGTCTTTAATGTCACCAGTGTAGAAAAATATTTCCCAGTGATAGACTCATCTTGATATAGAAAACCAGTAGTACTTGATATTAAACAGAGTAGAACGGAGATTGCTCTACAAAATTATTACAACATGTCTATGTCTCACACAGACGGATATGTTACAGTGGTAATGGGAAAATTCTACTACTCGTAATAAAGGGGGCATGTCACATCAGAGTAATGTGACATGACAAGTACTATGACGCACAAAATGTCAGAGTGATGCTTGATGATTTATTCGTGGTGCCGGAAGCGGTGAAATAATACAGCGGCGGACTCCAAGATTGTAAGACTGTCTGGGACTCCTCTAGACGTCGAACTCGCTATCGAACTCTTCATCCATGAGATCTTCTTCATCCATATCTGGCCACATCAACAAGCGAGTGAGTGCTTCGAAAAGTATTCGCAAACAGTTTGCACAAAAGATGAGATGCATGTAGCTAAATTTTATTATGCATGGTTCATATCATAATTTATCATAATAGAGATGTTAGTAGAAGTTAAGTTAGTGGATAAGTCGGACGATAATCCTCCAGAGATATCCAAACATAAATTAAATTGTACCGATCGGGTGTGTGGAGCGATGCCTCGAAAGGTTAACAGGTAAATAAATCACCACCGTCATGCATCTTAGCGACACCATAGAAAGGTCATAAAATAAATAACAAGCCGCAGTAGGACGTCTTAGCGACACCACAGAAAGGGCACAAAATAAATAACCAGCCGCAGTCGGACGTCTTAGCGACACCACAGAAAGGACATAAAATAAATAACAAGCACAGTCGAGCGTCTTAGCAACACCACAGAAAGGGCATAAAATAAATAAAGGATTATCCGGGTGGTACAACCAACCTTTGGTATAATTTTAGAAGCAGAATATTAATAGTAAGTTTTACCACAACAGTGTTAGATATCCACAACCATTATCATTAAACCGTACTTGTTCTCCTCGAACCGTCTCTAAGACCAACACTTGACGTGTCAAACCACCGTCCTTGACCGTGGACACGGCTACTCAAATAGTTTTGACTCTGTAGAGGGTGTACTCTTTACCCATAGCTCACAGGTTCTGATAGTCCATATGACTAATCCAGCGTATGGTATTTTAGAAGCAGACGCTCAGAATAGGTACACACCATTTTAACCCTGCAAAGACTAGCATCACCCCGACTACGCTGTGAGGGAAAAACCATAAGACAGGGAGGCTCCAACCTTTACTAGCATGGGATCAAATTTACACCGCGTGCTACAAGGGAGTGCCCTCCCTCTCGGTCCCAGACTGAAACCACCCATGCCCCCTGACCGAATGACTGGATTTAGTCCAGGATCATGGATTTAGTCCAGGACCATGGATACCTACGATCGACTATGCTGAATCCTCATTCAGGAAACTGTGACAGCACAATAATGAATGTAAGACACTAACAAGACTCGATCTAGATCGATACTAGAGTTAGTACTTTCTTCCCATCACTATCATGCACTTGTCATGACCAGGCCATAACCTATCACGTTTCGCGTGACTAGGTTATCCATGACCTCTCACAACCATAACTTGCCTTTGTCATATTTTTAACTCTGTTTATGAGAGATGCAATATGCTTGATTAATGCAATGGATGGATGTTAAATTTTGTTAGTAAGCAAGCAACACATCAAAAGTTCAAACATGATTGCCTCATTCCACGTAGTCGGCATCGAGCTCGGTGAAGTTAACGTCGATGTTTCCTTCGTCAGAATCTATGTCATACAACATATACCGTCGTAACAGCTAAGTCCTAGCTAATTTCTCCAAATAATTTTTAAATAAATCTAAAAATAAACTAGACCCTCAGAGGAAGATTGTGCAAAAAGAATCAATTAAAAATCTTTTGTAGATTAATAGTTATTATCAAAACAAGATCAGGGACCATTCTGTAACAAAACAGAATCTGTCCACTGGCTAGTTTGAGAAAACTCAAAGCGCCCGAAGGGTTATGCGCCCACCCGCAGCGAAAAAAGCTTCTGGAGAAGGTGCCTTCGACGTAAACGATTCAAAAAAATAGAATTCTCACGAGGGGATCCCACCCTATCAGGTTCAAATCTCACCGATGCCAGAGGCGTGCGGTGGTCGCCGACAGCGATAGACGAAGGGGAAGGGCAAGCTGAGGCCATTTGCACACTCACCGAGTTCCTGCGCGTCGATGGGAGGTGGATTGGACTAAAAAGGATGCTCTCTGTCGATGGTGGCCTAGCTCCGGCGGGCGACGGCGTCGGTCACCACCGAATCTCACTGAAGGGATGGCCTCCGACCAAATTGGAGACCGTCTTAGGAGGAGGAGCTCGCCGGGGAGCTACTAAGAGGCTCGGGGGCTCACCTGTCCGCTTACCTTGCTCGAACGCCGTCGAAAATAGGAGCGGATCGAAGTGACCGGAGTCGGAGAAGAAGGCCTCTCCGAGGCCCTTCTCTGGCTTGGACAAGGCTTCAGAGTGAGGAGGGAATGAGGTGTTGTCGACGAGGGGTTCGATAGCAACGGAGGGGCTCTATTTATAGAAGCCCAAGAGGGGTACCGTGGAGCTTAATTCCGGCGATCAATTCCGGTGATCCAGGGGCTTAATCGGGTGGTTAGGTGGTCGGGTTAGTACCTACTCAGTACAGGGATTCCATTTTTGTTCAAAGCTTGATCAACCATCAGCGCAGGACGCGGCTCGACGATGCGGTTCATTCTATGCACGGCGGCAGCACAGGTCGTGCTCTATGCTGCCCGGGCCATGGCGATGGCAAATGCGGCGCGCACGAAGGGCTAGAGACACGCGGAGCTCACAGGGGCGATGGACGGTGCTGAAACGGTGAGGGCTGCAGCAGGGAGGCTCTAGTGGCCGCGGCAGCCGCTGCTGGTGCTGCTGCCGGAGCTAGCTGGCTTAGCCTGCAGCAGGGGGGCTCTAGTGGTCGAGGCCAGCATGCGTCCACAAGAATGTGTGGCGGGAGGATAGGCTCGAGCACAGGAGCGAGCTAACCCCCTTGATACTGCTGAGATTGACGAGGCGACAGACTGAAATGGCGAAGCACTGAAGTCTCTATTTGACTAAATCAGTTTCAGAGATAGGGCAAAAGTGCACACAAGGCATTTGATCAAATGAAACTAGCACATGGAAAAGGTTTGTGGAGCTAAAAATTTATGTGATGGCTTCTCATTGAGTGCATAGACAGTATGCAAATTTTTAGAATGTTTAAAAATGTTTAAGATAGATTTTTAATATAAATGAGATATTTTAGTCAAACTTGAGTCAAATCAAATTTGAAATTTTCAAACTTGTGAACCCAAGGTTTTTTGTGAAATGGATTGAGGGTACTAAGGTCTTCTAAGTATAGGAGTTTGGGTCTTAAATTCCAAAGGGATCTATGAGTTCCTTTGGAACTTTGCTGGAGTCAAAACTGATTACAAAAAATCCTTTTAATAGAAATAAATTATGAAAGGTTGTTGAACCCTTCTAAAACATGAAAGAAATCAATAAAATGAAAGCCTAAATGATGGAGAGGTGTCATAGGATAGAAATCAGAAGGGATGGAGGGAAAAGACATATATAAGGAGATTAACAATTGAAACTATGAAAAATTTCCCTAGGGTTTGTTAAATAATAAATAAAGTTTTCCAACCAATCATTTTGAGAAGAGACCAATAAAATCCTTTTTTAGACCCGCCAAGTTGGAGAAGAAAGTTCAAAAGATTTTCTTAAAAAGGTTTTCAACGAAACTTTAGGGTCTTTATCAAATCCATATCTTCAAATTCATTCTAAAACAACTCAAAAGTCAAAGAAATCCAATTTAAAAATCTTGGGTGTTACAATCTCGCTCGGCGACGTTGTGGATGCCGCACTCTGCCCGCGAGGAAGACGAGGAAGAAGCTGACGATGGAGACACAAACATCTCCTCCTAGATTCGGGAACGGAACAAGGGAGACAGCGAGGAGTTGCTCGCCATCCTGGACGGAGTGAAGGGGCGACGGAGGGGTGGACGACGGTGATGACGGCAGCACGGCAACTGCAACTACACTCTAAGAAGAAGCAAACGAGGAAGGGAGGGTGGCAAGGAGCCAAGAGTCGACGACCGAGAGAGGAGAGCGGCAGCGGAGGAGAGGAAGGTGGAATTGGAGAAAAAGAAATTGACCACGGAGAAGCAAGCTAGATTATTGGAATATGAGAAGCACATCTTCTTCATGGACGCATCTAACTTTGATGATAGGCAAAAGGAGTACATCAACTTTTGATGTGATCAAGTCTTGGTCAAAGAAATGATGGGCATGGGATGCATGGGAGCTACCATGGGAGGCTTGGGAGTTACCATGGGAGGCTTAGAAGGCATGGGAGCTACTATGGAAGGCTTGGGAGCTACCATGGGAGGCATGGGAGCTACCATGGGTGGCTTGGGAGTACACCTGGCCATGGGAAACCGACCCGGTCAGCCCAGCCCAACCTGGCCCAAAAACCTCAACCTGACCCAGCCCGACCTTGTCCATGGGCCAGGATCGGGCCTAGATTTTGATCCCGATGGTTCGGTTGGGCCAGGCTCAGGCTTGGTGTTTTTGCGATTTAGGGAGAATACCGGCCCTAGGCCCGACGGGCTTTTGCACTGATGGGTCGGGCTTGGCAGGCATGAGAGCTACCATGGGAGGCATGAGAACAAGCATGGGAGCCATGGGCAGCATGGGAGCACCTACATGAGGCATGTGTGTCTTGCGAGCTACCATGGGAGGCATGAGTTTCGGTCTTTCATGTGAGGCATTGAAGCACCTCGCATGATGCCGCACATGCCTTCGCATGATGCCTTTAGACATAGTGCAAACAATGTATGAGTTTCCAATGACGATGGGGGCTTAAATATGAAGAAGAAGAGGAAGATGAGAAGGGAGAAGAGGAGGAAGAAGAGAAGGAAGAAGATGGGGCATGATTGTTGATGTTTCATTCGTTTGTGTGAACTTGCTTGTGGTTAGGTGATATTTGAACTATGCGAAGAATTTGAAATGTGTTATGTTGGTCAACTCATGATTTTTCATTTTTTTTAATGTTTGAGATCTTGTTGTTTCATATTGTCAAATTGTAAGTGTTATTTCATATTTGCAAATCGTTGGTTGGGCGCGCGTGCTAGATTTTACCGCGTCAGGTGATGCGTTACAGTGACGCGCTAAATTTTGGAGTGTATGGAAAAGCAGCCACCCTCTCGTGCATGCTAAAACGCTATTTCAACGCTACAAAAAAATAGCGAGCGCGATGCCTGTTGCAGATGCTTTTAGAGTTACTCCAACACGACGACCCAACCAGATGTGCGATTTTCCACTTTTTGTCCCTTTGAATTGGTCAGGCGGACAGATACGTCTGCTTTTTCATTTGGGTCGGCTGGTGCGTCAACGGGAGGCAGACCCAAATTTTCCCACGTCCAAAAAACAAAAATGATAAACACATAGGCACGTATCGCCCAGTGCAACGGAGTGAGCGCGACACTACCTAAATGGGGATCCGTTGCGGATCCAAATGCCAACATGCAGCAGGTAGACATCTGGATACTGTTGGAAATATGCCCTAGAGGCAATAATAAATTGGTTATTATTACACTTCCTTGTTCATAATAATCGTTTATAATCAATGCTAGAATTGTACTGATTGGAAACTCAAATACATGTGTGGATACATCGACAACACACTATCCCTAGTGAGCCACTAGTTGACTAGCTCGTTGATCAAAGATGGTCAAGGTTTCTTGGCCATAGACAAGTGTTGTCACTTCATAATGGGATCACATCATTAGGAGAATGATGTGATGGACAAGACCCAAACTATAAACGTAGCATATGATCGTGTCAGTTAATTGCTACTGTTTTCTGTATGTCAATGTATCTGTTCCTATGACCATGAGATCATGCAACTCCCAGACACCGGACGAATACCTTGTGTGTATCAAACGTTGCAACGTTACTGGATGACTATAAAGGTGCTCTACAGGTATCTCTGAAGGTGTCTGTTGGGTTGGCATGGATCAAGACTGGGATTTGTCACTCCGTGTGACGGAGAGGTATCTCGTGTTGGAAATATGCCCTAGAGGCAATAATAAATTAGTTATTATTATATTTCTTTGTTCATGATAATCGTTTATTATCCATGCTATAATTGTATTGATTGGAAACACAATACTTGTGTGGATACATAGACAAAACACCGTCCCTAGTAAGCCTCTAGTTGACTAGCTCGTTGATCAAAGATGGCCAAGGTTTCCTGGCCATAGGCAAGTGTTGTTACTTGATAACGGGATCACATCATTAGGAGAATCATGTGATGGACTAGACCCAAACTAATAGATGTAGCATGTTGATCGTGTCATTTTGTTGCTACTGTTTTCTGCGTGTCAAGTATTTGTTCCTATGACCATGAGATCATATAACTCACTGACACCGGAGGAATGCTTTGTGTGTATCAAACGTCGCAAGGTAACTGGGTGACTATAAAGATGCTCTACAGGTATCTCCGAAGGTGTTAGTTGAGTTAGTATGGATCGAGACTGGGATTTGTCACTCCGTGTGACGGAGAGGTATCTCGAGGCCCACTCGGTAATACAACATCACACACAAGCCTTGCAAGCAATGTGACTTAGCGTAAGTTGCGGGATCTTGTATTACGGAACGAGTAAAGAGACCTGCCGGTAAACGAGATTGAAATAGGTATACGGATACTGACGATCGAATCTCGGGCAAGTAACATACCGAAGGACAAAGGGAATGACATACGGGATTATATGAATCCTTGGCACTGAGGTTCAAACGATAAGATCTTCGTAGAATATGTAGGATCCAATATGGGCATCCAGGTCCCGCTATTGGATATTGATCGAGGAGTCTCTCGGGTCATGTCTACATAGTTCTCGAACCCGCACGGTCTGCACACTTAAGGTTCGACGTTGTTTTATGCGTATTTGAGTTATATGGTTGGTTACCGAATGTTGTTCGGAGTCCCGGATGAGATCACGGACGTCATCAGGGTTTCCGGAATGGTCCAGAAACGAAGATTGATATATAGGATGACCTCATTTAATTACCGGAAAGTTTTCGGAGTTACCGGGAATGTACCGGGAATGACGAATGGGTTCCGGGTGTTCACCGGGGGGGCAACCCACCCCGGGGAAGCCCATAGGCCTTGGGGGTAGCGCACCAGCCCTTAGTGGGCTGGTGGGACAGCCCAAGAAGGCCCTATGTGCCATAGGAAGAAAATCAAAGAGAAAAGAAAAACAAAGGGAGGAGGTGGGAAAGGGAAGAAGGACTCCACCTTCCAAACCAAGTTGGATTTGGTTTGGAAGGGGAGACCTTCCCCCCTTGGCTCGGCCGACCCCCTTGGGGCCTCTTGAGCACCAAGGAAAGGCTCCCCCTCTTCCCCCTATATATACGGAGGTTTTAGGGCTGATTTGAGACAACTTTGCCACGGCAGCCCGACCACATATCTCCAAGGTTTTACCTCTAGATCGCGTTTCTGCGGAGCTCAGGCGGAGCCCTGCTGAGACGAGATCATCACCAACCTCCGGAGCGCCGTCACACTGCCGGAGAACTCTTCTACCTCTCCGTCTCTCTTGCTGGATCAAGAAGGCCAAGATCATCGTCGAGCTGTACGTGTGCTGAACGCGGAGGTGCTGTCCGTTCGGCACTAGATCGTGGGACTGATCGCGGTACGGTTTGCGGGGCGGATCGAGGGACGTGAGGACGTTCCACTACATCAACCGCGTTCACTAACGCTTCTGCTTTACGGTCTACAAGGGTACGTAGATCACACATCCCCTCTCATAGATGGACATCACCATGATAGGTCTTCGTGCGCGTAGGAAAATTTTTGTTTCCCATGCGACGTTCCCCAACAGTGGCATCATGAGCTAGGTTCATGCGTAGATGTCTTCTGGAGTAGAACACAAAAGTTTTTGTGGGCGGTGATGTGCATTTTGCTGCCCTCCTTAGTCTTTTCTTGATTCCACGGTATTGTTGGATCGAAGCGGCTTGGACCGACATTACTCGTACGCTTACGAGAGACTGGTTTCATCGCTACGAGTAACTCCGTTGCTCAAAGATGACTGGCGGGTGTCAGTTTCTCCAACTTTAGTTGAATCGGATTTGACCGAGGAGGTCCTTGGATGAGGTTAAATAGCAACTCATATATCACCGTTGTGGTGTTTGCGTAAGTAAGATGCGATCCTACTAGATACCCATGGTCACCACGTAAAACATGCAACAACAAAATTAGAGGACGTCTAACTTGTTTTTGCAGTGTATGCTTGTGATGTGATATGGCCAACGATGTGATGTGATATATTGGATGTATGAAATGATCATGTTGTAATAGTTAATATCGACTTGCACGTCGATGGTACGGCAACCGGCAGGAGCCATAGGGTTGTCTTTAAACTAACGTTTGTGCTTGCAGATGCGTTTACTATATTGCTAGGACGTAGCTTTAGTAGTAATAGCATGAGTAGCACGACAACCCCGATGGCGACACGTTGATGGAGATCATGATGATGGAGATCATGGTGTGACGCCGGTGACAAGAAGATCGTGTCGGTGCTTTGGTGATGGAGATCAAGAAGCACGTGATGATGGCCATATCATGTCACTTATGAATTGCATGTGATGTTAATCCTTTTTTTGCACCTTATCTTGCTTAGAACGACGGTAGCATTATGAGGTGATCTCTCACTAAAATTTCAAGACGAAATTGTGTTCTCCCCGACTGTGCACCATTGCGACAGTTCTTCGTTTCGAGACACCACGTGATGATCGGGTGTGATAGACTCAACGTTCACATACAACTGGTGCAAAATAGTTGCACACGCAGAACACTCGGGTTAAGCTTGACGAGCCTAGCATGTGCAGACATGGCCTCGGAACACATGAGACCGAAAGGTCGAGCATGAATCGTATAGTTGATATGATTAGCATAGAGATGCTTACCACTGAAACTATTCTCGACTCACGTGATGATCGGACTTGAGATAGTGGATTTGGATCATGTACCACTCAAATGACTAGAGATATGTACTTTTTGAGTGGGAGTTCTTAAGTAATATGATTAATTCAACTAATTATCATGAACATAGTCTAATGGTCTTTGCGAATTACGATGTAGCTTGCGCTATAGCTCTACTGTTTTTATATGTTCCTAGAGAAAATTTAGTTGAAAATTGATAGTAGCAAACTTTGCAGACTGAGTCTGTAAAACCGAGGATCGTCCTCGTTGCTGCGTAGAAGGCTTATGTCCTTAATGCACCACTCGGTGTGCTGCACCTCGAGCGTCGTCTGTGGATGCTGTGAACATCCGACATACACGTTTCTGAGGACTACACGATAGTTCAGTGCAAAATACTTAATGGCTTAGAGGCAAGGCGCCAAAGACGTTTTGAAACGTCGCGGAACATAAATGATGTTCTAAAGAGATGAAATTGTGATTTCATGCTTGTGCCCTTGTTAAGAGGTACAAGACCTCCGACAAGATTCTTTGTCCACAAAGTAAAGGAGAAAAGCTCAATCGTTGAGCGTGTGCTCGGATTGTCTGAGTACGACAATCACTTGGATTAAGTGGGAGTTAATCTTCCAGATGAGATAGTGATGGTTCTCCAAAGTCACTGCCACCAAGCTGTGAGAGCTTCGTGATGAACTATAACATATCAAGGATAGATACAATGATCCTTGAGCGATTCGCGATGTTTGACACTGCGAAAGTAGAAATCAAGAAGGAGCATCAATAGTTGATGGTTTGTAAAACCACTAAGTTTCAAGAAAGGCAAGGGCTAGAAGGGATACTTCGTGAAACGGCAAAACAGTTGCTGCACTAATGAAGAGACCCAAGATTAAACACAAACCCGAGACTAAGTGCTTCTGTAATGAGGGGAACAGTCACTGAGGCGGAGCAACTCTAGATACTTGGTAGATAAGAAGGCTGGCAAAAGTCGAAAGAAGTATATTTGATATACATGATGTTGATGTGTGCTTTACTAGTACTCCTAGGAGCATGAGGGTATTGTATACCGGTTTGGTTGCTAAGTGATTAGTAACACAAAATGAAAGCTACGGCATAAACGGAGACTAGCTAAAGGAGAGGTGACGATACGTGTTGGAAGTGTTTCCAAGGTTGATATGATCAAACGTCGCACGCTCCCTCTACCATCGGGATTGGTGTTAAACCTAAATAATTGTTATTTGGTGCTTGCGTTAAGCATGAACATGATTGGATCGTGTTTATTGCAATACGATTATTCATTTAAAGAGAATAATGGTTACTCTATTTTCTTGAATAATCACCTTCAATGGTTTATTGAATCTCGATCGTAGTGTTACACATGTTCATAATATTGATGCCAAAAGATACGAGGTAATGATGATAGTACCACTTACTTGTCGCACTGCCGCTTGAGTCTTGTTGGTATAAATTGCATGAAGAGGCTCCATGTTGATGGATCTTTATACTCACTTGATTTTGAATCACAAGTGACATTCAAATCATACCACATGAGCAAGGCCTTGTTTTCATTGAGATGAAATAAGATAGTAACTTGTTGGAAGTGATACATGATGTATGCAGTCCAATGGGTGCTGAGGCACGCAGTGGATATCATTATGTTCTTACTTCAATGACGATTTGAGTAGATACTAGAGTATTTGCTTAATGAATCACAAGTCTGAAATATTGAAAAGTTCAATTCTGTTTCCGAGTGAAGTTCGTCGTAACAAGAGGATAAACTGTCTACGGTATGATCATAGAAATGAATATCTGAGTTACGAGTTTTGGTACGCAGTTAAGACAATGTGGAAATTGTTTCGCAGTTCATGCCACCTAGAACATCATAGTGTGATGATGTGTCTGAACGTCATAGCCACACACTATTTGGGATGGTGCATGCTATGATGTCTCTTATCGAATTACCACTATCGTTTATGGGTTAAGCATTAGAGACAACCGCATTCACTTTAAAAAGGGCACCACGTATTTCCGTTGAGATGACACAGTATAGACTGAGGTTTAGAGAAATCTAAACTGTTGTTTCTTGAAAGTTCGGGGTTTCGACACTTATGTGAAAAAGTTTCAGTCTGATAAGCTCGAACCCAAAGCGGATAAATGCATCTTCATAGGATATCCAAAACAGTTGGGTACATCTCCTATCTCAGATCCGAAAGCAAAGTGTTTGTTTCTAGAAACGGATCCTTTCTCGAGGAAAGGTTTCTCTCGAAAGAATTGACTGGGAGGGTGGTGGAACTTGATAAGGTTATTGAACCATCACTTCAACCAGTGCGTAGCAGGGCACAGGAAGTTGTTCCTGTGGCGCCTACACCAATTGAAGTGAAAGCTGATGATGGTGATCATCGAGCATCGGATCAAGTTACTACAAACCTCGTAGGTTGACAAGGTCACGTACTACTGCTGAGTGGTACGGTAACCCTGTCTTGCAGGTCATGTTGTTGAGCAACAGTGAACCTACGAGTTATGGGGAAAGCAATGGTGGGCCGGATTCCGACAAATGGCTGGAGGCCATGAAATCCGAGAGAGGATCCATGTATGAAAACAAAGTGTAGACTTTGGAAGAACTACTTGATGGTCATAGGACTATTGAGTAAAGATGGATCTTTAAAAGGAAGACAGACGATGATAGTGATAAGTCACTATTAAAGCTCGACTTGTTGCAAAGATGTTTCTGACAAGATCAAATAGTTGACTATGATAAGACTTTCTCACTCGTAGCGATGCTGAAAGTATGTTAGAATTATGTTAGTAGTTGCTGCATTATTTATGAAATATTGCACATAGGATGTCAAAACATTGTTTCCTCGACGGTTTCCTTGAGCAAACATTGTATGTGATACAACCAGGAGGTTTTGTCGATCCTAAAGATACTAGCAAGTATGCAAGCTCCAGCGATCCTTCAATGGACTGGTGCAAGCATCTCGGAGCTGGAATATACACTTTGATGAGGTGATCAAAGATTTTGGGTTTGTACAAGGTTTATGAGAAACTTGTATTTCCAAAGAAGTGAGTGGGAGCACTATAGAATTTCTGATAAGTATATGTGGTTGACATATTGTGGATCAAAAGTAATGTAGAATTTATGTAAAGCATACAAGGTTGTTTGAAAGGAGTTTTCAAAGGAATACCTGGATTGAGCTACTTGAACGTTGAGCATGAAAGATCTATGGAGATAGATCGAAAACGCTTAATAGAAGTTTCAACAAAATGCATGCCTTGACAAGTTTTGAAGGAGTTCAAAATAGATTAGCAAAGAAGGAGTTCTTGGTTGCGTTGTGGGGTGTGAATTTGAGTAAGACTCTAAACCCGACCACGACAGAATAAAGAGAATAGACAAAGGTCGTCTTCTATGCCTTAGCCGTAGACTCTAAAGTATGCCATGCTGAGTACCGCACCTGATGTGTGCCTTAACTCAAAGTCTGTTGAGAGGTATAGAGAGTGATCCATGATTGAATCACTAGCAGCGGTCAAAAATTATCCTTAGTAACTGATGGACTAAGGAATTTTTCTCGATTATGGAGGTGGTTAAAGAGTTCGTCGTAAAGGGTTACATCGATGCAAGCTTTGACACTAATCCGAATAAGTATGAGTAGTGAAACGGATTCGTATAGTAGAGTAGATGTTTGGAGTATTTCCGAATAGCACATAGTAGCAGCATCTATAAGATGACATAAAGATTTCTAAATAACACACGGATCTGAAAGTTTCAGAACCGTTGACTGAAACCTCTCTCACGAGCAAGACGTGATCAGACCCCATAACTATATGGGTATTGGATTCGTTGGAATCACATGGTGATGTGAACTAGATTATTGACTCTAGTGCAAGTGGGAGACTGTTGGAAATATGCCCTAGAGGCAATAATAAATTAGTTATTATTATATTTCTTTGTTCATGATAATCGTTTATTATCCATGCCATAATTGTATTGATTGGAAACACAATACTTGTGTGGATACATAGACAAAACACCGTCCCTAGTAAGCCTCTAGTTGACTAGCTCGTTTATCAAAGATGGCCAAGGTTTCCTGGCCATAGGCAAGTGTTGTTACTTGATAACGGGATCACATCATTAGGATAATCATGTGATGGACTAGACCCAAACTAATAGGCGTAGCATGTTGATCGTGTCATTTTGTTACTACTGTTTTCTGCGTGTCAAGTATTTGTTCCTATGACCATGAGATCATATAACTCACTGACACCGGAGGAATGCTTTGTGTGTATCAAACGTCGCAAGGTAACTGGGTGACTATAAAGATGCTCTACAGGTATCTCCGAAGGTGTTAGTTGAGTTAGTATGGATCGAGACTGGGATTTGTCACTCCGTGTGACGGAGAGGTATCTCGAGGCCCACTCGGTAATACAACATCACACACAAGCCTTGCAAGCAATGTGACTTAGTGTAAGTTGCGGGATCTTGTATTACGGAACAAGTAAAGAGACTTGCCGGTAAACGAGATTGAAATAGGTATACGGATACTGACGATCGAATCTCGGGCAAGTAACATACCGAAGGACAAAGGGAATGCCATACGGGATTATATGAATCCTTGGCACTGAGGTTCAAACGATAAGATCTTCGTAGAATATGTAGGATCCAATATGGGCATCCAGGTCCCGCTATTGTATATTGATCGAGGAGTCTCTCGGGTCATGTCTACATAGTTCTCGAACCCGCACGGTCTGCACACTTAAGGTTCGACGTTGTTTTATGCGTATTTGAGTTATATGGTTGATTACCGAATGTTGTTCGGAGTCCCGGATGAGATCACGGATGTCACGAGGGTTTCCGGAATGGTCCAGAAACGAAGATTGATATATAGGATGACCTCATTTGATTACCGGAAGGTTTTCGGAGTTACCGGGAATGTACCGGGAATGACGAATGGGTTCCGGGTGTTCACCGGGGGGGCAACCCACCCCGGGGAAGCCCATAGGCCTTGGGGGTAGCGCACCAGCCCTTAGTGGGCTGGTGGGACAGCCCAAGAATGCCCTATGCACCATAGGAAGAAAATCAAAGAGAAAAAAAAGGAGGAGGTGGGAAAGGGAAGAAGGACTCCACCTTCCAAACCAAGTTGGATTCGGTTTGGAAGGGGAGACCTTCCCCCCTTGGCTCGGCCGACCCCCTTGGGGCCTCTTGAGCCCCAAGGCAAGGCTCCCCCTCTTCCCCCTATATATACGGAGGTTTTAGGGCTGATTTGAGACAACTTTGCCACGGCAGCCCGACCACATATCTCCACGGTTTTACCTCTAGATCGCGTTTCTGCGGAACTCGGGCGGAGCCCTGCTGAGACGAGATCATCACCAACCTCCGGAGCGCAGTCACGCTGCCGGAGAACTCTTCTACCTCTCCGTCTCTCTTGCTGGATCAAGAAGGCCGAGATCATCGTCGAGCTGTACGTGTGCTGAACGCGGAGGTGCCGTCCGTTCAGCACTAGATCGTGGGACTGATCGCGGGACGGTTCGCGGGGCGGATCGAGGAACGTGAGGACGCTCCACTACATCAACCGCATTCACTAACGCTTCTGTTGTACGGTCTACAAGGGTACGTAGATCACACATCCCCTCTCGTAGATGGACATCACCATGATAGGTCTTCGTGCGCGTAGGAAAATTTTTGTTTCCCATGCGACGTTCCCCAACATCTCGGGGCGCACTCGGTAATACAACATCATAAACAAGCCTTGCAAGCAATGTGACTAAAGAGTTAGCCACGGGATCTTGTGTTATGGGATGAGTAAAGAGACTTGCTGGTAACGAGATTGAACTAGGTATGGAGATACCGACGATCGAATCTCGGGCAAGTAACATACCGAAGGACAAAGGGAACAGCATATGGGATTAACTGAATCCTTGACATAGAGGTTCAACCAATAGAGATCTTCGTAGAATATGTAGGATCCAATCTGGACATCCATGTCCTGCTATTGGTTATTGACCAGGGAGTGTCTCGGGTCATGTCTGCATAGTTATCAAACCCGTAGGGTGTGCACAATTAAGGTTCGGTGATGTTTTGGTACAGTTTAGTTATAGGTGTTGGTGACCGAAGGTTGTTGGGAGTCCCGGATGAGATCCTGGTCATCATGAGGAGCTCCGGAATGGTTCGAATGTAAAGACTGATATATAGGAAGTCCTGTTTTGGTCATCGGAAAGGTTTCGGGCTCATCGGTAGTGTACCAAGAGTGCCGGGAGGGTACCGGTGGACCACCGGGAGGGGTGTGACGACCCAAGGGCTTCATGGGCTATGACAGGAGGTGGACCAACCCTTGGTGGGCTGACCAAACCCTCCACTAAAGACCCATGCGGCTAAGAGTGGAGGGATAAGGCAAGAAAGCTTAAAAGGAAAGGAGGAAGAGTCCTTCCAAGGGAGTCCACCTCCCTTGTGGGAGGAGGACTCTCCCTTAGCTTCGAACGAACCTCTCCTCCTTGGAGGATGGGCCAAGGCAGCCTCCCCTCTCCCTCCTCCTATATATACTAGAGGTATTGAGGGTTTTTGACTACACAGAAATCAGCCACGGCTGCCTCTCTCTCTAGATCTATTTCTCCTCTAGTCTAGTTCGGCAGTGCTTAGGCGAAGCCCTGCTGGATTAGTTCACCACCACCACCACCACGCCGTTGTGCTAGAGAACTCATCTATCTCTCCGCCCCATCTTGCTGGTTCAAGAAGGCAGGGATCGTCATCGAGCTGTACGTGTGCTGAACGAGGATGTGCCATCCGTTCGGCACTATATCGGGATGGATCGTGATGGGATCGCAGACGGATCGGGATGAGATCGCGGTACGGGCTGCGATTTGGATAGCGAAGATGTTCCACTACATCAACCGCATTATATACGCTTCCGCTTAGCGATCTACAAGGATATGTGGATCCAATCTCCCTCTCGTATATTATCATCACCATGATAGGTCTTCATGTGCATAGGAATTTTTTTCTTTCCCATGCAACATTCCCCAACAGTGGCATCATGAGCTAGGTTCATGCGTAGATGATATCTCGAGTAGAACACAAAAGGGTTTGTGGGTGTTCATGTTCAATTTGATGCCCTCCTTAGTCTTTTCATGATTCGGCGGTATTGTTGGATTGAAGCGGCCCGGACCAACTTTACCCGTACGCTTACGAGAGACCGGTTTCATCGACTGACATGCAACTTGTTGCATAAAGATGACTCGCGGGTGTTTGTTTCTTCAACTTTAGTTTAATCGTATTTTACCAAGGCGATCCTTGGAGAAGGTTAAATAGATATTTGCATATCACCTTTGTGGCTTTGCGTAAGTAAGATGCGATCATACTAGATATCCATAGCAGCCACGTAAAACATGCAACAACAAATTAGAGAACGTCTAACTTGTTTTCGCAGGGTATGCATGTGATGTTGTAGCGACCTGACTCAAAACGAGTCAAGCCTCTATGTATCTGTGCCATCCCTGGATCAGTATGCTGGCACACACAGCACATCAACATATATATCAAAGTGCAATCACATGTAAATAACGTAACTGATATATACCTCAAAATCTCAGCGGAAATAGTCAAGGGAGTGGAGTCCCAATAATCACCAACGACAGGTTGAGTGCAGACCGTAATCCTGAATCATACACTTACTCGTCGAAGAAAATATCAGCAACATAAGACGTTGCAGACGTGTAGGTCAGCATATTGAATATGCCGCAATTCACAAAAGAGAGGGGTGAAAATATCATCTATACTATATGCATATATGGTAGGTGGGGTTGTAAATTTTTAGCGGAAAGCAAAGTTTTCTCCTACAACAGGAGAGGGCTAAAAGAAAAAATATTACTACATGGTTGGTTGTTAATGAGAAGGTTCCACCAACCATTTCTCATACCCAAGTTATAAATATTACCCACATCAATAAGTTAATGGTGTTGAGAATTCCTGATAGTTCAATTCTTTGGCTCAAGTTGTCCATGACTGTGAACACGGCTAATCGATTAGGTTTGAGTACTCTGCAGAGTTTTGCACAGGTTCCCCACAAGATTTGATCGCCTCCGTTGAAGTCCTCGCACTTCAAGGTGTTTGAGAACCGGATGATCAAAACATGGTCTTTCAACGGGTTCCTCTGAGCCTCTGTCGGTGCCCATCCAATCCTACCGTTCTTCTACATCTTGTAGCACCGCCCGTCCAGAGTCACCACGTTGTCCAACCAAGCCAGAGCCCATAATGACTTGTGGCTGTGCAAGTAAGCCTTGGTCTGGAAATATCCATCCATCTCTTTGAGCCTGGGTGAAGCTTCCACAAGATGTCATGGCGCTTCTCCATGCATCCCGGGTCCTCCGCTGGTTTTCCCAGGGAGCCCATATGAACCGTCCTTCACCCAGAGGTATATTTTGTTATCAGGTCTTGCGAGTCTTGGAGTCTTTAGGTCTTGATTATTAAGTTTCTCACAACACTCGTGATAAACACTCAACCAAACCCCGTCTACTAGGAGCATAGCAAAAATAACGTCCCGGCCAAAGTAACAAGGGTTTAGGGGTGCCTATTATAGCATACTACTCAATAACCAAAGTTTCCAAGTACCTACTTGCATGCAATGGGTGAAGAAGGTTGTAACTAATGCAATAAAACCATAGCTAAAATATGATCAATGTGAACTTGCGTGGCATTACTTGATGAAGATAGTCGCTCTCATAATCCTGATAATTCTACTCGCCACACTCCGAGCAATCTATCGTAAACGAAGAGCATTCAATAAACATTCATGCCAAAAGGAAGAATCAAAAGAACATAAGAACAAAACATGTCTTGGTGCAAAATACAACATACTAAGGTTTAATAAAAAAATAGGGCCTTATGGTGTTGTAAAAGGAAAGGTGAAAGGGTCAACTCAAAAGAGTCAAAGGATGATCAACTATTGCTATATAAGCTCGACTTGCATACACTATGGGAGATGATAAAAAATATTGGGAGAACAACATGAATGTTGTTTGACAAATAGTAAGACATAAGAATTTATTTGTAGAAAGAATTTCTTGAAATGGAGCACTACAACTACAACACAAGTTATAGCGAATTGAAGTATGAATTGAATTTGCATTCAGAAGGTTCAAATAAGTTGAACTGAAGTACGATGGTTATGTACAAAAATATATGACATGAGTATTTAGGGGTAAAAGGAATCAATTGAAAAGGTGTTACGATTTGCAAGACAAGATCAAATGAATGTTCGAGTACAAATTTGAATCGCTCAAATTTGTAAGGTTCAAAGGTCGAAACTAATGATGCTACTAGATATAGGAGATCAATATGAACATGTAGAAAAAAAGAATTACTAGATTTGAAATAGCGGATCAAAAGATACAAATACTTCAATATAACATTGAATCAGCTTAGAACGATGTGAACACTTTTGGGAACTAATAGATAAATCTGTTTTGATCAAAAATATAATTTGAAAAGTTAAAACTAATGATATAAACGGGAAGATTACTTTGATACGAATCTGATGCAATTGGATTTATCTAAAACGGAGCTACGGATAAAAAGGTATGATCAAAAGAAGTTTGAATATGAGTGTGAACAAATTTCGAAATTTCAAAATTTCAAAAAGTTTATATGATAGGTTCACCGGATAGGTGGGATCAAGACGAAACTCTAGGCGTTGGTTTCATCTAATTCGGATAAACGAGTAAGAAGTTATGGCTATTTGAAAAATCAGGGACAAGCTGTTTACGGAAGAAAAGTGCTATGTCTAAAAGAATTCTAGACGACTAATTGATAAATCTAATTACTCTACCGTATACTAGTGTAGGAATACTAGTCTAGAAATAATAAACTACGAGAGTATAAAAGAAAAATTCAAAGAGAAATACCTTTAGAATGGAGAGTAAGAATTAATTCCAAAGAGGAGACCACTTCGAGAAATCCCGTCGGAGAGAAGAAATATTTTTATTTCATAAATCTAGTTAAACCAAAAGATTGATTTAACCACAAGTAGATGATTTTTAGATGCTCCTATGGATCTATATTTATAGGTGGAAAGAAGATCTAAAGATCACTAGATACGCAATGTGGGACTAAACATATACGAAAAGAGGAGAGAGAAAGGAGCCGCATGGGCCAAACCCTAATCGGCCGGCCTCACGAGGCAAATCGGCCAGCCTTGGATTTTCTTTTAATTTCGCATGAACAATGTTCGTGGTGAATAGTGCTTTTTTATTTTTGAAAATAAACATCGAAAAAATATAAATGAAATTAAGAGAATATTTTATATAGACATATTATATATCAAAATTTTCAGAATAAAATTTCCTACAACATGAACATATTTTCAAGACCAAATAAAAATATTTTTTAAAAAATTATTTTTTTGCAATAACTTTAAAATGAAAAAGAATTTGAATTTCAAATAAATTGCAAATACTTAAAAATTGAATCAAGACATTGTCTCCGATTTTGGAGTGTCATTTTCCTCCTCTCATTTCATTTTTTTTATCAGAGGGTTTTGAAAATATTCAAAATCAAAATTGAATAGGGATTCAAAATAGAAAATTTTGGGAAAGTCATTTTATTCCCTCTCATTAAATTTTTAAAAAGTTTCAAATTCCACTAAATTTCAAACAACAAATCACACATCATTCAAGAAAAAAAAATCCTAATTATTTATTTGTTATAACATTCCAAAATTATAATTTTGGGATGTTACAGATGTGATATGGCCAAATACATGATATGATATATTGGATGTATGAGATGATCATGTTGTAATAGTTAAATATCGACTTGCACGTCGATGCTACGACAACCGGCAGGAACCATAGGGTTGTCTTTAAACTAACGTTTGTGCTTGCAGGTGCTTTTACTATATCGCTAGGTAGTACCTTTAGTAGTAATAGCATAAATAGCGCAACAAGCTCGATGGCGGCACGATGATGGAGATCATGGTGCGACGCTGGTGACGATGGAGATCATGTCGGCCCTTTGGTGATGGAGATCAAGAAGCACAAGTTCATGGTCATATCATGTCACTTATGATTTGCATGTGATATTAATACTTTTGTGCATCTTATTTTGCTTAGAACGACGGTAGCATTATAAGGTGATCCTTCACTAAAATTTCAAGATAAAATCGTGTACCTTTGCGATAGTTCATCGTTTCGGGACACCACGTGATGATCGAGCGTGATAGACTCAATATTCACATACAAGGGGTGCAAAACAGTTGCACACGCGGAACACCCGGGTTAAACTTGAAGAGCCTAGCATGTATAGACATGGCCTAGGAACACAAGAGACCGAAAGGTCGAGCATGAATCATATAGTTGATTTGATCAACATGGAGATGTTCACCATTGAAGCTAAACTCTACTCACGTGATGATCGGACTTGAGTTAGTGAATTTGGATCATGCGACACTCGAATGACTAGAGGGATGTCAATTTGAGTAGGTTTTCTTAAGTAATATGATTAATTGAACTCATTATCACGAGCATAGTCAAAAGGGCTTTGCAAATTATGTTGTAGCTTGCGCAGTATCTCTACTATTTTTTATATGTTCCTAGAGAAAATTTAGTTGAAAGATGATAGTAGCAATTATGCGGACTCGGTCCGTAAACTGAGGATTGTCCTCATTGCTGGGTAGAAGGGTTATGTCCTTATTGCACCGCTCAGTGTGCTGAACCTCGAGCATTGTCTGTGGATGTTGCGAACATGTGACATACACGTTTTTTATGACTACGTGATAGTTTAGTGCGTAATGCTTAAACGGCTTAGAATTGGGGCACCGGAAACGTTTTGAACGTCATGGAACATATGAGATGTTCCAAGAGATGAAATTAGGATTTCATTCTCGTGCCCTTGTTCAGAGGTATGAGACCTCCGACAAGATTCTTTGTCTACAAAGTAAGTGAGAAAAGCTCAATTGTTGAGCATGTGCTTAGACTGTCTGAGTGCTACAATCACTTGAATCGAGTGGGAGTTAATCTTCCAAATGAGATAGTGATGGTTCTCCAAAGTCACTGCCACCAAGCTACTAGAGTTTCATGATGAACTATAACAAATCAGGGATAGAGATGATGATCCTTGATTTATTCGCGATGTTTGACACCGTGAAGGTAGAAATCAAGTAGGAGCATCAAGTGTTGATGGTTAGTAAAACCACTAGTTTCGAGAAGGGCAGGGGTAAGAAGGGATACTTCATGAAAGGCAAACCAGCTGCCGCTCTAGTGGAGAAACCCAAGGTTAAACCCAAACCTGAGACTAAGTGCTTCTATTATGAGGGAAACGGTCACTGGAGCGGAACTACCCTAGTTACTTGGTAAATGAGAAGGCCAGCGAAGTCGACAAAAGTATAATGGATATACATGATATTGATGTGTACTTTACTAGTACTCCTAAGTAGCACCGGGGTATTAGATACCGCCTCGGTTGCTAAGTGTTAGTAACTCGAAATAAAAGCTACGGAATAAACGGAGACTAGCTAAAAGTGAGGTGATGATGTGTGTTGGAAGAAATTTCAAGGTTGATGTGATCAAACATCACACGCTCCCTCTACCATCGGGATTAGTGTTGAACCTAAATAAATGTTATTTGGTTGAGCATGAGCAACATTGGATCATGTTTATTGCAATACGATTATTCATTTAAAGAGAATAATGGTTATTCTATTTTCTTGAATAAATACCTTCAATGTTTTATTGAATCTCGATCATAGTGATACACATGTTCTTAATATTTGATACCAAAAGATACAAAGTAGTAATGATAGTACCACTTACTTGTGGCACTGCCGCTTGAGTCATATTGGTGTAAAACACATGAAGAAGCTCCATACTGATGGATCTTTGGACTCACTCGTTTTTTGAATCGTTTGAGACATGTGAACCATGCCTATTGGTGTGAACGCATGAAGAAACTCCATGTAGATGGATCGTTTGGAGTCACTTGATTTTAATCACTTGAGACATGCAAATCATGGGCAAGATGACTAAAAGCCTCGTTTTCCAGTGAGACATAACAAGAAAGAAACTTGTTGGAATTAATACATTTTGATGTATGCAATCCAATGAGTGTTGAGGCACGAAGTGGATATCGTTGTTCTCTTACTTCACAGATGATTTCAGTGGATACAAGTGTATTTGTTTAATGAAACAAACGTCTAAATTATTGAAAGGTTCAAGTAATTTCGGAGTGAAGTTGAAGATCGTCGTGACAAGAGGATAAAGTGTCTACTATATGATCATAGAGATGAATGTCTGAGTTGTGAGTTTGATGCACAATTAAAACAATTGTGAAAATTGTTTCACATCTCATGCCACCTGGAACACCATAGTGTGATGGTGTGTCCGAACGTCATAGCCGCGCCCTATTCGATATGGTGCATACTATGATGTCTCTTATCGAATTACCACTATCGTTTATGGGTTAGGCATTAGAGACAACCGCCTTCACTTTAAATAGGACACCACGTAATTCTGTTATGATGACACCGTATGAACTATGGTTTGAAGAAAACGTAAACTGTCATTTCTTACAAGTTTGGGACTACGACGCTTATGTGAAAAAGTTTCACTCTGATAAGCTCGAGCCCAAAGCGGATATATGCATCTTCATAGGATACCCAAAACAATTGGGCATACCTCCTATCTCAGATCCAAAACCAAAGTGTTTGTTTTTAGGAAACGGGTCCTTTCTCGAGAAATAGTTTCTCTCGAAAGAATTGAGTGGGAGGATGGTGAAACTTGATGAGGTTGTTGAATCGTCACTTCAACCAGTGTGTAGCAGGGCACAGGAAGTTGTTCCTATGGCGCCTACACGAATGGAAGTGGAAGCTGGTGATAGTGATCATGAAGCTTCCGGATCAAGTTACTACAAAACCTCGTAGGTCGACAAGGTCACGTACTGCTCGAGAGTGGTACGATAACCCTATCTTGGAGGTCATGTTGTTGGACAACAATGAACCTACGAGCTATGGAGAAGCGTTGGTGGGCCTGGATTCCGACAAATGGCTCGAGGCCATGAAATCCGAGAGAGGATCCATGTATGAAAACAAAGTGTGGAATTTGGAAGAACTACTTGATGGTCGTAAGACTGTTAAGTACAGATGGATCTTTAAAAGGAAGACAGACGATGATGGTGGAATGTCGCCATTAAGAAAGCTCAACTTGTCGCAAAGATGTTTCCGACAAGTTCAAAGAGTTGACTATGATGATATTTTCTTACTCGTAGCGATGCTAAATGTCTATTGGAATAATGTTAGCAGTTGATGCATTATTTATGAAATCTTGCACATAGGATGTCAAAACATTGTTTCCTCGACGGTTTCCTTGAGGAAAGGTTGTATGTGATACAACCAGAAGATTCTCTCGATCCTAAGGATGCTAACAAGTATGCAAGCACCAGCGATCCTTCTATGGACTAGAGCAAGCATCTCGGAGTTGGACTAAGTACTTTGATGAGTGATCAAAGTTTTTGGGTTTATACAAGGCTTGTGAGACACTTGTATTTCGAAAGAGTGAGTGGGAGCACTATAGAATTACTGATGAGTATATGTGGTTGAAATATTGTTGATCGAAAATAATATAGAATTTTTGGAAAGCATAAATGGTTGTTTGAAAGGAGTTTTTCAAAGGAAAACCTGGATTAAGTTACTTGAATATTGAGCATCAAGATCTATGGAGATACATCAAAGCGCTTAAAAGAACTTTCAACGAAATGCATGCCTTGACAAGTTTTTTGAAGGAGTACAAAATAGATCAGCAATGAAGGAGTTCTTGGCTCTGTTGTAAGGTGTGAATTTGACTAAGACTCAAAATCCGACTATGGCGGAAGAAAGAGAAAGGACGAAGGTCGACCCTATGACTTAGCCATAGGCTCTAAAGTATGTCATGTTGTGTACCGCACTTGATGTGTGTGTTGACATGAGTCTGTCAAGGGGTACAAAGAGTGATCCATGATTGAATCGCTGAACAGCGGTCAAAGTTATCCTTAGTAACTAGTGGACTGAGAAATTTTCTCGATTATGGAGGTGATTGAAGAGTCCGTCGTAAAGAGTTACGTCGATGCAAGCTTTAACACTAATCCGGATGACTCTGAGTAGTAAACCGGATACGTATAGTGGAGCAGTTATTTGAAATAGTTCAAAATGGCGCATGGTAGCAGCATCTATAGGATGACATAGAGATTTATAAAGAACACATGGATTTGAAAGGTTCAGACCTGTTGACTAAACACCTCTCTCACAAGCAAGACATGATCGAACCCCAGAACTATATGGGTGTTAGATTCATTACAATCACATAGTGATGTGAACTAGATTATTGACTCTAGTACAAGTGGGAGACTGTTGGAAATATGCCCTAGAGGCAATAATAAATTGGTTAATATTACATTTCCTTCTTCATAATAATCGTTTATTATCCATGCTATAATTGTATTGATTGGAAACTAAAATACATGTGTGGATACATAGACAACACACTATCCCTAGTGAGCCTCTAGTTGACTAGCTCGTTGATCAAAGATGGTCAAGGTTTCGTGGCCATAGACTAGTGTTTTCACTTGATAACGGGATCACATCATTAGGAGAATGATATGATGGACAAGACCCAAACTATAAACGTAGCATATGATCGTGTCAGTTTATTGCTACTATTTTTTGCATGTCAATGTATGTGTTCCTATGACCATGAGATCATGCAACTCCCGGACACCGGAGGAATACCTTGCGTGTATCAAACATCGCAACGTTACTGGGTGACTATAAAGGTGCTCTACAGGTAACTCCGAAGGTGTCTGTTGGGTTGGCATGGATCAAGACTGAGATTTGTCACTCCGTGTGACGGAGAGGTATCTCGGGGCCCACTCGGTAATACTACATCACAAAGAAGCTTTGCAAGCAATGTGACTAAAGAGTTAGCCATGGGATCTTGTGTTACGGAACGAATAAAGAGACTTGCTGGTAACGAGATTGAACAAGGTATGGAGATACCGGCGATCGAATCTCGGGCAAGTAACATACCGAAGGAGAAAGGGAACAGCATACGGGATTAAATGGATCCTTGACATAGAGGTTCAACCGATAGAGATCTTCATAGAATATGTAGGAGCCAATGATGACGACATCAACACCATTGTTACACCCACAACCCCAGCTGCTATACATACTCGACCAGTTACTAGAGCTCGTGCACGCCAATTGAATTACCAGGTACTTTCGTTTCTTGGGAATACTTCTAATGTTCATGAACATATGATGCTGCCTAAGTTAGATACTTATGGTGTGCTCATGAATGGAGGACCTAGCATGGACAAGAAGGATATCCATTGGAGCGGGATCAAGCATGGAGAAGAAGGTGCACGCGCGGGAGAAAACAATGCAGCTTCCACTGGTGATTTTCGCACTCTAAAGTCATCATAAGGAGAGCATGAAGGCTTTGGACGAAATATTCAAGACGCCACTTCATAAATTTCTTCCATAGGGTATTATAGGTGTTGCGCCACCTTATTTTTGGTCAAGGCCATGTAATTTCGAAATACCATAATATAGGCTATTTTTAGTCTCCATGTGTGGGGAAACCGAGTTTAGGAATGTTTTCGGACCCCTCCTCCAAGGTTCATGAAATTGCCTCTCTATTCCCTCATATATACAACCCTTAGGGCACCACTTAGACTTGGGTTTTGTTTAGATTACAAGTTCACCATAGCTGCAACTTCGCGTTCTTCATTTGTGTTCTATGACCAGACAAAGGCGTCACAGAACCCCACCTCCATCAATAAAGCTTTCCTCTTATATTCACAATATCTTGATTGCATCTTTGTTTCTTGCTTATTCTTCGTTTGTGTGCAGGAAACAAACCTTCGTGGTCAGGTTGATCGTACTCCGACGTGGTCAATAACCTCTCGGAGTTGGTTTAGCGATTTCTAACGTGCGACGTCCTCACACGTTCGTAGTCGGATCGTTAAAGTCTACTCCACCAAAACGATACCCACGATCTCATTGAAAGACAGGGACAACTTCGCCTCTATCAAGCGGTATCAAATTTCCAGTTTGCTCAGTGAGATTTTACCAGTTTTTTGTAGTTAGATCGCATCTGTTCTTCATACCTATCATCCACGAAAAAGCCAAAAAAATTAGGGTTAGATCATCATATCCGAACCAATCTGAGCCTTTGCATAGTCTTTTCAGTAGTTTGCTTAGTTGAATTTATGGTTACATCATCGTGTTGAGTTGCTGGTCTTAGTGTCTAGTCCTTTAGAGTTTCGACTTCTATTCACAGGATTGTCACGCTGCGACCGCACCGTCTTTCATCGCTGCCATATACCACCTCCACGCTACCATCATCGCTGCTGCCATATACCACCACCATGCCACCATTATCCTTGCTGCCATATACCACCACCATATACCCACCACAATACTAGTTTGCATCCTTTTTGTCTTAGGTTAATTTCGAGATCTGTTTGATTTCGGTTTCGCGTTTCATTACCTGAATAGGTTTCGGAAGAAAAAAAATCTGGCACGCTTTCCGGAGCACTTTTTAGGCCAAAAAATCGAGGGGTGAAATTTTTTCCCCTATCGTTTTATTAGGCTTTTTAGAGAGTTTTGAGACACTCGCCATCATAGTGATTTTTGTCGCAATTTTTGGTCGTCGCAGCCCCGAATTGCTCCAGAAATAAAAAAATTATTGTCAATTTTTTTTCGTGCTTCTCCTGTTTTTGGTGCTTGGGGAGAGTTTTGAGACACTCGCCATTATAGTGATTTTCTGGAAAAAAACGTAGAAAAAAGAGCGCAAAAAAAAGAAAGGAAAAAAATTAGAGTGGCTCTTCCCTTGATTTGTACGTGTCGTCGTGACTTGATTGGTGTTCTAGGCTCGCGTCTCTAGTACGGTCTAGCCTAGGACCAGCACGGTACCGTCGTTGAGCGTCTTTTCAATTTTGCATCTCTCAACTGATTATTACTAACCCTTCTTGCTACCATATTATAAGCCTTCCCAGCTCCAGATACATCTACATCGTGTGTTTGACACCACCTCGCAATCGCTCTATCCAAGCTTTGAGAGTTTTGACTACACCAGTTGTCGATCGCCACCTGCTGTTGAGTAAGAATTGGTAAAAAAATTGAGATTTGCTTGATGGATTTGTGACACACGACCACCACCACTTCCTAGTAGTCTGTAGGTTCATATTTTCTGTGTTCCTATTGCTGCTAACCATGCCAGGATCACACGACGAGGAGATCGACTGGGAGAACCTGACCAACCGGGAGCCCCATGATAAGTTTGAGCAAATGATGTTTGACCAGGTACAGGATTTCGTGACCACCTTTGAAGAGGCCATGAACAAGCTCGAAGGTATGGAGAAGAAATTAAACACCAAGATGAACGCCAAGTTCAATGAGGAGATTGCCCGTTTACCACCACCAGTTGTAGCCTCTGTCCCTCTTCAACCACAACCACAACGGCTACGAGCGCGACGTGTGCCTGTCGGCCAAGTGCAGAATTTTGGCGTTGTTGCTACTACTGTTGCTGCTCCTCCTCCTGCTGCTACTATCGAGGTTTCTATGTCTGAGCAAAATGAGGATTATGATGATGATTATGATGGTGATTACGATGATGAGGGAGAGGTTGCTCCAGTTCAGCCCCAGGAACAACAACCACCACGACAAGCCGTCGGTTGTCCACATGGATACAATCGCAATGGTAGGGATGCACCACACCCTGAGGTACGAGATCATGACCATCTCCCTAAACTTAAATTGAACATTCCTACTTTTGATGGTCGATATGTTCCTGATATATATCTGACTTGGGAGTTAGCAACAAAGCAACGTTTTACATGCTTGCAATTTCCTGAAGATAGACGTGTTGCTGCTGCTGTTTGTTCTTTCACTAGTTTTGCTTGTGTTTGGTGGTTTGAATATTGTTGAATACATCATGCTAATATTCCATCTGCTTAGGCTGCTTTCAAAACTGCTATGCGTACTCGTTGGGTTCCACCATATTATCAACGTGAATTACTTCAAAACTTACAGCATTTAAGACAAGGAAAAACATCTGTAGAAGAATATTATCAGGAATTACAAACTAGAATGATAGATGTGGTATTGTTGAGGACAATGAAGCTATGCTTGCACGTTTTAAGGGTTGATTAAATAGAGATATTCAAACTATTCTAGAATATAAGGATTATAACACTATCACTCGTTTATTCCATCTTACTTGCAAAGATGAACGTGAAGTGCAGGATCGACTGGCATTGGCGAGAACTAATTTTTCTGTAGGTCGCACTTCCTCATGGATGCCACGAACCACATCTATTTCCACATGTCCTCCTACATCAGCACCGCTTGCTTGAGCCGCCAATTCCACCAAAGATACCAGGAAACAGGCCCCTGCCCACCCTTCGTCAATAGCACATCTTCTGGGCCCGCACAGAGCTCTTCTTCATCCATGGCATCCACACGGCAAACACATGAGGTCATTTGTCGTCGTTGCAAGGATGGAGGTCATTATGCGAGAGAGTGCCCATCCAACCGCGTGATGATTATTACATAGGATGGTGGATATGACTCCGCTAGTGATTATGACAAGGAGACTCTGGCTCTTATTGCAAGTGAAGAATGAGGTGTCTATGATACTGAACAAGAGACACACTACATGGCTGCTGACTACGCTGACAGGTATGAAAGCTTAGTTGCTCAACGTGTTTTAAGTGTGCAGGTAACATAGGCTGAGCAAAATCAGAGGCACAACTTGTTCCATACAAAGGGCATTGTAAAGGAACGTTATGTTCGCGTCATCATCGATGGAGGGAGTTGCAACAACTTAGCTAGCATGGAGATGGTGAAGAAGTTGTCTCTCACCACCAGACCACATCCTCATCCTTATTATATCCAGTGGTTCAACAACAGTGGCAAGGTTAAGTTAACACGTACTGTTCATGTGCATTTTAGCATTGCTACATATTCTGATTTTGTTGATTGTGATGTGGTATCCATGCAAGCATGCTCCGTTTTACTTGGTAGACCATGGCAATTTGATAAAATTATGTACACCATGGTAGAACAAATCAGTATACTCTTATTCATAAGGATCAAAATATAACTTTGCTTCCTATGTCTCCTGAACATATTATGAAAGATGACATTGTTAGAGCTAGTAAAGAAAAAAAAGGACCTACATAAGAGTGAAAATCATATTGTAGCAAAGGAATTTGAGCAACACAATAAGCCTACTAAATCATCATCTAGTGTTGCATCTGAAATCAAACTGAAGAGTGGTTGTTTACTTGCCACTAAATCTGATATTACTGATTTGGATATTACTACATCTGTTTGCTATGCTTTCGTATGCAAAGAGGTACTATTTTCATTTGACGACATGCCACCCTCTTTGCCTCCTGCTTTCATTAACATTTTGCAGGAGTTCGCCGAAGTCTTTCCACAAGACGTGCCACCGGGATTACCACCTATTAGAGGGATTGAGCATCAGATTGACTTAATTCCTGGTGCATCGCTACCCAACCGGGCACCATACCGTACCAATCCAGAGGAGACGAAGGAGATTATGCGTCAAGTACAGGAGCTGCTCGACAAAGGTTATATACGTGAATCTCTTAGTCCTTGTGATGTTCCTATTATTCTAGTGCCGAAAAAGGATGGTACATTGTGTATGTGTGTTGATTGTAGAGGCATTAATAATACTACTATACGTTACCGTCATCCTATTCCTAGGCTAGATGATATGCTTGATGAATTAAGTGGCTCTACAATTTTCTCCAAAGTTGATTTGTGTAGTGGATACTATCAAATTCGCATGAAATTGGGAGATGAATGGAAAACAACATTTAAAACTAAGTTTGGCTTATATGAGTGGTTAGTTATCCCTTTTGGATTGACTAATGCACCTAGCACTTTCATGAGATTAATGAATGAGGTTTTACGTGCTTTCATTGGACGATTTGTGGTAGTCTACTTTGATGATATACTGATTTATAGTAGATCTTTGGAGGAACACTTGGATCATTTGCGTGCTGTTTTTATCGCTCTACGTGATGCACGTCTATTTGGTAACCTTGGGAAGTGCACCTTTTGCACAGACCGAGTATCTTTTCTTGGCTATGTTGTTACTCCACAGGGAATTGCAGTTGATAAAGCCAAGATTGAAGCTATTGAGAGTTGGCCGCAGCCCAAAACGGTCACACAAGTGAGCAGTTTCCTTGGACTCGTCGGGTTTTATAGGTGTTTTGTGAGAGATTTCAGCATCATTGTTGCACCTCTCAATGAGCTTACAAAGAAGGATGTGCCTTATTCTTGGGGTACCGCACAGGAAGAAGCCTTCACGGTTTTGAAAGATAAGTTAACACATGCTCCTTTACTCCAACTTCCTGATTTTAATAAGACTTTCGAGCTTGAATGTGATGCTAGTGGAATTGGATTAGGAGGTGTGTTATTATAAGATGGTAAAAATGTTGCATACTTTTCTGAAAAATTAAGTGGGCCTAGTCTGAATTATTCTACTTATGATAAGGAATTATATGCTATTGTTCGGACTTTGGAAACTTGGCAACATTATTTATGGCCCAAAGAATGTGTCATACATTCTGATTGATGGGGTTATAGTCCCAGGGTAGGGTCATAGGCCTGCCCTATAGGTCCTACCCAAAGACTACCCTTCATAGAAGACAAGGCCCTTAGACAGTTCCGACTGAACTAAGGACTCCCCCATCATCCAGTCGGTGACGAGCACTCGGAGCGTATTTAACGTACCGACTGGATTCCACTCTGTACATCGTAACCTCCCAGGAGGGCAACGGTCATACGTTTTCATACACCATTATTAACATTTAAGGCGTACGTTACCTGTAACGTAGGCATTTATTTGCCACTATTCCACCCCTGTCCACCGGGCCATTATGAAGGGCAGCGCACTCTATATAAGCCGCCCTTCCCCACTGGTGCAGGGGTTGGCATTTACTGTAATCCTATATTCCACACGACACTAAGCTCCCAAGAGCACTGAGACGTAGGGCTTTTACCTCCACCGTAGAGGGGCCTGAACTCATACATCCTCGTCGTAGCTAAGGCTCTGCCCATCCTTTCGTACCCTACACATCTACTGTCACACTTATACCCACGACAGTTGGCGCCCACCGTGGGGCAGGCGTCTAAAGGACTTCCGACGAGTTTGCGACTTCATCTTTTCATCATGTCGTCCGGCGAAGATTTGTGCATGGGTCATGAGATCCTCTTCGGCGCACTCTCCTTCATCATCGACGATTCGGCATGGCTTCGGGATGCACCTCTCGATGTCGAGGCGCTCCCCAGTCGCGGGGCTACGCACTTCCGTGCCGGTTCCCGCGGCGTCCTTCTTCTCTAGCAATCGGCCCCGGTGTCGATCTTCGCCCCCGTCACGTGCCGCAACAAGCAGTCCCGCCGTCCGCGGCTCCAGTGTTGGGTGCGACACGCACAGGCGCGACAGAACGCGTCCTCTCAAGTGGTGGTACTCGAGTCGGTTGTGGTTGCGCCACCGTCCCAATGCTTGGACTCAGTTCCGACTGAGTTACCTTCCGAGTACTTGGGTCGCGGGCCTATGGCCGAAGTTCTCATGGCCGATTCCCATGAAAGTCCCCTCTGAACTGGTCGGAACGAGCATGAGGTCGGCGGATCATCCGGCGCTCGTTGTCAACACCATCGTTCTGCCAGTCGACGCACTCGCCAGAGCAACGTCAAGGTGTTCCGCACACCCGTCCTCAACCTGGCTCTCGCTGCCAAGATAGCCGATTCCCTCCAACCGACTAATTCAGAGGCTGGTAGAGGGATCGCGCAGATCCGTGCCCTGTTGCGTACGGCGCAGCAGCAAAATTCGGCAGTCTTCCAGTCGCACAACAGGATCCACAATAGTTCTATTCACGCGAACACGCATCGGTCGGTTTTCAGCCCCGACTCTCATCAGCGACACAGAGGGGGCAGCCGTTCCAGGAATCCCGAAGATCGTCGTCGTTCGCGCACCCCTCCGCGGGGTGGGCCTTACGGGCCCCGGCATCACGATGATCGACGTTCAGTCGGTGACGCGTATGATCCAAGGCCCGACGCAAGAGGGTACATCGCCCAGAAGAAGGTCAACAGAAGTCGAGCCCACCGTGATAGTCACGATAGAGACCGTCCGAGTGGAGGCAGGACCGTCGTTTCTGGTCCCGAGTGCTTCAGTCGGGCCATCCGCTCAGCTGACATCCCTCCCAACTTCCGATTGGCGACGGGAATCAACAAGTTCATAGGAGAGTCCAAGCCAGAAACTTGGTTGGATGACTACACAGTCCAGATCGGTGGCGGAGATGACCAGGTCGCCATAAAACATCTCCCCCTGATGCTCGACGGCTCGGCGCGAGCTTGGCTGAACCAGTTAGCTCCGTCAAGCATCTACAGCTGGGCAGATCTATCCCGAGTCTTCATCAAGACCTTCGAGGGTACGTGCAAGCGCCCTGCTGGTCTCGTGGAGCTCCAACACTGTATCCAGAAGCAGAACGAGCCCCTGCGCGATTTCATCCAGCGCTGGACGACCCCCTACCACAGAGTGGAGAACGTCACAGAGCACCAAGCAGTTTGCGCCTTCAAGCAGGCGTGCGGTACAGAGATCTGTACCTGAAGTTCGGCCGGACACGCGACATCTCCATGAGCAAGATGATGGAGATAGTCGCACGCTATGCAAATGGCGAAGAAGAGGACCGCATACGTAGCAGCAAGCATAAGGCAGTCGCCGACAGAGATGGGAACAGCAATCGGAAGCAGAAGCAGAAAGCTCCATCCACTCCGCAGGCAGAGGCAGCAGCCGTTACGAATGCCAAGTTCAAGGGCAAGGGGAAAGCTCAGTATACCCCCAAGAAGAAACAATTCGGAAACTCCGTCCTGGATCAGCCGTGTCCAATCCACACGAAGATGGACGAAGAAGGCAATCCCATATTCCCGAAGCATACCACTCGGCAGTGTCGCCTCCTGATCCAAGGATTCGGCGAAGGGCAGCAGAGTGAAAAGGACAATGAGCAGGATGATGAGGACAAGGAGGATCCGTTCCCCCAAGTCCATGCAACATTGATGATTTTTGCTAACGTGGAAAGCAAGAGTCGACTGAAGCTGGTGAACAGGGAGGTGAACATGGCAACCCCAACCAACCCCACGTTCCTCAAATGGTCTCAGACTGCGATCACCTTTGATCAGTCGGACCATCCAGCACACGTGCCTACCCCAGGGAGTCAAGCTCTGGTCGTCGACCCGGTGGTGGAAGGAGTCCGACTGCGCAAAGTCCTCATGGACGGCGGCAGCGGCTTGAACATCATGTACGCCGACACTCTCAAGGGGATGGGCATTCCGATGTCCAAACTTAGCGAGAGCAGCATGCAGTTCCACGGAGTCGTCCCAGGACGAAAGGCCAAGTCACTCGGCCAGATCGCGTTGGACGTCGTTTTCGGCTCCGACAAGAACTTCCGCAAGGAAAAGCTGACATTCAAGGTGGTGGACTTCCAGAGTGCATACCATGCGTTTCTGGGCCGTCCGGCGTATGCGTGTTTCATGACCCATCCATGTTATGCGTATTTGAAGCTGAAGATGCCGGGTCCCAAAGGTGTGATCACGGTCACAGCCAATCGGCAGCAGACCGAGGAGTGTCTGCAGCAGGGGTCGAGGATTGCCGATCAGCAGATGGCTATCCTCAAGCTGGATGAGTACAAGAAGACCGCCGACCCCGCTGACTTGATGCGTTCGAAGAAGCCAGCTTCGGAGTCCGCATTCCAGTCGGCGGGAGACACGAAGAAAGTCAGCATCCACCTGACGGACGACACCGCTGCCCCGACGAACATCTCCACCACCCTTGATCCAAAATAGCAAGCCGAGCTCATCCAATTCCTCCATGAGAACTGGGACATCTTCGCATGGAAGCCCGCTGACATGCCAAGTGTACCCAGGGAGTTGGCTGAGCACCGATTGCATGTGGATCCTGCTTCTTGGCCCGTCCGAGAACGCCTGCGTCGGTCCGCCGCACACAAAAGGAAGGCAATCGGAGAGGAGGTGGCTAAACTTTTGGCAGCCAACTTCATTCGTGAGGTACACCACTCCGAGTGGCTCTCCAATGTTGTCATGGTGCCCAAGAAGGACAAGTATCTCCGTATGTGCATCGATTTCAAGCATCTCAATAAGGGCTGTCCGAAAGATCATTTCCCGCTCCCCCGCATTGATCAAATTGTTGATTCAACTGCGGGCTGCGAGCGTTTATCATTCCTTGATGCCTATTCGGGCTATCATCAGATCCGTCTGTATGGTCCGGATGAATTAAAAACAGCCTTCATCACCCCATTCGGGTGTTTCTGCTACATCACTATGCCATTCGGTTTGAAGAATGCAGAAGCAACTTTTATGCGCATGATCCAAAAATGCCTCCTTGACCAGATCGGTCGAAATGTGGAGGCATATATGGACGATATCGTAGTCAAGTCACGCAAAGGTTCCGACCTGCTGACTGACTTGGCAGAAACATTCGCCAACCTACGTAGGTACGATATCAAGCTCAACCCAGCCAAGTGTTCATTCGGCGTTCCTAGCGGGAAGTTACTCGATTTCTTTGTTTCCGAACGAGGGATCGCTGTCAACCCCGAAAAGATCGGGACCATCGTCCGAATGGAGCGGCCGGTCAGAATACATGATGTTCAAAGGCTCACAGGTTGCCTAGCGGCTTTGAGCAGGTTTATCGCTCGACTCGGCGAGAAGGCGTTACCTCTGTACCGACTCATGAAGAAATCAGATACTTTCGAGTGGACAGACGAAGCCCAAATTGCATTCGACGACCTCAAAGCCCTACTTTCCACCCAGCCGGTTCTTACTGCCCCGCTCAGTAAATAACCCCTTCTTCTGTACATCGCGGCTACAAATCAAGTCGTCAGCACTGTTCTCACAGTCGAACGCGAAGAAGGCAAAGCGTACAAGGTTCAGCGGCCAGTATATTATGTCTCCAAAGTCCTCACTCCTTCCAAGCAGAGGTATCCCCATTATCAAAAGCTTATTTATGGGATCTACATGACTGCAAAGAAGGTGGCTCATTATTTCCAAGACCACTCGGTGTCTGTCATATCTGATGCTACGTTGTCGGAAATCCTCCACAATCAGGACGCATTAGGCCGAGTGACGAAGTGGGCAATGGAGATGTTATACTGCGACATCAAGTTCGAAGCCAAGAAGGCTATAAAGTCTCAAGCTGTGGCTGACTTCATAGCAGAATGGGTAGAACAACAACAACCGACTCACATCTACTCGGCTCATTGGACCATGTTCTTCGATGGATCCAAGATGTTGAATGGCTCCGGCGCTGGCGTAGTGATCATATCGCCAAAAGGTGATAAACTCAAGTATATGTTGCAGATACATTTTGATTCTTCAAACAACGAGGCAGAGTACAAAGCTCTCCTTTACGGATTGCGCATGGCCATCACACTCGGCGTCCGTCGCCTGATGGTCTATGGCGACTCAGATTTGGTGGTTAATCAAGTGATGAAGGAGTGGGATGTAAGGAACCCCACCATGACTGCATACTGCAACGCAGTAAGGAAGCTCGAGAAGAAGTTTGAAGCTCTGGAACTTCACCATGTTCCCCGACTGAAAAACCAAGCGGTAGATGAATTGGCGAAACTTGGATCCACTCAGAGACCGGTCCCGAATGATGTCTGCCTCGATCACCTACACCTCCCCTCAGTAAAAGAAGATCCTTTTACAGAGGAACCAGTACAACCGAAGAGCTCAACAGATCCGACTGAAGTCGAGGTCCCTGCTGTGGTTGATTTGATCATGGAGATTCTTGCTCTCATCCCTGAATGGACTGTGCCGTTCATTGCATACATCCTGAGGCAAGAGTTACCAGAAGACGAAGTCCAAGCTAGGGAGATCGTCCACAGATCGAAGTCCTTCACCGTCATTGATGGCCAGTTGTACAGGGAAAGTGTTTCAGGCGTCCTTCAGCGGTGCATCTCCCCTGAGGAGGGACAGTTAATCTTGGAAGAAATTCACTCGGGAACCTGCGACCATCATGCCTCCTCAAGGGCAATCGTCGCCAAAGCATTCAGAGCTGGATTCTTTTGGTTGCAGGCGAATGAAATGGCAAAGGATATGGTCGACCGTTGTGAAGGTTGTGAGTTCTATTCGAACAAGTCCCACAAGCCAACGTCTGCGCTGAAGACAATTCCTCTCGTCTGGCCATTCGCCGTGTGGGGATTAGATACAGTCAGACCATTCAGAACAGGACAAGGAGGATTCACTCATCTGCTGGTAGCAGTCGACAAGTTCACCAAGTGGATTGAAGCCAAGCCCATCAAGAAGCTTGACGCCCTTACGGACATCAAATTTATCACAGACATCATCTCCAGATACGGGGTTCCACACAGCATAATCACCGACAACGGCACAAACTTCGACTCGGACAGGTTCAAAGGCTTTTGCACAGGCCAAGGAATCCGAGTGGATTTTGCATCCGTGGCACACCCCCAAACAAACGGGCAAGCAGAGCGGGCGAATGGACTTATTCTTCAAGGGTTGAAGCCTTGACTCCTGCGAGAAGTTGGACATGCCGCCGGCGCATGGGTCACCGAACTGCCTTCGGTGCTGTGGGGCCTCCGCACAACTCCGAATAAATCTACAGGGCGATCCCCGTTCTTCCTCGTTTATGGAGCAGAGGCGGTCCTTCCGAGTGACTTGCTTCACAACTCTCCACGAGTCGAACTCTTCTCCGAAGCCGAAGCAGAGCAAGCTAGGCAAGACGGAGTGGATCTTCTGGAAGAAGAGCGCGAGATGGCACTGACTCGCTCAACAATTTATCAACAAGATTTGCGGTGATTTCACGCGCGGCACGTCAGGAGTTGCGCATTCCAAGCAGACGACCTGGTGCTCCGAGTGGATCGGCAGAGACCACAAAAGTTGGCTCCCGCCTGGGAAGGACCCTTCATCATCTCTAAGGTGCTGAACAATGGAGCATATCGACTTTACAACCTCGACAGGGAAATGGACGAGCCGCGAGCATGGAATGGAGATCTCCTGAAGTGCTTCTACACATGACCGCCGACGGAGACAATGTAAAGAACAAGTATCATTGAAGTAATATAAAGCAGATTGATTTCTTGCCAATTCAAAATTCTTCCGCGTTTGCAGACTCCGGTCTAAAAAACTAACTCCTAGTGTGCACTAAAAGTCGCACTCTCGGACTTAGCTGCGACCCAGAGTCGCCTAAGTACAAACTCTCTCCGAGTGTGCACTAAAAGTCGCACTCGGGGACTTAGCTGCGACCCAGAGTCGCCTAAGTACAAACTCTCTCCGAGTGTGCACTAAAAGTCGCACTCGGAGACTTAGCTACGACCCAAAGTCGCCTAAGTACAAACTCACTCTGACACTAAAAGTCGCACTCAGGAACTTAGCTGCGACCCAGAGTCGCCTACGTACAAACTCTCTCCGAGTGTGCACTAAAAGTCGCACTCGGGGACTTAGCTGCACCCAGAGTCGCCTAAGTAAAAACTAACTCCTAGTGTGCACTAAAAGTCGCACTCGTGGACTTAGCTGCGACCCAGAGTCGCCTAAGTACAAACTCTCTCTGACTGTGCACAAAAAGTCACACTCGGGGACTTAGCAGCGACCTAGAGTCGCCTAAGTACAAACTCTCTCCGAGTGTGCATTAAAAGTCGCACTCGGACACTTAGCTGCGACCCAGAGTTGCCTAAGTATAAACTCACTCCGAGTGTGCACTAAAAGTCGCACTCGGGAACTTAGCTGCGACCCTGAGTCGTCTAAGTACAAACTCTCTCCGAGTGTGCACTAAAAGTCGCACTCGGGGACTTAGCTGCGACCCAGAGTCGCCTAAGTACAAACTCTCTCCGAGTGTGCACTAAAAGTCGCACTCGGGGACTTAGTTGCGACCCAGAGTCGCCTAAGAACAAACTCTCTCCGAGTGTGCACTAAAAGTCGCACTCGGGGACTTAGCTGCGACCCAGAGTCGCCTAAGTACAAACTCTCTCCGAGTATGCACAAAAAGTCGCACTCGGAGACTTAGCTGCGACCCAGAGTCGCCTAAGTACAAACTCACTCCGAGTGTGCATTAAAAGTCGCACTTGGGAACTTAGCTGCGACCCAGAGTCGCCTAAGTACAGACTCTCTCCGAGTGTGGACTAAAAGTCGCACTCGGGGACTTAGCTGCGACTCAGAGTCGCCTAAGTAAAAAAGCTTCCTTCGAGTGTATACTTGAGATCCGCTCGGAGACTTAGCTGTGACCCAGAGTCGCCTAAGTACAAACTCGCTCCGAGTGTGCACTAAAAGTTGCACTCGGAGACTTAGCTGCGACCCAGAGTCGCCTAAGTACAAACTCTCTCTGAGTGTGCACTAAAAGTCGCACTCGGGGACTTAGCTGCGACTCAGAGTCGCCTAAGTAAAAAAGCTTCCTCCGAGTGTATACTCGAGATCCACTCGAAGACTTAGCTGCGACCCAGAGTCGCCTAAGTACAAACTCGCTCCGAGTGTGCACTAAAAGTTGCACTCGGAGACTTAACTGCGACCCAGAGTCGCCTAAGTACAAACTCGCTCCGAGTGTGCACGAAAATTCGCACTCGGGGACTTAGCTGCGACCCAGAGTCGCCTAAGTAAAAAGCTTCCTCCGAGTGTATACTCGAGATCCACTCGGAGGCTTAGCAGACCCTCATTGAGGCTCATGTGGATGTGAAGACAACTGACAACTACATGAGTAACAACTCATTCCGAGTGTGCACAAAAAGTCGCACTCGGGGACTTAGCTGCGACTCAGAATCGCATAAGTAAAAAGCTTCCTCCGAGTGTATACTCGAGATCCACTCGGAGGCTTAGCAAACCCTCATTGAGGCTCAAGTGGATGTGAAGACAACTGACAACTACATGAGTAACAACTCATTCCGAGTGTGCACTAAAAGTCGCACTCGGAGACTTAGCCGCGACCCAGAGTCGCCTAAGTAAAAGCTCACTTCGAGTGCGCACTCGGAGACTTGGCAGACCCTCATTGAGGCTCATGTGGATGTGAAGACAACTGACAACTACATGCTCCGCATGTTTGCCATTGGCTTCACCAAGAAACGCCAAACAAAAACCACGAGCCAAAATCGTGCCAAAAAAAACTTAGCGAAAGAAGAGCAAAATTTTCGATCTCAATTCAAAGCTGGAACCACGAATGTGATGGCCAACAGCAGTGGCAAAAGTTTGATATAGATACCACTTGGCATACCGAGGTAAATGTGTGTTCACCATAAAGTTTTTCAAGCGTCAACGGGACTGGCACGCTCCACAAAGGTGTCAAGGTCGATTCCGTCTGCAATGCGAGTGGCTGTGTCCAGGAAGGTCTCCATGAAATCTTCGAATCGAAGCTTCTTGGTGTTGACGACCTGCAACGTCTTCAGCTTTTCTTCGCAAGCTTCCTTGCAGTGTACTCGGTCCAGAGATAGCGTCACGTCCGCACCACAACGAGCGGTAGACTTCTTCCATGCCTGCACTCTGCTCGGGACGTCCTCCAGCCGAGTCATCAACCCATCTATTTCTTGCCGGGAATCATCTTCAGGTCACAGCTCCTTGTCGATCCGGCCGATGACTTCTCTCAGGCGGCCAACGAAAGGTCCCACCCTGTTAAGGCGAATATGCGCTCGGAGCAAGTCCCGGTTGGCTTCGTCGCTGAGTGGAACGTTCGGAACAACCGACCGTTCAATGTCGGCTGCTTCAGCCTCAATGTCCCGACAGAAGTCTGCAAAGAAAAGAAAAGCAGAAAGTAAGCGCAAAGTGAACTCCAAAGTCAAGAAGCACTCGGTAAAAACTTACCACCAAGCAGTGCAACCATCTTCCTTGCCCAGTCGCTGACGTACTTCTCCTGTGCCATGCACCGAGTGTTCATCAACTTCAGTTGGCCCATCCATTCGGATCTTGACTCTTCAATTTTTCAACTTCGGCTACCAATGCCTTGTTGGTCTCCCGAGACTCCTCCAAAGACTTCTCTCGGTCAGCAAGAGCCTCCTTCACATCAGCCAGGTCATCCACAGCCGCCTCCAAGTCCGCAGCAAGATGAATCTTCTCAGCCTTCAGAGCATTGTACGCGGATCCCATTTCTCAAGTCTTCTGCCAAATAAGCACAAAGGGAAGATCAGACACATTCAACAAGGAAAAAGTATCGACACATATGACAAAACAATCAAAGTTCTTCAGACCCCTGCCGATGCAACCAATCGACAGCGGTCTCGGGGACTACACCCAGTGGGTTCACTAAGAATGACCCCACTGGCATGAAGCTCGAACAGGTCGGCCCTATTGAGCTCCATGACAAACAGACAAATCTATGAGAATGCTATTACCCAACCAGAGTAACACTACTCTCGGGGACTACACCCAGTGGGTGCACTCCGATTGCCCCCACTGGTACTATTTCGGCAGATCAGCTCTGATCTGTTCAGATCACGGGAAATACATATAAAGACAACTGCTGGTGCAAGCACTCGACAGAAGTCTCGGGGACTACACCCACTGGATTCACTCGGAGTGAACCCACGGCAAAATAATCCTACTGTATCCGAGTATATCACTTAAACCCCGAGTGGGTAACAAGAGGAAAGTAAACACTTACTAGCGCACTTACTCGGATATCGTCCCGGAGTTCCAAGCTTTTCTTGTACAAAGACGCGATGGAGTCATACGCTCCCTTGGCGACACCCACCATCAGCTCCACCTGCACCATGGCATCCTTGGCGGCCCCCACCTGGTCTTCCGGGAGGTGTCGGGCGTCATATTGAACGGTTGACGGACCCGGCGCGACAGAAGACTCCTTGGGCATCCCGAGCTCCGCTCCATTCGGTTCCGCCGCGAGGGGCACCGTCTCAGTCGGCGGCACCGTCTCGGACAGCGGCACGTTCATGGTGGGAGCAGCAGCAGATGGGACAACCTCAAGGACAGGCGCCAAAGCTGGCCCTGACCCCCTTTGGTCGTCGTCCTCCAGATGAATCACCTCCGAAGGAAGCCCGACTGAACAACATGAAATTATAGAAAAAGGGCAAGATTAAAGACAGCACTCGCGAAACAATAATACAAACTCTCGGAGTCGTGACAACGTACCTTGCTGGGATGTGGCAGCGTTATCCGTGTCCATGGGATCATTGTCCTGGCGCACCACAGAGTTGGCGGAGGTAGCAGCTCTGTTGAGTGAAATCCACTCGACGGATAAGCATGAGTTCAATCAGATACTGAAGGAAGATGGGAGAACAAGACACTTACGCTGAGGCGACTGGAACAACGATCCTCATCCGAGGCAAAGCTTTCCGAGGCTTAGGCCCACTAGGTTTGGCCACCTTGGACGGCTGGTCCATGGGCTCGGCAGCAGCGTCCCTGGTCCTCTTCACACTCCGAGCACTCGGAGCCACGGGAGGGGCTGGCGGAGCACTCGGGGCCGCTGGAGGAGCCGGCGGAGCCGCGGGATCGTGACGGCGCTTAGTTCGATGCTCTGATGCTGGAGGTGGCGAGCTCTGCTCCCCAACCTCCTCCTCCTCCTCTTCCGTCTCCTCCTCCGTCTCCCCACTGTCGGAGACGTACTCGGCGCTATCCACACTGCCCTCCTGGCTGCCCTCCTCTTCCTCGGCTGGATTCCTGTTCGAGACGGCAGAATACCAGTTGGTCCACTCCTGCACAAAACACAGTCGGCAACGTCAGGCGGCGGGACAAGAAAAGCGATAAATCTAAGGAGATTAAAAGCACTTGACAAGATGTGCCCACCTCATTCGGAGGAGGATTATCGGCGCGGAAGGGCTTCACCCGCCAGGCTCCTTCGGGTTGTCGCATGCGCATGTGATGCCGCGGACACACGCTCTCACAGTCTCCCCGGTCAAGCACTCTGGATGAGACCGAGTGGAATCCGAAGGCCCCGTGTAGTGCCACATGGCGTGGTGTCGGGCTTGCAGCGGCTGGATGCGCCGACCCAGAAAAGTCTCCAGCAGGTCCGTGTCGGTGACTCCCTTGCGGACGACGGCTATCAGCGCGTCGACCAAAGGCTGGATCTGGATCCTTTCCCCCTTTGAGAGCGCAAGCTGCCTGGGAGGGCCCGGACGGTCTAGGCTAAAAGGTGGCAACCCACTCGAAGCATTCGGACAAGCAATGTCCTGGCAATAGAACCAGGTCGATTGCCAGTTCCTAACTGACTCAGACAACTGGAGAGGGGGGTCGCTACTCTTTGTTTTCTTCTGGAAGCCTAAACCCCCGCAGAGCTGGAGGAGATGGGTCTTATCGTCCGACTGGCTAAGCTTTTTGACGGTTTGGGACCTAGCGGAGAAGACGTACTTAAAGAGCCCCCAGTGGGGGGGACATCCAATAAAGCACTCGCAAAGGGTGACGAATGCGGCAAGGTGGGCTATTGCGTTCGGAGGAAAATGATGGAGCTGCGCCCCGAAGTAAGTCATGATACCTCGGAAGAAGGGGTGGGGAGGCAAGAAGCCCCTGAACACATGGCTGAGCAGCAGAACGCGCTCCCCCTCCTTCGGCGCCGGCTCCGTCTCGCCCTCCGGCAGCCTCCATGACTTGTTGACGATCATGTCGTGCTCCACCAGCTCCAGCAAGTCGTCCTCCGTCACCGTGGAGGGGAGGAAATCCCCCTGGATCCAACCCGCCAGTAGTTCTCGGTGTCGCCGCTGAGCAGGGGCCGCCCCCTTCTTCTTCTTCTTCTTCTGCGACTCGAGTTTGCTGGTCTGCCCCTTCGTCATGGCAAAGGCAACAGGTCCGCATAGGAGGAGAGGAAAGAGAGCTGCAGGAGGAGCGGGGTTAATGCGAGGAAGATGAGCAGCGCAACAAGAAATCCCGCCGGAGAGGCTTAAATAAGATTCCGACTATGTCACTAACAGGTGGACCCGAAATCTTATCTCCCCGACCGGCTGCTACGATGTTAGTGGAGAAGATAAAGGCGCGGTAATCGAGGCGGCAAAACCTACTCGATGGCGATGTCGTCATCCCCGCTGAGCGCGCAGCAACCGAAATTTGAGGATCCGGAAAATCCGCCGCTGTCAGTTTAACCAGTCACATCGAAATATTCCGCGGAAGCACTCGGGCCCTGACGGTTCGTTTCACTGGTATATTCACTCGGATCATTGGTCGAAAGGATAAAATGGATCGAGGCAAACAACGCCGAAGTCACATCCATACCAGTCGGATCCATACTCCAGACATCATTTCGTCATTCCAACCCCGATCCATTCGGGAACTAATGATAGGGTTATAGTCCCAGGATAGGGTCATAGGCCTGCCCTATAGGTCCTACCCAAAGACTACCCTTCATAGAGGACAAGGCCTTTAGACAATTCCGACTGAACTAAGGACTCCCCCATCATCCAGTCGGTGACGAGCACTCGGAGCGTATTTAACGTACCAACTGGATTCCACTCTGTACATCGTAACCTCCCAGGAGGGCAACGGTCATACGTTTTCATACACCATTATTAACATTTAAGGCGTATGTTACCTGTAACGTGGGCATTTATTCGCCACTATTCCACCCCTGTCCACCGGGCCATTATGAAGGGCACCGCACTCTATATAAGCCGCCCTTCCCCACTGGTGCAGGGGTTGGCATTTACGGTAATTCTATATTCCACTCGACACTAAGCTCCCAAGAGCACTGAGACGTAGGGCTTTTACCTCCACCGTAGAGGGGCCTGAACTCATACATCCTCGCCGTAGCTAAGGCTCTGCCCATCCTTTCGTACCCTACACATCTACTGTCAGACTTATACCCACGACACTGATCATGAATCTTTGAAACAAATTAAAAGTCAAGCAAAACTGAACCGTAGACATGTTAAATGGTTTGAATTCATTGAGACTTTCCCGTACGACATTAAACACAAGAAGGGTAAAGAAAATTTTATTGCTGATGCTTTGTCTCGTCGTTATACTATGCTTTCACAACTTGACTTTAAAATATTTTGTTTGGACACCATCAAAGATCAATATGTGCATGATGTTGATTTCAAAGATGTGTTGAAAAATTGTAAAGAATGGAGAACATGTAAGAAGTTCATCATTAATAATGGATTTGTGTTTCGTGCTAACAAGCTATGCATTCCAACTAGCTCCGTTCGTCTTTTGTTGTTACAAGAGCTGCATGAAGGAGGATTGATGGGACACTTTGGCGTAAAGAAGATGGAGGACATACTTGCTACACATTTCTTTTGGCCAAGGATGTGATGGGATGTTGAGCGTATTGTTGCTCGCTGCACGACATGTACAAAAGCTAAGTCACGACTCAATCCTCATGGTTTATATATGCCTTTGCCTGTACCTGGTGTTCCTTGGGAGGATATATCTATAGACTTTGTTTTAGGTTTACCTCGAACAAAGAAGGGAAGGGATAGCATATTTGTTGTCGTGGAATTTTTTTCTAAAATGGCACACTTTATACCATTTCATAAAAATGATGATGCCGCTAATGTGGCTGATTTGTTCTTTCGTGAAATTATTCGCTTGCATGGTGTGCCAAATACAATTGTTTCAGATCGTGACGCTAAATTTCTTAGCCACTTTTGGCGATGTTTATTGGCTAAGTTGGGACAAATTTGTTTTTTAGTACTACATGTCACCCCCAAACTAATGGACAAAATGAACTAGTCAATAGATCTTTGTCTACTATGCTTAGGGTTGTTTTGAAGAACAATCTAATACTGGGGGAAGAATGCTTGCCTCATATTGAATTTGCTTATAATCGTTCGCTGCATTCTACTACAAAGAGGTGTCCTTTTGAAGTTGTGTATGATTTCCTACCTCGTGCACCTATTGATTTGTTATCCCTTCCATGTTCGAAGAAGGTTAATTTTGATGCTAAAGAACGTGCTGATTTGATGTTAAAGATGCATGAGTTAACTAAGGAAAACATTGAGCGCATGAATGCTAAATATAAACTTGCTGGAGATAATGATAGAAAACATGTTGTCTTTGCACCTGGAGATCTTATTCGGTTGCATTTGCGTAAGGATAGGTTTCCTGATTTGCGCAAGTCAAAACTAATGCCGCGTGCTGATGGTCCTTTCAGAGTGTTAGAGAAAATAAATGATAATGCATATAGACTTGAGCTACCTGCAGATTTTGGGGTTAGTCCCACTTTTAACATTGTAGATTTGAAGCCATATTTGGATGAGGAAGATGAGCTTCCTTCGAGGACGACTTCAGTTCAAGAAGGGGAGGATGAGGAGGACATCAACACCATTGTTACACCCACAGCCCCAACTGCTATACATACTCCACCAGTTACTAGAGCTCGTGCGCGCCAATTGAATTACCAGGTACATTCGTTTCTTGGGAATACTTCTAATGTTCATGAACATATGATGTTGCATAAGTTAAATACTTTTGTTGTGCTTATGAGTGAAGGATCTAGCATGGACAAGAAGGATATTCGTTGGAGCGGGATCAAGCATGGAGAAGAAGGTGCACGCGCGGGAGAGACCAATGAAGCTTCCATTGGTGATTTTCGGTAACTAGGGTTTCTGGCGCAACGAGACCGGTCTCGTCGCACGCTTCTATTAAAAAGGACGAACACGCGGATCCAAGCGAGGATGCATGTGGATTATTTTAATGCACATGTTGATGGGTTGTTTCCCGTTTAGTTAGTTAAGACTAGAGAAAGAAATTTTTCCTAGTCAAGATAAGTGGACAAACACTTTCTAAAAGGGGACTGATCTACGGGTCGCACGATCCACCAACTCCGCGTCGTCCGCACCGTTAGATCTCCATGCAACATTTTTTCCTCCGATGCAGCAAAATTTCGGCGCGATGCAACAATTTTTTCAACGATTGCAACAAAAAACAAAATTTGTAGCAAAAAAATATCTACGTGATCGTAGCAAAAAAACGAAGTTGATGATGCGTGGTAGCAAAAGTCAAACGCCAGTTGTAGAAAATATCTACGTGACGTGGATGCAACTTTTTTAATGAACGGTTGCAGCAAAAAATGATGTCGGTTGTAGCAAAAATTAACACGGTTGTAGCAAAAGTAAAAACACCGATTGTAATAAAAGAAATCCGACGAACTAAAGTTGCAACCAACCGTGGATGCAGCTTTTTTAACGAACAGATGTAGCAAAATAAAACCCTTGTACCAAATATGACATCAGTTGCAACAATTTTGAATGAAAAAAGTTACATGTTAAGTCAACGGACGCTCGCGCGGTTGCGTGGGGCCGGCCGAAAAGGTTCGACCGGCGCACCAGCCAGAAGCGTTTCCCTTTCTAAAAAGACTGTCTGCCACGGAATGCTAACCAGCCAACGGTTGCCGGCTAGACATCGTCCATATATATCCAGTGCATGTCATTTTTGTATATTCATTGATGTAAGACATCTAAAAAGCCTCCGGTCCATACATATATTTTCTTTTAGAAGTCAAACTTTGACCAGGACAAAAGTTACATATCACTAAACTGTGACAGCAAAATTACAAAGAATCTAGAGCCGTCATTGACTGTAGATTTCAGTCGATTGCCAAACTACTACTCTCTCTGTTCCTAAATATAAGTATTTTAAGAGATTCCATTAGAAAACTATATACAGATGTATATAAACATACTTTAAAACGTAGATTCAATCATTTTGCTTCGTACGTAGTCTCTTAGTAAAATCTTTAATAAGACTTATATTTAAAAACGGAGGGAGTAGATAATTATACAATTGGATACACACAACAAAGACGAATTTCCAGCCTATATTTGCCGATGCACGACTTCCATGTTAATTCAAAAGTCAGGCTGAAGAGCATGTGCCACATTGCCCTGGCTTGGCATCTGATAGAAGCGAACCTTGTGGTTGACAACCCGGAGCTTACCGACAGCAGAGGCGAGGACTTGTAGGGCCGTCAACAAGATGGCAGGGCGCAGGGGCGCCTGGTTACCGAATCGAATGTTCCATGAGATGCAAAACTTTCCATTCCCAATATATATCAAGTTTACTTCTGGTGGGTAGAAGCAGAAACGGGTGCCGGACGGATTACACCGTGGCCGCGTATCCTCCCACATATACCGGACTGCCGGAGGGGATTGCTGGATGTCGCAGGCACACAGGCAGTTCTTCTTGGGGCACAGACCGAAGCAGAGGCCACCGAGCTCGGGGACGACGAGACCGCGACCTTGAAAGGGCAGCTCCGAGTCGCCCTCCTTGCGCCACTCGCGCCGAATAGTGTCGAAAGTGCAGGTGCCCATCCCCTCTGCCGAGACCCACAGTCGCGTTCCAGCGGCGAGGTAGGCCGTGACCCGCGGCGCGTCCAAGCAGCGGTAGCCAGGCGGAGGGTCGGGGAGGGCATGCCAGGGTTCCTGCCGGCGTCTCCCAGGGAGGGGTAATGTCTCGAGGCAGGTCAGCTGATCCAGATCGTACATGTATTGGCTGAGCGCGTACAGACGGTGCCCCAGCGGGATGAGATAGGCGCGACTGCGTAAGCTCTGCAGCTCCGGCCCTGCCGACAGTGCGCCGGATCGCGGGTCGGACATCATGAAGGTGTTGCCGTTGCTGGAGACGCCCGCTATGTTGGTGCCGATGAGGGCGAAATCTATGCGCTCGGGCATGTCGATTGACGTCCTGTAACGGGCCATGGGGACCGGAAGGCTGCACAGCGACCCACAAGCCCTCGCCGTAGCCCTCGCTGTTGCAGTAGCCCTAGCCCTCACCGATGATTTGTTGGGTACCGAACCGGAATCAGGGTAGAACATACCTCTGATGTTGACCTCCACGAAATGGTACTGGTGCTCAAGGCCGCCGATCTCCACGACTACAAGAAGACGATTTTGCTCCACAGCGCCCGCCATCGTTAAGATTGGATCTGCTGCTGATTTTACTGAACGGCGCTTCACCACACAGTTCTGGATCTCACTAACGAGACTTGCGGCGGCGCTTTCCCCTCTTCACGATTACCCTGCCCCCTTTATAACCACGAGCCGACTTTAGGTTTTCAATCCCCACCGACCCAGCCCAGCCCAAACCAACTCTTCCACTTCAGGCAGGCCCATAAGGCACATCCGATTTCGGATTCACATCCGGGTGGAGTTCAATTACATGAAAATACCATAATTAGGACAGTATGTGCGGATTGATGTAATTTTTTATAACTTTTACGCTCCAGTATCAAGTCTAGGGCTAACAGTTACAAAAAGGCTAATTCATGTATAAACATGTACTGACGGTGTATCTGATTGAAGGCCCGCCGCCCAGCTGCTGGCGTGGCAAGTTTTTTACAAAAAGCCCCCTTGTTTTATATGTAATCAGATGAATACCCATTTTTTTTAAATAGTTCATGTGATAGAATTTTTTTCGCAATTTTCATCACCGAATCGGACTCATTTCAAAGGTTTCGTTGAGTTGGACGAATAAATAAAAGAAACCAAAATTGGGTGCCAGCGGAATCAAAACCCGCGACCTCTCAAACGCAAGGAGCAGGGTAACAAAGCGAAAAATCGCAAAAAACAGTGCGTGAGCGAGGAATCGAAATAGATACCTCCTGTTTGTTACGCAAGCGCCTAGCCAGCTAAACTAATGACCTTTGTTTGTTTAAAATGGTGAGGGAACCTAATATCCTTCCCTAAATGGTTATTGATTTGATTTTTTCTGAATTTCTGAAACTTAAACAACATTTGCATTTACGAATAAAAATTATAAATGGATTTTTTCAATTTCAGAATAATTTTTAAAAATACAAATGTTATTTGAATATGTGAACAGTGCTTGAAACTATGATTTTTGTTAAAAACAGGTATATTTCTTTCAAATTTTGATACTCTTTTTGTGAACAGTTTTCAAAACGGGGACATTTTTTAACTTATGATCACTTTTTAAAACTGGAACAGTTTTTGAACTTACGTACATTTTCTGAAATGGCAATTTTTTTAGAAAATGAGGAACATTTTTTAAACTTCCGCACCGTTATAAAATCATGAATAATATTAGAATTGGAGAACAAAATTTGAACAAGTTTTCATTTTTTATACAAATTGTGAAAAAGAGAAACATTTTTCATAAAACAGGAACATTTTTTATAAAAATATGAAAACAAGAACATTTTTTGAAAATTGTGACCAATATATGAAAAATGGAACATTTTTAAAAAATCTTGCTGTTTTTTGAATAGGAGAACATTTTTTTAAACCCGAACATTTTTTTTAAATATGAATACATTTTGGAAGCCGGAACATTTTTTTAAGCACGGACATTTAAATACAAATTGTGAACAAAATTTTGAACACGATAATATTTTTTGAAATACAAAAAAAATTTAGAAAATTTCAAACAAAAAGTAAAAAAAGGAACGAAAGTGAAGTAAAAAATGGAAAACGAGACAATACATTTTTTGAAACCGGAACATTTTTTAACTTATGTGCACTTTTTAAAACAGGAACATTTTTTCAAATTTGGCGAATTTTTTTGAAAAATACTACACAGTGTAATAAAAATTCCAGAACATTCCTTAAAAATTATTGAACATTTTTGGAAAATTCAGGAACATTTTTTCAAATTCTGAAACATTTTTTCAAATTCCAAAACATTTTAAGAAAACCAGAACTTTTTTAAAACAGAAACAAAAAATGAAACATAAAGCAAAAAAACGAAAAAAAAGGTTCATGGAATCTTCTAGAAAGTTCCAAAAACCAGAAAAACCGACAGGGAAACTCCAGAAGGTTCCCAAAACCGAAAACACTGCAACATGTCAATGGGTCGGCCCAGTTTGTCGCGCGATTGTTAGGTCTGTGCGAATGGTCGACAATTTGACGCATTGTCCGTCCAATAGGATATTCCAGGAGCGGGCGCTAGCAACCACGCACACAGAGTTGTTGTTCTTAGTGTAGGGGTAGGACTTATTTTATACTTCCTCCGTCACAAAATAAATGTTTTAAGCTTAGTACAACTTTGTATTAGAGCTAGTGCGAAGTTAACACAGTTATTTTGGGACGAAAGGAGTACTACTAGGCAAATACCGGGCCGCTGGTTGGGCCCGACAAGGCCTCCATTGTTTCTCTTTTGTGTTTTATTGGCGCGCCTACTAGGGCTCGTTCCTTGCCAATGTTTCTTTTCATTATTTTTCGTTTCATTTTTTATTATGATTTCTTTCTGGCTTTGGTTTATTTTTAGGGTTTTCTTTTTCATTCTTATTTTTTCATTACCTGGGTTGGTTTTTCAAATAACCAAAAAGATTTTTTTTCATGTATGTCGAACGCTTTTTCTGTGTATAGTCAACATTTTGAAATGTACGATGAACTTTTCTTTACAAACGGTGAACATTGTTTTAATATAATGAATTTTTGATGATATATGGTGAACATATTTTAAATGCAAATTATCTTTTCTTTATATATATTGAATTTTTTTCTTAAGGTATGATGAACATTTTACATGATACATGATGATTTTTTTCACAATGTATATTTCAAAAAATGTTCATCAAAATTTCGATATGATGAATGATTTTTTGGCAATTGAATTTTTTAATAGTTGATTACACAATGGTATCTACAATAATACGTAAATTTCTTAAGGTATGATGACTATTTTACATATTATTGTGTAAATCATTTTGCATTTCTAGAAACACCATGATTTTTTCTAATAAAAATTTAATGCATTTGTAAAATTTATTATGATTACACAACTATTTTTAACACATGTTGTAAACTTTTTAAGTTACTATGGGTTTAAAAAAGACAATCAATATATGAGTAACTCAAAAGAAAAAATGTGTGTGGGCATATAATTTTTTAATACTTGCATATTTGAATGATATAATGCGGATATACAGTAATTGTGGATGCTTGTGATCCTGAATGAAGTCACAAAAAATTTGAACGTGCGTGTGTTTTAGTCTAGTGCTTGACACTTAATAATACTTATATGTAATCACAAGGAAAATATGTATTAATATCATAATTAAGAAATGTGAAACTCATCATGTGCAGCCTTTCTGGGCCAAACCTGTCGACCCAACGTGTGAATCCTAGTATAAACGAAATCTCGCCCATACGCTAACACTAGGGTCGATATGGTGTGGTTGCTAGCACGGATGCGTGCGTTCGAGAGGTCGAAGGTTTGGATCCCATCGACGCCCGATTTTCGTTTCTTTTATTTATTTGTCCAAATCGACGAAAACTTTAAAATGAGTCTTATTTGATGATGAAAATTGTGAACAGAAAAAAAACTGTCACATGAGCTCGTTTTCGCAAAAATAAAGGGTATTCATGTGATTACATATAAAGCAAGGGGGCTTTCTACAAAAAAAACTTGGCATTCCAGCAGCTGAGTGACGGGCCAGTCAGTTAGATGCACCGTTAATACTTGTTTATATGCGGATTAGTCTTTTGTGTAACTGCTATCCCCACACTTGATACTGACATGCAAAAAATATGAAAAATATTACCAATCTACATCGTACCACCCCAATTGTGATACTTCCGTGCAATTAACTCCATCGGCATGCCTTCCAAGCAAAACAAGAAAATAACATATCCCCTTGTCCTTAGAACTTTCTTCTCCTCTCTAGAGCTACTGTAGGATGCGATAAGGGAGGCGAAAGGAGGGCGAGCGATGTCACTCCGGTCGGTGAGGCCGTCAGGCCGCTCTGTCTCTTGTGCCCCTCAGGGCCTTGGAGATGGAGCCGACCACGGTTCTCCTCCGACCGGTGGCTGCACTGTCCATGCGCTGTGTAGGTTAGTTCTCTAGCCGAATCCATTGTAGAGGCAATGTCGGTCTTGGGTAGGAATACGGTCCGTCCGATTGCGGTGCCGTGGCAGCAGCGAGGTCTTCGGCGTCGTTGTGGAGTCCGTGAGGGGGATGTGTATAGGAGTTGCGCTTTTGAAGCGTCGCTCGTCTGTGGCTACTATGCGTGGCGAAGCTGTGAGCGGGCACGAAGGCGAGCAGCTGCGGCGGTATTCGGTACGGGGCAGTGGAGCGTGGATATGGCCGTCTCGATGTGGACGGAGTGGACAAATCCCTAGATCCGAGCTGATGCAAACTTGGAGAGCACCTCAGGCCTTCCGTAATGCATGGTTTCTTAGCGCAGTATCCTAGGTGGTAGTGTATTCTAAGATACTACTATCCTAATGCATTGTATCTTAAGTGTTGTATCTTACAAAGATGTATTTAATTGCTTGGGTGATCATATTTGCATTTCAACATTGTGGCCTAGTTGTGGCATTACAAAACACTACCTATGCATACGTACAGGGATCGCTGGGTTGCCGCACGGGATCGCTGCGTTTATTGCGCTGCTTCGAGACCTCCACTAAGAGTCGTAGTGAAGCTAACATACGGCTGTAGTCTCACTCCTCCTTAATTATCTATCCACGTCAGCGTTTTGCCTACGTGGCACAGCTAAGAAACGGCAAGCCGTTCCGCATTACGGAAGGCCTCATGGAGGGAGGTTTCCTCCAACCACCGGATCTTTATTAGATTTCATCGTAATCATTACGCTGGGAGGCTATTGCGGCTCAATAAAGCCAGAGGGCAAGGGGCTTCATTGTCTCTCGGTGTCATGCTCGACGGGGGAAGACACTAGCGTTGAGCATCTTTGGCTTGTACGGAGAAGATGATGGACGAACTTGCTATTTTATTCTTTTTACTACCACAGTGCTCGCGTGTTACTATGAAACTATAAAATAGGAGGAGTTAAGGGAGTTAGGTCACTAGCTTAGGAAATTATCAAAATACATTGACGCGATGTGGAATTTGCTTATGGTAACAAAAATACCACAAAAGACCATGTGTGACGCATTGGAGAATCTTAAGTGACCATGGTTCTTTGTATACACAATATTTTGTTTGTTGAAACATATGAGAATAAATATTGATAACTGACTACATAAGGTCATGGATCAGTTAGGAGGATAAGGTCTATCATAATTTTTGAATTACAATCTGTTCACTCTCTTGTTATGTGATATAAAACTAAAATAACTTAGCTGTGAAAGAAAGGAAAAGAAAAGGGAGATGCTCTGAGATTTGGCCGGCCGCGCACGGACCGCCTGATCTGCCAGCTGTAGGCGGGCCGCGCTGTTAGATCTCCATGCAACATTTTTTCCTCGATGCAACAAATTTCGACGCTATGCAGCAATTTTCGTCAACGGTTGCAACAAAAAAAATTGTGGCAAAAAAAATATCTACGTGATCGTAGCAAAAAAAATGTGTGGTAGCAAAAGTCAAACGCCGGTTGTAGCAAATATCTACGTGACGTGTATGCAACTTTTTTAGTGAACGGTTGCAGCAAAAAATGATGTCGATTGTAGCAAAATATAACACGGTTGTAGCAAAAGTCAAAACATCGGTTGTAGCAAAAATCCAATAAATTCGAGTTGCAACCAAACGTATATGCAACTTTTTTACTCGACAAATGTAGTAAATAAAAAACGCCTATAGGAAACATGAACGCTGGTTGCAACAAATTTAGACGAGAAAACAAGTTACATGAAAAACGTTTGTGTCAAAATAACACATGGTTGCAGCAAATTTGATGAAAAAATGTTGCATAAACCTGCCAGCAAGGCGCGCGGCCCGCGCGCGACCTGCCGAACGGTTCGGCGGACGTGCCGGGTGGAAGCGTTTACCAAAAGAAAAACAACAGCAATATATTGAGTTGAAGTCGCATTTCTGCATTTTTTTATTTGTGCCTAAGTGTTAGTCTTTCATAAATAGTAGTATATTATTTATTTGTGTTTAGTCTCACATGTGAGCACAAGTACATTTGTTTATTTCTGTTTATGTAAGGTTGCTATTCTCAATATGGATAGGGGTGCATTTGTTCATTGGTGAAGGTTGTTGGTACCACATGTGAATTTACCACCAATTCCAATCTTTATAAGTAGGAAAGATTATGACCTTCTCTGTTGTAGTTTGGTGCTCGCAGCGACATTGTTTGTATTCTTTGTGTATCTTTGTATTTGTACGAGTTTATGTACTACTGACTTTCTTGACGTATAAATACAAGTAGTGCATATCACTGCGGGTGTATGCTTTCAAAAAAAATTCATAATATATTGCCTTCAAATCTTTATCTTTATCCTTTTATCTCTACCTAATAATAAAGGGACTAATCTTCTCGTTATCCGTCAGATAATTTACCCTTAAAATTGCAACTAATTACATATAATGCCACCGATAAGTCAAAAAAACCGCATCCACCATACACTCTCATTCATATACCACTTGAACCTATAATCAATCAACCTAGGTTCGAATCCAGGATCTCCCATTTCCCTTTGAGTTTTTTTCAAAACTACTACCAAATTTACAACAAATAAAAAAAGCACCTGTTGAAAAAAAATACCAAAACTACCACCCCGTCGGTCACGTGGAGGCGGAAGTGCTGCCTGTCAGGCAGGTGGAGGTCGAAGAGCTGTTGTCAGCCACCAGGAGGCCGAAAAGGCAGTTGTCGGCCAGGTGAAGGCCAAAGAGTGCCTGCGGCCACCAGGAGGCCGAAGAGCCCCTGGAAAAGTGCCCCCTCCTTTCTCCTCTGACCCCTCTTTTCGCCCTCCCCGTCCTCCAGGCTCCCCAGCTCCACCTCCCACTCCCGTTGCTCTCTGGTGCTTCCACCCCCGTGCCGATTTCTTCGCTCGTCCACCCATTTTCGTATCAAAACGGCGTAAACAATAGATCAGGGCTCTCTCCATAGGCCTACGGTATTTTTTTTGCTTCCAACTCAATCAAATCTCAACTTTCAACTCGGTTATCGATTCAGTTCTTATTGGTCACCGTTAGTGCAGATAAATGGCTTGCCCATTTTGTCGAGCTCCAGGTGGCCCTTGTTCTTCTTTTGATTCCAGAGCGTCTGTATTCAGTGTTGTGCTGGATCGTCGATGTTCAAGGCGTGTTGTAAGATTCTATATCTTGTTTATCTGACTGTGCCATATGGTTGATGTTGTTTTGGTTGGAATGTATGCGAATGCCTTTGTTTATGTGATTATGATGTTTGCTTCCATTCTTGTTGTAGTATGTTCGATGCAGTGTTAGATCACATCTTGCTCGGTACATTGAGGAGTGCAGAGCTTTAGTTATTCGCAGGGGTGACACAGATATTGATCTTGCTCTTCACAATAGTGAGGGTAACCTATACCATGTTCTGTTTAGACATGGTCGGACGAGCAGTAAATTCCATGGTTCTTCATGGGAGGAACTTGTGAATGATTATGGTCTCAATCATCGTGACATGATGACTGTTAGGCTTGAGCACTATGGAACTATGTTTGTTGTCGATTTTCATCGGAATGGTGTTATGTTGTTCCCTTTACCCTGTGTTGGTGAGTTATTTGTTGGACTGATTTTCAGTTTTGTTTTAGCTTATACATTTTGTTGTTATGCTCAGTTTGTGAAATCATTTTTTTTGTAGCTCTTCAGGATCTGAGTGGAACTCAGAGGGAACCTGTTGACAGTTATTTTTATAGTCATGGTGTCACTCTGGATTATCATCAAATGTATGTCATGTCGCGACAGCTCTTTGATGACAACTACATATTATGTACTCCTTTTGTTCATAGGATGGATTCCACGAATGTTATTTATCAACATATGGTGAGCTTTGGTTTCGGGTACTTTTTTATTTGTTTGTTCTTTGTTGTAGCATACTATTTTAATTTTGTAAGTTGAATACCATATAACTTGATGTTTTTTGTCAGGTTATTCCTAGCAAGGTTGTGAGGAGTTTGAAGGAATTTGTGACAATTCCTAGGACTGGTTCTTTAACTCTTGAAATTACTTTGGATTCTGAAGATGATGATATATCTGTGAGCATTCCTTGTTCGTACTTTATTGGCTTGGGTGGTAGAATGGTGTTGAAGAAGGAAGGTTTCGGTAATTTTCTTCTCGCATCGTCTATTGAAGTCAACAATTTGGTGCTCATAACCATCAAAGAGTGTGAACATGAGCTAGCTGTTGTTTTCAACAATCTGCCATAGTGATCGTACTGTCTCGCTATTTTCTTTCCCCCATACTCTGCCCCCACTTTCTTTCCCGCCATTCTTTACTACCATTCTCTACCGCCACTTTCTTTCCCGCCACTTTATCCCCCTACTTTCCCGCCAATTTACTGATGGGGAACGTCGCATGGGAAACAAAAATTTTCCTACGCGCACGAAGACCTATCATGGTGATGTCCATCTACGAGAGGGGATGAGTGATCTACGTACCCTTGTAGATCGTACAACAGAAGCGTTAGAGAACGCGGTTGATGTAGTGGAACGTCCTCACGTCCCTCGATCAGCCCCGCGAACAATCCCGCGATCAGTCCCACGATCTAGTACCGAACGGACGGCACCTCCGCGTTCAGCACACGTACAGCTCGACGATGATCTCGGCCTTCTTGATCCAGCAAGAGAGACGGAGAGGTAGAAGAGTTCTTCGGCAGCGTGACGGCGCTCCGGAGGTTGGTGATGATCTTGTCTCAGCAGGGCTCCGCCCGAGCTCCGCAGAAACACGATCTAGAGGAAAAACTATGGAGGTATGTGGTCGGGCAGCCGTGAGAAAGTCGTCTCAAATCTGCCCTAAAAGCCCCATATATATAGGAGGAGGGAGGGGGACCTTGCCTTGGGGTCCAAGGGATCCCCAAGGGGTCGGCCGAGCCAGGGGGGAGGACTCTCCCCCCCCAAACCGAGTCCTACTTGGTTTGGTGGGAGGGAGTCCTTCCCCCTTCCCACCTCTCCCTTTTTTTTTTCCTTTCCTTTGATATTTTCTCTCTTGGCGCATAGGGGATTGGTGGGCTGTCCCACCAGCCCACTAAGGGCTGGTGTGACCCCCCCAAATACCTATGGGCTTCCCCGGAGTGGGTTGCCCCCTTCCGGTGAACTCCCGGAACCCATTCGTCATTCCCGGTACATTCCCGGTAACTCCGAAAACCTTCCGGTAATCAAATGAGGTCATCCTATATATCAATCTTCGTTTCCGGACCATTCCGGAAACCCTCGTGACGTCCGTGATCTCATCCGGGACTCCGAACAACATTCGGTAACCAACCATATAACTCAAATACGCATAAAACAACGTCGAACCTTAAGTGTGCAGACCCTGCGGGTTCGAGAACTATGTAGACATGACCCGAGAGATTCCTCGGTCAATATCCAATAGCGGGACCTGGATGCCCATATTGGATCCTACATATTCTACGAAGATCTTATTGTTTGAACCTCAGTGCCAAGGATTCGTATAATCCCGTATGTCATTCCCTTTGTCCTTCGGTATGTTACTTGCCCGAGATTCGATCGTCAGTATCCGCATACCTATTTCAATCTCGTTTACCGGCAAGTCTCTTTACTCGTTCCGTAATACAAGATCCCGCAACTTACACTAAGTTACATTGCTTGCAAGGCTTGTGTGTGATGTTGTATTACCGAGTGGGCCCAGAGATACCTCTCCGTCACACGGAGTGACAAATCCCAGTCTTGATCCATACTAACTCAACTAACACCTTCGGAGATACCTGTAGAGCATCTTTATAGTCACCCAGTTACGTTGCGACGTTTGATACACACAAAGCATTCCTCCGGTGTCAGTGAGTTATATGAGCTCATGGTCATAGGAATAAATACTTGACACGCAGAAAACAGTAGCAACAAAATGACACGATCAACATGCTACGTCTATTAGTTTGGGTCTAGTCCATCACGTGATTCTCCCAATGACGTGATCCAGTTATCAAGCAACAACACCTTGTTCATAATCAGAAGACACTGACTATCATTGATCAACTGGCTAGCCAACTAGAGGCATGCTAGGGACGGTGTTTTGTCTATGTATCCACACATGTAAATGAATCTTCATTCAATACAATTATAGCATGGATAATAAACTATTATCTTGATACAGGAATTATAATAATAACTATACATTTATTATTGCCTCTAGGGCATAATTCCAACAGTCTCCCACTTGCACTCGAGTCAATAATCTAGCCCTCACATCACTATGTGAATTACATTGTAATAAATCTAACACCCATACAGTTCTGGTGTCGATCATGTTTTGGCCGTGGAAGAGGTTTAGTCAGCGGGTCTGCTACATTCAGATCCGTGTGCACTTTGCATATATTTACGTCCTCCTCCTCGACGTAGTCGCGGATGAGGTTGAAGCGTCGTTTGATGTGTCTGGTCTTCTTGTGAAACCTTGGTTCCTTTGCTAAGGCAATGGCACCAGTGTTGTCACAGAACAAGGTTATTGGATCCAGTGCACTTGGCACCACTCCAAGATCCGTCATGAACTGCTTCATCCAGACACCCTCCTTAGCCGCCTCCGAGGCAGCCATGTACTCCGCTTCACATGTAGAATCTGCTACGACGCTTTGCTTGGAACTGCACCAGCTTACTGCACCCCCATTAAGAATAAATACGTATCCGGTTTGTGACTTAGAGTCGTCCGGATCTGTGTCAAAGCTTGCATCAACGTAACCTTTTACGGCGAGCTCTTCGTCACCTCCATACACGAGAAACATCTCCTTAGTCCTTTTCAGGTACTTCAGGATATTCTTGACCGCCGTCTAGTGATCCACTCCTGGATTACTCTGGAACCTGCCTGCCATACTTATGGCCAGGCTAACATCCGGTCTAGTGCACAGCATCGCATACATGATAGAGCCTATGGCTGAAGCATAGGGGACGGAGCGCATATGCTCTCTATCTTCATCAGTTGCTGGGCACTGAGTCTTACTCAATCTCGTACCTTGTAACACTGGCAAGAACCCTTTCTTGGACTGTTCCATTTTGAACCTCTTCAAAACTTTATCAAGGTATGTGCTTTGTGAAAGTCCTATCAGGCGTTTTGATCTATCCCTATAGATCTTAATGCCTAGAATGTAAGCAGCTTCCCCTAGGTCCTTCATAGAGAAACTTTTATTCAAGTAACCTTTTATGCTCTCCAAAAGCTCTACGTTGTTTCCAATCAGCAATATGTCATCCACATATAATATTAGAAACGCCACAGAGCTCCCACTCACTTTCTTGTAAATACAAGATTCTCCAACCACTTGTATAAACCCAAATGCTTTGATCACCTCATCAAAGCGTTTGTTCCAACTCCGAGATGCTTGCACCAGTCCATAAATGGATCGCTGGAGCTTGCACACCTTGTCAGCATTTTCAGGATCGACAAAACCTTCGGGTTGCATCATATACAACTCTTCCTTAAGGAAACCGTTAAGGAACGCCGTTTTGACATCCATCTGCCAGATTTCATAATCGAAAAATGCAGCTATTGCTAACATGATTCTGACGGACTTAAGCATCGCTACGGGAGAGAAAGTCTCATCGCAGTCAATTCCTGGAACTTGTGAAAAACCCTTTGCCACAAGTCGAGCTTTATAAACGGTCACATTACCGTCAGCGTCCGTCTTCTTCTTAAAGATCCATTTGTTCTGAATAGCCTTGCGGCCCTCAGGCAGTATCTCCAAAGTCCACACTTTGTTCTCATACATGGATCCTATCTCGGATTTCATGGCTTCTAGCCATTTGTTGGAATCTGGGCCCACCATTGCTTCTTCATAATTTGCAGGTTCATTGTTGTCTAACAACATGATTGATAAGACGGGATTACCGTACCACTCTGGAGCAGCGCGTGATCTCGTCGACCTGCGTGGTTCAACAGAAACTTGAACTGGAGTTTCATGATCATCATCATTAACTTCCTCCTCAACCGGCGTCGCAATGACAGAGGTTTCCCCTTGCCCTGCGCCACCATCCAGAGGGATGAGAGGTTCGACAACCTCGTCAAGTTCTATCTTCCTCCCACTCAATTCTCTCGAGAGAAACTCCTTCTCGAGAAAAGTTCCGTTCTTAGCAACAAACACTTTGCCCTCGGATTTGAGATAGAAGGTGTACCCAACTGTCTCTTTTGGGTAACCTATGAAGACACATTTTTCCGCTTTGGGTTCCGGCTTTTCAAGCTGAAGCTTTTTGACATAAGCATCACATCCCCAAACTTTAAGAAACGACAATTTTGGTCTTTTGCCATACCACAGTTCGTATGGTGTCGTCTCAACGGATTTTGATGGTGCCCTATTTAAAGTGAATGCAGCTGTTTCTAATGCATAGCCCCAAAATGATAACGACAAATCAGTAAGAGACATCATAGATCGCACCATCTCTAACAAAGTACGATTACGACGTTCGGACACACCATTACGCTGTGGTGTTCCAGGCGGTGTTAACTGCGAAACAATTCCACATTGTCTTAAGTGAGTACCAAACTCGAAACTCAGATATTCACCCCCACGATCAGACCGTAGGAACTTGATCTTCTTGTTACGATGATTTTCCACTTCACTCTGAAATTGCTTGAACTTTTCAAATGTTTCAGACTTGTGCTTCATCAAGTAGACATAACCATATCTGCTTAAATCGTCAGTGAAGGTGAGAAAATAACGATATCCGCCGCGTGCCTCCACGCTCATCGGACCACACACATCGGTATGTATGATTTCCAACAAGTCACTTGCACGCTCCATTGCTCCGGAGAACGGAGTTTTAGTCATCTTGCCCATGAGGCATGGTTCGCACGTGTCAAGTGAATCAAAGTCAAGTGACTCCAAAAGTCCATCGGCATGGAGTTTCTTCATGCGCTTTACACCAATATGACCTAAGCGGCAGTGCCACAAGAATATGGCGCTATCATTGTTTACTCTAACTCTTTTGGTCTCAATGTTATGTATATGCGTATCGCTATCGAGATTCAATATGAACAATCCTCTCACATTTGGTGCATGACCATAAAAGATGTTACTCATAGAAATAGAACAACCATTATTCTCAGACTTAAAAGAGTAACCGTCTCGCAATAAACAAGATCCAGATATAATGTTCATGCTCAACGCAGGCACTAAATAACAATGATTTAAGTTCATCACTAATCCCGATGGTAGTTGAAGCGACACGGTGCCGACGGCGATTGCATCAACCTTGGAACCGTTTCCTACGCGCATCGTCACTTCGTCTTTCGCCAGCCTTCGTCTATTCCGCAGTTCCTGTTTCGAGTTGCAAATGTGAGCAACAGAACCGGTATCGAATACCCAGGCACTACTACGAGAGCTGGTTAAGTACACATCAATAACATGTATATCAAATATACCTGATTTTTCTTTGCCCGCCTTCTTATCTGCCAGATACTTGGGGCAATTGCGCTTCCAGTGACCCATACCCTTGCAATAGAAGCACTCTGTTTCAGGCTTAGGTCCAGCCTTGGGTTTCTTCGGCGGATTGGCAACAGGCTTGCCGCTCTTCTTCGAATTGCCCTTCTTGCCTTTGCCGTTTCTCTTGAAACTAGTGGTCTTGCTCACCATCAACACTTGATGCTCTTTACGGAGTTCAGACTCTGCGACTTTCAGCATCGCAAACAACTCGCCGGGAGACTTGTTCATCCCTTGCATGTTGTAGTTCAACACAAAGCCTTTATAGCTTGGCGGCAGTGATTGGAGGATTCTGTCAGTGATAGCTTCTTGCGGGAGTTCAATCCCCAGTTCAGCTAGACGGTTTGAGTACCCAGACATTTTGAGCACATGTTCACTGACAGACGAGTTTTCCTCCATCTTGCAAGCATAGAATTTATCGGAGGTCTCATACCTCTCGATCCGGGCGTTCTTCTGAAAAATAAACTTGAACTCCTGGAACATCTCAAATGCTCCATGACGCTCAAAGCGACGTTGAAGTCCCGGTTCTAAGCCATACAAGACTGCACATTGAACTATTGAGTAGTCCTCCTTACGTGCTAACCAAGCGTTCTTAACATCCTGATCAGCCGTAGCGGGTGGTTCATCTCCTAGCGCAGCATTAAGGACATAATCCTTCTTTCCAGCTTGTAAGATTAGCTTAAGATTACGAGCCCAGTCTACAAAGTTGCTTCCATCATCTTTCAACTTAGCTTTCTCTAGGAACGTATTAAAACTGAGGATGACACTTGCGTGAGCCATGATCTACAACACAAATATATTCAAAGTGGACTTAGACTATGTTCAAGATAATTAGAGTTCAACTTAATCAAATTATGTGCCAAACTCCCACTCAAAAAGTACATCTCTCTAGTCATTTGAGTGGTTCATGATCCACTTACACTATCCCAAGTCCGATCATCACGTGAGTTGAGAATAGTTTCAGTGGTAAGCATCCCTATGCTAATCATATCAACTATATGATTCATGATCGACCTTTCGGTCTCATGTGTTCCGAGGCCATGTCTGCACATGCTAGGCTCGTCAAGCTTAACCCGAGTGTTCCGCGTGCGCAACTGTTTTGCACCCGTTGTATGTGAACGTTGAGTCTATCACACCCGATCATCACGTGGTGTCTCGAAACGACGAACTGTAGCAACGGTGCACAGTCGGGGAGAACACAATTTCGTCTTGAAATTTTAGTGAGAGATCACCTCATAATGCTACCGTCGTTCTAAGCAAAACAAGGTGCAAAAAAAGGATTAACATCACATGCAATTCATAAGTGACATGATATGGCCATCATTACGTGCTTCTTGATCTCCATCACCAAAGCACCGGCACGATCTTCTTGTCACCGGCGCCACACCATGATCTCCATCATCATGATCTCCATCAACGTGTCGCCATTGGGGTTGTCGTGCTACTTATGCTATCACTACTAAAGCTACATCCTAGCAAAATAGTAAACGCATCTGCAAGCACATATGTTAGTATAAAGACAACCCTATGGCTCCTGCCGGTTGCCGTACCATCGACGTGCAAGTCGATATTTCTATTACAACATGATCATCTCATACATCCAATATATCACATCACATTGTTGGCCATATCACATCACAATCATACCCTGCAAAAACAAGTTAGACATCCTCTAATTTTGTTGTTGCATGTTTTACGTGGTGACCAAGGGTATCTAGTAGGATCGCATCTTACTTACGCAAACACCACAACGGAGATATATGAGTTGCTATTTAACCTCATCCAAGGACCTCCTCGGTCAAATCCGATTCAACTAAAGTTGGAGAAACCGTCACTAGCCAGTCATCTTTGAGCAAAGGGGGTTACTCGTAACGATGAAACCAGTCTCTCGTAAGCGTACGAGTAATGTCGGTCCAAGCCGCTTCAATCCAACAATACCGCGGAATCAAGAAAAGACTAAGGAGGGCAGCAAATCGCACATCACCGCCCACAAAACCTTTTGTGTTCTACTCGAGAAGACATCTACGCATGAACCTAGCTCATGATGCCACTGATGGGGAACGTCGCATGGGAAACAAAAATTTTCCTACGCGCACGAAGACCTATCATGGTGATGTCCATCTACGAGAGGGGATGAGTGATCTACGTACCCTTGTAGATCGTACAGCAGAAGCGTTAGAGAACGCGGTTGATTTAGTGGAACGTCCTCACGTCCCTCGATCAGCCCCGCGAACAATCCCGCGATCAGTCCCACGATCTAGTACCGAACGGACGACACCTCCGCGTTCAGCACACGTACAGCTCGACGATGATCTCGGCCTTCTTGATCCAGCAAGAGAGACGGAGAGGTAGAAGAGTTCTCCGGCAGCGTGACGGCGCTCCGGAGGTTGGTGATGATCTTGTCTCAGCAGGGCTCCGCCCGAGCTCCGCAGAAACACGATCTAGAGGAAAAACTATGGAGGTATGTGGTCGGGCAGCCGTGAGAAAGTCGTCTCAAATCTGCCCTAAAAGCCCCATATATATAGGAGGAGGGAGGGGGACCTTGCCTTGGGGTCCAAGGGATCCCCAAGGGGTCGGCCGAGCCAGGGGGGAGGACTCTCCCCCCCCCAAACCGAGTCCTACTTGGTTTGGTGGGAGGGAGTCCTTCCCCCTTCCCACCTCTCCCTTTTTTTTCCTTTCCTTTGATATTTTCTCTCTTGGCGCATAGGGGATTGGTGGGCTGTCCCACCAGCCCACTAAGGGCTGGTGTGACCCCCCCAAATACCTATGGGCTTCCCCGGAGTGGGTTGCCCCCTTCCGGTGAACTCCCGGAACCCATTCGTCATTCCCGGTACATTCCCGGTAACTCCGAAAACCTTCCGGTAATCAAATGAGGTCATCCTATATATCAATCTTCGTTTCCGGACCATTCCGGAAACCCTCGTGACGTCCGTGATCTCATCCGGGACTCCGAACAACATTCGGTAACCAACCATATAACTCAAATACGCATAAAACAACGTCGAACCTTAAGTGTGCAGACCCTGCGGGTTCGAGAACTATGTAGACATGACCCGAGAGATTCCTCGGTCAATATCCAATAGCGGGACCTGGATGCCCATATTGGATCCTACATATTCTACGAAGATCTTATCGTTTGAACCTCAGTGCCAAGGATTCGTATAATCCCGTATGTCATTCCCTTTGTCCTTCGGTATGTTACTTGCCCGAGATTCGATCGTCAGTATCCGCATACCTATTTCAATCTCGTTTACCGGCAAGTCTCTTTACTCGTTCCGTAATACAAGATCCCGCAACTTACACTAAGTTACATTGCTTGCAAGGCTTGTGTGTGATGTTGTATTACCGAGTGGGCCCAGAGATACCTCTCCGTCACACGGAGTGACAAATCCCAGTCTTGATCCATACTAACTCAACTAACACCTTCGGAGATACCTGTAGAGCATCTTTATAGTCACCCAGTTACGTTGCGACGTTTGATACACACAAAGCATTCCTCCGGTGTCAGTGAGTTATATGAGCTCATGGTCATAGGAATAAATACTTGACACGCAGAAAACAGTAGCAACAAAATGACACGATCAACATGCTACGTCTATTAGTTTGGGTCTAGTCCATCACGTGATTCTCCCAATGACGTGATCCAGTTATCAAGCAACAACACCTTGTTCATAATCAGAAGACACTGACTATCATTGATCAACTGGCTAGCCAACTAGAGGCATGCTAGGGACGGTGTTTTGTCTATGTATCCACACATGTAAATGAGTCTTCATTCAATACAATTATAGCATGGATAATAAACTATTATCTTGATACAGGAATTATAATAATAACTATACATTTATTATTGCCTCTAGGGCATAATTCCAACATTTACCCCCCTACTTTCCCGCCAAATTTTCCCCGCCACCTTTCCCGCCTAATTTTTCCCGCCTCATTTACCTTATCATTTTCCCTCCATAGCCCTGATGGGGAACGTCGCATGGGAAACAAAAAAAATTCCTACGCGCACGAAGACCTATCATGGTGATGTCCATCTACGAGAGCGGATTTTGATCTACGTACCCTTGTAGATCGCACAACAGAAGCGTTAATAAACACGGTTGATGTAGTGGAACGTCCTCACGTCCCTTGATCCGCCCCGCGAACCGTCCCACGAACCATCCCGCGATCCGTCCCACGATCTAGTGCCGAACGGACGGCACCTCCGCGTTCAGCACACGTACAGCTCGACGATGATCTCGGCCTTCTTGATCCAGCAAGAGAGACAGAGAGGTAGATGAGTTCTCCGGCAGCATGACAGCGCTCCGGAGGTTGGGGGTGATCTAATCTCAGCAGGGCTCCGCCCGAGCTTCGCAGAAACGCGATCTAGAGGAAAAACCGTGGAGGTATGTGGTCGGGCTGTCGTGGAAAAGTCGTCTCAAATCAGCCCTAAAACCTCCGTATATATAGGTGGGAGGGGAGGGGACTTGCCTTGGGGCTCAAGGAGCCCCAAGGGGTTCGGCCGATGGGGAGGAGGAGGAGGAGTCCTCCTCCAATCCTAGTCCAACTAGGATTGGAAGGTGGAGTCCTTCCCTTCCTTCCCAGTTCCCCCTTTTTTTCTTTCTCTTTGATTTTCCTTATCTCCTACGCAGGGGCCTCCCTAGGCTTGCCCACCAGCTCACTAAGGGTTGGTGCGCCTCCCCCAAGGCCTATGGGCTTCCCCGGGGTGGGCTGCCCCCCCGGTGAACATCCGGAACCCATTCGTCGTTCCCAGTACATTCCCGGTAACTCCGAAAACCTTCCGATAATCAAATGAGGTCATCCTATATATCGATCTTCATTTCCGGACCATTCCGGAAACCCTCGTGACGTCTGTGATCTCATCCGGGACTCCGAACAACATTCGGTAACCAACCATATAACTCGAATACGCATAAAACAACGTCGAACCTTAAGTGTGCAGACCGTGCGGGTTCGAGAACTATGTAGACATGACCCGAGTGACTCCTGGGTCAATATCCAATAGTGGGACCTGGATGCCCGTATTGGATCCTACATATTCTATGAAGATCTTATCGTTTGAACCTCAGTGCCAAGGATTCATATAATCCCGTATGTCATTCCCTTTGTCCTTCGGTATGTTACTTGCCTGAGATTCGATCGTCAGTATCCGCATACCTATTTCAATCTCGTTTACCGGCAAGTCTCTTTACTCGTTCCGTAATACAAGATCCCGCAACTTACACTAAGTCACATTGCTTGCAAGGCTTGTGTGTGATGTTGTATTACCGAGTGGGCCCCGAGATACCTCTCCGTCACACGGAGTGACAAATCCCAGTCTCGATCCATACTAACTCAACGAATACCTTCAGAGATACATGTAGAGCATCTTTATAGTCACCCAGTTACGTTGCAACGTTTGATACACACAAAGCATTCCTCCGGTGTCCGTGAGTTATATGATCTCATGGTCATAGGAATAAATACTTGACACGCGGAAAATAGTAGCAACAAAATGACACGATCAACATGCTACGTCTAGCACTTTGGGTCTAGTCCATCACGTGATTCTCCTAATGACGTGATCCAGTTATCAAGCAACAACACCTTGTACATAGTCAGAAGACCCTGACTATCCTTGATCAACTGGCTAGCCAACTAGAGGCTTGCTAGGGACAGTGTTTTGTCTATGTATCCACACATGTATCTAAGTCTTCATTCATTACAATTATAGCATGGATAATAAACGATTATCTTGATACAGGAATGATAATAATAACTTTATTTATCATTGCCTCTAGGGCATAATTCCAACAGTCTCCCACTTTCACTAGAGTCAATAATCTAGCCCTCACATCACCATGTGAATTACATTGTAATAAATCTAACACCCATACAGTTCTGGTGTTGATCATGCTTTGCCCGTGGAAGAGGTTTAGTCAGCGGGTCTGCCACATTCAGATCCGTGTGCACTTTGCATATATTTACGTTCTCCCCTTCGATGTAGTCGCGGATGAGGTTGAAGCGTCGTTTGATGTGTCTGGTCTTCTTGTGAAAACGTGGTTCCTTTGCTAAGGCAATGGCACCCGTGTTGTCACAAAACAGGGTTATTGGATTCAGTGCGCTTGGCACCACTCCAAGATCCGTCATGAACTCCTTCATCCAGACACCCTCCTTAGCCGCCTCCGAGGCAGCCATGTACTCCGCTTCACATGTAGAATCAGCTACAACGCTTTGCTTGGAACTGCACCAGCTTACCACACCCCCATTAAGAATAAATACGTATCCGGTCTGTGACTTAGAGTCGTCCGGATCTGTGTAAAAGCTTGCATCGACGTAACCTTTTACAGCAAGCTCTTCGTCACCTCCATACACGAGAAACATCTCCTTAGTCCTTTTCAGGTACTTCAGGATATTCTTGACCACCGTCCAGTGATCCACTCCTGGATTGCTCTGGAACCTGCCCGCCATACTTATGGCCAGGCTAACGTCCGGTCTAGTGCACATCATTGCATACATGATAGAACCTATGGCTGAAGCATAGGGGACGGTGCTCATACGCTCTCTATCTTTATCATTTGCTGGGCACTGAGTCTTACTCAATCTTGTACCTTGTAAAACTGGCAAGAACCCCTTCTTGGACTGTTCCATTTTGAACCTCTTCAAAACTTTATCAAGGTATGTGCTTTGTGAAAGTCCTATCAGGCGTTTCGATCTATCCCTATAGATCTTAATGCCTAGAATGTAAGCAGCTTCTCCTAGGTCCTTCATAGAGAAACTTTTATTCAAGTAATCCTTTATGCTCTCCAAAAACTCCACTTTGTTTCCAATCAGCAATATGTCATCCACATATAATATTAGAAACACCACAGAGCTCTCACTCACTTTCTTGTAAATACAAGATTCTCCAACCACTTGTATAAACCCAAATGCTTTGATCACCTCATCAAAGCGTTTATTCCAACTCCGAGATGCTTGCACCAGTCCATAAATGGATCGCTGGAGCTTGCACACTTTGTTAGCATTTTTAGGATCGACAAAACCTTCGGGTTGCAGCATATACAACTATTCCTTAAGGAAACCGTTAAGGAACACCGTTTTTACATCCATCTGCCAGATTTCATAATCGAAAAATGCAGCTATTGCCAACATGATTCCGACGGACTTAAGCATCGCTACGGGTGAGAATGTCTCATCGTAGTCAACTCCTTGAACTTGTGAAAAACCATTTGCCATCAGTCGAGCTTTATAAACGGTCACATTACCGTCAGCGTCCGTCTTCTTCTTAAAGATCCATTTTTTTAATAGCCTTGCGGCCCTCAGGTAATACTTCCAAAGTCCACACTTTGTTTTCATACATGGATCCCATCTCGGACTTCATGGCCTCGAGCCATTTGTTGGAATCCGGGCCGACCATTGCTTCTTCATAATTCGTAGGTTCATTGTTGTCTAACAACATAATTGATAAAACAGGATTACCGTACCACTCTGGAGAAGCACGTGGTCTCGTCAACCTGCGAGGTTCGATAGGAACTTGAATCGGAGTTTCATGATCATCATCATTAACTTCCTCCTCAACCGGCGTCGCAACGACAGGGGTTTCCCCTTGCCTTGCGCCACCATCCAGAGGGATGAGAGGTTCGACAACCTCATCAAGTTCTATCTTCCTCCCACTCAATTCTCTCGAGAGAAACTCCTTCTCGAGAAAAGCTCCGTTTTTAGCAACAAACACTTTGCCCTCTGATTTGAGATAGAAGGTGGACCCAACTGTCTCTTTCGGGTAACCTATGAAGATGCACTTTTCCGCTTTGGGTTCCAGCTTTTCAGGCTGAAGCTTTTTGACATAAGCATCACATCCCCAAACTTTAAGAAACGACAACTTTAGTCTTTTTCCATACCACAGTTCGTATGGTGTCGTCTCAACGGATTTTGATGGTGCCCTATTGTAACGACTAAGATGCGGTCCTTTCTGATCCGGGGATCGAGGCCCCGATTTGGAAAGGAGCGCATCTAAGCGTCTCACAAACAAGGTAACATCGCACATACATAACAATAAAGAATGACAATCAGGGGTTCAATTGCCATTACATAATATATATCAGAGTACATCACGCATACAAGCAAAGTAGTTCCGCTACGGACTACAAACATGAGAAAATGCTATGCTACCCTGCCTGCTGGCTCATGATCACGACCACGCCTCAATCGTCTGGATAGCTCACGTACAGGCGGTCTGTCTCCTCATCGTACTGCCACGCCAGCTGCGTGCCGTCGGGATCAACTGTCTCTGGGGTACCTGAACCTGTGGTGTTGTGAAGGAACCTGTGAGCCACGGGGACTCAGCAATCTATGACCTCGGTGCCACAACTAGTCAAGTTATTAGGTTGGATAAGATGAGGTGTTTAAGGTTGCAGCATCCTAAGCTTGATTTGGTGGCTATCTTATGAAGAACATTTATGAGGGTGGACTATACTAGCGGTCGTGAAGACTTGATCACTAAGTGATCCTGAACACCTACCTACGTCAATCATAACCCCACCGTGTTCCCGATCAAAGAGAGATCTTCGCGGGGACAGTCACGGTTACGCACATAGTTGGCAATTTTATTAGATTATGTTTAAGTTGTCTAATACCGGATGTTAACAAAATATTCCAAGTTGCCACATAACCGCGGGCACGGCTTTCCGAAAGATTAAACCCTGCAGGGGTGCTCCAACTAGTCCATCACAAACGTACACGGGCCGCAAAGTAATCCTATATCACGAATCTCGTGATCTCGTCGGATTCCTTAGAGGAAAAACCTCAACTCTGGGGAGAACCAAAGCTTCACCGGGATTCCGATACGCAAGATATATCGCTAAGGTAAGACAAGGCTAGCGGGACCTCCCGATGTGTCGACGACCCTGATAAGAGCCGCGTATCTCGGTCTCAGGACACGCCGGATGAGCGATGGTTACCACGCCAAAACACCGAGTTGCCCCGGGGAGCGCAATAAGATGCTCAAGGTTGGACCAACACTCATGAGGAGCACTGGCCCGGGTTTGTTGATTAAAAGATCCTCGGGGTGATTATTCCCTATGCAGTTTATTAAGTGATTAGCAAATTAACACCAACGTTGGGTCCTGCCGGACAAGTCTTAGCACTACGCGATTTATCAAGGGGGTCCCCATAACAACCCCGAACGTGTTAGGAGCGATCAATATGGAATCAAAGCACCAGTAACCGGTAACTAAGGCGGCAATAACGGAACAAAGCACCCAGCAAAAGGCTAGGCCTTCCGTTATTTACCAAGTATATAGGAGCATTAAGTTAAATAACATAATTTAATATAATGATATCAAGCTCATGTTATCACATGAGACAAAGCACCTGCATCTAGCAATGCTAACATTAGTAGTTGGGCAAAGCCTACTTAGCCAATCAAGTTTGCTAGGAAGGGATAGTGTTTTGGTTTCATGGCATAACAGGAGGCAATTTATTTCAGTGGTAGGCAGCGAGCATTATGACATGGAAACCTAATCTAGCATAACAAGTCTAGAGATGGAATCAAGGTCATATCATCTTGCCTGTGAGATCCTCAGCTTGGAAGGGTTCTTGTTCGTCCTGCACGTACTCTCTCGAATCCATGTACTCGTTCTCTGACCCCGGTGCTACCCAACATAATAATAACATCCAATGAACAACAACACCTCAAGATGCAACAAGCACATGATGCATGAGATGAATATGAGCATGCTTCACTATTTCTATCACTAGCACAAGCAAAAGAAGCTAATACATGTTCCTGGACAGAACTGTAACTTAAGCTATTTTGACATTCATGAGAATGACATGATGAGATGCGTCTCGAGAAAACGATGCAAATGCATATAAAGAACCCTACAAACGGAGCTACGGATCAACGGGAATCAACGAAACAAGATATGATGACCTACGTGACAAAATCATCACCACACACTCAATTGGCACAACCCTGGTGTTTCCAGGTTGCCAAGACATATAAAAACCCAACATGAATGGATTGGAGCAAGGAAGAACACCACATCATCAACTAAGCACTCACAAACACCAAAATGACAAAACTACACAATCTGCCATAATCTGCATCTTAGCACTTTGTGAGCTGCATGCAACATAGCTACAGCCCTCCAAATATGACAAATAATATATGTGGCTGTAGCCAACCAATAATAATACAAGCACAAGCAAGAATCACACCAAAAGGAATTAATCACAGGAAGACACAAGGCTGCAAACTTTCCCAAAATCATCAGATTTCAGGGACTTAGTGAAAATTCCTGCACCTGACTTTCTGTCTTTGCTCTGAAGCTTTTTGACAGCAGCCAAAGAATTATATACAGGACTCCAAATGGAATGAAATTTGACAGGGAGCTTCACAAACATATAAGATACAAATTTCTAGCACTAAACTAAGGCTATATCACAACACAATGACCAGCAGAACCTCATCAATAGGGGAAGAAAATATAACCAGATTCTCAGACTTAGTGAAAATCTCAGATTTTCACTAATCTGGAATTTCAGCCCCAAACCTACTTTGGATGGGCACAACTTGGACACATGGATTACAAATCATGAATTTAAACCAACATGTGGTAGAGGGGGTCACCCTCTACTACCACAACCAAGAAACAAATACAAAAGCACTTCACAAGTCATGGAACCAAGCTCTAAACTTAGAAGAAAATGTAAATATGACTTTTCCAGAAAATGTTCGAATGGAAAAAATGATTTCACCCATGGATTCCTGGGATCTTTCTACCCCAAAAACATATATAAAACATATGCACTTGCTTGGAGCAAGTGAGATCAAACTAGGAAGGAAAAACTACATAGAATCCAACATAGTGAATAGTGCAACATTTCATGCAACTCCCACTAGAACAACTATCACATATCTATGCTCATGTGCACAAAGACAATATGGACATGAGGGTTTGGACCCCATGTTGGTGTCATGCACATCAACAACACAAGCACCTCTACCAAGCTATCCACACAAACAAAACACCATGCCCTCTCACATATGGTCATGTGAAGGTGCATAGCTTGCTTGCAAAGGTGGAATGCTTATCACACACACATCTTCTCCACGTCACCCACAAGCACATCATTCTCTAGATCAAAACACATACCTACACATGATATGATAGCAATAACAACTAGAACAATCTCACACACACAAGGTATATGTGGTGAGGGGGGAGACCCTCCACACACACATACACACTCCTCTAAAACTTATAGATCACTACAACAGAAATATGGGCTTCACACATGTTCAAGCTAGACTTGCATTCCTACTAACATGGAACAACCCACACAACTCTACTCAAAGCAACTACACACACACACACAAGCATCAACACCACATACTCACATAACACACACACCTCACTCCTACAAGTGGGTGCACAACACACACAACACATCAACCTGCCACTATTTATCTAGCAGGCAAAAGGATTTAAAATGCCACTTTAATACCTATTGGATTAGGTACAAAGTGTAGGATCAACAACAGGAAAAAAAATAGAAAAAAAATAAAGAAAGACACACAAAAAATAGGCCACACGGGCTCCTGGGATCGAACCCAGTACCTCCTGGTACACAGCAATAGAGCCTACCACTACACCACTGCCACTTCGTCGACAGGGTAGGGGAGGCAAACAGGCTAACATGTCCCTGTTGCTACTGTGCAGGAAAAATCAGAAAGCAAAATAGGGCCGAGGGGGGATCGAACCCGCGCCCTCCAACACGCACACCACACACACATACCACTCGGCTACGCTACGTCTACTGAACTAATACGCGCAAAGAAACAGACGAAGGGTCCTCTCTGCTGAACGGCTACCGACGGCTGACCGGAACAAGGGAGGTGCTCACCGGCGGTTCAGGCTAAATCTTACTCCGGCTCGTGGACGGGAGGAAGCCCACACCCTCACGAGCTCATTCCCACACCCAGCTTTGCCCGAGGGGCTCTACAGCGACGTGACCACGGCGAGCAGCGGCTCCGGTGACACACACCATGCGCGCCTCGATTTCTACCGCTACGATGCCCGATCTGGGACAGGGAGGAAGGAGGAGGAGCACTACCTCACGCACGGGTCGAGGAGGGAGCGGCTCGTAGAGGAAGTAGAGGAAGAAGGCCGCCGGTGAAGCTGCTCGTCGGAGGAGAGGCGCCGTCAGGAAGTAGAGGAAGCAGAGCGGGGGAGGTCGATCCAGCGGCGGGAACGGGCTCCTGGAGATGCCCTCGAGCTGCTGGAGCCTTCGAAGAGGAAGTCGGGGTAGCAGAACAACGGCGACGACGACCTTCACCCGTCGATCATGGCAGATCCGAGCCTCCTCTTACCTTGCTGCGATGAGAGAGAGAGAGAGGGGGTCGAGATCTGGACGGAGCGGCGGCGGGGAGGAACCCTAATGCTTCTGCACGGACGCCAAGGGGCTATATAGCGAGAGGGGGGAGCGTGGGCGTGCCCTCGGCCATGTGCGCTCGCTCTCTCTCGGTGGAACAGAGGGGAACGGGAGAGAGGGGATGACAGGTGGGTCCTCTGCCTCGTTGGAAAGGGGGAGGAAGAAGGCGCCGTGTGTGTGAGAGAGGGAAGGATGGGCCGGCCTAGGTGGGAGGAAGCCCACTAGGGCGGTAGATAGAGGAAGAAACGCCTGGGCTAATCCTATTAAAAGGAATACCAGAGAAAAGAAAAAAACACAGGGTTTTCTGTAGGAGATAAAAACAAAATAAAAATGCCCCTGGTCATGAAAACATTTAACCTAATTGAATAAATACAAAGAGAATTTTTGGAGCAACTTGAATAAATGCAAAACAGCAATTTAGTTTCTGTTTTGGATTTATTTGCACCCTTATTTCAACTCAAGAAAACATCAAATATGTCACTCCATCATCCTCACAATATTCTCTAAACATTGGACATTTTAAAAACAGGGAAGGAACAAGTAAATATTTCAACTAGGGAATAAAAAGAGAGAGGGGTTTGCAACCAAAGAGTTTTGCAAAGAATCCAACACCACACTACCACTTCTACTTTTCACCACAACACATATGCACCCACATCACAAGAACTCACAAGACCCCACATCATCACTACCACCTTGCAATCACAAAGTCACAAAGATACATGGAAGAGATGATATGACATGCATGCATGCAAGGAAGAAAAAATACAAGGGACATCACATGAAGTCATGGCACAAATGATATTATCATATCCCTGACAAGGTGGACCCACTTGCAATAGGTTCCAATTAGGAAGGTTTACACTTGGGGCACTACACCTATTTAAAGTGAATGCAGTTGTTTCTAATGCATAACCCCAAAACGATAATGGCAAATTGCTAAGAGACATCATAGACCGCACCATCTCTAATAAAGTACGATTACGACGTTCGGACACACCATTACGCTGTGGTGTTCCAGGCGGTGTCAAGTGTGAAACAATTCCACATTGTTTTAAGTGAGTACCAAACTCGAAACTCAGATATTCACCCCCACGATCAGACCGTAGGAACTTGATCTTCTTGTTACGATGATTTTCAACTTCACTCTGAAATTGCTTGAACTTTTCAAATGTTTCAGACTTGTGCTTCATTAATTAGACATAACCATATCTACTCAAATCGTCGGTGAAGGTGAGAAAATAATGATATCCGTCGCGTGCCTCCACGCTCATCAGACCACACACATCGGTATGTATGATTTCCAACAAGTCACTTGCACGCTCCATTGTTCTGGAGAACGGAGTTTTAGTCATCTTACCCATGAGGCATGGTTCGCACATGTCAAGTGAATCAAAGTCAAGTGACTCCAAAAGTCCATCGGTATGGAGTTTCTTCATGCGCTTTACACCAATATGACCTAAGCGACAGTGCCACAAAAACATGGCTCTATCATTGTTAACTCTAACTCTTTTGGTCTCAATGTTATGTATAGGTGTATTATCACTATCAAGATTCAATATGAAAAATCCTCTCACATTGGGTGCATGACCATAAAAGATGGTACTCATAGAAATAGAACAACCATTATTCGCTGAGTTAAACGAGTAACCGTCTTACAACAAACAAGATCCAGATATAACGTTCATGCTCAACGCAGGCACTAAATAACAATTATTCAAGTTCATAAGTAATCCTGATAGTAACTGAAGTGAAACTGTGCCGATGGCGATTGCATCAACCTTGGAACCATTTCCCACGCACATCGTCACTTCATCTCTTGCCAGCCTCCGCTTATTCGCAGTTCCTGTTTCGAGTTGCAAATATGAGCAACAGAACCGGTATCGAATACCCAGGCACTACCACGAGAGCTGGTTAAGTACACATCAATAACATGTATATCAAATATACCTGATTTTTCTTTGGCTGCCTTCTTATCAGCCAGATACTTGGGGCAGTTGCGCTTCTAGTGACCTATACCCTTGCAATAGTAGCACTCTGCTTCAGGCTTAGGTCCAGCTTTGGGTTTCTTCGTTGAATTGGCAACAGGCTTGCCGCTCTTATTTGAATTACCCTTCTTTCCTTTGCCGTTTCTCTTGAAACTAGTGGTCTTATTCACCATCAACACTTGATGCTCTTTACGGAGTTCTGACTCTGCGCGACTTTCAGCATCGCGAACAACTCGCAGGCTGACTTGTTCATCCCTTGTATGTTGTAGTTCAACACAAAGCCCTTATAGCTTGGCGGCAGTGATTGAAGAATTCTGTCAGTGATAGCCTCTTGCGGGAGTTCAATCCCCAGCTCAGCTAGAAGGTTTGAGTACCCAGACATTTTGAGCACATGTTCACTGACAGACGAATTCTCCTCCATCTTGCAAGCATAGAATTTATCGGAGGTCTCATACCTCTCGATCCGGGCGTTCTTCTGAAAGATAAACTTCAACTCCTGGAACATCTCATATGCTCCATGACGCTCAAAGCGACGTTGAAGTCCCGGCTCTAAGCCATACAAGACTGCACATTGAACTACTGAGTAGTCCTCCTTACGTGTTAACCAAGCGTTCTTAACATCTTGGTCAGCCGTAGCGGGTGGTTCATCTCCTAGCGCAGCATCAAGGACATAATCCTTCTTCCCAGCTTGCCGGAGCAACTTAAGATTACGAGCCCAGTCTACAAAGTTGCTTCCATCATCTTTCAACTTAGCTTTCTCTAGGAACGTATTAAAATTCAGGGTAACTGTCGCGTGAGCCATGATCTACAACACAAATATATTCAAAGTGGACTTAGACTATGTTCAATATAATTAGAGTTTAACTTAATCAAATTACTTGCTAAACTCCCACTCAAAAAGTACATCTCTCTAGTCATTTGAGTGGTTCATGATCCAATTCCACTAGCTCAAGTCCGATCATCACGTGAGTTGAGGATAGTTTCAGTGGTAAGCATCCCTATGCTAATCATATCAACTATATGATTCATGATCGACCTTTCGGTCTCATGTGTTTCGAGGCCATGTCTGCACATGCTAGGCTCGTCAAGCTTAACCCGAGTGTTCCGCATGCGCAACAGTTTTGCACCTGTTGTATGTGAATGTTGAGTCTATCACACCTGATCATCATGTGGTGTCTCGAATCGACAAACTGTAGCAACGGTGCACAGTCGGGGAGAACACAATTTCGTCTTGAAATTTTAGCGAGAGATCACCTCATAATGCTACCGTCGTTCTAAGCAAAATAAGGTGCATAAAAGGATTAACATCACATGCAGTTCATAAGTGACATGATATGGCCATCATCACGTGCTTCTTGATCTCCATCACCAAAGCACCGGCGCCATCTTCTTGTCACCGGCGCCACACCATGATCTCCATCAACGTGTCGCCATCGGGGTTGTCGTGCTACTCATGCTATTACTACTAAAGCTACATCCTAGCAAAATAGTAAACGCATCTGCAAGCACACACGTTCGTTTAAAGACAACCCTATGGCTCCTGCCGGTTGCCGTACCATCGACGTGCAAGTCGATATTAACTATTACAACATGATCATCTCATACATCCAATATATCACATCACATCGTTGGCCATATCACATCACAAGCATACCCTGCAAAAACAAGTTAGACGTCCTCTAATTGTTGTTGCATGTTTTACGTGGTGACCATGCGTATCTAGTAGGATCGCATCTTACTTACGCAAACACCACAAAGGAGATATATGAATTTCTATTTAACCTCATCCAAGGACCTCCTCGGTCAAATCCGATTCAACTAAAGTTGGAGAAACCGACACTCGCCAGTCATCTTTGAGCAACGAAGTTACTCGTAGCGATGAAACCAGTCTCTCGTAAGCGTACGACTAATGTCGGTCCGAGCCGCTTCGATCCATCAATACCGTAGAATCAAGAAAAGACTAAGGAGGGAAGCAAATCGCACATCACCGACCACAAAAACTTTTGTGTTCTACTCTAGATGACATTTACGCATGAACCTAGCTCATGATGCCACTGATGGGGAACGTCGCATGGGAAACAAAAAAATTCCTACACGCACGAAGACCAATCATGGTGATGTCCATCTACGAGAGGGGATTTGGATCTACGTACCCTTGTAGATCGCACAGCAGAAGCGTTAATAAACGTGGTTGATGTAGTGGAACGTCCTCACGTCCCTCGATCCGCCCCGCGAACCGTCCCACGAACCGTCCCGCGATCCGTCCCACGATCTAGTGCTGAACGGACGGCACCTCCGCGTTCAGCACACGTACAGCTCGACGATGATCTCGGCCTTCTTGATCCAGCAAGAGAGACGGATAGGTAGATGAGTTCTCCGACTGCGTGACAGCGCTCCGGAAGTTGGTGGTGATCTAATCTCAGCAGGGCTCCGCCCGAGCTCCGCAGAAACGCGATCTAGAGGAAAAGCCGTGGAGGTATGTGGTCGGGCTGCCGTGGAAAAGTCGTCTCAAATCAGCCCTAAAACCTCCGTATATATAGTTGGGAGGGGAGGGGCCTTGCCTTGGGGCTCAAGGAGCCCCAAGGGGTTCAGCCGATGGGGAGGAGGAGGAGTCCTCCTCCAATCCTAGTCCAACTAGGATTGGAAGGTGGAGTCCTTCCCTTCCTTCCCACTTTCCCCTTTTTTTTCTTTCTCTTTGATTTTCCTTATCTCCTGCGCAGGGGCCTCCCTGGGCTTGCCCACCAGCCCACTAAGGGCTGGTGCGCCTCCCACAAGGCCTATGGGCTTCCCCGGGGTGGGCTGCCCCCCCCCCCCCCCGGTGAACATCCGGAACCCATTCGTCATTCCCGGTACATTCCCGGTAAATCCGAAAACCTTCCGGTAATCAAATGAGGTCATCCTATATATCAATCTTCATTTCCGGACCATTCCGAAAACCCTAGTGACGTCCGAGACTCCGAACAACATTCAGTAACAACCATATAACTCAAATACGCATAAAACAACGTCGAACCTTAAGTGTGCAGACCCTGCGGGTTCGAGAACTATGTAGACATGACCCGAGTGACTCCTCGGTCAATATCCAATAGCAGGACCTGGATGCCCATATTGGATCCTACATATTCTACGAAGATCTTATCGTTTGAACCTCAGTGCCAAGGATTCATATAATCCCGTATGTCACTCCCTTTGTCCTTCGGTATGTTACTTGCCCGAGATTCGATCGTCAGTATCCGCATACCTATTTCAATATCGTTTACCGGCAAGTCTCTTTACTCGTTCCGTAATACAAGATCCTGCAACTTACACTAAGTCACATTGCTTGAAAGGCTTGTGTGTTATGTTGTATTACCGAGTGGGCCCCGAGATACCTCTCCGTCACACGGAGTGCCAAATCCCAGTCTCGATCCATACTAACTCAACGAATACCTTCGGAGATACCTGTAGAGCATCTTTATAGTCACCCAGTTACGTTGTGACGTTTGATACACAGAAAGCATTCCTCCGGTGTCCGTGAGTTATATGATCTCATGGTCATAGGAATAAATACTTGACACGCAGAAAATAATAGCAACAAAATGACACGATCAACATGCTACGTCTATCAGTTTGGGTCTAGTCCATCACGTGATTCTCCTAATGACATGATCCAATTATCAAGCAACAACACCTTGTACATAGTCAGAAGACCGTGACTATCCTTGATCAACTGGCTAGCCAACTAGAGGCTTGCTAGGGACAGTGTTTTGTCCATGTATCCACACATGTATCTAAGTCTTCATTCAATACAATTATAGCATGGATAATAACCGATTATCTTCATACAGGAATTATAGTAATAACTTTATTTATCATTGCCTCTAGGGCATAATTCCAACAAGCCCTTGTTAGAGTCTATAAAAGGAGGCATTGGACTGCCTTCCTCCATCATCCAACCGCACTTGAAAACACTACCACTTTAGTCATTATGAGTTTGGCTTGCTTGGATCAAAGCATAAGGCCTAAGAAAATGAAGAGTGCGAGTTTGCCTCGGGGGGTGGAAGCAGTTCGTTGTTGGTGCGGTGATCTCTGCAAGGTAAAGGAGGTGACGGATTTTTCAGATTGGTAGGGCATGAAGTTTTTCATGGTCGCCAATCATGAGGAAGATCCATTTGTTGCTCCTTCACTGTACATCAGTCCTCCGGTATGCTTCAGTCATCAAGAATAAACACATTGTAGATATTATTGTTAACCTGGTATATATATTTCTATTTTTGTTGTAGTCTCCTCCTCCTCTGTGCATGTACTGTCGTTGGATCGACACGGAAATGCCGTACTGGGCGGTGACCGAGATTCGTGAAAGAGGTCGTCGTGCATTGGCTAGTTTGGACGTGGAAGAGCACCGAGCGAAGGCTGAAGCAGAGGACAAAGCAGAGGAGAAGAGAGAGTGGGAAAAGTACTGTGTGGAGCAAAGGGCTTTTCTTGATGAGATGATCAGGAAAAGCGAACAAGAGAAACTTCGACTCGCTGAGGTTTACAAACAGCGGCAGGAGGCCCGTGATGCTGAGAGGGAGAGAAAGAAAGAAAGGGCTCGTGCGGCCAAGGCAGCAGAAGAAGCCGGTGATAGAAAAGGAAAATATCCACGTTGGACTCAGTAGATTTATTTTATTGTATCCTAAAATTGTTGAATCTTAATTTCAGCAAGTTGTATCTTCATGCCAGATATTTGTCGGTGCAGTTGTGACAGCCCGATGCCGACGTTCCAGAAGATTCCCCCCTTTATTCCATTTTCGTCATGTGTCTATTTTATTTTGTCGCATCATCATCGCATCATTCGCATCATCGGCATTGCATCGGCATCTCCGTTGCCACCAGTTTTCAAACTTGCATCCGTTGGTAGTTGCCGGTTCTCGTCGTTGTCCGTTCTGAGCCCGACCGCACACGCACGCGCCCGCGGCATCGTCAAGACCTTGTTTTTATAACATGTATAAAACTTTCTCCGATTGAGCTAGAACTTGGCGTGCGGTCTTAATTTAGTGTAGGTAGGTCATCTGTCAAATTTCATCGCGATCGGAGGTCGTTTGTTACCCGTGCCATTTATTATATAGCGGCAGTATAGCCAGACAATTGTCGGATGTTTTGGTATTTTAAACTCGTTGCCGGGTCGCCCGTTTTCCCTCTCATCTCCGCCTAGCCCCTCTGCACAGTGCACCGACCCTTCGCGTAGCCTAGTCCAAAAACCTTCCGAAACCCGACCTGTGTTCATGACCGTTGGGTCCAGATCAACCCGGTTTTGCTGCAAACCGTCTCCGGTTTGTCAACTGGACTCCCTAACCCAGCTATTTCTGACCGTCCGATTTAATCGGTGGGTCCAAAACCCCTAATCCTAGCTAACCTACTATATATAGACGTTCCCTAGTCTATTTTGGAAAACCCTAAAATCTAGGAGCTTTGTCCCATCGAGCCGCCGCCACCCCACCTATTTTTTTCCCATCAGGCAAGCGTAGCATCTCCCACCTCAGGATCCCTAGATCCAATCTGCAGCCAACCCCGCAGGCCGCTCGATCTAGAACTCCCTGCGCCTTGACCTCACCCTACGTGAGAGCTGATCCGTCGGACGCATCCGTCGCCCGCATGTCGTGCGAGCAGGCCGTCCCCGACCAGCCAACCTGAGTGCAAGAGCGAGCATGGCCTTGTCCCATGCCTCCCAGGAGCCGGTCCTCCCGAGCTCCCGCGCGCCCGAGACCGACGCCATGAGCCGCCTACGAGCTTCACCGACGAACAAGCACCCGGGTCGCCCCTGCTCCTTCTATCTTCTCTCTTCCTTCTGTTCCTCTCTCTGGTTCTCTCTCTGTCTCTCATCTCTCTCTTTCATTTCTTATCTATAGACCTCCATGGCCGCCGCCCCAAGGAGCTCGCCCTCGGTCGGTCTCGCGACACCAGCCGCCTCCACCACCGGGAATGGAACCGCAATGCCAAGGCCGTCTGGATCTGACTCGAGCTCACCTCCCTGCCCCATCCATGTCGCCCCGTCGCCCACCCTGGAACACCCCTGCTGGTGTCTCTGTTCTTCAGGGAAACGAGCAGAGCCAACACCGCGTCCAGCTGCTCGCCCCGTCACTGTTGGTTCGCGTTCGTAGCTCGACGTCGGCCTTCTCCTCGTCCCCAAGCACTGGGTTTGGAGGGCCCCCATCTCTCTCGCCCGACAGTACGGCCATGGTCGTCGGCCTGTTGTTTCCCCTTTGTGAGAACCTCCATCCCGATCTAAAATTCAGTCTTTTGTTGTAGATCCGTTCTGTAAGTACATGTTGTTTATAATGTGTGCTAGTTTGATCAACGCAAAGGCTGCTAGCCGAGTTGGCTAGCGCAGCCACTCCTGTCCCAGCGAGACCTGAGATCAAATCCCACTGAGCGCAGTTTTTCATTTTGTTGCATCCCTGGTGTGTTGCGTGTTACTACTTGCTCAATTAAGTTTTAGCTACCACATAGCGCATTAACCTGGCCGGTGGGATTGGTCAACGCAGCACCCCAGCATGCATGGGGTCTTGGGTTCAAATCCCAGCTGTGCTACCCCATATTATTTTACCCTGTTTTTTTGTTGTTGTTGTTTGCACTAGGGATTTTAAGAATTTCAAAAGACCATTGATTTTGAAGTGTTTATAACTTTTAAACGCTGCCTCTTATGCAAAATTCATAGATAAGTAAAACGTGTAGAATTTCGCGTAGATTAATATTTCCAACTCTCATGCATAATAAAAACTGTTTAATGTGCTGTTTGCATCGGTTTCGTGTCGACGTGTTGAAAACGGTTTAGGTCGTAACTATTTGTCCGTAGCTCCGTTGGAGATGTGTCATATATGTAATTGGACCAGAACGATGAGTAGAATCACGTGAACCACTTTGTTTTGCCGTCTAACAAACCTAAAATGTGATTAGGACAAATCTGGACAGAATTAGAATTTAACGCGTGGGGTCATTTCGGAGATGCTATATAACGTTTCCGGCCTCATTTAAAATGCCTAGCTGGGTAGATTAATTTGTGCTTCACCCTCGTTCCATGTTTAACAACATTTAATATTGTCGTGTATCAATTCGGGATAGAACTAAATAATTAACGTGGAGTTTCGTCAATATGCAACCCGTTGCATATTGAACTTCACTTAATGTGTAGTGTCTGGTTGTGTGAATTGTCATGCCGTTACTTGCATGTATCCCGCTGCTCATGCATCATATGTGTTGTGCATCGCGTGGTGAATCTCGTGTGTTGATTCTTGTTTCCGGTTTGCCTCGTCTCGGTAGAGTTCCACAAGCGTGTCGGATTGTGAGGACCCGTTCGACTACATCGGTTCGTCTGCTTCACAGAGTCATTCTTCTTCCAAGCGGGATCTCAGGCAAGATGACCATTTCCCCAGATACCATTACTATCATTGCCATGCTAGTTTATCGCTTCTATCGTTTATGTCTTGTTGCCTACCACTTGTTAAATATCAGCCTCTCAACAATGCCATTATTACCTAGCATTGATGACATTCATTTGCTCACCGGGAAAGCTATCATCAATAGGTTGTGGGTCATCAAGAACGTTCTCCAACCTGGACAAGTTATCTGCTACTGGGTTATCAGCACCCTTTCTGTCAACAACGTGCAAATCAAATTCTTGTAGCAAGAGAACCCATCTGATAAGTCTAGGTTTAGTGTCCTTCTTCTCCATTAGGTACTTAATAGCAACGTGATCAGTGTGAATAGTGACTTTGGAATCAACTATGTAAGACCTGAACTTTTCACATGCAAACACGATTGCTAAAAATTCCTTCTGTCTAGAGTTTTACTAGCGTAGTGAATAACATTCAACTTCTTATCGACTCTTTGCCCTAGAACAACACCAACAGCATAATCACTAGCGTCACACATGATCTCATAAGGCAAGTTCCAATCAGGTGGTTGAACAATAGGTGCAGTTATCAAAGCCCTTTTAAGTATTTCGAAGGCTTCCTGACAATCATCGTCAAAAACAAAAGGAATATCCTTTTGCAAAAGATTGGTAAGAGGCCTAGAAATCTTACAGAAGTCTTTGATGAACCTTCTATAGAAACCAGCATGACCAAGGAAACTTCTTATTCCTTTGATATCTGTGGGGTATGGCATTTTCTCGATTGCATCAACCTTAGCCTTATCGACTTCAATACCTCTTTCGGAAATTTTATGTCCTAATACGATGCCTTCATTAACCATAAAGTGGCACTTCTCCCAATTCAAGACAAGATTGGTGTCTTTACATCTCTGTAAGACTCGATCAAGGTTGCTGAGGCAATCGTCAAAGGAAGACCCGTAAATGGAGAAGTCATCCATGAAAACCTCGACAATCTTTTCACAAAAGTCAGAGAATATAGCCATCATACATCTTTGAAAGGTGGCATGTGCATTACATAAGCCAAAAGGCATACGTCTATAGGCAAAAGTACCGAAAGGGCAGGTGAAAGTGGTTTTCTCCTGATCAGATTGTGCAACTGGTATTTGGGAGAAACCAGAATAATCGTCTAGAAAGCAGAAGTGTGTGTGTTTGGACAGCCTTTCTAGCATTTGGTCGATAAAAGGCAAAGGGTAATGATCTTTCCTAGTGGCTTTATTCAGTTTCCTAAAATCGATCACCATCCTATAGCCAGTAATAATCCTCTGTGGGACCAATTCATCCTTATCATTAGGGACAATGGTAATACCTCCCTTCTTAGGGACGCAATGTACCGGACTCACCCAATCGCTGTGAGCAACAGATAAATGATACCTGCTTCCGGGAGCTTTAGTATTTCTTTTCTCACTACTTCTTTCATCTTAGGATTCAATCTCCTTTGATGATCAGCAACTGGTTTGAAGTTAGGATCAGTTTTAATCATGTGCTGGCATAGGGTAGGACTAATGCCCTTAAGATCATCAAGAGTATATCCAATAGCAGCACGGTGCTTCCTCAGAGTTTTTAGTAACTTCTTTTCTTCATGCTCCAAGAGGCTAGCACTAATAATGACAGGATATCTCCTTTTCATCAAGATAGGCATACTTAAGAGTATCACGCAACTATTTAAGCTCGAACACAGGATCACCCTTTGGTGGGGGTGGATCCCCAAGAAGTTCAACAAGCAGATTATTCTTAAGAATAGGATATTGTTCTAAGACAACTCTATCTATCTCATCCCTTTCATACATATGCATATCATTTTCATGCTCAAGAAAGTATTGCTCTAAGGGATCAGTAGGAGGCACGACAATAGAGGCTAAGGCAATAGTTTCATCCCTACTAGGCAACTCCTTTTCATGAGGTTGTCTACCAAACTTAGAGAAATTGAACTCATGTGACACACCTTCAAAGCCAACTGTGACAGTTCGCTTCTCACAATCAATATGAGCATTGACAGTATTGAGAAAAGGTCTACCAAATATGATGTGACAAAAGCTATCTTGTGCAGTAGCAAGAACGAGGAAATCAACAGGATACTTCGTTTTACCACACAATACTTCAACATCCCAAACAATTCCCACGGGGCAGATAATATCTCTATTGGCAAGCTAAATAGTGACATCTATAGGTTCTATCTCAACAGGTGCAATCTCATCTTTGATTTCATCGTATAAGGATTGAGGTATTGCACTAACACTAGCACCCACGTCACATAAGCCATGATAAAAATGATCTCCTATCTTAACAGAAACCATAGGCATGCCAACAACAGGCCTATGTTTGTCTCTAACGTGAGGTTTAGCAATTCTAGCAGCATCTTCACAGAAGTGAATATTATGTCCCTCAACTTCCTCAGACAGAAGATCTTTGATAATAGCAATGCTAGGTTCAACTCTAATTTTCTCAGGGGGTGTAGGTGTTCTAATATAGCCTCTACGTATCACAGTTGAAGCTTTAGAATGATCCTTTATCCTAACAGGGAAAGGTGGTTTCTCAATGTAAGCACTGGGAACAACAGGATCACTATAGGCAATGACTTTCTCTTCAACTGGAGTGGGTTTAACTACATTGACTTCTAAAGGAGGATGATATTTAAACCACTTCTCTTTGGGGAGATCAATATGAGCAGAAAATGATTCACACAATGAAGCTACTATATCAGAGTCTAGTCCATACTTAGCGCTAAAATCACTAAAGGTATTTATCTCAACAAAGGATTTAACGCAATCAAACATGAAATTCATACCTGACTCCTTACCTTCTTCAAGCTCCCAATCTTCCGAGCTGCATTTAATTATCTCCAATAAATTCCATTTGAAGTCAATATCTCTCTTCATAAAAGAACCGGTACAAGAAGTGTCAAGCATGGTGCGATCATCATGAGAAAGCCGAGCATAGAAGTTCTGAATGATAATTTCTCTCGAGAGCTCATGATTGGGGCATGAATATAGCATTGATTTAAGCCTCCCCCAAGCTTGAGCGATGCTTTCTCTGTCACGAGGCCAAAAATTGTAAATATAATTTCGATCACGATGTACTAAATGCATAGGATAAAACTTTTGATGAAATTTCAATTTCAACCGATTGTAGTCCCATGATCCAGTATCATCACATAGCCTATACCATGTCAACGCCTTATCCTTCAAAGATAAAGGAAAGAACTTCTACTTGACCTCATCCTCGGGCACACCTGCAAGCTTAAATAAACCACAAACTTCATCTACATAGATTAGATGCAAGTATGGATGTGATGTTCCATCTCCTGTAAAAGGATTAGCCAGCAGTTTGTCAAGCATACCCAAAGGAAATTCAAAGCAAATATTTTCAGTAGGTGCAGCAGGTTGAGGAGCAACTATTTGTGCTTCCGTTCGAGGTGAAGATACCCCGAACAAGCCCCTCAAAGGATTAGTATCCATAGTGACGAGTGACAATAAATTTCAGCACACTATATGAACGTTTCCTTACCAAGTTACACTTACCAAAGGTGCTTCACTCGCCGACAACAGCGCGAGAAAAGAGTCTTGATGACCCACAAGTATAGGGGATCAATCGTAGTCCTTTTGATAAGTAAGAGTGTCAAACCCAACGAGGAGCAGAAGGATCTGACAAGTGGTTTTCAGGAAGGAAATATCTGCACGCACTGAAATTGTCGGTAACAAGTGATTGTGTGGTGAGATGATTCGTAGCAAGCAACAAGTAACAAAAGTAGCAACACTGCAGCAAAGTGGCCCAATCCTCTTTGTAGCAAGGGACAAGCCTGCACAAAGTCTTATAGGAGGAAAAACGCTCCCGAGGACACACGGGAATTTCTGTCATGCAAATTTCATCATGTTCATATGATTCGCGTTCGTTACTTTGATAGTTTGATATGTGGGTGGACCAGCGCTTGGGTACTGCCCTTACTTGGACAAACATCCCACTTATGGTTAACCCCTCTTGCAACCATCCGCAACTACGAAAGAAGAATTAAGACAAAGTCTAACCATAGCATTAAACTAGTGGATCCAAATTAGCCCCTTACGAAGCAACGCATAAACTAGGGTTTAATCTTCTGTCACTCTATGAAACGACCAAACCTCGAAGGATTTGAGTCTCTGTGCTTAACTGTGCTAGTCCCTGGATCGACTCGCTAGCACGCACAGTATAGATGAATACCAGAATAGCAAGTGCATCATTTATTACAACGTATGATCCAGAATTTACAAAGTATAACAATCTACATAGCACTTAGCTAGCTCTAATACATAATGGCAGCGGAAAGGTAGCAGAAATAATAGCGATGAGTCCCATCATAGCCCACCGGCGAAAAGGTTGAGTGAAGACTCGCGACCCTACTGTATCTCACTGATCATCTGAATATCCTGCAACATGATAAGTTGCAGCCACAAGGTTCAATACATTGAATGTATTGGCAATTCACACATAATGATAATGCAAACCTACATATATAAGCAATGTATGACAAACAAAAGAGTCGAGTTGGTTCGGCATAAAGCTAACTTCTCGTACCTCCATGAACTGATCAAGGTCCCACACGCCACAACCAATTTAAACCCGCAAGAAAGAACTCACAAACCTACGGTGAGATGACAAAGATCTTCAAGATGTATCAAGTGCACTCAGTTGATGACGCATTCAATGGGGACTCCAAAGCGCTCAGCCATCAACACATTCACCTGATTTAAGTCCCGACAACTCAAGTGCGCTCAGTCATGGCGCATTCTCTAGGGACAATAGAGCGCTCAGCCATAGACGCATTCACTCGAGCAAAAGCCCCGAGCCTACAGCTATAAACACTCACTACTTCATAAAACACTCGGTACGAGTCCATGCCTATCATAGCATATCCAAGCACACAATTAAACAATGCAATCCAGGACACACATATGGCGACAAGCAATATAAGAATCACACCAAACACATAACATATCATAACAATGCAGAACATACATATAGGATGAGCGAAATCAAAAGTGCAAACTTGCCTTGAACGGTGCTGAAGTACTCTAACGCTTAATTCTGATCTGCTCCACACTCCGGACAATCTATATATATTTGACGAAGGCATCAATAAATAAACCGTACTCACATAACATCAAAATAAAGTCAACAACAAAGAATTCAATGAAAACTCAACTAACAAAAACATATGAGTAGATATTTATTATCTACATGATAGTGGGAGCACAAAGCAAAAATAATTAATTAAATTGGATGAACGGTTTGCAAAATACGGCCTTCGATAAGTTTAAACTAAATCTGATCCAACTAAAATTTTATATAATGATAACCTGAAAACTATTGGTCCTATCAAATTCTACTCGTCAATATGAGTTCACAGGAGAAAGAATTTTCTAATTTGGGCATACCAGTTAAAAGTTAAACCAGTTTGAAAACCTTATTGAGAATCTGCCTCAAACAAACAAATCAAAATTGGAGTGGTGCGGTACTATAGCAATCGCCACGTGCTGCACTGGGATTGGTCGAAGTGATTGTGTGCGCATGTGCTCACCAGAAATAACAGAAAACGACGACGGCGTTGGGCGTTGGTGGCGGCACTTCTCCGGTGGCTCTTACGACGAAGGAGAGGCGGGGGATGGATGCGGCGGACGGTGGAGGTCACTCCGGTGGCAAGAACGGCGAAGCGAGAGGCTTCTGCTGACTCCGATGATGGTGCAAACTCCGGCGTGCTCCGGAACCCCGGGTCTGCTCCGTTTGCTCGCTCTGGTGTGCTCCCGAGGAACCTAAGGCGTCATGAAGTAAGGGAACACCTGTAGGGGATCACAGAGAAGAAGGGAGACGCTAGGGACCTCCAGACGCGACGGGAATTGGTCGGTGAAAAGCTCCATGCAGAGAAATCCGATGAGATCCGATCAGGAGCTCCAGGACATGGTAGATCGCGATTTCGTGTAAAATCGGACGAGACTAAGGTGTAGAATACTTATAAGGAGGTGGGGATTTGGGGTGTGCAGGATTCGGGCCGAATCATCCAAGGATTTGGATGGGAGTGGTCTCCAGGAAGAACACGTTTGAGGAGAGGGATGACATGCGGGCCTTCCCTGTCAGGGGGTGAGGCTGGGGCGATGGGGATTGCTGGAGCTGGCCAACGCGTGGAGGCTGGGAGATGGGAGGCTGAGGCGATGGGGGCCTGACGGGTGCGCTGGGCTCGGTCCTGGCCCCTGCCAGTGGTTCGGTCGGCTCGGTCGGCCCCTGCTGTTGTTTGCTGGGCAAAGCCCGGGTTGGAACTAGGCCACTTTGCATCCCAACAGCACAGTGCAGTTGCGTTTTTTAAAATAAACCACTAAAAAAGAATATATTTTCTGGCTAAAATAAATACCAGAAAACAATATACTAAAATACTAAAAACAATATGTGACTAATATTTAAAACGGTCAGAGACCAAAAACTAAATAAGATACACATAACACTTTTCTAAAATTTGTTTTGGGAATTTATAAATGTTCGACAAACATTTTCAAATATCACAGAAATAACCTAATAAAAATTGAAGATCCTGCAAGAGAAAAATATATTAAAGGAGTCATGTTTCCTTCTCTCATATCCAAGTTGAAACACTTTTGAATATTCTCGAAATTTAAAAAAAATCCAAATGAATATCTAGGAAAGTCCTTTTATTCCTTCTCATTTAATATTCAATTAAACTCCAAAATTTTCAAAACTTATCAAATTTAGCCACACTCAAGCAACACAAGCAAGTTTAACTAATCCTATATAAAAAAATTAACATTCCAAAATCTAGAATTTTGGGATGTTACAAATCTACCACCCTTAAAATGAATCTCGTCCTCGAGATTCGAGTTGGCTAGCAAGGTTAAAGATGGGTAATTGATATAATTCATATCCCAAGGTTTTCAAGCTTACTCGTTGCACATAACCCAAAACTCCCTTGACATGAGCAAATAATACGCACCAATATTGAGAGGACGGCCATAATACTGAAACTTGATCAAAATCTTACCGAGGGCTGGTGCATTATTAGCTCTTCCCACCATTGTGTGGTTCACATGTCCCCTTTCGACGTGATCAGACCCCACTTCTTTGGAGCATGCATTGTCGTCATCCATGTCCTTCAACAGAGGACAGTTGTTGGAATAATGCCCCGGGTTCCTACACCTATAACAAAGCAAGTGACTTATATCCTTTTTGGTGGGCGTCAAAGTGGTGTGGTTGTTGTTCTCGTTCCTTTGTCCATCATGGTTGTGCCCATTGCCACTATGATGATTATGTACCTCATGGTTATGGCCATTATACACGTCCACTTCAGAATCATAGTACTCAGAAGATGTTGATGAATTACGTTGCTTCTGATGACCTCCAGAGTTGAACTCAGTGTCGCTTGCCTTCCTTTTCCGATCCTCCACCTCTTGGAATTTGCCCTCAAGTACAATAGCTTTATCAATAAGCTCCTGACAATTGTTGAAAGTTGCCACTGTCAACTGAACACCCAACTCATCATTCAAACCCTCCAAGAACTTCTCCTGTCTGGTTGCATCAGTGTTAACATCGTTAGGCGCATAGCATGCAAGCTTATTGAACTCCTCCACATACTCATTAACTGAGTGACCTATCTGACGCAAGCTACGAAACTCCTTCTTTTTCAGACTCATGGCGCCAGCAGGCACATGTGCGGCGCGGAAAGCTGCCTGAAACTGTGCCGAGGTGATAGTATCAATGGTATAGGTGACCAGGTAGTTGTCCCACCAAGCTGCGGCAGGACCCTCCAACAGATGTGAGGCAAACCTCACTCTCTCTGCATGAGTGCAGCCAACAGTCTCAAAGTTCCTATTAACCGAACGAAGCCAATCATCTGCTACAATAGGTTCGGGGCTGCTGGAAAACCTCTGAGGATTCAACCTCAAGAAACGAGTAAGTGCATCCACTGGTGGTGGTGGAGGTGGATTGTTGTTGTTCCCTATGTTCTGAGTGAGTAGCTGGATCAACTGGGCCTGTCCTTAAAGGTATTGTTGCATGTATGGTGGCACATCATTGTGGTTGTCTCCTGAACCACTGGCTCTAGTATTACGTCTCGACGACATCTGGTGGGTAAGCATAGATGAGATCTAGATAGAATTAGTCCTGAGGGGAAAAACACTACCCATATGCTAGCATCAAACTCCAAATCAAACAAATCACACTATCAAATAACACCAACAAACATAACAACAATCAAGCATATCTATATATATAGTCGAATAATTCCGACAAGATCCTAATTTAACAAACAAGCAAAATAACAATCAAGGAAGCAACCTAGTATCGTCATGCCATAAAGCGGGCATAATCGGATATGCTAACACGTTAACATCGCAATAAAAACAAAGATAAGTGGTGGTCTCAGCACTAGTTCCTACTTAAGCTGGTCAAGATACTAGAGTGGTTATCTAATGAAAGAGTAAGATGTAGACAAAGTTTATAGAATAAATTTTCACTCCTATGGCTTTTCTAATCCATATTCTAGGGCCACGACCTACAATCAACGCATTGCTGTGATACCATCTGAAACGACCAAACCTCGAAGGATTTGAGTCTCTGTGCTTAACTGTGCTAGTCCCTGGATCGACTCGCTAGCACGCACAGTATAGATGAATACCAGAATAGCAAGTGCATCATTTATTACAACGTATGATCCAAAATTTACAAAGTATAACAATCTACATAGCACTTAGCTAGCTCTAATAAATAATGGCAGCAGAAAGGTAGTAGAAATAATAGCGACGAGTCCCATCATAGCCCACCGGCGAAAAGGTTGAGTGAAGACTCGCGACCCTACTGTATCTCACTGATCATCTGAATATCCTGCAACATTATAAGTTGCAGCCACAAGGTTCAATACATTGAATGTATTGGCAATTCACACATAATGATAATGCAAACCTACATATATAAGCAATGTATGACAAACAAAACAGTCGAGTTGGTTCGGCATAAAGCTAACTTCTCGTACCTCCATGAACTGATCAAGGTCTCACACGCCACAACCAATTTAAACCCGCAAGAGAGAACTCACAAACCTACGGTGAGATGACAAAGATCTTCAAGATGTATCAAGTGCGCTCAGTAGATGGCGCATTCAATGGGGACTCCAAAGCGCTCAGCCATCAACGCATTCACCTGATTTAAGTCCCGACAACTCAAGTGCGCTCAGCCATGGCGCATTCTCTAGGGACAATAGAGCGCTCAGCCATAGACGCATTCACTCGAGCAAAAGCCCCGAGCCTACAGCTATAAACACTCACTACTTCATAAAACACTCGGTACGAGTCCATGCCTATCATAGCATATCCAAGCACACAATTAAACAATGCAATCCAGGACACACATATGGCGACAAGCAATATAAGAATCACACCAAACACATAACATATCATAACAATGCAGAACATACATATAGGATGAGCAAAATCAAAAGTGCAAACTTGCCTTGAACGGTGCTGAAGTACTCTAACGCTTAATTTTGATCCGCTCCACACTCCGGACAATCTATATATATTTGACGAAGGCATCAATAAATAAACCGTACTCACATAACATCAAAATAAAGTCAACAACAAAGAATTCAATGAAAACTCAACTAACAAAAACATATGAGTAGATATTTATTATCTACATGATAGTGGGAGCACAAAGCAAAAAGAATTAATTAAATTGGATGAACGGTTTGCAAAATACGGCCTCCGATAAGTTTAAACTAAATCTGATCCAACTAAAATTTTAAATAATGATAACCTGAAAACTATTGGTCCTATCAAATTCTACTCGTCAATATGAGTTCACAGGAGAAAGAATTTTCTAATTTGGGCATACCAGTTAAAAGTTAAACCAGTTTGAAAACCTTATTGAGAATCTGCCTCAAACAAACAAATCAAAATTGGAGTGGTGCGGTACTATAGCAATCGCCACGTGCGGCACTGGGATTGGTCGAAGTGATTGTCTGCGCGTGTGCTCACCAGAAATAACAGAAAACGACGACGGCGTCGGGCGTTGGTGGCGGCACTTCTCCGGTGGCTCTTACGACGAAGGAGAGGCGAGGGATGGATGCGGCGGACGGTGGAGGTCACTCCGGTGGCAAGAACGGCGACGCGAGAGGCTTCTGCTGACTCCGGTGATGGTGCAAACTCCGGCGTGCTCCGGAACCCCGGGTCTGCTCCGTTTGCTCGCTCTGGTGTGCTCCCGAGGAACCTAAGGCGTCAGGAAGTAAGGGAACACCTGTAGGGGATCACAGAGAAGAAGGGAGATGCTAGGGACCTCCAGACGCGACGGGAATCGGTCGGTGAAAAGCTCAATGCAGAGAACTCCGATGAGATCCGATCAGGAGCTCCAGGACATGGTAGATCGCGATTTCGTGCAAAATCGGACGAGACTAAGGTGTAAAATACTTATAAGGAGGTGGGGATTCGGGGTGTGTAGGATTCGGGCCGAATCATCCAAGGATTTGGATGGGAGTGGTCTCCAGGAAGAACACGTTTGAGGAGAGGGATGACATGCGGGCCTTCCCTGTCAGGGGGTGAGGCTGGGGCGATGGGGATTGCTGGCGCTGGCCAACGCGTGGAGGCTGGGAGACGGGAGGCTGAGGCGATGGGGGCCTCGCGGGTGCGCTGGGCTCGGTCCTCGCCCCTGCCAGTGGTTCGGTCGGCTCGGCCGGCCCCTGCTGCTGTGCGCTGGGCAAAGCCCCGGTTGGAACTAGGCCAGTGTGCATCCCAACAGCAGAGTGCAGTTGCGTTTTTTTAAATAAACCGCTAAAAAAGAATATATTTTCTGGCTAAAATAAATACCAGAAAACACTATACTAAAATACTAAAGACAATGTGTGACTAATATTTAAAACCTTCAGCATTTTTAAAGACCAAAAACTAAATAAGATACACATAACACTTTTCTAAAATTTGTTTTGGGAATTTATAAATGTTCGACAAACATTTTCAAATATCACAGAAATAACCAAATAAAAATTGAAGATCCTGCAAGAGAAAAATATATTAAAGGAGTCATGTTTCCTTCTCTCATATCCAAGTTGAAACACTTTTGAATATTCTCAAAATTCAAAAAAATCCAAATGAATATCTAGGAAAGTCCTTTTATTCCTTCTCATTTAATATTCAATTAAACTCCAAATTTTTCAAAACTTATCAAATTTAGCCACACTCAAGCAACACAAGCAAGTTTAACTAATCCTATATAAAAAAATTAACATTCCAAAATCTAAAATTTTGGGATGTTACACTCTAGCAACCCATCACCTACTTAGTACTTCCCAATGCCTTCCTATAGGCCCAAATAATGGTGAAGTGTTATGTAGTCGACGTTCACATAACACCACTAGAGGAAAAACAACGTACAACATATCAAATTACCGAACGAATACCAAATTCACATGACTACTATTAGCATGAATTATCCCATGTCCTTAGGAACAAAAGTAACTACTCACAAAGCATAATCATATTCATGATCAGAGAGGTAATGAGTATCATCAAGGATCTGAAGATAAACTCTTCCACCAAATAATCCAACTAGCATCAACTACAAAGAGTAATCAACACTACTAGCAACCTTACAAGTACCAATCAGAGTCGCGAGACGGAGATTGGTTATAAGTGATGAACTAGGGTTTGGGGATGAGATGGTGCTGATGAAGATGTTGATGGTGAAGAGTCCCCTCCGATGAGAGGAGTGTTGGTGATGACGATGGCGATGATTTCCCCCTCCGGGAGGGAAGTTTCCCCGGCAGGATCGTCCTGCCGGAGCTCTAGATTGGTTTTGCTCAAGTTCCACCTCGTGGCGGTGGCGAAACCACGAAAAAGCTCATCCTTGATTTTTTCCTGGACAAAACCCTCCATATAGCAAAAGAGGGGAGCAAGTGGGCCAGTGGGCTGCCCACAAGCCCCCATGGCACAGCCTGGGGGGGTGGCCGCACCGTGCAAGCTTGTGGGCACCCCCTGGTGCCCCTCTGGCACTTCTTCGGCCCAGTATTTTTGATAAATCGGGAAAAAATTCCTCGTTGATTTTTACGGCGTTTGGAGTTGCGTAGAATAGGTATCTCAACTTTGCTCCACTTTCAGGCCAGAATTCCAGTTGCCGGTATTCTCCCTCTTCATGTAAACCTTGCAAAATAAGAGAGAAAAGGCATAAGAATTGTACCGTGAAGTGAAATAACAGCCAAAGAAGCGATAAATATCAACATGAAAACATGATGCAAAATGGACGTATCAATAATCAAATATATAACTCATAACAATCTGAACATAATCTCATAATCCATCGGATCCCAACAATCGAGCATAGCACTAGCAAGAGAATTACATAGATGCCTTGATCATGTAGGGCAGCTCACAAGGACTAACCATTGAAGCACAAGATTGGAGGGAAGACATCACATAGCTACTGGTCATGGACTCATGGTCCAAGGAGGACTACTCACGGCACGTCCGGGAAGCGTCCATGGCGGTGGAGAAGCTCCCGGAGGTCAATCCTCTCTCCGGTAGGGTGCCGGGAAGGGGTCTCCTGACGCTCCCGATCTCGAAAGCGCTGCAGCGGCGAAACGATGGAGAAATTCGCGATTCGAGAAAGTCTGCGAGAGTTTCCTCTCGGGACTCCAAATATAGGCCTAAGAAGGGCACCAGAGGAGGTGGGACCCACCCAGGCGACTTCCTGGCGCGGCCTAGGGCCTGGCCGTGCCAGCAGGCCACCCGGGAGGCCCCTGGCCCCCCTCCTCCGGCCCTCCTTCGGTGATCCGGAAGCTTCTGTTTCGCTGATTTTTTATATATTTTTTCTGGATTTTTTTAGGCTCCGGAAAATTGGGTAAACCCCCTGCAAAATAGACATCAGCAGATAGAAATTGGCGCTGGGTGCACTAAGTTAGTAGGTTAGTCCAAATATGTGTAAAATGATATAAAAGTCTAGCAAAACAGATAACAATGTCACCTAAAAGATCATGGAACAAGCAGAAATTATAGATACGTTTGGGACGTATCAACATCCCCAAGCTTAATTTCTGCTCGTCCTCGAGTAGATAAATGATAACACAATAATTTCTGTGGTGACATGCTAACACACATATAAGAACTTCAAATTAAAGCAAGTGAGATATGCACTTCAAGTCAAGACAATAACAAGCAAGAGTCTATATCTAGTATTGAGTTTAGCAAAGTAAGAACATAAAGGTGCAAGAACTCTCGTTGTCCGTGACTCGAATGTCTCCAAATGGTGTTTGCGTGCAAGAAGTGGGAGATTGGTTGAGATCATAAAATATTCTTTAAATTGAGTACTCAATCTACTAAAATTTCACACTTGGTCTCCTTCAGAATCTTATTTTGACTCATCCCAAGACCACTAGTCAGGCACAAGTCAAAATGATCCTCTCGCTTTCGATTTTGAGCACTCATGCAATGGATGAACGTAAGCAAGATATGTTGGCGCTTAGGATGGCAAATAGAATAATGATGGGGAAGGAAGACAAAAAGGTGTGAAAGTCTCACATCAATGAGGACAACCATAGGCGAGAGAAAGCCAAATGATAGATATGATGCGAGGAGTACGGATTGGCATGTAACGGATGCACATATGAGCTAAGGTAAGCTCTCCAATGGAACCAGTGGGGGTGCATCCAACTTTTTTGCTCATGAAGACCTAGAGCTCATTTCAGGAGGCTCATCATTGGAATATGCAAACCAAGTTCTATAGTGTAAGGGTCCCCACATAGTTATGCATGAATGATAATCTCTATGTAGTACAAATACAGCAATGGAGTACGAGTGTGGATCTTTCAAAAGGAATAGTAGTGTTGCCCCCTTATCTCTTTTTTTGTGGCCTCTTTGGCTCTTTCTTTTTATCTCTCAATTGTCCTCTTTGGGATCTTTTGTTTTGTCCTCTTTGGGATCTTTCCCTCACTTAAGGGCAACACTCTATGTTTTACATGAATAAAAAGAAGATCATCACACTTTATAAGAAGTACTCAACATAAAGACAAGTGAAAATTATCATGATGTTTGCAAATGTATGCCTCTGCCAATGTAGCAGGATATGCAATGATACTAGCGCGTCATGTAGCAATAATATGGGCAAGGCCCAACTAGCATGCGACTCTACGATCAAGGAAAAGCATGTATGACATGAAGATCAAGTCATGAGATGGTGGATGTTGCATGGCAATGTACTCGGAAAGGCTATGTAAATGCCTTAATAGGTAGGTATGGTGGCTATTTTGAGGAAAGATATAATGAGGCTTATGTATGATAGGCTTATTAGCGGTAACTCTCTATCTAGTTAGGAAATTCACAAAGATACAAGTACCCCGAGGAGGAGTGTTTGGGTGTATGGTTATCCTTGCGCATCCTCGACTCATGGTAACGTGAGGCTACTCTATATATTACAACCCCTCCACAGGTTAGCGATCAATTTAGTAGCTAGAGTTCTCAACTAATTTTTAGTTTTTGAAAAACACACGGGTTTCCCAAAATACAACACCTATCACTAATAGGCTCAAGCTCTTGGCACCAATAGTCCAAACATTACTCAAATCAATACCTCAAAACTATTGCAAGTTGCTACTATACTTAAATAGCAACCTCATTTACCTACTCATGCAAGACACACAACTCAGTGCAACGAGCCAACTCTCTAAACAATATAATCATGATAACTCAAGAGAGTTCCAAAAGCAACCTAAATAATAGCTCTTAAAAAGATAAAGCATGAAAACTAAGAACTAAGCATGACAACAACTATGTAAAGATAGAGACCACACATAAAGGATAAGCATGAAAACCTATGTTGTGTTCTAGAGTGGAATGGAGCATGTTTCTCTCCCAAACAAGGTAGGCTAGGTTCCGACTTGTTATGAAAAGCAAGGAAAACTAAAACAAACTAAAAAGTAAAGAGCGGGACGCTCTAAGCATAGCACATAACATATGAAGTGATAAAAATATAGCATGGAGATGGACGAACTGATGATTGTTGATAGAGAAGGGGATGCACACGGGCATCCCCAAGCTTAGACGCTTGAGTCTCCTTAAATATTTCTTGGGGTGCATGGGGGAATCCCCAAGCTTGAGCGCTTGACACTCTTGTATCTTCTTTAATCATCTCCCATCACATACTTGAAAACTCCCTTCATACGAAACTCATAATAAGCAGATTAGAGTGATTAGTACCCTTAATAAAATAATTCATTACCTACTGGAAATATAGATTTTCATGAATATCTACTGTTTCTCATGATTGCCAAAAGGTTTTTGCAAATAAAAATAAAGCTTAGGATTTGCAAAACAATGAAAATGCAAAACAAGGCAGAATCTATGAAAAACATAACAACAGGTAGTAAATAATTTATTCGGGGCACTTCTGCAACTCAAATCAAAAAACTCAGAACTGATGCCATAAAGGAAATTATATAGATCATGCTGTAAAGAAAATTAGATCAAAAAGATGATTTGGTGATTTTTAGCGAATTTCCGTCAAGCAGACATAATCTGTTTCTGTATAGCATGTCACAATTTTTGAACTTTCTTGCAATCGGAGGCTATAACTTGGCACAAAGCTTAAAAATAAAGATACAACGATGTTGCTACAGTAGTAAAAAGCATCACGACCACTAAAACTGAAAGTAAAAACTCAAAGTAAAGATAACAAGGGTTGTCTCCCTAGAGATCTTTCTTTATAGCCATAAAGATAGGCTTAATATTTTAATGTACACCTGGTAGTACATGCTCCCAGTTCTGTCACTTTCATGTACTCGTGCGAATTTTTCGTTATAGAACTTGGCTTGCATATTCCAATGACGGGCTTCCTCAAATGACTGAGGTATTCATGAGTAATAAAGTTGGATGCACACCCACTTAGTTTCATTTGAGCTTTCATACACTTATAGCTCTAGTGCATCCATTGCATGCCAATCCCTACTCCTCGCATCGATATCGATCGATGGGCATCTCCATAGCCCGTTGATTTGCCTAGTTGATGTGAGACTTTCCACCTTTTGACTCCTTTGTTATCCACCACCATATTCTATTCCACCCATAGGCTATATCAATGGCTCACGCTCATGTATTGCATGATGTTGAAGCACGTTAAAAGTACGATCCAATTGCTTCATTTGACACCAGGGTACTCATGATTTATAATTATGCGGCTAATACGGAGTGATGCCATGTTTAATATGATAAAATGAGTAGGATATAACACTTTTTTTAATGATCACATATTTTGAAACAGTAATGATTATGCCTCTTATGTTCATGGACATTATTATGTTAATGTAAATTGATTCATCGTTTCTCAAGATCCATACCTAAAAGAGATTACATGTTGGGTAGCATGCCACATGAAAATTTCTGTTTTTATCATTTACCTACTCGAGGACGAGGAGGAATTAAGTTTGGGGATGTCAATACGTCTTCGACGTATCTATAATTTTTTATTGTTTCATGTTATTACATTATCAATCTTGGACAGTTTATATGCAATTATATGCTATTTTATATAATATTTGGGACTAATCTATTAACTCACTGCCCAGTGTCTGTTCTGATTTTTGCCTGTTTTCCAGCTTTTCATAAAATGAATATCAAATGAAATCCAAATTGGATAAAGATTTACTGGAGTTATTTTTTGACTAGGAAAGACCGAGGAAGTTTCGGGGGGGAGGCTAGAAGGCCCATGAGGTAGCCACAAGCCACCAGGGATGCGCCCTGGGGGGTAGGTCACGCCCCCATGGTTTGTGCGCCCCTCATGACACCTCTTAACCTAATTCCACTTTTATATATTCCCAGTTACCCCGAAAACATCAGAGAGCCACCCAAAATAGTTCTTCCACCGCCGCAAGTCTTTATTCTTTTGTGATCCCATCTAGAGGCCTTTTTTGGTACTCTGTCGGAGGGCGAATCCATCACGGAGGCCATCTTCATCAACCTTGTTGCCTCCATGATGATGTGTTTGTAGTTCACCACACACCTATGGGTCCATAGTTACTACCTATATGGCTTCTTCTTTGTATTTGATCTTCAATATCATGTTCTTTGCGATTCTCGGAGAGATCTATTGGATGTAATCTATTTTTGCGACGTGTTTGTTAGGATCTGATGAATTGTGAGTTTATGATCAGATTATTGATGAAAAGTAATGGAGTCTTCTCTGAATTCTATTATGCATGATTGTTATAGCTTCATTAGTCTCTCTGATCTATCGGTTTGGTTTGGCCAACTAGATTGATTTATCTTCAGCGGGAGGAGTGCATTGTAGTGGGTTCAATCTTGCGGTGCTCTATATCTACAGAAGGGGACAATACACATATTGTTTTCTTGCTACTAAGGGTAAAACGACGGGGTTTGAACATATTGCTTGTACTTAGTTTGTCTACATAATTTCATCTTACTTAAAGCATTACTCTATTTGCATAAACTTAATACCATAGATGCATGCAGGATAGCGATCGACCCATGGAGTAACAGTAGTAGATGTAGAATCCTTTCGGTCTACTTATCGCGGATGTGATGTCTATATACATGATCATTGCCATGAATACATAATCATAACTATGCGCTTTTTTATCAATTGCACAATAGTAATTTGTCTACCCACAGTATGCTACTTCCGAGAAAGAAACCTCTAGTTACCACTATGGCCCCACGGTTTGTTTGCTAAAACCCTAAAATTTCCTAGCCGCCATTATTTATATTTTATTTTGGTTTAATTTTTATTTATCTATCTACCACTATCAGAAGTAATCCTTGCAGGTAACGAGTTCAAGGGGCCTGACAACCCTCTTGCTCGCGTTCAGTGCAAGTGTTTTGTTTTGTGTGTACATGTGTTGTTAACGTAACATTGTCGTGGTTCTCCTACTAGTTCGATAACCTTGGTTCTCACTGAGGAAAATATTTATCGCTATTATATTGCTTCACCCTTCCTCTTCGGTGAAAACCCCAACGCCGCTCACAAGTAGCACAGATCAGCGTGCTAAGGAGATGCCCATCAATCAATATCAATGCGAGGAGTAGGGATTGCCATGCAACGTATGCAATAGTTTTATAAGTGTATGAAAGGTCGAATGAAACTAAGTGGTCTGCATGTCGGGGAACGTTGCATGGGAAACAAAAAAAAATCTACGCACACAAAGACCTATCATGGTGATGTTCATCTACGAGAGGAGATTAGATCTACGTACCCTTGTAGATCGCTAAGCGGGAAGCGTTAAGAAACACAGTTGATGTAGTGGTACAGCTTCGTGATTCAAATCACTGTCGTCCCACGATCCGTTCCGATCTAGCGCCGAACGAACGACACCTCTGCGTTCAGCACACTTACAACTCGATGACGATCTCGACCTTGTTGATCGAGCAAGATAGAAGGAGAAGTAGATGAGTTCTCCGGCAGCGTGGCGGTGCTCCGGTTTTGGTGATGATCTACTCCTGCAGGGCTCCGCCCGAGCTCCGCAGAAATCCGATCTAGAGGTAAAACTACGTGGTATAGGTTTGAGTTACACATGGAAAAGTTGTGTCTCAAAAAGCCCTAAACCACCAATATATATAGGAGGAGGAGAGGGGCTAGCCTTGGGGCTCAAGGAGCCCCTTGGTGCACCGGCCGAAGGGAGAGGAGGACCCCTACTCCAATTCGGTTTGGGGAAGGAGGAGTCCTCTTCTTCCTTCCCACCTCCCTCTTTCCTTTTTTTTCCTTTGGTCTTTTTCCACTTGTGGCGCCATGGCACTATTGGGCTGGCCTCACCAGCCCACTAAGGGCTGGTGCGCCACCCTAGGGTCACTCGGATCACTCCCGGGTGGGTGGGCCCCTACCGGTGAACACCCGGAACCCATTCGTCACTCCCGGTACACTACCAAAATTGCCCGAAACTTTCCGGTGACCAAATGAAACCATCCTATATATCAATCTTTGTTTCCAGACCATTCCGGAAACCCTCGTGACGTCTGTGTTCTCATCCGGGACTCCGAACAACATTCGCTAACCACACATATAACTCAACTATACTAAAACATCATCGAACCTTAAGTGTGCAGACCCTGCGGGTTCGAGAACTATGTTGACATGACCCGAGACACTCCTCGATCAATATCCAATAGCGGGACCTGGATGTCCATATTGGATCCTACATATTCTATGAAGATATTATCGGTTGAATCTTTGTGCCAAGGATTCATATAATCCCGTATGTCATTCCCTTTGTCCTTCGGTATGTTACTTGCCCGAGATTCGATCATCGCTATCCGTATACCTATTTCAATCTCGTTACCGACAAGTCTCTTTACTCGTTCCGTAATACAAGATCCCGTGACTTACACTTAGTCACATTGCTTGCAAGGTTTGTTTGTGATGTTGTATTACCGAGTGGGCCCCGAGATACCTCTCCGTCACACGGAGTGATAAATCCCAGTCTTGATCCATACTAACTCAACGGACACCTTCGGAGATGCCTGTGGAGCACCTTTATAGTCACCCAGTTAGGTTGCGACGTCTGATACACACAAGGTATTCCTCCGGTGTTAGTGATTTATATGATCTCATGGTCATAGGAATAAATACTTGACACGCAGAAAACAATAGCAATAAAATGACACGATCACATGCTATGTTCATAGGTTGGGTCTAGTCCATCACATGATTCTCCTAATGATGTGATCCAGTTATCAAGTGACAACACTTGCATATGGTCAGAAAACCTTGACCATCCTTGATCAACTGGCTAGCGAACTAGAGGCTTGCTAGGGAGATTATTTTGTCTATCCATCCAGGCGGTATCAATTGTGAAACAATTCCACATTGTCTTAAGTGAGAACCAAACTCGAAACTCAGATATTCACCCCCACGATCATAACGTAGGAATTTGATCTTCTTGTTATGATGATTTTCAACTTCACTCTGAAATTGCTTGAACTTCTAAAACGTTTCAGACTTGTTCTTCATCAAGTAGATATATCCATACCTACTCAAATCGTCAGTGAATGTGAGAAAATAACGATATCCGCCGCGCATCTCCACACTCATTGGACCGCACACATCGGTATGTATGATCTCCAACAAGTCACTTGCATGCTCCATTGTTCTGGAGGACGGAGTCTTAGTCATCTTGCCCATGAGGCATGGTTCGCACGTGTCAAGTGATTCCAAAAGCCCATCAGAATGCAGTTTCTTCATGCACTTTACACCAATATGACCTAAGCGGCAGTGCCACAAAAACATGGCGCTATCATTGTTAACTCTACATCTTTTGGTCACAATGTTATGTATATGTGTATCATCGCTATCAAGATTCAATATGAACAATCCTCTCACATTGGGTGCATGACCATAAAATATATTACTCATAGAAATAGAACAACCATTATTCTGTGACTTAAACGAGTAACCGTCTCGCAATAAACAAGATCCAGATATAATGTTCATGCTTAACGCAGGCATTAAATATCAATTATTTAAGTTCATAACTAATCCTGATGGTAACTGAAGTGAGACTGTGCCGACGGCGATTGCATCAACCTTGGAACCATTTCCCACGCGCATCGTCACTTCATCCTTCGCCAGCCTTCGTTTATTCCGAAGTTCCTGCTTCGAGTTGCAAATATGAGCAACAGAACCGGTATCAAATACCCACGCACTACTAGGAGAGTTGGTTAAGTACACATTAATAACATGTATATCAAATATACCTGATTTTTCCTTCGCCGCCTTCTTATCAGCCAAATACTTGGGGTAGTTGCGCTTCCAGTGACCCATTCCCTTGCAATAATAACACTCTGTTTCAGGCTTAGGTCCAGGCTTGGGTTTCTTTGTCGGATTGGCAACAGGCTTGCCTCTCTTCTTGGAGTTACCCTTCTTGCCTTTGTCGTTTCTCTTGAAACCAGTGGTCTTATTAACCATCAACACTTGATGCTCTTTCCGGAGTTCTGACTCTGCGACTTTCAGCATCGCAAATAACTCGCCTGGTGACTTGTTCATCCCTTGCATGTTATAGTTCAACACAAAGCTCTTATAGCTAGGTGGCAGTGATTGAAGAATTCTGTCAGTGATAGCCTCTTGCGGGAGTTCAATCCCCAGCTCAGCTAGACGGTTTGAGTACCCAAACATTTTTAGCACATGTTCACTGACAGATGAATTATCCTCCATATTGCAAGCATATAACTTATCGGAGGTCTCATACCTCTCGATCCGGGCGTTCTTTTGAAAGATAAACTTCAAATCCTGGAACATCTCATATGCTCCATGACGCTCAAAGCGACGTTGAAGTCCCGGTTCTAAGCCATACAATACTGCACATTGAACTACTGAGTAGTCCTCCTTATGTGTTAACCAGGCATTCAAAACATCTTCGCTAGACGTGGCGGGTGGTTCATCTCCTACCGGCATTAAGGACATAATCCTTCTTCCCAGCTTGCAGGAGCAGCTTTAGATTATGAGCCCAGTCTACAAAGTTGCTTCCATCATCTTTCAACTTAGCTTTCTCTAGGACCATATTGAAATTCAGGGTTGCTACTGCGTGAGCCATTGATCTACAACATAAAATATTGCAAAGTGGACTTAGACTATGTTTAAGATAATTAGAGTTTAACTTAATCAAATTACCTGCTAAACTCCCACTCCAAAAGTACATCTCTCTAGTCATTTGAGTGGTACATGATCCAAATCCACTAACTCAAGTCCGATCATCACGTGAGTTGAGAATAGTTTCAGTGGTAAGCATCTCTATGCTAATCATATCAACTATACGATTCATGCTCGACTTTTCGGTCTCTTGTGTTCCGAGGCCATGTATGCACATGCTAGGCTCGTCAAGTTTAACCCGAGCGTTCCACGTGTGCAACTGTTTTGCACCCGTTGTATGTGAACGTTCAGTCTATCACACTCGATCATCACGTGGTGTCTCGAAACGACGAACTGTCGCAACTGTGCACAGTCATGGAGATAACAATTTCATCTTGAAATTTTAGTGAGAGATCACCTTATAATGCTACCGTTGTTCTAATAACAATAAGGTGCACAAAAGGATTAACATCACATGCAATTCATAAGTGACATGATATGGCCATCATCATGTGCTTCTTGATCTCCATCACCAAAGCACCGGCATGATCTTCTTGTCACCGGTGCCACACCATGATCTCCATCATCGTGTCGCCATCGAGGTTGTCATGCTAGCTATGCTATTACTACTAAAGCTACAACCTAGCAATATAGTAAACGCATCTGCAAACACAAACGTTAGTTTAAAGACAACCCTATGGCTCCTGCCAGTTGCCGTAGCATGGACGTGCAAGTCGATATTAACTATTACAACATGATCATCTCATACATCCAATATATCACATCACATCATTGGCCATATCATATCACAAGCATACCCTGCAAAAACAAGTTAGACGTCCTCTAATTTGTTGTTGCATGTTTTACGTGGCTGCTATGGGTATCTAGTATGATCGCATCTTACTTACGCAAAAACCACAACGGAGATGTGCAAATTGCTATTTAACCTCTCTCCAAGGACCGCCTCGGTCAAAACCAATTAAACTAAAGTTGAAGAAACCGACACCCGCCAGTCATCTTTATGCAACGAGTTGCATGTCAGTCGAGGAAACCAGTCTCTCGTAAGCGTACGAGTAATGTCGGTCCGGGCCGCTTCAATCCAACAATACCGCCAAATCGAGAAAAGACTAAGGAGGGCAGCAAATCGAACATCAACGCCCACAAAACCTTTTTTGTTCTACTCGAGATAACATCTACGCATGAACCTAGCTCTTGATGCCACTATCGGGGAACGTTGCATGGGAAACAAAAAATTTCCTACGCACACAAAGACCTATCATGGTGATGTTCATCTACGAGAGGAGATTAGATCTATGTACCCTTGTAGATCGCTAAGAGGGAAGCGTTAAGAAATGCGGTTGATGTAGTGGTACAACTTCGTGATTCAAATCACCGTCATCCCACGATCCGTCCCATGATCCGTTCCGATCTAGCGCCGAACGGACGGCACCTCCACGTTCAGCACACGTACAGCTCGATGATGATCTCGGCCTTCTTGATCCAGCAAGAGAGACGGAGAAGTAGATGAGTTCTCCAGCAGCATGACGGCGCTCCGGTGGTGGTGATGATCTACTCCTGCAGGGCTCCGCCCGAGCTCCGCAGAAATCCGATCTAGAGGAAGAACTACATGGTATTGGTTTGAGTTGCACGTGGCAAAGTTGTGTATCAGAAAGCCCTAAAACCACCAATATATATATAGGAGGAGGGGAGGGGCTAGCCCCAATGGCGCCGGCCGAAGGGAGAGGTGGACTCCCACCCCAATTCATTTTGGGGGAAGGAGTCCACTCTTTCCTTCCCACCTCCCTCTTTCCTTTTTTTTCTTTCCTTTGGTATTTTCCCCTTGTGGCGGCATGGCCCTATTGGGCTGGCCTCACCAGCCCACTAAGGGCTGGTGCACCACCCTAGGGTCACTGGGCTCACTGTCGGGTGGGTGGGCCCCTCCCGGTGAATACCCGGAACACATTCATCACTCCCAATACACTACCGGTAATGCCTGAAACTTTCCGGTAACCAAATGAAACCATCCTATATATTAATCTTCGTTTCTGGACCATTCTGGAAACCCTCGTAACATTCGTGATCTCATATTGGACTTCGAACAACATTCGGTAACCACACATATACTCAACTATACTAAAACATCATCGAACCTTAAGTGTGCAGACCCTACAGGATCGAGAACTATGTAGACATGACCCGAGACACTCCTCGGTCAATATCCAATAGCGGGACCTGGATGTCCATATTGGATCCTACATATTCTACGAAGATATTATCAGTTGAACCTCTATGCCAAGGATTCATATAATCCCGTATGTCATTCCCTTTGTCCTTCGGTATGTTACTTGCCCGAGATTCGATCGTCGGTATCCGTATACCTATTTCAATCTCATTACCGGCAAGTCTCTTTACTCGTTTCGTAATACAAGATCCCGTGATTTACACTTAGTCACATTGCTTGCAAGGCTTGTTTGTGATGTTGTATTACCGAGTGGGTCCCGAGATACCTCTCCGTCACACGGAGTGACAAATCCCAGTCTTGATCCATACTAACTCAATGGACACCTTCAGAGATGCCTGTAGAGCACCTTTATAGTCACCCAGTTATGTTGCGACGTTTGATACACACAAGGTATTCCTCCGGTGTCAGTGAGTTATATGATCTCATAGTCATTGGAATAAATACTTGACACGCAGAAAACAATAGCAATAAAATGACATGATCACATGCTACATCTGTAGCTTGGGTCTAGTCCATCACATGATTCTCCTAATGATGTGATCCAGTTATCAAGTGACAACACTTGCATATGGTCAGAAAACCATGACCATCCTTGATCAACTGGCTAGCCAACTAGAGGCTTGCTAGGGAGATTATTTTGTCTATGTATCCACACATGTATCTATGTTTTCATTCAATACAATTATAGCATGGATAATAAACGATTATCTTGAAACAGGAAATATAATAATAACTATTTTATCATTGCCTCTAGGGCATATTTCCAACACTGCATCCAACTTTCTTGCTCATGAAGACCTCAGTCATTTGAGGAAGCGCGTCATTGGAATATACAAGCCAAGTTTTATAATGAAAAAGTCCCATTAGTATATATATGAAAGTGACTAATAACGAGACTCTCTACATGAATAACATGGTGCCACTTTGAGGCAGAAGTGTGGTAAAGGATAGTAAATTTGTCCCTTCTCTTTTTTGCTATTTTTTCATTGTGGGCTCATTTGGCCTCCGTCATTTTCTTTTTTTTTGTCCGGAGTCTCATCCCGACTTGTGGGGGAATCATAGTCTTCATCATCCTTTCTTCACTAGGACAATGATCTAATAATGATGATCATCACACTTTTATCTAACAACTCGAAAATATGGTTTTTTTCATAACTGCATCACTATGGATTGTGTATGAACTCCACGATATTCCATAGTACATAATATGGTCCTAATCACTTCACTTGAAAGCAGGTTTTCTTGATTGGCGTAGTAATACACCCCGTTTGTATTGTAACATATACATATAATCAATTATAAATCTTATGAGTATATTTTTATGATGAATCTAGTAATGTTTATTTGGCGTATTTTTTAGTATATTACGTAGTGTTTATTTTCTTTTAGAAGAAAGGTCTATAGCTGTAGGTAGATGGTTATCTCTCTCTCATTTCTCACATGAGCTTCCATATGTGATTGTGATCCATCGGATGTAATTCTTGCAGTATGTTTGTTGAGATATGATGAATTGTCCCTTTATGATCAGATCTATTCCTGAATTGTCCTCAGATCTATTTGGTTCCTTGTAGCATAAATATTATTCATATATGCTCTCCGATCTATTCTATTTCTCTGGCCAAGTTTTGGGTTTTATCTTCACATGGAGTTGTGTACAAGAGTTGGGTTCAACCACGCAAGCAAGTTAGTGGAGTGACAGAAAGTGGAGAAAGTTTATATTCATGTTATTGTTATTATAGGAGTAAAAATATGGTTGCATAGTTTTCCTTTGAATGTAAATTTAATAAAATATATCATCTATTTCATGTCATCATACTTATTGCAATATATTGTTTTAATTAATACTTTGATATGCATGTTGGATAGCCCTCTTGAGGTGGAGTACTACCTTGATGTTGTTCAATAACAGTCTATAAACATTGCAATTTAATCATTGCCCAACTGTAATTTGTTCAACACACTATTGCTTATCTTTTAAGAGGGACCACGAGTGAACGTATGGATCCGGTTTCATCTTCTTCCATAAATTTACCCATTCATTTATTTCCTTACATTTACTTTTTTGTAAATTTCCATCCAACCTTTCCATCATTGTGTTTAATTCCTTTTATAACTAGTGGACTTGTGAGATTGACAACCTTGCTAGTTACCTTGGGGCACAATGATGTTTGTATTTGTGTGCGGGTAGTGACCATTGGTTGTAATAGCATAACTCATGTTGGTCCGATAAATCTTCAGGTCACTTAAGAGAATCTGTTGGTTGACACAAAGCCTGGTACCTGGGGTCCAACAACTTCTTGGTAGATAGGAAGCAGCGGTGAGCACACACCTAGCATGGCCCTAGTGCGACCTAGGGACTTGGTGGTCATCATGGCCAACATGTCGAACGCCTTTGCAGATGAGCACGCAAACTTATCGATTGAGTATTGAAGGTCGTCTGGCCGCTCGGTTGTTTTCACCCCCGGCTCGGAGACCGCATGGCTCTGTTGAGTGGTGGCCTCAACCATCTGGTGCCACTAGGCCAGGGATAACTCCGCTGCAGCCATGCACGTGGAGAGCGTAGGCTTGATGGGCATGCCCTTGATCTTGCTTAGCTTAGGTACACTGATGTGTTTTACGCTGAATTTTTAGGATTTACAAGCCAACCGAAGGATTGATCACCGAGATTTGGAGAAAAAAAATACCGAATCAAAGGAAGCGAATCAATACACTGCTATGAGTACCAAATACTATGAACCGCATCACACACACACGCACACACGCACCCACACACCCACCGCAAAGGAGATAGCTTAGAGAAGAGAAATATTAGAGAGGGAAGCTTAAGGTGGGGAATAATGTTTACATGTTTATCATCGATGCCAACAAACACCCATACTCTGTCTATTTGTAGTCGTTACATGCCACATGGGTTGAGTCAAGCCCGCTAATAAATGCACACACATGGGCCAGGCTCATATTGTAGCAATGTTGCGCTTGGCACCGGTGTTGGTGTGGGTCGTATGGTGGAGAGCATTGTGAAAGAAGCTATGATGTAATTTTTCGAAGGCCCTTCCAACCTCGAACGGCCGACACCACAACATAGAGGGACAACACGAGAACTATATCTCACTTACAGTGAGACTACCTTTCGTCTCGCCTAAAGGCTTTCCCGCGTTCAAACGATACTGAGTTGGCCCATTCTTTTAGCGCACATTCGTGTGTTTGTTTTGCGTTACCTCCGGTTATATTTATTTTTCTTTGTTTTCCTTTCTTCCTTTTGGTCTAATTGTTTCTTCTCCATTTTATCGGTTTGTTCATCGCGTTTCTTTAGTTTTATGCTTTTTTTATCGGGTCCTTTCTTTCTTCTATGATTTTCACTGATTTTTCTCTTTTTTTTCTTTGTTTCTTTCTGGGATTTTCATTGTTTTCTCGCTTTTCTTTCTTTTTATTTCTTTCTTGGTTATTATGTGTCTGTTTCTTTCATTTCTTCGATTTTCACGGCCTTTCATGTTTTTTCTTTTTATTATTTAACACATGTCTATATTTTTCATACAGATGTCTATATTTCTCAAGGACATGAGGACCATTTCACATAGATGTTTAACATTTTTCAAATACTCCCTCTATTCCTAAATATAAGTCTTTTTAGAGGTTCCATTATAAAACTATATATGGATGTATATAGACATATTTTAAAGTGTAAATTCAGCCATTTTGCTCTGTATGTAGTCCTCTAATGAAATATCTAAAAATACCTATATTTAGGAACGGAGGGAGTAGATGATTACCATGTATCGAAAAACTATGTTTGATGACTAGTTTCTCCATACACATTATACTTGTTGGTATATATCAGAAACATCTTTTAGTACATGTTTCATTTTTTTGAATTTTTTTTGTTGCTCATGATCAACATTTTATAAACTTTATGTGTTATGTTCAAATTTTTTATACAAATTCTGCATTTTATGTATACATCAGGAGTATTTTTTATACACGTTCTAGGTTTGTTCATATACATCATGGAAAAAATTCTACATGTTTAACATTTTGTAAATACATGATTAACACCTTTTCATGTGTATATTTTGATGTCCATTTTTTCATACATGTCATACATTTATGATATCCATCGGAACTATTTTTTGTACACGTTTAACTTTTTTTCAAATGCATGATCATCATTTTTTAAGGGGTCTGCTACGCGTCGGCAAGCAGATCTATTTAAAAAATCAGTCGCCTTGCGGGGCATCTGATCTGATCAATCTAGCGGTTAAAACGTCTTCTATTGCTTTGCAACAAAGATCTTGTTGCAAAAACATTTGCAGGATAGGTTTTGTTGTGGATATTTTTTTGCAACATAAGTAGTGTTGCGGGAATTTTCTTTTTCAACATAGGTTGTGTTGCGTGGTTTTTTTTTTCTTCATTTTTTTTTCTGTAACAAGGGTAGTGTTGTGAAAAAACTTTTAGAATATACTCCCTCCGTTCCTAAATATAAGTCTTTCTAGAGATTCTATTAAAGGACTACATACGGAGGTATGTAGACATACTTTAAAGTGTATATTCACTCATTTTGTTTTGTATGTAGTCATCTAGTGAAATCTCTTAAAAAACTTATATTTAGGAACGGAGGGAGTAGGTAATGTTGCAGAAAACATATTTATGAGAGATAGAGATAGGAACGGGATGTTTACATATAATAGAGATAATAAATGAAAATTGAAAATGAAAAAGGAAACACGAAATCGAGGAAGAAACTCAGGAAACTGAAAAATCCCGAAACGCACGAACAGTGCAACTGGGTAGGCCCATTCCCCCGTAGCTTCAAGCGAGCGGATCCCTCTGCCTCGCTTTAAGCGAGACATAGTCGTGCTCGTATGAAGCAGCGGTGGGGTTCGTGTCACATTGCCATGCGATGCTTCCTGTTAAAGTCATGTTGCCATGTTGTGCATGCACGGGTCCGATTCGGGTACAGTACGGGATGGTCTAGGGCGCCCGAACGGATCCGTACTGCATCCCGCAATATAACTAGCTTTCTCTTGTCCGGTTTGATACCTGGAAAACAAAAGTTCGCTGGTAAAAAACCTGTCCCGGGCAAAACCGGAAGGTCGGCCAACCATAGCAACGATCCACCGGGTCCGGCCGGAAGGTTAGCTATGAACGTCGCCTTCCTGTGCTGGGCGGCGCGACGAGCGCGTGAAGCCAAGGACAGGGACAGGGACAGGGACAGGGTGGCGATCGGCGTCCCGCTCACCGAGCCGTTGCGGATGCGAGCAGAGGGCGAGGCCTGGGTGGCGATCGGCGTCCCACTCATCGAGCCTCGTCCTCGGATGCGAGCAGAGGGCGAGGCCTGCGGGACGCCTTTTATCTGGGTAAGATGATGCGTGCCTGGCTTCGGATTATACTCCTATATTTTTGTAGCACTTGCGTTCTAAATTCTTAGTCAGAAGCTTGTTTACAAGTTCTGAGACATCATAGGAAGGAAAGATCCGTGCGATGCTTACACAGTTGGTCCATGTTTTCTCTTAGGGTACTTGTCCATGTTTTCTCTTAGGGTACTTGTCCATGTTTTTTCTTAGGGTACTTGTCCATGTTTTTGTGATGAAAGTGTCAAATATTTGGGTTCTGCGCAAAAAATTACAAAAAAGAATACAATCAAAAAGTTACATAGCTTATACTCCAAGAGCATTTAGATTATATAAAATACTACTTTAATAATCTAAACACGCTTATATTAGTTTACAGAGGGAGTACAACTCTATGTAGCAATCTACTGCCTTTCTCAGTAATTTGTTTGTGCACATCTCAGAATTTCCACCCTCTGACTGTATATATCTTTACCTAATAATAAAGAGGCTATCGCTTCCGTCGGAAAACCCACCGCGGTATTTTTATAAAAAGCCCCTTAATTTTTGTTATTCAACCCGCGCTCCATCATTTATCTGCAACGCAAAAGAAAAAAACGATTCGCTCCAAAAATTATACCCGTACGCATCGCCTCCTCTCATCGATCCTGGGCCACCCTGGCCTGTGCCCACGCCGCCGCCACACCACTCGCCGCCGCGGCCGACCTCAACCGTCACCCTTGTCGATCTCAACCCAACCGCCTCCGCGGCCGTACCTCTCCCCGCTCACTGCCCCCATTGCGGCGCTCGAGAGCATTGCGTCGACCCTGGTCCACCCTGGCCTGTGCCCATGCCGCTGCCACACCACTCGCCGCCGTGGACGACCTCGACCATCACTGTTGTCGATCTCAACCCACCCGCCTCCACGGCCGTACCTCTGCCCGCTTGCTGCCCCCGTTTCGGCACTCGAGCACAGCTTCTGGATCAAATCAACGCGACAGCTACAGTGACTTGGGATGATGCGTCTGCTCGATACAGAACGGCGGCAGCGCGGGGGAGCGAAGTACTTGCAGGTGGAGGCGGGCCTCCATGGCTCACATGGGGAACTCCGAGGTTATGGCGTGGCAACGGCGACTCCTTATGACCAGATAGAGGCGCCTAACCCTTGCTCCCCTCATCGTATCCCCTCCTCCGACACGAACTCATCATGTGGTGAGATCCCCTCCCCATGCCTCCAACAGTGTGCCAAGCACCGGCAAGAAAATTTATTTTGTGAGGATTTGTTTGCTGATGAATGAATGTATTGAATGTAAGATTGTATTGTTGTAGAGACAGAGAATGGAACACCACCTTCAGTTTGTCATCTGATCCCACATTCTCTACCCCATGAGTGAAATAAAATAACAGTACATTGATCAATTCACGTAGCCCCTTTGTTTTGCTTTGTTTGTCCCGCTTAATTTCTCATCATGTTGGAATTAACAATGGACGGATTGATTTCTCAACAAAATATGATAGGACTGACTACATTAGTTAGTTAGCTTATTATTTTAATAAATCAAAATGATATAAAAAGATTAAAATCGTGTGGTATTTTTCTCTCCCGTTGCAACGCACGGGCCCTTTTAATATATAGTAGTAATAATAAAGAGGATATCGCTTCCGTCGAAAAACCCACCGAGGTGATTTTATAAAAAAGCTCTTACTGTTTATGACATTAAACTCGTAGTTTATATTAAATATTTTTTTAAATACTCATATCTTTTAAACCGTAACTCCAAATTTAACATATTATACATGGAATTTGATTAAAAAATATGTAGAATTTAAATATGATATTATTTTATCTTTAAACGTTTAATAAAAATACTATCTAGGGTGCAATCTTAATAAATAAGTCATTATTCGTCTTTCATTCATACCGGTACTCATCCGGGTTGGGAATGAACACGTCAACAAAATCAGGATTAGAGATGAAACTGAAGGTCACTTGACTGGTTCTTTGTACGTATTAAATCTACATGCAAGCCGTGTTAAAATAGAAGACCTGTGAAATTTTGAACTGCATTTTTATAGGATAAGACCATCTTTATTTGTATCGTAACTATAAATTCTCAAATTATAGACATTTTTTATAAATTAAGAGCGTGTGTCGTGTGGTATTTCTTTCTTCCGTTACAACGCATGGGCCCTTTTGCTAGTACCTCTAATAGAAAGTGCAAACCAATACAATAACTTTTCTCTCTCCTTGCGTTTGTTCTTTGCAGCGTTTTGCGACCATCATGGGAATCGTATTTGCTGGAATTGTATTTACAGTTATGTTCGTCATGACGGATACACCACTCGGTGTGAAAATATTTACATTATGCATAATGTGGGCCCTTGTCATGACCGCAACACTCTTGATTGCGTTGGAAGTCCATGATATTCCAGAGGACATGCTACAATCCTAAGAGTATGATTAATAGTATAGCCGGCTATTGATTATATGTTGTTGTCATATTATGTATAATTAATCTTAAAATTAACATGTATAATAGTTAAAAAAAGCTATCGTCCAACTGACGGATGTTTGTACGCGCGTCCATCTCCTTTGTAACTGTTGGATTTGATTTGGATCGAACAACTTAAAAGCAATCTCTATCCTGGTACAGTTCCTGCGAGTCTCCCCTTGTTTCAGTTGTGCCGTTTTGACACCATCAACGCTAGTAGCATCCACATCGACATGCCGTACGTCCATGTCCGCTTCAACTTTCTGCAACAACAACGTTGTTGCGGAACAACGATAGCAAAAGACGACTGTGCTAGTGTGTGATGTAGAAAATTAAACACAACGAGAGACGAGTTTGCAATTTTTGCAATAAGGGTTTTGTTATAAAAAAATATTCTTTTTGCAACAAAGGAATTGTTGCGAAAAATTAGAGAAGATGGGGTTCATAACAAAGGCATTGTTGGGGGGAAATAAAAAAAATATTATGCAACAAGAGTATTGTTGCAGGAATTATATAAGAGGAACTTACAACTCACGTCATAGTATCGGACGGCTCGTGAGGCGGCGGATCTTTTGAGAAAGATCCGCCGGCCGCATAACATAGCCTATAATAGTTAGCTATAAATATATAGACGGCTGCTACAAATCAACCGGCTGATTTCATAGCAAAATCAGCCGGGTTGACAGCCGTTTGATCTGTTTTGTCTCAGCCTCTGAAAAACTCAACGCACACACGTCATCCTCCTTCCCGCACCGCATCAGCTGTCCCTGCTTCAATTCCCATCGATGTTGCCGCTGCAAAAGCATTACAGCCATCACCGGCAAAGCACCGTAGCCGCCACCGGCCTCGACATCACATCACCGGGAGCTGCCGACGAGAGCTCCATTGAAGCACCAGGCTATAGCACAGTAGCTTATAGCCCGCCGACGAGCACTGCACCATAGCACCCGGAGCTGTCGTCGAGAGCTCCATTGAAGCACCAGGCTGCTGCATTATAGCTTCGAGAGCGCCGGCGAGCTCCACTGGAGCACCGAGCGCTGCAGCTTCTATAGTCGCTGGCGCATTAGGGGCCACTAGCGAGAGCTCCATTGCAGCACCACCGCCGACAAGCTCAACGGGGTCGCGACGCCTCTTGTGCTGCACTGAGAGCGTCGGCGAGCTCCATTGAAGCATCGAGCGCCGCACTGCAGCTTCAACAACCGACGGCGAGCGCAACAACACAACATCGGGGAGCCGATGGCGAGAGCTCCATTGTAGCTCCACCGGCGGCGAGCTTCATGAGGTCACGGCGCCGCTTGTGCAGCGACACCGGATATGTTGCATTGGCGCGCTCTTGTGCTCCCATGGGCTGCTGCGACGAGGCCACCGGCGAAGTGGAAGATGGGTCTTTGGCTGACAGAGGCGGAGACGAAAAGAGGAAAAGGGGATCTCGCTGGGTAGAAGAAAGGTAAGAGCGGCTCGCCTAGCAATACGGTATAAGGCAGCGGTGCGTGGTCCATGAGGACGCGTGGCACACGAGCGAGCCGGATGATTTCCAAATATATATTACTCCGTCTCACCTGCACTCACAAAGTTTTTAGAAGCAAGTGTTGCTGCTAACGTTAATCTACAACCTGTTTATCTTCTCTCTCTTCTTCTTTCTTCTTTAATACAGTAAAAATATATTATTTGAATCCTTACAACATTTACATCATCTTATTGTAATTGCTCGAGTCGCTTCACTTCATGGCTGGTTTTCTTGATTGGTGTAACAATATATAATAGTAATATTTCCATTTATAATATACTCCCATTGTATCAAAATATAAGACGTTTTTTGCGAAATGAGAAACTAGTGATACTGGTTTGTACTGGGTACCGCATAGGCATTTGATCCATTCTGCGATTCGTGCGTACAAATCAATCGTGTATCATGATCAAAGTAGCAACAGTTCCTAAATGGTATTTTGTTGTGTGTATCCGCACACAATAGATACGGTGGATCCCACACCGTACTCAATATATTGTGTACATCTTTTGGACCCCTGCATATAGGCATTTGTCTGAGTAACCGCTGGATTGGGAAGGTTCGTCGTGCCGCAGTGCTCCCCGCCGCCGTTGTTCTGCAATCTCGCTTGTTCTGCAATCTCGTCGGAGAGAGGAAGTGGACCGGATCTTCAAACTTGCAGCGATGTACTCGTAGGTTCGTAATCGGATCTGACGGACGAGAGTTATAACAAAGGCGAAGCAATTTAGTATTTCTAGCCGCTTGATTTTTTAGACCGCGACAAATGATTCACAAGCGACAAATGAGTCAATGATTCATAAGCTCACATACTCCCTGATGAACAGTAAAAATCGACAAATATAGTAAAAAATTCAACAAAATCTGAACTTTGGGGCATGAAACATTGATGTTTTTCTACATACGTGCAAAATTTCATGGTAAAATCACATTTGTGGAGGCGTGGGAAAAAAACAAAATCGATGCTTTAAAAATAGTGTTTTTGGAACCATTTTGGAGCATCATTTTTTTGTCCACACCTTCAAAAATGTGATTCCGTTATAAATTTTTGCATGCATGTAGGAAAAACATCAATATTTCTTGTCAAAAAAATAGAATCTTCTGATTTTTTTACTATTTTTGGGGGTTCCACTGTTCATCCGAGGGCATGTGAGCTCGAGCTCACAATAGCACTTTCGGTGACGAAGGATGTTCGCTCTGTTCGCTATTTGGTCAGATACAACGGTGAACTTCTTGAGAGCTTCAAACCACCCCGTGGCCTTCGACAAGGAGATCCATTAAACCTGTATATATTTCTTTTCATAGACGATGGATTGGCTAGAATCTTGAACATAAAGATGTCATTACATATTTTTTCTGCATTGCATCCAGGAAGGAAAGTTGTAACTGGTACATTTACAACTTAGATTCCGGTAAATATATTACAAACAACATACTTGGGAGGTAATTGGTGAAAAATTGTGAAAAGTTTCAGATCTGCATATTTCAGTAAGCGCGACATATTCACCCTACGCTGAAAATAAGTAGCCAAACAACTACTCCCTGCATCCCATAATATAAGATTGTTGCTTGCAAAACGATCTTATGTCATGGGACGCAGTACAATCTCATACTCCAGGAAAATGGGTTTAACGTTCCTCAACACTTCCTCAGAGCATCTCCAACAGCAGCACAAAAATATCGCGTTTGATAAAAAATTTAGCGTGTCACTGTAGCATTTTTAAAGCGCGGGGATCGGAGTATCTTCAACAGACGCGCGTTAGTGAGGCGTCCAATCCAACCCAATCCAACGACCCCACCGGCAGCAACACAGAGTTTGCTGCACGCGCAAGCCGACGCACCAAATATGCTGCGTGCGGTAGCGCTTTTCAGCGTGCGCCCAAAAGTTTTTAGCCTACGCACTGTTTTGCAGCGTCTGTTGGAGTTGTCCGGCGCCCAAAAACTAGTGTTATTTCCACTGAAAAGAATAGGTCGCTATATCGCCGCTAATAGCAATGCTATAGTGTATAGAGAATTGTTTCGTTAAATTGATTTGTTATTATATTTTGCTGATGGCACACTATAGCGCGTTAATAACATATTTTCGGAGACCGTGCTATTTTGTATATCGCACTATTCTTTTCCCTTGGTTATTTCGCATACGCGCAGGTAGGTTCGAGAGAATCCAAGTAATAAGCCATCAAGTACACAGTCGAGATAGACACTAAGGTATTAGACATCACAAAGTGGGTTAGGACTGCCATTTAAGTACAAGTGCAATTATCACTAGTCAAACTCAACGCCCTCAGATGCCCTGAACTCGTGCGCAAAGCAATTAGGCCTAAGACGACTTTTGGGAATATCCATTGTTGACCAAGGTACCATCACCTCCACAGTGGCTACACCAAGCTTGAAAATGAAGGCCTGACTTCCATGCTTTTCAACCGGGAAGATAGTGCAAATGTCCAACCCACCCTTCTGACTAAGCGTCAATTTTACAACCAGCTTACCATCTTGTGCCACAGCAACCACAGTCCTCCTTAGCTCAGATGCATCCGCACTGACGACCCCATCAAACAGCTGGATTTTCCCATGTGAAACATAAGATGGACTGACGTAAGACCCTGCCAAACACAAGCTGAAGCAACTGCCCTTCTCAATTTCTGATATCCCAACCTGTACAGTGGCCTCCGAGGCTTGTTCCAGAAATGCAAACTTTATGTCCACCGAGCCACCATCACCATCCATTCGCTGTGTGTTTACCCTAGCATGTCCAAAGTATCTGTCGCTGAATATGGCAACACCATCAATAACCTGTTGATCATCACCTTCTTCTTCTCCTCCTGTCTTAATCTTCAGATTGAACTCTATCAGCACGGGAGCTTGCATTCTGATGCCTCTCTTAGGGCCAGGCATTTGTATAAAGCCATCATACTCGACGACCAAAGGATTGTTTCTTGTATGGTTGAAGACATAATTTTGCATAGGGTTCAAGAGATCTCTGACAGCCACGTATCCGTACAACTGAACTGGGCCACTAACATATGAAGAAGTGTAAGCTAGCTTCAGCGAGAATATCTGCATCATGGCGCGATACGCATGCCTTTTACAAACCCTCCAGTTAGGCATCAAATTCTTAAGGCACCGTCATCATCATTGACTCCAGGCAAGCTGATAGACAACAATATAAATCATTCACTGGGTAATTAAACTTATTAGCCTCTAACTTTCAACTGAAAATTGATTAAATAGATTGATACAAGCAAAGACTTGAAACCTTGATTTGTGTACTCATACATATGAGACATAATGTTGTCTAAAACTATAACGTAGAACCAAGACATAAATATGACAACCACAAATATCAACATGATAATAAGGCAGTCCTAAAATTAGGATAAAAACCTTAATACTTCCTGTTTTTATTGTCAACTTAATTGATGGCTACAGAAAATGAGGGGAAGATATTGAACTTCAGTAGTGTGTTATGTGTCACGAGAAAGGTAGAGTTCAAGCATATGTACGTAAAATTTTCAGTTGCAAAAGGTGCCTTGAATATTGCTACATATTTTTTATGTAAAAAACTAAAAACATACAACTGGTGACTTCTGTGAGTATGTGGACTTTTCTAAGATAAGCAGCAGACTGTGAAAACAGTGGGTTCATGACTGATTTCAACAGGCTTGGAACTGGGGCATCATCCTATACACAACTAAAGAATCTAAAGAATGAACACAATTTAACTTGCAATACATTACCAAGTATAACAAACAAGGGGAAAACAGTCCAGTAAAACACGACAATGCATGGATCTTGTCCAATTAATTGTTTTTTTAATCAAACAAGTGATTCTAAATGCTCAGTAGATATATTTTAAAGATCATAAAGCACGCCTAATTTAATAATATCATTAGAAGATCAGACTTTAGATATAGCATTGACGGGGAAATTTGGATTCGTAACATTGAAACAACACAACTTTGGCAAAATACCATTGAAAGATTTGGTGTTAGATATAGAGCATTGAAAAGAACACTCTGTTAGGACATATCGCCTTGCATTTGGGCCTTTCATATGTGTCAGGCACACCACCAAGAAGCAACACACGAAGGGGGAGGAGGGGAAGGGACACCAAGAGCTTCTACTGCCTCTTTCAAAACAAAATCAGCATACTAAATTCTTAAGCTGTATCTCATAATGCTCCTTGCCTAACCCAAAAGTTGTGTATTCCTAATACAACTGGTGATAGGTGCCGATGGTAGGTTAAAACCTTGATTTTTGTACTCATACATATGAGACATAATGTTGTTAGAACTATAATGTAGAACCAAAACATAAATATGATAACATTACAAATATGAACATAATAATATGGCAGTCCTAAAATTTGGATGACAAAGTACAGCTTACATAAGTATGGGAAAATTTCTATTGTTACTGTCACCTAATAAATTGATGGCTACAGAAAATGAGAGGGGGGGGGGGGGGGGTATGTGTTTTGTGTGACCGGGAGAGGGAGAGTTCAAGCATATGTAAATAAAAAAAAAGTTGCGAAAGGTGCCTTGGATATACTCCCTCCGTTCCTAAATATAAGTCTTTTTAGAGGTTCCACTAGGGAACTACATACGGATGTATATAGACATACTTTAGAGTGTAGATTCACTCATTTTGCTGTGTATGTAGTCCCTAGTGAAATCTCTAAAAAGACTTATATTTAGGAACAGAGGGAGTATATTAAACATACCTATGGTCACTTTTGTGAGTATGTGGGCCCTTCTAGGATAAGCAGTAGTGTGTGAAAACAAGCTTGGAACTGGGGTATCATCCTACAGAACTATAGAATCTAAAGAATGAATGCAATTTAACTTTCAATAAATTACAGGTAAAAGAAACAAGGGAAACACAGTCCAATGAAATACAACAATCCATGGATCTTGTCCGATTAAATATTTTTTAATCAACAGAAACAAACAAGTGATCGTAAATGCTTAGTAGGCAAGGAAGAAGGCTAGTCACGCTGTTTAATAATATCAAAAGAGCACAGCGTTAGGAAATACAGCATTACGTTTGGGCCTTTCATATGTTTCAGGCAAAGTAGGGAAGGGAGAAGGCTACTCAAGCTGAATTAGGACAAGCGCTTCCACTGACTCTTCCAAAAAAAAAAAAAATCAAGGTAGAACCAAATTGCTAAGTTGTGCCTCATTATGCACGAACTGTTCCTTGCCTAACCCAAAAGTTGTGTCTCTCTAGTAACAAAATCCAAAGGCGCTAAAGCCTCCACAGATGTTGCTCTTCTTGCTGAAGGGAGAAGCCTCATTATGCTAACAACCACACAGCTGTGATGCTGTTCTTGTGAACCATGTCAGAATTAAGGAACCATCTTGCTATTATGCTGAATGACTTCAGCTTTTTACTGAATGGATGAATGACTGCAGTTACATATTGCTTGTGTGTTTAATCCAGTTGAAATGGCAGTGACGATCTTTAGAGAAGGGAAAATGGTCCTAGTTAAAGGGAGGGTAAACAGATATGGAAAATTGCAAAATGATGCGCTCTTTTGATGGCATAAATCTAAAGATAGGTGTTTTAGTGGTATTTTGCCAAAGTTGTGTTCTTGTAACTGAGTATTTATAATTAGATGAGCAAAGCTAAGCTAGTATAGTATTATAATCTCAGGTCCTTCCAGTATCGGATTCAGCCATTTGACCAGCACACAAAAACGTTATATTTTCTTACCTGTAGATTGAATGTTAAACTGTAAGATGAAGCAAATATGGAGATACGGGTTAAACTTATTGCTGCAGGCTCGAGGTAACCGTAGGTCAACAAAGCAAATGAAAAGTAACTAATTTGTCAAATTCCAAGAAGAAACATCCTTTTAACATCATCCTTGGCTGGCTTGCGGACACTCCCATGGTTAAAATTCGGCATAGTATTTCAAATTCAGAGTACATCAGTATCTATCTATGATGCTACATACCTATCATGTACGTATCAACTATATGTCCTCCCTCCCAGAGCAAACCCAACAAATGCCACAACCAGAACTGAAAATGCTAGAAAAGAAATTCTTGCCATGGCGTTGGCCGCCCTCTTGTGGAGGGATGCGGCGAGCAGCATCACACCGGCTGAAGCCAGTACGAAGACAACGCCAAAGAGAATGGCAAAGGTGCTCCTCGACTTCTTGGGGACTTGGCTAGGCAAATATGGCAGCAGCGCCAATGAGCCCGAGATCACAGCACACAACAAAGTTTCAGTGGAGTAGGAGGACGCTGCTGGCGCCGGCAGCTCCAGTTCCTGCCGACTGGCCGCTCTTTCGAAGGCCGCTGTTTCGAAGGCGCTCGACCCCTGCCGGTCGTCTCCTCGCCAGCCGGCCGCCAGTGCCGCCGCTTCGGTGGCCAGCTGCTTGGCTACAGCACCGTCCTCCGTATTGCTTGATGCAATGCTGTCGAACGCCGCAGCCGCCTGCTCGAGCCTGGCCGCCGTCGTCGCATCCGGTTCGAGGGCGAACTCCTGCAGCGCGACGGCCAGATCGGCCGAAGGGCCGGCGAGGATAGGGTCCGTCCTCCAGGAATCGGACCGGCGTTTGGCGCGGTGGATCAGACCCGCCGCTCCCGGCGGAGGGATGCGGATCAGGTGCTCGGCCCTGCCCGAAACGGCCACGCCGCTCGAGCCATCTCGCGCCTCTGAGGTGCTCCTCCCCGGCTTCCGGCGAGCAGCGGATGCCACCGCGGCTCCCCAGCGAGCAAGGGTTGCCGCTGCGGCTCCCCAGCAATCAAGGGTTGCCGCCGCCGCCTCCTCCTCGCCAGTAGATACCGGCCCTTGCTTCCCATCGCTGGCCGCAGACGACGCCCCCAATTCTTGGTGATTCTTGGAGTTGTCGCGGACGGGCGCCTCGCTGCTGCTGGAGTCGCTGGATTCCGTAGGGTTCTTGGCGACGTTCCTCGAAGACGGAGACAGCGGTGGGGAAGACTCCCGGCGCGTGCCGGGGCTCTCGTCGGAGTTCTTCGGGACGAGCGCCTCCGTCAGATCGTCGTCCATCCTCTCCAAGCGGATGAAGCAGCGGGCAGCCGAAATGCGATTTGGGACAGGCCGGGCCGCCCGGGAGCTTCGTTTTTTCGTGGAGGGGAACCTCCCGGTGGCTCGAGGTGGACGAACAGGGGGCGGAGGGGAATTTCTTTTGTTTGGGAACGGGATTTTCCTTCAGATTAGAAAGGGCGCTGCTTTTCCTTTGAGAAGAGAGAGCTAAAGAAGGGTGCCGCTAGCGCGAGATGAGCCGGCTCAGACGCCTTCTTTTTTAACGTTTTTTGCTTCTTTTTTTTCACTTTTGTTTACATTCTAAATAAACAGTACTCCCTCCATTCCAAATTAAATGCCGCTGCTTTAGTATTAAATTTATACTAAGTTAGTATATTAAATTTAAGAAACTCATTTTGGGACAGAAGGAGTATATTAGAAAAAAACACTTTACGTAAAACATTTGCAAAAAATGTTAACCAGCATTTAAAAAATGTTAAATGTGTATAGAGAAAAAAACACGTATACAAAAAAAAATACAATGTGAATGAAAAACGTGGATCATGTAATTAAAATTTGATAATCTAGCATTTGAAAAAATGATAATCGCGTATTTGAAAACATTTATCTTCAATAAATTCAATTTGAAGTCAATATCTCTCTTCATAAAAGAACCGGTACAAGAAGTGTCAAGCATGGTGCCATCATCATGAGAAAGCCGAGCATAGAAGTTCTGAAAGATAATTTCTCTCGAGAGCTCATGATTGGGGCATGAATATAACATTGATTTAAGCCTCCCCCAAGCTTGAACGATGCTTTCTCTGTAACGAGGCCAAAAATTATAAATATAATTCCGATCACGATGTACTAAATGCATAGGGTAAAACTTTTGATGAAATTCTAATTTCAACCGATTGTAGTTCCAGGATCCAGTATCATCACATAGCCTATACCATGTCAACGCCTTATCCCTCAATGATAAGGGAAAGACCTTCTTCTTGACCTCATCCTCGGGAAAACCTGCAAGCTTAAATAGACCATAAACTTCATCTACTATAAAAGGATTAGCGAGCAGTTTCTCAAGCATACCCGAAGGAAATTCATAGCAAAAAATTTCAGTAGGTGCAGCAGGTTGAGGAGCAACTCTTTGTGCTTCCGTTCGAGGTGAAGATACCCCGAACAAGCCCCTCAAAGGATTAGTTTCCATAGTGACAAGTGACAATAAATTTCAGCACACTATATGAATGTTTCCTTACCAAGTTCCACTTACCAAAGGCACTTCACTCCCCGGAAACGGCGCCAGAAAAGAGTCTTGATGACCCACAAGTATAGGGGATCTATTGTAGTCCTTTCGATAAGTAAGAGTGTCGAACCCAACAAGGAGCAGAAGGATCTGACAAGTGGTTTTCAGTAAGGTAATATCTGCAAGCACTGAAATTATCGGTAACAAGTAGTTGTGTGGTGAGATGATTCGTAGCAAGTAGCAAGTAACAAAAGTAACAACGGTGCAGAAAAGTGTCCCAATCCCTTTTGTAGCTAGGGACAAGCCTGGACAAAGTCTTATAGGAGGAAAAACGCTCCCCAGGACACACGGGAATTTCTGTCATGCTAGTTTTCATCATGTTCATATGATTCGCGTTCGTTACTTTGATAGTTTGATATGTGGGTGGACTGACGCTTGGGTACTGCCCTTACTTGGACAAGCATCCCATTTATGATTAACCCCTCTTGCAAGCATCCGTAACTACGAAAGAAGAATTAAGACAAAGTCTAACCATAGCATTAAACTAGTGGATCCAAATCAGCCCCTTACGAAGCAACGCATAAACTAGGGTTTAAGCTTTTGTCACTCTAGCAACCCACCATCTACTTACTACTTCCCAATGCCTTCCTCTAGGCCCAAATAATGGGGAAGTGTTATGTAGTCGACGTTCACATAACATCACTAGAGGAAAAACAACATACAACACATCAAAATATCGAACGAATACCAAATTCACATGACTACTTATAGCATGAGTTATCCCATGTCCTGAGGAACAAAAGTAATTACTCACAAAGCATAATCATATTAGTGACCAGAGAGGTAATGAGTAGCATCAAAGATCTGAACATAAACTCTTCCACCAAGTAATCCAACTAGCAACAACAACAAGGAGTAATTAACACTACTAGCAACCTTACAAGTACCAATCGGAGTCGCGAGATGGAGATGTTGGGGAACGTCGCATGGGAAACAAAAATTTTCCTACGCGCACGAAGACCTATCATGGTGATGTCCATCTACGAGAGGGGATGTGTGATCTACGTACCCTTGTAGACCGTACAGCAGAAGCGTTAGTGAACGCGGTTGATGTAGTGGAACGTCCTCACGTCCCTCGATCCGCCCCGCGAACTATCCCGCGATCAGTCCCACGATCTAGTGCCGAACGGACGGCACCTCCGCGTTCAGCACACGTACATCTCAACGATGATCTCGACCTTCTTGATCCAGCAAGAGAGACGGAGAGGTAGAAGAGTTCTCCGGCAGCGTGACGGCGCTCCGGAGGTTGGTGATGATCTCGTCTCAGCAGGGCTTCGCCCGAGCTCCACAGAAACGTGATCTAAAGGTAAAACCGTGGAGATATGTGGTCGGGCTGCCGTGGCAAAAGTTGTCTCTAATCAGCCCTAAAACCCCACTATATATAGGAGGGAGAGGGGGGAGCCTTGCCTTGGGGTCCAAGAACCCCCAAGGGGTCGGCCGAGCCAAGGGGGGAAGGTCTCCCCCCCCAAACCGAGTCCTACTTGGTTTGGAAGGTGGAGTCCTTCTTCCCTTTCCAACCTCCTCCTTTTTTTTCTTTTCTCTTTGATTTTTCTCCCAATGCGCATAGGCCTCTTTTGGGCTGTCCCACCAGCCCACTAAGGGCTGGTGCGGCACCCCCAATACCTATGGGCTTCCCCGGGGTGGGTGCCCCCCCGGTGAACTCCCGGAACCCATTCGTCATTCCCGGTACATTCCCGGTAACTCCGAAAACCTTCCGTAATCAAATGAGGTCATCCTATATATCAATCTTCGTTTCCGGACCATTCCGGAAACCCTTGTGACGTCCTTGATCTCATCCGGGACTCCGAACAACATTCGGTAACCAACCATATAACTCAAATACGCATAAAACAACGTCGAACCTTAAGTGTGCAGACCCTGCGGGTTCGAGAACTATGTAGACATGACCCGAGAGACCCCTCGGTCAATATCCAATAGCGGGACCTGGATGCCCATATTGGATCCTACATATTCTACGAAGATCTTATCGTTTGAACCTCAGTGCCAAGGATTCATATAATCCCGTATGTCATTCCCTTTGTCCTTCGGTATGTTACTTGCCCGAGATTCGATCGTCAGTATCCGTATACCTATTTCAATCTTGTTTACTGGAAAGTCTCTTTACTCGTTCCGTAATACAAGATCCCGCAACTTACACTAAGTCACATTGCTTGCAAGGCTTGTGTGTGATGTTGTATTACCGAGTGGGCCCCGAGATACCTCTCCGTCACACGGAGTGACAAATCCCAGTCTTGATCCATACTAACTCAACGAACACCTTCGGAGATACCTATAGAGCATCTTTATAGTCACCCAGTTACGTTGCGATGTTTGATACACACAAAGTATTCCTCCGGTGTTAGTAAGTTATATGATCTCATGGTCATAGGAATAAATACTTGACACGCAGAAAACAGTAGCAATAAAATGACACGATCAACATGCTATGTCTATTAGTTTGGGTCTAGTCCATCACGTGATTCTCCTAATGACGTGATCCAGTTATCAAGCAACAACACCTTGTTCATAATCAGAAGACGCTGACTATCGTTGATCAACTGGCTAGCCAACTAGAGGCTTGCTAGGGACAGTGTTTTGTCTATGTATCCACACATGTATATAAGTCTTCATTCAATACAATTATAGCATGGATAATAAACGATTATCTTGATACAGGAATTATAATAATAACTTTATTTATTATTGCCTCTAGGGCATAATTCCAATAGTCTCCCACTTGCACTAGAGTCAATAATCTAGCCCTCACATCATCATGCGAATTACATTGTAATAAATCTAACACCCATACAGTTCTGGTGTTGATCATGCTTTGCCCGTGGAAGAGGTTTAGTCAGCGGGTCTGCTACATTCAGATCCGTGTGCACTTTGCATATATTTACGTCCTCCCCTTCGACGTAGTCGCGGATGAGGTTGAAGCGTCGTTTGATGTGTCTGGTCTTCTTGTGAAACCGTGGTTCCTTTGCTAGGGCAATGGCACCCGTGTTGTCACAGAACAAGGTTATTGGATTCAGTGCGCTTGGCACCACTCCAAGATCCGTCATGAACTGCTTCATCCAGACACCCTCCTTAGCCGCCTCCGAGGCAGCCATGTACTCCGCTCCACATGTAGAATCTGCTACGACGCTCTGCTTGGAACTGCACCAGCTTACCGCATCCCCATTAAGAATAAATACGTATCCGGTTTGCGACTTAGAGTCGTCCGGATCTGTGTCAAAGCTTGCATCGACGTAACCTTTTACTGCGAGCTCTTCGTCACCTCCATACACGAGAAACATCTCCTTAGTCCTTTTCAGGTACTTCAGGATATTCTTGACCGCCGTCCAGTGATGCACTCCTGGATTACTCTGGAACCTACCTGCCATACTTATGGCCAGGCTAACGTCCGGTCTAGTGCACAACATTGCATACATGATAGAACCTATGGCTGAAGCATAGGGGACGGAGCGCATATGCTCTCTATCTTCTTCAGTTGCTGGGAACTGAGTCTTACTCAATGTCGTACCTTGTAAAACTGGCAAGAACCCTTTCTTGGACTATTCCATTTTGAACCTCTTCAAAACTTTATCAAGGTATGTGCTTTGTGAAAGTCCTATCAGGCGTTTTGATCTATCCCTGTAGATCTTAATGCCTAGAATGTAAGCAGCTTCTCCTAGGTCCTTCATAGAGAAACTTTTATTCAAGTAATCCTTTATGCTCTCCAAGAACTCTACGTTGTTTCCAATCAGCAATATGTCATCCACATATAATATTAGAAACGCCACAGAGCTCCCACTCACTTTCTTGTAGATACAGGATTCTCCAACCACTTGTATAAACCCAAATGCTTTGATCACCTCATCAAAGCGTTTGTTCCAACTCCGAGATGCTTGCACCAGTCCATAAATGGATCGCTGGAGCTTGCACACCTTGTTAGCATTCTTAGGATCGACAAAACCTTCGGGTTGCATCATATACAACTCTTCCTTAAGGAATCCGTTAAGGAACGCCGTTTTGACATCCATCTGCCAGATTTCATAATCGAAAAATGCAGCTATTGCTAACATGATTATGACGGACTTAAGCATCGCTACGGGTGAGAATGTCTCATTGTAGTCAACTCCTTGAACTTGTGAAAAACCCTTTGCCACAAGTCGAGCTTTATAAACGGTCACATTGCCGTCAGCATCCGTCTTCCTCTTAAAGATCCATTTGTTCTGAATAGCCTTGCGGCCTTCAGGCAGTACTTCCAAAGTCCACACTTTGTTCTCATACATGGATCCTATCTTGGACTTCATGGCTTCTAGCCATTTGTTGGAATCTGGGCCCACCATTGCTTCTTCATAATTTGCTGTTGGGGAACGTCGCATGGGAAACAAAAAAATTTCCTACGCGCACGAAGACCTATCATGGTGATGTCCATCTACGAGAGGGGATGAGTGATCTACGTACCCTTGTAGATCGTACAGCAGAAGCGTTAGAGAACGCGGTTGATGTAGTGGAACGTCCTCACGTCCCTCGATCCGCCCCGCGAACAATCCCGCGATCAGTCCCACGATCTAGTACCGAACGGACGGCACCTCCGCGTTCAGCACACGTACAGCTCGAGGATGATCTCGGCCTTCTTGATCCAGCAAGAGAGACGGAGAGGTAGAAGAGTTCTCCGGCAGCATGACGGCGCTCCGGAGGTTGGTGATGATCTCGTCTCAGCAGGGCTCCGCCCGAGCTCCGCAGAAACGCGATCTAGAGGAAAAACTATGGAGGTATGTGGTCGGGCAACCGTGAGAAAGTCGTCTCAAATCTGCCCTAAAAGCCCCATATATATAGGAGGAGGGAGGGGGACCTTGCCTTGGGGTCCAAGGGACTCCCAAGGGGTCGGCCGAGCCAGGGGGGGAGGACTCCCCCCCCCCCAAACCGAGTTGGACTTGGTTTGGTGGGAGGAGTCCCCCTCCCTTCCCACTTCTTCCCTCTTTTTTTTTTCTTTTCCTTTGATTTTCTTCTCTTGGCGCATAGGCCCCTTTGGGGCTGTCCCACCAGCCCACTAAGGGCTGGTGTGTCTCCCCAAAGCCTATGGGCTTCCCCGGGGTGGGTTGCCCCCCCGGTGAACTCCCGGAACCCATTCGTCATTCCCGGTACATTCCCGGTAACTCCGAAAACCTTGCGGTAATCAAATGAGGTCATCCTATATATCAATCTTCGTTTCCGGACCATTCCGGAAACCCTCGTGACGTCCGTGATCTCATCCGGGACTCCGAACAACATTCGGTAACCAACCATATAACTCAAATACGCATAAAACAACGTCGAACCTTAAGTGTGCAGACCGTGCGGGTTCGAGAACTATGTAGACATGACCCGAGAGACTCCTCGGTCAATATCCAATAGCGGGACCTGGATGCCCATATTGGATCCTACATATTATACGAAGATCTTATCATTTGAACCTCAGTGCCAAGGATTCATATAATCCCGTATGTCATTCCCTTTGTCCTTCGGTATGTTACTTGCCCGAGATTCGATCATCGGTATCCGCATACCTATTTCAATCTCGTTTACCGGTAAGTCTCTTTACTCGTTCCGTAATACAAGATCCCGCAACTTACACTAAGTTACATTGCTTGCAAGGCTTGTGTGTGATGTTGTATTACCGAGTGGGCCCCGAGATACCTCTCCGTCATACGGAGTGACAAATCCCAGTCTTGATCCATACTAACTCAACTAACACCTTCGGAGATACCTGTAGAGCATCTTTATAGTCACCCAGTTACGTTGCGACGTTTGATACACACAAAGCATTCCTCCGGTGTCAGTGAGTTATATGATCTCATGGTCATAGTAATAAATACTTGACACGCAGAAAACAGTAGCAACAAAATGACACGATCAACATGCTACGTCTATTAGTTTGGGTCTAGTCCATCACGTGATTCTCCCAATGACGTGATCCAGTTATCAAGCAACAACACCTTGTTCATAATCAGAAGACACTGACTATCATCGATCAACTGGCTAGCCAACTAGAGGCATGCTAGGGACGGTGTTTTGTCTATGTATCCACACATGTAAATGAGTCTTCATTCAATACAATTATAGCATGGATAATAAACTATTATCTTGATACAGGAATTATAATAATAACTATACATTTATTATTGCCTCTAGGGCATAATTCCAACATTTGCAGGTTCATTGTTGTCTAACAACATGATCGACAAGACAGGATTACCGTACCACTCTGGAGCAGCACATGGTCTCGTCGACCTGCGTGGTTCGACAGAAACTTGAACCGGAGTTTCATGATCATCATCATTAACTTCCTCCTCAACTGGCGTCGCAACGACAGAGGTTTCCCCTTGCCCCGCGCCACCATCCAGAGGGATGAGAGGTTCGACAACCTCGTCAAGTTCTATATTCCTCCCACTCAATTCTCTCGAGAGAAACTCCTTCTCGAGAAAAGCTCCGTTTTTAGCAACAAACACTTTGCCCTCGGATTTGAGATAGAAGGTGTACCCAACTGTCTCTTTTGGGTAACCTATGAAGATGCACTTTTCCGCTTTGGGTTCCAGCTTTTCAGGCTGAAGCTTTTTGACATAAGCATCACATCCCCAAACTTTAAGAAACGACAACTTTGGCCTTTTGCCATACCACAGTTCGTATGGTGTCGTCTCAACGGATTTTGATGGTGCCCTATTTAAAGTGAATGCAGCTGTTTCTAATGCATAACCCCAAAATGATAATGGCAAATCGATAAGAGACATCATAGATCGCACCATCTCTAATAAAGTACGATTACGACGTTCGGACACACCATTACGCTGTGGTGTTCCAGGCGGTGTCAACTGTGAAACAATTCCACATTGTCTTAAGTGAGCACCAAACTCGAAACTCAGATATTCACCCCCACGATTAGACCGTAGGAATTTGATCTTCTTGTTACGATGATTTTCAACTTCACTCTGAAATTGCTTGAACTTTTCAAATGTTTCAGACTTGTGCTTCATTAAGTAGACATAACCATATCTACTCAAATCGTCAGTGAAGGTGAGAAAATAACGATATCCGCCGCGTGCCTCTACGCTCATCGGACCACACACATCGGTATGTATGATTTCCAACAAGTCACTTGCACGCTCCATTGTTCCGGAGAACGGAGTTTTAGTCATCTTGCCCATGAGGCATGGTTCGCACGTGTCAAGTGAATCAAAGTCAAGTGACTCCAAAAGTCCATCGGCATGGAGTTTCTTCATGCGCTTTACACCAATATGACCTAAGCGGCAGTGCCACAAAAATATGGTGCTATCATTGTTAACTCTAACTCTTTTGGTCTCAATGTTATGTATGTGTGTATCGCTATCAAGATTCAATATGAACAATCCTCTCACATTGGGTGCATGACCATAAAAGATGTTACTCATAGAAATAGAACAACCATTATTCTCTGACTTAAAAGAGTAACCGTCTCGCAATAAACAAGATCCAGATATAATGTTCATGCTCAACGCAGGCACTAAATAACAATGATTTAAGTTCATAACTAATCCTGATGGTAACTGAAGTGAAACTGTGCCGATGGCGATTGGAACCATTTCCTACGCGCATCGTCACTTCATCTTTCGCCAGCCTTCGTTTATTCCGCAGTTCCTGTTTTGAGTTGCAAATATGAGCAACAGAACCAGTATCGAATACCCAGGCACTACTACGAGAGCCAGTTAAGTACACATCAATAACATGTATATCAAATATACCTGATTTTTCTTTGGCCGCCTTCTTATCAGCCAGATACTTGGGGCAATTGCGCTTCCAGTGACCCATACCCTTGCAATAGTAACACTCTATTTCAGGCTTAGGTCCAGCTTTGGGTTTCTTCGTCGGATTGGCAACAGGCTTGCCGCTCTTCTTTGAATTACCCTTCTTGCCTTTGCCGTTTCTCTTGAAACTAGTGGTCTTATTCACCATCAACACTTGATGCTCTTCACGGAGTTCAGACTATGCGACTTTCAGCATTGCAAACAACTCGCAGGGAGACTTGTTCATCCCTTGCATGTTGTAGTTCAACACAAAGCCTTTATAGCTTGGCGGCAGTGATTGAAGGATTCTGTCAGTGATAGCTTCTTGCGGGAGTTCAATCCCCAGCTCAGCTAGACGGTTTGAGTACCCAGACATTTTGAGCACATGTTCACTGAAAGACGAGTTCTCCTCCATCTTGCAAGCATAGAATTTATCGGAGGTCTCATACCTCTCGATCCGGGCGTTCTTCTGAAAGATAAACTTGAACTCCTGGAACATCTCAAATGCTCCATGACGCTCAAAGCGACGTTGAAGTCCCGGTTCTAAGCCATACAAGACTGCACATTGAACTACTGAGTAGTCCTCCTTACGTGCTAACCAAGCGTTCTTAACATCCTGATCAGCCGTAGCGGGTGGTTCATCTCCTAGCGCAGAATTAAGGACATAATCCTTCTTCCCAGCTTGTAAGATTAGCTTAAGATTACGAGCCCAGTCTACAAAGTTGCTTCCATCATCTTTCAACTTAGCTTTCTCTAGGAACGTATTAAAATTCAGGGTGACTGTCGCGTGAGCCATGATCTACAACACAAATATATTCAAAGTGGACTTAGACTATGTTCAAGATAATTAGAGTTTAACTTAATCAAATTACTCGCTAAACTCCCACTCAAAAAGTACATCTCTCTAGTCATTTGAGTGGTTCATGATCCACTTACACTACCTCAAGTCCGATCATCACGTGAGTTGAGTATAGTTTCAGTGGTAAGCATCCCTATGCTAATCATATCATCTATATGATTCATGATCGACCTTTCGGTCTCATGTGTTCCAAGGCCATGTCTGCACATGCTAGGCTCGTCAAGCTTAACCCGAGTGTTCTGCATGCGCAACTGTTTTGCGCCCGTTGTATGTGAACGTTGAGTCTATCACACCCGATCATCACGTGGTGTCTCGAAACGACGAACTGTAGCAACGGTGCACAGTCGGGGAGAACACAATTTCGTCTTGAAATTTTAGTGAGAGATCACCTCATAATGCTACCGTCGTTCTAAGAAAAATAAGGTGCATAAAAGGATTAACATCACATGCAATTCATAAGTGACATGATATGGCCATCATCACGTGCTTCTTGATCTCCATCACCAAAGCACCGGCACGATCTTCTTGTCACCGGCGCCACACCATGATCTCCATCAACGTGTCGCCATCGGGGTTGTCGTGCTACTCATGCTATTACTACTAAATCTACATCCTAGCAAAATAGTAAACGCATCTGCAAGCACAAACGTTAGTTATAAAGACAACCCTATGGCTCCTGCCGGTTGCCGTACCATCGACGTGCAAGTCGATATTATCTATTACAACATGAGCATCTCATACATCCAATATATCACATCACATCGTTGGTCATATCACATCACAAGCATACCCTGCAAAAACAAGTTAGACGTCCTCTAATTTTGTTGTTGCATGTTTTACGTGGTGACCATGGGTATCTAGTAGGATCGCATCTTACTTACGTGTAGCGACCCGACTCAAGACGAGTCAAGCCTCTGGTGTTTCCGTACCATCCTAAGATCATGCTGGTACACACACAGTACATAATGTATATATTCAAGAGTTCAATCACACAGCTTTATTAATCGAAATCTCATAAAGAGTACTTTATTACAATAAAGGATTACAATAAAGTGGCTGAAGGAATGAACATAACTCTCCCACCCAGGGTTATACAAACACAAAGCACACCATAAGCACTTCAATCATGACACAAGTAAAAATAACATCATAAGTAATGATTTGCGAAAGCCTAAGCAAAAGGATTTATCACGCGCCGGTATGGCAGAAACTTGTTTCTGTTGAAAACACCAGTAAAAATACTTTCCAAATTCTGAAACTTCTACCACAGTAAGATTTTATCACTAGAAAGCAGTAGCAAAAAGAATCAACTCAAAATCATTTTTCAAACTCCTGGAATAGGCAAAACAAGGTTTAAACTAAATCTGCTCTAACTTATATTTGAAAATTTCAAACATAGACAAATTATATGTTTTTAAAAACGACAGGAAATTTTTGAGCTAATGGAAGAAGAATCAATGTCACTGGACTTCGGGATAAAAAGTTGTGGCCAAAACAAAACAGAAACTTTCTGTTTTTGTAAACAGGCAGAAAAAATAAAACTAACTAGTACTAAAAAGAGGGTACACGTGGCATGCTACTGTTGGCTGGGAGGGGTGTTTGTTGCAATGCTATGGGCAAACGGCCGAGGCTAAGCAAAATTTCTGGTTAAAAGATAAGTGAAAATAAAACCGTCGTTTTTCTAATCTAAATCGAAGAGTTATATATGATCTAATCTACACCCTATAGCTAAGATCCAACGGTGCAACGAAGAAAAACAAAAGAACAGAGAGATGGGGGGAGTCTACCGTGCTGTGGGCTGGTACTTCGGCGAGGTCACGTCACCGGCGAGGGGGAGGGGGCTCCGGGGCAGTGGAGAGTCGGGGCGGCGGCGGCGGGGCAGTCCTCCTCCTCGGGGAGGCGCTTGGGGGGAGAGGGGGCTCCGGTGCTGCTCCTGTGGGGGTGCCGAAGGGTGGCAGCGGGGGCTGCTGCCGGCGAGGTGCTGCAGAGGCTAGGGCGGCGGTGGTTCGGCGGGGTAAGGGGTGGGAACGGGGGCGGTGGAGGGTGGGCTCTTATATAGGCCTAGGAGGAGGGGTAGAAAGGAAGGAGAGGGAGAGAATCGGGGTTGGAAATCGCGGGTACTGGGGAGGGGCTCGGTTTCGGGCAGCAGTAAGGAAGGGGGAGGTGAGGGATGACCGACGGGGAGGAGAGGGTCGGTCGCGGGGCCCGCAGGCAGAGAGAGAAGAGGCGGGGAGGTTTGGGTCGGTTGGCCTGAATCAAAGGGATTTGATCCCTGGGCAGTGGGGATTTCGGCCCAGCCTTATATGGCGCTCGGGGGCGGTTCTAAAGAAAAAAAAAGATACCTTCCTATTTCTAACTTTTCCGAGACAGAAAATAAAAACGAAAAAAGGAAAGTAAATCAAAATATTAATATATGGTATTATATACCAAAAAATTCAGAAAAATATCCTCTACCCAAATAACATTTTTCCAAAGCAAAAATAAAAACTTCAAAAAAATGTTTTTTTCAGAAATTCCCAAATTTGCTTTATTTCTTTTTGCAATTATTTTTGCAAAAGAACTTTGGGTTTTCTTGGCTCAAATATTTCAAAAATTTGCCCGCATTTTGGAGGGTCATTTTTCTCCGCTCTCTCTCTTGCGTGCAAGAGAGTATTTCTCCGGGCTTTTCTCGCGCGAGGAAAAAAATGGAAATGCAAAACAAAAAGACGAAAGGAAATTCACGTGCTAAATTTATTTCAAGCAATATGCATAGATGCTTAGCTACAATGTAAAACATTCCCAATTAGGAAAATTGGGCTGTTACATTACGCAAACACCACAAGGGAGATATATGAGTTGCTATTTAAGCTCATCCAAGGACCTCCTCGGTCAATTCCGATTCAACTAAAGTTGGAGAAACTGACACCCGCCAGTCATCTTTGAGCAACGGAGTTACTCGTAGCGATGAAACCAGTCTCTCGTAAGCGTACGAGTAATGTCGGTCCGAGCCGCTACGATCCAACAATACCGCGGAATCAAGAAAAGACTAAGGAGGGCAGCAAAACGCACATCACCGCCCACAAAAACTTTTGTGTTCTACTCGAGAAGACATCTACGCATGAACCTAGCTTATGATGCCACTGTTGGGGAACGTTGCATGGGAAACAAAAATTTTCCTACGCGCACGAAGACCTATCATGGTGATGTCCATCTACGAGAGGGGATGTGTGATCTACGTACCCTTGTAGACCATACAGCAGAAGCGTTAGTGAACGCGGTTGATGTAGTGGAACGTCCTCACGTCCCTCGATCCGCCCCGCGAACTATCCCGCGATCAGTCCCACGATCTAGTGCCGAACGGACGGCACCTCCGCGTTCAGCACATGTACAGCTCGACGATGATCTCGGCCTTCTTGATCCAGCAAGAGATACGAAGAGGTAGAAGAGTTCTCCGGTAGCGTGACGGCGCTCCGAAGGTTGGTGATGATCTCGTCTCAGCAGGGCTCCGCCCGAGCTCCGCAGAAACGCGATCTAGAGGTAAAACCGTGGAGATATGTGGTCGGGCTGCCGTGGCAAAAGTTGTCTCTAATCAGCCCTAAAACCCCACTATATATAGGAGGGAGAGGGGGGAGCCTTGCCTTGGGGTCCAAGAACCCCCAAGGGGTCGGCCGAGCCAAGGGGGGAAGGTCTCCCCCCCAAACCGAGTCCTACTTGGTTTGGAAGGTGGAGTCCTTCTTCCCTTTCCCACCTCCTCCTTTTTTTTCTTCTCTTTGATTTTTCTCCCAATGCGCATAGGCTTCTTTTGGGCTGTCCCACCAGCCCACTAAGGGCTGGTGCGGCACCCCCAATACCTATGGGCTTCCCCGGGGTGGGTGCCCCCCCGATGAACTCCCGAAACCCATTCGTCATTCCCGGTACATTCCCGGTAACTCCGAAAACCTTCCGGTAATCAAATGAGGTCATCCTATATATCAATCTTCATTTCCGAACCATTCCGGAAACCCTCGTGACATCCGTGATCTCATCCGTGACTCCGAACAACATTCGGTAACCAACCATATAACTCAAATACGCATAAAACAACGTCGAACCTTAAGTGTGCAGACCCTGCGGGTTCGAGAACTATGTAGACATGACCTGAGAGACTGCTCGGTCAATATCCAATAGCGGGACCTGGATGCCCATATTGGATCCTACATATTCTACGAAGATCTTATCATTTGAACCTCAGTGCCAAGGATTCATATAATCCCGTATGTCATTCCCTTTGTCCTTCGGTATGTTACTTGCCCGAGATTCGATCGTCAGTATCCGTATACCTATTTCAATCTTGTTTACTGGAAAGTCTCTTTACTCGTTCCGTAATACAAGATCCCACAACTTACACTAAGTCACATTGCTTGCAAGGCTTGTGTGTGATGTTGTATTACCGAGTGGGCCCCGAGATACCTCTCTGTCACACGGAGTGACAAATCCCAGTCTTGATCCATACTAACTCAACGAACACCTTCGGAGATACCTGTAGAGCATCTTTATAGTCACCCAGTTACGTTGCGATGTTTGATACACACAAAGTATTCCTCCGGTGTTAGTAAGTTATATGATCTCATGGTCATAGGAATAAATACTTGACACGCACAAAACAGTAGCAATAAAATGACACGATCAACATGCTACGTCTATTAGTTTGGGTCTAGTCCATCATGTGATTCTCCTAATGACGTGATCCAGTTATCAAGCAACAACACCTTGTTCATAATCAGAAGACGCTGACTATCGTTGATCAACTGGCTAGCCAACTAGAGGCTTGCTAGGGACAGTGTTTTGTCTATGTATCCACACATGTATATAAGTCTTCATTCAATACAATTATAGCATGGATAATAAACGATTATCTTGATACAGGAATTATAATAATAACTTTATTTATTATTGCCTCTAGGGCATAATTCCAACAGGAGATTGGTTACAAGTGATGAACTAGGGTTTGGAGATGAGATGGTGCTGATGAAGATGTTGATGGTGATGAGTCCCATCCGATTAGAGGAGTGTTGGTGATGACGATGGCGACGATTTCCCCCTCCGGGAGGGAAGTTTCCCCGACAGGATCGTCCTGTCGGAGCTCTAGATTGGTTCTGCTCAAGTTCCGCCTCGTGGCGGCGGCGAATCCTCCGAAAAGCCTCTCCTTGTTTTTTTCCAGACCGAAACCCTTCTTGTAGCAAAAGAGGGGGGCCAGTGGGCCAGCAGGGAGCTCACAAGCCCCCTAGACGCGGCGAGGGGGGTGGCCTCCCCTAGCAGGCTTGTGGCCACCTGCTGGCGCCCCTCTGGCACTTCTTCGGCCCAGTATTTTTATAAATCCCAAAAAAATCCACGTTGACTTTCATGGCTTTTGGAGTTGCACAGAATAGGCATCTCAAACTTGCTCCTTTTTCAAGGCAGAATTCCAGCTGCCAACATTCTCCCTCTTCATGTAAACCTTGCAAAATAAGAGAGAAAAGGCATAAGTATTGTACCTGAAGTGAAATAACAGCCCAAGAAGCGATAAATATCAACATGAAAGCATGATGCAAAATGGACGTATTAGACACGTCGCTGGTCTCGTTGGTCATGCAGGCTGGTCGATGCCATAGATGCCTCGTCAGTCCCGTCAGTGCGTAGAGCTTGCTACGGTGCCCTTGAGCTTGCTGTCAAGGAGGGGACTGTACTGTTGGTGTGGCCCGCACAACCCGACCATCGGTCTGGGCCGCCATAACCGTCTGTGGGCAACAGGACGCTCCTGCTTGTTGTAATTTGCTGGCTTTGATGAAGCCAATCAAACTCTGAATGGTGACCCTCCATTCGTCCATCTTGTCAGTCGCTTGAGGGAAGTTCAACAGGAGATGAGCCCGCGCCATCGCCTCTGCGGTCATGTCAGGCATGTGCAAAGAGGCGGAACGAGATATCGCTCGACTCCTGGTGGAACCAAGAGGAGCGTGGTCACGCCCTTGTCATCGTGCACCGGTCGTCGTAGTGGTCTGACGTGGGGCTTGCTGAGCTCGTGGATCCATGGCTCCGCTCAGCACTCCATCTTGTTTTGGACGAGGCTCACGCTCAACGGTCGCGCTCTTGGTAGGTGCAGCCAGTGGACCGCGACTTGCTCCGTATAGCATGTCGCCAATGTGGTTGCGGCCACTGATACGGCAGAAGCATGGAGCCAGGGTGTCTCTTTCGCCCGTAGCATCAGGGCCAAGCTTGCCATGTCGTTTCTGCTGCTTACCTTCGGCGTTCCTTGCTCCAGCTTTGGACGCGGGGGACACGACGGTGGCGCCTCCTGCTCTGACCGTGTCGCTCGCACCACCACAGCGCTAGCTACGTCCGCAGCAGCAAGTGTCGTGGCCTTCGAAGTCGAAGGATGCGCGTCTGTGCCAGCCTTCTTCTTGGGAGCCATGATGAAGAGGAAAAATCAGCGATGTAGATCAACAAGTTGCTCGTAATCTCAGGTTTGCACGAACGAAGCCCCCTACCTGGCGCGCCAAAGATGTCAGCGTGGATATGCGCTCGATCACCTATGAGACCATTGGTCCCTTTGTGGTTCGGCAGGAGTTCGTGTGGCACAAAGAGCTGAAACTATGAGCTAGCACGATGATGAGACCCGGTACCTAGGTTCAGGCCGTTGTGAAGCATAAAACCCTATTCCTGCTTTGGTGGATTGATTGGGGAAGACGGAGCTCGCACAGTATTCTCCCCAGCAAGGGTTGCCACGGAGAGCTGGTGCATGAGTACAAATGTGTAGGGTGTGAATGCTCAAGGGGCGTCCACAGTGGCAACTCACATGATCAGATAGCTAACAGTGCTATCATACCTAACTCTGCCACTTAAGACAAAGAGCCATAAATGTGGGCTTAGGTAGTGAGCGGGGTGCATTCCCGGCACGCTTCTACCACCCATGAGATGGCCATGGCATGGGGTGTTGACACGCCTGTGGATGGGTGTCAACAGGTTGTAACATGTCTTCCGTCGCGCCACCACCTAGCCATCTAGGAGCTCAACACCTCATCGACAAGTGACTGGTGTAGCGATGAGGTGGAGCTGTGGTATGTTGGCCCGCACTAGTCGGGGAGGCACCTTGCCGGGTCTTGGTAACAACGATTGTGCCTTCGCCCCCGGCAGGTGCCATGTGTTCTTGGCACGTCTTGGGCTGTTGGTGTTGATCCTGCCGTGGTCTAGTTCCGGCTCTTTTCTTGGGTTGGTGGTTGCTCTTGAGGGGTGATGCTCTCGACGCGTGTGCACAAGTCAGGGGCACTCGGTACCCCATTACTAGTGCACCGATAGAGATAGGAGCTGAAATTTAATGCCCAAGGTCTGGGTTGGAAGGTAGCCATGCTAGAAAAAAATTCAGCTCAAATGGAGCAAGAAAAAGTGCACTTCCTTCACAAAGTGACCTTTGTGTCCAGAACAGAAAATATTTTATTGAGCCAAAATCCTCCACATGAGCATGGGATATTTTTGCATAAAAAGGTGAGGCATGACCACAAGAATACCAGGGAATTTATTCACATATTTCTGGGCAATAAAAATGAGGGTTGCTTTGGAGCATAAGAGAGAAATACTCATTTTCACGGAGAAAATGAATATTATTCTTAAAAGAAAAATATTTATTTTTCAATATCAGGGGAGAGAGGATGTCTCAAGATAGTTTGAGGGAATTAGGAGTCACTTGGGTGAAAATCAAAAGAATGCCCAAGTGGAAATCCCCATGAGATTATTCAAAACCCCATTTTCAAATCAAATATCCAACGAAAATCAAATAAAAGAAAAAAAATGCAAAAACCAGGGTGTTACAAACCTCCCCCTTAGGATGAATCTCATCCTCAAGATTCGGTTGCTCGGGAAACATTTCAGGGTATGCAGCCCTTAAAAAGTCCTATCTTTCCCATGTAGCTTCTTCCTCGGCATGGTGTTCCCATTGTACCTTGTAAAACTTGATTGACTTACTGCGGGTGACTCTTTCCATCTCATCCAATATTCAGAATTGTTTCTCTTCATAAGTCAGATCCTGATCAAGCTCTATGTCGGTCACATCAGTTTGTTTCTCTCGCGGTGAGTCACGCTTTATCAGTTGCGATACGTGGAAGTCATCGTACACGTAGGGCAACGCGGGTGGAAGTTCCAGCTGGTATGCCACTACACCAACTCTCGACATGATGGGAAAGGGTCCATTAAATATTACTAGTAGAACGCTCGTGCGTTGCTATGCACTGGTACATACAACAATACATGTAAATGAGTCAGAGAAATAACTAAAGTCGTCTTTAAATTTAAAGCTTGTTTTCCATCATAAGTCTGGATATGTTCCGCATCAAACGAACACCCAACATGCTCCACAAAATTCAACTGTATCGACAGTCCGGCTTCCCTAAGTCCAGCACACATGTGAGGAAGAAATGTAGTTGTTCAGACTGTTCATGATGTTATCTCCAACACGCGGTTCCAACACAAAACCCCACCCCATCATGTACCATTTCCTTTTTCCATCGGATCCTCCCCGTTCCAGTCGGTTTCAAGCCATAGCGGTACATTTTATGTTGCAGCCCTCTCCTTTAAAACATGATGACACCCACTATTATTTCTCCATGGCACCCTTTCTCCTTTACACCGTACTTCCTCACGGACCGCCATGGAGGATTCCCTCATAATGCATGTCCTACTTGCCGACATGACCCCCTCCCCCGTGTTTGTGTCATTCCATCACCCCATCAATGGGAAGGAGGTATGTGCCGCCTGTGATGCCCCAGAGCCAAGAAAGCAGATCTGTAACTAAACATACCAACCATAACCCCTATCCCACTCACTTTCAACCCCCACTTTTATCACAAAATCCATCAACTTGTGTTTTAAGTGAGCTAGTGATCAATGACGCCCTCGTCGGCCAATATCAATGAATAAGGGCGGCAACCGCCTTCCCATGTCTGTGCTAGTGCCTCCCGATTCTATACTAGACCCACCCTTCACCCCAGGCTCTACCACGACAGTGCCATGCTCATGTGTTCTCATGAAAAACGAAAGCTATGAATAAAATAATTTATCCAAAGCATGTCAAATGGCAATGTTTCTCTCCTCCACCCCCCCCTCGCGCACACAAGCTTGATTCAGTCAAATATTAGTGAATAAATCAAATAGATAATTAAGTGACATGTCTATATATTTTTATAATTCATTTTATTAGTTTATTTCGTGAATGATATGGTAGGGACCATATGTCATTCATCTATAAATTTTCGCACAAGTTGAATTCTCCATGCGACATCCTATTGCTCGCCCCTCTTCGTCTTCACCCACCCTCCCTTGATCTAGCGACATGGAAGGATGCATCCGGGTGGAGACCGATGCGGATGGATGCATGAACGCAAATATTACCTAGCATGCTTGTCACGGGCACACGCATGGCCCGCGGACACAACGTATCCCTATGGGCAACATGCATCACAACTAACCCAACAGAACAGGAAAAATCATGCAATGAACAATGGAATGTAATGAAGAATCAGCGAATATGATACCCCGAGATCTTACCTGACATATTAGAGGCCACTATCGAACCAGCAACATCCAAGACAACATGAAAAGTATCATCCTAAGCGCTCCTTTATTTTGCAGGAAAGATTTTGATATATCGACAGGTGTCTCTACAAACAAAACAAGACCAAGATAAATACACCACACCACATGCCTGGAAATTCTAAATAAGAAAATCTAATTCAAACAGAAAAGAACGAGGGACAGATTATTCTAACAATTTCGAAACAACTCATCATTCGAAAACAGGCAACCATCTCATTCTTATGGTGCATCACATACCATTGACTTTGATGTGAGAATAAACCGGAACATAAACAAAAACAATTGTCCATAAACAGAAAAAATGTGTGTGTGTGTGTGAGAGAGAGAGAGGGGGGGAGTTCATCACGGACCATGGGCCACAGCAGGGTAAGGTCTCGCTGTTGTATCCAGTACCGTCCATGACGCTGTCTCGAGGATGATGGCACATACGCGCGTCAGAGTCGTCTCACAATCTCGTGCTTGTGGGTTCAAACAACGGCCGTTGGTGGAGGCATGAAATCGAGTGACAACGGTGGCTAGTGGAGACGTGATATCAAGCTGTCCTCCTCCACAACCGAGTCACATCGTCGTCTGCCACCCTAGGCCTGGGCCACCCTACAATGGTGCCCACCCCCTCAATATACCTCTCCCAGTGCGACCCATCTCGGCCATGGCTGATCTGGCCGCCACACTGCTAACTTTCTCGACTCGATCTAGGCGACGGAGAGGAGGGCGTCGGTGGAGGCCGTGGTCGTATCCGGGAGGAGGGGAGCAGATGGCAATGTATTGAGGATGAGGAGGCGAGGACATATATTAGACATGTAACTGTTCTCCATTTGTAGAAATTTTGCTTTAGCGTTTGGGTTCATACCAAATTATTCTGTAGAAAAATGACACAAATTTCCTGTAGCACAATATTTAACTCTGCCTTATGCTTTTACATCAATAGCGTCCTAAACAAACTAAAGGATAGGGTTTCTGATACGTCTCCATCGTATCTATAATTTTTTATTGTTTCATTCCAATATTCTACAACTTTCATATAATTTTGTCAAACTTTTTATACTATTTTTGGGACTAACATATTGATCCAGTCCCCAGTGCCAGTTCATGTTTGTTGCAGAAAATCCATATCAAACAAAGTCCGAACGGGATAAAAACTTACAGAGATTTGTTTTGGAATATATGTGAATTTTGGGAAGTGGAATTAACAGAAGGCGGTGCCCGAGGGGCCCACAAGCCAGAAGGGCGTGGCCTGGGGGGTAGGGCGTGCGAGGCTGTCTTGTGGCAACCCCGTAAGGTTGTTTGTGCCCTTATTTTACCGCAAGAAATCTAATATCCGGATAAAAGTCGTGTTAAAATTTCAGCCCAATCGGAGTTATGTATCTCCGTGAATATAAGAAACGGTGAAAAGCCAGAATCTAAAATGCACAAACAGAAGGAAACAGAGAGAGTGATCCAATCTCGGAGGGTCTCTCTCCCCTCCACCGCCATGGAAGCCAAGGACCAGAGGGGAAACCCTCCTCCCATCTAGGGGGGGCCAAGGAAGAAGAAGAAGGAGGGGAGCTCTCTCCCCCTCTCTCCCGGTGGCACCAGAACGCCGCCAGGGCCATCATTGTGACGACTATCTACACTAGCAACTTCGTTGTCGTCATCACCAACTATCTCACCCTCTATGCAGTGGTTCAACACCTCTTCTCACTGCTGTAATCACTACTTAAACATGGTACTCAATGCTATATATTATTTCCCCATGATATATGGCTATCCTATGATGTTTGAGTAGATCCGTTTTGTCCTATGGGTTGATTGATGATCATGATTGGTTTAAGTTGCATGTTTTATTATTGGTGTTGTCCTATGGTGCTCTCCATGTCGCGCAAGCGTGAGGGATCCCCGCTGTAGGGTGTTGCAATGTGTTCATGATTTGCCTATGGTGGGTTGCTTGAGTGACAGAAGAATAAACCCGAGTAGGTGGGTTGTTGCATATGGGAGTAAAGAGGACTTGATACCTTATAATGCTATGGTTGGGTTTTAACTTAATGACCTTTAGTAGTTGCGGATGCTTGCTAGAGTTCCAATCATAAGTGCATATGATCCAAGTAGAGAAAGTATGTTAGCTTATGCCTCTCCCTCATATAAAATTGCAATAATGATTACTGATCTAGTTATCGATTGCCTAGGGACAAATAACCTTCTTGTGACAAAAAGATCTCTACTAAGACTAATTTAGTTGTTTCTTTATCTTAGCAGCCCTAGTTTTTATTTACATGTTCTTTATTTTCTTGCAAACCTATCCTATCACGCCTACAAAGTACTTCTAGTTTCATACTTGTTCTAGGTAAAGCGAACATTAAGCGTGCGTAGAGTTATATCGGTGGTCGATAGAACTTGAGGGAATATTGTTCTACCTTTAGCTCCTCGTCGGGTTTGAGACTCTTACTTATTGAGAAAGGTTACAATTGATCCCTTATACTTGTGGGTTAACAAGACCTTTTTCTGGCGCCTTTGCCGGGGAGCAATAGCGTGGGGTGAATATTCTCGTGTCTGCTTGTTTGCTTTATCACTTAGTTGATTTTATTTGTTGTTTAGCTTGTTTTCTATATTTAGATATGGGTAGGAAACACAAAATACTTGAAAAATTAGATGTACTAGCTTCTCCAAAAGTTTAGGAACCACTAGTGTTCCGTACCGCCGAATAATATTACTTGGGTCATCTTCGATCCATTTGTGCTCGTGCTGAGACTCCGACTAGCTTAGTTGAGGGCAAATCATTAAATGAGCATCCTTATTATGTGCGACACCGCTTATCTCAAAAAGGGAAACTTTTATGGCATCGTATTAATATTTTGCAATGTTATGCTTGGGATTTATGCAAAATTTATGATTTTACTTGTTGTTCTGAAGACCCTAAAATACACCTTCCCTATCAATGTGAGTTTAAGGATAATGGAATCGTATCTTCTTATGCCAAGGGTGTTTATAATTACTATGATATTGAGAAAATTGAAGAATTTGTTGCTTTTAATGGTGCCTATTAAATTGCTTTTTTGATTGAAAAGTATGATGCTACTCTTTATAAATCTGGAAGTTTTGACATACTTCAATATTTCTATGAAAACTATGCTTCTAATGCTTATGTTAAGCCATATATTGAGGACTCCTCCACTGTCCAAGAGGAGACTAATATTTTGCAGGAATCTATGGAAGAAGAAATTGATGACATTGTGATCTCATTGGATGAAAAAGATGAGGAGGAGAGCGAAGAACAAAAGGAGGAAGAGTGGATTAGCTACCCGTTCCCACCTTCTAATGAGAGTAACTCTTCAACTCATGTTTTTTTAATTTCCCTTCGTGCCTACCGAAGGATGAATGCTATGATAATTGCTATGATCCCTTAGATTCATTTGAAATATCCCTTTTTGATGAACTTGATGCTTGCCATGCTTGTGGCCATGATGCCAATATGAATGATGATTATGGAGATGAACTTGCTATAGTTCCTTATGTTAAGAATGAAATAGTTTCTATTGCACTCACACATGATAGTCCTATTATCTTTTGAATTCTCCCAACTAAACTATATTGGAGAAGTTTGCACTTATTAAGGATTATATAGATGGGTTGCCTTTTACTATTACACATGATGATTTTGATAGATATAATATGCATGTGCTTGCTTCTCCTACTTGCAATTATTATGAGATAGGAACTACATCTCCGCCCCTCTATGTTTCCAATACGATAAAATTGCAAGAAATCGTTTATACTATGGATTGGCCTTTACTTTGTGTGCATGAATTTTTCTTTTATGACATAATGATGTATAGGAAGAGAGTTAGACTTCGTTGTTGTGTGATATATGTTACTTTATGCTCACTACTAAATTACAAATCATTGTTAATTAAAATAGGCTTTGATATACCTTGGGATCCGGGTGGACCAATTACTTGAGCACTTTATGTGTAGCTTAATGGATTTAAAGAAAGCGATGCCAGGGAGACAAACCGGAAGTTTTAGAGAGTCATTTTATTCTGTTGTGTGCATTTATATAGTTTAAAAACAAAAAAAAGAGGAATCTAAAACTTTTTCAAAAAGAAAAGTGAAAGTGAGAGAGACGAGCATTGTTAAAATGGGAGCATGCCTTGAACTTTGTTCATGCCCATGGAAACCTTGTGAATCTTAATTACATAAAATTTTCAAAAGAAAAATATCCCCTTGTATAAATCCATTGTATTTTTAAAATAATGTGCCAAGATTTTCCTTTAGGTTGATTAGATTGCTTGTTTGGTGCGTGGATTGCAAAAACAGAAACTTTGGCTATAGTGCGTGAATTTACATTTTTTCGTTGGAATGTCAAAAGTTTCTGAAATTTTTACACAGTACTGCTATGCAAATTTTTTATTTCTTCCTAATTTTTCAGAATTTTTGGAGTTACAGAAGTATGGTAAATGTACAGGTTACTACAGACTGTCCTGTATTTGAGAGATTCTGTTTTTGATGCATTGTTTTGCTCGTTTTGATGAAACTATCGATTGTACCGGTGGTATAAGCCATGGAAAAGTTATATTACAGTAGATACAATGCAAAAACAAAATATGAATTGGTTGGCAACAATACTTAAAGTTGTAATTTGCTTTATTATTACTAACGGATCTCACGAGGGTTTTCTTAAGTTTTGTGTGATTGAAGTTTTGAAGTTTTGGGCGAGATCACGATGGATGAAGGAATAAGGAGTGGAAAGAGACTGATCTTGGGGATGCCTGCGTCACCCCAAGGTAATATTCAAGGACTCCCAAGCAACTAAGCTTGGGGATGCCTCGGAAGGCATTCCCTCTTTCTTCTAATAACCATCGGTAATTTCACTTGGAGATATATTTTTATTCGTCACATGATATGCGTAAATTTTGGAGCGTCGTGTGCTTTTTATTTTTATTTTAGTAATGCACCATGCTGGTATGAGAAAGTCCTTGGTTTATTTATAGAAGGCTCCTTGCACCTCACTTATATCTTTTGAGTATGGCTTTATAGAATGCTTCATGTGCTTCACTTATATCACTTGAAGCTTGGGTTGCCTGTTTCTCTACACATCAAAAACTACCATTTGTAGAATGCTCTTTTTCTTAACTTATATTTGTTAGAGCATGGTCATGTCTTTTTTAGAAAGAATTAAACTATCATGCTTCACTTACATCTATTTAGAGAGTTAAGAGGAGTTGGTCATTCACATGGTTAGTCATAAAATCCTGCATAAAACTTGTAGATCACTGAATATGATATGTTTGATTCCTTGCAATAGTTTTGCGATATAAAGATGGTGATATTAGAGTCATGCTAGTGAGTAATTGTGGTATGGTAGAAATATTTGTGTTAAAGTTTTTGATTCCCGTAGCATGCACGTATGGTGAACCGTTATGTGAAGAAGTCGGAGCATGATTTATTTATTGATTGTCATCCTTTGTGTGGAGGTCGGGGTCGCACGTTGGTTAATTCCTACCAACCCTTCCCCTAGGAGCATGCGTGTAGTACCTTGTTTCAACGACTAATAATTTTTTGCAATAACTATGTGAGTTCTTTATGACTAATGTTCGGTCCATGGATTATACGCACTCTCACCCTTCCACATTTGCTAGCCTCTCTAGTACCACGCAACTTTTGCCGGTGCATTAAACCCATCTTCCTCAAAACAGCCACCATATACCTTCCTCAAAAACAGCCACCATACCTACCTATTGTGGCATTTCCATAGCCATCCCGAGATATATTGCCATGCAACTTCCACTGTTCCGTTTATTATGACATGCACCAACATTGTCATATTGCTTTGCATGATCGTAAGATAGCTAGCATGATGTTTGCATGGCCTATCCGTTTTTGATATCATTGCTACGCTAGATCATTGCACAACCCGGTACACTGTCGGAGGCATTCATATAGAGTCATATTTTGTTCTAGTATCGAGTTATAATTCTTGAGTTATAAGTAAATAAAAGAGTGATGATCATCATTATTAGAGCATTGTCCCATGTGAGGAAAGGATGATGGAAGCTATGATTCCCTCACAAGTTGGGATGAGTCTCCAGACTTTATGAAAAATAAAAGAGGCCAAAGAAGCCCATATAAAAAAAGAGGCCAAAGAAGCCCACCAAAAAAATGAGAGAAAAGAGAGAAGGGGCAATGCTACTATTCCTTTTTCCACACTTGTGCTTCAAAGTAGCACCATGATATTCATGATAGAGAGTCTCCTATATTGTCACTTTCATATACTAGTGGGAATTTTTAATTATAGAACTTGGCTTGTATATTCCAATGATGGGCTTCCTCAAATTGCCCTAGGTCTTCGTGAGCAAGCGAGTTGGATGCACATCCATTTAGTTTATTTTTGAGCTTTCATACACTTATAGCTCTAGTACATCCGTTTCATGGCAAACCGTACTCACTCACATTGATATCTATTGATGGGCATCTCCATAGCCCATTGATACGCCTAGTTGATGTGAGACTATCTCCGAGGGGCCCACAAGCCAGAGGGGCGCGGCCTGGGCGGTAGGGCATGTCGGGCTGTCTTGTGGCCACCCCGTAAGGCGGTTGGTGCCCTTCTTTTGCCACAAGAAATCTAATATCCAGATAAAAGTCGTATTAAAATTTCAGCCCAATCGGACATACGGATCCCCGGGAATATAAGAAACGGTGTCGACCGCCCGCGTCCCGCACCGCCACAACAGCCGCGCGGTCGCACGCCGACGGCCAGTGTCATCGTTCCCTCGTGTGCACGAGCGCACACTGCGGACTCCGCCTGCCCCACATGATGGCTGCTGGTTCATGCGCATGCCAGCTCCGCCTCTACGCCGACGTGCTCGCACCCTCTCGTCGCCGCACCGGTCCATCGACTCCACCTGCGCCAAACACCGTTGGCTCTGGCCCCGCTCGCCTAGCCGGATCCAGCTCCCGCCCCAGCGGCGATCCGCCTCGCTCCGCTTGTGCCTCCGCCGCTCTGCCCTGCGCACCTTCTCGCCCCAGTCGGCAACCACCTAACACGCTGCAGTAGCTTTCTGTGCGGCTCCTGGCTCCATGTAGCCGTCTTCCCATGGGGAAAAGGTGGGAGGCGAGGCTGCAAAAAATTAAAAGAAAAATAAAAGAAAAAAAGAAGACCCCCTGGACCCGTTTGCTTGTGCCACCGCCTCGCTGGCTGGCCTGCCCGCCTACTTCGACACCGGGTCGGCTTGAGCTGCCCATCCACTTTGATGTCTGATAGGTCCGATCCGACCGGCTGCCACACCCGCCGACCGCAAAAGGCTCGACGGCTACACCCAGCGGGTGCGCCGGCACGCTCCGCTCGCAAAAAGCCATGACAGTTGCAAGCCGCACCGGCCATCATCAACAACAACTGCCACACCGGTGCCAAAAAGCAATGTGAGCTCTTGATACGTCTCCAACATATCTGTAATTTTTTATGGTTCCATGCTATTATCTTGTCAAACTTTGGATGTTTTTCATGTCTTTTATATATTTTTTGGGACTAACCTATTAACTCAGTGCCAAGTGCCAGTTTCTGTTTTTTCCGTGTTTTTGACCCTTTTTCAAACGGAGTCCAAATGGAATAAACATTACGATGATTTTTTTGGACCAAAAGATACCCCCGAAGCTTTGGAAGAAGGCCAGAAGAGCCACGAGGGAGTCACAAGCCCATGGGGCGCGGCCTACCCCCCTGGTCGCACCGTGCGGGCTTGTGACCTCCTCGTGGGCCCAACTGATGCAATTCCACTGCCATAAATTCCTATAAATTCAGAAACCCCCAGAAAAAAACCTAGATCGGGAGTTCCGCCGCCGCAAGCCTCTGTAGCCACCAAAAACCAATCTGGAGCCCGTTCCGGCACTCTGCCGGAGGGGGAATCCATCTCCGGTGGCCATCTTCATCATCCCGGCGATCTCCATGACGAGGAGGGAGTAGTTCTCCCTCGGGGCTGAGGGTATGTACCAGTAGCTATGTGTTTGATCTCTCTCTCTCTCTCGTGTTCTTGAGATGTCTTAATCTCGATGTACCGTGGGCTTTGCTACTATAGTTGGATCTTATGATGTTCTTCCCCCTCTCCCTTCTTGTAATGAATTGAGTTTCCCCTTTGAAGTTCTCTTATCGGATTGAGTCTTTGAGAACACTTGATGTATTCTTGCACGTGTCTATCTACTGTGATCAACTTGCGGGTTTGTGACAATTGGGAACCTATGCATATGGGTTGGCACACGTGGATTCATGTGAGTACTTGATGTATGTTTTGGTGATCAACTTGCGGGTTCGTGACATTGGGAACCTATGCATAGGGGTTGGTACACGTTTTGACTCTCCGGTAGAAACTTTGGGGAACTCTTTGAAGTTCTATGTGTTGGTTGAATAGATGATTCTAAGATTGTGTGATGCATATCGTATAATCATGCCCACGGATACTTGAGGTGACAATGGAGTATCTAGGTGACATTAGGGTCTTGGTTGATATGTATTTTAAGGTGTTATTCTAGTATGAACTCTATGATGGATCGATCAGAAAGAATAACTTTGTGGTGGTTTCGTACCCGACAATAATCTCTTCATTTGTTCTCCGCTATTAGTGACTTTGGAGTGACTCTTTGTTGCATGTTGAGGGCTAGTTATATGATCCAATTATGTTATCATTGTTGAGAGAACTTCACTAGTGAAAGTATGAACCCTAGGCCTTGTTTCCACGCATTGCAATACCGTTCGTGCTCACTTTTGTTACTTGTTACCTTGCTGTTTTTGTAATTTCAGATTACAAAAACCTATATCTACCATCCATATTACACTTGTTTCACCTTCTCTTCGCCGAACTAGTGCACCTATACAACTTACCATTGTATTGGGTGTGTTGGGGACACAAGAGACTCTTTGTTATTTGGTTGCAGGGTTGCTTGAGAGAGACCATCTTCATCCTACGCCTCCCGCGGATTGATAAACCTTAGGTCACCCACTTGAGGGAAAATTGCTACTGTCCTACAAACCTCTGCACTTGGAGGCCCAACAACGTCTACAAGAAGAAGGTTGCGTAGTAGACATCAAGCATTTTTCTGGCGCCATTGCCGGGGAGGCTAGGTAAGCGGCAGTCACCTCCCGTCAACAAAGCATTTTTCTGGCGCCGTTGCCGGGGAGGTTAGCGCTTGAAGGTAGATCTTTAGATCTTGCAATCCAATCTTTTTGTTTCTTGTTCTTTCGCTAGAAAACTACAAAAAAATGGAATTGAGCCTCATATGCTCTATCTTTTCAATGTCTTTCGTGAGCATGATGGGAAGGAAAATTGTGCTCAAGTGCTGAAAGAAGAATTACATAGAATGCTTGGCATAGAATATGTGAATGATGAGCATGATTGCAATGTTGTTAGCACAAATTCTTTGAATACCCATGATGCTAATGATATGCAAAGCCACAAGCTTGGGGATGCTATATTTGATGAAGATGATCTTTTTAGTTCTTCCACTTTGAATGATCAAAATCATTTTGATGAAAGCATGCCCCCTATCTATGATGATTATTGTGAGGATACTTATGCTTTGAAGAAGAGGGATGATAAAACTTGTCATACTTTTGAAAACCCCTTTGCTAAACCTTGCTTTTTCATTGTGGACACAATTTTTAGTGCTCAAGTCTTTTACGATACTCCCACTACTATTCTTGAGAATAGATTTCCTTATGTGGAGAGTAGTAAAATTCCTATGCTTGTAGATCATGAAAAGAAAGCCTTAGGTTTTGGTTATATTTTTGAATTCATTCATGATGCTACTGAAAATTACTATGAGAGAGGATCATATGCTTCTACTTATTGCAATAGTATCAAGCTTCCTCTCCATGTGTTGAAATTTTTGAGGCTATGCTAGTAGATTCTTGCTCCAATAAATTGTTTGATCACAAAATCCCTATGCATAGGAAGTGGGTTAGCTTAAATGTGCTAGCCACATGCTCCATGATTCTCTCATTGTGTTTCAATCCTTACCTTTTGTGTGAGCATCATTGAAATCAATGCCTAGCTAAGGGCGTTAAACGATAGCGCTTGTTGGGAGGCAACCCAATGAATTTATTTTTGCTTTTTTTCTTTCTGTTTTTCTTTTTCTACACCATCATAATTATTTTATGATTGTGTTTTTGTGTTTCTTTTAGCGTTTGTGCCAAGTAAAGCCTTTATGATAGCTTGGGTGATAGTTGTTTGATCATGCTGGAAAAAGACAGAAACTTTCTGCTCACGAGATGATTTTTCGTTTTTATTAAGAAAGAGTTTTTGAGTTGATTATTTTTTCTGCTGATTGATATGCTTTTTACCCAGGCCGTCATAATTTTTCAGATTTTTTTAGGTACCAGAAGTATATGAAGTATACAGATTGCTACAGACTGGTCTGTTTTTGACAGATTCTGTTTTTGTTGAGTTGGTTGCTTGTTTTGATGAAACTATGGTTAGTATCGGGGGTACTAGCCATGGAAAAGTGAGAATACAGTAGCCCATCATCAATATAGATGGAATTCAAGTTTGCTACAGTGCCAAAAGAAGTGGTAGTTTGTTTTCTTGTACTAATGTTATCACAAGTTTCTGTTTAAGTTTTGTGTTGTGAAGTTTTCAAGTTTTGGGTGATGTTCTCATGGACGATGAGATAAGGAGTGGAAAGAGCTTAAGCTTGGGGATGCCCAAGTCATCTCAATCCATATTCAAGGATACCAAAAAGCCTAAGCTTGGGGATGCCCCGGGAAGGCATCCCCTCTTTCGTCTTCAATCCATCGGTAACATTACTTGGAGCTATATTTTTATTCACCACATGATATGTGTTTTTGCTTGGAGCGTCTTGTACCGTAGGAGTCTTTTCTTTTTGTTTTGTCACAACAATCCTTGTTGCACACCTTTTTGAGAGAGAGAGAGAGACATGCACTCATCGTGATTTTGCTAGAATGCTCATAGTGCTTCACTTATATCTTTTGAGCTAGATACTTTTGCTCTTGTGCTTCACTTATATCTTTTAGAGCACGGAGTGTGTGATTTGGTAGTTGGATTATGCTATGAAAGTAGTCCCAAATGTGCTAGGTACCCAAAGAGGATGCAAAACCTCCATCTTCATGTTCATTGAGTAGAAAGAGAAGTTTCGATTCCTCTCAATTAGTTTTGAGACGTGGATTCGGTAATATTGAGAGTTATGTTAGTAGGGTGTTGTGAATCTAGAGATACTTGTGTTGGAGTTAGTGATTCCCGTAGCATGCACATATGGTGAACCGCTATGTTAGGAAGTCGGAGCATAACTGATCTATTGATTGTCATCCTTTGTGTTGAGGTCGGGATCGCGCGATGGTTAACACCTACCAACCCTTCCCCTCGGAGTATACGTTTAGCACTTTGTTTCGATTACTAATAAAAACTTTCGCAACAAGTATGTGAGTTCTTTATGACTAATGTTGAGTCCATGGATTATACGCACTTTCACCCTTCCACCATTGCTAGCTTCTCTAGTACCGCGCAACTCTCGCCGGTGCACAAAACCACCATATGCCTTCCTCAAAACAGCCACCATACCTACCTATTATGGCATTTTCATAGCCATCCGAGATATATTGCCATGCAACTTTCACTGTTTCGTATCATGACTTGTGCCATCATTGTCATATTGATTTGCATGATCGTAAGATAGCTAGCATGATGTTTTCATGGCTTGTCCGTTTTTGATGTCATTGCTATGCTAGATCATTGCGCGAGGCGTTTCCTATAGAGTCATCCTTGTTCTAAGCTTTGAGCTTTGAGTAAATAAAAAGTGTGATGACCATCATTATTAGAGCATTGTCCCATGTGAGGAAAAATAAAAAAAAGAGGCCAAAGAGCCCAAAAACAAAAAAAAGGGGAGAAAAAAAAGAAAAAAAAGGCCTAAGAGCACAAATGAAAAAAAAGAGAAAAAGAGAGAAGGGACAATGCTACTATCTTTTTCCACACTTGTGCTTCATGATAGCACCATGTTCTTCATGATTGAGAGCTTCTTGCTTTGTCACTACCATATGCTAGTGGGAATCTTCATTATATAACTTGGCTTGTAAATTCCAATGATGGGCTTCCTCAAAATTGCCCTAGGTCTTCGTGAGCAAGCAAGTTGGATGCACACCCACTAATTTTCCTTTTGAGATTTCACATACTTATAGCTCTAGTGCATCTCTTGTATGGCAATCCTAACTCATTCACATTGATAACTATTAATGGGCATCTCCATAGCCTATTGATACGTCGAGTCAATGTGACCATCTCCTCCTTTTTGTCTCACAACCACCACCACACTCTATTCCACCTATAGTGCTATATCCATGGCTTGCACTCATGTATTGCGTGATAGTTATAAAAAGATTGAGAAAGTAAGAGTGCGAAAGCAATTACTTGGCCAATACCGGGGTTGTGCATGATTTACATTAGTTGTGTGAGGATGATGGAGCATAGCCAGACTATATGATTTTGTAGGGATAACTTTCTTTGGCCTTGTTATTTTGAAAGTTCATGATTACCTTGCTAGTTTGCTTGAAGTATTAATGTTTTCATGTCAATAGCAAACTATTGCTTTGAATCTTACGGATCTGAACATTCATGTCACGTGAGAGAAGTTGCAAAGGACAACTATGCTAGGTAGCATTCCACATCAAAAATTCGGTCTTTATGACTTCCCTACTCGAGGACGAGCAGGAGTTAAGCTTGGGGATGCTTGATACGTCTCCAACGTATCTATAATTTTTTATGGTTCCATGCTATTATCTTGTCAAACTTTGGACGTTTTGCATGCCTTTTATATATTTTTTGGGACTAACCTATTAACTCAGTGCCAAGTGTCAGTTTCTGTTTTTTCCGTGTTTTTGACCCTTTTTCAGACGGAGTCCAAATGGAATGAAACTTTACGATAATTTTTTTGGACCAAAAGAGACCCCCGAAGCTTTGGAAGAAGGCCAGAAGAGCCACAAGGGAGTCACAAGCCCATGGGGTGCGGCCTACCCCCCTGGTCGCACAGTGCGGGCTTGTGACCTCCTCGTGGGCCCAACTGATGCAATTCCACCGCCATAAATTCCTATAAATTCAGAAACCCCCACAAAGAAACCTAGATCGGGAGTTCCACCGCTGCAAGCCTCTGTAGCCACTAGAAACCAAACTGGAGCCCGTTCCGGCACTCTACCGGAGGGGGAATCCATCTCCGGTGGCCATCTTCATCATCCCGGCGATCTTCATGACGAGGAGGGAGTAGTTCTCCCTCGGGGCTGAGGGTATGTACCAGTAGCTATGCCTTTGATCTCTCTCTCTCTCTCGTGTTCTTGAGATGTCTTAATCTCGATGTACCGTGGGCTTTGCTACTATAGTTGGATCTTATGATGTTCTTCCCCCTCTCCCTTCTTGTAGTGAATTGAGTTTCCCCTTTGAAGTTATCTTATCAGATTGAGTCTTTGAGAACACTTGATGTATGTCTTGTACGTGTGTATCTACTGTGATCAACTTGCGGGTTTGTGACAATTGGGAACCTATGCATATGGGTTGGCACACGTGGATTCATGTGAGTCTTGATGTATGTTTTGGTGATCAACTTGCGGGTTCGTGGCATTGGGAACCTATGCATAGGGGTTGGCACACATTTTGACTCTCCGGTAGAAACTTTGGGGCACCCTTTGAAGTTCTATGTGTTGGTTGAATAGATGATTCTGAGATTGTGTGATGCATATTGTATAATCATGCCCACGGATACTTGAGGTGACAATGGAGTATCTAGGTGACATTAGGGTATTGGTTGATATGTATCTTAAGGTGTTATTATAGTATGAACTCTATGATGGATCGATCAGAAAGAATAACTTTGTGGTGGTTTCGTACCCGACAATAATCTCTTCATTTGTTCTCCGCTATTAGTGACTTTGGATTGACTCTTTGTTGCATGTTGAGGGCTAGTTATATGATCCAATTATGTTATCATTGTTGAGAGAACTTCACTAGTGAAAGTATGAACCCTAGGCCTTGTTTCCACGCATTGCAATACCGTTCATGCTCACTTTTGTTACTTGTTACCTTGCTGTTTTTGTAATTTCAGATTACAAAAACCTATATCTACCATCCATATTACACTTGTTTCACCTTCTCTTCGCCGAAATAGTGCACCTATACAACTTACCATTGTATTGGGTGTGTTGGGGACACAAGAGACTCTTTGTTATTTGGTTGCAGGGTTGCTTGAGAGAGACCATCTTCATCCTACGCCTCACACGGATTGATAAACCTTAGGTCACCCACTTGAGGGAAAATTGCTACTGTCCTACAAACCTCTGCACTTGGAGGCCCAACAACGTCTACAAGAAGAAGGTTGCCTAGTAGACATCAGCTCTCCACCCGCATATCCTCGTGCCGCACACAAAACGGATACCCCGAGCGACCCTCGGGGGCCATCCCCGCATTTTTTTCAGCTACTTTACTGTTCACCCTAACGCCAGCTAGTCTTGGCCCGGGGTTGGCCGCTTGGCACGAAACGTTCATTCCCGAGGGACGACTTAGTAGCGTGTACGGTACCGAAGGCACACTCTTTGCCTTAGATACAGACCGCATCGCGGCTTTCCGGCTAGCAAGAGAAAAAGCTGGAGGTCACCACACGCGAAAAACATCCGGGGAGAAAACGGCTTGGGCGACCCAGTTATTTCATTCGTGATTATCTGCTCGGTTGAGTCTGCTCCCAGAGTTGCAGTACTGTACGCTCCATTTCGCGGCCCACTCTTCCCCTCAGCTACACATCAGCTCCCGGGTGTCCGGCTGGCGAGAGCAAAAGACAAAGAGCGGAGAGAACATGAAAAAGACTAAAGGGGGCTCGGACGAAACCGAGCCGGAACCCTTTGCAGAAAACTCGCACTGCCAGAACCAAACATTTGATATATCTGTGCCAACTAACTATGCCTTTTGCACGACCATTTCCATGGGGACCCCCCCTCACCCCGAGGCCACTGTGAGGGGGATAACCCCCGGCTGGCTCCCCGGTCCGTCTGGGTCCTAGTTGGCTGGCTCCATGGTTGGTCGGCTCCACGACCCCCGGTCCGGCTGCTCCAACTGCCTCTCCGTTCGGCTCCTCCGGATGGCCGGCTACACGGAGTCCCCAGCGGACTCCACGACCGGCAGTACCACACACCCCATCAGCCGGCATACTTCGCATTCATGTCCAGCAAAGCCCCACGCCCATCAGACGGCAGACCCCCGTGCCCATTAGTCGGTATCATCCGCGTCCGCACCCGACATCTTTGAGGCCATCGTGTGCTTTAGCAACAGCGAAGACCCTCCGCCCGACTCTTCAAGTCGCGCGAAGGCTCGGAGGCTACACCTAGTGGGTGCGCTTGTGCGCCCCCACTGGAAACAGCCAACCAGCGGACTCCACGTCCACGCCCGGGAGGGCCCCGCGCCCACCAGCCGGCGGACTCCGCCTTTGTGCACGGCAGCACCTAACACCCATCAGCCGGCGGACCCCGTGTCCGCGCCCAGCAGGGCACCGCGCCCATCAGTCACCGGACTCCGCGTCCGCGCCCGACATCTTCGACGCCCCCGTATGCTTGAGCAACAATGAAGACCCTCCACTGACACTTCGGGTTGCGTAGAGGCTTGGAGGCTACACCCAGCGGGTGCGCTTGCGCGCCCCCACTGGAAACAACCAGCCGGCGGACTCCGCGTCCATGCCCAGCAGGGCCCCGCGCCCACCAGCCGACGGACTTCACGTCCGTGTACGGCAGCGCCTCACGCCCATCAGTCGGTGGACCCCGCATCCGCGCCCTGCAGGGCCCCGCGCCCGATATCTTCGATGCAACCGTCTGCTTCAGCAACAACGAAGACCCTCTGCCCGACCTTCGAGTCACGCGGAGGCTCGGAGGCTGCACCCAGCGGGTGCGCTTGCAGGCCCCCGCTGGAAATAGCCAACCGGCGGACTTCGCGTCCACGCCCAGCAGGGCCTGGCGCCCACCAGCCGGCGGACTCCGTGTCCATGCACGACAGCGCCTCACGCCCGTCAACCGGCGAAACCCACGTCCGCGCCCGGCAGGCGCCTGCGCCCGTCAGTCGGCGAACTCAGCATCCGCGCCCGATATCTTCGACGCCATCGTCTGCTTCAGCAACAGCGAAGACCCTCCGCCCAACTCTTCGAGTCGCGCGGAGGCTCGGAGGCTACAACCAGCGGGTACACTTGCGCACCTCCACTGGAAACAACCATCCGACGGACTCCGCGTCCACGCCCAGCAGGGCCCCGCGCCCACCAGATCTATAGTACCAGAAAAACAAAAATACCTTGTTGCATTCTATTTGCTATCACTCTTATTTGCATCTATCAATCTATCCTTACTTTACCCACGAGGGATTGACAATCCCTCTACTCGTTGGGTTGCGAGGATTTGCTATTTATGTGCAGGTGCTGCTTACATAATCTTGTGGATCTTCCTACTGGATTGATACATTGGTTTCTTAACTAAGGAAAATACTTGTCGTAGTTGTGCTACATCATCCTTTAAGCTTGGAGGAAAAACCAACTCACCTGTGAACACCGTCAAGGGGCTCCAACAAGTTGTGATCGTTTGCCCCCAAAAGTTGTTAGATGAAGAAAATGACAGAAGTTGTGGTTTTTTGAATCCTTATCTTGTTTTTTGTATAAATTAAAATCTTTTTATGAGTTCAATGGATTTTTAAGTGGAACTATAATCTTCCATTATCATGCTAGGAATGTGAGATCATATTGCCCAACAGTTGTGGCAAAAGCCATCTCAGATCGTCTCTCACGTCGTTGATGACGAATCAACTAATAGGTAAAAGAAATGCATGATCACCTGTTCAGGTCCTCCTTAATGCTGTTGGACATGGTTAAATCTTGATTTTGACCGGGAGACCTATATTATTTTATTTAAGTTCAATATGGCTGGGCTTACTGCTTGATTCTTCAGTATTATTAGTCAAAAAGATTCTTGATAGATGAACATACAAGCCTCACTTGGTGTGTAACTAAGGTGTAGGATCATCAATGGGGCGGCGGCGAGGGGCATCCATGGGGCGGCATAACTGAGATTTAATCTAACTTGGACCAAGATGAACATGCAAACCTGAATGGGGTGACGCCCCTCTCGAACCTTGATGGTGTTGACGGTGGACCTCGAGAGCCGTTGTCCCGCAAACTCCTAGACGTCGGCTCCTCTTTGAACTCAACGGTGGTTGTTCTAATCCCTCATCGCGTCCTAGAAGGTCAGATGCGTCGCCGCGGCCTAGAGGATCTGATGCCTCGCCGCGGCCTAGAAGATCCGATGACGGCGACGACGTAAGGACCCTAGATGGGATCGGTGGCTAGGCCCCCACGTCGCTGAGATGTGATGCCTCGCCGCGGCCCAGAAGATCCGATGACGGCGGCGGCGTAAGGACCCTCGGTGGGATCGTCGGCTAGGCCCTAACGTCGCTGAGATGCGATCGAGGGACCAACTCTGAGGGATGGGTTTTTTCGCGTTGCGTGCGTGTGACAACGTGTAGTGGTGGCTGGTTTTTTTCGTAGCGAGTGGATGGTTTTTTCATAGCGATGGGAAGAGAGATGAAAAAACCGATAAACACCGGCTACCAAGTGCTCCTTTAGAAATAGAGATTTTTTTCAAAATGCCATAAGAAAAATGAAAAAAAAGCAACACAAGTTGCCACGTTCCTAGTCGTCACCCAAAACAAATGTAAGAAAAGATGGCAGCAGAAAAATACCACCTCTCATCAATATTAAAAGGTGCCATCATCTTAAAAAATAAAAATACCAACGCACAATACTAAAAATGACATGCTGTTATAAATAAAAAACGTCATGACATTATTAATATCTCCAGTGTCAATTTCGAAATAAAAAGTAACATCCTCTCACTATTAAAAATGTCATCATCTTAATGATAAAAATACCATCATAATAATAATAAAAATGTCATCCTATTATTAATAAAATAGCATGCTCTTATTAATAAAACGGACATGTCATTAAAACCAAAATTGTCATCCTCTCAATAATAAAAATGCCATCCTCTTATGATAAAAAAATGATATCCACTTATAATAAAACTGACCTATAAGAAAGTAAAAAAAAGGGTATTTTAGGGACGAAATTAAAAAAAAACTTTAAAAATACCATGTTGTATATAAATATAAGATTTAACACAAATGTTCGCAAACCCGCTCTCCAGCCCGATCGTAAGGGTTGCACTCTTGACACGAGAGCTTGTGAGCCATCCGACGTGATGATTCTCCTGCGTTGCGATAGATCCTCCTGGAGAACGTTTATTATTTCCCTTCTATTATTATTATCAATAATGGTGATAATCCACTTCTGAGCATAGGCTCATCTGCACCTGTGCTGAAAAACAAATCAAAAGAAAATACAAGAAAATTTTCAACTTTTATTTTTTGCATGGTAGACAATTTATTGCGTGAGGTCCGTTTTAATTTTAAGATTATTTAGACATCTCAGCAGCTTTTAGCAAAAATCTCAAATTGGATCAGTACGATGCACTGGGCACCAAAACCCTGCATTCTCAGTAATGTCACATACAAAAGAGGACTTTACGGTACGTCAACGTCAAAAAACTGAACTGGATATAGAGCATTTACAACCAAGATGAGTATTTACAACCACGATGCACAAAGAGCATTTACAACCACGATGCACAAATCTGGCTCCTCAAACGTTCATGGATGTGTCTGATCAATGTCCAGGCATGTTCGATTTTACTCTCTATTTGTCCATGCACTTTACTTTTTCTCTATATGTCCGGTCATATGCATATGATTAATGAAAAGGAAGAGAGAAAAAAAAGGAAGAACGAAAGAGAAAATGTGGTCCGTGGTTGACCTGCCGCTAGGATTTCTAATGTCTGACAAACACATAAGCAAATGCCAAATACTATGAGCATTCAAATTTGCACAAAAATCTCAAGACAAACAAAGCAAAGAGTGCAGCAATTTTTCATGACACCACAAACTAGTGTTATTTCACATACACATGGGTAGATTTCAGAGCACTTAAATATGTCATCAAGTACACAGCTGAGATAGACATGGTATTAGACATCGCAAAGTGGGTTAGGAGTGCTATTTTTCCTACAAATGCAATTATCAATCGTCGAACTCAAAACCCTCAGATGCCTGGAACTCATACCTAAAGCAATTAGGCCCAAGACGACTGTAGGGAATATCCATAGTTGACCAAGTCACCATCACCTCCACAGTGACCAAACCAAAACGGAAAGTCAAGCTCTGAGTTCCATGTTTTTCAACCCGGAAAAGATCGCATCGATAGATGTCCCTCCCACCCTTCTGACTGAGCTTCAATGTTACAACCAACTTGGCATCTTGCGCCACAGCAACCACGGCCCTGGTTAGCTCGGATGCCTCCGAGGCGATAACCCCATCAAACAGCTGGATTTTGCCATGTGCGGTATAAGATGGGCTAGTGTAAGACCCTACCAAAGACAGGTTTAAAGAACTGCCCTGCTTAATTTCTAATATCCCAACCTGTACAGTGGCCTCCGAGGCTTGTTCCAGAAATGCATACGTTATGTCCACTGAGCCACAATCACCATCCAGTCGTCCTGTCATTAAGATAGCGTGGCTTGTGCCTCTGTCGCTGAATGGGGCAACGCCATCAATGAGCTCTAGATCATCACCTTCTTCTCCTCCTGTCTTAATCTTCAGGTCAAACTCGATTACCACAGTAGATTTCATTCTGATGCCTCTCTTAGGGCCAGACAATTGTATGAGGCCATCATGCCCCACAATGAAAGGATCATCTCTTGTACGGTTGAAGACATAGTTGCGCATAGGATTCAATAGATCTCTAACAGCCACGTAACCACACAACTCAACTGGGTCACCAACATATGATGTGTTTGCTAGCTTCAGCGAGAATATCTGCATCATGCCGCAATATGCATGCCTTCCACAAACCCTCCAATTGGGCATGCAACTGTCATAAGGCACAGTCATCATCATTGGCTCCAGACAAGCTGATCGACAACAATAGAAATTATTCAGTACATGATTAAAATAATTAACCTCCAGCTTTCAACTGAAAGGAGACAAATATAGATTGATATAAACAAATATTATGAATCATGATTTTCGTACTCATACATATGAGACCTAAAGATGTCCAAAATTATAATGTAGGACCAAAACACAAATATAACAATTACGAATATTAACATAATAATATGGCAGTCATAAAATTTGGATAAAAACCATAATGTTAAGCATAGCTTACTTAAGTATGGCAAAATTCCTATTGTTACCGCCACCTAATAAAATGTTGGCTACAGAAAATGAGTGGAAAATACTGAACTTGTATAGTGTGCTTTGTGGGGTGAGAATGGGAGAGTATACACACTAAATGTCTAATTTCAAAAGTTGTTTCACATATAGCTACATATGATTTTTTACGTACCATTGGTGACTTGCAAGTACGTAGCATGTTCAAGAATATGCAGCAGACTGTATGAAAACAGCGGATCATGATTAATCTAAACGGGCTTGGAAATGGGGCATCATCTTGCACATATAATCTAAAGAATGAACCAAATTTAACTTGCAAAAAAATACCAAGTAAAACAAACAACACGAGGATCCATCAATCTTGTGCATCTAAATATTTCTAATCAACAGAAACAAGTGATTGTAAATGCTCAGTAGACATTTTTTAGATCATACAACATACCTATTTTAACTTTAGGTGTACCATTAACAGGGGAAATTTGCATATGTACCACTAAAACAACACCATTTTGGCAAAATATTACTGAAAGCCCTGACTTCAGATATGTAGCATTGAGAAGAACACTGTGTCACAAAATACACGATCCTGTTTGGGCCTTCCATATGTTTCAGTCCATTGCCTCCATCGATGTCCCTGCTCCCCCCCCCCCCTCCTTCCATGTTTGCCCCTGACGTACACTACCCACCATGCCCAGACCGAAAGGCATGCAGAAGGGTCAGCCAACAAATGCCCCCCCCCCCCCCCCCACCCACCCACACACAACAACTGCCCAGAAACAACACGCAAAGGTAAAGGAGGGGAGACAACCTAGTTGTTAAGTTCTGTCTCATCATCTGGTAGAAATGTTCCTTGTCTAACCCAAGTGTGGTCTTAATAAAGAAAATCCAGAGGCGCTAAAGTCTGCACAGTTGTTGCTCAACCCTCGCAATGGGAAGAACAACAAGACTTCATCTGCAATAGCTCACTCAAGCCCAGGTGTGACACTAGAAGAATGGCACCTATTTCTATAATAAGCTCAGATTCTAGAACTAGAAGAATGTTATCCATCTCATCTGGAGGAATAACCCGAAGGCTTATTATCGAACCATGTTGTGATGCTGTTGCTGTGAACCATGTCAAAATTAAGGAACTGTGTTTCTATTATGCTGAATGACTGCATTTAAATGTTCCTCGTGTGTTGAACCCAGTTGAAATTGTCGTAGTTTACGGCAGGGTAACACATATGGAAGGTTGCAAAATGATGTGCTCTTTTGATGGCAAAAATCTGAAGTAGGCATTTTGCCCAAGTTGTGCTCTTGTAAGTGTTCAGATCGAGAAACCACATATAAAAGAGGTGCCCTTTTAGGGATTTGGTAATACTAAATTCACCTATATGAGCTAACCTAAGATTGATATCTCAAGTCATTCGACAATTGAAATGGAAAAATTCAAAAAAAAAAAGAGATGGAAGGAGTTACATACTCTCGCTGGTATCATGGAGACGGTAAACTTTGGCCCAATAACCGTTGCTTCTGTAGATGGATCCATCGCCATGCTTCAATTTCCAAAGCAGTTCAGCACGCATGACGCCGTCGAGGGGACGCCCGTCGGCGCCCAAGGCCACCATGCTTCGGGGAGCCATCGACGATACAACCGCTTGTGCTCCGCCTCTCTCAGCCCCACTTCCTTTCTCTTCGTTTGGATCATCGCGCTTGCGCCGGCGCAGAGTTACCGACGATGAGACGGCTTTCGCGCGACCACCCCCCACTCCTCTTCTCTTCTCTTCGACCGGGTTGTCGCCCCCCAAGGTCCTTCCGCTCCTCAGAGCCATCGACGACACAACCTCTTGAGCGCCGCCGCTCTCCATCGCTCTTTCCCCCTTCGATTGGATTTTGGCTTTGGTTAGGGCGTGTTTGGTTGCCTGGGTGCATCCAGGGTACATTGCATGAAGGAGTTTGGGTGGTCCTGGCCTGGTTGATCTGATGCAAAATAAAAATGAGATGTGTGTTTGGTTGGGTGCAATATGTTACATAGTTATGATAATAGTTACATTCATCAGGATCATAAATCAATATCCAATACACATAAATTAACACTGATAATATTTACATCAAAACAAAACAGAATATGTGCAAAAATTGTAAACAGGGTAACCAGGGAGCAGCCTCAGAAGCAGCTCCCATGGCCACGACGGCCATGGCCAGGACCTCCCCTCCCTCGCGAGGGCTGGCAGCTGCAGGCGGAGGTGCGCTTCTGGCGGCAGCGTACTTATCAGATCCGAGAGGGATTGAGGGAGGAGGAGAACCAACCTGTGGGGGAGGAGAGCGGCTCGCCGGGGTGGGGCAGGAGAGCGGCTCGCCGGGGCGGGGGAGGAGAGCGGCTCGCCGGGGCGTGGACGGGGACGGGAGCGGCGCGTCGGGGTGGGGGCGGGGACAAGAGCGGCGAGGACGAGAGCGGCTCGCCGGGGTGGGGGCGGGGACGGGAGCGGCTCGCCGGGGCGGGGGCAGGGACGGGAGCGCGGCGCGAGGACGAGAGCTGCGCGAGGACGAGAGCGATGCGTCGGGAGGAACCCTATCCTCGAGGCGAGAGCGATGCTTCGGGGAGTCGCTGCACGCGCGGGTGCAGGCTCGCGGAAACAGCCCGAACTTGCGTTTCCCCGCAGGCTAGCCCGGAGGCGTTTTTTTCATCTGTCGGGTCAGATCCAACTACACATACAGCATACCAAACAATCTATATTTTGCATGGTGGGTGCGAGCCAGATGCAATACAACAAACCAAACACGCCCTTAGGGTTTGCTGCGTGCTTGATTTGGTCCAGGATATGGTTTGGCATCGACAATTTTGTTAAAACAAGCCCTTAGAAACTCATTTTTCAATCTAGGATCCTTGAAATATTTTGCGTAGAACCCTCGGCTCTGTCTTTTTCCTTATTTCAGGGTGCCGTGACTTTTGCTTCATTTCTCCTTAATTTCTCTCTATGGATATCAATCAACACAAGTGGTTAGACAAACTCCAACGGGACGACGCATTCGTCCGTTTGGTTCTGTGCAGACATAAAAGACGACCCAACACATCGATTCAAACGGATGTGCGTCCGCTTTTCGTCCGCGTGCCGACCCATTTCCGGTCCAATTTTGACCTTGATTTGGATCGACGCGGACACAAAGCGAACGGAGACGACACGCACTTCCACCATTCCCTGGCCCGCTAGTCGGTGGCACATTGATCGTTCTCAACCTCATCTAGCCCTCGCCTCACCTCGCCCTAGTCCCCTAGCCGTCGCCGTTGACGCCGCCGCCCAGTTCCGGCTGCGTCCTCCCGTACCGCAGAGCCTACCCCACGCCGCCGGCCACAGCGCCGCCGAGGCACCGAAGCTTCCCCCGACCAAAACCCGTCGTCACCGATCAGCTTCGTCGTCCACGCTCGCAAGCTGTTCGACAGTTTGCCTCAGTGTACAAAATGGACTACGCCCACGAGTTCTTTTTTCATAATGTTATGTGCGACTCCGACGATCCTCATCCGACGATGAGGAGATGCTATTTGTCGTGTTGGTCCATGACCACATTAATAGGCAGCGGCCGCTGTTCCGGGGCTCGATTTCAGGGCATGTTTTGGCATTGAATCACAACCGAGAGAACGGTCGTTTCCTTCTATGAAAGGGCTACTTCGAGTGTAAAGAGGATGTCATTGGAAGGATTGACTTATCATCTTATCAGAAATGCACAGTTGCCATCCGGATGCTTGCTTATAGTGTTGAATCACTAAAACAGCGGTCAAAGTTATCCTTAGTAACTAATGGACTAAGAATTTTTTTTCTCGATTATGGAGGTGGTTAAAGAGTTCGTCGTAAAGGGTTACGTCGATGCAAGCTTTTACACTAATCCGAATAACTATGAGTAGTAAAATGGATTCGTATAGTAGAGTAGATATTTGGAGTATTTTCGAATAGCACGTAGTACCAGCATCTATAAGATGACATAAAGGTTTGTAAAGCACACACAGATCTGAAAGATTCAGAACCGTTGACTAAAACCTCTCTCACGAGCAAGACATGATCAAACCCCAGAACTATATAGGTGTTGGATTCGTTAAAATTACATGGTGATGTGAACTAGATTATTGACTATAGTGCAAGTGAGAGACTGTTGGAAATATGCACTAGAGGCAATAATAAATTAGTTATTATTATATTTCTTTGTTCGTGATAATCATTTATTATCCATGCTACAATTGTATTGATTGGAAACTCAAATACATGTGTGGATACATAGACAAAACATTGTCCCTAGTAAGCCTCTAGTTGACTAGCTCGTTGATCAAAGATGGTCAAGATTTCCTAACCATAGACAAGTGTTTTCACTTGATAACGGGATCACATCATTAGGAGAATCATGTGATGGACAAGACCCAAACTATGAACGTAGCATATTGATCGTGTCGTTTTATTGCTATTATTTTGTGTGTGTCAAGTATTTGTTCCTATGACCATGAGATCATATAACTCACTGGCACCGGAGGAATACCTTGTGTGCATCAAACGTCGCAACGTAACTGGGTGACTATAAAGGTGCTCTACAGGTATCTCCGAAGGTGTCCGTTGAGTTAGTATGGATCGAGACTGGGATTTGTCACTCCCTGTGACACAAAGGTATCTCGGGGCCCACTCAGTAATACAACATCACACACAAGCCTTGCAAGCAATGTGACTAAGTGTAAGTCACGGGATCTTGTATTACGGAACGAGTAAAGAGTCTTGCCGGTAACGAGATTGAAATAGGTATGTGATACGTCTCCGTCGTATCTAGTTTTCCAAACTCTTTTGCCCTTGTTTTGAATTGTAATTTGCATGATTTGAATGGAACTAACCCGGACTAACGCTATTTTCAGCAGAATTGCCATGGTGTTGTTTTTGCGCAGAAATAAAAGTTCTCGGAATGACCTGGAAATTTACGAGGATTTTTTGTGGAATATATAAAAAATACTGGCGCAAGAATCAACCGGAGAAGTGGAGCGTGGAGCCCACAAGCCCACCAGGCGCGCCCCCTGGCCGCACCTAGCAGGCTTGTGGGCCCCACTGAGCTCCATCGCCTCCAATTCCAGCTCTATTTGGAAAAGAATCAAGGAGAAGAGTTCATCGCGTTTTACGATACGGAGGCGCCGCCACCACCTGTTCTTCCTCTAGAGGGCAGATCTGGAGTCCGTTCTGGGCTTCGGAGAGGGGAGATCGTCGCCATCATCATCACCAACCTTCCTTCATCGCCAATTCAATGATGCTCTTCACCGTTCGTGAGTAATCTCATCATAGGCTTGCTGGACGGTGATGGGTTGGATGAGATCTATCATGTAATCGAGTTAGTTTTGACGGGGATTGATCCCTAGTATCCACTATGTTCTGAGATTGATGTTGCTATTACTTTGCCATGCTTAATGCTTGTCACTAGGGCCCGAGTGCCATGATTTCATATCTGAACCTATTATGTTGTCGTCAATGTATGTGTGTTCTTGATCCTATCTTGCAAGTTGTAGTCACCTACTATGTGTTATGACCCGGCAACCCCGGAGTGACAATAGCCGGAACCACTCCCGGAGATGACCATAGTATGAGGAGTTCATGTATTCACTAAGTGCTAATGCGTTGTTCCGGTTCTCTATTAAAAGGAGAACCTTAATATCCCGTAGTTTCCATTAGGACCCCGCTGCCACGGGAGGGATGGACAACAGATGTCATGCAATTTATTTTCCCTAAGCATGTATGACTACATACAGAATACATGCCTACATTACATTGACGAACTGGAGCTAGTTACATATCTCTTCGTGTTATAACTGTTGCATGATGAATACCATCCGGCATAATCATCTATCACCGATCCAATGACTACGAGTTTGTCCTACTGGTCCTTGCTACGTTACTTTGCCGCTACTGCTATCACTTTGCTGCTACTGCTGTCACTGCTGCTACTGTTACTTTGCCGCTACTGCTGTCACTGTTGCTACTGGTTACTGTTGCTACTGTTGCTATCATACTACTCTGCTACTGATACTTTGCTGCAGATACTAAGTCTTTCAGGTGTGGTTGAATTGACAACTCAACTGCTAATACTCGAGAATATTCTTTGGCTTCCCCTTGTGTCGAATCAACAAATTTGGGTTGAATACTCTACCCTCAAAAACTGTTGCGATCCCCTATACTTGTGGGTTATCAAGACCTTTTTCTGGCGCCGTTGCCGGGGAGGCATAGCTCTATTCTCTGAGTCACTTGGGATTTGCGTCTGATGGTCACTATGAGGAATCACTATGAGGAATCCGAAAGATCCAAAAACTAAAGTCTTGCCCTCAACTACGAGGACAGGTAAGGAACTTCCATCTAGCTCTGCACTTGATTCACCTTCAGTTATGAGTAAGTTTGCGACACCACCTCCTACTAGAAATTTTGATTTGTCGCATGTGCTTGATGATGCTACTTCTGCTATCCATGATGCTTGTGATGATGTTATGCTTGTTACTGCTTTACCACTAGGTGCATTCCTAGATGCACAAATTGCTAGAGTTGCTGCTAGATGTGATGATACTTCTGAAACTGCTGAGATTATTGAAGTAGAACCTGCTATTTCGCCTGTTAGGACTAGCTCTCCGAGATATGAATTGCCTGATATGCCTGAGGGTTATATTATGGAGGGAGAGATAGCCAACGACTTTCTTGCTTGTAAGGATAGCTATGATGTTGAGAAATTACTGTGCAAGTGGAAAGAAAAATCTTTGAAAGCTAGGATGAAATACGACCCGAAGTTTGCTACTTTGCCTATCTTTGTGACCGATAAGGACTATGAATTCTCTGTCGACCCTGAGTTAATCACTCTGGTCGAATCTGATCCTTTTCACGGTTATGAGTCTGAAACGGTTGTAGCCCATCTTACTAAGCTGCAAGATATAGCCACCCTATTCACGAGTAAGGAAAAGATCTGCCACTACTATATCCTTAAGTTGTTTCCTTTCTCGCTAAAGGATGATGCTAAGACTTGGTTCACTTCTCTTGCTCCTGGTTGTGTCCGTAGCCCCCAGGATATTATCTACTACTTCTCTGAGAAATATTTTCCTGCCCATAAGAAGCAAGCTGCCTTGCAGGAAATATATAACTTTGCGCAAGTTGAAGAAGAGAGTCTCCCACAAGCTTGGGGGAGGCTTGTCCACCTGCTGAATGCTTTGCCCGATCACCCTCTTGAGAAGAATGAAATACTTGATATCTTCTATAATGGACTAACCGATGCTTCTAAGGACCACCTAGATAGTTGTGTCAGTTGTGTTTTTAGGGAACAAACCGTACAACAAGCTGAGATCCTATTGAATAATATCTTGTGCAATGAGAATGCTTGGACTATTCCCGAACCACCTCCGAAGCCAACTCCTAAGAAAAGAGGTATCCTATTCCACAGTCTTGAAGATATGCAAGAAGCTAAGAAATCTATGAAAGAGAAAGGCATTAAATCTGAAGATGTCAAAAGTCTACCACCTATCGAAGAGATCCATGGTCTTGATAACCCGATACAGGTAGTAGAGGTAAATTCTCTTTGTAGATTCAATGAGAGTGATATTACTTTTGATAAGCCTGCTAGCTTATGCCTGGATGAATTTGATAACTTTGTTGCCAAACAACAGAGTTTCAATGATTATGTTAGCAGACAATTGGAACAGAATGCTCGTATGCTTAGTCATTTAAGTGCTTGTGTGGACAGAAATGTCAATGATCTCAAGCTGCTGAGTAAACATGCCTCTATGGTTACTACTCAAGTAGAACAAGTACTTAAGGCTCAGAATGACTTGCTCAATGAGTTGAATGACAATTCTGTTAGAGTCGTCACTAGAGGCGGTAGAATGACCCAGGAACCTTTGTATCTTGAGGGTCATCCTAAGAGAATTGAACAAGATTCTCAAGGATTTAGCACTGATGCACCTAGTCATCCTAGGAATAAGAAGAAAGATGATAGGAACTTGAACGCTAGCAACCCTGTTGCTCTTACACCTGAGAATCCAAACGATGTCTCTGTTTCTGATGCCGAAACACAATCTGGTGATGAACATGAGCCTAATGATAATATCGAGAGTGGTGTTCATGATGATGCTCAACCTAGCAATGATAAGGATGTGGAGATTTAACCAGTTGATCTTGATAACCCACAACCTAAGAATAGGAGATACGATAAGAACGATTTCACTGCTAGGAAGCATGGTAAAGAAAGGGAACCATGGGTTCAGAAACCCATGTCCTTTCCTCCCAAACCATCCAAGAAAAAGGATGATGAGGATTTTGAGCAATTTGTTGAAATGATTAGACCTATCTTTCTGCAAATGCGTTTGACACATATGCTCAAAATGTCTCTGTATGCTAAGTACATGAAGGATATTGTGACTAATAAGAGGAGGATACCTGAGGTTGAGATTTCCACCATGCTCGCTAATTATACCTTCAAGGGTGGAACTCCTAAGAAACTAGGTGATCCCGGAGTGCCCACTATACCTTGCTCCATTAAAGGCAACTACGTTAGAACTGCTTTATGTGACCTTGGAGCCGGTGTTAGTGTTATGCCTCTCTCTCTCTTTATCGTAGGCTTGAACTGGATAAGTTGACACCCACTAAAATCTCTCTGCAAATGGCCGACAAATCAACTGCTTTCCCTATCGGCATTTGCGAGGATGTTCATGTTGTGGTTGCTAACGTTACTATCTTAACGGACTTTGTTATTCTGGATATTCCCGAGGATGATGCCATGGCGGTCATCCTTGGATGACCCTTTTTAAACACTGCAGGGGCTGTTATTGATTGCAACAAAGGCAATGTCACTTTCCATGTCATTGGTAATGAGAATACGGTGCACTTTCCGAAGAAACAATATCGGGTACATTGCATCAATGCTATTGAAAAAACTTCATCGATTCTTATTGGGAGCTTTGAATGCCCTATACCTACTGTTAAGATGAAGTATGATTTGCTTGTTGGGGATATGCACATCCCCATTGAGGTAACCTAGTGACTATTCGAAAATTCTCCGTTCCTTTTTATGCGATTCGAAAAAGTTTGTCAAGGAGACTTGATCAACCTCATTGACGGATTTCTTTCGATGACCATGGGTTGGATGAATCGAGGAGTCACAACCCTCTGTCCCAAGCTTTCACCTTCGGTTTCTTAGAAGAAAAGTGATATATTTAGCTTTAGTTTTCCCTGTTTTCTGCTTTTTGCATCCCGTAGAAAAGTGTCCCGAAAATAAAAGTTCTCCAAATGTCCTGAAAATCAAGTATGATTTTTTCTGGAATTTTTGAAAAATTCTGAGACAGAGAGCTAGTTAGGGGGATGCACCAGTGGGCCATAAGGCCTGGAGGCGCGGGCACCCCCTGGCCGCGCCTACCAGGCTTGTGGGGCCCACGTGCCCCCCTCCACTTATTCCAGCTCCCATCTCCTTCTCCTACCTCCAGAAAAAATCATTTTGCAGCTCAAATCCGTGTTCTTGCTCTTCTTGCTGTGATTTTTCAATCTCCTTGTGCAAAGCCCCATTCACCAAACTGTTTTGGGGAAATTGCTCCTTGGTATGTGACTCCTCCATTGGTCCAATTAGTTTTTGCTCTAGTGCCTTATACGTTGCGTATTTTTGCTGCCTTGGTGACCCTGTTCTTGAGCTTTGCATGCTAATTTTAGGTGGTCCCAAGTAGTTTTGATGTGCGATATGGCCTCTAGGCACTTGTCGGAGTAGTTGCTATGAGTTTTGTTGTGCCTTGTTCACTTTTCCTTAGAGTCACTAAAAATTTCAGAAATTCTCAGAGATAGAAAATGGAAAAGATGAGGAGGTTCTTAAGAGGCTCTTCAAGCCGTGACCCCAAGGATGATGAAAATGAGAAGAAGAAACCCAAGTCTCCGGTCCCCCGAGTTGTAGAATTTCGAGCGTGCGAGTGGCCAAGTGATGTGTTCTTACGCGCCGCCGGACTTTATGAGGACTTTTACTACTTGGTGGAGAACGCAAGCCTTATCGCCTTCGTTGAAGATAAGTGTCTGCAATACCTCCTCCTCACTAATATTTTCGTGCAAAGCTTTAACTTCTATCCAAGGAAGAAACCTCCTATGGTTGAGTTCAAGTTATATGATATCCCCCAACGCATGTCACTTCAAGATTTTTGCAATGTTTGCAAATTACCTTATGTTGGGGATATTCATGAACCTCGTCCACGGGACTTGGAGGCTTTCATTGATACTATTGCTGTAGGAGAGGAGAGAGGAGTGTCTTGCGCTAGAGCTGCTAGCATACATTTTCCCGTGCTTCGGTACTTCTCATTATTCGTGGGAAAATGTTTGATTGGTCGTGGGAAAGCTGGGGTTATTAGCTCCCGAGATCTTGCGGTTTTGCGCGAAGCCCTTTATAATGATAAAACTTATAGCTTAGGCGCTATAGTAGCTCAACGGTTGAACACGAACCGTTCTAAAGGCATTGTTTATGAAGGTATCTATGCTACCTGATACGTCTCAAACGTATCTATAATTTTTGATGGTTTCATGTTGTTATCTTGTCATCTTTGGATGTTTCATGTACCTTTTATATCTTTATGGGACTAACTTATTAATTCAGTGCCAAGTGCCACTTCCTGTTTTTTCTGTGTTTTTGGCTCTTTTCAGATCTGATTTTGGAACAGAGTCCAAACGGAATAAAATCCCCGAAATAAATTTTACCCGAATGGAAGAAGATCAGGGGGCTTGAGGGCCAAGCCAGGAGAGCTACAGGGGGCCCACAAGTCTTGTAGCCGCCACTAGGGGGCGGCAGCTAGCAGGCTTGTGGCCTCCCTGGCGCCCCCCTGGCCTAGCTCCTTCGCCTATATATTCCCTAAAGTACAGAAAAAAAATCAAGAAATCCATGAAAACACTTTTCCGCCGCCGCAAGCTTCCGTTTCCGCGAGATCTCATCTGGAGACCCTTCCCGGTGCCCTGTCGGAGGGGACTTTGGAGTTGGAGGGCTTCTACATCAACATCATCGCCCCTCCAATGACTCGTGAGTAGTTCACTTCAGACCTACGGGTCCATAGTTAGTAGTTAGATGTCTTCTTCCCTCTCTTGGATCTTCAATACAAACTTCTCCATGATCTTCATGGAGATCTATCCGATGTAATCCTCTTTGGCGGTGTGTTTGTCGAGATCCGATGAATTGTGGATTTGTGATTAGATTATCTATGATATATATTTGAGTATTTGCTGATTTCTTATATGCATGATTTGATATCCTTGTAAGTCTCTCTGAGTCTTGGGTTTTGTTTGGCCAACTAGATCTATGATTCTTGCAATGGGAGAAGTGCTTGGTTTTGGGTTCATACCGTGTGGTGACCTTTCCCAGTGACAGTAGGGACAGCAAGGCACACATCATGTAGTTGCCATCAAGGGTAACAAGATGGTCTTTGTCGTAGATATGAGATTGTCCATCTACATCATGTCATCTTGCTTAAGGCGTTACTCTGTTCTTTTGGACTTAATACACTAGATGCATGTTGGATAGCGGTCGACGTGTGGAGTAATAGTAGTAGATGCAGAAAGTATCGGTCTACTTGTTTTGGACGTTATGCCTATAGATATAATCATTGCCATAGATGACGTCACGACTTTGCGCGATTCTAGCAATTTCTTGACAGTAATTTGTTCACCCACCGTCTACTTGCTTTCATGAGAAAAGCCACTAGTGAACACTACGGCCCCCGGGTCTATTCACACCTATCGTTTCCACTTTCGCTTTTACTTTGCTTTGTTACTTTGTTGCTTTCAGTTCTCACTTGGCAAACAATCTATAAGGTATTGACAACCCCTTCATAGCGTTGGGAGCAAGCTTTTTGTGTTTGTGTAGGTACTTGTGATACTCCTTCACTGGATCGATACCTTGGTTCTCAAAACTGAGGGAAATGCTTACCACCGCTGTGCTACATCACCCTTTCCGCTTCGAGGGAACACCAACGCAAGGCTCCAAGGCCACGGGGGGATCCTTTGCATATTTGCCTAGGAAGTCCCTTAAGGCGTAGCCGTAGCAGAAAGATTCCTGGTGCGGTTGCTGAGGAGTATCAAGACAAGAATAGTCTCCCGTCAGCACGTATTTCTGGCGCCGTTGGAAGGTCTTTTGTTGCAGTAGCAGAAGTATTTCTGGCACCGTTGCCGGGGAAGGAGAGATCTAACCAAGTAGGTCTCACAAACTCATCTCTTGCATTTAGTTTTTTGCCAGTTGCCTCTCGTTTTCCTCTCCCCCACTTCACATTTGCCGTTTTCATTTGCCTTTCTCCATTGTCGTTTTCTTTTGCCCGTTTCACTCTCTCTTCCTGCTCGTTTGTGTGTGAGATAGTCCATCAATGGCTAGACCCACCACTCCAAACGATACCCCTGAGAATGAAGTTCTCAATTTTAGGCAGAATGAGGAAGAAAATTTAAAGGATGCTTGGTACAGGATTTGCAATGCTCAAAGTAGATCTACTCGTAAGCAATCCACTACCGTTCTTCTTCACAATTTCTATGTTGGAATTTCTCCTTGGAATAGGTATATCCTTGATACCATTGTAGGCGGGAATTTTTTGGGGAGCCATACTGTTGACTCCTATGGAGCTATCATGAATTTGGTAGGCTCACCCTCGCTCATGGTTAATGGAACTACCTTAACCTTGGAACACATGATGCAAAGGCTTGACGCTATTGAAAACAAAATTGCCATAGTTGAACTTATTGACGGTTTGGATAGAAAGATCCACAATCAAATTACTCAGTATAGATCCAAAGTGGGAAATTTTTTGAAAAATTTAAGGGAGAAGGAACTTATAGTTAACGATTCTTCTAGAATTGGCAAACTAGAAGATGTCATAACCAACTTGGGTTCCGCTTTTGGCGCTCTGCAAAATACTCCAAATCTCACTCTCAAAAAGACCGTCAAGTCTGTTTTTGTTCCTAAAGCTAGTGGTGATTCATCCAATAAAGATGAAGATCTTAAGATGATAAATGATCACACTACTTATGGTTTGAGCACCAAAGATGACTATACGTGATTCCATCATCTTTTGCCTAGCTAAGGGCGTTAAACAAAGGCGCTTGTTGGGAGGCAACCCAACGAATCTATCCTTTTTCTTTCTATTTTGTGTTCTCCACACTTTCATAATTCTGTTATGATTGTGTTTTTTGTGTTTTTTTTTGCGTTTTCGCCAAGCAAAACCGTTATGATTAGTCTTGGGGATGATCGTTTGGTCATGCTGGAAAAGACAGAAACTTTCTGCTCACGAAAAGAATTTTCATTTTTTTCTTTCTTCTGTAAGAGATTTTGAGTTGATTCTTTTTGCTACTGATTTCTACGCAAATTCTTCAGACTGTCGTAATTTTTCAGAATTTTTGAAGTACCAGAAGTATACTAAGTATACAGATTTCTACAGACTGGTCTGCTGTTAACATAATCTGTTTTTGTTGTGTTAGTTGCTTATTTTGATGAAACTATGGATAGTATCGGGGGGTATTAGCCATGGAAGATTGAAAATACAGTAACCCAACATCAACATAAGTAGAATTTAAGTTTGCTACAGTACCTAAGGAAGTGGTGGTTTGCTTTCTTATACTAATGTTATCACGAGTTTCTGTTTAAGTTTCGTGTTGTGAAGTTTTGAAGTTTTGGGTGAAGTTCTTATGACAAAGAGATAAAGAGTGGCAAGAGCTCAAGCTTGGGGATGCCCAAGGCACCCCAAGAGATTCAAGGATGCCGTAAAATCCTAAGCTTGGGGATGCCCCAGGAAGGCATCCCCTCTTTCGTCTTCAAATCCATCGGTAACGTTACTTGGGGCTATATTTTTATTCACCACATGTTATGTGTTTCGCTTGGAGCGTCTTGTATCATAGGAGTCTTTTATTTTTGTTGTGTCACAATCATCCTTGCTGCACACCTAGAGAGAGAGCCATGCACTCACCGTGATTTTGTCGAGCTTCAGTTATATCCTTTGGTAGATAATTCAACTCACATGTGCTTCACTTATATCTATTGAGCTAGTTAATTTTGCTCTGTGTGCTTCACTTATATCTTTTAGAGCACGGCGGTGCGTGGCTTGGTAGTTGATCTATGCTATGAAAGTAGTCTCAAAAGGGGTATTTATCCAAAGGGATATGAAAACTTCCACCTTCATGTGCATTGAATAGTTAGAGAAGTTTGATTCATCTCAATTAGTTTTGAGTTGTGGTTGTGGTAATATTGAAGTTATGCTAGTAAGGTGTTGTGGATCTAGAAATACTTGTGTTGAAGTTAGTGATTCCCGTAGCATGCACGTACGGTGAACTGCTATGTGATGAAATCTGAGCATGATTAGTCTATTGATTGTCATCCTTTGCGTGGCGGTCGGGATCGCGCGATGGTTTATACCTACCAACCCTTCCCCTAGGAGTATGCGTTGAATGCTTTGTTCCGATTACTAATAAAACTTTTGCAACAAGTATATGAGTTCTTCATGACTAATGTTGAGTCCATGGTTTAGATGCACTTTCACCTTCCACCATCACTATCTTCTTAGTGTCGTGCAACTTTCGCCGGTGCACAAAACCCACCATTAGCCTCCCTCAAAACAGCCACCATACCTACCTACTATGGCTTTTTCGAAGTCATTCCGAGATATATTGCCTTGCAACTACCACCATGACATGTGCCACCAATTCTACATTGCCATTGCATGATTGTAAGATATCTAGCATGATGTTTCCATTAATGTCTATGCCATGCTAGATCATTGTCACGGTACACTACCGAAGGCATTCCATAGAGAGTCATCGTTGCTCTAAATTTTGAGTTGTAAGTGTGATGATCATCATTGATGGAGCATTGTCCCATGTGAGGAAATAAAAGAGGCCAAAGATGCCCACCAAAATAAAAAATATATAAAAAAATAAAAAAAAGAGGCCAAAGAGCCCACCAAAAAAATGATGAGAGAAAAAGAGAGAAGGGACAATGCTACTATCCTTCCACACTTGTGCTTATTAAGCACCATGATCTTCATGATCGAGAGTCTCTCGTTTTGTCACCACCATATAGCTAGTGGGAAATTTTCATTACATAACTTGGCTTGTATATTCCAATGATAGGCTTCCTCAAAATTGCCTTAGGTCTTCGTGAGCAAGCAAGTTGGATGCACACCCACTAGTTTTCTCTAAGAGCTTTCACATACTCCTAGCTCTAGTGCATCATTTGTATGGCAATTCCTACTCATTCACATTGATATCTATTGATGAGCATCTCCACGGCTCATTGATATGCCTAGTTAATGTGATCATCTTCTCCTTGTTTGTCTTGCAACCTCCACCACACTCCACACCACTTATAGTGCTAAAACCATGGCTCACACTCATGTATTGCGTGAGAGTTGAAAAGGTTTGAGAAAGTAAAGGTGTGAAAACAATTACTTGGCCAATACCGGGGTTGTGCATGATTTAAAATCGTTGTGCAATGATGATAGAGCATAGCGAGACTATATGCTTTTGTAGGGATAACTTTCTTTTGGCCTTGTTATTTTGAAAGTTCATGATTACCTTGCTAGTTTGCTTGAAGTATTATTGTTTTCACGTCAATAGCAAACTATTGTTTTGAATCTAATGGATCTGAACATTCACGTCACATAAGAGGAGTTACAAAGGACATCTATGCTAGGTAGCATGAAAGCATCAAAATTCATTCTTTATCACTTCCCTACTCGAGGACGAGCAGGAGTTAAGCTTGGGGATGCTTGATACGTCTCAAACGTATCTATAATATTTGATGGTTTCATGATGTTATCTTGTCATCTTTGGATGTTTTATGTACCTTTTGTATCTTTTTGGGACTAACTTATTAATTCAATGCCAAGTGCCAGTTCCTGTTTTTTCTGTGTTTTTGGCTCTTTTCAGATCTGATTTTGGAACGGAGTCTAAACAGAATAAAATCCCCGAAATAAAATTTTCCCGAACAGAAGAAGATCAAGGGGCTTGAGGGCCAAACCAGGAGAGCTACAGGGGGCCCACAAGCCATGTAGCCGCCACCAGGGGGGCGGCTAGCAGGCTTGTGGCCTCCCTGGCGCACCCCTAACCTAGGTACTTCGCCTATATATTCCCTAAAATACAAAAAAATCAGGGAATCCACGAAAACACTTTTCCGCCGCTGCAAGCTTCCGTTTCCGCGAGATCTCATCTGGAGACCCTTCTCGGTGCCCTGCCGAAGGGGACTTTGGAGTTGGAGGGCTTCTACATCAACATCATTGCCCCTCCAATGACTCGTGAGTAGTTCACTTCAGACCTACGGATCCGTAGTTAGTAGCTAGATGGGTTCTTCTCTCTCTTGGATCTTCAATATAAAGTTATCCATGATCTTCATGGAGATCTATCCAGTGTAATCCTCTTTGGCGGTGTGTTTGTCGAGATCCGATGAATCGTAGATTTGTGATCAGATTATCTATGATATATATTTGAGTCTTTGCTGATTTCTTATATGCATGATTTGATATCCTTGTAAGTCTCTCCGAGTCTTGGGTTTTGTTTGGCCAACTAGATCTATGATTCTTGCAATGGGAGAAGTGCTTGGTTTTGCGTTCATACCGTGTGGTGACCTTTTCCAGTGACAGTAGGGGCAGGAAGGCACACATCGTGTAGTTGCCATCAAGGGCAACAAGATGGGCTTTGTCGTAGATATGAGATTGTCCATCTACATCATGTCATCTTGCTTAAGGCGTTACTCTGTTCTTTTGGACTTAATACACTAGATGCATGCTGGATAGCGGTCGACGTGTGGAGTAATAGTAGTAGATGCAGAAAGTATCGGTCTACTTGTTTTGGACGTGATGCCCGGAAATGCGTTTTGGTGGTCGTGCTCCCTAAAGGCCGAAATCAGCCTCGTCGGTGTTCGCTGTGATCCGTGTCACGCTCGTACCAAGCCAGCGTATTTATTTGTATTCTGCGTAACAGACCGGTACATGGTGGCCGTATTGGGTAGGATTTAGAAAGTGCGGCTCAGGCACCCAGCATGCACAAGAGTTGCGAACAGTTGCTACTCACCTGGCATGGACGCTGGCACACGTTCAATGCACCGGGTACCGGTCCATCCAACTTATGACATGACAGGGTGCCGTTGTGCATCCAAGACGTTGTTTATCAAGCCGTTGGGTCGCTCCTCCAGCTACTTGTACGAGAGATCCTTCTGGTTCGCAGCTGTTCGTAGCTCAGAAAACACAATCACCATGGCTTCATCTTCAACCTCGGCTCGTTCTAGGCCAAGTGGAGATCACCTCCCTCTCATCATGTGCCCCGACTGCGGTGAGGTGCAGGTCGAGACCAACATCAGCGGCGTTCCTGGGCCTAACATGGGCAGACGTTTCTACAAGTGCCCGATCGACAGCGTAACTCTTGATCTTTTGAATCCTAAACATCCATCTCATTATGTTCCAAATCCAACGCCTTATCACCCTCCCATCTTCTTCGATTTTTTTTCATTTTTGCTTCATGGCGCAGGGCCCCAACAAGTGCGGTTGGTTCAAGTGGGAGGAACCCTACGTTGGCATCCTCAGAAGGCGTCAAACATCGGCCATCCGCGCGCAACCAAGGGGAGTTCATCAAGCGGAACAGGGGGGTATGCTGGTACCACAACCGCCGCCGGCTAGGCGCCCGCAACAAAACACGGCTTGGGGAACGAACTGGATGATGATAGCTTTAATGGCAAACACCGTTGTCAACATCATCCTAACCATAGCCCTCATTGGACGCATGTGAAGAAAGCTCGGCAAAATGCGGCAGTAGCACGAAGCAGTGTATCTTTGTTTTTTATCGACTAAGTAGATCTTCTCCGACGTGTATTAACATGTATGGTTTTTCGTTTTATAAGGAATTAGGTCTTAATTTATGCTGCCATGTTTCCGAACTTTAACTAGCATCAACGCACGTGCTCTGATTGTAATTAAGCATGGCACCATCGTCCGGTCTGGTGGGCACTGTGATAGTAAATGCATTGAGAAGTCATGTCTCACTGTAAAAAGCTGTGCCACCCGAGCAATCAATCGCGCCCGAGCACACAGGTGCACCTTACGCACAACGACCTGGACACAGCTGCATTTACCACTCGCATCAGTATCGTGCACACACAGACAACTCTCGTCCTCGCTCCCATCTCTACCAGAAGCGACGGCATCTCATTAGCAGTTGGCCCGGCGATCTACTCCTTTTCCTCGGCGTAGCAATCACCGACGAAGAACGCAGGCACCGCAGGTAAGAAAGATTCCCCCGCGCCCTCTTCCTACCACCCTCTTTGTGATTTTTCTAGAGGATTTAAGCTGCGAACCCGAGCACCTGATTCTAACCTAGGAGAAATCGATCTTCAATGTCCATTCGATTTGTTTATCGGATCACCATACATTTTTTAGATTGGAGTGTTTTGATGGGACCATGTTGCTTTTTATTGTTATCATGTAGGAAGAGGATATGGAAGCCAATGTCGACCTAGAAGAGCTTGAGGCTTAGAACACAGAGTTTCGCTAGTTCAATTCAGTACAGGGACCGATTGCAGTTACATCTAGGATTTCAGTTCAGAAACTAGTTAATATATTTTCGCAGTTCAGTGATTTCAAGAGACAGCTAGTTAGAGATATTGGATTTGGAGGTGTGCTCGGGATCAAGCCGCTGCCAAAGTTGAACCTTAAATTCAGTTCCTGCTTAATGGAGAAGGTCAACCCAGACACCAAAGAGATTCTAATAGATGATGACCGCGGAATAAAGTTCTTTCCAAAGGACGTTAGCAATGTTTTTGGCATCCCTTGTGGTACAAAGAAAATATCCACTTATCCAACAGAACTGTCCAAAGCATGTGCAGAATTCAAAAAAATTGCCGAAGAGATGAGCGACAAGGGCGTGCACAGTTTGAAGGCTGCCGAAGCTATCCTGGTGAAGCATCTGGACACAGATTCACCGTCTATAGACATAGACATGTTCAAGATCACTGCTGTTATTTTTGTTGTGGGTCACATGCTTTGTCCATCATCAAAAAATGACTACACTAGCGTTGATTATTGGGAAGCACTCAGCACAACCGCAGAGATCAGTGAGTACAATTGGAGTGAATTTGTAGTTGAGCACCTGCTTTCCGCCGTACGGAAGTTGAAGTGTGATTTGCAGACTCGACACTCTACCATACACCTAATTGGATGCCATTTGTTTATTCAGGTATGGCAACGTTCATGTTGTTTACACAAATGAAGCAGCACATCTTTTTGTTCGCGTGCCCCCCCCATTGAAAATATGCTGCAATTTTTCTAGGTTTTTGTCTTGGACAATTTAGAGCTAGGATCGCTCACACGGCGCGCCACCTCGTCACCAAGGATTGCTCTTTTTGACTACGAAACCATCCGCAAGATGGTAGATTCACTAAACATCAGCCAGAGTGGCGAGCCAACATTCATATTCACCATGGTACAATCATCCTGCATGTAACAATATATCAGTCAAATGTTCTATCTTATGTTTTTTTACTTCGTTTTAAAACCTTGTCGTCCTACACATTCTGCTATACGTATTCAGGGGATGCGGATTGACGACGTCGGATACTCAAGGTGCTTCACAAACAAGCCTGTAATTCAGCAGCATGCATCCTCACCATCCGGGGCAGGCCTTGAGCAGAACAATATGTTCAAGACACCAGACACCACCTCACGACAGCACAACCCAAGATTGGTTTCTAATGCAATGGTTCGTGCTACAAGTCGGAAAGGGCCTTCAGATTTTGCCCGCCACCTCCGTGAACGCTACCCTGAACTAGTGAGCATATACACCACTTGAGTGAATTGTACATTACCAACAAAAAAGATGAAAGTTAATGTTCTTCATCATTTATTTTTTTCAGGTGTCAGACCCAATAGCAATTTTCTTAAGGGAGCACAACGCAAGGGTAATCAGGAACATGTTCGAGCTACAACAGAAATACCATGAGGAAATCACAGCCTTTGCCGACAAAATAATGCTCAAATTATCACAGCGGAACAAGTCTGACACCAATAACATCTTCGATGTAGGCCAGCCTGCCACGAACAACGATAGCAGACCTGCTGGTAAGTTTTTATGATCCACACAGCCAGAAAAATACACCATGGCTTTGAATTGCCGACTATATATAATTCCGTATACAAAAAAACCTACCAGCCTCTTTTCCTTCTCTATAGGTTGTTCACATGCGCCGCCCGCAACAATGTATGGCGGCAACCCACAACTGATTTCCAAATCTGCATCCGGTGGTGACGGTACATCTCATTTTTCGCAAAAAGAACTTTTATTTTTGAAAAAAGGCTCGCCAACACGCCAATACCTGTTGTTGAATGATTAATTTTTTTTCTGTCCCCTCTTTTTTTTTGCGTGCTGCTTGTTATAGGATGCTCTGCAACCCAGTCCACTAGTCGTTGTTCAGTTTCTGGTAAGCGTCAGTTAGCACACGTAACGACAACAGGCAGCATGGACACTGCTGGATCTGCGTCATCTGGCACCCACAATTCTGGTACGACGTGCAAGCGCCATCCATCGTTCCCTTAGTGATTTTGTTTCTACCATGTATTATTCTGAATAGACCGGCAACACCTATTTTGTGGTGGATGGGGCTGCCAATTTGCTACGTTTTGCAGGCGCGGCGGCATGGCATTGGAAAAAAACACGCATTAACCAGCCAGATTTGGAAGATGACACGGAGACAAGCCTATGCGTTGAACAAAGGACATCAGAAACAATGCCAATACCCAAGAACCAGAAGAAGGAGATACTCAACGAGCTAGCTGCTACCACACAGTTTGCAATCGATGTCATTGAACAATTGACATTGTTATACGCGGACAAGCTCCCAGTTGGGTGTGAGGGTGCAATAACATTTGGGCAGTGCCTCACCGAACGCATTGAAAAAATTAGGCTCGGTGGATCGAACATGGCACGGGACCCCTGGGCAAGTGGTTCTGTTCCACACCCACCATCGCCGACGGCTGTAGCAGCGATAAGAGACTGGTTCTCCCGCGCACCTGCATCAACTCTATCAAGGTATTGCATTTTTACTCGCATCATTTCAGAAACTTGCAGATAATTTTTCTGCCCCCCAAAGAGATACAAATATACATGTCATCAATTTTTGTTACAAATATATTGTGTGTCCGCAATAGTTTTCATCTTTCTTAATTTATTTCTTCAGGAAATGGGTCATTCATGCTTCGCCCCGTCTTCTACAGTTAGACGGCTCACAATTATATGAACAGATCATCGGGGGGTCACCAATTGAGCCACGAGCTGTGTGCCGTCATCATGATGCGTTTTGGTCAGATCGATTCCATTCTAAATTGCGGTGCAGTTGGTACGAGATGGAGAAAATTCATGGAGCCAGACATCGCCGTGAGTACCATAGCCACACAAAAAAAAATGTCCTCTTTTTTTTATGCCCGACCCATTTTTAATGGAGTGATTTTCTTGCTGCGCCACTTTACCAAAATTATTGTGTATCCATCTCTATATTTTTTGCGCTGCTAAAAAAAAACCAGACCTTTGCAGCCGCAGACATCGATCCATCCAGCATCAAGTCCATGCATTGTCAGTTCAAGCAAGATTCGATTTCATTCAAGGTTCCATCGTGCCGAATGGTTAGTTACTTTTTGCAAAGCTGAACAATCTTTTGTCCCATTTATTAGTCAGCAATTCGCTCTTCAACACATTTTCTCTTATTTTTTCAGTATTTTGTGCCCTCAATTCGTCCAGACGGTTGGTGTGTATATGCGATGGACTTCGTAAGGAAGCACATCACTGTACTAGACCCCGTAGCTGGATCATCTGGGTTCAGCAACAAGAATATCAAGGTCCACGAGCACGTTAGCAACAAAATATTGGACTGTCTGATCAAATGTGCAAAAGAGTTCTATTCGGACTGGCCTCACAAAACAGAACGATGGTCAAGGAGCTTCCGAATGATAACAGAATGTAATTTCAACAGGTGTTCCCCTGCTCATCGTTTTATTTTCTTATTTTTTAAACCACATCGTCCAACTTGTGTATCAATTTTATAGGACAAACCGTCATTGCTTAACCACCAATATCATATGCCCATTTTTAGTACATGAAATCACCCGAAAACATCATAATGTATCAATTGTCTACATGCATTACTTTCGCACCATAATTTGTTCTTTGAAAATTCTGGCGACATTTTTTTAACATCTAAGACACGCCCCATTCCATCACGTGACACACAGAAAAAAAGTGTGCACGCAACATCACACCTATAGCGTAACACTTTTAAATGTACAATTAGTTTTTCATATATTCCAACAACTTTTTTGGACCACCCTTGATTTTTTTTCCCGATCTGCGCAGCGTCGACTCCGGGATATGCTTGACATACCTTGCCAAGTTCTTCGACGGAGAAAGGCTGGTGAAACCAATGAATAAAGTAAGTCGGTTAATAAAATAAAAAACAATCCCATAGTGTTGTGTTAACGCACGAGCAAAACACACCCCGATTTGTAAATCACAGTCAATAACCAGCACACATTTTTTCTATAACAACAGGAAAATGTTGATCTTCACCGTGCAGTCTTGCTGTACGATGTTATGCGTCTAGACGCGAACCTCTCCCACCTATCAGCAAACGTGCTTGAGTTCATCAAGACATCGTTCCACCTACTCTGAAGAGAGGCCTGTGCATGGAATGCCAAACTTGCAGAACCTGTGGCTTTTTTTATATCCGTGACGTCTGTCGCACTTGAGTTTCATTTAGACACTGTAGTAAAGCCAGACTTGTCCTTTTCTATTTTTTTTATCAATTCCATATGTGTAGACATGTCTGCTTTCAAACATATAAAAGACCCGTGGAACAATGATGAAGGTTGCTCCCAAAACGCCTATTCATAAATGATTCTGTTTCTTTTATCCCAACATTCCCATGTGTATTCAGTATAGATGAAAGCCTCGAAACCTCCGAAAATCCCTAATATTTATTGAGTTTCAATATACAAAATCCATCACACCTTATCCTTTTTTCATACATATAAAAAAACTATCTTTTCTTTTTTATAGTTAGCAAATAAAATTTGTTTCTCCCGAGTTATCAAGCACTACATTTTCAGGCAGCAAAAAGAATTTAAACATTTTGGCAATGATGCCACGCAGATGCATCATATCACTTGAATGTACACATGTCAATCTTGTCGATTTTTTAATCTTGGCTAAAAAAGTTCTCCACGGAGTCCTGCCTCCAACAGTTTTTTGGGTCATTTCTAAAACTTTTGAATTTCGTTTTATCCCAAAAAAGCGCATGAGCTCCATGATAAGCTTGCATGCTTTTTCATTACCTGTTAATTTTTATACTTTCCAAGTTCGTTCTACCGAGATCACCAAACTGTAATTTTTGTACATGTGCAACAATTTTGTTGTACAGTTACAACAACGCATTTTCACTTCTGCCAGTGACAACCTGATAACACAAAAGACACTTGTCTTTTTTTTGTCAATTTGGACATGCCTTCACATAGGGGCGTGAATGGTTGTAATACTGCGAGATAGACGCTCAAAGATAACACACAACGAACCACTAGAAGCAATTTTCACACAAAACTCAGTGCATTCACGTAAATAGTATTTGAGGGCGCTATTTTGCCCCCGATTTGGTCACGCTCCTGGTTGCACAGGCGCATCAAAATACAAACACATACTTATGCCATTGTCACACTACCGAGTAATATGGGAGCAAAGTTTGCATAGTTCGAACGAAAGCAAACCAGCCACATGCGGATGACCCCAACCCTTGTTTTTGGAAGCATCACATTTCTAGCTATAAAACTAGCTAATAAGAACGCGTCACACTTCTGCAAAACAAAAATACGATGGTTGCTCATTGCCACACACTGGTTCAGTTATATGTATTGAGTCATCACCGCTCCATGAAACCTGGCGTCTCCCCCGCATTGCCGTCCATCGCCATGATGTCATAGAACAACTTCTTCCGGAGGACGACCAGCCCATCCTATGAGGTCGACCAACAAGAGAAAAGCATGAGCCATGACCAGCAAAGAATAACCGGATTCTTTTATGTTTTTTCGGTGCATACAGTAACGAATCAATCAAGAGATATACCTCATCAATCTGTTCAGCTAGGTTGGCTCCAGTGAAGTTCCTTGCATAATGGAACAAGTACACACCAGATTCATTGCTGACAAAAAATAGGTTGTTAGTCTTTGAGCACACAACCACAAACGTTCAAGCACGATCAGATATTACTTGTTTCTTGTCAGAAAAATACCCACGCCAACTTACATAGAGCAAGGGTTGTTTATGCCGATGTTGTATTCAATGTCCCACTCATCCCTGTTAATAGTAAACCCTTCAACCAGGGCAAGGCCAACCTCCCCTAATCCAGCAAGGAGTAGGTCTGCGTTAGCAGCATGCAGGCCAGCCATCACTTCCCGATCCTGAAGAGTATGGACTGGGTCCAGTATGTTCAGTATCTTGGCATGCATGTCGAAGGCATAGAGGCACCAAGCTCTCGAGTCATCAAGTAACACAGGCGCCATTATCTGTTGTTTTTTTGACATTTTTTCATAGTAGGAACCAAGAATTAGACACAAAGTGAAAAATTCAACGGCATACAGTACTGTTTTCATCGGCAAACCAAACGAATCACATTACACACTCACCATGCGGCACGTTGCCGGTGAGAACCCCACCCTACTAGGCAAGAACATTTTCACAGCAGTTTCCAGATCATAATCTCCAGGCGTCGAGAGGAACTAAACCTGCAAACACACGAAAAACACAATGAGTGCTGTTTCCACAACAAACAGCTTTACTTTTAGTTAGGATCCGGATAGAACATTCCACCTACCGCAAAGTTAGCAAGAACCATGCAACGCCACATGCCGTATCCAATGCCTTGCATCATGACCATCTCCTTCTCATTGAACATGCGAACTCCAGCATCGACAGTGTAGTAAGTCATCTCACCATCCTCACGGAAACTATCCACCATCCTCTTGCCGCTGATGACGAGATCCCAAGGCATGGCATTGATAAACCAATCCCTATTTTTCATCAATTCATGACAACAAACGTGGTCAGCAAGCCCATCGTTTTTATGGGCGAAAAGAATTTTTTTCGTTGCAAATTCTTCACCAGAATCTTTCCACTTACATGTAAAGCTCGTCGTTCCGACATTGCACTGCATTTTCAGAGAAAGATATCCAATGAATTGGTGTTGGGGCATGTGAAACTCCAAGCTGGAATGGGGACAATCCAAACGGTCCATTGTCAATGACAAATGGAGCAAGATGTGGTGGAACAGCAGGTGCCAAAACAACAGGTGCTGCAACAAAACAATGTTACACCATTAGATTTATCATACTTTATGATATGAAAGCAGGTACTATTTGAACTGTGACACATATTTTTTTAAACTCCCTATCCCTTTTTTGACTCACCAACACCATTATCGTGCGAAGCTAAATTGTCAAACACTGGTTGCGGAATTGAAACGTTCCGTCGCGGAGTGTTAATGGTACGGCGCCTTATCTGTGCTGTTGGCTCATCATTGGAAGAGATTTCATAGTGCACACCATCACCCAAGAAGTCATTAGTTTGTTCATCACTATCGCTTGAACTATCACCACCGATCGAGCTTGTTTCATCTTCAGAGCAAAAGCAAAAAAAAAAAGTTAGCGCACCTTTTATAAAGGAGAAGGACACCGCTCAATATCTCGCGTTCCAAAATAAAATTACCAGAAGATGTTGTATCACTATCATCAACAGAAGCAGACAATGGAAACAAAGTGGCAAGCGGTGTCGCCGCCTCCACGGAAGCACTTGTGTCTCCTGAACCTCCAGTCTGTGCTGCACCACTAGGTTCAACTATCCCAGCAACAGAAGAATCCACAGCTGCAAATATACATGTGTTTTACTTTGACCTCTGTGTTAACATTTTATTGCAAACACCACCCCACACACACCAAGAACATAATGATCACTAGTTTCTAAACAAAATACACGCACGGCGGTTTAAAGCAAACAATGTTTGATCATTTTATCTGCTTACCGTTTAGATCAGGTAACGGTGTCTCCACATGAACATATATTGGCGTGTTAGGTTCTACACCATCATCAACTGCTGAACATACAAAAAAAAATGCATGCAATTCAGTTTTTACCAATAATCTTCACACCCATGAACCACATCAAAAAAATAAGAAGTGTGCTAGAGATGTGAAAATGAGTCCATGCATCACTAACTTGTATGCACATCAAATCCTCCCCGATTTCCAGCTGGTTACAGGTAAACAAGCAAATCCAAAAAAAAAATCAGTAACGAAAAACATTTATTAGATAGCAGAATTAATCTGTTTTTTCAAGACATCTCACCCGGCCCAATGTTTACACGGTCGATGGTTGTCTTCTGAATTGCAGACGCCGTCCTCCTAGCTAGCGCAACCAAGGCGTCGCGACCTAACAACGAAGACAGATAGCACCTCTAGTAATGATGCACAAAAAAAATATATACATTATTTTACTACAAAAATGATTCACCCAAAAGCGATCATATTATTACCATGCCGCAAACAACATTTTTATTTTGCGAATTTTATTTACCGTCTTCTAGTACCAAAATCGCACACAAGAGCATCCTTGAGAAATTATCCAGCAATTGACCACACATATAAAAGATAATTTTGCAAAAAACTAAACTTCAAAATGTGCATAAAAAGGATGTGAAAAAAACAAATAGCCACATGATTAACCCACCTCGGTCTCCTTCAGGCAGCGACACGAAACGATCAATGGCACTCTTCCTCCAATTGGAACCATCGGTCTCAGGTCCATATGACAGGAGTTGCATTATCTCAACGACAAACTTATCAAGCATTTCTTTCATTTCATTTTGCCTCCTCTCACAACCCAGCTTCATTATTTGCCTTGTCTTATCCTCATAGATTCTTGCCAGCACTCCAGATCCTTTTCGTCTACCAGCTTAGTCCTCTCAAGATTGAGGGCCAAAGCTGCAATTGCAGCCCTGGTTATCTGAAATTCAGGATTTTTTTTTCATCATTTAGTTTCTATGTCACAATGAATACAGAGGGCGAAGAATTCTGTGCAGACAAGCAAAAATGGTTGTTTGGCATACCTTAACCTGAATGCTCTCCGACCCCACTTGGTTGTCTTCACCACCCACTCCTGTAGCGGTATCAGCACCCCCTGCATTAGCAGTAGCACCAGCAGCAAGAGGCGGCTCAACAGTGTTCTTAGCTGCAGCTGGAGGAACCATAGGCGACCCATCTGTGCTAGGAGCAATTGTTTTGTGCTCTACGTGGCTTCCATGCTTGGCTGCAATGGCGGTTGTAGCACCTACATCACAATCGACAAACTGCAACAAAAGCACATAGTGTTACACGACGAAAATCAAACTACACCCCCAAACTTTACGTGGATGGAGCTGTTGTTGAAAATCTTGGGGTGGAAGTGTTTCCTCAACATTTTTTGCATCGCCAACTTGCCGTAATCAGCAATCCTAGGCGACGGCAAGGAATCCAAGGTATCAACTCCATATTATTTGGCGTCCATAAAAAGTATCTGCATCAGACAAAAAAACCATCGAAAATAAATAAGTTAGTACATGAACAGTCATTTTGTGAACAAACAAATAACAGGCAGCTAAACCATTCATGCACCAGAGGTACTAGCAGGCATCCCGGTAGTATCATCTTGTTTGGCTCGAGCGGCAGCATATCCCTGGCAGCCACCGCGCCTTTACGCAGCACATCAACCACCAGCCTACAGACGTCAAACTCTGATATATGCGCAGGATCCTCGACGACAGGGAGAAGCTCATCCGGCACACGCGGCGTCGCCGTTTGTGGCACCAGGAAAACAGCGCCGGCATACAGTGTATAAGCTGCCAGTAACTTCTTCTCCCTAGCTGCATCCACCACACCGCTCATGGCTTCCCCTAGTATTCCTTGAACACGAGCCACAGGCACATTATTCGATCTTGGCACGCCTGTTTCCAAGAGTGCATGAACCCTAGCTAAGATTGCTGGCTTGCTAGCCGGCCTACCCAATGGGATGCGTACACCACCCTCTCGCAACCCAAGTATCGTAGCGGCAGCCCGTGTATCTACTGGTACATACAAACCATCACCCAGATCTAGGCGCATAGTGTCAGGATCGATGCGGGTGAACACCCATAGAGCACAACGCCTATCAAACTGCCCCAGGTGCCTAAGATGAAGTAATCCACCCAAACCAGTCATAGGAAGGAGATTCATGCGCTCAATGCTCCAATTACCGGTTGCACCGATGAGATCGTTTGGCGCGAAGGAGCTCTGAACATGCGTCGTCTTCTTAATCCTTGCGTCAGCCACCGCCAGACTTCGTCGACCCCCCGGACAAGGAGCATCAGTTGTCGGTGCAGAGTGCGGAACGTCCATCCCCACGCGAGCAGCTTCTCTTCTGTCCTCCAACCACACCCACCGCGAGCGTTTCCTTGTGCTAGCCATCACAAGCTGCAAGCGGAGAGCAGCAATAGGCAGAATAGATGAAAGAGAAATTAGCTTAATATAAACCACACGAGATCTTGACGAGCCAAAGCATACCATAGGAGTAAGAAGTAGAGCGGGAATGAAATCATTGCTCACCCCTGGATTATCCAAGTTTTTTCCTAGCTCAGCAACAGGCCGGCGCTCCACTGCAGATGGATTGCTAGTTTTGCAAAGGAGGGGGAACAACAGTGCTAATGCGCATGAGAACTAAATGCGAGCAAGACTCCCCGATTCACTGCCTTTTATGCACCCCCAACGGATCCCCTACAGATACTAGCCGGGGCCACCTCGTCAGCCAAAGAGAGACACCGGACGTGGTTGCCAACCAGTGTCGCGAAACATTTTTCCAACCACAAAATATTTTTTAGCAATAAATGTAGCTAGCGAGCACTTGCCTGGTCTACTACAAGCACGTCCACAAGACCCAGCCGGTCGGTAAATAATTGTTTAATTCTCGAGCAAAATCATCAAGACAAAACACAGCGACCAATTCATCTCTTTGTCTCACGCATTTACACATGTTATTACAACAACCTCCGCGTGCTCGGCAACGACAACTTTGCAAACCATCATACGCAGTTTTCTGATTTTTTATGTCGTGGTTCTGGATTTCACCTGTTAGCCAAAAAAATTATTTACGAGATCAAATGTGCGAAACACTCGAACGGTGAGAGCAAATCATGCAATTTTGACGTCGATCAACAGGCGCCTTTTTTCTGCATGGCCATGCATTAAAACAATCGGCCACACAAATTTTGGAGGCCGCTCATTTATGAACTAGGGAAGCTTAATCATAAAACCAAAGGTTCATAACATTTATTACAAGACAAAATCTAAGGTGTTGGACGGTGCTAGATGAGCACACGGGGACAACGTCTCACAAGACGTGAACATAGACAGGAAAGACGAAGCACACACTTAGTGTAGGATTACGGTCGCTCATTCGGCATGTTAAACGATCCTGGGCCTTTTGGCAGCCTTGCTACTCACTTCTTCATCGTCGCAACATGCAGCGTCAGGATCAGTAGTGGGGTTGCTTACGCGCGAGCACGCATCGTCATCGCCAGCTTCGTAGCTAGCCACTGGGTTGCTTGCCACCACGTTGACACTTGGATCGAAGTCGCCGTAGCCTTCTTCAGATTTGCCCCCTACCCGCAAACGAAAACAACGCATTAGTAACACAGCCAAGCATCGGTCGCAACACGAACCAAAAATGGTTTTCAACATATACCACAACTGGCACGTCGGCTAGGAGCTCATGACCGGCGATGATTTTTCTCGTATCCACAACGGCCCCCCCATCACCCCTGGATCAGGGTGCACCTACAGTTTTTTCATGTTTTTTGTTTCCCAGATAAGATAAGAATGTCTTGTCTACGAATTCAAAAAAAATTGAGCAATATTATAGCAAAAACTCTCTCCCACACTAACCGCCTGAGCAGCCTCGATTGCACGAGATACAACAGCCAACGCAGATGTCCCGGATTGATCCTCAGGCAGCGACATTTCTTCTGGCCCTCCGAGATGTCAAAGAACTACTTGGGAGGATATAGGAATGCTCTAATTTTTTCGAATGGTGTCTGAAGCGTTCACGTCTAGCCTCCTGAAGCTTTATGTAGACAGATACCTCGATGGCAAGCAGCATCATTTTTCCCTCCAGCCATATTTGAATCTTCTGACATCCAATACTGGCAATGGCTATTTTAAAAATTCAATATTTTTGTTAGGTATGCACTTAATGAATTAGCGGCAGCATCTCAACTTTTTTTCCTATCTGCACCGCGCGTTGCATGCCACCTTGGAATAAATACTCCTGCAACCACATCAGTGCAAATCAAGTGCTCCTCGGTCTAACTAGACTGTACTGGCAGCAAGGTCACGCGCGAGACCGCGTCGCACATGTTCGCGTGCTCGAGGAGCCACCCCGTCTGTGCAAAGTCAAATCAGCACAAAACACTGGGCTATGCACTGCGCACGCTATAGCTAGCGATGGACTGCACCATCTAGACCAAATCGATCCTCTTCAGATGCACGCACTGGGCGAATATACGTCGCAGTTGTCAGTTATTACTTAGAAAAATAGTCCTTTAAAAAAAACAAGCATCAGTTAATAACAATGCTTCGCACAAAAAAATGGAAATACATATGTTCATTTTCTTCTCACAGAAAAAAAATCAATTAATAACAATTTCTCGCACAAAACATTGGTTGATAGACGCGTCGCTGTTCTTTTATTGCACACGAGCAGGCCGAAACCGGGCATTTTTCTGAGGTCCACGGCCCAATCAAAACTGTGACTATGCATGAAGAACATACGAAACTGCAATATCCATCACACACAACTGTTGGGATAACTATGCTTATCTGTTGTACATCTCTTGTTTAATCCATTCGTTTTTAGTGTACAGAGCTGCACGCTGCAAAACAGCATTTTTGGATGCATGTTCTCGCAGCAGAGAGCAGTCTTTCTGCCCGTCGCATGCCAACATTAACTCATGCAGCAGCTTGGACACACCCAGCGCACATCGGCCCACTCGCATGTAATGTGCTGTCGGCTACGGCTTGCCACCTGTGCCAAAGTCACATCACGCGTGGCTCTTGTACAACATGTTCCGAAAATCGTAGCAAACTACAGTCACCTTCAATGTGTCTGGTTCCGTCAGCTCCCGAGCAGTTCCACGTGTGAGAGAGGCGCACTGACCAACCATCTACAAAATTTTCCATTTTTTGCCAGGCACCCATTCGCTCGCACCACCTTCGGCCATCCGAAGTACACAACACCCTCTCGCACACCAGCATCAATAATTCGTCTTGTTTTTTCTCTCGCGGTTCTAATTCTTCATCTTGCTACAAAGCTGATAATTTTTTTTTCTACGTTAGTACTCGCAACCTCCGACCTGACACGACGGCATCCGGCGATTTTTATTATAGCCGCTGCTACAAATCAGCCGGATGATTTCATCCGGTTGGGCAGCCGTTCGATCTAATCCCTCTGAGTCGTTGGATCGGTCAACGCGAACCATCACTCCCGCGTCGCCTGGGGAAAGCAGCCACACATGATTGACCATTGCAGGCCGCGTAGTGCTTCATTGCAGCATCGACAGTGTCCGGTGAGCTCCATTGCAACTCCGACCAAACTTCATTGCAGCCGATGGAGTTTCAACGCAGTACCGATGCTCCAATGAAGCTCCATTACAACTCCGACGGAGCTTCAACGCAGCACAGAAGCGTCCGTGAAAGCTTCATTGCAATTCCGATGGAGCTTCAACGTAGCAAGGCGCACCCGGCGAAGCTTTGGAACTCCGACGAGTCTTCATCGGCAGCCCGGCGTTGCTCCATTGCAGCTACGACGGTGCTTCCAATAGCTTGAAGGCAACATCACCGGGGGGAGAGGGGATCTTCTGCGCGAGATAGTCGAGATCTTCGAGCACCCCCGATCCAGAAATAAAGAGGTGGGGAGGAGGACGAGAGCGGGGCCATGGGGATAGGGGGAGGGAGCACACTTGCTCACGCGCACCCGCGACGAGGGGATGGGGGCGCGACAGAGGGAAGGAGTCCTCGCCTAGCTGCGCTGCGCTGCGATCCAAGGCGAAGCTCGAGGACACAGGGGGGGAGGTGAGGGGGACCATGGACGCGCGGCATGCGGAAGACCCGACTGATTTGCAGATAAACCAGCCGGTTGATTCTAAACGTTTTCCTTTTATTATAGTGCTAATAATTATAGTCATTTATTTTTTCGATATCATAATTTACGCGCGACTCCCCCAAAAAAATCGAAGAAGTAGTAATCAAAATGGGGAAAGCTAAAAACATTCTTTTGCACGATGAAGCAATTCATATATCTTCTTTTTATGCACGTTTCCGAGCACATATACCAATGCCCCCCTACCAAGAACTGTCGTAGTTCACTGATCATCGACGAAGACGGAACCGATTTCGGTAGAGCCCTACACGATCGTTTATCTTTTTCTTGACATAGGTTGCCACCCGGCACGGCTTCAAGGATTGGAGGCTCGTTTTCATCTGTAATCTGGAAACACGTTGATCGGACATACATTATGATAGCATCAAAAGAATTGGAGGCTCGTTTTCAAGGATTGGAGGCTCGTTTTCATGCAATCTACCGTGACTTATACCGCTCATGTTTATTTATCGTCGAAGGCGTAACTGATTCTGGTAGGCCGTTTTTCATGCTAACCCTCAGGAAACGTGAATACACAATACACTACCACGAATGATCACCATACGGCGTATAACATGCGCCCCCAGATTATCAACATACATGTATCCCACGTAAAAATAGCTTGCCACGCGAGCAGGTAACAAGGATCTGTAGTCGCACTTCATTTTTGTTATATGGAAGCACGTTGATCGGGACATAGTTTTTACAGCAACAAAAGAATCTCATCTGTAGCTCGAACCCCAATATGCGTTCATGTTTTTTGACGTGTCACCCACGAAGGGGGGACCATACTGGATGCACGATGAACATACATATATCCCAGCAACAAGAATGTCGTTTTGGAGATTGTCATCTCAAGGTATCGTACACGTGACATTTTTCATGCAATCCAACGTGACTATACTGCTCTTTTTTTTAAAACTCCATCACTCGTGTTATTTTGCTAAAACTTTTGGAATTTTTCTGGACCAAAGACACGAAAAACGTCATGCAGAATTAGATACGAAGATGATAGATCCAAAAAATACATCAGGTACTAGGAGCTCGTTCATCGGATATACATTTTCTACTTTCATCTCCAAAAAAGCGTGCCCGCGGTTGGACCATATCTCTCCAAACATGTTGGGGCGTGGGGGGGGGGGGGGGGGGGGAAGATAGCTTGCCACACACCAGGGGCAGGCAACAAGGATTGGGAGCCCGCTACAGCTCACAACCCAATTTGCTAACGTGTTTTTTGGCGTGGCATCCCCGAAGAGGTAACCCTAATGCCCGCATGATGAACATACATATATCCAGTTCGACTATAGACAACAAAAGTATTTATACACCCGCTTTGACGAGAAATGACGTTTTGGAGATTTATGTAAGGCCCTACACGAACGTTCATCATTTTTGTGAGACAGGGTGCCACCTGGGCCGGCATCAAAGGATTTGAGGCTCGTTTCATCTGCTATGTGGAAATACGTTGATCCGACATAGATTATGATAGCAGCAAAAGAATTCCAGCTGTAGCTAAGAGCATTTCCAACAGCCGCGCTATACAATCGCCGCGCCGTAAAAAAGGCAGTTTTAGCGCGCGCGCGACGCGGCGGGCAGCTCCAGCGAACGCGCAAAAACGGCGCGCGCGCCATTTTCAATTCAGCGCGCTGGATGAAACGCAATCCCGCGCCCGTTATTTGCTGTGCCGGCTGGCGCGCGTGCGACTCTTCCGCGCTCGCCACTACTCTCTCCCGCGCTCGCCACTACTCTCTCCCGCGCTCGCTCGCTCCCTCCTCCACTCTCGCGACCGCGCCGCCGCCCCCGTCCGACCGCGCCGCCGCCGCCGCTCGCGCCCCCGGCGACCGTTCAGCGCTTCCCCGGCCTATCCCCGCGCCGCCGTCGCCGCCCGCGCCCGCCGGCGACCACTCAAGCGCTTCCCCGGTCTGTCTCCGCTGCGGCCGCCGCGCCGCGCCCCCGGCGACCGTTCCAGGCGCTTCCCCGGCCTCCCCGCGCCGCCGCGCTTCCGCCCCACTCCCTCCTAGTCCGGCCGGCCCTCGCGCGCCTCCGACGTCCGAGGAACAGCGCCCGAGGGCTCGCTACCGCGCCGCGCCCGCAAGGTGTTCGACGAAACGCCTACAAGGTATGTATTGCTCCAAACTATGAATTTGGTGCATGTTTTGAATTGTAGTTTTGATAGTATAGTATTGAACATTGTAGATGAGTTCGTCGTATGATTCTTCCGAAGAAGAATTTGATATGGAAGAGGAGGAGGATCTTGCAATGATCATAGCTATGCATATCAATAAAAAACCGAAGCACGGTGGTTCGGTTATGGGTCGGGATAAAATTTGGAGAGATAGGATTGATGCCCATAACAGATTGATGAAGAACTATTTCGTGGAGAATCCCACATACCCGGAGTCGTATTTTCGTCGCCGGTTTAGGATGAGCACAGACTTGTTCAAGCGCATTGCAGAGAAACTAGCGAGCCATGACCGGTTTTTCCAGCAAAGGAGGAATGCCGCCGGAGAGCTCGGGCATAGCACCTTTCTGAAGGTGACAGCCGCTTTGCGTATGTTGGCATACGGTATCCCGGCCGATCTAGTTGATGATCACTTGGCTATGGGTGAGAGCCAAGCCATCATGTGTGTCAAGCGCTTTGCAGTGGGAATTGTGCAAGTGTTTGGCGAGGAGTATTTGAGATCTCCCACTGCTGAAGACGCCGCAAGGCTATTGGCGATGAACAAATCTCGCGGCTTTCCTGGCATGCTTGGCTCAATAGATTGCATGCATTGGAGTTGGAAGAATTGTCCAAAGGCATGGCATGGACAATTCCACGGCCAAAAAAAGGGTTCCACTATAATCCTTGAAGCGGTGGCCGATCAGGAGACTTGGATTTGGCATGCATTCTTTGGAATGCCTGGATCTTTGAATGACATCAATGTTGTCAACCGGTCACCATTGATGAATAAGATTGCGAATGGTGAGTTGCCACCGGTGCAGTTTGTAGCAAATAGCCATACGTACAACTATGGCTATTATCTAGCGGATGGCATCTATCCAAAGTGGCAAACCTTCGTGAAGCCATTGAAAAAGCCAGAAGGTAAGAAAAATCTTGATTTCCACAATGCTCAGGCGGCTGCTAGAAAAGATGTGGAGAGAGTATTTGGGATTTTGCAAGCCCAATTTGCTATTGTGAGAGGACCGGCTAGATTTTGGGATCAAAAAATGCTTTGGTACATCATGCACGCTTGTGTGATCATGCACAACATGATCATCGAGAATGAGCGTGGCCAAGATTTAGACTACTCACAGTATGAGCTCTTGGGACATCCCGTGCGAGTGCGACGGAGGGCTGAAAGGGTAGCCCGTTTTGTTGCCTCCTATCATGCCATTCGGCGTCCCGCAACGCACAATGATCTTCAGAAGGATCTGATTGAAGAGTGGTGGGCATGGCATGGACGACAAAGAGCATGATTTGATTGCATTATTTGTATTGTATTTGTTCATGAACTATTGGTTGTGTTTATTGTATTTGTTGTACTGAACGATAAACTATTTGTTTGAGTTGTAATAACTATTTATTGTTGATTTATTTTGTTTGTTTGATGGTTTTTCTCCTATTTTTTGAAATTATATGTTGTTTGTGCTTGCTGCGCGCGCTGCATTATAGCGCGGCTGTTGGAGCCGGCGCCTATCCCCGCGCTAAAACAGCCGAAGCGCGCGCGGCAAATGCATTTTTTGGACACGGCGCGTAGCGCGGCTGTTGGAGATGCTCTAACACCCGATTTTTTTGCGCTCATGTTTTTTGACGTGCCATCCCTAAACAGGGAAAACATACTAGCCTCGCACTGAACATTGTCAACCTACATGTAGCCACGTAAAAAAAATTAGCTTGCCACATGGGCCGGCAATAAAGTTTTGGGGGGGGCGCTCCATCCTCTATCTGGAAACACGTTGATCGCACATAGATCATGACAGCAACAAAAGAATTTACAGCTGTAGCTCACACGAACGCTACTCGGCGCATGATGAACATACGTATATCCAGCTGCACTCTAGACCAGAAGAATTTTTATACGCCCGCTTTTGCCCAGAATGGCGTTTTTTGGAGATTGTCATCGCAAGGTATGGCACATGTGGACATTTTTCACGCAATCCATCGTCACTATACCGCTCATGCTACTTATCATCGAAGGCGTAATTGATTCCGGTACGCCGTTTTTCTGCTAGCCCTCGGGAAACATGCACACAAAAATACACTAACCCGAATGATCCAAAAGATACATCAGGTATGAGGAGCTTGTTCATCGGATGTACATTTCCCCTATATCACCATGGAGCATGCACAGTTGGACCCTACATCCCCCCAATTTTGTTGAAAGGTGGTGCGGGGGAATACCATGCGCCCCCCGCATTACCAACATACATGTATCCGACGTAAAAATAGCTTGCCAGACGGGCAGGAAACAAGGATACGTAGTCGCACTTCTTTTATATTTATCTGGAAGGGCCGCATTATCAACATACATGTATCCCACGCAAAAAAAGCTTGCCACACGGGCAGACACACAAGGATATGTAGTCGCACTTCTTTTTGGTTATCTAGAAGCACGTTGATCGGAAACTAGCTGGCATTAAGAAAAAGTCATCTTTCATACTAACTACCGCACCAGCGGTTATTTCTGCCTCGATGGACAACTACGACGACCCATCCGTCGAAAAACCAGGTAGAATCCCGGCCCATCCTATTATCCAAAAAGGCCGACCGACGAGCGGGATAAAACGTCAATTTCACGATTCTTACCAGGGGGCGCATTACTTTCTTGACCACACCACTCCCCCTGGCTTTCTTTGAAACCAGGAACGCAATTGCCGAAATTGCGCCCTAAAAGTCATTTTTCACCGGGGACAGTGCGTGCCACGTTATTACAAAAAAAAGATCCACTCCAAAATTGTTTCGCACTTTCGACCATCATTTTTTTGTTGTCAAAAATTTGTTTATCAAATCGTAACGTACACCAAAACATTTTTTCAACATTTTTTTATTTTATTTTTTGCATAGCCATAAAATGCAACGTCGCCCATAACATTTCCAAGAATTTTATACGAGCCGCAGGAAGAATACCAGTTCTTTCGAATACCAGTTTATAACGAATACCAGTTCTTCCGATAACAGGAAATCACAATAAAATCAGTCATAGAAATCAGCTTTGGGTGTATTGCTGCAGGTGTTCTTCCCGTGGCCTGTGAGGCCGCAACGAGAGCACCTAGGCGACTTCCTGGGTGCTTTTGGAACATCAACACGTTGCGGACACGTAGTGCTCTTGTGCCCTTGGACCCGGCATACCGAACAAAACCTACTCCTCTTCGTTGGCTATTCATATGGTGCCTTCTCGCGGCTTGTCGTCGGGCGGCCTGCTGCCCTTTTCCTTGAAGGAGTTCCAAAGCTATCCGAAAACTGTGAAGCACTTTGAGCCTGACTCGCGGTCCAAAAATGTTGCTTCCCTCCTACAGCTGAACCTGCAGAATCACCTGCAACCTCTCTGTCGGATAAACCCATGCCATCACGTACAGCAGCCAATGGCTCAAGTTGTGCCTTCACAATCCTCAGCTGATCCATTGCAATAGAATATGCATCCACATTGCTATCACCGAGTTTAACAATCTCCAGGCACAACAGATGTAGATTGTTGTGTCGCCGCGAGGAGTACTTGAGAGGTCCCTGGTCCTTCTGGTAACGTAGAAACTCTGGCGGAAGTATATCTCTTGCATCCCTTGTCCAACGCTTTAGGACATGCTTTGCAGGAACTTCTTCCAAACCAAGCTGGATCATGACCTGACAACAGAAAAAATTTATGAAAAAAATGAAACAATAATAAAACCACCGGCATTCTGCAGGGTTGATTACTCATATTTTACATGGAACATAAAGGAGCATGAAAAATAAGTGCAACACCTTCAGCGCATGCCCGCACACCATTCCAAAATGCTCAAACATGCCACATTCACACTTGAATTCGTCAGCCGCCTCATTCACCTGCACAACAAATTCATTTTTGCACCACTTCTCCCTGGAATCTCTTTTCACATGCCTTGCTATGTATTTACGACGAGACACAACCTCATCCAATACATATGACCCACCATCATACAACATCTCGCCGAATTTTTCAAACATAGATCTTGTGTAAATTTTGGACGCATGTATCTCGATCGGCAGGTTCTGTGCCAGCACAACACCACCCTGCGGTTGGAAAAAGCAATAATCAGCACGTGTCGCAACTGTATTTTTTTATAATGCAAATCGAAAAACAGGGGCAACACCAATCCTTTTTTTGTGCTATCCTACCAGCTTGGTCCTCTTCTCCTGGTAACTCTCTTCTGAATCTCTGTCAAACTGCATCTTTTCATACTTCTGACGAACAAGTGCATTGGAGAACCTGCGGGCACATAACCCTTGAGCAAATGGTTTGCACTTTCACTGCGCTGCGTGCTGGTCATCTTTGCGCAGAAGACGCCCATGAAATAGGGCTTGGCCCATTTCATCCGGGTCTCATATATCTGCGAGAGGAACGCATTCGTTTGTAGACCGTGTTTTTGAACCATACATGACCAACCATCCTCAAATTCGCTCACACTAACTATGTGATGTACGATCTTGTTGAACTCCTGTTTGAATTCACTACCCTTTCCTAGTAATGATCCCAGACATTCCTTTGCTTTTTTCAGAACATGCCACTTGCACCATCGATGCGTCGTGCCCGGCATGACTTCATCTATAGCAACCTCCATGGCGCGAGCCTGGTCTGGAAGAAATAATAGTTTTATTTTATCAATACAAACACATTTTACATATAAGTACGACACAGACTCACGAATAACATTCATAATTCACAAAAAAAAATGTTCTGAAACTCATTTTAATATACCTGTGAGTATTGTCCGTGGCTGTGGAGCCCCAACCATCTGGAAGAACTCCGTGAATATCCACTTGAAAGTGTCAATTTTCTCATCGCTCATCAGCACCCCGCCAAAAATTATGCTCTGAAAGTGATTGTTGACACCAACAAAAAGCCCAAAAGGCATATCATATAGGTTTGTTTTGTATGTAGTATCAAATGTCACAGCGTCACCAAAACAAATGTACTGCTTAATACTTCGGCCCGTGGTCCACATCAAGGTCTTAACTCGTCCCTCGTCATCGACCTGGACACTGTATTTAAACTCAGGATCTTCTGCTCGCATTGCATTGAACACATTGATTGTTTTAGTTGCATCATTTTCCGTTTGCTCTTTGTTAAGTTTTCCACATAGAGATTTCAAGGACCTTTTTGTGAATGGCACCTCCTTCACAGAGCCGAACAAGCTGCCCACCACGCTATAAACCTTGCTCAGGCTAATATTGTTTTCCCTCAGTTGCTTCACCAAGTCTCTGGTGTATCTATCTATGTGCCGGTGCGACTTCCAGTGCAACTTCTCCATACAGTTAACCGATAAAGCATGGTTGTGCTTTGTTTTGTGTTCACATATGTACCATCCCTTGTCTTCAGACCTAAGGACTCGCATCAACGCACCGCACCCGGACCTTGTTGAACGACTATTGGACTGCAACGGTTTCCCCTACAAAGTCCCCCAGGGGTAAATAATTAACAAAACAAAAAAAAACACAGCACATGAAATCACGTGTGATGCAAAAAAATCCTTTTTTTTGGTTTAGACATGCTCACCGCACATGCGCACACAAACTCTTGCATGCATTTTGTCCTATGCACGTTCAATCTGCTTTTGGCATAACGAACCCCAAATCCAGTCTCCCAAGAGTATAGGTTGTAAAACTCATACGCCTCCTGAACCGAATCAAAGCTAGTACCTATCACTGGATTCGCAACTGTTCCAACCTTGTTCTCTGCGTACGCTCGCATTGAAGCCTCTAGCGCAGGGACTCTACTAGGGCTGGCGTCCCTCTCATCCGACGCCTTGCCAACCCGAATGCTGTAGTTCCTCAAAAAATAAATTATCATCAGTTGATATTTATACTTGCTGTCACCAAAAACTAAACATATTAATTACAAAAAAAAATGGCAGTGGTACCACAACCGAAAAAATCGAAATAATAAACTACAGGATGACAAAACCTTGTGATGCATATTTTTTTTATCTCGACAGCTGCAACACAGCTGCATTACTTTCCTCATCAACCAAACACTATGTAATCCTGCACATTTTTGTCTGAATAGCAAAACATGGAAGTTACAAAAATAACTTCAGCTAAACTACGACCTTACAATCACACAAACCAATCAGACTCTGTCCTACACCACCAAAACCCGATCCACCCCCCCCCTCCCCCGGCTAACAAAAAAAAGGCAAAAAAACTAACACTGAAACCTTCATATGTACGAGTAAAAAACAATGAACGGCAAGAGACAGATGCTTAGATGCAGGATTCTCTTTCTTTTTTATTAACCCCCGCCGCTGCAACCCTGCACCATACTGTGTTCAACGTTTCAAAAACACCATGCAAAGCCGGCACACATTTCTCAAAAAGGAATTAACGGCAACGATTTTTTTGGGGGTGTTACCGGCGAGTCCAACAGCAGCCCTTGAAGTTGTTGATGAGCACACCCTCCGCGTCCCCATCCTCTGCCATATGCCCACCGGTGTTGCGATGATCAACCACGTCGTTTGAGTCGCCGACTACCTCACTATCCCCCACCTCTTGGATCTGCTCTTGGTCACCGTCCCCATCTATTGCTGCAGAAGAAATCACATCCGTGGAACGCCCTCGAGCTTCGTGGATGGAAGCAACTACTGATTCCACATCAAGTAAACTGTCACCCAAGATCTCACCCGCATCACCTCTTGGAACTACTCTGCAGGGTAGCAAATCTAATTCAAGTGAGACCCCGGAGTAACGTCTTTTTTCACGGGCATTGGAAAAGAACAAATCCGGTATAATGTCAGGCAGGAAAACTAACCCAGATTCGGCTTCCTCGAAGAAGAACTCAAGCCCATCCATGAAGAATCGCTCGCTTGACCGCCTAGAACGTAAAAAGGGAACATATCAGAACGAGATAGGGGATAACAGCTGCCTTCCGTATTTAATTTTATCTGAACTGGCAGATGGGCCTATCTCCAAGGATTTTAATAGCTCTACAGACCAACAACCCCCCACGACCTACTCGCGTTGTGCCCACCAGGCACATTACCTGCATGCACACACACGGTAGTGCCCGAGGAACACGTACAACGACAACACAAGTGCATTCGGTACCTCCGTATTTTGATATACGCCAGTGTATAAACGCACCTACATAAAAAAGCGCACGCATCGCATCGCCTGAATTAACGTCACGCGATTACGGCCTGCAGGACGCTCGGCCTCCAAAAGTCCGTACCTATAGATATAATCATTGCCATAGATGATGTCACGACTTTGCGTGGTTCTATCAATTGCTCGACAGTAATTTGTTCACCCACCGTCTACTTGCTTTCATGAGAGAAGCCACTAGTGAACACTACGGCCCTCGGGTCTATTCATACCTATCGTTTCCACTTTCGCTTTTACTTTGCTTTGTTACTTTGTTGCTTTCAGTTCTCACATGGCAAACAATCTATAAGGGATTGCCAACCCCTTCATAGCGTTGGGAGAAAACTTTTTGTGTTTGTGCAGGTACTTGTGATACTCCTTCACTAGATCGATACCTTGGTTCTCAAAACCGAGGGAAATACTTACCACCACTGTGCTACATCACCCTTTCCGCTTCGAGGGAACACCAACGCAAGGGTCCAAGGCCACGGGGGGGATCCTTTGCATATTTTCCTAGGAAGTCCCTTAAGGCGTAGCCGTAGCAGAAATATTCCTGGTGCCGTTGCTGAGGAGTATCAAGACAAGAATAGTCTCCCGTCAGCACGTATTTCTGGCAACGTTGGAAGGTCTTTTGTTGCAATAACACTACCCGTCTTGCCAGACATTTTGAGATACCTATTAGACTCCACGAGGAAGAAGAGATTCTTCTTCCTGAGAGATATCTAGATTATGATACCATGGTTCGCCATGACTTTCTTGATAAAGATATAAATAAGAGGATTTTTTCTGGGATTTATAAAAAATACTGGGCCGAAGAAGTGCCAGAGGGGCGCCAGCAGGTGGCCACAAGCCTGCTAGGCGCGGCCACCCCCTCGCCGCGCCTAGGGGGCTTGTGGGCTCCCTGCTGGCCCACTGGCACCCCTCTTTTGCTATAAGAAGGGTTTCGGTCTGGAAAAAATCAAGAGGAGGCTTTTTGGAGGATTCGTCGCCGCCACGAGGCGGAACTTGAGCATAACCAATCTAGAGCTCCGGCAGGACGATCTTGCCGGGGAATCTTCCCTCCCGGAGGTGGAAATCGTCGCCATCGTCATCACCAACACTCCTCTCATCGGAGGGGACTCATCACCATCAACATCTTCATCAACACCATCTCATCTCCAAACCCTAGTTCATCACTTGTAATCAATCTCCGTCTCGCGACTCCGATTGGTACTTGTAAGGTTTCTAGTAGTGTTAATTACTGTTTGTAGTTGATGCTAGTTGGATTACTTAGTGGAAGAGTTTATGTTCAGATCTTTGATGCTACTCATTACCTCTCTGGTCATGAATATGATTATGCTTTGTGAGTAGTTACTTTTGTTCCCGAGGACATGGGATAAGTCATGCTATAAGTAGTCATGTGAATTTGGTATTCGTTCGATATTTTGATGTGTTGTATGTTGTTTTTCATCTAGTGGTGTTATGTGAACGTCGACTACATAACACTTCACCATTATTTGGGCCTAGAGGAACACATTGGGAAGTAGTAAGTATATGATGGGTTGCTAGAGTGACAGAAGCTTAAACCCTAGTTTATGCGTTGCTTCCTAAGGGGCTGATTTGGATCCAGTAGTTTAATGCTATGGTTAGACTTTGTCTTAATTCTTCTTTCATAGTTGTGGATGCTTGTGAGAGGGGTTAATCATAAGTGGGATGCTTGTCCAAGTAAGGGCAGTACCCAAACACCGGTCCACCCACATATCAAACTATCAAAGTAACGAGCGCGAATCATATGAACATCATGAAAACTAGCATGACATATATTCCCGTGTGTCCTCGGGAGCGTTTTTCCTCCTATAACACTTTGTACTGGCTTGTCCCTTGCTACAAAAGGGATTGGGACACTTTGCTGCACCGTTTCTACTTTTGTTACTTGCTACTTGCTACTTGCTACGAATCATCTCACCACACAACTACTTGTTACCGATAATTTCAGTGCTTGCAGATATTACCTTGATAAAAACCACTTGTCAGATCCTTCTGCTCCTCGTTGGGTTCGACACTCTTACTTATCGAAAGGACTACGATAGACCCCCTATACTTGTGGGTCATCAAGACTCTTTTTTGGCGCCGTTGCCGGGGAGTGAAGCGCCTTTGGTAAGTGGAACTTGGTAAGGAAACATTCATATAGTGTGCTGAAATTTATTATCACTTGTCACTATGGAAACTAATCCTTTGAGGGGCTTGTTTGGGGTATCTTCACATCGAACGGAAGCACAAAGAGTTGCTCCTCAACCTGCTGCACCTACTAAAAATATTTGCTATGAATTTCCTTCGGGTATACTTGAGAAACTGCTGGCTAATCCTTTTACAGGAGATGGAACATCACATCCAGACTTGCATCTAATCTATGTAGATGAAGCTTGTGGTTTATGTAAGCTTGCAGGTTTGCCTGAGGATGAGGTCAGGAAGAACGTATTTCCCTTATCATTGAGGGATAAGGCGTTGACATGGTATAGGCTATGTGATGATACTGGATCATGGAACTACAATCGGTTGAAATTGGAATTTCATCAAAAGTTTTATCCTATGCATTTAGTACATCGTGATCAGAATTATATTTATAATTTTTGGCCTCGTGACAGAGAAAACATAGCTCAAGCTTGGGGGAGGCTTAAATCAATGTTATATTCATGCCCCAATCATGAGCTCTCAAGAGAAATTATCATTCAGAACTTCTATGCTCGGCTTTCTTATGATGATCGCACCATGCTTGACACTTCTTGTACCGGTTCTTTTATGAAGAGAGATATTGACTTCAAATGGAATTTATTGGAGAGAATCAAACGCAACTCTGAAGATTGGGAGTTTGATGAAGGTAAGGAGTCAGGTATGAATTTCAAGTTTGATAGCATTAAATCCTTTGTTGAAACAAATACTTTTTGTGATTTTAGCGCTAAGTATGGAGTTGACTCTGAGATAGTAGCTTCATTGTGTGAATCATTTGCTGCTCATATTGATCTCCCCAAAGAGAAGTGGTTTGAATATCATCCTCCCTTAGAATTCAATGTAGTTAAACCCAATCCATTTGAAGAGAAAGTCATTGCCTATAATGATCCTATTGTTCCCAGTGCTTACATTGAGAAACCACCTTTCCCTGTTAGGATAAAGGATCATTCTAAAGCTTCAAGTGTGATACGTAGAGGCTACATTAAAACACCTACACCCCCTTAGCAAATTAGAGTTGAACCTAGCATTGCTATTATTAAAGATCTCTTGTCCGACAATGTTGATGGCCATGATATTCACTTCTAGAATTGCTAAACCACACGCTAGAGACAAACATAGGCATGTTGTTGGCACGCCTGTTGTTTCTGTTAAGATAGGAGATCATTGTTATCATGGTTTATGTGACGTGGGTGCTTGTGTTAGTGCAATACCTCAATCCTTATATAATGAAATTAAAGACGAGATTGCACCTGTCGAGATAGAACCTATTGATGTCACTATTCAGCTTGCCAATAGAGATACTATCTGCCATGTGGGAATTGTTAGGGATGTTGAAGTCTTGTGTGGTAAAACAAAGTATCCTGCTGATTTCCTCGTTCTTGCTACCACTCAAGATAACTTTTTTCCCATCATATTTGGCAGATCTTTTCTCAATACTGTCAATGCTCATATTGACCATGAGAATCAAACTGTCACTGTTGGCTTTGAAGGTGTGTCACATGAGTTCAATTTCTCCAAGTTTGGTAGATAACCTCATGAAAAAGGGTTGCCTAGTTAGGATGAAACTATTGCCCTAGCTTCCATTGATGTGCCTCCTATGTTGGGATTATGCCCTAGAGGCAATAATAAATATAGTTATTATTATAATTCCTGTATCAAGATAATCGTTTATTATCCATGCTATAATTGTATTGAATGAAGACTCATTTACATGTGTGGATACATAGACAAAACACCGTCCCTAGCAAGCCTCTAGTTGGCTAGCCAGTTGATCAAAGATAGTCATTGTCTTTTGATTATGAACAAGATGTTGTTGCTTGATAACTGGATCACGTCATTAGGAGAATCACGTGATGGACTAGACCCAAACTAATAGACGTAGCATCTTGATCGTGTCATTTTGTTGCTACTGTTTCTTGCGTGTCAAGTATTTATTCCTATGACCATGAGATCATATAACTCACTGACACCGGAGGAATGCTTTGTGTGTATCAAACGTCGCAACGTAACTGGGTGACTATAAAGATGCTCTACAGGTATCTCCGAAGGTGTTAGTTGAGTTAGTATGGATCAAGACTGGGATTTGTCACTCCGTGTGACGGAGAGGTATCTCGGGGCCCACTCGGTAATACAACATCACACACAAGCCTTGCAAGCAATGTAACTTAGTGTAAGTTGCGGGATCTTGTATTACGGAATGAGTAAAGAGACTTGCCGGTAAACGAGATTGAAATAGGTATACGGATACTGACGATCGAATCTCGGGCAAGTAACATACCGAAGGACAAAGGGAATGACATACGGGATTATATGAATCCTTGGCACTAAGGATCAAACGATAAGATCTTCGTAGAATATGTAGGATCCAATATGGGCATCCAGGTCCCGCTATTGGATATTGACCGAGGAGTCTCTCGGGTCATGTCTACATAGTTCTCGAACCCGCAGGGTCTGCACACTTAAGGTTCGACGTTGTTTTATGCGTATTTGAGTTATATGGTTGGTTACCGAATGTTGTTCGGAGTCTCGGATGAGATCACGGACGTCACGAGGGTTTCCAGAATGGTCCGGAAACGAAGATTGATATATATGATGACCTCATTTGATTACCGGAAGGTTTTCGGAGTTACCGGGAATGTACCGGGAATGACGAATGGGTTCCGGGAGTTCACCGGGGGGGGGGGGCAACCCACCCCGGGGAAGCCCATAGGCCTTGAGGGTGGCGCACCAGCCCTTAGTGGGCTGGTGGGACAGCCCAAAAGGGCCCTATGCGCCTAGGAAAGAAAATCAAAGAGAAAAGAAAAAAAAGGGGAGGTGGGAAGGGCAGGAAGGACTCCCACCCACCAAACCAAGTCCAACTTGGTTTGGGGGGGGGGAGCCTTCCCCCCTTGGCTCGGCCGACCCCCTTGGGGCTCCTTGAGCCCCAAGGCAAGGTCCCCTCCCTCCCACCTATATATACGGAGGTTTTAGGGCTGATTTGAGACGACTTTTCCACGGCAGCCCGACCACATACCTCCACGGTTTTTCCTCTAGATCGCGTTTCTGCGGAGCTCGGGCGGAGCCCTGCTGAGACAAGATCATCACCAACCTTCGGAGCGCCGTCACGCTGCCGGAGAACTCTTCTACCTCTCCGTCTCTTTTGCTGGATCAAGAAGGCCGAGATCATCTTCGAGCTGTACGTGTTCTGAACGCGGAGGTGCCGTTCGTTCGGTACTAGATCGTGGGACTGATCGCGGGATTGTTCGCGGGGCGGATCGAGGGACGTGAGGACGTTCCACTACATCAACCGCGTTCACTAATGCTTCTGCTGTACGATCTACAAGGGTACGTAGATCACTCATCCCCTCTCGTAGATGGACATCACCATGATAGGTCTTCGTGCGCGTAGGAAATTTTTTGTTTCCCATGCGACGTTCCCCAACAGTGGCATTATGAGCTAGGTTCATGCGTAGATGTCTTCTCGAGTAGAACACAAAAGTTTTTTTGGGCGGTGATGTGCGTTTTGCTGCCCTCCTTAGTCTTTTCTTGATTCCGCGGTATTGTTGGATTGAAGCGGCTTGGACCGACATTACTCGTACGCTTACGAGAGACTGGTTTCATCGCTACGAGTAACCCCGTTGCTCAAAGATGACTGGCAAGTGTCGGTTTCTCCAACTTTAGTTGAATCGGATTTGACCGAGGAGGTCCTTGGATGAGGTTAAATAGCAACTCATATATCTCCGTTGTGGTGTTTGCGTAAGTAAGATGCGATCCTACTAGTTACCCGTGGTCACCGCGTAAACACATGCAACAACAAAATTAGAGGACGTCTAACTTGTTTTTGCAGGGTATGCTTGTGATGTGATATGGCCTACGATGTGATGTGATATATAGGATGTATGAGATGATCATGTTGTAATAGATAATATCGACTTGCACGTCGATGGTACGGCAACCGGCAGGAGCCATAGGGTTGTCTTTATACTAATGTTTGTGCTTGCAGATGCGTTTACTATTTTGCTAGGATGTAGCTTTAGTAGTAATAGCATGAGTAGCACGACAACCTCGACGGCAACACGTTGATGGAGATCATGGTGTGGCGCCGGTGACAAGAAGATCGTGCCGGTGCTTTGGCGATGGAGATCAAGAAGCACGTGATGATGGCCATATCATGTCAATTATGAATTGCATGTGATGTTAATCCTTTTATGCACCTTATTTTTCTTAGAACGACGGTAGCATTATGAGGTGATCTCTCACTAAAATTTCAAGAAGAAATTGTGTTCTCCCCGACTGTGCACCGTTGCTACAGTTCGTCGTTTCGAGACACCACGTGATGATCGGGTGTGATAGACTCAACGTTCACATACAATGGGTGCAAAACAGTTGCGCACGCGGAACACTCGGGTTAAGCTTGACGAGCCTAGCATGTGCAGACATGGCCTCGGAACACATGAGACCGAAAGGTCGATCATGAATCATATAGATGATATGATTAGCATAGGGATGCTTACCACTGAAACTATACTCAACTCACGTGATGATCGGACTTGAGCTAGTGTAAGTGGATCATGAACCACTCAAATGACTAGAGAGATGTACTTTTTGAGTGGGAGTTTAGCGTATAATTTTGATTAAGTTAAACTCTAATTATCTTGAACATAGTCTAAAGTCCACTTTGAATATATTTGTGTTGTAGATCATGGCTCACGCGACAGTCACCCTGAATTTTAATACGTTCCTAGAGAAAGCTAAGTTGAAAGATGATGGAAGCAACTTTGTAGACTGGGCTCGTAATCTTAAGCTAATCTTACAAGATGGGAAGAAGGATTATGTCCATAATGCTGCGCTAGGAGATGAACCACCCACTACGGCTGATCAGGATGTTAAGAACGCTTGGTTAGCACGTAAGGAGGACTACTCAGTAGTTCAATGTGCAGTCTTGTATGGCTTAGAACCGGGACTTGAACGTCGCTTTGAGCGTCATGGAGCATCTGAGATGTTCCAGGAGTTGAAGTTTATCTTTCAGAAGAACGCCCGGATCGAGAGGTATGAGACCTCCGATAAATTCTATGCTTGCAAGATGGAGGAAAACTCGTGTGTCAGTGAACATGTGCTCAAAATGTCTGGGTACTCAAACCGTCTAGCTGAGCTGGGGATTGAACTCCCGCAAGAGGCTATCACTGACAGAATCCTTCAATCACTGCCGCCAAGCTATAAAGGCTTTCTGTTGAACTACAACATGCAAGGGATGAACAAGTCTCCCGGCGAGTTGTTTGCGATGCTGAAAGTCGCAGAGTCTGAACTCCGTAAAGAGCATCAAGTGTTGATGGTGAATAAGACCACTAGTTTCAAGAGAAACGGCAAAGGCAAGAAGGGTAATTCAAAGAAGAGCGGCAAGCCTGTTGCCAATCCGATGAAGAAACGCAAAGCTGGACCTAAGCCTGAAACAGAGTGTTACTATTGCAAGGGTATGGGTCACTGGAAGCGCAATTGCCCCAAGTATCTGGCAGATAAGAAGGCGGCCAAAGAAAAATCAGGTATATTTGATATACAAGTTATTGATGTGTACTTAGCCGGCTCTCGTAGTAGTGCCTGGGTATTCGATACCGGTTCTGTTGCTCATATTTGCAACTCGAAACAGGAACTGCGGAATAGACGAAGGCTGGCGAAAGATGAAGTGACGATGCGCGTAGGAAATGGTTCCAAGGTTGATGCAATCGCCGTCGGCACAGTTTCGCTTCAGTTACCATCAGGATTAGTGATGAACTTAAATCATTGTTATTTAGTGCCTGCGTTGAGCATGAACATTATATCTGGATCTTGTTTATTGCGAGACGGTTACTCTTTTAAGTCAGAGAATAATGGTTGTTCTATTTCTATGAGTAACATCTTTTATGGTCATGCACCCAATGTGAGAGGATTGTTCATATTGAATCTTGATAGCAATACACACATACATAACGTTGAGACCAAAAGAGTTAGAGTTAACAATGATAGCGCCATATTTTTGTGGCATTGCCGCTTAGGTCATATTGGTGTAAAGCGCATGAAGAAACTCCATGCTGATGGACTTTTGGAGTCACTTGACTTTGATTCACTTGACACGTGCGAACCATGCCTCATGGGCAAGATGACTAAGACTCCGTTCTCCGGAACAATGGAGCGTGCAAGTGACTTGTTGGAAATCATACATACAGATGTGTGTGGTCCGATGAGCGTGGAGGCACGCGGCGGATATCGTTATTTTCTCGCCTTCACTGACGATTTGAGTAGATATGGTTATGTCTACTTGATGAAGCACAAGTCTGAAACATTTGAAAAGTTCAAGCAATTTCAGAGTGAAGTTGAAAATCATCGTAACAAGAAGATCAAGTTCCTACGGTCTGATCGTGGGGGTGAATATCTAAGTTTCGAGTTTGGTGCTCACTTAAGACAATGTGGAATTGTTTCACAGTTAACACCGCCTGGAACACCACAGCGTAATGGTGTGTCCGAACATCGTAATCGTACTTTATTAGAGATGGTGCGATCTATGATGTCTCTTACCGATTTGCCGTTATCGTTTTGGGGCTATGCATTAGAAACAGCTGCATTCACTTTAAATAGGGCACCATCAAAATCCGTTGAGACGACACCATACGAACTGTGGTATGGCAAAAGGCCAAATTTGTCGTTTCTTAAAGTTTGGGGATGTGATGCTTATGTCAAAAAGCTTCAGCCTGAAAAGCTGTAACCCAAAGCGGAAAAATGCGTCTTCATAGGTTACCCAAAAGAGACAGTTGGGTACACCTTCTATCTCAAATCCGAGGGCAAAGTGTTTGTTGCTAAAAACGGAGCTTTTCTCGAGAAGGAGTTTCTCTCGAGAGAATTGAGTGGGAGGAAGATAGAACTTGACGAGGTTGTCGAACCTCTCATCCCTCTAGATGGTGGCACGGGGCAAGGGGAAACCTCTGTCGTTGCGATGCCGGCTGAGGAGGAAGTTAATGATGATGATCATGAAACTCCGGTTCAAGTTTCTGTCGAACCACGCAGGTCGACGAGACCACGTGCTGCTCCAGAGTGGTACGGTAATCCCGTCTTGTCAATCATGTTGTTGGACAACAATGAACCTGCAAATTATGAAGAAGCAATGGTGGGCCCGGATTCCAACAAATGGCTAGAAGCCATGAAGTCCGAGATAGGATCCATGCATGAGAACAAAGTGTGGACTTTGGAGGTACTGCCTGAGGGCCGCAAGGCTATCCAGAACAAATGGATCTTTAAGAGGAAGACGGACGCTGACGGCAATGTGACCGTTTATAAAACTCGACTTGTGGCAAAGGGTTTTTCGCAAGTTCAAGGAGTTGACTACGATGAGACATTCTCACCCGTAGCGATGCTTAAGTCCGTCAGAATCACGTTAGCAATAGCTGCATTTTTCGATTATGAAATCTGGCAGATGGATGTCAAAACGGCATTCCTTAACGGTTTCCTTAAGGAAGAATTTTATATGATACAACCCGAAGGTTTTGTCGATCCTAAGAATGCTAACAAGGTGTGCAGGCTCCAGCGATCCATTTATGGAATGGTGCAAGCATCTCGGAGTTGGAACAAACGCTTTGATGAGGTGATCAAAGCATTTGGGTTTATACAAGTGGTTGGAGAATCTTGTATTTACAAGAAAGTGAGTGGGAGCTCTGTGGCGTTTCTAATATTATATGTGGATGACATATTGCTAATTGGAAACAACGTAGAGTTTTTGGAGAGCATAAAGGATTACTTGAATAAAAGTTTCTCTATGAAGGACCTAGGAGAAGCTGCTTACAATCTAGGCATTAAGATCTATAGGGATAGATCAAAACGCCTGATAGGACTTTCACAAAGCACATACCTTGATAAAGTTTTGAAAAGGTTCAAAATGGAACAGTCCAAGAAGGGGTTCTTGCCAGTTTTACAAGGTACGAGATTGAGTAAGACTCAGTGCCCAGCAACTGATGAAGATAGAGAGCATATGCGCTCCGTCCCCTATGCTTCAGCCATAGGTTCTATCATGTATGCAATGTTGTGCACTAGACCGGATGTTAGCCTGGCCATAAGTATGGCAGGTAGGTTCCAGAGTAATCCAGGAGTGGATCACTGGACAGCGGTCAAGAATATCCTGAAGTACTTGAAAAGGACTAAGGAGATGTTTCTCGTGTATGGAGGTGACGTAGAGCTCGCCGTAAAAGGTTACGTCGATGCAAGCTTTGACACAGATCCGGACGACTCTAAGTCGCAAACCGGATACGTATTTATTCTTAATGGGGTTGCGGTAAGCTGGTGCAGTTCCAAGCAAAGCGTCATAGCAGATTCTACATGTGAAGCGGAGTACATGGCTGCCTCGGAGGCGGCTAAGGAGGGTGTCTGGATGAAGCAGTTCATGACGGATCTTGGAGTGGTGCCAAGCGCACTGAATCCAATAACCTTGTTCTGTGACAACATGGGTGCCATTGCCTTAGCAAAGGAACCACGGTTTCACAAGAAGACCAGACACATCAAACGACGCTTCAACCTCATCCGCGACTACGTCAAGGGAGAGGACGTAAATATATGCAAAGTGCACACGGATCTGAATGTAACAGACCCGCTGACTAAACCTCTTCCACGGCCAAAGCATAATCAACACCAGAACTGTATGGGTGTTAGATTTATTACAATGTAATTCGCATGATGATGTGAGGGCTAGATTATTGACTCTAGTGCAAGTGGGGGACTGTTGGAATTATGCCCTAGAGGCAATAATAAATAAAGTTATTATTATAATTCATGTATCAAGATAATCATTTATTATCCATGCTATAATTGTATTGAATGAAGACTCATTTACATGTGTGGATACATAGACAAAACACCGTCCCTAGCAAGCCTCTAGTTGGCTAGCCAGTTGATCAAAGATAGTCAGTGTCTTCTGATTATGAAGAAGGTGTTGTTGCTTGATAACTGGATCACGTCATTAGGAGAATCACGTGATGGACTAGACCCAAACTAATAGACGTAGCATGTTGATCGTGTCATTTTGTTGCTACTGTTTTCTACGTGTCAAGTATTTATTCCTATGACCATGAGATCATATAACTCACTGACACCGGAGGAATGCTTTGTGTGTATCAAACGTTGCAACGTAACTGAGTGACTATAAAGATGCTCTACAGGTATCTCCGAAGGTGTTAGTTGAGTTAGTATGGATCAAGACTGGGATTTGTCACTCCGTGTGACGGAGAGGTATCTCGGGGCCCACTCGGTAATACAACATCACACACAAGCCTTGCAAGCAATGTAACTTAGTGTAAGTTGCGGGATCTTGTATTACGGAACGAGTAAAGAGACTTGCCGGTAAACGAGATTGAAATAGGTATACGGATACTGACGATTGAATCTTGGGCAAGTAACATACCGAAGGACAAAGGGAATGACATACGGGATTATATGAATCCTTGGCACTAAGGTTCAAACGATAAGATCTTCGTAGAATATGTAGGATCCAATATGGGCATCCAGGTCCCGCTATTGGATATTGACCGAGGAGTCTCTCGGGTCATGTCTACATAGTTCTCGAACCCGCAGGGTCTGCGCACTTAAGGTTCGACGTTGTTTTATGCGTATTTGAGTTATATGGTTGGTTACCGAATGTTGTTCGGAGTCCCGGATGAGATCACGGATGTCACGAGGGTTTCCGGAATGGTCCGGAAACGAAGATTGATATATAGGATGACCTCATTTGATTACCGGAAGGTTTTCGGAGTTACCGGGAATGTATCGGGAATGACGAATGGGTTCCGGGAGTTCACCGGGGGGGGGGGCAACCCACCCCGGGGAAGCCCATAGGCCTTGAGGGTGGCGCACCAGACCTTAGTGGGCTGGTGGGACAGCCCAAAAGGGCCCTATGCGCCTAGGAAAGAAAATCAAAGAGAAAAGAAAAAAAAGGGGAGGTGGGAAGGGAAGGAAGGACTCCCACTCACCAAACCAAGTCCAACTCGGTTTGGCGGGGGGGAGCCTTCCCCCCTTGGCTCGGACGACCCCCTTGGGGCTCCTTGAGCCCCAAGGCAAGGTCCCCTCCCTCCCACCTATATATACGGAGGTTTTAGGGCTGATTTGAGACGACTTTTCCACGGCAGCCCGACCACATACCTCCACGGTTTTTCCTCTAGATCGCGTTTCTGCGGAGCTCGGGCGGAGCCCTGCTGAGACAAGATCATCACCAACCTCCGGAGCGCCGTCACGCTGCCGGAGAACTCTTCTACCTCTCCGTCTCTCTTGCTGGATCAAGAAGGCCAGATCATCGTCGAGCTGTACATGTACTGAACGCGGAGGTGCCGTTCGTTCGGTACTAGATCGTGGGACTGATCGCGGGATTGTTCGCGGGGCGGATCGAGGGATGTGAGGACATTCCACTACATCAACCGCGCTCACTAACGCTTCTGCTGTATGATCTACAAGGGTACGTAGATCACTCATCCCCTCTCTTAGATGGACATCACCATGATAGGTCTTCGTGCGCGTAGGAAATTTTTTGTTTCCCATGCGACGTTCCCCAACATCCTACTAATCCCTTAGAGCAATACTTGCTTGAGCATGAAAATGATATGCATATGGATGAAAGGGATGAAATAGATAGAGTTGTCTTAGAACAATATCCTATCCTTAAGAATAATTTGCCTGTTGAACTGCTTGGGGATCCACCCCCACCAAAGGGTGATCCTATGTTCGAGCTTAAACAATTGCCAGATACTCTTAAGTATGCTTATCTTGATGAAAAAGAGATATATCCTGTCATAATTTGTGCTAGCCTTTCAGAGCATGAAGAAAAGAAGTTACTAAAAACTCTGAGGAAGCACCGTGCTGCTATTGGATATACTCTTGATGATCTTAAGGGCATTAGTCCCACTCTATGCCAGCACAAGATTAAAACTGATCCTGATTCCAAACCAGTTGTTGATCATCAAAGGAGATTAAGTCCTAAGATGAAAGAGGTAGTAATAAAAGAAATACTAAAGCTCCTGGAAGCAGCTATTATCTATCCTGTTGCTCATAGTGATTGGGTGAGTCCGGTGCATTGCGTCCCCAAGAAGGGAGGCATTACCGTTGTCCCTAATGATAAAGATGAATTGATCCCACGGAGGATTATTACTGGCTATAGGATGGTGATCGATTTTAGGAAATTGAATAAAGCCACTAGGAAAGATCATTACCCTTTGCCTTTTATCGACCAAATGCTAGAAAGACTGTCTAAACACACACACTTCTTCTTTCTAGACGGTTATTCTGGTTTCTCCCAAATACCAGTTGCACAAGCTGATCAGGAGAAAACCACTTTCACCTGCCCTTTCAGTACCTTTGCTTATAGACGTATGCCTTTTGGCTTATGTAATGCACCTGCCACCTTTCAAAGATGTATGATGGCTATATACTCAGACTTTTGTGAAAAGATTGTTGAGGTTTTCATGGATGACTTCTCCATTTACGGGTCTTCTTTTGATGATTGCCTCAGCAGCCTTGATCGGGTCTTGCAGAAATGTAAAGACACCAATATTGTCTTGAATTGGGAGAAGTGCCACTTTATGGTTAATGAAGGTGTCGTCTTAGGACATAAAATTTCTGAAAGAGGTATTTAAGTAGATAAGGCTAAGGTTGATGCAATCGAGAAAATGCCATACCCCACAGATATCAAAGGTATAAGAAGTTTCCTTGGTCATGTTGGTTTCTATAGGAGGTTCATTAAAGACTTGTCTAAGATTTCTATGCCTCTTACTAATCTCTTGCAAAAGGATATTCCTTTTTTTTGACGATGATTGTGAGGAAGCCTTCGAAATACTTAAGAAGGCTTTGATAACTTCACCTATTGTTCAACCACCTGATTGGAACTTACCTTTTGAAATCATGTGTGATGCTAGTGATTATGCTGTTGGTGCTGTCCTAGGGCAAAGAGTTGATAAGAAGTTGAATGTTATTCACTATGCTAGTAAAACTCTAGACAGTGCCCAAAGAAACTATGATACTACGAAGAGGAATTTTTAGCAGTCGTGTTTGCATGTGAAAAGTTCAGGTCTTACATAGTTGATTCCAAAGTCACTATTCACACTGATCATGCTGCTATTAAGTACCTCATGGAGAAGAAAGACACTAAACCTAGATTTATCACATGGGTTCTCTTGCTACAAGAATTTGATCTGCACGTTGTTGACAGAAAAGGTGATGATAACCCAGTAGCGGATAACTTGTCTAGGTTGGAGAACGTTCTTGATGACCCACAACCTATTGATGATAGCTTTCCCGATGAGAAACTGAATGTCATCAATGCTTCACGTAGTGCACCGTGGTATGCTGATTATGCAAACTATATCGTTGCCAAATATATACCACCTAGTTTCACATACCAGCAAAAGAAGAAATTCTTCTTTGACTTGAGACATTACTTTTGGGATGATCCTCACCTTTATAAGGAAGGAGTAGATGGTGTTATTAGATGTTGTGTACCTGAACATGAACAGGGACAGATCCTACAGAAGTGTCACTTCAAGGCCTACGGAGGACACCATGCAGGAGATAGAACTGCACACAAGGTATTGCAATCAGGTTTCTATTGGCCCACTCTCTTCAAGGATGCCCGTAAGTCTGTATTGTCTTGTGACGTATGTCAAAGAATAGGCAATATTAGTAAATGTCAGGAAATGCCTATGAATTATTGACTTGTCATTGAACCATTTGATGTTTGGGGCTTTGATTATATGGGACCTTTTCCAAAATCTAACGGGTATACTCATATCCTAGTTGCTGTTGATTACGTCACTAAGTGGGTAGAAGCTATCCCCACTAGTAGTGCTGATCACAACACCTCTATCAGGATGCTTAAAGAAGTTATTTTCCCTAGATTTGGAGTCCCTAGATATCTAATGACCGACGGTGGTTCACATTTCATTCATGGTGCTTTCTGTAAAATACTTGCTAAGTACGATGTCAACCATAGAATTGCGTCTCCCTATCATCCTCAGTCCAGTGGTCAAGTAGAGCTAAGCAATAGAGAGATTAAACTAACTCTGCAAAAGATTGTCAACGGGTCTAGAAAGAATTGGTCTAAGAAGCTCGATGATGCATTGTGGGCTTATAGAACTGCCTATAAGAATCCCATGGGCATGTCTCCGTACAAAATGGTGTACGGTAAAGCATGTCATTTACCTCTCGAGCTAGAACATAAGGCTTATTAGGCAATCAAAGAGCTCAACTTTGATTTCAAACTTGCTGGTGAGAAGAGGTTATTTCATATTAGCTCGCTTGATGAATGGAGAACTCATGCATACGAGAATGTCAAGTTGTTCAAAGAAAAGGTTAAGAGGTGGCACGATAAAAGGATACAAAAACGTGAGTTCAATGTAGGTGATTATGTCTTGCTATATAATTCTCGTTTAAGATTTTTTGCAGGCAAGCTTCTCTCTAAATGGGAAGGTCCCCATATTGTTGAGGAAGTATATCGTTCCGGTGCTATCAAGATCAACAACACGAAAGGTAATTGTCCGAGAGTGGTAAATGGGCAGAGAATCAAGCATTATATCTCAGGTACTCCCATAAATGTTGAAAGCAATATTATCAATACCATAACTCCGGAAGAATACCTAAGGGATATTTATCAACCTGTTTCAGACTCGGAAAACGAAGAGGTATATGATTCGGTAAGAAAATAGACTCCAAAACGTTTTCAGTTGAATTTTTTCTCCGTTTTGGAATTTTTGAAAAAAATAGAAAAATTGGAAGTAATCCGGAAAGCGCGCGAGGAGGCGACAAGCGTGCCAGGCGCGGGCCCACCCCTGGCCTCGCCTGGGGGGCTTGTGGCCACCTCGTGTGCTTCCCGGACTCTGTTTTCTTGCGGGGTACTCCTTCTGGTATGAAAACAATCATTATATATTCTCCCGAAAGGTCTGACTCTCGTATCACGCAGATTTCCTGTGTTTTCGTTTCGAGCCTATTTCTGTTGCAGATCTAGATTTCCATGACGTCCCCAAAAGCTCCGAAGGACAAGATCTTCGAGAAGGTCATCAATCCCTACTTCACGGGAGTGCTGCAACACCCTCAATCTATGGGGATGCATGAGGGGATGTTGCACATCCGTGATGTTGAGGGGCCCAAGAAGACCGGAAGCATGGATGCGAGACTCGAAGCAATCGAGCAACAGGTCTTCAAGTGCCAAGGGATGGTGGAGCGTGGACTCAACGCCAACCACATGATGATCACGGAGTTCACCAACAAGCCCATGATCGATGCCAATGATATTGGAAAGCACCTCTCCAGGCTCTATGACAGGATTGATCACCTCCAGGCCCAGATCTATGACCTGCAGAACCAAAACTGTGAGTATGAGTATAGATTTAAATCAATACGGTTGGCTGCAGATTTGATGATTCTGGATACTCGTTCATCTTTCCATGATGGATCACCTATGCCTTGGAAGACGGAGGATCAAACCCATGTTGCAACAACTCCACCACCATCACCTCCAAAGGAAGACAACTAAGCATGGGTATGGGCAATCCCCTTGGCTGGTGCCAAGCTTGGGGGAGTTGCCCCGGTATCGTATCACCATCACATCTTTTGCTTTTACCTTTGTTTTAGTTTGTTCCTTTTCAGTTTTCTCTTTTTTAGTAGAATAAAAGTCTTAGTGTTTTAGGCTTGAGTTTTGCTTTGTGTCACCCCCGATGTATTCGAGCTCGTGAGCCATATAATAAAGAGTGTCTTAGTTAAGGGTTTTGTCTCTTGTCATGATCAAAAGAGCGAGAAAAGAACAAAAGCATGAAATATCATGTAATGATCTTATGGGAAGTGATGGCTGCACATATAAAAAGAATGATGATTGAAACTTGTTGAGGGTAGACAAACGTAGACCTTGGTCATTGTTGCCACTAATAGGAAGTGATAAAGAAGGAGAGGTTCACATATAAATATATCATCTTTGAAACCATCTATGATTGTGAACACTCACTAAACTATTACATGCCTAGAAGTAGATGTTGGACAAGGAAGACAACATAATGAATTGTGTTTGCTTGGTTCCGAACAATGTTATATGATTAGAGATCCCTTATCATGTGATGATTGCTACCACCTCATATTAGCACAACTCCCGCACCAAGTAGAGATACTACTTGTGCATCCATAAAACTTCAACCCAGTTTTGCCATGAGAGTCCACCATACCTACCTATGGATTGAATAAGATCCCTCAAGTAAGTTGTCATCGGTGCAAGCAATAAAAATTGCTCCCTAATATGTATGATCTATTAGTGTGTGGAAAATAAGCTTTGTACGAACCTGTGATGAGGAAGGCATAAAAGCGACAGAGTGCATAATAAAGTTCTTTATCACAGGAGGCAATATAAAGTGACGTTCCTCCACACTAAGAGGACACGCATCCAAACCTCAAAAGCGCGTGACAACCTCGGCTTCCCTCTGCGAAGGGCCTATCTTGTACCTTTACCTTTTTCCCTTGAAAGAGTCATGGTGTTCCTTACCAATTCATTATTTCGCCTTTATCTTGGCTAACGTCATATGCTAGGGAAAGATCTATATTCATATGTCAACTTGGAAGTAAGTATTCATGAATTATTATTGTTAACTTTACCCTTGAGGTAAGCAGTTGGGAGGCAAAACTATAAGCCCCTATCTTTCTCTGTGTCCAGCTGAAACTTTGATCTCCTGAGTACCACGTGAGTTGTAGCAATTGTAGAAGGCGAAAAGATGATTGAGTATGTGGATTTGCTTTACAAGCTCTTATTTGACTCTTTCTGATGTTGTGATAAATTGCAATTGTTTCAATGACTAAAGGCTATCGGTTGTTACTTCTCGGTAAGGTTCTTGATCCATGCTTTACTTTGTGAAGGAATTGTTACTTTAGCATGAGAGATTATACGTTGGTATTGCTGTTCTGATCATGATCATGATGCCTGCCTGTTCATATCTTGTTTTGTCAACACCTCTCTCCCTAAACATGTGGGCATGTTTATTGATCTAGGCTTTCGCTTGAGGACAAGCGAGGTCTAAGCTTGGGGGAGTTGATACGTCCATTTTGCATCATGCTTTCATGTTGATATTTATCGCTTCTTGGACTGTTATTTCACTTCACGGTACAATACTTATGCCTTTTCTCTCTTATTTTGCAAGGTTTACATGAAGAGGGAGAATGCCGACAGCTGGAATTCTGGCCTGAAAAAGGAGCAAGTTCGAGATGCCTATTCTGCGCAACTCCAAAAGCCGTGAAAATCAACGTGAATTTTTTTGGGATTTATAAAAAATACTGGGCCGAAGAAGTGCCCCAGGGGCGCCAACCGGTGGCCACAAGCCTGCTAGGCAGGACCACTGCTACTGCGACAGCAGACGTTCCCTGGTACGGCGCCAGGAATCCTGCTGCAGCGGCTACCACTTAGGGACTTCCTAGGTAAATATGCAAAGGATTACCCCGTGGCCTTGGAGCCTTGCGTTGGTGTTACCTCGAAGCGGAAAGGGTGATGTAGCACAACGGCGGTAAGTATTTCCCTCAGTTTTGAGAATCAAGGTAACGATCCAGTGAAGGAGTATCACAAGTGCCTGCACAAACACAAAGAGCTTGCTCCCAACGCTGTGAAGGGGTTGTCAATCCCTTGTAGATTGTTTGCCAAGTGAGAACTGAAAGCAACAAAGTAACAAAGCAAAGTTAAAGCGGAGGTGTAAACGATAGGTGTGAATAGACCCGGGGGCCGTAGTATTCACTAGTGGCTTCTCTCATGAAAGCAAATAGACGATGGGTGAACAAATTACTGTCAAGCAATTGATAGAACCGCGCAAAGTCGTGACGATATCTATGGTAATGATTATATCTATAGGCATCATGTCCAAAACAAGTAGACCGATACTTTCTGCATCTACTACTATTAATCCACACGTCGACCGCTATCCAGCATGCATCTAGTGTATTAAGTCCAAAAGAACAGAGTAATGCCTTAAGCAAGATGACATGATGTAGATGGACAATCTCATATCTACGATAGAGCCCATCTTGTTACCCTTGATGGCAACTACACGATGTGTGCCTTGCTGCCCCTACTGTCACTAGAAAGGTCACCACACGGTAAGAACCCAAAACCAAGCACTTCTCCCATTGCAAGAATCATAGATCTAGTTGGCCAAACAAAACCCAAGACTCGGAGAGACTTACAAGGATATCAAATCATGCATAAAAGAAATCAGCAAAGACTCAAATATATATCATAGATAATCTGATCACAAATCCACAATTCATCGGATCTCGACAAACACACCGCTAAAGAAGATTACATCAGATGGATCTCCATGAAGATCATGGAGAACTTTGTATTGAAGATCCAAGAGAGAGAAGAAGCCATCTAGCTACTAACTACAAACCCGTAGGTCTGAAGTGAACTACTCATAAGTCATTGTAGGGGCGATGATGTTGATGAAGAAGCCCTCTAACTCCAAAGTCCCCTCCGGCAGGGCATCGGGAAGGGTCTCCAGTTGAGATCTCGTGGAAACAGGAACTTGCGGCGGCGAAACTCCCGATCTAGGTTTCTTTGTGGAGGTTTTTGAATTTATAGGACCATATGGCAGTGGAGTTGCATCAAGTGGGCCCACGAGAGGCCCACAAGCTTGATTGGTGCGACCTAGGGGGGTGGCGACAGGGCTTGTGGCGCCCTCGTGCCCCCCCTCCGGTATCTTTTTCTTCCGGTATTTTTGATATTTTCCATAAAAAATCATCGCGAAAGAATTATTCCGTTTGGACTCCGTTCCAAAATCAGATCTGAAAAGAGTCAAAAACACAGAAAAAACAAGAACTGGCGCTTGGCACTGAGTTAATAAGTTAGTCCCAAAAAAAGATATAAAAGGTAAACAAAAACATCCAAAGTTGACAAGATAACAGAGTGAAACCATCAAAAATTATAGATACGTCTGAGACGTATCAAGCATCCCCAAGCTTAACTCCTGCTCGTCCTCGAGTAGGGAAGTGATAAAGAATTAATTTTTGATGCTTTCATGCTACCTAGCATAGATTTCCTTTGTAACTCCTCTTATGTGACGTGAATGTTCAGATCCATTAGATTCAAAACAATAGTTTGCTATTGATGTGGAAACAATAATACTTCAAGCGAACTAGCAAGGTAATCATGAACTTTCAAAACAACAAGGCCAAAAGAAAGTTATCCCTACAAAATCATATAGTCTGGCTATGCTCTATCATCATTGCACAACTAATTTAAATCATGCGCAACCCCAGTATTGGCCAAGTAATTGTTTTCACACCTTTACTTTCTCAAACTCTTTCAACTCTCACACAATACATGAGCGTGAGCCATGGTTTTAGAACTATAAGTGGCGTGAAGTGTGGTGGAGGTTGCAAGACAAACAAGGAGAAGATTTTCACATTAACTAGGCATATCAATAAGCTATGGAGATGCTCATCAATAGATATCAATGTGAATGAGTAGGAATTGCCATACAAATGATGCACTAGATCTAAGAGTATGTGAAAGCTCTTAAAGAAAACTAGTGGGTGTGCATCCAACTTGCTTGCTCACGAAGACCTAAGGCAAATTTGAGGAAGCCTATCATTGGAATATACAAGCCAAGTTATATAATGAAAATTTCCCACTAGATATATGGTGGTGAAAAAATGAGAGACTCTCAATCATGAAGATCATGGTGCTCAATATGCACAAGTGTGGAAAAGTGGTAGCATTGTCCCTTCTCTCTTTTTCTCTTTTTTTGGATGGGCTCTTTGGCCTCTTTTTTTTGGTGGGCATCTTTGGCCTCTTTTATTTCCTCACATGGGCAATGCTCCATCAATGATGATCATCACACTTACAACTCAAAACTTAGAGCAATGATGACTCTATATGGAATGCCTTCGGTAGTGTACCGTGACAATGATCTAGCATGGCATAGACACAAATGGGAACATCATGCTAGCTATCTTACGATCATGCAATGGCAATGTAGACATGGTGGCACATGTCATGGTGGTAGTTGCATGGCAATATATCTCGGAATGACTTTGAAAAAGCCATAGTAGGTAGGTATGGTGGCTGTTTTGAGGGAGGCTAATGGTGGGTGTTGTGCAGCAGCGAAAGTTGCACGGCACTAAAGAAGATAGTGATGGTGGTAGGTGAAATTGCATATAAACCATGGACTCAACATTAGTCATGAAGAACTCATATACTTGTTGCAAAAGTTTTATTAGTAATCGAAACAAAGCATTCAGCACATACTCCTAGGGGAAGGGTTGGTAGGTATAAACAATCGTGCGATCCCGACCGCCACACAAAGGATGACAATCAATAAACTAATCATGCTCAGACTTCATCACATAGCGGCTCACCATACGTGCATGCTACGGGAATCACTAACTTTAACACAAGTATTTCTAGATCCACAACATCTTACTAGCATAACTTCAATATTACCATAACCAAAACTCAAAACTAGTTGAGATGAATCAAACTTCTCTAACTATTCAATGCACATGAAGGTGGAAGTTTTCGTATCCCTTTGGATAACTACCACTTTTGAGACTACTTTCAAAGCATAGATCAACTACCAAGCCACGCACTTCCGTGCTCTAAAAGATATAAGTGAAGCACACAGAGCAAAATCAACTAGCTCAAAAGATATAAGTGAAGCACATGTGAGCTGAATTGTCTACCAAAGGATATAAGTGAAGCTCGACAAAATCACGGTGAGTGCATGTCTCTCTCTCTCTAGGTGTGCAGCAAGGATGATTGTGACACAACAAAAATAAAAGACTCTTGCGATACAAGACGCTCCAAGCAAAAACACATAACATGTGGTGAATAAAAATATAGCCCCAAGTAACGTTACCGATGGATTGAAGACGAGAGAGGGGATTCCTTCCTGGGGCATCCCCAAGCTTAAGCTTTTACGGCATCCTTGAATCTCTTGGGGTGCCTTGGGCATCCCCAAGCTTGAAATCTTGCCACTCTTTATCTTGTTGTCCATAAGAACTTCACCCAAAACTTGAAAACTTCACAACACGAAACTTAAACAGAAACTCATGATAACATTAGTATAAGAAAGAAACCACCACTTCCTTAGGTACTGTAGCAAACTTAAATTTTCCTTATTCTGATGTTGGGTTACTGTATTTTCAATCTTCCATGGCTAATACCCCCCGATACTATCCATAGTTTCATCAAAATAAGCAACCAACACAACAAAAACAAAATCTGTTAACAGGAGACTAGTCTGTAGCAATCTGTATACTTCGTATACTTCTGGTACTTCAAAAATTCTGAAAAGTTATGACAGTCTGAAGAATTTTGTAGCAATCAGCAGAAAAAATAATCAACTCAAAAGCTCTTACAGAAAAAAATTTAAAATTCTTTTCGTGAGCAGAAAGTTTCTGTCTTTTCCAGCATGACCAAACGATCATCCCCAAGACTAATCATAACGGTTTTGCTTGGCACAAACGCAAAAAGAGACACAAAAAACACAATCATAACAGAATTATGAAAGTGTGAAAAACACAAAACAGAAAGAAAAAGGATAGATGCCTCGGGTTGCCTCCCAACAAGCGCTATTGTTTAACGCCCTTTAGCTAGGCATAAGGCAAACATATCTAAATCTAACATACTTCCTATGCATAGGCATTTTATAGGGAAACAAATTGGCAAGACAACCAATAGTTACCAAATGCAAGGAAGAAGAAATAGACAATACCAATCTCAACATAACGAGAGGTAATTTGGTAACTTGAAAGTTTCTACCAAAATATTTTCCTCTCTCATAGCAATTACATGTGGGATCATATTCAAATTCAACAATGTAACTATCACATAGGATATTCTTTTCATGACCCACATGCATGCAAAGTTGACGCTCTTCAAAAATAGTGGGATTATCATCTAAAGTATGACTTCTCCAAACCCACTTTCAATAATATTGCAAATATCATATTCATCTTGAGGCTTGAACAAATTTTCAAGATCAAAAGAAAAATCATCACCCCAATCATGATCTTTGCAATAAGTAGTGGTCATAGCAAGACTAGCATCCCCAAGCTTAGGGTTTGCATAATTTTAGCATGATTGTCACTAATAGGATTTATAGTGAAACCATTGCAATCATCCTTTTCATTCAAGGAGCCCTCGTGAATCACTTGATAAGTTTCTTCATCACGATTTTCAGATTCACGCATCTCAAACAAAACTCCATAAAGATAGTCAAGTGCACACAATTCACTAGCAATTGGTTCCACATAAGTGGATCTCTTAATGAGATTAGCAAGTGGATGAGGATCCATATCACTAGATTTTCAGCAAGCGAAGATGCAAGCATATTGAAGGCACATGACACACAAGCGAACAGAAAGAAAGCGAGAGAAAAAGGCAAACGAAAAAGGCAAAAGAAAACGGCAAAGGAGAAAGGAAAATGAAAACGGCATAGGAGAAAGGAAAATGAAAACGGCAAATGTGAAGTGGGGGAGAGGAAAACGAGAGGCAACTGGCAAAAAAGATAAATGCAAGAGATGAGTTTGTGACACCTACTTGGATAGGTCTTGATCTCTCCTTCCCCGACAATGGCGCCAGAAATTCTTCTTGCTACTGCGACAACAGACCTTCCCTGGTACGGCGCTAGGAATCCTGCTGCAGCGGCTACGCCTTAGGGACTTCCTAGGCAAATATGCAAAGGATTACCCCGTGGCCTTGGATCCTTGCGTTGGTGTTCCCTCAAAGCGGAAAGGGTGATGTAGCACAACGGCGGTAAGTATTTCCCTCAGTTTTGAGAACCAAGGTATCGATCCAGTGAAGGAGTATCACAAGTGCCTGCACAAACACAAAGAGCTTGCTCCCAACACTATGAAGGGGTTGTCAATCCCTTATATATTGTTTGCCAAGTAAGAACTGAAAGCAACAAAGTAACAAAGCAAAGTAAAAGCGGAGGTGTAAACGATAGGTGTGAATAGACCCGGGGGCCGTAGTATTCACTAGTGGCTTCTCTCATGAAAGCAAATAGACGGTGGGTGAACAAATTACTGTCGAGCAATTGATAGAGCCGCGCAAAGTTGTGACGATATCTATGGCAATGATTATATCTATAGGCATCACGTCCAAAACAAGTAGACCGATACTTTCTGCATCTACTACTATTACTCCACACGTCGACCGCTATCCAGCATGCATCTAGTGTATTAAGTCCAAAAGAACATAGTAACACCTTAAGCAAGATGACATGATGTAGATGGACAATCTCATATCTACGACAGAGCCCATCTTGTTACCCTTGATGGCAACTACACGATGTGTGCCTTGCTGCCCCTACTGTCACTGGGAAAGGTCACCACATGGTAAGAACCCAAAACCAAGCACTTCTCCCATTGCAAGAATCATAGATCTAGTTGGCCAAACAAAACCCAAGACTCGGAGAGACTTACAAGGATATCAAATCATGCATAAAAGAAATCAGCAAAGACTCAAATATATATCATAGATAATCTGATCACAAATCCACAATTCATCAGATCTCGACAAAGACACCGCCAAAGAAGATTACATCGGATAGATCTCCATGAAGATCATGGAGAACCTTGTATTGAAGATCCAAGAGAGAGAAGAAGCCATCTAGCTAGTAACTACGGACCCGTAGGTCCGAAGTGAACTACTCACGAGAACTTGGAGGGGCAATGATGTTGATGAAGAAGCCCTCCAACTCCAAGGTCCCCTCCGGCAGGGCACCGGGAAGGGTCTCCAGATGAGATCTCGCGGAAACAGGAACTTGCGGCGGCAGAACTCCCGATCTAGGTTTCTTTCTCGAGGTTTCTAAATTTATAGGACCTTATGGCAGTGGAGTTGCTGCAAGTGGGCCCTCGAGGGGCCCACAAGCTTGATTGGCGCGACCTAGGGGCGGGGGGGGGGGGGGGGGCGACAGGGTTTGTGGCGCCCTCGTGTCCCCCCTCCGATATCTTTTTCTTCCGGTATTTTTGATATTTTCCATAAAAAATCATCGCGAAAGAATTATTCCGTTTGGACTCCGTTCCAAAATCAGATCTAAAAAGAGTCAAAAACAAAGAAAAAACAGGAACTGGCGCTTGGCACTGAGTTAATAAGTTAGTCCCAAAAAATGATATAAAAGGTAAACAAAACATCCAAAGTTGACAAGATAACAGCGTGAAACCATCAAAAATTATAGATACGTTTGAGACGTATCAGCCACCCCCCTGGCCGCGCCTAGGGGGCTTGTGGGCTCCCTGCTGGCCCACTGCCCCCCTCTTTTGCTAAAAGAAGGGTTTCGGTCTGGAAAAAATCAAGAGGAGGCTTTTCAGAGGATTCGCCGCCGCCACGAGGCGGAACTTGAGAAGAACCAATCTAGAGCTCCGGCAGCACGATCCTGCCAGGGAAACTTCACTCCCGGAGGGGGAAATTGTTTCCATCGTCATCACCAACACTCCTCTCATCGGAGGGGACTCATCACCATCAACATCTTCATCAGCACCATCTCATCTCCAAACCGTAGTTCATCACTTGTAACCAATCTCCGTCTCGCGACTCCGATTGGTACTTGTAAGGTTGCTAGTAGTGTTAATTACTCTTTGTAGTTGATGCTAGTTGGATTACTTGGTGGAAGAGTTTATGTTCAGATCTGTGATGCTACTCATTACCTCTCTGTTCATGAATACGATTATGCTTTGTGAGTAGTTACTTTTGTTCCTGAGGACATGGGATAAGTCATGCTATAAGTAGTCATGTGAATTTGGTATTCGTTCGATATTTTGATGTGTTGTATGTTGTTTTTCCTCTAGTGGTGTTATGTGAACGTCGACTACATAACACTTCACCATTATTTGGGCCTAGAGGAAGGCATTGGGAAGTAGTAAGTATATGGTGGGTTGCTAGAGTGAGAGAAGCTTAAACCCTAGTTTATGCGTTGCTTCGTAAGGGGCTGATTTGGATCCACTAGTTTAATGTTATGGTTAGACTTTGTCTTAATTCTTCTTTCGTAGTTGCGGATTCTTGCAAGAGGGGTTGATCATAAGTGGGATGCTTGTCCAAGTAAGGGCAGTACCCAAGCACCGGTCCACCCACATATCAAACTATCAAAGTAAAAAACACGAATCATATGGACATGATGAAAACTAGCATGACAGAAATTCCCGTGTGTCCTTGGGAGCGTTTTTCCTCCTTTTAGACTTTGTCCAGGCTTGTCCCTTGCTACAAAAGGGATTGGGCCACTTTGCTGCACCGTTTCTACTTTTGTTACTGGTACTTGCTACGAATCATCTCACCACACAACTACTTGTTACCGATAATTTTAGTGCTTGCAGATATTACCTTGCTGAAAACCACTTGTCAGATCCTTCTGCTCCTCGTTGGGTTCGGCACTCTTACTTATCGAAAGTACTATGTTAGATCCCCTATATTTGTGAGTCATCAATCATTCATGCTAGTTTATTTATTTTTCTTGCTTTGTTCTCGTGTGTTTGTCTAGTTTGAGAAAACCCAAAAAGATTTCTTGTTCTTCATTTGCTTGTTGGGAGCTTTCCCGTGTAAATAGTTTCTTTTTCTTTGGGTCAATGTAGAAGACCATGGTTACAATGTTTAGTGGCTCTCGCATGCATATCTGTTTATCTGTCAAAGAGCCATATTACTTTGTCTTCTCCTTTGTGTTTGCTCGGAGATTCCAGCTTAGTCCAATGCACGAGCACTCTTATTATTGTTCACATCTTTCGGTCGTGCAAGTGAAGTGCAATAATGACGATATATGATGAAGTGACTGAGCCTGGAAAAGCTAGTATGAAGTCGATCTATTTTGTTTTTGTAAATATGACTAGCTCATCGTTCCTAGTTCAGCTTTGTTGTGAGAGAAACATGTTTGCAATGACAACTTAGAGACCATAGTTTCTGATGCCATGCTTAATTAGCTAGGAGCTTATAATGGTTTGTCTTGGATGCCAACATGAATTTTGAGATGATTATGATGTAGTATGATAGGATGGTATCCTACTTTGAATGATTCAAGTGGCTTGAATTGGGACATGTTCATGCATGTAGTTGAAACAAAATCAACATAGCCTCTATGATATTCATGTTCATGGTGATTTATGTCCTACTCATGCTTGCACTCAATGTTGGTTAATCTCAATGCATTTTTATGACTGTTGTCGCTCTCTAGTTGGTCGCTTCCCAGTCTTTTGCTAGCCTTCACTTGTACTAAGCGGGAATACTACTTGTGCATCCACTTCCATAAACCCAAAGTTGTTCCATATGAGTGCACCATACCTACCTATACGCGGTATCTACGTGCTGTTCCAAGTAAGTTTGCATGTGCCACTCTCTAAACATTCAAGAAATAATCTGTTTTCCATGCCCGAACCGCTCATGTGGTGACAAGGGGCGATCAGTATCTTACATGCTAGGCGTGTTATCCTCGATATGTGTTTATTCACTATCATTCACGAGAAAGGGGACGGTAATTGGAATTCCGAGTTCCATGCTCAAATCGAAAAGATAATTGCAAACAAAATTCCCCCTGGATTGTTGTTGGTATGGAGGGCACCCGAGTATTCGGCTAGTCATGGAGTGTGATTGATCGGTGGTGGGGGAGTCAAAACTTTACTTTTCTGTTTGGGAACCGCCTATAGCATGTGTAGCGTGGAAGATGTTGAGAACTCTTGGTCATTGCATTGACAATGAAAGCATGCCACCTAAAATTATTATCTCTGTTTTCAAAGCTTGAGCTCTGGCACCTCTGCAAATCAATGCTTCCCTCTGCGAAGGGCCTGTCTATTTATGTTCCTGTTGAGTCATCCTGCTCTTACAGAAGCACCAATTAGAGAGCACCTCTGTCATTTTTATGCTTTGCTTTTAACTGTGTTGAGTGTGACTATGACTGGATCTTCATTGCCTTGAATTACAATGTTTAGTCAGCCCTTGGTCTTTTAAGGTGCTCTGCATTTATATTTTAAGGTCTCACAAAGAGCTAGCGAGATACCATCTGTTCGTACTGCTTCATGTTGTTTTGATTGAAGTGCTGACGTTTGAGGCTTATTATTATTTGCTCGCTAGTTGATTATGCCATTGTATGAGTTTACCGTGAGACCTAGATGTCATTTGCTTATGTGGTTTGATTGTTTTTTGGGGGCGGTGGTGCCACATGGGCCCCACAAGCCCTCACGGCGCGACCTAGGGGGGTGGCCGCGGCCTGTGGGCTTGTCGCCCACTGTCACGCCCCCTCCGGTGGATCTTTGCGCATGTATTTTTCTTTTATTCCAGAAAAATGTCCGTAAATTTTCAGGACATTCCGAGAACTTTTATTTCTGCACAAAAACAACACCATGGCAATTCTACTGAAAACAGCGTCAGTCCGGGTTAGTTCCATTCAAATCATGCAAGTTAGAGTCCAAAACAAGGGCAAAAGAGTTCGGAAAAGTAGATACGACAGAGACGTATCAACTCCCCCAAGCTTAAAGCCTTGCTTGTCCTGAAGCAACCCAGTTGACAAACTGAGAGAGACAAAAGAAAAACTTTGACGAACTCTGTTTGATCTTGTGGTTGCAACTATGTCTAACTCATAACCAGAATTTCAGCAAAATCACAATCAAACCACATAACCAAATGACATCTAGGTCTCACGATAAACTCATATCAATGGCATAATCAACTAGCGAGCAAATAATAATAAGCCTCAAATGTCAACACTTCAATCAAAACAACATGAAGCAGTACAGATAGATGGTATCTCGCTAGCTCTTTGTGAGACCTTAAAACATAAATGCAGAGTACCTTAAAAGACCAAGGGCTGACTAAAAATTGTAATTCAAGGCAATGAAGATCCAGTCATAGTCACACTCAACACAGTTAAAAGCAAAGCATAAAAATGACAGAGGTGCTCTCTAATTGGCGCTTCTGTAAGAGCAGGATGACTCAACAGGAACATAAATAGACAGGGCCTTCTTAGAGGGAAGCATTGATTTGCAGAGGTGCCAGAGCTCAAGCTTTGAAAACAGAGATAATAATTTTAGGTGGCATGCTTTCATTGTCAACGCAATGACTAAGAGTTCTCAACATTTTCCATGCTACACATGCTATAGGCGGTTCCCAAACAGAAAAGTAAAGTTTTGACTCCCCCACCACCAATCAATCACACTCCACGGCTAGCCGAATCCTCGGGTACCGTCCATACCAACAACAATCCTGGGGAATTTTGTTTGCAATTATGTTTTCGATTTGAGCATGGAACTGGGAATTCCAATTACCGGCCCCTTTCTCATGAATGATAGTGAATAAACACATATCGAGGATAACACGCCTAGCATGGAAGATACCAATAGTCCCCTGTCACCACATGAGCGGTTCAGGCATGCAAAACAGATTATTTCTTGAAGGTTTTGAGAGTGGCACATGCAAATTTACTTGGAACGGCAGGTAGATACCGCAAATAGGTAGGTATGGTGGACTCATATGGCACAACTTTGGGTTTATGGAGGTGGATGCACAAGCAGTATTCCCGCTAAGTACAAGTGAAGGCTAGCAAAAGACTGGGAAGCGACCAACTAGAGAGCGACAACAGTCATCAAAATGCATTGAGATTAACTAACATTGAGTGCAAGCATGAGTAAGACATAAATCACCATGAACATGAACATCATAGAGGTATGTTGATTTTGTTTCAACTACATGCGTGAACATGCGCCAAGTCAAGCCACTTGAATCATTCAAAGGAGGATACCATCCTATCATACTACATCATAGTCATCTCAAAATTCATGTGGGCATCCAAGACAAACCATTATAAGCTCCTAGCTAAGTAAGCATGGCATAAGGAACTACGATCTCTAAGTTGTCATTGCAAACATGTTTCTCTCACAGCAAAGCTGAATCAGGCATGATGAGCTAGTCATATTTACAAAAACAAAATAGATTGAGTTCATACCAGCTTTTCTAGGCTAAGTCACTTCATCATATATCGTCATTATTGCCTTTCACTTGCATGACCGAACGATGTGAACAATAATAAGCGTGCTCGTGCATTGGTCCAAAGCTGGAATCTGCAGGCAAACACAAAGGAGAAGACAAAGTAATATGGCTCTTTGAATGCTAAACAGGTATGCATGCAAGAGTCACTAACCATTGTAACCAATATCTTCTACCTTGACCCAAAGAAAAAGAAAACTATCTACACGGGAAAGCTCCCATCAAGCAAAAGAAGAAAAGAAAATCTTTTTGGTTTTCTCAAACTAGACAGACACACGAAAAGAAAACGAGAAAAAAAAATAAACTAGCATGGATGATACAGTGGCAAAGTGTGAACACCGGCTAACAAAGTGAAAGCATAAGCAAGAATGTAAAGTCGGTGAGAAAACGTACTCCCCCAAGCTTAGGCTTTTGGCCTAAGTTGGTCTACTCCCAAGGATGGTCCTGGCGAAACCCAAAATCATAATCGGGGTTATACAGGAGTGCTGCAGCCACTGCCTGAATAGCTGCCTCACGGAGACGAGTCATGACCCACAAGTAGTCCTTTCGATAAGTAAGAGTGTCGAACCAAACGAGGAGCAGAAGGCTCTGATAAATGGATTTCAGCAAGGTAATAACTGCAAGCACTGAAAGTAGCGGTAACAAGTGATTGTGTAGCGAGGTGAAATGTAGCAAGCAAAGCGTAACAAGTAACAAGTAGTAGCAGCGGTGCAGCAAGTGGCCCAATCCCTTTTGCAGCAAGGGACAAGCCTGAACAAAGTATTATAGGAGGAAAAACGCTCCCGAGGACACACGGGAATTTTTATCATGCTAGTTTCATCATGTTCATATGATTCGCGTTCGTTTCTTTGATAGTTTGGTATGTGGGTGGACCGGCACTTGGGTACTGCCCTTACTTGGACAAGCATCCCACTTATGATTAACCTCTCTCGCAAGCATCCGCAACTACAAAAGAAGAATTAAGACAAAGTCTAACCATAGCATTAAACTAGTGGATCCAAATCAGCCCCTCACGAAGCAACGCAATGACTGTAGTTTAAGCTTCTGTCACTCCAGCAACCCATCATCTACTTACTACTTCCCAATGCCTTCCTCTAGGCCCAAATATGGTGAAGTGTTATGTAGTCGAAGTTCACATGACACCACTAGAGGAAAAACAACATACATCATATCAAAATACGGAACGAATATCAAATTCACATGACTATTATCAGCATGACTTATCCCATGTCCTCAGGAACAAAAGTAACTACTCACAAGACATAATCATAATCATGACCAGAGGTGTAATGAATAGCATCAAGGATCTGAACATAAACTCTTCCACCAATTAATCCAACTAGCATCAACTACAAAGGGTAATCAACACAACTAGCAACCTTACAAGTACCAGTCGGAGTTGCGAGACGAAGATTGGTTACAAGAGATGAACTAGGGATTGGAGAGGAGATGGTGCCTATGAAGATGTTGATGAAGATGCCTCCCCTCCGACGAGAGGAGTGTTGGTGATGACGATGGCGACGATTCCCCCCTCCGGGAGAGAAATTTCCCTGGCGGGATCATCCTGCCGGAGCTCTAGATTGGATCTGCTCAAGTTCCGCCTCGTGGCGGCGGCGAAACCACGAAAAAGCTCCCTTTTGATTTTTTTCCAGACCAGGACGCTTCATATAGAAAAAGAGGGGGGCTAGTGGGCCTTCAGGCAGCCCACAAGCTTGCCCACCGCCACTAGGGGGGTTGTGGCGGAGTGGGGGCTTGTGGGGCCCTGGTGGCCCCCCTCCGGTAGTTCTTTGGCCTAGTATTTTTAATATAATCCAGAAAAAATCCACGTAAGTTTTCAGGACATTTGGAGATGTGCAGAATAGTAGACTAGGATTTGCTCCTTTTCCAGTCCAGAATTCGAGCTGTGTGAATTCTCCCTCTTCAAATAGTCCTTGCAAAATAAGAGAGAAAAGGCATAAATATGGTACCACAAGTAATATAACAGCCCAAAAAGCAATAAATATCAACATGAAAGAATGATGCAAAATGGACGTATCAACTCCCCCAAGCTTAGACCTCGCTTGTCCTCAAGCGAAAACCAAGTTCCATAAACATGTCCACATGTTTGGGGACGAAGGTGTCGATAAAACATAATACGGACATGAGGGCATCATGATCACACATAGGACAGCAATACATCATAAACATTCTTATGGGAAAGTATCAATTCCTTCACAAAGCAAAGCATGAAGCAAAAAACTTTACCGAGAAGTAACCAACAATAAACCATAGTCATTGAAGCAACTGCAATTTATCACAACATCAAAAAGAGTCAAATAAGAGCTTGTAAGGCAAACCCACATACTCAATCATCTCTTTTGTTTTCCACAATTGTTACAACTCACGTGGTACTCATGGTGTCAAAGTTTCAGCTGGACATAGTGTAAGATTGGGGCTTATAGTTTTGCCTCCCAACCATTTACCTCAAGGGTAAAGTCAACAACAATAAAGCATGAGTACTCAACTCCAAGTTGATATAAGAATATAGATCTTTCCAAAGCATGTGACGGTAGCCAAGACAAAGGCAAAAAGGGAATTGGTGAAGATCACCATGACTCTTACAAGGGTAAAAAGTAAAGGTAAAATATAGTCCCTTCGTAGAGGGAAGAAGAGGTTGTCATGCGCTTTTGAGGTTTCAATTCGTGTCCTCTTAGTGCGGAGGAACGTCACTTTATATTGCCTCCTGTGACAAAGAACTTTATTATGCAATCTGTCGCTTTTATGTCTTCCTCATCACAGGTTCGTACAAAGCTTATTTTCCACACACTAATAGATCATACATATTAGAGAGCAATTTTTATTGCTTGCACCGATGACGACTTACTTGAAGGATCTTATTCAATCCATAGGTAGGTATGGTGGACTCTAATGGCAAAACTGGGTTGGAGGTTTATGGATGCACAAGTAGTATCTCTACTTGGTGCGGGAGTTTTGGCTAATATGAGGTGGAAGCAATCGTCACATGCTAAGGGATCTCTAATCATATAACATTGTTTGGAACCAAGCAAACACAATTCATTATGTTGTCTTCCTTGTCCAACATCTACTCCTAGGCATGTAATAGTTTGGTGAGTGCTCACAATTGTAAAAAGTGTCTAAGATGATATATTTATATGTGAACCTCTCTTTCCTTAGTACTTCTTATTAATTGCAACAATGACTAATGTCCATGTTGATTTATTCTCAACAAGTTTCAATCATCATACGTGTCATAAGTGAAGTTATCACTTTCCATAAGATCGTCTCATGATCTTTCATGCTATCGTTATTTTCATACTTTTTGATCATGGCACAATCAAAGCCCTTGACTAAGACACTCTTTATTATATAGCTCGTAAGCTCGAATACAACGGGGGAGAGACAAAAGCAAAAGACTCAAACTTTAAACTAAAGACTTATTCCTCTAAAATAAGAAATAAAAACTGGAAAGGAAAGAAATAAAACAAAGGTAAAAGCAAAAGATATAAAGGTGATACGATACCAGGGCAACTCCCCCAAGCTTGGCAGAAGCCAAGGGGATTGCCCATACCAATGCTTAGTTGGCTTCCTTCAGTGGTGATGGTGGTGTTGTTGGAGTAGTCTGATCCTCCGTCTTCCAAGGAATAGGTGCTCCATCATGGCAGGATGAACGAGTCGACGGAATCCTCAAATCTGCAGCCAACCTTATTGATTTAAATCTGTACTCATACTCACAGTTTTGACTGTGCAGGTCATAGATCTGGCCCTGAAGTTGGTCAACCCTAGCGTAGAGCCTACAGAGGTGTTTCCCAATATCAATGGCATCCATCTTGTGATTGCTAGTGAACTCTGTGATCATCGTGTGGTTGGCATTGAGTCCACGCTCTACCATCCCTTGGCACTTGAAGAATTGTTGCTCCATTGCTTCGAGCCTCGTCTCCATGCTTCCGGTCTTCTTAGGCCCCTCAACATCACGGATGTGCAACATCCCCTCACTCATCTTGATAGATTGAGGGTGTTTCAGCACTTCCGTGAGGTAGGGATTGATGACCTTCTCGAAGATCTTGTCCTTAGGAGCATTTCGGGAAGTCATGATGATCTAGATCTGCGGCAGAAACAAGCTCGAAACAAAAACAGAGGAAAACTACGTGATACGGAGATCAAAACCTTCGGGCAACTATATATTGATTTTTTCTGGGCCAGAAGGAGTCCTCCGCAAGAAAACGGAGTCCGGGAGGCACACGAGGTGCCCACAAGCTTGCCCACCGCCACCAGGGGGTGGCGGAGTGGGCCCTTGTGGCTTCCTCGTTCGCTCTCCGGACTGCTTTTTATTTTCCTATTTTTCAAAAAATTCCAAAACTGAGGAAATTTCCTATTGGAAAAGTATCGGAGTCCAATTTCTTGCCGAAACAGATACATCTTCGTTTTCAAGGTCTGAAGCAGGCTGATAAACATCCCTTATGTACTCCTCTGGAGTTATGACATTGATGATATTGGTCTCAACATTTATGGGAGTACCAGAGATGTAGTGCTTGATTCTTTGCCCATTTACCACTCTAGGAAAATTTCCTTCCATGTTATTGATTTTGATGGCACCGGAACAATATACTTCCTCGACAACATAGGGACCTTCCCATTTAGAGAGAAGCTTGCCTGCAAAGAATCTCAAACGAGAATTGTATAGCAAGACATAATCACCTATATGGAACTCTCGTTTCTGTATTCGTTTGTCGTGCCATATCTTAACCTTTTCCTTGAACAACCTGGCATTGTCATATGCCTGGGCTCTCCATTCATCTAACGAGCTGATATTAAACAACCGCTTCTCACCGACAAGTTTGAAATCAAAGTTGAGCTCTTTGATTGCCCAATAAGCTTTGTCTTCCATCTCAAGAGGTAAATGACAGGCCTTACCATAAACCATTTTATACGGTGACATGCCCATGGGATTCTCATAAGCAGCCCTATACGCCCATAGTGCATCGTCAAGTTTGCTAGACCAGTTCTTTCGAGATCTATTGACGGTCTTTTGTAGGATCAACTTGATCTCCCTATTACTCAACTCAACTTGACCACTAGACTGAGGATGATAAGGAGATGCAACTCTATGGTTGACATCATACTTAGCTAGCATCTTGCGGAAAACACCATGAATGAAGTGTGAACCGCCATCAGTCATCAAGTATCTAGGGACTCCAAATCTTGGGAATATGACTTCTTTATGCATCTTAATAGAGGTGTGGTGATCAGCATTTTTAGTGGGGATAGCTTCTACCCACTTAGTAACATAATCCACAGCAACTAAGATGTGAGTGTACCCATTGGAACTCGGTAAGCGTCCCATATAATCAAAGCCCCAGACATCAAATGATTAAATGACAAGTGAATAGTTCATAGGCGTTTCCTGACGCTTACTGATGTTCCCTATCCTTAGGCATTCGTCACAAAACAAGACAAACTTATAGGCATCCTTGAAGAGAGTGGGCCAATATAAACCCGACTGCAATACCTTATGGGCAGTTCTATCTCCAGCATGGTGTCCTCCGTAGGCTTCGGAATGACACTTCCGCAAGATCTGTCCCTGTTCATGTTCAGGCACACAACATCTAGTAACACCATCTACTCCTTCCTTATAAAGGTGAGGATCATCCAAAATTAGTGTCTCAAATCAAAGAAGAATTTCTTCTTTTGTTGATAGGTGAAACTCGGTGGTATGTATTTGGCTACAATATAGTTTGCATAATCGGCATACCACGATGCACTATGTGAAGTGCGGATGACATTTAATTTCTCATCAGGAAAGCTATCATCAATAGGTAGTGGGTCATCAAGGACATTCTCTAGCCTAGACAAGTTATCTGCTACAGGGTTATCAGCACCCTTTCGGTCAATGACGTGCAAATCAAATTCCTGTAGAAGGAGAACCCATCTGATCAGCCTAGGCTTAGCGTCCTTCTTCTACATGAGGTACTTAATAGCAGCATGATCAGAGTGAATAGTGACTTTGGAGTCAACTATGTAAGATCTGAACTTTTCACATGTAAACACGACTGCTAAAAATTCCTTCTCCGTAGTGGCATAGTTTCTTTGGGCACTGTCTAGAGTTTTACTAGCGTAGTGAATGACATTCAACTTCCTGTCAACTCTTTGTCCTAGAATAGCACCAACAACATAATCACTAGCGTCGCACATGATTTCAAAGGGCAAGTTCCAGTCAGGTGGTTGAACAATAGGTGCGGTTATCAAAGCCTTCTTAAGTATTTCAAAGGCTTCCTCACAATCCTCATCAAAAACAAAAGGAACATCCTTCTGCAAGAGGTTGGTAAGAGGCCTAGAAATCTTAGAGAAGTCTTTATTGAACCTTCTATAGAAACCAGCATGACCTAGGAAACTTCGTATACCTCTGATATCTGTGGGGCAAGGCATTTTCTCAATTGCATCAACCTTAGCCTTATCAACTTCAATGCCTCTCTCAGAGATTTTGTGTCCTAAGACGATACCTTCATTAACCATAAAGTGACGCTTCTCCCAATTCAAGACGAGGTTGGTTTCTTCGCATCTCTGTAAGACTCGATCAAGGTTGCTGAGGAAATCATCAAAGGAAGACCCGTAAACGGGGAAGTCATCCATGAAAACCTCGACAATCTTTTCACAAAAGTCAGAGAATAGCCATCATACATCGTTGGAAGGTGGCAGGTGCATTACATAAGCCAAAAGGCATACGTCTATAGGCAAAGGTACCGAAAGGGCAGGTGAAAGTGGTTTTCTCTTGATCGGATTGTGCAACAGGTATTTGCGAGAAACCTGAATAACCGTCTAGAAAGCAGAAGTGTTTGTGTTTTGATAGCCTTTCTAGCATTTGGTCGATGAACGACAAAGGATAATGATCATTCCTCGTTGCCTTTTTCAGTTTCCGGAAGTCTATCACCATTCTATAGCTGGTAATAATCCTTTGTGGGATTAGTTCATCCTTATCATTAGGAACGACGGTGATAACTCCCTTCTTAGGTACGCAATGTACTGGACTTACCCAATCACTATGAGCAACAGGATAAATGATTCCTACTTCTAGAAGCTTTAATATTTATTTTCTAACGACCTCTTTCATCTTAGGATTTAATCTCCTTTGATGATCAACAACTGGTTTAAAGTCAGGATCGGTTTTAATCTTGTGCTGACATAGAGTAGGACTAATACCCTTAAGATCATCAAGAGTATATCCAATAGCAGCGCAGTGCTTCCTCAGAGTTTTTAGTAACTTCTTCTCTTCGCGCTCTGAGAGGAGAGCACTAATAATGACAGGATATATCTCCTTCTCATCAAGATAGGCATACTTAAGAGTATCAGGCAACTGTTTAAGCTCGAACACAGGATCACCCATTGGTGGGGTAGGATCCCCAAGCAGTTCAACAGGCAGATTATTCTTGAGAATAGGACATTGTTCTAAGACAATTTTATCTATCTCATCTCTCTTCTCCATATACATATCATTTTCATGCTCAAGAAGATATTGCTCTAAAGGATCCGTAGGAGGTGCGGCAATAGAGGCAAGAGCAATGGTTTCATCCCTACCAGACGACTCTCTTTCATGGGGTTGTCTTCCAAACTTGGAGAAGTTAAATTCATGAGACACACCTCAAAACTTACTGTGATAGTCTGCTTAATGCAATCAATGTGAGCATTGACAGTGTTGAGAAAGGGTCTACCAAATATGATGGGACAGAAGCTATCTTGTTCAGTACCAAGGACGAGGAAATCAGTAGGATACTTCGTCTTACCTCACAGGACTTCTACGTCTCTCACAATTCCCAAAGGAGGTGATAGTGACATAAATGGGTTCTATCTCAGCAGGTGCAATCTCATCTTTGATTTCATCATAGAGAGAACGGGGTATTGCACTAACACTAGCTCCCATATCACATAAACCATGGTAATAGTGATCTCCTATCTTAACAGAAACAACGGGCAGGCCAACTACAGGTCCGTGCTTGTCTTTCGCGTGAGGTTTAGCAATTCTAGTGGAGTCCTCATAGAATTTAATAACATGCCCGTCTATGTCTTCGGCTAAGACATCTTTGATAATAGCAACACTAGGTTCAACTCTAATCTCCTCAGGGGGTGCAAGTGGTCTAATGTAACCCCTACGTATCATAGTTGGAGCTTTAGAATAATCCTTCATCCTAGCAGGGTATGGTGGCTTCTCAGTGTAAGCACAAGGAACAACAGGATCACTAAAAGCTATGATTTTCTCCTCAACTAGATTGGTTTTGGCTATCTTGCTTTCTACAGGAGGATAATATTTAAACCACTTCTCTTTGGGAAGACCAACATGAGCAGCAAAAGATTCACAAAGAGAAGCTACTATCTCAGAGTCAAGTCCATACTTAGCGCTAAAATATCTAGAAGTGTTTGTCTCAACAAAAGATTTAACGCAATCAAACTGGAAATTCATACCTCACTCCTTACCTTCTCCAGCTCCCAATCTTCAGAGTTGCATTTGATTCTCTCCAATAAATTCCACTTGTGATCAATATCCTTCTTCATAAAAGAACCGACACAAGAAGTGTCAAGCATGGTACGATCTTCATGAGAAAGCCGAGCATAAAAGTTTTGAGTGATGATTTCTCTCGAGAGCTCATGATTGGGGCATGAATATAGCATTGATTTAAGCCTCCCCCAAGCTTGAGCTATGCTTTCCCTGTCATGAGGCCACGAGTTATAAATAAAGTTTCGATCACGATGTACTAAATGCATGGGATAGAACTTTTGATGAAATTCCAATTTCAACCGATTGTAGCTCCATAATCCAGTATCATCACATAGCCTATACCATGTCAACGCCTTATCCTTCAAAGATAAAGGAAAGACTTTCTTCTTTACCTCATCCTCGGGCAAACCTGCAAGCTTAAATAAACCACAAACTTCATCTACATAGATTAGATGCAAGTTTGGATGTGAAGATCCATCTCCTGTGAAAGGATTAGCCAGCAGTTTCTCAAGCATACCCAAAGGAATTCCATACAAGATATGTCCTGGGTATAAGCCTGACAGTAGATGTGTAGGGTACGAATGAGACGGGCAGAGTCCTAGCTACGGCGAGGTTGTATGAGTTCAGGCCCCTCTACGGTGGAGGTAATAGCCCTACGTCTCAGTGCTCCTGGAGCTTGTTACCGAGTGTAATATGGAGTACAATGTTTTTCTAACCCTTTTACAGTGGGGGAGGGCGGCTTATATAGAGTGCGCTGCCCTCCACAACGATTCTGATTCAAGGGTGGAGTAGTGGCGATTGAATGCATGCGTTACAGGTAACGTATGCTATAAATGGTAGTTAATGCACCCGGAAACATACGACAGTTTCCCTCCAGGGAGGTTACGACGCACCGAGTGTATCCAATCGGTAGGTCCGGTGTCCTCCGAGTCTTAGTCTCCGACTGGATGATTCTGGGACCGTTACCGACTGGATGATGGGGGCACCTTAATACAGTCGGGCATACTTAAGGTCCTGTCCCTTGCGTGGGGTAGTCCTTGGGTAGGACATGTAGGATAGGCCTATGACCCTACCCTAGGACTATGACCCCATCATTAGTCCCCGAATGAATTGGGGTTGAAACGTCAAAGCAGTGCTCGAGGCTCTGATCCGACTGGACTAGGTTCGGCTTGGGCGTTGCTTGCCTCTATCCATTCTATCTCTCCTGATCAATGATCCGAGTGAAGGTGTTCTGCGGAACGGACTGTCGGGAACCGAGTGCTTTCACGACATCTTTTGACGCGACCGGTCAACTGACAGCAGCGGATTTTCCGGGATCTCAAATTTAGGGTTCCGCGCGCTTAGCGGGGGCGACGTCAGCGCGCTCGAGTAGCGCCTGACTCCTCGATCCTCGCGCCTTCAACTCCTCCGCCGATATCGCCGCGGCTGGTTGGGAAGATAAGATTTCGGGCCCGCTCGCCAGCGACCCAGTCGGTGTTCTATTTAACTCTGGTCGACTTGACCCTTCGGTTACGCTCGCCGAATCCTCTGCTCTTGCTTGCTCCGTCTTCCTCGCCACCTCTTGCGCTCATACACCTTTCTCTTCCCATCCTCTCGAGAATTCGCCATCGCCGCCATGACCAGAGGTTAGACCAGCAGGATGGAGGCAAGGAAGAAGAAGAGCAAGGCGGCGGCTATCCAGCGGCGGCAGCGGCCATTGCCAGCGGGATGGATCCAGGGAGACTTTCTCCCCTCCACGGTGACGGAGGGGGACCTGCTGGAGCTGGTAGAGCATGGCCACCTCGTGCATAAGTCCCGGAGGCTGCCGGCGGACGACGAGGTTGAGCCGGCGCCACGGGAGGGGGAGCGCGTCTTGCTCCTCAGCCACGTTCACCGGGGCTTCTCTCTGCCCCCGTATCCTTTCTTCAAAGGTATCATGAATCATTTCGACGCTCAACTCCATCACTTCCCTCCGAATGCCATCGCCCACCTTTCTGCCTTCATCGTTTTATGCGAATGCTTTATTGGTTGTCCTCCCCATTGGGGTTTATTCAAACACATCTTTTTCGTCCGCTCTCAAACCATAAAACGTCTTAGTCAGTCGGATGACAAGACGCATCTCCTCCAACTCTGTGGGGGTTTAGGGTTTCAGAAGAAGGGTTGGAGTAGTTACCCTGCTCTGCAGTTGAGCGAGTCGGTTAGGAATTGGCAGTCGACGTGGTTCTACTGCCAGGACATAGCCTGTCCGAACGCGTCGACTGGCCTGCCTCCATTCAGTCTAGACCGTCCTGCTCCGCCCAAGCAACTCGCTCTCTCGAAAGCGGAGAAGAAAGACATCCAGCCTTTGGTCAAGGCACTCGCGGATGTTGTCAGGAGGGGGGTCACTGGGATTGACTTGCTGGAAGTCTTCATCGGTCGACGAATCCAGCCTCTGCAAGCCCGCCACCACGCCATGGGGCACTATGCAAGACCTGAGGACTCCACTCGGACCAACGTGGAGGGTATTCTCGAGGAAAAGGTGACCTCAGGGGTGCTCCAAATCACGGGTCCCTGTGAGAATCCCAAGGGAGCCCGCCGAGTGGCGCCTTACGGCGCGGACAACCCTCCACCGAATCAGGTGAGTAGCACAAGACGAGTGCGCTGAACCATCTTGATTTCGGCAGCTCATTTATATCTTCGTGTGATGCTTAACGTTTCTGACTGAAATTCGTGCAGGCGTGGACCAACTGGTTCTCCCCCGTCTCGAGCGGGAAACTGGAGGAGGAAGAGGAAGAAGGCAGCCAGGAGGGGAGCGTGGAGAGCGACGAATACGTCTTCGACAGCAGAGAGTTGGAGGAGGAAAACAACGAGGCAGAGGAAGGGGATGAAGAGCCAGACTCGCCACCTCCGCGGCCAGAGCATCGGAGTAAGCGTCAGCAAGAGCCTGCCGTCCCTTCAGCTCCCCCTGTGTCGCCGAGTGCCCCGCCTGCTGCCCCGGCTGTACTGAGTGTTCGAGGCACCAAAAGGTCGAGGGACGCGACCGTTGAACCTACAGGCCAGTCCTCCAGGGTGCCCAAGCCGAGTGGGCCCAAACCTTGGAAGGTTCTGCCGCGGATGAGGATGGCCATTCCCGTTACCTCCACGTAAGTGAATCTAACTTTCGGCCCTTTCTGTTGACCGAGTGGACTCCTGCTTTACCAATCGAATGGACTTCACTCGACAGGGTTGCCACTTCTGCGACCTGGCCGACTCGCCAAGGGGATGACCCCATGGACACGGACGATGTCGTTTCGTCCCAGCCAGGTAGGTTGTGGGAGAGTCGGGTATTTTATTCCTGCAGACTGCGCCATCTCTTTCTTTTTCTGAGGCGCTGTGTTATTCGGCTTGTCAGGGGGGAGAGCTGACCCGGCCACGGAGCCTGTTGTGGAGCTTGTCCCTGAGGCTGCTCCTCCTGCTGCCGCCCCTGCTGCCGACACTCCACCGAGCGAAGTACCTCCGCCGACTGAACCGATGCCGGTGGGTGAGGAACGGACTGGGGCGAACCTTGGGATGAACGAGGATCTTCCCACGATTCCCGGTTCGTTGAATGTTGAAATCAGCATTCGGCGTGTCTCAGAAGAGCAGGCGGGAGCGGCCAAGGGGGCCATGACCCAGGCGGAGCTGATGGCCGAAGAGGCCAAGAGAGTTTATGAGTCCGCTGCGGCTTTGTACCAGCGGAGTTTGGAGCTACGCGATGACATATGAGTAAGTAGTCTAGTAAGTACTTACTTTTCTTCTGTAACCCACTGGGTGGTGTCGTCGTCTGTTGTTTGCAATGGGTTCACTCCGAGTGAACCCAGTGGGTGTAGTCCCCGAGACTTCTGTCGAGTGCTTGCACCGACAGTTGTCTTTATACATTTGGTCTTTTATTTTTGTCGTGTCCGTAGACAAGATTTTCGAGTGCGAGAACTTACTGCACTCGGAGTACTCTTGCGATAAGAGTCCCATAGAGTTAACTGCGCACAGATCGAGTAGTATTAGCCGCGGAGGCGTAGGTGAAAACGTGCACATCAATAGGGCAGACCTGCTTGAGGTGCACGCCAGTGGGGTCACTCCTAGTGAACCCACTGGGTGTAGTCCCCGAGACCGCTGTCGACTGCTTGCGTCGGCAGGGGTCTGAAGAACTTAGTGTGTGAACTGATAAACTTGCTGACTGCCCTTTGTTTCTTTGGTGCAGAAAACTTCTGAAATGGGAACTTCTTATGAAGCCCTGAGAGCGGAGAGGAACCAATATGCTGGTGAACTGGAAGCTGCGATGCTTGCCATGGCTAGTATGAAGGACGCTCTAGAAGCGCGAGAAAAGTCCTTGGAAGAAGCTCTGGAGGCAAACAAGGTGTTGACAGCGGAGACGCAGATGATGAGGAAACATAGGACCGAACTGCATAATCAGATGGCCGTCCTGAACAGGAGGTGCATAGCTCAAGAGAAGTATGTCACCGACTGGGCTGCGCAAATGAGGACTTGTCTGGCTGGTAAGTCTTATGCTTTGTCGAGTGGCTGTATCGTGTGCCGTGCACTCAGTTTTCATTGCCTGTTTGCTTGTTTGTGGCAGACTTTTGCGGAGACCCTGAAGCTGAAACGGCGGATGTGGAACGGTCTGTTAAGGACAAAGTTCCACTCGGTGAGGACGCCAATCGGGATCTGCTCCGAGCTCAGATCCGCGCAAGCAAAGTAGGTCCTTTCATTGGTTGACTGAGAGAAGTTGTCGGCCGAATTAACAAGGAACTTTGGCCGGAAGACGAGCCGCGAGAAGGGATGGAAACCCTGACGGGCCGACTGGAGGAGGTGCCGAGCCGAGTACAATCTTGGAGGAAATCGGCAGCTTGTTGCGGTGCTGATGTGGCGCTGTCACTGGTCCGAGTTCATTGCAAGGAAGCGCAGGAAGAGAAGCTGAAAGCCTTGAAGGTCGCCAACACGAAAAAACTTCAATTCGAAGACTTCATGGAGACATTCTTGGAGACTGCAACCCGCATTGCTGATGGAATCGACCTGGATACCTTCGTGGAGCCCTCCAGTCCTGAGGCGGGCCCAGCTGATGCATGATCAAACTTTATCCTCGGTATGCCGAGTGTTTGCCTGTAATATACTCTGGCCACTGCTGTTGGCCGTCATACGTTTAAATCGGTGCGGGTAAGCTTGATCCGCACCGAGTCTGTTATCGTTTCTAGACTGCTGGAGTCACAATGAAAACACTTAGTCTTTTGCGTGAATGCTGTTTGGAGTTGAACACTTAATGTGTACTCGGAGAATATGAAGACTTAGGTGATTCATGATGACAGCTAAGTTCCCGAGTGTGACGTACAGTGCCCACTCGGAAGAGGTTGGTACTTAGATGATTCGTGATCACAACTAAGTCTCCGAGTGGAACGTATAGTGCGCACTCGGAGGAAGTGATTACTTATGCGATTCGGGATCGCAGCTGAGTCCCCGAGTGTGACGTCAAGTGCACACTCGAAGGAAGTTAAGACTTAGGTGATGTGGGATCGCAACTAAGTCCCCGAGTGGACGTATAGTGCACACTCGGAGGAGAGTAGTACTTAGGCGATGCAGGATCGCAGCTAAGTCCCCGAGTGTGACGTATAGTGCACACTCGGAGGAGATTAGTACTTAGGTGATTCTCGATCACAGCTAAGTCCCCGAGTGTAACGTATAGTGCACACTCGGAGGAGATTAGTACTTAGGCGATGCAGGATCGCAACTAAGTCCCCGAGTGTGACGTATAGTGCACACTCGGAGGAGATTAGTACTTAGGTGATTCTTGATCACAACTAAGTCCTCGAGTGTGATGTATAGTGCACACTCGGAGGAAGTTAATACTTAGGCGATGAGGATCGCAGCTAAGTCCCCGAGTGTGACGTGAAGTGCACACTCGGAGGAAGTTAATACTTAGGCGATGCAGGATCGCAGCTAAGTCCCCGAGTGCGACGTATAGTGCACACTCGGAGGAAGGTATTACTTAGGCGATTCAGGTTCGCAGCTAAGTTTTTTTTGTGTGTGACCGTAGTCTCCAACCGCGGAAGAACTCTGAATCTGCAAAAGAAATTGAATCTGCTGTATATTATTTCGCCAAAACTTGTTCGTTACACTGCTTCAGTCGGCGATCACGTATAAAAACGCTTGAGGAGGTCTTCGTTCCACGCGCGCGGCTCATCGGTCTCCTTCTGAATGTTGTAGAGTCTGTATGCCCCATTGTTCAGCACCTTTGAAATGATCAAAGGACCTTCCCAGGCCGGAGCCAACTTGTGTGGTCTTTGTTGATCCACTCGGAGCACCAAATCGCCAGCCTCGAACGTGCGGCTCCTGACATGTCGTGCATGAAAATGTCGCAGATCTTGCTGATAAATTGTTGAGCGAGTAAGTGCCATCTCGCGCTCCTCCTCTAGAAGATCGACTCCATCTTGCCTTGCTTGTTCTGCTTCGGCTTCGGAGAAGAGCTCGACTCGCGGGGCATTGTGAAGTAGGTCACTCGGAAGGATCGCTTCTGCTACATAGACGAGGAAGAACGGTGATCGCCCTGTTGATCTGTTCGGAGTGGTGCGGAGGCCCCAGAGTACTGAAGGTAACTCGGTTACCCATGCACCAGCAGCATGTCCTATCTCTCGCAAGAGTCGGGGCTTCAGACCTTGAAGGATAATTCCATTTGCACGCTCAGCCTGTCCATTGGATTGCGGATGTGCTACGGAAGAAAAATCCACTCGGATACCTTGACTCGTGCAGAAACCTTTGAATCTGTCCGAGTCGAAGTTTGTCCCATTGTCCGTGATTATGCTGTGAGGCACTCCGAATCTGGAGATGATATCTCTGACAAACTTTACGGCTGTGGAGGCATCGAGTTTCTTGATGGGCTTGGCTTCTATCCACTTTGTAAACTTGTCGACTGCCACCAACAGATGTGTGTAGCCTCCTTGGCCTGTCTTGAATGGTCCGACTGTGTCTAATCCCCAAACTGCAAACGGCCACACAAGTGGGATTGTCTTCAGTGCAGACGTTGGCTTGTGGGACTTGTTGGAGTAGAACTGACAGCCTTCGCATCGATCGACCATGGCTTTGGCCATCTCGTTAGCCTGCAACCAGAAGAATCCAGCTCTGAACGCCTTGGCGACGATTGCTCTTGAAGAAGCATGATGGCCGCAGGTTCCCGAGTGGATATCCTCTAGGATCAACTGCCCTTCCTCTAGGGAAATGCAACGTTGGAGGACGCCTGAAACACTCTCCTTGTACAATTGACCGTCGATGACAGTGAATGCCTTTGACCTGCGAACTATCTGTCGGGCTTGGACTTCATCTTCTGGAAGTTCTTGCCTTAGGATATATGCCATAATCGGCACAGTCCAGTCGGGAATGATTACCAGAATCTCTGTGACCAGATCAACCACAGCAGGCACATCGACTTCAGTCGGATCTGTTGCGCTCTTGGGTTGTACTGGTTCTTCCGTGAAGGGATCTTCTTTGACTGAAGGAAGATGGAGGTGCTCGAGGCAGACATCACTCGGGACGGGTCTCCGAGTGGATCCGAGCTTCGCCAACTCGTCCACTGCTTGGTTCTTCAGTCTTGGAACATGATGAAGTTCTAGACCTTCAAACTTCTTCTCCAGCTTCCTGACTGCATTGCAGTATGTTGTCATAGTGGGGTTCCTTACGTCCCACTCTTTCATCACTTGGTTGACCACCATGTCTGAATCGCCGTAGACCATGAGGCGACGGACGCCGAGTGAGATGGCCATGCGCAATCCATAGAGAAGAGTTTCATACTCTGCCTCATTGTTAGAGGAATCAAAGTGTATCTCAAGCACATACTTGAGCTTGTCACCCTTTGGTGATACGATCACAACACCAGCGCCGGATCCATTCAACATCTTAGACCCATCAAAGAACATTGTCCAATGAGCCGAGTAGATGTGAGTCGGTTGCTGTTGTTCTACCCATTCTGCTATAAAGTCAGCCAGGGCTTGAGACTTAATAGCTTTCTTGGCCTCGAACTTGATGTCGCAGTACAACATCTCCATCGCCCACTTCGCCACTCGGCCTGATGCGTCCCGATTGTGGAGAATTTCCGACAACGGAGCATCAGAAACGACAGATACCGAGTGGTCTTGGAAATAATGAGCCACCTTCTTTGCAGTCATATAGATCCCATAGATAAGCTTTTGATAATGGGGATACCTCTGCTTGGAAGGTGTCAGGACTTCGGAGACGTAGTACACTGGCCGCTGAACTTTGTATGCTTTGCCTTCTTCTTCCCGCTCGACTGTAAGAACAGTACTGACGACTTGATTTGTAGCCGCGATATACAGAAGAAGGGGCTCTTTACTGAGCGGAGCAGTAAGAACCGGCTGGGTGGAAAGTAGGACTTTGAGGTCGTCGAACGCGACTTGGGCTTTGTCTGTCCACTCGAAGGTATCTGATTTCTTCATGAGTCGGTACAGAGGAAGTGCTTTTTCACCGAGTCGACTGATGAACCTGCTCAAAGCTGCTAAGCAACCTGTGAGTCGTTGAACATCGTGTATTCTGACCGGCCTCTTCATTCGGACAATGGTCCCGATCTTTTCGGGGTTTACATCGATCCCTCGTTCGGAAACGAAGAAACCGAGTAACTTTCCGCTGGGAACACCGAATGAACACTTGGCAGGATTTAGCTTGATATCGTACCTACGAAGGTTGGCGAATGTTTCTGCCAAGTCAGTCAGCAGGTCGGAACCTTTGCGGGACTTGACTACGATATCATCCATGTATGCCTCCACATTGCGACCGATCTGGTCGAGGAGACATTTTTGGATCATGCGCATAAAGGTAGCTCCTGCATTCTTCAGACCGAAAGGCATGGTGATGTAGCAGAAGCACCCAAACGGGGTGATGAAAGCTGTTTTCAACTCATCGGGACCATACAGACGGATCTGATGATAACCCGAGTAGGCATCAAGAAATGATAAACGCTCGCACCCCGCAGTCGAATCGACAATTTGATCTATGCGGGGGAGCGGAAAATGGTCTTTCGGGCAGACCTTATTGAGGTGCTTGAAGTCAATGCACATTCGGATTGACTTGTCCTTCTTCGGCACCATGACTACATTGGCGAGCCACTCGGAGTGGTGAACCTCGCGAATGAATCTGGCAGCTAGCAGCTTAGCCACCTCTTCTCCGATTGCCTTCCTTTTGTGCGCGGCGGACCGGCGCAGGCGCTCTCGGACGGGCCGAGCAGCGGGATCCACATGCAGTCGGTGCTCAGCCAACTCCCTAGGTACACCCGGCATGTCAGATGGCTTCCATGCGAAGATGTCCCAGTTCTCACCGAGGAATTGGGTGAGCTCGGCTTCCTATTTGGGATCCAGGGTGGTGGAGATGTTCGTCGGGGCGGCAGACTCGTCCGTCGGGTGGATGCTGACCTTCTTAGTCTCTCCCGCCGACTGGAACACGGACTCAGAAGCTGGCTTCTTTGAGCGCATTAAGTCGGCGGGGTCGACTGTCTTCTTGTACTCTTCGAGCTCGAGTACAGCCATCTGCTGGTCGGCGATCCTCGACCCCTCTTGCAGACACTCCTCGGCTCACTGACGGTTGCCGGTGATGGTGATAACGCCTTTTGGACCGGGCATTTTCAACTTCAAGTACACATAACACGGTCGTGCCATGAAACTCACATATGCCGGGCGGCCCAGAATTGCATGGTAAGCGCTCTGGAAGTCCACCACCTCAAACGTGAGCTTCTCCTTGCGAAAGTTCTTGTCGGAGCCGAAGATGACCTCCAATGCGATCTGGCCGAGTGATTTGGCCTTCCGCCCTGGGACGACTCCGTGGAACTGCATATTGCTCTCGCTGAGTCTGGACATTGGAATGCCCATTCCCTTGAGAGTGTCGGCGTACATAATATTCAATTCGCTGCCGCCGTCCATTAGGACTTTGCGCAGTCGGACTCCTTCCACCACCAGGTCGACGACTAGAGCCTGCCTTCCTGGGGTGGGGACATGTGTTGGATGATCCGACTGATCGAAGGTAATCGCAGTCTGAGACCATTTGAGAAACTTGGGGGCAGTCGGAACGGCCATGTTGACTTCCCTGTTCACTAGCTTCAGTCGACTCTTGCTTTCGACGTCAGCGAAGATCATGAGGGTTGCATGGACTTGGGGGAACGGATCCTCCTTGTCCTCCTCATCCTGTTCAGGATTCTTCTCACTCGGCTGCCCTTTGCTGAAACCCTGGATCAGGAGATGACACTGCCGAGTGGTGTGCTTTGCGTATATGGGGTTACCTTCCTCGTCCATCTTCGTATGGATTGGACAAGGCTGGTCCAGGATGGGATTGTTGAAAGGCTTTTTCTTGGGGGTGAACTGCGCTTTCCCTTTGCCCTTGAATTTGGCGCTGGTGACAGCTGCAGCTTCTGCTTGTGGTGTGGGTGGAACCTTCGGTTTCTGCTTCCGAGTGTTACCTCCGTCGGCGTCGCCGACTGTCTTGTGTTTTCCGCTCCGGATGCGGTCCTCTTCTTCGCCGTTTGCATAGCGAGTTGCTATCTCCATCATCTTGCTCATGGAGATGTCGCCGGTTCGACCAAACTTCAAGTACAACTCCCTGTACCGCACGCCTGCCTTGAAGGCGCAGACTGCTGGATGCTCGGTGATGTTCTCCACCGTGTGGTAAAGAGTCGTCCATCGCTGGATGAAGTCGCGCAAGGGCTCATTCGGCTTCTGGACACAGTGCTGAAGCTCCACAAGACCTGCAGGGCGCTTGCACGTTCCTTCGAAGGTTCTGATGAACACTCGGGCTAGATCTGCCCAACTGTAAATGCTTGAGGGGGCCAACTGGTTCAGCCAAGCTCGGGCCGAGCCGTCGAGCATCAGAGGGAGGTGCTTCATAGCGACATGGTCGTCTCCTCCTCTGATCTGGACCGCCACTCGGTAGTCGTCTAGCCATGTTTCGGGCTTGGACTCTCGTGAGAATTTACCGATTCCCGCAGCCAATCGGAAGTTGGGCGGGATATCAGCCGAGCGGATGGCTCGACTGAAACACTCGGGGCCAGAAACTATGGCCCTGCTTCCACTCGGACGGTCCATATCGCGGCCATCGCGGTGGGCTCGACCCCTGTCAACTCTTCGCTGAGCGATTCGGCCCCTTGCGTCGAGTCTTGGGTCGTAAGTGTCGCCGACTGAATGCCGATCATCATGATGCCGGGACCCGTAGGGCCCACCCCTCGGAGGGGTGCGTGAGCGACGGCGATACTGATGAGATCCAGGGGTGTGAACCGATCTATGCGTGTTTGCATGGACGGAACTATTGCGAATCCGATTGTGTGACTGGGAGACTGCCGAATTCTGCTGCTGCGCCGTGCGCAACAGGGCTCGGATTTGCTCGATTCCCCTTCCTGCCTCTGAATCAGTCGGCTGGAGGGAGTCGGCAATCTGGGCAGCCGCGGCCAAGTTGAGGAGAGGTGTGCGGAACACCTCCACGTTGCTCCGCCGAGTGTGTCGGCTGGCAGAACGACGAGGCGGACGACGCGCACCGGATGCTTCGCCAACTTCACCTCGGTCGGCTTGACGAGGATCTTCATGGGAGTTGGCCATGTGTACTTCTGCTGCAGGCCCACGACCCACGTACTCGTAGGAAGCTCAGTCGGAACCGAGTCCGAGCACTGGGAGCGTGGGGCGACTACAACAGACTCCAGGACTGCCACCCGAGAGGACGCGAACTAGCGCGCTCGGGCATGCTGCACCCAACGTTGTAGACGCGGACTGCGAGATCGCCTGCTGCGGCGCGTGACGAAGGTGCAAGCCGGAAATGGAGCCGATTGTGGGAGAAGAAGAACACCGCGAGTGCCAGCACGGAAGTGCGTGGCCCCGCGACGGGGAAGCGCCTCAACGTCGAGAGGTGCATCCCGAAGCCATGCCGAATCGTCGACGATGAAGGAGAGAGCGCCGAAGAGGATCTGGTGACCCATGCTCTAACCTCCACCGAACGACATGACGAAAGGAAGTAGTCGCAAACTCGCCGGAAGTCGCTTAGACGCCTGCCCCATGGTGGGCGCCAACTGTCGTGGGTATAAGCCTGACAGTAGATGTGTAGGGTACGAATGAGATGGGCAGAGTCCTAGCTACGGCAAGGTTGTATGAGTTCAGGCCCCTCTACGGTGGAGGTAATATCCCTACGTCTCAGTACTCCTGGAGCTTGTTACCGAGTGTAATATGGAGTACAATGTTTTTCTAACCCTTTTACCAGTGGGGGAGGGCGGCTTATATAGAGTGCGCTGCCCTCCACAACGGTTCTGATTCAAGGGTGGAGTAGTGGCGATTGAATGCATGCGTTACAGGTAACGTATGCTATAAATGCTAGTTAATGCACCCGGAAACGTACGACAGTTTCCCTCCATGGAGGTTACGACGCACCGAGTGTATCCAGTCGGTAGGTCCGGTATCCTCTGAGTCTTAGTCTCCGACTGGATGATTCTGGGCCCGTTACCGACTGGATGATGGGGGCACCTTAATACAGTCGGGCATACTTAAGGTCATGTCCCTTGCGTGGGGTAGTCCTTGGGTAGGACCTGTAGGACAGGCCTATGACCCTACCCTAGGACTATGACCCCATCAAGATATTTTCAGTAGGTATCTCAGGTTGAGGAGCAACTCCTCGTGCTTCCGTTTGTGGTAAAGATACCCCGAACAAACTCCTCAAAGGAAGAGTTTCCATAGTGACAAGTGACAATAAATTTCAGCACAATATATAGATGTTTCCTTACCAATTTCCACTTACCAAAGGCGCTTCACTCCCCGGTAACGGCACCAGAAAAGAGTCTTGATGACCCACAAGTATAGGGGATCAATCGTAGTCCTTTCGATAGGTAAGAGTGTCGAACCCAATGACGAGCAGAAGGCTCTGATAAACGGATTTCAGCAAGGTAATAACTGCAAGCACTGAAAGTAGCGGTAACAAGTGATTGTGTAGTGAGGTGAAACGTAGCAAGCAAAGAGTAACAAGTAACAAGTAGTAGCAACGGTGCAGCAAGTGGCCCAATCCCTTTTCCAGCAAGGGACAAGCCTGAACAAAGTCTTATAGGAGGAAAAACGCTCCCGAGGACACACGGGAATTTCTATCATGCTAGTTTCATCATGTTCATATGATTCGCGTTCGTTACTTTGATAGTTTGATATGTGGGTGGACCGGCGCTTGGGTACTGCCCTTACTTGGACAAGTATCCCACTTATGATTAACCTCTCTCGCAAGCATCCACAACTACAAAAGAAGAATTAAGACAAAGTCTAACCATAGCATTAAACTAGTGGATCCAAATCAGCCCCTCACGAAGCAACGCATAGACTGGGGTTTAAGCTTCTATCACTCCAGCAACCCATCATCTACTTACTACTTCCCAATGCCTTCCTCTAGGCCCAAATATGGTGAAGTGTTATGTAGTCGACGTTCACATAACACCACTAAAGGAAAAACAACATACATCATATCAAAATACCGAACGAATATCAAATTCACATGACTATTATCAGCATGACTTATCCCATGTCCTCAGGAACAAAAGTAACTAATCACAAGACATAATCATAATCATGACCAGAGGTGTAATGAATAGCATCAAGGATCTGAACATAAACTCTTCCACCAATTAATTCAACTAGCATCAACTACAAAGAGTAATCAACACTACTAGCAACCTTACAAGTACCAGTCGGAGTTGGGAGACGAAGATTGGTTACAAGAGATGAACTAGGGATTGGAGAGGAGATGGTGCTGATGAAGATGTTGATGAAGATGCCTCCCCTCCGACGAGAGGAGTGTTGGTGATGATGATGGCGACGATTCCCCCCTCTGGGAGGGAAATTTCCCTGGCAGGATCGTCCTGTCGGAGCTCTAGATTGGATCTGCTCAAGTTCCACCTCGTGGCGGCGGCGAAACCACGAAAAAGCTCCCTTTTGATTTTTCTTTCCAAACCAGGACGCTTCATATATCAAAAGAGGGAGGCTACTGGGCCTTTAGGCATCCCACAAGCTTGCCCACCGCCACCAGGGGGTTGGTGGTGGAGTGGGGGCTTGTGGGGCCCTGGTGGCCCCCCTCCGGTAGTTCTTTCACCCAGTATTTTTTAATATAATCCAGAAAAAATCCACGTAAGTTTTCAGGGCATTTGGAGATGTGCAGAATAGTGGACTAGGATTTGCTCCTTTTTCAGTCGAGAATTCCAGCTGCCTGAATTCTCCCTCTTCAAATAATCCTTGCAAAATAAGAGAGAAAAGGCATAAATATGGTACCACAAGTAATATAACAGCCCAAAAAGCAATAAATATCAACATGAAAGCATGATGCAAAATGGATGTATCAATGAGCAGCCTTTGCCTCCCTCTCATACTCCTGTGCCTCTCCTGTGGTTATGTAATATCTCTGTTTTACCTGAAAGTCAAAGAAAGCAGGAGCATGAAGGGTAATATGGAAAACACGCTGCCGGTAAAATATCAATCGGTATAGGAGGGATTCATCATTCCTCTCAAGGAACTGGTAGCGTGTCAAAGCGACGCGGTCAAGGAAAGCTGTATGGAGCAGGGGATCTCCTTCACGGATGGGTACTCCAAGAAAATTTGCTACGCGAGTGGCATAGATCCCACCAAAGAAATCCCCTTCAATAGCATTCTTATTCAGCCTCCTTGCTATAATAGCTCTCATGTTGAAGCTTTTGTCACCCGTTACTGCGCTCTTAAGGATACTAAGGTCGGGTGCGCAGAGGTGATAATGCTCAATCTTGGCATTAATGCATCTGCCTATGAAGAGGGCAAAGTAATGCAAGGCAGGAAAATGAATACTCCCCATGGTAGCCTGCGTAATGTCTCTAGTTTCTCCAACTGTAATACCAGAGCAAAAATCTCTAACCGAAGATTTAGGAGGATCATTGAAGCTACCCCAAATAGGTGTTTTGCAAATTCTACTAAAATCCTCTAAATCCATGGTATAAGATTTATCATAGAGATCAAATAGTACCGATGTCTCGGAACCAGCTGAAAATTTGAATCTACGAACAAAAGAGGCAGTGAGAGCAACATATTATTCACATTTATCGAAGATGAATTCTTCGAGTCTGACGTTGTGAACAAGTGCATCAAACTCATCTTTGAAACCTACCACAATCATACATTCATCAGAAGGCCATTCACATGGTTGTACCTGCGCTTCCCTAGGTTGGTAAGGATCAGGCTCCCGAATCGCGAGACGGGGACCTCTCTTGCTTGAGGAACCACCATGGAAGTTTCTCCTGAACATCTTCCTTTTCTGAAATTTTCAGTGACCCAAAGGAAAAATGAACAAGGCTCAACTAAACTCGTAGCAACTACTCCCACAAGTGCCTAGAGACCATATTACGCATCAAAACTACTTGGGACCAGCTAGAATCAGCATGCAAAGCTCAAGAACATGGTCACCAAGGCAGCAAAAACACGCGGAGCATAAGGCACTAGAGCAAAAACTAATTGGACCAATGGAGGAGTGACTTACTGATGACCCACAAGTATAGGGGATCAATCGTAGTCCTTTTGATAAGTAAGAGTGTCGAACCCAATGAGGAGCAGAAGGATCTAACAAGTGGTTTTCAGCAAGGTAAAATCTGCAAGCACTGAAATTGTCGGTAGCAAGTGATTGTGTGGTGAGATGATTCGTAGCAAGCAAAAAGTAACAAAAGTAGCAACGGTGCAGCAAAGTGGCCCAATCCCTTTTGTAGCAAGGGACAATCCTGAACGAAGTCTTATAAGAGGAAAAACACTCCCAAGGACACACGGGAATTTCTGTCATGCTAGTTTCATCATGTTCATATGATTCACGTTCGTTACTTTGATAGTTTGATATGTGGGTGGACCGGCTCTTGGGTACTGCCCTTACTTGGACAAGCATCCCACTTATGATTAACCCCTCTCGCAAGAATCCGCAACTACGAAAGAAGAATTAAGACAAAGTCTAACCATATCATTAAACTAGTGGATCCAAATCAGCCCCTTACGAAGCAACGCATAAACTAGGGTTTAAGCTTCCGTCACTCTAGCAACCCATCATCTACCTACTACTTCCCAATGCCTTCCTCTAGGCCCAAATAATGGTGAAGTGTTATGTAGTCGACGTTCACATAACACCACTAGAGGAAAAACAACATACAACACATCAAAATATCGAACGAATACCAAATTCACATGACTACTATTAGCATGACTTATCCCATGTCCTCAGGAACAAAAGTAAGTACTCACAAAGCATAATCATATTCATGACCAGAGAGGTAATGAGTAGCATCAAAGATCTGATCATAAACTCTTCCCCTAAGTAATCCAACTAGCATCAACTACAAAGAGTAATTAACACTACTAGCAACCTTACAAGTACCAATCGGAGTCGCGAGACGGAGATTGGTTACAAGTGATGAACTAGGGTTTGGAGATGAGATGGTGCTGATGAAGATGTTGATGGTGATGAGTCCCCTCCGATGAGAGGAGTGTTGGTGATGACGATGGCGACGATTTCCCCCTCCGGGAGGGAAGTTTCCCCGGCAGGATCGTCCTACCGGAGCTCTAGATTGGTTCTGCTCAAGTTCCTCCTCGTGGCGGCGGCGAATCCTCCGAAAAGCCTCCTCCTGATTTTTTCCAGGATGAAAACCTTCTTGTAGCAAAAGAGGGGGGCAGTGGGCCAGCAGGGAGCCCACAAGCCCCCTAGGCGCGACCAGGGGGGTGGCCGCACCTAGCAGGCTTGTGGCCACTTGCTGGCGCCCCTCTGGCACTTCTTCGGCTTAGTATTTTTATAAATCCCTAAAAAATCCTCGTTGATTTTCACGGCATTTGTAGTTGTGCAGAATAGGTATCTCAAACTTGCTCCTTTTTCAGGCCAGAATTCCAGCTGCCGGTATTCTCCCTATTCAGGTAAACCTTGCAAAATAAGAGAGAAAAGGCATAAGTATTCTACCGTGAAGTGAAATAACAGCACAAATATCGATAAATATCAACATGAAAGCATGATGCAAAATGGACGTATCAACTCCCCCAAGCTTAGACCTCGCTTGTCCTCAAGCGAAAGCCTAGATCAATAAACATGACCACATGTTTAGGGAGAGAGGTGTCGACAAAACAAGATACGAACATGCAGGCATCATGATCATTATCAGAACAGCAATACCAACATATAATCTCTCATGCTAAAGTGACAATTCCTTCACAAAGTAAAGCATGGATCAAGAACCTTACCGAGAAGTAACAACCGATAGGCTTTAATCATTGAAGCAATTGCAATTTATCACAACACTAGAAAGAGTCAAATAAGAGCTTGTAAAGCAAATCCACATACTCAATCATTCTTTCATTCTCTACAATTGCCACAACTCACGTGGTACTCATGAGATCAAAGTTTCAGTCGGACAGAGAGAAAGATAGGGGCTTATAGTTTCGCCTCCCAACTACTTACCTCAAGGGTAATGTCAACAATAATAATTCATGAGTACTTACTTCCAAGTTGACATATGAATATACTTCTTTCTCAAGCATATGACGTTAGCCAAGATAAAGGCAAAATAAGGAATTGGTGAAGATCACCATGACTTTTTCAAGGGCAAAAAGTAAAGGTACAAGATAGGCCCTTCGCAGAGGGAAGCAGAGGTTGTCATGCGCTTTTGAGGTTTGGATGCCTGTCCTTTTTGTGCTGAGGAACGTCACTTTATATTGCCTCCTATGATAAAGAACTTTATTATGCAGTCTGTCGCTTTTATGTCTTCCTCATCACAGGTTCGTACAAAGCTTATTTTCCACACACTAATAGATCATACATATTTGGGAGCAATTTTTATTGCTTGCACCGATGACAACTTACTTAAGGGATCTTATTCAATCCATAGGTAGGTATGGTGGACTCTCATGGCAAAACTGGGTTGAAGGTTTATGGATGCACAAGTAGTATCTCTACTTGGTGCGGGAGTTTTGGCTAATATGAGGTGGAAGCAATCGTCACATGCTAAGGGATCTATAATCATATAACATTGTTCGGAACCAAGCAAACACAATTCATTATGTTGTCTTCCTTGTCCAACATCTACTTCTAGGCATGTAGTAGTTTATTGAGTGTTCAAAATCATAGATGGTGTCAAAGATGATATATTTATATGTGAACCTCTCCTTCTTTATCACTTCCTATTAATTGCAACAATGACCAAGGTCTACGTTTGTCTACCCTCAACAAGTTTCAATCATCATTCTTTTTTATATGTGAAGCCATCACTTCCCATAAGATCATTAGATGATCTTTCATGCTTTTGTTCTTTTCTCACTCTTTTGATCATGACAAGAGACAAAGCCCTTAACTAAGACACTCTTTATTATATGGCTCACGAGCTCGAATACATCGGGGGTGACACAAAGCAAAACTCAAGCCTAAAACACTAAGACTTTATTCTACTAGAGAAAGAGAAAACTGAAAAGGAACAAACTAAAACAAAGGTAAAAGCAAAAGATGTGATGGTGATACAATACCGGGGCAACTCCACCAAGCTTGGCACCAGCCAAGGGGATTGCCCATACCCATGCTTAGTTGTCTTCCTTTGGTGGTGATGGTGGTGGATTTGTTGCAACCTTTGATTCCAAGAGGGCCATCAATCTTTGATTTATACCTTGGAGATCTGTGATATGTTTCTCCAGCAAAACAACTTCACGAGTGAGATAAGTATTTCGAGTACGAGTTGTTTCACAAAACCTCAAGAGGTCAATCAAGGAAATCCACTTCTTCAACTTCTTCCTTGTTGAGCACAAATTGCACTTCGTACCATGCCTGATTCTTCTCCTTAGTTTTGCCCTTGTTTCTTTAGGTAGCCTTTCCTTAGCCTCCATGACCTCCATCCTTTTCAGATCAGCACTTACTTCTCCATAAACTTGAGGGAGATTGTTCTCCCCCACAGATTCCTGAGAAGACATCTTGCTCTAAATCTGCGACAGAAAACAGGCTCGAAACGAAAACAGAGGAAATCTCTTCGTTTTCGGAGTCTGAAACAGGTTGATAAATATCCCTTAGGTATTCTTCTGGAGTTATGGTATTGATAATATTGCTTTCAACATTTATGGGAGTACCTGAGATATAATGCTTGATTCTCTGCCCATTTACCACTCTCAGACAATTACCTTCCGTGTTGTTGATCTTGATAGCACCGAAACGATATACTTCCTCAACAACATAGGGACCTTCCCCTTTAGAGAGGAGCTTGCCTGCAAAGAATCTTAAACTAGAGTTATATAGCAAGACATAATCACCTACATTGAACTCACGCTTTTGTATCCTCTTATCATGCCACCTCTTAACCTTCTCTTTGAAGAGCTTGGCATTCTCATATGCTTGAGTTCTCCACTCATCAAGCGAGCTAATGTCAAATAACCTCTTCTCACCGGCAAGTTTGAAATCAAAGTTAAGCTCTTTGATTGGCCAATAAGCTTTATGCTCTAGCTCAAGAGGTAAATGACATGCTCTAGCTCTTTGATGAACCTTTTATAAAAACCAGCATGACTAATGAAACTTATTATACCTTTGATATCTGTGGGGTATGGCATTTTCTCGATTGCATCAACCTTAGCCTTATCGACTTCGATACCTCTTTTAGAAATTTTATGTCCTAAGACAATGCCTTCATTAACCATAAAGTGGCACTTCTCCCAATTCAAGACAAGATTGGTGTCTTTACATCTCTGCAAGACTCGATCAAGGTTGCTGAGGCAATCATCAAAGGAAGACCCGTAAACGGAGAAGTCATCCATGAAAACCTCAACAATCTTTTCACAAAAGTCAGAGAATATAGCCATCATACATCTTTGAAAAGTGGCAGGTGCATTACATAAGCCAAAAGGCATACGTCTATAAGCAAAGGTACCGAAAGGGCAGGTGAAAGTGGTTTTCTCCTGATCAGATTGTGCAACTGGTATTTTGGAGAAACCAGAATAACCGTCTAGAAAGAAGAAGTGTGTGTGTTTGGATAGTCTTTCTAGCATTTGGTCGATAAAAGGCAGAGGGTAATTATCTTTCCTAGTCGCCTTATTCAACTTCCTAAAATCAACCACCATCCTATAGCCAGTAATAATCTTCTGGGGGATCAACTCATCCTTATCATTAGGGACAATGGTGATGCCTCCCTTCTTAGGAACGCAATGCACCGGACTCACCCAATCGCTGTGAGCAACATGATAGATAATACCCGCTTCCAGGAGCTTTAGTATTTCTTTTCTCACTACTTATTTCATCTTAGGATTCAATCTCCTTTGATGATCATCAACTGGTTTGAAATCAGGATCAGTTTTGATCTTGTGCTGGCATAGAGTGGGACTAATGCCCTTAAGATCATCAAGAGTATATCCAATAGCAGCACGGTGCTTCCTCAGAGTTTTTAGTAACTTCTTTTCTTCCTACTCCCATAGGCTAGCACTAATAATAACAGGATATATCTCTTTTCCATCAATATAGGCATACTTAAGAGTATCAGGCAACTGTTTAAGCTCGAACACAGGATCACCCTTTGGTGGGGGTGGATCCCCAATCAGTTCAACAGGCAGATTATTCTTAAGGATAGGATATTGTTCTAAGACAACTTTATCTATTTCATCCCTTTCATCCATGTGCATATCATTTTCATGCTTAAGCAAGTATTGCTCTAAGGTATCAGTAGGAGGCACGCCAATAGAAGCTAAGGCAATTGTTTCATCCCTACTAGGCAACTCTTTTTCATGAGGTTGTCTACCAAACTTGGAGAAATTGAACTCATGTGACACACCTTCAAAGCCAACAGTGACAATTTGCTTGTCACAATCAATATGAGTATTGACGGTATTGAGAAAAGGTCTACCAAATATGATGGGACAGAAGCTATCTTGAGCGGTAGCAAGAACGAGGAAATCAGCAGGATACTTTGTTTTACCACACAAGACTTCAACATCCCTAACAATTCCCACAGGGCAGATAGTATCTCTATTGGCAAGTTGAATAGTGAAATCTATAGGTTCTATCTCAACAGGTGCAATCTCATCTTTGATTTCATCGTATAAGGATTGAGGTATTGCACTAACACTAGCACCCAAGTCACATAAACCATGATAACAATGATCTCCTATCTTAACAGAAACCACAATCGTGCCAACAACAGGCCTATGTTTGTCTCTACCGTGAGGTTTAGCAATTCTAGCAGCATCTTCACAAAAGTGAATATTATGTCCCTCAACTTCTTCAGACATAAGATCTTTGATAATAGCAATGCTAGGTTCAACTCTAATTTGCTCAGGGGGTGTAGGTGTTCAAATATAGCCTCTACGTATCACAGTTGAAGCTTTGGAATGATCCTTTATCCTAACAGGAAAAGGTGGTTTCTCAATGTAAGCACTGGGAACCATAGGATCATTAAAGGCAATGACTTTCTCTTCAACTGGAGTGGGTTTGACTACATTGACTTCTAAAGGAGGATGAAATTTAAACCACTTCTCTTTGGTGAGATCAATATGGGCAGCAAAGGATTCACACAATGAAGCTACTATCTCAGAGTCAAGTCCATACTTAGCGCTAAAGTCACAAAAAGTACTTATCTCAACAAAGGATTTAACGCAATGAAAAGTGAAATTCATACCTGACTCCTTACCTTCTTCAAGCTCGCAATCTTCAGAGTTGCGTTTAATTCTCTCCAATAAATTCCATTTGAAGTCAATATCTTTCTTCATAAAAGAACCGGTACAAGAAGTGTCAAGCATGGTGCGATCATCATGAGAAAGCCGAGCATAGAAGTTCTGAATGATAATTTGTCTCGAGAGCTCATGATTGGGGCATGAATATAGCATTGATTTAAGCCTCCCCCAAGCTTGATCGATGCTTTCTCTATCATGAGCCCAAAAATTATAAATATAATTCCAATCATGATGTACTAAATGCATAGGATAAAACTTTTGATGAAATTCCAATTTCAACCGATTGTAGTCCCATGATCCAGTATCATCACATAGCCTATACCATGTCAACGCCTTATCCTTCAAAGATAAAGGAAAGACCTTCTTCTTGACCTCATCCTCGGGCACACCTACAAGCTTAAATAAACCACAAACCTCATCTACATAGATTAGATGCAAGTCTGGATGTGATGTTCCATCTCGTGTAAAAGGATTAGCCAGCAGTTTCTCAAGCATACCCGAAGGAAATTCAAAGCAACTATTTTCAGTAGGTGCAGCAACTTGAGGAGCAACTCTTTGTGCTTCTGTTCGAGGTGAAGATACCCCGAACAAGCCCCTCAAAGGATTAGTATCCAAAGTGACACGTGACAACAAATTTCAGCACACTATATGAATGTTTCCTTACCAAGTTCCACTTACCAAAGGCGCTTCACTCCCCGGCAACGGCGCCAGAAAAGAGTCTTGATGACCCACAAGTATAGGGGATCAATCGTAGTGAAAGGATCGATATGGTTGACTAGAGGGGGGGTGAATAGGCAACAACCACTTTTTAATTAATCTTAGCAAGTTAGGGTTAGCAACATAAGGATTCTCTAAAATGTCAACAAAGAGGTGAACCTATATAATGCTACCAACAAAGATAACTAAGACAAGTAAGAGATAAACAACAACATAAGCATACACAATGTAAAGGTTAGAGATAACCGCAAGTGGAACCAATGAAGACGAGGATGTGATACCGAAGTTCCTTCCCTTTGACAGGAAGTACGTCTCCGTTGGAACGGTGTGGAGGCACAATGCTCCCCAATAAGCCACTAGGGCCACCATATTCTCCTCACGCCCTCACACAATGCAAGGTACCGCAATTCCACTATAGGTGCCCTTGAAGGCGGCGACCGAACCTTTACAAACAAGGTTGGGGCAAACTCCACACAAAGCTTGGAGGCTCCCAACAAGACCACGAAGCTTCACCACAATGGAATGTGGCTCCGAGGTGACCTCAACCGTCTAGGGTGCTCAAACACCCAAGAGTAACAAGATCCGCAAGGGATTGGTGGGGGGAAGCAATTTTCTCTTGGTGGAAGTGTAGATCTAGGCCTTCTCAACCAATCCCTAGAAAATCAACAAGTTTGATTGGCTAGGGAGAGAGATCGGGCACTTTTGAGCTTAGGGAGCAACAATGGAGCTTGGGAGGGTCAAAGGTAGAGTTCTAGAGCAAGAAGAACCCTTTATATAGTGGGGGTGGGGAATCCAACCATTTTCCCACTCACAGCCCGAGCCTAGCGGTACTACCGCTGACTGCAGCGGTACTACCGTAGATGCACTACCGGGCCAACCACCGCCAAGAAAGTCTTCGCAAAAAGTCCGACGAAGTACTGTCGCTAGGAAGGCGGTACTAAGTTCCTGGAATGGTACTACCACTGACCGGGGGCGGTACTACCGCCAGCCCAGTGGTACTACCGCTAGGGACAACGGTACTACCGCTGGGAGACCTTTTTGCAAGAGGAGATAAACCAAAGGCGGGAACTACTCCAAAGTTGCAGGGAAAGGGAAAGGAGAAAAAGTGTGTGCGTGCAAAATTGATACCACCCAAACCTTTCCACTATGGATCCCCTCTTAATAGTACGACGTTCCTATGACTCAAAGAAAGAGAATCATAGAGGACACCGTGCTTCTGTTCCATGGAGGGGGCCGAGTTGTCTTGTGCCTTTGACATGTGTTATCTGAAGTCTTAATGCACACGATTAGTCCTTTACGGTACTGTCATCAATCACCAAAATTACTTAGGCATAAATATGCCCTAACAATCTCCCCCTTTTTGGTGGATTGATGACAATACCGGATTTGCACAGTAGATAGCATGTGAACATAAATATAATGGTAGAGATAATTGAAGAGCATATGACTCACAGCATATGATAGAAATAAGTCTCACACTAGACCAAGTCTCACATCACACAAACCAAAGATAGCAAATAAGATCAAACCAAGTTCAGAGCAAACACGATAAAGATATGCAAAGCTAAAGCAAAGCGCAAATCCAGCTCCTAGACTCTCTCCCCCTTTGGCAGAAGACACCAAAAAGGGGGCACACCTAACGACACAGGTGGTCACTCTGCATCCTCATCAGCCCCAGATGCGTCCGTGGCATCCGGATCGTCCTGCTCCTCCTCATTGTCCTCCTTAGACGCCTCCTCCTCTGCATCAGACCCAGTCCACTGATAACCTTGAGCCCGCATCCAATCAGACTCTGGAGTGATGTCGTCCTCTGAGCCGCTTGAGATATCTACATCAAGGGTCCTCAAGACACGCTTGTGCCTCTGACGGTTCTCCTTCTGGGCCACATGAGACTGATATTGTCCCTTGGCCTGCATACAGAAGAGAGTCTTCATTTGATCCTTCAGTTTCACTGCTCAAGATGGCATAGCAGAAGAGCGGGACTGTGAAGCAGGACCTTCTCCAGCAGCAGTCTCTGTGTCTGTGTCCATGTGCTGAGACGAAGTTGATGGGTTGGCCCATTTGTCTTTGATACGGAGCTTGATAGGATCATGCACAAAAGAATCAGTCTGAATAGGGAATTGATCTATCAGATAGACGTCGTTCCACCTCTTGCGAATATAGGCAAACAGATAGGGCCCGTAAATGGGAACCTTGCGGTTCATGATGCAGTTCCAGAGCTCATTGAACATCACGTGGGCAATATCGAGAGGGGCAGTTTCCTTAGTCCTAGCCTCCTCACAGAGCAGAAGCATCTTAGCTAGATGACCATGCACTTCGTCAAAGTTGCCAATGCGAGGAAAGAGAGTGTTGCGGAAGATCTAATGCATGATATCCAGATGCTTGCGAAGCACACCTTTCTTCACATAAAGTTGTTGCAGCCTGTCCTTGGGGGTGGCAGTGGATGAAGAAGGAGCATGAGGACGCATCCCAAGAGGTGTTTCATCCCCCTGAAAGTCGACATTGAGAAGCTGCATGAATTCTGACTAGGAACCTGTCATATTCTGAGTACCGGTCATCCAAGTCATGGTGCGCACGTCACCAGGTGCAAAGTGAACAGTGACATAGAATTGGGCCACAACATCTGGATCAAAGTCTTGCCTGAAGGTGATGATCTCTTTAAGGCCAAGCTTATCAATCAAGGAGAGAGCCTCACCAAAGTAATCCGGATTCCGCTGAAGGTCAGCAAGGTCAATCCACTACACTGGGACAAATATCTTCTTGAATGGCTTGATGATGTCGCGATAGATCATGCAGTGATCCCGTGACCAAACATGCTCAATGTTCTTGATCTGAGCCTTGTCTTCCAGATAGTGATTGCGGTTGCAGAACAGCAGAAAATCCTTAGGTGGCATAGTGTGAACGTTGATCCCCTTTTTCTTGGAAGCAGTCTTCTTGAAAGACCTCTTTTTGGGAGTCAGACCGGAAGTGGTGGAGCCCTCTGGAGCCTCTGAAGTGCGATACTGCTTCGGTTGGGTGTCACGTGGGGGATTCCAGCGACGAGCACCACCTGTGACACACAAGACACACACCCAAAAAGAGCGACAGGAGGAGTCAAGGCAATGGTCAAAATAATCATAAGAATAAACTCACAATGTCAAACACAACGAAAACTATCCTCCTCGCGGTAGTACCGCTACCCCTGGCGGTAGTACCGCTGGGGTCCTGGCGGTAGTACTACTACCCCTCGCGGTAGTACCGCTAGGGTCCTAGCGGTAGTACTGCCAGGCTGGCGGTAGTACCGCTAGAGGGTTGACTTTCAGATCTGAATAAACAGAGACCCATAAGAACGGCTAGATTTGATTCATGAGGTCCACGGCTACTGCATAAAATTACTACAAGAAACACCATAACCCTAATCACATATGAACCTCAAGAACATCTAGATACAGACATGCCTAGTCAAGGGGATTCAAGTTTTAGATCTAATCCAAGAGAAATATGAGAACAAGTACTTGATCTAAAACATGAAGAACTTAGGGCATGTCAAGATAAAAGCAATGAACCATAGGACCTAAACTCCCCGAGGATATCTCCTTCGTTCCATCCAAAAACTAAGCACAAACCATAGACATGGATCCAAATCACCAAGATCCTAACCCTAGAACAAAACACCAATCAAGAGAATAAAGTGAGGAGCTTTACCGGTGTCCATGGCACTTGATGGAGGAAGGAGGAGTGGAGAAAACCCTCCAACTCAAAGGAGAGAAGGGGCTCCGCAAATCGAGATCCAAACGGAGGGAGTTCGGAGTAGAGGAAGGGAGAGCCACGAGGAAGAAGAAACATGGCAAGAAAAATGGGCTCCCCCTCCTTTTTATAGCCCAAGGGGTACGGGCCAGTGGTAGTACCGCCGGGGTCCTAGCGGTAGTACCGCTACCCCTGGCGATAGTACCGCTGGGGTCCTGGCGGTAGTACCGCTCCCCCTTGAGACAGCCCTAAAAAGACCTAGTCAAGTCGTGATAGACTGGGGTCCTGGCGGTAGTACCGCTACCCCTGGCGGTAGTACCGCTGGGGTCCTGGCGGTAGTACCGCTACCCCTGGCGGTAGTACCGCTCAAAATGACACAACGAGACATAGGATTTCGTGGAAATGACGTGGGCAACGAGTAGTCAGTGTAATAGAAAGATAGCACCAGCAAGATATACTGACTAGTCATTTTGTATCCTTTCTTCCATATGAGAGAAAGGTGGGGCGGTGGCCGAGGCCACCTATGTTTGAGGCAAAGGTATGACACCGCGAAGAATTATCCTTGGGTTCATGACCAACACTCGTCTTTGAAGCAGAAGTGCCATTTAGTAATGGCCAAAGTGAAAGACTTGATCGATTTATGCATAATGGGGGGAAGGAAAGTTCATTGAGAGAACAACACTCCCCCTATGTCCATGCCTACACCTAGAACAAGATGTAATGCATAGTGAGGTGCAAAGTGCCTAGTTTCAATCCACACGTGAATCAATGATATTTAGCTCATGCCTTAACTCCCGGAACCTTGCTTCATCTAGGGGCTTAGTGAAAATATCTGCAAGTTGCTCTTCAGTGTTGATGAAGTGAACCTCAATATCACCTTGCTTGATATGTTCATGAATAAAGTGATGGCGAATATCAATATGCTTGGTCTTGCTATGTTGCACCGGGTTGAGGGAAATCTTGATAGCACTTTGATTGTCACATAGAAGAGGCACTTTGTCACAAGTGACACCATAATCCTTTAAAGTTTGCCTCATCCATAGCAACTGTGCACAACAACTTGCAACTGCCACATATTCAGCTTCGGTGGATGATAGTGAGACACAATTCTGCTTCTTTGAAGACCAACTTACAAGTGAGTGACCGAGGAATAGGCATCCTCCAGAAGTTGACTTCCTCTCCACACAATCTCCTGCCCAATGTGAGTCGGAATAGCCCACTAGGTTGAAGTTCGCTCCTTTGGGATACCATAGACCAAAGTTTGGGGTGTGAGCCAAATATCGAAAGATTCGCTGAACAGCCATATAATGACTTTATTTTGGTGCGGATTAAAACCGTGCACAGATCCCTACACTCAACATAATATCTGGTCTAGATGCACAAAGGTAAAGGAGGCATCCAATCATGGAGCGATATACCTTTTGATCCACTGTTTTACCATTGGGATCACTGTCAAGCTTGCATCTTGTTGGCATGGGGAACTTGACCGACTTGACATCTTCGAGCTCGAACCTTTTTAGCATGTCTTGAGTGTACTTGGCTTGTTTGATAGAGGTCCCTTTAAGCCTTGTTTAATCTCGATTCCGAGGAAGAACCTCAACTCACCCATCATAGACATCTCAAATTTCTCGGTCATTAGTGCAGCAAATTCTTCATTGAAAGAAATGTTAGGAGAACCAAAAATGATATCATCAACATATAGTTGGCATATGAACAAATCCCCTTTAACCCTCTTAGTAAAAAGAGTGGGATCTATCTTCCCAATTTCAAACCCACGATCTTGTAACAACTCAGTAAGATACTCATACCATGCACGTGGGGCTTGTTTAAGGCCATATAGTGCCTTATTAAGTTTGTACACATGATTGGGGAGCTTGGGATGTTCGAATCTCGGGGGTTGTTTGACATAGACCAACTCATTTAAAGGACCATTAATAAAAGCACTTTTCACATCCATCTGCTATAATTTGAAATTATGATGAGAAGCAAATGCAAGCAGCATGCGAATACATTCTAGACGAGCAATAGGGGCAAAGGTTTCACCGTACTCGATACCCTCGACTTGGGAGTAGCCTTGAGCCACCAATCTTGCCTTGTTTCAAATCACAATCCCATTGGCATCTTGCTTGTTTTTGAAAATCCATTTGGTCCCGATGACATTATGTTCCTCCTTTGGTCTTGGCACTAAATACCAGACTTGATTACACTCGAAGTTGTTGAGTTCTTCATGCATGGCCATAAGCCAATCCTCATCATCGAGCGCTTCCTGTACCTGTTGAGGTTCACAATACAAAACAAACGTGTGATGCTCACAATAATTCCAAATCTGTTGACGGGTGGATACTCCCCTTTTCAAACTGCCAAGTACATTCTTCATAAGATGTGCCTTGACTCTGAGCTTGTTCGCAATCTTGGCTGCTGGACGCTCCAAGAGTTCTGCATTGGATAACTGGGGAGCATCGACTTGATTACTTTGCTTGCCCTTGCGTTTTGAACCTCCCTTGGCACCAGTAGTCCTTTTTGGCGCTGCAGAAGGGAATTGCGAGATAGTATCCTGATCAACTTGATTTTCGACTTGATCAGGTTCACTTGTTTGTCCTTGTTCTTGTGGTTGCTCTTGATCTTGATCTTGTGCTTCTATTTGGTCTGGATCTTGTAGTTGCACTTGATCTTGATCTTGAGCAAGTTCGGAACCTTGGGTAAGTGCTTGTACATCATGGGACACATCACCATCTTTGGGCAATTGATCTTGTCCTTGAGCTTGTTCAACTTGTTGAGGGTCTTCTCTTTGTCCATCGGAAGCGTGTGGGGCTTGTGAGGGTGATGGCTCCACTTGAGTAGAGCATTGTCCTTCTCCTTCGGCCACAAGGGGTTCCTCAATGGGGAGTATTTGACCAATCCCCATTCTTCTTATGGCTTGGGGAGGAATTTCATCACCTACATCACAAAGACCACTTTCCTCCACTTGGGAGCCATTATTTTCATCGAACTCCACGTTACACGTCTCCTCAATGAGTCTAGTGGACTTGTTGAGGACACGGTAAGCATGAGAGTTTGTAGCATAACCAACAAAGATGCTCTCTTATGCTCTAGAATCAAATTTAGCTAAACGGGCACCTTTCTTGAGAATGAAACACTTACAACCGAATACCCTGAAGTACTTGAGATTGGGTTTGTTTCCGGTGAGAATCTCATATGGAGTATTGTTCAAGCCTTTGCGGATATAGAGCCGATTGGACGCGTGACATGCTGTGTTGATGGCCTCAGCCCAAAAGTTATATGCAGATTTGAACTCCGCCATCATTGTTCTTGCAGCATCCATCAAAGTCCGGTTCTTCCTTTCCGCCACACCATTTTGTTGAGGGGTGTATGGTGCTGAATATTGATGTTTTATTCCCTCATCACCTAGAAACTCATCCAAGGTGTAGTTCTTGAACTCGGTGTCGCTGTCACTTCTAATCATCAAAATCTTTGCTTCATGTTGACGTTGAGCTCCATTAGCAAAGTTGACGATAGTTTGTTGAGTCTCACTCTTCCTATTGAAGAAATATACCCATGTGTATCTTGAGTAGTCATCAACAATCACCAAGCAGTACTTTCTGCCTCCAAGACTATCAAATGATGGGGGACCGAAAAGATACATATGGAGGAGCTTCAATGGCCTCTTAGTGTAAATGAGAGTCGTTGGACGATGAGCAATTTCATGAATCTTTCCTTCAATGCACGCACTGCAAGCACGATCTCTAGCAAAACTCACATTTTGTTAGTCCACGAATATGGTCCCCTTTGAGAAGACTTTGCAAAGATCTCATATTGACATGAGCTAGTCGGCGATGCCAAAGCCAGCCCACATCAACTTTAGCCATTAGACAAGTCGTAGTCTTAGTGGGTCGCTTTGAAAAGTTCACCACAGAGAGACCATTTTCGACATATCCAACATAGGCTACTTTAAGAGTCTTGCTCCACAAGAGGACTACAGTATCAAGATTAAAAATGTGGAAAAACCCATAATTGCAAGTTGACGAACCAAAAGTAAATTGTAGGCAAGAGACTCAACAAGCATGACCTTCTCAATAGATAACTCTTGAGAGATGACCACCTTACCAAATCCCAATACTTTGACGAGGATGCATCGGCGAATTGGACATGGGTGGGCATAGATGGAGAAGGATGCACATCCACCACTAAGTCCTTGCTTCCGGTCATATGATTTGTTGCTCCACTATCGAGCAACCATGACACCCCACCGGAAGAAAACTCCTGCAATGGATCAAGGCTTGGTTTTAGGTACCCATTTTTGAATGGGTCCTCTAATGTTAGAGACAAGGGTCTTAGGAACCCAAATAGCCCATTCAATGGACTCATAGTAAGAACCAACAAATCTGGCATAAACATGCCCATCACCAGCATGACATAAAACATAGGAAGGATTGAGTTTGCCGGCTGTGTTGGTAGGAATGGTTTTGCCCTTCTTGACGTTACCATCGTCCACCTTGTTCATGTTCACCTCCTGAGTCCTTTCGCCCTCTTTGACAAAGATGTCCATGAGGGTAGGGGATCGTTTGTTCCTGTTCCTCCTTTTTCTTTTTGACTTGGATGTAAGTCCAAGTCCCTCCTTTCCTACCACACCCTTTTGATTGCTCAAGAGGTCGTTCAGGCTCTTCTCACCTTGTATGCATGACACAAGGCCCTTCTCAAGTATCTCCTTTAACTTGGCATTTTCCTCCACAAGATGTACGTGCTCACAACAAGGGTTAGTTGTACAAGCATTATCAATTAACACAAAGGGAGGACAAGTAGAGATTTCCTTGGTAAGCTTTGCTTGGAGTTGATCTTGAGATTCTTTCAAAGAGAAATGAACACCTTTCAAGACCTTGTGAGCCTTGTCAAGTGTGTCAAACTCCACTTTGAGTCTGTCATGGACAACCTCGAGAGCATCCTTTTCAGACTTAAGCATACGAGTAAGAACAGTAGCATGATCTAGTTTCTTTTGCATTTTAGCGCAGTCATCGTTGTATGACTCCTCAAGAGCCAAACTAAGAGTGCGCTCCTTTTCTAGTGCAATAGATAGTTCAGCAATCTCATCGGCATAGTCATGACTATGTCCCTGAAGCTCGGAGATGGTCACCTCATCAGACTCGATGAGGTCATTAGCCTCACCCAGTTGTTCCAAGAGAGCAACAAAGTGCTTCTTGGGTTCTCCCTTGATAGTGCATAGAAATTTGTCAAGATCATGCTCATTAAGTTCCCCAACATCACTATCATCAACATAATTCAACAATGAAGGAGCAGTAGCGATGTTGGTCTTAATGATGGGGGTTACCTGATCGATACCTTTGGTCATGAGGCACTTGGCGATGTGGTTCTCGTTGGGGGCGTTGAAGAGAGACACCTTCTTGGGAGAAGGGGTGGCAATGGCGACAGTTGCAGTTGCCACCATATCGTCATCGTCATCATCATCGGAGGGGTACTCTTCAAGGGCCACCATACCCTTTGGGTGGGGTTTCTTCACAAAGTTGTTCTTGTTTGGGAATGACTTGGTTTTGTCTTTGCGAATGAGCTTGCCCCCGTTGTCTTCCCTTTTCTCATAGGGACATTCGGCCACGAAGTGACTCACATTACCACAGTTATAGCATGTCCTCACTCGTTGCTTCGGTTTGAACCCACTTGAGTTGTTCTTGGTGAAGGTGGGTCTTGAGTTCCTCTTGTTGCCCCAGAATTGCCTTGACGCAAGAGCCATGTGCTCATGATAAGCATACTTTGTGTCTTCAGGGCAGCTCTCCTCTTCCTCATCCTCTTATTCTTCTTCAGAAGCAGCTTTTGCCTTTAATGTAAGGTTGGGTGAAGCTGTCTTTGAGCGAACTCGAGCAAGTGCATTGTTGGCTGTTTCGTTCATGATTGACATTGCAATGAATTCATCAAACACCTCACTGGAAGACAAGGAGTGGAAATCTGGTCGTTGGCGAATGACAGATGACATGACTTTATTGAAAGGCATGATGGCCTTGAGAAACTTGCGCTTGACCCATGTATCATCCACATCCTTGCTCCCATGGTCCTTGAGAACCACAGCAATAGCAGGCACCCATCGATAGAGATCACCAGGGTCCTCATCTTCCTTCGTCACAAACTCATCGGCCTTATCAAGTACCACTTCATATTTGGACCATTGAATGCTTGAGTTTCCCTTGTACAACACCATAATGTGCTCCCAACAGTCCTTAGCCAGAGTGAAGGGACGCAAGTGAGGAAGATCTTCAGGTGGTACTGCGGACTGCAGAATAAACAATGCGGAGTGATTATATTGATTGTCCGCTTCTTCTCTTGGAGTGAGGTTGCTTGGGTCATGGGGATAGTAGCCTTGCTCGATGATTCTCCACAAATTTGTTGAGCTGTGATTCAAATGAGACTTAATAGAAAATACCCAGTTAGCAAAATCACCCTTTACAAGCTTAGGAGGAGGACCAACAGGATTAAGACGCGGTGTGGGAACCGGACCTCCATAGATCATGGGTGGTGGAACTGATGCATAAGTCCCATTCCCATCATTTTCGAGAGGAGAGGAAGGTTGCATACCTTTAGCCGTTTCCTTAGAGGAATTGACCTCTGAATCTGTGTTGGTGGGTTTAACCACCAATGCCGGTTCAGGAGAACTTTTAATTAACTCTTTAATCATGGTTTTGACCTCGTTCATCAAGGACGTCTTGAGTGCGGCCATAGCCGTATTCAAGTCGTCCCTTGTGAACGAAGTCAAGTCCATGGCCTCGGTTTGCGCATGGGGAACTCCCTCATCATCTTCCATATTCTTCGGATGGTGGAATCCTTAATAAAGAGACGTGGCTCTCACACCAATTGAAAGGATCGATATAGTTGACTAGAGGGGGGTGAATAGGCAACGACCACTTTTTATTTATCTTAGCAAGTTAGGGTTAGCAACATAAGGGTTCTCTAAAATGTCAACAAAGAGGTGAACCTATATGATGCTACCAACAAAGATAACTAAGACAAGTAAGATATAAACAACAACATAAGCATACACAATGTAAAGGTTAGAGATAACCGCAAGTGGAACCAATGAAGACGAGGATGTGTTATCGAAGTTCCTTCCCTTTGACAGGAAGTACGTCTCCGTTGGAGCGGTGTGGAGGCACAATGATCCCCAATAAGCCACTAGGGCCACCGTATTCTCCTCACGCCCTCAGACAATGCAAGGTACCGTGATTCCACTATAGGTGCCCTTGAAGGTGGCGACCGAACCTTTACAAACAAGGTTGGAGCAAACTCCACACAAAGCTTGGAGGCTCCCAACAAGACCACGAAGCTTGACCACAATGGAATGTGGCTCCAAGGTGACCTCAACCGTCTAGGGTGCTCAAACACCCAAGAGTAACAAGATCCACAAGGGATTGGTGGGGGGAATCAATTTTCTCTTGGTGGAAGTGTAGATCTAGGCCTTCTCAACCAATCCCTAGAAAATCAACAAGTTTGATTGGCTAGGGAGAGAGATCGGGCACTTTTGAGCTTATGGAGCAACAATGGAGCTTGGGAGGGTCAAAGGTAGAGTTCTAGAGCAAGAATACCCCTTTATATAGTGGGGGGAATCCAACCATTTTCCCACTCACAGCCCGAGCCTAGCGGTACTACTGCTGGCTGCAGCGGTACTACCGCTAGCACTCCAGCGGTACTACCGCTGGCTGCAGCGGTACTACCGCTGAGCCCATGGTAGTGCAGATGCACTACCGGGCCAACCACCGCCAAGAAAGTCTTCGCAAAAAGTCCGGCGAAGTACTGCCGCTAGGAAGGCGGTACTAAGTTCCTGGAGCGGTACTACCGCTGACCAGGGGCGGTACTACCGGCAGCCCAGCGGTACTACCACCAGCACTAGCGGTACTACCGCTAGGGCTCGCGGTACTACCGCCACCTCTAGCGGTACTACCGCTAGGGAGACCTTTTTGCAAGAGGAGATAAACCAGAGGCGGGAACTACTCCAAAGTTGCAGGGAAAGGGAAAGCAGAAAAATTGTGTGCGTGCAAAATTGATTCCACCCAAACCTTTCCACTACGGGTCCCCTCTTAATAGTACGACGTTCCTATGACTCAAAGAAAGAGAATCGTAGAGGACACCGTGCTTATGTTCCATGGAGGGGGCCGAGTCGTCTTGTGCCGTTGACATGTGTTATGTGAAATCTTAATGCACACGATTAGTCCTTTACGATACTGTCATCAATCACCAAAATTACTTAGGCATAAATATGCCCTAACACGTAGTCCTTTCGATAAGTAAGAGTGTCGAACCAAACGAGGAGCAGAAGGATCTGACAAGTGGTTTTCAGCAAGGAAAAATCTGCAAGCACTGAAATTGTCGGTAACAAGTGATTGTGTGGTGAGATGATTCATACCAAGCAACAAGTAACAAAAGTAGCAACGTTGCAGCAAAGTGGCCCAATCCCTTTTGTAGCAAGGGACAAGCCTGGACAAATTCTTATAGGAGGAAAAACGCTCCCATGGACACACATTAATTTCTGTCATGCTAGTTTTCATCATGTTCATATGATTCGCGTTCGTTACTTTGATAGTTTGATATGTGGGTGGACTGGCGCTTGGGTACTGCCCTTACTTGGAAAAGCATCCCACTTATGATTAACCCCTCTCACAAGCATCTGCAACTACGAAATACGAAGTAAGACAAAGTCTAACCATAGCATTAAACTAGTGGATCCAAATCAGCCCCTTATGAAGCAACGCATAAACTAGGGTTTAAGCTTCTGTCACTCTAGCAACCCATCATCTACTTACTACTTCCCAATGCCTTACTCTAGGCTAAAATAATGGTGAAGTGTTATGTAGTCGACGTTCACATAACATCACTAGAGGAAAAACAACATACAACATTTCAAAATACCGAACGAATACCAAATTCACATGACTATTATTAGCATGACTTATCCCATGTACTCAGGAACAAAAGTAACTACTCACAAAGCATAATCATAATGATGATCAGAGGTGTAATGAGTAGCATCAAGGATCTGAACATAAACTCTTCCACCAAATAATCCAACTAGCATCAACTACAAAGAGTAATCAACACTACTAGCAACCTTACAAGTACCAATCAGAGTCGCGAGACGGAGAATGGTTACGAGAGATGAACTAGGGTTTGGAGATGAGATGGTGCTGATGAAGATGTTGATGGTGACGAGTCCCCTCCGATGAGAGGAGTGTTGGTGATGACGATGGCAATGATTTCCCCCTCCGGGAGGGAAGTTTCCCCGGCAGGATCGTCCTGCTGGAGCTCTAGATTGGTTTTGCTCAAGTTAAGCCTCGTGGCAGCGGCGAAACCACGAAAAAGCTCCCGTCTGATTTTTTTCCTGGACGAAACCCTCCATATAGCAAAAGAGAGGGCGCCAGTTGGCCAATGGGCTGCCGATAAGCCCCCATGGCGCGGCCTGGGGGGTGGCCGCGCCGTGCAGGATTGTGGGCACCCCCTGGTGCCCCTCCAGCACTTCTTTGGCCTAGTATTTTTTATATATTAGGAAAAAATCTCCGTTGATTTTCACGGCGTTTGGAGTTGCGCAGAATAGGTATCTCAACTTTGCTCCACTTTCAGGCCAGAATTCCAGTTGCCGGTAATCTCCCTCTTCATGTAAACCTTGCAAATAAGAGAGAAAAGGCATAAGAATAGTACCGTGAAGTGAAATAACAGCCAAAGAAGCGATAAATATCAACATGAAAACATTATGCAAAATGGACGTATCAGGGTCAAAAACACGGAAAAAATAGGAACTCGCACTTGGCACTGAGTTAATTAGTTAGTCCCAAAAACGATGTAAAAGGCATACAAAACATCCAAAGTTTGACAAGATAATAGCATGAAACCATCAAAAAATATAGATACGTTGGAGACGTATCAAGCATCCCCAAGCTTAACTCCTGCTCGTCCTCGAGTAGGGAAGTGATAAAGACTGAATTTTTGATGTGGAATGCTACCTAGCATAGTTGTCCTTTGTAACTTCTTTCATGTGACATGAATGTTCAGATCCGTAAGATTCAAAACAATAGTTTGCTATTGACACGAAAACAATAAAACTTCAAGCAAACTAGCAAGGTAATCATGAACTTTCGAAATAACAAGGCAAAAGGAGATTATCCCTACAAAATCATATAGTCTGGCTATGCCCATCATCCTCACACAACTAATGTAAATCATGCACAACCCCGGTATTGGCCAAGTAATTTTTTTCGCACTCTTACTTTCTCAAACTTTTTATAACTATCACGCAATACAAGAGCGTGAGCCATGGATATAGCACTAGGTGGAATATAGTGTGGTGGTGGTTGTGAGACAAAAAAGAGGAGATGGTCACATTGACTCGGCGTATCAAAGGGCTATGGAGATGTCCATTAATAGATATCAATGTGAATGAGTAGGGATTGTCATATAAAGGATGCACTAGAGCTATAAGTATGTGAAAGCTCAAAGGGAGAACTAGTGGGTGTGCATCCAACTTGCTTGCTCACGAAGACCTAGGGCAATTTTGAGGAAGCCCATCATTGAAATATACAAGCCAAGTTATATAATAAAGATTCCCACTAGCATATGGTGGTGACGAAATGAGAAGCTCTCAATCATGAAGAACATGGTGCTATTATGAAGCACAAGTATGGAAAAAAGGTAGTAGCATTGTCCCTTCTCTCTTTTTCTCTCTTTTTTTTATTTGGGATCTTTTTTGTCCTTTTTTTATTTGGGATCTTTGGACTCTTTTTTCCTCACACGGGACAATGCTCTAATAATGATGATCATCACACTTTTATTTACTCACAACTCAAAGCTCATAACGATGATGACTCTATAGGAAATGCCTCCGGCAGTGTACCGGGATGTGCAACGATCTAGCTTGGCGTATGACGTTGAAACATCTCGCTAGCTATCTTACGATCATGCAATGGCAATATGAGAGTGACGACACAAGTCATGAGACGGAACGGTGGGAGTTGCATGGCAATATATCTCGGAATGGTTATGAAAATGCCATAGTAGGTAGGTATGGTGGCTGTTTTGAGGAAGGCATATGGTGGGTTTGTGCACCGATGAAAATTGTGCGGCACTAGAGAGGCTAGCAATGTTGGAAGGTGAAAGTGCATATATACCATGGACTCACATTAGTCATGAAGAATTCACATACTTGTTGCGAAAGTTTTTATTAGTAATCGAAACAAAGTGCTAAACGCATACTCCTAGGGGAAGGGTTGGTAGGTGTTAACCATCGCGCGATCCCGACCGCAACACAAACGATGACAATCAATAGATAAATTATGCTCCGACTTCCTAACATAGCGGTTCACCATACGTGCATGGTACGGGAATCACTAACTTCAACACAAGTATTTCTAGATTCACAACATCCTACTAACATAACTCTTAATATTACCAAATCCACATCTCAAAACTAATTGAGAGGAATCAAAACTTCTCTTTCTACTCAATGCACATGAAGATGGAGGTTTTTGTATCCTCTTTGGGTACCTATCACCTTTGGGGACTACTTTCATAGCACAAGCCAACTACCAAGTTACACACCGCCGTGCTCTAAAAGATCTAAGTGAAGCACATAGAGCACAATTATCTAGCTCAAAAGATATAAGTGAAGCACGATGAGTATTCTAGAAAAATCACGATGAGTGCATGTCTCTCTCAAAAGGTGTGGAGCAAGGATGATTGTGACACAACAAAAATAAAAGACTCCTACGATACAAGATGCTCCAAGCAAAACACATATCATGTGGTGAATAAAAATATAGTTCCAAGTAATGTTATCGATGGATTGAAGACAAAAGAGGGGATGCCTTCCCGGGGCATCCCCAAGCTTTTTGTGTCCTTGAATTTGGCTTGGGATGCCTAGGGCATCCCCAAGATTGAGCTCTTTCCACCCCTTATCTCTTTGTCCATGAGAACATCACCCAAAACTTGAAAACTTCACAACACAAAATTTAAACAGAAACTCGTGATATCATTAGCACAAGAAAACAAACTACCACCTCTTTATGTACTATAGCAATCTTGATTTCTATTTATATTGGTGTTAGATTACTGTATTCTCATTTTTCCATGGCTAGTACCCCCGATACTATCCATAGTTTCATCAAAACAAGCAACCAACTCAACAAAAACAGAATCTGTCAAAAATAGACCATTCTGTAGCAATCTGTATACTTTGTATACTTCTAGTACCTCAAAATTCTGAAAAATTACGACTGCCTGGGCAAAAGGCATATAAACTAGCAGCAAAAAGAATCAACTCAAAAGCTCTTTCTGAATAAAAATGAAAAATAATTTCGTGAGCGAAAAGTTTTTTTTTCCAACAGGATCAAACAACCATCACCAAAACTAGTCATAAAGGTTTAGCTTGGCTCAAACACAAAAAGAAACACAAAAAACACAATCATAACAGAATTATGATGGTGTGTACGCAACAAAACAAAAAGAAAAATATAAATTCATTGGGTTTCCTCCCAACAAGCGCTATTGTTTAACGCCCTTAGCTAGGCATAAAGCGATAGGATCATGCATCGTCTTTGGTGCTCAAACCATAAGTAGCCCTCATCATCGATTCATAAGGCAATCTTATTTTATTTTTAGGAAATTTCTCCATGCCCTTCTTTAAAGGAAATTGAAATCTAATATTCCCTTCCTTCATATCGATGATAGCACCGATAGTCCTTAGGAAAGGTCTACCAAGAATAATAGGGCATGCAGGATTGCAATCAATGTCAAGCACAATGAAATCCACGGGTACATAGTTCCTATTTGCAACAATAAGAATATCATTTATCCTTCCCATGGGTTTCTTGACAGTAGAATCCGCAAGATGCAAATTAATAGAACACTCCTCAATCTCATTAAAACCCAGAACATCACATAAAGACTTTGGAATCGCGGAAACAGTAGCACCCAAATCACACAAAGCATTGCATTCATAGTTTTTTATTTCGATTTTGGTAGTAGGTTCCCACTCATCATGAAGCTTTCTATGGATAGAAACTTCCAATTCAAGTTTCTCTTCAAGATATTTTATCATAGCTTCGATGATATGATCGGTAAAGGCCTTGTTTTCGCTATAAGTGTGTGGAGAGTTTAGCATGGATTCCATCAAGGAAATGCATTAAATCAAGGAGCAACTATCATAATTGAATTCCTTGAAATCCAAGGTAGTAATTTAATTACTACTCAGAGTTTTAATATCTTCTACTCCACTTTCAATGCTTTTAGCATCAAGATAGATGGACTCCGAATCATTGGGGCGTTTTTCAACCAAAGTGGATTCATATCCAGCCCCATCATAATTCGGTTTGACACAGGAGAACAAATATTCAATGGGAGTCACACCAAGCACTTTAAGATCTTCGTGATTCTTATCACGAGAACACGCCTTTTTAAGCCATTCATGTCTAACACCAATTTGGGCGGTTCTTTCTTTGCTCTCACTCATGGAAACACGCATAGCTTTCAAAGTTTCATCCATGTTGATATTGGGAGGAGCACATCTAACTTTCAAAGCATCAATATCACTAGACATTCTATCAACGCTCCTAGCCAAATCGTCAATTTTGAGTAGTTTTTCCTCTATGGACGCATTGAAAATCTTTTGTGAGTTGATAAACTCTTTGATCTTACTCTCTAGATCAGAGGGTAATCTATTGTAATTTCCGTGAGTATTGTTGTAGGAGTTGCAAAGTTATTAGAGGAGTTACTAGGAAAAGGCCTAGGAACATAGTTTCCTCTAAAAGCATTCTTGTTGCCAAAATTATTCCTACCATCAAAATTAACATCCAAGCTAGCGTTGCTACTCTCAATCAAGGAAGACAAGGGCATATCATTAGGATCTAAAGGAGCACTTCTACTAGCAACCAAAATCATTAACTCATCCATCTTAGCACTCAACGAGTTAATTTCTTCTATAGCGTGTACCTTCTTACTAGTAGGTGACCTTTCAGTGTGCCACTGAGAGTAGTTCGTCGTGATATTGTCTAGGAGTTTCGTGGCTTCTCCTAACGTGATTTCCATGAATGTTCCACCTGAGGCGGAGTCCAAGATATTTCTAGAAGCGAAATTCAAGCCAGCGTAGAAGATTTGTATAATCATCCAAAGACTCAATCATCAATTTCATTCTCTCCCAAGATTGTGCAACATGTTCATGATCAAGTTGCTTAAAATTCATGATATCATTACGGAGAGAGATAATCTTAGCCGGCGGAAAATACTTGGATATGTAAGCATCTTTGCACTTATTCCAAGAATCAATACTATTTTTGGGCAAAGACGAAAACCAAGTTTTTGCTCGATCTCGCAACGAGAAAGGAAAAAGCTTCAATTTAATCACATCATTATCCACATCTTTCTTCTTTTGCATATCGCAAAGATCAATGTAGGTATTAAGATGGGGTGCGGCATCTTCACTAGGAAGGCCGGAGAATTTCTCTTCAGCAAAGCAGCATTGATTTCGTAAGACTCTGTACTAGTAGCGGGAGCAATTGGAGTACTAATAAAATCAGTATTATTAGTATTCGAGAAGTCACAAAGTTTGGTGTTTTCAGTCATGGTAACTTCAGCAAGCAAGCAAGCACACAAGCGAACAAAGAGCAAGCGAGAGAAAAGGGCGAACGAAAAAGGAAAACAAAAAAGGCAAATATTTTTGTAAATTTTTGTTTTTTTCAGAAGTGGGGGAGAGGAAAACGAGAGGCAAAAAAAGTAAATGCAAAAGATGAGTTTGCGGCACTTACTTGGATGAGTTCTTGACTTGATCCTCCCCGGCAACAGCGCCAGAAATCCTTCTCCTACTTCTCAAACAACATCGCCAGAAATTGACACGTTGACGGAGACTTGCTTGCGTTGGTTTTTCCCTTGAAGAGGAAAGGGTGGTGCAGCACAGGAGCAGTAAGTATTTCCCTCAATTTGAGAACCAAGGTATCAATCCAGTAGGAGAATCTCGTCAAGTCCAGAGTACCTGCACAAACACAAAAGAGCTTGCACCCAACGCTATAAAGGGGTTGTCAATCCCTTCAAGATTGATTGCCAAGTGAGATCTTGTAATGCCCCAATAGTGTATCTTTTCCTTTTTGGAACCTTGTCCATGTGGGTCCAACTTGTCATTGACATGAGAGCTATCAATGCATATGATTTCATGTGATGTCACTTTGTTTACTCTTCCTTTGCATGCATGCATGCCATATCATTTCTTGTCCATGTCATTGTGTTGTTGCATTGTGATCATATGAGGTGATGTGATATCTTGTGTGATATGTGGTTTTGTGAATTGTGTGGTGTGGTGCAACTCTAGTAGGAAGCTTGTGGATTTGAACTAGGGTTTCAAAACCATCTCTCTCTTTTATCTCAAGCCCAAATATCTTTGCTCCTTCCTTGTTTTAAAAATGCCCAAGGTTTAGCATATTTTGTGGTGAATTTGAGATGTGATATTGCTATTTTGAATAGGTGTGCAAATGGTGCAAATAGTTACAAAACAGACCCAACAATTCCTGTTTTGTAAATATTTAGTGGCTCCTAAAATCCTTTTTCTATTTTTATTAAATAGGGCATAATTTCTTATGCCGAGGGGTACCTTTGTTTTATTTTTAGCTTTATATATTAGTTTGTGCTTTTATTTATTTTCTCTGGTTTATTTCTTTTAGAGAGCAGCCCCATGAATTTATTTGCTTCTATCTTGCGCCACGGGTGGGCTCCCTCCCTCCTGTGAGGCCCAATTCCTCTTTCCTCGCGCGGTAGCCCAGCAGCGCGACCTTCTTCCTCCTCCTGACGCCGTCTGCTACTCGCGCCTCCTTTCCGTCAGACTTCAGAGAGAGGAGCGAGCCACCGTGAGGGCTCAGACATCGAGCCCCCCCCCCCCATAAATACGTTGGCGTCCGTGCCCCTCTCTTCCCTAGGGTTTTCCCCTTCCCCATCTGCGCCGCCACCATCTCCTTCCACCTCTTCCTTTCCCTCAGGTAAGCCTTTGTAGCTAGGTTGCACAGAGGAGAGAAGAACCCCATCGGCGTCTACCCCGCTCCCGTCGTCGTCTGGTGCCGCCGCCATGTCCAGGGGCTCGGGGATGCACCCGGAGCTCCATTCCCGCCGTCGCTGAGGTCGAGGAGCGACCTCATCGACGGACAGGAGCTCGCCATCGGCTCGGTCCCCGTGGTCTCTGTCCTTCTTCTTCGATTCTGAACCGCGTCATCTTCGTCCCCTTAAGATCGACTCGAGGGCGCCACTTCTTCCCGATCGGTTCTCATCTTCCTTCCCCTAGGTGAGCTAGCCTCCTCCTCCTTCCTTCCCCTCGATTAGATGCGCCGAGGTCTCGTCATCGTGCCTCTGTTCCGAGGGGACTTCGGCTGATGTGTGTATGTTTGCGCGAGTGCTCGGGCAGAGCAGAGCATAGCAGGGGCTTCCTCCCCCTCGTAGTTGCAGCGCGTACAGATCTGGTAGGGTAGTCTTCCCGAGGAGCAGCAGCAGTAGCAGTGCTGCCACGGCGGCCTCTCTGTTGTCGCCGGCATCTCTGCGTGCAGAGCAGAGCACTTGGTGCTCGTGGTAGTATACCTTGTTGTAGTCCCTTTCTTTGTCGAGATCCGGTGCATAGCCTAGTGGTAGAGCAGTGCTTGTGTTGTAGTTCAGGTCGTGGGTTCGATTCCCCCTCAACCCCCTTTTGTATTTATTTCTTTCGGCACAGTAGCTAGCAGAGAGCATTCCCTGCTCTCTTTCCTATAGTTGTCGAGCAAGTGCACCTTAGCCCAGTGGTAGAGTTGCAGTGTTGCGGCCAGGAGGTTCAGGGTTCGATCCCTCTTCCCCCCCCCCCCCTCCTTTTATTTTCTTTTGTTGTGTTTTATTTTCTTGTGTTGTTTTTCTTTTGACTTGTTGTAGTTGTTGCTGTGGTGTGCCTCACACCATGGGGGAAATTTTGTCTCCCCTTAAAACAGCATGTATGTGATGTTATTTTGCTAGCAAGAGTGTATGCATGTGTAGTTGTTGTGGTGTTGTTGTGCTTGTGCCTTTGGTGCACAAGTGAGTGTGTGTGTGTGTGTGTGTGGATGGGTTTCCCCCTCCCCACATACCTTGTGTATATGTGTGTGTAGATAGTTAATGATGTGTGTGTGTGTGTTTGCACTAGGAGTGCATGTGTAGAATTATCATGTGTAGGAGTGCATCTATAGGATTGGGTGCATGTATATAAATGTTTGCTAGATCCCATGTGTAGGTGGTGTATCCATGTTGTGCAAGTGATATCATGTGCGGATGTTTTCCCATGTGCAAGTTATTTGTGATGTATGTGAGTGTGTGTGTGCTTATGTGTGTGTGTCTCACACATACCATGGCATGAAGTGCCATGATAAGCACATGAGTTGTATGTGTAGGTGCTATTATGCTTATGCTTGTTGTAGGTGTGTGGGTATGGTGATGTGCTAGGGCACCCATACATGAGGTCTAAACCCTCTTGTCACCATTGCCCTTGTGAGAGTGTGCATGTGCTTATGTGGGTGTTGTTCTAGGGATTTGCACATGTGATGTTGCACTATTCACTATATGTGATTCTATGTAGATTCTCTTTTCTAGTTTGTGCTCATTTGTTCCAAGCAAGTGCATAGGTTTTATATATGTTTTTGGGGCAGAATAATCCTAGGAATCGATTGGTGAAGTCAGTTTTGCCTTTGGAACACTTCCTGGAGATGACTTATTTCAGTTTTGTTCTATGTTTAGAGCTTAGTTCCATGAGATGTGGTGAGCACAAGAGTTTGATTCTTGGTTGTGGCAGTAGAGGGTGACCCCCTCTACCACATGTTGGTTTCATCTCATGCTTAGGAATTCATATGTGCAAGTTGTGCCCAATCAAAGTAGGCATGTGGCTGAAATTCCAGATTAGCGAAAATCTGTGATTTTCACTAAGTCCGAGAATCTGTTTATATTTTCTAATCGTGTTGATGAGCTTGTGCAGGTCCATGTGTTGTTATTCAGCCTTAGCTTTCAACTAGGAAGTTGTAGCTTTTATGTTTGTCTAGCACTCTGTAAATTTTCATTCCATTTGGAGTCCTGTAGATATTGTTTTGGGTGCTGTCAAAATGCTTCAAAGCATAAACAGCTAGTGAGAATCTGGAATTTTCATTAAGTCCCTGAAAACTGATATTTTTGGCCAAGTTAGCAGTTGTGTAACTTTCTGTGTGAAACTCCTTTGTGTGATCTTTTTGCTTGTGCTTGTAGTAATCTTGAATAGCTACTGCCACATATCTTATTTGGCATGTTTGGGTGGCTCTACCTGCTTTGCATGTAGCTCTCAAAGTGCTATGATGCTGGTTATGGCAGATTGTATAGTTTTGACGTGTTGATGCTTGTGAGTGCATAGATGATGGTGTGGTGATATTCTTTGCACCATCCCATCCATGATGGTTTGTTTTATGTCTTGGCAACCTGGAAATACCAGAGTTGTGCCATTGGAGTGTGTGGTGATGTATTTGGCACGTAGCACGTCATTTCTTGTTCCGTTGTTTCCCGTTGATCCATAGCTCCGTTTGTAATGTTCTTTATATGCTTTTGCATCGTTTTCACAAGACGCATCTGATCATGTCATCCTCATGCATGTCAAGATAGCTTAGAGTGCAGTTCTATCCAGGAACATGTATTTGCTTCTCAGGCTTGTGCTAGTGAGTAGAATAGAGATGCATGCTCATATTCATCTCATGCATCATGTGCTTGTTGCATCTTGAGGTTTTGTTGTTCATTGGATGTTATTTTTATGTTGGGTAGCACCAGGATCGGAGAACGAGTACGTGGATCCGGGAGAGTACGTGCAGGACGAACAAGAGCAGTTCCAAGCTGAGGATATCACAGGCAAGATGATATGACCTTGATTCCATCTCTAGACTTGTTATGCTAGATTATGTTTCGTCCATCTTATACCCGTTGCCTACCACTAAAATAATTTCCTCCTGACATTGCCATGAAAGCAAACACTTATCCCTTCCTAGCAAATCTTGAATGGCTAAGTAGGCTTTGCTAAGCTTCTAATGTTAGCGTTGCTAGTTGCAGGTGCTTTGTCTCATGTGATAACATGAGTTGATATCATTATGTTAAATCTGTAATTTAATTAATGCACCTATATACTTGGTAAATAATGGAAGGCCTAGCCTTTTGCCGGGTGTTTTGTTCCGTTATTGTCGCCTTAGTTACCGGCTACCGGTGTTTGATTCCATATTGATCGCTCCTAACACGTTCGGAGTTGTTATGGGGACCCCCTCAATAAATCGCGTAGTGCTAAGACTTGTCCGGCAGGATCCAACATCGGTGTTAATTTGCTAATCACTTAATAATAATCTGCATAGGGAATAGCTACCCCGAGGAATTTAATCAACAACCCGAGCCAGTGCTCCTGATGAGTGTTGGTCCAAATTGGGCAGACTATGGGGCCACCACAGGGCAACCTGAGGTTTGGTATACTTGTAGTGTGACTCATCCGTCGTGTCATGAGACTAAGATACGCGGCTCTTATCAGGGTTGTCGACACGGCAGGAGGTCCTGCTAGTCTTGTCTTACCTCAGCGATATATCTTGCGTATAGGAATCCCGGTGAAGCTTTGGTTCTCCCCAGAGTTAAGGTTTTCCTCTAAGGAATCCGACGAGATCACGAGATTCGTGATAGAGGATTACTTTGCGGCCCGTGTATGTTTGTGATGGACTAGTTGGAGCACCCTTGCAGGGTTTAATCTTTCGTAAAGCCGTGCCTGCGGTTATGTGGCAACTTAGAATATTTGTTAACATCCGGTTATAGACAACTTAAACATAACTCTAATAAAATTGCCAACTCTGTGCGTAACCGTGACTGTCCCCTTCGAAGATCTCTCTTCAAATAGGAACACGATGGGGTTATGATTGACGTAAGTAGGTGTTCAGGATCACTTAGTGATCATCTATCATCGACCGCTAGTATATACCACTGTCAATTCATGTTCTACGTAAGTTAGCCACCATATAAAGCTTAGGATGCTGCAACCTAAATACTTCACCTTCCAACCTAATAACTTGACTAGTTCTGGCACCGAGGTCATAGATTGTTGAGTCCCCGTGGCTCACAGGTTCCTTCACAACACCAACAGGTTCAGGTACCCCCGAGACAGGTGATCCCAACGGCACGCAGCTGGCGTGGCGGTATGATGAGGAGAACGACCGCTTGTACGTGAACTATCCAGAAGACTGAGGCGTGGTCGTGATCACGGGCAAGCTTGCAGGGTAGCATAGTCATTTCTCATGTTTTGTAGTCCGTAGATGAACTACCTTGTTTGGATGCGTGATGTACTCTGATATATTTATGAGTTGACAGTTGAACCCCTTATTGTCATTTTGTTATTATTATGTATGTGCTATGTTACCGTGCTTGCGAAATGCTTAGATGCGCTTCTTTCCAATTCGGGGCCCCGTTCCCCAAATCGGAAAGGACCGCATCTTAGTCGTTACAAATCTGAAGGCGGAAAGTGCAACGAACTAAAAGAGTAAGACTGAAAATATGGTATGAAGTAGACCCGGGGGCCATAGTGTTCACTAGAGGCTTCTCTCAAAATAGCAAATATTACGGTGGATGAACTAATTACTGTCGAGCAATTGATAGAACCGCGAAAAGTCATGACGATATCCAAGGCAATGATCATACATATAGGCATAACGTCCGAGACAAGTAGACCGATACTTTCTGCATCTACTACTATTACTCCACACATCGACCGCTATCCAGCATGCATCTAGTGTATTGAGTTCATGACGAACAGAGTAACGCCTTAAGCAAGATGAAATGATGTAGAGGGATAATCTCAAACCAATGATGAAAACCCCATCTTTTTACCCTTGATGGCAACAACATGATGCGTGCCTCGCTACTCCTTCTGTCACTGGGTGAGGTCACTGCACGGTATGAACCAAAAGTCAAACACTTCTCCCATTGCAAGAATCGTAGATCAAGCTGGCCAAACAAAACCCACAACTCGAAGAGAATTACAAGGATATGAAATCATGCATATAAGAGATCAGAAGAAACTCAAATAAGATTCATAGATAATCTGATCATAAATCCACAATTCATCGGATCTCGACAAACACACCGCAAAAGAAGATTACATCGGATAGATCTCCATGAAGATCATGGAGAACTTTGTATTGAAGATCCAAAAAAGAGAAGAAGTCATCTAGCTACTAGCTATGGACCCGTAGGTCTATGGTTAACTACTCACGCATCATCGGAGAGGTCATGGTGTTGATGGAGAAGCCCTCCGTATCCGAATCCCCCTCCGGCAGGGCACCAGAACATGCCCCAGATGGGATCTTGCGGAGACAGAAGCTTGCGGCGGCGAAAAAGTACTTTCGATGATCTCCTGATTTTTTCTGAATTTTTGGGAATATATAGATGAAAGACCTAGGGCAGAGGAGGCCCAGGAAGCCCACAAGCCTGGGAGGCGCGAGCCCCTCTGGTCGCGGCTAGGGGCTTGTGGGGTCCCTGGTGACCCCCTGCCTTAGTTCTCAAGTTCCCCGGTCGTCTTCTGTTTCGGAAAAAATATTTTTGGAAGTTTCGTTTCGTTTGGACTCCGTTTAAAATTCTCCTCTGAAAAGGGTCAAAAACACGAAAAAACAGGAACTAACACTTGGCACTGAGTTAATAAGTTAGTCCCAAAAAAGATATAAAAGGCATACAAAACATCCAAAGTTTGACAAGATAATAGCATAAAACCATCAAAAATTATAGATACGTTGGAGAGATATCAAGCATCCCCAAGCTTAACTCCTGCTCGTCCTCGAGTAGGGAAGTGATAAAGACTGATTTTTTTGATGTGGAATGCTACCTAGCATAGTTGTCCTTTGTAACTTCTTTCATGTGACACGAATGTTCAGATCCGTAAGATTCAAAACAATAGTTTGCTATTGACACGAAAACAATAATACTTCAAGCAAACTAGCAAGGTAATCATGAACTTTTGAAATAACAAGGCCAAAGAACGTTATCCCTACAAAATCATATAGTCTGACTATGCTCCATCATCCTCACACAACTAATATAAATCATGCACAACCCCCGTATTGGCCAAGTAATTGTTTTCGCACTCTTACTTTCTCAAACTTTTTATAACTATCACGCAATACAACATCACATACAAGCCTTGCAAGCAATGTGACTAAGTGTAAGTCACGGGATCTTGTATTACGGAACGAGTAAAGAGACTTTCCGGTAACGAGATTGAAATAGGTATGCGGATACCGACGATCAAATCTCGGGCAAGTAACATACCGAAGGACAAAGGGAATGACATACGGGATTATATGAATCCTTGACACTGAGGTTCAACCGATAAGATCTTCGGAGAATATGTAGGATCCAATATGGGCATCCAGGTCCCGCTATTGGATATTGACCAAGGAGTGCCTCGGGTCATGTCTACATAGTTCTCGAACCCACAGGGTATGCACACTTAAGGTTTGACGATGTTTTAGTATAGTTGAGTTATATGTGTGGTTACCGAATGTTGTTTGGAATCCCGAATGAGATCACGGACGTCACGAGGGTTTCCAGCATGGTCCGGAAATTAAGATTGATATATAGGATGGCTTCATTTGGTTACCGAAAGGTTTTCGGGCATTACCGGGAATGTACCGGAAGTGACGAATAGGTTCCGGAAGTTCACCGGGAGGGGGGCAACCCACCCGGGGGAAGCCCAATGGCCCTTGGGGTGGCACACCAGCCCTTAGTGGGCTGGTGGGACAGCCCAAGCGGGCCTTGGCGCCAAGGAAAGAAAACCAAAGAAAAAGAAAAGAAAAAAGAGGTGGGAAGGATGAGAAGGACTCCACTTTCCAATCCTAATTGGAGTAGGATTGGAGTAGGACTCCTCCTCTCCCTTGGCCGGTGCACCCTTGAGGGCTTGGCCCTCAAGACAAGCCTCCTCCCCTCCCTCCTATATATAGTGGTGATTTAGGGCTGATTTGAGACAACTTTTACCACGTGCAACTCAGATCTAGACACCATAGTTTTACCTCTAGATCGTATTTCTATGGAGCTTGGACAGAGCCCTGCAGGAGTAGATCCTCACCACCACTGGAGCGTCGTCGCGCTGTCGGAGAACTCATCTACTTCTCTGTCTTGCTTGCTAGATCAAGAAGGCCGAGATCATCGTCGAGTTGTACGTGTGCTGAACGCGGAGGTGTCGTCCGTTCGGCACTAGATCGAAATGGATCGTGGGACGGATCGCGGAACGTTTCGTGGGACGGTTCGTGGAGCTGGTCGAGGGACGTGAAGACGTTTCACTACATCAACCGCGTTTCTTAGCGCTTCCTGCTGTGCGATCTACAAGGGTACTTAGATCCAAATCTCCTCTCGTAGATGGACATCACCATGATAAGTCTTCGTGTGCGTAGGAAATTTTTTGTTTCCCATGCAACGTTCCCCAACATATGAAGTACCCGATGATCTTATCGATGAGTAAATTTGTATGAGTAAGTCTACATGCCTAGAATCGTTATACAGATTCTACAAGATTGTGATTGCAGTGTTTGGTCCTGAGTATTTGAGAGAGCCGACTGCTGCAGACACAGCCCGCTTGTTGGCGACCAATGGCAGTCGGGGCTTCCCAGGGATGCTTGGCAGTATAGACTGCATGCACTGGGTATGGAAGAACTGCCCTTCTACTTGGCAAGACCAGTACAAGGGCCATGTCAAAGCTTACACTGTCATACTTGAGGCCGTGGCCTATCAAGATCTTTGGATTTGGCATTCTTTCTTTGGCATGGCCGAATCGCACAATGATATCAACATGCTTCAACGATCGTCAATGTTTGCAAGGCTTGCCGAAGGCAACAACCTGCCGATCAATGTTAACATCAACAGTCACAACTACAACAAATGATACTATCTAGCCGACGGAATCTATCCACAGTGTACCACTATTGTGAAGACAATCTCCAATCCTGTCGGAGAGAAGAGAAAAAGATTTTTCCAAGAGCAAGAGAGTGCTAGGAAGGATGTCGAGTGTGCCTTTAGTGTTCCGCGATCTCGATAGGGCATGGTTCAGTATCTTGCTAGAACTTGAAGCACCAAGGAGATGTGGAAAGTGATGACTGCTTGTGTGATCATGTACAATATGATCGTAGAGGATGAGCGTCTGAAACGTTTACATGATCAAGGGTTTGAATTTCAGGGTGACAATGTGGTGTCTCGGAATGGCGGAGAAGCGACATCGTTTGCATAGTTCATCCAATTTCATCATGAAATGCGTGATTTGAAAACTCATATTTAGTTGCAAGATGATCTAGTTAAACATATGTGAGATCATGTTAGCAAACAGAAGGTGTATTTTGTACATAATATAATTTTTATTGGGCTTGTAAAACTTTGATATATTTTATTTTTAATTATGAAAGTATGCTATATCATTTATTGTTGTAAAATATGCAAAATATCTGTATTTGTTAAAAAATCGACGGCCAACCAGCCAGACGGACAATACCAAATCATAATTCGAACGGACACAAAGGCGATGGACGATTCAAGTGGACGAGACCGCTGTTTATTTGGATTGACCGGTTGAAATTGCTCTTACTGTTCATTCATCAGTACTTGATCAAGAAGGGCAACAGAACACGTACTATGGTAAATACGTTGAGCAATTAATAACACTAGTAGACGTTGCATGCATTGCGTATTTTTACAGCAAAAGGCCTCTTCTTGTTTTCAAAAGAAGTGTTAACGAGTTGATGGGGAAGGTCAACTTTGACACGACACGTCGGTAAGCAAGCAAATACGAGCATACGGCAGCGTCGTACTGCACACGAGCACTGACAGACGTACACTTTTTTTGTTAGGATAGTTCAAACATAATACTAAAAAATAAAAGGGGAACGTTTTTATACACACGTCCGTCGAGTGATTCGGTCGGTCAAGCACGAGGCCCTCGATGCATCGCCATCCCACGTCTCGCGTTGCCTGTGGCTCACCTTTTTTTCGTCTTCTTCCTTCCGATCTCCTTCCATCCAGCCGCTCCTCTTCGGCGAGCTGCAGTTGCACGCCTGTTGCAGCTTCCCATCATCGCTCCCCATTGCTGGCGAGCTGAAGATCCTGCGACAACTCACGCGCGACCATGCCATGGGGCCGGTGACAAGCTCCTGCGGCGATGGGCGACATATGCTTGCGAGCGCGCCCACCCAAGCCTTCTTTGCCGTTGCAAGCTGCGTTGATGATGACGGCTTTGTTGGAACCACGACCACGACGACTTGCAATGGCCATTGCCCGGCGAGCTGTAACTGAGACGCCCATGGCAGTGGGATGTTGGGACTACTTGCGCCAGAAGTTGCAACCTCGTCGCGGGGAGCTACAACCGGTGTCGACATTTGCTACAACCGGTGTCGACATTTGCTATAACCGGTGTCTGATTTTGCTACATTGCACAAGCCGCCGTCGGAATTTTTTTGCTACAATCGTTGTCACGTCATGCTATAACCAGCACATAAAATTGCTACAACCTATTAAGCAAGAGAGCTGGAAACAACCAACATTTTTGCTGCATCGTCGGAGTGTTTTTCTACGGCGACGGCGATGAAGCACGTGATTTGTTGCAACCGTTAAATCCAGAGTTGGAACCAACGTATGGTTTTGATGCAATCGGCTCGGGTGATTTTTTTTTTCATAGGCGATGAGTGGCGGCGGCGAGCCGGAGGTGCTTCGAGTATGGACACGGACGGATTTGGCGGTCAAGCCGGTGGTGTTTTTTTCGCTGGACAAAGAACGGATTTGGCTCGTTGGAATCGCCAGATCGATGGCTGCCTGGCGTCCGGCCCAACGCCGGCACCTATCACCCCCCTTAATAAAATCAAGTTTCAATTTATTTATTTTGAGATAATCGATTCAAAGCACGGTTAGATGGCATCGACGGACATGAGATGAACCGGAGCGCTTGTTTGAAGTCAAAAGCAACCAAACGACCATGTTCCCATCCCATAAGACGACGACGGCCACGGTCAGCACACTGGGCGGTAAGCTGCCATCCTTCCTTTCCGACTAGCAAGGCAGCTCCACCAGACAGCAGGGAGCTAAACCTCTGCAATCCCCCACCCACGCAACACAGCAGCCATCCTCTTTCCTTGCTTTCTTCTCCAGCGGTTCCCCCCTCCCCCCTCCAAAAATCAAGTCAAAGATGGCCAAAGGAAAAAAGAAGAAGGGGGAAGTGGAGGAGGAGCCAACCCAGCAACGTCCAAGACCAAGAGTATGTGCTGACCCTTCACCACTCCTGCGCCATATGATGCTTAATTTTGTTTTGGGAGAGGGGCCTTTTGTCTGATTTTTCCCCCTTCTTCTTACTTCGACTCGCTTTTTAGTTGTACCTGGCGGTCGGAAATCACCCGCCCAAGTAGCATTCCCTCCGTCTACTACCTCGGTCATAGCGGTTTCTTTCCCCGCCTGCTTGTGGTAGATGATCCACCTCCTTGTGCTTCTTTCTTGACAACAAAAAAAGCCGCAACTTCTGTTTTCCTAGCGAGCTGAAGATCCTGCGACAACTCACGCGCGACCATGCCATGGGGCCAGTGACGAGATCCTGCGGCGATCGGCGACATATGCTTGCGAGCGCGCCCACCCAAGCCTTCTTTGCCGTTGCAAGCTGCGTTGATGATGACGGCTTTGTTGGAACCACGACCACGACGACTTGCAGTGGCCATTGCCCGGCGAGCTGTAACTGAGACGCCCATGGCAGTGGGATGTTGGGACTACTTGCACCAGAAGTTGCAACCTCGTCGCGGGGACCTACAACCGGTGTCGACATTTGCTACAACCGGTGTCGACATTTGCTATAACCAGTGTCTGATTTTGCTACATTGCACAAGCCGCCATCGGAATTTTTTTGCTACAATCGTTGTCACGTCGTGCTATAACCAGCACATAAAATTGCTACAACCTATTAAGCAAGAGAGCTGGAAACAACCAACATTTTTGCTGCATCGTCGGAGTGTTTTTCTATGGCGACGGCGATGAAGCACATGATTTTTTGCAACCGTTAAATCCAGAGCTGGAACCAACGTATGGTTTTGATGCAATCGGCTCGGGTGAATTTTTTTTTCATAGGCGATGAGTGGCGGCGGCGAGCCGGACGTGCTTCGAGTATGGACACGGACGGATTTGGCGGTCAAGCCGGTGGTGTTTTTTTCGCTGGACAAAGAACGGATCTGGCTCGTTGGAATCGCCAGATCGATGGCTGCCTGGCGTCCGGCCCAACGCCGGCACCTATCACCCCCCTTAATAAAATCAACTTTCAGTTTATTTATTTTGAGATAATCGATTCAAAGCACGGTTAGATGGCATCGACGGACATGAGATGAACCGGAGCGCTTGTCTGAAGTCAAAAGCAACCAAACGACCATGTTCCCATCCCATAAGACGACGACGGCCACGGTCAGCACACTGGGCGGTAAGCTGCCATCCTTCCTTTCCGACTGGCAAGGCTGCCCCACCAGACAGCAGGGAGCTAAATCCTTGCAATCCCCCACCCACGCAACACAGCAGCCATCCTCTTTCCTTGCTTTCTTCTCCAGCGGTTCCCCCCTCCCCCCTCCAAAAATCAAGTCAAAGATGGCCAAAGGAAAAAAGAAGAAGGGGGAAGTGGAGGAGGAGCCAACCCAGCAACGTCCAAGACCAAGAGTATGTGCTGACCCTTCACCACTCCTGCGCCATATGATGCTTAATTTTGTTTTGGGAGAGGGGCCTTTTGTCTGATTTTCCCCCTTCTTCTTACTTCGATTCACTTTTTAGTTGTTCGTGGCGGTCGGAAATCACCCGCCCAAGTAGCATTCCCTCCGTCTACTACCTCGGTCATAGCGGTTTCTTTCCCCGCCTGCTTGTGGTAGATGATCCACCTCCTTGTGCTTCTTTCTTGACAACAAAAAAGCCGCAACTTTTGTTTTCCTGGCGAGCTGAAGATCCTGCGACAACTCACGCGCGACCATGCCATGGGGCCGGTGACGAGATCCTGCGGCGATGGGCGACATATGCTTGCGAGCGTGCCCAACCAAGCCTTCTTTGCCGTTGCAAGCTGCGTTGATGATGACGGCTTTGTTGGAACCACGACCACGACGACTTGCAGTGGCCATTGCCCGGCGAGCTGTAACTGAGACGCCCATGGCAGTGGGATGTTGGGACTACTTGCGCCAAAAGTTGCAACCTCGTCGCGGGGAGCTACAACCGATGTCGACATTTGCTACAACCGGTGTCGACATTTGCTATAACCGGTGTCTGATTTTGCTACATTGCACAAGCCGCCGTCGGAAATTTTTTCCTACAATCGTTGTCACGTCGTGCTATAACCAGCACATAAAATTGCTACAACCTATTAAGCAAGAGAGCTGGAAACAACCAACATTTTTGCTGCATCGTCGGAGTGTTTTTCTACGGCGACGGCGATGAAGCACATGATTTGTTGCAACCGTTAAATCCAGAGCTGGAACCAACGTATGGTTTTGATGCAATCGGCTCGGGTGATTTTTTTTTTCATAGGCGATGAGTGGCGGCGGCGAGCCGGAGGTGCTTCGAGTATGGACACGGACGGATTTGGCGGTCAAGCCGGTGGTGTTTTTTTCGTTGGACAAAGAACGGATCGGGCTCGTTGGAATCGCCAGATCGATGGCTGCCTGGCGTCCGGCCCAATGCCGGCACCTATCACCCCCCCTTAATAAAATCAAGTTTCAATTTATTTATTTTGAGATAATCGATTCAAAGCACGGTTAGATGGCATCGACGGACATGAGATGAACCGGAGCGCTTGTTTGAAGTCAAAAGCAACCAAACGACCATGTTCACATCCCATCAGACAACGACGGCCACGGTCAGCACACTGGGCGGTAAGCTGTCATCCTTCCTTTTCGACTGGCAAGGCAGCCCCACCAGACAGCAGGGAGCTAAACCCCTGCAATCCCCCACCCACACAACACAGCAGCCATCCTCTTTCCTTGCTTTCTTCTCCAGCGGTTCCCCCCTCCCCCTCCAAAAATCAAGTCAAAGATGGCCAAAGGAAAAAAGAAGAAGGGGGAAGTGGAGGAGGAGCCAACCCAGCAACGTCCAAGACCAAGAGTATGTGCTGACCCTTCACCACTCCTGCGCCATATGATGCTTAATTTTGTTTTGGGAGAGGGGCCTTTTGTCTGATTTTTTCCCCCTTCTTCTTACTTCGATTCAATTTTTAGTTGTTCGTGGCGGTCGGAAATCACCCGCCCAAGTAGCATTCCCTCTGTCTACTACCTCGGTCATAGCGGTTTCTTTCCCCGCCTGCTTGTGGTAGATGATCCACCTCCTTGTGCTTCTTTCTTGACAACAAAAAAGCCGCAACTTTTGTTTTCCTGGCGAGCTGAAGATCCTGCGACAACTCACGCGCGACCATGCCATGGGGCCGGTGACGAGCTCCTACGGCGATGGGCGACATATGCTTGCGAGCGCGCCCACCCAAGCCTTCTTTGCCGTTGCAAGCTGCGTTGATGATGACGGCTTTGTTGGAACCACGACCACGACGACTTGCAGTGGCCATTGCCCGGCGAGTTGTAACTGAGACGCCCATGGAAGTAGGATGTTGGGACTACTTGCGCCAGAAGTTGCAACCTCGTCGCGGGGAGCTACAACCGGTGTCGACATTTGCTACAACCGGTGTCGACATTTGCTATAACCGGTGTCTGATTTTGCTACATTGCACAAGCCGCCGTCGGAATTTTTTTGCTACAATCGTTGTCACGTCGTGCTATAACCAGCACATAAAATTGCTACAACCTATTAAGCAAGAGAGCTGGAAACAACCAACATTTTTGCTGCATCGTCGGAGTGTTTTTCTACGGCGACGGCGATGAAGCACATGATTTGTTGCAACCGTTAAATCCAGAGCTGGAACCAACGTATGGTTTTGATGCAATCGGCTCGGGTGATTTTTTTTTCATAGGCGATGAGTGGCGGCGGCGAGCCGGGGGTGCTTCGAGTATGGACACGGACGGATTTGGCGGTCAAGCCGGTGGTGTTTTTTTCGCTGGACAAAGAACGGATTTGGCTTGTTGGAATCACCAGATCGATGGCTGCCTAGCGTCCGGCCCAACGCCGGCACCTATCACCCCCGTAATAAAATCAAGTTTCAATTTATTTATTTTGAGATAATCGATTCAAAGCACGGTTAGATGGCATCGACGGACATGAGATGAACCGGAGCGCTTGTTTGAAGTCAAAAGCAACCAAACGACCATGTTCCCATCCCATAAGACGATGACGGCCACGGTCAGTCAGCACACTGGGCGGTAAGCTGCCATCCTTCCTTTCCGACTGGCAAGGCAGCCCCACCAGACAGCAGGGAGCTAAACCCCTGCAATCCCCCCTCTCACGCAACACTGCAGCCATCCTCTTTCCTTGCTTTCTTCTCCAGCGGTTCCCCCCTCCCCCTCCAAAAATCAAGTCAAAGATGGCCAAAGGAAAAAAGAAGAAGGGGGAAGTGGAGGAGGAGCCAACCCAGCAACGTCCAAGACCAAGAGTATGTCCTGACCCTTCACCACTCCTGCGCCATATGATGCTTAATTTTGTTTTGGGAGAGGGGCCTTTTGTCTGATTTTTCCCCCTTCTTCCTACTTCGATTCGCTTTTTAGTTGTTCGTGGCGGTCGGAAATCACCCGCCCAAGTAGCATTCCCTCCGTCTACTACCTCGGTCATAGCGGTTTCTTTCCCCGCCTGCTTGTGGTAGATGATCCACCTCCTTGTGCTTCTTTCTTGACAACAAAAAAGCCGCAACTTTTGTTTTCCTGTCGAGCTGAAGATCCTGCGACAACTCACGCGCGACCATGCCATGGGGACGGTGACGAGATCCTGCGGCCATGGGCGACATATGCTTGCGAGCGCGCCCACCCAAGCCTTCTTTGCCGTTGCAAGCTGCGTTGATGATGACGGCTTTCATGGAACCACGACCACGACGACTTGTTGTGGCCATTGCCCGGCGAGCTGTAACTGAGACGCCCATGGCAGTGGGATGTTGGGACTACTTGCACCAGAAGTTGCAACCTCGTCGCGGGGAGCTACAACCGGTGTCGACATTTGCTACAACCGGTGTCGACATTTGCTATAACCGGTGTCTGATTTTGCTACATTGCACAAGCCGTCGTCGGAATTTTTTTGCTACAATCGTTGTCACGTCGTGCTATAACCAGCACATAAAATTGCTACAACCTATTAAGCAAGAGAGCTGGAAACAACCAACATTTTTGCTGCATCGTCGGAGTGTTTTTCTACGGCGACGGCGATGAAGCACATGATTTGTTGCAACCGTTAAATCCAGAGCTGGAACCAACGTATGGTTTTGATGCAATCGGCTCGGGTGATTTTTTTTTTCATAGGCGATGAGTGGCGGCGGCGAGCCGGAGGTGCTTCGAGTATGGACACGGACGGATTTGGCGGTCAAGCCGGTGGAGTTTTTTTCGCTGGACAAAGAACGGATCGGGCTCGTTGGAATCGCTAGATCGATGGCTGCCTGGCGTCCGGCCCAATGCCGGCACCTATCACCCCCCTTAATAAAATCAAGTTTCAGTTTATTTATTTTGAGATAATCGATTCAAAGCACGGTTAGATGGCATCGACGGACATGAGATGAACCGGAGCGCTTGTTTGAAGTCAAAAGCAACCAAACGACCATGTTCCCATCCCATAAGACGACGACGGCCACGGTCAGCACACTGGGCGGTAAGCTGCCATCCTTCCTTTCCGACTGGCAAGGCAGCCCCACCAGACAGCAGGGAGCTAAACCCCTGCAATCCCCCACCCACGCAACACAGCAGCCATCCTCTTTCCTTGCTTTCTTCTCCAGCGGTTCCCCCCTCCCCCCTCCAAAAATCAAGTCAAAGATGGCCAAAGGAAAAAAGAAGAAGGGGGAAGTGGAGGAGGAGCCAACCCAGCAACGTCCAAGACCAAGAGTATGTGCTGACCCTTCACCACTCCTGCGCCATATGATGCTTAATTTAGTTTTGGGAGAGGGGCATTTTGTGTGATTTTTCCCCCTTCTTCTTACTTCGATTCGCTTTTTAGTGGTTCGTGGCGGTCGGAAATCACCCACCCAAGTAGCATTCCCTCCGTCTACTACCTCGGTCATAGCGGTTTCTTTCCCCGCCTGCTTGTGGTAGATGATCCACCTCCTTGTGCTTCTTTCTTGACAACAAAAAAGCCGCAACTTTTGTTTTCCTGGCGAGCTGAAGATCCTGCGACAACTCACGCGCGACCATGCCATGGGGCCGGTGACGAGCTCCTGCGGCGATGGGCGACATATGCTTGCGAGCGCGCCCACCCAAGCCTTCTTTGCCGTTGCAAGCTGCGTTGATGATGACGGCTTTGTTGGAACCAAGACCACGACGACTTGTAGTGGCCATTGCCTGGCGAGCTGCAACTGAGATGCCCATGGCAGTGGGATGTTGGGACTACTTGCGCCAGAAGTTGCAACCTCGTCGCGGTGAGCTACAACCGGTGTCGACATTTGCTACAACCGGTGTCGACATTTGCTATAACCAGTGTCTGATTTTGCTACATTGCACAAGCCGCCGTCGGAATTTTTTTGCTACAATCGTTGTCACGTCGTGCTATAACCAGCACATAAAATTGCTACAACCTATTAAGCAAGAGAGCTGGAAACAACCAACATTTTTGCTGCATCGTCGGAGTGTTTTTCTACGGCGACAGCGATGAAGCACATGATTTGTTGCAACCGTTAAATCCAGAGCTGGAACCAACGTATGGTTTTGATGCAATCAGCTCGGGTGATTTTTTTTTTCACAGGCGATGAGTGGCGGTGGCGAGCCGGAGGTGCTTCGAGTATGGACACGGACGGATTTGGCGGTCAAGCCGGTGGTGTTTTTTTCGGTGGACAAAGAACGGATCTGGCTCGTTGGAATCGCCAGATCGATGGCTGCCTGGCGTCCGGCCCAACGCCGGCACCTATCACCCCCCTTAATAAAATCAAGTTTCAGTTTATTTATTTTGAGATAATCGATTCAAAGCACGGTTAGATGGCATCGACGGACATGAGATGAACCGGAGCGCTTGTTTGAAGTCAAAAGCAACCAAACGACCATGTTCCCATCCCATAAGACGACGACGGCCACGGTCAGTCAGCACACTGGGCGGTAAGCTGCCATCCTTCCTTTCCGACTGGCAAGGCAGCCCCACCAGACAGCAGGGAGCTAAACCCCTGCAATCCCCCCTCTCACGCAACACAACAGCCATCCTCTTTCCTTGCTTTCTTCTGCAGCGGTTCCCCCCTCCCCCCTTCAAAAATCAAGTCAAAGATGGCCAAAGGAAAAAAGAAGAAGGGGGAAGTGGAGGAGGAGCCAACCCAGCAACGTCCAAGACCAAGAGTATGTGCTGACCCTTCACCACTCCTGCGCCATATGATGCTTAATTTTGTTTTGGGAGAGGGGCCTTTTGTCTGATTTTTTCCCCCTTCTTCTTACTTCGATTCGCTTTTTAGTTGTTCGTGGCGGTCGGAAATCACCCGCCCAAGTAGCATTCCCTCCGTCTACTACCTCGGTCATAGCGGTTTCTATCCCCGCCTGCTTGTGGTAGATGATCCACCTCCTTGTGCTTCTTTCTTGACAACAAAAAAGCCGCAACTTTTGTTTTCCTGGCGAGCTGAAGATCCTGCGACAACTCACGCGCGACCATGCCATGGGGCCGGTGACGAGCTCCTGCGGCGATGGGCGACATATGCTTGCGAGCATGCCCACCCAAGCCTTCTTTGCCGTTCCAAGCTGCGTTGATGATGACGGCTTTGTTGGAACCACGACCACGACGACTTGCAGTGGCCATTGCCCGGTGAGCTGTAACTGAGACGCCCATGACAGTGGGATGTTGGGACTACTTGCGCCAGAAGTTGCAACCTCGTCGCGGGGAGCTACAACCGGTGTCGACATTTGCTACAACCGGTGTCGACATTTGCTACAACCGGTGTCGACATTTGCTATAACCGGTGTCTGATTTTGCTACATTGCACAAGCCGCCGTCGGAATTTTTTTGCTACAATCGTTGTCACGTCGTGCTATAACCTGCACATAAAATTGCTACAACCTATTAAGCAAGAGAGCTGGAAACAACCAACATTTTTGCTGCATCGTCGGAGTGTTTTTCTACGGCGACGGCGATGAAGCACATGATTTGTTGCAACCGTTAAATCCAGAGCTGGAACCGACGTATGATTTTGATGCAATCGGCTCGGGTGATTATTTTTTTCATAGGCGATGAGTGGCGGCGGCGAGCCGGAGGTGCTTCGAGTATGGACACGGGCGGATTTGGCGGTCAGGCCGGTGGTGTTTTTTTCGCTGGACAAAGAACGGATCTGGCTCATTGGAATCGCCAGATCGATGGCTGCCTGGCGTCCGGCCCAACGCCGGCACCTATCACCCCCCCTTAATAAAATCAAGTTTCAATTTATTTATTTTGAGATAATCGATTCAAAGCACGGTTAGATGGCATCGACGGACATGAGATGAACCGGAGCGCTTGTTTGAAGTCAAAAGCAACCAAACGACCATTGTGTCTCTTTTTAGCTTTTGCCAACTCTCAAACTATTGTGTATGTGTGCATATTGTAGGTTTATTTATGTTCCAGCACCACATAATGCGAAGGTTATAGCTAAGACGCTTTATGAATCATTGGTGGAATGGAATCTTGACGAGAAGCTCTTAACTGTGAGTCTGTGACAGATGATAATTGCAACGTCAACGACAAGGCAATTGAGGAGATTGTGGGAAAAATAGGGAAAAGTAAGCTTCTTTTTGAAGGTATCTTGAAGAGGTTCATTTTTTCAAGAACAATTTTCTGTTTTTTTTTTTGGGTCAAACCTAAAGTTAACGAAACTTCACAAGAATGATAACAACTACTCATAGGGATGCCTAAAGCCTATAGCAAGCATTCAAACTACTTGGAAATTCAAGAATTCAACATACAAGCTCATCTACAGCAGCACCTGGAGTAGCTAATTACTTCTAAGATAAACCACTAATGCAAAGACTAATTGGAGGAGTGGGGAGTTACATACCAAGGAGCAATACCCCAAAACAGTTTCAGAAATGGAGTTTCGAGCAAAGAGATCAAAATCCACGGTTTTGAGAACAAGAACACGAGACAGAGAGAGAGCTACAGGGATTTTTTTTTCTCGAGGTAGGTGATGAAGTGAGCTGAAGGAATAAGTGACGGGACCCCCGAGGGTGTTGGGGAACGTCGCATGGGAAACAAAAATTTTCCTACGCGCACGAAGACCTATCATGGTGATGTCCATCTACGAGAGGGGATGAGTGATCTACGTACCCTTGTAGATCGCACAGCAGAAGCGTTAGAGAACGCGGTTGATGTAGTGGAACGTCCTCACGTCCCTCGATCCGCCCCGCGAACAATCCCGCGATCAGTCCCACGATCTAGTACCGAACGGACAGCACCTCCGCGTTCAGCACACGTACAGCTCGACGATGATCTCGGCCTTCTTGATCCAGCAAGAGAGACGGAGAGGTAGAAGAGTTCTCCGGCAGCGTGACGGCGCTCCGGAGGTTGGTGATGATCTTGTCTCAGCAGGGCTCCGCCCGAGCTCCGCAAAAACACGATCTAGAGGAAAAACTATGGAGGTATGTGGTCGGGCAGCCGTGAGAAAGTCGTCTCAAATCTGCCCTAAAAGCCCCATATATATAGGAGGAGGGAGGGGGACCTTGCCTTGGGGTCCAAGGGATCCCCAAGGGGTCGGCTGAGCCAAGGGGGAGGACTCTCCCCCCCCCCAAACCGAGTCCTACTTGGTTTGGTGGGAGGGAGTCCTTCCCCCTTCCCACTTCTTCCTTTTTTTTTTCCTTTGATTTTTTCTCTCTTGGCGCATAGGGGATTGGTGGGCTGTCCCACCATCCCACTAAGGGCTGGTGTGACCCCCCCAAATGCCTATGGGCTTTCCCGGAGTGGGTTGCCCCCCTCCGGTGAACTCACTCCCGGAACCCATTCGTCATTCCCGGTACATTCCCGGTAACTCCGAAAACCTTCCGGTAATCAAATGAGGTCATCCTATATATCAATCTTCGTTTCCGGACTATTCCGGAAACCCTCGTGACGTCCGTGATCTCATCCAGGACTCCGAACAACATTCGGTAACCAACCATATAACTCAAATACGCATAAAACAACGTCGAACCTTAAGTGTGCAGACCCTGCGGGTTCGAGAACTATGTAGACATGACCCGAGAGACTCCTCGGTCAATATCCAACAGCGGGACCTGGATGCCCATATTGGATCCTACATATTCTACGAAGATCTTATCGTTTGAACGTCAGTGCCAAGGATTCGTATAATCCCGTATGTCATTCCCTTTGTCCTTCGGTATGTTACTTGCCCGAGATTCGATCGTCAGTATCCGTATACCTATTTCAACCTCGTTTACCGGCAAGTCTCTTTACTCGTTCCGTAATACAAGATCCCGCAACTTACACTAAGTTACATTGCTTGCAAGGCTTGTGTGTGATGTTGTATTACCGAGTGGGCCCCGAGATACCTCTCCGTCACACGGAGTGACAAATCCCAGTCTTGATCCATACTAACTCAACTAACACCTTCGGAGATACCTGTAGAGCATCTTTATAGTCACCCAGTTACGTTGTGACGTTTGATACACACAAAGCATTCCTCCGGTGTCAGTGAGTTATATGATCTCATGGTCATAGGAATAAATACTTGACACGCAGAAAAAAGTAGCAACAAAATGGCACGATCAACATGCTATGTCTATCAGTTTGGGTCTAGTCCATCACGTGATTCTCCCAATGACGTGATCCAGTTATCAAGCAACAACACCTTGTTCATAATCAGAAGACACTGACTATCATTGATCAACTGGCTAGCCAACTAGAGGCATGCTAGGGACGGTGTTTTGTCTATGTATCCACACATGTAAATGAGTCTTCATTCAATACAATTATAGCATGGATAATAAACTATTATCTTGATACAGGAATTATAATAATAACTATACATTTATTATTGCCTCTAGGGCATAATTCCAACAGTCTCCCACTTGCACTAGAGTCAATAATCTAGCCCTCACATCACCATGTGAATTACATTGTAATAAATCTAACACCCATACAGTTCTGGTGTCGATCATGTTTTGGCCGTGGAAGAGGTTTAGTCAGCGGGTCTGCTACATTCAGATCCGTGTGCACCTTGCATATATTTACGTCCTCCTCCTCGACGTAGTCGCGGATGAGGTTGAAGCGTCGTTTGATGTGCCTGGTCTTCTTGTGAAACCTTGGTTCCTTTGCCAGGGCAATGGCACCAGTGTTGTCACAGAACAAGGTTATTGGATCCAGTGCACTTGGCACCACTCCAAGATCCGTCATGAACTGCTTCATCCAGACACCCTCCTTAGCTGCCTCCGAGGCAGCCATGTACTCCGCTTCACATGTAGAATCTGCTACGACGCTTTGCTTGGAACTGCACCAGCTTACTGCACCCCCATTAAGAATAAATACGTATCCGGTTTGTGACTTAGAGTCGTCCGGATCTGTGTCAAAGCTTGCATCAATGTAACCCTTTACGGCGAGCTCTTCTTCACCTCCATACACGAGAAACATCTCCTTAGTCCTTTTCAGGTACTTTAGGATATTCTTGACCGCTGTCCAGTGATCCACTCCTGGATTACTCTGGAACCTGCCTGCCATACTTATGGCCAGGCTAACATCCGGTCTAGTGCACAGCATCGCATACATGATAGAACCTATGGCTGAAGCATAGGGGACGGAGCGCATATGCTCTCTATCTTCATCAGTTGCTGGGCACTGAGTCTTACTCAATTTCGTACCTTGTAACACTGGCAAGAACCCTTTCTTGGACTGTTCCATTTTGAACCTCTTCAAAACTTTATCAAGGTATGTGCTTTGTGAAAGTCCTATCAGGCGTTTTGATCTATCCCTATAGATCTTAATGCCTAGAATGTAAGCAGCTTCTCCTAGGTCCTTCATAGAGAAACTTTTATTCAAGTAACCTTTTATGCTCTCCAAAAGCTCTAGGTTGTTTCCAATCAGTAATATGTCATCCACATAATATTAGAAACGCCACAGAGCTCCCACTCACTTTCTTGTAAATACAAGATTCTCCAACCACTTGTATAAACCCAAATGCTTTGATTACCTCATCAAAACGTTTGTTCCAACTCCGAGATGCTTGCACCAGTCCATAAATGGATCGCTGGAGCTTGCACACCATGTCAGCATTTTTAGGATCGACAAAACCTTCGGGTTGCATCATATACAACTCTTCCTTAAGGAAACCGTTAAGGAACGCTGTTTTGACATCCATCTGCCAGATTTCATAATCGAAAAATGCAGCTATTGCTAACATGATTCTGACGGACTTAAGCATCGCTACGGGAGAGAAAGTCTCATCGTAGTCAATTCCTGGAACTTGTGAAAAACCCTTTGCCACAAGTCGAGCTTTATAAACTTACATTACCGTCAGCGTCCGTCTTCTTCTTAAAGATCCATTTGTTCTGAATAGCCTTGCGGCCCTCAGGCAGTATCTCCAAAGTCCACACTTTGTTCTCATACATGGATCCTATCTCGGATTTCATGGCTTCTAGCCATTTGTTGGAATCTGGGCCCACCATTGCTTCTTCATAATTTGCAGGTTCATTGTTGTCTAACAACATGATTGACAAGACGGGATTACCGTACCACTCTGGAGCAGCGCGTGATCTCGTCGACCTGCGTGGTTCAACAGAAACTTGAACTGGAGTTTCATGATCATCATCATTAACTTCTTCCTCAACCGGCGTCGCAACGACAGAGGTTTCCCCTTGCCCTGCGCCACCATCCAGAGGGATGAGAGGTTCGACAACCTCGTCAAGTTCTATCTTCCTCCCACTCAATTCTCTCGAGAGAAACTCCTTCTCGAGAAAAGTTCCGTTTTTAGCAACAAACACTTTGACCTCGGATTTGAGATAGAAGGTGTACCCAACTGTCTCCTTTGGGTAACCTATGAAGACGCACTTTTCCGCTTTGGGTTCCAGCTTTTCAGGCTGAAGCTTTTTGACATAAGCATCACATCCCCAAACTTTAAGAAACGACAACTTTGGTCTTTTGCCATACCATAGTTCGTATGGTGTCGTCTCAACGGATTTTGATGGTGCCCTATTTAAAGTGAATGCAGCTGTTTCTAATGCACAACCCCAAAATGATAACGGCAAATCAGTAAGAGACATCATAGATCGCACCATCTCTAACAAAGTACGATTACGACGTTCGGACACACCATTACGCTGTGGTGTTCCAGGCGGTGTTAACTGTGAAACAATTCCACATTGTCTTAAGTGAGCACCAAACTTGAAACTCAGATATTCACCCCCACGATCAGACCGTAGGAATTTGATCTTCTTGTTACGATGATTTTCCACTTCACTCTGAAATTGCTTGAACTTTTCAAATGTTTCAGACTTGTGCTTCATCAAGTAGACATAACCATATCTACTTAAATCGTCAGTGAAGGTGAGGAAATAACGATATCCGCCGCGTGCCTCCACGCTCATTGGGCCACACACATCGGTATGTATGATTTCCAACAAGTCACTTGCACGCTCCATTGTTCCGGAGAACGGAGTTTTAGTCATCTTGCCCATGAGGCATGGTTCGCACGTGTCAAGTGAATCAAAGTCAAGTGACTCCAAAAGTCCATCAGCATGGAGTTTCTTCATGCGCTTTACACCAATATGACCTAAACGGCAGTGCCATAAAAATATGGCGCTATCATTGTTAACTCTAACTCTTTTGGTCTCAATGTTATGTATATGCGTATCGCTATCAAGATTCAATATGAACAATCCTCTCACATTCGGTGCATGACCATAAAAGATGTTACTCATAGAAATAGAACAACCATTATTCTCAGACTTAAAAGAGTAACCGTCTCGCAATAAACAAGATCCAGATATAATGTTCATGCTCAACGCAGGCACTAAATAACAATGATTTAAGTTCATCACTAATCCCGATGGTAGCTGAAGTGACACTGCGCCGACGGCGATTGCATCAACCTTGGAACCGTTTCCTACGCGCATCGTCACTTCGTCTTTCGCCAGCCTTCGTCTATTCCGCAGTTCCTGCTTCGAGTTGCAAATGTGAGCAACAGATTCGGTATCAAATACCCAGGCACTACTACGAGAGCCGGTTAAGTACACATCAATAACATGTATATCAAATATACCTGATTTTTCTTTACCCGCCTTCTTATCTGCCAGATACTTGGGGCAATTGCGCTTCCAGTGACCCATACCCTTGCAATAGAAGCACTCTGTTTCAGGCTTAGGGCCAGCCTTGGGTTTCTTCGGCGGATTGGCAACAGGCTTGCCGCTCTTCTTCGAATTGCCCTTCTTGCCTTTGTCGTTTCTCTTGAAACTAGTGGTCTTGCTCACCATCAACACTTGATGCTCTTTACGGAGTTCAGACTCTGTGACTTTCAGCATCGCAAACAACTCGCCGGGAGACTTGTTCATCCCTTGCATGTTGTAGTTCAACACAAAGCCTTTATAGCTTGGCGGCAGTGATTGAAGGATTCTGTCAGTGATAGCTTCTTGCGGGAGTTCAATCCCCAGTTCAGCTAGACGGTTTGAGTACCCAGACATTTTGAGCACATGTTCACTGACAGATGAGTTTTCCTCCATCTTGCAAGCATAGAATTTATCGGAGGTCTCATACCTCTCGATCCGGGCGTTCTTCTGAAAGATAAACTTCAACTCCTGGAACATCTCAAATGCTCCATGACGCTCAAAGCGACGTTGAAGTCCCGGTTCCAAGCCATACAAGACTGCACATTGAACTATTGAGTAGTCCTCCTTACGTGCTAACCAAGCGTTCTTAACATCCTGATCAGCCGTAGCGGGTGGTTCATCTCCTAGCGCAGCATTAAGGACATAATCCTTCTTTCCAGCTTGTAAGATTAGCTTAAGATTACGAGCCCAGTCTACAAAGTTGCTTCCATCATCTTTCAACTTAGCTTTCTCTAGGAACGTATTAAAATTCAGGATGACACTTGAGTGAGCCATGATCTACAACACAAATACATACAAAGTGGACTTAGACTATGTTCAAGATAATTAGAGTTCAACTTAATCAAATTATTTGCCAAACTCCCACTCAAAAAGTACATCTCTCTAGTCATTTGAGTGGTTCATGATCCACTTACACTATCCCAAGTCCGATCATCACATGAGTCGAGAGTAGTTTCAGTGGTAAGCATCCCTATGCTAATCATATCAACTATATGATTCATGATCGACCTTTCGGTCTCATGTGTTCCCAGGCCATGTCTGCACATGCTAGGCTCGTCAAGCTTAACCCGAGTGTTCCGCGTGCGCAACTATTTTGCACCCGTTGTATGTGAACGTTGAGTCTATCACACCCGATCATCACGTGGTGTCTCGAAACGACGAACTGTAGCAACGGTGCACAGTCGGGGAGAACACAATTTCGTCTTGAAATTTTAGTGAGAGATCACCTCATAATGCTACCGTCGTTCTAAGCAAAATAAGGTGCATAAAAGGATTAACATCACATGCAATTCATAAGTGACATGATATGGCCATCATCTCGTGCTTCTTGATCTCCATCGCCAAAGCACCGGCACGATCTTCTTGTCACCGGCGCCACACCATGATCATCCATCAACGTGTTGCCATCGGGGTTGTCGTGCTACTTATGCTATTACTACTAAAGCTACATCCTAGCAAAATAGTAAACGCATCTGCAAGCACATATGTTAGTATAAAGACAACCCTATGGCTCCTGCCGGTTGCCGTACCATCGACGTGCAAGTCGATATTTCTATTACAACATGATCATCTCATACATCCAATATATCACATCACGTCGTTGGCCATACCACATCACAATCATACCCTGCAAAAACAAGTTAGACGTCCTCTAATTTTGTTGTTGCATGTTTTACGTGGTGACCAAGGGTATCTAGTAGGATCGCATCTTACTTACGCAAACACCACAACGGAGATATATGAGTTGCTATTTAACCTCATCCAAGGACCTCCTCGGTCAAATCCGATTCAACTAAAGTTGGAGAAACCGTCACTTGCCAGTCATCTTTGAGCAAAGGGGGTTACTCGTAACGATGAAACCAGTCTCTCGTAAGCGTACGAGTAATGTCGGTCCAAGCCGCTTCAATCCAACAATACCGCGGAATCAAGAAAAGACTAAGGAGGGCAGCAAGACGCACATCACCGCCCACAAAACCTTTTGTGTTCTACTCGAGAAGACATCTACGCATGAACCTAGCTCATGATGCCACTGTTGGGGAACGTCGCATGGGAAACAAAAAATTTCCTACGCGCACGAAGACCTATCATGGTGATGTCCATCTACGAGAGGGGATGAGTGATCTACGTACCCTTGTAGATCGCACAGCAGAAGCGTTAGAGAACGCGGTTGATGTAGTGGAACGTCCTCACGTCCCTCGATCCGCCCCGCGAACAATCCCGCGATCAGTCCCACGATCTAGTACCGAACGGACGGCACCTCCGCGTTCAGCACACGTACAGCTCGACGATGATCTCGGCCTTCTTGATCCAGCAAGAGAGACGGAGAGGTAGAATAGTTCTCCGGAAGCGTGACGGTGCTCCGGAGGTTGGTGATGATCTTGTCTCAGCAGGGCTCCGCCCGAGCTCCGCAAAAACACGATCTAGAGGAAAAACTATGGAGGTATGTGGTCGGGCAGCCGTGAGAAAGTCGTCTCAAATCTGCCCTAAAAGCCCCATATATATAGGAGGAGGGAGGGGGACCTTGCCTTGGGGTCCAAGGGATCCCCAAGTAGTCGGCCGAGCCAGGGGGGAGGACTCTCCCCCCCCAAACCGAGTCCTACTTGGTTTGGTGGGAGGGAGTCCTTCCCCCTTCCCACTTCTTCCTTTTTTTTTCTTTCCTTTGATTTTTTCTCTCTTGGCGCATAGGGGATTGGTGGGCTGTCCCACCAGCCCACTAAGGGCTGGTGTGACCCCCCCAAATGCCTATGGGCTTCCCCGGAGTGGGTTGCCCCCCTCCGGTGAACTCGCAGAACCCATTCGTCATTCCCGGTACATTCCCGGTAACTCCGAAAACCTTCCGGTAATCAAATGAGGTCATCCTATATATCAATCTTCGTTTCCGGACTATTCCGGAAACCCTCGTGACGTCCGTGATCTCATCCGGGACTCCGAACAACATTCGGTAACCAACCATATAACTCAAATACGCATAAAACAACGTCGAACCTTAAGTGTGCAGACCCTGCGGGTTCGAGAACTATGTAGACATGACCCGAGAGACTCCTCGGTCAATATCCAACAGCGGGACCTGGATGCCCATATTGGATCCTACATATTCTACGAAGATCTTATCGTTTGAACCTCAGTGCCAAAGATTCGTATAATCCCGTATGTCATTCCCTTTGTCCTTCGGTATGTTACTTGCCCGAGATTCGATCGTCAGTATCCGTATACCTATTTCAACCTCGTTTACCGGCAAGTCTCTTTACTCGTTCCGTAATACAAGATCCCGCAACTTACACTAAGTTACATTGCTTGCAAGGCTTATGTGTGATGTTGTATTACCGAGTGGGCCCCGAGATACCTCTCCGTCACACGGAGTGACAAATCCCAGTCTTGATCCATACTAACTCAACTAACACCTTCGGAGATACCTGTAGAGCATCTTTATAGTCACCCAGTTACGTTGCGACGTTTGATACACACAAAGCATTCCTCCGGTGTCAGTGAGTTATATGATCTCATGGTCATAGGAATAAATACTTGACACGCAGAAAACAGTAGCAACAAAATGACACGATCAACATGCTATGTCTATCAGTTTGGGTCTAGTCCATCATGTGATTCTCCCAATGACGTGATCCAGTTATCAAGCAACAACACCGTGTTCATAATCAGAAGACACTGACTATCATTGATCAACTGGCTAGCCAACTAGAGGCATGCTAGGGACGGTGTTTTGTCTATGTATCCACACATGTAAATGAGTCTTCATTCAATACAATTATAGCATGGATAATAAACTATTATCTTGATACAGGAATTATAATAATAACTATACATTTATGATTGCCTCTAGGGCATAATTCCAACAGAGGGGCCCACTAGACACCTGGCCATGCTAGGGGGCCTGGCGTGCCATGGTGTCTAGTGGTCACCTGGGACACCCCCTGCAGTGTTTTTAGTGCCAGATATTCCCAAATATTCAGAAAAAAAAATGATGTAAAAATTTCAGATCATTTGGTGAACTTTTTTTGGGCACCTTTTAATTGCATGGAAAAATCAGAAAACAAGATAAGCAAGACTTTTATTGTGATAAAATAAAAATAACATGAAAAGTAAAATCGATACACAGAGTTGTGTCTATTGAATTCATCGACCTCATGTTTCTTGAAAATGATTCATTAACAAGGTTGATCAAGTCTTATTAACAACCACTTCCAATTAGCATGATTCCGAAGAATTTTCGTAAAACACTAAGTTACCTCAATGGAGATGTGCATATCCCCAACAATAAGTATCTCATATTTAGTTTTGACAGTAGCGAGTAGGTAGAGGTAGTTGAAAACTTTCATTGATGGTAGTTGGAGATTTTTCAATAACATTAACACCATTCACTTGAAATTGCTTCCTCGAAAAATGCATCGTATGTTATTTACCGGCAAGTCACTTTACTCGTTTCACAATACAAGATCCCTTGACTAACTCCTTAGCCACATTGCTTGCAAGCTTATTGTGATGTTGTATTACCGAGTGGGCCCGTCATACGGAGTAACAAATCCTAGTCTTGATCCACGCGAGCTCCACAGTCACCCCCGGAGATACCTGTAGAGCATCTTTATAGTCACCCAGTTACGTTGTGACGTATGATACACAAAAGGCATTCCTCCAGTGTCGGTGAGTTGCATGATCTCATGGTCATAGGAACAGATATATTGACATGCAAAAAAGCAATAGCATTAAACTCGATACGATCAAACACTATGCTTAAGGTTTGGGTGTTGTCCATCACATCATTATCCTAATGACATGATCCCTTTATCAAATGACAACTTATGTCTATGTCTAGAAAACCATAGCCATCTTTGATCAACGAACTAGTCCAGTAAAGGCTCACTAGGGACACAGTGTTGTCTATGTATCCACACATGTACTTGAGTTTTCAATCAATACAATTATAGAATGGATAATAAACAATTATCATGAACAAGGAAATATGATAATAACTAATTTATTATTGCCTCTAGGGCATATTTTCAAGAGTTCTAATCTTCAATATGGCATTCCACCTCATTGATCAATGGCATGGTCTTCCCATCCTTTTTCTACACCCCCCTCAAGTCCAAACCAACCTACTAAGACCATCTCCATATATATATTATGTATTCTTCACCCCTCCTATTTTAACACACACACACACACACACACACACACACACATATAGGGTCGCGCTATTTGTCACCCTGGGTGAGGATTCCTCGCCCCGATCCAATCCTACTTGAAAACATAAGAAATGTACACACGTGAGGTAATATTACACTATGATGAGTTGGCCTAGCACCGTACAAAAGAAAGTGAAGTAATTTTACAACATGCATGCCGTAAAATTACATTCTGCATGCAATGAAAATGTGGCGTATCAATATCTCACTAAAAGATGTTGTCATAATTTTACAATAGAAGTGAGGTAATTTTACAAGAGTAATCAAGGTAATTTTACAACATGCATGCTAGAAAGTTACATTGTGTGTTTTGATATTTCTTTTGTCTCAGTCGAATGGCCAGGGTGAGGAATAAACTATTCTTCACCCTAGGTGTATAATAGAGTGTCTCTCTCTCTCTCTCTCTCTCTATATATATATATATATATATATATATATATAATAGAGAGAGAGAGAGAGAGAGACTACAAGTAGTGGTCCATCCACGTGAGGGGCACGTGCGACTTGAACTTGGGACGTTGGGTGATCGACGATGGTGAGAGGACAGAAGGCTGCTCCGGCCAGCCTCAAGTACCCTACCAGGAAGATTTTTAAGTCGATGGAGGAGACACACTCGGTTAAGGGTAAGATTCCTTGTCGAAGAGGGAGAGCCAATCAAGCAACTACCGGCGAGCTTCTCCGAACCCTGCACGAATGAGCCATTGTTGCCCCTCGCGGGCATGGAGGAGAGAGGATAGCGATTGAATGAAGCGAAGTAGATCAGATCGAGCGGAGGAAAAATGATGTGCCCTTTAATTGTGTTGTTGAAGCGCGATTGACTAACTGTTGTTTATGAGTTCCAATATCCATTGGAGAAAACAAACTAGTGTTATGGAAGTTACGTGATTGGTTCATAATAAGGATGGTTCTACTTAGTGCATCTTGGTTGTATATGTACCTCAAGGGGATGAGCTCGAATCTTAATCCACAAAAATTTAAGGTTGAGGCGAGCCACTTGCCACTGACCTTTGTATGGTGCTCGGGGAGTTTAATATGATCCCTCATGCCCATGGAGAACAACAATAATCTTAACACGAGCATCATGAGAAGTTCCACCACCACCAGCCTAAATAGGCGAACGTCAAACACCCAATGTTCACACCCACCACATAGGCCATCAATCTAACCCATTCGATCAAGCACACATCCTCCTAGCCCCCAATCCACAAACTCGCAGCAGCGTGAATCTCCCCCGAATAATACAGGAACAACAATAGAAAAGAACCACATGAAGCACAAACCTCCAAGGACGCACCCGAGCCACCACGTGCTACCCCCCTCGTTACCCACACAACCAAGAGGGAAGACACCACCACCGTCATGATGCCCTTCGGAGAGCCAATCATGTGGACCATAGTCCAGAGCCGCCGCCCACGCATCCAAGTTTGAAAGATCACCCATAGCCCACATCACGATGTACCAACCATGATAGAAGGATATAAAGGCCGCTCCTTTCACTCCTAGCCCGACATCAGGCACGAAGTTTGGGATGGTGCCACCACTGTAGGGGGGCCACACCTGTATCCCAAAAAGTCCCGGTGGAGTGGGGGGCACAATCTCGTGATTTTTTACGACCGTCGTTGAGCACCCTCACACGATGCCATGTTCCTCAACATTGCGTTGCTCGTCAATGAAGAGATGTCCCGACCATCACCATCGCCCCATCGCACCCGCAAACGGAGGGACCTCACCACCCCCTGGCACCACCGGATCGAGCCCAATCTCATCTATCCGAAGCCTCAACTCCGACTCCCCTCATACCCCGAACAAATGCACCCAAGCATGAGCCCCCGATCACCGCTATGCCATCGACATAGACCAAGGAAAAGATAAGACCGTGCCCCTCCGTGTTGGCTGGGCATGTTCATAAACATGTCGCCGCGGGGCCGTGTCGTGCGAGGCATGTTTAAGGAAGGCCGGGCCGTGCCGGGCAGATGGCTAGGTCCGGGGGAGATGCTGCTAATTTTGCATTTTAGTCCTGTATATCAGCTTTCTCGACAACAAAAAAAAAGAGTCATGTATCGGTTGTGAAACAACATTGTTCTTTGTAAAGCGTCGCAAAGAAAACAAAAACAAAATTCCCTCGAGTCGAACTCGAGCAGTCTAGGGCATCTCCCCCCAGAAGCCGCTCGAATCCCCTCCCCAGAATCCCAAGGTCAGAGCCACTGATCTATTGCCAAACCCCTCAATCATCTCAATTCGGGCCGCGGAACCCTAGATATCCGGCAGCCATTGATCCCCTCTTCGACCAGCGAGTACCCAATCCGTCCCCTTTTGGAGGGGAGGCGGTGCTAGAGATCCTCCGCTCCCGATCCACAAATTCCAGCAGACAGAGCATCGTCGATCTTGGTCAACCGATCCATCCAGGGCCACGATCTCGTACTTATATACTCCGGCGACATGGGGAAGCCTCTAATCTACGAGATGCTGGAGAAGCCGGCGAGCAGCGGCGTGATAGCCCTCTGCTCCCTCATCTGGTTCCTCATCCAGAAGAAGGGCATCGGGTACGCGGACGTCGGGCTGAGCTACGAGGCGGCCGTGGAAGGGGGGCAGCACTGGCGGCTCATCACCGCCGCCTTCTCGCACGTCAGCGTGGTGCATCTGGTGTTCAACATGAGCGCGCTGTGGAGCCTGGGCGCCGTCGAGCAGCTGGGGCCGCAGGCCGGGCTCGGCGTCCAGTACTACCTCCACTACACGCTCGTGCTGGTGGTGCTGTCCGGGCTGCTCGTGCTCGGGATCTACCATGTCATGATCCGGAGGTTCAAGGTGGACTACTTCAGGAGGGTGACCGCCGTCGGCTACTCGTGCGTCGTGTTTGGGTGGATGACAATTCTGGCCGCCAAGCAGCCGTCGTCCAAGCTCAACCTCTTTGGGGTCCTCTCGCTGCCCATCAGCTTCGCGCCGTTCGAGTCGCTGATATTCACATCCATCATGGTTCCCCAGGCCAGCTTCGTTGGCCATTTGTCTGGGATTATTGTTGGTTACTCCATTGCCTGGGGTTTGATTCATGGGATGAATAACTACTGGGCGGTAACAATGCTCGGGTGGATTGTGCTTGTGTTTGTGTTGAGCTTGAAGCGCACAGGTTCTTTGGAAATGAGATTTATCGAGATTGAGCCAGTTACGGATCCCTCACTGCCGTCTCTGGGTGCGGTCGCCTCGAGAAATGGTAGAACTCTGCAAATGGACATGCTGCCCGGAAGAGCAGTCGCAGATTTTGTATGACCTCCAGTGTGGAAGAGCTGCTCAATGAAATGTTTGATAGGTCTTGTTTCACTTTGTAAAATTGTATTAATTGACACAATGCTATACTTTCAGTTCTGGGAATCTGGTGTTATGCGCTTCATTGGTCATCTCAGATGTGAAGGGAGTTGTTTTATCTTTACTTCCAGATGAAAATGTTCATTTCGAACAGAAAAGGATCCTTTTATGAAGGATAGCATGTAAAGGAATGAGAAGCATGTAGAAAAGAACAACTGAATTTGTGCTGTGCATATCAGATTGTTTCCATTCTAATACGTAGACTCTATTCTAATATGTAGACTCAAGCTATAAACTAAGATATTGTTACCGATCCCTTGCTGCCGTCTGTGTGTGTGTGTGTTGGTGTGGTTGCCTCCAGAAATGGTAGAGCTCTGCAAATGGACATGCTGTCCGGAAGAGGAGTTGCAGGTTTTGTATGACCTGCACTGTGGAAGAGCTGCTCACTGAAATGTTTGATAGGTCTTGTTTCAGTTTGTAAAATTGCATCGCGTTGACACAACCCTATGCTTCCAGTTTTGAGAATCTGGTGTTATGGTTTTCTTTCATAATCTCAGATGTGAAAGGAGTTATTTTATCTCAACTTACAGATGCATATTCATTTTGAACAGAAATGAATCCTTTTTGTGAAGTACTCCCTCCACCCATAATATAAGAGTGTTGTTGACACTAAGATGGAAGGAGTATAACATGTAAAGGAAAGAGAAACATGTACAAAAAGGAACAACTGAATTTGTGCTGTACTACATGTCTGATTGTTCCTATCCTGATGTGTAGATTCAAGCTTATAAACCAAGATGTTGCTTTTCATATGTATCTTATGATGAAGAACTGATATGCTCCATTATATTTGTTTCAAGGCGTGGATAGCCCATTGTTGCCAGTACAGCCATACAACAGCCTTGTTCTGCCAGCCATTGGCGTGTCACCTTACCATTTTGCATCAGTGTGTTTAGGCGAATCTGATGCTATTCTGGCATATCAATCAATTAATCAAGGAAGTTCTAAGCATTTTCTACATTCTACATTTACAGACCGGTTATAGGTAGTGCATCAATTTATTGATTTAATGCAGGAAACAGAAGCTAATGCATTGTTCTTGTAGATCTGTGCTTTGTTTTCATACATGAAAGGTTAAATCCCTAAGCGTTTGTGTATGCCGATTAAGTAAGCAAAGTAAAATAATTGCTGGGAAGCAAAGTAAGAACTTATATGCATATTGAATGCTCTTGAGCAACAATAGTCATTTGAATTATGCTTGAAAATCTCTTTATTTGTATTAGCAACAGCTGTTTACAAAAGGAAGCACATCGCTGACCATGTACATTACACTCACAACATCAGATTTCAGGGCCAAGGCCAAGTTTTTGACTTTTGAGGATAGGTGGAATTGTCTGCCCTGCTGTCACATAGGAATGATCTTCGTGGTCAATTCAATCAGTTTCCCTCACACGAGGCAAGGAACACTTCAATTATTGGCAGCAACTATAACGCAATGTTCATGTCAAATCCCAGCTTCTCCTTCGAATAATGGAAGATTTTGGGGCCTCAAAGCTCATCCTGAACATGACAACAGAATGTGTTGTTAGTAACCTGCTGTTATCCAATGCAGCAGTTATAAATATTAAATGAAAGTATGAAGGTGCTTCACAACTTACATGGTAGTCATCCCAGTGATCCCTGTTGCGCTGAAACAAAAGAACAAAAGGATGTCAGTAAATCATTCATTCATTTGTATACGATGTCTTACACAGTCACAGTGTCACACAGTATCATACATACAAGGTTATGATACTACAACACAAGGCAGCACACCATGGCCCTCCAAGAATACCAGTATTAGAACATAAGCAATTATGCTTGTCTATCATATCAGCAATGTCTTAAGGTCCTGGGTTATCTAATATGTTGATATGTTCCATGAATCAACAAGTGTGCCGAGGGAATCGGCGAACAAGGCTTCTAAGAGATTTTTCCCATGCTTGACACTCCGTAGTCAGTTGTTGATACTTCCAAGAGCTCTAGAATGACTCGAGGAAGAAAGCAAACGGTATGTGAGCTTACTCTTTTGTATCTGTCCTTGTAGTGGTCCCTGCCACGGTGTCGATCACCCCTCTCTCTCCTCCGTCGCTCTCCTTCCTCCCTTGCTTGTTGAGCTTCCTGTACACAAGCAGTTACGTTTAGCTTCTTTCACAACGACAGTTATTCATTTGTGGTTCTGCCTCAAGGACCAAAAAAAAAAGCAAGTAACAATTGCTAATTGAAGATTTTAACCTTATCTTCTCTAGCTTTCCTCTCCTTTTCAGCTTCTTCAAAAGCCTCCTTTTCAGCCTATAATATACAAAAAAGTAAGACACTGCTTACCGGATATCAGCAGCAGGTTCAGTAAACATGTGCAGTTACCTCCTTATTTGCACCCCACGTTTCATCGGCAACCTGTTTTGCATATTCCGGGTCATCGCAAATGAGGATGTTGTCAAAAACAGAACCGGCTTTTACCTGCACACGAGTATGCTCGAAGTCAATGTCAACTGTGTTTCAGTCAGAACAACCAATAATAATTATCAGGAAACATGTATCTCCAGAAAACCACTATATATAACATATGGTACCTGCCAAACTTCAATTCCAATATACTTCAGAGGTTTCAGTACATATAAATCTGGATCATCCTCAAACTCTGCAGAAGTGCAACAGTTCATGGTTTAAGGCTGTTTGCAAGTTTGACAAGAGTCAAGTGTCTAGTTCAATACCAGTTTTCCTATTTTCTTACCTGGATTATCAATCCATGGGATCTTCCATTTACCCTTGTAGTTAGGGTTCTTAATTTTCTGTGGGCATAAGATGTGAGAACATGAAGTCTAGCAAAGAAATAAAGTAGCACGAACGACTGGTGGACAAATAACAAGACAAACCTTGCGCTTCCATTGTCCTTTGTATGCTGGATTCGGTATCCTCCTAGGTTTCCATATGCCATCATCATCATCGTCCCACGTGTCGGGCTGATTAATAACAAAACATGCATATATTTGTCATCATGTGGTGTGCTTGGTTGTACAGAGCTTCATCATAAAAATGTTTCTTTAGATGTGCTAGGACATCTACAGTTTATGTGAGGGTAATTAGAATGCTTCAAATGCAGAAATTTTTCAACAAGACCAAATATGTAGAGCCAGATAAGCGGTTAAATGGGTCAACTTCATGCTAATAAGTTAGCACTGAATGATGCATAATAAGTCAAGACCATTTATAATATGGAATATGAAGTGCAGTAACCTAATGTTTGATGTCTTGAGTTTCATTAAGATAGGAACTTGCATACCTTCTTATCCTTTGGGTCAGGAATCTCTCTTGGAATAGAATCATAGCCCTGGCCAAGGTAGATGAGCCGTTAGAAAACAATTTGCTACACTGTAAAATAATCAAATTCACATACTAATGTATGGGCACACAAACCTCAGGTTTAACCGCATCGGGATCCTCAATATACTCTCTGTCATCCCAATCCTTAGGCTGCAAAAAGGCAAATAATTTAGATGATCCTCTCACTGTAATGTTCCTAGTTGTAGTACAGTTCAATTTTTGAAAAAATCGAGCTACCTTTTTGGCACCAACATCCTTGATTTTACGAGGAGGCAAGATGTCCCAATCAGTGTACATGCTCCCAGATTCTCTTTCACGGTTATCAACAAGTAAACTATAAGATGCATCGGGCCTAAGAATGAATGTGTAAACATGCGTGAGCCTGTCGGTTTCGCATTGTAGATCTTTTTTGATAGGATAGTTCTGCCCCTGGTAAGAGAGTATAAGATGCAGCTTCTTTGTTTGAGTCCCGCATATATCTGGCCCAAACATCAAGCTGCGTAAGAGAACAAAGAAAGCCATCAGCATAACTCAGCAGTAGACTAGTAAACCTGAACAAGTAAGCAGTTTATATTTATTCATTTCCCCTTAATCATGGATGGACATTCGCAAGCCATAGCATCTAGGTGGACTTATACAATGTAACAAATTATGTGAGGTAGACCTTTGCTCATCAACTATACAAACATTCCAATCCAATCACATGGTCGAAAGAGTGACAGGGTCTGCTTAGGAGCTTACTAACAGCAATGGTGGACCTTTGTAAGAACAGGAAATTCCACAGGACAGAAGTAGGCAATAACATACCTGTATGGAGTGTCTCCACTATATTTCTTCTGATTGACATAACCAGACATTAGCTTAATATAGCCGCCGCCACATTCAATTTCCTGCTCAAACTTTATGGAGTACTGGACCACCAATGTTCGGCCCTTGTTACTGAACTCCGGTATCTTGGCTGAGATGGCAAAATGCCTAGCATCTATCGTTGTTTGAATGCCTGGAGCACACAAATAGAAAATAAGGATCAGACAACGTCCAGAATCAAGTTATCGTAAGCAAGAGTTTGTTTGACTTGCGAGCAAACCATCACCGTCATCAATTAAACATGGGAAAGCAAACCTTTGTCATCAGGATCCCCAGAATATTTCCCTGCCGTGTGCTTGAATGTACCGGCTTTCCCTTCGCTCCTTTTCCAATCGGATTTCACCCAACGTGTCTCCCAACCATCTGAAACATACAACTGTATGAGACAACTAGAAACTACTGTAGTAGCAGTGACTTAATCAAACTCATGTATTGGACAAGGGCATCGCAGCTAAGTCCTTGCTTGGCCCTTGAAAGGAAGCCAACATCCGTTGTGAACCAAAAAACCATGAACAGGGAAGCAGAAATTCCCAAGGGCGTGAACAAAAATACTGGTCAATCCAGGGGGACGGCAGAGGAAATTTTCAGGCGCCCATCAATCGCTCGCCCAAAATGGCAGCGAATCCAATCCAATTCGCAAGGACCGGCACGGAAATAGCAGCAGGTACAGTAGGGAGCAGGCAGGCACCTCCCAAACTGGCAACCAAGCAGCAACTCTAGAGTCTGGCTGAGCTGGGAAGTGGGAGTTTTTACTACCTTCGAACCGCTCCTCGAAGATGACCTCCCCGGAGGCGAGCAGGAGCAGCGAGGAGAGCGCGAGGAGGCGGTGCAGTAGCTGGAGCTGGCGGTCGCCCCGCCGGCGGCTGCTACCCATCGCCGGAGACGAAGAGTAGGTGGTGGCTGCTGCTTCTGCTGGGCTTTGAGGCTTTCCATTGCCAAGGGAATATTTGTAGCGCGGGGGGCGCCGCAACAGCCCGCGGATGTGGCGCTTATTCACGGAAATGCCCTTCTCGCCCGACTAACCAGCTGACCATGGGTGGGATGGCATTGCTGTGAATTCGCGACGACTGGGGGCCGTTTGCGGGGGCGAGTGGGGGTGTGGACCGGAGCGGCGCGGCCTTCTCCGTCGCCGGCCCGGACGCCGGCGACGACCCGTCAAAGTCCACGGTGGTGGACCCGCGACCCCGATGGTGGGACGTCCCCACCTGGGCGCCGGCCCCACGTTCAACTGCGGCAGCAAATGAAGCTCGGCGAAGCACCGGCGCTGGCCAGTGAGGCGCCGCCACGTCGTCGCAACGACGTGTTTCCGCGCTTTTGTCGACGCGCTGCTGCTCCGCCGGACCGGAGACGCTCGTCGTCGGCCGTGCTGGCGCCGTCACCGGTCGGTCGTCGCGACTCGTGGTGCTGGACTGGTACACGCAGAGTCGTAGAATTGTTCTGTGTGGTGTCTTTGGCGCGCAGCAGGGAGGGGGGGAAGAGCCATGCTTTCGGTCCGCAAGCGCGACGCACGCGAGTCCGAGCCGATACGAATGGAAGGGACCGGGTCGGGTCGCGGTGCTCGAGCAAGCAGCGCGGCAGCACGGTCGGCTGTGTGCGCACTACAATTTTCTAGTGACGGCGGCTACGTACAACTACGGCTTGCAAATCTGGTCCTCAAATGGCCGCGGGCGGACGCATTTGGATGCGTCCGAGGGTATTGATCACTCACCACTTAAATATACTTGTCTACATCCAACTTATTTATATTTGGTTTTCTACATCCATTCAAAACATGTAAAAAATATTTCTACGTACTACATATTATCCTACTCTTCGTCATCGGATACCACCATTTGGTTGTGGAAAAGCTGAAAGCTGAAAAGTTGGGATAGACGAAGCTTTTAATTACACTAGAAAGAAGATACAGATTCTCAAAAGCTGCTTTGAACATTTACCCCTTTGGTTAGCTTTTAGCTTTTCAAAGCAGAAGTTGGTAAAAAAAAGCTGAACCAAACACAACTTTAGACATCCTAGTTAAAGGCCATCCATGTGGTCTTCTTCATATTTTTTTTTCATGGTCCTTTTCTTCCATGTCTCTCGATTTCACCTCAATGACAGCCTTGTGTTGCTCGATGGCCTCCAACTCGTTTCACTTTGCTTCCTCCCAGTCTCTCGTGTTTCGTTGTCAACATCTTATCCTGCAGGGCCCCTTAGAACATATCACCTTTTCATCTTCTCTTCAACTTCTCTTTCTATTGCTTCCTTCATGGAGGCTTATTCCGTGTTGTCACCGTCGAGCTTGGAGTGCAACTTATATTTGTCCCCCTCATTGTCAACATGTTGAGACCATCGTCAAACTCTACAGAGTAGGAAGTGATTGATTTCATTCTCTTTGGTGGAGCTTCATCATCTTTTGACGTTGACTTCTAACGGTTCTTGAGCAATGTCTAGTAACATGAAAAAATGGCTTCTTCTTGTCATTTTTCTTGTACAAATGGGGGATCTTGATTTGTCAAATGAACAAGTCACAAGCACCACATAATAGCAAGATAACATAGTCAATGAATCATGCTACAAGACAGCTAGAAAATAATATACTCACATCACATGCTCTTGATATGGCACACCACGTCTGGCCTAAACTCGCTTATAGCAACCTGGCACTTGTTGCAATCCTCTTGAATTGCACCATGACGACGAGAGAGTGAAGTCATTGACCAATCGGATTCACACTTCATGACGTTATGATAATGATCATGAATGCGAGCACAAAATGTGATATAACTCTACCCATGACAACATCAAGACTAACACCCTGCCATGCCATGATCAAGGCCTCATCTTCCAGTATCGTGTAATTGTTGGCCCTTGAGATCATCCTCTCTTCTTTATAGGTGCAACCTCAAACACATCTTCATCTACATTCTCATTTGGCATTGAGAAGAAGATGTCATCTATGATGATGGTCTCGTCATCATGTCGATTTATGAGGAGACACCGCCCTCCACTTCATCATTAAATCATATAAGTGCAAATATTAAAAAAAACTATAAAATATGTGCATAAACAGGTTGCAATTCATCAATAAAATTAGAAGAATATTTTTGCCTTTGTTGGCATTGAGCAGAACACCTCGGGAGTATCAAGAATCATTCTAGCGCATGGGCTTAACATAGAGAATACAAGGACAATCTTGGGGGGGGGGGGTGCACCGACATTTGCTTCTGTTTTGGCTGGCATCAGAGTCCATACCAACAGTGGTTGGCGGGGAAGGAGGAAATTTCAGCCCAAATATTTTTGGGATAAGGAGTGATTGTTTGACACCCTTGGGGCAAAAGGTGGTAGTAGCTATTAGTTTTTCCTTGGAATTAGGGGTTGAATTGGTAGTCACGATCATCAAAAATGGATATATTAGTAGTTTTGAGATTTGTGCCATATTTGGTAGTTTGGTAGAGATGCTCTAACACCACTTCTTGCATCTATACACGCGGTATATTAGGATTTCTTATTTACATTTCCTCTTTTTTGTGGTTACAAATCTATAATTGAGACGCATGCCCACCCAGACCTGAATCACACATAGAGCAGCAGAGGTATGTTTACAGAAAAATGTAGTACCACGGACTCATGGAGTATCACCGCGTCAAGCTAACTAGAGGAACAACTGAATATTGCACCATAACGAACTCGCAAGGAAATGGTAAACATACAACAAGTATCGATATCCCACATCAACCAGCATTTCATGATTCAGATATCAAGGACAGAAGTAGAAATACATTGCAAGACCGATGGATACTTCGACAATTGGCCTCACTTTTCGATGAGGAATCAACCCATTTAGTTAACTAAACTTCATCATACATTCCACTTAAGTTGTTGGAACAAGAGTTTGACAATTTTGTGACCATATACCTGACCCCCCCCTCTCCCTTACTGTGCCCCTCTCACTGACTGCGTCATTAGCCACTCCGTGCATGGCTGTCACAAACCATACGTGCGACCTTCCACTCCAGACTCATCGGCCAAGTCACTCTCTCCCACCATGTCTCTATCGAATCTCAACTTTGACAAGTTGCAACCATTTGAAGAATAAATCTGGAGGAAATGAGGTGTGCGTACAAACCATGCATAGGAACATGGCCACAATGACTTCCTCCTCATGGCAGAATTTACAAGATCCAAGATCCGTCTAACTAAGGAATCAGTGAGTGCAATTATTCTTTCATGCTTTAGCGGCCACACATCTCTCTATAAAGTGAAGTAACTTCAAAACCAGTCCTTGAAATTCATGGTCTCATCTAAAGAAGATGGTCTCTCTGGCAGAACTTGACCTATTTTGGGCCAGCCAAATAAGCAGTTCCAGAATTCCTAATAAATCCTAGAGGCTCACTTAGCCCATTCATGCAAGGCAAGAGGTGGAACTAAAGTGTAATCCCACATTGCTAGTTTGGTAGGAGTTGGACCTTCTTATAAGGGAGGATGTTTCACCACATGTACGAGCATGAGAATAAAAGAGACATACACACACTCTTCCTTCGCTCCCCGCCCGCCTTGCCACGCCACGCCACGCCACGCCTCATCATGACGCATCGCAGGTTGCAGGAATGAGCCGAGTCGATATCTAATATCTTTTCCTATAGCGGAGATTGAATGCGAGCGGTGCATCCATTCGTCTTCGCTTCGTGTCCCTCTCTTTCTTTCACCTCTCATCGTTGCATGTTCGCCTTCTCCTGTGCATATAAAAGAGAGGTCACTCCTCTCCAGAGAGACACACTCGAACACCATCTTCCTCTCGCCATCAAGTTCCAAGCGGTGAGCTACTGCTAGGTTCTTCCCCATCTCGACATGTGGTGTGCAACGCAGGTCGGGACATTAGACCTCTGAAACCCCACCACTTTGATTCCTATACGGGAGAAGAGTGATAAGGTTTTTGGGGAGCTCTCTGCGTGACTACGGACTTCTTCATCATGGACGTCGACGACCACTTCCCAGACGACGACTTCTTCCCCCGACGTTAACAACCTCTTCGATGACATGGCCACTAGCAACATCAACGCCAACGCTAATGGTACTACCACTACCACTGCTCAGTACGTGTTTGTTTCTTCTCTATTTGAGGTCCTGCTAGAGTTTCTTGGTCTAGTTTTCTGCTCTAGATATGTTTCGGTCTAGTTCACATGTTCATATAATATTTGCTTACTATCCTGTATTTCCCGTGATAAGTTTCATTCCTCTTATTATGGCATATTGTCCTCGAATTTGAATGTCTAGTGTCATTTCAGTTACTACGATCTTGTTCTATCTACTGCTACTTGTTTCATTCAAATCATTCGGTAAATTGCTCGTTTTTTCAACAATCCAAAAACCTTATAATAGGCAATTTACCCTGAGTGATTTTGCTGCTTCCATGAGGCCACATATGTTTGAGGGTGTGCACTATAAGAGGTGGCGTGTGAGGGTCGTTCTATGGTTTTGAACCATGAGCCGTTATGAAGCAACTCTCGGCAAACGTGAAGGAATTCTTGATCCTCAACAGGAACAAGCTTTTCAGAAAATCGATACCTTGTTTAAAGCTACTCTCTTGAGTGTTCTTGGTGAGAACATAGTTGATGCTTATGCATCAATTGACAATGGAAAATATATGTGGGATGCACTTGAGTCCAATTTTGGGGTCTCGCATGTTGGCACTGAGTTGTATATCATGGAAAAACTCTATGATTACAGGATGGCTGATGAGTGCTCTGTGGTTGAGAAAGCACACATGATACAATAATTTGCTAGAGAACTTGAGCACTTCAATTGTATGTTACCAGATAAGTTTGCTGCTGGAGGTATCATCACTAAGCTTTCTTCCTTGTGGAGGAACTTTGCTACCTCTATGAAGCATAAGAGGCAGGAGTTTTCCATTCCGGATCTCATTGGTACTCGTGATGTTGAAGAAAAGGCGAGAGAAAAAGACATACATGCTCGAGGTATTGAGAGAGGTTCCAGTGCCAATCTGGTACATAAGAAAAACTTCCAACCCCCCAAGTTCAAGAACAAGGGCAAGTTTGATGGTAAGGGAAAGTTTGATGGGAAGAACAAGGCTTAGTAGCACACAAACTTCAAGAAGAAGACTGACAAGAAGAATGGTGTTTATCATGTGTCGTGGTAACGATTCCGACAATAGAAAGAGGGTAGGATAACGGAGCATGATCTATCAAGATGCACATGGGTGACACGGTGGTTTTAGCGAGTTCATGCCTCTCACAGTGGAGATAACAACCCTACGTCTCGTGCTCCGGAGAGGCTTTGTTTTATCTGTCATGGACATGAGTTACAAGGTATAGAGAGAGAGAGAGCGAGAGCTCCAGGGAAGGAATGAGCCCGCTGGGGGAGAAGAAGAAGATGTCTAGCTATGTGGAGGGGGTGGCTTATATAGAGTACGCCACCTCCTCACCTCTTATGTTACAAGATGGGGCATTGATGCCATAATGTCAGCCCGCTACAGATGTCTTTCCGACTGTTGGTATTTGCATGACCGAGTGGTTGACTGTCATCCGAGTGGATGGAATATACTTGTCTGAGTGGATCCGTACCGAGTGGATTAGATGTTGTCACGATCCAGTAGGAATTTCCCTTGTAGTCCTTAAACTAATAATGAGGTGCCCTTGGGTAGGACGTATTGGTCAGACCTATGACCCTACCCTAGGGCTATATCCCCGTCATTAGCCCCCGAATGGATCAGGGTCCGAGTGGTGAAGGTGTCGATGTAAATCTTGTAGCAGCATACCGAACTTGAACGTGCTTCAGGGCCTTGCAAAATTATGCGTTGATTGAAGTCTTCATCATTCGCCCTAATCGATTCCGCTGAGTAGTATGTCCGAGTGAACTTAAGAATTGAAGTAGATCCGAGTGACCAACAGGATCTTGAGACTTTGACTGACTGCTGGTAGTCGGTTGGAATCTGTTGAATCTGTTGAACTTGGATGTTGTTTTGGTGGACTTGACCAAGCAGAATGTTTCTTCTTTGTATTTCTCTTCCTGTGGGGGCACGCTCAGTGCACCCACTGGGTGTAGTCCCCGAGCCTCTATCGGACTAGATGAGTCTGGCAGAGGGTTTAAGACTTCCAGTGCTTGTCATGTTGAATGTTTTTTGAATCTGCATTATATGATTTCTGGATCAAAGTCAAGTCTCCGAGTGTATTTTTTAACTTAGGCGATACGGGGTCGCAACTAAGTCCCTGAGTGTGCAGCGTGTTTGTACTCGGAGTAGTTTTAACTTAGGCGATATAGAGTCACAGCTAAGCCTCCGAGTGCGGAGCATGTCCGTACTCAGAGTTGTTTTTAACTTAGGCGATACGGAGTCGCAGCTAAGTCTCCGAGTGTGGAACATGTCCGCACTCGGATTTGTTTTTAGCTTAGGCGATACGGAGTCGCAGCTAAGCCCCCGAGTGTGGAGCATGTCCGCACTCGGAGTTGTTTTTAACTTAGGCGATACGGAGTCGCAGCTAAGTCCCCAAGTGTGGAACATGTCCGCACTCGGAGTTGTTTTTAACTTAGGCGATACGGAGTCGCAGCTAAGCCCCCGAGCGTGGAGCATGTCCGCACTCGGAGTTGTTTTTAACTTAGGCGATACGGAGTCGCAGCTAAGTCCCCAAGTGTGGAGCATGTCCGCACTCGGAGTTGTTTTTAACTTAGGCGATACGGAGTCACAGCTAAGTCCCCAAGTGTGGAACATGTCCGCACTCGAAGTTGTTTTTAACTTAGGCGATACGGAGTCGCAGCTAAGCCCCCGAGCGTGGAGCATGTCCGCACTCGGAGTTGTTTTTAACTTAGGCGATACGGAGTCGCAGCTAAGCCCCCGAGTGTGGAGCATGTCCGCACTCGGAGTTGTTTTTAACTTAGGCGATACGGAATCGCGGCTAAGTCCCCAAGTGTGGAACATGTCCGCACTCGAAGTTGTTTTTAACTTAGGCGATACGGAGTCGCAACTAAGTCCCCGAGTGTGGAACATGTCCGCACTCGGAGTAGTTTTAATTTAGGCGATACTGAATCGCAGCTAAGCTGAGCGGTGGCGCGCAGGGCGTCCGAGTGATGAAGACGTGCCACACGGAGTGGCGATGCGCATGGCATCCGAGTGAGGTAGACGATTCTGGCTGAGTGGCAACGCGCGGGATGGCCAAGTGATGTATGTCAAGGAGGCGTCCGACCCACCGACGGCACGCGGGGCGGCCGTGTCCACTACGTCATTGAAAGGGCTTCCGAACACGTGAAAACACATGAATGATCGTTGCGACGACTGAGCCTGAGCAGCGACGAGGATGGCGCACGGATGCGTTGAGTAACCTGTGTATGAAAAATAGCACAAGCCGGCATAAAAAATTATCAAAGTAATATGATCTTTTCTGAAATAGTTTGTGTAAATTGCACCCATAGACACCCGCTGGGTGTGCCACGTGATTGCTGGTTCGGAACCGGCAAGAGTCTAAAAGAGTGAAGGATCCGGCTGAACTCGTTTGACTAGTGGACCCCAACGAAGCGGAAGTGAAGTGTTCCCACATAAAAATAAACAACCGAGTGCAGAGGTACACTCAGTGGCGTGGCCTCCGAGTGAACGTCATGTGCGACTTCCTCGACACTCGGTAATGTAGAAACGATTATTTAATAGAATGCAGTCTGTGAAAAAATGACTTAGCTGCGTGACGACGCGCGGGATGGTCGAGCGAAGTAGACCCGTCTGGCTGAGTGGCGATGTGTTGGGCGGTCAAGCGATGAAGACGCGTCTAGCTAAGTGGCGACACGCGGGGCGGCCGAGTGACGACGCGTAGAGCAACCAGGTGACGAAGGAGCCTCCAGCCGAGTGACGACACGCAAAGCTGTCGAGTGACGAAGGAGTCTCCAGCCGAGTGACGACACGCAGGGCGGCCGAGCGTTGACGACGCGTCCGACTGAGTGACAGCATGCAGGGCGGCCGAGTGATGATGACGCGTGTTCGACCACCCCGCGCGTCGAGTGATGACGGCGCGTCCAGTAGAGTGACGGTGCGCGGAGCGGCCGAGTGAGGATGGACCGTCCGACTGAGTGGCGATGCGCGGAGCGGCCGAGTGAGGATGGAGCATCCGACTGAGTGGCGATGCGCGGAGCTGCCGAGTGATGATGACGCGTCCAGTAAAGTGATGGCGCACGGAGTGGCCGAGTGACGATGGAGCGTCTGGCTGAGAGGCGATGCGCGGAGTTGCCGAGTGATGACGGCGCACGTCTAACTCAGCGACGATGTGCAGGGCGGCCGAGTGATGACGACGCACGTCCGACCGAGCAACGACGCGCGTCCGACCGAGTGACGACGCGCATAACGGCCGAGTGATTACAATGCTTTCGACTGAGTGATGATGTCGCGTCCCGTTGTGTAGCGACGCGCGGTGCTGGAGAGTGCGTGCACATTAGTCATCTAGATGGAAATACCATCAAACTAAACTTGAACGTTTTACTTGTCATGTGGACGTTTTGTTGTCCGAGTGACGAGTCTCTTAGTTATAGGGATAACCTGGTTTCCAGCTAGCCGAGTGACCCTGCAAGTTAGCAAGTATAGCCACTATTCTTTGTGCCGGACAAAAATGACCGTATATTGATGCTAATTAGCCGGATTAAACGCTGGGTGGTAATATATGCATGCATGTACAAATTAATTGGCGCGACAGGAGCATGCTTGTTAACGCTACAATAAATAGGTAATTGACGTTGGGAATACTCACCAATTAGCCACATAATGAGGCGATTATACCTTAACGAAAGGGTCCACCCATGCAATTACCCATATAATGAGGCGATTATACCTTAATGAAGGTCCACCCATGCAATTAGCCATACAATGAGGCGATTATACCTTAATGAAGGTCCACCCATGCAATTAGCCACATAATGAGGCGATTATACCTTAATGAAACGGTCCACCCATGCTTCTGGCGACGGGCGAGGGAGACCCATGACGCGGCGGGCGAGGGAGACGGGGTTGCGGACGGTGGAGACGCCGGAGACGGCGCAGCAGCGGCGGCCGCGGCCGTCCATGATGCTGGCCTCTATCTTGACGGTGTCGACGCGGGTGAGCGCGGAGCCGTGGCCCGAGTTGAAGCAGGGGTCCGTCTCCAGCTCCCGCACCACGGCCTCCACCACGTCCAGCGCGGTGGCTCCGACGCGCAGCAGGTCGAGCAGGCAGCGTCCACTAGAGACAGGTCCAGCACGTCCAGTAGGCAGCGGGCAAGCACCCGTTTGGCTCCCTCCTGCGTGTGCTCCGGTAGGTTCGGGTCCACGCCCGCGCCGCCGTGGATGGCAATGGCCCAGCGCGCCATGTGATGGTAGTGGTGTGCTGTGCTACGTGAATGAATGGATGTTTGTTTCCCTGATGCTTCGTTTGTCTTGGAGATGAACAGTACAAAACAAAGGTGTTAAATCATGAAGATGAAACTGAATAGAGGGCACCAGCGGGAATCGATCTGCCGCCGGTGGCTGAAGAAATAACCATATGCATCATGGCTCAATAGACGGCACGCCCCACGGTGGGCGCCAACTGTCGTGGTAACGATTCCGACAATAGAAAGAGGGTAGGATAACGGAGCATGATCTATCAAGATGCACATGGGTGACACGGTGGTTTTAGCGAGTTCATGCCTCTCACAGTGGAGATAACAACCCTACGTCTCGTGCTCCGGAGAGGCTTTGTTTTATCTGTCATGGACATGAGTTACAAGGTATAGAGAGAGAGAGCCAGAGCTCCAGGGAAGGAATGAGCCCGCTGGGGGAGAAGAAGAAGATGTCTAGCTATGTGGAGGGGGTGGCTTATATAGAGTGCGCCACCTCCTCACCTCTTATGTTACAAGATGGGGCATTGATGCCATAATGTCAGCCCGCTACAGATGTCTTTCCGACTGTTGGTATTTGCATGACCGAGTGAGTCATACGACCGAGTGGTTGACTGTCATCCGAGTGGATGGAATATACTTGTCTGAGTGGATCCATACCGAGTGGATTAGATGTTGTCACGATCCAGTAGGAATTTCCCTTGTAGTCCTTAAACTAATAATGAGGTGCCCTTGGGTAGGACGTATTGGTCAGACCTATGACCCTACCCTAGGGCTATATCCCCGTCATCATGTCTGTGGAGATCCTCATCATTGGGCACCTAGTTGCCCTAACCGTTATAACAAGCGTCAACATGGGAAAGGCAACAAGACCACCAATGTTGTCCTTGGTAACACTAAGACGAAGGATGTTAGGTATGATATACTTCCCACTATTCTTGCAGTATGTCGTTCCCCTGATTGGTTGATTGACACGGGTGCTAATGTGCATGTATGCGGTGATATTTCCATGTTTTGTTCTTATCAGGCCATAGGGACTACTTCCATGCTGATGGGCAATAGTTCAAGTGCTTATGTTCGTGGTGTTGGCACGGTCGGTCTGAAGTTTACTTCAGAAAAAAATGTGTTATTGAAGAACGTGCATTATATCCCCTCCGTCAATTAAAATCTTGTTAGCGGATCTCTTCTGTGTAGAGATAGCTACAAGCTTGTCTTTGAGTCCAACAAATTTGTAATATCCAAGTATGGAACTTTTGTTGGTAAAGGTTATGAGTCAGGAGGCTTGTTCAGACTATCCTTGTCAGATGTTTGTAATAAATTTGTTAATCATGTTTGCAACAATAATGAATCAAATGTCTGGCATTCACATCCCTGACATGTTAATTTTGGTTGTATGACGCGAGTAACCGAATTGAAACTAATCCCCAACTTCAGTGTTGTCAAGGGATCTAAGTGTCAAGTTTGTGTGCAAGCTAAGGAACCTCATAAGTCTCATACAACTATGAAAACAAGAAATCTTGCGCCACTAGAACTCATACATTCAGATCTTTGTGAAATGAATGGTGTTTTGAAAAAAGGTGGAAAGAAATATGTTATGACATTAATCGATGACTCCACTCGGTACTGCCACGTGTATCTATTAAAATCGAAATATGAAGCTTTAAATTTCTTGAAGATCTATAAAGCTGAAGTGGAAAACCAACTTGATCGAAAAATCAAGAGTCTTAGGTCCGATCATGGTGGAGAGTATTTTTCCAATGAATTTGATTCTTTTTGTCCGGAACATGGTATAATACATGAGAGGAAGCCTCCCTATTCACCCGAGTCAAATGGGTAGCCTAAAGAAAGAACCATACTCTAACTGATTTGGTTAACGACATGTTAGACACATTGGGTCTTGATGCTTGTGATCTGCGCTGGATTTTCCGTGAAGAGGAATGGGTTATCGCAGCACAATGCAGGTAAGTATTTCCCTCGATTAAGAAATCAAGGTTTATCGAACCAATAGGAATATCAATCCTCAACTGTCTTCAGCGACTACACACAAAAGAACAAACAACTTGCACCCAACGCGGGCAAGAGGGTTGTCAACCCCCTTGATCTAGTTATTTAAAAGCGAGCGAGGTGTGTAGATAATTGTAGATAGTTGTGACTTGCAAAAAAAATAAGACAAATAATAACAGCGAGGAAATTATAAGTTTTTTGAACATATGAGTGAATAGACCTAGGGGCATAGTGTTCTCTAGTGGCATCTCTCATGAAAGCAACATACGATGGGTAAACAAATTACCGTCCGGGAATTGATAGAACAACGGATAGTTATGCGATTTTCACGACAATAATCATGTGTATATAGGCATCACGTCCAAAATCAAATAGGCCGACTCCTGCCTGCACCTACAACTATTACTCCTGTGACGCCCTCAGTTTAATCGTACGCTAATCATACACGCAATGCGTATGATCAAACCCAAGGACTCACGGGAAGATATCACAACACAACTCTAGACACAAATAAAATAATATCAGCTTTATATTACAAGCCAGGGGCCTCGAGGGCTAGAATACGGAAGCTCGATAAGCACACGAGTCAGCGGAAGCAACAAATATCTGCGTACAGACATAAAACATGGGGTACCTTAGAGAAGGCTAGCACAAAAGATACAACGATCGAACGAGGCGAGGCCTCCTGCCTGGGAACCTCCTAACTACTCCTGATCATCAGCGGCCTCCACGTAGTAGTAGGCACCATCGGGGTAGCAGTCGTCGGCGGCGGGGACCTCCAACTCCTGGGCTCCATCATCTGGTCGCAACAACGGATCGAGGGGACAAGAGGGGGAGCAAAGTAGCGGTGAGTACTCATCAAAGTACTCGCAAGTCTTACATCAGAACTATTCTAATTATGCATCAGTATCAAAGAAGGCGGGTTATATGTGGACTGAATGCAGCAATGCGAGAATAGAGAGAGAAGGCCTAGTCCTATCGAAGACTAGCATCTTCAGGGTCTTGCAGCAATAGACGAGAGTAGAACACGGGTAAAACATTGATAGTCATATTGTTGTAGCAGTATTAAAGTGAGGTCACGCCTAAAGATCCTCCCTCGACTCCCTGCGAGGAAGCAATCCCGAGGCAAACTAATTCCAGTTAAGTAACAATTGTAGTTGTATAAGATCGCGGCACAACTCCAAGTCGTCATGTAACCGTGGACACGGCTATCCGAATAGTTAATTTTCATCCGTGCAGGGGTGCACCACATTTCCCGTCACGCTCGATAACACTCTGGCCGGACATACTTTTCTGGGTCCTGCCCGGCCTCGGAATATCGACATGTCGCAGCCCCACCTAAGACTAATCAGAGAGGTCGGCCCGCCGGTCTAAATCCTAAGCGCAAAGGGTTCATGGGCCCAGTTCCCCTCCGTGCTCCTGCACGATGCGAGGGCGGCCGACGTCAGTCCTAGAATCCCTTAATCACAAGCGCAATGCATCTCGGGACCACTCGGGCGCGCGCCACTACGATTACTGACGTCTGAAAAGCTTCGGCTGATACCGCGACGCCGAGTACCCATAATTCTTCCCGCGTAGCCGGTTAGTGCGAAAAGGTCTCCGACCAACCCAGATCAAATACCCAAATCCATTAACATTTTAATTAGGCCAGCAACACAGTTTCACGGGAATCCACCCGTCTTACAACTAATCACCAAAGATCCCAGTAACAAGGTCGAGTAACTGTGTGGTTGTAACATTGGGGGGGGGGAATCCGAGGTATCACCCTCGTTGGATTCCGAATGATGTACCCGTCAAGGTGGGCTTAGAGGAATCACCCTCGGGGGTCCCACACTTGAGGGGTTGCACGACAGAGGCGACATCGGGAATGGTGAAAGAGGAATCACCATTGATAACCACGACCGACTAGCTATACTACAGAGATATCATCAGGAGTACTTAGCGAGGTGTCACCCTCGGTACCCGATAGTATCTCTGTAGCTCATACGACGAAGGGGGTGTATGTGCTGTGTCGGGTCTGGCCCGTCGATCAGAGATTGAGATTTGAAAACAAGCGGGACAACTGGACTACGGGGTCAGAGGGGATGATTGCTCCACCTATACTAAGCAGATTTAAAGTACAGGACTGAAAGTAGCAGTTCATCAAAATAGGCTATGCATCAGATATAGGAGCTAACTACAACAGTAGCAAAATACTAATGCAAGCAGTAGGAAGAAAGACATAGGCGATATAGGAATGATCAAGGGGGGTTTGCTTGCCTTGCTGCTCTACGGCAAAGGACTGATCGGCAGGGTCGTAGATGTACCCGGCAGCAGCGTCAGTCTCGGGGTCTACCGGTAAGAAGAGGGGGAAGAAACAATAAATAATAGCACCGATGCAACACAAAGCATGACATGGCAAGATGCAGGCTAGACATGAGCTAACGCAGCAACATCCGTCATAGACGGGTCGGAAGAATATCTCACGATATTTTCCGGGTCTCGGGCTACTACCGGTCATACTGGAAACGATGGAAATGTTCCATGTTTGCTATGCTAGGGACGCGTGACAGACGAACGGGCCGTGCATCCGGGTTCGTCTCGTTCTGCTGATCAACTTTCATGTTGAAAATATTTTGATCTGACTTACGGATTATTTAATATTAATTTTTTAAGTTTTATTCAATAATTAGGAATTAAAAACAGATTTAAATAATTTAATAAAAAGCTATTATGACATCAGCATGATGTCATGCTGACATCAACAGTTGACTGGTCAACTGACCAGCGGGTCCCGAACGTCATAGGCACAAGTTTTAATTAAGATTAAATATTAATTAATCAGATTAATTTAGTGGGGGACCCACGTGTCATACTCTAATTATTCTAATTATCCAATTAATTAATTTAACTAATATATCTATTTATTTATTTAATAAAAACATTAACATTATCTTTATATTTTTTTAATTATCGCGTGGGGCCTCCGTGTCATAGACAGCGGGTGCGTTGGCCCCATCGGTAAGTGACCTTAGGCCAAATACTCGATTTTATTCACAGATACATAATCATGCAAATATCGTATTCCTCCAAATATCTATATACGCAAATACATACATCGCATCTCATACATACATACATATATACGGAATACATCATTTTTTTTATTTTCTTTATTTTTTTTAACTCTCACAACTCTCACAACTCTCTGTGTTAACAGACAACACACAGTCTGTGTTAACTCTCTCAACATAGAAGAGAACCAACTTCATCTCCTCCTACCGGAGTCAAACGTCGACGGATCGGAGCCCCGTTTGCCGGAACGGAACCGGGACGGTGAGGGGAACGCGATGGTGGGAGGAGCCCGAGGAGGGGCTCACCAACGTTGATGAGACGGCCCGGTGAAGCCGTAGTTCATGGGAAGGCGGAGGTGACGGTGGTGATGGCGCGGTGATGACGGTGGTGCCGGTGAGGATATGCCGAGAGGGGCCCCGGGATGGAGCCCGACGGGGAGCTCTGGCCAGCGAGATGGGGCCCGGCCTCGGCCGGTTGGTGAGGCAGGTGAGGCCGACGGGAGGGGCTCGGTCGACGGGGGTGGCTCGCCGGAGGGATGGTGGTTGCCGGGATGGGGGGGGGGAACCAGCCGAGGTGGTTGTCGGGATGGCCGGTGGGGAGTGAGTGGAGGCCGAGAGGAGGGAGGCCTCGGGGTAGGGAGGGAGATCTGGAGGCACGAGGGGAGGAGGAGGCCTCGGGGTGGGGAGGAAGAGGCCAGTGGAGGGAGAGGGAAATCTGGCGGGGTGAGGTGGGGATCTGGGGCTCGGCTCGGTGGGGTGGGTTCGGCTGGGACGAGGGAGAGAGGAGGCCTCTCGTGCGGGGTGACCGAGAGGGAGAGAACGAGGGACGTGGGGGTTCCTATCGGTGGGGGGAGGCGAGCGGGATAGGTGGGGAGGGGCCCCCTCGAGGGGGTTGGTGGTGGGATGGGAGGCCAGCGAGAGGGGTGCTGGCGGCGGCGCTGGGCAACGTGGAGAGGGGGGTCGGCCGGCTAGGGTTTCCCTCCCTAGGGGCTTTATACCCCACGGGGTGGTGGGCCGAATGGGGGGGGGGTTTGACTGGGCCACTTTTGGCCTAGTGGGGGTTCTCTTCCTTTTCCCTTTTTTTCTTATTATTATTTCTTTCTACTATTCTTTTTATTATTTAGATTTATTTACTTTCTTTTACACTTTATTATATATACTTTTAATTCTCTCTTTTATGTAATTCTTTTCATTTACTATATTTCCTTTAGTTATTTTATATAAAGCTTCTCTTTTGAATATATTGGGATTACCAATAATTGCAAAAGTGCCCGATTCGCATTTATAATTTAGTTAGAGAATTTTTATAACTCCCCTAACATTTTAATTTCAACAACCGAAATCTTTTCTCGTTCGACTTTATCTTTAAGTTTTGAATTTTGATTCGGTTTCAACTAACACGAGATCATTTATATAATTAACGGTGACATGGCATCATTAGCGCGGGATTACTGTCGCTTAATTACAATCATCACTGTAGCAAAAGTCGAGGATGTCACAACTCCACCCATTGACCGCTATCTAGCATGCATCTAGAGTATTATGTAAAACAGAGTAATGCTTGAAGAACAATGACAAGATGTAGACAAAGTAAACTCAACCAAAATGAATAAACCCCGTCACTTTATCCTTAGTTTCAGAAACACTCACATGCATTTGTCAGCTTTTTTTCACTGGGATATAGAAATTTGCGAGGTTGAACCCACTACAACTCACATCTACCACTAAAGAAAGATCAAACTACTTGGCCAAAGCAATTCAATAGATCAGATAGATTTATGTAGCTATGATAATCATGCAAATAAGAACCATAAAACTCAGAGAAGATTCAAATACTTTTCCTGAATAATCTGAACATAAACCCACAATTCATCGAATTCAAACAAACGCACCATCCAAAATAATTACACTGGATAGATCAAAGCAAAGATACGATGATCATGGTGTTGGGGAACGTAGTAATAATTCAAAAACATTTCTACATGTCACCAAGATCAATCTAGGAGATGCTAGCAACGAGACAGAGGGAGTGCATCTTCATTCCCTTGAAGATCGCTAAGCGTAAGCGTTTCAAACAACGCGGTTCATAGAGTCGTAGTCGCGGCGATTCAAATCGCGGAAGATCCGATCCAAGCATCAAACGAACTGCGCCTCCGCGTTAAACACACGTACAGTCCATGGACGTCTCCTACTTCTTGATCTAGCAAGGGGGGAGGAGAAGTTGAGGGAGAGCCCCGGAAGCACGACGGCAGGGTGGCGGTAGAGCTCGTGGTTCTCTAGCAGAGCTTTGCTAAGCACTACGGAGGAGGAGGTGTCGGAGGGGGAGGGCTGCGCCAGGGGCAAGGGGATTAGGGGTGCCGCAGCCCTCTCACCCCCATCTATTTATAGGTTGTTGGGGAGAGGGGTCCGGCCCCCTAGATGCATCTAGAGGGGGGGCGGCGGCCAAGGGGGAGGCTTTCCTCCCAAGTTGGTGGGAGCGCCCCCACGGCCTAGGGTTCCCAACCCTAGGCGCCTTGGGCACTTGCGAGGGGGGCGCACCAGCCCACTAGGGGGCTGGTTCCCACCCATATTCAGCCCACTGGTCCTCCAGAGCAGGTGGCCCCTCCCGATGGACCCACAGAACCCTTTCGGTGGTCCCGGTACAATATCGATAAACCCCAAAACTTTTCCGGTGACTGAAACTGGACTTCCCATATATAAATCTTCACCTCCTGACTATTCCGGAACTCCTCGTGACGTCTGGTATCTCGTCGGAGACTCCGAACAACTTTTGGTAACCACATACAATTCCCATTACAACTCTAGCGTCACCAAAATTTAAGTGTGTAGACCCTACGGGTTCGGGAACTATGCAGACATGACTGTGACACCTCTCCGACCAATAACCAATAGCGGAATCTGGATACCCATATTGGCTCACACATGTTCCATGATGATCTCATCGAATGAACGACGATGTCGGGGATTCAATTAATCCCGTATACAATTCCCTTTGTCCATCGTTATGTTACTTGCCCGAGATTCGATCGTAGGTGTCCCTATACCTCGTTCGATCTCGGTACCGGCAAGTCACTTTACTTGTTTCGTAACACATGATCCCGTGACTAACTCCTTAGTCACATTGAGCTCATTATGATGATGTATTACCGAGTGGGCCTAGAGATACCTCTCCGTCACACGAAGTGACAAATCCCAATATCGTTTCGTACCAACCCAACAAACACTTTCGGAGATACGTGTAGTACACCTTTATAGTCATCCAGTTACGTTGTGACATTTGATACACCCAAAGCATTCCTACGGTATCCGGGAGTTGCACAATCTCATGGTCTAAGGAAATGATACTTGACATTAGAAAATCTCTAGTAGACGAACTACACGATCTTGTGCTATGCTTAGGATTGGGTCTTGTCCAACACATCATTCTCCTAATGATGTGATCTCGTGCTATGCTTAGGATTGGGTCTTGTCCAACACATCATTCTCCTAATGATGTGATCTCGTTATCAACGACATCCAATGTCCATGGTCAGGAAACCATGACCATCTATTGATCAACGAGCCAGTCAACTAGAGGCTCACTAGGGACATGGTGTGGTCTATGTATTCACACATGTATTACAGTTTCCGGTTAATACAATTATAGCATGAACAATAGACAATTATCATGAATAAGGAAATATAATAATAACCATTTTAGTATTGCCTCTAGGGCATATTTCCAACAGTCTCCCACTTGCACTAGAGTCAATAATCTAGTTACATTCTGATGAATTGAACACCCATAGAGTTCTGGTGTTGATCATGTTTCGCTCGTGGAAGAGGTTTAGTCAACGGATCTACGACATTCAGATCCGTATGTACTTTATAATTATCTATATCTCCATCCTGAATGTAACCACGAATGGAGTTGAAACAACGCTTGATGTGTTTGGTCGTCTTGTGAAACCTGGGCTCCTTGGCAATGGCAAAAGCTCCAATGTTGTCACAGAAGAGAGTCATCGGGCCCGACACATTGGGAATCACTCCTAGTCTGGTGATGAACTCCTTCATCGAGACTCCTTCTTGTGCTACTTCCGAAGCAGCTATGTACTCTGCTTCACATGTAGATGCCGCCACGACGTGTTGCTTGCAACTGCACCAGCTGACTGCCCCACCATTCAAAATATACATGTATCCGGTTTTTGACTTGGAGTCATCCGGATCTGTGTCCAAGCTAGCATCGACGTAACCCTTTACGAAGAGCTCTTCGGCACCTCCATAAACGAGAAACATATTTTAGTCCTTTTCAAGTACTTGAGGATATTCTTGACCGCTGTCCGGTGTTCCATTTCGGGATCACTTTGGTACCTCCCTACCAAACTTATGGCAAGGTTCACATCAGGTCTGGTACACAACATGGCATACATAATAGAGCCTATGGCTGAGGCATAGGGGACGACACTCATCTTTTCTATCTACTACCGTGGTTGGGCATTGAGTTGTGCTCAATCTCACACCTTGCAATACAGGCAAGAACCCCTTCTTGGACTTATCCATATTAAACTTCTTCAATATCTTGTCAAGGTATGTGCTTTGTGAAAGACCAATGAGGCGTCTCGATCTATCTCTATAAATCTTGATGCCTAATATGTAAGCAGCTTCTCCAAGGTTCTTCATTGAAAAACACTTACTCAAGTAGGCCTTTATGCTTTCCAAAAGTTCTATATCATTTCCCATCAACAATATGTCATTCACGTATAAATGAGAAATGCTACACATCTCCCACTCACTTTCTTGTAAATACAGGCTTCTCCATAAGTCTGTACAAACCCAAATGCTTTGATCACCTCATCAAAGCGAATGTTCCAACTCTGAGATGCTTGCACCAGCCCATAGATGGAGCGATGGAGCTTGCATACCTTGTCAGCATTCTTAGAATCGACAAAACATTCCGGCTGTATCATATACAATTCTTCCTTAAGAAAACCGTTAAGGAATGCCGTTTTGACGTCCATTTGCCAGATCTCATAATCATAAAATGCAACAACTGCTAACATGATTCGAACGGACTTTAGCATCGCTACGGGTGAGAAAGTCTCATCGTAGTCTACTCCTTAAACTTCTCGATAACCCTTAGCGACAAGGCAAGCCTTATAGACGGTCACATTACCGTCCACGTCAGTCTTCTTCGTAAAGATCCATTTATTTTCTATGGCTTGCCGATCATCGGGCAAGTCCACAAAAGTCCATACTTTGTTCTCATACATGGACCCTATCTCAGATTTCATGGCTTCAAGCCATTTGTTGGAATCCGGGCCCGCCATGGCATCTTCATAGTTCGAAGGTTCACCGTTGTCTAACAACATGATTTCCAGGATAGGGTTGCCATACCACTTTGGTGCGGAACGTGTCCTCATGGACCTACGAACTTCAGTAGTAACTTGATCCGAAGTTTCATGATCATCATCATTAACTTCCTCTCTAGTCGGTGCAGGCACCACAGAAACATTTTCCTGCGCTGCGCTACTCTCCGGTTTGAGAGGGGGTACAATTACCTCATCAAGTTCTACTTTCCGCCCACTTACTTCTTTCATGAGAAACTCTTTCTCTAGAAAGGATCCATTCTTGGCAACAAAGATATTGCCTTCGGATCTAAGGTAGAAGGTATACCCAATAGTTTCCTTGGGGTATCCTATGAAGACGCACTTTTCCGATTTGAGTTCGAGCTTTTCAGGTTGAAGTTTCTTGACATAAGCATCGCATCCTCAAACTTTCAGAAACGACAGCTTAGGTTTCTTCCCAAACCATAATTCATACAGTGTCGTCTCAACGGATTTAGACGGTGCCCTATTTAAAGTGAATGCGGCAGTCTCCAATGCATACCCCCAAAATGATAGCGGTAAATCAGTAGGAGACATCATAGATCGCACCATATCCAATAGAGTGTGATTACGACGTTCAGACACACCATTACGCCGAGGTGTGCTAGGCGGCGTGAGTTGTGAAACAATTCCACATTTCCTTAAGTGTGTGCCAAACTCATGACTCAAATATTCTCCTCCACGATCAGATAGTAAGAACTTTATTTTCCTATCACGTTGATTCTCTTCCTCACTCTGAAATTCCTTGAACTTTTCAAAGGTCTCAGACTTGTGTTTCCTTAAGTAGACATACCCATATCCGTTTAAGTCATCAGTGAGGGTGAGAACATAACGATAGCCACCGCGAGCCTCAACACTCATTGGACCACATACATCGGTATGTATTATTTCCAACAAGTTGGTTGATCGCTCCATTGTTCCGGAGAACAGAATCTTAGTCATCTTGCCCATGAGGCATTGTTCGCATGTGTCAAATGATTCATAATTAAGAGACTCCAAAAGTCCATCTGCATGGAGTTTCTTCATGCGTTTGACACTGGTATGACCAAGGCGGCAGTGCCACAAGTATGTGGGACTATCATTATCAACCTTACATCGTTTGGTACTCACACCATGAATATGTGTAACGTCACGTTCGAGATTCAATAAAAATAAACCATTGACCAGTGGAGCATGACCATAAAACATATCTCTCATATAAATAGTACAACCATTATTCTCGAATTTAAATGAGTAGCCATCTCGCATCAAACGAGATCCAGATACAATGTTCATGCTCAAAGCTGGTACTAAATAACAATTATTGAGGTTTAAAACTAATCCCGAAGGAAGATGTAGAGGTAGCGTGCCGGCGACGATCACATCGACATTGGAACCATTCTCGACGCGCATCGTCACCTCGTCCTTCGCAAGCCTCCGCTTATTCCACAGCTCCTCTTTTGAGTTACAAATGTGAGCAACCGCACCGGTATCAAATACTCAGGAGCTACTACGAGCGCTGGTACACATCAATAACATGTATATCCTACATACCTTTGACATTACCGGCCTTTTTATCCGCTAAGTACTTGGGGCAGTTCCGCTTCCAGTGACCGGTTCCCTTGCCATAATAGCACTCAGTCTCAGGCTTGGGTCCATTATTGGGCTTCTTCCCGGCAACTGATTTACCGGGCGCAGCAACTGCTTTGTCGTCCTTCTTACCCTTGACTTTCTTGAAACTGATGGCCTTATTCACCATGAACACTTGATGTTCCTTTTTGATCTCCACCTCTGCTGATTTCAGCATCGAATATAACTCAGGAATGGACCTCTCCATCCCTTGCATATTGAAGTTCATCACAAAGCTCTTGTAGCTAGGTGGAAGCGACTGGAGTATTCTGCCAATAACCGAGTCATTCAGAAGATTAAATCCCAGCTGAGACAAGTGGTTGTGCAACCCAGACATTTTGAGTATGTGCTCGCTGACAGAACTATTTTCCTCCATCTTACAACTAAAGAACTTGTCGGAGACTTCATATCTCTCGAACCGGGCATGAGCTTGGAAAACCATTCTCAGCTCTTGGAACATCTCATATGCTCCATGTTGCTCAAAATGCTTTTGGAGCCCCGGTTCTAAGCTGTAAAGCATGCCGCACTGAACGAGGGAGTAATCATCACTACGCGACCGACATGCGTTCATAACGTCTTGAGTTCCTGGGAAAATGGGTGCGTCACCTAGCGATGCATAAAAGACATATGTTTTCTTGGAAGCTATTAGGATGAGCCTCAAGTTACGGACCCAGTCCATATAGTTGCTTCCATCGTCTTTCTGCTTGGTTTTAACTAGGAACGCATTGAAGTTGAGGGCAACATTAGCGTGGGCCATTGGATCTACAAGATAGATTGTAAAGACAATTTTAGACTAAGTTCATGATAATTAAGTTCATCTAATCAAATTATTTTATGAACTCCTTCTCAGATAGACATCCCTCTAGTCATCTAAGTGATACATGATCCATATCGACTAGGCCGTGTCCGATCATCACGTGAGACGGACTAGTCATCAATGGTGAACATCTTCATGTTGATCGCATCTACTATACGACTCATGTTTGACCTTTCAGTCTCTCATGTTCCGAGGCCATGTCTGTAGATACTAAGCTTGTCAAGTCAACCTAAGTGTTCGCGTGTGTAAATCTAGCTTACACCCGTTGTATGCGAACGTTAGAATCTGTCACACCCGATCATCACGTGGTGCTTCGAAACAACGATCCTTCGCAACGGTGCACACTTAGGGGGAACACATTTCTTGAAATTTTAGTGAGGGACCATATTATTTATGCTACCGTCGTTCTAAGCAAATAAGATGTAAAAACATGATAAACATCACATGTAAATCATAAAGTGACATGATATGGTCAATATCATCTTGCGCCTTTGATCTCCATCTTCGGGGCGCGACATGATCACCATCGTCACCAACACGACACCATGATCTCCATCATCGTGTCTTCATGAAGTTGTCTCGCCAACTATTACTTCTACTACAATGGCTAACGGTTAGCAATAAAGTAAAGTAATTATATGGTGTTTTTGATTGACACGTAGGTCATACAATAAATTAAGACAACTCCTATAGCTCATGTCGGTTGTCATACTCATAGACATGCAAGTCGTGATTCCTGTTACAAGAACATGATCAATCTCATACATCACATATATTTCATCACATCCTTTTGACCATATCACATCGCATAGCATACCCTGCAAAAACAAGTTAGACGTCCTCTAATTGTTGTTGCAAGTTTTACGTGGCTGCTATGGGTTTCTAGCAAGAACGTTTCTCACCTATGTAAAATCCACAATGGTGATATGCCAATTTCTATTTACCCTTCATAAGGACCCTCTTCATCGAATCCGATCCAACTAAAGTGGGAGAGACATACACACGCTAGACACCTCATGAAATAAGTGCATGTGAGGCGGTGGAATCAGTCTCATGTAAGCATACGTGTAAAGTCGGTCCGGGCCGCTTCATCCCATAATACCGCCGAATCAAGATAGGACTAGTAACAGTAAGAAAATTGACCAAATCATCGCCCACAACTACTTGTGTTCTACTCGTGCATAGAATCTACGCATAGACCTAGCTCTGATACCAGAGTTGAGGAATGTAGTAATAATTCAAAAAAATTCCTATGTGTCACCAAGATCAATCTAGAAGATGCTAGCAACGAGAGAGAGGGAGTGCATCTTCATACCCTTGATGATTGCTAAGCAGAAGTGTTTCAAAGAACACGGTTGATGGAGTCGTACTCACGGCGGTTCAAATCATGGAAGATCCGATCCAAGCGCCGAACGAACAGCGCCTCCGCGTTCAACACAAGTACAGCCCGAGGAAGTCTCCTCCTTTTTGATCCAGCAAGGGGGAGGAGAAGTTGAGGGAGAGCTCGAGCAGCACGACGGCGTGGTGGCGGTGGATCTCGTGGTTCTCCGAGAGAGCTTCGCTAAGCACTACAAAGGAGGAGGAGGTGTAGGAGGGGGAGGGTTGCGCCAGGGGCAAGGGGATCAGGGGTGTCGCAACCCTCTCACCCGCATCTATTTATAGGACGATGGGGAGAGGGGGCCGCCCCCCTAGATGCATCTAGAGGGGGCGGCATCGGCCAAGGGGGAGGCTTGCCTCCCAAGTTGGTGGGAGGCGCCTCCATGCCCTAGTGTTCCCAACCCTAAGCGCCTTGGGCCCTTGGGGGGCGCACCAGCCCACTAGGGCGCTGGTTCCCACCCATATTAAGCTCACGTGGTCCTCCGGAGCACGTGGCCCTTCTCGGTGGACCCCCGGAACCCTTTCGGTGGTCCCGGTACAATATCGATAAACCTTGAAACTTTTCCGGTGACTGAAACCGGACTTCCCATATATAAATCTTCACCTCCGAACTATTCCGGAACTCCTCGTGACGTCCGGATCTCATCTGAGACTCTGAAAAACTTTCGGTAACCACATACAATTCCCATTACAACTCTAGCGTCACCGAACATTAAGTGTGTAGACCCTACGGGTTCGGAAACCATGCAGACATGACTGAGACACCTCTCCAGCCAATAACCAATAGCGGGATCTGGATACCCATATTGGCTCCCACATGTTCTGCGGTGATCTCATCAGATGAACCACGATATCAGGGATTCAACTAATCCTGTATACAATTCCCTTTGTCCATTGGTATGTTACTTGCCCGAGATTCGATCATCGGTATCGCTATACCATGGTCAATCTTGTTACCGGCAAGTCTCTTTACTCGTTCCGTAACACATGATCCCATGACTAACTCCTTAGTCACATTGAGCTCATTATAATGATGTATTACCGAATGGGCCCAGAGATACCTCTCCGTCACACGGAGTGACAAATCCCAGTATCGATTCGTACCAACCCAACAGACACTTTCAGAGGTACATGTAGTGCACCTTTATAGTCACCCAGTTAAGTCGTGATGTTTGATACACCCAAAGCATTCCTATGGTATCCGGGAGTTGCACAATCTCTTGGTCTAAGGAAATGATACTTGACATTAGAAAAGCTCTAGCAAAAGAACTACACGATCTTGTGTTATGCTTAGGGTTGGGTCTTGTCCATCACATCATTCTCCTAATGATGTGATCTCGTTATCAATGGCATCCAATGTCTATGGTCAGGAAACCATGACCATCTATTGATCAACGAGCCAGTCAACTAGAGGCTCACTAGGGACATGGTGTGGTCTATGTATTCACACATGTATTACGATTTTCGATTAATACAATTATAGCATGAACAATAGACAATTATCATGAACAAGGAAATATAATAATAACCATTTTATTATTGCCTCTAGGGCATATTTCCAACACATGGTATTGAAGATCAAGAGAGAGAGAGATAACCATCTAGGTACTAACTACGAACCCATAGGTTTGTGGTGAACTACTCACACATCATCACGAGGGCACCAAGGTTGATGAAGAGGCCCTCCGTGATCGACCCCCCTCCGACAAAGTGCCGAAGCAGAGCTCCAGATGGTGTTGTCGTGGAACAGAGACTTGCAGCAGTGTAAAAGTGTTTTGTCGCTATCTTTAGGGTTTCTAGAATATTTGTGAATTTATAGGCCAGAGAACGAGGCAAGAGGGGCCACAAGGAGGCAACAAGGCATCAGGGCGTGACCACCCCCTGGTCGCGCCCTATTGCCTTGTGGGCTCCTCGTACGGATTCACGTCTCCTCTCGAAGCTTACATGTCTTCTTTTGGTCCAGAAAAATCATCAAAAAGTTTCATGGCAATTGGACTTCATTTGGTACTGGAAACCTAAAAAACAAGAAACACGCAGAAAATAGCAACTAGCACTGGGCACTGCATTAGTAGGTTAGTGCTCAAAAATAATGTAAATTGGTGCATTATGAGCCAAGTGTCTTAAGATTTCCATAGCCACTAGAAGGATTATCGGTATATGGCCTAGCATTGAAATTACCCATATAGGCATTGTTGTTGTAATTAGTTTGAGAGATAGAATCCACATCAATGTCATTATCATTTTTCTCAATCAAAGTGGACAAGGGCATGTCATTAGGATCAACATGATAATTTTTATTATCAACCAAATTCATAAGAGCATCCACTTTTTCACTCAAGGTAGCGATTTCCTCAACAGAATTTACCTTCTTACCAGTTGGAGCTCTTTCGGTATGCCATTGAGAATAGTTTGCCATGATGTTGTCCAGAAGTTTGGTGGCCTCTCCTCAGGTGACCTCCATGAAGGTACCACATGCGACACAATCTAGAAGATTTCTGGATACAAAGTTTAGCCCCGCATAGAAATTTTGGATAATCATTCACAAGCTTAAACCATGCGTACGGCAATTTCTAATCATTAATTTCATCCTCTCCCAAGTTTGTGCAACATGTTCATGACCTTGCTGTTTAAAATTCATTATTTGATTTCTAAGGGAGATGATCTTAGCAGGAGGAAAATACTTGGCAATAAAAGCATCTTTACACTTATCCCAGGTTCTAATACTATTATGTGGTAAAGATGAAAACCGAGCCTTAACTTTATCTCTTAGCAGAAAAGGAAATAATATTAATTTAACAATATCGTTATCCACATACTTTTTCTTTTGCATATCACAAAGTTCAACAAAGGTATTAAGATGATAAGTAGGATCCTCATTAGGACTTACCAAAAATTGTCCTTTCATGACAAGATTCAGTAATGCAGCACAAATATCAAAGGCATACACACTAGTGGCGGGCAGTATTGGAGTAATAATAAAATTATTAGTAGTAGTATTTTAGAAGTCACACAACTTAGTAGTATCTTGAGACATGGTGACCGAGCAAGCAAAGTAACAAGCATGACAAGTAAACTAGAGAGCGAAGATGCAAACTAGTGACAAGCAAAGCAAGCAAAGGTAAATATTTTTGTATTTTTTATTTTAAAGCAAGCAAGATATAACAGAAAATAAAAAGAAGACCAAGTGAATGATAATTTGTGTGAACTTACTTGATAGTTGGTGATCATATTCCCTGGCAATGGCGCCAAAAATATTTGGGATGCTTGTGATCTGCGTTTGGTTTTTTGTGAAGAGGAACGGGTTATTGCAAAACAATGTGGGTAAGTATTTCCCTCGATTAAGAAACCAAGGTTTATCGAACCAATAGGAATATCAATCCTGAACCATCTTCATCGGGTGCACACAAAAGAACAAACAACTTGCACCCAACACAAGCAAGAGGGTTGTCAATCCCCTTGATCTAGTTATTTGCAAGCAAATGAGGTTTGTAGATAGTTTTGACTTGCAAAATAAAATAAAATTAAAATAATAACAACGAGGAAATTATAAGTTTTCTGAATATATAAGTGAATAGACCCGGGGGCCATAGTGTTCTCTAGTGGCATCTCTCATGAAAGCAACATACGTGGGTAAAACATTTACTATTGGGAAATATATAGAACAACGTATGTCATACGATTTTCACAGCAATGATCATGTGTATATAGGCATCATGTCCATAAGAAAATAGGCCGACTCCTGCCTACACCTACTACTATTACTCCATCCATCGATCGCTATCTAGCATGCATCTAGAGTATTAAGTAAAACGGAGTAATGATTGGGGAACGATGACACAATGCAGAGAAAGTAAACTCAATTAATATGAATAAACCCCATCATTTTATCCTTAGTTTCAGCAACACAAAGATGCATCTTGTCCCTTTTCTGTCACTGTGATCGGATATATTTATGAAGCTATGATGATCATGCAAATAAGAATCATAAAACTCAGAGGAGATACAAATAGTTTTCATTAATAATCTAAACATAAACCCATAATTGATCAGATCCCAACAAAGGCATCGTACAAAAGAATTACACTAGATAGATCAAAGTGAAGGTGCGATGATCATGGTATTGAAGATCAAGAGAGAGAGAGAGAGATAACCATCTAGGTACTAACAACGGACATGTAGGTCTGTGGTGAACTATTCGCACATGATCACGAGGGCACCAAGGTTGATGAAGAGGCCCTCTATGATCGCCCCCCCCCCTCCAACAGAGTGCCGGAACGGAGCTCCAGATGGGGTCACCATGGAACAAACACTTGCGGCAACAAAAAAGTGTTTCGTGGATATCTTTAGGATTTCTGGAATATTTAGGAATGTATAGGCCAAAGAACGAGGCAAGAGGGGCCACGGGGAGGTGACAAGGCATCACGGCGCGACCACCCCGTGGCCACGCCCTGTTGCCTTGTGGGCTCTTCGTGTGGCTTCAGGTCTCCTCCCGAAACTTCCACGTCTTATTTTGGTCTAGAAAAATCACCAAAAAGTTCTGTGGCAATTGGACTTCGTTTGGTACTGAAAACCTGAAAAACAAAAAAATACATAGAAAACAAAAATTGGCAGTGGACACTGGTTTAATAGGTTAGTGCTAAAAAATAATATAAATTGGTGCATTATGACCCAAAAAGTATCTTAAGATGATAATATAACAACATGGAACACTCAAAAATTATAGGAGATATTGACTTCATGTCATGTCCTAAACCGAGTTCCCACGAAGAAACTCCATTCGAGGAATGGGAGAAGAAAAGGTTAAAACTCTCTTACCTACGAACTTGGGACTGCTTGGCAAAAGTAAATATACCAATTCCGAAGAAGCGGAAGGGACCAAAAAATCTATGGATTCACTAGTGAAGAAATGTCTAGCCATAGATCTTGTTTACGACGCGCCATTTCTCAACAACGTTAGCACTAATATTTTCAAATAGTGTTGCCGTAGGTCCAATTTGTACGCCATATCTATTTGCTTAGTGCTCGCGTTGCCAAATTAGGCCCGGCGTGGCAGATTAGGCCCATTAGGCCTACACCAACACTAGTCGGTTTTAACCGCTCCCGACCGACGCATAGTAAAAAAACTTATAGTCATTTTTGTCCTCCTCCGCCCGACGACGTCGTCGCCTCTGCCTTCGCCAGACGCCACCCCCGCCACCGCTGCCGCCTCCGACCGCCGTCGCCGCCTCAACCCGACGCCCCCGAGCACCTCCGTGATAAGTCCGGCACCCCCTCCCTCTCTCATTTTGCTTAGGGTAAGTGTTAGTTGCCCGATGGTAGTAGGTATATTTCCTCCTAGGAGATAAATGGATCTTTGTTGTGGATGCCATTCCTTCCTCTCTCTATATTTCCTCCTAGGAGATAAATGGATCTTTGTTGTGTATATTTTCATATTATCCCAATTGTGTTCATTTAGGCACATGAAGATTATACAAGTTACTACATACCTCAATTTTCTTTCGAGTCTGTCCTTTTTGGAATGATTCAATTATGACCACTATTTTTTTCCACTTGCATGTTATTTTGAAAATCATTATAGATATAATGAAATGGAATTACCCATCATGACAACTACAGTAACTAAACACACATAAACCATATTTTCGTCCACGTCAGTGGCCAACGTTTTAAAAAACCGAAGTGCATATTCATAAACAACATCCACAAAAGAGCTGAGTGGCAGCGCAACGACAAATGCTAGCGTCACTAAATTCTTGAGACATACTCATGCTGATGTTGCTTCTTAAGTTTAATTACATAGTGCATCTACAACCAAGTTGGGCACTCAGAAATAGGGCTAAGGTTACATATATATATGTTTCATGAGAACACTTATAATTAGTTTTTAATATGTGTTTGGTAGCATATATATGAGCACACTTAATTTGTCTCATGTTTATGTGTTTGGTAGAATGGTGGACTCTAGTTTGTGGATAGGCTCCTCTGACCACTGGTTAGAGTATGGCTCAGAGAAAGGCGACGTAAGCACCAACCATGTAATTACGGTTACAAAAAACATCCATGAGCTAGCATTGCAAACATCCATATATCTAACCATTAATTAATTATTGATGATTTGAAACTCTTGCCAGGCATACGTACTAGCTGGTACGCCTTCACCAGCACCCATTGTGCAGGAGACACGTGACGTTGACGTGCTCAATCACGAGCTGATCGTGTCACGTCAGTCTACTATGAAGGCCCTGCAGGAGTTGAATGACTCCGTGAAGAAGGAGAAGGACAAGATTATCGACGACGACGACATTGTCTACTACAAGATTTTCAATTTGGAACGTCGGTCGACTCGCTGAACCTTGAGATAAGCAAGGAAATACAAGTCCTGAAGAAGGAGAAGACTCAACTGAGGACAGAGAAGCCACATTACATCTTGGAGGGGCAGATGAATAGAAATAAACTCCATGAGCTTAAGTTAGTCCTTAGAGGAAAGTAGTTACTATCGAGAGGGGGGAGATAGCTAGATGCATGTGAAGTTCCTACTTCTCTTTTGTGAATTTGGTATACTATGTTTAGTTTGTGAAGATAGTTGGTTCTATTTTGTGAATTGCTGAAACGTTTAGTTTGTGAAGCTGCTAGTATTTTTTTCGTTAGCTAAATATGACAGTTCCGGGGTGCAACTCTCTGAAACGCCATAAGTACTCAAAATACTGATGGCGTAGACTCCAACGCCACCACTATATTTTAACAGTGGCGCCGTATTGGTGGCGTCGAGTGTCCATGCCAGCTGGTCCCTTTTTTCCACGCCATAGCTAGGCTTTTTTTTACAGTAGTGATTGTGTTTTCCTGGCTATGCTTTTCATAGCATTGGTTATAGATTCTTGATTGTAAAATCTGAGGTATTGGACATGCACGTTGGTACAATCAAGGATTCAAATGATGCGACTTTCTTCAAAGACATCTTTCCCATGAAGGATGTGGGCAGCTCATCAAATCAGGAGTTTCTTAGTTCATCAAGTCAAGATGTAGTTGCAATTTCCAAACCTACCGTTCCGACGCAACATCATAAAGATCTTGTGGAGGACAATAATGAGACTTCTAAAAGGAGCAAGAGACAGAGGATTGCAAAGTCTTTTGGTGATAATTTTCTTGTATATCTCATAGATGACACTTCCAGTTCTATTACGGAGGCTTATGCATCTGAATTCTACATATGTTTACGTGCTCGTGTGACTTGACAATATTTGATTGAAACAAGGGAGAGGGTGAGTCCCACCCCCTAATATTCAGAGGGATGGGGTGGGAGGGACATGTAAGGCAACACGTAACAATACATTTATGCAAAAAATTAAACACGTAACAACATGTGGATAACGGTTCAGTAATAGGATAAGTGTTTAGTCATCTTCTTCTATTTTCGTTGGTTGTGACATCTTTTTTTTTACCTTTTCATTCAGCTCCTAGCAAGCTTGTTATGGATCACAGACCATGTTGAATGCTTTGTTTAATATATAGAAACTGCATGCATCATTCCGATGCATAGGCCGGATATACTCCTCCTTTTATATAAGGATTTTCGTGTTACTCCTTCTGTAAATACATATAAGATCGTATAGATGAGCCAATGAGCCAGGAGTAGTATCTTTAGAGATATCCATTTCCAAATCCCACACGGAAAGGAAGCAAGCGTGTTTCTCGTGGCTTGGGCACATACGGAAGCACACGAGAATGGCGTGGAGTCGCCGCCCACGCATCTCTACGGAGGATCCTCTGGATCGAGCAGAATTTGCAACGCCAAAGAAACCAAGCACCGAAGCAACATCATCTTCTCAGCGGATTAAGAAGCTGGCCTGTTGAGCTACTCGATCGACACCTGCGAAGCAAATCAGAGCAGAGCAGAGCATAGAACTGAACAGATAGCTAGCAAGCGAGAGAGATCGCAACAATATGAGGAAGCTGGTGACGGCGTCGCTGCTGGGCGCCCTGGGGCTGGCCGAGCTGGTCGTCAGCGTGGTCGTCCACCTGACCTACGGGTTCTACCTCTTCACCATCGCCATCCTCCGCGACCTCTCCCGGCTGGCCGGCGTGCCGAAGGACGCCGTCGGCCACGTCCAACCGGAGGCCGTGCTCGACGGCTCGGTGCCGCCGATCGTGCTGGTCCACGGCGTCCTCGGGTTCGGCAAGGGCGTACGTGGTCTACTCTAGTCTATAAATGCCCACCTGATCGGCCTGTGAATCTCTTGCGTCTCGCTAAGCATTTTGGCTGTCTCAGAGGATGAGCGGAATGTCCTACTTCGCCGGCGCGGAGAAGAAGGACGACCTGGTGCTAGTGCCCGACCTGGGCTCGCTCACGAGCATGCACGACAGGTGATCGATCCGTGCATGCATTTGCCGGCCTAGCTAGCATGACATCTTGTACGTAAGCAGAAGCTCACATGCATGCACGTTGGTTTGACGTCTGGTTTCAGGGCCCGGGAGCTGTTCTACTACCTGAAAGGAGGCCGGGTGGACTACGGCGAGGAGCACAGCAGGACGTACGGGCACTCCCGCTTCGGCAGAGCATACGATCGCGGTGAGAATTGATAGGCAGAAATATAGATCATCCATTAATTCCTTGGTCTCTGATTACAACTTACAAGGATTGTTTGTGACCGGATTTCAGGGCACTACCCAATGTGGGACGAAGAGCACCCGGCCCACTTCGTCGGACACTCTGCCGGCGCGCAGGTCATCAGGCTCCTGCAACAGATGCTTCATGACAAGGTACTGCATAGAGCAAAAATGCTACATCTACGTAGATTACATATCTTACTTAAAAACGTTATATCCTTCCTTAATCCTAACTAATCACCCCAAAATTTTGGGGCGAGGGGCGTGCTATATAATTAAACAAAGCCACATCACCGTGTATTCGTAGCAAAATCACGTAGCAAAGCTCTCCATAGAGTCAGTCACACATAGTGAAAACCTTTTTAGACTGCCCATAGTGGAAGTAACTTCAGCAACAACATAATGTTTAACTTAGCACATGTGTTTATGTGAAAATAATTTAATGAATGGACAGATGATTTAAATACCTTCTTTTCGGTTTATAAGCCTTGCACGTATCTTTAGATTGTCAAATGGAGTTATATATCACAAATTATATTATTATGAACTTCAAATCATATACTTTCTAATGATATAATTTTTAGACTATACAACACATCTTATGTTGATCAAATTATAAATCTAATGATACCGTAAGCCTTATAAATCCGAAAGAAGGTAGTAACCGAAAAGAAGGAGTAGCTAGTTACTCATACCATGAATAACATCATAAATATCAAGATAAGATGAGTTACTATCTAATAAATAAAGTGTTACATGACATCACGTATATTAACTTTTTATTATAGAGATAGTAACATAGACGAGTAACATGTACTCCCTCCGTTCCTAAATGTAAGTCTTTTAAGAGGTTTCACTAGGGGATAATATACGGATGTATATAGACATAATTTAGAGTATAGATTCATTCATTTTACTCCGTATGTAGACACCTAATAATTTTTTTAAAAAGACTTATATTTAGGAACGAAGGGAGTATATATCAATAGTCACTAGTGGGGACAGGGCCTATAGTCCCGGCCCGTAAGGGGCTTTAGTCCCGGTTCACCAACCGGGACCAAAGAGGCGGGACTAAAGGCCTAACCATTATTCCCGGCCCTGTTCCAAGCCGGGACCAAAGGTGCTCCACGTGGGCGCCTCGGAGCGCCCTCCGGGGCAGGCCCTTTAGTCCCGGGTCTTAACACGGACCGGGACTAAAGGATCCGTCTGTTTATTTTGTTTGTTTGACCCAAAAAGGTCCCTTATTTATTTATTTTTCAAATTTTATTTTTGAATATTCTTTGATTTGTTTTTATGTTTTATTTCAATTTTTTAATATTTGATTTATTTAACAATTTAATCTCTAATCACCCATCCTCACCGTCTAACTTCTCGGCCGGTCACCCATCCATTCACTGCTTCAGCCCGAGCACGCTTAACTTCCTGGTTCTATCGCCCCTAGTTGCCAAGTCTGCACTTGTTGTTCTCCTCACAATAGTAAGCTATCAATCCTAAACAACCTAGGGTTTGATGTCATGTCACATGATTTCATTTTTTGAATTCAAACAATTATTAAAATAAACAAAATAAGTAATAATAATACTGAATTTCAATGAAAACAACCTAAAGATTTTAAATAAAATTATTTTTTCTTATTTTTGTGGAAAAAACTTCTTTTTGCCATAACTTTTGTTACATTTGGAATTTTGAGCATCCGAGAAAACTTGACCGGGCAAGCCCCGGTGAAATCGATTCCCAATTTTCTCTAGTTTTTTTTATATATTAAACTTTTTTTTGACGTCGTATGCAAAAGTTATGGCCGTTTTACATTTTTCCCTTTTTTGAAAAAAGGTCAAAATTAATATCTCAAAATTTGTATACCAACTAGCCACTAAAACCTAACTACATCTCAAAGGATTTTATTTTTTGAAGATTTTAGCATTTTTGTTTATTTTCTACAAAACTAAAAAAGACGGTCCAGGGAGGGTAGAGTTTGAAAATTTCAGAATCCCCCTTTAGCCAAGAGTCCAATCATACCCGTCGACTACATTTGCTAGCACCGTCCCCGCCAGAATCACAACTAAGGTTAACCAAGCCAGAGTTAACCCTTTCTAACTTTATTTGCTATGTTGAGCTAAATGACCCTGAAATTGAAAAGAACTATAATGAACTCTAAAAATATTGAAACTTGGCATGATATCATCATTTCATCCACATAGCTTGTGCTAAAAAGTTGAGAGGGTTACGACAAAATCTGGATGCACTTCATGTACAAACTGGACCATCTCCTTCGAAGTATCACGGTTTCGGACGAAAACCCATCTGCTAGAAAGATATTTTATTTTTTTACTTATTTCAACTTCAGACATTTTATGCATTTCGTGCATTCAATATAAACCATTCAAAACCACATCCTAAATTTCGACCCTTTATAACTTCATTTGCTATTTTTCATGCATTTAATGATTTTTTGACCTAAATGACCTTGAAATTGAAAAGCCCGACAAATGAACTCTGAAAAGGTTGAAACTTGGCATCGTATCATCATTTCTCCCACATAGCATGTGCTAAAAAGTTGAGAGGGTTACGTCAAAAACTGGATGCACTTCGTGTACAAAATGAACAATCTCTTTTGAAGTATTAGGGTTTCGAACGAAAACTCATCTATTGCAAAGGGATTTCATTTTTTTTGAACTTATTTAAACTCCATACTTTTTGTGTGTTTAAAATACACCATTTAAAGCCACATCATAACTTTTCAATATTTTTTGACTTCATTTGGTATTTTTCATGCATTTACTTACTTTTTTGAGCTAATTGACCCTGAAATTGAAAAGCACTACAAATGAACTCTGAAAAGGTTGAAAGTTGGCATGGTATCATAGTTTCACCCACATGGCATGTGCTAAAAAGTTGAGAGAGTTACGATAAAAACTGGATCATCCTTCGAAGTATCAAGGTTTCAGACGAAAACCCATCTGCTACAAAGGCATTTTATTAAAATGATTTTAATTCCAGACTTTTTATGCATTCAATACGCTACAGAAAGTACTAACTAAAAATAATAAAAAACAACAATTAAATGACTAAAACAACTATATAAGCAAACCAATATTGTTTTAATTAAAATCCAAATTTAAATTATTCTAAAAATAACCAAATAAATCTTACTGTGATAACAATCTAACAGATGACTAGGAGAAAAAAGAATTAAATTAAAAACTATTTGTAAACTCAAGTTATTCACAATTTGGGTTTGAAGCAAATTTAAACAAATTCAAATTTAAAAACTAATTGCACAAACAGAAACTAGACAAAATTTTGAATCTAATGCCAAAAAAAATATATCCTAAAAGATATAAGCAATTTAAAACAGAAACTACAAACAGAAATAAAATTTAAAAACAGGAAAAAATAAAAATACAAAACCTCTTTAGTCCCGGTTCATGTCTCGACCCTTTAGTCCCGGTTCAAGACACGAACCAGGACTAAAGCCTCCAAACCCTTTAGTCCCGGTTCGAGACACGAACCGGGACTAAAGGTCCCTTTTAAACCGGGACTAATGACCGACCGACGCCCTTGCCGTTTGAACCGGAACTAATGCTAACATTAGTCCCGGTTCGTAATGGAACCGGGACTAATGTGTAAATTGAGCTGGGACGGAAGCCCCTTTTCCTACTAGTGAGTTTAAGTTACTCCTCATTATGAATAATGATGAGAATTTGACGGGTTGGTAATTGATTGCCGACCAAGAGAGGAGCTAGGCCAAGCGATACATGTAGTCTTTTTCTCTCTTTGAGCAGCGATACCTGAAGTCTAATAAACACGTTGCCACGAGATATACGTTGCTAGGGTTAGTTATGATTGCTGGAAGAGAGGAGCGGGTTTGTTAGAGTTGTTGGGGGAGACGAGGACGTGAGAATCATGCATGCATGCAACCCACGCCAGGCGGATAGCGGGTGACCCTTCTACTTGTATTTTCTCGGCATGCATGTTTTTCATACGTGCCATGTTTTTTTTTAACACGATACAATCATAGAATACACGCACATTCATCCATCCATATTAATGCACACATATATCTTATGAGTACCTCTGAGATATTGAGCTGGCATAATATTTTAAAATTGACAAAGCCATAGTAATCATTTTTATAGTCGATGAAAATGTCTTCTACCACTGAACAAACATTGTCGGCAAGTCTAAAATAAATCAAAAATAAAAATAAAAGCACCAATGTCAAATCTACGACTTGAATCCTAATGGACTTGTTTCACCACAAGGAATTTAACCATTTAAGCTATGCTCAATTTTTCATACGTGTCATGTTCGTAAGTCAAATCAAAACTAATTAAAGACAATATGTGTGCATCGTACGTGCATATTGTCTTTATAAACTCTCCATGCACGCAATGATGCAAATGCTTAAGAGTAAGTGTTGAGACTTATGGATGTTTAGAATTTATACTTGGATAGACAAAATTGGATCTGCACTACACATTTGCCATATGGAATATATGTTTTCTGTCCACCTGACCGCATGCACACACACACAAATACTGACAAGTTGCATCATCTCTCCAGGCATTTGACGGGTACGAGAACACCTCTGAGAACTGGGTGCTGAGTGTCACCTCCCTCTCTGGCGTGCTCAATGGTTCCACGACAGCCTACCTCGGCGGAATACGGTGAGTCCCTTGAGCGTCAAGCTAGTTGGGAATGTATAGTGGTCACCCTGACTACACGCGACCATGCTGCAAAGCAGCAGGTGGTGACAACCAAACAACATCAGCTCCAAGAACAAGAAAGAAATAACGTACAAAAGCCGAAAATACAACAGTGAACATGGGTCCACGTCCACCCATTATAAACACTAGCACTGCCTACATATATGCATACTCTTCTTCTCTACGATGTTCAACGACCCCAACAAGTACGGAAGAATTACAACGACATAATAGATAGAAACGCCTATATATATGCTTCTCTACTCAAAAGCCCACTGGTTCTCCTTGCGAATCTCGGCCTCCTCCTCCGGTGTGAAGTCATTCTCGATGTTGAAGGTCTTGCGGATCTCCTCGGGAGTCTTGCCCTTGATCATGTCGGCGACAGTCTGGCAAGTGAGGTCCAGTAGTCCCTTGATGTCAAGATAATTTGCAGCCAGGATAAGGTCGTAGAGGGTGGCCTGGTCGACCTTGATGAACTCGGCGTCCCAGCTCTTCATGTCCACGGTGGGGGCTGGCGCCGCGGTTGGGGCAGAGGTGGAGGAGTTGGCGGCGGCGTCGGCGACGTCGGAGTTGGCCGGCTTTGGTCTGGCCTGCACGTGCTGATTGCAGTATTCGATGACCTTGGAGAGGATCTTCGAGTTGACGTTGGGGAGCGGGATGGCGTTGTCGGCGCACTCGTCCTCGATCATGTGGCGGAGGGTCTGCGACTCCATGGCGACTGTCTTGTCCACGTAGAACTCCTCGCCGTCCGAGCTCTTGAGCATGATCTTCTTCTCGCCCTCCGCGGCCGCCATTGATCCGAGGATTAGTTGGCGAAAGCGATACGATCGAAACCCTAGCGAAACCTAGCGAGTAAAGTTGCGGCGTAAGCGACGACCAATGATGGGAGCTTTTTTGCGTGTTGGGTTGAGGCTGGGAACCGGCCGGGGCTATTTATTGGGGCGGGGGGAGTAGAATCGGTTCGTATATTCATCAAGGAGTAGAACTCGGGTCCTATTCATCTTCATTGAGGATTAGACTCGGTCGTGTTTGAGTCCCGCGTCATGACGTTTCGTCTCGTCAACGTGTCTACTACTGCTGAATTTGGAGATTCTATATAGGCAACTCATAGCAAAAATGTCCGTGTGTTGCAACGGGGAAAAATAAAATATCATATAGCATAATAATACAAAAAAACAAATTAGTGTTGCATATATAAAAATGGCATTGCAATAAAGATTTTAGACGAGTCAATTATTCGAATATCGGCCCATTACAGAGCAAATGATATCTTACGAGTAAAACCAACACATCACGTGCTTAAGACATCACTACATGTTATGTTTTTTAAGCTAGGTCCAAAAAATTGAAAATAGTATGTCAACAAAAGATGATCAGAAAAGAACAACGTATTTTTTTAGTGACAAACATATACAACTAAGCGACATTATATAGGATTGGCTCATCAATCTTCTCTCACACATCCCATGATGACTTGGAGACTACACATGAGCTATCAGTAGTTTTCACTCTGTACACATTTACTGGATAGCATCTTGGTCAGCTCGAGATAATGAGAACAGAATGGTAAAACTTAAAAGGTGTAGGATTCAAAGAAAATATAGTGAGCTCTTGAAACATCGTCTATGCAATTTCGTAAACTCTTTCTCACCTAAACTTACCATGGCAATCGCTTCCTTTGATTGTATCATACATATGCCACCTACTGTCATCTTCACTCATGTTTGTAACAAAAGGTGTTTTAAACCCCCTACACTCATAATCATTAGTAGCGAACAACAAAACGACGTATAGTGTTCTCTAGCAGGCATCGTCATCAAAGTATTTGGTATGAGAGTGACAGTCACATCCAACTACAAAAAGGTCATCTCCCTCATACTTCAAACACAATACATAGTCATATATCGTGTGATAGCAACCATATCGTTTACACTGCCACATTGAAAGCCAATAGTTGAACTAGAGAAACATAATGTCCTGGGTATTGCCAAATCAATAATTAAAAACTAATCTGATGTTATACAAATATTTAAGAAAGTAATAATCATGTAACGAAGACATTGATGTTCTTGAAAACAAATTCACATAATGTATCTTGGAAAAGAGTTAAGCAACAATATCTGTGAAGTAAAAGTGTAACAAAGATTTATCTTAATAACAAACTATGAAACATTCTGTTCTGAATTTGTACTCAGATGTCGACATATATTATCCTTGAAAAACAATCCACATAATGTAGCTTGGAAAAGAGTTAAGCAACAATAATATATGTGAAGTAAAAGTGTAACAAGGATTTACCTTAATAACAAACTATGAAACATTCTCATTCATCACACAACACTACGCACATCACCTCCCTTCCTGCTCAAACAAGCACCTCACAGAAAATTAGCATGTGTTATTCGCGAAGTACAACAAAACTGCTCTGTTCCAGCCAAGTGATTTTAGAAACTATCATAAATTGGTTCACAAAACAGATAAACAAAGGTTGCAATTGGTCCCTCCTGTCTTGAAGCTCCTGCAAGAACAAAACAAATATAAGTGCACTTTTGTACTAATTCAAAACAAATCAAATCAAGGGAACTATAAATTTTTCTGACAAAGATCAAGGGAACTATCCTTACCATCCTTTGCCAAGTGCCAACAGCCAGCAACTTCCTCTGCCTGCGACCATTCACTTCCTCTACCTGTAAAGCGCCACACACATGAACATCAACACACATCCAACTGCACACATCACACACAACCGGCCGGCTGAAGCACATCACAGATCTCACATATGCCACACCTGACTGGATATGTATAGGCGCATCATGTGTCTAATGTGAGAGGACAACAAGGGATGTTGGAGAGAGAGGGAGTACGAGATTGATGTGATGAGTGAGGAGAGGGCGGCTGCTAGAGACCAGGAGCCGCGCCCATGGGAAGCGACCCGATGGCCGGCGGCGAGGTGGCGTTTGTGAGGCTGCTACAGTTCACACGTCTCGGGGAAAATCACGCCGGCGGCTGCACGGTCCACGACATCATCCTCCACGATCCGCCCGAGGAAGCCCTGCTCCTGCCTTCGTCGTCGTCACCGGCGACCCCCGCCGTGCCGCCCGCCTCCAGATCCTCTACATTGGGATGGGCGAGGGGAGGGAGCAGCAACGTTGGCGGGGCTTGTGACGGGAAGGGTAGGGGTGGAGGTTGAGTGGCCTCCTCCGATGCGCGGCAAGGCGAGGCGGACGGGCGGGGTGGACTGACGCCGGTGTGAAGCGAGGCGACGTAATGGAGGCTTAGAGTACAGGGGGAGGCGGATGACTTTTTTCCCGCTCCATGTGGGCCTCCACAGAGAACGGACGCCGCGACGCGCCGACGTCCCCCGTCCTCCCCCGGTACCGGTGCCGTCGTCGCTCACGCCCGCTGCAGCCGACGCCCGCTGCGACGTGTCGTCCGCCGCGACTCCCCGACCATTTACACCGCTCAAAGCAGATCCCGCTCGAAGTCGAGCTGCCGGCGCGCTAGAGACCCCCCCCCCCCCGGTCGACGGATCCGTGCGGCGAGGGAAGGAGAAGGGGAATGGTGGGAGGAGGAGAAGGGGCGGACGCTGCAGCGCAGCCGACAAGATGCACCGAAGTGACGCTGCACAATTTTTTTTAATAAAAAGATGAAACTTTTTTTTCACTTAGTGAAGGACTAAGGGTTGATTTTGATAAAACCTAGAGATGTTTTTTCAAAAACGCCGACGACGTACGACAGAAGCAGTAGCTGCTTTATTATTAGAAAAGATTAAAATCTAAAACTCAATTAGAAAATTGGAGAAGTAAAAAAAATTAGGTCAACAAACCTAGTGAACTGTTCTACACATACGTGAAGTTCCTCCAACATATTATTTTCTATACCATGGACTTCGTCTCTCTTTTTTTCCCTAGAAAACTCGAGCATGTTTGTTAAACAATGATTCTAATCTAAATCGTGCTTATGGGCGAGGTATCCTACAAATTGCGGTTTGGCTAGGGTCAGGTGCATATAAAAAGAGTTCGTATCATATCTTGAGTCTTTGTAAGGACGACATTCCTTCATGAGTTTAACAAATATGTATTGGTGCAGCAACATTCTTCACATACATCATTTCTTAGGGAATTCTTCACATGCGTCATAGTTTAAATGATATACTCTTAATAGCATCCACGCTTAACTGCGTAACGGGCATCTCGTGGCACCACACAACACCTTGTATACACTCAAATAGTGTCGTCTACAACGTGTGGCAGCCCAGAAGATGGCCGGTCCATCAGGTTCATCTGCCTCGCCCAGGTCTACCGAGTGGGTACCATCATCTACCACTGGCTCGACATACCCTGGCTCAGGCGCTACTACGACTTCGGCTTCGACCACTTCGGCATGTCTCGGCGCGCAGTCGGTGTGTCGGGCCTATCCAGCCTCCTCGCCGGCGCCTCGGGGCCGTTCGCCACAGGAGACTGGATCCTGCCGGACCTCACCATCCAGAGCGCCGCGAGGATGAACGCCGACGTGCGCACGTTCCCTCACACGTTCTACTTCAGCTACGCTACCCGGCGGACGACCAAGTTGTGCGGCGTCACCGTGCCATCCGGCGTGATGCGCATTCACCCTCTTGTGTTCATACATGTCATGCAGTTGTGTCGGTGGCGCCACTTCGCCGCCGCCGAGCCCCCTTGCAAAGGTTACAGGTCAGCCATCTTATTAGATGGTATATTTGGAGTTCGATTATGTTCAAAATTGGACCCATTTTTGTGAGGTTCTTGGCTGCTATTTCTCAGTCACAATTAGGTAAGCCTTACTTTGGACGTGATGGTAGGGATGAAGATTGGGAGGATAATGACGGAGCGTTGAACACCTTCTCGATGACACATCCTCGGATTCCAGTAGAACATCCGAGCCTCTTCCTAGAGGATGGCTCGGACTGCCATCAACTTCGACCGGGAATCTGGTATGGCATAATATCACGATCAAGCATGTGTGGTCTGATGTGATTTTTGTGTTTCTTTCCAATCGGGCTTGTTTGGGACTTCGGAATGAGAAAGTCCTATTTTTAGTGAAAACCTTGTTCTACTTTCTGCAAAAACTTTATGGCAATTTTCTTTCTCAGAAGAAGAGCAGTTACATTCTTGTGTTTTCTATTTATTTATTTTGACATGACGTTCTTGTGTTTTGTATCTGGCAATGCAAACTCAGGTATTACAAGATCGTGGAGGCGGATCACATGACGTTTGTGATCAACCGGCCCAGAGGATGCGTGCAGTTCGATCTCATATACGACAACATCTTCCAAAACTGCAGAAAACATGTGTTCAGGACGGCTCCACCTATATTACCAAATCAAAACTCAACCTAGATTACCATCTTCATTTATGGTACTCCCCGAATACATGATGTAACACATACCCAAAAGGGAAACCAATCTTTCTCGCTTGACGCAAGACTTGGGGTTTATGCATTCTTTCTGTGATTAGACTCATGTGAAAACGTCATCAATGGTGGACGAAAAAACTTACCTTTCGCAACACAATTTCAAATAAAACATTTGTCGGTATCATGATGCGAATACAGTAGCCCTGTTTTGCAAGGGGTGTGACACTACGCATTTCATCAACTGAACCATTTAGTGTTGTGTGGTAGCAATCATAGTTAATAGATATTCATGGTGCGAGCCTCGCGGCACTACATAATCCCCAACAGGCTCCCTCCTCCCCCCCGGGCACCCTTTTAGTCGCCGGTGTTAAAAAAATCCTTCCAGTCGTGCCTCTGGACACCTTTTTTGTCGGTTGGGTCTATTTTTTGGGCCGGCGATCCCAGTTCGAACCCAGCGCGCTAGGGGGGCACTTGGGCGCTCCGGCGAAAGGAAAAGCAACGTGTGGGGCATCACTGTCAGGCGAGAAACGCCTTTCCTCCGCGAGATTCACCCTCGCGCGTCAGAGGGTGCCTCGCCGTCATGCCGATCCCAGCGGTACCCACCTGCGCACAACCGCTGCCCTATGCCATTTCCCCGCCAGTTTTGCGGCAGCCTCCATCCCGCTCTCCTAGGCGAGCTTTCCAGTCCGCGCAGACGGGGATATTGGCGGCTGCCCATCCACCACACTTGCCAGGTGTTCGTCGATTTGCCTGTTCGGCCATTGACTCAGACGGCGAGGACGCCTTCGCGACTCTGATGAAAGAGGAAGCCGAGGACGCCGTCGTCGACGAAGAGCACCTCATGATCCTTGTTGTGCTGGCCGGCCCGTTTGCGAACGATGCCAAGCCACGGAGAGGTGGCTCGGCGCCGGGCCGCCGCAAGAGCAAACAAAGACATCGAATGAAGGGCTATTGCATGCTCTACGCCGACTACTTCGTCGACGCTCCTCTACACAGCGAGAAAGTATTTCGGCGCCGTCATCGGATGGGCCGAAAGCTCTTCCTTAGGATTGCGAATGCCATCCGAGAGTTCGACAACTATTTCATTTGCAAGAAGGATTGCACCGGCACGATTGGATTCTCCTCACTCTAGAAGTGCACCACACCTATGAGGATGTTTACGTATACGGAGCTCCCGGTGATATACATGAAGACTATGGACGCATGACCGAGTCCATCGTCATTGAGTGTTTGTACAAAAGTTGCAGGGCAGTGATGACAGTGTTTGTGATCACCCAATGCCGAAAACACTGCTCGGATCCTAGCACAGAATGCAACAAGAGAATTTTCTGGGAGGCTTGGAAGCATCGACTACATGATTGGCCATGGAAAACTGCCCATTTCCTTGGCAGGAGATGTAGAAAGGCGCCAAAGGGGGTTTGGAGTGTGGTACTTGAGGCAGTGGTCACATAGGACCTATGAATTTGGCACTCCTTCTTTGGTATGCCAGGAACTCACAATGACATCAACGTACTGCAGTGCTCGAATGTCTTTGCAAAGCTTGTTGAAGGTCATGCTCCTCCGGTGAACTTCAAGGTCAATGGGTGCCACTACAGCAAAGGATACTATCTAGCAGATGGTATCTATCCGAGATAGTCCACATTTGTGAAGACTATCTCAAACCCTGTGGCAGGAGCCAACAAGTCACACTTTGCTAAGTGTCAGGAGGCTTGCAGGAAGGATGTCGAGCGAGCATTTGGTGTGCTCCAATCTCGATTTGCTGTTGTCCGGTACCCCGCTCTAACTTGGTCGAAATCTCATATGTGGGAGGTGATGAATTGTTGTGTTATCTTGCACAACATGATCATTGAGAGTGAGCAAGAAGAGTCAGTGTTTGACACTGAACCATATTTCAGACAGGGACATCTTGCAGTTGTTGATCATCAGGTACGGGTAACATAGGCTGCCTTTCTCAATATATGCCAAAAGATCCGAGACCCACAGGTGCATCAAGAACTGCAAGACGATCTGGTGGAGCACCTATGAAGGCTCAAGGGCAACGTCTAGTTCGATTTGTTTTAATTCATGTTCGAATTATGAGCTTGCTTCGTTGAACTATTTGATTTTGTATTTATTTTCTGTGATGAACTTTGTCATATTATCTAGTTTTTGTTGAATTTGTGTCGGTAGTGAGTCGAATTTCAGCCGAACTTGGGGTGAATTTGCGCCAGAATTGGACCGAAAGCGGCAACTGTGGGCCTACCTTGGGGGGAGGGGGAGTGATGACGGGGTGATGTATATACTTCTCGTCCCTTGTTGGACCCCAAGTGGAAGGTGGAGATGTAGTCAGCAACAAATTTCCCTTACACGGAGCATGTAAGGTTTATCGAACCAGGAGGACTCCTAGGCTCAACAAGTAGGTGTCTTCCACCCTAGCGCTAGCAGAAGACGTGGATCTGCACAACAAATAAATAACTTTGCTCCCAATGAGTACATAGAGGTTGTCAATCTCTCCAGCCTTGTAGTTTGCAAAGGATCAAAACACAAGCGGGGAGGTAATAGTGATTGCAACGGAAAAGTAAAGAAAGCGGTAAATGATGGAGGTGTAAGCAATGATGGTGATATGGACCGGAGTCATATGACGTTCACTAGTGATGTCTCTCTCCCAAAAGAAGATAAACAACTATGCTAGGGTAAACAAATCACAGTTGAGAAATTGACAGAATTATGATCGCACCGCAATGCTAATTATGCTCCTTGATAGTTAGAGGTTCAATAGTAATGGGCAGTACGCCCAGACTGTTGGAAATATGCCCTAGAGGCAATAATAAAATGGTTATTATCATATTTCCTTGTTCATGATAATCGCCTATTGTTCATGCTATAATTGTATTAACAGAAAACAGTAATACATGTGTGAATAAATAGATCACAAGGTGTCCCTAGCAAGCCTCTAGTTGGCTAGCTCGTTAGTCAATAGATGATCATGGTTTCCTGGTCATGGGCATTAGATGTCATTGATAACGGGATCACATCATTGGGAGAATGATGTGATGGACAAGACCCAATCCTAAGCGTAGCACTAGATCATATTGTTCGTATGCTAAAGCTTTTCCAATGTCAAGTATCTTTTCCTTCGACCGTGAGATTGTGCAACTCCCGGATACCGTAGGAGTGCTTTGGGTGTATCAAACGTCACAACGTAACTGGGTGACTATAAAGGTGCACTACGGGTACCTCTGAAAGTGTCTGTTGGGTTGGTACGAATCGAGATCGGGATTTGTCACTCCGCGTGACGGAGAGGTATCTCTAGGCCCACTCGGTAGAACATTATCATGAGCTCAATGTGACTAAGGAGTTAGTCACACGATGACGTGCTACGGAACGAGTAAAGAGACTTACCGGTAACGAGATTGAACAAGGTATAGGTATACCGACGATTGAATCTTGGGCAAGTTCTATACTGACAGACAAAGGGAACTGTATACGAGATTGATTGAATCCTTGACATCATGGTTCATCCGATGAGATCATCGTGGAGCAAGTGGGAGCCACCATGGGTATCCAGACCCCGCTAGTGGTTATTGGTCGGAGAGGTGTCTCGGTCATGTCTGCCTGTCTCCCGAACCCGTAGGGTCTAGACACTTAAGGTTCGATGACGCTAGGGTTAAAGGGAATTGTGATACGAGGTTATCGAAAGTTGTTCGGAGTCCCGGATAAGATCCCGGACGTCACGAGGAGCTACGGAATGGTCCGGAGGTAAAGGTTGATATATGGGACGAATGGTTTTGGACACCGGAAGTGTTTCGTGCATCACCGGTAACGTACCAGGACCACCGGGGCCACCGAAGGTGGCCCCGAGGGTCCACCGGAAGGGGGCAACGACCCCAGGAGGCTAGATGGGCCAAGTGCGGGAGGGAACCAGCCCCTAGGTGGGCTGGTGCACCCCCCTCCCCCCACTCAGCCCATGGCGCAAGAAGAAGGGAGAGGGGGGGAACCCTAGCGCAGGTGGGCCTAAGGCCCACCAGAAGGGTGCGCCACCCCTTCTCCCCCCTTGGCCGCCGCACCTCCCCCCATCTAGGGCTACCGCCCCTCCCAGGAGAAGGAAACCCTCAAGGGGGCGCAGCCCCTCCCCCCCCCCCTATATATAGTGGGCACTTTTGGGCTTTTGGAGAACCAATCTTCCTCTCCCTCGGCGCAGCCCTGCTCTTCTTTCTCCTCCTCTCTGCCGGTGCTTGGCGAAGCCCTGCCGGGAGACCTTGTCTCTCCATCGACACCATGCTGTCGTGCTGCTAGAGATCTTCCCCAACCTATCCCTCCTCCTTGCTGGATAAAGGTGCGGGAGACGTCACCGGGCTGCACGTGTGTTGAACGCGGAGGTGCCGTAGTTCGGCACTAGATCGGAATCACACCCCGATCTGAATCGCCGCGAGTACGACTCCATCAACCGCGTTCTAGTAACGCTTCCGCTTAGCGATCTTCAAAGGTATGAGGATGCACTCACCCCTCTCTCGTTGCTGTTCTCTCCATAGGAAGATCTGAATATGCGTAGGAATTTTTTTGAATTTATGCTACGTTACCCAACAGTGGCATCCGAGCGAGGTTTTCTTATGCGTAGATTCTGTGCACGAGTATAACACAAAAGGTTGTGGGCGATGATTTGACAATTACTTGCCTCTACTAGTCTTATTCTTTTCCGGCGGTATTGTGGAATGAAGCGGCCCGGACGGACATTACACGTACGCTTACGTGAGACTGGTTCCACCGACAGACATGCACACCGTGCATAAAAGTGGCTAGCGGGTGTGTGTCTCTCCTACTCTAGTCGGATTGGATTTGATGAAAAGGGTCCTTATGAAGGGTAAATAGCTTTGGCATATCATCGTTGTGGCTGTCACTTAGGTAAGAAAGCGTTCTTGCTAGAAACCCAAATCAGCCACGTAAAACTTGCAACAACAATTAGAGGACGTCTAACTTGTTTTTGCAGGGTTTGACATGTGATGTGATATGGCCAAAGTTGTGATGTTGCATGTATGATGTATGAGATGATCATGTTATTATAATAGGTTTCACGACTTGCATGTCGATGAGTATGACAACCAGCAGGAGCCATAGGAGTTGTCTTAATTTATTGTATGAGATGCAACGCCATGTGCTTACTACTTTTACTTCATTGCTAACAGTTAGCTATAGTAGTAGTGATAGTGGTAGTTGGCGTGACGACTTCACGGAGACACGATGATGGAGATCATGGTGTCATGCCGGTGACAATGATGATCATGCGATGCCTGAAGATGGAGATCAAAAGAGCAAAGATGATAATGGCCATATCATGTCACTATATGATTGCATTGTGATGTTTATCATGTTTTTCATCTTATTGCTTAGAACAACGGTAGCATAATAAGATGATCCCTCTTAAAATTTCGAGAACATATTCCCCTAAGTGTGCACCGATGCGAAGGATCGTTGTCTCGAAGCACCACGTGATGATCGGGTGTGATAGATTCTAACGTTCGCATACAACGGGTGTAAGCCAGATTTACACACGCGAAACACCTAGGTTGACTCGACGAGCTTAGCATGTACAGATATGATCTCGAATACAAGAGACCGAAAGGTCGAACATGAGTCGTATGGTTGAATACGATCAGCATGAAGTTGCTCACCATGGTGATTAGTCCGTCTCACGTGATGATCGGACACGGGTTAGTCAACATGGACCATGTATCACTTAGATGACTAGAGGGATGTCGATTTAAGTGGGAGTTCATACTTAATTTGATTAAATGAACTTAATTGTCATGAACTTAGTCTAAAAGTTGTCTTTATAAATATTGTAGATGGCCAACGTCAACCTCTTCAACGCATTCCTAGAGAAAAACAAGCTGAAAGATGATGGTACCAACTATGCGAACTGGGTTCGCAACTTGAAGCTCATCCTTGAAGCGGCTAAAAAGGCTTATGTCCTTGATGCGCCGCTAGGTGACCCTCCCGCTCCCGCAGCAGCCCAGGACATTCTGAACGTCTGGCAAACACGGAGTGATGACTACTCTCTGGTTAGGTGTGGCATGTTATACAGTTTAGAAACGGGGCTCCAAAGGCGTTTTGAGCAACACGGTGCATATGAGATGTTCCAAGAGCTGAAGCTAGTTTTTCAAGCTCATGCCCGTGTCGAGAGATATGAAGTCTCTGACAAGTTCTTTAGCTGTAAGATGGAGGAGAATATTTCTGTCAGTGAGCACATACTCAAAATGTCTGGGTTACACGGTCGTCTGACTTCACTTGGAGTCGAACTTCCGGATGATGCTATAATTGACAGAATCCTCCAATCTCTCCCACCAAGCTACAAAGGTTTTGTTCTGAACTACAACATGCATGGGATGGAGAAGACCATTCCCGAGTTGTACTCGATGCTCAAGTCTGCAGAAGTAGAAATCAAGAAAGAGCATCAAGTGTTGATGGTCAACAAGACCACTAGTTTCAAGAAGGGCAAGGGTAAGAAGAACTTCAAGAAAGACGGCAAAGTCGTTGCCGCGCCCGGTAAGCCAGATGTCGGGAAGTAGAAAAAGAATGGACCCAAGCCTGAGATTGAGTGCTTCTATTGCAAGGGAAAGAGTCACTAGAAGCGAAACTGCCCCAAATACTTAGCGGACAAGAAGGCCGGCAACGTTAAAGGTATATGTGATATACATGTTATTGATGTGTACCTTACCAGCGCTCGTAGTAGCTCCTGGGTATTTGATACCGGTGTTGTTGCTCACATTTGCAACTCAAAGCAAGAACTGCGGAATAAGCGGAGACTGGCCAAGGACGAGGTGACGATGCGCGTCGGGAATGGCTCCAAGGTCGATGTGATCGTCGTCGGCACACTACCTCTACATCTACCATCGGGATTAGTTTTAAACCTTAATAATTGTTATTTAGTACCAGCTTTAAGCATGAACATTGTATCAGGGTCTTGCTTAATGCGAGACGGCTACTCATTTAAGTCAGAGAATAATGGTTGTTCTATTTATATGAGTGATATGTTTTATGGTCATGCTCCGCTGGTGAATGGTTTATTCTTGATGAATCTCGATCGTGATGTTACGCATATTCATAGTGTGAGTACCAAAAGATGTAAAGTTGATAATGATAGTCCCACATACTTGTGGCACTGCCGCCTTGGTCATATCGGCGTTAAGCGCATGAAGAAGCTCCATACTGATGGACTATTAGAGTCTCTTGACTTTGAATCATTTGACACATGCGAACCGTGCCTCATGGGCAAGATGACTAAGACTCCATTCTCAGGAATAATGGAGAGAGCAACCGACTTATTGGAAATAATACATACTGATGTGTGTGGTCCAATGAACGTTGAATCTCGCGATGGCTATCATTATGTTCTCACTCTCACCGATGATTTGAGTAGGTATGGGTATATCTACTTGATGAAGCACAAATCTAAGACATTTGAAAAGTTCAAGGAATTTTAGAGTGAGGTCGAGAATCAACGTGACAGAAAAATTAAGTGTCTACGATCTGATCATGGAGGAGAATATTTGAGTCACGAGTTTGGCACACACCTAAGGAAGTGTGGAATCGTTTCGCAACTGACGCCGCCTGGCACACCGCAACCCAACGGAGTGTCTGAACGTCGTAATCGCACTTTATTAGATATGGTACGATCTATGATGTCTCTTACCGACTTACCGCTATCATTTTGGGGATACGCATTAGAAACTGCAGCATTCACTTTAAATAGGGCACCGTCTAAATCCATTGAGACGACGTCGTATGAACTATGGTTTGGCAAGAAACCTAAGTTGTCGTTTCTTAAAGTTTAGGGCTGCGATGCTTATGTGAAGAAACTTCAAGCAGAAAAGCTCGAACCCAAAGCGAAGAAATGCGTATTCATAGGATACCCTAAGGAAACTATTGGGTATACCTTCTATCTTAGATCCGAAGGTAAAACCTTTGTTGCCAAGAACGGATCCTTTCTAGAGAAAGAGTTTCTCTCGAAAGAAGTAAGTGGGAGGAAGGTAGAACTTGATGAGGTTATTACACCCCCTCTCGAACAGGATAGTAGCGCAGCGCGGGAAGTTGTTCCTGTGGCACCTACACCAATTGAAGAGGAAGTTAATGATAATGATAATGAAGCTTCGGATCAAGTTACTACTGAACCGCGAAGGTCCACAAGGGTACGCTCCGCACCAGAGTGGTACGGCAACCCTGTGATGGAAATCATGTTGTTAGACAACGGTGAACCTTCGAACTATGAAGAAGCAATGGCGGGCCCGGATTCCAACAAATGGCTTGAGGCTATGAAATCCGAGATAGGATCCATGTATGAGAACAAAGTATGGGCTTTGGTGGACTTGCCCGATGACCGGCGAGCCATAGAAAATAAATGGATCTTCAAGAAGAAGACTGATGCAAACGGTAATGTGACCGTTTATAAAGCTCGACTTGTCGCAAAGGGTTTTCGAAAAATTCAAGGAATTGACTACGAAGAGACTTTCTCTCCCGTAGCGAAGCTGAAATCAGTCCGAAACATGTTAGCAATTGCCGCCTTTTAGGATTATGATATTCGGCAAATGGACGTCAAAACAGCGTTCCTTAACGGGAACCTTAAGGAAGAGTTGTATATGATGCAACCAGAAGGTTTTGTCGACCCTAAGGGTGCTAACAAAGTGTGCAAGCTCCAGCGCTCCATCTATGGGCTGGTGCAAGCATCTCGGAGTTGGAACATTTGCTTTAATGAGGTGATTAAAGCGTTTGGGTTCATACAGGTTTATGGAGAAGCCTGTCTTTACAAGAAAGTGAGTGGGAGCTCTGTGGCTTTCCTCATACTATATGTGGATGACATATTATTGATGGGGAATGATATAGAGATGTTGGAGAGCATAAAGGCCTATTTGAACAAGAGTTTTTCAATGAAGGACCTTGGAGAAGCTTGAAAGTGCGGTCATGCCCTTAATCGTGTTTTGGTGTTGCTGAGAACACACATATAGATAACTAATCACTAATCCCCTTTAAGCTATTGTGAATGATCATGTGTTGATAAGGACAAGCTCATGTGCTAACAAGGACAAGATCAAGATAAGCATTCATAAGCACTACATGCTTGATTCTTGTGGATGTTCACATGGTGGACAAATGAAGATGAATACATAAGCTAGGCTTTCCACATTGTGTATGAGAGAGCTACTTGAAGACTTCATCATGTCTTGCTTTCAACTTGAGCCAAGAAGGAACAACAACATCAAGCTCAAGTGAAAGGGCTAACTCAAAGGTATCAGTCCCTTTGACGTTAGTGGTGCGGAGTGATGATCAGCGAATAAAAGTATACACTCAAGTATGGATCATCGGTACCCCTTTTATAATTCTTGAGTCTTTAGGGATCCCGCACTATTAAGAGGGGATCACAGGTTTTGTGATGAACTTTCTCAAACTAGATATCCACTGTTCTGCTCATACCACATCTCCACTGCTCTACTGTTATCAGAAAACAGAACCAGTGCCTCGGACATCCGGCTTCCTCCGGACGTCCGAGGGCCAGAAGACCGACTGCTTCGGAAATCCGGAATCCTACACCAGAGAAATCAGAGCCATATAACTCGGACTTCCGGCTCCCTCCGGACGTCCGAGGCCCGGACGTCCGACCAGCTTCGAAAATCCAGAACTATGCACCAGAGAAACTTGAGCCATATAACTCGGACTTTCGGCTCCCTCCGGACGTCCGAGGGCCGGACGTCCGACCAGCTTCGGAAATCCGGAACTTTGCACCAGAGAAACTTGAGCCATATAACTTGGATTTCCGGCCTCCTCCGGACGTCCGGTTCCTGTTCAACTACACAGTGATTCTAGATATATATATACATCTCTCGGACGACCGACCACTGTCGGACGTCCGACACCTTGTGGGCGTCCGGACATCCAAGAAACTGTCGGATGTCTGACCCCTGTCTGACTTCAAGTGTCCCCAACGGCTGTTTTACTCTCCCCACTATATATACCCCCCCTCCCACTTCGTGAGAGGGTGCCCAACACAGCCATATCCTCATAAGAACACATTTCTACCCCACATCCATTTACTCACACCAAATCTTAGATCCCAAGAGCATCTGTGAGCCCCTTTGAGAGATGTTCCAATCAAAAGATAGATCGTCTCCCTCTCCTTCTCTCAACCCAAGCTATTTGAGATTTTAGCAAGTTTTGAGCATTCCTCGTGATCTTGTTACTCTTGGAGGTTGGAGACTCCTAGGCGGTAGGAGTTCTTCGGAGAGGAATCAATCCGTGTGATTACCCCTGGAAAAGTTTGTGAGGGTTTGGAAGCCACCTCAAAGGCTTACCACTAGTGGTTGAGAAACGCCTTCGTGGTGTTATCTCAAAGGGAGAATAGGGTGAGCCTTCGTGGCGTTGGTGTGCCTTCGTGGTAACATCCACCTCTCTAACGGTGACTAGCTTCCCTCCAAGGAAGTGAACATCGGGATACATCTTTGTGTCAGTGACCTTGGTATCCTTAACCCTAACTTCTTACTTGTGGTTTACTTGTGTTACTTGAGCATACATACATTGCATATTGTTTGCGCTCATTATATTATGTTTGTTACTTCTTGTACAAGATTAATCATTCAAGCATACCCTCTATATCCACACGTTCACACTTGCAGCTTTTGATATATCGTGTGCTATAGTGTGATCTAGTATCTTGTGTCGTTCACCTACTTGTTGTGTGATATAGCTCAAGTAAGTTTGTGTAACTTACTTATGCTTTTTAGTAACTGTATTGTGGCCATCTTGGTAGATCGTGTTGTTGTTACACGTTGCAGTGCCTAGTGCATTTAGGATTTGTGCTTGACAAGTATCCTCTTAGTTTATTTCTGCATTAGGTTTAAGCCAAATCCGAAGAAGTTTTTAAATAGCCTATTCACCCCCCCCCCCTCTAGGCGTCATCGAGGTCTTTTCAATTGGTATCAGAGCTAGGTCTCTCTTTAATTAGGTTTCACGACCTAGAGAGTATCGATGTCGACTATTGGATTAGTGCACAATGACACCTTTGACTTTGATGGCACAAATTATACCCTATGGAGAATTCGTATGCTTCATCACTTTCGGGCCATGGGCCCAAATAGTTTACGAATTGTTCTTGTAGGGATTGCTGACAAAAAAGATTATGCATCTTCTTCTACTAATGAAATGTATCTTGATTGTGAGGCTTTTCTTGCCATTCATCGAACCATAAGTCCTGAAGTGTTTAAGTCTATCTCGACTTGCAAGTCAGCTCCTGAAGTTTGGACTAAACTTGAAGATATATATGGTGGGTCCAATCTTGATGAAGACGATATTATGATGAAGGAATTGGTGCATGAGCTCTTCACTCTTTTCGATCATAAAGAGTCCACCACTACTTCCATATCCGATTGCTTGCACACCTCAGCATCTTCAATCTCACAAGGTAATGACATGGTGAGTGAAGAAATATATGTTGATGAAAATGTCATAGCCTCTATGGACACGAGCATATCTAGCACCACACATAGTGTAAATTATTGTGCTGATAGGTCATGCATTTCACCTAAAGATCCCTCGACAAATGTTTGTGGTGATATGCCTGCTCTCCCGTGTCCTCTTGATCAAAATATCTTGTTTCTCCCTAGTTGTTCTGTGACTAATCATTTAGGGGAAATCAAGAAATATGAAGTACTTTTGACTAATGAAGAATCTGATTCACCAAAAGAATCATCATCAACTCCTCCAGTTCACATGTGCCTCATGGCAAGAGGTAATAATGAGGTATCATCTTCCCTGTGCAATAACGATGTTATTTGCGATGAGGATGATGATGATGACTTGACTGAAAATATCTATGTGATCAGTAAAATTCTTCGTAAAGCTAAAAATAACGCTCTTCAAAGGTTCCAAGATGTTCTTGCTTACTTTGAAAATTGTAATGATTCACTTAATCATGAACAAGCTAAAAGTGAACAACTTGAACATGAACTTGAGAAGAGTCATCAAGCATGTAGAGACTTAAGATCTTCAAAAGGAGAGATTGAAGTTGCCCATGATAAACTTAAAAAGGATTTTGAGGTCCTTCTCCTTGAATGCAAGAATGTCAAGGGAGAGCTCATCAAAACCTCTAAGATCTATGAGGAGCTTCAATCTACTCATGAGAAGTCTCTAATAGCTACTTACTCCTCTCATATTGTTGATGATACTTGTACATCTAACCCTATCTCTTTTGAAGTATCAACATTGAAGGAGAATGTTGAGCTACGTGCTCAACTTGATTTACTAACTAGCAATTATGGGAAGTTGGAAGAAAATCATGTAATGCTCACAAGCTCTCATACCGATCTTCTAACATCCCATAATGTGCAAAAGTTAGCTCATGAGGCTATCATCACCAAGGTAACATCAAGTGAGCCTCATGTGGATAATGGCACTACTTCTAGTCAAAGTGCTATATTTCCATGTGCTAGTCCTCGTAATTCGTCTACTCATAATGTTGCTACCTCGTGTGATGAATTACTTTCCTTGCCTTGTTGCTCTAACATTGAAGCTTACACTTCCTCTAGTACTTGCATTGACACTAACCGTGCAGAGGAAATCGAAGAGCTCAAGGCCCAAGTCACTTCTTTGAAGAAAGACTTGGAACAGTGTCATGAAGGGATGTCCACACTCAACGTCCTGTGTGAGCAAACATCTCCGAATGACAAAAATGATGTTGGAGTAAACTCAAACAAGAACAAGAGTGGCCTAGAAAAAGTTAAGAATTCGGCCAAAATCATTTGCTTCAAGTGCAAAGTTAAAGGGCACCATGTTAGATCTTGCCCTCTGAAGACGAAGTCTCAAAGTCACAAGCAACAAGGGAAGCGGCCACAAACTCAATCACACACTCAGCTACAAGTTGAAGGAAGGCCTCTTCCCAATAAGACCCAAGCCAACACTCCCCGAGGTGAGAAATCAACTGGGAAGAAAACAAAGGGTAGATGTTGCTACTTATGTCGTGGGAAGGGTCACGTCGCTTCGTCTTGCACGAAAGGTAACTTATCCAACCCAATCACTATTGATGATAGCTATTCCCTTGGGAAGGATAAAGTTGGCAATGTGTTTGCCAAGTTTGTTGGTACTCAAAATGGTGTCAAGAAAAGAACCATTTGGGTTACCAAGCCTATTGTGACTAACCTCTTAGGACCCAACGTAGTTGGGGACCAACAAGCTCAAACTTGATCAATAGGTGGCTTTGGAGGACATTGGAGACTTGGATACACAATGAAGATTTAAGGACTCTTCATCATTCGTATTATCTCAAGCCAAGTCATTTGGATTATCGAGCCCATGTCCCATATCCAATGTGCCTCTTTGCGGTAACTTGTACTTAAATTGTTTACATTGAAAGTTGCCTGCCCCACTCCTTCTCATGTGTAGGTTTGGTACCTAGCATGTACTTTGACATGTTGCGCCTACTAGTATGATTGTTATGTGTTATCTATCATGTGTAGGTCGTTATGTATGTCATATAGTTGTGTGTAGTCCTGACCATTACTTGCATCCTAGCTGCACCGATGTGTGGGTCTTTTGAGACGTTAATAGCTCATCACATTAAGGGGGAGTGTTCTGCTCTACGCATGTCACTAACCCAAAATGTGTATATATGTATTGGACTCCATCTGATATTCACGGTGCAAGATTATCCAATCAATTCGTTTGATGTCAAAGCCATCCGAAGGTCAAATTGGCATCCACTTATCAGCTTAGTTGGACGATTGATTGCCTTGTATGGTAAATACATGGATTATCACATTATGGGAGTGTGATATGCCTTGTGCACGTCACATCCCCTGGTAAGATAAAACATCCGTTGTATGCCACTCAGAATCTACCACATGGGTTTATTCTATAATTGTGTGGCGTGTCATGCTCCACATGTCTTAATTCGCATTATAACCATGTTGGTGTCTAAATCCCTTAGATGTGCGTGAGTATAACGTCCTACTACATCAATACTCATGGCTTAGCCGATAGATCGTATCTAAAAGAATGGCATAGTTGATGCATGCCTTTCGAATTATTTATCCACACTATGATCTAACTAATTGGGATGTTAACGTATGACATCTAAACATTATGCTTATGATTGAACTCCCATATCACACTTATGTGAGTATAAAACGATCTTTGTGCTCGTTTGGCACCTACCACCACTGATAACTCTAAATGCCATTGTGTTCTCTCTCACTTGGTATCTCTGGCTTGGTAGTGTTTTTCATGGTCATTTTATTTCGGTTTTGTCCTCATTTGACCTACTTAACTTGCCGAGAAATTCATGTCTCTCCCGGTAATCTCCCATGCATGTCTTTGAGCTCGCACTATTTATTTCATAATGTTGTGGGAGTTATAATCATATTACCTACACTTATACATCTACTGGGGTGAGACATGCATGTAAGGCTGTGCAAAAAGCATACCTTACATGGTTTGGTGCCTTGACCGGTTCATGTGTTGAACTTGGGGTGCTACCATATGTCGATTTGTCACCCTGATCCGTTTTGGACGACATGAATGTTCTGTAATAGAAAATTATGTGTTCATTTGTCCAAATTGTATATCCTTGGATTTTGATAGGCTTGTGTAGGCATGTCTACTATGTGTAGATGCACATGCCGTGTCTATCGTATCTTTGATCCAATATATGTATATGGTAAATCAGACGTATTCATTAAAAGGTTAAGGTGTGCTTGAGAGTAAAACTTATATCTATATGCACATAATTGAGTGATCTTACCCTATATATATTGTAGTTGGACTAACTACTTCGGACCCAATAAGTTTGGGGACCATATTGTGCTTAATTGGTGGTTTAGGTACTTTGGAGAAGCATTGCTATCTTGACTTATTCTCAGAAGAAGATGGTGCTGGTCACGAAGAAATTAGAGTCAAGACAGGACTCGGCTACTTCTACGCCATACCAATGCTTTTCCGGTAACAAGTATTTACTTCATGCATGTACAACATTAGAGTCAACACTGTGTAGGTTGCATCATGGCATGAACATAATACTTTTTCCACTTTGTAATTTCCTATATGTCCTTGTCAATCACATTGATGAAATGCTTAGTGTTGGTGTGCCATGACCCTTGTGTCATGTGCCTTGCTCTTATAAGAGGATAACTTGTGCATGATTCTATGCACTCATGCGTTTGACGGTATTTTGGACCCACACTTATCATAGTAATCGTATTAAAAGATTTACATCATACCATGTACAAAATATGTTAGTTGAGAGGTCCCTTTGGTTGCTACACATGCGAGAATACTCCTTATCACCTCATCATCCAAATCCTAGAAATTGCCTCTGCCTTCTCTCTCAGTCGTCCGACGGATCTCGGACGTCCGACGGCTAAACGCACTCCGGACGTCCGGCACATGTCGGTCGTCTGACGGCTAAACATTCTCCGAACGTCCGACGACCCTCGGATGTCCGACGACCCTCGGACGTCCGACACATCGGGAGCTCTATATATAGAAGGGCTTGGGCTGGGCCTTGCCCTAGCCCCCACGCGCCTCCTTTTCTCCCACACGCCACCACAGCCGCCGCCGCCAGCGCCAGGGGAACTCGCCCGCGCCGCCACCTCCGGGATCTGGTTGATCTCCTCCGCGGGATCAGTCTTCCCTTCCTCTCCTCTCTCGATATGCAGGTATCCCATCGGTCTCACTCGCAGTTGGTTCCCCTTTCTGTCAAGTTATTGTGTTCGTTCATGTGGTTTGACCGTGACCGTTCCCCATTGGGTTTCCAACCGTGTAGGCCTGTTCATCATGCCCAAGATTAAGCACACCGCCCGGAAGAACACTGCTCGCTCATCCGCTCGTGCCCCTACTGGCACGGGGTCGGATGACTCCGATGGGCAACGCCGTCCCTTCAAACGGCTCGCCCGACGTCCTCCTCCTCAACAGCTCCCCTCGTCGTCTGATGGCTCTGACTTCGAGGATGAGCTTGCAGCTGAGGACCGTGCTGAACAGTCCACCGTTCGGAAGTCTATGCCGAAGCCTGGGACTCACAGGCCCTCCTATATGCCACCACCTCCTCCTGAACAGCCCGAAGGTGAAGCTCGTCGCATCTCTCTTGAACCTCCTCCTACTTTAGGTCGTGAAGTCAAGGACTTCACCACGGTTGCTAAGTCTTCCTACTTCACTTTCCGCCGCGACGTTGACCAATTTTCTGTTGTACGTGACTCTATGGACTCACGTTTCCACACAAACGTCCAGGCGGACATCTTTACTACGATCATTGTTCCTAAGGGTCTCTCTGTCCATCACTTTATTGATCTTGAGCATATTCGCACGCACCCGGCGAAATACCCGGGTGCCATTGAGCTCATTGAGTCATCAGGGCTTGCTGCCCCCCTTGCTTTTCGATGCTATTTTAACGCTACTGATATTCACCAATTTTATGCAACATGTTTCTTTGGCCCAAACAACACTGTTAGCTGGATGACCTCTGACGTTTAGTTCACAGCCTCTTATGATGAGTTTGTTGCCGCACTCGGTTTCCCCGACTCCGGCTTCAAAATCCATAAGAATGATCCTAACCATGCACATAAGCCAATTGAGGCGTGTGGGTTTCTCCTCAAACCACTCCGTGAACTTGATGGAGACGAACGGATGAAGGATCTTAACCAAGTATCCATCTGGCACTCTCCTTACTTTATCATCTTTCAGTGTCTTATCCGCACCATCTATCCCAAGATGGGTGATAAGGGATCCTGCAGTGGCTACTGTATTGACATCATGTCGCATTTGCATGAGAACCCCAAGCGCAAAATTAATGTGCCTCACTTTCTATGGCATGAGATTCGGCTCGCTAGTTTTCAATACAAGCGAGCCTTCCCTCATGCCCCCTTCATCCAGGCTTTTATTAAACGTGTTGCTGAATTCACTGTTGCTGCCACTCACACGCATCACAAGTGGGTCATTCCCGCTCACATGGCGGATAACTATGCTCCCAAGAAAACCCCATCCACCACCTCCACTCGCCGCACTGTTGCCCGGTCAACAACGCCTTCATCCAGCTCAGCTCCTCTCGGTCGCTTTGCCAAATTCATTGGCAAGGCACATTCTACTATGATGAAGGCCTTCTCTTTCCAGTGCGGTCAAACTCGGTTTCTCGCCTCGTCTCCTCCAAGAATGCCCTCAAGGCTCGTCTGAGAGATTCGGGAGCTCTTGATGTGAGTGACGATGAGGATCTTCCTGCTGCTCCTCCTTCTGACTTTGGCTTCCCATCTGGTCCAGAGTGGGCTGATTTCCTTGACGAGGCTGGTGGCAGTGGCTTGCCTGAGGATGAGGATGATGAGGATGATGTCTGATGATGATGATATTGATGAGCGTAATATTTGAGTATGTGGTAGCATTGCCGAGTTTCCCTCCTTTTTGGTCCTTGATGCCAAAGGGGGAGAACATTATCTTATCTTAGTTTCGATTTTAGTTCCTCTCATAATGTATGGTATGATGTATTATTATGTCGAACTTAATGCAGTGCCATGTAACGATACTTATGGATGATGTGCTAAGCTATCACTTATGGATGATGTATTGTTGAACTATCATGTGGTGATGAGATATCATGATATTATCGTTGTGTCATATGATGATGAGTTTTATGCTATCCTTGATGTTGGAATTATGCCCTAGAGGCAATAATAAATATAGTTATTATTATAATTCCTATATCAAGATAATAGTTTATTATCCATGCTATAATTGTATTGAATGAAGACTCATTTACATGTGTGGATACATAGACAAAACACCGTCCCTAGCATGCCTCTAGTTGGCTAGCCAGTTGATCGATGATAGTCAGGGTCTTCTGATTATGAACAAAGTGTTGTTGCTTGATAACTAGATCACGTCATTGGGAGAATCACGTGATGGACTAGACCCAAACTAATAGACGTAGCATGTTGATCGTGTCATTTTGTTGCTACTGTTTTCTGCGTGTCAAGTATTTATTCCTATGACCATGAGATCATATAACTCACTGACACCGGAGGAATGCTTTGTGTGTATCAAACGTCGCAACGTAACTGGGTGACTATAAAGATGCTCTACAGGTATCTCCGAAGGTGTTAGTTGAGTTAGTATGGATCAAGACTGGGATTTGTCACTCCGTGTGACGGAGAGGTATCTCGGGGCCCACTCGGTAATGCAACATCACACACAAGCCTTGCAAGCAATGTAACTTAGTGTAAGTTGCGGGATCTTGTATTACGGAACGAGTAAAGAGACTTGTCGGTAAACGAGATTGAAATAGGTATGCGGATACCGACGATCGAATCTCGGGCAAGTAACATACCGAAGGACAAAGGGAATGACATACGGGATTATACGAATCCTTGGCACTGAGGTTCAAACGATAAGATCTTCGTAGAGTATGTAGGATCCAATATGGGCATCCAGGTCCCGCTATTGGATATTGACCGAGGAGTCTCTCGGGTCATGTCTACATAGTTCTCGAACCCGCAGGGTCTGCACACTTAAGGTTCGACGTTGTTTTATGCGTATTTGAGTTATATGGTTGGTTACCGAATGTTGTTCGGAGTCCCAGATGAGATCACGGACGTCACGAGGGTTTCCGGAATGGTCCGGAAACGAAGATTGATATATAGGATGACCTCATTTGATTACCGGAAGGTTTTCGGAGTTACCGGGAATGTACCGGGAATGACAAATGGGTTCCGGGAGTTCACCGGGGGGGGGGCAACCCACCCCAGGGAAGCCCATAGGCATTGGGGGAGCCACACCAGCCCTTAGTGGGCTGGTGGAACAGCCCACAAGTGCCCTATGCGCCAAGGATAAGAAATCAAAGGAAAAGAAAAAAAAGAAGGGGGAGGAGGTGGGAAGGGAGGAGGACTCCCTCCCACCAAACCTAGTCCAACTCGGTTTGGGGGGGGGGACAGTCCTCCCCCCTAGCTCGGCCGACCCCTTGAGGGTCCTTGGACCCCAAGGCAAGGCCCCCCTCCCTCCCACCTATATATACGGAGGTTTTAGGGCAGATTTGAGACGACTTTCCCACGGCTGCCCGACCACATACCTCCACGGTTTTTCCTCTAGATCGCGTTTCTGCGGAGCTCGGGCGGAGCCCTGCTGAGACAAGGTCATCACCAACCTCCGGAGCGCCGTCACGCTGCCGGAGAACTCTTCTACCTCTCCGACTCTCTTGCTGGATCAAGAAGGCCGAGATCATCGTCGAGCTGTACGTGTGCTGAACGCGGAGGTGCCGTCCATTCGGTACTAGATCGTGGGACTGATCGCGGGATTGTTCGCGGGGCGGATCGAGGGACGTGAGGACGTTCCACTACATCAACCGCGTTCTCTAACGCTTCTGCTGTACGGTCTACGAGGGTACGTAGATCTCTCATCCCCTCTCGTAGATGGACATCACCATGATAGGTCTTCGTGCGCGTAGGAAATTTTTTGTTTCCCTTGCGACGTTCCCCAACAGTGGCATCATGAGCTAGGTTCATGCGTAGATGTCTTCTCGAGTAGAACACAAAATTTTTTGTGGGCGGTGATGTGCGTTTTGCTGCCCTCCTTAGTCTTTTCTTGATTCCGCGGTATTGTTGGATTGAAGCGGCTTGGACCGACATTACTCATACGCTTACGAGAGACTGGTTTCATCGTTACGAGTAACCCCCTTTGCTCAAAGATGACTGGCAAGTGACGGTTTCTCCAACTTTAGTTGAATCGGATTTGACCGAGGAGGTCCTTGGATGAGGTTAAATAGCAACTCATATATCTCCGTTGTGGTGTTTGCGTAAGTAAGATGCGATCCTACTAGATACCCTTGGTCACCACGTAAAACATGCAACAACAAAATTAGAGGACGTCTAACTTGTTTTTGCAGGGTATGATTGTGATGTGATATGGCCAACGATGTGATGTGATATATTGGATGTATGAGATGATCATGTTGTAATAGAAATATCGACTTGCACGTCGATGGTACGGCAACCGGCAGGAGCCATAGGGTTGTCTTTATACTAACGTTTGTGCTTGCAGATGCGTTTACTATTTTGCTACGATGTAGCTTTAGTAGTAATAGCATGAGTAGCACGACAACCCCGATGGCAACACGTTGATGGATGATCATGGTGTGGCGCCGGTGACAAGAAGATCGTGTCGGTGCTTTGGTGATGGAGATCAAGAAGCACGTGATGATGGCCATATCATGTCACTAATGAATTGCATGTGATGTTAATCCTTTTATGCACCTTATTTTGCTTAGAACGACGGTAGCATTATGAGGTGATCTCTCACTAAAATTTCAAGACGAAATTGTGTTCACCCCGACTGTGCACCGTTGCTACAGTTCGTCGTTTCGAGACACCACGTGATGATCGGGTGTGATAGACTCAACGTTCACATACAACGGGTGCAAAACAGTTGCGCACGCGGAACACTCGGGTTAAGCTTGACGAGCCTAGCATGTGCAGACATGGCCTCGGAACACATGAGACCGAAAGGTCGATCATGAATCATATAGTTGATATGATTAGCATAGGGATGCTTACCACTGAAACTATACTCAACTCACGTGATGATCGGACTTGGGATAGTGTAAGTGGATCATGAACCACTCAAATGACTAGAGAGATGTACTTTTTGAGTGGGAGTTTAGCATATAATTTGATTAAGTTGAACTCTAATTATCTTGAACATAGTCTAAGTCCACTTTGAATATATTTGTGTTGTAGATCATGGCTCACGCGACAGTCATCCTGAATTTTAATACGTTCCTAGAGAAAGCTAAGTTGAAAGATGATGGAAGCAACTTTGTAGACTGGGCTCGTAATCTTAAGCTAATCTTACAAGCTGGGAAGAAGGATTATGTCCTTAATGCTGCGCTAGGAGATGAACCACCCGCTACGGCTGATCAAGATGTTAAGAACGCTTGGTTAGCACGTAAGGAGGACTACTCAATAGTTCAATGTGCAGTCTTGTACGGCTTAGAATCGGGACTTCAACGTCGCTTTGAGCGTGATGGAGCATTTGAGATGTTCCAGGAGTTGGAGTTTATCTTTCAGAAGAACGCCCGGATCGAGAGGTATGAGACCTCCGATAAATTCTATGCTTGCAAGATGGAGGAAAACTCGTCTGTCAGTGAACATGTGCTCAAAATGTCTGGGTACTCAAACCGTCTAGCTGAGCTGGGGATTGAACTCCCGCAAGAAGCTATCACTGATAGAATCCTTCAATCACTGCCGCCAAGCTATAAAGGCTTTGTGTTGAACTACAACATGCAAGGGATGAACAAGTCTCCCGGCGAGTTGTTCGCGATGCTGAAAGTCGCAGAGTCTGAACTCCGTAAAGAGCATCAAGTGTTGATGGTGAGCAAGACCACTAGTTTCAAGAGAAACGGCAAAGGCAAGAAGGGCAATTCGAAGAAGAGCGGCAAGCCTGTTGCCAATCCGCCGAAGAAACCCAAGGCTGGACCTAAGCCTGAAACAGAGTGCTTCTATTGCAAGGGTATGGGTCACTGGAAGCGCAATTGCCCCAAGTATCTGGCAGATAAGAAGGTGGGCAAAGAAAAATCAGGTATATTTGATATACATGTTATTGATGTGTACTTAACCGGCTCTCGTAGTAGTGCCTGGGTATTCGATACCGGTTCTGTTGCTCATATTTGCAACTCGAAACAGGAACTGCGGAATAGACGAAGGCTGGCGAAAGACGAAGTGACGATGCGCGTAGGAAACGGTTCCAAGGTTGATGCAATCGCCGTCGGCACAGTGTCACTTCAGCTACCATCGGGATTAGTGATGAACTTAAATCATTGTTATTTAGTGCCTGCGTTGAGCATGAACATTATATCTGGATCTTGTTTATTGCGAGACGGTTACTCTTTTAAGTCTGAGAATAATGGTTGTTCTATTTCTATGAGTAACATCTTTTATGGTCATGCACCGAATGTGAGAGGATTGTTCATATTGAATCTTGATAGCGACACACACATACATAACACTGAGACCAAAAGAGTTAGAGTAAACAATGATAGCGCCATATTTTTGTGGCACTGCCGCTTAGGTCATATTGGTATAAAGCGCATGAAGAAACTCCATGCTGATGGACTTTTGGAGTCACTTGACTTTGATTCACTTGACACGTGCGAACCATGCCTCATGGGCAAGATGACTAAAACTCCGTTCTCCGGAACAATGGAGCGTGCAAGTGACTTATTGGAAATCATACATACCGATGTGTGTGGTCCAATGAGCGTAGAGGCACGCGGCGGATATCGTTATTTTCTGACCTTCACTGACGATTTAAGTAGATATGGCTATGTCTACTTGATGAAGCACAAGTCTGAAACATTTGAAAAATTCAAGCAATTTCAGAGTGAAGTGGAAAACCATCGTAACAAGAAGATCAAGTTCCTACGGTCTGATCGTGGGGGTGAATATCTGAGTTTCGAGTTTGGTGCTCACTTAAGACAATGTGGAATTGTTTCGCAGTTAACACCGCTTGGAACACCACAGCGTAATGGTGTGTTCGAACGTCGTAATCGTACTTTGTTAGAGATGGTGCGATCTATCATGTCTCTTACTGATTTGTCGTTGTCATTTTGGGGTTATGCATTAGAAACAGCTGCATTCACTTTAAATAGGGCACCATCAAAATCCGTTGAGACGACACCATACGAACTGTGGTATGGCAAAAGGCCAAAGTTGTCGTTTCTTAAAGTTTGGGGATGTGATGCTTATGTCAAAAAGCTTCAGTCTGAAAAGCTGGAACCCAAAGCAGAAAAATGTGTCTTCATAGGTTACCCAAAAGAGACAGTTGGGTACACCTTCTATCTCAAATCCGAGGGCAAAGCGTTTGTTGCTAAAAATGGAGCTTTTCTCGAGAAGGAGTTTCTCTCGAGAGAATTGAGTGGGAGGAAGATAGAACTTGACGAGGTTGTCGAACCTCTCATCCCTCTAGATGGTGGCGCGGGGCAAGGGGAAACCTCTGTCGTTGCGACGCCGGTTGAGGAGGAAGTTAATGATGATGATCATGAAACTCCAGTTCAAGTTTCTGTTGAACCACGCAGGTCGACGAGATCACGCGCTGCTCCAGAGTGGTACGGTAATCCCGTCTTATCAATCATGTTGTTAGACAACAATGAACTTGCAAATTATGAAGAAGCAATGGTGGGCCCGGACTCCAACAAATGGCTAGAAGCCATGAAATCCGAGATAGGATCCATGCATGAGAACAAAGTGTGGACTTTGGAGATACTACCTGAGGGCCGCAAGGCTATTCAGAACAAATGGATCTTTAAGAAGAAGACGGACGCTGATGGTAATGTGACCGTTTATAAAGCTCGACTTGTGGCAAAGGGTTTTTCACAAGTTCCAGGAGTTGACTACGATGAGACTTTCTCACCCGTAGCGATGCTTAAGTCTGTCAGAATCATGTTAGCAATAGCTGCATTTTTCGATTATGAAATCTGGCAGATGGATGTCAAAACGGCGTTCCTTAACGGTTTCCTTAAGGAAGAGTTGTATATGATGCAACCCGACGGTTTTGTCGATCCTGAGAATGCTAACAAGGTGTGCAAGCTCCAGCGATCCATTTATGGACTGGTGCAAGCATCTCGGAGTTGGAACAAACGCTTTGATGAGGTGATCAAAGCATTTGGGTTTATACAAGTGGTTGGAGAATCTTGTATTTACAAGAAAGTGAGTGGGAGCTCTGTGGCGTTTCTAATATTATATGTGGATGACATATTACTGATTGGAAACAACGTAGAGCTTTTGGAGAGCATAAAAGGTTACTTGAATAAAAGTTTCTCTATGAAGGACCTAGGAGAAGCTGCTTACATTCTAGGCATTAAGATCTATAGGGATAGATCAAAACATCTGATAGGACTTTCACAAAGCACATACCTTGATAAAGTTTTGAAGAGGTTCAAAATGGAATAGTCCAAGAAGGGGTTCTTGCCAGTTTTACAAGGTACGAGATTGAGTAAGACTCAGTGCCCAACAACTGATGAAGATAGAGAGCATATGCGCTCCGTCCCCTATGCTTCAGCCATAGGTTCTATCATGTATGCGATGCTGTGCACTAGACCAGATGTTAGCCTGGCCATAAGTATGACAGGTAGGTTCCAGAGTAATCCAGGAGTGGATCACTGGACAGCGGTCAAGAATATCCTGAAGTACCTGAAAAGGACTAAGGAGATGTTTCTCGTGTATGGAGGTGACGAAGAGCTCGCCGTAAAAGGTTACGTCGATGCAAGCTTTGCACAGATCCGGACGACTCTAAGTCGCAAACCGGATACGTATTTATTCTTAATGGGGGTGCAGTAAGCTGGTGCAGTTCCAAGCAAAGCGTCGTAGCAGATTCTACATGTGAAGCGGAGTACATGGCTGCCTCGGAAGCGGCTAAGGAGGGTGTCTGGATGAAGCAGTTCATGACGAATCTTGGAGTAGTGCCAAGTGCACTGAATCCAATATCCTTGTTCTGTGACAACACTGGTGCCATTGCCTTAGCAAAGGAACCACGGTTTCACAAGAAGACCAGACACATCAAACGACGCTTCAACCTCATCCGCGACTACGTCGAGGAAGAGGACGTAAATATATGCAAAGTGCACACGGATCTGAATGTAGCAGACCCGCTGACTAAACCTCTTCCACGGCCAAAACATGATCGACACCAGAACTGTATGGGTGTTAGATTTATTACAATGTAATTCACATGGTGATGTGAGGGCTGGATTATTGACTCTAGTGCAAGTGGGAGACTGTTGGAATTATGCCCTAGAGGCAATAATAAATATAGTTATTATTATAATTCCTGTATCAAGATAATAGTTTATTATCCATGCTATAATTGTATTGAATGAAGACTCATTTACATGTGTGGATACATAGACAAAACACCGTCCCTAGCATGCCTCTAGTTGGCTAGCCAGTTGATCGATGATAGTCAGGGTCTTCTGATTATGAACAAGGTGTTGTTGCTTGATAACTGGATCACGTCATTGGGAGAATCACGTGATGGACTAGACCCAAACTAATAGACGTAGCATGTTGATCGTGTCATTTTGTTGCTACTGTTTTCTGCGTGTCAAGTATTTATTCCTATGACCATGAGATCATATAACTCACTGACACCGGAGGAATGCTTTGTGTGTATCAAACGTCGCAACGTAACTGGGTGACTATAAAGATGCTCTACAGGTATCTCCGAAGGTGTTAGTTGAGTTAGTATGGATCAAGACTGGGATTTGTCACTCCGTGTGACGGAGAGGTATCTCGGGGCCCACTCGGTAATGCAACATCACACACAAGCCTTGCAAGCAATGTAACTTAGTGTAAGTTGCGGGATCTTGTATTACGGAACGAGTAAAGAGACTTGTCGGTAAACGAGATTGAAATAGGTATGCGGATACCGACGATCGAATCTCGGGCAAGTAACATACCGAAGGACAAAGGGAATGACATACGGGATTATACGAATCCTTGGCACTGAGGTTCAAACGATAAGATCTTCGTAGAGTATGTAGGATCCAATATGGGCATCCAGGTCCCGCTATTGGATATTGACCGAGGAGTCTCTCGGGTCATGTCTACATAGTTCTCGAACCCGCAGGGTCTGCACACTTAAGATTCGACGTTGTTTTATGCGTATTTGAGTTATATGGTTGGTTACCGAATGTTGTTCGGAGTCCCGGATGAGATCACGGACGTCAGAGGGTTTCCGGAATGGTCCGGAAACGAAGATTGATATATAGGATGACCTCATTTGATTACCGGAAGGTTTTCGGAGTTACCGGGAATGTACCGGGAATGACGAATGGGTTCCGGGAGTTCACCGGGGGGGCAACCCACCCCGGGGAAGCCCATAGGCATTGGGGGAGCCACACCAGCCCTTAGTGGGCTGGTGGGACAGCCCACAAGTGCCCTATGCGCCAAGGATAAGAAATCAAAGGAAAAGAAAAAAAAAGGGGGAGGAGGTGGGAAGGGAGGAGGACTCCCTCCCATCAAACCTAGTCCAACTCGGTTTGGGGGGGGGGAGAGTCCTCCCCACTGGCTCGGCCGACCCCTTGAGGGTCCTTGGACCCCAAGGCAAGGCCCCCCTCCCTCCCACCTATATATACGGAGGTTTTAGGGCAGATTTGAGACGACTTTCCCACGGCTGCCCGACCACATACCTCCACGGTTTTTCCTCTAGATCGCGTTTCTGCGGAGCTCGGGCGGAGCCCTGCTGAGACAAGGTCATCACCAACCTCCGGAGCGCCGTCACGCTGCCGGAGAACTCTTCTACCTCTCCGTCTCTCTTGCTGGATCAAGAAGGCCGAGATCATCGTCGAGCTGTACGTGTGCTGAACGCGGAGGTGCCGTCCGTTCGGTACTAGATCGTGGGACTGATCGCGGGATTGTTCGCGGGGCGGATCGAGGGACGTGAGGACGTTCCACTACATCAACCGCGTTCTCTAACGCTTCTGCTGTACGGTCTACGAGGGTACGTAGATCTCTCATCCCCTCTCGTAGATGGACATCACCATGATAGGTCTTCGTGCGCGTAGGAAATTTTTTGTTTCCCTTGCGACGTTCCCCAACACTTGATTCATATGATATGCTATGAATTATTGATTCTTATGATATGCTATGTATTGTTGAACTATTATGGTGTTATATCATGCTATTATCTTCAATGCACACACTAAGGGGGAGCTCCCGCACTTACCTATTTTACTATGCATATAATCAGGGGGAGCTTCATAAGCATCGTACCAAATCTCTCCTGAGCCACACATGTTTATTACTATTTTTGAGAGCTATATGTATGTTGTCATCTGTAAGTGCATCTAGTGCCCCTTAGTGATTTTGGTGGTTTGAAGACTTATAGGTTAAGTATCTAATTTGTTTCAAGTGTACACAGGATCTATAAGTCATTGAGGAGTTTGAGATATTTGAAGAATATCGACCCCTAAAAATGTATATCTTCAGTTGAAGAAATTGGTCTGAAGGTGAAGAAATGAATCGCGAGGAATCTGCGATGAAATTGATATTCCTCATGAAGATACTGATGTTGAGAAGACCGGTGGTTCCTGAAGAAAATCATTCTGAAGAAATTGAAGCGTGAAGATTTACGTTTTCTGTTTTACTTTCTTCGCATTTGATGAATAGGAACACCGCACTGTTAAAGGGGGTCAAAGTAACACTATGGAATGGATTTCCTCATGATGCTCAACCCAAGCCTAATCCTACCAAAAGCCTCAAGTGAGGAATATGAGTGACATGAGGACTCTCACAGTTGAGGGTCCCGACCGTTTCGATAACCACGCCAAGTCACTGGTCTTATCCACTCCAACGGTCATATTATTTAAGGGCATTAGTGTCAAATCATGTCGGGATGCTCCCAAGCTATAAATAGCCACCCCCCACAACCACTAGTTGGTTGGCTGCTCCGTTAGAAACTGACACTTGTCAGAAGAGCAACCCAAATTCCTCAGAGCCTTCGAGAGTAATTCATCAGTGAGGAAATACACAACCCACCGAAACCACAAACCAAACCTAGTGATTGAGCATCACTGAAGAAGTTGTTCCTGTGTGGGACTGAAGCCTTTTACCTTTGAGGACTGTGCATCCTCCAGACGGTTAGGCGTCATGGTCTAGAGCAATCCAGCAGTCAATTGTGGATCGCCGGGTGACCGAGTTTGTGAGGGTTTGGAAGTCTGCCCTGAAGACTTACCACGAGTGTTGGGCGAGGACTGTGTATCCTTAACTCAAGGAGAATATGGTAGGGACTGTGTGTCCCGGGACTGGGTGTCCTTAGGTTTCAATACCAAGCCGCTCCAAACCAGATGTACAACTGTCACAGCAGTTGGAACTGGGTCATCAACGACTGTCTTCTCTGAGAATCGGTTTCTAATTCCTCAACTCTTTACTTTCTCTGTATTATGTGTTGATGACTTTCACTATGACTGTTTGAAGAATTTGCTGAAGACTTTCTCTAAATTTCCTCAACCCCAAATTCTTCACAATAGTTAATCATCATCTGTATTCTGCGTGCCTGCTTACTGTGCAATCTGTTTTCACATTCTTCACTCTGAAATACTGCTGGTGTGAACGTTTGCACATCTGATCCTTTACTGTTTCTGCTGTAAGTTAGTCATCAGTGAGGAATTTCCTCAAAAGGAATTTCCTCAGTGATGAAATTCTAAAAATCTCCTATTCACCCCCCTCTAGTCGATATAACGCACTTTCAATTGGTATCAGAGCAAGGTACTCCCTTGTACTGTGTGATTTTGGTTTAACCACCTGGAGTTTTAGTTATGTCGACTGCAGGCATGTTCAAAGTGACTGCAGCATGTCCTACCTACGAAGGGAAGAACTTTTCCTTCTGGAAGAACAAAATGCAAATGCATCTACAAGCTATTGATAATGATCTCTGGTATATTGTGGAAAATGGCGTCCCCATCATTTCTGCCAGTGTCACTGCAGCTGATGTGAAGAAATTCAAGCAACTTGATTCTCAAGCGAAGAACATCATCTGTGGGCATCTGAGCCCTGGTCAGTTTGGAAGAGTAAGTGCTTTGGGCTCTGCAAGACTGATCTGGGAGAGACTGTGCAAGGTAAACGAAGGAGTATCAACGCAGCGTGACTCTCGTGTTGGTATTCTTCGCAATCTCTTCAATCGCTTCAAGAGACATGACAATGAATGCTGCCAAGACACCTTTAATCGCCTCACTGATATATCAAATGAACTGCAAGCACTGGGAGCTCGAGACATCACTGATCACGAAGTTGTGAAGAAACTGCTGAGATCCTTGGATTCTTCATTTGACACTCTAGTTCTGATGATTCAAGAAAGACCAGACTACAAGATGCTAGATCCAGCTGATATCCTTGAAAGGCTAAATACCCATGAATTCCAGCTAGAAGAAAAGAGAGATCTATATGGACAAAGCTATTCCAGACCACGTGCACTCAAGGCTAGAGCAATTTCCTCATCTGAAGAAGAAGACACAGATGACAACAGTTGTGACCCTGAAGAATTTGGACAGGAGCTTGCAATGCTTGTGAGGAAATTCCAGAGATTTACACGACGAGGCCAGTTCGGTAAATCATCAAGAAGAGACATGAGGAAATCAGAATCTGCATCTGAGGACTACAAGAAACGGACATGTCACAAGTGCAAGAAATCAGGTCATTACATTGCTGATTGTCCCCGCTGGGGAAAGGAATCAAAGAAGAAGAAATACAAGGATGACAGTTCTGATGACTCGAAGAAGAAGAAGAAATCTTCAAAATCCTCATCTTCAAAGTCCTCATCACACAAGAAGACTAGCTTCAGAAAGGCTCAGGCACTTATTGGCAAGGAAATGGACTCCGAGGCAGAATCAGAGCAATGTGATGAAGAAGAAGGCTCTGGAGAAGACTCAGAATCCGGACAGGCTAGTCTTGCACTAGCAACCACTTTCGTCAGCAAGTCAATCTTCAATCTTGAAGAAAATGATTGCACCATCCATATTGATGACTATGCTGATGACATTGCTCCAACCTATTTCTTCATGGCAAAAGGTTCAAAGGTATCAAATAATGCCTCCTCCTCTGATTCAAGTGACTATGAACATAATGATTATAAGAAACCCAGTTACAGTAAACTTGCTATCATTGCCACTAAACAACAAACTGCTCTGGAAAAGCTTCAAAAACTGCTAGACAAAAGTGATGATCTGTTGAATGATGAAATGAATCTTAATCAAATCCTCGCTGATGACATGAAAAATCTTCAGTCTAGATTTGATAATCTTCAGGAAAAAGTTATGATACACTCCTCACTGATCATGAGAAGCTTTTCTACGAATTTCTTCAAAGGAAGCTTGATCTTGAGAAGCTGAGGATGTCTCATGATGATCTTCGTATGGAAAATGATTCATTACTAGCTCAACAGATCAGTGCTAGTCAAGTTGAATTTATTCCTCCATGTCTTAAATGCATTGAACGTGAAACTGCTAATTCTTCACCAGAATCATCAAATGCTACAAATTCTTCAACTGCACCTGTAGTGTCTATTTCCTCACTCGAGGAAAACACAAATGTTATTGATGAAAATGCAGGGTTGAAGGAATTGTACGTGACAGGCATGTACAAAAGCCTCAAAGGACACCAAACCCTTTGTGATGTGCTCAAAAAGCAGATCTTGAACAGGAACCCGAGGAAAGAAGGAATTGCCTTTGAGAGGAAATTAAATGCTGATGGATCTTATTGGAAACCTGAGCAGTATCCCAAAACCTCATGGGTTGCTACTACTGGGCCTCCTTTTGATCCATCTAATCTAACTGGCTTCTCATGTGAATTATCCTATTCCTCGGATGAGTCATTTGATTCCAACTATAAACTGTTCAAAAATTAATCTGGTGAAGTATTTGCTCGATATGTTGGAACTAACTGCAGGAATGGTCCTCCTCTGAGGAAAATCTGGGTTCCCAAAGGTTGTCTTGAAAATCTTCAGGTGAATGTCCTCATGACACCACCTCTGAAGAATCTGAACCCCAGATCAAATTCCTCAGGAGGACCAAAGTCTTCAAGAGGATCAAAATCCTCAACTGGTCAAAACTATGCTCGTACCCGTGCTAATGCATCTAACATGCAGGGAAACTACAAGGAATGTGAATATGAGCGTTACTCCTCAAATCATTATGTTCATAAATCCTCAAACCAGTTCTCTGCATATTCATATGAGTACTTTAACCCCCCTACTGTTAAGAGAAGTGTATTAGCTTCAATGCCACCTTTCTCATATGGTGCTCGCAGGATGATGAACGCTTTGCCACCCCTTCAGATGTGGGTGGTGAAGAAATCAAACTAATCACTTCTACAGGTCAGGTCTCCAGATGAAAATCATCATCTGAAGAATTTGCTGGAGACGTGAGGAAATGCTTGATAGGACGCAAGCTAATGATTGATGAAATAGAAATATTTCACACGTCCTTACATTTCTGTTATGATGAAATTACTGAACTGATGAAATTAATATCATATTCTTCAAATCTGAAGCATATGAGATGGTAAGCTATACTAATTCATCTGCAGGATGACAAACCCAAAAATACTGAGTGGGTTCTCGATAGTGGCTGCACACATCACATGACTGGTGATAAAAGCCTACTGATGAATATGCCACTAACTCCATCACCTCTGAAGCAAATCACATATGCTGACAAAGGTAAAAGCAAGGTATTGGGACTTGGCAAAGTAGCTATTTCCAAGGATAGGCATATGGACAAAGTGATGCTTGTTGAATCCCTTGGTTTCAACCTCATGTCAGTCTCGATGCTTTGTGATCTTGATATGATTGTTATCTTTGGTAGATATAGATGTGTAGTCATCATGGAATCTGACAGATCCAAAGTCTTCGAAGGTGTAAGAAGAGGGGATTTGTACATTGTTGATTTCTCTACAGGTCCTCAACCAGCCACTTGCTTACTAGCAAAAACCTCAAAAGGATGGTTGTGGCACCGAAGACTAGGTCATGCAGGCATGAGGAATCTGCACACGCTTGCAAAGAAGAAGCATGTCATCGGCATCGAATCAGTCAAATTCCTCAAGGATCATCTCTGCGGTGCTTGTGAATCTGAGAAAATGACCAGATCCAAGCATCCCTCCAAAACCATCATGACTACTACACGTCCATTCGAATTGCTTCATATGGATTTATTTGGACCTACTCACTATGCCACACTAACCAATGCAGCATCTTTATATGGCTTCGTCATAGTTGATGATTATTCCAGATATACTTGGGTGCATATCATAGTGTATAAAACTGAAGTGCAGGAAATCTTCAAACGATTTTCTTCAAGGGCCTCGACGAACTTTGGCATCAAGATCAAACACATCAGGAGTGATAATGGAACCGAGTTCAAAAACACTGGTCTTGATGATTATCTTGATGAACTTGGTATTACTCACGAATTGTCTGCTCCTTATACTCCTCAGCAGAATGGTGTCGTCGAAAGGAAGAACAAGACTCTGGTTGAAATGGCAAGAACTATGCTTGAAGAATATCAGACTCCTCGTCGCTTCTGGCCTGAAGCAATCAACACTGCATGCCATATCATCAACAGGGTATATCTTCACAAATTCCTCAAGAAAACCTCATATGAACTCCTCACTGACAAGAAACCCAATGTAAGTTATTTCAAAGTCTTCGGTGCAAAATGTTGGATTAGAGATCCTCACCATAGCTCAAAATTTGCACCTAAGGCACATGAAGGTTTTATGCTCGGTTATGGAAAGGACTCGCACACCTACAAAGTCTTCAACAACTATCACAACAAAGTTGTTGAGACTGTAGATGTGCGGTTCGATGAAACTAATGGCTCGCAAAGAGAGCAATTGCCTTCTGATCCAGATAAGTTGTCTCCTGAGGAAGCGATAAAGCTTAAGCCTACTGAAGACATTGTCCCCACTGAGGAAATTGGTGAAGAAACGATCCCCATCGCTGATAAAAACCAAGAAGATGCTCCTAAGGAAATTGCAACAGCACCACTTCCTCAGCCCAGACAAAATCCTCAACCAGCACATCCGAGGATTGCAAACGAAGTAGAACTTGACAAAATCCTCAACGACATCAACGCGCCAGGTCCTCTCACTCGCTCAAAAGCTTCACACTTAGTTAACTTTTGTGGGCATTTTTCCTTTGTATCCATCACAGAACCCTCAAAAGTAGCTGAGGCTTTTCTGGAACCGGAGTGGACCCAAGCCATGCAAGACGAACTTCTTCAATTCAAGCTGAATGATGTATGGGAGCTCGTCAAACGACCAGATCCTCGCAAGCACAACATCATCGGCAGCAAGTGGATTTTCCAAAACAAGCAAGATGAGGACGGTCAAGTGGTGAGGAACAAGGCACGACTTGTAGCCCAAGGCTACACCCAGGTTGAAGGAATAGATTTCGATGAAACTTTTGCACCTGTTGCTAGACTTGAAGCTATTCGAATACTATTTGCTTATGTTAATCATCATAACATCACCTTATATCAAATGGATGTGAAAAGTGCATTCCTCAATGGTAAGCTGGAGGAAGAAGTATATGTTGCTCAGCCCCCAGGTTTTGAGGATCCAAAGAATACAGACAAAGTCTTCAGACTCAAAAAGGCTCTGTATGGCCTCAAGCAAGCCCCTCGGGCATGGTATGATACATTGAAGGAATTCCTCATGAAGAAAGGCTTCAAACCTGGTTCACTCGATCCAACTCTTTTCACAAAATCCTATGATAATGAGCTGTTTGTATGTCAAATATATGTTGATGATATCATATTTGGCTGTACTGACAAAAGATACAGTGATGAATTTGCCTACATGATGAGTGAAGAATATGAGATGTCCATGATGGGGGAGCTGAAATTCTTCTTAGGTCTTCAAATTCGTCAACAAAGCAATGGAATCTTCATATCACAGGAGAAATACCTCAAGGATGTTCTGAGGAAATTCGACATGCACGAATGCAAAGGTGCCAAGACTCCAATGCCTACCAACGGCCACCTCGGCACTGATGAAAATGGTAAAGATTTCGATCAGCAGGTATACCGTTCTATGATTGGCTCCTTATTGTATCTATGTGCATCTAGGCCAGATATAATGCTTAGTGTTTGCATGTGTGCACGTTTTCAAGCAAAACCGAAGGAACCACACCATAAGGGTGTGAAACATATTCTTCGATACTTAGCTCACACACCAACACTAGGATTATGGTATCCCAAGGGCTCCAATCTTCATCTGGTAGGGTATTCTGATTCAGACTATGCTGGTGACCGTGTGGATCGCAAGTCAACTTCTGGCACATGCCATTTCCTCGGAAGATCACTAGTTTGCTGGTCCTCAAAGAAGCAGAACTGTGTATCACTCTCCACTACCGATTGCTATGGATGAAGCAAACCCTCAAGGACTACGACATCAACATGAAGAATGTGCCTCTCTACTGTGACAATGAGAGTGCTATCAAGATTGCATACAACCCAGTACAGCACTCGAAGACCAAGCACATCCAGATTCGTCATCATTTTCTTCGGGACCATGTCCTCAAGGGCAATATCCTCATCGACCATGTGAAGACTGATGATCAACTCGCAGATATCTTCACTAAGCTCTTGGATGAGAAAAGGTTTTGCAAGTTGCGGTGTGAGATAAATATCTTAGAGTCTTCAAATGTTTTGTAAAAACATGCACACATCCTAACACTTATGCAAAGTTGATGACTTAGATGTGCAACACATGATGAAACGATTTTCTTCAACTCATGAAGAAAGTCACTCTGAATGTGAAGAAATTAACGAAGAAATTGATTCTCAGGGCCCTACGACAATTGTATGCGGCGTCTGTAATCAACATTCTTATATGGTGGGTAACGCCACCGCCCAATGTGAAATTCCTCAAGTTGATTTTCTTCAAATGATCAATTTCCTCGCAATGCATTTTTCTTCAAAACAGTTGTTCTTCATTGTGATGATCTATTACAAAATCTTCAAAAACACTTGATGACTTTCATTTGCCTAGGTAGACTCTGATTTCTAGTCCTCAACAGCATTCACTTATTGCTATTTCTTCAAGTTGATGTTTCTGCTAAGTGAATGTGATCGAACCCTACTTTCCCTCTATGCTATACTTATCCAGTCTATTCAATTCTTCATATGCGTTCTACTTGAAACTTTGTTCAAAATCCTCACTCCATCCTTGTCAGCTGATGATTTTGTAACTAAAATCCTCAAATCTTCAAAAATTGTTTTCTTTAAAGGAACAGTAACTGAACCCCCACTTCCCACGATCGGATAACCACGATCTCCACTATCTCCACCGCATCGTACGGGAGCTACACGTGTCCTGCGGAGACGTAGAGGCAGGGGCTATCTGGTCCGAAACTTTCGCGACAAACAGTAACTTCTGAGCTATAAATATGTCCTTATCCCCCTCGGTATCCTCTTCTTCGCCTCATCGCTCTCCTGCCACAGCACACTCCACCAAACCCTAGCGCCACCGCTGGTAGTCTTGTCGCCGGTGAGGAAGAGCTTCACTGCCTCGACCTTTTCGTCGCCAGGATCACGCCGGAGTCGGACCATCTACGTTCGTCGCCGCCGTAGACGTCCTCTGCCGCCAAGTTAGGGTGCATTGGACACTCGACCGAAGAGCCTCTCCAACACTACTTTCTGTGTTCTTCGTTCGCACCTTCCAGGGTAAATATACCCCATTTTTACAGCAGATTAGATCTGAAATTTTACCTCTTCTATGTGAAATCTGTTTTTCCTCAAGATACGATGCGCACATGATTCCTCAAACACTACCTATCATCGCAATCATTGATGAACTAGCTAAGCATCTAAGATTCTCACGAGATTCCTCAATTGTGCGAATTTTCGGATCTGTACAACTCTGGAACCTAAGAACAGTATGCTTAGGCAAATTCCTCAACCACTGGTTATATTCCTCAAACTGTCAAACCTTTTCATTTTCTTCCAATCCGAGAAAGCATATGACCTCTCCAAATTCCTCGCAACTATACTCTGTTCACAGGTACACACGTGTCAGCTGATGAATCTCTCGGTTCTCATCACATTAACTCATTTGCAGCGTTTCTGGAAGAAACTCTTCAAGGCTCATCAGAATCCTCAAGAGTTCAAAATCATCAGCAAAGTCCTCAACTGAAGAAAATGGAGGAAGAGAGAAAACAGAAGGGAGGAAAGAAACTGGAGCAGAACACAGTTGTTGATATCCCTGAGGACATATACTTGGACTATTGTACGCCTGATGAAGAACATGAGACAATGGCCAAGAGAAGATAAGGCTGCAGAAGATTGAACGCAGATGGGCGAAGGAATGGAAGGAGTACAGGTTTGTGACTCCAAAATATGCGAAGAAATTCGCTTTGAAGCCTCCTGGCAGAAGGGCCCCACTTGAGGATCATCAAGTAGCACGTCCCTCAAGTCTTATGACAATTGATGACTACCCAGATGAGAAAGAAAAACATCTGGCCAAGCTCAAGAAGCAAGCAGAAGCTGCAGTGAGGAAATTTAATGAATCCTCAGCTGCTGCCTCCGGTGCTGCTAATTCCTCAGGGGCAGAAACCTCAGGCTCAGAAATTCCTCACACGCAGTCTGTGCCAACAAAGCAAAGGGCTCCAAAGCCTCAAGAGAAGTCTGTTCAGGCTTCTGTCACAAAACTCTCAGCTCCAAAACCCTCAGCTACAAAACCCTCAGTTCCAAAACCTTCAACACCAAACCATCAACGCCAAAACCCTCAGCACCAATCCCCTCTGCACCAAAATCCTCAGCTCCACCTCCAAAGCCTCAAGAAAACCAGTACAAAAGCATGTCGTGAAGCCTACGAGTGCCAGCTCCAGCTCCTCACTCCCAGCTGCAACTAGCTCGGAGACAAAGTCTTCAACACCACTTGTGAAGACTTTGGCAACTACTGAACGTGCACCTCTGCCCAGCCCCAGCAAAATCATCGCAGTCCCGTGTGCATCAGAGGGAAGTGATGAATATGATGATGAAACCCTACAAGCCATCATCAGAAACAAGCAAGAAAGGGTAGCACAAGCATTAGGCAGTGCTATTCCTCTGGCCATGGACCCCAAGGTCCTCCTCGACTACATCAATATATTGTATGAGGACCCAAACACACCCATTGATGATTTGAAACTTCCTCCTGGCATCAGCCACATGGTGGCCACCTTCATAAATGAAGCCAAGTGGAAGGAACAGCAGGCCAGGCAGGCAAAGGTTGCAAAGGCCAAAAAGGAGAAATTCCTCAGGCAGAATCTCCTCAAGCTGACTCCTGATGCATTGGTGTCAACCCAGGCAGAGCTGCAAGTATTGACTGACAAGTATGACAAGCTGTCAGATTGCAAAAGCATCAAGCGCAATTTCATCAAGCTAGCCACTAGTGTTGTTGATGACTACAACAAGAGAAAAGCAACACCAGCACCAACTCCTCAGCCCCTGGTTGAGCAGCCAGCAGATGCATCTCCTGATGAGGAGGAAACTCCTCAAGCTGAGGAAGAACACCAAGAGTGCCGTGTTGATGAACCGGCCATTGAAGTAATCATCACGGAAACTGCAACTGATGAAATTGCAACCACTGATGAGACTGCTCCTGATCCAGCTGCTTCATCAAAGCAGGCTGATGACTCTGTTCCAGCTGGTTCCTCACTACCAGCTGAAGAATCTGAAGAAAGAACACCTTCACCAAAAGCTTCAGGTGAAGAAGATAATTCCGTCTGGATCAGACGCGAAGAAGACAAGGGCTGCTGAAAAGGAAGCAAAGAAGAGAAAAGCCTCCTTAGCAGTAGAAAAGACAGAGGCAAAGCGCCTCAAAGAAACTGAAGAAACTGCTCCTATGGATCCAGTACCTCTAAATGTCGCCCCCTCATATGAGATGGTCGTCATTGATGACCCAGCTACAAGGGCTGATGAGGAAATGAAGGATGTCGCCTCTGAGGAACACACTGATGAGGAAATCCAGATTGATGACAGTCCTCAACCCCTCATTCCTCAGACAGAGACCGCTCAAGCATCAGCTGCAGCAGCTGATGAGACTCCTTCTGCCACAAAGCCAGCTGAAGAAAAACAAGCTGAGGAAAATGTACATTCTGAGCAGACTCCTCAAGATGAGGAACAGGCTGATCCAACTCCTCAAGCTGAGAAAGAAGCAGAAATTCCTCAGCCTGAAGCTCAGCCAAAACAAGCATCATCTCCCCAGCAAGAAGTACCAGCTGATGAAACTCCTCAACTTGAAGAAAAAACTGAAGAAAATGTACCCGCCCAAGACAATGAATTCATTGTGCTCAACCCAGAGACTGCCATGGTTGTCTCCCCCCCCCCATTCCTCAGCAGAATCTTAAGTCAGTTCAGCGCCAGCCATTCTCCAAGCGTCCAAAGTTTTAGAAAGAAGATTTCTTTGAAGAACGCATGTATTTCATCGGAGAGAATCCTTATGACAAGCCTCAAATGAGCCATCTGAAGTTTTGGACAAGGACTTAGATGAACTACTATTCCTCAGTGCTCTGTGGCCGCAACAAGATATTCCTGCACAGGCACATTCCTCATGTTGAGCTTGAATCAATACCCTGCCTGGAACCAGTCCTCAGTGTACTCCGCGATGCAGGTTTGCTCCCTATGTGCTCAGACATATCAGATTGGAATAGTGAGCTTATTCTTCAGTTCTATGCAACTCTGCACATTTCTGGCAATGCTGATGACATCAACACTTGGGTGTTCGACTGGATGTCCCAAAATACTCACTACAAAGCTCCGGCTTCTGAACTCCTCAGAGAACTGCACGTACCAATTCCCTCAGATGGGGCAGTGAAGCTTTATGGTGAGCGTGAGCTGCCAAATGGAACGATGAAAGTCCTCATGAAGCCTTTGGCTGCTGGAAAACTCTCAAGAACCACATTCCTCGTCCATGAGCTCAAGTACACACCTCGGTCTGTCTACAAAATTCTCTGCAGTGTGCTCGCGCCAATCAAAGGCCATGACGATGAAGAAGATGTTGTAGGCCTCATGAAGAATATCCTCTTCAACATCATTCATGGTATTCCTATCAATATCCATGATTTCTTCTTGAGGACTTTGGCTGACAATGCCATGTGCCCCTATGATCACAAGATTTATGCCCCATGGATCATGAGATTCATCACGACAAGGACAGGCATCAACTTTCATGCTGATTGTCAAAACCATGTTGGGTATATGCCTCCTATCCGGGTCAACAAGAAGACTTTTGAACCCATTGAAGGAAAAGGAAAATCTGTGATTGAAGAAGGCAGCATGCCCCTTGATGGCCAGTTCAGAGAGCCAGAAGCATATTCTTCATGGGACGATACTGAGACTCGTCCAGCAAGCCCAGTTCCTCCTCGCGTGCTGAATACCAGAGAGCTCCTCCTCAGTCTTCACCAGAAGGTGGATCACAACCACAAATGGGTCAAACGCCAGTTTGGTGCCATTGTGAAAACCCTCACTGAAACTCAGAACTCTGTGAAGTTTAATCATCACTATTTGCATGAGGTTTTCGATCGCACCTGGGCTACACTTGCACATCTGAAGACCCAGACTGAGCTTGAAGAAATGAACTTTGAGCAGGACTTTGACTGGTCGTGGCCTCCCAAGAGAAAGTTCAGGCCCATTCCAGTGCCAGACCTTGAAGACAGCTCCTTTTCTTCATTCCGCACTGCTGAATCTGATGAGGAACAACTCGACACAGCAACCGGCCCAAGGAAGAAGACTACCCCCAAGAAGCGCCACGGCTCTTCATCAACCGCCAAGAAATGAAGTCTTCACGGGCGTTAGTCCTCAGTTTGTCCCTTTTTGTCACTTGATGACAAAGGGGGAGAAACTCGAGAGTTAGTCTTCAAGCGGGATATTTTTGGGGCTTATGAACTATATTTAAGTTACAAACTCTTGGCTCTTCTGAAGTTTTTATGTAATGAGTTGTAACTTAAGCCCGATGATACTCTGACGCTTTTGAACGTTTTTCTTCGCATGCTTATTCCTCAAAGTTTTAATGCACGCATGCTGGAATTCGTCAGATACCATTTGCCATCATGCATATTCATTTTCTTCATATGATATGTTATATGTATGCATGATTTACAAGACTCAGGGGGAGATCTCCATGATATAAATCATCAATGTGCATCTGCTATAAAAGCAAAATCCTCAAGGTATGCACATCTTTAGGGGGAGTCTCTCTGAATCTTGTTTTCAAATTCCTCAAATGAGTATTTACACTTCATATTTTTGATCCCTGTTGAAGACTTAACCTAATTTTCATCAACCACCAAAAAGGGGGAGATTGTAAGTGCATCTAGTGCCCCTTAGTGATTTTGGTGGTTTGAAGACTTATAGGTTAAGTATCTAATGTGTTTACAAGTGTACACGGGATCTATAAGTCATTGAGGAGTTTGAGATATTTGAAGAATATCGACCCCTAAAAATGTATATCTTCAGTTGAAGAAATAGGTCTGAAGCTCAAGAAATGAATCGCGAGGAATCTGCGATGAAATTGATATTCCTCATGAAGATACTGATATTGAGAAGACCGGTGGTTCCTGAAGAAAACCATTCTGAAGAAATTGAAGCGTGAAGATTTACGTTTTCTGTTTTACTTTCTTCGCATTTGATGAATAGGAACATCGTACTGTTAAAGGGGTCAAAGTAACACTATGGAATGGATTTCCTCATGATGCTCAACCCAAGCCTAATCCTACCAAAAGCCTCAAGTGAGGAATATGAGTGACATGAGGACTCTCACAGTTGAGGGTCCCGACCGTTTCGATAACCACGCCAAGTCACTGGTCTTATCCACTCCAACGGTCATATTATTTGAGGGCATTAGTGTCAAATCATGTCGGGATGCTCCCAGGCTATAAATAGCCACCCCCCACAACCACTAGCTGGTTGGCTGCTTCGTTAGAAACTGACACTTGTCATAAGAGCAACCCAAATTCCTCAGAGCCTTCGAGAGTAATTCATCAGTGAGGAAATACACCACCCACCGAAACCACAAACCAAACCTAGTGATTGAGCATCACTGAAGAAGTTGTTCCTGTGTGGGACTGAAGCCTTTTACCTTTAAGGACTGTGCATCCTCTAGACGATTAGGCGTCATGGTCTAGAGCAATCCAGCAGTCAATTGTGGATCGCCGGGTGACCGAGTTTGTGAGGGTTTGGAAGTCTGCCCTGAAGACTTACCAGGAGTGTTGGGCGAGGACTGTGTGTCCTTAGCTCAAGGAGAATACGGTAGGGACTGTGTGTCCCGGGACTGGGTGTCCTTTGGTTTCAATACCAAGCTGTTCCAAACCAGATGTACAACTGTCACAGCAGTTGGAACTGGGTCATCAACGACTGTCTTCTCTGAGAATCGGGTTCTAATTCCTCAACTCTTTACTTTCTCTGTATTATGTGTTGATGACTTTCACTGTGACTGTTTGAAGAATTTGCTGAAGACTTTCTCTGAATTTCCTCAACCCCAAATTCTTCACAATAGTTAACCATCATCTGTATTAGTGCATTTAGGATTTTTGCTTGACAAGTATCCTCTTAGTTTATTTCCGCATTAGGTTTAAGCCAAATCCGAAGAAGTTTTTAAATATCCTATTCACCCCCCCTCTAGGCGTCATCGAGGTCTTTTCAAAGCTGCATACATATCAGGCATCAAGATCTATAGAGATAGATCAAGACGCCTCATAGGTCTTTCGCAAAGTACATACCTTGACAAGATATTGAAGAAGTTCAATATGGAAAACTCAAAGAAAGGGTTCTTGCCAGTTTTGCAAGGTATGAGATTGAGTAAGACTCAGTCGCCGACCAGGGCAGTAGTACATGTGTGAATAAATAGATCACAATGTGTCCCTAGGAAGCCTCTAGTTGGCTAGCTCGTTAGTCAATAGATGATCATGGTTTCCTGGTCATGGGCATTAGATGTCATTGATAACGGGATCACATCATTGGGAGAATGATGTGATGGACAAGACCCAATCCTAAGCGTAGCACTAGATCGTATTGTTCATATGCTAAAGCTTTTCCAATGTCAAGTATCTTTTCCTTCAACCGTGAGATTGTGCAACTCCCGGATACCGTAGGAGTGCTTTGGGTGTATCAAACATCACAACGTAACTAGGTGACTATAAAGGTGCACTACGGGTACCTCTGAAAGTGTATGTTGGGTTGGTACGAATCGAGATCGGGATTTGTCACTCCGCGTGACGGAGAGGTATCTCTGGGCCCACTCGGTAGAACATCATCATGAGCTCAATGTGACTAAGGAGTTAGTCACACGATGATGTGCTACGGAACGAGTAAAGAGACTTACCGGTAACGAGATTGAACAAGGTATAGGTATACCGACGATCGAATCTCGGGCAAGTTCTATACCGACAGACAAAGGGAATTGTATACGGGATTGATTGAATCCTTGACATCGTGGTTCATCCGATGAGATTATCGTGGAGCAAGTGGGAGCCACCATGGGTATCCAGACCCCGCTGATGGTTATTGGGCGGAGAGGTGTCTCGGTCATGTCTGCCTGTCTCCCGAACCTGTAGGGTCTACACACTTAAGGTTCGATGATGCTAGGGTTATAGGGAATTGTTATACGAGGTTATCGAAAGTTGTTCGGAGTCTCGGATGAGATCCCGGACGTCACGAGGAGCTCCAAAATGATCTGGAGGTAAAGATTGATATATAGGACGGATGGTTTCGGACACCGGAAGTGTTTCGGGCGTCACCGGTAACGTACCGGGACCACCGGGACCACCGGAGGTGGCCCCGGGGGTCCACCGGAAGGGGGCAACGACCCCGGGAGGCTAGATGGGCCAAGTGCGGGAGGGAAGCAGCCCCTAGGTGGGCTGGTGCGCCCCCCCCCCCCCCACTCAGCCCATGGCGCAAGAAGAAGGGAGAGGGGGGAGGGAACCCTAGCGCACGTGGGCCTACCAGAAGGATGCGCCACCCCTCCTCCCCCCTTGGCCGCTACACCTCCCCCCATCTAGGGCTGTCGCCCCTCCCAGGAGAGGGAAACCCTCAAGGGGGCACAGCCCCTCCCTCCCCCTATATATAGTGGGCACTTTTGGGCTTTTGGAGAACCAACCTTCTTCTCCCTCGGCACAGCCCTGCTCTTCTTTCTCCTCCTCTCTGCCGGTGCTTGGTGAAGCCTTGCCGGGAGACCTCGTCTCTCCATCGACACCACGCCGTCGTGCTGCTGGAGATCTTCCCCAACCTCTCCCTCCTCCTTGCTGGATCAAGGTGTGGGAGACGTCACCGGGCTGCACGTGTGTTGAACGCGGAGGTGTCGTAGTTCGGCACTAGATCGGAATCACACCGCGATCTGAATCGCCGCGAGTATTGTTGGGGAACGTCGCATGGGAAACAAAAAATTTCCTACGCGCACGAAGACCTATCATGGTGATGTCCATCTACGAGAGGGGATGAGTGATCTACGTACCCTTGTAGATCGTACAGCAGAAGCGTTAGTGAACGCGGTTGATGTAGTGGAACGTCCTCACGTCCCTCGATCCGCCCCGCGAACAATCCCGCGATCAGTCCCACGATCTAGTACCGAACGGACGACACCTCCGCGTTCAGCACACGTACAACTCGACGATGATCTCGGCCTTCTTGATCCAGCAAGAGAGACGGAGAGGTAGAAGAGTTCTCCGGCAGCATGACGGTGCTCCGAAGGTTGGTGATGACCTTGTCTCAGCAGGGCTCTGCCCGAGCTCCGGAGAAACGCGATCTAGAGGAAAAACCGTGGAGGTATGTGGTCGGGCTGCCGTGGAAAAGTCGTCTCAAATCAGCCCTAAAACCTCCGTATATATAGGTGGGAGGGAGGGGACCTTGCCTTGGGGCTCAAGGAGCCCCAAGGGGGTCGGCCGAGTCCAAGGGGGAAGGCTCCCCCCCAAACCGAGTTGGACTTGGTTTGGTGGGTGGGAGTCCTTCCTTCCCTTCCCACCTCCTCTTTTTTTTCTCTTTGATTTTCTTTCCTAGGCGCATAGAGCCCTTTTGGGCTGCCCCACCAGCCCACTAAGGGCTGGTGCGCCACCCTCATGGCCTATGGGCTTCCCCGGGGTGGGTTTCCCCCCCGCCCCCCCCCCCCCCCCGGTGAACTCCCGGAACCCATTCGTCATTCCCGGTACATTCCCGGTAACTCCAAAAACCTTCCGGTAATCAAATGAGGTCATTCTATATATCAATCTTCGTTTCCGGACCATTCCGGAAACCCTCGTGACGTCCGTGATCTCATCCGGGACTCCGAACAACATTCGGTAACCAACCATATAACTCAAATACGCATAAAACAACGTCGAACCTTAAGTGTGCAGACCCTGTGGGTTCGAGAACTATGTAGACATGACCCGAGAGACTCCTCGGTCAATATCCAATAGCGGGACCTGGATGCCCATATTGGATCCTACATATTCTACGAAGATCTTATCGTTTGAACCTCAGTGCCAAGGATTCATATAATCCCGTATGTCATTCCCTTTGTCCTTCGGTATGTTACTTGCCCGAGATTCGATCGTCAGTATCCGTATACCTATTTCAATCTCGTTTACCGGCAAGTCTCTTTACTCGTTCCGTAATACAAGATCCCGCAACTTACACTAAATTACATTGCTTGCAAGGCTTGTGTGTGATGTTGTATTACCGAGTGGGCCCCGAGATACCTCTCCGTCACACGGAGTGACAAATCCCAGTCTTGATCCATACTAACTCAACTAACACCTTCGGAGATACCTGTAGAGCATCTTTATAGTCACCCAGTTACGTTGCGACGTTTGATACACACAAAGCATTCCTCTGGTGTCAGTGAGTTATATGATCTCATGGTCATAGGAATAAATACTTGACACGCAGAAAACAGTAACAACAAAATGACACGATCAACATGCTACGTCTATTAGTTTGGGTCTAGTCCATCACGTGATTCTCCTAATGACGTGATCCAGTTATCAAGCAACAACACTTTGTTCATAATCAGAATACACTGACTATCTTTGATCAACTGGCTAACCAACTAGAGGCTTGCTAGGGACGGTGTTTTGTCTATGTATCCACACATGTAAATGAGTCTTCATTCAATACAATTATAGCATGGATAATAAACGATTATCTTGATACAGGAATTATAATAATAACTATATTTATTATTGCCTCTAGGGCATAGTTCCAACAGTCTCCCACTTGCACTAGAGTCAATAATCTAGCCCTCACATCATCATGCGAATTACATTATAATAAATCTAACACCCATACAGTTCTGGTGTTGATCATGCTTTGGCCGTGGAAGAGGTTTAGTCAGCGGGTCTGCTACATTCAGATCCGTGTGCACTTTGCATATATTTACGTCCTCTCCCTCGACGTAGTCGTGGATGAGGTTGAAGCGTCGTTTGATGTGTCTGGTCTTCTTGTGAAACCGTGGTTCCTTTGCTAAGGCAATGGCACCCGTGTTGTCACAGAACAAGGTTATTGGATTCAGTGCGCTTGGCACCATTCCAAGATCCATCATGAACTGCTTCATCGAGACACCCTCCTTAGCCGCCTCCGAGGCAGCCATGTATTCCGCTTCACATGTAGAATCTGCTACGACGCTTTGCTTGGAACTGCACCAGCTTACCGCACCCCCATTAAGAATAAATACGTATCCGGTTTGCAACTTAGAGTCGTCCGGATCTGTGTCAAAGCTTGCATCGACGTAACCTTTTACGGCGAGCTCTTCATCACCTCCATACACGAGAAAGATCTCCTTAGTCCTTTTCAGGTACTTCAGGATATTCTTGACCGTTGTTCAGTGATCCACTCCTGGATTACTCTAGAACCTACCCGCCATACTTATGGCCAGGCTAACATCCGGTCTAGTGCACAGCATTGCATACATGATAGAACCTATGGCTGAAGCATAGGGGACGGAGCGCATATGCTCTCTATCTTCATCAGTTGCTAGGCACTGAGTCTTACTCAATTTCGTACCTGGTAAAACTGGCAAGAACCCTTTCTTGGACTGTTCCATTTTGAACCTCTTCAAAACTTTATCAAGGTATGTGCTTTGTGAAAGTCCTATCAGGCGTTTTGATCTATCCCTATAGATCTTAATGCCTAGAATGTAAGCAGCTTCTCCTAGGTCCTTCATAGAGAAACTTTTATTCAAGTAATCCTTTATGCTCTCCAAAAACTCCACGTTGTTTCCAATCAGCAATATGTCATCCACATATAATATTAGAAACGCCACAGAGCTCCCACTCACTTTTTTGTAAATACAAGATTCTCCAACCACTTGTATAAACCCAAATGCTTTGATCACCTCATCAAAACGTTTGTTCCAACTCCGAGATGCTTGCACTAGTCCATAAATGGATCGCTGGAGCTTGCACACCTTGTCAGCATTCTTAGGATCGACAAAACCTTCGGGTTGTATCATATACAACTCTTCCTTAAGGAAACCGTTAAGGAACGCCGTTTTGACATCCATCTGCCAGATTTCATAATCGAAAAATGCAGCTATTGCTAACATGATTCTGACGGACTTAAGCATCGCTACGGGTGAGAATGTCTCATCGTAGTCAACTCCTTGAACTTGTGAAAAAACCCTTTGCCACAAGTCGAGCTTTATAAACGGTCACATTGCCGTCAGCGTCCGTCTTCCTCTTAAAGATCCATTTGTTCTGAATAGCCTTGCGGCCCTCAGGTAGTACCTCCAAAGTCCACACTTTGTTCTCATACATGGATCCCATCTCGGACTTCATGGCTTCTAGCCATTTGTTGGAATCTGGGCCCACCATTGCTTCTTCATAATTTGCAGGTTCATTGTTGTCTAACAACATGATTGATAAGACGGGATTACCGTACCACTCTGGAGCAGCACGTGGTCTCGTCGACCTGCGTGGTTCGACAGAAACTTGAACCGGAGTTTCATGATCATCATCATTAACTTCCTCCTCAACCGGCGTCGCAACAACAGAGGTTTCCCCTTGCCCTGCGCCACCATCCAGAGGGATGAGAGGTTCCACAACCTCGTCAAGTTCTATCTTCCTCCCACTCAATTCTCTCGAGAGAAACTCCTTCTCGAGAAAAGCTCCGTTTTTAGCAACAAACACTTTGCCCTCGGATTTGAGATAGAAGGTGTACCCAACCGTCTCTTTTGGGTAAACTATGAAGACGCACCTTTCCGCTTTGGGTTCCAGCTTTTCAGGCTGAAGCTTTTTGACATAAGCATCACATCCCCAAACTTTAAGAAACGACAACTTTGGCCTTTTGCCATACCACAGTTCGTATGGTGTCGTCTCAACAGATTTTGATGGTGCCCTATTTAAAGTGAATGCAGCTGTTTCTAATGCATAACCCCAAAACGATAACGGCAAATCGGTAAGAGACATCATAGATCGCACCATCTCTAATAAAGTACGATTACGACGTTCAGACACACCATTACGCTGTGGTGTTCCAGGCGGTGTTAACTGTGAAACAGTTCCATATTGTCTTAAGTGAGCACCAAACTCGAAACTCAGATATTCACCCCCACGATCAGACCATAGGAACTTGATCTTCTAGTTACGATGATTTTCAACTTCACTCTGAAATTGCTTGAACTTTTCAAATGTTTCAGACTTGTGCTTCATCAAGTAGACATAACCATATCTACTCAAATCGTCAGTGAAGGTGAGAAAATAACGATATCCGCCGCGTGCCTCCACGCTCATCGGACCACACACATCGGTATGTATGATTTCCAACAAGTCACTTGCATGCTCCATTGTTCCGGAGAACGGAGTCTTAGTCATCTTGCCCATGAGGCATGGTTCGCACGTGTCAAGTGAATCAAAGTCAAGTGACTCCAAAAGTCCATCAGCATGGAGTTTCTTCATGCGCTTTACACCAATATGACCTAATCGGCAGTGCCACAAAAATATGGCGCTATCATTGTTAACTCTAACTCTTTTGGTCTCAATGTTATGTATATGCGCATCGCTATCAAGATTCAATATGAACAATCCTCTCACATTAGGTGCATGACCATAAAAGATGTTACTCATAGAAATAGAACAACCATTATTCTCTGACTTAAAAGAGTAACCGTCTCGCAATAAACAAGATCCAGATATAATGTTCATGCTCAACGCAGGCACTAAATAACAATGATTTAAGTTCATCACTAATCCTGATGGTAACTGAAGTGAAACTGTGCCGACGGCGATTGCATCAACCTTGGAACCATTTCCTACGCGCATCGTCACTCCATCTTTCGCCAGCCTTCGTCTATTCCGCAGTTCCTGTTTCGAGTTGCAAATATGAGCAACAGAACCGGTATCGAATACCCAGGCACTACTACGAGAGCCGGTTAAGTACACATCAATAACATGTATATCAAATATACCTGATTTTTCTTTGGCCGCCTTCTTATCTGCCAGATACTTGGGGCAATTGCGCTTCCAGTGATCCTTACCCTTGCAATAGTAACACTCCGTTTCAGGCTTAGGTCCAGCTTTGGGTTTCTTCGTCGGATTGGCAACAGGCTTGCCGCTCTTCTTCGAATTACCCTTCTTGCCTTTGTCGTTTCTCTTGAAACTAGTGGTCTTATTCACCATCAACACTTGATGTTCTTTACGGAGTTCAGACTCTACGACTTTCAGCATCGCAAACAACTCGCCGGGAGACTTGTTCATCCCTTGCATGTTGTAGTTCAACACAAAGCCTTTATAGCTTGGCGGCAGTGATTGAAGGATTCTGTCAGTGATAGCCTCTTGCGGGAGTTCAATACCCAGCTCAGCTAGACGGTTTGAGTACCCAGACATTTTGAGCACATGTTCACTGACAGACGAGTTCTCCTCCATCTTGCAAGCATAGAATTTATCGGAGGTCTCATACCTCTCGATCCGGGCGTTCTTCTGAAAGATAAACTTCAACTCCTGGAACATCTCAAATGCTCCATGACGCTCAAAGCGACGTTGAAGTCCCGGTTCTAAGCCATACAAGACTGCACATTGAACTATTGAGTGGTCCTCCTTACGTGCTAACCAAGTGTTCTTAACATCCTGATCAGCCGTAGCGGGTGGTTCATCTCCTAGCGTGGCATTAAGGACATAATCCTTCTTCCCAGCTTGTAAGATTAGCTTAAGATTACGAGCCCAGTCTACAAAGTTGCTTCCATCATCTTCAACTTAGCTTTCTCTAGGAACGTATTAAAATTCAGGATGACTGTCGCGTGAGCCATGATCTACAACACAAATATATTCAAAGTGGACTTAGACTATGTTCAAGATCATTAGAGTTTAACTTAATCAAATCATTTGCTAAACTCCCACTCAAAAAGTACATCTCTCTAGTCATTTGAGTGGTTCATGATCCACTTACACTAGCTCAAGTCCGATCATCACGTGAGTGTCTCGAAACGACGAACTGTAGCAACGGTGCACAGTCGGGAGAACACAATTTCGTCTTCAAATTTTAGTGAGAGATCACCTCATAATGCTACCGTCGTTCTAAGCAAAATAAGGTGCATAAAAGGATTAACATCACATGCAATTCATAAGTGACATGATATGGCCATCTTCACGTGCTTCTTGATCTCCATCACCAAAGCACCGGCACGATCTTCTTGTCACCGGCGCCACACCATGATCTCCATCAACGTGTTGCCATCGGGGTTGTCGTGCTACTCATGCTATTACTACTAAAACTACATCCTAGCAAAATAGTAAACGCATCTGCAAGCACAAACATTAGTATAAAGACAACCCTATGGCTCCTGCCGGTTGCCGTACCATCGACGTGCAAGTCGATATTTTCTATTACAACATGATCATCTCATACATCCAATATATCACATCACATCGTTGGCCATATCACATCACAAGCATACCCTGCAAAAACAAGTTAGACGTCCTCTAATTTTGTTGTTGCATGTTTTACGTGGTGACCATGGGTATCTAGTAGGATCGCATCTTACTTACGCAAACACCACAACGGAGATATATGAGTTGCTATTTAACCTCATCCAAGGACCTCCTCGGTCAAATCCGATTCAACTAAAGTTGGAGAAACCGACACTTGCCAGTCATCTTTGAGCAACGGGGTTACTCGTAGCGATGAAACCAGTCTCTCGTAAGCGTACGAGTAATGTCGGTCCAAGCCGCTTCAATCCAACAATACCGCGGAATCAAGAAAAGACTAAGGAGGGCAGCAAAACGCACATCACCGCCCACAAAAACTTTTGTGTTCTACTCGAGAAGACATCTACGCATGAACCTTGCTCATGATGCCACTGTTGGGGAACGTCGCATGGGAAAAAAAAATTCCTACGCGCACGAAGACCTATCATGGTGATGTCCATCTACGAGAGGGGATGAGTGATCTACGTACCCTTGTAGATCATACAACAGAAGTGTTAGTGAACGCGGTTGATGTAGTGGAACGTCCTCACGTCCCTCGATCCGCCCCGCGAACAATCCCGCGATCAGTCCCACGATCTAGTACCGAACGGACGACACCTCCGCGTTCAGCACACGTACAGCTCGACGATGATCTCGGCCTTCTTGATCCAGCAAGAGAGACGGAGAGGTAGAAGAGTTCTCTGGCAGCGTGACGGCGCTCCGAAGGTTGGTGATGACCTTGTCTCAGCAGGGCTCCGCCCGAGCTCCGCAGAAACGCGATCTAGAGGAAAAACCGTGGAGGTATGTGGTCGGGCTGCCGTGGAAAAGTCGTCTCAAATCAGCCCTAAAACCTCCGTATATATAGGTGGGAGGGAGGGGACCTTGCCTTGGGGCTCAAGGAGCCCCAAGGGGGTCGGCCGAGTCCAAGGGGGAAGGCTCCCCCCCCAAACCGAGTTGGACTTGGTTTGGTGGGTGGGAGTCCTTCCTTCCCTTCCCACCTCCTCTTTTTTTCTTTTCTCTTTGATTTTCTTTCCTAGGCGCATAGAGCCCTTTTGGGCTGCCCCACCAGCCCACTAAGGGCTGGTGCGCCACCCTCATGGCCTATGGGCTTCCCCGGGGTGGGTTGCCCCCCCCCCCGGTGAACTCCCGGAACCCATTCGTCATTCCCGGTACATTCCCGGTAACTCCGAAAACCTTCCGGTAATCAAATGAGGTCATCCTATATATCAATCTTCGTTTCCGGACCATTCCGGAAACCCTCGTGACGTCCGTGATCTCATACGGGACTCCAAACAACATTCGGCAACCAACCATATAACTCAAATACGCATAAAACAACGTCGAACCTTAAGTGTGCAGACCCTGCGGGTTCGAGAACTATGTAGACATGACCTGAGAGACTCCTCGGTCAATATCCAATAGCGGGACCTGGATGCCCATATTGGATCCTACATATTCTACGAAGATCTTATCGTTTGAACCTCAGTGCCAAGGATTCATATAATTCCGTATGTCATTCCCTTTGTCCTTCGGTATGTTACTTGCCCGAGATTCGATCGTCAGTATCCGTATACCTATTTCAATCTCGTTTATCGGCAAGTCTCTTTACTCGTTCCGTAATACAAGATCCCGCAACTTACACTAAGTTACATTGCTTGCAAGGCTTGTGTGTGATGTTGTATTACCGAGTGGGCCCCGAGATACCTCTCCGTCACACGGAGTGACAAATCCCAGTCTTGATCCATACTAACTCAACTAACACCTTCGGAGATACCTGTAGAGCATCTTTATAGTCACCCAGTTACGTTGCGACGTTTGATACACACAAAGCATTCCTCCGGTGTCAGTGAGTTATATGATCTCATGGTCATAGGAATAAATACTTGACACGCAGAAAACAGTAGCAACAAAATGACACGATCAACATGCTACGTCTATTAGTTTGGGTCTAGTCCATCACGTGATTCTCCTAATGACGTGATCCAGTTATCAAGCAACAACACTTTGTTCATAATCAGAAGACACTGACTATCTTTGATCAACTGGCTAGCCAACTAGAGGCTTTCTAGGGACGGTGTTTTGTCTATGTATCCACACATGTAAATGAGTCTTCATTCAATACAATTATAGCATGGATAATAAACGATTATCTTGATACAGGAATTATAATAATAACTATATTTATTATTGCCTCTAGGGCATAATTCCAACAAGTATGACTCCATCAACCGCGTTCTAGTAACGCTTCCGCTTAGCGATCTTCAAAGGTATGAAGATGCACACACCCCTCTCTCGTTGCTGGTCTCTCCATAGGAAGATCTGAATATGCGTAGGATTTTTTTTGAATTTATGCTATGTTACCCAACAAAGACAAGTAGACCGTTTATTCATCAGCATCTACTTACTAATCATCTACCTTGAGATATCTATCCAGAACATCTCTTCGGTATTAAGTTGCGAGCCCCACCCAAAGTGTCAACTCAAAGCAACGGACAACTGCATTAACGAACTATGCGTAAGGTAAAGAATCCTTGCAACCGTGGTCACAAGCATCATTGTTTTCTTCGTGATGGCAACAAGCACATCCCCTAGTCTCATGTTTCAGTCACTCAAGCTAGACATCGAGGGGCCCGAACCCACAATCATGCATAATACTCCCTCTTGGAGTTACGATCTACTACTTGGCCAAAGCAATAAAAAGCAACGGAGAACATGCATGAACCACTAAGGAATATAATATAAAAGGATAATCAAATATATAACTCATAACAATCTGAACATAATCTCATAATCCATCGGATCCCAACAAACCGAGCATAGAAATAGCAAGAGAATTACATAGATGCCTTGATCATGTAGGGCAGCTCACAAGGACTAACCATTGAAGCACAAGATTGGAGAGAATACATCACATAGCTACTGGTCATGGACTCATGGTCCAAGGGAAACTACTCATGGCACATCCGGGAAGCGTCCATGGTGGTGGAGAAGCTCCCGGAGGTCAATCCTCCCACCGGTAGGGTGCCGAGAAGAGGTATCCCGACGCTCCCGATCTCGGAAGCGCTACGGCGGCGGAACGATGGAGAAATTCGCGATTCCAGAAAGTCTGCGAGGGTTTCCTCTCGGGACTCTAAATATAGGCCAAAGGAGGGCACCGGAGGAGGTGGGACCCACCCAGGAGACCTCCTGGCGCGACCTAGGGCCTGACCGCGCCAGCACGTTGCCTGGGAGGCCCCTAGCCCCCCTCTGCCCCCTTCGGTGATTCGGAAGCTTCTGTTTCGCTGATTTTATATATATTTTTCCTTGATTTTTTCGGGCTTCGGAAAATTGGGTAAAAGCCCCTGCAAAATAGACATCATCAGATAGAAACTGGCATTGGATGCACTGAGTTAGTAGGTTAGTCCAAATATGTGTAAAATGATATAAAAGTGTAGCAAAACATATAACAATGTCACCCAAAAGATCATGGAACAAGAATAAATTATAGATACGTTGTGGACGTATCAGGGAGCCAGCCCCCCATGCTGAATTTAGCGTTGGTTCGTCCCCAAGCGGCGTTATTTCAGGCCCTTGGGGGTGGGGGCGACTAGAGATGCTCTAAGTAGCCGATCATCCACAACCCCAAACAAAATTGGAAGTGATCTTTTCCAAGGACAACATATAAATCCGACTAATGACAATATATACCAATAAAAATTGGAATATTTCCTCCTTTTATGGATATAGGTCATTTCAACTAACCAAAAAGACCAACTCTTAGCATAAACACCAACTAGTATATGCGTCTCTAAGGGCCTAATCAAACTCGTTAGCTAGTTTCTTAAACATAATGAGAATGCTGCGAGACGAAGGAAGATCATGTACACATATACAACCACCATACAAGGGGAGGGAGTGGGTAATCAAGGAAGTGCAATGTATTAGTACATAAAAAAAAGTTGTCGTATTGGTTTTTGCCCCCAATACAAAAAATGTGGTCTATTGCACTTCCGATTATGTTTTGCATCATTAATTTTAATTTAAAATTCAATAAAAAGAACACCAGGGTTACTGTTTGGGATATCCATGGAGAGGATTGTAGTTTGAGGATCACAAACACTTAGTGTTAATGCAAGCTTCACTGGTCCAGAAAAAAAAAGATTAACTTAATTACCTATATAGATGTACAATGTGGCAATGCGGGTTTGAAGGATTAAATATGTCGATTTGTAGGGAGATCAATAAGAACCATCTTTTGTAATTTTCTTAGGTGATTTTAGGGCTTAAGAAATTTCGGGGTCTCTAAAAATGCAACTAAGTACAATCAACCTTTATGATAGAAGTAACTCGTCAACAAGATAAACAAGTAAGCAAGCTAGTTAACAACTAACAAATAATAAGAACTAGAATAGAAATAACCAAAGGGGCATGAAGATGATGAATTTCCCGAAGTTTACATCTTAAAGGGATGTTATATATCATTATTGGATAGGAGTGGGGGAACACCATGAGATATCCTCAACGACACAAAAATCTTGCCTTCTTCCTTGAGACTCAACCAACAAAGTCTGAGCTCAACCACTAAGAATAGGCCCTTGAAGACGAACTTCACCTTCACAAACTTGAGGGCACACCATAACTTGGAAACTCTCGGTGAAGCAGTGACACAAGCCGCCTAGGAATTTTCAATCTCCAAGTGTAACAAGACTGAAGGAGTCTCCGAGAAATTGGTCAAATTATCATCTCAAAAGAGGGGAAATTTTGTACCTTCACATAGCTTAACTTCATTCTCAAAGCTCTCTTCACTCCAATGAAAGTTTTGCGTACCAACACGCCCCCCCCCACCCTTCAAACATCTCTTCTATATCAAGAATCACTCAAATGAAGTTTCCTAGGGGAATCACTTGGGGGGCTCAAATATGAAAATGAGCTCAAAGAGGTGCTCTTCTCCACGACGATATTTGTACATTTGGACAATTCACACCATAAGCCTTCGGCCATCCAAAGTCCCTTGTTTCTGAACATTCAGTCGTGCAATACGATTCAAAACCTTAGGAAGAAGTATACACCTAGATGGTCTGTTTATCCTATGATAATTTGTCCTGGATCTCAGAAGGTCTCAATGTAGCAATTGGCCTTTGGTTCAAGCACAATCAAGAACCTAAATAATCGGGGCATTATTCTAACCAAGTGGATCCAGATAGGAGGACAAATGTAAAACGGACATTACAAACCTAGGGCTCATCATTAGTGCTCATGTGGCGGTGTTTCACATGTCATGTCTTTCGAAAAAATGTTTTTATTAAAGACACTGCTTCAGATTCTGCTCACACATGCTTTTAGGATGAAAACTCAAGATTTGACCTGCAGTGGTTGGATCCTACGACGGCAGCCTTTTAGCGTCGTTGCCTTCTTAAAGACGTTTTGACTTAAACTTTTCGTAGCTCGTGTGTTGTCAAGGAGGGTAAATGGTCTTTTGCAAGGCGTAGGTGTCGGCAATGTCTCAGTTAGGTCTTGATTTTTTGGAGTCACATTTGTCCCTTGATTTTTTATTTTTGAGATTCAAGTAGCCCGACAATTCAATTTTCTTGATACTATCCCTTTTATAAAAAAAAACTATTCGATTTTCTTGAGATTCAAGTAGCCCAACAAAGGGCTCGGAGTAGCATCAATCAGATTTTTCAATCAGCCGAACTGCAGAAGCCCGAAGCAAAACTCCACCCTCTTCACTCCACGACCTCGCCGCCTCTCTTCCCCCTCTCCCCGATCTCCGTCTCCCTCCTCCCGCCGCTGCCGCCATGGACGGCGTCGTAAGCCAGGTAGCCAATCTCCGACCTATCGCACCGTATCCGCTTCCCCGGCTCCATTTCTCTGACATGCCGTGCCCCAACCACCGCAGATCTTGGAGAAGCAGGTCCTGTCGGTCGCCAAGGCGGTCGAGGACAAGCTAGACGAGGAGATCGCCGCGCTCGAGCGGCTCGACCCGGACGACATCGAGGCGCTCCGCGAGCGCCGGATGCTGCAGATGCGCCGCGCGGCCGAGCGCCGGGCCAAGTGGCGCGCCCTGGGCCACGGCGAGTACACCGAGGTCCCCGAGAAAGAGTTCTTCTCCGCCGCCAAGGCCAGCGAGCGCATGGTCTGCCACTTCTACCGCGACAACTGGCCGTGCAAGGTGCGCTCCTTTCTTTGCTTCCTTCTTTTCATCCCATCCCATTCCATTCCTTCAACAACAACAAAAAGAAGCTCAGATTCGATTGTTTAGATGTGGATCGGATCTCGTGGTGAATCGTCTTCGATTGGCAATGCTGTTCCGATAACGTCGTGCTGTGCTTTTCCTAGATCGGGATATCTTGAGCGGGGTTAATACTTTACTTTAGTGTAGACCTGGTTCTTTACCGAACCTCTGTAATTGCTGTGCCATATGCAATGCGAATGTCGGCTCCTCCATTTGTACTGCGCAAGCCATGCCTTTTGATTTCCTATTATCAATTTCTTGACACCCCAACTTGGCTTTTCAAGTTACTTGCCATTTATGAGTTGAATGGAACTTGAATAATTGTTGGCCGGCACAGTCACAAATGCTTGGTGTCTGATTATTATTTATGGAGTCCAACATCCTTATGTTTGGAGAATGCGTGAGGGCTGCTGCCCTAGAGGTGAAGGCCATATTTGTTGGATGAATTTTATCTATTAGGTGGACCTGCAAGTGCCATTACGTACTACTTCTATTCACATTAAGATTTAGAGGTCGTTTTGGGGTTTGGCACAAGAACTAAGCAGAGAGTTGAAAGACATTAAAAAAGCGCTACGCGTTAATTGTGCATTTTGCCACCGCCTTGCGCTTTTCTGACCAAAGCGTATGCTTATGCGCAGATTAAGCGTAGTTATGCGCTAGGCGTTTTGCTATCGCCTAGAGCCTAGGCGCACTTAAGCACTCGCTTAGGCGTGCCTTTTTTAACGCTCAACAAAGTCCACGCTTACATGGTACCAACCAAACCCCCAACAAAGTCCATACTTATATGGTACAAAGCAAAGTCTGTAGCATGGAGAGGTTGTAGTAGTCCAGGGTACTTAGAGTGCTCAGGTTTATTGGTTTGACAAGCGGGGGCATTATTTGATGAAGTCACGAATGTCTTGTTTCATACCAGACCAATGGAAAAGGAGCTTAATCCTTAGTTATGTAGCTCTACGGCCTCAATTCCCACCCAACTCTGAATTATGTACCCTGCACCTCCTCGGAGGATTGTAGCTGAAGTGCTGAACCTCTACCGCAAAGGTCTTTTGCGTTTTCTCGAAATTTAAAACTCTGAATTATGTAGTGCAGAGATTAATTTGTTACTGAGGACATCGTGTGAACCTACAATGGCTCTGTTTTTATATTGGATCACTCCTTGCTTGAAATTATAATTGGGAAGGGAGTCCGGGCTATCGTCAGCTCGGTGATCAGATCTTTGCATCTCTGATCCTGGTTTTAGCTAGCAACCACTTCAGTATTCCAAGATGGTTTTGCAGTACTAGCAGATAGAGTGCAATTTGTGCTGAACTCTAGAAGAGCATTGGCTACTCTGTTCTTGTTGCCTTTTTTATATTTAATGATATAATTATAGCACAGTAATTTGACCAATAACTTGTCTAGCATGCCTTCTGCCAATTTCTACTCTTGAATATACTTGTGACTCTTTTGAGCTGTTCTGGTGGTCAAGGAAGATGTAGCAAAATAGTGTTTCCATTTTTGTTAATGCTTCAGTGATGACCATTGCCTCTATTACAAGTGGAGAGAGCAGATGCCCCAGGAACAATTGATTTGCTGAAAAAGAGATAGGCATGCCACTTTGCATGAGGACTGCACGAATACCATAAGCACATGCATCTGCATCTAGTATAAATGGTTTTGTAAAGTCAGGCAGCTGCCCAGAGGACCATTGGACATTGTCCTTTTTTCAGGGCTGTGAAAAGAAGTTTGGATAATTCAGGATGAATCTGCTATGGCAACCATTGAGGCCCAAAAAACTTCTGAGCTTAGTAATATTTCTCGGGGGTGGCCAATTAGTGATTGCTTCAGTTGGGTGTACTATAAGTTAACTGATTGCCTTTGCACATAAGATGTTGTGATGGCATGGACCCACCCCAAGTCCAGGAGTTGGCGCAAGGCAGTGGGCCATCCTAGTTCTGGCGCACCAAAGGAAGTAGCAGTTTGAAGATTTAGTTAATTATTTGGTGGGCCTTAGTCCAGTTATGGATAGGATTAGATAAGCATTTCCCTTTTCAAGTAGATTGAGGTGTAGGGCCCCTGGCTCTATATAAAGGAGCATCTATTTGTACCAAGGAAGAACTAGAAGGGGTGTGTTCTATCTTGTGGTCTACTGGGACGGGTTCCTCTCATTACCCACTGAAATCTTAGTTCCTCAACAAATGGTGGGCAGTTGGCTGAATCAAGTTCAGTTCTTGAATCACTACATGTTCACTATCTTTTGGATAGAGGCAAAGAGTACAGCCAAGTGTCACATAGTAGTTGAAGCACTCCTATAAATGAAGATAGCTTGAGATGCTTGGGCATTAATGGTAGATCCACCACTCTGCTGTGCCATTTTGCTGCTTATTATGTCTACTTTATGTACTGGTCATGCTGGTTGCATCTTCCAAAGCATTGTTGTGAAACACTTTGTAGTAGTATTATTTTATTTATCCTGGGATGTTCTCCTAATCTGCCTCTTTCGCCACCGCCTAATCACACTACAGCGGACCATCTTATTCGTGTAATTGTTGCCTTGCCACCGAAAATCACGCCGTGCACATTTTTTATGTACCAACAGTTCCCCACTCAGTGCAACCTAAACATTGGAAAACAGATGCAGCATTTATAAGCAAAACTCTAACTATATGTAATATATAGTTTGTACCAGTGTAACAAATACCTGTTCAATGCTCTCACTGAGACCGCTTGCAACATGTGCAGCAGAAAAAAAGGAACTCGTACAAGAAATTATATTCAAATATGCAACATTCAACATATACCTAGTAAAGCAAAAAATAAAAAACCTGTGCAACAAATCATCTGGTCACTTAATCAGTCATCTTACCATATATTTTCTTTCTTGAAAATCTCCATGCTGTTATTTGCACTGTGATTATCTTTGCCATTTATAATCTTGGAGATATCTTGTTACTGAGTGCGCATCTAAGCGTGCCATTGTGAATTAGAAGAACGCTGTGACGGCGCCGTACGTGTTTGTTTTTCCTATTTAATGCTGTTATGTTGTTTTTGTCATGTGCCACTGATGATAGCAGTGTTATTTAGCTGAAACTTGCATTGTCCAAAAGAAATTTCTTAGATCTCTCCTCTCTTGGGCTGCAGGTTATGGACAAACACATGTCGATTCTTGCAAAACAGCATGTAGAAACACGGTTTATCAAAGTTCATGCGGAAAAGGCTCCCTTTCTGACCGAAAAACTAAGGGTTGTTGTGCTCCCAACTCTTGCTCTAGTGAAGAATGCCAAGGTTGAGGATTATGTGGTAAGACTGCTCTTCACAGTTCGTTCTTCAGTCGTGTGAAAAATGTCATCAGATGTGTATAATTATTATTTCTTCTACCAGGTTGGATTTGATCAGCTGGGTGGTAAAGATGACTTCAGCACTGAAGATCTGGAGGAACGTATTGCGAAAGCTCAGGTGATCTTCCTTGACGGAGAGGGACCTGCAAATGCTTCCAAGCAAGCTGCCGCCAGCAAGCGAAGCGTTCGACAATCAGGCGCTGGCAACTCATCAGACTCTGATTAGTTTTGTTCCTGTATTGAAGGCGTGGGCAAAGGATTATATATATAGGATTACGCCAAGCTGTTATGCTTGTTATCCTTAGTAGCAATAGGAAAGAAGTTTGTGTGCCGATGGTTGTCACTGTTGTAGATTGATCTCGTTATTACCATGTGTCCATACCTGGTTTGGTTTGTTTATTTGAGTGGAAATGTTTGTCGTTGCTAGCGAGACTTTTCTTGCTCTGTGCGTGCGATTGCCAGAAAATCGATGAATTTCTTGACAAGCGGAACAAATGGTATATCCTGGTTCGTGTTACTATTGCTTGTGGATGGAAGTTATGATCAGTTACAAATCTGAATAGCCACATTGCTTATATTCAAAGTTTTTAAGGCGTCCAGGCGTTTGGTGCTCTTGTAGAATGTCACACTGCTTATATCCTAGGCATGAGGCGAGGCGATGCCTTATTTCATTTTTGAACAAACAATAAATACCTTGAATTTTCTGGTTGTTGAGCCTACACAGCATCCATTTTTTCGATCTTTCTTCCCATTTCTTTCTTCCACAATAGGAATCTGCATAAAGATGGAACATATATGATTAAAACTTGACTTAAGTACCTAGCAGACCACCTTTGGTAAAAAAAACAGAGAGTAAATGGGAGTACAAGTGCAAAAGCAAATAAGATGACAAACATGAGTGCAAAAGCAAATAGGTCTAGCTCTTCACAACCTCAAGTCCACACCACAAAATAAATTAGGTTCACAAATCACAACATAAAATAGGTTCCAAACAGGCAAACACAATGAACTCATAAGCAAGGATATCCACTCTCAATGCTCAATAGCCATCATCAAACTCATCCATGGTAACATTTGTGTTGTCTTCACTATCTTGGTCAGCACTAGTTGGAACTTCATCATCGGTCACATCAACATCATCTTGAGGAAAGTCTGAATCATCATCCTCTCCATTGGGGATACTTGAGTGCTGTTCTTGGTCATCGTCTTCATCATCTTCATGACGAAATGTTGGTGATGGAGCAGACCTTTTGCGGTGCTTCTCTTACTGGATATTGGCATTCGAGTGCCTCCTTTCCATGGTTGTAGCTCTAGGAAAATTGCGACCTCGCAGCGGCGAACTTGCACCAACAGCCTCATCAACAAGCTCCCATGAAATGTCATTGGGACACCCTCGAGTACATTGGGCTGGAGATATTGTTGGGTCAACCCACTCATTGCCCCAATCAAAATCCTCAATGATAAGAGGATCATAACTTTTGTCACCCATCTTCTAACGCCTCATTTTAAACCTAGCCATGTTCTTCCGGTTGTATGAAACAAAGACATTGTCATTCAATCTTTGAACTTGTAAACGGTTCCTTTTCTTTGTGTGGATCTACAAATAGCAAATAGAGTGAATATAGAGAAAGAAGTTAACTTGCTCTTGTTGAAATAAAGAGAAAGAAGCTACTAAAAAATTCAAATGTGCTTCAATTCCTCTCACAACCGGATGATGAAGCACAAAGACTAACAATACGCTTTGCAAACCTTTGTAGCTCAATTGATCGACCACCATATGAACACCACCAATCAACTAAAATGGTAAAAAGTAAAACCCAAATGCATTAGGAGTTTGCATAGAAAATAACTTGCTGAAATTAAATGGCTCTTCTTGCTGAAATTAACTTGAGTTGACTTACGAGTTTTTTTTGAAATGTTTTGGATTGCCATCACATTAGCAAAGGTTCCTCGCTGGTCCTCATAGAGAACAAATTGCATATCAACCTTCTTGCAAGTTTCGACATCAAGTACCATTTTTGCAAGGACTGTAAAGCAACTTCTTAGCTCCCCAGCTAGGGCATCATAACCCCTATTGACAATAGAGAAGAACTTTCCAGGGCTCAAAAACAAAGCAACCCCATACAATAGATGATCCATTTGAGTCTCCCAACGTTTATCAACAATGTCAATGATCTTTTTGAGCAAAGCTTGCCTTGTAATGGAGCATTGAACTACTGGTGCCATGGTTGTTGAATCTACCTTCACTACATCATCATCATCTGGTGTCTTATGATTCTCCTATTGTTTTCGAAATAGTCTAACATCTCCCTCCTAAGTTGTGTGGTAGCATTTGGACACCATGTTGCATCCCCACCGGTGGCTGCAAGATGCTCTTTGTGTCTCTTGATCCCTCCTTTAGTTATCTTGCCACAAAGATTGCATACAACAATATTGATGTCCGGAGGTTTCCACCAATACCCATAATTCCATCCAGGATCATTTGACCTCTGTGGCCTGCGTGCTGGATCTTTCATTGGATCATATACACCCTCATGAGCATCACCATCACCATCTGCCATTGTGTGACTGCAAAGTGCAACAATATATTAAAGAAACATCCACTAAGCTATTATTCTAATAAGCTAGACAACTAGTATAGAGAAGATCCACTAACAATATACTAATGATCCACTAACAATAGACTAATGATCTATTCAGCTAACAAGGACAAGCATCAATTATTTTAACCACAGTCCACAAGTGGCTCCAAATTGCAACAACCAGTACTATATCAGAGGCACAACCGCACAAGCAGGCAGGCAAGCAGCACAACACAACATCACAACAGTGAGGGGCGGAGAGAGGGTTGTCGTACCTTGTTGCCCTGCTAAGGGAGGGATGCGCCAGGGGAAGAAAGGCCTGGAAGCTTGGTCGGCGATGGGGAGGAAGTTGGACGAGGGAGGAGCACGAGGCGGATGGGATCTGACGGAAGAGGGATGGCCACATGAGAGGGGAGTCTCTCTCTCTCTCTCTCTCCCTCTCCCTCTCCCTCTCTCCTCTCTCCTCTCCCTCTCCCTCCCCTCCCCCCCTCCCCTCCCCCCCTCTCTCTCTCTCTCTCTCTCTCTCTCTCTCCGCTCTCCTCCCCTTCCTCTCTCTCTCTCTCTCCGCTCTCCTCCCCCTTCCTCTCTCTCTCTCTCTCTCTCTCTCTCTCATCGATTCCTGTCATGGATGTGTTCCCCACTCTCACTCCAATCTATTTCACCTTAATTGCCCCCCAATTTCTTCCTAATCCTGCCCAATTCCTGTTTCCCGCCCCGCCCATCAGCGTTTCCCGTTCGACCTGCCCATGTACGCGGAAGGCGTCCAAATTGGACCAGGGCGACACCTCCCCTGCCCATGCAGCGACCTGGACGCTTCAATGGGCGAATCCAGACGTCTTGGACGATGGCCTAAGGCGGGCACGACGCCTTGACGTCTCTGGACGCTCTGACGCCTAGGCGTCAACTAGGCGACGCTTTGGGGACGCCTTAAGGACCATGCTTATATGTACTGTATAACTAGTTTGTTTGGACAAAGGCTGTATAGTGCACATCAATAGATTCTGTACTACACAAAGCTGCATCTCCTCGTGCATGGCATTCCCTTCGCCACGTGAAAAGTGACATTTTCAGCACCGACATGGTCTTTGAAATATATTCCCTTGTCCCAAAATAAGCGTCACCGATTTAGTACAAATTAAACCAGCAACATTTATTTTAGGACGGAGGAAGTAGCATTTTTTTCATCATTGATTCCATTGCAAAATACACATATAAACAACAAAATTGTAATACATACTTCTCAAGGCTTATTCATGCATATGATTTCGAAGTTGAATATTTAAAACGATACCAATGGTTAACGACTTGAGGCATTCCCAAATGTCGATTTATGCGTGGAGGGAATATGAAGAAGTCCGGAAATACCAAACTGGTGGCCTTTTTTGGAGTCCATAATCTACGACTCTACGTCTGAATTCCTATGTATTACTTTGTGGGGCTTTCTTTCTGCAATGAGTCATGAGTTGTTTTCACAAATAAAATGACTTGTGAGTTTCCCTGCAAAAAAGAAAAGACATTTATGACTTTTAATTTGGGAGTTACAATAAAATGACTCGTGTTTCCGGCAACAGCCAAACGCCCGAAGCTTTTCAGCCCTTGCCAAGCTCTCTCACGTATGTGATGGGCTCTGAACTTATAGTTAGTTTGGGATGAGTTTTAAATTCTCAAAATGTCGCTCGCTGTTCGTTAGCTTCAAGCTTTATTTTCTGCTCCCATGTTCCTAGTTTTGTAGCTTTTGCTTCAGATTTTCTACTGCCTTGGCTTCGGCCTGGCCCTTGTATGTAGTTTCATATTTATATGGAGCCGGGGAGAGCCTCTCTGTTTCTCTAAAAAAAATAAAGACCGGTGAGTTGTGACGCAAAAAATCATTTCTGAGCCTGCATTAAATAAAAAGAAATACTCTCTTTCTTCGAAATTACTCGTCGCAAAAATGTATAAAAAATAAATATATTTAAAGCTAAAATACATCTAGATACATTTATTTCTATAACAAATATTTTAGACGAAAAGAGTACTAAACAAATTTAAAAAATTCTATTTTTTTGGGTGACATAACTTTTGATAGATGTGTGACGCCTAGACAATGCGCGTGTCCACTCCTGCCCTGGAATTCTGCGCCATATACTTTTATGTGTGGTGTGAAACACGCTTTGAAGGTCAAGACAAGACTTGAGGTGCTGTGTGCTTGCGTCGAGGAACACCGCCAGATACAGCCGACTGGCTGCACGACTAATTTTGCACCCGAGAAGGAACGAAACGAAATAAGAGCCTGCGCGCACGGCCGGTGAGCGCGGCGCCGGCGTGTCAACCCGCCCGAGCTCCGGCTGCTCCGCGTATTCATTCCTCCGACCCCCGAACAGCACGAGCACCAAAAGGTGGCCGGCGCCGGTGCTGTCATGTCCATGTCCTCTGTCCCAGGCGAGCACAGCATGCAGAGTCGGGCGGTCGGGTCAGCGTTGTTTTCCTCTGATCTGAGTTAATGCGGCGGCCGCAGCTCCCCGGTCCACCGGCACGCACCGTCCGTCCGTCCGCCCGAGCCTTGCTGACCGTTTCTTCGACGCGGCGCGGCGCAGCACAAGGGACGGCCAGCGTTCCAGCCCAGCACGAGAGTTTCCAACCTAGTTGGCCGCGAGGGACCGGGGCACACGGACACGGTGTTGTACCGGCCAGCTGCACGCCACCAGATTCCCCTCCCTATATACACACACCCACACGCACACGAGTCACACAAGTGGTGGACTAGCACCAGCACCAGACTGCAATCTCCACATTCAGAACCGAGCAGCTAGAGATTCAGGGGCGAGACACCTGCGTCCGTGCGTGCTCCGTGGAGTTTTCGGAGGGCCGAGATCGCAGGGCACCTTGGTTTGCTTCGTGGAATCCATGGACGCCCACCGCCACCGCAGCTTGTCCTTCATCGTCGTCGTGGCTGTCGCTGCCATCTTCACCATGAGCTTCGTGGGGTGCGCCGACGCCGCACGACCCGTGCCACCGCCACCGAGCCCGGCGTCCTCCTCCACGGCGTCCGCGCTGGTGTCGTCGTTGATGGAGATGCTGCCCATGGGGCCGAGCGGAGGAGGCGCGGGGCACTGATCCGCTCACGTTGATCGCTAGCGAGAAGTCTACTGTAGGGAGGTCTAGCTAGGGAACGGTTTTAACGTTGCTGTTGGCAGTTTTTTGTTCTGGTCCCTCCTCCTCTTCACGCCCATCTTCACCGTTTTTTTTTTGGCCCTGCACTTGCAACAGGTCTACCAAGTGTCGACATTTTATCTAAGCAAGTACTGCTGAAAATGAAGCAAGCTAGATGCAATAACATGATGCAAACTGCTGACATTTAAATGGTCCAAGCTCATATAATTCCAATACAAACCTTCTATGCGTCGTTCACACATACTCCCTCTGTACCATATATTTGTTATCGAAGACACTTAGTCTAGTTCTTTCGAACAATAAGTATTTAAGAACAGAGGTAGTAGAACTTACCCTCGCCCCATCACCCTCTGGTATTGGGGCCTCTTCACGAAGACGCCATCCGACAATGAAAGGGTTGGAAGAAATTTCAACATCATGCTTCCATACCAACGCCCCGTCCCATGACTAAATTTGGCATCACCATTATCCCACGCATCGGCCGTTGGCTTTTCGCCGTTACCCCATTCTTCATCTGCTCTTCCCCGACTTCTCATCCAGCGCACACGTGTTACCATCTGCCGACGACTGAAAATTTAGAAGCTATTCAATTCCATGTTGCTCCCCTTGAGGCACCGCAAGCTGCACCACGGCCGCCTAGCCTCTCCTCCTCCACCATGAACACTGCAAGAGGGTTCCTAGGAATGCTTGGTTGCATTGACTACATGTATCGAAGATGGAAGAAAATCCCAATTACTCAGAAAAGACAGTACTCTGGGCAGGTGGATGAGCCAACCATGATTCTTGAAGCTATCACAAGCCCATTTTTTGTGGATTTTTAGTGGCAAAATTCTAGATTTGGCATTCCTTTTGGTCCTACCTGGTGGTGGAGTTTATGATGACTGATAACGAATACACCATGGGTTACTATCTTACCGATGCCATATACCCTTCCTGAGCCACTTATGAGAAAATCATTTCCATCCCACAAGGCAACAACAGAGTAAATCATAAAGGATTCAAAAGTAGTGATGTGGGATGTTGAGAGAGCATTAGGTCTCCACAATCTTGCTTTGCAATGATGAAACGTCGCGATATATTTTGATATAAAGGGAGCCTATGAACTGTGATACATAATGACAACTTTGTACTCCATAGGTTTCAAAACACTTTGCATGTTAGTTTTTTTCCTTCAGTTACATTTTGTGAAGTTTGACCAAGTTTATAGAAAGAAATATCACCATTCATGATACAAAATTAATACCATTAGATCCATCATAGAGTATACTCCCTCCGTTTCAAAATATAAGACCTTTTAGGGTTTCCACTAGGAGACTACACACGGAACAAAATGAGTGATTCTATACTCTAAAATATGTCTATGTACATCCATATATAATTTATAATGCAATCTCTAAAAGGTCTTATATTTAGGAACGGAGGGAGTAGTTTCATATTCTATTTACTTGGTATTTTAAGTGCTTTCAAACATTACAAAGTTTGACTTAAGACAAACTAACATGTGAAATATTGTGAATCATAAGGGGTATGAACTATGTGTTGTCTTAAACATTTGGTACTAGGATTTTTCATTTCTATATTTGAAAAAAAAGAATTAGAATTTTAAACTATTGAGTTCATTTTTTTTGAATTTCAGTATGGTTGAATTCTATGTGTAAAGAGTACTCATGTTTGAGTTATTGTGTTTTAAAGCTAGATGTAGAATCGAGTATATGTCGAAATAGAGAAGGAAAAGAAAAAAAGAGAGAAATGGAGATGTTGTCGGAGGAGAGCCACTCCTAGGTGCTTTATCATTCGGGTGTTGCCCTCATGCCATCTTTGGGCCCTAGATGAAGGATATTGCTGGAGTTGAGGTGAGCGTTTAGGATTTTTTGTGTGTGTCTCATTTATGTGCTTTTCCGTGGCTTTGTATTGGTGATTTCAATGAAGTGCTCAGCCCAGAAGAACACGATGGGGTTGGACAACGAAGCAATGCTCAGATTCAATCCTTCAGGGAGGCAGTTCATGTCTGCTTGCTGATGGACCTGGGTTTTTCAGGGAGGTTTTGGACTTTTGAGAAGAAAGTTGCAGGAGGATCCTATACTAGGGTGCAACTTGATCGAGCGCTTGCAACAACGGAGTGGATGACCCACTTTCCTAATGCAGCTGTGAAACATTTGGAGGCGGCTACGTCTAACCACTCTCCCCTTATCCTTGAGATGGATGGAGATGCAAACCCAAGAAGATCTTCTAGCAAAATTTTTCGTTTATGAAGTGGCTTGGGAGTCTCACGAAAGTATGATGGTCAAGGTGAAGGAGTCATGGGCTGATCAACCAAGCCTGCATCTGGAAGAGACTAAGGAGAAGCTTCAGGCTCTGGCCCAAAAACTCCAACGCTGGGACAAAACCACCTTCGGGTCTGTTAAAGGAGAAATAAATGTTGGGGAACGTCGCATGGGAAACAAAAATTTTCCTACGCGCACGAAGACCTATCATGGTGATGTCCATCTACGAGAGGGGATGAGTGATCTACGTACCCTTGTAGACCGTACAACAGAAGTGTTAGTGAACACGGTTGATGTAGTGGAACGTCTTCACGTCCCTCGATCCGCCCCGCGAACCGTCCCGCGATCAGTCCCACGATCTAGTGCCGAACGGACGGCACCTCCGCGTTCAGCACACGTACAACTCGACGATGATCTCAGCCTTCTTGATCCAGCAAGAGAGACGGAGAGGTAGAAGAGTTCTCCGGCAGCGTGACGGCGCTCCGGAGGTTGGTGATGATCTTGTCTCAGCAGGGCTCCGCCCGAGCTCCGCAGAAACGCGATCTAGAGTTGAAACCGTGGAGATATGTGGTCGGGCTGCCGTGGCAAAGTTGTCTCAAATCAGCCCTAAAACCCCACTATATATAGGAGGAGGAGGGGGGAGACTTGCCTTGGGGTCCAAGGACTCCCAAGGGAGTCGGCCGAGCCAAGGGGGAAGGTCTCCCCTTCCCAAACCGAAATCTACTTGGTTTGGAAGGTGGAGTCCTTCTTCCCTTTCCCACCTCCTTCTTTTTTTCCCTTTCCTCTTTGATTTTCTTTCCTATGCGCATAGGCCTCTCCTCGGCTGTCTCACCAGCCCACTAAGGGCTGGTGCGGCACCCCAAACACCCATGGGCTTCCCCGGGGTGGGTGCCCCCCCCCCCCCCCCCCGTGAACTCCCGGAACCCATTCGTCATTCCCGGTACATTCCCGGTAACTCCGAAAACCTTCCGGTAATCAAATGAGGTCATCCTATATATCAATCTTCGTTTCCGGACCATTCCGGAAACCCTTGTGACGTCTGAGATCTCATCCGGGACTCCGAACAACATTCGGTAACCAACCATATAACTCAGATACGCATAAAACAACGTCGAACCTTAAGTGTGCAGACCCTGCGGGTTCGAGAACTATGTAGACATGACCCGAGAGACTCCTCGGTCAATATCCAATAACGGGACCTGGATGCCCATATTGGATCCTACATATTCTACGAAGATCTTATCGTTTGAACCTCAGTGCCAAGGATTCATATAATCCCGTATGTCATTCCCTTTGTCCTTCGGTATGTTACTTGCCCGAGATTCGATCGTCAGTATCCGCATACCTATTTCAATCTCGTTTACCGGCAAGTCTCTTTACTCGTTCTGTAATACAAGATCCCGCAACTTACACTAAGTCACATTGCTTGCAAGGCTTGTGTGTGATGTTGTATTACCGAGTGGGCCCCGAGATACCTCTCCGTCACACGGAGTGACAAATCCCAGTCTCGATCCATACTAACTCAACGAACACCTTCGGAGATACCTGTAGAGAATCTTTATAGTCACCCAGCTACGTTGCGACGTTTGATACACACAAAGCATTCCTCCGGTGTCCGTGAGTTATATGATCTCATGGTTATAGGAACAAATACTTGACACGCAGAAAACAATAGCAACAAAATGACACGATCAACATGCTACGTCTATTAGTTTGGGTCTAGTCCATCACATGATTCTCCTAATGATGTGATCCCGTTATCAAGTGACAACACTTGCCTATGGCCAGGAAACCTTGACCATCTTTGATCAATGAGCTAGTCAACTAGAGGCTTACTAGGGACAGTGTTTTGTCTATGTACCCACACAAGTATTGTGTTTCCAATCAATAAAATTATAGCATGGATAATAAACGATTATCATGAACTAAGAAATATAATAATAACTAATTTATTATTGCCTCTAGGGCATATTTCCAACAGTCTCCCACTTGCACTAGAGTCAATAATCTAGTTCACATCACCATGTGATTCCAACGAATCCAACACCCATATAGTTATGGGGTCTGATCACGTCTTGCTCGTGAGAGAGGTTTTAGTCAACGGTTCTGAAACTTTCAGATTCGTGCGTTCTTTACAAATCTTTATGTCATCTTATAGATGCTGCTACTACGTGCTATTCGGAAATGCTCCAGATATCTACTCTACTATACGAATCCGTTTCACTACTCATAGTTATTCGGATTAGTGTCAAAGCTTGCATCGACGTAACCCTTTACGACGAACTCTTTAACCACCTCCATAATCGAGAAAAATTCCTTAGTCTATTTAGTTACTAAGGATAACTTTGACCGCTGATCAGTGATTCAATCACGGATCACTTTCTGTACCTCTCAACAGACTTTGAGTCAAGGCACACATCAGGTGCGGTACACAGCATGGCATACTTTAGATTCTACGGCTAAGGCATAGAAGACGACCTTCGTCTATTCAGTTTATTCTGCCGTGGTCGGGTTTTGAGTCTTACTCAAATTTACACCTTACAACGCAACCAAGAACTCCTTCTTTGCTGATCTATTTTGAACTCCTTCAAAAACTTTTCAAGGCATGCATCTTATTGAAACTTTCATTAAGCGCTTTTGATCTATCTCCATAGATCTTTGATGCTCAACGTTCAAGTAGCGCAATCCAGGTATTCCTTTTAAAACTCCTTTCAAACAACCTTATAGGCTTTACAGAAATTCTACATTACTTCTGATCTACAATATGTCTACCACATACACTTATCAGAAATTCTATAGTGCTCCCACTCACTTCTTTGGAAATACAAGTTTCTCATAAACCTTGTACAAACCCAAAATCTTTGATCATCTCATCAAAGTGTATATTCCAATTCCGAGATGCTTGCACCAGTCCATTGAAGGATCACTGGAGCTTGCATACTTGCTAGTATCTTTAGGATCGACAAAACCTCATGGTTGTATCTCATACAATGTTTGCTCAAGGAAACCGTCGAGGAAACAATGTTTTGACATCCTACATGCAATATTTCATAAATAATGCAACAACTACTAACATAATTCTAACAGACTTTTAGCATCGCTACGAGTGAGAAAGTCTCATCATAGTCAACGGTTTGATCTTGTCGGAAACATCTTTGCGACAAGTCGAGCTTTTCTTAATAGTGACTTATCACTATCATCGTTTGTCTTCCTTTTAAAGATCCATCTCTACTCAATAGTCCTCTGACCATCAAGTAGTTCTTCCAAAGTCTACACTTTGTTTTCATACATGGATCCTCTCTCGGATTTCATGGCTTCCAGCCATTTGTCGGAATCCGGGCCCACCATTGCTTTCTTCATAACTCGTAAGTTCATTGTTGCTCAACAACATGACCTCCAAGACAGGGTTACCGTACCACTCTGCAGTAGTACGCGACCTTGTCAACCTACGAGGCTTGTAGTAACTTGATCCGATGCTCGATGATCACCATCATCAGCTTCCACTTCAATTGGTGTAGGCGCCACAGGAACAACTTCCTGCGCCCTGCTACACACTGGTTGAAGTGATGGTTCAATAACCTCATCAAGTTCTACCACCCTCCCACTCAATTCTTTCGAGAGAAACCTTTCCTCGAGAAAGGATCCGTTTCTAGAAACAAACACTTTGCTTTCGGATCTGAGATAGGAGATGTACCCAACTGTTTTGGATATCCTATGAAGATGCATTTATCCGCTTTGGGTTCGAGCTTATCAGACTGAAACTTTTTCACATAAGTGTCGAAGCCCCAAACTTTCAAGAAACGACAGTTTAGATTTCTCTAAACCTCAGTCTATACTGTGTCATCTCAACGGAAATACGCGGTGCCCTATTTAAAATGAATGCGGTTGTCTCTAATGCATAACCCATAAACGATAGTGGTAATTCGATAAGAGACATCATAGTATGCACCATACGAAATGGTGCGTGGCTATGACGTTCAGACACATCATCTCACTATGATGTTCTAGGTGGCATGAACTGCGAAACAATTTCCACATTGTCTTAACTGCGTACCAAAACTCGTAACTCAGATATTCATTTCTATGATCATATCGTAGACAGTTTATCTTCTTGTTACGACGAACTTCACTCTGAAACAGAATTGAACTTTTCAATATTTCAGACTTTGTGATTCATTAAGTAAATACTCCTGTATCTACTCAAATCGTCAGTGAAGTAGGAACATAATGATATCCACTGCGTGCCTCAGCACCCATTGGGCTGCATACCTCAAAATGTATCACTTCCAACAAGTTACTATCTCATTTTATCTCAATGAAAAACAAGGCCTTGCTCATGTGGTATGATTTGCATGTCACTAGTGATTCAAAATCAAGTGAGTATAAAGATCCATCAGCATGGAGCCTCTTCATGCAATTTATACCAACATGACTCAAGCGGCAGTGCCACAAGTAAGTGGTACTATCATCATTAACTCGTATCTTTTTGCACCAATATTATGAACATGTGTAACACTACGATCGAGATTCAATAAACCATCGAAGGTGATTATTCAAGCAAACAGAGTAACCATTATTCTATTTAAATGAATAATCGTATTGCAATAAACACGATCCAATCATGTTCATGCTTAACGCAAGCACCAAATAACAATTATTTAGGTTTAACACCAATCCCGATGGTAGAGGGAGCGTGCGACGTTTGATCATATCAACCTTGGAAACACTTCCAACACGTATCGTCACCTCGCCTTTAGCTAGTCTCCGTTTATGCCGTAGCTTTTATTTCGTGTTACTAATCACCTAGCAACCGAACCGGTATCCAATACCCTCATGCTACTAGGAGTACTAGTAAAGTACACATCAACATCATGTATATCAAATATACTTCTTTCGACTTTTGCCAGCCTTCTTATCTACCAAGTATCTAGAGTTGCTCCGTCTAAGTGACTGTTCCCCTCATCATAGAAGCACCCAGTCTCAGGTTTGGGTTTAATCTTGGGTCTCTTCATTAGTGTAGCAACTGTTTTGCCGTTTCACGAAGTATCCCTTCTAGCCCTTGCCTTTCTTGAAACTTAGTGGTTCTACAAACCATCAACTATTGATGCTCCTTCTTGATTTCTACTTTCGCAGTGTCAAACATCGCGAATCACTCAAGGATCATTGTATCTATCCTTGATATGTTATAGTTCATCACGAAGCTCTCACAGCTTGGTGGCAGTGACTTTGGAGAACCATCACTATCTCATCTGGAAGATTAACTCCCACTTGATTCAAGCGATTGTGGTACTCAGACAATCTGAGCACACGCTCAACGATTGAGCTTTTCTCCTTTACTTTGTGGACAAAGAATCTTGTTGGAGGTCTCGTACCTCATAACAAGGGCACAAGCATGAAATCACAATTTCATCTCTTTAGAACATCACTTATGTTCCGTGACGTTTTAAAACGTTTTCGGCGCCTTGCTTCTAAGCCATTAAGTACTTTGCACTGAACTATCGTGTAGTCATCAGAAACGTGTATGTCGGATGTTCATAGCATCCACAGACGACGCTCGAGGTGCAGCACACCGAGTGGTGCATTAAGGACATAAGCCTTCTGCGCAGCAACGAGGACAATCCTCGGTTTTACAGACTTAGTCTGCAAAGTTTGCTACTATCAACTTTCAACTAAATTTTCTCTAGGAACATATAAAAGCAGTAGAGCTATAGCGCAAGCTACATCGTAAATCGCAAAGACCATTAGACTATGTTCATGATAATTAGTTCAATTAATCATATTACTTAAGAACTCCCACTCAAAAAGTACATCTCTCTAGTCATTTGAGTGGTACATGATCCAAATCCACCATCTCAAGTCCGATCATCATGTGAGTCGAGAATAGTTTCAGTGGTAAGCATCTCTATGCTAATCATATCAACTATACGATTCATGCTCGACCTTTCGGTCTCATGTGTTCCGAGGCCATGTCTGCACATGCTAGGCTCGTCAAGCTTAACCCGAGTGTTCCGCGTGTGCAACTGTTTTGCACCCGTTGTATGTGAACGTTGAGTCTATCACACCCGATCATCACGTGGTGTCTCGAAACGACGAACTGTAGCAACGGTGCACAGTCGGGGAGAACACAATTTCATCTTGAAATTTTAGTGAGAGATCACCTCATAATGCTACCGTTGTTCTAAGCAAAATAAGGTGCATAAAAGGATTAACATCACATGCAATTCATAAGTGACATGATATGGCCATCATCACGTGCTTCTTGATCTCCATCACCAAAGCACCGGCACGATCTTCTTGTCACCGGCGCCACATCATGATCTCCATCAACGTGTCGCCATCGGGGTTGTCGTGCTACTCATGCTATTACTACTAAAGCTACATCCTAGCAAAATAGTAAACGCATCTGCAAGCACAAACGTTAGTATAAAGACAACCCTATGGCTCCTGCCGGTTGCCGTACCATCGACGTGCAAGTCAATATTATCTATTACAACATGATCATCTCATACATCCAATATATCACATCACATCGTTGGCCATATCACATCACAACAATACCCTGCAAAAACAAGTTAGACGTCCTCTAATTTTGTTGTTGCATGTTTTACGTGGTGACCATGGATATCTAGTAGGATCGCATCTTACTTACGTAAACACCACAACGGAGATATATGAGTTGCTATTTAACCTCATCCAAGGACCTCCTCGGTCAATTCTGATTCAAGTAAAGTTGGAGAAACTGACACCCGCCAGTCATCTTTGAGCAACGGAGTTACTCGTAGCGATGAAACCAGTGTCTCGTAAGCGTACGAGTAATGTCGGTCTGAGCCGCTTCGATCCAACAATACCGCGGAATCAAGAAAAGACTAAGGAGGGCAGCAAAACGCACATCACCGCCCACAAAAACTTTTGTGTTCTACTCGAGAAGACATCTACGCATGAACCTAGCTCATGATGCCACTGTTGAGGAACGTCGCATGGGAAACAAAATTTATTCTGCCGTGGTCGGGTTTTGAGTCTTACTCAAATTTACACCTTACAACGCAACCAAGAACTCCTTCTTTGCTGATCTATTTTGAACTCCTTCAAAAACTTTTCAAGGCATGCATCTTATTGAAACTTTCATTAAGCGCTTTTGATCTATCTCCATAGATCTTTGATGCTCAACGTTCAAGTAGCGCAATCCAGGTATTCCTTTTAAAACTCCTTTCAAACAACCTTATAGGCTTTACAGAAATTCTACATTACTTCTGATCTACAATATGTCTACCACATACACTTATCAGAAATTCTATAGTGCTCCCACTCACTTCTTTGGAAATACAAGTTTCTCATAAACCTTGTACAAACCCAAAATCTTTGATCATCTCATCAAAGTGTATATTCCAATTCCGAGATGCTTGCACCAGTCCATTGAAGGATCACTGGAGCTTGCATACTTGCTAGTATCTTTAGGATCGACAAAACCTCATGGTTGTATCTCATACAATGTTTGCTCAAGGAAACCGTCGAGGAAACAATGTTTTGACATCCTACATGCAATATTTCATAAATAATGCAACAACTACTAACATAATTCTAACAGACTTTTAGCATCGCTACGAGTGAGAAAGTCTCATCATAGTCAACGGTTTGATCTTGTCGGAAACATCTTTGCGACAAGTCGAGCTTTTCTTAATAGTGACTTATCACTATCATCGTTTGTCTTCCTTTTAAAGATCCATCTCTACTCAATAGTCCTCTGACCATCAAGTAGTTCTTCCAAAGTCTACACTTTGTTTTCATACATGGATCCTCTCTCGGATTTCATGGCTTCCAGCCATTTGTCGGAATCCGGGCCCACCATTGCTTTCTTCATAACTCGTAAGTTCATTGTTGCTCAACAACATGACCTCCAAGACAGGGTTACCGTACCACTCTGCAGTAGTACGCGACCTTGTCAACCTACGAGGCTTGTAGTAACTTGATCCGATGCTCGATGATCACCATCATCAGCTTCCACTTCAATTGGTGTAGGCGCCACAGGAACAACTTCCTGCGCCCTGCTACACACTGGTTGAAGTGATGGTTCAATAACCTCATCAAGTTCTACCACCCTCCCACTCAATTCTTTCGAGAGAAACCTTTCCTCGAGAAAGGATCCGTTTCTAGAAACAAACACTTTGCTTTCGGATCTGAGATAGGAGATGTACCCAACTGTTTTGGATATCCTATGAAGATGCATTTATCCGCTTTGGGTTCGAGCTTATCAGACTGAAACTTTTTCACATAAGTGTCGAAGCCCCAAACTTTCAAGAAACGACAGTTTAGATTTCTCTAAACCTCAGTCTATACTGTGTCATCTCAACGGAAATACGCGGTGCCCTATTTAAAATGAATGCGGTTGTCTCTAATGCATAACCCATAAACGATAGTGGTAATTCGATAAGAGACATCATAGTATGCACCATACGAAATGGTGCGTGGCTATGACGTTCAGACACATCATCTCACTATGATGTTCTAGGTGGCATGAACTGCGAAACAATTTCCACATTGTCTTAACTGCGTACCAAAACTCGTAACTCAGATATTCATTTCTATGATCATATCGTAGACAGTTTATCTTCTTGTTACGACGAACTTCACTCTGAAACAGAATTGAACTTTTCAATATTTCAGACTTTGTGATTCATTAAGTAAATACTCCTGTATCTACTCAAATCGTCAGTGAAGTAGGAACATAATGATATCCACTGCGTGCCTCAGCACCCATTGGGCTGCATACCTCAAAATGTATCACTTCCAACAAGTTACTATCTCATTTTATCTCAATGAAAAACAAGGCCTTGCTCATGTGGTATGATTTGCATGTCACTAGTGATTCAAAATCAAGTGAGTATAAAGATCCATCAGCATGGAGCCTCTTCATGCAATTTATACCAACATGACTCAAGCGGCAGTGCCACAAGTAAGTGGTACTATCATCATTAACTCGTATCTTTTTGCACCAATATTATGAACATGTGTAACACTACGATCGAGATTCAATAAACCATCGAAGGTGATTATTCAAGCAAACAGAGTAACCATTATTCTATTTAAATGAATAATCGTATTGCAATAAACACGATCCAATCATGTTCATGCTTAACGCAAGCACCAAATAACAATTATTTAGGTTTAACACCAATCCCGATGGTAGAGGGAGCGTGCGACGTTTGATCATATCAACCTTGGAAACACTTCCAACACGTATCGTCACCTCGCCTTTAGCTAGTCTCCGTTTATGCCGTAGCTTTTATTTCGTGTTACTAATCACCTAGCAACCGAACCGGTATCCAATACCCTCATGCTACTAGGAGTACTAGTAAAGTACACATCAACATCATGTATATCAAATATACTTCTTTCGACTTTTGCCAGCCTTCTTATCTACCAAGTATCTAGAGTTGCTCCGTCTAAGTGACTGTTCCCCTCATCATAGAAGCACCCAGTCTCAGGTTTGGGTTTAATCTTGGGTCTCTTCATTAGTGTAGCAACTGTTTTGCCGTTTCACGAAGTATCCCTTCTAGCCCTTGCCTTTCTTGAAACTTAGTGGTTCTACAAACCATCAACTATTGATGCTCCTTCTTGATTTCTACTTTCGCAGTGTCAAACATCGCGAATCACTCAAGGATCATTGTATCTATCCTTGATATGTTATAGTTCATCACGAAGCTCTCACAGCTTGGTGGCAGTGACTTTGGAGAACCATCACTATCTCATCTGGAAGATTAACTCCCACTTGATTCAAGCGATTGTGGTACTCAGACAATCTGAGCACACGCTCAACGATTGAGCTTTTCTCCTTTACTTTGTGGACAAAGAATCTTGTTGGAGGTCTCGTACCTCATAACAAGGGCACAAGCATGAAATCACAATTTCATCTCTTTAGAACATCACTTATGTTCCGTGACGTTTTAAAACGTTTTCGGCGCCTTGCTTCTAAGCCATTAAGTACTTTGCACTGAACTATCGTGTAGTCATCAGAAACGTGTATGTCGGATGTTCATAGCATCCACAGACGACGCTCGAGGTGCAGCACACCGAGTGGTGCATTAAGGACATAAGCCTTCTGCGCAGCAACGAGGACAATCCTCGGTTTTACAGACTTAGTCTGCAAAGTTTGCTACTATCAACTTTCAACTAAATTTTCTCTAGGAACATATAAAAGCAGTAGAGCTATAGCGCAAGCTACATCGTAAATCGCAAAGACCATTAGACTATGTTCATGATAATTAGTTCAATTAATCATATTACTTAAGAACTCCCACTCAAAAAGTACATCTCTCTAGTCATTTGAGTGGTACATGATCCAAATCCACCATCTCAAGTCCGATCATCACGTGAGTCGAGAATAGTTTCAGTGGTAAGCATCTCTATGCTAATCATATCAACTATACGATTCATGCTCGACCTTTCGGTCTCATGTGTTCCGAGGCCATGTCTGCACATGCTAGGCTCGTCAAGCTTAACCCGAGTGTTCCGCGTGTGCAACTGTTTTGCACCCGTTGTATGTGAACGTTGAGTCTATCACACCCGATCATCACGTGGTGTCTCGAAACGACGAACTGTAGCAACGGTGCACAGTCGGGGAGAACACAATTTCATCTTGAAATTTTAGTGAGAGATCACCTCATAATGCTACCGTTGTTCTAAGCAAAATAAGGTGCATAAAAGGATTAACATCACATGCAATTCATAAGTGACATGATATGGCCATCATCACGTGCTTCTTGATCTCCATCACCAAAGCACCGGCACGATCTTCTTGTCACCGGCGCCACATCATGATCTCCATCAACGTGTCGCCATCGGGGTTGTCGTGCTACTCATGCTATTACTACTAAAGCTACATCCTAGCAAAATAGTAAACGCATCTGCAAGCACAAACGTTAGTATAAAGACAACCCTATGGCTCCTGCCGGTTGCCGTACCATCGACGTGCAAGTCAATATTATCTATTACAACATGATCATCTCATACATCCAATATATCACATCACATCGTTGGCCATATCACATCATAACAATACCCTGCAAAAACAAGTTAGACGTCCTCTAATTTTGTTGTTGCATGTTTTACGTGGTGACCATGGATATCTAGTAGGATCGCATCTTACTTACGTAAACACCACAACGGAGATATATGAGTTGCTATTTAACCTCATCCAAGGACCTCCTCGGTCAATTCTGATTCAAGTAAAGTTGGAGAAACTGACACCCGCCAGTCATCTTTGAGCAACGGAGTTACTCGTAGCGATGAAACCAGTGTCTCGTAAGCGTACGAGTAATGTCGGTCTGAGCCGCTTCGATCCAACAATACCGCGGAATCAAGAAAAGACTAAGGAGGGCAGCAAAACGCACATCACCGCCCACAAAAACTTTTGTGTTCTACTCGAGAAGACATCTACGCATGAACCTAGCTCATGATGCCACTGTTGAGGAACGTCGCATGGGAAACAAAAATTTTCCTACGCGCACGAAGACCTATCATGGTGATGTCCATCTACGAGAGGGGATGAGTGATCTACGTACCCTTGTAGACCGTACAGCAGAAGCGTTAGTGAACGCGGTTGATGTAGTGGAACGTCTTCACGTCCCTCGATCCGCCCCGCGATCAGTCCCACGATCTAGTGCCGAACGGACGGCACCTCCGCGTTCAGCACACGTACAGCTCGACGATGATCTCAGCCTTCTTGATCCAGCAAGAGAGACGGAGAGGTAGAAGAGTTCTCCGGCAGCGTGACGGCGCTCCGGAGGTTGGTGATGATCTTGTCTCAGCAGGGCTTCGCCCGAGCTCCGCAGAAACGCGATCTAGAGGTGAAACCGTGGAGATATGTGGTCGGGCTGCCGTGGCAAAGTTGTCTCAAATCAGCCCTAAAACCCCACTATATATAGGAGGAGAAGGGGGGAGACTTGCCTTGGGGTCCAAGGACTCCCAAGGGAGTCGGCCGAGCCAAGGGGGAAGGTCTCCCCTTCCCAAACCGAAATCTACTTGGTTTGGAAGGTGGAGTCCTTCTTCCCTTTCCCACCTCCTTCTTTTTTTTCCTTTCCTCTTTGATTTTCTTTCCTATGCGCATAGGCCTCTCTTGGGCTGTCTCACCAGCCCACTAAGGGCTGGTGCGGCACCCCAAACACCCATGGGCTTCCCCGGGGTGGGTGGCCCCCCCGGTGAACTCCCGGAACCCATTCGTCATTCCCGGTACATTCCAGGTAACTCCAAAAACCTTCCGGTAATCAAATGAGGTCATCCTATATATCAATCTTCGTTTCCAGACCATTCCGGAAACCCTCGTGATGTCCGTGATCTCATCCGGGACTCCGAACAACATTCGGTAACCAACCATATAACTCAAATACGCATAAAACAACGTCGAACCTTAAGTGTGCAGACCCTGCGGGTTCGAGAACTATGTAGACATGACCCGAGAGACTCCTCGGTCAATATCCAATAGCGGGACCTGGATGCCCATATTGGATCCTACATCTTCTACGAAGATCTTATCGTTTGAACCTCAGTGCCAAGGATTCATATAATCCCGTATGTTATTCCCTTTGTCCTTCGGTATGTTACTTGCCCGAGATTCGATCGTCAGTATCCGCATACCTATTTCAATCTCGTTTACCGGCAAGTCTCTTTACTCGTTCCGTAATACAAGATCCCGTAACTTACACTAAGTCACATTGCTTGCAAGGCTTGTGTGTGATGTTGTATTACCGAGTGGGCCCCGAGATACCTCTCCGTTACACGGAGTGACAAATCCCAGTCTCGATCCATACTAACTCAACGAACACCTTCGGAGATACCTGTAGAGCATCTTTATAGTCACCCAGTTACGTTGCGACGTTTGATACACACAAAGCATTCCCCCGGTGTCCGTGAGTTATATGATCTCATGGTCATAGGAACAAATACTTGACACACAGAAAACAGTAGCAACAAAATGACACGATCAACATGCTACGTCTATTAGTTTGGGTCTAGTCCATCACATGATTCTCCTAATGATGTGATCCCGTTATCAAGTGACAACACTTGCCTATGGCCAGGAAACCTTGACCATCTTTGATCAACGAGCTAGTCAACTAGAGGCTTACTAGAGACAGTGTTTTGTCTATGTATCCACACATGCACTGTGTTTCCAATCAATACAATTATAGCATGGATAATAAACAATTATCATGAACTAAGAAATATAATAATAACTAATTTATTATTGCCTCTAGGGCATATTTCCAACAGTCTCCCACTTGCACTAGAGTCAATAATCTAGTTCACATCACCATGTGATTCCAACGAATCCAACACCCATATAGTTATGGGGTCTGATCACGTCTTGCTCGTGAGAGAGGTTTTAGTCAACGGTTCTGAAACTTTCAGATTCGTGCGTTCTTTACAAATCTTTATGTCATTTTATAGATGCTGCTACTACGTGCTATTCGGAAATGCTCCAAATATCTACTCTACTATATGAATCCGTTTCACTACTCATAGTTATTCGGATTAGTGTCAAAGCTTGCATTGACGTAACCCTTTACGACGAACTCTTTAACCACCTCCATAATCGAGAAAAATTCCTTAGTCCATTTGTTACTAAGGATAAATTTTGACCGCTGCTAGTGATTCAATCATGGATCACTCTCTGTACCTCTCAACAGACTTTGAGTCAAGGCAGACATCAGGTGCGGTACACAACATGGCATACTTTAGATTCTACGGCTAAGGCATAGAAGACGACCTTCGTCTATTCTCTTTATTCTGCCGTGGTCGGGTTTTGAGTCCTACTCAAATTCACACCTCACAACGCAACCAAGAACTCTTTCTTCGCTGATCTATTTTGAACTCCTTCAAAAACTTGTCAAGGCATGCATCTTGTTGAAACTTCTATTAAGCGCTTTCGATCTATCTCCATAGATCTTTGACGCTCAACGTTCAAGTAGCGCAATCCAGGTATTCCTTTGAAAAACTCCTTTCAAACAACCTTGTATGCTTTACAGAAATTCTACATTAATTCTGATCCACAATATGTCAACCACATATACTTATGAGAAATTCTATAGTGCTCCCACTCACTTCTTTGGAAATACAAGTTTCTCATAAACCTTGTACACACCCAAAATCTTTGATCATCTCATCCAAGTGTATATTCCAACTCCGAGATGCTTGCACCAGTCCATTGAAGGATCACTGGAGCTTGCATACTTGCTAGTATCTTTAGGATCGACAAAACCTTCTGGTTGTATCACATACAATGTTTGCTCAAGGAAACCGTCGAGGAAACAATGTTTTGACATCCTACGTGCAATATTTCATAAATAATGCATCAACAACTAACATAATTCTAACAGACCTTTAGCATCGCTATGAGTGAGAAAGTCTCATCATAGTCAACTGTTTGATCTTGTCGAAAACATCTTTGCGACAAGTCGAGCTTTTCTTAATAGTGACTTGTCACCATCATTGTCTGTCTTCCTTTCAAAGATCCATCTTTACTCAATAGTCTTATGACCATCAAGTAGTTCTTCCAAACTCTACACTTTGTTTTCATACATGGATCCTCTCTCGGATTTCATGGCTTCCAACCATTTGTCGGAATCCGGGCCCACCATCGCTTTCTCCATAACTTGTAGGTTCACTGTTGCTCAACAACATGACCTCCAAGACAGGGTTACCGTACCACTCTGCAGTAGTACGCGACCTTGTCGACCTACGAGGCTTGTCGTAACTTGATCCGATGCTTGATGATCACCATCATCAGCTTCCACTTCAATTGGTGTAGGCGCCACATGAACAACTTCCTGCGCCCTGCTACACACTGGTTGAAGTGATGGTTCAATAACCTCATCAAGTTCTACTACCCTCCCACTCAATTCTTTCGAGAGAAACCTTTCCTCGACAAAGGATCCGTTTCTAGAAACAAACACTTTGCTTTCGGATTTGAGATAGGAGATGTACCCAACTGTTTTGGATATCCTATGAAGATGCATTTATCCGCTTTGGGTTCGAGCTTATCAGACTGAAACTTTTTCACATAAGTGTCGAAGCCCCAAAGTTTCAAGAAACGACAGTTTCGATTTCTCTAAACCTCAGTCTATACTGTGTCATCTCAACGGAAATACGCGGTGCCCTATTTAAAGTGAATGCGGTTGTTTCTAATGCATAACCCATGAACGATAGTGGTAATTCGATAAGAGACATCTTAGTGTGCACCGTACCAAATAGTGCGTGGCTATGATGTTCAGACACATCATCACACTATGATGTTCCAGGTGGCATGAACTGCGAAACAATTTCCACATTGTCTTAACTGCGTACCAAAACTCGTAACTCAGATATTCATTTCTATGATCATATCGTAGACAGTTTATCCTCTTGTTACGACGAACTTCACTCCGAAACAGAATTGAACTTTTCAATATTTCAGACTTGTGATTCATTAAGTAAATACTCTAGTATCTACTCAAATCATCATTGAAGTAAGAACATAATGATATCCACTGCGTGCCTCAGCACCCATTGGACTGCATACATCAAAATGTATCACTTCCAACAAGTTACTATCTTGTTTCATCTCAATGAAAACAAGGCCTTGCTCATGTGGTATGATTTGGATGTCACTAGTGATTCGAAATCAGATGAGTACAAAAATCCATCAGCATGGAGCCTCTTCATGCAATTTATACTAACATGACTCAAGCGGCAGTGCCACAAGTAAGTGGTACTATCATCATTAACTCGTATCTTTTGGCACCAATATTATGAACATGTGTAACACTACGATCGAGATTCAATAAACCATTGAAGGTGATTATTCAAGCAAATAGAGTAACCATTATTCTCTTTGAATGAATAATCGTATTGCAATAAACACGATCCAATCATGTTCATGCTTAACACAAGCACTAAATAACGATTATTTAGGTTTAACACCAATCCCGATGGTAGAGGGAGCGTGCTACGTTTGATCATATCAACCTTGGAAACACTTCCAACACGTATCGTCACCTCGCCTTTAACTAGTCTCCGTTTATGCCGTAGCTTTCATTTCGTGTCACTAGTCACTTAGCAACCGAACCGGTATCTAATACCCTCGTGCTACTAGGAGTACTAGCAAAGTACACATCAACATCATGTATATCAAATATACTTCTCTCGACTTTTGCCAGCCCACTTATCTACCAAGTATCTAGAGTTGCTCCGCCTCAGTGACTGTTCCCCTCATTACAAAAGCACTTAGTCTCGGGTTTGGGTTTAATCTTGGGTCTCTTCATTAGCGCAGCAACTATTTTGCCGTTTCACGAAGTATCCCTTCTAGCCTATTTGCGGTATCTACCTGCCGTTCCAAGTAAATTTGCATGTGCCACTCTCTAAACCTTCAAGAAATAATCTGTTTTGCATGCCCGAACCGCTCATGTGGTGACAGGGGGCTATTGGTATCTTCCATGCTAGGAGTGTTATCCTCGACATGTGTTTATTCACTGTCATTCACGAGAAAGGGGCCGGTAATTGGAATGCCCAGTTCCACGCTTAAATCGAAAACATAACTGTAAAACAAGACTCCCCCCGGATTGATGTTAGTATGGACGGTACCCGAGGATTCGGCTAGCCGTGGAGTGTGATTGATTGGTGGTGGGGGAGTTAAAACTTTACTTTTCTGTTTGGGAACCGCCTATAGCGTGAGTAGCATGGAAGATATTGAGAACTCTTGGTCATTGCGTTGACAATGAAAGCATGCCACCCAAAATTATTATCTCTGTTTTCAAAGCTAGAGCTCTAGCACCTCTGCAAATCAATGCTTCCCTCTGCGAAGGGTCTGTCTATTAATTTCCTGTTGAGTCATCCTCCTCTTATATAAGCACCAATTAGAGAGCACCTCTGTCATTTTTATGCTTTGCTTTTGATTGATATTGAGTATGACTATGGCTGGATCTTCGTTGCTATGAATTACAATGTTTAGTCAGCCCTTGATCTTTGAAAGTGCTCTGCATTTATGTTTTGCGGTCTGAGAAAGAGCTAGCGAGATACCACCTATTCATATTGATTCATGCTTGTTTTGATTAAAGTGTTGGTATTTGAAACTCATTATTATTTGCTCGTTAGCTGATTATGCCATTGATATTAGTTTACCGTGAGACCTTTGTGTCCCTTGCTTATGTGGTTAACTTGTGATCTTGCTGAAATTCTGGTTATGAGTTAGACATAGTTGCAACAACAAGATCAAACAGAGTTTGTCAAAGTTTTTCTTTCTCTCTCAGTTTGTCAACTGAGTTGCTTGAGGACAAGCAAGGTTTTAAGCTTGGGGGAGTTGATACATCTCCATCGTATCTACTTTTCCAAACTCTTTTCCCCTTGTTTTGGACTCTAATTTGAAAGATTTGAATGGAACTAACCTGGACTGACGCTGTTTTCAGCAGAATTGCCTTGGTGTTGTTTTTGTGCAGAAATGAAAGTTCTCACAATGTCCTGAAAATTTACGGAGAATATTTGTGGAAAATATGAAAAATACCTGCGCAAAGATCCACCGGAGGGGATGGGACAGTGGGCCACAAGCCGTGTAGCCGTCACCCACCATGGTGGCGGCTAGCAAGCTAGTGGGGCCCATGTGGCTCTGCCACCCCCAATCTCAGCTCTATAAATTCACTTTCTTCCCAGAAAAAATCAAGAGAGAATATTTCGTCGCGTTTACGATATGGAGGCGCCGCCACATCCTGTTCTTCATCTGGAGGGTAGATCTGTAGTCCGTTTTGGGCTCCGAAGAGGGGAAATCATCGACATCGTCATCATCAACCTTCTTCCCTCTCCAATTCCATGAAGCTCTTCATCGTTCGTGAGTAATCTATCCGTAGGCTCGCTGGGCGGTGATGAGTAGGATGAGATCTATCATGTAATCGAGTTAGTTTTGACGGGGATTGATCCCTAGTATCCACTATGTTCTGAGATTGATGTTGCTACTACTTTGCCATGCTTAATGCCACTAGGGCCCGAGTGCCATGATTTCAGATCTGAAATTATTATGTTGTCACCAATATATGTGTGTTTTAGATCCGATCTTGCAAGTTATAGTTACCTACTATGTGTTATGACCCGGCAACCCCGGAGTGAGAATAACTGAAACCACTCCCGGCGATGACCATAGTTTGAGGAGTTCATGTGTTCACCAAGTGCTAATGTGTTGGTCCGGTTCTTTATTAAAAGGAGAACATTAATATCCCGTAGTTTCCTTTTGGACCCCGCTGCCACGGGAGGGATGGACAATAGACGTCATGCAAGTTCTTTTCCCTAAGCACGTATGACGACATACAGAATGCATGCCTACATCACATTGACGAACGGGAGCTAGCCACATATCTCTCTGTGTTATAACTGTTGCATGATGAATATCATCCAAAGAAATCACCGACCATTGCCTATGAGTTTGTCCCACTGCTGCTGTTACTTGTTTTTCTCTGCTGCTGTTACTACTGTTGCTGTTGCTGTTACTTGCTACTGTTGCTACTTGCTGTTGCTGTTACTTGCTACTGCTGTCACTATTGTTGTTCCTTGCCACTGCCGCTACTCGTTACACTGCTGCTACCTGCTACAATTTTGGTTCACTGGTCGTTGACGAGAAAAGACAATTTCTGTCAACGGGCAAGTTCTGGCGCCATTGATACAATCGTTAGGAATAGTCTGTCGTCAACAGATCGTTTCTGACACCGTTGTTATCATACTACTTTGCTGCTGACACTTTGCTTGCAGATACTTATCTTTCAGGTGTGGTTGAATCTGACACATTCAGCTGCTAATACTTGAGAGTATCCTCTCACCTCCTATCGGCGAATCAACAAATTGGGTTGAATACTCTACCCTCGAAAACTGCCTCGATCCCACGCGTTGGTGGGTTATTGCAAGACAATTTATAATTGTTGAGCAATCGAGAACAACATTCGTCTAGCTATTGCCAGAGAGTGCTAGTCAACGATCTGATGTGACTTGAGATCCCCGGTCGGCTAGCCTGCTTGGCTAGCCGGCTTGGGCACTGTCGCCTCGTTCCTAGCCGGCTGGCTTGGCCAAGACGGTCAGGATGAGATAGCCGTCTCGCCTCTAGCCGGTAGGGGTTGCCTAGCCAGCCAGAGAGTTGGCCGCCTCGTCCTCCAGTCGGCAGGCGCAGCCTAACCGGCCAGAAGACTTGGGCCTTGGGAAACTGTACTTGTTCATATCCTTTGGGCAGGAAATGAAGGAGCAGGCTCGCTGAGCCTACCCCGGGGTTATCCCCCCGACAAGAGGTGTAGACATACATCACGACAAGTGGTAAGAGGCTAGACCACAAGAACGCTTATGCTTTCTAGACTTTCCCATTAGTTTTTCCTAATGCTCCTATTCTTAGGACACACATCCAAACTCTATGGTTCCTAGTAACATGTTTTTCCATTTTGGATTGTTATTTCTTGACACTATTACCACCATCACTTCACTAGACCATTTTGTCTCCTCGGCGGTTGCTTTGACTTCTATCACTTCACTATTGTATACGAGTTGATGAATAAATAGTACGCAGTGAAGACTTTAACAATGGTGGTATATATAATAAGGACAAAACGTTCATTTGTAGTTGATGGCGTACTCATAAATGTGCAGCAAAAGGTTAGTGCGGGTGCAGTTCATCCAGTTAAACTCTTCAAGATATTTAATAAGGAGTACTTATGTTTTCATGCACTTGAAGGAATAAGATTCACAAAGGAGATGCACCTGTATAAAGAAGACTTAATGAGTAGAAACATACACTACTGCATACATGTATTTCTGTGTATATTCCAAGGACGAGGTTGCCTTGACAGTGTCATGTGAGACCCATGGCTAGTCAGCAGTCCTGATGTACTTTGTGAGTCTGCTTCCAGTCACCACTTACTCAACATGGAAGTTATGCGAGACACTGCTTTTGAGTCATTTAAACAGACAAATGCATCATATATGAAGGAGAACAATCTAATGAATAAATCACCTTAATGTTACTTACATTCATGTATTGATGAACCAAAGGAAATTTGACCCTTCATGTATCTACATTTGTATTGCCTTTGATGGAGATGTTGCCTATGAGGCCGGGCATAGGAGGTGGATAACACTTATCATATCAAGTTTATCATAAGGGAACAATGTAGTATAGAGAGTTCTAACTAGGAACATATTTTTTATGCTATGTTGGCAATTTTTTGTCCTTCGTTTCTTTCTTTTAGCGCCATCTTCACCTTCGCTCGCCCTTCACTTCTAGAGGTCGAGGAATGAGTGGATATTTTTAGTAGTATGCATATAGATGCAATGACATGATACAAACTGTTGTATAAATTATTTTTCATATGATTTAATCCAGAAATATGGTAGGTTAAACACGCTAAGCATAATATATGATAATTCGACCAATCGATGTAGTAATCAAACATGACATGCAATTTGATATGATATAAGAGACATGTTCAAATTGTTTGATAGTACTAGTAACCCAAGCATAATCCCTAACCAAAGGCATAATAATTCATATGATGTGGTGAAAAATTGCATCTTGGAGTACAAGACAAGACATGAACAAATCCTAGTCTATCATATACTCCCTAATAATCATAATACTCGATATTTAGAAACACCAATATATAAAATACTAAAATTATACAATATGAAAACTAATTTCGTAATGCATTCGATGATATTGATTTAGTACTATGAATATTGATAGTTACTATATTTGATTTTAAACGAATCTTACATGCGAAGTAAAAAAGAAATAGATATAATAATAAAATGACTCATGTTCCGGGGATAACCAAACACCCAAAGCTTTTGACCCTTTGCAAAGCTCTCTCACTTATGTGACTGGCTCTGAACTTGTAATGAATTAGGGATGAGTTTTAATTTCTCAAAATGTTGCTCGCTGTTCGTCATCCTTAGACTTCAGTTTTCAGCTCATGTCTTCCTAATTTGTAGTGTTTGCTTCAGATTTTTTAACTGCTCTAGCTTTGGCCCGGCTCCTGTATGTATGTATGTATGAAGTTTCATATTTATATGGAGATGGGGCGAGCCTTTTTTTAAAAGATGACTTGTGAGTTGTGACGTATAATTGGGGCGCGTTTGGTTACCTGCATCATTTTTTGCCTTTTTAGACCCTTTGCTTGCTTATCCCGGTTGGGACTTGCCGAGCATATGTTCGCAAAAAACTAACATCAGTATATTGATTGGTTGTCTGCATCCTCTCTAGCCTGCACGTGCAGAAACAGACGACAACTTGTTTGGTTATGGCCTTGTTTGAGGGGAAACACAAGTCCGGTTGTTTGGTTACATCCAGGACAATAATGTGGTAACCTCCTCCTCGATGTGGTGAGGTTACCAGAGGCACATAACAAGAGAAATGGGAACAAACTTGAGCGCACATCAAAACCGCAACACATAATACAATATGTTTAACAAAGTTCGATAAGTTCGAAACGAGACCGCAACACATAACATAGTTTTAAACCAACAACCAACACGAAACTAGGAACCAAAGATCATTTACACGGTCACAACGAAGGCATCGTCGTGCTTCTTGCACTTGGTGACCACCTCCATGCCGTCGTCATTGAAGACGATGACCTTCACGGTGTTCGGGGTGAGCAACTTGAAAGTCACCATGTACCCGATCGTGACCTAGTGAACGACGATGAAGGTGGCCCAACCCTGATCAAGGGTGACCCTGTCGTCGATCTCTGATACGTCTCAAACGTATCTATAATGTTTCATGGTTTCATGTTGTTATCTTGTCAACTTTGGATGTTTTGTATACCTTTTATATCTTTTTTGGGACTAACTTATTAATTTAGTGCCAGTTCCTGTTTTTTCTGTGTTTTTGACTCTTTTCAGATCTGATTTTGGAACGGAGTCCAAACGGAATAAAATCCCCGAAATAAATTTTTCCAGAACACAAGAAGATCAGGAGGCTTGAGGGCCAAGGCCGTGGGCCCACAGGGAGCCCACAAGCCCTGTTGCCGCGGCCAGGGGGGCCGCGACAACCAGGCTTGTGGCCTCCCTGGCGCTCCACTGCCCTAGCTCTTTGGCCTATAAATTCCCTAAAAATCCAGAAAAAATAAGGGCATCCACGAAAACACTTTTCCGCCGCCGCAAGCTTCCGTTTCCGTGAGATCTCATCTGGAGACCCTTCCCGGTGCCCTTCCGGAGGGGACTTCGGAGTTGGAGGGCTTCTACATCAACATCATCGCCTCTCCAATGACTCGTGAGTAGTCCACTTCAGACCTACGGGTCCGAAGTTAGTATCTAGATGGCTTCTTCTCTCTCTTGGATCTTCAATACAAAGTTCTCCATGATCTTCATGGAGATCTATCCGATGTAATCCTCTTTGGCGGTGTGTTTGTCGAGATCCGATGAATTGTGGATTTGTGATAAGATTATCTATGAATTATATTTGAGTCTTTGCTGATTTCTTATATGCATGATTTGATATCCTTGTAAGTCTCTCTGAGTCTTGGGTTTGTTTGGCCAACTAGATCTATGATTCTTGCAATGGGAGAAGTGCTTGGTTTTGGGTTCATACCGTGTGGTGACCTTTCCCAGTGACAGAAGGGGCAGCAAGGCACGCATCATGTTGTTGCCATCAAGGGTAACAAGGTGGGCTTTTATCGTAGATATGAGATTGTCCATCCACATCATGTCATCTTGCTTAAGGCGTTACTCTGTTCTTTTGAACTTAATACACTAGATGCATGCTGGATAGCGGTCGACGTGTGGAGTAATAGTAGTAGATGCAGAAAGTATCGGTCTACTTGTTTTGGACCTGATGCCTATAGATATAATCATTGTCATAGATAACGTCACGACTTTGCGCGGTTCTATCAATTTCTCGACAATAATTCGTTCACCCATCGTCTACTTGCGTTCATGAGAGAAGCCACTAGTGAACACTACGGCCCCCGGGTCTATTCACAACTATCGTTTCCACTTTCGCTTTTACTTTGCTTTGTTTAGTCTTTGCTTTCAGTTCTCACTTTGCAAACAATCTATAAGGGATTGACAACCCCTTCATAGCGTTGGGTGCAAGCCCGTTGTGTTTGTGCAGGTACTTGTGACTTGAACGCTCCTCCTACTGGATTGATACCTTGGTTCTCACACTGAGGGAAATACTTACCGCCGCTGTGCTACATCACCCTTTCCTCTTCAAGGGAACACCAACGCAAGGCTCCAAGGCCGCGGGGAAATCCTTTGCATATTTGCCAAGGAAGTCCCTACAGGCGTAGCCGTAGCAGTAGGATTCCTGGTGCCGTTGCCAGGGAAGGTCTGTTGTCGCAGTAGCAGAAGGATTTCTGGCGCCGTTGCCGGGGAGGATATCTATCCAAGTAGGTGTCACAAACTCATCTCTTGCATTTACATTTTTTGCCAGTTGCCTCTCTTTTTACTCTCCCCCACTTCACATTTGCCGTTTTCATTTGCCTTTCTCCCTTGCCGTTTTCTTTTGCCTTTTTGCCTTTCTCCTTTGCCGTTTTCTTTTGCCTTTTGCCATTTTCCTTTGCCAGTTTTCTTGCTTGCTTGTGTTCTTGTTGGTTTGTTGAAGTCATCATGGCTGAAAAAACCAAACTCTGCGACTTCTCGAGTACCAATAATAATGATTTTATTAGTACTCCGATTGCTCCCGCCACTAGTGCGGAATCGTATGAAATCAACGTTGCCTTGCTGAATCTTGTTATGAAAGAGCAATTCTCTGGCCTTCCTAGTGAAGATGCGGCATCCCATCTCAATACCTTCATTGAACTTTGTGATATTCAAAAGAAAAGAGATGTGGATAATGACGTGATTAAGTTGAAGCTTTTTCCTATCTCGTTGCGAGATCGCGCAAAAACTTGGTTTTCTTCTTTGCCTAAAAATAGTATCGATTCTTGGGATAAGTGCAAAGATGCTGATATATCCAAGTATTTTCCGCCGGCTAAGATTATCTCTCTACGTAACGATATCATGAATTTCAAGCAACTTGATCATGAACACGTTGCACAATCTTGGGAGAGGATGAAGTTAATGATTAGAAATTGTCCCGCTCATGGCTTGAGTTTGTGGATGATTATACAAATCTTTTACGCTGGTTTGAATTTCGCTTCTCGCAATATCTTGGACTCCACCTCAGGTGGAACGTTCATGGAAATCACGTTAGGAGACGCTACGAAACTCCTAGACAATATCATGACCAACTACTCTCAGTGGCACACTGAAATGTCACCTGCTAGCAAAAAGGTACACGCTATAGAAGAAATTAACTCGCTTAGTGCTAAGATGGACGAGTTGATGAATTTGGTTGCTAGTAGAAATGCTCCTTTAGATCCTAATGACATGCCACTATCTTCTTTGATTGAGAGTAGCAATGCTAGTTTGGACGTTAATTTTGTTGGTAGGAACAATTTTGGCAACAATAATGCTTTTAGAGGAAACAAAGTTCCTAGGCCTTTTCCTAGTAACTCCTCTAACAATTATGACAATTCCTACAACAACACTTATGGAAATCATAACAAATTACCCTCTGATTTAGAGAGTAATATCAAAGAGTTCATCAACTCTCAAAAGATTTTCAATGCGTCCATAGAGGAAAAACTACTCAAAATAGACGATTTGGCTAAAAGCGTTGATAGGATGTCTTGTGATATTGATGCTTTGAAAGTTAGATGTGATCCTCCCAAGGTCAACTTGGATGAAACTATAAAAGCTATGCGTGTCTCCATGAATGAGAGCAAAGAAAGAACCGCCCAAATTCGTGCTAGGCATGAATGGTTTAGAAGGGTGCGTTCTAGTGATGCAAATCACGAAGATCTTAAAGTGCTTGGTGTGACTCCTCTTGAATCTATGTTTTCGCGTGTCAAACCTATTGATGAAGGGGCTGGATATGAATCCACTTTGGTTGAAAAACGCCCGAATGATTCGGAGTCCACCTATGTTGATGATAAAGGTGTGGAGAGTGGAGTAGAAGAAATCAAAATTTTGGGTAGTAATGAAACTCCCACTTTGGATTTCAAGGAATTCAATTATGATAGTTGCTCCTTGTTTGAATGCATTTCTTTGATGCAATCCATTGCAAACTCTCCACATGCTTATAGCCAAAGCAAATCCTTTACCGCACATATCGTAGATGCTATGATGAAATCTCTTGAAGAGAAGCTCAAATTAGAAGTCTCTATACCTAGAAAACTTCATGATGAGTGGGAACCTACTATCAAAATCAAAATCAAAAACTATGAATGCAATGGTTTGTGTGATTTGGGTGCTAGTGTTTCCGCGATTCCAAAGTCTTTATGTGATATTCTTGGTTTCCATGAGATTGAAGAGTGTTCTCTTAATTTGCATCTTGCGGATTCTACTCTCAAGAAACCCATGGGAAGGATCGATGATGTTCTTATTGTTGCAAATAAGAACTATGTACCCGTGGATTTCATTGTACTTGACATAGATTGCAATCCTTCATGTCCTATTATTCTTGGTAGACCTTTCCTAAGGACTATTGGTGCTATCATCGATATGAAGGAAGGGAATATTAGATTTCAATTTCCCCTAAAGAAGGGCATGGAGCATTTTCCTAGAAAGAAAGTAAGATTGCCTTATGAATCTATAATGAGGGCTACTTATGGTTTGAGCACCAAAGATGACTATACGTGATTTCATCACCTTTTGCCTAGCTAAGGGCGTTAAACAATAGCGCTTGTTGGGAGGCAACCCAACGAATCTATCCTTTTTCTTTCTGTTTTGTGTTTTCCACACTTTCATAATTCTGTTATGATTGTGTTTTTTGTGTTTCTTTTTGCGTTTGTGCCAAGCAAAACCGTTATGATTAGTCTTGGGGATGATCGTTTGGTCATGCTGGAAAAGACATAAACTTTTTGCTCACGAAAAGAATTTTTTTTTCTGTAAGAGATTTTGAGTTGATTCTTTTTGCTTCTGATTGCTACGCAAATTCTTCAGACTGTCGTAATTTTTCAGAATTTCTGAAGTAGCAGAAGTATACGAAGTATACAGATTGCTACAGACTGGTCTGCTGTTAACAGATTCTGTTTTTGTTGAGTTGGTTGCTTATTTTGATGAAACTATGGATAGTATCGGGGGGTATTAGCCATGGAAGATTGAAAATACAGTAACCCAACATCAACATAAGTAGAATTAAGTTTGCTACAGTACCTAAGGAAGTGGTGGTTTGCTTTCTTATACTAATTTTATCACGAGTTTCTGTTTAAGTTTCGTGTTGTGAAGTTTTCAAGTTTTGGGTGAAGTTCTTATGGACAAAAAGATAAAGAGTGTCAAGAGCTCAAGCTTGGGGATGCCCAAGGCACCCCAAGTTGATTCAAGGATGTCTTAAAAGCCTAAGCTTGGGGATGCCCCGGGAAGGCATCCCCTCTTTCGTCTTCAATCCATCGGTAACGATACTTGGGGCTATATTTTTATTCACCACATGCTATGTGTTTTGCTTGGAGCGTCTTGTATCGTAGGAGTCTTTTATTTTTGTTGTGTCACAATCATCCTTGCTGCACACCTAGAGAGAGAGACATGCACTCACCGTGATTTTGTCGAGCTTCACTTATATCCTTTGGTTAGACAATTCAGCTCACATGTGCTTCACTTATATCTTTTGAGCTAGTTGCTTTTGCTCTATGTGCTACACATATATTTTTTAGAGCACGGCGGTGCATGGCTTGGTAGTTGATCTATGCTATGATAGTAGTCTCAAAAGGGGTAGTTATACAAAGGGATATTAAAACTTCCATCTTCATGTGCATTGAATAGTTAGAGAAGTTTGATTCATCTCAATTAGTTTTGAGTTGTGGTTGTGGTAATATTGAAGTTATATTAGTAAGGTGTTGTGGATCTAGAAATACTTGTGTTGAAGTTAGTGATTCCCGTAGCATGCACGTATGGTGAACCGCTATGTGATGAAGTCTGAGCATGATTAGTCTATTGATTGTCATCCTTTGTGTGGTGGTCGGGGTCGCGCGATGGTTTATACCTACCAACCCTTCCCCTAGGAATATGTGTTGAATGCTTTGTTTTGATTAATACTAAAATTTTGCAACAAGTATATGAGTTCTTCATGACTAATGTTGAGTCCATGGTTTAGATGCACTTTCACCTTCCACCATCACTATCTTCTTTAGTGTCGTGCTACTTTCGCCGGTGTACAAAACCCACCATTAGCCTCCCTCAAAACAGCCACCATACCTACCTACTATGGCTTTTTCAAAGCCATTCCGAGATATATTTCCATGCAACTACCACCATGACATGTGCCACCACTTCTACTTTTCCATTGCATGATCGTAAGATAGCTAGCATGATATTTCCATAGATGTCTATGCCATGCTAGATCATTGTCACGGTACACTACCGAAGGCATTCCATATAGAGTCATTATTGCTCTAAGTTTTGAGTTGTAAGTGTGATGATCATCATTGAAGGAGCATTGTCCCATGTGAGGAAATAAAAGAGGCCAAAGATGCCCACCAAAATAAAAAAATTATATATATATATAAAAAGAGGCCAAAGAGCCCACCAAAAAAAGAGAGAGAGAAAAAGAGAGAAGGGACAATGCTACTATCTTTCCACACTTGTGCTTGTAAGCACCATGATCTTTATGATTGAGAGTCTCTCGTTTTGTCACCACCATATAACTAGTGGGAAATTTTCATTATATAACTTGGCTTGTTTATTCAATGATAGGCTTCCTCAAAATTTCCTTAGGTCTTCGTGAGCAAGCAAGTTGGATGCACACCCACTAGTTTTCTTTAAGAGCTTTCACATACTCTTAGCTCTAGTGCATCATTTGTATGGCAATCCCTACTCATTCACGTTGATATCTATTGATGAGCATCTTCATAGTTCATTGATATGCCTAGTCAATGTGACCATCTTCTCCTTGTTTGTTTTGCAACCTCCACCACACTCCACACCACTTATAGTGCTAAAACCATGGCTCACGCTCATGTATTGCGTGAGAGTCAAAAAAGTTTGAGAAAGTAAAGGTGTGAAAACAATTACTTGGCCAATACCGGGGTTGTGCATGATTTAAATTCGTTGTGCAAGGATGATAGAGCATAGCCAGACTATATGATTTTGTAGGGATAACTTTCTTTTGGCCTAGTTATTTTGAAAGTTCATGATTATCTTGCTAGTTTGCTTGAGTATTATTGTCTCCACATCAATAGCAAACTATTGTTTTGAATCTAATGGATCTGAACATTCACGTCACATAAGAGGAGTTACAAAGGACATCTATGCTAGGTAGCATGAAAGCATCAAAAATTCATTCTTTATCACTTCCCTACTCGAGGACGAGCAGGAGTTAAGCTTGGGGATGCTTGATACGTCTCAAACGTATCTATAATTTTTGATGGTTTCATGCTCTTATCTTGTCAACTTTGGATGTTTTGTATACCTTTTATATCTTTTTGGGACTAACTTATTAATTCAGTGCAAAGTGCCAGTTCCTAATTTTTCTGTGTTTTTGACTCTTCTCAGATCTGATTTTGGAACGGAGTCCAAACGGAATAAAATCCCCGAAATAATTTTTTCCAGAACACAAGAAGATCGGGAGGCTTGAGGGCCAAGGCAGTGGGCCCACAGGGAGCCCACAAGCCCTGTTGCCGCGGCCAGGGGGGCCGCGGCAACCAGGCTTGTGGCCTCCCTGGCGCTCCCCTGCCCTAGCTCTTTGGCCTATAAATTCCCTAAAAATCCAGAAAAAATAAGGGCATCCACGAAAACACTTTTCCGCCGCCGCAAGCTTCCGTTTCCGTGAGATCTCATCTGGAGACCCTTCCCGGTGCCCTGCCGGAGGGGACTTTGGAGTTGGAGGGCTTCTACATCAACATCATCGCCTCTCCAATGACTCGTGAGTAGTCCACTTGAGACATACGGGTCCGTAGTTAGTATCTAGATGGCTTCTTATCTCTCTTGGATCTTCAACACAAAGTTCTCCATGATCTTCATGGAGATCTATCCGATGTAATCCTCTTTGGCGGTGTGTTTGTCGAGATCCGATGAATTGTGGATTTGTGATAAGATTATCTGTGAATTATATTTGAGTCTTTGCTGATTTCTTATATGCATGATTTGATATCCTTGTAAGTCTCTCCGAGTCTTGGGTTTTGTTTGGCCAACTAGATCTATGATTCTTGCAATGGGAGAAGTGCTTGGTTTTGGGTTCATACCGTGTGGTGACCTTTCCCAGTGACAGAAGGGGCAGCAAGGCACTCATCATGTTGTTGCCATCAAGGGTAACAAGATGGGCTTTTATCGTAGATATGAGATTGTCCATCTACATCATGTCATCTTGCTTAAGGCGTTACTCTGTTCTTTTGAACTTAATACACTAGATGCATGCTGGATAGCGGTCGACGTGTGGAGTAATAGTAGTAGATGCAGAAAGTATCGGTCTACTTGTTTTGGACGTGATGCCTATAGATATAATCATTGCCATAGATAATGTCACGACTTTGCGCGGTTCTATCAATTGCTTGACAGTAATTCGTTCACCCATCGTCTACTTGCTTTCATGAGAGAAGCCACTAGTGAACACTACGGCCCCCGGGTCTATTCACAGCTATCGTTTCCACTTTCACTTTTACTTTGCTTTGTTTACTCTTTGCTTTCAGTTCTCACTTTGCAAACAATCTATAAGGGATTGACAACCCATTCATAGCGTTGGGTGCAAGCTCGCTGTGTTTGTGCAGGTACTTGTGACTTGAACGCTCCTCCTACTGGACTGATACCTTGGTTCTCACACTGAGGGAAATACTTACCGCCGCTGTGCTACATAACCCTTTCCTCTTCAGGGGAACACCAACGCAAGGATCCAAGGCCGCGGGGAAATCCTTTGCCAAGGAAGTCCCTACAGGCGTAGCCATAGCAGCAGGATTCCTGGCGCCGTTGCCAGGGAAGGTTTGTTGTCACAGTAGCAATCTCCATCACCATGACCCTCCATGAGCAGTCGGTGTTCGCCTTCAGATTGAACTATGTAGACACGGCGGGGAAGTGCTTCGTGAAGTCTAGAGGCAAAGGCAGAGCCTCCAGCTTCGGAGCAAAGATCATCTTGCATATGTGGGTTGGTCCTTTCTCCTCATCGTAGTGCCTGTAGTTACTCCGCTTGGGGCTTGTATGATCTTGCACCGGCATGTCCACCAATGGCGACTCAACCTCCTTGCCCTTTGATATGTCCATTTTGCATCATGATTTCCTATTGATATTTATATTGTTCTTGGTAATTATGTCACTTTATGATACAATCCAAATGCATTTTCTCTCTTAATTTGCAAGATCTACACATAGAGGAAAATTACTGAAAACTGGAATTCTCGACCTGAAAGCCATGGAAAAAGCTAGAATTTTTTTGGACTCCAAATGACCCGAAACGTCACGATAATTTTTATGGAACATATAAGAATTATTGAAGGGGAGAAATACCGAGGGGGCACGTGTTACCTTATAGACCATATGGAGTTTTCGGCGGAAGCCAATCTACGAGGACATCTTTCAGAGCCCGCAGTCCACTAACCAATTCATCCAAACTTATGTTTCTGAACTCCAGGCTTTGGTTGGACATCGGAGCGGCCAGGTGAAACAAACAATACCCCAATATGCAACTTGGATCCCACCACCTGATGATCATTTCAAGACCAACGTGGACGCTGCGGTGGCCCAGAATATGGGACGCGGTGTTGTTGTAGCGATTTGTCGCGAGAAAGATGGATCTTTTCAGGGGGCATCGGCGGTACTTTTCAAAGGGATTAGCGACCCCCATACTCTCAAAACTCTAGCAATCCGCGAGGCTCTAGCACTTGCTGGAGATCTAAACTGTCAGAAGATCCAAGTCACATATGATTGCAAGGTCGTTATCGATGATATGAAGCTCAAGAATCCGACAAGATATGGAGTAGTTCTACATGAAATCATAGAACGAAGTGTTTCTTTTCCTTCTTGTAATTTTGCTCGTGAGTTTAGAAACTCGAATTTTGAGGCTCACAACTTAACGACGCATGTCCTTAGACTAGGGGTTGACCGTTATGTCTGGTTAGGCACCGCTGATGATCTCTTCTTCTTACCTGTAAACTTGGTGCAGTAATAAAGCTTCGGGAAGTTGTCTCAAAAAGAAAAACTAAACCAATTTTCTCTTCTCAATGCTTGCGTTGGCTGGTAACACTTTACTATCGTATACAGTTTGATGAGTGAATAGTATGTAGTAGAGACTCAAACATGGATGGTATAAAAAGATGGCACAAGTGCATTATGGTTGAAAGAGTACCCATAGATGTGCAACGAAAAGGTTTGTGGGTGCATTTCCTTTCCTCAGTATCTTTGATAACTAGAAGATGCCCCGCGCGTTGCAGCGGAATGTTAGCATGCCAATCTCCTTGCGTGGGGGGTTGCACAATAAATAAGAAAAGGAAGAGGAAATATTGGAGATGTGGTACAATATTTTCTCTCCTGCATAAAAGGATCAACTGAAAGTTGATTCAGTAAAATATCTGCTCAGATGAAATGTCTTGGTGTGATCAAGTGAACCTATATATAAGATTAACTTTGCGAACATCCCATGTCTATAAGTAAATAGAATTCAAGAATTTATAATGTTATTCTAAAGAACTATGGTGTTGGAGGGGTACGAAATTGTTAATAATGGAAATAAGTGATGACACAGAGAACTGCAGTCCTGGAACCACATACCAGAAGAATCAAATTGAGAACCATGTATATTAATTTGCAACAGAGTTGAAAGCAAAAGCGCTGAAATAAAAAGGACCGTCTCCAAAACAGAAAATGATAGATGTGCATTAGAATGGCTACACATATTAATAAATCGAAGATGAAGCTAAATTAATGTCTAATAGGAACAATAGTATGAAACAATCATCAAAAGAGAGAACCACACGCAAACCACATCAAACTGCACCAATTGTTTAATTCCGAATTATAACAGCTAGTTCTACCATCAACGGAATGTATACCAATCAGGATAAGGAATTCAACTTAGTTAATATAATAAAATTGGTTAAGTATAAATAAAGTATACATCCAGCAATCAACTGTTCATGTAATTGCGGTACAGACATGTAGCTCAAAGAACATCACCAAATGGAACGCTGGTACTCGGCACCATCAGATGGAGTTGATCCGTACCAATGTCTGGGCTCGTCGCAAGTGTACGCCAACACCATCGTGTTCATCATCCGGCATTGCGTAATCAACTTCTCCGTGTGAGCTTCTGTGTGTGCCCGGCTCTGTAAAATCTAACGCGAAGCTGCGACAAAATCGTGGCGTGGATGGCGTCTTGTATCTTTCATTTTTTTCTCTAAGATTGCTATATTAGTTTTGAACTCTTTTGGTACTTTTAATACAAGGTTGTATGCATCACTCGATGCAGAGGCCGGGGCGATGCCTCCTTTTCTAAAAAAAAGTTGCGACAAAATCAGAACATTGAAACACAACCAAACAAAAGAATCATGGCACAACCGGTGTGGGCAGGAAAATCTGGTTTCGGTGATGGTCATTTGATACTTTTAATAAAAGGTTGTATGCATCACTCGATGCAGAGGCCGGGGCGATGCCTCCATTTCTAAAAAAAAGCTGCGACAAAATCAAAACATTGAAACACAACAAAACAAAAGAACCATGCCACAACCGGTGTGGGCAGGGAAATCTGGTTTCGGTGATGGTGAGGGAAAGCATGGGAGGCAGTGGCTTCCAGGAGAGGATGGCGATAAGGCTGGACTTGCCACCGGTGTTGGGGTCGCAGACCACCACCAGTACATCTCCCCCACGCTTCTCCATTGGTTGAAAGGAAAGCAAGAGAGAGCAATTGGCTTTCTTACGCAAAAACTATATCTCGGAACGCAGCTTCTTTCTATGATGGAGAAGATGAAAAGAAAAGCAGAAATCCATTGGTATATTTTATAGAATAAATAGGGAGGGAGATGAAGAGGATGGTGGAGAAGATGAATAGAGAGGTGGAAATCAATAGATGGAGATTAATTGAGACGTTAGGTCTGCGGTGGTCATCATCTGGAGAGGGCAAAAAGGCTTGCGCGGAGAGGGAAGAAAAGAGGCCAGCTAGGGATGCAATGGTAATTAACAAAGCGGCTCGATAAAAAAATGGTGAGAAAAAGATGACATCAGTAAATGACGTGGCATCACCACATCTCAGGAAAATTTGGTAGTGGGTCATAACTATTTAGTAATAAAGGATTAAGAGTACTGCTGCATTAACTTGTGCACATGAGCAGAGCACATGCAAAAAATAATCCGATGGCATTGTCAAGTATCCATTAGGTAAGGAGTTACTCTTACTTAGATTTTGCAATATGGCTTGTACTATTTCAAACAAGACACTAAGATTGCATTGGCGTACGTCCACTTTCGGAAACAATATCAAAGATTACAGTAAGATTTGAAGTTAGCCATGAGCGTGTCTGCGTGTGTGACTGCACAACAAATGGGTTAGCAATACATTCTAATTCGCGCCAATCGATCTTCTGTAGGAGTAGGAGGCAGCGCGAATCCCCTCTTTCCGTGAAATTTTCAACCTAACTAGCTGAAAAGCACGATACATGTGCGACTTCAAACATAAGACAAGACTTCAGTCTAGTGTTGCATGCCCGCAAACTTTCCCCATGTTTGTTTCCAGTTTACGAAAAAAAATACATTCGAACACCGTCACATATCAATATAGAACCGTGTTGGATGGTTTCTACGATCCGGACAACACAGTCTAGACGGTTACGAAAGGTTTGAAGGTCGGCATCGGAGATGTCTGAGACACCACAAAGTATACCCGCATGGATGCATGGTATGTATTATTAACTACTTTTTTTCGGGGATGATACTAGTAGAAATAAGGGCTTTCGTCCCAGCTCAAAAAACACATTAGTCCCGGTTCCTTTACGAACCGGGACTAATGTTAGTATTAGTCCCGGTTCGAGCGACAAAGGCGCCGGTCGGGCATTAGTTCCGGTTCAAATGAGACCTTTAGTCCCGGTTCGTGTCTCGAACCGGGACTAAAGGGTTTGGAGGATTTAGTCCCGGTTCGTGTCTTGGACCTTTAGTCCCGGTTCGTGTCTCGAACCGGGACTAAAGGGTTTGGAGGCTTTAGTCCCGGTTCGTGTCTTGAACCGAGACTAAAGGGTAGACCTTTAGTCCCGGTTCGTGACACGAATCGGGACTAAAGGTGTTCAGATTTTTTTTCTGTTTTTAAATTCATGTTTGTAGTTTCTGTTTTAAATTGCTTATATCTTTTAGCATATTTGATATTTTCAATTGATTCTTTTTGCATTAGATTCAAAATTTTGTCTAGTTTCTGTTTGTGCCATTAGTTTTCAAATTTCAATGGTTTAAATTTGAATTTGTTTAAATTTGCTTCAAACCCAGTTTTTGAATAACTTGAGTTTACAAATAGTTTTTAATTTAATTCTTTTTGCTCCCACTCATGTGTTAGACTGTTGTCACAGTAAGATTTATTTGGTTATTTTTAGAATAATTTAAATTAGGATTTTAATTAAAGAAATATTGTTTTGCTTATATAGTTGTTTTAGTCATTTATTTGTTGTTTTTTTATTATTTTTAGTTAGTTCTTTCTGTAGATTTTAACATGTTGTAGTATGTTGCATATTTAATGCACAAAAAAATCTACAGTTCAATTAATTTAAAAAAAATGCCTTTGTAGCAGATGGGTTTTCGTCTGAAACCTTGATACTTTGAGTTTTGTAGAAAATAAACAAAAATAATAAAATCTTCAAAAAATAAACAAAAATGATAAAATCTTCAAAAAATAAAATCCTTTGAGATGTTGTTAGGTTTTAGTGTCTAGTCGGTATAGAAATTTTGAGATATGAATTTTGACCGTTTTTACAAAAAAAGGAAAAAAATAAACGGCCATAACTTTTGCATCCGATGTTCAAAAAAATTAACATATCAAAAAAACTAGAAAAAATTGGTACTCGATTCCACCCGGGCTTGCCCGGTGAAGTTTTCTCACATGCTCAAAAATCCAAATGGAAAAAAAGTTATTTCAAAAAGAAGTTTTTTCCAAAAAAAAGAAAAATAATTTTATTTAAAAATATTAGGTTGTTTTCATTGAAATTCACTATTATCGTTACTTATTAAGTTTATTTTAATAATTGTTTTGTAATTCAAAAAATTAAATCATGTGACATGACATCAAGACCCAAGTTGTTTAGGATTGATAGCTTACTATTGTCAGGAAAACAACAAGTGCACACTTGGCAACTAGGGGCGATAGAACCAGAAAGTTAAGCGTGCTCGGGCTGAACCAGTGAAAGGATAGGTGATCGGCCGGGAAGTTAGACGATTTGAAATGAGTGATCCACGCTAGAGCAGTGAGGATGGGTGATTAGAGATTAAATTGTCAAATAATTCAAAGATTAGAAAATTGGAATAAAACATAAAAAAATATTCAAAAATAAATTTTGAAAAAAAATTAAAAAAAATCTACCTTTTCGGGTCAAACAAAAAAAAACAGACGGATCCTTTAGTCCCGGTTCGTAAGTAGAACCGGGACTAAAGGTACTCCCTCTGAGGCGGCCACGTGGAGCACCTTTGGTCCCGGCTTGGAACAGGGCCGGGACTAAAGGTTAATGTTGGAAATATGCCCTAGAGGCAATAATAAAATGGTTATTATCATATTTCCTTGTTCATGATAATCGTCTATTGTTCATGCTATAATTGTATTAACAGGAAACAGTAATACATGTGTGAATAAATAGATCACAATGTGTCCCTAGCAAGCCTCTAGTTGGCTAGCTCGTTAGTCAATAGATGATCATGGTTTCTTGATCATGGGCATTAGATGTCATTTATAACGGGATCACATCATTGGGAGAATGATGTGATGGACAAGACCCAATCCTAAGCCTAGCACTAGATCGTATTGTTTGTATGCTAATGCTTTTCTAATGTCAAGTATCTTTTCCTTCGACCGTGAGATTGTGCAACTCCCTGATACTGTAGGAGTGCTTTGGGTGTATCAAACGTCACAACGTAACTGGGTGACTATAAAGGTGCACTACGGGTACCTCCAAAAGTGTCTGTTGGGTTGGTACAAATCGAGATCGGGATTTGTCACTCCGTGTGACGGAGAGGTATCTCTGGGCCCACTCGGTAGAACATCATCATGAGCTCAATGTGACTAAGGAGTTAGTCACGCGATGACGTGCTACGGAACGAGTAAAGAGACTTACCGGTAACGAGATTGAACAAGGTATAGGTATACCGACGATCGAATCTCGGACAAGTTCTATACCGACAAACAAAGGGAATCGTATACGGGATTGTTTGAATCCTTGACATCGTGGTTCATCCGATGAGATCATCGTGGAGCAAGTGGGAGCCACCATGGGTATCCAAACCCCGCTGATGGTTATTGGCCAGAGAGGTGTCTCGGTCATGTCTGCCTGTCTCCCGAACCCGTAGGATCTACACACTTAAGGTTCGATGACGCTAGGGTTATAGAGTTCTTCCCCAACCTCTCCCTCCTCCTTGCTGGATCAAGGTGCGGGAGACGTCATCGGGCTGCACATGTGTTGAACGCGGAGGTGCCGTTGTTCGGCACTAGATCGGAATCGCTGCGAGTACGACTCCATCAATCGCGTTCTAGCAACGCTTCCGCTTAGCGATCTTCAAAGGTATGAAGATGCTCTTACCCCTCTCTCGTTGCTGGTCTCTTCATAGGAAGATCTGAATGTGCGTAGGAAAATTTTGAATTTATGCTACGTTACCCAACAGTGGCATCCGAGCCAGGTTTTCTATGCGTAGATTCTATGCACGAGTAGAACACAAAAGTTGTGGGCGATGATTTGTCAATTTGCTTGCCGCTACTAGTCTTATTCTTTTCCGGCGGTATTGTGGGATGAAGCGGCCCGGACCGACTTTACACGTACGCTTACGTGAGACTGGTTCCACCGACAGACATGCACACCGTGCATAAAGGTGGCTAGCGGGTGTCTGTCTCTCCCACTCTAGTCGGATTGGATTTGATGAAAAGGGTCCTTATGAAGGGTAAATAGCTTTGGCATATCATCGTTGTGGCTGTCACGTAGGTAAGAAGGCGTTCTTGCTAGAAACCCAAATCAGCCACGTAAAACTTGCAACAACAATTAGAGGACGTCTAACTTGTTTTTGCAGGGTTTGACATGTGATGTGATATGGCCAAAGTTGTGATGTTGCATGTATGATGTATGAGATGATCATGTTATTGTAATAGGTTTCACGACTTGCATGTCGATGAGTATGACAACCGGCAGGAGCCATAGGAGTTGTCTTATTTTATTGTATGAGATGCAACGCCATGTGCTTACTACTTTTACTTCATTGCTAACGGTTAGCTATAGTAGTAGTGATAGTAGTAGTTGGCGTGACGACTTCACGGAGACACGATGATGGAGATCATGATGATGGAGATCATGGTGTCACGCCGGTGACGATGATGATCATGCGATGCCTGAAGATGGAGATCGAAAGAGCAAAGATGATAATGGCCATATCATGTCACTATATGATTGCATTGTGATGTTTATCATGTTTTACATCTTATTGCTTAGAACGACGGTAGCATAATAAGATGATCCCTCTTAAAATTTCGAGAACGTATTCCCCTAAGTGTGCACCGTTGCGAAGGTTCGTTGTCTCGAAGCACCACGTGATGATCGGGTGTGATAGATTCTAACGTTCGCATACAACGGGTGTAAGCCAGATTTACACACGCGAAACACCTAGGTTGACTCGACGAGCTTAGCATGTACAGACATGACCTCGAATACAAGAGATCGAAAGGTCGAACATGAGTCGTATGGTTGAATACGATCAGCATGAATTTGCTCACCATGGTGACTAGTCCGTCTCACGTGATGATTGGACACGGGTTAGTCAACATGGATCATGTATCACTTAGATGACTAGAGGGATGTCGATTTAAGTGGGAGTTCATACTTAATTTGATTAAATGAACTTAATTGTCATGAACTTAGTCTAAAAGTTGTCTTTATAAATATTGTAGATGTCCAACGTCAACCTCAATTTCAACGCATTCCTAGAGAAAAACAAGGTGAAAGATGATGGTAGCCACTATGCGGACTGGGTTCGCAACTTGAAGCTCATCCTTGAAGCAGCTAAAAAGGCTTATGTCCTTGATGCGCCGCTAGGTGACCCTCCCACTCCCGCAGCAGCCCAGGACATTCTGAACGTCTGGCAAACGCGGAGTGATGACTACTCTCTGGTCAGGTGTGGCATGTTATACAGTTTAGAAACGGGGCTCCAAAGGCGTTTTGAGCAACACGGGGCATATGAGATGTTCCAGGAGCTGAAGCTAGTTTTTCAAGCACATGCCCGTGTCGAGAGATATGAAGTCTCCGACAAGTTCTTCAGCTGTAAGATGGAGGAGAACAATTCTGTCAGTGAGCACATACTCAAAATGTCTGGGTTACACGGTCGTCTGACTTCACTTGGAGTCGAACTTCCGGATGATGCTATAATTGACAGAATCCTCCAGTCTCTCCCACCAAGCTACAAAGGCTTTGTGCTTAACTACAACATGCACGGGATGGAGAAGACCATTCCCGAGTTGTACTCGATGCTCAAGTCTGCAGAAGTAGAAATCAAGAAAGAGCATCAAGTGTTGATGGTCAACAAGACCACTAGTTTCAAGAAAGACAAGGGTAAGAAGAACTTCAAGAAAGACGGCAAAGCTGTTGCCGCACCCGGTAAGCCAGATGCCGGGAAGAAGAAAAAGAACGGACCCAAGCCTGAGACTGAGTGCTTCTATTGCAAGGGAAAGGGTCACTGGAAGCGGAACTACCCCAAATACTTAGCGGACAAGAAGGCCGGCAACGTTAAAGGTATATGTGATATACATGTTATTGATGTGTACCTTACCAGCGCTCGTAGTAGCTCCTGGGTATTTGATACCGGTGCCGTTGCTCACATTTGCAACTCAAAGCAGGAACTGCGGAATAAGCGGAGACTGGCCAAGGACGAGGTGACGATGCGCGTCGGGAATGGTTCAAAGGTCGATGTGATCGCCGTCGGCACGCTACCTCTACATCTACCGTCGGGATTAGTTTTAAACCTTAATAATTGTTATTTAGTACCAGCTTTAAGCATGAACATTGTATCAGGGTCTTGCTTAATGCGAGATGGCTACTCATTTAAGTCAGAGAATAATGGTTGTTCTATTTATATCAGTGATATGTTTTATGGTCATGCTCCGCTGGTGAATGGATTATTCTTGATGAATCTCGATCGTGATGTTACACATATTCATAGTGTGAGTACCAAAAGATGCAAAGTTGATAATGATAGTCCCACATACTTGTGGCACTGCCGCCTTGGTCATATCGGCGTTAAGCGCATGAAGAAGCTCCATACTGATGGACTATTAGAGCCTCTTGACTTTGAATCATTTGACACATGCGAACCGTGCCTCATGGGCAAGATGACTAAGACTCCATTCTCAGGAATAATGGAGAGAGCAACCGACTTATTGGAAATAATACATACTGATGTGTGTGGTCCAATGAACGTTGAAGCTCGCGGTGGTTATCGTTATGTTCTCACTCTCACCTATGATTTGAGTAGGTATGGGTATATCTACTTGATGAAGCACAAATCTGAGACGTTTGAAAAGTTCAAAGAAATTCAGAGTGAGGTTGAGAATCAACGTGACAGAAAAATTAAATGTCTACGATCTGATCGTGGAGGAGAATATTTGAGTCACGAGTTTGGCACACACCTAAGGAAGTGTGGAATCGTTTCACAACTGACGCCGCCTGGCACACCGCAGCGCAACGGAGTGTCTGAACATCGTAATCACACTTTATTAGATATGGTACGATCTATGATGTCTCTCACCGACTTACCGCTATCATTTTGGGGATACGCATTAGAAACTGCAGCATTCACTTTAAATAGGGCACCGTCTAAATCCGTTGAGACGACACCGTATGTGTTGGAATTATGCCCTAGAGGCAATAATAAATGTATAGTTATTATTATAATTCCTGTATCAAGATAATAGTTTATTATCCATGCTATAATTGTATTGAATGAAGACTCATTTACATGTGTGGATACATAGACAAAACACCGTCCCTAGCATGCCTCTAGTTGGCTAGCCAGTTGATCGATGATAGTCAGTGTCTTGTGATTATGAACAAGGTGTTGTTGCTTGATAATTGGATCACGTCATTGGGAGAATCACGTGATGGACTAGACCCAAACTAATAGATGTAGCATGTTGATCGTGTCATTTTGTTGCTACTGTTTTCTGCGTGTCAAGTATTTATTCCTATGACCATGAGGAAGAAGTGGGAAGGGGGAAGGACTCCCTCCCACCAAACCAAGTAGGACTCGGTTTGGGGGGGGGGGAGAGTCCTCCCCCCTAGCTCGGCCGACCCCTTGGGGTTCCCTTGGACCCCAAGGCAAGGTCCCCCTCCCTCCTCCTATATATATGGGGCTTTTAGGGCAGATTTGAGACGACTTTCTCACGGCTGCCCGACCACATACCTCCATAGTTTTTCCTCTAGATCGTGTTTCTGCGGAGCTCGGGTGGAGCCCTGCTGAGACAAGATCATCACCAACCTCCGGAGCGCCGTCACGCTGCCGGAGAACTCTTCTACCTCTCCGTCTCTCTTGCTGGATCAAGAAGGCCGAGATCATCGTCGAGCTGTACGTGTGCTGAACGCGGAGGTGCCGTCTGTTCGGTACTAGATCGTGGGACTGGTCGCGGGATTGTTCGCGGGGCGGATCGAGGGACGTGAGGACGTTCCACTACATCAACCGCGTTCTCTAACGCTTCTGCTGTATGATCTACAAGGGTACGTAGATCACTCATCCCCTCTCGTAGATGGACATCACCATGATAGGTCTTCGTGCGCGTAGGAAATTTTTTGTTTCCCATGCGACGTTCCCCAACAGTGGCATCATGAGCTAGGGTCATGCGTAGATGTCTTATCGAGTAGAACACAAAAGGTTTTGTGGGCGGTGATGTGCGTTTTGCTGCCCTCCTTAGTCTTTTCTTGATTCCGCGGTATTGTTGGATTGAAGCGGCTTGGACCGACATTACTCGTACGCTTACGAGAGACTGGTTTCATCGTTACGAGTAACCCCCTTTGCTCAAAGATGACTGGCAAGTGACGGTTTCTCCAACTTTAGTTGAATCGGATTTGACCGAGGAGGTCCTTGGATGAGGTTAAATAGCAACTCATATATCTCCGTTGTGGTGTTTGCGTAAGTAAGATGCGATCCTACTAAATACCCTTGGTCACCACGTAAAACATGCAACAACAAAATTAGAGGACGTCTAACTTGTTTTTGCAGGGTATGATTGTGATGTGATATGGCCAAACAATGTGATGTGATATATTGGATGTATGAGATGATCATGTTGTAATAGAAATATCGACTTGCATGTCGATGGTACGGCAACCGGCAGGAGCCATAGGGTTGTCTTTATACTAACATATGTGCTTGCAGATGCGTTTACTATTTTGCTAGGATGTAGCTTTAGTAGTGATAGCATAAGTAGCACGACAACCCCGATGGCGACACGTTGATGGAGATCATGATGATGGAGATCATGGTGTGGCGCCGGTGACAAGAAGATCGTGCCGGTGCTTTGGTGATGGAGATCAAGAAGCACGTGATGATGGCCATATCATGTCACTTATGAATTGCATGTGATGTTAATCCTTTTATGCACCTTATTTTGCTTAGAACGACGGTAGCATTATGAGGTGATGTCTCACTAAAATTTCAAGACGAAATTGTGTTCTCCCCGACTGTGCACCGTTGCTACAGTTCGTCGTTTCGAGACACCACGTGATGATCGGGTGTGATAGACTCAACGTTCACATACAACGGGTGCAAAACAGTTGCGCACGCGGAACACTCGGGTTAAGCTTGACGAGCCTAGCATGTGCAGACATGGCCTCGGAACACATGAGACCAAAAGGTCGATCATGAATCATATAGTTGATATGATTAGCATAGGGATGCTTACCACTGAAACTATACTCAACTCACGTGATGATCGGACTTGGGATAGTGTAAGTGGATCATGAACCACTCAAATGACTAGAGAGATGTACTTTTTGAGTGGGAGTTTAGCATATAATTTGATTAAGTTGAACTCTAATTATCTTGAACATAGTCTAAGTCCACTTTGAATATATTTGTGTTGTAGATCATGGCTCACGCGACAGTCATCCTGAATTTTAATACGTTCCTAGAGAAAGCTAAGTTGAAAGATGATGGAAGCAACTTTGTAGACTGGGCTCGTAATCTTAAGCTAATCTTACAAGCTGGGAAGAAGGATTATGTCCTTAATGCTGCGCTAGGAGATGAACCACCCGCTACGGCTGATCAGGATGTTAAGAACGCTTGGTTAGCACGTAAGGAGGACTACTCAATAGTTCAATGTGCAGTCTTGTACGGCTTAGAATCGGGACTTCAACGTCGCTTTGAGCGTGATGGAGCATTTGAGATGTTCCAGGAGTTGGAGTTTATCTTTCAGAAGAACGCCCGGATCGAGAGGTATGAGACCTCCGATAAATTCTATGCTTGCAAGATGGAGGAAAACTCGTCTGTCAGTGAACATGTGCTCAAAATGTCTGGGTACTCACACCGTCTGGCTGAACTGGGGATTGAACTCCCGCAAGAAGCTATCACTGACAGAATCCTTCAATCACTGCCGCCAAGCTACAAAGGCTTTGTGTTGAACTACAACATGCAAGGGATGAACAAGTCTCCCGGCGAGTTGTTTGCGATGCTGAAAGTCGCACAGTCTGAACTCCGTAAAGAGCATCAAGTGTTGATGGTGAGCAAGACCACTAGTTTCAAGAGAAACGGCAAAGGCAAGAAGGGCAATTCGAAGAAGAGCGGCAAGCCTGTTGCCAATCCGCCGAAGAAACCCAAGGCTGGACCTAAGCCTGAAACAGAGTGCTTCTATTGCAAGGGTATGGGTCACTGGAAGCGCAATTGCCCCAAGTATCTGGCAGATAAGAAGGCGAGCAAAGAAAAATCAGGTATATTTGATATACATGTTATTGATGTGTACTTAACCAGCTCTCGTAGTAGTGCCTGGGTATTCGATACCGGTTCTGTTGCTCACATTTGCAACTCGAAGCAGGAACTGCGGAATAGACGAAGGCTGGCGAAAGACGAAGTGACGATGCGCGTAGGAAACGGTTCCAAGGTTGATGCAATCGCCGTCGGCACAGTGTCACTTCAACTACCATCGGGATTAGTGATGAACTTAAATCATTGTTATTTAGTGCCTGCGTTGAGCATGAACATTATATTTGGATCTTGTTTATTGCGAGACGGTTACTCTTTTAAGTCTGAGAATAATGGTTGTTCTATTTCTATGAGTAACATCTTTTATGGTCATGCACCGAATGTGAGAGGATTGTTCATATTGAATCTTGATAGAGATACGCATATACATAACATTGAGACCAAAAGAGTTAGAGTAAACAATGATAGCACCATATTTTTATGGCACTGCCGCTTGGGTCATATTGGTGTAAAGCGCATGAAGAAACTCCATGCTGATGGACTTTTGGAGTCACTTGACTTTGATTCACTTGACACGTGCGAACCATGCCTCATGGGCAAGATGACTAAGACTCCGTTCTCCGGAACAATGGAGCGTGCAAGTGACTTGTTGGAAATCATACATAACGATGTGTGTTGTCCAATGAGCGTGGAGGCACGCGGCGGATATCGTTACTTTCTCACCTTCACTGACGATTTAAGTAGATATGGTTATGTCTGCTTGATGAAGCACAAGTCTGAAACATTTGAAAAGTTCAAGCAATTTCAGAGTGAAGTGGAAAATCATCGTAACAAGAAGATCAAGTTCCTACGGTCTGATCGTGGGGGTGAATATCTGAGTTTCGAGTTTGGTACTCACTTAAAACAATGTGGAATTGTTTCGCAGTTAACACCGCCTGGAACACCACAGCGTAATGGTGTGTCCGAACGTCGTAATCGTACTTTGTTAGAAATGGTGCGATCTATGATGTCTCTTACTGATTTGCCGTTATCATTTTGGGGTTATGCATTAGAAACAGCTGCATTCACTTTAAATAGGGCACCATCGAAATCCGTTGAGACGACACCATATGAACTGTGGTATGGCAAAAGGCCAAAGTTGTCGTTTCTTAAAGTTTGGGGATGTGATGCTTATGTCAAAAAGCTTCAGCCTGAAAAGCTGGAACCCAAAGCGGAAAAGTGCGTCTTCATAGGTTACCCAAAAGAGACAGTTGGGTACACCTTCTATCTCAAATCCGAGGGCAAAGTGTTTGTTGCTAAGAACGGAACTTTTCTCGAGAAGGAGTTTCTCTCGAGAGAATTGAGTGGGAGGAAGATAGAACTTGACGAGGTTGTCGAACCTCTCATCCCTCTGGATGGTGGCGCAGGGCAAGGGGAAACCTCTGTCATTGCGACGCCGGTTGAGGAAGAAGTTAATGATGATGATCATGAAACTCCAGTTCAAGTTTCTGTTGAACCACGCAGGTCGACGAGATCACGCACCGCTCCAGAGTGGTATGGTAATCCCGTCTTATCAATCATGTTGTTAGACAACAACGAACCTGCAAATTATGAAGAAGCAATGGTGGGCTCAGATTCCAACAAATGGCTAGAAGCCATGAAATCCGAGATAGGATCCATGTATGAGAACAAAGTGTGGACTTTGGAGATGCTGCCTGAGGGCCGCAAGGCTATTCAGAACAAATGGATCTTTAAGAAGAAGACGGACGCTGACGGTAATGTGACCGTATATAAAGCTCGACTTGTGGCAAAGGGTTTTTCACAAGTTCCAGGAATTGACTACGATGAGACTTTCTCTCCCGTAGCGATGCTTAAGTCCGTCAGAATCATGTTAGCAATAGCTGCATTTTTCGATTATGAAATCTGGCAGATGGATGTCAAAACGGCGTTCCTTAACGGTTTCCTTAAGGAAGAGTTGTATATGATGCAACCCAAAGGTTTTGTCGATCCTAAAAATGCTGACAAGGTGTGCAAGCTCCAGCGATCCATTTATGGGCTGGTGCAAGCATCTCGGAGTTGGAACAAACGCTTTGATGAGGTGATCAAAGCATTTGGGTTTATACAAGTGGTTGGAGAATCTTGTATTTACAAGAAAGTGAGTGGGAGCTCTGTGGCGTTTCTAATATTATATGTGGATGACATATTACTGATTGGAAACAACGTAGAGCTTTTGGAGAGCATAAAAGGTTACTTGAATAAAAGTTTCTCTATGAAGGACCTAGGAGAAGCTGCTTACATTCTAGGCATTAAGATCTATAGGGATAGATCAAAACGCCTGATAGGACTTTCACAAAGCACATACCTTGATAAAGTTTTGAAGAGGTTCAAAATGGAACAGTCCAAGAAAGGGTTCTTGCCAGTGTTACAAGGTACGAGATTGAGTAAGACTCAGTGCCCAGCAACTGATGAAGATAGAGAGCATATGCGCTCCGTCCCCTATGCTTCAGCCATAGGCTCTATCATGTATGCAATGCTGTGCACTAGACCGGATGTTAGCCTGGCCATAAGTATGGCAGGTAGGTTCCAGAGTAATCCAGGAGTGGATCACTGGACGGCGGTCAAGAATATCCTGAAGTACCTGAAAAGGACTAAGGATATGTTTCTCGTGTATGGAGGTGACGAAGAGCTCGCCGTAAAAGGTTACGTCGATGCAAGCTTTGACACAGATCCGAACGACTCTAAGTCGCAAACCGGATACGTATTTATTCTTAATGGGGGTGCAGTAAGCTGGTGCAGTTCCAAGCAAAGCGTCGTAGCAGATTCTACATGTGAAGCGGAGTACATGGCTGCCTCGGAGGCGGCTAAGGAGGGTGTCTGGATGAAGCAGTTCATGACGGATCTTGGAGTAGTGCCAAGTGCACTAGATCCAATAACCTTGTTCTGTGACAACACTAGTGCCATTGCCTTAGCAAAGGAACCAAGGTTTCACAAGAAGACCAGACACATCAAACGACGCTTCAACCTCATCCGCGACTACGTCGAGGAGGAGGACGTAAATATATGCAAAGTGCACACGGATCTGAATGTAGCGGACCCGCTGACTAAACCTCTTCCACGGCCAAAACATGATCGACACCAGAACTGTATGGGTGTTAGATTTATTACAATGTAATTCACATGGTGATGTGAGGGCTAGATTATTGACTCTAGTGCAAGTGGGAGACTGTTGGAATTATGCCCTAGAGGCAATAATAAATGTATAGTTATTATTATAATTCCTGTATCAAGATAATAGTTTATTATCCATGCTATAATTGTATTGAATGAAGACTCATTTACATGTGTGGATACATAGACAAAACACCGTCCCTAGCATGCCTCTAGTTGGCTAGCCAGTTGATCGATGATAGTCAGTGTCTTCTGATTATGAACAAGGTGTTGTTGCTTGATAACTGGATCACGTCATTGGGAGAATCACATGATGGACTAGACCCAAACTAATAGACGTAGCATGTTGATCGTGTCATTTTGTTGCTACTGTTTTCTGCGTGTCAAGTATTTATTCCTATGACCATGAGATCATATAACTCACTAAACACCGGAAGAATGCTTTGTGTGTATCAAACGTCGCAACGTAACTGGGTGACTATAAAGATGCTCTACAGGTATCTCCGAAGGTGTTAGTTGAGTTAGTATGGATCAAGACTGGGATTTGTCACTCCGTGTGACGGAGAGGTATCTCGGGGCCCACTCGGTAATACAACATCACACACAAGCCTTGCAAGCAATGTAACTTAGTGTAAGTTGCGGGATCTTGTATTACGGAACGAGTAAAGAGACTTGCCGGTAAACGAGATTGAAATAGGTATGCGGATACTGACGATCGAATCTCGGGCAAGTAACATACCGAAGGACAAAGGGAATGACATACGGGATTATACGAATCCTTGGCACTGAGGTTCAAACGATAAGATCTTCGTAGAATATGTAGGATCCAATATGGGCATCCAGGTCCCGCTATTGGATATTGACCGAGGAGTCTCTCGGGTCATGTCTACATAGTTCTCGAACCCGCAGGGTCTGCACACTTAAGGTTCGACGTTGTTTTATGCGTATTTGAGTTATATGGTTGGTTACCGAATGTTGTTCGGAGTCCCGGATGAGATCACGGACGTCACGAGGGTTTCCGGAATGGTCCAGAAACGAAGATTGATATATAGGATGACCTCATTTGATTACCGGAAGGTTTTCGGAGTTACCGGGAATGTACCGGGAATGACGAATGGGTTCCGGGGGTTCACCGGAGGGGGCAACCCACTCCGGGGAAGCCCATAGGTATTTGTGGGGGTCACACCAGCCCTTAGTGGGCTGGTGGGACAGCCCACCAAATCCTATGCGCCAAGGAAGAAAAATCAAAGGAAGAAAAAAAAAAGGAGGAAGAAGTGGGAAGGGGGACCAAACCAAGTAGGACTCGGTTTGGGGGGGGGGGGGAGAGTCCTCCCCCCTGGCTCGGCCGACCCCTTGGGGTTACCTTGGACCCCAAGGCAAGGTCCCCCTCCCTCCTCCTATATATATGGGGCTTTTAGGGCAGAGTTGAGACGACTTTCTCACGGCTGTCCGACCACATACCTCCATAGTTTTTCCTCTAGATCGTGTTTCTGCGGAGCTCGGGCGGAGCCCTGCTGAGACAAGATCATCACCAACCTCCGGAGCGCCGTCACGCTGCCGGAGAACTCTTCTACCTCTCCGTCTCTCTTGCTGGATCAAGAAGGCCGAGATCATCGTCGAGCTGTACGTGTGCTGAACGCGGAGGTGCCGTCTGTTCGGTACTAGATCGTGGGACTGGTCGCGGGATTGTTCGCGGGGCGGATCGAGGGACGTGAGGACGTTCCACTACATCAACCGCGTTCTCTAACGCTTCTGCTGTACGATCTACAAGGGTACGTAGATCACTCATCCCCTCTCGTAGATGGACATCACCATGATAGGTCTTCGTGCGCGTAGGAAAATTTTTGTTTCCCATGCGACGTTCCCCAACAGTATGAACTATGGTTTGGCAAGAAACCTAAGTTGTCGTTTCTTAAAGTTTGGGGCTGCGATGCTTATGTGAAGAAACTTCAACCAGAAAAGCTCGAACCCAAAGCAGAGAAATGCGTATTCATAGGATACCCTAAGGAAACTATTGGGTATACCTTCTATCTTAGATCCGAAGGTAAAACCTTTGTTGCTAAGAACGGATCCTTTCTAGAGAAAGAGTTTCTCTCGAAAGAAGTATGTGGGAGGAAGGTAGAACTTGATGAGGTAATTGCACCCCCTCTCGAACAGGATAGTAGCGCAACGCGGGAAGTTGTTCCTGTGGCGCCTACACCGACTGAAGAGGAAGTTAATGATGATGATCATGAAGCTTCGGATCAAGTTACTACTGAACCGCGAAGGTCCACAAGGGCACGCTCCGCACCAGAGTGGTACGGCAACCCTGTGATGGAAATCATGTTGTTAGACAACGGTGAACCTTCGAACTATGAAGAAGCAATGGCGGGCCCGGATTCCAACAAATGGCTTGAGGCTATGAAATCCGAGATAGGATCCATGTATGAGAACAAAGTATGGACTTTGGTGGACTTGCCCGATGACCGGCGAGCCATAGAAAATAAATGGATCTTCAAGAAGAAGACTGATGCAAACGGTAATGTAACCGTTTACAAAGCTCGACTTGTCGCAAAGAGTTTTCGACAAATTCAAGGAGTTGACTACGAAGAGACTTTCTCTCCCGTAGCGAAGCTGAAATCAGTCCAAATCATGTTAGCAATTGCCGCCTTTTATGATTATGAAATTTGGCAAATGGACGTCAAAACAGCGTTGCTTAACGGGAACCTTAAGGAAGAGTTGTATATGATGCAACCAGAAGGTTTTGTCGACCCTAAGGGTGCTAACAAAGTATGCAAGCTCCAGCGCTCCATCTATGGGCTGGTGCAAGCATCTCGGAGTTGGAACATTCGCTTTAATGAGGTGATTAAAGCGTTTGGGTTCATACAGGTTTACGGAGAAGCCTGTCTGTACAAGAAATTGAGTGGGATCTCTCTAGCTTTCCTCATACTGTATGTGGATGACATATTATTGATGGGGAATAATATAGAGATGTTGGAGAGCATAAAGGCCTATTTGAACAAGAGTTTTTCAATGAAGGACCTTGGAGAAGCTGCATACATATTAGGCATCAAGATCTATAGAGATAGATCGAGACGCCTCATAGGTCTTTCGCAAAGTACATACCTTGACAAGATATTGAAGAAGTTCAATATGGAAAACTCAAAGAAAGGGTTCTTGCCAGTTTTGCAAGGTATGAGATTGAGTAAGACTCAGTCACCGACCACGGCAGCAGATAGAGAGAAGATGAGTTTTGTCCCCTACGCTTCAGCCGTGGGCTCTCTAATGTATGCCATGCTGTGTACCAGACCTGATATAAACCTTGCCATAAGTTTGGTAGGAAGGTACCAAAGTGATCCCGGTATGGAACACTGGACAGCGGTCAAGAATATCCTTAAGTACCTGAAAAGGACTAAGGAAATGTTTCTCGTTTATGGAGGTGACGAAGAGCTCGTCGTAAAAGGTTACGTCGACGCTAGCTTCGACACAGATCCGGATGACTCTAAGTCACAGACCGGATACGTATATGTGTTGAATGGTGGGGCAGTGAGCTGGTGCAGCAGCAAGCAAGAAGTCGTGGCAGCATCTACATGTGAGGCGGAGTACATAGCTGCTTCAAAAGCGGCTCATGAAGGAATTTGGATGAAGGAGCTCATCACCGACCTTGGAGTGGTTCCAAGAGCGTCGGGTCCTATGACACTCTTCTGTGATAACACTGGAGCCATTGCCATAGCCAAGGAGCCCAGGTTTCACCGGAAGACGAAGCACATCAAGCGCTGCTACAACTCCATCCAGGACCATGTCCAGAGTGGAGTGATAGATATTTGTAAAGTAAACACGGATCTGAATATTGCAGACCCGTTAACTAAACCTCTTCCACGAGCAAAACATGATCAACACCATAATGCTATGGGTGTTCGATACATCACAATGTAACTAGATTATTGACTCTAGTGCAAGTGGGAGACTGTTGGAAATATGCCCTAGAGGCAATAATAAAATGGTTATTATCATATTTCCTTGTTCATGATAATCGTCTATTATTCATGCTATAATTGTATTAACAGGAAACAGTAATACATGTGTGAATAAATAGATCACAATGTGTCCCTAGCAAGCCTCTAGTTGGCTAGCTCGTTAGTCAATAGATGATCATGCTTTCCTGATCATGGGCATTAGATGTCATTGATAACGGGATCACATCATTGGGAGAATGATGTGATGGACAAGACCCAATCCTAAGCCTAGCACTAGATCGTATTGTTCGTATGCTAATGTTTTTCTAATGTCAAGTATCTTTTCCTTCGACCGTGAGATTGTGCAACTCTCGGATACCGTAGGAGTGCTTTGGGTGTATCAAACGTCACAAGTAACTGGATGACTATAAAGGTGCACTACGGGTACCTCCGAAAGTGTCTGTTGGGTTGGTACGAATCGAGATCGGGATTTGTCACTCCGTGTGACGGAGAGGTATATCTGGGCCCACTCGGTAGAACATCATCATGAGCTCAATGTGACTAAGGAGTTAGTCACACGATGACGTGCTACGGAACGAGTAAAGAGACTTACCGGTAACGAGATTGAACAAGGTATAGGTATACCCACGATCGAATCTCGGGCAAGTTCTATACCGACAAACAAAGGGAATCGTATACGGGATTGTTTGAATCCTTGACATCGTGGTTCATCCGATGAGATCATCGTGGAGCAAGTGGGAGCCATCATGGGTATCCAGACCCCGCTGATGGTTATTGGCCAGAGAGGTGTCTCGGTCATGTCTGCCTGTCTCCCGAACCCGTAGGATCTACACACTTAAGGTTCGACGACGCTAGGGTTATAGGGAATTGTTATACGAGGTTACCAAAAGTTGTTCAGAGTCTCGGATGAGATCCCAGACGTTACGAGGAGCTCCGGAATGGTCCGGAGGTAAAGATTGATATATAGGACGGATGGTTTCGGATACCGGAAGTGTTTCGGGCACCACCGGTAACGTACCGGGACCACCGGAGTGGCCCCGGGGACCACGGAAGGGGGGCAACGACCCCGGGAGATAAGGTGGGCCAAGTGGGGGTGGGAACCAGCCCCTAGGTGGGCTGGTGCGCCTCCCCACTCAGCCAATTGCGCAAGGGAGAGAAAAGGGGGGGGGCAAACCCTAGGCCAGGTGGGCCTAAGGCCCACCAGATGGTGCGCCACCCCCTCCTCCCCCCTCTGGACGCCGCACCTCCCATCTGGGGGGGCTGCTGCACCCCCTAGGGTGGGAAGCCTAGGGGTGGCACCCCCTCTCCCCTCCCCCTATATATATCGGGCACTTTTGGCCATTGAGACACATGGTTTTTCCCTCTCTCTCTCGGCGCAGCCCTGCTCTTCTTCCTCCTCCTCTCTGCCGGTGCTTGGCGAAGCCCTGCCGGGAGACCTCGTCTCTCCATCGACACCACGCCGTCGTGTTGCTAGAGTTCTTCCCCAACCTCTCCCTCCTCCTTGCTGGATCAAGGTGCGGGAGACGTCATCGGGCTGCACGTGTGTTGAACGCGGAGGTGCCGTTGTTCGGCACTAGATCGGAATCGCTGCGAGTACGAATCCATCAACCGCGTTCTAGCAATGCTTCCGCCTAGAGATCTTCAAAGGTATGAAGATGCTCTTACCCCTCTCTCGTTGCTGGTCTCTCCATAGGAATATCTGAATGTGCGTAGGAAAATTTTGAATTTATGCTACGTTACCCAACAGTGGCATCCGAGCCAGGTTTTCTATGCGTAGATTCTATGCACGAGTAGAACACAAAAGTTTTGGGCGATGATTTGTCAATTTTCTTGCCGCTACTAGTATTATTCTTTTCCGGCGTAATTGTGGGATGAAGCGGCCCGGACCGACTTTACACGTACGCTTACGTGAGACTGGTTCCACCGACAGACATGCACACCGTGCATAAAGGTGGCTAGCGGGTGTCTGTCTCTCCCACTCTAGTCGGATTGGATTTGATGAAAAGGGTCCTTATGAAGGGTAAATAGCTTTGGCATATCATCGTTGTGGCTGTCACATAGGTAAGAAGGCGTTCTTGCTAGAAACCCAAATCAGCCACGTAAAACTTGCAACAACAATTAGAGGACGTCTAACTTGTTTTTGCAGGGTTTGACATGTGATGTGATATGGCCAAAGTTGTGATGTTGCATGTATGATGTATGAGATGATCATGTTATTGTAATAGGTTTCACGACTTGCATGTCGATGAGTATGACAACCGGCAGGAGCCAAAGGAGTTGTCTTATTTTATTGTATGAGATGCAACGCCATGTGCTTACTACTTTTACTTCATTGCTAACGCTTAGCTATAGTAGTAGTGATAGTAGTAGTTGGCGTGACGACTTCACGGAGACACGATGATGGAGATCATGATGATGGAGATCATGGTGTCACGCCGGTGACGATGATGATCATGCGATGCCTGAAGATGGAGATCGAAAGAGCAAAGATGATAATGGCCATATCATGTCACTATATGATTGCATTGTGATGTTTATCATGTTTTACATCTTATTGCTTAGAACGACGGTAGCATAATAAGATGACCCCTCTTAAAATTTCGAGAATGTATTCCCCTAAGTGTGCACCGTTGCGAAGGTTCGTTGTCTCGAAGCACCACGTGATGATCGGGTGTGATAGATTCTAACGTTCGAATACAACGGGTGTAAGCCAGATTTACACACGCGAAACACCTAGGTTGACTCGACGAGCTTAGCATGTACAGACATGACCTCGAATACAAGAGACCGAAAGGTCGAACATGAGTCGTATGGTTGAATACGATCAGCATGAAGTTGCTCACCATGGTGACTAGTCCGTCTCACGTGATGATCGGACACGGGTTAGTCAACATGGATCATGTATCACTTAGATGACTAGAGGGATGTCGATTTAAGTGGGAGTTCATACTTAATTTGATTAAATGAACTTAATTGTCATGAACTTAGTCTAAAAGTTGTCTTTATAAATATTGTAGATGTCCAACGTCAACCTCAATTTCAACGCATTCCTAGAGAAAAACAAGGTGAAAGATGATGGTAGCAACTATGCGGACTGGGTTCGCAACTTGAAGCTCATCCTTGAAGCAGCTAAAAAGGCTTATGTCCTTGATGCGCCGCTAGGTGACCCTCCCACTCCCGCAGCAGCCCAGGACATTCTGAACGTCTGGCAAACGCGGAGTGATGACTACTCTCTGGTCAGGTGTGGCATGTTATACAGTTTAGAAACGGGGCTCCAAAGGCGTTTTGAGCAACACGGGGCATATGAGATGTTCCAGGAGCTGAAGCTAGTTTTTCAAGCACATGCCCGTGTCGAGAGATATGAAGTCTCCGACAAGTTCTTCAGCTGTAAGATGGAGGAGAACAATTCTGTCAGTGAGCACATACTCAAAATGTCTGGGTTACACGGTCGTCTGACTTCACTTGGAGTCGAACTTTCGGATGATGCTATAATTGACAGAATCCTCCAGTCTCTCCCACCAAGCTACAAAGGCTTACTTTGTGCTTAACTACAACATGCAAGGGATGGAGAAGACCATTCCCGAGTTGTACTCGATGCTCAAGTCTGCAGAAGTAGAAATCAAGAAAGAGCATCAAGTGTTGATGGTCAACAAGACCACTAGTTTCAAGAAAGGCAAGGGTAAGAAGAACTTCAAGAAAGACGGCAAAGCTGTTGCCGCACCCGGTAAGCCAGATGCCGGGAAGAAGAAAAAGAACGGACCCAAGCCTGAGACTGAGTGCTTCTATTGCAAGGGAAAGGGTCACTGGAAGCGGAACTACCCCAAATACTTAGCGGACAAGAAGGCCAGCAACGTTAAAGGTATATGTGATATACATGTTATTGATGTGTACCTTACCAGCGCTCGTAGTAGCTCCTGGGTATTTGATACCGGTGCCGTTGCTCACATTTGCAACTCAAAGCAGGAACTGCGGAATAAGCGGAGACTGGCCAAGGACGAGGTGACGATGCGCGTCGGGAATGGTTCAAAGGTCGATGTGATCGCCGTCGGCACGCTACCTCTACATCTACCGTCGGGATTAGTTTTAAACCTTAATAATTGTTATTTAGTACCAGCTTTAAGCATGAACATTGTATCAGGGTCTTGCTTAATGCGAGACGGCTACTCATTTAAGTCAGAGAATAATGGTTGTTCTATTTATATTAGTGATATGTTTTATGGTCATGCTCCGCTGGTGAATGGTTTATTCTTGATGAATCTCGATCGTGATGTTACACATATTCATAGTGTGAGTACCAAAAGATGCAAAGTTGATAATGATAGTCCCACATACTTGTGGCACTGCCGCCTTGGTCATATCGGCGTTAAGCGCATGAAGAAGCTCCATACTGATGGACTATTAGAGGCTCTTGACTTTGAATCATTTGACACATGCGAACCGTGCCTCATGGGCAAGATGACTAAGACTCCATTCTCAGGAATAATGGAGAGAGCAACCGACTTATTGGAAATAATACATACTGATGTGTGTGGTCCAATGAACGTTGAAGCTCGCGGTGGTTATCGTTATGTTCTCACTCTCACCTATGATTTGAGTAGGTATGGGTATATCTACTTGATGAAGCACAAATCTGAGACGTTTGAAAAGTTCAAAGAATTTCAGAGTGAGGTTGAGAATCAACGTGACAGAAAAATTAAATGTCTACGATCTGATCGTGGAGGAGAATATTTGAGTCACGAGTTTGGCACACACCTAAGGAAGTGTGGAATCGTTTCACAACTGACGCCGCCTGGCACACCGCAGCGCAACGGAGTGTCTGAACGTCGTAATCACGCTTTATTAGATATGGTACGATCTATGATGTCTCTCACCGACTTACCGCTATCATTTTGGGGATACGCATTAGAAACTGCAGCATTCACTTTAAATAGGGCACCGTCTAAATCCGTTGAGACGACACCGTATGAACTATGGTTTGGCAAGAAACCTAAGTTGTCGTTTCTTAAAGTTTGGGGCTGCGATGCTTATGTGAAGAAACTTCAACCAGAAAAGCTCGAACCCAAAGCGGAGAAATGCGTATTCATAGGATACCCTAAGGAAACTATTGGGTATACCTTCTATCTTAGATCCGAAGGTAAAATCTTTGTTGCTAAGAACGGATCCTTTCTAGAGAAAGAGTTTCTCTCGAAAGAAGTAAGTGGGAGGAAGGTAGAACTTGATGAGGTAATTGCACCCCCTCTCGAACAGGATAGTAGCGCAACGCGGGAAGTTGTTCCTGTGGCGCCTACACCGACTGAAGAGGAAGTTAATGATGATGATCATGAAGCTTCGGATCAAGTTACTACTGAACCGCGAAGGTCCACAAGGGCACGCTCCGCACCAGAGTGGTACGGCAACCCTGTGATGGAAATCATGTTGTTAGACAACGGTGAACCTTCGAACTATGAAGAATCAATGGCGGGCCCGGATTCCAACAAATGGCTTGAGGCTATGAAATCCGAGATAGGATCCATGTATGAGAACAAAGTATGGGCTTTGGTGGACTTGCCCGATGACCGGCGAGCCATAGAAAATAAATGGATCTTCAAGAAGAAGACTGATGCAAACGGTAATGTAACCGTTTACAAAGCTCGACTTGTCGCAAAGGGTTTTCGACAAATTCAAGGAGTTGACTACGAAGAGACTTTCTCTCCCGTAGCGAAGCTGAAATCAGTCCGAATCATGTTAGCAATTGCCGCCTTTTAGGATTATGAAATTTGGCAAATGAACGTCAAAACAGCGTTCCTTAACGGGAACCTTAAGGAAGAGTTGTATATGATGCAACCAGAAGGTTTTGTCGACCCTAAGGGTGCTAACAAAGTATGCAAGCTCCAACGCTCCATCTATGGGCTGGTGCAAGCATCTCGGAGTTGGAACATTCGCTTTAATGAGGTGATTAAAGCATTTGGGTTCATACAGGTTTACGGAGAAGCCTGTCTGTACAAGAAATTGAGTGGGAGCTCTCTAGCTTTCCTCATACTGTATGTGGATGACATATTATTGATGGGGAATAATATAGAGATGTTGGAGAGCATAAAGGCCTATTTGAACAAGAGTTTTTCAATGAAGGACCTTGGAGAAGCTGCATACACATTAGGCATCAAGATCTATAGAGATAGATCGAGACGCCTCATAGGTCTTTCGCAAAGTACATACCTTGACAAGATATTGAAGAAGTTCAATATGGAAAACTCAAAGAAAGGGTTCTTGCCAGTTTTGCAAGGTATGAGATTGAGTAAGACTCAGTCACCGACCACGGCAGCAGATAGAGAGAAGATGAGTTCTGTCCCCTACGCTTCAGCCGTGGGCTCTCTAATGTATGCCATGCTATGTACCAGACCTGATATAAACCTTGCCATAAGTTTGGTAGGGAGGTACCAAAGTGATCCCGGTACGGAACACTGGACAGCGGTCAAGAATATCCTTAAGTACCTGAAAAGGACTAAGGAAATGTTTCTCGTTTATGGAGGTGACGAAGAGCTCGTCGTAAAAGGTTACGTCGACGCTAGCTTCGACACAGATCCGGATGACTCTAAGTCACAGACCGGATACGTATATGTGTTGAATGGTGGGGCAGTGAGCTGGTGCAGCTGCAAGCAAGAAGTCGTGGCAGCATCTACATGTGAAGCGGAGTACATAGCTGCTTCAGAAGCGGCTCATGAAGGAATTTGGATGAAGGAGCTCATCACCGACCTTGGAGTGGTTCCAAGCGCGTCGGGTCCTATGACACTCTTCTGTGATAACACTGGAGCCATTGCCATAGCCAAGGAGCCCAGGTTTCACCGGAAGACGAAGCACATCAAGCGCCGCTACAACTCCATCCAGGACCATGTCCAGAGTGGAGTGATAGATATTTGTAAAGTACACACGGATCTGAATATTGCAGACCCGTTGACTAAACCTATTCCACGAGCAAAACATGATCAACACCATAATGCTATGGGTGTTCGATACATCACAATGTAACTAGATTATTGACTCTAGTGCAAGTGGGAGACTGTTGGAAATATGCCCTAGAGGCAATAATAAAATGGTTATTATCATATTTCCTTGTTCATGATAATCGTCTATTATTCATGCTATAATTGTATTAACAGGAAATAGTAATACATGTGTGAATAAATAGATCACAATGTGTCCCTAGCAAGCCTCTAGTTGGCTAGCTCATTAGTCAATAGATGATCATGCTTTCCTGATCATGGGCATTATATGTCATTGATAACGGGATCACATCATTGGGAGAATGATGTGATGGACAAGACCCAATCCTAAGCCTAGCACTAGATCGTATTGTTCGTATGCTAATGTTTTTCTAATGTCAAGTATCTTTTCCTTCGACCGTGAGATTGTGCAACTCCCGGATACCGTAGGAGTGCTTTGGGTCTATCAAACGTCACAACGTAACTGGGTGACTATAAAGGTGCACTACGGGTACCTCCGAAAGTGTTTGTTGGGTTGGTATGAATCGAGATCGGGATTTGTCACTCCGTGTGACGGAGAGGTATATCTGGGCCCACTCGGTAGAACATCATCCTGAGCTCAATGTGACTAAGGAGTTAGTCACACGATGACGTGCTACGGAACGAGTAAAGAGACTTACCGGTAACGAGATTGAACAAGGTATAGGTATACCGACGATCGAATCCCGGGCAAGTTCTATACCGATAGACAAAGGGAATCGTATACGGGATTGTTTGAATCCTTGACATCGTGGTTCATCCGATGAGATCATCATGGAGCAAGTGGGAGCCACCATGGGTATCCAGACCCCGCTGATGGTTATTGGCCAGAGAGGTGTCTCGGTCATGTCTGCGTGTCTCCCGAACCGGTAGGATCTACACACTTAAGGTTCGATGACGCAAGGGTTATAGGGAATTGTTATACGAGGTTACCAAAAGTTGTTCGGAGTCCTGGATGAGATCCCAGACGTTACGAGGAGCTCCGGAATGGTCTGGAGGTAAAGATTGATATATAGGACGGATGGTTTCGGATACCGGATGTGTTTCGGGCACCACCGGTAACGTACCGGGACCACCGGGACCACCGGAGGTGGCCCCGGGGGACCACCGAAGGGGGGCAACGACCCCGGGAGATAAGGTGGGCCAAGTGGGGATGGGAACCAGCCCCTAGGTGGGCTGGTGCGCCTCCTCACTCAGCCCATTGCGCAAGGGAGAGAAAAGGGGGGGGGCAAACCCTAGGCCAAGTGGGCCTAAGGCCCACCAGATGGTGCGCCACCCCCTCCTCCCCCCTCTGGCCGCCGCACCTCCCATCTGGGGGGGCTGCCGCACCCCCTAGGGTGGGAACCCTAGGGGTGGCACCCCTCTCCCCTCCCCCTATATATATCGGGCACTTTTGGCCATTGACACACACGGTTTTTCCCTCTCTCTCGGCGCAACCCTGCTCTTCTTCCTCCTCCTCTCTGTCGGTGCTTGGCGAAGCCCTGCCGGGAGACCTCATCTCTCCATCGACACCACGCCGTCGTGTTGCTGGAGTTCTTCCCCAACCTCTCCCTCCTCCTTGCTGGATCAAGGTGCGGGAGACGTCGTCGGGCTGCACGTGTGTTGAACGCGGAGGTGCCGTTGTTCGGCACTAGATCGGAATCGCTGCGAGTACGACTCCATCAACCGCGTTCTAGCAACGCTTCCGCTTAGCGATCTTCAAAGGTATGAAGATGCTCTTACCCCTCTCTCGTTGCTGGTTTCTCCATAGGAAGATCTGAATGTGCGTAGGAAATTTTTGAATTTATGCTACGTTACCCAACAGTTAGGCCTTTAGTCCCGCCCCTTTAGTCCCGGTTGGTGAACCGGGACTAAAGCCCCTTACGGGCCAGGACTATAGGCCCTGTCCACTAGTGTGAACGACTTAATTACTTTGCATGAGGAAGGAACGAAATAGAAGTCCGCATGCACGGTCGGTGAATGGGAATACGCGACGATGTCGTGTCAACCCGTCCGAGTTCCCGCTGCTTCAAGAATTCGTTCTCTGACTTCTGAACAACACGGCGGCTCGGAGGCCGACAACACAAGCTTCAGGCTTCCGAGGACTAAGGCTGTCCGTAATGGGAGTATCATAGGTAGTATCATGCATGCCAACTAGGCAATTTTGATGAGGTGGCATAGAATTAAATGAAGAAAAAGAGGATTGAGTATCATATCATGATACCGTATCATATTAAATGTTGTGCTACTATGTGTCTTGCATGATAATAAATAAACCATCATATGATACTAACACATGATAATATGGCTGGTTATAATGGGTAGTATCATATACTAGTATCATGCATATGATACTAGTGTATCATACCACATCCATAATGCATAGTATCATACTCCCTCCGTCCGAAAATACTTGTCCTAGAAATAGATGTATCTAGACTTATTTTAGTTATAGATACATCCATTTTATTCATTTCTAGGGCAAGTATTTCCGGACGGAGGGAGTATGTTAGTATCATAGAGTAATTCATTTATTGTCATGCAAGACACATAGTAGCACATCATTTAATATGATACTGTATCATGATATGATACTCAACCCTCTTTTTCTTCATTTAATTCTATGTCACCTCATAAAAAATGCCTAGTTGGCATGCATGATACTACCTACTATGATACTACCATTACGGACAACCTTACAAGTGTGGTATCATACACTAGTATCATATGCATGATACTAGTATACGATATTACCCATTACAACCAGCCTAAGTGGTGGCTCTGGTTGCGACATTCACCGCGAGCTTTATGATGTGCGCCGATGCAATGCGACCCGTGCCGCGGAAGCAGGAATGTTACTGTTGGGAAACCGACCGGGTCGCGGTGTGGCGCAGCACGCGCGTGGATAGCGTGGCTGGCGTCAGCCATCCCCTGTCGTTTCCTAAACTCACGTTAGATGGGTACTTATCCCTTCACCCCATACCCCTATATAAGTAGAGGAGAGGCCATCATTGTAACAGAGACTTCATTGATTAATAAAGCTTTGTTCCCTCTCTACTTCGTGGTGTTCTGTAACTTTGTGTGTTCGACTACTTCGACTACTTCATCTACGACGCTAGCTCCGCTCCGCAAACTTGGACCGGACTCGCCGGCAGGAGTTGCGGAACACGTTATCAGCACGCTCCACCAACTCTCCATCGAGCCTGCGTCAAGCGTGCATCAAGCAGGCTCTCGTCGATCGCACGGAGGTATAAATCCGATCCCCTTTTTGCAAAAATGAATTCCCCTCGTTGTCACGATTCCGTTTTTACGATTAGTTTATTTTTTCGGATCTCATCTACCTATGGTGTGGATTTCCCTCCCAAGAACTGGCTGACGAATACGTCGCCGACCAATGTCGATGTTCTTGGATCCAGAGAAATTTGTTGACTACACTATATGGAAGTCCATACACATCATGATCCAGATGGTCATGGTACCGCCGCAATGCACCTGCTGTGCCACGCGCCGTCGAGGTTCCATATGAACCGTGACGAAGAACCCCGCGCTGGCCGCGTCCTGCTTGTTGCAGGCCGCAGCATCCATACTCGCGTCACTGCTCGCCCGCACCTGTTGTGCCGGCCTTGGCCGCACCGGACGTAGCGCCCGTCGCGGCTCACCCGAGCTCGCTTGCATCGCATAGCTGCGCTCGACGCTCGCCCCGGCCTGTGCCCCGCTGGCCGGCCTGTCCGCTGCGCCGCTCGCTGCTAGCCTCGGCCGTGCGTCCCCCCGTCGCACCGCTGCGCTGCTGGCCGGCCTGTCCGCTGCGCCGCTCGCCGTGCCTGGCCACCCACGCCTGCGCAGCCGCACCTCCCCGTGCTCGTGGCCGTCCGCTGCACCTGAGCTGCATCGGCCACGCCCGCTGCGTCGCACTAGCCGCACACGCACGCCGACCGCTGGCCTCGGTCACGTCGGTTGCCACGCCCCTCCGCTCGCACTGACCGCGCCGCCACACCAGCCGCTGGCCCTGATGGCCGGCTCTGGCTCGCGCTGGCCGCAGGACGGCAACCTGGTCAGAGAAGTGCTTTGTGTGGACAAGGTTGTGCTTCACGGAATACGAGTACAGGAAGCTACTTGATTCACAAAGTACATACGAGGCAAACTTCTCATTCGAGAGCTCGTATACAAGGGTGCACTTGGCAAGATCGAGAACCGAGTTTAATCTGGGGGACGCTCCCTGCTGGCCGGCCGGTGCCGCGCTTGCCGCGTGCCACTCTTCCATCAGCCGTCGCCGCCACGCGGGCGCTGGGAAACCCTAGCGACCCGGTGAGCTGGTTGGCAGGCCGGTCTCATGGGCCACTGTAGGTGGGCCCGGGCTGCAGTCTCTAAAGAAAACGTGTGTTAGGCTTAAAAGAGAGCTCGGGAATTCGTTTTTCGGGCTATTTTTCACGTATTAAATAAGCGTAATGTACTATCTCATTTAACATGATTTTATTATATGTTTTTACTGCTGTAGATTAATTGTTCCTCACTTTTAATCATTACGTAAATCATATAATAAAAATGTTAAATAATGAAACGTCATTTTATTGAATAAGTTTATGCACATCGCATTTATGCAAAAGATTACCTGTTGTAATCTCATTAATTTTTGCATAAACTGCAGATGGCCGGAATCGTTAACAAGGAGTTTCCTGAGTTGGCCCAGACAGGGCTGAACTACCTGAGCTGGTCTTCCGACTGCGAGATCTGGTTTGAGGGCAAGGGCCTTCTGAGAGCGATTGGTAAGGGGACCCTGCTGGCTCCCACTGACCCCAAGTTTGCGCCAGAAAATGCTCAGGCTCTGCATTTCCTCCGTCACCACCTCTGCCCTACTTTGAAAGACGAGTATATGGCTGAACGGAGTGCTTCTGGCCTTTGGACCGCTCTTAAACAGCGGTTTGATAGGCTGAAGTACACTGTCAAGCCACGTGCAGAGGCGGAGTGGATCCGTCTGAGGTTCGCGGACTCCAAGACGGTTGGAGAGTACAATTCGGCACTACACCGGATTTGTACAACTCTTCAGCTGTGTGGTACTGAGGTTACCGATACTGAGAAGATTGAGAAAACCCTATCCACTTTCCATCCTGACGCGGTCCAGTCCTCACGGAACTACCGCCAGGGGAACTACACGAGGTATTCAGAGCTGATAGACATCCTCCAGGTGGCACAAGCGCAGGACGAGGTTCTCAAAAAGAACTTTGTCGCGCAATCACTTGGGGGGAGTTCTCGTCAGGAGGTGAACGCCCTCAAGGTCCGCAAGCCTCTCCAGAAGAAGAGAGGCCGCAAGGGCAAGAAGAAGGGCCCTCAGCCCCCCACTCTGGCTAAGCAGCAGAAGCCGGGAAACGGGGAGCACAGGCCTCAGGACTGCTTCAGGTGTGGATCGCTGGAGCATTTCTCCCGCCAGTGTCGCGCACCAAAGGAGGTGGTTGTTGCGTACAAGGCTCGGAAGGAGCGTGAGACGCACCTCGCCTTGCTTCAGGAGCAATCACCACTGGCGCCCCCAGCGGCACCTGTGATGATCTCTACGCCTCCTCCTGCGCCCCTCGTGGCGACCTCAGTTGTGCCCATAGCGGCAGCCTTGGCGGTCTCTAAAGACGCCGACGTTGCCATGGAGGTTGAGCACACGGTCGCCCCTACGGGGCCGCCACTGGATGTTGACGCTGCTACCAAGATGATGACTATCGAGGAGGGGCTCACTAGTCTGGAGATCCAGGCTGAACTCGATGGCTTCTTTGCCGAGTCTACTTAGCCCACCTCGTTAGCCATCATGATTCCGTGTTTTTTTCAGACAATGCATTCGAATAAATTCGATTTGGTTGTAAGCTCTATGAGAGCACAAAACTTATTCTTTATTTCATGACGCTTGGATGACATTTATATCATTCATTTATTTCATTATTTATACATGATAGTATGTTATGTTCTGAAATGCGTGCATTTATTATTAATGTATGTTCTTCCTCGTTACATTAATTAGATGTCATATTTTAGAACGCGTGTGGCGCCCGAATGGAGGAAGCGTGCCTTGCCGATAGCGCCACTACACATACCATTTTACGTGAAACTAAGTATTTTGAGTCTATTAAAAAAATCTCCGAGAAGTATCATGACAATCGCCGGCTGCGGTTCGAACATAGTTGGCTCCGGACAAGCTACTATCATACTTCCCATGGGAACAACTTTGATCGTTCATGATGCATTGTTGTACCCGGAGTCGACTCGTACTCTAGTGAGCTTTAAAGACATCCGCGCTAATGGTTTCCATGTTGAGACCGATGATGACAATGGCAAGGAGTGCCTCCTCATCACGAAGCGGGATGCAAATGGTAAACATGTTATCGAAAGGCTTCCTTCGTTTGACACTGGGCTATACTAAACCAAGACAGTAGCACCGCCCGTGTACACTACCCTTAAGACCGTCTTTAGAAGCTCCGAACTTTTCTGCCTCTGGTATGATAGGTTAGGCCACCCCGGACTTAGGATGATGAGGAACATAATTAACAACTCGCATGGCCATAATGTTAACTAAAAAACTTCCCGAATCCCGATGATTTCGTATGCTCCGCATGCGCCACGGGGAAGTTAGTCATTACGCCATCGCCCCTAAAGGTGAGGGATGAAATCCCCGCGTTCTTGGAACGTATCCAAGGGGACATCTGCGGTCCAATTCAGCCCCTCACAGGGCCGTTTAGGTACTTCATGATGCTCATCGATGCTTCCTCTAAATGGTCCAACGTTTGCCTGCTGTCAACACGAAACCATGCCTTTGCAAAGTTGATCTCTCAGATCATACAAATGAGGAATAATTTCCCTGATCATCGTATAAAGTCTATTCGAATGGACAACGCTGGAGAATTTACTTCAAAGGCGTTCGATGATTATTGCATGGCAACAGGAATCAAAGTTGAGCACTCGGTTCCGCATGTCCATACACAGAATGGACTTGCCGAGGCATTGATCAAAAGAATTAAATTCATTGCCCGACCGCTCCTTCAGGGTTGTAATTTACCAACTACATGTTGGGGCCACGCTGTATTACACGCGGCCAAACTCATCAACTTTAGACCGTCGGCCTAGAACATCCACTCTCCTGTTCAGCTTGCGCAAGGGTCGACACCGAAAATTTCCCACCTTCGTAGGTTCGGTTGCCAGGTATACGTACCAATACCACCACCCCAGCGATCAGCAATGGGCCCGCTCCGTAAGTCGGGGATATACGTTGGTTATGAGACTGTGTCCATAATCAGGTATCTGGACCCCATGACAGGCGACTGTCACACGGCTCGTTTTGCTGATTGCATTTTTGACGAGGATTTTTTCCCGACTTTAGGGGGAGAAAATCAACCCCTTGGTACTAAAGTCTAGAAATCACGTGGCAAGCCACGGGAATCCACGCCCATGACCCGCGCACTGCTGAGACTAAGAGAGAAGTCCAAAAGATAATAGATTTGCAGTCATTAGCAAATCAACTGCCTGACCACTTTAGTGACTTAAAGACTGTGACAAAATCGCATGTGCATGCACGCAATGCACCGGAAAGGGTCGAAATACCAAAGAAGAATGATGGTATACCCGCCCCCGTCCAAAGGCCTAAAAGGACGAGAGATCCGGCTTCTCAAATCCCAAGTACTCGGGGACGCCTGACGAAAAAGGATACGAGAGATTCATCACAGCCTGTCACCAAAGTGCCCCAAAGTGACACGGGGAGCCAGTCGAGACCTGGCACAAGTACGGAAAATTCAGTGCACGAAATTCCGGACTTAAACTTTCCCATAGGGGAAACACCCAGCGGAGATGTGTGCGCACACATCGGCGCGGGAAGTCTGAAGGACCTTGCTCCGAGAATGGGAAATTTGGTAGAGCAAGTATTGGAGCCAGATGCGCTCCATGACGAAATGGCCATAGATTATATTTATACAGGAGAGTCTTTGAACCGAGCAACGTTGATTGTCGACATTAACTTTGCTACGAAAATTGCCTCAATCATAGATCTTGACCCTGAGCCTAAAACGCTCGCTGATTGCAAGAAAAGGTCGGATTGGAATGATTGGCAGAAGGCAATCACTGCTGAATTATTATCTCTCAACAAAAGGAAGGTGTTCGGACCAGTTTGTCGAACCCCTCCCCACATTCGCCCGGTTGGCCATAGGTGGGTTTTTGTTCGAAAGAGAGATGAAAATAATAAGGTAGTAAGGTACAAAGCAAGGCTTGTTGCTCAAGGGTTCACTCAACGACCCGCTATCGATTTTGAGGAGACATATTCCCCGGTCATGGATGGAGTTACCTTTAGATACTTGATCTCAATGGCAGTAAACATGGGCTTGAAAATGAAATTGATGGATGTTGTCACTGCTTACCTGTATGGTAACTTGGATTCGAACATATGCATGAAGGTTCCTGAAGGTATCCCTGTTCCGAACCATGATGGAGGAAACATGAGTCTATACAGTGTCCAACTTCAAAAGGCATTGTATGGACTTAGACAGTCTGGTAGAATGTGGTATAATCGCCTAAGCGATTTCCTTCATCATAAGGGCTACACGAGCAATACAGATTGCCCATGTGTATTTATACGACGATCCCAAGATGGATTCTGTATAATCTCGGTGTAAGTAGATGATTTGAACATAATCCGTACACCTGAGGATATTGAGGAAGCGAGTTCCTACCTGATGTCGGAATTCGAGATGAAGGACTTGGGTAAAACCAAGTTCTGTCTGGGTCTACAACTCGAACATTCCCGTGATGGGATTTTAGTGCACGAGTCTGCCTACGCCCAGAAGGTGTTGGAAAGATTTGGATTTGACAAGGCATATCCTTCTAAGACCCCGATGGTCGGGAGATCTTTGCAGCCAGACAAGGACCCGTTCAGGCCTAAGGAATAGGGGGAGGAAACTCTGGGACCAGAGGTTCCTTACCTAAGTGCCGTTGGGGCACTCATGTACCTCGCGAATTGTACACGGCCAGACATTGCTTTCGCCGTCAATTTGCTAGCTAGGTACAGTTCTGAACCTACCAAGAGACATTGAAAGGGTGTTAAGGACATCTTTCGCTACCTCCAAGGGACCAAAGATCTCGGTCTATTTTATAGAAGGAATCAAGACCTGTCCCTTATAGGCTATGCCGATGCTGGGTACCTGTGGGACCCGCATGATTGCAAATCACAGACTGGATATGTTTTCCTTTGTGGTGGAACTGCTTTCTCCTAGAGATCAACTAAGCAAACACTTGTGTCGACCTCCACAAACCACTCTGAAATAATGGCACTATTCAAAGCGTCAAAGGAATGTGTGTCGCTTCGGCGGATGATCAGCCACATTCAACAGACGTGTGGGTTGAACACCGTACAAACCCCTACCATTATCTACGAGGATAATGCTGCTTGTGTTGCACAAGTTCAGATGGGTTATGTGAAGAGTAACCTCACAAAACATATTAGTCCCAAGTTCTTCTATGCACACGAATTGCAACAGATGAACGAGGTGAGAGTATTGCATACTAAGTCGTGTGACAATATTGCTGATATGTTCACTAAATCATTACCGGCATCATCTTTTGAGAGGTGTGTACGTGGAATCGGTATGATGAGACTTAGAGAGATGCAAGGTTCAGGGGGAGAAACTTCACAAATTCGTCGCTGAAATCTCGATCCCGATGATTGAGTACTCAACCAGGTGGTTGAGTGGATTGTACTCTTTTTTCCCTTAAGTGAGTTTTCCTGATGTTTCTCACCTAAGGTTTTTAATGAGGCAATTCGTGCAATGCAACAACGTATACTATGTGCTCTTTCTCCATATTTTTCCCACTGGGTTTTTCGGAGTTTTTGAGACATGGATATACGGATAATTACCCAATGGGGGGTGTTGGGAAACCGACCGGGTCGCGGTGCGGCGCAGCACGCGCGTGGATAGCGTGGCTGGCGTCAGCCAGCCCCTATCGTTTCCTAAAGTCACGTTAGATGGGTACTTATCCCTTCACCCCATACCCCTATATAAGTAGAGGAGAGGCCATCATTGTAACAGAGACTTCATTGATTAATAAAGCTTTGTTCCCTCTCTACTTCCTGGTGTTCTGTAACTTTGTGTGTTCGACTACTTCGACTACTTCATCTACGACGCTAGCTCCACTCCGCAACCTTGGACCGGACTCGCCGGCAGGAGTTGCGGAACAGTTACAAGTATCGTCGCACCCCGGGCCGTTGGCAGGAGGCTTGGTGGGGGCAAACCCCCACCCGCCAAGCGGTCGGACGTGCAACACCTTTAATAGTTTAATGTTGATTTCTGTCTAATATTGATGGGACAAAGCTCGCGCCAAGCGCAATGTTTTTGCTAGTATTTTGGATGTGCATGTGCCAAAGAACAATCGATGTGGGGTGATATATTTGCAACATGTCTCATGTTTTCTCATATTTTTTGTAGTACCTTCTAGGTTTTTTTCATGGTATATCAGACGTGCCACTGAACTATTAAGTTGTGACAAAAAATGTTTTAAACTACAGATGATCGTTGGGGAACTTGCGTTTCACAAACACTCAACACTAGAGATAATAGGCTTGGTACGCATATGCTCAATAAATTACTTCCCTTGAATTTGGAAGCAAAGGCCATGGTGTGTTCCTGGTGTGTAGCGCCATATCCCGTTCTCTTTCAGGTCTCTTGTTGAACTATCGGGAAGAAGAATGACTAGAAGAATAACACATGAAGGGAGGGGTGAGCATAACCCCGAGAGGGGTTGCTCGTCGAGAAGCGCGATGTTCATTGTGTTAGCGTACGTGGCCTCGAAAGGTATTTGATCGACAAATCAAGAGCATGGTCAAGTTATTGGTGTAAAAGGTGTAGATAGCCACCTTGTTCATTGATAAGTGGCCAGAGCATGAGAGCGGTGCCATTTTCTATCCTTTTCCGTCAATTTTTCCCGATGCTTCCTATTGCTCTCCTAAGACACACGTCAAAACTCTATGTTTCCTAGCTACATGTTCTTCCATTTTGGCCATGTACCACTTCAGTAGATCACTTCCTCTCCTTGGTGCTTTGCTTTGGCTCCTACCACCTCATATTGTATATGGTTTGATGAATCAATAGCATGTAGCGAAGACTCAAACATGGGTGGTATATAAAGACAACTAAAGGTCCATTCATGGTTGAGAAGATGTGGAATAATGGAAGGTTCATGGGTGCATTTCATTCGGTTAGACTCTTCAAGATGCTTAACTGAGAACACCTCTGTATTTGAGCACATGCGGATCTGATGGATGGCGAGCGGGGCGACAGAGAGGCGATACGGCCACCTTCCGGCTACCGTCTGGCCATCATCCGGCCATCATCCGACGAGCATCTGGAGGAGGTGACAGGAGAGGCGATCCGACCACCATCCGGCAACCGTCCGGCCATCATCCGACCATCATCTGAAGGAGTAATGGTGCCCCCTTCTCATGGCTCGCCGGCGCCTACTCTCCACTCCACGCTCCAACCTGGGGGAAGCTATATGCACGCGACTCCAGAGGCGACTCCAGAGGCGACGACGGGGACGATTGGGCCGAATGGAGGGGCGCCAGGAAGGGCGCCCGCTACGCCGGCGCCTCCTCTGCTATCCACGCTCTGACCAGGGGGTAGGTTCTGGATTCTCTCTGACGACGGAGACGTCGGAGAGGAAGGGGGGAAGGGGAGGACAGGGTAGAAACATCGCCGGTGCCATCTCTGGCATCCTCGGAGGGTGTGGAATTCTCTGCGCTACGCCGTCATAACATCAAGGAGGATAAGATCCGCCATGCGACGGGCGAGTTCCATGGATCACCAAGGCGGCGGACGAAACCATCGTTAGCAGTTAAACCTTGGCAGGGGCCTCTTCCTAAGGTATGTCACAAGTCTTTTTCAATTTCAGACTGCATTCATCCATCTGCATGAGAAATTGTCCACAAGAAGAAGAACAAACGGAGGTTGCCGGTGGAGGTCGCTCCGGTGCCGGCGATCTCGATCCCTAAGATCAGATCGCCGTTTGAATTTCATTCTGGGCCCATGTGGGCTGCAACACGATGGATCAATGGTGAGACTTAACGTGGATGGGTATAAGGCCCATCTAGAGTCTCAAGTTGATTGCATCCATGTCATATCGGATCCCACGTCTCCTACGACACCGATTCCTCAGCTCGAATCGGATACGGTGAGCCGCCGTAATAGGCCTGGGTTTCCTCGTTTGGGACGTGGCAGGGCACCCTAGATCCCATTGTTGTGTTCTTCTTCGATGTAGGACAGAGGCTCCCAGCCACCGCAGAAACAAGCGACGGGACAGGGAAACAACGCTAGTTAGGGGCGTGGTGATGGTCCTCCTGCTGCTCGTGGTCATAGGGGTGGTAGTAATCGCGGAGGGCGATCCAATCTTCAAGCTACCGGACGGGGCTTTGATGGCTGCCGGTGGGGAGATGATGGATATAATCCTTATGGCAACGGGATTCATCGAGGATCTTCTTCGGGAAGTGGCGGCCGCGGTGATGGCGTCAACTGGGGCTTCAACGGACCCCCTGGGCCATTTGTCGAGGGTGTTGCTGGTCCTATTGGCAGGCACCGGCAGCCGTTCCATAATCGCGGGGGACGGGGAGGTGGTCGTCGGTCGCGAGGGCCTAACTTACCTCGAGCTGATCCCCCTCTTGCTGCTGATGATGCAAGTAAGTTGCAGGACAGGACTGTAACTGAAGCACCGGCTCTGCCAGCTGCAGTTCTCGAGAAAGTTTCTGCTCTTGCTGCGGTTGATATGACAGTGCCCGTGGCTAATTCCCGAGTGGATCCAACAGACAAAGCTGGCGATAAGCCAGAAGGGGAGAGAGTCACCAAGTGGGCACGTAAGAAAGAAAAAATGACTTGCTATAGATGCGGAGAACAGGGACACTTCGTGGTTGTATGTAAGGCAGAGTTGTGTGATTTTTGCCGCAAACTCAAACATGAGAGTGGAGATTGCCCAACTCTCTCTCTGCCTAAACCGGTGGTTACCATGTATGGGGCTTGTTGCCCGGAACTAATGTTTTTTGAATCACCCAAATCGTCTACTCAAGTTCCGGAGAGTACCAAGACGGGAGTCGTTAAGGTGACTCGCGGTACAATGACCACGGAGCAGATTATACAGCGTTTGTGAGAACTGGTCTCTGCATCTTTTCAATGGAACCCCATCGAGCTGGATGACCAGATGTTCAGGGTCGAGTTTCCTACTAAGGAAGATCTTGCCAGGTTACTTAAGTTTGGGATGAGTCGTGTCCCAAACAACACTTGTATTCTTGAGTTTGATGCTTGGACACAGAAGGATCCTGAAGGAACTCCGCTATCCCAGCTTTGGGTTCGTTTTATTGGTGCTCCGCGTCGGGCTATAGATGATTTTTTGGTCACATGGAGTCTTGGGTCGTTGATCAGTAAGACGGAGAAAGTTGATATGACATTTACCCGAGCACAGGGAACTGCTCGTATATTTGTTTCAGTCATTAGTGTTGAGCATATTCCTGACACCGTCAGATGGACTTATGACGGCAGGGGGTTTGATCTTGATATTGATCTCGATGAAAGTGAGCATTTTCACAAGCTAGGTAAGACGGCTGACATGGACACACACGAGGGTCATGATGATGAGGGTAACCTAGACAAGAGCACTGAGCCGAGAGAAAGCGCTGATAGAGGCTCTTTATCTGCTAACAAACAGAAGGATAATGCAACACCAAGACAGTCTCTTGGTTCCTCATTTACACACCAGTTGAGATTTGGGTCCTTCGGGTCTATGTCGGCACCATCCAAGTGTTGGAATTATGCCCTAGAGGCAATAATAAATGTATAGTTATTATTATAATTCCTGTATCAAGATAATAGTTTATTATCCATGCTATAATTGTATTGAATGAAGACTCGTTTACATGTGTGGATACATAGACAAAACACCGTCCCTAGCATGCCTCTAGTTGGCTAGCCAGTTGATCGATGATAGTCAGTGTCTTCTGATTATAAACAAGGTGTTGTTGCTTGATAACTGGATCACGTCATTAGGAGAATCACGTGATGGACTAGACCCAAACTAATAGACGTAGCATGTTGATCGTGTCATTTTGTTGCTACTGTTTTCTGCGTGTCAAGTATTTATTCCTATGACCATGAGATCATATAACTCACTGACACCGGAGGAATACTTTGTGTGTATCAAACGTCGCAACGTAACTGGGTGACTATAAAGATGCTCTACAGGTATCTCCGAAGGTGTTAGTTGAGTTAGTATGGATCAAGACTGGGATTTGTCACTCCGTGTGATGGAGAGGTATCTCGGGGCCCACTCGGTAATACAACATCACACACAAGCCTTGCAAGCAATGTAACTTAGTGTAAGTTGCGGGATCTTGTATTACGGAACGAGTAAAGAGACTTGCCGGTAAACGAGATTGAAATAGGTATACGGATACTGACGATCGAATCTCGGGCAAGTAACATACCGAAGGACAAAGGGAATGACATACGGGATTATACGAATCCTTTGCACTGAGGTTCAAACGATAAAGATCTTCATAGAATATGTAGGATCCAATATGGGCATCCAGGTCCCGCTATTGGATATTGACCGAGGAGTCTCTCGGGTCATGTCTACATAGTTCTCGAACCCGCAGGGTCTGCACACTTAAGGTTCGACGTTGTTTTATGCGTATTTGAGTTATATGGTTGGTTACCGAATGTTGTTCGGAGTCCCGGATGAGATCACGGACGTCACGAGGGTTTCCGGAATGGTCCGGAAACGAAGATTGATATATAGGATGACCTCATTTGATTACCGGAAGGTTTTCGGAATTACCGGGAATGTACCGGGAATGACGAATGGGTTCCGGGAGTTCACCGGAGGGGGGCAACCCACTCCGGGGAAGCCCATAGGCTTTTGGGGGACACACCAGCCCTTAGTGGGCTGGTGGGACAGCCCCAAGGGAGCCTATGCGCCAAGGTAAGAAAATCAAAGGAAAAGAAAAAAAAAAGAGGGAAGAAGTGGGAAGGGAGGGGGACTCCTCCCACCAAACCAAGTCCAACTCGGTTTGGGGGGGGAGTCCTCCCCCCCTTGGCTCGGCCGACCCCTTGGGAGTCCCTTGGACCCCAAGGCAAGGTCCCCCTCCCTCCTCCTATATATATGGGGCTTTTAGGGCAGATTTGAGACGACTTTCTCACGGCTGCCCGACCACATACCTCCATAGTTTTTCCTCTAGATCGTGTTTCTGCGGAGCTCGGGCGGAGCCCTGCTGAGACAAGATCATCACCAACCTCCGGAGCGCCGTCACGCTGCCGGAGAACTCTTCTACCTCTCCGTCTCTCTTGCTGGATCAAGAAGGCCGAGATCATCGTCGAGCTGTACGTGTGCTGAACGCGGAGGTGTCGTCCGTTCGGTACTAGATCGTGGGACTGATCGCGGGATTGTTCGCGGGGCGGATCGAGGGACGTGAGGACGTTCCACTACATCAACCGCGTTCTCTAACGCTTCTGCTATACGATCTACAAGGGTACGTAGATCACTCATCCCCTCTCGTAGATGGACATCACCATGATAGGTCTTCGTGCGCGTAGGAAATTTTTTGTTTCCCATGCGACGTTCCCCAACAGTGGCATCATGAGCTAGGTTCATGCGTAGATGTCTTCTCGAGTAGAACACAAAAGGTTTTGTGGGCGGTGATGTGCGTTTTGCTGCCCTCCTTAGTCTTTTCTTGATTCCGCGGTATTGTTGGATTGAAGCGGCTTGGACCGACATTACTCGTACGCTTACGAGAGACTGGTTTCATCGTTACGAGTAACCCCCTTTGCTCAAAGATGACTGGCAAGTGACGGTTTCTCCAACTTTAGTTGAATCGGATTTGACCGAGGAGGTCCTTGGATGAGGTTAAATAGCAACTCATATATCTCCGTTGTGGTGTTTGCGTAAGTAAGATGCGATCCTACTAGATACCCTTGGTCACCACGTAAAACATGCAACAACAAAATTAGAGGACGTCTAACTTGTTTTTGCAGGGTATGATTGTGATGTGATATGGCCAATGATGTGATGTGATATATTGAAAGTATGAGATGATCATGTTGTAATAGAAATATCGACTTGCATGTCGATGGTACGGCAACCGGCAGGAGCCATAGGGTTGTCTTTATACTAACATATTTGTGCTTGCAGATGCGTTTACTATTTTGCTAGGATGTAGCTTTAGTAGTGATAGCATAAGTAGCACGACAACCCCGATGGCAACACGTTGATGGATGATCATGGTGTGGCGCCGGTGACAAGAAGATCGTGCCGGTGCTTTGGTGATGGAGATCAAGAAGCACGTGATGATGGCCATATCATGTCACTTAAGAATTGCATGTGATGTTAATCCTTTTATGCACCTTATTTTGCTTAGAACGACGGTAGCATTATGAGGTGATCTCTCACTAAAATTTCAAGACGAAATTGTGTTCTCCCCGACTGTGCACCGTTGCTACAGTTCGTCGTTTCGAGACACCACGTGATGATCGGGTGTGATAGACTCAACGTTCACATACAACGGGTGCAAAACAGTTGCGCACGCGGAACACTCGGGTTAAGCTTGATGAGCCTAGCATGTGCAGACATGGCCTCGGAACACATGAAACCGAAAGGTCGATCATGAATCATATAGTTGATATGATTAGCATAGGGATGCTTACCACTGAAACTACTCTCGACTCACGTGATGATCGGACTTGGGATAGTGTAAGTGGATCATGAACCACTCAAATGACTAGAGAGATGTACTTTTTGAGTGGGAGTTTAGCATATAATTTGATTAAGTTGGACTCTAATTATCTTGAACATAGTCTAAGTCCACTCTGTATATATTTGTGTTGTAGATCATGGCTCACGCAAGTGTCATCCTGAATTTTAATACGTTCCTAGAGAAAGCTAAGTTGAAAGATGATGGAAGCAACTTTGTAGACTGGGCTCGTAATCTTAAGCTAATCTTACAAGATGGAAAGAAGGATTATGTCCTTAATGCTGTGCTAGGAGATGAACCACCCGCTACGGCTGATCAGGATGTTAAGAACGCTTGGTTAGCACGTAAGGAGGACTACTCAATAGTTCAATGTGCAGTCTTGTATGGCTTAGAGCCGGGACTTCAACGTCGCTTTGAGCGTCATGGAGCATTTGAGATGTTCCAGGAGTTGAAGTTTATCTTTCAGAAGAACGCCCGGATCGAGAGGTATGAGACCTCCGATAAATTCTATGCTTGCAAGATGGAGGAAAACTCGTCTGTCAGTGAACATGTGCTCAAAATGTCTGGGTACTCAAACCGTCTAGCTGAACTGGGGATTGAACTCCCGCAAGAAGCTATCACTGACAGAATCCTCCAATCACTGCCGCCAAGCTATAAAGGCTTTGTGTTGAACTACAACAGGCAAGGGATGAACAAGTCTCCCGGCGAGTTGTTTGCGATGCTGAAAGTCGCAGAGTCTGAACTCCGTAAAGAGCATCAAGTGTTGATGGTGAGCAAGACCACTAGTTTCAAGAGAAACGGCAAAGGCAAGAAGGGCAATTCGAAGAAGAGCGGCAAGCCTATTGCCAATCCGCCGAAGAAACCCAAGGCTGGACCTAAGCCTGAAACAGAGTGCTTCTATTGCAAGGGTATGGGTCACTGGAAGCGCAATTGCCCCAAGTATCTGGCAGATAAGAAGGTGGGCAAAGGAAAATCAGGTATATTTGATATACATGTTATTGATGTGTACTTAACCGGCTCTCGTAGTAGTGCCTGGGTATTCGATACCGGTTCTGTTGCTCACATTTGCAACTCGAAACAGGAACTGCGGAATAGACGAAGGCTGGCGAAAGACGAAGTGACGATGCGCGTAGGAAACGGTTCCAAGGTTGATGCAATCGCCGTCGGCACCGTGTCACTTCAACTACCATCGGGATTAGTGATGAACTTAAATCATTGTTATTTAGTGCCTGCGTTGAGCATGAACATTATATCTGGATCTTGTTTATTGCGAGACGGTTACTCTTTTAAGTCTGAGAATAATGGTTGTTCTATTTCTATGAGTAACATCTTTTATGGTCATGCACCGAATGTGAGAGGATTGTTCATATTGAATCTCGATAGCGATACGCATATACATAAACATTGAGACCAAAAGAGTTAGAGTAAACAATGATAGCGCCATATTTTTGTGGCACTGCCGCTTGGGTCATATTGGTGTAAAGCACATGAAGAAACTCCATGCTGATGGACTTTTGGAGTCACTTGACTTTGATTCACTTGACACGTGCGAACCATGCCTCATGGGCAAGATGACTAAAACTCCGTTCTCCGGAACAATGGAGCGTGCAAGTGACTTGTTGGAAATCATACATACCGATGTGTGTGGTCCGATGAGCGTGGAGGCACGCGGCGGATATCGTTATTTTCTCACCTTCACTGACGATTTAAGTAGATATGGTCATGTCTACTTGATGAAGCACAAGTCTGAAACATTTGAAAAGTTCAAGCAATTTCAGAGTGAAGTAGAAAATCATCGTAACAAGAAGATCAAGTTCCTACGGTCTGATCGTGGGGGTGAATATCTGAGTTTCGAGTTTGGTACTCACTTAAGACAATGTGGAATTGTTTCGCAGTTAACACCGCCTGGAACACCACAGCGTAATGGTGTGTCCGAACGTCGTAATCGTACTTTGTTAGAGATGGTGCGATCTATGATGTCTCTTACTGATTTGCCGTTATCATTTTGGGGTTATGCATTAGAAACAGCTGCATTCACTTTAAATAGGGCACCATCAAAATCCGTTGAGACGACACCATACGAACTGTGGTATGGCAAAAGACCAAAGTTGTCGTTTCTTAAAGTTTGGGGATGTGATGCTTATGTCAAAAAGCTTCAGCCTGAAAAGCTGGAACCCAAAGCGGAAAATTGCGTCTTCATAGGTTACCCAAAGGAGACAGTTGGGTACACCTTCTATCTCAAATCCGAGGGCAAAGTGTTTGTTGTTAAAAACGGAACTTTTCTCGAGAAGGAGTTTCTCTCGAGAGAATTGAGTGGGGGGAAGATAGAACTTGACGAGGTTGTCGAACCTCTCATCCCTCTGGATGGTGGCGCAGGGCAAGGGGAAACCTCTGTCGTTGCGACGCCGGTTGAGGAGGAAGTTAATGATGATGATCATGAAACTCCAGTTCAAGTTTCTGTTGAACCATGCAGGTCGACGAGATCACGCGCTGCTCCAGAGTGGTACGGTAATCCCGTCTTGTCAATCATGTTGTTAGACAACAATGAACCTGCAAATTATGAAGAAGCAATGGTGGGCCCAGATTCCAACAAATGGCTAGAAGCCATGAAATCCGAGATAGGATCCATGTATGAGAACAAAGTGTGGACTTTGGAGATACTACCTGAAGACCGCAAGGCTATTCAGAACAAATGGATCTTTAAGAAGAAGACGGACGCTGACGGTAATGTGACTGTTTATAAAGCTCGACTTGTGGAAAAGGGTTTTTCACAAGTTCCAGGAGTTGACTACGATGAGACCTTCTCACCCGTAGCGATGCTTAAGTCCGTTAGAATCATGTTAGCAATAGCTGCATTTTTCGATTATGAAATCTGGCAGATGGATGTCAAAACGGCATTTCTTAATGGTTTTCTTAAGGAAGAGTTGTATATGATGCAACCCGAAGGTTTTGTCGATCCTAAAAATGCTGACAAGGTGTGCAAGCTCCAGCGATCCATTTATGGACTGGTGCAAGCATCTCGGAGTTGGAACAAGCGCTTTGATGAGGTAATCAAAGCATTTGGGTTTATACAAGTGGTTGAAGAATCTTGTATTTACAAGAAAGTGAGTGGGAGCTCTGTGGCGTTTCTAATATTATATGTGGATGACATATTACTGATTGGAAACAACGTAGAGTTTTTGGAGAGCATAAAAGGTTACTTGGATTAAAGTTTCTCTATGAAGGACCTAGGAGAAGCTGCTTACATTCTAGGCATTAAGATCTATAGGGATAGATCAAAACGCCTGATAGGACTTTCACAAAGCACATACCTTGATAAAGTTTTGAAGAGGTTCAAAATGGAACAGTCCAAGAAAGGGTTCTTGCCGGTGTTACAAGGTACGAGATTGAGTAAGACTCAGTGCCCAGCAACTGATGAAGATAGAGAGCATATGCGCTCCGTCCCCTATGCTTCAGCCGTAGGCTCTATCATGTATGCAATGTTGTGCACTAGACCGGATGTTAGCCTGGCCATAAGTATGGCAGGTAGGTTCCAGAGTAATCCAGGAGTGGATCACTGGACGGCGGTCAAGAATATCCTGAAGTACCTGAAAAGGACTAAGGAGATGTTTCTCGTGTATGGAGGTGACGAAGAGCTCGCCGTAAAAGGTTACGTCGATGCAAGCTTTGACACAGATCTGGACGACTCTAAGTCGCAAACCGGATACGTATTTATTCTTAATGGGGGTGCAGTAAGCTGGTGCAGTTCCAAGCAAAGCGTCGTAGCAGATTCTACATGTGAAGCGGAGTACATGGCTGCCTCGGAGGCAGCTAAGGAGGGTGTCTGGATGAAGCAGTTCATGACGGATCTTGGAGTGGTGCCAAGTGCACTGGATCCAATAACCTTGTTCTGTGACAACACTGGTGCCATTGCCTTAGCAAAGGAACCAAGGTTTCACAAGAAGACCAGACACATCAAACGACGCTTCAACCTCATCCGCGACTACGTCGAGGAGGAGGACGTAAATATATGCAAAGTGCACACGGATCTGAATGTAGCAGACCCGCTGACTAAACCTCTTCCACGGCCAAAACATGATCGACACCAGAACTGTATGGGTGTTAGATTTATTACAATGTAATTCACATGGTGATGTGAGGGCTAGATTATTGACTCTAGTGCAAGTGGGAGACTGTTGGAATTATGCCCTAGAGGCAATAATAAATGTATAGTTATTATTATAATTCCTGTATCAAGATAATAGTTTATTATCCATGCTATAATTGTATTGAATGAAGACTCGTTTACATGTGTGGATACATAGACAAAACACCGTCCCTAGCATGCCTCTAGTTGGCTAGCCAGTTGATCGATGATAGTCAGTGTCTTCTGATTATAAACAAGGTGTTGTTGCTTGATAACTGGATCACGTCATTAGGAGAATCACGTGATGGACTAGACCCAAACTAATAGACGTAGCATGTTGATCGTGTCATTTTGTTGCTACTGTTTTCTGCGTGTCAAGTATTTATTCCTATGACCATGATATCATATAACTCACTGACACCGGAGGAATACTTTGTGTGTATCAAACGTCGCAACGTAACTGGGTGACTATAAAGATGCTCTACAGGTATCTCCGAAGGTGTTAGTTGAGTTAGTATGGATCAAGACTGGGATTTGTCACTCCGTGTGACGGAGAGGTATCTCGGGGCCCACTCGGTAATACAACATCACACACAAGCCTTGCAAGCAATGTAACTTAGTGTAAGTTGCGGGATCTTGTATTACGGAACGAGTAAAGAGACTTGCCGGTAAACGAGATTGAAATAGGTATACGAATACTGACGATCGAATCTCGGGCAAGTAACATACCGAAGGACAAAGGGAATGACATACGGGATTATACGAATCCTTTGCACTGAGGTTCAAACGATAAAGATCTTCGTAGAATATGTAGGATCCAATATGGGCATCCAGGTCCCGCTATTGGATATTGACCGAGGAGTCTCTCGGGTCATGTCTACATAGTTCTCGAACCCGCAGGGTCTGCACACTTAAGGTTCGACGTTGTTTTATGCGTATTTGAGTTATATGGTTGGTTACCGAATGTTGTTCGGAGTCCCGGATGAGATCACGGACGTCACGAGGGTTTCCGGAATGGTCCGGAAACGAAGATTGATATATAGGATGACCTCATTTGATTACCGGAAGGTTTTCGGAATTACCGGGAATGTACCGGGAATGACGAATGGGTTCCGGGAGTTCACCGGAGGGGGGCAACCCACTCCGGGGAAGCCCATAGGCTTTTGGGGGACACACCATCCCTTAGTGGGCTGGTGGGACAGCCCCAAGGGAGCCTATGCGCCAAGATAAGAAAATCAAAGGAAAAGAAAAAAAAAAGAGGGAAGAAGTGGGAAGGGAGGGGGACTCCTCCCACCAAACCAAGTCCAACTCGGTTTGGGGGGGGGAGTCCTCCCCCCCTTGGCTCGGCCGACCCCTTGGGAGTCCCTTGGAGCCCAAGGCAAGGTCCCCCTCCCTCCTCCTATATATATGGGGCTTTTAGGGCAGATTTGAGACGACTTTCTCACGGCTGCCCGACCACATACCTCCATAGTTTTTCCTCTAGATCGTGTTTCTGCGGAGCTCGGGCGGAGCCCTGCTGAGACAAGATCATCACCAACCTCCGGAGCGCCGTCACGCTGCCGGAGAACTCTTCTACCTCTCCGTCTCTCTTGCTGGATCAAGAAGGCCGAGATCATCGTCGAGCTGTACGTGTGCTGAACGCGGAGGTGCCGTCCGTTCGGTACTAGATCGTGGGACTGATCGCGGGATTGTTCACGGGGCGGATCGAGGGACGTGAGGACGTTCCACTACATCAACCGCGTTCTCTAACGCTTCTGCTGTACGATCTACAAGGGTACGTAGATCACTCATCCCCTCTCGTAGATGGACATCACCATGATAGGTCTTCGTGCGCGTAGGAAAAATTTTGTTTCCCATGCGACGTTCCTCAACACCAAGCTGTGGGGAGAAAGGGCTGACAGTGGCGATCGGGCGGAGCATGAGTTGCCGTCTATATCACCGCTGGATTATTTGGTATTGGGTAACCACAGGGTGGAGGCGCCCGTTCACAACAAGTCTGACATGGAGTCTGGGGCACCTAAGGGTTTTAGTGCTCATGTTGTTCACAACCAGGAAGTTCCTTCGATAGGTAAAGTGTCTCCAAAGACACCGTTATATGATGCAAAAGGCAGTGCCTTGGTGGTGTCGGTTGCAATTCCCACAGCAGCGAATGCCAGCGAAACGACTTTGGCTGCTGGAGATGGTGCCACGGATCCAGGGAAGAGTCTTCCTACAGCAAACGTTGTTGTTGCTGCTAGTGGTGCCAAAGGTACGCCCAGGGAGAGTTGCTCTCGTGGGCTTGTTCCTACTTCTGAGCATGTAACTATATGCGTGTCACTTGGTCACGATTCTGGTACTCCAGGTGAGGTGCAGCCAGCTGTGATGTGTTGCACCATGTCAGCTACTTCACAAGGTTACCAGCTACAGGAGAAGTCTGGGGTACAGGAGGTGTCTGGGGGTGTTTTGGAGGCTGTCAATAATGATACCGGTCTGGTGGGCCGGGAACCATGTGTGATGGGTAATCACAGGATGACGAGCCCGGACCTTGATGAGGTTATTGAGTTTGGAGGTATACCAGATCCGGCAATGGAGGCCATGCGATCTAGTGTGTGTCTGCAATCCTAGCCTGATGTTGATGAGCTACAGATGGGTCGTGCTATGCACGCAGCTAAGCTTCGCGACATCGAGATCTCTTCAGGTATGCCTATTGATAAGACATGTTCTATTCTGCACTTTTCTGAAAATGAGATTATTAAAAATGCAAACGACATAGGGATTTCTCTCGGTGGTAATGGGAAGGAGATATCCACATCAGTTAACGATTTACTAGACCTAGAGGCGGAAAAGGCTATTGAGATGGTCCATAACATAGTAGCTGTTAAACCAATGAATGATAATGATATAAATGATTTAGGGTTGGGAGCTTTAGAAAGTTTATGTCAGGATCTTGTGCCATCTCCCATTATGCCACATGATCCAAATGATTTAATTGAGGATGGGTGTGAGGCCCATTCACAAACGAATGCTAACACACATAATTTGACTGGTTATGTGGACCAGTCGCTTGTTCAGGATAGACCCAAGAGGGTTTGGAAGAGAAAGATTTATCCTGTTTCAGCTGTGCGTCGTAGCGCTAGGTTCAAAGCGACTAAGAAATTTTAGGATGAACGATGAAAGGAATTTTCTAGAATAGCAGAGGTCTAGCAGACTTGGCTAAAAGAAGATTTATAGCTGAAATTACCATTGAGCAAAAATTAGATTTCATTGCTTTAATGGAAACCGGGAGGGATAATTTTACATCTCAGTTCCTAAATACAATATCGGGAGGGGCTGATTTTGATTGGCATTGTCTACCACCAAGGGGAAGATCCGGCAGGATCTTGCTTGGAGTACGGTGTGATACCCTTGAGGTCCGACATGTGGTATATGGGGACTTTGCTATTAAGTTCAGAGTTCGCTCCAAAGTGGATGGCTTTCAATGGGCTCTTGTAGCAGTCTATGGAGCTGCACAGCCTAGGCTTAAGAGAGACTTTTTGGCTGACCTTGTCCGAATATGTGGTGATGAGAGGCTGCCAATTTTAGTGAGGGTGACTTTAATATCATTCGGAGGCGAGATGAGAAAAATAATGATAACTTTGATGGCAGATGGTCATTCATGTTTAATTCTATCATCGAAAGCCTTAACTTAAGAGAGATTGAGCTCTCAGGGAGAAAGTTTACCTGGGCAAACTCCTTACCTAATCCAACTTTTGAGAAGTTGGACAGGGTTCTCACGAGCGTGGAGTGGGAACAGAAATTCCCTAACGTCTCGGTTCGCGCATTAACAAGAGTGATCTCGGATCATACGCCTTTGTTTGTAGACTCAGGGGAAGCTACACACATTGGCAATAAGAATCTTTTCTCTTTTGAATTAGGATGGTTTGAAAAAGAGGGATTTCTAGACATTATCGCCAGAGAATAGGATATGGTTTCAGTTGGAGATTCCAATGTCGAAAGGTGGCAAAATAAGATAAGGCACCTGCGACAATTCTTGCGGGGTTGGGCCAAGCATGAGAGTGCGATTTATAAGAAAGAGAAACAAAGACTTCTCGAACTTATAAATGCCCTAGACATTAAGGACGAACAATTGCTTTTAGATGACAATGAGAGGTCATGTAAAGCGGACGCTAAATTAAAGCTCAAACAACTACTCGGAGAGGAGGAGTTGAAGTGGGCACTCCGAGCGAAAGTCCGCCATGTTATTCAAGGAGATGATAACACCCAATATTTCCATCTTATAGCGAATGGTAAACATAGAAAGAAAAGAATAGTCGAGTTGGAACAAGACGAGAGTACAATAGTGGGGCACGAGAATCTGAAATTATATATCTCGGAATATTATAAGAGGTTGTTCGGCCCCCAAAGGATAATTTTGTGTCCATGCATGAGCATATTGTTGGAGACATACCTCAGCTCGGGTCGGACGAGAACGAGGTATTATCCAAGCCTTTCACGGAGAAAGAGGTGTATGATGCGATATCACAAATGAAGAATAATAAGGCTCCAGGTCTGGATGGGTTTCCGGCTGAGTTTTATAAGAGATGTTGGCATATTATCAAACCAGATTTGTTACCGATGTTCCAAGACTTATATAACGGAAATTTGCAGCTATTCCATCTTAACTATGGGATAGTGACACTGTTGCCAAAGAAGGAAGGAGCGGTGCGCATTGAGCAGTTTAGACCTATTTGCCTGCTGAATGTCAGCTTCAAGATTTTTACCAAAGTAGGCACGAATAGGTTGACCGAGATTACACATGAGGTGGTGCAACCTAGTCAAACAACATTCATGCCAGGCAGGAATATCATGGAGGGCGTGGTAGTCCTTCATGAAACGCTGCATGAAATCCACTCGAAGAAACTAGATGGAGTAATCTTCAAAGTCGATTTCGAGAAGGCTTATGATAAGGTAAAATGGCATTTCCTACAGCAAGCATTACGTATGAAGGGTTTCGATGAAATATGGAGAACACATATTGAATCCTTCGTACAAAAAGGTAGTGTTGGAATTAAAATCAACGACGACATGGGACATTTCTTCCAAACACTTAAAGGTCTCAGGCAGGGAGATCCAATGTCACCTATCCTATTTAACATAGTTGTTGATATGTTGGCAATTCTAATAGGAAGGGCTAAGCAGGAAGGCCAAGTAGGGGGACTCGTGCCACATCTAGTGGATGGGGGTGTGTCCATTCTACAATATGCTGATGATACTATATTGTTCTTGGAACATTATATAGCAAAAGCAAGAAATATGAAACTAATACTTTGCTTGTTTGAGCAGTTGTCAGGACTAAAAATCAATTTTCATAAGAGTGAGTTGTTTTGTTTTGGGAAAGCCAAAGACGAACAAAACTCTTATAAACAATTGTTCAGTTGTGAACTGGGAAGCCTACCGTTTAGATTTTTAGGCATACCCATTCATCACCGGAAACTTTCTAACAGCGAGTGGAAGTGTATCGAAGATTGCTTTGAAAAAAAATTAAGCTGCTGGAAGGGCAAGCTGTTATCTTACGGGGGAATATTGATACTCATAAATTCAGTATTGACGAGTATGCCTATGTTCCTTTTATCCTTCTTTGAGATACCAGTAGGGGTACGCAAAAGATTGGATTTCTATCGATCAAGATTCTTTTGGCAGAGTGATGAGGACTGCAAGAAATATAGATTATCTAAATGGGATATTATTTGTAGGCCTAAAGATCAGGGAGGACTGGGAATTGAAAATTTAGAGGTAAAGAATAGATGTTTGCTGAGCAAGTGGCTATTTCGAATTTCTGTAGAGACAGAAGGAATGTGGGTACAAATTTTACGTAATAAGTACCTACACTCTAAAATTTTGGCTCAAGTAAATGTCAGACCTACTGACTCACCTTTCTGGAAAGGGCTGATGAAAGTAAGGTCAGAGTTTTTCCACAGAACTAAGTTCATAGTCGGTAATGGTGAGGGGACAAGATTCTGGGAGGATACCTGGTTGGGGGACAGGCTTCTAGCTATCCAGTATCCATCCTTATACAACATAGTGCAACGTAAGGAGACATATGTTGCCATAATCTTACATTCTACCCCTTTAAACATCCAATTCCGGAGAGCTGTGATAGGGCGCCGTTGGAAGGAATGGCTCCATTTGGTGAGGAGACTTATGGATGTCCAATTATCACTTGAATCGGATAGGATACATTGGAAGCTTACGAATAATGGGATTTATTCGGTAAAATCAATGTATCTCAACCTAATAGACACTACCTTCATCCCAAGATATATTAATATTTGGAAAGTCAAAGTTCCCTTAAGGATCAAAGTCTTCATGTGGTTTGTACACAAGAGGGTGATCCTCACTAAGGATAACTTGGCTAAACGAAATTGGGGTGGTAGCACTAAATGTAGCTTCTGTGATAATAATGAGAATATTACGCACCTCTTTCTCCTATGTCCTCTTGCGAAACTTATGTGGTACACAATTCATATAGCCTTTAACATAACGCCTCCAGATAGCATAGACACGTTATTTGGAACGTGGCTTCATGGAGTTGACAGGACGATTGCAAAACAAATTCGTATACGAGTTTGTGCACTACTTTGGGCTATATGGAATTGCAGGAATGATGTGGTTTTAACAGATGTATCAATATACAATTTCTGCAGGTACTTCACACAGCGGCAGCCTTGATCCGTACGTGGTCATTACTCACTCCTGCGGACATCAGGGAGCCTTTGGTTACTGGGTCTACCCGATGGGAGATGGTAGCGCGGCATATCTTCAACCGGTTTGGATGGCAGTCCGGTAATAGGATAGATGGATAGGCATCTAGTTCTATTTTGGCCGGTTGTGGCTACTTTTACTTTTTATCTCAGATTACTTGTACTACTGAAGACTTTTTGAACCATTTCACTATTTACAATAAAGGGGCCGTATGCATCGTGCTGATGCAGAGGCCGGAGGTAACCCTCCTTTTCTAAAAAAAAAACCTCTGTATTTAAGCACATGAGCAGAGCATGCGTAAAGTAGCATCCTGCTATTATAGACAAACGTACGTTAGGTATTGACTCACTCCTAATAGATTTTGTGTCATGCATTGTACTATTTGACCCAACCAATGAGGCCATAACATGGGTTTTCATCTAGGAAAGGAACTTGACTAAACTTCATGCAATGCCTTCAACAACAGAACTCAGCGTGAACAACTACTCTCTCCGTTTCTAAATATATATTCTTTGAGTTTTCACTAGAAAACTACATACGAATGTATATAAACATAATTTAGAATATAGATTCATTCATTTTGTTTTATATATAGTCATTTAGTGAAATATTGGAAAAAAATATATTTAAAAACGAAGAGAGTACATTGCTAGGTTCAACCAATAAAAGTAGTACCTAGAGTTTTCACCCCTAAAACTTGAACCCTTGCACTCATCCTAGCATGGACCTAGCCACGACACTACTAGAATTTCCGGATACGCCGGGTGTCAGGCTCTCCGCTGACAGCAAAACCACGGGCTCTCGACAAATAAATAAATGCTGAGAGCTAGCCACCCTCGACAAACATAGGTTCACATCAATTACATATTTTTGCCGACACTAGCTCACGGCGAACACGCACCAAACAGCAAACGGGGTCGTCGCCGAGAGCCACTCTTGGCAAAGAGAAGCCATGTGGCATGGCCGTTGGGAACCGACGGCGTCGTCACTTGGTTTAATTATACAGAGAGCGGCGGCGTCGCCCTCGGTAAAAACACGTCACAGAAACATTTTTCTACCTGACATGTGGTCCCAATGATCATATTTATTAGTAAAAAATTTATATTATTTGCTAAATATTTAAAATGAATAATATTATTATATCTTTATCGAGAGTTGCTCTCGGTAATGCCCTCGGCACCAGGTGATCCTGTTGACTCTCTACCGAGAGCAACACTCAGAACAAGGTGAACCCTAGTTGTAGGGTTTTATCTTTACGAAGAACACCGCCTCGGCAAACACGGTGCTCAGCATATACAGCGGACCCACATGTCACACGTTGGCCATGTGACGCTTCCCTGTTGGCTAACTTTCTGAGGGACATTCTCGGCAACCCGACGCTCATCAAATTCTGCGGACCCACATGTCAGTTGTTTGACACGTGGCGCTTTCCTATTGGGTACCTTTACCTAGTTTTCCTCTCAGCAAACACGGCGTTCGGCGTAGCATGCGGACCCACATGTCAGGCGTTGGACACGTGACGCTTTTCTATTGGCTACCTTTGTCGAGGGCTACTCTCGACAAACTCGATGCTCGACGTAGCATGCGGACCCACATGTCAGGCGTTGGACACGTTCTCGATCTATGTTTCTGGACCCACATGTCAGGTTGTTGCCACGTGACAACGGTCGGCCCCGTCTGTCGTCCGTTAGCTAGTTTATTTTGCCGAGAACCATGTATGGCCCTCGGCAAACTCTTTATCGAGTGTCCGTGTCCTGGCTTCCGGTAAATTCTTGTTTGCCTGAGAGGTGTGCGCCGGATGCCTTTTGCCGAATGCACCACTCGGTAAAGTCTTTGCCGGCGGTTATTGACCCTTTGTCGAATGTCCGTAACACTTTGTATATTTTGATTCCAATAGTGCGAAAATAAAACAGAGCCTGTGCAACACTTGATGCCGAGCAACGCGTAGGGACGCCCGTCATCTTCGCCGATCCAATGCCACCGAGTGGCCTGACCGCCCACGCAGAGTCAATTTAGACCATTCACACCGAGCACCTCAGACAAGGGCGTAATCCACGCATCAAGCAGAAGTTGAGTCAACAGATGCCATCTTGGACCATGTAGACACTACAAACCTCTGCCTCGAGCAGGAGACATCCAATACAGCAATGCTACATCGACGGACACTTACGGGATTTTACGAGATGAGTTCAAGCTGTTAATTTGTGATTGGGCTAAGGGGAGTGAGGGGCCCCATCCACCTGAAAATAGGGGGGTAATGTTTAGTTTAATAGCTGTAAAACCGTAGCATTTTTGCATCCAATAACTTAAGCACGTCTTTGCCGGGAAACTCCAATGAAACGCTAAACCCGTCGACCTTGCGCCCTGTAGAGACGGTTAGCAGCACACGGGGTCACGCTGCCATGTGAAAATATCCGATGCAGGACAACTATATAGAGACAATGAAGATGCGTCGCTGCCGCCGGAAAACAGTAATCATGAAAACTCACCATCGTTAAATTAAGGAAAGTAAAGCTTCCGCCCGTGAATCGCCACCACCGTCGTTGACTCCACGACCGGCTAACGCGCTTCCCAGTTAAATATTTAAATTGTAAAGATATGTAAACTGTGAAAATAGCGCTGCTCCCTCCGTTCCTAACATATTCAGTTAGTGTGCATGCTCTACCCCAATAAACAAGTTGAGCATGCAGCCAGTTCTGTTTAGAAACTGATAAAGGCGGTTTTTTGTGCGACTTGAGGGTTATTATTTGCATTCGTTACCTGCGCTAAAGTGCTAACTCTTTGCAATCTTTTTCTTTTCTTACTTATGTGCAAGTGGAACCACCCTTTGGGAATTGTTGTCCTTAGCAACAAGTAGTCATGCATTCCAAAGACAGTGCAATTAGCTTAGCTTAGATGTTTGGATTAAGATTTCTCAGCGCCCGTTTCTGCTTTCCCGTTACCGAATATCTTAATTCCCCGAGCCATAATTATTCCGCGAGAAGTTCTAAAACAATGCAACTTGAATGGACTGAAGAATACAGTGACCCTGCTGCCTTAATCTAGCTGCCATCACAGTTTGGTCTGGTGTCTTCCTAATATCCTCCACAAAGCGGCTCAGGAAAATGACATCACGACCAGGAACTCAATCTGGTCTGACGTGTCAGTTGAAATTAGTAAAAAAAAAAGACGGGTTCATGCCAGAGCGCCGAAGTGGGCCCCAGATTCTAGTGTGGGTCACTGGAGGAAGAGCATGGGATGGTGGAGTCGCAAGAGGACAGGGCACAAGAACGAAGCCGTCTCCTACATTTTCCAAGCAATTTCCCCCAACGCCTCCTATTCTTAAGTAAGACACACATCCAAGACTCTGATTCTTTCATTTCTGGCTTCTCGACACGGCTACTACCAGGTACCACTTCAGTAGACCATTTTCTCTCTTAGGTGCTTGCTTTGGCGGTTGCCACCTCACTATTCTACATGGTTTGATGAATCAATAGTAGTACTATGTAGCAAAGACTCAAACATGGGTGGTATATAAGGACATCAAAAGGTTCATTCAGGGTTGAGAAGATGAGCAACTGAAGGTCGGTGGGTTCATTTCATTCGGTCGGACACTTCAAGATAATTAACTGAGAGCACATGCTGCACATCTGTATTTGTGCACATGAACAGAGCATACCATACGGAAAGTAGCATCCTAGTATTATTGACGAACATCCGGTAGGTTTGGAGTCACTCTTAATAGATTTTGTAACACATGCCTTGTGCTCATTCAAATATCAGAATAAGATTTCTAGCTAGCTATGAGCCTGTGACTGCGACAACAAATGGGTCAGCATTCCAGCTGCACACAAGAATTCCGTTTTGAGTTTTTTGTTTGGCTAACTTTTTGCTGGATTCTGCATATGGATGTAGGAGGGGAAAAAGTTTCTATTCTATACAGGTAAAGATTCCTCCTTCAAAACTCCCCCCATCTCCATTCTCCACGAGCGGTCTACCAGCGGGTATAGTTCTCTGCAAAACATTTTTAGTTAGACATTTCGGCAGCCTCAGTTCCAGCTTATGGTCTAGAAGATATATGCTTCCAGCTGAATGTCTGAACGGAAGTATGGAGCACCAGCAATCTAGTACTCTCTCCGTCCCATAATATAAGAGCGTTTTTTAGAGGGAGTAGCTCATAAGGTATTCAATAATGGCTTCAATTGCGCACAGCTGTACAAAACCATTGTGTTCTATGGCAAGTAATTAATTACCTTAGGTCGTGACTTACAACCAGTATCGTGTGGTCTTTCTTTAGGTCCTTCAGGAGATTCACAACATCAGCCCGAGCTTTCCAATCTGATAGAAGATACAAAATTAGTGACCACATCTAGAAAGAGCATATACTAACTTTAACAAACTATTTGAGACCACACAATAATCCTAGCAAGTGTGAGCTGTGACCCATAGAATGATAGGGTGCACAAGATGAATTATATTAAATAACTGCTGTCATCGATGAACATTCAGATGGGTTCTGAAATGAACCAATACATAGGAAAGAAAGTAATCTTCAGATATTAGTTTGATACGGGCATTCAAGTACATACCAAGACCAGCAAGGGGCTCATCAAGCAACAATAAATCGGGAGTTTGAACCTAGAAAATCAGAAAATAAAGATAAAAGGTTATCCATCTTCGCTTCTAGAAATAAAACGATCAACTCATAATAAAATAATGCAAATAATACCATACCAGTTGAATTGCCAAAGCAAGTCGCCGCTTAAACCCACCACTGAGAGACTGTGGATCTTTATCCAATGAGATGGCACTTAGACCAACCTAGCATGAAAAATATCTTCAGGAAATCATTGTGCGTTCTCCCAAACAATAAGTTCACTCCACAATGAAGAGAATATGGTATCTATGAGAGATAATCATTACTGAGTTAATGGCATTCTGAAGTTTTAAACCGAGTTGCTCCCTCAAAGAAATGTCTGCCTTTTGCCTTGGCCATCCAAAAGTAACTTCTTCAAGTATAGTATCCGATAAGAAGTACCTACAAGTATGTGTGTAAATTTTCATATTTTGCAATGAAACTTCTCAAGCACTTACACAGATCATAGGCATTCATGTTATCAATGAAACTTCAGAAGCTGAAAGTAGTAATTCAATGTTCAAACCTCTCAGGAAACTGAAATACAATACCAACTCTTTGAGAAGCTAACACTTCCGACGGACCCATTGGTTTTCCATTATCATCATACTTCTGAATGCAAATTGAACCAGAGGTAGGTTCTGATAGACCGGCTAAAAGCTGAGAAACCAAGATATCACATTAAGATGAAAGATAGGGAGTAAAACATGTCATGCAGCATTTCGATGCAAACCTGTAAAAGAGTGGTCTTTCCACTCCCACTCCGTCCAAATATCAAACCAAAACTGCATGAATTAGTTGCCTCATCAATACAAAAGGCATTACAGAAACACAGATATTCCAATACAAAACACATGCTTACCTTTTCTCCCGGAGAAAGAGACTAGTTTGATTCAATAAGTTTTGCTCGGTTCCAGGAGGCCGGTAGCTAACTTTTCTAACCTAAAAGAAGTGAAGTTCAATATATGTCCATGTAATGTGAAGGCAAAACATGATTGCACGGATGTTACACAACCTAAGGTATATCTGACAGCAGCAGTTCCCCAGACTATTTGTTCAACACATTTGAGTTGCAAACAATTTGTAATGAAACAAAATACTTCTTATCGACATCAAAATTTTAATCCAGCTATTATGTATGTTTTCTATTAAAATCCCAATAGGCAAGGACTAAAGCACTACATGTGCATCATGTACAACACCACTGAAGGAAATAACAAAACAAAAATTCAGGATATTTTACTACTGAATTTTACCGATTACTGAGTGCTACCTGCGACCTACTTAGCTTTTGTGCGGTAAGATGCTAAGATCCCACGCTTGAAGATCCGTATAAAGCTTTAGTTGGAACAAAGGTAACAAAGCACAAATTTTCAACAAAATCCAGACCCAGAGTTCAGGGATATTCCTCGATTTGGTGATTACTGAGAGTTAAACAAGTGAACTCACACATCCCAAACAATCTATCAGATCCAAGCGTAATGAATCTTACCCGCAGACAACATGTTCACCAACTTTATCAACATTAACACTACAACTAAATAGTCCTTCTAGATTAAATTTGTCTTGTGTTCATAGATAAACCAATTGTCCAAACAGAACTAGGGAAAATCCTCATACCACAAAAGAGGGGCAAGAAAAAAAAATCACCTCCAACTGGGAGTACCCAGCTGATACCCGTTCTGCTCGACATCTCCAAGAAAACCTCCTGGAAACCATCAAGGCACGCAAAGGATAAGAGAACGAAAAAATATGGGAGTACACAGGGTTCAAGGATAAGAATAGCATGCCTTGTCATCTTAACCGGAGAAGATGAAATTGTGGGGGTGAAAGCGATGCTGGCCAAAGTGAGCATAGTTTTGCGGTGGTGGGGAGCTTCGGAGGAAGCCGGACTGAAACAGGATGAGGGAACTGGTAAGTGCAGAAGTATGGTCAGATGGGAACTGTTGTGCAGCAAAGTGAAGCAAATGCCTCAGCTTCAAGTCCTCAACTCAAGAGAACAATGTGTCACAAAACAAAAATCAAGAGCAGGACGATTGCAATTCATCTAGTAGCAGTTCAGCTATAAGTCCAATGGTGTCAATGGCATGATAAAGTAACAGTTCTGTAAATTCACATCCTATAGTGAGATGAGATGATAAAGCTAGAGTTGATTTGTATGATAATTGATTAACTTCCTAGTGACACTTCTGAAAATGGAGGCAGCAACTTCAGTATTGTCTAGACTCTATACAATACCAAAGAAGCTACTTCAAAAGAAAGCCTCAAGTCTAGTTGTGGTTTGGTTTCTTCACATTTCATAATTAAGCACGGTGCCATGTCAGGCACTACTGCTATGAGAAGATACAGACCAAATAAGTGCAGTTTTATAGTAACTAACTAACAACAATGACACTGCAACTGCAAAGCTTGACGGAAGTACCTAGAACTAGAATAGTGCAATCAGGGAACATAGCAGTAGCACTCACATTGGTGTTGTTGCTCAGTTCCAGATTATAGAAATCCTCCGCATCTGCATTGAGCAGCGGCCAGACGTGCCAGCTCCTGGTGTATGGTGCAGCTTGAGAAATTTCTCACCAAGAGACTCGGAAGACGCGGACCTCAGACGGATCGGAACGCCGAGGTACCAATCCGAGCCGCCGACGGAGCAGGGGAGACCCAGGGAGCGTCCAGCAGGGAGGGGATGAGGCGTCGAGCGCCGCCGTCCTACTGCCAAGATGGGGAGGGCGTCGGCCCGCGCCGACCCGGCGTCGAGCAGGGGAGACCGAGGGGGCGTCGCCGTCCTGCTGCGTGGATGGGTAGGGGCGCCGGCCCGGTGTCGAACAGGGAGGGAGAGAGAGGAGAGTACTCGCCGAGCGATGTCCGCCGTGGGACGCCGTTCAGGAGAGACGAGGGTGAGGCTTAGCGGGACAGAGATCAGGGGTGAAGGAAATAGTTAGAGAATCACAGCCAGTATGTTTTTTTTTTTTTTTTTTGACATGACAGTCAGCACGATCTTGATGTCAAGATCCGTGTAAATTTTATATCTTTCTGAACTAGAAAAAACAACGTTTGTTATTTGCAAGTTGTAATGACATTTTTCTTAAAAAGTACATACACGAGCCCACTGTTCACATGACCATCTAATCATATGTTAGTTCGTGTTGGTTCGCGTCAGAAATGACACTTGCATTGATCGATTTTGAAAGAAGAATGAAAAAGATGAGGTTGAGGCCAAGGCAGGACCGCATCATAGATGGGAGTGACGTTGCTGGCGACGGTGTCACAACAATGGTTTAAAAATGTGTGTGGTGTGAAGACTCAAAGGCATCGAAAAATGATGAGGTATAGAAGGATGGAAAAGGGTGCGGTTTGTCTGGTGTCGGAATAGCATGTCACGTGCAAGCAGAAAGACGATAAGGCAAAAAAGAAGGCATACAAGGAGGCAGATGATTCGACTCGCACCAAATCGAATTTTAGGAAAATTGTAAATAGCATGTCCCTAAAAAGCAACATTGCAAATTTTACTACATGGATAATATTTTATATTATCATGAACATTTAATTTAAATTAGTTTGAGCTGATATATACACATCGACTGAGAAATCTCAATCAATAAGATATGTACTTACGCAAAGAAGAAACCTCTTCTTTTTTGTCAACAAAGGGAGAATATATTAGCTAGCAAAAAATTACAATCAAAAGTCATGGACTATAGCTAAGATTCATGGCTACTACATGTTCTTTTTTCGAGGGGGGTGTTCTTCGGTAAGTATGGCAACCAAACATCCATTCTCTCACATTCTCTACTTTTCTTTAGAACGAATATGCAAAGAGCATCCGGTTTTAACGCATGCAAATATTCTAGTAAAATAGTTGAAATATGAATCTTACAATCAAAACATGGGTTTAAATAAAATAGTTCAAATTTGAATTCAACATAGTACAACATATATTGTAGTTGTCCCCTTAAAGCACTGACGGGGGGATAACCCCGGGGTAGGCTCATCGAGCCTACTCCTTCACATTGCGGCATGGTACGGGACGGATGCTTCCCCGTACGTCGGCTCCTCCTGGCCGGATGCGAGGCCCGCGCCAGCTAGGGACCCGACGGCTCGCCATCCAGTTCAATGGCTAACCGCCTGCCGGATGGTGAGCACCTGTCGCATCAACATGACTGATGCGACGGGTGCCCACGACTAAAGCCAAGATTGTGTCAGCTCAGGTACTACGGAGTGGTGTACTTGTGGCTACAGTAGAGGCGACCGTACTGCTGACGGCGCTGGCTGCGACCCGTCGCCTTTGTACAGTGTTTGCGCGCCTCCATCCACTCCATTATCTGTCCCGACGTGGCTACAGTGAAGACGACTGTACCGCTGACCACGACCGAATTTCGCGTCGGCGACGACCACAGTGCAGCCTATACCGTGCGTCAGGGACACGCACCAATCCCATCGGCCAGCCGGCGGGCCCAGCACCCGATGAGACCCTGCAGCCAGCGGACCCCGCAGGCAACATGACTTCTCAACTAGGGGACCCGCTGGCCGGCCGGAGAGGCTGCGAGCCAAGTCCCCCCTATGTACCTTATATCCCTATTGTAAGCCGGGGATTCGTCTATAAAACCCCTGGCCCTCCTTAGGGGCGAGCAGGGGCTAGGACCCCCCCCCCCCCCAATGGTTCTCCGCGCACAACGCTGTACATCAGGTATTAGTAATGGTCGTAGCTAATTACATACTAGATTTAATTGCCATGGACGCAGCAACTTAAGCCCAATAAGACCACTTATCAAGCCATCGTGGTCTGCCTAGAAAGTTGTTTTCCCGTACCAAATTGACGTCTGGCCGTCGGCGAATCGATCTATCTCTCAAACTTGCGTCCCCTAGGGTACCTGCCGCCTCTCGCCGTCCATGCGCACGAGCTATTGTCGTGGTTCTAGACCCACTAGCATGGCGCTTCACTCATTCTGAATCCCTGTCGGCTGGTGTGGTGCTGAGGCAACAAGTCCGGCCATAAGATCACGGATCACGGTAAGTATTCTGCTATTTATATTTTGATTACCTGATCAAGAACATATTTTATAGCTACATCGCTATACACAAGTTAGTAATCAGCAAAACTGCTAGTTAGTATTGTTTCGCTTAATTACAACACTCTAATCTTAGTTACTAGACACTTGCGTATAAAGTAGAGTAGAGAGATTGGTTTACTGATCATATTTGTCTGTTATTAATTTAATATGCACTACATCGTTTCTGTTATTAGGAAATAAATAGCTGCAAATGTCACCTGTGTGGGGTTTTCTCTTCTTCAAATGATGTGTGGTGGTCATAGAAGTAAATTTAGCATGATATAAATGTATTCTTTTGTGTTTCAAAAAATTTATACAATACAACTTTGCATCTTCAAGAAGGATGTACTATATCGTAACTTTTATATTATGGATGGTTATTTTTTATTTTGCCCCCTCATGGCCAAATCTTGGCTCCGCCTCTGGCCCTCCTCCATGCGGAGGGTCGGCCATTCCCACGCACAAACACACACACACAGGAGAGGTAGAACCCGAGTCGGCTAGCTTCTTCTTCTTCCTTCGTCGAACACCTCAAGGAGCACTTTGTAATCACCTTGGTTCATCAACCACTCCGATAGGAGTAGGGGTGTTACCTCCCACGGAGGCCCCGAACCTGGGTACATCGTGTATCTCACACCGCTAGCTACCAATCTCGTTACCGGAGCCCGCCAGTGTCTTTTTGGCTCCAACCACTCTCGATAAGCCACCCCATGGCATCTGTCTCGAGAAAACGATGACAAGCACCCACATATGCTTAGTCAGATCATTCTGAAGTTGCTCATGAGTTCCTCGATGCCAGATCTTTTGATGCATTTGGATGAAACCCTAAAACATCGTTGATCGGTGGTGGAAGTTGAATACGATCATCCATGTGCTCAAAATCAAGACTGATATGAACTGCCTCATCCTCATCCCTCACGGCCATGTTGTGCTTGCTCACAAAAGCATCAACACCTCCCACAACGTGTGTGTATCCCATATTTTTGTAGGTCCTCAAACAACTACAAAATGGGCTTGGAGCATTCCAAATACCCTATCCATATCCTTTCTAGACCCTTCTTGTCTTTGGGCAAAGTGAGATCTGTTCTGACCCCTAAGCTTTGAGATGGTCCTTATGAAGGTCGCCGATGGAGGATAAATATCATCACAAAAATAGTTGTCTATGTCGTAGTCATGATCATTGATGGTATAGTTGCATAGAGGAGCTTGTCCTGTGGTCAACCTAGCAAACAAAGAGACTGCTATCGAACCATAATGTCATTGTGTGACTCGGGCATGCCAAAGAAACATTATTAAATCCAAAGGTCTTCTAATGCAAGTGCTTCTAGAAAGGTGGTGGGACAATGCCCTTGATATTGCCATTGCTGATTATATGGAAAGTTCTTCCATTTCTAGTACATGCAATCCAGGGAACCGATGATACCCGACCACCATCTTGCTTCTGATAGTGCTAGAAGCCTTTCGATGTTTGTGGTAATTTGTTCTCTCAAGTACTCTGGTACAAACACCTTGAATATTGAATTGGAAAATTTTGACCATGGCTTTGAGGCATGCGCTTTCATACATCCAAGTGTACTCATCCCACAAATCTGTGGACGTCCCATAGGCAAGCATCCTCAAGGAATCAATTACCTTCTGTTAACCAGAGAAGCCAATGGTTCCGAGGGCATCCTTCTTCAAGATGAAGTAGTCATCATAGGCCTCGATACCATTGTAGATGCGATCAAACACACTTCGCCGCATCAGAAAGAAACAGAGGATAAAGGACTCGAACATCACATCTTCATTGAATTAGTCGCCCAAGAGTGTTAAATGCCCCTTGCCCGATTCTGGTTCAATAGTTGATGTCCCTTAATTGATCCCTTGTAATTCAGAACATGCTCCTCCGCACGCTATGTATATGCAAGAATTGTCTTCATCATCGATGTTTAATTCTCATCTAAACACCGTGGGCGATGGAGCGTGACCTGGACTACGTCGGTCAGCTGGATGTTTGATGCCATCGTGTGCTTGATGCGTTTTTCCAGCAGCTTCACATCCAAAGTCGAGCCCCACTCGAGACCCTTCTTGATCCATGAGGTCAGCCTCACCGGGGGTTCGGACCTGAACTTGTCGGGCATCACCCAGTTTGCTTCCCGTGGCTCTGTGATGTAGAACCACTCCTTCTGCCAGCCCTTGATGGTGTCGATCAGTGTGCCCTTCCACCATGGCACACAGCAGATCTTGCTTATCATAGCCCCGCCACAGTCGGCATGCTGGCTGCTGCCCAACTTTGGCTTGACGTTGAAAACTTTGAGCCAAAGACCGAAGTGCGGATGAACCCGTAGGAAGGCCTCGCAAATGGTTATGAAGATGGAGACGTGCATAACGGAATTCGGGGGAAGGTCATGGAAGTATAACCCATAATAAAACATCAGACCCCTGACGAAGGGGTAAAGAGGGAAGCCCAGTCCCCGAAGGAAGTGGGGGACGAACACCACCCGCTCGCCGGGCCTCGGTGTAGGTACCACCTGGCCCTTTTCCAGTGCTCGGTGGGCGATGCCAGCCGCAATATAGCCACAACGCTTCAACTCCTGGATGTCCCCTTCAGAGATGCAGGAGATCTTGGATGTCCCCTTTGGAGATGCACGAGATCTCCCATTTTCCCTAAGAGCCCGAGCCGGCCATTGTAGAGCTTGGAACGAAGGGCGGCTGGAAAGGGTGGGAGATGGAATGGATCTGGGTGCTCGAGCTTGGAAGGAGAAGGAGTAGGGTTTGGATTCATGTGGCGGGCTTTGGATCTTTTTCCCTTTTAAGGGAGGTCGTGAAGCCAAGTGTTTCCGCTTACTGCGCCACCAGCTTCGCCACTTCCCGAAACGACCACACCGTTGAACGTGTGTGAGTTGGCCCGGGTCATTGATACGTCCATTATGCATCATGCTTTCATGTTGATATTTATCGCTTTATGGACTGTTATTATACTTTGTGGTACCATACTTATGCCTTTTCTCTCTTATTTTGCAAGGTTTATTTGAAGAGGAAGAATACCAGCAACTGGAATTCTGGACTGGAAAAGGAGCAAGTTTGAGTCCTCTATTCTGCGCAACTCCAAATGCCCTGAAAATCAACGTGGAATTTTTTGGGAATATATAAAAATACTGGGCGAAAGAAGTGCCAGAGGGGAGCTGCCAAGGGCCCACAAGCCTGGTGGCCGCGGCCTGCCCCCCTGGCCGCGGCAACAGGGCTTGTGGGCACTCTGGTGGCCCACTGGCCCCCCTCTTCTGCTATATGAAGGGTTTCGTCCGGAAAAAAAATCAGGGCGGAGCTTTTTCGTGGATTCTCCGCCGCCACGAGGCGGAACTTGAGCATAACCAATCTAGAGCTCCGGCAGGATGATCCTGCCGGGGAAACTTCCCTCCCGGAGGGGGAAATCGTCGCCATCGTCATCACCAACACTCCTCTCATCGGAGGGGACTCGTCACCATCAACATCTTCATCAGCACCATCTCATCTCCAAACCCTGGTTCATATCTTGTAACCAATCTCCGTCTTGCGACTCCGATTGGTACTTGTAAGGTTGCTAGTAGTGTTGATTACTCTTTGTAGTTGATGCTAGTTGGATTACTTGGTGGAAGAGTTTATGTTCAGATCCTTGATGCTACTCATTACACCTCTGATCATGATTATGATTATGCTTTGTGAGTAGTTACTTTTGTTCCTGAGGACATGGGATAAGTCTTGCTATTAATAGTCATGTGAATTTGGTATTCGTTCGGTATTTTGATATGTTGTATCTTGTCTTTTCCTCTAGTGGTGTTATGTGAACGTCGACTACATAACACTTCACCATATTTGGGCCTAGAGGAAGGCATTGGGGAGTAGTAAGTAGATGATGGGTTGCTATAGTGACATAAGCTTAAACCCCAGTCTATGTGTTGCTTCGTAAGGGGCTGATTTGGATCCACTAGTTTAATGATATGGTTAGGCGTTGTCTTAATTCTTCTTTCGTAGTTGCGGATGCTTGCGAGAGGGGTTAATCATAAGTGGGATGCTTGTCCAAGTAAGGGCAGTACCCAAGCGCCGGTCCACCCACATATCAAACTACCAAAGTAAGGAACACGAATCATATGAACATGATGAAACTAGCATGACAGAAATTCCCGTGTGTCCTCGGGAGCATTTTTCCTCCTATAATACTTTGTTCAGGCTTGTCCCTTGCTACAAAAGCGATTGGGCCACTTTGCTGCACCATTTCTACTACTTGTTACTTGTTACTTTTCACCTGCTACGTTTCACCTCACTACACCATCACTTGTTACCGCTACTTTCAGTGCTTGCAGTTATTACCTTGCTGAAAACCGTTTATCAGAGCCTTCTGCTCCTCGTTGGTTTCGACACTCTTACTTATCGAAAGGACTATGATTGATCCCCTATAATTGTGGGTCATCAAGTCTCTTTTCTGGCGCCGTTGCCGAGGAGTGAAGCGCCTTTGGTAAGGAAACATTTATATATTGTGCTGAAATTTATTGTCACTTGTCACTATGGAAACTGTTCCTTTGAGGAATTTGTTCGGGGTATCTTCACCACGAACAGAAGCACGAGGATTTGCTCCTCAACCTAAGGTACCTACTGAAAATATCTTTTATGAAATTCCTTCGGGTATGCTTGAGAAACTGATGGCTAATCCTTTTACAGGAGATGGATCATCACATCCAGACTTGCATCTAATCTATGTAGATGATGTTTGTGGTTTATTTAAGCTTGCAGGTTTGCCCGAGGATGAGGTAAAGAAGAAAGTCTTTCCTTTATCTTTGAAGGATAAGGCGTTGACATGGTATAGGCTATGTGATGATACTGGATCATGGGACTACAATCGGTTGAAATTGGAATTTCTTCAAAAGTTTTATCCTATGCATTTAGTACATCGTGATCGGAATTATATTTATAACTTTTGGCCTCGTGACAGGGAAAGCATAGCTCAAGCTTGGGGGAGGCTTAAATCAATGCTATATTCATGCCCCAATCATGAGCTCTCGAGAGAAATTACCACTCAAAACTTTTATGCTCGGCTTTCTCATGAAGATCGTACCATGCTTGACACTTCTTGTACCAGTTCTTTTATGAAGAAGAATATTGACCACAAGTGGAATTTATTGGAAAGAATCAAACGTAACTCTAAAGAATGGGAGCTTGAAGAAGGTAAGGAGTCAGGTATGAATTTTCAGTTTGATTGCGTTAAATCTTTTGTTGAAACAAGCACTTCTAGGTATTTTAGCGCTAAGTATGGACTTGAATATGAGATAGTAGCTTCTCTATGTGAATCTTTTGCTCCTCATATTGATCTTCCCAAAGAGAAGTGGTTTAAGTATCATCCTCCTGTAGAAGTCAACATAGTTAAACCCAATCTAGTTGAAGAGAAAGTCATTGCCTATAATGATCCTATTGTTCCTTGTGCCTACACTGAGAAACCACCTTACCCTGCTAGGAAAAAGGATTATTCTAAAGCTCCAACTGTGATACGTAGGGGTTACATTAGACCACTTGCACCCCCTGAGGAAATTAGAATTGAACCTAGTGTTGCTATTATCAAAGACCTCTTAGCCGAAGACATAGACGGTCATGTTATCAAATTCTGTGAGGACTCCGGTAGAATTGCTAAACCTCACGCGAAAGACAAATACGGACCTGTAGTTGGCCTGCCCGTTGTTTCTGTCAAGATAGGAGATCACTGTTATCATGGTTTATGTGATATGGGTGCTAGTGTTAGTGCAATACCCCGGTCCCTTTATGATGAAATCAAAGATGAGATTGCACCTGCTGAGTGCTACTGCGACAACAGACCTTTCCTGGCAACGGCGCCAGGAATCCTTCTGCTTCGGGCTACGCCTTTAGGGACTTCCTTGGCAAATATGCAAAGGATTTTCTCGCGGCCTTGGAGCCTTGCATTGGTGTTCCCTTGAAGAGGAAAGGGTGATGTAGGACAGCGGCGGTAAGTATTTCCCTCAGTTTGAGAACCAAGGTATCGATCCAGTGGGAGGATCGCGTCAAGTCACAAGTATCTTCACAAACACAAAGAGCTTGCACCCAACGTTATGAAGGGGTTGTCAATGCCTTATAGATTGTTTGCAAAGTGAGAACTGAAAGCAAAAAAGTAAACAAAGCAAAGTAAAAGTGAAAGTGGAGACGATAGTTTTGAATAGACCCGGGGGCCGTAGTATTCACTAGTTGCTTCTCTCATGAAAGCAAGTAGACGGTGGGTGAACGAATTACTGTCGAGCAATTGATAGAACCGCGCAAAGTCGTGACGTTATCTAAGACAATGATTATATCTATAGGCATCACGTCCAAAACAAGTAGACCGGTACTTTCTGCATCTACTACTATTACTCCACACGTCGACCGCTATCCAGCATGCATCTAGTGTATTAAGTTCAAAAGAACATAGTAACGCCTTAAGCAAGATGACATGATGTAGATGGACAATCTCAAATCTATGATGAAAGCCCATCTTGTTACCCTTGATGGCAACAACACGATGCGTGCCTTGCTGCCCCTTCTGTCACTGGGAAAGGTCACCGCACGGTATGAACCCAAAACCAAGCACTTCTCCCATTGCAAGAATCATACATCTAGTTGGCCAAACAAAACCCAAGACTCGGAGAGACTTACAAGGATATCAAATCATGAATGAAAGAAATCAGCAAAGACTCAAATATAAATCATAGATAATCTGATCACAAATCCACAATTCATCGGATCTCGACAAACACAGCCAAAGAGGATTACATCGGATAGATCTCCATGAAGATCATGGAGAACTTTGTATTGAAGATCCAAGAGAGAGAAGAAGCCATCTAGCTACTAACTACGGACCCGTAGGTCTGAAGTGGACTACTCACGAGTCATTGGAGAGGCGATGATGTTGATGTAGAAGCCCTCCAACTCCAAAGTCCCCTCCGGCAGGGCACCGGGAAGGGTCTCCAGATGAGATCTTGCGGAAACGGAAGCTTGCGGCGGCGGAAAAGTGTTTTCGTGGATGCCCTGACTTTTTCTGGATTTTTAGGGAATTAATAGGCTAAAGAGCTAGGGCAGGGGAGCGCCAGGGAGGCCACAAGCTTGGTTGCCGCGGCCCCCCTGGCCGCGGCAACAGGGCTTGTGGGCTCCCTGTGGCCCCCCTGCCTTGGCCCTCAAGTCCCCCGATCTTCTTCTGTTGTGGAAAAAATTATTTCGGGGATTTTATTCCGTTTGGACTCCGTTCCAAAATCAGATCTGAAAAGAGTCAAAAACACAGAAAAAACAGGAACTGGCACTTGGCACTGAATTAATAAGTTAGTCCCAAAAAAGATATAAAATGTATACAAAACATCCAAAGTTGACAAGATAACAGCGTGAAACCATCAAAAATTATAGATACGTTTGAGACGTATCACTGAGTTAGAACCCATTGATGTCACTATTACGCTAGCTAATAGAGACACTATCTGCCCTGTGGGAATTGTGAGAGACGTAGAAGTCCTATGTGGTAAGACGAAGTATCCTACTGATTTCCTCGTCCTTGCTACTGCACAAGATAGCTTTTGTCCCATCATATTTGGCAGACCCTTTCTCAACACTGTCAATGCTCATATTGATTGCATTAAACAGACTGTCACTGTTAGTTTCGAGGGTGTGTCTCATGAATTTAACTTCTCCAAGTTTGGAAGACAACCCCATGAAAAAGAGTCGTCAGGTAGGGATGAAATCATTGCTCTTGCCTCTATTGCCGTACCTCCTACGGATCCTTTAGAGCAATATCGCCTTGAGCATGAAAATGATATGCATATGGATGAAAGAGATGAGATAGATAAAATTGTTTTAGAACAATATCCTATTCTTCAGAATAATCCGCGTGTTGAACTCCTTGGGGATCCTCCCCCACCAAAGGGTGATCCTGTGTTTAAGCTAAAACAGTTACCAGATACTCTTAAGTATGCCTATATTGATGAGAAGGAGATATATCCTATTATTATTAGTGCTCACCTCTTGAATCACGAAGAGAAGAAGTTATTAAAAACTTTGAGGAAGCACCGTGCTGCTATTGGATATACTCTTGATGATCTTAAGGGTATTAGTCCTACTCTATGTCAGCACAAGATTAAAACCGATCCTGATTCTAAGCCAGTTGTTGATCATCAACGGATATTAAATCCTAGGATGAAAGAGGTCGTGAGAAAAGAAATATTAAAGCTTGTGTAAGCAGGAATCATTTATCCTGTTGCTCATAGCGATTGGGTAAGTCCAGTGCATTGCGTACCCAAGAAGGGAGGTATCACCGTCGTTCCTAATGATAAGAATGAACTAATCCCACAGAGGATTATTACTGGCTATAGGATGGTGATAGACTTCCGGAAACTGAACAAGGCGACTAGGAAAGACCATTATCCTTTGTCGTTTATTGACCAAATGCTAGAAAGGCTATCTAAACACACACACTTCTGCTTTCTAGACGGTTATTCGGGTTTCTCGCAAATACCTGTTGCACAATCTGATCAGGAGAAAACCACTTTCACCTGCCCCTTCGGTACCTTTGCTTATAGACGTATGCCTTTTGGCTTATGCAATGCACCTGCCACCTTTCAAAGATGTATGATGGCAATATTCTCTGACTTTTGTGAAAAGATTGTTGAGGTTTTCATGGATGATTTCTCCGTTTACGGTTCTTCCTTTGACGATTGCCTTAGCAACCTTGATCGAGTCTTACAGAGATGCAAATATACCAACCTCGTCTTGAACTGGGAGAAGTGCCACTTCATGGTTAACGAAGGCATCGTCTTAGGACACAAAATCTCTGAGAAAGGCATTGAAGTTGATAAGGCTAAGGTTGATGCAATTGAGAAAATGCCTTGCCCCACAGATATCAGAGGTATACGAAGTTTCCTAGGTCATGCTGGTTTCTGTAGAAGGTTCATTAAAGACTTCTCTAAGATTTCTAGGCCTCTTACCAACCTCTTGCAGAAGGATGTTCCTTTTGTTTTTGATGAGGATTGTGAGGAAGCTTTCGAAATACTTAAGAAGACCTTGATAACCGCATCTATTGTTCAACCACCTGATTGGAACTTGCCCTTTGAAATCATGTGCGATGCTAGTGATTACGCTGTTGGTGCTGTTCTAGGACAAAGAGTTGACAAGAAGTTGAATGTTATTCAGTACGCTAGTAAAACTCTAGACAGTGCCCAAAGAAACTATGCCACTACAGAGAAGGAATTTTTAGGAGTCGTGTTTGCATGTGAAAAGTTCAGATCTGATCATGCTGCTATTAAGTACCTTATGGAGAAGAAGGACGCTAAACCTAGGCTAATCAGATGGGTTCTCCTGCTACAGGAATTTGATTTGCACGTTGTTGACCGAAAGGGTGCTGATAACCCTGTAGCAGATAACTTATCCAGGCTAGAGAATGTCCTTGATGACCCATGACCTATTGATGACAACTTTCCTAATGAGCAACTGAATGTCATCCGTACTTCACATAGTGCACCGTGGTATGCTGATTACGCAAACTATATCGTAGCCAAATACATACCACCCAGTTTCACCTACCAGCAAAAGAAGAAATACTTCTTTGATTTGAGACACTACTTTTGGGATGATCCTCACCTTTATAAGGAAGGAGTAGATGGTGTTATTAGACGTTGTGTGCCTGAACATGAACAGGGACAGATCCTGCAGAAGTGTCATTCTGAAGCCTACGGAGGACACCATGCTGGAGATAGAACTGCTCATAAGGTATTGCAATCAGGTTTCTATTGGCCCACTCTCTTCAAGGATGCCCGTAAGTTTGTCTTGCCTTGTGATGAATGCCAAAGAATAGGGAACATCAGTAAATGTCAGGAAATGCCTATGAACTATTCACTTGTCATTGAACCATTTGATGACTGGGGCTTTGATTATATGGGACCCTTCCCGAGTTCCAATGGGTATACTCACATCTTAGTTGCTGTTGATTACGTCACTAAGTGGGTAGAAGCTATCCCCACTAGAAATGATGATCACCACACCTCTATTAAGATGCTTAAAGAAGTCATTTTCCCAAGATTTGGAGTCCCTAGATATCTGATGACTGATGGTGGTTCACACTTCATTCATGGTGTTTTCCGCAAGATGCTCGCTAAGTATGATGTCAACCATAGAGTTGCATCTCCTTATCATCCTCAGTCTAGTGGTCAAGTGGAGTTGAGTAATAGGGAGATCAAATTGATCTTACAAAAGACTGTCAATAGATCTCAAAAGAATTGGTCTAGCAAACTTGACGATGCACTATGGGCTTATAGGACTGCTTATAAGAATCCCATGGGCATGTCGCCGTATAAAATGGTTTACGGTAAGGCCTGTCATTTACCTCTTGACCTAGAACACAAAGCTTATTGGGCAATCAAAGAGCTCAATTTCGATTTCAAACTTGCCGGTGAGAAGCGGTTGTTTGATATCAGCTCATTAGATGAATGGAGGGCCCAGGCATATGAGAATGCCAAGTTGTTCAAGGAGAAGGTTAAGAGATGGCACGATAAAAGAATACAAAAACGTGAGTTCAATGTAGGTGATTATGTCCTGCTATACAATCCTCGCTTAAGATTCGTCGCAGGCAAACTTTTCCAGTAGGAATTTTTCTCCATTTTGGAATTTATGGAAAAATAGAAAAATAAAAAGCAGTCCGGAGAGCGCACAAGGCGGCCACAAGCTTGGTCGCCGCGGCCCCCCTGGCCACAGCTACAGGGCTTGTGGGCACCTCATCTGCCTCCCGGACTCCGTTTTCTTGTGGAGCACTCCTTGTGGTCCAGAAAAAATCATTATATATACGCCCGAGGGTTTTGATCTCCGTATCATGCAGTTTTCCTCTGTTTTTCGTTTCGAGCCTGTTTTTGTTGTAGATCTAGACAGTCATGACTTCCCCAAAAGCTCCTAAGGACAAGATCTTCGAGAGGGTCATCAATCCCTACCTCACGGAAGTGCTGCAACACCCTCAATCTATTGGTATGTGTGAGGGGATGTTGCACATCCGTGATGTTGAGGGGCCTAACACTACTGGAATCAGAGAATTTGCCATCTGCTGCTTCTTTGTCGTCTGCTGGCTGATGGCAAAGACACTCTTTGCCATCAGCTACTCAAAACCTGACGGCAAAGAGCAGGCTGATGGCAAACATCATCTTTGCCATATGCTGCTTCTTTGCCGTCTGCCAGCTGACGGCAAAGCACATGCACGCAGACGGCAAAGAACCCACCCCACACCGCCCTCTAACCCATAACGGTCCACCTCTTTGCCGTCAGGCTGTTACCACTTTGCCGTCGGGGGCAAACGGCAAAGAGGCAACTAGACCTAACGTCGTCAACCCCACCCCCACCCCCTCTCTCTCTCCCCCCCATAACGGCTCACCACAGCCCCCAACTCTCTTCCTCCGTCGCCGCTGGAGCTCGTCCTCCCTCATCCCTCCTCCCCGCGACCCGCCGCCGGAGCTCGCCCCTCCTCCTCCTCCCTGCGACTCCCTCCTCCACCATCATGCCCCTGCTCCACCACCACCCCCTCCTCTTCGTGCCCTGCTCCACCACCGCCCCCTCTTCCCTGCGACCCCCTGCTCCACCACCGCCCCCTCCTCTCCGTGCCCCTGGGTCCACCTTGCCTCCGGCATTTCCCCCGAGCTCCACCTCGTCGCTAACGTCTCCCCTAGCCACTTGTCAGTCCTCCGACCCTCCTTTCCTCTCTTTGCCTCTTTGTTAAGGGTAATTTAGTTAAGTTAAGTTACTTAGGTTAATTTAGTTAGGTTATTGTTATTAGGTTCTTGTTGCTATTAGGTTCTTACTTTAAGTTGTTTAGGTTAATTTAGTTAAGTTACTTAGGTTAATTTTTATTAGGTTCTTAGGTTAAGTTACTTAGGTTAATTCTTATTAGGTTGCAAATTTTTCTTCAAGTTTCATATAGGCTATTTAAAGAAAAAAAACAGAATTGATTACCACTAGTTCCAAATATTGCAAAGGAAAAAGACTCTTGCATTTTGCTTCAAGTTCTATATTGTTCTTCCTATTATATGAAAATTTGAAGTGGACATGTCATATGTGGACATGTGATTTGGACACGTGATATTTGGAATTGGGACATGTCATGCCAAAATTTCCCGTGAAAGGAGAAGAAGAGGAGAGGAGGAGGAGAAAAGAAGAGGAGGAGGAGGAGGAGAAGAGGAGAGGAGGAGGAGGAGGAGAAGAAGAAGAAGAAGAAGAAAAATACCTTCTCCTTCTTCTCCTCCTTCTTCTCCTCCTCCTCCTTCTCCTTCTTCTTGATTTCTTCTTCTTCTCCTCCTCCTCCTCTTTCTTCTCCTCTTTCTTCTCCTCTTTATTATTCTCCTTACCTTATTTTCCCCAACACTGAGATAATTATCCCATTTAGCTATAAAATGACATAATTAGCATATTTGTGTTGATCGGGTGGATTTACATGTGATAGTTGTCTCTTCGCTGTGAGGTCTGCTGTGCGAAGACCTCCCCGTGCGTTGTACTAGCTCCGCCCCTGCATTCGTGGGTCAGTACACATGTCATGTCCTCCTCGCCCCTTCATTTACTGTGGGTCGGTTTCCAGATGAAACTTCCTAGATTTAGGTAATTAAATTAATTTATCAGTATGCGTGACTAGTATGCATCTCCCGTTCGAAAGGGCGACATCTATAAATATGCATGTCTTTGCATATTTATAACCGCCATCCTTTCGAATTGTCCAACATTATCCATGGACAGCCCGAGTATGTGTAGATTGGGTTCGTTTTCCCGTATGCTGTGCTCTGGATCCGATGCGGAATTTCGTCAGTGCCTCCCTGTTTTTCTCCGGATGCACATCCTCTCTGTTTATTGCGGAGACTTGTATCAGGCGAACAGCTGGGAGGTGCTGCCAAAATTTTGCATTGGATCCGGAGCAGAGCATGGGAAAACGAACCCAATCTACACATACTCGGGTGGGATTAGGACCTATCTTTACCTATTAGCGTGTAGGTTGCCTCGACGTAATAAAAATGGCGAACCTGATTAACCGATGAATATAAATGCTAAATTATATATAAATATATTTCTTCTGTCTTTAGTAGCTACGCAAGATGAGTGATCGTGCGTGGATGTATACCGGTCACCCTAGTCAGAAAAGGATGACGAAAGAATGGTTTGTAAAAACAAAGGAATGTGTGAAAGCCGCATTCGCAAATGGCCAGGAAAGAAACTATTGCCCCTGTCCTGGATGCGACAACTATAAAAAGATGACAGAGGCTGTAATGATTAAACACCCGCAGAGGAGGGGTTTTAAGCCTAATTATATGGTGTGGACATTTCATGGTGAGTCTATACAACGCGCAAGAGCTGAGGTGGTCCGTCGTCGCACGGACGAGCATGGTACCGGGATCGAAGACATGGTTCAAGACTTTGATGATGCTCGGGATTCGGAAGATGAGATGGAGGAATCTGCAAAGGCCTTTTATGAAATGTTGGAGTCTTCAAAACGTCCTCTCCATGAGCACACTGAGCTATGTCAGCTGGATGTAATTGCACAAGTAATGGCTCTGAAGGCTCAGTTCAACTTGGGAAGAGAATGCTACGACGTGATGATGACACTATTTGGACATTTCCTACCCAAAGGCCATGTCATGCCTACAAACCTGTACCAGTCGGACAAAATACTTCGTGTACTTAAGATGCCCTATGAGAAGATAGATGCATGTGAGAAAGGATGTGTCTTATTTAGGAAGGAGTATGCACACTTGGACTATTGCCCAATTGCGAGTCTTGCAGGTATCTTGTGGTAGACAACGGTATGGGTGAGAGGAGGCAGACCAAAATCGCAGTTAGTGTTCTTTGGTATATGCCAATCATACCAAGACTTCAACGTCTTTTCATGGTCGAAGAGACAGCCAGACAGATGACATGGCACAAATTGGGCAAAAGAACCGAACTAGATGCGGATAGGAATAAGATGATGGTACACACATCGGATGGGGAAGTGTGGAAACATTTCGATGGATTGCATCAGGATAAAGCGGCAGATCCAAGGAATCCTCGAGTATGCGCCGCCACGGATGGTTTTAATCCCTTCGACATGACGGCAACCCAATACAATTGTTGGCCTGTATTTGTCATTCCACTCAATCTCCCCCCCGGGCAGATTATGCAAAGAAAGAACATATTTCTGACGTTGATAATTCCAGGGCCCAATTATCGGGGGAAGAATATGAATGTGTACCTGCAACCGCTTAAGGATGAATTGGAAGAAGCTTGGGATAATGGGGTCAAGACATATGATGCCGCTAGAAAAGAAAACTTCAAAATGCATGTGTGGTACATGTACTCTATGCATGACTTGCCAGCGTATGCGCTATTATCTGGATGGTGTGTGCATGGAAGGTTCCCGTGCCCCCAATGCAAGGCAGCTCTTCAGTTTCATTGGTTGCAGAAGGGTCGGAAGTATTCTTGCTTTGACTTGCATAGACAGTTCCTGGATCCTGACCATCAGTTCAGAAAAGACAAGAAGAACTTTACCAAAGGTAAAATTGTCAAAAACTTGGCACCACCCGCGTTCATAGGCCAACAGATCCTGGATCAGTTAAACGCCCTCGAGCCTGATCCAGAGCATCCAGGGTATTTCAAGGGGTATAATTCAAAACACGCCTGGACTCACAAGCCATGCTTCTCGGATCTGCCTTACTTCAAAGACCTCCTTCTTCCACACAATATCGACATGATGCACACTGAAAAGAATATCGAAGAGGCTATTTTTGGTACATTGTTCGACATAGATGGGAAGACAAAGGATAATATTAAGGCTAGAGTCGATCAAGATACACTATGTCATAGACCGTTACAAAACATGCGAGAAGGCAAAGGAAAGCAGAAGTGGTCGAAGCCAAAGGCCTGGTTCAATCTTGGAAGGCCAACTATGAGGAAAATTATCTTGTGGGTCAAAATTCACTTGATGTTCCCCGATGGTTATGCAGCGAATCTAAAGAGGGGAGCGAGTCTTGAAAAATTAAAAATCTTTGGTCTCAAGAGTCATGATTGGCACATATGGCTAGAGCGGGTAATGCCGGTGATGTTACGTGGCTTTATTCCTGAGGATGAATGGCTAGTACTGGCGGAGCTGAGCTATTTCTTCCGTGTTCTTTGTGTGAAAGAATTGTCGCCTGACATGGTAGAAGACATGGAGGAGTTTGCACCGGAGTTGTTGTGCAAGTTAGAGAAGATCTTTCCACCGGGCTACTTTAATCCAATGCAGCATTTGATTTTACATCTACCGACCGAGGCAAGATTGGGTGGGCCCGTGCAAGATCGTTGGTGCTATGCAACTGAGAGGATGCAGAAGACCCTTCGAGCTAAATGTAAAAATAAGCGTAGAATTGAAGCATCGATGGCTGATGCATTCATTACTAAGGAGGTGGCAAACTTTGTGACAGCACACTACGAAGCCAAAAATCATCATTTGCATAATCCGAAGCCTCGGCACAATGATGCAGACCCTAAAAAAGGTGGGTCCAACCTCAGCCTATTCAAAGGGAAGCTCGCACCAGCCGGTGCTTCGAAACCAATAACGTTGGATGTCGAAGAATGGCGGAACATTTCGTTGTATATCTTCAACAACCTAACAGAAGTGCGGCCGTACATCGAGTGAGTTCTCGGCACATTTTCCCGTAACTTCTAATTCATTTGAACTGCTCTTATTCCTGGATATTTCAAACAGCCGTTACGTCGCCAAATTCTTGGATGGAGCGGTGATCGAAAATGATTCCGTCGAAGAGTATGAGCTTCTGTCAAAGACAGGAGGCGGCTATCCCGGTTTCATCTCTTGGTTCAAAAAAACGTAATTATCAATAATGGACCATTTCATTCTTGGTCTAACTTGCGGCTAATGCAACAATCGTTTCGTATTAAACTTGTAGGCTAATTCAGAGTCTATGAACGCCGAATTGAGACAAGTCGCTAATGGTTTTGACTATAAGGTCCGTTCATTTGAGAAATACAACATCAACGGGTATCTCTTTCGTACCTTTGGCAAAGAGCTATCTATGCCCGACCGGAAATCTACAAATTGTGGTGTCTCTGCTATCGGTGAAGGTGTTATCGAATATTATGGAAGAGTTGAAGCAATTTATGAACTTCAATTCTATGGTGAAAACCCACCGAATGCCGTAGTCTTCAAATGTTATTGGTTCCAGCCGAAAAAGACTAGAAGGACTCATGAACATATAGGACTAGTCGAAATCAATCCAAACACCCATTTAGATGTTCCCGATGTCTATATTACGGCTCAACAGGCGACCCAAGTTTTCTATCTACCGTGGGCATGCCAAACGGATAAGAATCTGGAAGGTTGGTATGTTGTTTATGAAGTGCCGCCACATGTCAGACCACCTCTCCCAAATGAACAGGATTATGAACCTCACATTAACCCAGACACATATGATGGAGAATTCTTCCAAGAAACACGTATTTCCAAGAAACGTTTCAAGAACCGCCGTGCTTCACCCAAGAACATGGAAGTAGACAGCGACAATGAATCCGACTCCAGCCCTGAGCCGGAACCAGAAGACCTGGAACTCATAGAGGTTACTGATGCGGATGACCTGTCAATGCTTCAACGATTAAAGGAAGGCCTTTCACAACTTCATGTCGTTGAACCCGACGAGCACGTCATTCATGAAGACATGCGTGATAGCGATGATGATGATGCATTTATTGATGATGATTATTAGTTTGTAAGATTCACAACTTAAATTATATATATTTTAATCTTTATTATTCATGTACATATTATTATTCATGTCAGTTATTCAATTTTTTTATGTTGTACTAATTTCTTTTAATCTTTATCATGGCAGGTCACCAGATGTGGAAAGATGGTGGGCGCTGGTCCAGATCGCTCGACGGGTTCTTCCGAGGCGCCCCGCACGAGGGGTGGTACTTCCCTTCCACCCCTATCTCTCCGTAGAGCCTTGGAAGATAGTCTGTCGACACCACCCATGGGTTCTTCTTCGTCGGCGGCATTGCCCACTGGGAGAGGTGCTCGTTGGGTAGGGAAGAAGGGGAAGGGTACAGGGAGAGGTGGTGGCCGCGGAAGATCCAGGAGGACTGTTGAGCCGTCCTCGCCACCACCACCAGCTCATTCACCCGAGCATAGGACTACTATGGTCGACCCGTTTGCGGAGGAGGCTACGAGGACTCCGTTCCAGGAGCCTATTGTTGACGGGCATTCGTCCCATGAGACTCCGGTCCAGGAGAAGCCTCGGGTCGAGGTGCATTCGGCCCAGGAGCAGTCGGAGGAGACTACGGTTCCGGAGGCTTCACCCGACGTGGAGAGGCCCGGATGGGAGACCTGGCCGGATCGTACCGAGTTGCCGGATTGGACCGAGGTTCTGGGTGGCTCAGGGGGCGGGGATGGCGGGGATGAGCTTACGGATAGTGAGGGCGATGTGCAGGTGGACGAGGCCACCGTGTACAAGCGTGGTAGTACACGTCTCCCGGTCGCGTTGGCTACCCGCGAGCAGAGGCCGGTGATTAAACCTGAAGGAGATAGGTAAGTACATTTACTCTTTTTTTAGCTTTTGCCTTCAAGTTTGTTCAAATATCTAATGCGTTGACCTTATCATCCTGCAGGGGATGGGTACACCCTCTTGGAGTCCGCAAGCCGAACTCCGTCCTTGGTGTGCTTTGCCGGAAAAATTTCCCGGGGTTTGTCACGTTGCCTAGTGAGGGTCAGGTTCCTACACTAGGATTTTCCTGGGAGCACTACCAGGCTGCGCAGGCCCCGCCGGAGGAGATTATAGATGGTGTCTTGTGCCACACGAGGGCCGAGATAGTGATCAAGAGCTTTTGGGTAAGTTATCCTTTTACAAAATCTAAAATTAACAGTATAGCTAATTATTGTACTAATCGGTGTTTTCACGTTTGATTGCAGACCTTCTATAGGTGTGAGGATGGATATGAGGAGGAGACGGCCAGGGTTCTCGAGGCCGAGTGTAGGCGGTTACTACAGAACTTGGGCCACGAGGCTCAGCCGCAGGCTATTCGAGATTACTACGCCACGCGTGGTATTAAGAAGCAGAAGAAGGATTGCCGCGGAAAGTTTCTGAAGAAGGAGCAATACATGAAGGTAATTACCTATTCTTAAGTCCTTCTACGTGGTTTTCTTGATTTCATTCATAGGCGTAGCGCTGAAAATTCTTTCTAATAACTTACAGGTGCCCCCAAGATGGTGTGCAGATAAGATGGATTGTTGGGAGGCGTTGGTTGATGAGTGGTGCACAGGCAGCTGGCGAGCCGTCCACGAGAATGCGAAGGATCGGCGTAGCCAAATGGTTGGTGTGCACACCATCAAGGCAGCGCCAACTTACTTCAGTTTGGACGAAACTGGGTATGTGATTTGCTTCATGATTCATACAATTCATTCTTGATGCTAATATTTTGTTCCTCTCTTTTAGGCGCATCACAATAAGACAGAGATGCCACACTTGTACGACCTTTATGGCATGGCCCATACTGCCTCGTACAAGAAGGCGAAGGCATTCTCTGAGTCTGACCTGGATGATCCCAATAACTTCACCAACATATCATCCCACCAGAAGCTCATGGCATACAGGGACGCGGGGAAGGCTACGAAAGGGGATGACTTTAACCCTAGCCAGGAACCTTTGGATCCAGAGCTGGTGATGATATCTGGTGGCGGGAGGCCCCATGGCTCGATAGCCATTGGAGATGGAATAATACGTTGTCCACTCACTCTTCCGGAGATCAAGGCGCGCCAGTCGAGCAGCTGTCCTGAGATAATGCGTCGTCCACGGCCAGTCGAACTTGCCATCGAGGTTAGTTGTACGGACTAAGAACACTTTCATCCATTTCATTATGTGTGTCACCATAGATCATTACTGTGGTAACGAGGAATGGTGTTTCAGGATGCTCTTCAGAAATAGAGATTAGCAAACCAGGCTGCTCTTGAGAAAGAGAGATTGGCAAGCCAGGCTGCTCTTGAGAAAGAGAGATTGGCAAGTCACGCTGCTCTTGATGAGAGGGACCAGACCACGACACGATTGATTGAGGAGGAGAGGTCCCAGAATGAGGCGGGTCAACGGGCCATGTATGAGCTTTTTGTGGTAAGTTTTTTTTCACATTAGCCAAATCATGTGTGTAATGTCTGTTTCATTACTAACTAACACGACCCACTCTTCACGGTCTGTGCGAGAAGAGCGGTCAAGTCCCTTCGCCGATGCCCGTCTTCTCTTCGATTGGCACGGTGAGTTTCATTATAAACTAGTATTAATAATTGAGTGTCATCATGCTAACTGAGAGATTGCAAAAATCTATTCTGCAGAATAACTCCCGAGCGGCATCGCACGACCCTTCTCCAGGTGTTTCTCCTCCTTGATGACCACTACGGTAAGTTTCTCTTCTCCTCTTTCATATTCTCCTTGCCTTAATTTCCCCAACAATGACATAGTTAGCCCATTTAGCTCCAAAAAGACGTAATTAGCCCATTTAGCTCCAAAATGCCATAATAACCTCAAAATGGCATAAGAACCTTGGTTAGCTTATTAATATTATATACTTAGTTTGTTTTCCTCTAAAATGAGATAATTAGCCCATTTAGCTCCAAAAAGACATAGTTAACTAATTTAGCTCCAAGAAGAGGAGAAGAGGAGAAGAAATAGGAAAAATGAAAAGAAAGAAGAAGAAGAAGAAGAGAAGAAGGAGGAGGAGGAGGAGAAGGCCAAGGACCTTCTAGTCCTTCTCCTCCTCCTCCTTCTCCTCCTTCTCCTCCTTCTTCTTGATTTCTTCTTCTTCTCCTCCTCCTCCTCTTTCTTCTCCTCTTTCATATTATCCTTGCTTTCATTTCCCCAAAAAGACATAATTAGCCCATTTAGCTCCAAAATGCCATAATAACCTCAAAATGGCATAATAACCTTGGTTAGCTCATGAATATTATATACTTAGCTTGTTTTTCTCTAAAATGAGATAATTAGCCCATTTAGCTCCAAAAAGACATGTTAGCTAATTTAGCTCCAAAAAGAGGAGAAGAAATAGGAAAAATGAAAAGAAAGAAGAAGAAGAAGAAGAAGAGAAGGAGAAGGAGGAGGAGGAGGAGGAGGAGGAGAAGCCAAGGACCTTCTAGTCATTCTCCTCCTCCTCCTTCTTCTTGATTTCTTCTTCTTCTCCTCCTCCTCCTCTTTCTTCTCCTCTTTCATATTATCGTTGCTTTAATTTCCCCAACAATGACATAATTAGCCCATTTAGCTCCAAAATGCCATAATAACCTCAAAATGGCATAAGAACCTTGGTTAGCTCATGAATATTATATACTTAACTTGTTTTCCTTTAAAATGGGATAATTAGCCCATTTAGCTCCAAAAAGACATAATTAGGTAATTTAGCTCCAACAAGAGGAGAAGAAATAGGAAAAATGAAAAGAAAGAAGAAGAAGAAGAAGAAGAAGAGAAGAAGGAGGAGGAGGAAGAGGAGGAGAAGGCCAAGGACCTTCTAGTCCTTCTCCTCCTCCTCCTTCTCCTCCTTCTCCTCATTCTTCTTGATTTCTTCTTCTTCTCCTCCTCCTCCTATTTCTTCTCCTCTTTCATATTATCCTTGCTTTAATTTCCCCAACAATGACATAATTAGCCCATTTAGCTCCAAAATGCCATAATAACCTCAAAATGGCATAAGAACCTTCGTTAGCTCATGAATATTATATACTTAGCTTGTTTTCCTATAAAATGGGATAATTAGCCCATTTAGCTCAAAAAAGACATAATTAGGTAATTTAGCTCCAACAAGATGAGAAGAAATAGGAAAAATGAAAAGAAAGAAGAAGAAGAAGAAGAAGAGAAGAAGGAGAAGGAGGAGGAGGAGGAGGAGAAGGAGGAGAAGGCCAAGGACCTTCTAGTCCTTCTCCTCCTCCTCCTTCTCCTCCTTCTCCTCCTTCTTGATTTCTTCTTCTTATCCTCCTCCTCCTCTTTATTCTCCTCTTTCATATTATCCTTACTTTAATTTCCCCAACAATGAAATAATTAGCCCATTTAGCTCCAAAATGCCATAATAAGCTCAAAATGGCATAAGAACCTTGGTTAGCTCATGAATATTATATACTTAGCTTGTTTTCCTCTAATATGGGATAATTAGCCCATTTAGCTACAAAAAGACATAATTAGGTAATTTAGCTCCAACAAAAGGAGAAGAGGAGAGGAAATAGGAAAAATGAAAAGAAAGAAGAAGAAGAAGAAAAAGAAGAAGAAGAAGAAGAAGAAGAGAAGAAGGAGGAGGAGGAGGAGAAGGCCAAGGAACTTCTAGTCCTTCTACTCCTCCTCCTTCTCCTCCTTCTTCTTGATTTATTCTTCTTCTCCTCCTCCTCCTCTTTCTTCTCCTCTTTCATATTATCCTTGCTTTAATTTCCCCAACAATGACATAATTAGCCCATTTAGCTCCAAAATGCCAAAATAAGCTCACAATGGCATAAGAACCTTGGTTAGCTCATGGATATTATATACTTAGCTTGGTTTCCTCTAAAATGGGATAATTAGCCCATTTAGCTCCAAAAATACATAATTAGGTAATTTAGCTCCAACAAGAGGAGAAGAGGAGAAGAAATAGGAAAAATGAAAAGAAAGAAGAAGAAGAAGAAGAAGAAGAAGAAGAGAAGAAGGAGAAGGAGGAGGAGGAGGAGAAGAAGGCCAAGGACCTTCTAGTCCTGCTCCTCCTCCTCCTTCTCCTCCTTCTTCTTGATTTCTTCTTATTCTCCTCCCCCTCCTCTTTCTTCTCCTATTTCATATTATCCTTGCTTTAATTTCCCCAACAATGACATAATTAGCCCATTTAGCTCCAAAATACCATAATAAGCTCAAAATGGCATAAGAACCTTGGTTAGCTCATGAATATTATATACTTAGCTTGTTTTCCTCTAAAATGGGATAATTAGCCCATTTAGCTCCAAAAAGACATAATTAGCTAATGTAGCTCCAACAAGAGGAGAAGAGGAGAAGAAATAGGAAAAATGAAATGAAAGAAGAAGAAGAAGAAGACGAAGAGAAGAAGGAGAAGGACGAGGAGGAGGAGAAGGAGAAGGCCAAGGACCTTCTAGTCCTTCTCCTCCTCCTCCTTCTCCTTCTTCTCCTCCTTCTTCTTGATTTCTTATTCTTCTCCTCCTCCTCCTCTTTCTTCTCCTATTTCATATTATCCTTGCTTTAATTTCCCCAACAATGACATAATTAGCCCATTTAGCTCCGAAATACCATAATAAGCTCAAAATTGCATAAGAACCTTGGTTAGCTCATGAATATTATATACTTAGCTTGTTTTCCTCTAAAATGGGATAATTAACCCATTTAGCTCCAAAAAGACATAATTAGGTAATTTAGCTCCAACAGGAGGAGAAGAGGAGAAGAAATAGGCAAAATGAAAAGAAAGAAGAAGAAGAAGAAGAAGAGAAGAAGGAGAAGGAGGAGGAGGAGGAGGAGGAGGAGAAGGCCAAGGACCTTCTAGTCCTTCTCCTCCTCCTCCTTCTCCTCCTTCTCCTCCTTGTTGATTTCTTCTTCTTCTCCTCCTCCTCCTCTTTCTTCTCCTCTTTCATATTATCCTTGCTTTAATTTCCCCAACAATGACATAATTAGCCCATTTAGCTTCAAAATGCCATAATAAGCTCAAAATGGCATAAGAACCTTGGTTAGCTCATGAATATTATATTCTTAGCTTGTTTTCCTCTAAAATGGGATAATTAGCCCATATAGCTCCAAAAAGACATAATTAGGTAATTTAGCTCCAACAAGAGGAGAATAAATAGGAAAAATGAAAAGAAAGAAAGAAGAAGAAGAAGAAGAAGAAGAGAAGAAGGAGAAGGAGGAGGAGGAGGAGAAGGCCAATGACCTTCTAGTCCTTCTCCTCCTCCTTCTCCTCCTTCTCCTCCTTCTTCTTGATTTCTTCTTCTTCTTCTCCTCCTCCTCCTCTTTCTTCTCCTCTTTCAAATTATCCTTGCTTTAATTTCCCCAACAATGACATAATTAACACATTTAGCTCCAAAATGCCATAATAAGCTAAAAATGGCATAAGAACCTTGGTTAGCTCATGTATATTATATTCTTAGCTTTTTTCCGCTAAAAATGACATAATTCGCTCAAAAACATCATATTTTGTTCTTCTTCTGACTTTCTTATTCACATTTTTGCAGATTGGATATACTACATGCATGGAAGCTGGCATTCATGGAGTTGAATAATGTCGATGGATGAACTTTATATGTATATCATCTAGTTTTCATTTGAGTTGATGAACAATGTCGAACTATATGTATATGTATATATGGATAAAAAGTGCAATACTTTTATGTTGGTTCTTTCGATATATGGGGATGTACATTGATTTATATGTATATCATATATGTGTGGTGAATTGTATATATGTGTTGGCAAGTATATGTGTGGTGAACTATATATCATATATGTGTGGTGAATTATATAAATGTGCTGTTAAATTTATATATATATATATATATAAATGTGTGTGTGTTTGTGTGTGTGTGTGATGTGAAATAATATAAAACAAAAAAACAGGTACTATATGGGCTCTTTGCCGTCTGCCAGCTGATGGCAAAGACCTGTGCCATCAGCTGGCAGATGGCAAAGGTGCCACATGCACCCGGCTGTGCATCCTGGGGTGTCTATATAGGCTCTTTGCCATCTGCCTCCAGGGTGGGCAAACGGCAAAGAAGAGGGCACAGAGGAGGGGGGAGGAGGAGGCAGACGACAAAGAGTGGACGGGGAGGAGGAGGAGAAGAATAAGGGGGAGGCAGACGGTAAACAATAAGGGGGAGGCAGACGACAAAGAATAAGGGGGAGGCAGACGGCAAAGCCTCTGTTAACCCCTAACAGAGGCAACGCCTGTCGGCTGCCGTCTCGGGCACTTTGCCGACTGCTCCTATGGAAAGCTGACGGCAAAGAGATTTGTCGTCCGCTTTGTGGGGACAGACGGCAAAGAAGGTACGATGCCGTCGTAGGATGACGCAGAAATTTTGCCGGCCGTGAGATTCTTTGTCGTGTGTGGTATTCTCTTTGTCGTCCGGGATTTAGTCTTTGCCGTCTGTGATGGCAAACGGCAAAGAAGCCGATTCCTGTAGTGTAAGAAGACCGGAAGCGTGGAGACGAGGCTCGAAGCAATGGAGCAAGAAGTCTTCAAGTGCCAAGGGATGGTGGAGCGTGGACTCAACGCCAACCACATGATGATCACAGAGTTCACCAACAAGCACAAGATGGATGCCAATGGCATTGGGAAGCACCTCTCCAGGCTCTATGACAGGGTTGATCAACTCCAGGGCCAGATCTATGACCTGCAGAACCAAAACTGTGAGTATGAGTATCGATTTAAATCAATACGGTTGGCTGCAGATTTGAGGATTCCGGTGACTCGTTCATCCTGCCATGATGGAGCACCTATGCCTTGGAAGAAAGAGGATCAAACTCATGTTGCAACTCCACCACCATCACCACCAAAGGAAGACAACTAAGCATTGGTATGGGCAACTCCATTGGCTTGTGCCAAGCTTGGAGGAGTTGCCCTGGTATCGTATCACCTTTATATCTTTTGCTTTTACCTTTGTATTAGTTCTTTCCTTTTAAGTTTTTATTTCTTCTCTTAGTGGGATAAGTCTTTAGTGTTTAGTTTGAGTCTTTTGCCTTGTGTCTCCCCCGATGTATTCGAGCTTGCGAGCTATATAATAAAGAGTATCTTAGTCAAGGGCTTTGTTTTGTGCCGTGATCAAAAGTATGAAAAGAACGATAGCATGAAAGATCATGAGATGATCTTATGGAAAGTGATAGCTTCACATATAACAAGTATGTTGATTGAAACTTGTTGAGAATAGACCAACATAGACCCCATTCATTGTTGTAATTAATAAGAAGTAATAAGGAAAGAGAGGTTCACATATAAATATATCATCTCTGACACCATCTATGATTGTGAACACTCACCAAACTATTGCATGTCTAGAAGTAGATGTTGGACAAGGAAGACAACATAATGAATTGTGTTTGCTTGGCTCTGAACAATGTTATATGATTAGAGTTCCCTTAGCATGTGACGATTGCTTCCACCTCATATTAGCCAAAACTCCCGCACCAAGTAGAGATACTACTTGTGCATCCATAAACCTGTTGGAAATATGCCCTAGAGGCAATAATAAATTAGTTATTATTATATTTCTTAGTTCATGATAATCATTTATTATCCATGCTATAATTGTATTGATTGGAAACACAATACTTGTGTGGATACATAGACAAAACACTGTCCCTAGTAAGCCTCTAGTTGACTAGCTCGTTGATCAAAGATGGTCAAGGTTTCCTGGCCATAGGCAAGTGTTGTCACTTGATAACGGGATCACATCATTAGGAGAATCATGTGATGGACTAGACCCAAACTAATAGACGTAGCATGTTGATCGTGTCATTTTGTTGCTACTGTTTTCTGCGTGTCAAGTATTTATTCCTATGACCATGAGATCATATAACTCACTGACACCGGAGGAATGCTTTGTGTGTATCAAACGTCGCAACGTAACTGGGTGACTATAAAGATGCTCTACAGGTATCTCCGAAGGTGTTAGTTGAGTTAGTATGGATCAAGACTGGGATTTGTCACTCCGTATGACGGAGAGGTATCTCGGGGGCCCACTCGGTAATACAACATCACACACAAGCCTTGCAAGCAATGTAACTTAGTGTAAGTTGCGGGATCTTGTATTACGGAACGAGTAAAGAGACTTGCCGGTAAACGAGATTGAAATAGGTATGCGGATACCGACGATCGAATCTCGGGCAAGTAACATACCGAAGGACAAAGGGAATGACATACGGGATTATACGAATCCTTGGCACTGAGGTTCAAACGATAAGATCTTCGTAGAATATGTAGGATCCAATATGGGCATCCAGGTCCCGCTATTGGATATTGACCGAGGAGTCTCTCGGATCATGTCTACATAGTTCTCGAACCCGCAGGGTCTGCACACTTAAGGTTCGACGTTGTTTTATGCGTATTTGAGTTATATGGTTGGTTACCGAATGTTGTTCGGAGTCCCGGATGAGATCACGGACGTCACGAGGGTTTCCGGAATGGTCCAGAAACGAAGATTGATATATAGGATGACCTCATTTGATTACCGGAAGGTTTTCGGAGTTACCGGGAATGTACCGGGAATGACGAATGGGTTCCGGGAGTTCACCGGGGGGGCAACCCACCCCGGGGAAGCCCATAGGCTTTGGGGAGACACACCAGCCCTTAGTGGGCTGGTGGGACAGCCCCAAAGGGGCCTATGCGCCAAGAGAAGAAAATCAAAGGAAAAGAAAAAAAAAAGAGGGAAGAAGTGGGAAGGGAGGGGGGCTCCTCCCACCAAACCAAGTCCAACTCGGTTTGGGGGGGGAGTCCTCCCCCCTTGGCTCGGCCGACCCCTTGGGAGTCCCTTGGACCCCAAGGCAAGGTCCCCCTCCCTCCTCCTATATATATGGGGCTTTGAGGGCAGATTTGAGACGACTTTCTCACGGCTGCCCGACCACATACCTCCATAGTTTTTCCTCTAGATCGCGTTTCTGCGGAGCTCGGGCGGAGCCCTACTGAGACAAGATCATCACCAACCTCCGAAGCGCCGTCACGCTGCCGGAGAACTCTTCTACCTCTCCGTCTCTCTTGCTGGATCAAGAAGGCCGAGATCATCGTCGAGCTGTAGGTGTGCTGAACGCGGAGGTGCCGTCCGTTCGGTACTAGATCGTGGGACTGATCGCGGGATTGTTCGCGGGGCGGATCGAGGGACGTGAGGACGTTCCACTACATCAACTGCGTTCTCTAACGCTTCTGCTGTACGATCTACAAGGGTACGTAGATCACTCATCCCCTCTCGTAGATGGACATCACCATGATAGGTCTTCGTGCGCGTAGGAAAATTTTTGTTTCCCATGCGACGTTCCCGAACAGTGGCATCATGAGCTAGGTTCATGCGTAGATGTCTTCTCGAGTAGAACACAAAAGGTTTTGTGGGCGGTGATGTGCGTTTTGCTGCCCTCCTTAGTCTTTTCTTGATTCCGCGGTATTGTTGGATTGAAGCGGCTTGGACCGACATTACTCGTACGCTTACGAGAGACTGGTTTCATCGTTACGAGTAACCCCCTTTGCTTAAAGATGACTGGCAAGTGTCGGTTTCTCCAACTTTAGTTGAATCGGATTTGACCGAGGAGGTCCTTGGATGAGGTTAAATAGCAACTCATATATCTCCGTTGTGGTGTTTGCGTAAGTAAGATGCGATCCTACTAGATACCCTTGGTCACCACGTAAAACATGCAACAACAAAATTAGAGGACGTCTAACTTGTTTTTGCAGGGTATGCTTGTGATGTGATATGGCCAATGATGTGATGTGATATATTGGATGTATGAGATGATCATGTTGTAATAGAAATATCGACTTGCACGTCGATGGTACGGCAACCGGCAGGAGCCATAGGGTTGTCTTTATAACTAACGTTTGTGCTTGCAGATGCGTTTACTATTTTGCTAGGACGTAGCTTTAGTAGTAATAGCATGAGTAGCACGACAACCCCGATGGCGACACGTTGATGGAGATCATGATGATGGAGATCATGGTGTGACGCCGGTGACAGAAGATCGTGCCGGTGCTTTGGTGATGGAGATCAAGAAGCACGTGATGATGGCCATATCATGTCACTTATGAATTGCATGTGATGTTAATCCTTTTATGCACCTTATTTTGCTTAGAATGACGGTAGCATTATGAGGTGATCTCTCACTAAAATTTCAAGACGAAATTGTGTTCTCCCCGACTGTGCACCGTTGCTACAGTTCGTCGTTTCGAGACACCACGTGATGATCGGGTGTGATAGACTCAACGTTCACATACAACGGGTGCAAAACAGTTGCGCACGCGGAACACTTGGGTTAAGCTTGACGAGCCTAGCATGTGCAGACATGGCCTCGGAACACATGAGACCGAAAGGTCGAGCATGAATCGTATAGTTGATATGATTAGCATAGAGATGCTTACCACTGAAACTATTCTTGACTCACGTGATGATCGGACTTGAGATAGTGGATTTGGATCATGTACCACTCAAATGACTAGAGAGATGTACTTTTTGAGTGGGAGTTCTTAAGTAATATGATTAATTGAACTAATTGTCATGAACATAGTCTAATGGTCTTTGCGAATTACGATGTAGCTTACGCTATAGCTCTACTGTTTTTATATGATCCTAGAGAAAATTTAGTTGAAAATTGATAGTAGCAAAACTTTGCATACTGGGTCTGTAAAACCGAGGATTGTCCTCGTTGCTGCGCAGAAGGATTATGACCTTAATGCACCACTCGGTGTGCTGCACCTCGAGCGTCGTCTGTGGATGCTATGAACATCCGACATACACGTTTCTGATGACTACATGATAGTTCAGTACAAAAATACTTAATGGCTTAGAAGCAAGGCGCCGAAAACGTTGTAAGACGTCACGGAACATAAGTGATGTTCTAGAGAGATGAAATTGTGATTTCATGCTTGTGCCCTTGTTAAGAGGTACGAGACCTCCGACAAGATTCTTTGTCCACAAAGTAAAGGAGAAAAGCTCAATCGTTGAGCGTGTGCTCAGATTGTCTGAATACGACAATCACTTGAATCAAGTGGGAGTTAATCTTCCAGATGAGATAGTGATAGTTCTCCAAAGTCACTGCCACCAAGCTGTGAGAGCTTCGTGATGAACTATAACATATCAAGGATACATACAATGATCCTTGAGCGATTCGCGACGTTTGACACTGCGAAAGTAGAAATCAAGAAGGAGCATCAATAGTTGATGGTTTGTAAAACCACTAAGTTTCAAGAAAGGCAAGGGCTAGAAGGGATACTTCGTGAAACGGCAAAACAGTTGCTGCACTAATGAAGAGACCCAAGATTAAACCCAAACCCGAGACTAAGTGCTTCTGTAATGAGGGGAACAATCACTGAGGCGGAGCAACTCAAGATACTTGGTAGATAAGAAGGCTGGCAAAAGTCGAAAGAAGTGTATTTGATATACATGATGTTGATGTGTACTTTACTAGTACTCCTAGTAGCACGAGGGTATTGGATACCGGTTCGGTTGCTAAGTGATTAGTGACGCGAAATGAAAGCTACGGCATAAACGGAGACTAGCTAAAGGCGAGGTGACGATACGTGTTGGAAGTGTTTCCAAGGTTGATATGATCAAACGTCGAACGCTCCCTCTACCATCGGGATTGGTGTTGAACCTAAATAATTGTTATTTGGTGCTTGCGTTAAGCATGAACATGACTGGATCGTGTTTATTGCAATGCGATTATTCATTCAAAGAGAATAATGGTTACTCTATTTGCTTGAATAATCACCTTCAATGGTTTATTGAATCTCGATTGTAGTGTTACACATTGGTGCCAAAAGATACGAGTTAATGATGATAGTACCACTTACTTGTGGCACTGCCGCTTGAGTCATGTTAGTATAAATTGCATGAAGATGCTCCATGCTGATGGATCTTTACTCACCTGATTTCGAATCACTAGTGACATGCAAATCATACCACATGAGCAAGGCCTTGTTTTCATTGAGATGAAACAAGATAGTAACTTGTTGGAAGTGATACATTATGATGTATGCAGTCCAATGAGTGCTGAGGCACGCAGTGGATATCATTACGTTCTTACTTCACTGACGACTTGAGTAGATACAGGAGTATTTACTTAATGAATCACAAGTCTGAAATATTGAAAAGTTCAATTCCGTTTCAGAGTGAAGTTCGTCGTAACAAGAGGATGAACTGTCTACGATATGATCATAGAAATGAATATCTGAGTTACGAGTTTTTGGTACACAGTTAAGACAATGTGGAAATTGTTTCACAGTTCATGCCACCTGGAACATCATAGTGTGATGATGTGTCTGAACGTCATAGTCACGCACTATTTAGTACGGTGCATGCTGTGATGTCTCTTATCGAATTACCACTATTGTTTATGGGTTATGCATTAGAGACAACCGCATTCACTTTAAATAGGGCACCACGTATTTTCGTTGAGATGACACAGTATAGACTGAGGTTTAGAGAAATCTAAACTGTCGTTTCTTGAAAGTTTGGGGCTTCGACACTTATGTGAAAAAGTTTCAGTCTGATAAGCTCGAACCCAAAGCGGATAAATGCATCTTCATAGGATATCCAAAACAGTTGGGTACATCTCCTATCTCAGATCCGAAAGCAAAGTGTTTGTTTCTAGAAACGGATCCTTTCTCGAGGAAAGGTTTCTCTCGAAAGAATTGAGTGGGAGGGTAGTGGAACTTGATGAGGTTATTGAACCATCACTTCAACCAGTGTGTAGCGGGGCGTAGGAAGTTGTTCCTGTGGCGCCTACACCAATTAAAGTGGAAGCTGATGATGGTGATCATTGAGCTTCGAATCAAGTTACTACAAACCTCGTAGGTCGACAAGGTCGCGTACTGCTACAGAGTAGTACGGTAACCCTGTCTTGGAGGTCATGTTGTTGAGCAACAGTGAACCTACGAGTTATGGAGAAAGCGATGGTGGGCCCAGATTCCGACAAATGGTTGGAAGCCATGAAATCCGAGAGAGGATCCATGTGTGGAAACAAAGTGTAGACTTTGGTAGAACTACTTGATGGTCATGGGACTATTGAGTAAAATGGATCTTTAAAAGAAGACAGACGATGATGGTGATAAGTCATTATTAAGAAAAGCTCGACTTGTCGCAAAGATGTTTTCAACAAGATCAAACAGTTGACTATGATGAGACTTTCTCACTCGTAGCGATGCTAAAGGTCTGTTAGAATTATGTTAGTAGTTGCTGCATTATTTATGAAATATTGCATGTAGGATGTCAAAACATTGTTTCCTCGACGGTTTCCTTGAGTAAACATTGTATGAGATACAACCATGAGGTTTTGTCGATCCTAAGGATACTAACAAGTATGCAAACTCCAGCGATCCTTCAATGGACTGGTGCAAGCATCTCGGAGTTGGAATAAGCACTTTGATGAGATGATCAAAGATTTTGGGTGTGTACAAGGTTTATGAGAAACTTGTATTTCCAAAGAAGTGAGTGGGAGCACTATAGAATTTCTGATAGGTATATGTGGTTGACATATTGTGGATCAGAAATAATGTAGAATTTCTGTAAAGCATACAAGGTTGTTTGAAAGGAGTTTTCAAAGGAATACCTGGATTGCGCTACTTGAACGTTGAGCATCAAAGATCTATGGAGATGGATCAAAAGCGCTTAATGAAAGTTTCAATAAGATGCATGCCTTGACAAGTTTTTGAAGGAGTTCAAAGTAGATCAGCAAAGAAGGAGTTCTTAGTTGCGTTGTAAGGTGTGAATTTGAGTAAGACTCAAAACCCGACCACGGCAGTATAAAGAGAATAGACGAAGGTCGTCTTCTATGCCTTAGCCGTAGAATCTAAAGTATGCCATGCTGTGTACCGCACCTGATGTGTGCCTTGACTCAAAGTCTGTTGAGGGTACAGAGAGTGATCCATGATTGAATCACTAGCAGCGGTCGAAACTTATCCTTAGTAACTAATGGACTAAGGAATTTTTTCTCGATTATGGAGGTGGTTAAAGAGTTTGTCGTAAAGGGTTACGTCAATGCAAGCTTTGACACTAATCCGGGTAACTATGAGTAGTGAAACGGATTCGTATAGTAGAGTAGATATTTGGAGCATTTCCGAATAGCACGTAGTAGCAGCATCTATAAGATGACATAAAGATTTGTAAAGAACGCACGAATCTGAAAGTTTCAGAACCGTTGACTAAAACCTCTCTCACGGGCAAGACGTGATCAGACCCCATAACTATATGGGTGTTGGATTCGTTGGAATCACATGGTGATGTGAACTAGATTATTGACTCTAGTGCAAGTGGGAGACTGTTGGAAATATGCCCTAGAGGCAATAATAAATTAGTTATTATTATATTTCTTAGTTCATGATAATCGTTTATTATCCATGCTACAATTGTATTGATTGGAAACACAATACTTGTGTGGATACATAGACAAAACACTGTCCCTAGTAAGCCTCTAGTTGACTAGCTCGTTGATCAAAGATGGTCAAGGTTTCCTGGCCATAGGCAAGTGTTGTCACTTGATAACGGGATCACATCATTAGGAGAATCATGTGATGGACTAGACCCAAACTAATAGACGTAGCATGTTGATCGTGTCATTTTGTTGCTACTGTTTTCTGCGTGTCAAGTATTTATTCCTATGACCATGAGATCATATAACTCACTGACACCGGAGGAATGCTTTGTGTGTATCAAACGTCGCAACGTAACTGGGTGACTATAAAGATGCTCTACAGGTATCTCCGAAGGTGTTAGTTGAGTTAGTATGGATCAAGACTGGGATTTGTCACTCCGTATGACGGAGAGGTATCTCGGGGGCCCACTCGGTAATACAACATCACACACAAGCCTTGCAAGCAATGTAACTTAGTGTAAGTTGCGGGATCTTGTATTACGGAACGAGTAAAGAGACTTGCCGGTAAACAAGATTGAAATAGGTATGCGGATACCGACGATCGAATCTCGGGCAAGTAACATACCGAAGGACAAAGGGAATGACATACGGGATTATACGAATCCTTGGCACTGAGGTTCAAACGATAAGATCTTCGTAGAATATGTAGGATCCAATATGGGCATCTAGGTCCCGCTATTGGATATTGACCGAGGAGTCTCTCGGGTCATGTCTACATAGTTCTCGAACCCGCAGGGTCTGCACACTTAAGGTTCGACGTTGTTTTATGCGTATTTGAGTTATATGGTTGGTTACCGAATGTTGTTCGGAGTCCCGGATGAGATCACGGACGTCACGAGGGTTTCCGGAATGGTCCGGAAACGAAGATTGATATATAGGATGACCTCATTTGATTACCGGAAGGTTTTCGGAGTTACCGGGAATGTACCGGGAATGACGAATGGGTTCCGGGAGTTCACCGGGGGGGGCAACCCACCCCGGGGAAGCCCATAGGCTTTGGGGAGACACACCAGCCCTTAGTGGGCTGGTGGGACAGCCCCAAAGGGGCCTATGCGCCAAGAGAAGAAAATCAAAGGAAAAGAAAAAAAAAGAGGGAAGAAGTGGGAAGGGAGGGGGACTCCTCCCACCAAACCAAGTCCAACTCGGTTTGGGGGGGGGAGTCCTCCCCCCCTTGGTTCGGCCGACCCCTTGGGAGTCCCTTGGACCCCAAGGCAAGGTCCCCCTCCCTCCTATATATATGGGGCTTTTAGGGCAGATTTGAGACGACTTTCTCACGGCTGCCCGACCACATACCTCCATAGTTTTTCCTCTAGATCGCGTTTCTGCGGAGCTCGGGCGGAGCCCTGCTGAGACAAGATCATCACCAACCTCCGGAGCGCCGTCACGCTGCCGGAGAACTCTTCTACCTCTCCGTCTCTCTTGCTGGATCAAGAAGGCCGAGATCATCGTCGAGCTGTACGTGTGCTGAACGCGGAGGTGCCGTCCGTTCGGTACTAGATCGTGGGACTGATCGCGGGATTGTTCGCGGGGCGGATCGAGGGACGTGAGGACGTTCCACTACATCAACCGCGTTCTCTAACGCTTCTGTTGTACGATCTACAAGGGTACGTAGATCACTCATCCCCTCTCGTAGATGGACATCACCATGATAGGTCTTCGTGCGCGTAGGAAAATTTTTGTTTCCCATGCGACGTTCCCCAACAAAACCTTCAACCCAGTTTTGCCATGAGTGTCCACCATACGTACCTATGGATTGAATAAGATCCTTCAAGTAAGTTGTCATCGGTGCAAGCAATAAAAATTGCTCTCTAATATGTATGATATATTAGTGTGTGGAAAATAAGCTTTATACGCACCTGTGATGAGGAAGACATAAAAGCGACAGACTGCATAATAAAGTTCTTTATCACAGGGGGCAATATAAAGTGACGTTCCTCCGCACTAAGAGGACACGCATCCAAACCTCAAAAGCGCATGACAACCTCTGCTTCCCTCTACGAAGGGCCTATCTTGTACCTTTACTTTTTGCCCTTGAAAGAGTCATGGTGATCAACACCAATTCCCTATTCCGTCTTCATCTTGGTGAACGTCATATGCTTGGGAAAGATCTATATTCATATATCAACTTGGAGATGAGTACTTATGCTTTATTATTGTTGACTTTACCCTTGAGGTAAATGGTTGGGAGGCAAAATTATAAGCCCCTATCTTTCTCTGTGTCCAACTGAAACTTTGATGCCATGAGTACCACGTGAGTTGTAACAATTGTGGAAAACAAAAGAGATGATCGAGTATGTGGATTTTCTTTACAAGCTCTTATTTGACTCTTTCTGATGTTATGATAAATTGCAATTGCTTCAATGACTATGGACTGTTGTTGGCTATTTCTCGGTAAGGTTTTTGATTCATACTTTGCTTTGTGAAGGAATTGTTACTTTCTCATAAAAATCTTTATGATATATTGTTGTTCTATGTGTGATCATGATGCCCTCATGTCCGTATTATGTTTTATCGACACCTTCATCCCTAAACATGTGGACATGCTTATGGATCTTGGTTTTCGCTTGAGGACAAGCGAGGTCTAAGCTTGGGGGAGTTGATACGTCCATTTTGCATCATGCTTTCATGTTGATATTTATCGCTTTATGGACCGTTATTATACTTTGTGGTACCATACTTATGCCTTTTCTCTCTTATTTTGCAAGGTTTATTTGAAGAGGGAGAATACCCGCAGCTGGAATTCATGACTGGAAAAGGAGCAAGTTTGAGTCCTCTATTCTGCGCAACTCCAAATGCCCTGAAAATCAACGTGGAATTTTTTGGGAATATATAAAAAATACTGGTCGAAAGAAGTGCCAGAGGGGAGCTGCCACGGGCCCACAAGCCTGGTGGCCGCGGCCTGCCCCCCTGGCCGCGGCAACAGGGCTTGTGGGCACCCTGGTGGCCCACTGGCTCCCCTCTTCTTCTATATGAAGGGTTTCGTCTAGAAAAAAATCAGGGCGGAGCTTTTTCGTGGATTCTCCGCCGCCACGAGGCGGAACTTGAGCAGAACCAATCTAGAGCTCCGGCTGGACGATCCTGCCGGGGAAACTTCCCTCCCGGAGGGGAAATCGTCGCCATCATCATCACCAACACTCCTCTCATCGGAGGGGGACTCGTCACCATCAACATCTTCATCAGCGCCATCTCATCTCCAAACCCTAGTTCATATCTTGTAACCAATCTCCGTCTCGCGACTCCGATTGGTACTTGTAAGGTTGCTAGTAGTGTTGATTACTCTTTGTGGTTGATGCTAGTTGGATTACTTGGTGGAAGAGTTTATGTTCAGATCCTTGATGCTACTCATTACACCTCTGATCATGATTATGATTATGCTTTGTGAGTAGTTACTTTTGTTCCTGAGGACATGGATAAGTCTTGCTATTAATAGTCATGTGAATTTGGTATTCGTTCGGTATTTTGATATGATGTATGTTGTCTTTTCCTCTAGTGGTGTTATGTGAACGTCGACTACATAACACTTCACCATATTTGGGCCTAGAGGAAGGCATTGGGGAGTAGTAAGTAGATGATGGGTTGCTAGAGAGACAGAAGCTTAAACCCCAGTCTATGCGTTGCTTCGTAAGGGGCTGATTTGGATCCACTAGTTTAATGCTATGGTTAGACGTTGTCTTAATTCTTGTTTCGTAGTTGTGGATGCTTGCGAGAGGGGTTAATAATAAGTGGGATGCTTGTCCAAGTAAGGGCAGTACCCAAGCGCCGGTCCACCCACATATCAAACTATCAAAGTAACGAACGCGAATCATATGAACATGATGAAACTAGCATGACAGAAATTCCCGTGTGTCCTCGGGAGCGTTTTTCCTCCTATATGACTTTGTTCAGACTTGTCCCTTGCTACAAAAGGGATTGTGCCACTTTGATGCACCGTTGCTACTACTTGTTACTTGTTACTTTTCACCTGCTACGTTTCACCTCACTACACCATCACTTGTTACCGCTACTTTCAGTGCTTGCAGTTATTACCTTGCTGAAAACCATTTATCAGAGCCTTCTGCTCCTCATTGGGTTCGACACTCTTACTTATCGGAAGGACTATGATCGATCCCCTATACTTGTGGGTCATCAGTCATTAATTTGAATCTCCTTAAATGCGGGACATGATTTCTTTTGTTGATAGAACGTGCCCCGGGGAAAGTGGCCTTGAGCCGTGATTCGAGTTTTTCTCATTATTTGCTATCGCAACTTTTCGTCGGAAGAATTGTCAGATAAGGACTATTCACCTCTGGGCTTTTAAAGCCTTTAGATTTAATGACACCCTTTTGAAAACGCGGCATCATTGGAGCGACTAAACTGATACCGGTCGAATATAGGAGGAACTCGCTATGCAAGCCGATTAGTCTATGTGTCCGGCTGCCAAAGATCATACACATCGGCGTTGAATGCTAGTTCGGGGGCTACTAAGGGGGTTCCAGATTAAGGGGTCCTCGGGCAGTCGGGTTATCCCTTATGGGCTGACCACATGGGATGCGTCATTGAAGACCGGGTTATCTGGCAACTTCGTGATCAAGATGGAAGGCTCCGAAGAATAGGCGTGCACTCCAAGACAGGAGGACCAGTTCGGCCCGTATATCCCCGATTAAGGTCGGTAACATGTATCCGTAGGGGCCCTGGTGTCTATATAAACCAGGGGCTCTTATGCGTAGAGGCAGGTTATCTCATCTAGGATTTTTAGCTCATACGATCTCGAGGTAGATCAATTCTGTAACCATCGTTCCCTATCAATATAATCAAGCAGACGTATGGTTTTACCTCCTCAAGAGGGCCCAAACCTAGGTAAACACTGTCTCCCCCTCTTTCCTGCAGCCCATTGATTCTATGTCTACTCTTCGGGACACCCTACCCGAGATCTTCCGGTTTTGACGCTGACACCCGACTCCCTCCAAGGCCTCGTAGATGAGTGGGGCGATGTCCTTTGGTGTGCGCCCAAGGAGCCAAGGAGAGTTCCAAAAGGGGGTCTTCGCGCCGTTGCCGACGGTGATAGTGGTGGAAGCATAGAAGAAGTTGAGGTCCTCCTCGACACAGGGGTTTCCCATCCCCACCCACATCTTGTTAGGCTCCTTCCATTCAAACCACGGCCATCGCAACCGAAGAGCACGCGTAAATTTGTTGGTGTTAAGAACCCCAAGGCCTCCATACTCACGTGGCCGGCGGACAATCTTTCATTTCACCTTGCATTTTGCCATGTTGTCTGAACCGGACCATATCATATATTACTGCTTTAACCCATGATCAAATGGAACTTCGGAAAAAGTATATGGGTAGAGCAAGTATATTTCTTTAGGAAGAGAGTACTTTACATTTTTTTAGGGAAAGAGTATATGATCAAACCTTTTTTTTGTAGCCTCAAAAGAGAGAGAGAGAGTACTTTTTTATGTGTGCTCTGTACTGGATGTTCCGAAGTTTTCCGAAAACTAAAATAGCGGCCAAAGGACGACGAAAAGCGAGCCAAGATTTCAAGTGGGCGCGGCCGGTAAACTCGGCGGTGTCGTGTCAACTCATCCGAGTTCCGTCCCACTTTACGAATTCAATCAATAAGACAGCGACAGGAGCCAGGAAGCGGACCTCCGACCACACGGTGCCACGAAGAAGAATCAAAAGGTGGCCGGCGCCGGTGCACCTTCCATCACCAGACCTGTTCCAACGTGCGCGGACACGGCGGAGCGGCCGGGTCAGCGCTTCCGAACGAATGCGGCCGCTGCTCGCTGCTCCCGGTGGACGGACACACCGCCCCGACAACGGCGTCCTTGACCGGCTCCGGCACGCGCGAGAATTTCCAACCCCGCCGCAAGGAACGGGGCACGCACGCACGCACAGGAGAATTTCCAACCCCAGCTAGCTATAAATACACGCACGCGCTACACTAGCTAGCATCAAACCCAAGAAAAGAAAGACCTGCCATCTATCTACTGTGTGCTTGTGCTCGTGCTCGTTGGAACTCACAGGAGATCCATCCATCCATCCAGCTCCAAGGGCGCGTTCCTTCCTTCTTCTTGGGAGGCCATGGAAGCTCGCCGTCGCCTCGACTTGTTCCTCGTCGTCGCCGTTCTTGTCGCGATCCTTGCTGCCAGCCTTGTGCGGTGCGCCGACGCCGCGAGGCCCGTGCCCCCGAGCCCGGCGACGGCGCTGGTCTCGTCGTTGATGGAGATGCTGCCCATGGGGCCGAGCAGGCGAGGCGCGGGGCACTGATCCATCGTTGGTTCCAGATAATCAGCGAGGAGTATATATAGATTTAGGGAGGTTATATTGTAGTGACGATTTTTTTTCATATGCTCTGGGTTAATTTAATTTCTTTCTTTCTTTTGGAATACCATTTACACCTCTGCTTTGCGCTTTCAAGAGGTGTACAAGTGTATAGATGTATCATGCAGATGAAATGATCTGAAACAAAGTTCACTTAACTCATCGGTCTCGTGTTCTATTCCCTCTATAATAAATTAATATAAAAATATTTAGATCATTATTTTAGTTACCTAAACACTTTTATATGAGTTTACAGAGGGAGTAATTGATTTCCTTTCTGTTGCTGCCTTGTGCGTACGAGAGCAAAGCCAAAGCAGGCATGCTGGATAGTTATCATATGATGGTTGAGGATGTGAATGCCAAAGTGGCTTTGCCTCGTTTTCTTCCTTTGAAGTTTGAAGCAATCAAACAATAAGGAATTCTTTGGAGTGTTTGGTAGGTTTGGACTTTTGGCGCCAATGCATTACAAACAGTAGCTAACACAAATTAAGCTAGCCTTTTCTCTAGGGGTGTGAAACTAGCCCTAGTTGATGTGGTGCACTAGCAATCATGGTTAACACCAACCAATTCAAACGAACAAAGCGAGGATGCGCTAGAAAGTAGAAATTTAAGCACGTCTGACGCAACGTAAGCTCCATGTCAAGGGTATATTTGAACATATTACAGATGTTGGTGCATGTTTCAACAACATCAACTATCATGATCACCAAATTCTGAGTTGGGATCTTGACTTTGACAATTCAACGTTCTGAATGGTCCAAAGCAGATCAAGACACTGAACTTACTTGCTGGATCACATTTCTTTAAGCTGCAAAAGTCTTTGGACATTTATTGGAATAAATGAATTGTTACTTTTTAGCAAGAGTAATCGAAATTATTGTAAAAGGAAAGGAAGACGAAGAGATTGACATTTCAAAATAGTTCGGTCCAACGTGCTTAGTGGGTGAGTGAAATCCAAATAATAAATTTGAGGCACCGTGGATTAATCATGACGACAAGCATGAGTACATTTGGAAATCAGGTGCGGTATTTTTTCTAAAAAACTTTTGATCTATTCCTCATCTATCTTGAAAGTACAAAGTACATAAAAAATAACAAAAAATACATTCGGGCCCATAAAAAACCAAGCGACGATTACAAACACTAGAGCGAGTCAAAAGCACGGCGCCGTCATTATCTCTTCCTCACTAGAATCAACTTACCGTGTGAAACTAGCCCTAGTTTTTCTTTCGAACTCAGCTAATCAAAGCCCTAGTTGATCTGATGCAGAACCAATGATGGTTGACACCAACGAATCCAAACCAAAAAAACGAGAGTAGTAAAATTAGAGCATGCCTGACGCAACAAAGCTGCATGTCAAGATAACTGCCTGTGACAACAACATGAACCATCATCATCACCAAATTCTAAGTTGCGGCCTTGACTTTGACAATTAAACGCTCTGAATGGTCCAAAGCAGAGCAAGACGGAACGACAAATTCGCTGAGGTTGCTTGGTGGAGCGCATTTCTTTAAGCTGTGAAAGTCTTTGGGTTTTTACAGGAAAAAGATGAAATAATTGTAAATAAAAAAAGATTGACGCTGTGTAATACTCCTTCGTCCGGAATTACTTGTCATAAAAAAGATAATAATGAATATATCTACTACATAAGTTTTTCAGACAAGTATTTCTGAATGGATGGAGTAGTAATTATTATTAGGTCCGATGAAACTTGAGTCAATTTGAGGCACCCTGGCTTAATCATGACTACAAACCAGGAGTGCATTATATCTTGTTCGCCGGTGAAACTTGAGCCAATAAAAGGTACAGAGAAGAACGTTCGTATATATGTGCATATACTCATTCATACAAACACATACGCAAATCATATTCTTATGAACACATTCGAGAGACTTAGTCGGACGTCTCGTAGTCGATGGGTACATCTTCTTTCACTGAATGCGTATTGCTGGACATCCTGAAATAATTTCAAAAATAATGCGAACACCAGGATTTAAACTCTGGTGGGCTAGAATACCACTGTCCTACTAACCATCCAACCACAAGTTTATTCGTGACATTATGTCTTATTGGCAGGTAAAACTTGAATGAATTTGAGGTACCCTCGCTTAATCACAGCTAGACCCGTGCATGGGCAGCCATGCCCGACGACCCGACATGGAAAACCTGGATTGGGCTTGTCATTTGGCTGGGTTCGGGCCTTGTTTTGTAGCACGAATGATAGTTCCGGCTGAGCTCGACCTTTTCTTTTTTTGTATTTCAGGCTTCAGGTCGGGCTTGTACGTGCGTACACCAAAAAACAGCATTTGCGTCAGGCTTTCACGTTTCGGGCCAGGCTTGCACGTGCGTACACCAAATAACAATGTTCGGGCCGGGCTTTGAGACTTCGAGCTTGATTTCGAGACGGGCTCGGTCTTGAAAGCAGAGAGTATTTTGGGCTTTGGGCCGGGCTCAGGCTTGAGAAATGAAGGACGGGCTTTTACAAGCTCAGCCCGTAACCCAGCCCGGCCTGACGTTTGCCCGGGTTTAATCATGCCTACAAACGAGTAGTGTGTGTTCGGAAATGAGCATGGTTTCCTTGGTTGAATCTACATGGTAGACTTCGGCGACTTCTCTCTCTTGACTTTGTTGGGTTTAGTCCCACATCGATTATGGGAGAAGACATAACACGACTTATAAAGGTGAGGGTGTCCCATCCTAACAGGCTAGTCTTTTGAGGGGAGAGGGTCCAAGGCCTGTCATAAGTCGGTGTTGCTCTCCGGTTGGGCCTGTTGACGCATGTGGGTTGGAAACGCTGGTGTTAGCGGACCCGGGATTGCGTAACAAGTGGTATCAGATCCCAGGTGCCCGGAATAGATCTCGGTAGACTCACGGGTAGTCGGTCATGGTTGGTGGGCTGGAGACGCTGGTATTAGCGGGCCCATGGTGACCGATGTGTGAGGGGGAGATTGTTGAGTTTAGTCCCACATCGGTTGTGGGAGGAGACATAACACGACTTATAAGGGTGAGGGTGTCCCATCCTAACAGACTAGTCTTTTGGGGGAAGAGGGCCCAAGGCCTGTCATAAGTCGGTGTTGCTCTCCGGTTGGGCCTGTTGACGCATGTGGGTCGGAAATGCTGGTGTTAGCGGACCCGGGATTGCGTAACAAGTGATATCAGAGCTCAGGTGTCCGGAATAGATCTCGGTAGACTCACGGGTAGTCGGTCATGGTTGGTGGGCTGGAGACGCTGGTATTAGCGGGCCCATGGTGACCGATGTGTGAGGGGGGGTTGTTGGGTTTAGTCCCACATCGGTTGTGGGAGGAGACATAACACGACTTATAAGGATGAGGGTGTCCCATCCTAACATGCTAGTCTTTTGGGGGGAGAGGGACCAAGGCCTGTCATAAGTCGGTGTTGCTCTTCGGTTGGGCCTGTTGACGCATGTGGGTCGGAAACGCTGGTGTTAGCGGACCCGGGATTGTGTAACAGACTTTGTAAGGCGAAGGCTTTTAGGACTTTAGGAACTAAACTACTCCCTCTGTATCTATGAAGAAGGCGTATATTTCCGTTTGCTAATCCCAAAAAAGTGAAGCACAAGGAATTTCTTTTTGACTATCCACAATAAAAGTAATATAGGTAGTAACATAGATGATACTTAAATAAAAAAATATGATGTGACGGCTAATTAATGAGAAAGAAAATGAGTAACATAGTTAGTTACTCATACTATGAGTAACATAACACATACCAAAATAAGATGAGCCTATAAACTAATAAATGAACGGCTCAATATTACCACCCCTATGTTACTATCTATTATGAAGATAGTAACTTAAAATAATAACATATATATATTATTGTTACTTCTCACTATAGATAGTCTTCCAGCTTGCCGCTAATTAATCGTTGTATGTGCTCTTTGCCCCCATGGCGAACTTCACGTCCCAATAATCCCGCCTAGCTTTGCATGTAGCCTTGGTCAATAGCGTGACAAGTATGCCAATTAAAGCAACATAGATTGGAGCAGTGGCAAATTTAATTAGGTGTGTGTTAAGTATATTAAAAGGCTTGTGTTTAGATTATAATTCTTATAGTGGGAATAACATAGACAGTAACATAAGTGGCACATAAGCAAAAGTAATGACATGGCGAGTAGTTAATGAGGAGAGAGGCAAATAGAGTAACATAATACTTCCTCCATCACAGTATATTGGACGTATCTCACAGGGCTCTCGAACATAGATATCTTTCTATTGATAGGAAAAACCGAGCCGACGAGCTGTAAAAGCGTCAAATTAATCGCAAAATTGACGCATTAGTAACCCCATCCACTAAACGAGCGACTTCCTCGCATGCATTGGTGGAGACGGTTTTCAAAACACCCAAATTAATAGGCTAATTAATGTCATGCGCCTTATTTCCTTCTAATTGTGAAAAAATATCGTTTTAGAGATACGTCCAATATACTGTGATGGAGGGAGTATGTTATCATAGCATAGCGCTTTCCAATGCAAAATGACTCTACAAAGTAATAAATGGAGACATCTTTGTTACCACATTTATGACATTATTCACTATAAAGGTAGTAACATAGACTAGTAACATATGCATGTTGCTAGTCTAAGTTACTCTCCACTCTGATTAACCTAAGCTTTCTTCATTTAATTAGGTATAGACTCATACTAGTATTTGTGTTTCCACCTAGATACACGCGTTTAGCACTGATTCTTTTCTGAGATCACCATACTACTCGTTTTCTAATTAACATGCCACATTAGATTTTTTGCTTAGTCGACTATCTTAGCACCTGTACAAGATGTAGTATTGGGAGGGGCCTTAGGATTCTGAAACAGGGTGGTTCATCCTTTTTTCGAACTACAACACATGCAAAATAGCCTTGTTCGCAACATGTTTCCAAAAAATAGAAGCAACACATCTGGTCATCTTCATTTTTTGACAATTCTACATTGAAAAACTACATTTTGCCAATCATAATTGGACAAATGAATCAACCAATATAAGCACGATAACCCCTAATTAGGAAATAATCCAATGCAATTAAAAATGAAGAAATTGGGAAATGGGAAAACCATGTTTGGACACATTTTGAAACAAGATTGTTGCAGACTAGGCGGCTTCTTGCTGGTGGCGAGATGCAGAGCCAGGACGGTGGCATGCGTGGGTGTGGCAATGTGGTCTCGTTGTTGGGTGAGGGACTTCATGACTTTATGGGCATCTGGCGGCAGCAAGTAACTAGCAAGGAAAATGGCTGGCAACGAGTAGAGAACAAGACCACAAAGGCAGAGAGGAATGAGGGACGCACGCGAGGCAGCGCGACTAGCTTTTTGGTTGGTTGTGCAAGTGGGTCGGGACATGTAGCCTGCTTGTTGGGCCTTATTTCCTGTGACCCATCTACTAATCTTATATATGATATATAGGCTAATGCAAAATCTGGCCCATACTGTCCCTCATGTGGATCCGGCACTAGTGTGGATGCCATTTTCTCCTAGCGTGCCTACAACGACCAATTCAAGTGCTTATTTTGATTGCAGGAATATGAAAACGTAGGAATAGAAAATACACTAGATTGAGATGTCACATATCATAGAATCCTACAATATTTTGTGACACGGAAATCTTGCAATGAGTGCTTTTGGATGGTGCAAAAATAGGAATTCTAGAGAATTGAGACGAGAGGAATTCTAGAGGATTAAGAAGAAAGAGATAGAGTGGTTTTTTTTTCCAAGTTTATAATTTGTGTTTGATTTTTCATGTAAGATGAAAAGAATTAAATCACTTATTTTTTGGAAAATGAATAATAGTTTTAAGAAATAGAAAATATCCTGGGAAATAATTTATTTAATATTTCAAAATTTTGTTTAAACACGGGCAATTTTTATTAAACATTTTTTGTAAAATGGGAACAATTTTCAAAACATGGACATTTTTTCTAAAATCCAAACATGTTTTATTATTCCGGTTTTTTTAAAAAAAATTGAACGTTTTGGTATTTCTTAACATTATTAGTGAAACGAGAAAATAAAAAAAAACCTAAAAACATAAGAGAAGGGAAAACAGGAAAACCAGACCATAAGTCCCCTAATATTGGATTGAGCTAGTTGCTTAGATGGGTTGGCCCACTACTAGGCCTTGTCGCGCTTGTCTATGCGAAAGGGCAGTGCGTCAAATTCAACCTTTGAAGGACACTTGCAGTTGCAGAGGTCATTTTCTTAGGTCTGGCAACATGTCAAGTGGTGCGCCTAGCCACACCACGATGTCACACGCTCGGAACATTTTGCAATTTCTTTTCAAGTTTGATTTATTTTTGGGGTTTTCGGTTTTTCGTTTTTGCATGCTTTACTCAGAGTGGTTTTATTTATTTACTGATTTCGGATTCCATCACCACCTCGTGATGACGCTCGTTGCCGAATCATTAATTGAAAAGAAGTTTTTTAAAGATCACTTTCATCTTTTTAGGTTGTGACAAGTGACGTACTCTATGTGCATCGTTTGTCGCATCCTGAGAGCTTTTTTTCTTTTTCATAGATTCGTATTTTTTAAAATATTTTATTTTTTTAACTGTGCATCCAAATGTCGAACTATTTTCGTCGTTGGATTCTTCGCGTTGAGATCTTCAAAACTAGATCACATGTTAATAAATTTTAACAAACTTCCTTTTAAGAAAAAATAAGACGAAAAACATGTGCCTCTCGTGGAAGGAAAAAAGAAGGCATGTTTTTTTTTTCATTTTGAGAGGTGCGGTCCTACCTCTCAAGGAAATAAATCTGTGTCTCTGACGAAAGCAAACCCGCGTCTCTTGCGGAAACAAAACCGTACCTTTTAAGAAAGAAAAACAACAAGAAAAGTGTTTTTTTCGTTTTTGAGAGGCACAACCATGTCTCTCATGAAAAAAAAATATATCTTTTGTTTTTGAGAGGCACGTCGTGCCTCTTGCGAAAGCAAATCCGTGTCCCTTGCGGAAGCAAAATCATTTTGCTCGAGAATTTAGTTTGGATTTTTTTCGTTTTCGGGAGACACGACCGTGCCGCTCGCAAGAAAAAGATAATATTTTTTCGTTTTGAGAGGCACGACCATGCCTCTCACGAAAGAAAATATGTGCCTTTTACGAAAGCAAAACAGTGCATGTTAAAGAAAAAAAATGTGTTAGCAAATATATACTTCTCGTGTAAGAGAATTCATGCTTTTCAGGGAAAGAACACGTTTTTTACACAAAATAATATTTTTTTTCTCATTCAAAAGCAAAACCGAGACACCAAAAAACCCACATAAAAAACGCATGTAAGAAAATAAAAAATACAAAAAATTAAAAAAAAAAAGCTCAAAACGCGACACATGCCGACGGTTGAAAACGCGTCAAATGGTGACCCGTGAGAATTGATCGTTGAAAGGCATATGAACAAGCCTTCGGCGACTAGTTGCTCTCCCTGGTTGCCCATTTGGATTCCGCGGTCGCACTAGGCCATTTTGGTTTTGTAGGCCTATGAACACGGCCCATAGACTACCATCAAATCTGCCGCCAGTGGCCCAACACACAAGCTAGCTTCTTCCCTCTCCTTGCTGCAGATAATTTCGGATAACATTTTACGGCTCCCCCTTCTTCCCCAGCAGCCGAAACCTCCGAGAAGCCCGCCTCCCCCATCCATGGCTTCAGCCGCGACCTTTCCGAAGCTCCGGCTCGGTCCACGATGCCACGGCTACTCCCAGCTTCAGGTTCCGCTAGTTCCTCAACCGTACGTACCCTCACGCAAGCAGCGCAGGAGCCCCACCAGTGATTGCCGTTGATTCAACCTTTGTAGGCGGCCGACCCGGTCCACATCCACATGAAGATTGGCGGTTCCTGCAAGTGCCCCATGCCTGCCCAAGGGTAGTAAGACCTGGATTCTCCATGGACCGTTGTTGTATACTGCATGTGTTTCTTCCTCTTGCTTCAGCGTTCAGTTCACCGTAGGATGCTCGCTGTCGAAATGTAACCAGGTTGCTTGTTTCTACCGGGAGAAGCGCCGCGAGGCACGCGTTCCTGCCGGTGTCGGCCGCCCGATCAGGTGATCTGCAACTTGTGTCATAATGTATTAATGTGCCACACAAGTACACGTGTTGATCATTTGTCCGGGATGTTCGAGCGTCATGCCGAACCTTCAGAACCGGGCACCGTGTTGAGGTTTTCAGACAACTGCAGGTCGGGGCGCACCGGTCGCCGATGCCGCCGAGAAGACCGGGCTGTCGTTGGACAGCTTCAAGACATCCGTTGTCAAACGCGACGACGAAAAGATCCATGTGAGATCGTTTGTGCACTCTGCCAAGCCATGTTAAATTAAAGCTGTCCACGTCTACTTAGCCACATATTTGAGCTTGATGCAGACATTTCTCTTTAAGACTTTAATATAGTAATACGGCATGTACCGAGTTACTGATGCAGAGCTGTTTTGAGTGGTCTTGAGAGTATCATCTGATGCTGGGAAGGTGTTGTCTGCAGTTAAGAATCGAGTTGCCTGGGAAGGCAACACAGAAGGTGTTTGATGAGGCTCTGACGAGCCTGGCACGCGACGCGCCGCCGGTTCCAGGTTTCAGAAGGTCCAAGGGAGGTATTAATCTCCATTTCCTTGCAAGAAACATGTTATATATTTGCTTGCATCAAGTCACTGTAGTTTCTCACAATTTTGTTGCCATTTTTCTTCGTGGATGTCACCGTGTTGGATGATTGAAGGGAAAACATCAAATGTAAGTGCCTGTGAACCTTTCACGCCTCAATGGCAATGTGTGACCTTTTTCCCCGGTTTCGGTCCGAAATCCCGCAGTTCCAAATGGGGTTTAGTTTCTGGGGTTGCCACTTTTAATTGCAACAAGGCTCCCTTTTCTTTCACGCATACTTTTCAAGATGGTTGTTAACCAACTCTTCCTCGGAATGGTAAAGTCTTTTAAAACACTGTCCTTGTTCAGAAATAAAACCACCCAAGGACAGGGAGTAGTTTCTTTCCATTGAGCATCGCCTAGTAGGCTCAACTGTTGCCGGCTAAATTTTCAACCGAAAGTGTTGGCTACTAAATACTAATTGCAATCAAGAGATGACACGGCTAGGCATAAACTACACTATCAAGTATGCACTGCTGTCCTAAGAACCCACATTAACTACCGAGAACTGATGACAGCTTCTCAATTCCTGTACTGTGTTCAGATACCAAGCAGCATTCTCCTGTCAATGCTGGGCAAGAGCCGGGTCACAAAGTTCATCCTTCAGGAAATACTCAGCGTCACCGTCGGAGACTTCGTCAAGAAGGTTGGTGCCATTTCATGAAAATTAGAACATACTAGCCAACCTTTGACTTTTGGATTCAGAAGAAACTGACACTACCGATGCAGGAGAACCTCAAGGTGAACCCTGAAATCGCGACGACACAATCGGAAGGCGACCTGGAGTCGTCGTTCGCGCCGGGCTCGTCGTTCGGGTTCAATGTGATCCTGGAGCTGGAGAAGGAGGCTGACACTGATGATGCTATTGATGTGGAGGTATCCGACTCCATGGATGCTCCCGACGTGAAGCAATCCGACTCCGAAGAGCCTTCCGAAGAGGAGCCCCCCTCCTCCACGCCCTGATAAGTTGAGAGAGAAAATGCGTCTGTGCATTCGCTGATGAATGTGCTTCAACTTCAGAATAGCATTAGCAAGCAAACATTTGTTCAGAGGAGACATTAGAGATGATCTGGAGGTTGAGGGTGACACATCACCCAAGATATGTGCGTGACACTGCTGACTAGTAGCACTGAACATGCAGACACGTTAGATTTGGGCCCATGATGACAGCACACCATTGATGAAAAATCCTATCCACTTTGTCTGGAGCATGATCCACTGACACCATGGCTTCGGCTTCGAACTACCCGGAATCAATCATTTGGGGTGCTCCACTCCACTCTCCAAGCCTCACACGCCACCCCACATCATCAGTGACCTAGTACCAACTTACACACACGCATGATCCATGCAAGAGTAGTATAGGAGTGCTATATTATCACAGAAAATAAACCTATAAACCCTATCTTGTTTTTCCAGCTCTGATCCCGTGGCCTGGAAGAATCCCCCTGACATGACAGTATTTCAAGCTTCCTGACGCGACCGTTATGAGGAAATTCAACGGATTAGGTTAGTAGGTGCATCCGTGCATGATAATAGATATCAGCAGCATCATTAATTATACCAGAAAACAGGTCATTTCGTCTGGGATGGGAGAGGCTTGATTAAACCCAGGACCTCGAATGATTTTGTGCCGCCACCTTATTCCCGCATCACGCTCACAATTTCAATACTACCGAATTCCCTGCAGAATCCAGAAAACTCGTTAGGTGATGGCATAGACGCTCACCAGATGAACCCAGCGTACATGTTATTCCCTTTCCATTCTAGTCAGCACACCGCCCACCGCCGCACCAACCACCGGTTGCCAGTCATAAGGCAGTTCTTGGAACATTGTGAATCCAGAAACTCTTCTAAAAATTTGTCAGCAATGGTGGTAGAATTCCTAACACTGACTTGATTCTCATCCCCCTAAAAATATGCCGTTCCTTGTTGCTCATGTCCTCGTTTCTTCAAACACCGGGAAGATCCCAGATTAGGACTAATTGGGTGGTGATTTGGCAGGGGAATTAGCCGGAGGATGGAGTAGGTACCCTACTTATTGTCAGTCGGCGTCGATAGGTTCAGATTAACGAATGAATATATACGACTGGGCATCGGCTGGACTGGTGATGGTGAACCAGAAAATATCTGGAAATAATAATGTGGCATTCACGCTGGACTAATCACTAGTATTGATGATAATAATGCTGCTCTGGTTGTAGAGGGTGGCCCGTCGCGCTCCACGGAGGAACAGCAACCTCCCGTTGAAATCCAAGGCGCTGGTGTGGTGGTTTAACCACCAAAGTACGCGCACCAGTTCTTGACTTGGGAAATCAATGCTTCCTCCCCGGAAGTAGGAAAACGCACCACTATAAGTAAAGAATGGACCTTTCACTGTCAAAAGACAGATGTCGTAGCCAACTTTAGAGAATCATGTATATGAAAAAACGCTTCTGGCTAGCAGCAATAATTTTTGTGCGAGTAATTTTGTTTTGTTTCATTGCAAAAGATATAGAAAACACCTTTTGTTTTCAGCACTATTTGTTGGCTTTTGAACGTGCGTATGCAGCTGTACAGGCGTGCCTACGCGATTCTTGCTTCGGCCGGCTACTTGACGGAACTTGCGTAACTAGCGACACGAATAAAACTGATCGATGGATTTGATGGCTAAAGGCCCGTATCGAGCCTTTGCTTTGTATTGCTTTTCGTTTTTCTCTGGTGTTACAATCAACACCCCTAGGATGTCTTTTATACACGTCCACAAGGGACTATGAAAATAGACTAGGACTAGGAATCCTAATACTACTAGGACTCGGTTTGGCTTTCTTTCCTAATCCTACATGACAACGTGATTAACTCACATTCACCCCCTAATCACGATGTCCTTACTTTCGACCTGGGTCCCAAACACGATTGCTGCTTCTCATAACTGTTATCATCGGCATGGCCTTTGTCGTCCCTTGCAGCATTTTATGGACCGTCTTTACTGTCGTTGGCTCGTCCGTAGCTCGATGACAACACTCCTTTTTGGTCGTGTCTTCAATCTTCACCTCTTCTTCGGTGCTTTGTAGACTGTCCTTCGGATCATCGAGGGCACATCTTTTGAACCCGAGCGTGACCATACTTTGGTCTAACTTTGAATTCCAAGCTCTTGGCGCTTGCATCAGCCCGTAAAGTGCCTTCTTGAGTTTGTCAACTTCCGCTTGTTCGTCTTTCTTCTCGTAGCCGAGGGGTTGTTCCACGTACACTTCTTCTGTGAGATCGTCGTTGAGGAAAGCGGATTTAACATCCATATGATGAACCTTCCAATCCTCTTGTGCTGCCAAAGCTAGGAGCACTCTCACCGTCTCGATTCGAGCAACCGGTGCAAACACCTCATCATAGTCAACTCCTTGACGTTGAACGTAGCCCTTTGCAACGAGGCTTTCCTTGTACTTCACAATGGCACCCTCCGTGTCCTTCTTTAACTTGTAAACCCACTTCAAACCTATCGTCTTTTGGTTTGGAGGTCGGGTTACCAAAGTCTACGTGCCATTGCTCTCAATTGCCTTCATCTCCTCATCCATGGCGTGCGTCCAGCTAGGACTTTTGCTCGCCTCTACGAAGTTCGCCGGCTCCTCAACTCCGAGCAGACATAGTCCGGAGTACTCGAGCGTAACTGGCTTTGTGTACTTGTAGACTTTCTTGAAGGTCTTGTAGCGACGAGGCCCTGAGGAGTCCGTTGTGGCTTGCGAAGGAGGCGACACAAATTGTGTCGGTGTTGATGCACTTGAGGAAGACGGCTGAGACCTTGGTGTGTCATCCACATCCGTGTCATCGGCGTAGTCGTCGTGACCGTGACCATCATCTTGATTGTCGTCGTCACTATGCGCCTCGTTGTCGATGTTGTCGTCGAGATCTCCGCCTGTGTCGTGCGCAGCGTTGTCGCTATCTCCTTGCGACCTATGCGCGTCGTCGTCGGTGTCGGCACCATGATGATCACTACCATTGTGGTCACCTTGGTTGCGCGTCTTGCCAATCACCTGGACATCCTCCCCTGCATCATCATTAGTTGGAAATTCAACTGCAAATATGTTACTGTTTGGAGCATCGTCGGCTGCGGCGCTCCAATTCCATGCTTGGTTTTCTTCAAACACGACGTCGCGTGAAATCCGTAGACGCTTGGTTTGTGGATCGTAGAAACGGTATGCCTTGGTGCCAGAACTGCTCTCGTATCCGATGAACACCATCTTGGTGCTACGATCGGCAAGCTTTGAGAGGTGCGGCTCCGCCGTCTTCACATGTGCCACGCACCCGAATGTCCGTAGATGAGACACATTCGGCTTACATCCGTAAATTGCTTCATACGGAGTCTTGCCGATCACCGCCTTCGTTGGAGCCCGGTTGAGAAGATAGACCGCCGTCGAGACAGCTTCTCCCCAAAAAGTCCCTGGCAGGTTCTTGCTCTTGAGTAAACTCCTTGCCATGTCAATGACGGTTCGATTGCGCCTTTCAACGACCCCATTCTGCTGCGGCGTGTAAGGTGCCGTGAGGAACCTCTTTATGCCAATCTTCTCGCAGTAGTCGTTGAACTCATTCGACGTAAACTCTCCGCTGCGATCTGTCCGTAGAGCGCGAACCTTCAGCTTGTGTTCCATCTCTGTTGCAGCCTTCAGCTTCTTGAATGCTTCAAACGCCTCATCTTTAGACCGTAGGAGAACGACCCACATATATCTCGAGTAGTCATCTACCGCAAGGAAGAAGTACTTCTTTCCTCCGTGAGTTGCCGGGGTGATAGTGTTGGAAATATGCCCTAGAGGCAATAATAAATTAGTTATTATTATATTTCTTAGTTCATGATAATCGTTTATTATCCATGCTATAATTGTATTGATTGGAAACACAATACTTGTGTGGATGCATAGACAAAACACTGTCCCTAGTAAGCCTCTAGTTGACTAGCTCGTTGATCAAAGATGGTCAAGGTTTCCTGGCCATAGGCAAGTGTTGTCACTTGATAATGGGATCACATCATTAGGAGAATCATGTGATGGACTAGACCCAAACTAATAGACGTAGCATGTTGATCGTGTCATTTTGTTGCTACTGTTTTCTGCGTGTCAAGTATTTGTTCCTATGACCATGAGATCATATAACTCACGGACACCGGAGGAATGCTTTGTGTGTATCAAACGTCGCAACGTAACTGGGTGACTATAAAGATGCTCTACAGGTATCTCCGAAGGTGTTCGTTGAGTTAGTATGGATCGAGACTGGGATTTGTCACTCCGTGTGACGGAGAGGTATCTCGGGGCCCACTCGGTAATACAACATCACACACAAGCCTTGCAAGCAATGTGACTTAGTGTAAGTTACGGGATCTTGTATTACGGAACGAGTAAAGAGACTTGCCGGTAAACGAGATTGAAATAGGTATGCGGATACTGACGATCGAATCTCGGGCAAGTAACATACCGAAGGACAAAGGGAATGACATACGGGATTATATGAATCCTTGGCACTGAGGTTCAAACGATAAGATCTTCGTAGAATATGTAGGATCCAATATGGGCATCCAGGTCCCGCTATTGGATATTGACCGAGGAGTCTCTCGGGTCATGTCTACATAGTTCTCGAACCCGCAGGGTCTGCACACTTAAGGTTCGACGTTGTTTTATGCGTATTTGAGTTATATGGTTGGTTACCGAATGTTGTTCGGAGTCCCAGATGAGATCACGGACGTCACGAGGGTTTCCGGAATGGTCCGGAAACGAAGATTGATATATAGGATGACCTCATTTGGTTACCGGAAGGTTTTCGTGCATTACCGGAAAAGTTTCGGGCTCATCGGTAGTGTACCGGGAGTGCCGGGAGGGGTGCCGGGGACCATCGGGAGGGGTGTCACGCCCCAAGGGGTCTCATGGGCTATGGGAAGAGATAAACCAGCCCCTAGTGGGCTGGAATAAGTTCCCACTAAGGCCCATAAGGTTTGAGAAGGAAAAAACACAAGGTGGAAAGAGTTTCCAAGTGGGAAGGTGGAATCCTACTCCAAGTAGGATTGGAGTAGGACTCCTCCACCTCCAATTTCGGCCAAACCTTTAGGTTTTGAGGCTGCCTCCTCCCCTCCCTCCCACCTATATATACGGAGGTTTTAGGGCTGATTTGAGACGACTTTTCCACGGCAGCCCGACCACATACCTCCACGGTTTTTCCTCTAGATCGCGTTTCTGCGGAGCTCGGGCGGAGCCCTGCTGAGACAAGGTCATCACCAACCTCCGGAGCGCCGTCACGCTGCCGGAGAACTCTTCTACCTCTCTGTCTCTCTTGCTGGATCAAGAAGGCCTAGATCATCGTCGAGCTGTACGTGTGCTGAACGCGGAGGTGCCGTCCGTTCGGTACTAGATCGTGGGACTGATCGCGGGATTGTTCGCGGGGCGGATCGAGGGACGTGAGGACGTTCCACTACATCAACCGCGTTCTCTAACGCTTCTGCTGTACGGTCTACGAGGGTACGTAGATCACTCATCCCCTCTCGTAGATGGACATCACCATGATAGGTCTTCGTGCGCGTAGGAAAATTTTTGTTTCCCATGCGACGTTCCCCAACAGTGGCATCATGAGCTAGGTTCATGCGTAGATGTCTTCTCGAGTAGAACACAAAAGTTTTTGTGGGCGGTGATGTGCGTTTTGCTGCCCTCCTTAGTCTTTTCTTGATTCCGCGGTATTGTTGGATTGAAGCGGCTTGGACCGACATTACTCGTACGCTTACGAGAGACTGGTTTCATCGTTACGAGTAACCCCCTTTGCTCAAAGATGACTGGCAAGTGACTGTTTCTCCAACTTTAGTTGAATCGGATTTGACCGAGGAGGTCCTTGGATGAGGTTAAATAGCAACTCATATATCTCCGTTGTGGTGTTTGCGTAAGTAAGATGCGATCCTACTAGATACCCTCGGTCACCACGTAAAACATGCAACAACAAAATTAGAGGACGTCTAACTTGTTTTTGCAGGGTATGATTGTGATGTGATATGGCCAACGATGTGATGTGATATATTGGATGTATGAGATGATCATGTTGTAATAGAAATATCGACTTGCACGTCGATGGTACGGCAACCGGCATGAGCCATAGGGTTGTCTTTATACTAACGTTTGTGCTTGCAGATGCGTTTACTATTTTGCTAGGATGTAGCTTTAGTAGTAATAGCATAAGTAGCACGACAACCCCGATGGCAACATGTTGATGGATGATCATGGTGTGGCGCCGGTGACAAGAAGATCGTGCCGGTGCTTTGGTGATGGAGATCAAGAAGCACGTGATGATGGCCATATCATGTCACTTATGAATTGCATGTGATGTTAATCCTTTTATGCACCTTATTTTGCTTAGAACGACGGTAGCATTATGAGGTGATCTCTCACTAAAATTTCAAGACGAAGTTGTGTTCTCCCCGACTGTGCACCGTTGCGACAGTTCTTCGTTTCGAGACACCACGTGATGATCGGGTGTGATAGACTCAACGTTCACATATAACGGGTGCAAAACAGTTGCACACGCAGAACACTCGGGTTAAGCTTGACGAGCCTAGCATGTGCAGACATGGCCTCGGAACACATGAGACCGAAAGGTCGAGCATGAATCGTATAGTTGATATGATTAGCATAGGGATGCTTACCACTGAAACTATTCTCGACTCACGTGATGATCGGACTTGAGATAGTGGATTTGGATCATGTACCACTCAAATGACTAGAGAGATGTACTTTTTGAGTGGGAGTTCTTAAGTAATATGATTAATTGAACTAATTGTCATGAACATAGTCTAATGGTATTTGCGAATTACGATGTAGCTTGCGCTATAGCTCTACTGTTTTTTTTATGTTCCTAGAGAAAATTTAGTTGAAAATTGATAGTAGCAAACTTTGCAGACTGAGTCTGTAAAACCGAGGATTGTCCTCGTTGCTGCGCAGAAGGCTTATGTCCTTAATGCACCACTCGGTGTGCTGCACCTCGAGCGTCGTCTGTGGATGCTGTGAACATCCGACATACACGTTTCTGATGACTACACGATAGTTCAGTGCAAAGTACTTAATGGCTTAGAAGCAAGGCACCGAAAACGTTTTAAACGTCACGGAACATAAGTGATGTTCTAAAGAGATGAAATTGTGATTTCATGCTTGTGCCCTTGTTAAGAGGTACGAGACCTCCAACAAAATTCTTTGACCACAAAGTAAAGGAGAAAAGCTCAATCGTTGAGCGTGTGCTCAGATTGTCTGAGTACGACAATCACTTGAATCAAGTGGGAGCTAATCTTCCAGATGAGATAGTGATGGTTCTCCAAAAGTCACTGCCACCAAGCTTTGAGAGCTTCGTGATGAACTATAACATATCAAGGATAGATACAATGATCTTTGAGAGATTCGCGACGTTTGACACTGCGAAAGTAGAAATCAAGAAGGAGCATCAATAGTTGATGGTTTGAAAAACCACTAAGTTTCAAGAAAGGCGAGGGCTAGAAGGGATACTTCGTGAAACGGCAAAACAGTTGCTGCACTAATGAAGAGACCCAAGATTAAACCCAAACCCGAGACTAAGTGCTTCTGTAATAAGGGGAACAGTCACTGAGGCGGAGCAACTCTAGATACTTGGTAGATAAGAAGGCTGGCAAAAGTCGAGAGAAGTATATTTGATATACATAATGTTGATGTGTACTTTACTAGTACTCCTAGTAGCACGAGGGTATTGGATACTGGTTCGGTTGCTAAGTGATTAGTAACGCGAAATGAAAGCTACGGCATAAACGGAGACTAGCTAAAGGCGAGGTGACGATACGTGTTGGAAGTGTTTCCAAGGTTGATATGATCAAACGTCACACGCCCCCTTTACCATCGGGATTGGTGTTGAACCTAAATAATTGTTATTTGGTGCTTGCGTTAAGCATGAACATGATTGGATCGTGTTTATTGCAATACGATTATTCATTCAAAAGGAATAATGGTTACTCTATTTGCTTGAATAATCACCTTCAATGGTTTATTGAATCTCGATTGTAGTGTTACACATTGGTGCCAAAAGATACGAGTTAAATGATGATAGTACCACTTACTTGTGGCACTGCCGCTTGAGTCATGTTAGTATAAATTGCATGAAGAGGCTCCATGCTGATGGATCTTTACTCACCTGATTTCGAATCACTAGTGACATGCAAATCATACCACATGAGCAAGGCCTTGTTTTCATTGAGATGAAACAAGATAGTAACTTGTTGGAAGTGATACATTTTGATGTATGCAGTCCAGTGAGTGTTGAGGCACGCAGTGGATATCATTATGTTCTTACTTCACTGACGACTTGAGTAGATACAGGAGTATTTACTTAATGAATCACAGGTCTGAAATATTGAAAAGTTCAATTCTGTTTCAGAGTGAAGTTCGTCGTAACAAGAGGATGAACTGTCTACGATATGATCATAGAAATGAATATCTGAGTTACGAGTTTTTGGTACACAGTTAAGACAATGTGGAAATTGTTTCACAGTTCATGCCACGTGGAACATCATGGTGTGATGATGTGTCTGAACGTCATAGCCACGCACTATTTAGTATGGTGCATGCTGTGATGTCTCTTATCGAATTACCACTATCGTTTATGGGTTATGCATTAGAGACAACCACATTCACTTTAAATAGGGCACCGCGTATTTCCGTTGAGATGACACAGTATAGACTGAGGTTTAGAGAAATCTAAACTGTCGTTTCTTGAAAGTTTGGGGCTTCGAAACTTATGTGAAAAAGTTTTAGTCTGATAAGCTCGAACCCAAAGCGGATAAATGTATCTTCATAGGATATCCAAAACTGTTGGGTACATCTCCTATCTCAGATCCGAAAGCAAAGTGTTTGTTTCTAGAAACGGATCCTTTCTCGAGAAAAGGTTTCTCTCGAAAGAATTGAGTGGGAGGGTAGTAGAACTTGATGAGGTTATTGAACCATCACTTCAACCAGTGTGTAGCAGGGCGTAGGAAGTTGTTCCTGTGGCGCCTACACCAATTGAAGTGGAAGCTGATGATGGTGATCATTGAGCTTCGAATCAAGTTACTACAAACCTCGTAGGTCGACAAGGTCGCGTACTGCTGCAGAGTAGTACGGTAACCCTGTCTTGGAGGTCATGTTGTTGAGCAATAGTGAACCTACGAGTTATGGAGAAAGCGATGGTGGGCCCAGATTCCGACAAATGGCTGGAAGCCATGAAATCCGAGAGAGGATCCAGGTGTGAAAACAAAGTGTAGACTTTGGTAGAACTACTTGATGGTCATGGGACTATTGGGTAAAATGGATCTTTAAAAGAAGACAGACGATGATGGTGATAAGTCACTGTTAAGAAAAGCTCGACTTGTCGCAAAGATGTTTTCGACAAGATCAAACAGTTGACTATGATGAGACTTTCTCACTCGTAGCGATGCTAAAGGTCTGTTAGAATTATGTTAGTTGTTGATGCATTATTTATGAAATATTGCATGTAGGATGTCAAAACATTGTTTTCTCGACGGTTTCCTTGAGCAAACATTGTATGTGATACAACCAGAAGGTTTTGTCGATCCTAAAGATACTAGCAAGTATGAAAGCTCCAGTGATCCTTCAATGGACTGGTGCAAGCATCTCGGAGTTGGAATATACACTTTGATGAGATGATCAAAGATTTTGGGTTTGTACAAGGTTTATGAGAAACTTGTATTTCCAAAGAAGTGAGTGGGAGCACTATAGAATTTCTGATAGGTATATGTGGTTGACATATTGTGGATCAGAAGTAATGTAGAATTTCTGTAAAGCATACAAGGTTGTTTGAAAGAAGTTTTCAAAGGAGTACCTGGATTACGCTACTTGAACGTTGAGCATCAAAGATCTATGGAGATAGATCGAAAGCGCTTAATAGAAGTTTCAACAAGATGCATGCCTTGATAAGTTTTTGAAAGAGTTCAAAATAGACCAGCAAAGAAGGAGTTCTTGGTTGCGTTGTGAGGTGTGAATTTGAGTAAGACTCAAAACCCGACCACGGCAGAATAAAGAGAATAGACGAAGGTCGTCTTCTATGCCTTAGCCGTAGAATCTAAAGTATGCCATGCTGTGTACCGCACCTGAAGTGTGCCTTGACTCAAAGTATGTTGAGAGGTACATAGAGTGATCCATGATTGAATCACTAGCAACGGTCGAAATTTATCCTTAGTAACTAATGGACTAAGGAATTTTTCTCGATTATGGAGGTGGTTAAAGAGTTTGTCGTAAAGGGTTACGTCAATGCAAGCTTTGACACTAATCCGGATAACTATGATAGTGAAACGGATTCGTATAGTAGAGTAGATATTTGGAGCATTTCCGAATAGCACGTAGTAGCAGCATCTATAAGATGACATAAAGATTTGTAAAGAACGCACGAATCTGAAAGTTTCAGAACCGTTGACTAAAACCTCTCTCACGAGCAAGACGTGATCAGACCCCATAACTATATGGGTGTTGGATTCGTTGGAATCACATGGTGATGTGAACTAGATTATTGACTCTAGTGCAAGTGGGAGACTGTTGGAAATATGCCCTAGAGGCAATAATAAATTAGTTATTATTATATTTCTTAGTTCATGATAATCGTTTATTATCCATGCTATAATTGTATTGATTGGAAACACAATACTTGTGTGGATGCATAGACAAAACACTGTCCCTAGTAAGCCTCTAGTTGACTAGCTCGTTGATCAAAGATGGTCAAGGTTTCCTGGCCATAGGCAAGTGTTGTCACTTGATAATGGGATCACATCATTAGGAGAATCATGTGATGGACTAGACCCAAACTAATAGACGTAGCATGTTGATCGTGTCATTTTGTTGCTACTGTTTTCTGCGTGTCAAGTATTTGTTCCTATGACCATGAGATCATATAACTCACGGACACCGGAGGAATGCTTTGTGTGTATCAAACGTCGCAACGTAACTGGGTGACTATAAAGATGCTCTACAGGTATCTCCGAAGGTGTTCGTTGAGTTAGTATGGATCGAGACTGGGATTTGTCACTCCGTGTGACGGAGAGGTATCTCGGGGCCCACTCGGTAATACAACATCACACACAAGCCTTGCAAGCCATGTGACTTAGTGTAAGTTACGGGATCTTGTATTACGGAACGAGTAAAGAGACTTGCCGGTAAACGAGATTGAAATAGGTATGCGGATACTGACGATCGAATCTCGGGCAAGTAACATACCGAAGGACAAAGGGAATGACATACGGGATTATATGAATCCTTGGCACTAAGGTTCAAACGATAAGATCTTCGTAGAATATGTAGGATCCAATATGGGCATCCAGGTCCCGCTATTGGATATTGACCGAGGAGTCTCTCGGGTCATGTCTACATAGTTCTCGAACCCGCAGGGTCTGCACACTTAAGGTTCGACGTTGTTTTATGCGTATTTGAGTTATATGGTTGGTTACCGAATGTTGTTCGGAGTCCCAGATGAGATCACGGACGTCACGAGGGTTTCCGGAATGGTCCGGAAACGAAGATTGATATATAGGATGACCTCATTTGGTTACCGGAAGGTTTTCGTGCATTACCGGAAAAGTTTCGGGCTCATCGGTAGTGTACCGGGAGTGCCGGGAGGGGTGCCGGGGACCATCGGGAGGGGTGTCACGCCCCAAGGGGTCTCATGGGCTATGGGAAGAGATAAACCAGCCCCTAGTGGGCTGGAATAAGTTCCCACTAAGGCCCATAAGGTTTGAGAAGGAAAAAACACAAGGTGGAAAGAGTTTCCAAGTGGGAAGGTGGAATCCTACTCCAAGTAGGATTGGAGTAGGACTCCTCCACCTCCAATTTCGGCCAAACCTTTAGGTTTTGAGGCTGCCTCCTCCCCTCCCTCCCACCTATATATACGGAGGTTTTAGGGCTGATTTGAGACGACTTTTCCACGGCAGCCCGACCACATACCTCCACGGTTTTTCCTCTAGATCGCGTTTCTGCGGAGCTCGGGCGGAGCCCTGCTGAGACAAGGTCATCACCAACCTCCGGAGCGCCGTCACGCTGCCGGAGAACTCTTCTACCTCTCCGTCTCTCTTGCTGGATCAAGAAGGCCGAGATCATCGTCGAGCTGTACGTGTGCTGAACGCGGAGGTGCCGTCCGTTCGGTACTAGATCGTGGGACTGATCGCGGGATTGTTCGCGGGGCGGATCGAGGGACGTGAGGACGTTCCACTACATCAACCGCGTTCTCTAACGCTTCTGCTGTACGGTCTACGAGGGTACGTAGATCACTCATCCCCTCTCGTAGATGGACATCACCATGATAGGTCTTCGTGCGCGTAGGAAAATTTTTGTTTCCCATGCGACGTTCCCCAACAGATAGGGCCACATAGATCACCATGGAGCAGCTCGAGTGCATCACTTGCACGATAGGTAGACTGAGCAGGGAACGGCATGCGGTGCTGTTTTCCAACCAAGCACCCGTCACATACTCGATCAACATGGTCAATAACTGGCATCCCTGATACCATCTCCATCTTTGACATCTTCTTCACTCTTGGCGAGCCAACACTCCGGTTGAGATTGATCAAGGTTGAGGATATAGAGCCTGTTCCGTGTGCAACTAACACGAGTTAGCACGTTCCGGAGGTTGTCAAAGATCGTCATCACTCCGTTCTCGATATCCACCTTGCATCCATTCTCGTCAAGTTTCCCGATAGAGATGATGTTGTTGCGAAGCCGTGGGATGTAGTACACTCCGGTGAGTATGCGATGTTCGCTTGTGAGACCCTCGAAGAGGACAGATCCTTGCCCACAAATCTTCACATTTGAACCATCACCAAACTTGACCGAGCCTTCAACATCATATTCCAGCTCGAGAAATTTCTCCTTGCATCCCGTCATGTGGTTACTGGCACCCGTGTCGAGATACCACGACACGTTGTGATCCCCGGATAACTTAGGTGTCACATTCTTCTCATGAAGTAGCACCTTCCGGCTTGGTTTCACAACCACTGTTTCAGCGAGATCACAAACTTCGGCCATCAGAAGACCTGGACCTTCGTCTTCCTCCTTTGCCAAATTTGCCTTGATCTCCTGCTTGTCAGGCTCCGGACAATTCTTTGCAAAGTGACCCATCTCGTTGCAGTTATAGCACTTGACCTCGGACATATCCAAGTTCCGTTGCTTCCGCCCTTTAGATCGGTCTGCCTTACCACGACCTTGTGGTTGGCCTTTTCCTTTGCCTTCTCCGGTTTGTCCACCGCGCGTTGCGTTGCTTGAGCCTTCGTTGCCATCACGCCTTCCTTTGCTACTTGGGGACTCCCAATCTGTACGCGAGTACATGAGTTGGTCACTACCTCCTCCGTTGCCTTTTCGACAGCCACGAGCATTCTCTTCCCACGTCCGCAGGCGTCCAATCGCCTCCGTTATGGTCATGTCGTCGATGTCGTAAAGCTGCTCGAGCGTGCCGATGATGTACGTGAATTTGTCAATCACTGAACTGAAAAATTTCTCCACAATCTCGGTCTCCTCGAGCTTTGCACCAAGCGCGCGGATCTCTCCCACCAAATTAGTAAGACGCATGGCATAGTCGTTCACCGATTCAGTTTCCTCCATCTGGAACTTGTGAAATTGGCACTTCAGCACTTGTGCCCGAGCCTTGGTGACGCGATCTTCTCCGATCCTCATCTTCTTGAGTGCGTTCCATGCCTCTCTTGCCGTCTCGAACTCCGCCAATGTCATTAGCACGGAATCCGGCACAGACTGGGCTATGGCGGCCATGGCACCTTCGTCGCGCTCCTCGTCGACGTCGTCGTCCGTGATGGCCTCCCGCACTCGAAGGGATCGAAGAATAATCTTCATATTCACCGCCCACACGCCGTAGTTGGCGTCGGTGAGCATCGGGTACTGGATGGGGATGTTGCGATGCGCCTGGACGTTAGCGCCGCTCGTTCCTCCACCACTGGTTGCTGACTTGACGCCCTTCTTCACCTTGTCGCCGTTCTTGTTCGCCTTGGCACCGCCGCTACCGGACTTGACCGACTCAGCGTCGCCGTCCGTCATCGTAGATTGTAGATCGTCGAGGCTCTGATACCAATTGTTGGCTTTTGAACGTGCGTATGCAGTTGTACAGGCGTGCCTACGCGATTCTTGCTTCGGCCGGCTACTTGACGGAACTTGCGTAACTAGCGACACGAATAAAACTGATCGATGGATTTGATGGCTAAAGGCCCGTGTCGAGCCTTTGCTTTGTATTGCTTTTCGTTTTTCTCTGGTGTTACAATCAACACCCCTAGGATGTCTTTTATACACGTCCACAAGGGACTATGGAAATAGACTAGGACTAGGAATCCTAATACTACTAGGACTCGGTTTGGCTTTCTTTCCTAATCCTACATGACAACGTGATTAACTCACACTATTGCGTGTGGACGTGGCCACGTGGACACTTCTGAAAGTGGTTCTTAAAGTCCATGTATGCACATTGTATGAAAATATGTACCAGGAAAAAAATATGTGTGTTTTTAAAAACACAGCTAATAATCAAATAATGTAGACGAACACACAAACACGCACACTAAGGGCATCTCTAATGGTTTTAAGATAATTGTTAGTAGATTTTGCCACATAAATTTTTTGATGATGTGTCATGCAATAAATGAGAAAAGAGAGTGAGGTTGTATGTGAATTAACCAACACCCTTACACAAGCTTCAATATAGAATAAGAAAGCACCTTATTTATTATCACACATCCTACTGAGCAAATTATATACAACATATTGAAGTAGTTGTATGTTAAAGTGTTGATTGATGACATGACATATTTTACCAACAAGCTAACTAATAAACTGTTGGAGATGCCCTAACGCACGCACGCGCGCGCACACACACGTACACGGTGTCTACCGGAAACTAAAATTAAGGAGGTTCAAAAGTGGCAATGTCACCACAAAATCACATGATTTTGTGTGTGAAAAGGACATGGAGCAATTATAAAAGTTCACCGGAAGTTAAAAAAGCACCCCATACATAATAAAATCACATTGAAGATGCGAGCTCTACAAAGTATAATGTACAAATGACCGGTACATGGGTCATTCATGCAGTATAAAGTTCCCACGGGTGATATCACTAGTGGGGACAGGGCCTATAGCCCCGGCCCGTAAGGGGCTTTAGTCCCGGTTCACCAACCGGGACTAAAGGGGCGGGACTAAAGGCCTAACCTTTTCGTCCCGGCCCTCTTACACGCCGGGACTAAAGGTGCTCCACGTGGGCGCCTAGTAGCGCCCAGGGGCAGGCCCTTTAGTCCCGGTTCGTTACACGGTCTGGGACTAAAGATTTTCAGATTTTGCTGGCTTTTGGGTTTTTTTTGAATGAAATTATTTTTGGGTTTTAGGGTTTTAGGGTTTAGGTGTTCAGGAGATTAACGTGATGGCTCGTTTGGTGTTCGGGAATTAGTTTTCATATAATTTAAAATAGAAATAATTATGCATATATATATAAGATTAACTTATCTTACAAGCGGTCATATATATACAATTATATGGAGATCTGAATTATCGGGACTAGAGCCCGTCTATTCGATTACATGGACGAACATCAGTAATGGCCCTTAGCTACACTAAATCGTCCTTTGTCTTCTATAGCTTCCGTCCTCAGAAATCCCGCAAGCTCCTCTGCAACAGCAATCGCGCGTTGCTCTGGTAGGACCTTCGTCCTCATGGTCGTGTGCTATATAAGGAGAGGAGATGAATATGAATATCAATCATGATAACAAAGAATGACGGGTAAAAATAGAGGTGTGAATGTTCATTGCTTACGTCGAATCTGTGATCCTTGTGCTCAGAGGTAAACGTGCGAATGGTCTCGCAAACATAGTACTCGCATAGATGCGTTCCCCGTGGCTGCTGGTCACACTTTACGAGAATAGAATATATATAATCAAAATAATAATCTAGCATCATAAATGTATTGAACATTAATAGAAGTATATCATACTACTACTTACCTGAGCCGCTCTAAAGGTCAGCTTCTCAGGAAAGTTACCGGGAGTCACGCACTTGAACTGATTCCAAACCCTGCCCGACAAGGATAATGATTTGCTAAGTTTTTCATTAATTGATATATCAGAAAATCATCGAAAGAGACCGATAGAGCGCAAGAATGATTAAAATTACCCTTGGAGCATGTCCTGGAGGCTTTGGAACTGTTCCAAGGGTCTCGATAATGGGTCGAAGGCATCAACTCTTCCCTTACCAATTTGAATGTCCAACAGAATCCAATGGAAGCTGCACATGTGTGTGTGTGTGTGTGTGTGTGTGTATGTGTGTGTGTGTGTGTGTGTGTCAGAAACTTATTAATTACACTTATAAGTGAATGGACACAACAGAGTAAAGACCCTCACCTAAAGTTGTATGGAAACAGTATGTGGTCACAGAAATTTTGATCTCTTAGAAACCTTAGAAGGTTTTCCTCCGTCTCCTTGGGATAATTAGTTAGCGTCGCTATATGTATTTTATCTGAATCAATAAACCCAATATTTAGGATGCTCTTACTTTTACACTCCAGAATCTTCATTCTGCATAATAGAGTACAAGTTATATATAGACAATGAATTGAAATAACTAAACAAGTTATATGTAGACAACGAATTGAAAAACTTACAGACAATAGCAACTCATAAGCGATTTGTCGAGGGCGTCGCCATTGTACATCTGGAAGAGTTCATCAAAGTCGATATGGATTTCTTCGGAGCGGCCGTAGTACTCCTGTGGGACACTCAACACGATCATCGTTCTCCCATTCTTTGATTCACTTAAGTACCATTTATGCAAGTAATGCATATTTGTTGGGAGATCATCTTTGCTGACCAAAGGCTCTCCCATGACAAACTGTGGCTTAGGGGCTACCACAGCCTTGGGTATCGTGTCGTCTTGGGAAGCCAGCAAATCTTCAACCGAGATACCACATTCATCCGCCAACTCCTTTGCTTTTTCAAAAGCTTGCCCCTGCACCGGAGGGGTACCATTCTCGGTTAACACCTTGAGGGGTGGGATCGACTGTTTGGCCTGTTGTCCAAGCTGAGGAACGTCTGATTTTTTCTTGCTTGTAGTTGAACTTGATTTGCTCCCACTTGCACTTGCATGTGACCTGCTCTTTTTCACTTCCTTCTGCAATGTGCGTGTATAGTCATCAGGCTTATAGTGTAAGTCATACTGTGATGGAGTGGTTATGAAGTCTTTTGCCCATGCTATGTTCTTCTCGGTGTATTTCGGGCGGGGCTCGGGTTCCTTCCTTTTCATCTGCGCATCATGTTGTTCCTTTGCTATCCTGGCGTTTTCCTCGGGGGTACGATCATAAGGTCTGATAGGAAGATTAGCATGAGGTACCTTTGGGAGGGGCGACAGTTTGCGCTTTGGGGAGCTCCGTCCCTTAGAAATCATCGACGAAGCGTTCTTGCTGGCACGCTTTCGCTTAGTATCATGCACGGGCGGCGGCGGAGACGGACGACCCAAGTCCGGCGGCGGTGATCGAGATGGACTCGTGTTGTGCTGGCCGACGTCATGTGGAGGGCTTGGAGGTAATGGAGGTGTAGGTGACCTGCGACGACTCGGAGGCGGTGTTGTCCTTGGGGCCGAGCCTGGAAGCTTGATGTAGTTCTTGTCACATAGGATGACTCCACCCAGTACTTCTCCGAGTGTCCTCTCATCTTCGGGTCCAGCTATGTCGAGCTCCATATCATTAAACCCCGTCATGATTTCATCCACCCCGACTTTAGCAAAGCCAGCTGGACTCACGGCCATGCCAGCGTGCATCAGGGCCAGAAGGTAAAGCTTGTCCGACGACCACCTTCATGGATATGTTCTTGAATTTCTGATGGAGTTCACATGATGTTGACTCCTTGATTCCATCCACGGGGTAGCCGGGACCGCCCTCTATCATTCTTCGTTCATCGTCGGGCGGGGCCTCAGATTCAGCCACACTGCTTTTCCGCTTAGATGGGGCGCCGGTAATATCAACTGCAGGATCTTCCTGGCGCGGTACTCCTCTAAGCTCATCAATCTGCTTCTGTTGCTCGTTAATCCTGGCAAGCAACTGGTTGAACTTGTCATTCTCCCATCCTGCTGCCGCTTCTTTGCTCTCTCTCGGCTTCTGTAAGTGTCTTGGTCTCTGGCAAACCCAAGCCACCACGGGTAAGAAGGACCGAAGCCTCGCGTTCGTCCTCCATGTTCGTCATTGCCGAGGACCAGTGTGAGCAAATCTTTATCTCTATCTGCAGTGAACTTTCTTTGTCCCTCCTTAATTTCTTTCACTATCCTTTTCCAATTCTCCCTGGGTATCCTAAGATTGTCATTGCAGATGAGGTCCCCTGTTGTTTCGTCATACGACCCATCATGCGCAAGGAACCAATTTCTTGCTCTCAATTCCCACTCATCACGGAGTGGTTCAGGTACGACGCCTTTATCTATCAGATCTTGCTCTTTCTTATCCCACTTTGGGATGGCAGTCTCATAGCCCCCTGGCCCCAGCTTGTGGTGATATTTCTTCTTGTCGGCATTTATCTTGTTCTTTTTTGATAATGCCTGGGCATCTTCTGACTCCTTGTACTCTTGAAATGCCTTCCAGTTATTCGCCTACTTGGCTAGATACCCCTCGAATACTGACACTTTCTATGTCTTCAGATATTTTTTCCATAGCTTCTTCTTCCAGCTACGGAACAGTTCGGCCATCTTCTTCAGAGTCCACTGCTTGACTTTGGCCCTCAGTTTGTCTGCGTCTTCATTCTCACATTCTGGCAGGTTGAAATGTGACATGAGATCATTCCAAAGATTATCTTTGTACCTTTCGGCGACATAGTCACTATCGGCTGCCCCTTTGCGCTTGTTCCACTCCCGAACGCTGATCAGGACGTGATCCCTAACGAGAACTCCGCATTGCTTCTTGAATGTGTCAGCAGCATTCTTAGGAAGCTTGGGTTCACCCGTAGGAAATATCACCTCAAATGTGTAATGCGTCCGTGCATCCAACTTTCTAGTCGGGCCTCGTTTCGTAGTTTTGCTCGATGTGGAGGCCTAAGAGGGAGAAACATTCGTCAAATGAATGTATATGTATACAATATAGAGCTATCTCCAATATTTTTCACATATTACAAGTGATTGTCGAACTTCATATGTATACCTCGCCGGACTTCTCCTCTTCACCGGCTTCTCCATCAGTGGAGCTATCACCTTCTCCGTCATTGGACCTATCTCCTGCCCCATCGGCTTCATCTTCGTGTCGCTCGACCTCCATTCCAACGTCCTGGTTTAGATATGACGACGGAGATTCAGATGGTTCAACGTCGGGGCCGTCTTTGATTATATCTTCCAGAAGTTCTTCCTCTTCGAGGTTCCTGATATGTGGATCCATAGTTCTGCAAAAAACGGATTCTCTTAACCTTTGTACCAAAAACCAAAGTAGGAGTACTTTTCCAATTTGAGACTCCTAGATTTCTGCATAGTATTCAAAGTAGGAGTACTTTTCCAATTTGAGCATTCAATAAGCAAAACCAAATCGTAAAATAAAGTAGTATTCAAATTAGCATGCATTCAATTATAAGCTAATACATCTTCACTTTTGTCCGTACATCGTCGAATATTATCACTAATACTCCTCAAATACTATCATACATATAGCATCACTAATACATCTAGAACCGTAGCGCCCAACGGGTATCGGCGCGGGCGGTGGACACCCAAAGAGAAGGAACCATCATAGGATCATAGCTCCAGTGAGATCCCCGAAGAACCTGCCAGGTATGCTCGAACCTGCCCTCCAACGCAACCTTGTAGCGACGGACGTGCTCATCCTCCTCGCTGACACGGTGACGTACCACCTCCGCGGAGTCCGGAAGCCTCGACACCCTCACTGGCCCACGCGACCGCCACCAAACAAGGATCGGGTCAACGACGGGCTGGCTCCTCACCAACCTACGCCCCCCGGAAGATAGCACCTCCCAATACCAGCCGGGCGGAGCCCAGTCCCGGACATGGCCCCTCTGATCAAGCAGGTGTCCTCCGCCGAGTCGACGACGAGGATGCGGGATAGGCATCGTAAAATGAACTAAAAAATAAACTAATTCTATTAATTTTCTTGCTAAAAATAAACTATTAACACTTAAGCATATACAATAGCAAAATTAAACTATTAACACTTAAGCATATACAATAACAAAATTAAGCAATAATCTAAGAAACACTATTAACACTTAAGCATATACACTATACAATAGCAAAATTCCTCCTCTTCTTATTTTCATTTTTCTTCTCCTCCTATTCTTTTCTTCTCTTCTCATCCTCTTCTTTTCTTCTTTTCTTATACACTATACACTATATACACTATAGCAAAATTCCTCCTCTCCTTATACACTATACACTATATACACTATACACTTAAGCATATACACTATACAATATACACTTTTTGTTTTTTTTTATTCTCCTCTTCTTATTTTCATTTTTACTATTCTTATTTTCTTATTTTTGTTCATATTTCTTCTTCTTGTAACCCTAACCTAATTCTAAATATTACTAACCCTAATAATCTAACACAAACCTAATAACAATATGAATTAAATGACAAAAAAATCTTTTTCTTTTTCTTCTTTTCTTCTCCTTTTTCTTCTTTTCTTCTCCTTTTTCTTCCTTTCTTCTATATATATTGGCCGGAGTGTTGGGGAGGAGGGGGCGGGGGGCTTACCGGCCGGAGGTGTCGACAGTGCGCGGCGAGGAGGACGGCGCGACGGCGAGGAGCACGACGCGACGGCTAGGAGGACGGCGCGACGGCGAGGAGGACGGCGCTGCGGCGAGGAGGACGGCGCGGCGGCGAGGAGTACGGCACGGCGGCGAGGAGGACGGCCGACGGCGAGGAGGACGGCAGGCGGCGGCAAGCAGGACGGCGGGCAGCCTGACGGCGTCGGTTAGTTCGTCGCTGTGCCGCGCCGGGCAGGAGAACGAGAGGAAGAAGAAGAGAAATGGAAGAATTGGGTTGGAAATTTTCGAAGTCCCGCTTATATAGGTGGATCTTTAGTCCCGGTGCGTGGCTCGAACCGGGACTAAAGACCCCCTTTAGTCCCGGGTGGAGCCACGACCCGGGACTAAAGGCCTCTTTTCGGGCACACCAGGAGGCGGGAAGCAGGGGGTCTTTAGTCCCGGGGCGTGGCTCCAGCCGGGACTAAACGGGGTCTTTAGTCCCGGGTCGTGGCTCCACCCGGGACTAAAGCCCTCCTCGGCTACACGATAAGTTTAGTCCCACCTCGCCAAGCGAGGGGGACAAACACTTGTTTATAAGCCCCGTCGCAGATTGTCCATCGAGCTCCTCCCTAAAGCAGGCTTACGGGCCTAAACTTACTGAGAATTGAAACTATATTCGAAATTGTGGAGAAAATTCAATCTGAATTCAAAGTGAATTCAGGTCGAATTTTGTCCATGATTTCTCATATAGTTTTAATTTTTTTCTATTTTCAAATTTAATTATTTTGACTATCCAAACTATTAACTTATTTTGTTATTTTCAATTAAAAACTATGTTTATTAAAAAATCTTTTTGCATATTTGAGAATTTGACAAAACTATGATAATTAAAAGTGTTTGAAATTGAATAAATAATTCAAAACTATTTTCTATTTTAATAATTAATAATTTTTACTATCCAAACTATTATCTATTTTGTTATTTTCAATTAAAAACTATGTTTATTAAAAATTCTTTTTGCATATTTGAGAATTTGACAAAACTATGATAATGAAAAGTGTTTCAAATTGAATAAATAATTCAAAAATATTTTATATTTTCCTAATTAATAATTTTGACTATCCAAACTATTATCTATTTTGTTATTTTCAATTAAAAACTATGTTTATTAAAAATTCTTTTTGCATATTTGAGAATTTGACAAAACTATGATAATGAAAAGTGTTTCAAATTGAATAAATAATGCAAAACTATTTTTTATTTTCATAATTAATAATTTTGACTATCCAAACTATTATCTATTTTGTTATTTTCAATTAAAAACTATGTTTATTAAAAATTCTTTTTGCATATTTGAGAATTTGACAAAACTATGATAATGAAAAGTGTTTCAAATTGAATAAATAATGCAAAACTATTTTTTATTTTCATAATTACCAATTTTGACTATCCAAACTATTATCTGTTTTGTTATTTTCAATTAAAAACTATGTTTATTAAAATTTCTTTTTGCATATTTGAGAATTTGACAAAACTATGATAATGAAAAGTGTTTCAAATTGAATAAATAATGCAAAACTATTTTCTATTTTCATAATTAATAATTTTGACTATCCAAACTATTATCTATTTTGTTATTTTCAATTAAAAATTATGTTTATTAAAAATTCTTTTTGCATATTTGAGAATTTGACAAAACTATGATAATGAAAAGTGTTTCAAATTGAATAAATAATGCAAAACTATTTTTTATTTTCATAATTAATAATTTTGACTATCCAAACTATTATCTATTTTGTTATTTTCAATTAAAAACTATGTTTATTAAAATTTCTTTTTGCATATTTGAGAATTTGACAAAACTATGATAATGAAAAGTGTTTCAAATTGAATAAATAATGCAGAACTATTTTTTATTTTCATAATTAGTAATTTTGACTATCCAAACTATTATCTATTTTGTTATTTTGACTTCATTTGGTATATTTCGTGCATTTACTTATTTTTTTGAGCTAGTTGACCCTGAAATTGAAAAGCACTACAAATGAACTCTGAAAATGTTGAAAGTTGGCATGCTATCATCATTTCACCCACATAGCATGTGTTAAAAAGTTGAGAGGGCTACGACAAAAACTGGATGCAGTTCGTGTACAAAACTGACAATCTCTCTCGAAGTAGTAGGGTTTCGAACGAGAACTCATCTCTTACAAGGGGATTTCATTTTTTTAACTTATTTGGACTCCATACTTTTTGTGTGTTCAAAATGCATCATTCAAAGCCACATCACAAAATTTCAACAATTTCTGACTTCATTTGGTATATTTCGTGCATTTACTTTTTTTTTTTGAGCTAGTTGACCCTGAAATTGAAAAGCACTACAAATGAACTCCGAAAATGTTGAAAGTTGGCATGCTATCATCATTTCACCCACATAGCACGTGTTAAAAAGTTGAGAGGGCTACGACAAAAACTGGATGCAGTTCGTGTACAAAACTGACAATCTCTCTCGAAGTAGCACGGTTTCGAACGAGAACTCATCTCTTACAAAGGGATTTCATTTTTTTTGAACTTATTTGAACTCCATACTTTTTGTGTGTTCAAAATGCACCATTCAAAGGCACATCACAAAATTTCAACAATTTCTGACATCATTTGGTATATTTCATGCATTTACTTATTTTTTTGAGCTAGTTGACCCTGAAATTGAAAAGCACTACAAATGAACTCTGAAAATGTTGAAAGTTGGCATGCTAACATCATTTCACCCACATAGCATGTGTTAAAAAGTTGAGAGGACTACGACAAAAACTGGATGCAGTTCGTGTACAAAACTGACAATCTCTCTCGAAGTAGCAGGGTTTCGAACGAGAACTCATCTCTTACAAAGGGATTTCATTTTTTTTGAACTTATTTGAACTCCATACTTTTTGTGTGTTCAAAATGCACCATTCAAAGGCACATCACAAAATTTCAACAATTTCTGACATCATTTGGTATATTTCGTGCATTTACTTATTTTTTTGAGCTAGTTGACCCTGAAATTGAAAAGCACTACAAATGAACTCTGAAAATGTTAAAAGTTGGCATGCTAACATCATTTCACCCACATAGCATGTGTTAAAAAGTTGAGAGGACTACGACAAAAACTGGATGCAGTTCGTGTACAAAACTGACAATCTCTCTCGAAGTAGCAGGGTTTCGAACGAGAACTCATCTCTTACAAAGGGATTTCATTTTTTTAACTTATTTGAACTCCATACTTTTTGTGTGTTCAAAATGCACCATTCAAAGGCACATCACAAAGGGATTTCTTCTTCTCTCATATATGGTGGACACTAGCTCACCGGATTTTTCAACCGTCGATGATGGTCGCTACTCCTACTTCCCCTAGTGCATAACCAATATCTAACACAAGGAGAAGAAGGAGAAGCGACCCCCACAACAAAAGTGGTTCCGCGGCACGCCACGTGGTTCCGCTGCACGCCACGTGGGACTAATGGTCTTTCATTTTTAAATGATTGTTTTAATCAAAAACAGATCTGTTAGAAAAGGGATTTCATTTTTTGAACTTATTTGAACTGAAGACTTTTTGTATATATATGTGGTCGAAATGCATGATACCATGAAGTTAGAAAGGGCTAAACCATTCAAAAGTAGCAAATGAAGTTAGATAGGGCTAAACCATTCAAATTTGGAAACTATAATGGCACAAACAGAAACTAGACATATATAAATTGGTCCAAGAAGTACATGATACTAGCCCAAACAGTACATAATAATAGCTACCATAGATATATATACAAGTCTTCGACGTTAAGAACACTACTCGTCTGAATCATCTAAATCAGAATGTCCACGTTCCTCGAGGTGACGCTGGCCATAGTTGACGACTCGAATCTTGCGGTACAACTCGTATGAAACGTATGCATCTTTTGCTGCATACTCAATGTTGATATCATCAAGTGGGCCCTTCTCCCAAAGTTTGTGCTGATACTTTGGGAAACAGGTCTTCATATCACCATATGACTCGTCGATCAAGGCAACTGCCATATGAGCCATCGAAGTCCTGTCATGTCGAAGCCTGAATATGGTTTGGAGATCAACGAGGCAACTAGCTGGTATCTCAATACCGAAGCTGTGCCTCATCTTCAGCTTGTCGTTCCTTATGTCAACGGAAGCAAAAGTGATGCCGCTGCGAAGGAACTCCATGAGTTCTGGACAATGCTTGTCACTCCTGCAACAGAAACAAATGTTACATACTGCTGCAATAAGGAAACATGTTTCACTACAACTAAAGAGAAACTTATCTTTAGTATTCAAATAGAACATATGCAATGGAACCTAGAGAGATCACTATAGCTATCCAATGGAACCTAGAGAGATCACTAGCTATATGCAATTTTCATGACTATGACATATCATATTGCTATCCAATGAAACATATTAAACACTAGTTGATTCTAATATGATTTTTCAGATTATGGAACACTATTCTAATCAGATTGTGCTCCCCTTCAACTAATCAAAATTGTTTCACTACAACTATTTGAAGGGAACCAACTATGATTCCAATGGAACATATTAAACACTAGTTGATTCTAATAAGATTTTTCAGATTATGGAACACTATTCCAATCAGATTGTGCTCCCCTTCAATTAATCAAAATTGTTTCACTACAACTATTTGAAGGGAACCAACTATGATTTCAATGGAACATATTAAACACTAATTGATTCTAATACGATTTTTCAGATTATGGAACACTATTCCAATTAGATTGTGCTCCCCTTCAACTAATCAAAATTGTTTCACTACAACTATTTGAAGGGAACCAACTATGATTCCAATGGAACATATTAAACACTAGTTGATTCTAATACGATTTTTCAGATTATGGAACACTATTCCAATTAGATTGTGCTCCCCTTCAACTAATCAAAATTGTTTCACTAGAACTATTTGAAGGGAACCAACTACGATTGAAACAAATAAACTTACAATGTCATTATCTTGGATCAAAGAAAGTCTCAAAACTTACCTCGCCCATTGGAATATCAAGACATGGCGTGCGAAGCATAACTGGATGACGGCAACACCGCGTTGATCGGCCATGTACTCCAGATCAAGCCCCAAGAACTTCTCATGATCCGCTGCGTGGTCAAACCATCATTCCTTCAACTGTTGAAGAAAAAACAGCACCTCCCTGCTCAGGTTCGTGTACACGACACGGAGCTTGGTCGTGCCATGCGCGACCACCTCATGAAAGCTAGTTGGCATGTTGGAAGAAGAGAAGGGAAGAAGAGAGGAGACGAACAGAGAGGGCGACGCGAGAGAGAAAAAGAACAGAGAAATGGCGACTGTACGCTTCGGTTCGTGCTTTTCATTGCCCGAAACGACGCGGGATGCAAACCGTTTGGGCCTTTAATCCCGGGTTGAGCCACCAACCGGGACTAAAGAGGTATACCAAACGGTTGCCACCACTACGGTAGGCCACATGTTAGGCTTTTAGTCCCGGGTTGAGCCACCAACCGGGACTAAAGAGGTATACGAACGGTCGCCACCACTATGGCAGGCCACGTGTTAGTCCTTTACTCCCGGTTGAGCCACCAACCGGGACTAAAGGGTGATACGAACGGTTGCCACCACCACTGCCCACCGCGTAGCCCTTTAGTCCCGGTTTGGGACACGAACCGGGACTAAAGGCTTCTTACGGGCCGGGACTAAAGCCTCGAGGGAGGCATTGAGAATTGAGGCGACGTGGCCGGGCCTTTAGTCCCGGTCCAGAGGCAGGCCGGGACTAAATGGTCCAGGCCAAAGGCCCGTTTTCTACTAGTGTATATGCACACATTTCAGATTCTAATTTAAAAGTTTGGCATTTTTTTCATTTCAAAAAACGTTGCATCTAGATTTAAATTTGGATTATGCTCCAGCTTGACCTACACTGTCGGCGGTGTGTGGCTATTTGACGGCTCATAGTATGCCCTTATGTTTTAGTTGCGATAAGGGCATTGTTGGTGGTCGTCGGCAGTGAAGTTGGAGGAGTGATCATGATAACGCCAATGTGCCACCTTAACGCGTCTCTCTTCTCGGCAATTATATATACTTATACCTTTTTAATAAAGCTAGTATTGAAGAACCGTTTTATTTCTTTTGAGAAAAAGATTATACTCCGGCTCTAGATACAAGCCGGGAGTATTCTACAACCCTAACACTAGAAGAAGGTCGTAGCTTTGTCCGTTGAGAAAGTAAAATGTGAGGAGGAGTCACGCATGGAGCCCCGTGCTAGTTTGGCAGGAAGACGAGAGCCGTAGCCCGTAGGCCGTAGCGTGCATGCCCAAACAGGCAATGGCGAGCGGGCAAAACACATGCCGTGAGCCGTTCAACACGGCCTCAAAAGGCGCCCGACGTGGCTCGAGAGCGGTGCGTCCAGCGACGCGTGCGCGCGCGCGCGCGCACACACACACATTCGTCCGTTGTTAATTTGGTTAGCCAGCACGCATCACTCTCATCATCATACTTATCCCAGGCGTGTTGGCACCAACATATATATGTAAGCTAATTTGTTTTCCCGTAATGCTACGAGCCAGCAGCTGGATTACCCTTTCCAGCCAAGCCTTTGGCCAGGCGTGCAGTCCCGGCTAGCTTAGCTTAGCTAGCCAGCGAGGTTCGTTTATTTACGCAATATTTGTAGCACGTAAACGAGCGGGGCAGACGCGCGCCGTGACGCGAGCGCCGCGAACCTAACCGCAAGTGGCCAACCGGGAAAACGGCGAGGAAAGCAACGTCGGCGGGCACGGTGCAGGAACAAAGCGGCGTGACGTCGGTGATGGCCGAAAGCGTTTTTTGGTTGCGCCCCTCCTTCGTCGACCTGTCACGTACGCCCGCCACCGCCACGTCTAAGTGAACGCACCCGTCACTGAAATTTACTCCCCTCCCCCCTTCGTCCACCACGAACGGCTCCGTCGCGTCCTTCCATCCGACTTTGGAATCATGTTTTTTTTTTTTTTTTGCATAGAGGAATCATGTGTTTTTGGTTGGTCCGGATTTTGTTTTTGGGTTTTTAAAGCAACTTCAACGGGGCAATCTATTTTGTCTGCCGCTGTTCTTTTGGGTCCGCGTGGATAGAAAAGATGGCTCAACGCGTCGACCCAAACAAAGCACGTTAGACTACCGATTCATTTCTGACCCAATTTTGAGCCTGATTTTGGTCGGCGCAGACACAAAGCGGACGCGGACGATGCACGCTTTCTCTATCCCCTGGCCCACGAGTCGGTGGTACATTGGTTGTTCTCCATCCCTACTGATAGCGCCGACAGCTAGCCCTCGTCTCGCCGCCGCCGCCGCCACCCAGTTTCAGCGGCCTCCTCCCGTACCTCCCCAGCGCTTACCCACGCCGTCGGCCGCATCGCCACCGGGGCACCGCAGCTTCCCCGACCCCATTTAGTCGTCGTCGGTCAGCTTCGTCGTCCAGTTCCGCAAGTTGTTCGACAGTTTGCCTCAAAGTACAAATGGACTGCGCCAAAGTTGTCAGAATCGCGATTCTGAATCGAATCGGAACTCCGTTGCTAGGATCGTGAATCGTAGAATCACTACTATCACGATCGTAGAAACTTAGATTCTATGAGCAAAATTGTAGAATCGGAGGGGCTAGTTTGGATCGTAAGATCTTAAGATTCTAAGAGTTGAGTCACGATTCTGACAACTCTCGACTGCGCAGACGAGTTCTTCTTTTATAATGTTTTGTGTGACTCCGACGATTCCTCATCCCACGATGAAGAGATACTGCTTGCCGTGTTGGTCCATGAACACATTAATAGGCAGCGGTCATTGTTCCGGGGCTCGATTCCGGGGAATGTTCCCGCGTTGAATCGCAACCGAGAGAGCGGTTATTTCCTTCTATGGAAGGACTACTTTGACACAAGCAATTCGTTGTTCAAACATCAAAAATTCCGACGTCGTTTCCGTATGACTAGGCATATTTTCAACCGGATTCAGGAGGGGATGGTGAGATACAATGACTACTTCGAGTGCAAAGAGGATGCCATTGGAAAGATTGGCTTCTCATCTTATCAGAATTGCACTGCAGCCATCCGGATGCTTGCTTATGGAGTACCCAATGATCTTATCGATGAGTACGTCCGTATGAGTGAGTCTACGTGCCTAGAGTCATTGTACATATTCTGCAAGGCTGTGATTGCAGTGTTTGGCCCTGAGTACTTGAGAGAGCCGACTCCTGCAGACACATCCTGCTTGTTGGCGACCAATGCTAGCCGGGGCTTCCCAGGGATGCTTGGGGGCATAGAATGCATGCACTGGGCGTGGAAGAACTGTCCTTCTGCTTGGCAAGTCCAGTACAAGGGCCATGTCAAAGCTTGCACCGTCATACTTCAGGCCGTGGGCTCTCAAGATCTTTAGATCTGGCATTCTTTCTTTGGCACCGTCGGATCGCACAATGATATCAACGTGCTTCAACGATCGCTGGTGTTTGCAAGGCTTGTCGAAGGCAACAGCCCGCCGGTCAATGTTAACATCAACGATGACAACTACGACAAAGGATACTATCTAGCTGACAGAATCTATCCACAGTGGACCATTATTGTGAAGACAATCTCCAACTATGTCGCGGAGAAGAGGAAAATATTTTCCCAAGAGCAAGAGAGTGGTAGGAAGGATGTCGAGCGTGCCTTTGGTGTTCTGCAATCTCGATGGGGCATAGTTCGATATCCTGCTTTAACTTGGAGCACCAAAAACTTGTGGAAAGTGATGACTGCTTGTGTGATCATGCATAATATGATCGTAGAGGATGAACGTTCGGAACGTCTCCACGATCAAGGGTTTGATTTTCAGGGTGACAATGTGGTGCCTCAGCATGGCGGACAAGCGACATCGTTTACACAGTTCACCCCATTTCATCATGAAATGCGTGATTTGGAAACTCATATTCAGTTGCAAGATGATTTGGTTGAGCATATGTGGGATCATGCTGGGTTGTTGGCAATCAATAGGTGTATCTTGTAGACAATTTAATTTTTGTTGGGCTTGTAAAACTTTGCTATATTTTATTTTTGATTATGAAACTATGTTATAACATTTGCTTTTGAAAAATATGTGAAATGTTTGTATTTGTTGATAACTCACGACTAACCGGTCACGTGGATAAATATTGATCGACGTGTTGGACGCGCTGACGATCCAAATCATAAACGAACGGACACAGAACCGACAAACGACTCAAACGGGCGAAAAACGGACGAAATCACCGTCCGTTTGGGTCGGTCGGATAAAGTTGCTCTTACGATCAGGTCTGAAATTTGTTTGAATGCTAAACTGTGAAACTACGTATATTCATGATGATAGTATAAAACTACCCGTGAAAGAAATGGTGACACGAAAGTGTTTAAAATGAGCTCTACACCGATCTAAAAAAATAAATAGGTTTTATGTTTCCGACGTTGAAAAACATGTGTTAACAAAAACAGAGATATATGTTATGCCAAGTGTGAATTCTTAAATCCTAACCTATTAAAAAAATTAATTCCTTTTAGCTTATTGTAAGGGTATTATCATACTTCAATGAAATTCCTTTTTTCTCCGCAAAACAAAATAAAAATAATAAAATAAAGGACCGCATATTTGACACTTGTCTCATAAATGATTCTAGTCATCAATTTGCCAAGGACCACTTTGAGCCGTTAGATGAAAATTAAATGGTTGAATTATCTTCTTCCTTTCGTTATTCTTCCTAAATCGCAGCATGCGCATTCTCTTTGCCAGCCCGAACCTCTCCTTCTCAAGCCTTTCATCTTGGGCTCGCCTTCCTTTCTGCCCTCCGACTGCCATGATATGTGTCATTGTTGCTTGTTACACCATCCCCGCATGCAGTAAGGGCTCCATCTAATCCAATCGGAAATTAAGTATAAAAAGGGCTCCCAACCTGCGGTGTCAACCCTGAAACCCGCCTTCGTCTTTGGCCTAGTGCGCTACCTCTTTGTTCAAGGGAAAACGTTTATTATCAACCGGATGAAATTAAGAAAACGTAAGCCGGGTCGTGTAATGGACGTGTGTCCCTGTGGACCCGTCATCGCTTTGTCTTGGCCTTATCTTATTCCCGCATGCAATCTCCTCCTCCACTCATCTCTTTTTTCCCTTTCCATCTCTGTTCGTCACCCCCCCCACCACCACCACATTCCGCCGCTGCTACAAACTAGGGGAGTAGGAGGAGAACGACGGCGACCACCACATGCTGCATCTCCGCCGCAGCAGCTCCGTCACCGCAACAAAAGTGGCCCACCCCGAGCTTCATCGCAGCACCCTTTTGTTGTCATCATATGTCGCCGTCGCATGCGCCGGGCGGTGCTGTAGTGGAGCACTCATCGGTGGCTTCCCATGCTGCGCTGCAGTGCTCGCGCGGAGGCCAGGAACTCGGTGTGGCAAGGAAGCTTCATCGGCGGCGCTCGGAGCTGCTATGGAGCTTCACCGGCAAGCTCGGAGCTGCAACGGAGTGCGCGGTGGCTGCAATCGAGCGCGTCCGTCTGAGAAGGAACACCACCGTGGCTGCAACATAGCCCCGCCGCGGCTGGGGCTGCAATGGAGTTCGCCGAAACACCGCACACCAATGGCTGCAATGGAGTGCGTCTGTCGCAATAGAGTTGCGCTGCACCTGCAATGGAGCTTCCCCAGGATGTCGACGGTGTTGCTTGGAGTTTTTTTTTGCGCCGCAGTGCTGCTAGGGAGCTGCAGTGGAGCTTCCCGCTGATAACCCACAAGTATAGGGGATCGCAACAATTTTCGAGGGTAGAGTATTCAACCCAAATTTGTTAATTCGACTCAAGGGGAAGCGAAAGAATATTCTCAAGTATTAGCAGTTGAGTTGTCAATTCAACCACACCTGAAAGATTTAGTGTCTGCAGCAAAGTATCAGTAGCAAGATAGTGTGATAGCAGCAGTAGCAACAGTAACCTGTAGCAGCAAAGTGACAGCGGTAGCAGCAAAGTAATAGCAGTAGCAATAGTGACAGTAGTAGCAGCAAAGTAACGTAGCAAGGACCAGTAGGAAAAGACTCATAGGCATTGGATCGGTGATGGATGATTATGCCAGATGCTATTCATCATGCAACAGTTATAACACGGAGAGATACGTAACTAGCTCAAGTTCGTCAATCTAATGTAGGCACGTATTCCGTATGTAGTCATACGTGCTTAGGGAAAAGAACTTGCATGACAGCTATTGTCCACCCCTCCTGTGGCAGCGGGGTCCTAATGGAAACTACGGGATATTAAGGTTCTCCTTTTAATAAAGAACCGGACCAACGCATTAACACTTGGTGAATACATGAACTCCTCATACTATGGTCATCTCCGGGAGTGGTTTCGGCTATTGTCACTCCGGGGTTGCCGGGTCATAACACATAGTAGGTGACTACAACTTGCAAGATAGGATCAAGAACACACATATATTGGCAGCAACATAATAGGTTCAGATCTGAAATCATGGCACTCGGGCCCTAGTGACAAGCATTAAGCATGGCAAAATAGTAGCAACATCAATCTCAGAACATAGTGGATACTAGGGATCAATCCCCGTCAAAACTAACTCGATTACATGATAGATCTCATCCAACCCATCACCATCCAGCAAGCCTACGATGAGATTACTCATGAACGGTGAAGAGCATCATGGAATTGGCGATGAAGGAAGGTTGATGATGACGATGGCGACGATTTCCCCTCTCCGGAGCCCAGAACGGACTCCAGATCCGCCCTCCAGATGAAGAACAGGACGTGGCGGCGCCTCCGTATCGTAAAATGCGATGAACTCTTCTCCTTGATTTTTTTCGAACGAAACGGACTAAATAGAGGTGGATTTGGAGGCGGTGGAGCTTTGCGGGCCCCACAAGCCTGCCAAGCGCGGCCAGGGGGGCGTGCCTGGTTGGCTTGTGGGCTCACGGCTCCACTTCCTTTGCTGATTCTTGCGCCAGTGTTTTTCATAAATTCCAGAAAAAATCTCCGTAAATTTTCAGGTCATTCCGAGAACTTTTATTTCTGCGCAAAAACAACACCATGGCAATTCTGCTGAAAACAACGTTAGTCCGGGTTTGTTCCATTCAAATCATGCAAATTAGAGTCCAAAACAAGGGCAAAAGAGTTCGTAAAAGTAGATACGACGAAGACGTATCAACTCCCCCAAGCTTAAAGCCTTGGTTGTCCTCAAGCAATTCAGTTGACAAACTGAAAGAGACAAAAGAAAAACTTTGACGAACTCTGTTTGATCTTGTTGTTGCAACCATGTCTAACTCATAACCAGAATTTCAGCAAGATCACAACCAAACCACAAAAGCAAATGACATCTAGGTCTCACAGTAAACTCATATCAATGGCATAATCAACTAGCGAGCAAATAATAATAAGTCTCAAACGTCAACACTTCAATCAAAACAATCATGAAGCAGTACGAACAGATGGTATCTCGCTAGCTCTTTCTGAGACCGCAAAACATAAATGCACAACACCTGCAAAGACCAAGGGCTGACTAAACATTGTAATTCATGGCAAAGAAGATCCAGTCACAGTCATACTCAACACAGTTAAAAGCAAAGAATAAAAACGACAGAGGTGCTCTCCAATTGGTGCTTTTATAAGAGGAGGATGACTCAACAGGAACATAAATAGACAGGCCCTTCGTAGAGGGAAGCATTGATTTGCAGAGGTGCCAGAGCTCAAGCTTTGAAAACAGAGATAATAGTTTTGGGTGGCATGCTTTCATTGTCAATGCAATGACTAAGAGTTCTCACCATCTTCCACGCTACACATGCTATAGGCGGTTCCCAAACAGAAAAGTAAAGTTTTGACTCTTCCATCACCAATCAATCACACTCCACGACTAGCTGAATCCTCGGGTGCCGTCCATACCAACATCAATCCAGGGGGAGTATTGTTTAAAATTATCTTTTCGATTTGAGCATGATACGTCTCTATCGTATCTACTTTTCCAAACTCTTTTGCCCTTGTTTTGGACTCTAATTTGCATGATTTGAATGGAACTAACCTCGACTGACGCTGTTTCCAGCAGAATTCCTCGGTGTTGTTTTTGTGCAGAAATCAAAGTTCTCCAAACGTTCTGAAAATTTACGGGGAGCATTTTTGGAAAATATGAAAAATATCTGCGCCAAGTTCCACGTGAGGGGGTGGGCCAGTGGGCCACAAGCCCTGCCCCCACCACCCCCCTGGTGGCGGTGGGCAAGCTTGTGGGGCCCACACAGCTCTGCCGCCCCAACCTCAGGTCTATAAGTTCACTTTCGTCTCAGAAAAAATAAAAAGAGAAGATTTCGTCGCGTTTGCGATACGGAGGCGCCGCCACAACCTGTTCATCATCTGGAGGGCAGATCTGGAGTCCGTCTTGGGCTCCGGAGAGGGGAAATCGTCGCCATCGCCATCGTCAACCTTCTTCCCTCTCCAATTCCAAGAAGCTCTTCATCGTTCGTGAGTAATCTATTCGTAGTCTCGCTGGGCGGTGATGAGTAGGATGAGATCTATCATGTAATCAAGTTAGTTTTGATGGGAATTGATCCCTAGTATCCACTATGCTCTGAGATTGATGTTGCTACTACTTTGCCATGCTTAATGCTTGTCACTAGGGCCCGAGTGCCATGATTTCAGATCTGAAATTATTATGTTGTCACCAATATATGTGTGTTTTAGATACGATCTTGCAAGTTGTAGTTACCTACTATGTGTTATGATCCGGAAACCCCGGAGTGACAATAACCGGAACCACTCCTGATGATGACCATAGTTTGAGGAGTTCATGTGTTCACCAAGTACTAATGCCTTGGTACGGTTCTTTATTAAAAGGAGAACCTTAATATCCCGTAGTTTCCTTTTGGACCCCGCTGCCACGGGAGGGATGGACAATAGATGTCATGCAAGTTCTTTTCCCTAAGCACGTATGACGACACAAATAATGCATGCCTAGATCACATTGACGAACGGGAGCTAGCCACATATCTCTCCATGTTATAACTGTTGCATGATGAATATCATCCAAACAAATCACCGACCCATTGCTTACGAGTTTGTCCTACTATTGCTGCTGCTGTTACTTGTCTTACTCTGCTGCTACTATTGCTACTACTGTCGCTTGCTACTGTTGCTACTTGCTACTGCTGTCACTACTGCTGTTCCTTGCCACTGCTATTGCTCGTTACACTGCTGCTGCCTGCTACAATCTTGATCGCTGGTCGTTGACGGGAACTGACAATTTCCGTCAACGAGGCAACTTGGAGCCATTGATACGACAATTAGGAATAGTCTGCCGTCAACAGATCGTTTTTGACACCGTTGTTTACTTTGCTACTGATACTTTGCTTGTAGATACTAATCTTTCACGTGTGGTTGAATCTGATAAATTCAGCTGCTAATACTCGGGAGTATCCTCTCACCTCCTGTCTGGCGAACCAACAAATTTGGGATGAATACTCTACCCTCGAAAACTGCTACGATCCCACGCGCTGGTGGGCCGTCAACAACATTCTTCTAGTTTCGATTGCCGGAGAGTGCTAGCAGCATTCTTCCGGTGCCGTTGCAAGGGAAGGTCTGCTGTTACGGAGTCAGCATTTTTCTGTCGCCGTTGCCGGGGAGGTATTGCTATATTTTGTGAGTTACTTGGGATTTATATCTGTTGATCACTATGAAGAATCTGAAGGATCCAAAAACCAAAGTCTTTCCCTCAACTACGAGGGGAGGTAAGTGATGGCCCACAAGTATAGGGGATCAATCGTAGTCCTTTCAATAAGTAAGTGTCGAACCCAACGAGGAGCAGAAGGCTCTGATAAACGGATTTCAGCAAGGTAATGACTGCAAGCACTGAAAGTAGAGGTAACAAGCGATTGTGTAGTGAGGTGAAACGTAGCAAGCAAAAAGTAACAAGTAACAAGTAGTAGCAACGATGCAGCAAGTGGCCCAATCCCTTTTGTAGCAAGGGTCAAGCCTGAACAAAGTCTTATAGGAGGAAAAGCGCTCCCGAGGACACACGGGAATTTCTGTCATGCTAGTTTCATCATGTTCATATGATTCGCGTTCGTTACTTTGATAGTTTGATATGTGGGTGGACCGATGCTTGGGTACTGCCCTTACTTGGACAAGCATCCCACTTATGATTAACCTCTCTCGCAAGCATCCGCAACTACAAAAGAAGAATTAAGACAAAGTCTAACCATAGCATTAAACTAGTGGATCCAAATCAGCCCCTCACGAAGCAACGCATAGACTGGGGTTTAAGCTTATGTCACTCCAGCAACCCATCATCTACTTACTACTTCCCAATGCCTTCCTCTAGGCCCAAATATGGTGAAGTGTTATGTAGTCGACGTTCACATAACACCACTAGAAGAAAAGACAACATACAACATATCAAAATACCGAACGAATATCAAATTCACACGACTATTATTAACATGACTTATCCCATGTCCTTAGGAACAAAAGTAACTACTCACAAAACATAATCATAATCATGATTAGAGGTGTAATGAATAGCATCAAGGATCTGAACATAAACTCTTCCACCAAGTAATCCAACTAGCATCAACTACAAAGAGTAATCAACACTACTAGCAACCTTACAAGTACCAATCGGAGTTGCGAGACGAAGATTGGTTACAAGAGATGAACTAGGGATTGGAGAGGAGATGGTGCTGATGAAGATGTTGATGAAGATGCCTCCCCTCCGATGAGAGGAGTGTTGGTGATGATGATGGCGACGGTTTCCCCCTCCGGGAGGGAAGTTTCCCCGGCAGGATCGTCCTGCCGGAGCTCTAGATTGGATTTGCTCAAGTTCCGCCTCGTGGTGGTGGCGAAACCACGAAAAAGCTCCCGTCTGATTTTTTCTGGACCAAGACCCTTCATATAGAAAAAGAGGGGGGCTAGTGGGCCGTCAGGGAGCCCACAAGCCCCCACTCCGCCACCAGGGGGTGGCGGTGTCAGGGCTTGTGGCGCCCTGGCACCCCCCTCCGGTAGTTCTTTCGCCCCATATTTTTATAAAATCCCAAAAAAATCCACGTAACTTTTCAGGGCATTTGGAGATGTGCAGAATAGTGGACTAAGGTTTGCTCCTTTTCCATTCCAGAAGTCTAGCTGCCTGAATTCTCCCTCTTCAAATAAACCTTGCAAAATAAGAGAGAAAAGGCATAAATATGGTACCACAAGTAATATAACAGCCCAAAAAGCAATAAATGTCAACATGAAAGCATGATGCAAAATGGACGTATCAACTCCCCCAAGCTTAGACCTTGCTTGTCCTCAAGGGAAAACCAAGTTCCATAAACATGTCCACATGTTTGGGGACGAAGGTGTCGGTAAAACACAATACGGACATGAGGGCATCATGATCACACATAGAACAACAATACATCATAAAGATTCTTATGGGAAAGTAACAATTCCTTCACAAAGCAAAGCATGAAGCAAAAACCTTACCGAGAAGTAACCAGCAATAGTCCATAGTCATTGAAGCAATTGCAATTTATCACAACATCAGAAAGAGTCAAATAAGAGCTTGTAAGGCAAACCCACATACTCAATCATCTCTTTTGTTTTCCACAAATGTTACCACTCACATGGTACTCATGGTATCAAAGTTTCAGCTGGACACAGAGGAAGATAGGGGCTTATAGTTTTGCCTCCCAACGGTTTACCTCAAGGGTACAGTCAACAACAATAAAGCATGAGTACTCAACTCCAAGTTGATATATGAATATAGATCTTTCCCAAGCATGTGACGGTAGCCAAGACAAAGGCAAAAATAGGGAATTGGTGAAGATCACCATGACTCTTACAAGGGCAAAAAGTAAAGGTACAAGATAGGCCCTTCGCAGAGGGAAGCAGAGGTTGTCATGCGCTTTTGAGGTTTGAATGCGTGTCCTCTTAGTGCGGAGGAACGTCACTTTATATTGCCTCCTGTGACAAAGAACTTTATTATGCACTCTGTCGCTTTTGTCTTCCTCATCACAGGTTCGTACAAAGCTTATTTTCCACACACTAATAGATCATACATATTAGAGAGAAATTTTTATTGCTTGCACCGATGACAACTTACTTGAGGGATCTTATTCAATCCATAGGTAGGTATGGTGGACTCTCATGGCAAAACTGGGTTGAAGGTTTACGGATGCACAAGTAGTATCTCTACTTGGTGTGGGAGTTTTGGCTAATATGAGGTGGAAGCAATCGTCACATGCTAGGGGATCTCTAATCATATAACATTGTTTGGAACCAAGCAAACACAATTCATTATGTTGTCTTCCTTGTCCAACATCTACTCCTAAGCATGTAATAGTTTGGTGAGTGCTCACAATTGTAAAAAGTGTCTAAGATGATATATTTATATGTGAACCTCTCTTTCCTTATTACTTCTTAATTATTGCAACAATGACTGAGGTCTATGTTTTTTTGTTCTCAACAAGTTTCAATCATCATACGTGTCATAAGTGAAGTTATCACTTTCCATAAGATCGTCTCATGATCTTTCATGCTATCTTTCTTTTCATACTTTTGATCATGGCACAAAGTAAAGCCCTTGACTAAGACACTCTTTATTATATAGCTCGTAAGCTCGAATACATCGGGGGAGAGACAAAAGCAAAAGACTCAAACTAAACACTAAAGACTTATTCCTCTAAGAGAGAAAATAAAAACTAAAATGGAAATAACTAAAACAAAGGTAAAAACAAAAGATATAAAGGTGATACGATACCAGGGCAACTCCCCCAAGCTTGGCAGAAGCCAAGGGGATTGCCCATACCAATGCTTAGTTGTCTTCCTTTGGCGGTGATGATGGTGGAGCTGTTGAAGCAATCTTGAGCTTGTCTAATTTCCACTTGAGCAAAAAGTTCTGCTCCCTCAAATCGTCATTTTCCCCCTCAAGCTTCAACACTCTATGGCAAAGCTCCTGCTTACTCTCCTGCAAGAAACGAGAGGGGATAAATATGGTATTAGGCTTCTTCCTATGGTCAGGGAGGCTTGACTTTTTGAACTCCACATGGGTGTTTGTAGGTTGAGGTAGAGGAGCCTCCTCTTCATCGGAACTCGTTTGCTCCTTCCCTTTGGGATCATAGTCCTCTTCCTCATCAGTGGTCCAGCCATATGGTTCGAAGTCCCCATAGACCTTGGGGTTAGCAAGGTAGTTAGCCACATAGCTCTCTCCCTCTGAATCTTGAGAAGATATCTTGACCTAGATCTGCGGCACAACAAGCTCGAAACGAAAACAGAGGAAAACTACGCGATACGGAGATCAAAACCTTTGGGCGACTATATATTGATTTTTTTTGGGCCAGAAGGAGTCCTCCGCAAGAAAACAGAGTCCGGGAGGCACACGAGGTGCCCACAAGCTTGCCCTCCGCCACCAGGGGGTAGGGGGCGGTGGCAGGGCTTGTGGCCGGCTCGTTCGCTCTTCGGACTATTTTTATTTTTTCTAATTTTCCAAAAATTCCAAAACGGAGGAAAATTCCTATTGGAAAAGCATCGGAGTCCAATTTCTTACCGAAATAGATACCTCTTCATTTTCAGGGTCTGAAACAGGCTGATAAACATCCCTTATGTACTCCTCTGAAGTTATGACATTGATGATATTGGTCTCAACATTTATGGGAGTACCACAGATGTAATGCTTGATTCTTTGCCCATTTACCACTCTAGGAAAATTTCCTTCCGTGTTATTGATTTTGATGGCACCGGAACGATATACTTCCTCGATAACATAGGGACCTTCCCATTTAGAGAGAAGCTGGCCTGCAAAGAATCTCAAACGAGAATTGTATAGCAGGACATAATCACCTACATTGAACTCTCGTTTCTGTATTCATTTGTCGTGCCATCTCTTAACCTTTTCCTTGAACAACCTGGCATTCTCATGTGCCTGGGCTCTCCATTCATCTAACAAGCTGATATCAAACAACCGCTTCTCACCGGCAAGTTTGAAATCAAAGTTGAGCTCTTTGATTGCCCAATAAGATTTGTGTTCCAGCTCAAGAGGTAAATGACAGGCCTTACCGTAAACCATTTTATACGGTGACATGCCCATGGGATTCTTATAAGCAGTCCTATAAGCCCATAGTGCATCGTCAAGTTTGCTAGACCAATTCTTTCGAGATCTATTGACGATCTTTTGTAAGATCAACTTGATCTCCCTATTACTCAACTCTACTTGACCACTAGACTGAGGATGATAAGGAGATGCAACCCTATGGTTGACATCATACTTAGCTAGCATCTTGCGGAAAACACCATGAATGAAGTGTGAACCGCCATCAGTCATCAAGTATCTAGGGACTCCAAATCTTGGGAATATGACTTCTTTAAGCATCTTAATAGAGGTGTGGTGATCATCATTTTTAGTGGGGATAGCTTCTACCCACTTAGTAATGTAATCCACAACAACTATGATGTGAGTGTACCCATTGGAACTCGGGAAGGGTCCCATATAATCAAAGCCCCAAACATCAAATGGTTCAATGACAAGTGAATAGTTCATAGGCATTTCCTGACGCTTACTGATGTTCCCTATTCTTTGGCATTCGTCACAAGACAAGACAAACTTACGGGCATCCTTGAAGAGAGTGGGCCAATAGAAACCTGATTGCAATACCTTATGGATAGTTCTATCTCCAGCATGGTGTCCTCTGTAGGCTTCGGAATGACACTTCTGCAGGATTTGTCCCTGTTCATGTTCAGGCACACAACGTATAATAACACCATCTACTCCTTCCTTATAAAGGTGAGGATCATCCCAAAAGTAGTGTCTCAAATCAAAGAAGAACTTCTTCTTTTGCTGATAGATGAAACTGGGTGGTATGTATTTGGCTACGATGTAGTTTGCGTAATCGGCATACCACGGTGCACTATGTGAAGTGCGGATGACATTCAATTGCTCATCAGGAAAGCTGTCATCAATAGGTAGTGGGTCATCAAGGACATTCTCTAGCCTAGACAAGTTATCTGCTACACGGTTATCAGCACCCTTTCGATCAACGACGTGCAAATCAAATTCCTGTAGCAGGAGAACCCATCTGATCAGTCTAGGCTTAGCGTCCTTCTTCTCCATAAGGTACTTAATAACAGCATGATCAAAGTGAATAGTGACTTTGGAGTCAACTATATAAGATCTGAACTTTTCACATGCAAACACGACTGCTAAAAATTCCTTCTCCGTAGTGGCATAGTTTCTTTGGGCACCGTCTAGAGTTTTACTAGCATAGTGAATGACATTCAACTTCTTGTCAACTCTCTGTCCTAGAACAGCACCAACAACATTATCACTAGCATCACACATGATTTCAAAGGGCAAGTTCCAGTCAGGTGGTTGAACAATAGGTGCGGTTATCAAAGCCTTCTTAAGTATTTCAAAGGCTTCCTCACAATCCTCATCAAAAACAATAGGAACATCCTTCTGCAAGAGGTTGGTAAGAGGCCTAGAAATGTTAGAGAAGTCTTTAATGAGCCTTATATAGAAACCAGCATGACCTAGGAAACTTCGTATACCTCTGATATCTGTGGGGCAAGGCATTTTCTCAATTGCATCAACCTTAGCCTTATCAACTTCAATGCCTCTTTCAGAAATTTTGTGTCCTAAGACGATACCTTCATTAACCATAAAGTGGCACTTCTCCCAATTCAAGACGAGGTTGGTTTCTTCCATCTCTGTAAGACTCGATCAAGGTTGCTGAGGCAATCATCAAAGGAAGACCCGTAAACGGAGAAGTCATCCATGAAAACCTCGACAATCTTTTCACAAAAGTCAGAGAATATAGCCATCATACATCTTTGGAAGGTGGCAGGTGCATTGCATAAGCCAAAAGGCATACAACTATAAGCAAAGGTACCGAAAGGGCAGGTGAAAGTGGTTTTCTCTTGATCAGATTGTGCAACAGGTATCTGCGAGAAACCTGAATAACCGTCTAGAAAGCAAAAGTGTGTGTGCTTTGATAGCCTTTCTAGCATTTGGTCGATAAACGACAAAGGATAATGATCTTTCTTAGTTGCCTTGTTCAGTTTCCGGAAGTCTATCACCATCCTATAGCCGGTAATAATCCTTTGTGGGATTAGTTCATCCTTATCATTAGGAATGACGATGATACCTCCCTTCTTAGGTACGCAATGTAATGGACTTACCCAATCACTATGAGCAACAAGATAAATGATTCCTTCTTCCAAAAGCTTTAATATTTCTTTTCTAACGACCTCTTTCGTCTTAGGATTCAATTTCCTTTGATGATCAGCAACTGGTTTGAAGTCAGGATCGGTTTTAATCTTGTGCTGACATAGAGTAGGACTAATACCCTTAAGATCATCAAGAGTATATCCAATTGTAGCACGGTGCTTCCTCAGAGTTTTTAGTAACTTCTTCTCTTCGTGCTCTGAGAGGAGAGCACTAATAATGACAGGATATATCTCCTTCTCATCAAGATAGGCATACTTAAGAGTATCAGGGAGCTGTTTAAGCTCGAACACAGGATCACCCTTTGGTGGGGGAGGATCCACAAGCAGTTCAACAGGAAGATTATTCTTGAGAATAGGATATTGTTCTAAGACAATTTTATCTATCTTATCTCTCTCCTCCATATGCATATCATTTTCATGCTCAAGCAGATATTGCTCTAAAGGATCCGTAGGAGGTACGGCAATAGAGGCAAGAGCAATGATTTCATCTCTACCAGACGACTCTCTTTCATGGGGTTGTCTTCCAAACTTGGAGAAGTTAAATTCATGAGACACACCCTCGAAACTAACAGTCACGGTGTGCTTAATGCAATAAATGTGAGCATTGGCAGTGTTGAGAAAGGGTCCACCAAATATGATGGGACAAAAGCTATCTTGTGCAGTACCAAGGACGAGGAAATCAGTAGGATACTTCGTCTTACCACACAGGACTTCTACGTCTCTCACAATTCCCAGAGGGCAGATAGTGTCTCTATTAGCTAGCGTAATAGTGACATCAATGGGTTCTAACTCAGCAGGTGCAATCTCATCTTTGATTTCATCATATAGAGAACGGGGTATTGCACTAACACTAGCTCCTATATCACATAAACCATGGTAACAGTGATCTCCTATCTTAACAGAAACAACGGGCAGGCCAACTACAGGTCCGTGCTGGTCTTTCGCAAGAGGTTTAGCAATTCTAGCGAAGTCCTCACAGAATTTGATAACATGCCCGTCTATGTCTTCGGCTAAGAGATCTTTGATAATAGCAACACTAGGTTCAACTCTAATTTCCTCAGGGGGTGCAAGTGGTCTAATGTAACCCCTACGTATCACAGTTGGAGCTCTGGAATAATCCTTTATCCTAGCAGGGTATGGTGGTTTCTCAGTGTAAGCACAAGGAACAACAGGATCACTAAAAGCAATGACTTTCTCCTCAACTAAATTGGTTTTGGCTATGTTGCTTTCTACAGGAGGATGATATTTAAACCACTTCTCTTTGGGAAGATCAACATGAGCAGCAAAAGATTCACATAGAGAAGCTACTATCTCTGAGTCAAGTCCATACTTAGCGCTAAAATCTCTAGAAGTGTTTGTCTCAACAAAAGATTTAACGCAATCAAACTGGAAATTCATACCTGACTCCTTACCTTCCTCCAGCTCCCAATCTTCAGAGTTGCATTTGATTCTCTCCAATAAATTCCACTTGTGATCAATATCCTTCTTCATAAAAGAACCGGTACAAGAAGTGTCAAGCATGGTACGATCTTCATGAGAAAGCCGAGCATAAAAGTTTTGAGTGATGATTTCTCTCGAGAGCTCATGATTGGGGCATGAATATAGCATTGATTTAAGCCTCCCACAAGCCTGAGCTATGCTTTCCCTGTCACGAGGCCAAAAGTTATAAATAAAGTTCCGATCACGATGTACTAAATGCATAGGATAGAACGTTTGATGAAATTCCAATTTCAACCGATTGTAGCCCCATGATCCAGTATCATCACATAGCCTATACCATGTCAACGCCTTATCCTTCAAAGATAAAGGAAATACTTTCTTATTTACCTCATCCTCGGGCAAACCTGCAAGCTTAAATAAACCACAAACTTCATCTACATAGATTACATGCAAGTCTGGATGTGAAGATCCATCTCCTGTGAAAGGAATAGCCAGCAGTTTCTCAAGCATACCCGAAGGAATTTCATAAAAGATATTTTCAGTAGGTACCTCAGGTTGAGGAACAACTCCTCGTGCTTCCGTTCGTGGTGAACATACCCCAAACAAACTCCTCAAAGGAACAGTTTCCATAGTTACAAGTGACAATAAATTTCAGCACAGTATAAAAATGTTTCCTTACTAATTTCCACTTACCAAAGGCGCTTCACTCCCCGGCAACGGCGCCAGAAAAGAGTCTTGATGACCCACAAGTATAGGGTTCAATCGTAGTTCTTTCGATAAGTAAAAGTGTCGAACCCAACGAGGAGCAGAAGGCTCTGATAAACGGATTTCAGCAAGGTAATAACTGCAAGCACTGAAAGTAGCGATAACAAGTGAGTGTGTAGCGAGGTGAAACGTAGCGAGCAAAAAGTAACAAGTAACAAGTAGTAGCAACGGTGCAGATAGTGGCCCAATCCATTTTGTAGCAAGGGACAAGCCTGAACAAAGTCTTATAGGAGCAAAAATGCTCCCGAGGACACACGGGAATTTCTGTCATGCTAGTTTCATCATGTTCATATGATTCGCGTTCGTTACTTTGATAGTTTGATATGTGGGTAGACCGGCGCTTCGGTACTACCCTTACTTGGACAAGCATCCCACTTATGATTAACCTCTCTTGCAAGCATCTGCAACTACAAAAGAAGAATTAAGACAAAGTCTAACCATAGCATTAAACTAGTGGATCCAAATCAGCCCCTCACGAAGCAACGCATAGACTGGGGTTTAAGCTTCTATCACTCTACCAACCCATCATCTACTTACTAATTCCCAATGCCTTCCTCTAGGCCCAAATATGGTGAAGTTTTATGTAGTCGACGTTCACATAACACCACTAGAGGAAAAGACAACATACATCATATCAAAATACCGAACGAATATCAAATTCACATGAGTATTATTAACATGACTTATCCCATGTCCTCAGGAACAAAAGTAACTACTCACAAAACATAATCATAATCATGATCAGAGGTGTAATGAATAGCATCAAGGATCTGAACATAAACTCTTCCACCAAGTAATCCAACGACATCAACTACAAAGAATAATCAACACTACTAGCAACCTTACAAATACCAATCGGAGTTGCGAGACGAAGATTGGTTACAAGAGATGAACTAGGGATTGGAGAGGAGATGGTGCTGATGAAGATGTTGATGAAGATGCCTCCCCTCCGATGAGAGGAGTGTTGGTGATGACGATGGCGACGATTTCCCCCTCCGGGAGGGAAGTTTCCCTGGCAGGATTGTCCTGTCGGAGCTCTAGATTGGATCTGCTCAAGTTCCGCCTCGTGGCGGCGGCGAAACCACGAAAAAGCTCCCGTCTGATTTTTTCTGGACCAAGACCCTTCATATAGCAAAAGAGGGGGGCTAGTGGGCCGTCAGGGAGCCCACAAGCCCCCACTCTGCCACCAGGGGGTGGCGGTGTTACGGCTTGTGGCGCCCTGGCAGCCCCCTCCGGTAGTTCTTTCGCCCAGTATTTTTTATAAAATACCAAAAAAATCCACGTAACTTTTCAGGGCATTTGTAGATGTGGAGAATAGTGGACTAAGGTTTGCTCCTTTTCCAGTCCAGAATTCCAGCTGCCTGAATTCTCCCTCTTCAAATAAACCTTGCAAAGTAAGAGAGAAAGGCATAAATATGGTACCACAAGTAATATAACAACCCAAAAAGCAATAAATATCAACATGAAAGCATGATGCAAAATGGACGTATCAGTAAGGAATTGCCATCTAGCTGTGCACTTGATTCACCTTCAGTTATGAGTAAGTTTGCGACATCACCTCCTACTAGAAATCTTGATATGTCGCCTGTGCTTGATGATGCTTATGATACTACTGCTAGAGATGCTATGCTTGATACTTTGCCTGATACTTCTAGAGATGCTATGCCTGATACTGCTATGCTTGATACTGCTAGAGATGCTATGCTTGATACTGCTTTGCTTGATGATGCTAGAGATGCTATTTTGCCTGATGATGCCATGCTTGATACTGCTAGAGATACTACTTTGCTTGATGTTCCACTTGTTGGGTAACGTAGCATAAATTCAAAAATTTCCTACGCATATTCAGATCTTCCTATGGAGAGACCAGCAACGAGAGAGGGGTAAGAGCATCTTCGTACCTTTGAAGATCGCTAAGCGGAAGCGTTGCTAGAACGCGGTTGATGGAGTCGTACTCGCAGCGATTCCGATCTAGTGCAGCCCGGTGATGTCTCCCGCACCTTGATCCAGCAAGGAGGAGGGAGAGGTTGGGGAAGAAGACCAGCAACACGACGGCGTGGTGTTGGTGGAGAGACGAGGTCTCCCGGCAAGGCTTCGCCAAGCGCCGGCAGAGAGGAGGAGGGAGAGGAGCAGGGCTGCGAGAGAGAGATTAAACCGTGTCTCAAACAGCCCCGGACCTCATCTATATATAGGGGAGAGGGAGGGGGCGCAGCCCTTAGGGTTCCCACCCCTAAGGGGTGCGGCAGCCCTCAGATGGGGAAGGGGTGGCGGCCAGGGCAAGGGGGAGGGGTGGCGCACCCCTCTGGTGGGCCTAAGGCCCACCTAAATTAGGGTTCCCCCCCTCTTTTCCTTTCCCCTGCGCCATGGGCTGAGTGGGGAGGCATACCAGCCCAACTAGGGGCTGGTTCCCACCCCCACTTAGCCCATCTTACCTCTTGGGGTCGCAGCCCCCCTTCGGTGGTCCCCCGGGACCACCTCCGGTGGTCCCGGTGGTCCCGGTACGTTACCGGTGATGCCCGAAACACTTCCGGAGTCCGAAACCATCCGTCCTATATATCAATCTTAACCTCCGGACCATTCCGGAGCTCCTCGTGACGTCCGGGATCTCATCCGGGACTCCGAACAACTTTCGGTAACCTCGTACAACAATTCCCTATAACCCTAGCGTCATCGAACCTTAAGTGTGTAGACCCTACGGGTTCGGGAGACAGGCAGACATGACCGAGACACCTCTCTGGCCAATAACCATCAGCGGGGTCTGGATACCCATGGTGGCTCCCACTAGCTCCACGATGATCTCATCGGATGAACCACGATGTCAAGGATTCAATCAATCCCGTATACGATTCCCTTTGTCTGTCGGTATGGAACTTGCCCGAGATTCGATCGTCGGTATACCTATACCTTGTTCAATCTCGTTACCGGCAAGTCTCTTTACTCGTTCCGTAGCACGTCATCATGTGACTAACTCCTTAGTCACATTGAGCTCATGATGATGTTCTACCGAGTGGGCCCAGAGATACCTCTCCGTCACACGGAGTGACAAATCCCGATCTCGATTCGTGCCAACCCAACAGACACTTTCGGAGGTACCCGTAGTGCACCTTTATAGTCACCCAGTTACGTTGTGACGTTTGATACACCCAAAGCACTCCTACGGTATCCGGGAGTTGCACAATCTCACGGTCGAAGGAAAAGATACTTGACATTAGAAAATCATTAGCATACGAACAATACGATCTAGTGCTAGGCTTAGTATTGGGTCTTGTCCACCACATCATTCTCCCAATGATGTGATCCCGTTATCAATGACATCCAATGTCCATGATCAGGAAACCATGATCATCTATTGACTAACGAGCTAGCTAACTAGAGGCTTGCTAGGGACACATTGTGATCTATTCATTCACACATGTATTACTGTTTCCTGTTAATACAATTATAGCATGAACGATAGACGATTATCATGAACAAGGAAATATGATAATAACCATTTTATTATTGCCTCTAGGGCATATTTCCAACACCACTAGGGGTATTCCTTGATGCTCATATTGCTAGAGTTACTGCCAATGCTCGTGATGCTTCTGAAACTATCGATACTATTGAGATAGAACCTGCATTTGCTCCTGCTAGATCTAGCTCTCCTAGATATGAATTGCCTGATATACCCGAGGGTTACGTTATGGAGGGAGAGATAGCTGAGGATTTTCTTGCATGAAAGGATGCCTATGCCGCTGAGAAATTACTTCTCAAGTGGAAGGAAAAATCTCTGAAAGCTAGGATGAAATACGACCCGAAGTTTGCCACTTCACTTATCTTTATCACCGATAAGGATTATGAATTCTGTGTCGATCGTGAGATAATCTCTCTAGTCGAATCTGATCCTTTTCACGGTTATGAGTCTGAGACGGTCGTAGCCCATCTTGCCAAACAACACGATATAGCCACCCTTTTCACTAATGAGGAGAAGATCCGCCACTACTATATCCTTAAGTTGTTTCCTTTCTCTTTAAAGGATGACGCTAAAGCATGGTTCACTTCTCTTGATCCTGGATGTGTGAGTAGTCCCCAGGATATGGTCTATTACTTCTGTGAGAAATATTTCCCTTACCATAAGAAGCAAGCTGCCTTGCAGGAAATATACAACTTTGCTCAACTCCAAGAAGAGAGTGTCCCACAAGCTTGGGTATTCTATTCCTCAGTCCCGAAGATATGCAAGAAGCCAAGAAATCTATGCAAGAGAAAGGCATTAGATCTGAAGATGTCAAAAATCTACCACCTATCGAAGAGATCCATGGTCTCGATAACCCGATACGGGTAGTAGAAGTGAATTCTCTGTGTAGGTTTGATGAGAGTGATATTCCTTTTGACAAACCTACTAGCCTATGCTTTGATGAATTTGACAACTTTGTTGCCAAACACCAGAGTTTCAATGATTATGTTAGCACACACTTGGAACAAAGTACTCGTATGCTTAGCCATTTATGTGCTTGTGTAGATAGAAATGTCAATGATCTGAAGCTTCTGAGTAAACATGCCTCTATGATTACTACTCAGGTAGAACAAGTACTTAAAGCTCAGAATGACCTGCTCAATGAATTAAATGGCAACTCTGTCAGAGTCATTACTAGAGGAGGCAAAATGACTCAGGAACCTTTGTATCCTGAAGGTCATCCTAAGAGAATTGATCAAGATTCTCAAGGAATTAATGCTGATACACCCAGTCATCCGAAGGAGAAGAACAAGGATGATAGAAATCTACATGCCAGTTCACCAAATACTGTCACACCTGAAGAACCTAATGATATTTCTGCGTCTGATGCAGAAACACAATGTGGTGATGAACATGAACCTGGTGACAATATGGACAGTGATGTTCATAATAATGCTCAACCTAGCAATGATGAGGATGTGGAGATTGAACCTACGGTTAATCCTGATAACCCACAACCTAAGAGATACGATAAGAATGACTTTACTGCTAGGAAGCATGGTAAAGAAAGGGAACCATGGGTTCAGAGATCTATGCCCTTTACTCCTAAGCCATCCAAGAAAAAGGATGATGAGGATTTTGAGCGTTTCGTTGAGATGATAAGACCCATCTTTCTGCAGATGCGGTTAACTGATATGCTCAAGATGTTTCCGTATGCCAAGTACATGAAAGATATTGTGACTAATAAACGGAAGATACCAGATCTTGAGATCTCCACCATGCTTGCCAATTACACTTTCAAAGGTGGAACTCCTAAGAAACTTGGTGATCCCGGAGTGCTCACTATACCTTGTTCCATTAAAGGAAACTACGTAAGAACTGCCTTATGTGACCTTGGAGCCGGTGTTAGTGTTATGCCACTCTCTCTTTATCGTAGACTTGAATTGGATAAGTTGACACCCACTGAAATTTCTCTGCAAATGGCCGACAAATCAACTGCTTTCCATATCGGCATTTGCGAGGATGTGCCTGTTGTGGTTGCTAATACCACTATCTTAACAGACTTTGTTATCTTGGATATTCCCGAGGACGATGCCATGGCTGTCATCCTCGGAAGACCCTTTTTAAACACTGCAGGGGCTGTTATAGATTGCAACAAAGGCAATGTCACTTTCCATGTCAACGGTAATGAGCACACAGTGCACTTTCCGAAGAAACGATATCAAGTACATTGCATCAATGCTATCGAAAAGACTTCATCGATTCTTATTGGGAGCTTTGAATGCCCTATTCCTCGTGTCAAGATGAAGTATGATTTGCTTGTTGGGGAGATACATATCCCCATTGAGGTGACTTAGTGGCTATTTGAAAATTCTCCGTTCTCTCTTGCGATTCGAGAAGGTTTTGTCATGAGGACTTGATCAACCCCATTGACGGATTTCTTTCGATGACCATGAAATGGATGAATCAAAGAGTCACATACCTCTGTTTTGAGCTTTCATTTTCTATTGCTTAGAAGAAAATTATGGAATTAGTTTAGCTTTTCCTGTTTTCTGTTTTAGCGTCCTCGAGAAAAATACCTCGAAAATAAAATTTCTCCGTTGGTCCTGAAAATTTAGTATGATTTTTTCTGAAATTTTTGAAAATTACTGGGCCTGAGAGCTAGCCTGGGGGCCAGACCAGTGGGCCACAAGCCCTGCCACCGCCACCCCCTGGTGGCGGAGGGCAAGCTTGTGGGGCCCATAGGGACCCCCTCCACTCATTCCAGCTCCCAGCCTCTTCTTCCACCTCCAGAAAAAATTGTTTCGCAGCTCAAACCCGTGTTCTTGCTCATTTGGCTGTGATTTTCGATCTCCTTGCTCAAAGCACCATTCTCCGAACCGTTTTGGGGAAATTACTCCTTGGTAAGTGACTCCTCCATTGGTCCAATTAGTTTTTGCTCTAGTGCTTTATCCTTCGCGTATTCTTGCTACCTTGGTGACCCTGTTCTCGAGCTAGAAAGGTTGATTTTAGCAGGTCCCAAGTAGTTTTAGCGCGTGATACGGTCTCTAGGCACTAGTAGGAGTAGTTGCTACAAGTTGGGTTAATCTTTATTCACTTTTCTTTTGAAGTCTCTAAAAATTTCGGAATTTTTCAGAGCTAGAAAAAGGAAAAGATGAGGAGGTTCTTGAGAGGCTCTTCAAGCCGTAACCCCAAGGAGGATGAGAAGAACCACCCCAAGTACGTAGTCCCTCGAGTCACAGAAGTTCGAGCATGCGAGTGGCCAAGTGATGAATTCTTGCGCGCCGCTGGGCTTTATGAAGACTTTTATTACTTGGTGGAGAACGCAGGTCTTACTGCGTTCGTTGAAGATAAGTGCTCACAATACCTCCTCCTCACCAATATTTTTGTTCAAAGCTTCAACTTTTATTCGAGGAAGAATCCTCCCATGGTTGAGTTCATGATATACGATGTTCCCCAGTGCATGACACTACAGGATTTTTGCAATGTATGCAAATTACCTTATGTTGGGGATATCCGTGACCCTTGTCCACGGGACTTGGAGGGTTTCATTGGTACTATTGCTGTTGGAGAGGAGAGAGGAGTGTCTCGCGCTAGAATTGCTAGCATACATTTTCCTGTGCTTCGGTACTTCTCACTATTTGTGGGAAAATGTTTGATTGGCCGTGGGGAGGCTGGATCACTTAGTTCTCTAGACCTTGCGGTTTTGCGTGAAGGCCTTTATAACAATAAGACTTACATCCTAGGCGCTATTGTGGCCCAGCCGTTGAACATCAACCGTTCCAAGGGTGTCGTCTATGGAGGTATCTATGCTACCCGTCTTGCCAGACACTTTGAGATACCCATTGGACTGGGAGAGGAAGGAGAGATGCTTCTCCCCGAGAAATATGTGGATTATGACAGCATGGTTCGCCATGATTTTCTGGATAGATATGCTAGTAGACGGATGATTTATAACCTGGTATTTAGTCAGGGTACTCGAGAGACTATTACTTTGCCTGCTCCTTCTTTGTTCGATCTTCATGCAGGCACGTACACTATTATGCCCTCGGACATCTATGCATATTGGGGCTTGGCCCAACCACAAGCACCCGTGCCCGAGCCGCCAGTCGAGTACCAGTCACCAGTTTATCACTGGGAGCCAGAGGAGCTCACACAGCAGTGGCATCCACAGTCTGCTCCGGAGTATCCTGGAGTTGGTGATTTCCCACCATGGGAGTAGACCAAGCTAGGCCAAAAGCCTAAGCTTGGGGGAGTACGTGTTCTCACCGACTTTACATTCATGCTTATGATTTCACTTTGTTAGCCGGTTGTTTACACTTTGCCACTGTATTATCCATGCTAGTTTATTTTCATTTTCTTGTTTTCTTGTTTTGTGTCCTTTGAGAAAACCCCAAAAGATTTTTCTTTCTTCCTTTGCTTGTTGGGAGCTTTCCCGTGTAAATAGTTTTCTTTTTCTTTGGGTCAAGGTAGAAGATATTGGTTTCAATGTTTAGTGATTCTTGCATGCTTACCTGTTTAGCTTTCAAAGAGCCATATTACTTTGTCTTCTCCTTTGTGTTTGCCTGCAGATTCAGCTTAGTCCAATGCACGAGCACTCTTATTATTGTTCACATCGTTCGATCGTGCAAGTGAAAGGCAATAATGATGATATATGATGAAGTGACTGAGACTGAAAAGCTGGTATGAACTCTATCTATTTTGTTTTTGTAAATATGACTTGCTTGTCGACCTAGATTCAGCTCTGTTGTGAGAGAACCATGTTTGCAATGACAACTTAGAGATCATAGTTTCTGATGCCATGCTTATTTAGCTGAGAGTTTATAATGGTTTGTCTTGAATGCCAACATAGATTTTGCGATGACTACGATGTAGTATGATAGGATGGTATTCTCCTTTGAATGTTTCAAGTGGCTTGACTTGGCACATGTTCATGCATGTAGTTGAAACAAAATCAACATAGCCTCTATGATGTTCGTGTTCATGGTGATTTTTATCCTGTTCATGCTTGCATTCAATGTTAGTCAAACTCATTGCATCTTGATGACTGTTGTCGCTCTCTAGTTGGTCGCTTCCAAGTCTTTTGCTAGCCTTCACTTGTACTAAGCGGAACACTGCTTGTGCATCCACCTCCATAAACCCAAAAGTTTTTCCTTGAAAGTCCACCATACCTACCTATTTGCGGTATCTACCTGCCGTCCCAAGTAAATTTGCATGTGCCACTCTCTAAACCTTCAAGAAATAATCTGTTTTGCATAGCCCGAACCGCTCATATGGTGACAGGGGGCTATTGGTATCTTCCATGCTAGGAGTGTTATCCTCGACATGTGTTTACTCACTGTCATTCACGAGAAAGGGGCCGGTAATTGGAATGCCCAGTTCCACGCTTAAATCGAAAACATAACTATAAAACAAGACTCCCCTGGATTGATGTTAGTATGGACGGTACCCGAGGATTCGGCTAGCCGTGGAGTGTGATTGCTTGGTGGTGGGGGAGTTAAAACTTTACTTTTCTGTTTGGGAACCGCCTATAGCATGAGTAGCATGGAAGATATTGAGAACTCTTGGTCATTGCGTTGACAATGAAAGCATGCCACCCAAAATTATTATCTCTGTTTTCAAAGCTTGAGCTCTGGCACCTCTGCAAATCAATGCTTCCCTCTGCAAAGGGCCTGTCTATTTACTTTCCTGTCGAGTCATCCTCCTCTTATAAAAGCACCAATTAGAGAGCACCTCTGTCACTTTTATGCTTTGCTTTTGATTGATATTGAGTATGACTATGACTGGATTTTCGTTGCTATGAATTACAATGTTTAGTCAGCCCTTGATCTTTGAAAGTGCTCTCCATTTATGTTTTGCGGTCTCAGAAAGAGCTAGCGAGATACCACCTATTCATATTGCGTCATGCTTGTTTTGATTGAAGTGTTGGTATTTGAAACTCATTATTATTTGCTCGTTAGCTGATTATGCCATTGATATTAGTTTACCGTGAGACCTTTGTGTTATTTGCTTATGTGGTTAACTTGTGATCTTGCTGAAATTCTGGTTATGAGTTAGACATAGTTGCAACAACAAGATCAAACAGAGTTTGTCAAAGTTTTTTCTTTCTATCTCAGTTAGTCAACTGAGTTGCTTGGGGACAAGCAAGGTTTTAAGCTTGGGGGAGTTGATACGTCTCCATCGTATCTAATTTTCCAAACTCTTTTGCCCTTGTTTTGGACTCTAATTTGCATGATTTGAATGGAATTAACCTCGACTGACGCTGTTTTCAGCAGAATTGCCTTGGTGTTGTTTTTGTGCAGAAACCAAAGTTCTCCAAACGTCCTGAAAATTTACGGGGAGCATTTTTGGAAAATATGAAAAAAAATTGCGCCAAGTTCCACCTGAGGGGCTAGGCCAGTGGGCCACAAGCCCTACCTCCGCCACCCCCTGGTGGCGGTGGGCAAGCTTGTGGGGCTCACACAGCTCTGCCGCCCCCAACCTCAGGTCTATAAGTTCACTTTCGTCCCAGAAAAAATAAAAAGAGAAGATTTCGTCGCGTTTGCGATACGGAGGCGCCGCCACAACCTGTTCTTCATCTGGAGGGCACATCTGGAATCCGTCTTGGGCTCCGGAGAGGGGAAATCGTCGCCATCGTCATCATCACCCTTCTTCCCTCTCCAATTCCATGAAGCTCTTCGTCGTTCGTGAGTAATCTATTCGTAGGCTCACTGGGCGGTGATGAGTAGGATGAGATCTATCATGTAATCAAGTTAGTTTTGATGGGGATTGATCCCTAGTATCCACTATGCTCTGAGATTGATGTTGCTACTACTTTGCCATGCTTAATGCTTGTCACTAGGGCCCGAGTGCCATGATTTCAGATCTTAAATTATTATGTTGTCACCAATATATGTGTGTTTTAGATCCGATCTTGCAAGTTGTAGTTACCTACTATGTGTTATGATCCGGCAACCCCGGAGTGACAATAACCGGAACCACTCCCGGTGATGACCATAGTTTGAGGAGTTCATGTGTTCACCAAGTGTTAATGTGTTGGTCCGGTTCTTTATTAAAAGGAGAACCTTAATATCCCGTAGTTTCCTTTTGGACCCCACTGCCACGGGAGGGATGGACAATAGATGTCATGCAAGTTCTTTTCCCTAAGCACGTATGACGACACACGGAATGCATGCCTACATCACATTGACGAACGGGAGCTAGCCACATATCTCTCCGTGTTATAACTATTGCATGATGAATATCATCCAAACAAATCACTGACCCATTGCCTACGAGTTTGTCCTACTGTTGCTGCTACTCTTACTTGTCTTACTCTGCTGCTACTGTTGCTACTACTGTCGCTTGCTACTGTTGCTACTTGCTACTGCTGTCACTACTGTTGTTCCTTGCCGCTGCTATTACTCGTTACACTGCTGCTACCTGCTACAATCTTGATCGCTGGTCGTTGACGGGAATTGACAATTTCCGTCAATGAGGCAACTTGGCGCCATTGATACGATAGTTAGGAATAGTCTGCCGTCAATAGATCGTTTCTGACACCGTTGTTACATACTACTTTGCTACTGATACTTTGCTTGCAGATACTAATCTTTCAGGTATGGTTGAATCTGATCAATTCAGCTCCTAATACTCGAGAGTATCCTCTCACCTCCTGTCTGGCGAACCAACAAATTTGGGTTGAATACTCTACCCTCGAAAACTGCTACGATCCCACGCGCTGGTGGGCCGTCAACAACATTCTTCTAGTTTCGATTGCCGGAGAGTGCTAACAACATTCTTCTGGTGCCGTTGCAAGGGAAGGTCTGCTGTTACGGAGTCAGAGCATGGAACTAGGCATTCCAATTACCGGCCCCTTCTCGCCAATGATAGTGAATAAACACATATCGAGGATAACACGCCTAGCATGGAAGATACTGATAGCCCCCTGTCACCACATGAGCGGTTCGGGCATGCAAAATGGATTATTTCTTGAAGGTTTAGAGAGTGTCACATGCAAATTTACTTGGAACGGTAGGTGGATACCGCCTTTAGGTAGGTATGGTGGACTCATATGGAACAACTTTGGGTTTATGGAAGTGGATGCACAAGCATTATTCCCGCTTAGTACAAGTGAAGGCTAGCAAAAGACTGGGAAGCGACCAACTAGAGAGCGACAACAGTCATCAAAATGCATTGAGATTAACTAACATTGAGTGCAAGCATGAGTAGGACATAAATCACCATGAACATGAATATCATAGAGGCTATGTTGATTTTGTTTCAACTACATGCGTGAACATGCGCCAAGTCAAGCCACTTGAATCATTCAAAGGAGTATACCATCGTATCATACTACATCATAGTCATCTCAACATTCATGTGGGCATCCAAGACAAACCATTATAAGCTCCTAGCTAATTAAGCATGGCATCAGAAACTATGATCTCTAAGTTGTAATTGCAAACATGTTTCTCTCACAACAAAGCTGAATCAGGAACGATGAGCTAGTCATATTTACAAAAACAAAATAGATCGAGTCCATACCAGCTTTCCCAAGCTCAGTCACTTCATCATACATCGTCATTATTGCCTTTCACTTGCACGACCGAACGATGTGAACAATAATAAGAGTGCTCGTGCATTGGACTAAGCTGGAATCTGTATGCAAACACAAAGGAGAAGACAAAGTAATATGGCTCTTTAACAGATAAACAGATATGCATGCGAGAGCCACTAAACATTGTAACCATGGTCTTCTACCTGGACCCAAAGAAAAAGAAAACTTATTTACACGGGAAAGCTCCCAACAAGCAAAAGAAGAACAAGAAAATCTTTTTGGGTTTTCTCAAACTAGACAGACACACGAAAAAGAAAACGAGAAAAAGAAATAAACTAGCATGGATGATACAGTGGCAAAGTGTGAACACCGACTAACAAAGTGAAAGCATAAGCAAGCATATAAAGTCGGTGAGAAACACGTACTTCCCCCAAGCTTAGGATTTTGGCCTAAGTTGGTCTACTCCCAAGGAGGGAAATAACCAGCTCCGGGGGTACTCCGGAGTGGACTGAGGATGGCACTGTTGTGTGAGCTCCTCCGGCTCCCACTGATAAACTGGCGTCTCGTACTCGACTGGTGGCTCGGGAACGGGCACCTGTGGTTGGGCTAGGCCCCAATATGCGTAGATGTATGAGGGCATAATAATGTACCTGCCTGCATGAAGATTGAACAAAGAAGGAGTAGGCAAAGTAATAGTCTCACGAGTACCCTGACTGAATACCAGGTTATAAATCATCCTTCTATTTATATCTCTATCAAGAAAGTCATGGAGAACCATGCTATCGTAATCTAGATATCTCTCGGGAATAAGAATTTCTTCTTCCTCGTCCAGTTTAATAGGTATCTCAAAATGTTTAGCAAGACGAGTAGCATAGATACCTCCATAGACAATGCCTTTAGAACGGTTCGTGTTCAACCGTTGAGCTACTATGGCGCCCAAGCTATAAGTTTTATCATTATGAAGGGCTTCGCGCAAGACCGCAAGATCTGGGGAGCTAAGGGACCCAGCTTTCCCACGGCCAATCAAACATTTTCCCACAAATAATGAGAAGTACCGAAGCACGGGAAAATGAATGCTAGCAGCTCTAGCGCAAGACACTCCTCTCCTATAGCAATAGTATCGATGAAAGCTTCGAACTCCCGTGGACGAGGTTCATGAATATCCCCAACATAAGGTAATTCGCAAACATTGCAAAAATCCTGGAGTGACATGCGCTGGGGGATATCATAAAATTTGAACTCAACCATAGGAGGATTCTTCCTCGGATAGAAGTTAAAGCTTTGTACGAAGATATTAGTGAGGAGGAGGTATTGCGGACACTTATCTTCAACGAAGGCGGTAAGGCCTGCGTTCTCCACCAAGTAGTAAAAGTCCTCATAAAGTCCGGCGGCGCGTAAGAACACATCGCTTGGCCACTCGCACGCTCGAACTTCTGCAACTCGAGGGACCGGATACTTGGGCTTCTTATCACTTCCATCATCCTTGGGGTCACGGCTTGAAGAGCCTCTTAAGAACCTCCTCATATTTTCCCTTTTCTATCTCTGAAAATTTCTGAAATTTTAGTGACTCTAAGGGAAAGTGAATAAGGACCAACGAAACTCGTGGAAACTACTCCCACAAGCGTTTAGAGACCATATTATGCATCAAAACTACTTGGGGCCAGCTAAAATTAGCATGCAAAGCTCAAAAACATGGTCACCAAGGCAACAAAAATACGTGAAGTAAGAGGCACTAGAGCAAAAACTAATTGGACCAATGGAGGAGTCACTAGCCAAGGAGTAATTTCCCCCCAAACAGTTTAGAGAATGGTGCTTTGAGCAAGGAGATCGAAAATCCCAGCAAGAGGAGCAAGAACACAGGTTTGAGCCGTGAAACGATTTTTTCTGGAGGTAGGAGAACCAGACGGGAGCTAGAATGAGTGGAGGGGGTGCATGTGGTCCCCACAAGCCTGGTAGGCGCGGCTAGGGGGGTGCCCGCGCCTCCAGGGCTTGTGGCCCACTGGTGCAGCCCCCAGACTAGCTCTTCGTCTCAGTATTTTTCAAAAATTCCAGAAAAAACCATACTTGATTTTCAGGACGTTCGGAGAACTTTTATTTTCGGGGTACTTTTCTACGGGACGCTAAAACAGAAAACAGGGTAAACTAAACTAAATCTATCATTTTTATTCTAAGCAACCGAAGGTGAAAGCTTGGAACAAAGGTTTGTGACTCCTCGATTTATCCATCTCATGGTCATCCAAAGAAATCCTTCAATGAGGTTGATCAAGTCTCCTCGACAAACTTTTCGAATCGCAAAAGAGAACGGAGAATTTTCGAATAGTCACTAGGTCACCTCAATGGGGATGTGTATTTCCCCAACAAGCAAATCATACTTCATCTTAACAGGAGGTATAGGGCATTCAAAGCTTCCAATAAGAATCGATGAAGTTTTCCGATAGCATTGATGCAATGTACTCGATATTGTTTCTTCGGAAAGTGCACCATATGCTCATTACCGTTGACATGGAAAGTGACATTGCCTTTGTTGCAATCTATAACAGCCCCTGCAGTGTTTAAAAAGGGTCTTCCAAGGATGACCTCCATGGCATCGTCCTCGAGAATATCCAAGATAACAAAGTCTGTTAAGATAGTGACGTTAGCAACCACAACGGGCACATCCTCGCAAATACCGATAGGGAATGCAGTTGATTTGTCGGCCATTTGCAGAGAGATTTCAGTGGGTGTCAACTTATCCAGTTCAAGTCTACGATGAAGAGAGATAGGCATAACACTAACACCGGCTCCAAGGTTGCATAAAGCAATTCTAACGTAGTTGCCTTTAATGGAGCAAGGTATAGTGGGCACTCTGAGATCACCTAGTTTCTTAGGAGTTCCATCCTTGAAGGTATAATTAGCAAGCATGATGGAAATCTCAACCTCAGGTATACTCCTCTTATTAGTCACAATATCTTTCATATACTTAGCATACGGAGACATCTTGAGTATATACGTGAAATGCATTTGCAGAAAGACAAGTCTAATCATTTCAACAAAGCGCTCAAAATCCCCATCATCCTTTTTCTTGGCTGGTTTGGGAGGAAAGGGCATGGATTTCTGAACCCATGTTCCCTTTCTTTACCATGATTCCTAGCAGTGAAGTCGTTCTTATTGTATCTTCTATTCTTAGGTTGTGGGTTATCAAGATCAACAGGTTCAATCTCCATATCCTTATCGTTGCTAGGTTGAGCATATTCATGAGCATCACTATTGATATTATCATTAGGCTCATGTTCATCACCAGATTGTGTTTCAGCATCAAAAACAGAGACATCGTTTGGACTCTCAGGTGTAGCAGCAACAGGGTCGCTAGCATGCAAATCCCTATCATCTTTCTTCTTCTTCCTAGGATGACTAGGTGCATCAGTGCTAACTCCTTGAGAATCTTGTTCAATTCTCTTAGGATGACCCTCGGGATACAAACGTTCCTGCGTCATTCTATCGCCTCTAGTAACGACTCTGACAGAATTGTCATTCAACTCATTGAGCAAGTCATTCTGAGCTTTAAGTACTTGTTCTACATGAGTAGTAACCATAGAGGCATGTTTACTCAGAAGCTTAAGATCATTGACATTTCTGTCCACACAAGCACTTAAATGACTAAGCATACGAGCATTCTGTTCCAATTGTCTGCTAACATAATCATTGAAACTCTGTTGTTTGGCAACAAAGTCATCAAATTCATCCAGGCATAGGCTAGCAGGTTTATCAAAAGGAATATCACTCTCATCAAACCTACGCAGAGAATTTACTTCTACTACCTGTATCGGGTTATCAAGACCATGAATCTCTTCGATAGGTGGTAGATTTTTACATCTTCAGATTTAATGCCTTTCTCTCGCATAGATTTCTTAGCTTCTTGCATATCTTTAGGACTGAGGAATAGAATACATCATTTCTTCGGAGTTGGCTTAGGAGGTGGTTCGGGAATAGTCCAAGCATTCTCATTGCACAGGATGTTATTCAATAGGATCTCAGCTTGTTCTAAAGTTTGTTCCCTAAAAACACAACCGACACAACTATCTAGGTGGTCCTTAGAAGCATCGGTAAGTCCATTATAGAAGATATCAAGTATTTCATTCTTCTCAAGAGGGTGATCAGGCAAAGCATTCAGTAGCTGGATGAGCCTCCCCCAAGCTTGTGGGAGACTCTCTTCTCCAGCTTGAGCAAAGTTGTATATTTCCTACAAGGCAGCTTGCTTCTTATGGGTAGGGAAATATTTTTCAGAGAAGTAGTAGACCATATCCTGGGGGCTACACACACAACCAGGAGCAAGAGAAGTGAACCGAGTCTTAGCATCATCCTTTAGCGAGAAATGAAACAGCTTGAGGATATAGTAGTGGCGGATCTTTTCCTCACTAGTGAATAGGGTGGCTATATCGTGCAGTTTGGTAAGATGTGATACGACTGTTTCAGACTCATAACCGTGAAAAGGATCAGATTCGACCAAAGTGATTAACTCAGGGTCGACAGAGAATTCATAATCCCTATCGGTCACAAAGATAGTCAAAGTATCAAACTTCGGGTCATTTTTCATCCTAGCATTCAAAGATTTTTCTTTCCACTTGAGCAGTAATTTCTCAACATCATAGCTATCCTTACACGAAAGAAAATCCTCACCTATCTCTCCCTCCATAACATAACGCATAGGCATATCAGGCAATTCATGTCTAGGAGAGCTAGTTCTAGCAGGCAAAATAGCAGGTTCTACTTCAATAGTATCAACAGTTTCAGAAGTATCATCACATCTAGCAGCAACTCTAGCAATTTGGGCATCAAGGAATGCACCTAGTGGCAAAGCAGTATCAAGCATAGCATCATCAGGCAAAGCAGTATCAAGCATAGCATCATCATAAGCATCATGGGCAACATAAGTAGTATCATCAAGCACAGGCGACATATCAAGATTTCTAGCAGGAGGTGGTGTCGCAAACTTACTCATAACTGAAGGTGAATCAAATGCAGAGCTAGATGGCAGTTTCTTACATGTCCTTGTAGTTGAGGTCAAGACTTTAGTTCTTGGATCTATCGGATTCCTCATAGTGACCAGTAGATGTAAATCCCAAGTGACTCAGAGAATATAGCCGTGCCTCCCCGGCAACGGCGCCAGAAAAATGTCTTGATAACCCACAAGTATAGGGGAACGCAACAGTTTTCGAGGGTGGAGTATTCAATCCAAATTTATTGATTCGACTCAAGGGGAAGCAAAAGAATATTCTCAAGTATTAGCAGTTGAGTTGTCAATTCAACCACACCTGAAAGATTTAGTGTTTGCAGCAAAGTATCAGTAGCAAGATAGTATGATAGCAGCAGTAGCAACAGTAACCAATAGCAGCAAAGTGACAGCGGTAGCAGCAAAGTAACAGCAGTAGCAACAGAGTAACAGTAGCAGCAGTGACAGCAGTAGCAGCAAAGTAACGTAGCAAGGACCAGTAGGAAAAGACTCGTAGGAATTGGATCGGTGATGGATGATTATCCCGGATGCTATTCATCATGCAAAAGTTATAACACAGAGAGATATGTAACAAGCTCCAGTTCGTCAATCTAATGTAGGCATGTATTCTGTATGTAGTCATACGTGCTTAGGGAAAAGAACTTGCATGACATCTATTGTCCATCCCTCCCGTGGCAGCAGGGTCCTAATGGAAACTATGGGATATTAAGGTTCTCCTTTTAATAAAGAACCGGGCCAACTCATTAACACTTGGTGAATACATGAACTCCTCATACTATGGTCATCTCCGGGAGTGGTTCCGGCTATTGTCACTTCGGGGTTGCCGGGTCAAAACACATAGTAGGTGACTACAACTTGCAAGATAGGATCAAGAACACACATATATTGGCGACAACATAATAGGTTCAGATCTAAAATCATGGCACTCGTGTTGGAATTATGCCCTAGAGGCAATAATAAATGTATAGTTATTATTATGATTCATGTATCAAGATAATAGTTTATTATCCATGCTATAATTGTATTGAATGAAGACTCATTTACATGTGTGGATACATAGACAAAACACCGTCCCTAGCATGCCTCTAGTTGGCTAGCTAGTTGATCGATGATAGTCAGTGTCTTCTGATTATGAACAAGGTGTTGTTGCTTGATAACTGGATCATGTCATTGGGAGAATCACGTGATGGACTAGACCCAAACTAATAGACGTAGCATGTTGATCGTGTCATTTTGTTGCTACTGTTTTCTGCGTGTCAAGTATTTATTCCTATGACCATGAGATCATATAACTCACTGACACCGGAGGAATGCTTTGTGTGTATCAAACGTCGCAACGTAACTGGGTGACTATAAAGATGCTCTACAGGTATCTCCGAAGGTGTTAGTTGAGTTAGTATGGATCAAGACTGGGATTTGTCACTCCGTGTGACACAGAGGTATCTCGGGGCCCACTCGGTAATACAACATCACACACAAGCCTTGCAAGCAATGTAACTTAGTGTAAGTTGCGGGATCTTGTATTACGGAACGAGTAAAGAGACTTGCCGGTAAACGAGATTGAAATAGGTATGCGGATACTGACGATCGAATCTCGGGCAAGTAACATACCGAAGGACAAAGGGAATGACATACGGGATTATACGAATCCTTGGCACTGAGGTTCAAACGATAAGATCTTCATAGAATATGTAGGATCCAATATGGGCATCCAGGTCCCGCTATTGGATATTGACCGAGGAGTCTCTCGGGTCATGTCTACATAGTTCTCGAACCCGTAGGGTCTGCACACTTAAGGTTCGACGTTGTTTTATGCGTATTTGAGTTATATGGTTGGTTACCGAATGTTGTTCGGAGTCCCGGATGAGATCACGGACGTCACGAGGGTTTCCGGAATGGTCCGGAAACGAAGATTGATATATAGGATGACCTCATTTGATTACCGGAAGGTTTTCGGAGTTACCGGGAATGTACCGGGAATGACGAATGGGTTCCGGGAGTTCACCGGGGGGGCAACCCACCCCGGGGAAGCCCATAGGCTTTGGGGAGACACACCAGCCCTTAGTGGCCTGGTGGGACAGCCCCAAGGGGGCCTATGCGCCAAGAAAAGGAAATCAAAGGAAAAGAAAAAAAAAAGAGGGAGGAAGTGGGAAGGGAGGGGGACTCCTCCCACCAAACCAAGTCCAACTCGGTTTGGGGGGGAGTCCTCCCCCCCTTGGCTCGGCCGACCCCTTGAGGGTCCCTTGGACCCCAAGGCAAGGTCCCCCTCCCTCCTCCTATATATATGGAGCAATTAGGGCTGATTTGAGACGACTTTCTCACGGCTGCCCGACCACATACCTCCATAGTTTTTCCTCTAGATCGCATTTCTGCGGAGCTCGGGCGGAGCCCTGCTGAGACAAGATCATCACCAACCTCCGGAGCGCCGTCACGCTGCCGGAGAACTCTTCTACCTCTCCGTCTCTCTTGCTGGATCAAGAAGGCCGAGATCATCGTCGAGCTGTACGTGTGCTGAACGCGGAGGTGCCGTCCGTTCGGTACTAGATCGTGGGACTGATTGCGGGATTGTTCGCGGGGCGGATCGAGGGACGTGAGGACGTTCCACTACATCAACCGCGTTCTCTAACGCTTCTGCTGTATGATCTACAAGGATACGTAGATCACTCATCCCCTCTCGTAGATGGACATCACCATGATAGGTCTTCGTGCGCGTAGGAAAATTTTTGTTTCCCATGCAACGTTCCCCAACAACTCGGGCCCTAGTGACAAGCATTAAGCATGGCAAAGTAGTAGCAACATTAATCTCAGAACATAGTGGATACTAGGGATCAATCCCCGTCAAAACTAACTTGATTACATGATAGATCTCATCCAACCCATCACCGTCCAGCAAGCCTACGATGAGATTACTCACAAACAGTGAAGAACATCATGGAATTCGCGATGAAGGAAGGTTGATGATGACAATGGCGACGATTTCCCCTCCCCGAAGCAAAGAACGGACTCCAGATCTGCCCTCCAGATGAAGAACAGGAAGTGGCGGCAACTATGTATCGTAAAACGCGATGAACTCTTCTCCTTGATTTTTTCCGGACGAAACGGACTAAATAGAGCTGGATTTGGAGGTGATACGTCTCAAACGTATCTATAATTTTTGATGGTTTCACGCTGTTATCTTGTCTTCTTTGGTTGTTTTATGTACCTTTTATATCTTTTTTGGGACTAACTTATTAATTCAGTGCCAAGTGCCAGTTCCTGTTTTTTCCGTGTTTTTGACTCTTTTCATATCTGATTTTGGAACGGAGTCCAAACGGAAGAAAAACCCCGAAATAATTTTTTCCCGAATGGAAGAAGACCATGGGGCTTTTGGGCCAAGCTAGGTGGGCTCCAAGGAGCCCTCAAGCCCCCAGTCCGCCACCAGGGGGAGGCGGTGGTGGGCAGGCTTGTGGCCTCCCTGGCCGCCCCCTGACCTAGGTCTTTGGCCTATAAATTCCCAAATATTCCGCAAAAAACCAGGGGAGCCTCGAAAATACTTTTCCGCCGCCGCAAGCTTCCGTTTCCGCGAGATCTCATCTGGAGACCCTTCCCGGCACCCTGCCGGAGGGGACTTTGGAGTTGGAGGGCTTCTTCATCATCATCATCGCCCCTCCAATGACTCGTGAGTAGTTCACTTCGGACCTACGGGTCCGTAGTTAGTAGCTAGATGGATTCTTCTCTCTCTTGGATCTTCAATACAAAGTTCTCCATGATCTTCATGGAGATCTATCCGATGTAATCTCCTTTGGCGGTGTGTTTGTCGAGATCCGATGAATTGTGGATTTGTGATCAGATTATCTATGATATATATTTGAGTCTTTGCTGATTTCTTATATGCATGATTTGATATCCTTGTAAGTCTCTACGAGTCTTGGGTTTTGTTTGGCCAACTAGATCTATGATTCTTGCAATGGGAGAAGTGCTTGGTTTTGGGTTCTACCATGTGGTGACCTTTCCCAGTGACAGTAGGGGCAGCAAGGCACACATCAAGTAGTTGCCATCAAGGGTAAAAAGATGGGGGTTTTATCATTGGTTTGAGATTATCCCTCTACATCATGTCATCTTGCTTAAGGCGTTACTCTGTTCTTATGGACTTAATACACTAGATGCATGCTGGATAGCGGTCGACGTGTGGAGTAATAGTAGTAGATGCAGAAAGTATCGGTCTACTTGTTTCGGACGTGATGCCTATAGAAACAATCATTGCATAGATATCGTCATGACTTTGCGCGGTTCAATCAATTGCTCGACAGTAATTTGTTCACCCACCGTCTACTTGCTTTCATGAGAGAAGCCACTAGTAAACACTACGCCCCCTGGGTCTATTCACATCCATCGTTTACACCTCCGCTTTTACTTTGCTTTGTTACTTTGTTGCTTTCAGTTCTCACTTGGCAAACAATCTATAAGGGATTGACAACCCCTTCATAGCGTTGGGAGCAAGATTTTGTGTTTGTGCAGGATCTTGAGATACTCCTCCACTGGATTGATACCTTGGTTCTCAAACTGAGGGAAGTACTTACCACCCGCTACGCTACATCACCCTTTCCGCTTCGAGGGAACACCAACGCAAGGCTCCAAGGCCACGGGGGAAATCCTTTGCATACTTGCCTAGGAAGTCCCTTAAGGCGTAGCCGCAGCAGAAGGATCAATCCAAGTATTCTCCCGTCGGCGTGCCTATTTCTGGCGCCATTGGAAGGTCTTTTGTTGCAGTAGCAGAAGTATTTCTGGCGCTGTTGCCGGGGAGGAGAAATCAAGATCTATCCAAGTAGGTCTCACAAACTCTTCTGTTGCATTTACTTTTGTTGCCAGTTGCCTCTCGTTTTCCTCTCCCCCACTTCACATTTGCCGTTTTCATTCGCCTTTCTCCTTCGTCGTTTTCTTTTGCTCTTGCCGTTTTCCTTTGCCGGTTTCATGCTTGCTTGTGTGCTTGTTTGTTTGTTGAAGACATCATGTCTGAAAACACCAAACTTTGTGACTTCTCGAGCACTAATAATAATGATTTTATTAATACTCCGATTGCTCCCGCCACTAGTGCGGAATCGTATGAAATCAACGCAGCTTTGCTGAATCTTGTTATGAAAGAGCAATTCTCTAGCCTTCCTAGTGAAGATGCCGCATCCCATCTCAATACCTTCATTGAGCTTTGCGATATGCAAAAGAAAAGAGATGTGGATAATGACGTGATTAAGTTGAAACTTTTTCCTTTCTCGTTGCGAGATCGCGCAAAAACTTGGTTTTCTTCTTTGCCTAAAAATAGTATCGATTCTTGGGATAGGTGCAAAGATGCTTACATATCCAAATATTTTCCGTCGGCTAAGATCATCTCCTTACGTAACGATATCATGAATTTCAAGCAACTTGATCATGAACACGTTGCACAATCTTGGGAGAGGATGAAGCTTATGATTAGAAATTGTCCCGCTTATGGCTTGCGTTTGTGGATGATTATACAAATCTTTTACACTGGCTAGAATTTCGCTTCTCGCAATATCTTTTATGCTGGCTAGAATTTCGCTTCTCGCAATATCTTGGAACGTTCATGGAAATCACATTAGGAGATGCTACAAAACTCCTAGACAATATCATGACCAACTACTCTCAGTGGCACACTGAAAGGCCGCCTGCTAGCAAAAAGGTGCACGCTATAGAAGAGATTAACTCGCTTAGTGCTAAGATGGACGAGTTGATGAATTTGGTTGCTAGTAGAAACGCTACCGTAGATCCTAATGACATGCTACTATCTTCTTTGATTGAGAGTAGCAACGCTAGTTTGGACGTGAATTTGGTTGGTAGGAACAATTTTGGCAACAACAATGCTTTTAGAGGAAATTATGTTCCTAGGCCTTTTCCTAGTAACTCCTCTAACAATTATGGCAATTCCTACAACAACACTTATGGAAATCACAACAAATTACCCTCTGATCTAGAGAGTAATATCAAAGAGTTCATCAACTCTCAAAAGATTTTCAATGCGTCCATAGAGGAAAAACTACTCAAAATAGACGATTTGGCTAAGAGCGTTGATAGGATGTCTTGTGATATCGATGCTTTGAAAGTTAGATGCGCTCCTCCCAAGATCAACTTGGATGAAACTTTGAAAGCTATGCGTATCTCCATGAATGAGAGCAAAGAAAGAACCGCCCAAATTCGCGCTAGACATGAATGGTTTAAAAGGGTGCGTTCTAGTGATGCAAATCACGAAGATCTTAAAGTGCTTGGTGTGTCTCCTCTTGAATCTTTGTTTTCACTTGTCAAACCTACTTATGGAGGGGCTGGATATGAATCCACTTTGGTTGAAAAACGCCCCAATGATTCGGAGTCCACCTATCTTGATGATAAAGGTGTGGAGAGTGTAGTAGAAGAAGTCCAAATTTTGGGTAGTAATGAAACTCCCACTTTGGATTTCAAGGAATTCAATTATGATAATTGCTCCTTGTTTGAATGCATTTCTTTGATGCAATCCATTGCAAACTCTCCACATGCTTATAGCCAAAGCAAAGCCTTTACCGCGCATATCGTAGATGCTATGATGAAATCTCTTGAAGAGAAGCTTGAACTAGAAGTATCTATACCTAGAAAACTTCATGATGAGTGGGAACCTACTATCAAAATCAAGATCAAAAACTATGAGTGCAATGCTTTGTGTGATTTGGGTGCTAGTGTTTCCGCGATTCCAAAGTCTTTATGTGATATTCTTGGTTTTCATGAGATTGAAGAGTGTTCTCTTAATATGCATCTTGCGGATTCTACTGTCAAGAAACCCATGGGGAGGATCGATGATGTTCTTATTGTTGCAAATAAGAACTATGTACCCGTGGATTTCATTGTACTTGACATAGATTGCAATCCTTCATGTCCCATTATTCTTGGTAGACCTTTCCTAAGGACTATTGGTGCTATCATCGATATGAAGGAAGGGAATATTAGATTTCAATTTCCTTTAAAGAAGGGCATGGAGCACTTTCCTAGAAAGAAAATAAGATTGTCTTATGAATCTATGATGAGGGCTACTTATGGTTTGAGCACCAAAGATGACTATACGTGATTCCATCACTTTCGCCTAGCTAAGGGCGTTAAACAAAAGCGCTTGTTGGGAGGCAACCCAACGAATCTATCCTTTTTATTTCTGTTTTTTGTTTTCCACACTTTCATAATTCTGCTATGATTGTGTTTTTTGTGTTTCTTTTTGCGTTTGTGCCAAGCAAAACCGTTATGATTACTCTTGGGGATGATCGTTTGGTCATGCTGGAAAAGACAGAAACTTTCTGCTCACGAAAAGAATTTTCTGTTTTTTTCTGTAACAGCTTTTGAGTTGATTCTTTTTGCTGCTGATTTCTACGCAAATTCTTCAGACTGTTGTAATGTTTCAGAATGTTTTAAGTACCATAGGTATACGAAATATACAGATTGCTACAGACTGGTCTGCTGTTAACAGATTCTGTTTTTGTTGTGTTGGTTCCTTATTTTGATGAAACTATGGATAGTATCGGGGGGTATTAGCCATGGAAGATTTAAAGTACAGTAACCCAATATCAGAAGAAGTAGAATTTAAGTTTGCTACAGTACCTAAGGAAGTGGCGGTTTGCTTTCTTGTACTCATGTTATAACGAGTTTCTGTTTAAGTTTCGTGTTGTGAAGTTTTCAAGTTTTGGGTGAAGTTTTTATGGACAAAGAGATAAAGAGTGGCAAGAGCTCAAGCTTGGGGATGCCCAAGGCACCCCAAGAGATTCAAGGATGCCGTAAAAGCCTAAGCTTGGGGATGCCCCGGGAAGGCATCCCCTCTCTCGTCTTCAATCCATCGGTAACGTTACTTGGGGCTATATTTTTATTCACCACATGTTATGTGTTTTTGCTTGGAGTGTCTTGTATCGTAGGAGACTTTTATTTTTGTTGTGTCACAATCATCCTTGTTGGACACCTAGAGAGAGAGAGAGACATGCACACACCGAGATTTTGTCGAGCTTCACTTATATCTTTTGATAGACAATTCAGCTCACATGTGCTTCACTTATATCTTTTAGAGCGCAGTGGTGCGTGGCTTGGTAGTTGATCTATGCTTTGAAAGTAGTCTCAAAAGGGGTAGTTATCCAAAGGGATATGAAAACTTCCACCTTCATGTGCATTGAATAGTTAGAGAAGTTTGATTCATCTCAATTAGTTTTGAGTTGTGGTTATGGTAATATTGAAGTCATGCTAGTAAGCTGTTGTGAATCTGGAAATACTTGTGTTGAAGTTAGTGATTCCCGTAGCATGAACGTATGGTGAACCTCTATGTGATGAAATCTGAGCATGATTAGTATATTGATTGTCATCCTTTGCGTGGCGGTCGGGATCGCGCGATGGTTTATACCTACCAACCCTTCCCCTAAGAGTATGCGTTGAATGCTTTGTTTCGATTACTAATAAAACTTTTGCAATAAGTATATGAGTTCTTCATGACTAATGTTGAGTCCATGGTTTAGATGCACTTTCACCTTCCACCATCACTATCTTCTTAGTGTCGTGCAACTTTGGCAGGTGCACAAAACCCACCATTAGCCTCCCTCAAAGCAACCACCATACCTACCTACTATGGCTTTTTCAAAATCATTCCGAGATATATTGTCATGCAACTACCACCATGACATGTGCCACCACGTCTACTTTGCCTTTGCACGATCGTAAGATAGCTAGCATGATGTTTCCATTGATGTCTATGCCATGCTAGATCATTGCCATGGTACACTACCGAAGGCATTCCATATAGAGTCATAGTTGCTCTAAGTTTTGAGTTGAAAGTGTGATGATCATCATTAATGGAGCATTGTCCCATGTGAGGAAATAAAAGAGGCCAAAGAAGCCCATAAAAAAGAGGCCAAAGAGCCCACAAAATAAAAAAAATGAGAGAAAAAGAGAGAAGGGACAATGCTACCACTTTTTCCACACTTGTGCATATTAAAGCACCATGATCTTCATGATTGAGAGTCTCTCGTCTTATCACCACCATATAGCTAGTGGGAAATTTTCATTATATAACTTGGCTTGTATATTCCAATGATAGGCTTCCTCAAAATTGCCTTAGGTCTTCGTGAGCAAGCAAGTTGGATGCACACCCACTAGTTTTCTTTAAGAGCTTTCACATACTCGTAGCTCTAGTGCATCATTTGTATGGCAATCCCTACTCATTCAAATTGATATCTATTGATGAGCATCTCCACAGCTCATTGATATGCCTAGTTAGTGTGACTATCTTCTCCTTTTTTGTCTTGCAACCTCCACTACATTCCACACCATCTATAGTGCTATAACCATGGCTCACGCTCATGTATTGCGTGAGAGTTGAAAATGTTTGAGAAAGTAAAGGTGTGAAACAATTACTTGGCCAATACCGGGGTTGTGCATGATTTAAATTCGTTGTGCAATGATGATAGATCATAGCCAGACTATATGCTTTTGTAGGGATAACTTTCTTTTTGCCTTGTTATTTTGAAAGTTCATGATTACCTTGCTAGTTTGCTTGAATTATTATTGTTTCCACGTCAATAGCAAACTATTGTTTTGAATCTAATGGATCTGAACATTCACTTCACATAAGAGGAATTACAAAGGACACCTATGCTAGGTAGCATGAAAGAATCAAAAATTCATTCTTATCACTTCCCTACTCGAGGACGAGCAGGAGTTAAGCTTGGGGATGCTTGATACGTCTCAAACGTATTTATAATTTTTGATGGTTTCACGCTGTTATCTTGTCTTCTTTGGTTGTTTTATGTACCTTTTATATCTTTTTTGGGACTAACTTATTAATTCAGTGCCAAGTACCAGTTCCTGTTTTTTCCGTGTTTTTGACTCTTTTCAGATCTGATTTTGGAACGGAGTCCAAACGGAAGAAAAACCTCGAAATGATTTTTTTCCCGAACGGAAGAAGACCAGGGGGCTTTTGGGCCAAGCTAGGTGGGCTCCAGGGAGCCCACAAGCCCCCACTCTGCCACCAGGGGGAGGCGGCAGTGGGCAGGCTTGTGGCCTCCCTGGCCGCCCCCTTACCTAGGTCTTTGGCCTATAAATTCTCAAATATTCCGCAAAAAATCAGGGGAGCCTCGAAAATACTTTTACGCCGCCGCAAGCTTCCGTTTCCGCGAGATCTCATCTCGAGACCCTTCCGGCACCCTACCGGAGGGGACTTTGGAGTAGGAGGGCTTCTTCATCATCATCATCGCCCCTCCAATGACTCGTGAGTAGTTCACTTCAGACCTACGGGTCCGTAGTTAGTATCTAGATGGCTTCTTCTCTCTCTTGGATCTTCAATACAAAGTTCTCCATGATCTTCATGGAGATCTATCCGATGTAATCTTCTTTGGTGGTGTGTTTGTCGAGATCCGATGAATTGTGGATTTATGATCAGATTATCTATGATATATATTTGAGTCTTTGCTGATTTCTTATATGCATGATTTGATATCCTTGTAAGTCTCTCCGAGTCTTGGGTTTTGTTTGGCCAACTAGATCTATGATTCTTGCAATGGGAGAAGTGCTTGGTTTTGGGTTCTACCATGTGGTGACCTTTCCCAGTGACAATAGGGGCAGCAAGGCACACATCAAGTAGTTGCCATCAAGGGTACAAAGATGAGGGTTTTATCATTGGTTTGAGATTATCCCTCTACATCATGTCATCTTGCTTAAGGCGTTACTCTGTTCTTATGGAGTTAATACACTAGATGCATGCTGGATAGCGGTCGACGTGTGGAGTAATAGTAGTAGATGCAGAAAGTATCGGTCTACTTGTTTCGGACGTGATGCCTATAGAAACAATCATTGCATAGATATCGTCACGACTTTGCGCGGTTCTATCAATTGCTCGACGGTAATTTGTTCACCCACCGTCTACTTGCTTTCATGAGAGAAGCCACTAGTAAACACTACGGCCCCCGGGTCTATTCACATCCATCATTTACACCTCCGCTTTTACTTTGCTTTGTTACTTTGTTGCTTTCAGTTATCACTTGGCAAACAATCTATAAGGGATTGACAACCCCTTCATAGCATTGGGAGCAAGTTTTTGTGTTTGTGCAGGATCTTGAGATACTCCTCCACTGGATTGATAACTTGGTTCTCAAACTGAGGGAAGTACTTACCACCGCTACGCTACATCACCCTTTCTGCTTCGAGGGAACACCAACGCAAGGGTCCAAGGCCACGGGGGAAATCCTTTGCATACTTGCCTAGGAAGTCCCTTAAGGCGTAGCCGCAGCAAAAGGATCAAGCCAAGTATTCTCCCGTCGACGTGCCTATTTCTGGCACCATTGGAAGGTCTTTTGTTGCAGTAGCAGGAGGCGGTGGAGCTTTGTGGGCCCCACAAGCCTGCCAGGCGCGGCCAGGGGGGCCGCGCCTGGTGGGCTTGTGGGCTCACGGCTCCACTTGCTCCGATGATTCTTGCGCTAGTATTTTTCATAAATTTCAGAAAAAATCTCCGTAAGTTTTCAGGCCATTCCGAGAACTTCTATTTCTGCGCAAAAACAACACCATGGCAATTCTGCTGAAAACAACATTAGTCCGGGTTAGGTCCATTCAAATCATGCAAATTAGAGTCCAAAACAAGGGCAAAAGAGTTTGGAAAAGTAGATACGACGGAGACGTATCACCCCTCGGGGGGGGGGGGGCGTCGGTATTGTTTTGAAGCTTGTTTTCCATCGGCTCTAGTGGTACTGCATTGGAGTTGTGCCAATGGCTCCATGCTGCAGTGTTGGAGCTCTGTCGTTGGCCTCGGTGATGCGATGCCGTCGGCATATTCGCCATGATGAGGTGAGATTGACACAGAGCAGCTTCGTTGCAGAGGAGTTGTGTTTGGATTTGACTGCGAGCAGTTGCGTGCGTTTTCTGCGTTAACCACATCTAACGTCTACACGTCGGGCAATCTGACGGCTCACGAGACGACTTACGCTTGTTCATTATCATCCAGTGGTTTTGTAGCATTGCCCTTGTTCAAGGGGATCACCAGACCTGATTTTGAACCTACTTATTCCGACCTAGTTATTACCATGGCTAAGGATTTAAAACACACACCTTCCTACGACACTCCACAAGAGACATAAATAAAGGGACCCCATATTTAACGGTTGCCTGAAAAAACAATTTGAGGCGGTGATTTGCAAGGGACCGCTCTAGATCGATAGATAAAAATCGACTGGTTGGATTATCTTCCTCGCCGACAATTGTTATTCATCCCCAAACTGTAGTGCGTGTGTTCTCTTTGCGAGCCCGGACCTCTCCACCTCCAACTATTCACCTCAATATTGTTTCCCTTTCTCTCCCCCGACTGCGAGAACATGCCTCACTCTGTTTTGTTGCTCGGTACACTATCCTTGCACCTGGCGTTGGCTCCTTCTAATTCGATTGAAAATGAAATGGGAAAAGGCTCCTCGCCCTCATCTTTGATCCTCGAGCCCGCCTCCATAGAATTGACTGGATCGGTTGGGAACCTACTTCTTCCGATCCAGTTAGCATGGTTAAGGATTTAAAACCTACCTCATGCTATCACATTGTACAAGAAAATAATAAGGAGGGGACAACATATTTGAAGGATGCATGGAAAAAATGATTTACGTCGGTTGATTTGCAGGGGACAAGTTTGGGAATAAATAAAAAAAGTGAATGGTTGGATTATCTTCATCTTTCTCCAACTGTTATTCTTACTCAAATCGCAGCGGGCACGTTCTCTGTGCCAACCTGAACCTTTCCTCCTCTAGATAATCACCCTCGACTCGGCTCCCCTCCTCCTGTTCGGTTGCGACCATATGCCTCACCGTTGCTTGTTGCGTCATGCTTGCCTCCGATGAGGGGTTGATGTCTACTACGCAACCTTCTCCTTGTAGACGCTGTTGGGCCTCCAAGCGCAGAGGTTTGTAGGACAGTAGCAATTTTCCCTCAAGTGGGTGACCTAAGGTTTATCAATCCGCGGGAGGCGTAGGATGAAGATGGTCTCTCTCAAGCAACCCTGCAACCAAATAACAAAGAGTCTCTTGTGTCCCCAACACACCCAATACAATGGTAAGTTGTATACGTGCACTAGTTCGGCGAAGTGATGGTGAAACAAGTGCAATATGGATGGTAGATATACGTTTTTGTAATCTGAAATTACAAAAACAGCAAGGTAACAAATGGTAAAAGTGAGCACGGACGGTATTGCAATGCGTGGAAACAAGGCCTAGGGTTCATACTTTCACTAGTGAAGTTCTCTCAACAATGATAACATAATTGGATCATATAACTAGACCTCAACATGCAACAAAGAGTCACTCCAAAGTTACTAAAAGCGGGGAACAAACGAAGAGATTATTGTCGGGTACGAAACCACCACAAAGTTATTCTTTCTGATCGATCTATCATAGAGTTCGTACTAGAATAACACCTTAAGATACATATCAACCAAGACCCTAATGTCACCTAGATACTCCATTGTCACCTCAAGTATCCGTGGGTATGATTATACGATATGCATCACACAATCTCAGAATCATCTATTCAACCAACACATAGAACTTCAAAGAGTGCCCCGAAGTTTCTACCAGAGAGTCAAAACGTGTGCCAACCCCTGTGCATAGGTTCCCAATGTCACGAACCCGCAAGTTGATCACCAAAACATACATCAAGTACTCACATGAATCCATGTGTGCCAACCCATATGCATAGGTTCCCAATTGTCACAAACCCGCAAGTTGATCACAGCAGATAGACACGTGCAAGACATACATCAAGTGTTCTCAAAGACTCAATCCGGTAAGATAACTCCAAAGGGGAAACTCAATTCATTACAAGAGGGAGAGGGGGAAGAACGTCATAAGATCCAACTATAGTAGCAAAGCCCATGGTACATCGATATCAAGACATCTCAAGAACACGAGAGAGAGAGAGAGAGAGAGATCAAACACATAGCTACTGGTACATACCCTCAGCCCCGAGGGAGAACTACTCCCTCCTCGTCATGGAGATCGTCGGGATGATGAAGATGGCCACCGGAGATGGATTCCCCCTCCGACAGGGTGCCAGAACGGGCTCCAGATTGGTTTTTGGTGGCTACAGAGGCTTGCGGCGGCGGAACTCCCGATCTAGGTTTCTTTCTAGAGGTTTTTGAATTTATAGGAATTTATGGCGGTGGAATTACGCCGGTTGGGCCCACGAGGTGGTCACAAGCCTACTCGCCACCACCGGGGGGGTGGTGGCGGAGTGAGGGCTTGTGACTCCCTCATGGCCCATCTGGCCTTCTTCCAAAGCTTCGGGGGTCTCTTTTGGTCCAAAAAAATCATCGTAAAGTTTCATTCCATTTGGACTCCGTCTGAAAATGGGCCAAAAACACGGAAAAAACAGAAACTGGCACTTGGCACTCAGTTAATAGGTTAGTCCCAAAAAAGATATAAAATAGCATGTTCATGCATATAAAACATCCAAAGTTGACAAGATAATAGCATGGAACCATAAAAAATTATAGGTACGTTGGAGACGTATCAAGCATCCCCAAGCTTAACTCCTGCTCGTCCTCGAGTAGGGAAGTGATAAAGAATAAATTTTTGATGTTGCATGCTACCTAGCATAGTTGTACTTTGTAACTTCTCTCACGTGACATAAATATTCAGATCCATTAGATTCAAAACAATAGTTTGCTATTGACGTGGAAACAATAATAATTCAAGCAAACTAGCAAGGTAATCATGAACTTTCAAAATAACAAGGCCAAAAGAAAGTTATCCCTACAAAAGCATATAGTATGGCTATGCTCTATCATCATTGCACAACGAATTTAAATCATGCACAACCCCGGTATTGGCCAAGTAATTGTTTCACACCTTTACTTTCTCAAACCTTTTCAACTCTCACGCAATACATGAGCGTGAGCCATGGTTTTAGCACTATAGATGGTGTGGAGTGTGGTGGAGGTTGCAAGACAAAAAAGGAGAAGATAATCACATTAACTAGGCATATCAATGAGCTGTGTAGATGCTCATCAATAGATATCAATGTGAATGAGTAGTGATTGCCATACAAATGATGCACTAGAGCTAAGAGTATGTGAAAGCTCTTAAAGAAAACTAGTGGGTGTGCATCCAACTTGCTTGCTCACGAAGACCTAAGGCAATTTTGAGGAAGCCTATCATTGGAATATACAAGCCAAGTTATATAATGAAAATTTCCCACTAGCTATATGGTGGTGACAAAACGAGAGACTCTCAATCATGAAGATCATGCTGCTTAATATGCACAAGTGTGGAAAGGTGGTAGCATTGTCCCTTCTCTCTTTTTCTCTCTTTTTTTTGGTGGGCTCTTTGGCCTTTTTTTATTTTTTTATTTTGGTGGGCATCTTTGGCCTCTTTTATTTCCTCACATGGGACAATGCTCCATTAATGATGATCATCACACTTTCAACTCAAAACTTAGAGCAATAATGACTCTATATGGAATGCCTTCGGTAGTGTACCATGACAACGATCTAGCATGGCATGGACATCAATGAAAACATCATGCTAGCTATCTTATGATCATGCAATGGCAATGTAGACGTGGTGGCACATGTCATGGTGGTAGTTGCATGGCAATATATCTCGGAATGACTTTGAAAAAGCCATAGTAGGTAGGTACGGTGGCTGTTTTGAGGGAGGCTAATGGTGGGTTTTGTGCACCAGCGAAAGTTGCACGGCACTAAGAAGATAGTGATGGTGGAAGGTGAAAGTGCATCCAAACCATGGACTCAACATTAGTCATGAAGAACTCATATACTTGTTGCAAAAGTTTTATTAGTAATCGAAACAAAGCATTCAACGCATACTCCTAGGGGAAGGGTTGGTAGGTATAAACCATCGCGCGATCCCGACCGCCACACAAAGGATGACAATCAAAAGACTAATCATGCTCAGACTTCATCACATAGCGGTTAACCATACGTGCATGCTACGGGAATCACTAACTTCAACACAAGTATTTCTAGATCCACAACACCTTACTAACATAACTTAAATATTACCACAACCACATCTCAAAACTAATTGAGAGGAATCAAGCTTCTCTTTCTATTCAATGCACATGAAGGTGGAAGTTTTTGTATCCCTTTGGATAACTATCCCTTTTGAGACTACTTTCCAAGCATAGATCAACTACCAAGCCACGCACCACTGCGCTCTAAAATATATAAGTGAAGCACATAGAGCAAAAGTATCTAGCTCAAAAGATATAAGTGAAGCACATGTGAGCTGAATTGTCTACCAAAGGATATAAGTGAAGCTCGACAAAATCACGGTGAGTGCATGTCTCTCTCTCTAGGTGTGCAGCAAGGATGATTGTGACACAACAAAAATAAAAGACTCCTATGATACAAGACGCTCCAAGCAAAAACACATAACATGTGGTGAATAAAAATATAGCCCCAAGTAACGTTACCGATGGATTGAAGACGAAAGAGGGGATGCCTTCCCGGGGCATCCCCAAGCTTAGGCTTTTACGGCATCCTTGAATCTCTTGGGGTGCCTTGGGAATCCCCAAGCTTGAGCTCTTGCCACTCTTTATCCCTTTGTCCATAAGAACTTCACCCAAAACATGAAAACTTCACAACACGAAACTTAAACAGAAACTCGTGATAACATTAGGATGAGAAAGCAAACCACCACTTCCTTAGGTACTGTAGCAAACTTAAATTCTACTTATGCTGATGTTGTGTTACTGTATTTTCAATCTTCCATGGCTAATACCCCCCGATACTATCCATAGTTTCATCAAAATAAGCAACCAACACAACAAAAACAAAATCTGTTAACAGCAGACCAGTCTGTAGCAATCTGTATATTTCGTATACCTCTGGTACTTAACCAAATCTGAAAAATTACTAAAGTCTGAAGAAATTGCATAGAAATCATCATAAAAAATAATCAACTCAAAATCTCTTACAGAATAAAAATGAAAATTCTTTTCGTGAGAAGAAAGTTTCTGTCTTTTTCCAGCATGATCAAACAATCATCACCAAGACTAATCATAACGGTTTTGCTTCGCACAAACACAAAAAGAAACACAAAAGACACAATCATAACAGAATTATGATGGTGTGGAGAAAACAAAACAGGAAGCAAAAAGCAAAGAAAAATTTATTCATTGGGTTGCCTCCCAACAAGCGCTATAGTTTAACGCCCTTAGCTAGGCATTGATTTCAATGATGCTCACATAAAAGGTAAGGATTGAAACACAACGAGAGCATCATGGAGCAAATGGATAGCACATTTAAGTCTAACCCACTTCCTATGCATAGGTATTTTGTGATCAAACAATTTATTGGAGCAAGAATCAACTAGCATAGGAAGGCAAAACAAGCATAGCTTCAAAATTTCAACATATGGAGAGGAAGCTTGATACTATTGCAATAAGTAGAAGCATATGATCCTCTCTCATAGTAATTTTAAGTAGCATCATGAATTAATTCAACAATATAACCAGCATCTAAAGCATTCTTTTCATGATCTACAAGCATAGAAATTTTACTACTCTCCACATAAGGAAATCTATTCTCAAGAATAGTAGTGGGAGTATCGTGAAAGACTTGAGCACTACAAATTATGTCCACAATGAAAAAGCAAGGTTTAGCAAAGGGGTTTTCGAAAGTATGACAAGTTTTATCATCCTTCTTATTTAAAGCATAAGTATCCTCACAATAATCATCATAGATAGGGGCATGCTTTCATCAAAATGATTTTGATCATTCAAAGTGGAAGAACTAAAAAGATCATCTTTATCAAATATAGCATCCCCAAGCTTGTGGCTTTGCATATCATTAGCATCATGGGTATTCAAAGAATTCATTCTAACAACATTGCAATCATGCTCATCATTCACATATTCTATGCCAAGCATTCTATGTAATTCTTCTTTCAGCACTTGAGCACAATTTTCCTTCCCATCATGCTCACGAAAGACATTGAAAAGATGGAGCATATGAGGCATCCTCAGTTCCATTTTTTGTAGTTTTCTAGCGAAAGAACAAGAAACAAAAAGATTCGATTGCAAGATCTAAAGATATACCTTCAAGCGCTAACCTCCCCTGCAACGGCGCCAGAAAAGAGCTTCGTTGACGGGAGGTGACTGCCGCTTACCTAGCCTCCCCGGCAACGGCACCAGAAAAGAGCTTCGTTGACGGGATGTTACTGCCGCTTACCTAGCCTCCCCTGCAACGGCGCCAGAAAAGAGCTTGATGTCTACTATGCAACCTTCTCCTTGTAGACGTTGTTGGGCCTCCAAGCGCAGAGGTTTGTAGGACAGTAGCAATTTTCCCTCAAGTGGGTGACCTAAGGTTTATCAATCCGCAGGAGGCGTAGGATGAAGATGGTCTCTCTCAAGCAACCCTGCAACCAAATAACAAAGAGTCTCTTGTGTCCCCAACACACCCAATACAATGGTAAGTTGTATAGGTGCACTAGTTCGGCGAAGAGATGGTGAAACAAGTGCAATATGGATGGTAGATATAGGTTTTTGTAATCTGAAATTACAAAAACAGCAAGGTAACAAATGGTAAAAGTGAGCACGAACGGTATTGCAATGCGTGGAAACAAGGCCTAGGGTTCATACTTTCACTAGTGAAGTTCTCTCAACAATGATAACATAATTGGATCATATAACTAGCCCTCAACATGCAACAAAGAGTCAGTCCAAAGTCACTAATAGCTGGGAACAAACGAAGAGATTATTGTCGGGTACGAAACCACCACAAAGTTATTCTTTCTGATCGATCTATCATAGAGTTCGTACTAGAATAACACCTTAAGATACATATCAACCAAGACCCTAATGTCACCTAGATACTCCATTGTCACCTCAAGTATCCGTGGGTATGATTATACGATATGCATCACACAATCTTAGAATCATCTATTCAACCAACACATAGAACTTCAAAGAGTGCCCCGAAGTTTCTACCAGAGAGTCAAAACGTGTGCCAACCCCTGTGCATAGGTTCCCAATGTCACGAACCCGCAAGTTGATCACCAAAACATACATCAAGTACTCACATGAATCCACGTGTGCCAACCCATATGCATAGGTCCCCAATTGTCACAAACCCGCAAGTTGATCACAGCAGATAGACACGTGCAAGACATACATCAAGTGTTCTCAAAGACTCAATCTGATAAGATAACTCCAAAGGGGAAACTCAATTCATTACAAGAGGGAGAGGGGGAAGAACATCATAAGATCCAACTATAGTAGCAAAGCCCATGGTACATCGAGATCAATACATCTCAAGAACACGAGAGAGAGAGATCAAACACATAGCTACTGGTACATACCCTCAGCCCCGAGGGAGAACTACTCCCTCCTCGTCATGGAGATCGCCGGGATGATGAAGATGGCCACCGGAGATGGACTCCCCCTCCGGCAGGGTGCCAGAACGGGCTCCAGATTGGTTTTTGGTGGCTACAGAGGCTTGCGACGGCGGAACTCCCGGTCTAGGTTTCTTTCTGGAGGTTTCTGAATTTATAGGAATTTATGGCGATGGAATTACGTCGGTTGGGCCCACGAGGAGGTCACAAGCCTGCTCGCCACCACCCGGGGGTGGTGGCGGAGTGAGGGCTTGTGAATCCCTCGTGGCCCATCTGGCCTTCTTCCAAAGCTTCGGGGGTCTCTTTTGGTCCAAAAAAAATCATCGTAAAGTTTCATTCCATTTGGACTCTGTCTGAAAATGGGCTAAAAACACGGAAAAAACAGAAACTAACACTTGGCACTGAGTTAATAGGTTAGTCCCAAAAAAGATATAAAATAGCATGTTCATGCATATAAAACATCCAAAGTTGACAAGATAATAGCATGGAACCATCAAAAATTATAGATACATTGGAGACGTATCACGGTCCATCTAATACAACAAGAAATGAAATACAAAAAGGGTATCACACCCGCATTGTCAAACCAATGAGCCCACCTCTGTATTTCACCCCTTGTGTTGCCTCTCTGTTACAAGAAACTGACTGACTGGATTTGGAACCTCCTTCTTATGGCCTAGTTACCACGGTTAAGGATTAAAAACCTACTTCTTCCTACCACACTCCAAATAAAGAAAAAGGGGATGCATATTTGACGGTTGCCTAAAGAAGACTCGCTTAGCCGATTTCCAAGAGATCGCTTATAGCCGTTCGATAAAATTTAAATTGTGTGGTTATGTTCTTATTCCTCAAATCATGGCGCACCCGTTCTCGTCCTTCGGCCGTTCGCCTTCAACTTGCGTCCCTCCCTCTCCTTCGGCTGGGATAACATGGCACATCGTTGCTCGTCGTGTCGTACCCGCCTTCGGCAATGTGTCATCTGTTCTAATCGAGAATGAAATACAAAAAGTCTCCCCCACCCGCACTTTCAACCCTCGAGCCCACCTTCACCTATGGCCTCCTACATCGTCTCACCATTCCTCAAAACCAACTGACCTGATTTAGATCCTATATTCTTATGGCCTAGTTACCATGGTTAAGGATTTAAAATCTAATTCTTCCTACGACACACCACAAGAAAAGGGGCCATATTTGGCGGTTGCCTAGAAAAGATATGCTTCGATCGATTTGCAAGAAACCACTTTGAGCTATTATATAAAAATTGAATGGTTGGAATACCTTCTTCCTCCTCCAACCATTACCGTTCCTCAAACTATAGCATGCATGTTCTCTCTCCCGGCCCAAACCTTTCCTCCTCTAGCCGTTTGCCTCGAGACCGCCTCCCTTCCTCTCCATTGGATGCAACCACACGACTCACTCTTGCTCGTTATGTCGTCCCCCCCCCTGACAAGGGCTCCGTATAATCCTGTCAAAAAAATAGAGAAAGGCACCCCACCCGCATTGTCAACCCTCGAGCCCGCCTTCGTCTTCGGTCTCATGTGTTTCTTCTATGTTACATGGAATCGACTCACGCAAATTTGAACCTGCTCCTTACGACCTACCATGGTTAAGAATTTAAAACCTACCCCGTCCTACCACACTCCACAAGAAAATAAAATAAAGGGACGCCATACTTGAGGTTCCATGAAAAAACAATTTGAGACTGTCGATTTGCAAGGGACCGATGTGAGCCGTTAAAAAAACATTGAATGGTTAGATCATCTTCTTCTTCCTCAAACTGTTATTCTTCCTCAAACCGCAGTGGCCACATCCTCTCTGCCGGATTGAGTGTCTCCTCTTCTAGTCATTCACCATCGACTCGCCTCCCTTCCCCTTGTTGGGCTGCGATGACACGCCTGAGTGTTTCTCGTTATGTCATACCCGCCTCTCGAGAGGGGTCCGTTTACTCCGACTAGAAAGAAATTACAAAGAGTCTCCCACACCCGCACTATCAAACATCGAGCCCACCTCCATATTTGACCCTGTGTGATCTCTCTCTCTTCCACGAAACTGAGTGGCCGGATTTAGTACTTGCTTCTTGCAGATTAGTGATACATCTCCAACATACCTATAATTTTTATTGTTCCATGCTCTTATATTATCATTCTAGGATACTTTTTGAGTAATAAGTTATCAATTTATATTATTTTTGAGCACTAACCTATTGACCCAGTAACTAGTGTCGGTTGATGTTTTTTGCGTATTTTTTAGTTTTCAGGTTTATAGTACCAAACGAAGTCCAATTGCCCCAAAACTTTTTTATGATTTTTTGGATCAAAAGAAAACATGGAAGCCTCGGGATAAGACCGGGAGCCACACGAAGGCACAAGCTAACGGGGCGCGACGAGGGCGCTCGGCACGCCCTGATGGCTTGTCCCTCCCTGGTGGTCGTCCTACCCTCGTTCTCTGGTCTATAAATAAACATATAATCCAAAAACCCTAAAGGATATCGTGAAACACTTTTTTAGCTGCCACAAGTCTCTGTTCCGCGGTGATCTTATCTGGAGATCCGTTCCGACACCCTCTCGGAGGGGGGATCGACCACGGAGGGCTTCTTCATCAATCTTGCTGCCCTCATGATGATGTGTGAGTAGTTCACCAGAAACCTATGGGTCCATAGTTAGTACCTAGATGTCTATATCTCTCTTTTGATCTTCGATACAATAATCATCGCATCTTTGCTTTGATCTATCTGATGTAGTACTTTTATATGGTGCTTTTGTTGGGATCCGACGAATTGTGGGTTTATGTTCAAATTATTTATGAAAAGTATTTGAGTCACCTCTGATTATTATGATTCTGAATTGCATGATCATCATAGCTTCGTAAATCTCTCTAATCTGTTGAATTGCTTTGGCCAAGTAGATTGATAGTTCTTTAGTGAGAGGGGTGCGTTGTAGCGGGTTCAACCTGGCGGGTTTCTATATCCCACTAACAGAAGGGGACAAGATACGTCTTTATGTTGTTGCTACTAAGGATAAAACGGTGGGGTTTATTCATATTGATTGAGTTTACTTTCTCTACATCATGTCATCATTCTCCAAGCATTACTCTCTTTGTCATGAACTTAATACGTAGAGAGGCAAGCATAGAAGCGCTCTTGAAGTGGAGTAATAGTTGTAGGTGCACGCATGAGTCATCCTATTTTCTTATGGACGTGATGCATATATACACATGATCATTGTCGTGAACATCGCATAAATATTCGCTTTTCTGTCAATTGCCCAACAGTAATTTGTTTACCCATCGTATGTTGTTTTCATGAGAGATTCCATTAGGGAACACTATGGTCCCCATGAATGTTCACTTATATATTTACAAAACTTATCTTTACCTTGTTGCCTTTATGTGTCTTCTATTTTGTTTTGCAATTTAAAATTATCTAAACACCCCACTTGCTTGCAAATAACGAGATCAAGGGGATTGGAAACCCTCTTGCCCGTGTTGGGTGCAAGTTGTTTGCTCTTTTGTGTGCAGTCATTGAAGACGGTTGAGGATTGATATTCCAATTGGTTCGATAAACCATGATTTCTTAAGTGAGGGAAATACTTACCCGTATTGTGGTGCAATTTTTCGTTCCTCTTCACGAAAAATCCAACACAGATCACAAGTATCAACTAGTTCGCATGGTTAAGGATTTAAAACCTACTTCTTCCTATGACACTCCGCAAGATAAAAGGGGGCGAATATTTGCCAGTTGCCTAAAAAAGATCTCTGTTAGTCGATTTGCAAGAGATCGCTGAGAGCCATTAGATAAAATTCGAATGGTTGGACTATGTTCTTCATCCTTCAATCACTATTTTTCATCAAAACAAAGTATGCATGTTCGCTCCGCCAGCCCTAAACTCTCCTCCCTCGCTAGTTCGCCTTCAACTTGCCTCCCTTCCCCTCCTTCAATTGCGACGACTCGCCTGGCTGTTGGTAGTTGCATCGTACAAGCCTCGGACGAGGGTCCATCTAATCTGACTAGCAATGTAATACAAAAAGGCCCCCGCACCGGCACTATAAACCATCAACCCCGCCTCCATCTTCGGCCTCATGCACTACGTCACTATTCCATGAAACCTACTGACCCGATTTAGAATCTACTTCTTACGACCTAGTTACCATGTGAAAGGACATGGACGTCGCCTAGAAGGGGGTGCATAGGCGCTTTAAAATAATTACATTTTAGGCTTGAACAAATGTGGAGTAAAACTAACGTTTAATTAGTCAAGCACAAAACCTAAAACAACTAGGCTCACCTATGTGCACCAAAAACTTATGCTAAGCAAGATAAACCACTAAGTGATAGCAAGATATATAACAAGAAACAATATGGCTATCACAAAGTAAAGTGCATAAGTAAAGGGCTCGGGTAAGAGACAACTGATGCACGAGGAGACGATGATGTATCCTGAAGTTCACACCCTTGCGGATGCTAATCTCTGCTTGGAGCGATGTGGAGGCACAATGCCCCCTAAGAAGCCACTAGGGCCACCATAATCTTCTCACTCCATAGCATAATGCAAGATGTCGTGATTCCACTAAGGGACCCTTGAGGGCGGTAACCGAACCCGTACAAATGGCAACCCTTGGGGCAGTCACCAAACCCGTACACTTTGGCAACCCTTGGGGGCGGTCATTGGAACCCGTACAAAATGCTCGGGGCAATCTCCACAACCTAACTGGAGGTCCCTACGCTTGCCTGGATCTTTACACCATAATGATTGTGCTCCGAGGCACCACCAACCGTATAGGGTGCCAAAACATCCTAGATGAATAAGCTCTAGGGTACCGAGCACCCAAGAGTAATAAGCTTCTCAACTTTTCACTTCTACGTATCACCATGGAGAACTCAAACGATGCAAGTAATGCAATGGCAAAAACACACGAAGTGTTCAAGTCCCTCACACTCAAATCCCTCCACACCAGCAAAACCTATAGAGGAATATGAGAGTAAGAACAAGGAGCTCACAAAGAACTCCAAGATCTAGATCCAAAGGGTTCCCCTCACATAAAGGAGAAAGTGATTGGTGGAAATGTCGATCTAGATCTCCTCTCTCTTTTCTCTCAAGAACTAGCAAGAATCATTGGATGGATTGAGAGTTAGCAAGCTTGAAGAAGGTCAACAATGGTGGAAGAACGCGAGCTCAAGAGTTGAAAACCATTGGGGAAGAAGACCCTCGCAAATGGGTCTCCCCAAATCCAACTGTTATGTGCACTGGCCATGCACAAGCGGTATTACCGCTTGCCTGAGCCGTACTACCTCTTAGTGCGGTAGTTCTAGGGAAAAGTATGCAAATAGTAGAAACAATGAGGCGTTAGCGCCGCCGAAACGGTACTACTGCACACCACGAGCGGTACTACCGCTGAGAGCTGTACTTCCGCCTATAATTACCGTTCTACTCCGGTCGAAGGAGTGAGATATCCAGAGAGCAAAATATAAGCGGAAGTAGCAGAGGTAGTACATAGCGGAAGTACCGCTTATGCAGTACTACCGTGGTACCTAGCGATACTACCTCGTGATCAGAGAAAAACAACCATAGCACTAAATTTGCCATAACTTACGCATACGAGCTCCGAATTGAGCAAACTCAATCTTGTTGGATAGAATATGACAAGTACTATCCAAACAGCGATTGGTAATATTAAGAAGAGGCAGTATGAAAATGCCAATTATATAGAGATGGGAAACCTTTATGAATGAAAAACCGGCAAAAAGTCCAACATCGAAAACATCATAGAAGATGCATATGGACTTCGTTTTCGATGAACTCGAGCTTGTCATGAAGATGACCATAAGCTCAAGAACCCACATAGAGAAAAGCCAACCAAGAACCAATAAATATGGTGATGCCAATAATGCAACGGTTTGAGTTCTCAACGAATGATACGATCAAGCTACTCACTTGAGAGCCCCCCTTGATAGTATGACAATCGATCCTATAACCCGGTCTCCCAAATAACACACTAAGACTGGCAAAATAGAAAACCTATCGATGAAAAACCTTTGCCTTGTGCATAGTCCACTTGAGCTAAATGATGACGATGTTGTAAGATGGACCGCCTTTCTTGATTGCGTCGGCTCGATGAAGACTAGTAGATTGCTCCCGCATACTCCACTATGGGTGAGCCACTCTTCAGCACATCTTCACAAGTTCATTACCACCACAATGGACGACAAGCTTCAAGAATGATCTCTTCGTGATGCTCCACTTGAACTTGCACACCACAATCTTGATGATGATTACCACTTGATGTCATCCTCCATGGGTCATATGAGATCTTCCTTTTGATGCAAACCCATGAAAACATGCCTAACCCCACATAGAAATCTCACGTAGACCATGGGTTAGTACACAAAGCGTAATGGACAATGCTTACCTTATCATGGGACCATTTGATCCCTCTCGATACATCTTGTACGCTTTGTGTGTTTATCAACTTGATTCACTCTTTAACTTAGTCTAGATCAACCTTGTATCTTATCTTCTCTATGACCAATCTTTAAATAAAACCTTGAATGCCACCTTGGTCCCCATATAAACTCCTTGAAACCAATAGATGGACTTCATGAAGTGTCTATAGACAAATCCTTCGGATATAACTCAAGGCGACCATTAGCCCATAGAGATTGTTATCAATTGCTAAAACTATACATGAAGAAATATGCTCTAACATCATGGTTATGTAATTTAACACCTACTTCTCTATAGGACACTCTAGAAACAAAACAAGGGGCACATTTTTGGACCATTGGCTAAAAAAAGATATGGGTAAGTTGATTTGCAAGAGACTGCTCTAAGCCGTTAGATAAGAGTCGAATGGTTGTATTATCTTTTTCTTCCTGAAATCGTAGCGGCGCGTCCTCTCTCCCCGCCTCATGTCGTCACCCAGTCGCTCGCTTCCATTCCTATCCCCAACCACCGCGACAAGCCTTGCTGCCACTCGTCGCGTCATCCCCGTCTCCGGACGAGGGCTATGTCTAATCCAATCGGAAAATGAATCCTAAAATGCCCTCTCACCCGCACTACGAACCCTCGAGCTCGCCTCCGTCATCGGCCTCGTGCATTGCCTCTCCCCTCCATAGAATCGACGAACCCAACTGAAATAAGTTCAAGCAATTGATGAATAGCAAACCCGAAAAATAAACCAATGATGCCATTTACAGACAAACTCCACAAAAATGTGTTTATGGCTTGGCACTAAATTTCAACACCATAAAACGGTCTTGTTCGATCGATACGGGTGAGCAAAGTTAAAGGGGCCTGATCAATCGTGTGAGCGTGTGTGAATGACAAAATGTGGTTGAAAGAGGCAGCAGAGCAGGCGGGTAACGAAAGCCGCAGGCACGAGCGTCAATATCGTCTCATCTCCCACTAGCCGCCCCGCCCAGTGGGAGTTACCCGGTGTCCACTAACCCCACGAACCCAATCACTGGCTCATCATTCGACGCCGCAAGCCAACAAACCGCAACCTAAGCTGCAGTAGGCGGAGGAGTAAAATCCCCACAAAAATGATGGAGTGCTACTAAAATACTCCTACGCTACTAGCAGCGAAGCAAGGAGAGAGAGAAGCAGTATACTCCTCGGCGCCTGGCCTGGTAGTCTTCTCCCCTCTCTCGCTCTTGTTCTTTGGAGTTGTTGTCCTGGGACGGAGCTTAGAAAAAGGCCCCGCCTTTTGGCTCATTCTCCACCTGCTCTGCTCCGCTCTGTTCCAGGGACGCGAGCGAGCTACTCGGCGAGGGGGAGAGGGGAGATGGCGCGCGTGGAGAAGGTCGCCGGCGGCGAAGGGCAGGTGGAGGTGGTGGTCCGGGTGGACGTCAAGGGGGCGATAGAGTGCCGGATATGCCAGGAGGAGGGGGACGAGGCCGCCATGGACTCCCCCTGCGCCTGCACTGGCACGCTCAAGGTCACCCCCCCCCCCCCCCCCCCTCTCTTCCCTTCTTTCCTCCTCCCAATCTCTGCAGGAGGACGCTTCTTTTTTCCTGCTTGTTGAGGAGCTGTGGTACGCAAGTGGAAATCTGATGTTTATTTGCTACTATATTCTTCAAAGTGATGGGCAGATTCCTAGGTGTTTCATCTTAGATTATTGGTTCAATCCGTTCCCTGATGTTTTCCTTCAGGCAGCAGTGGTCTGCGCTTTGCAATTTGCAGGCCTCTTTTTGTTCTTTTTGCTGAAATTTGCCATGATGCTTGGTAATGCTATCACAATATTTTTTCGCTCCATCTTTTTCGGGGTAGTGTTTCTATTGTCGAAACCTCTCCAGACTGGAGCCTAGTGTGATTAACTAGGAGCAACGAAAGCTCTGTTCAGATTGCCAAATGATTGTTCTTAACGCGCAACGAAACATACTCTGTTACCACAGAGTCCAAAACAGAACAGTGCGATCTCCGATTGTTCTTTTCTGCAGACACGAACGAACAGTCGAATTAGCAGTGACTGGTCCATGTTTATCCATCCAAATTATTGCCTCCTCTTTCCAGCTGTCAGATAATGGGCTGTTTTCCTTCAAGTCGTTTTACATGTGACCTGGGATTATCTCCTGAGCAAAGTGACATGTGACCTGAGATTATCTTATGATATGATATGAGCAAACCAAAATGCTAACCGTGTGGTGCTGGTCAACCGACGTTGGTTGTATGCAGTTCGCGCACCGGAAGTGCATACAGAGGTGGTGCGACAAGAAGGGGAACATCACATGCGAAATCTGCAACCAGGTGGGCATTTCTGGTTTTTCAGTTACGAGAAAGACTATCCACCCCTGTAGAGTAATGTACTATGCTCATATTGCATTGCATTTTCACATTTCTAGGTGATGGCATGCTACTAAAATTATTTTTAGTTGTAGTTCAATTTATGAACTATCAGCAGTCCAATTCAGGCCAACCGCATGGCAGAAGCAAAAAAAATAAAACGTCACTACTGGTTTTTCACCATGTTCTGTATTTGTCAGCAGAGTCTTTCAGAGTCGGCTTATGTTTGTTTTTGATACAGGTTTACTCTCCGAACTATGTTCTCCCTCCAACCAAGTGTTGTTCAGATGAAATGGGCATGGATCTTAGGTACTTACTGATACCATGTTTCATAGTTGTGGAAACTATTTATATTCTGTCAATTGAAATTGTGGAAACTATTTATATTCTGTCAACTGAAGAATGCAGTTCTGCATGTTCTGAAGTAATGGCTGTTTGTTTATAACCAGGCCAAGCTGGGTTGGACGAATTGATCCCCATGACTCCCATTTCCTGGCGATCGCCATCGCGGAGCAGCAGCTGCTGAACGCTGAATTTGATGACTGCATGACCTCAAATTCAAGTGGCGCCACATGCTGCCGGTCTATTGCTCTAATTGTGTGTTACACAAAACCTTTTCTTAGTAAGCCTATCTTCATTAGTCCTGAAGGGTGAATAATAATGCTGATTTCTGCGGCAGCTGATGGTCCTTTTGCTCATCCGCCATGTAATCGTGATCGTGCGAGATGTTAGCATGCTACAAGATGCGACGGTGTTGTTCAGCGTGAGTCTACATGACCTACTTCGCTATCACATTGTTCACCTTTATGCGATCTCGGCATTATGCTTTCACATCAAACTGACTAAATATTTCCCCCTCATTTCAGGCGATTCTTCAGTTCGCGGGGTTCTTCCTTCCGTGTTACGTCATAGCGCGCTCCTGCTATGCTTTTCAACACCGGAGGCGAAGACAGGTATTCAAACTGTTCCACTACCATCCTTCTGTGATTCTGTCTCTTTGTTGCATTATCCATTATCAATCTATTTTCAGCGGAGCGCTCACGCACTCTCTCTACAGGTTTAGGGGCATTACCTGAACCCGGAACCGTACTCTGCCGCGCAAACCGGACCCCGTCTTCGGAAGAGAAAGGCGGCGAAGCTTGCGAAGCGAATTTCCCCTTGGCCCAAGCGAATCATGGAGGAAAAATTGTAGGCGAAAATTAGATTGGATTGTGGTGGACGGAGTAGCCGCAACGGCACCCGTCGAGCTCAACTGTACATATGAGAGCCAGTTTACAGCTACAGATGCAAGTTGAAGTTGATGACACTTTCCTTGTTAAAATATACGTAGGAAATATGTAATGGGTCGGTCGCCATTGGGGGTGGATGGGTAGGTCGATGCGAGCTGCGAGTTGAAATTCGCGGCCCCCCGCATTCATGTCTCGGAGGGCGCAGCCGTGCTGGTGGCGATGGCTCGGGGTTCGCCCCCCTGCCCAAATCGATTGCCTTCGTGTTTGGTCGGCTGCGGCAGCTTTGCCTTGCGGAATTGCTGGCGACGTCCCGGGGCACAGGGTCAAAACCACCCGCCTCTCTCGGTCTCTCCTCTCCTCCCCTTAGATCGAATCGACCTAATACTAATGGATCACCTGCTCTTGTATGGGAATTACTAATGGATCGGAATTACTAATGGATCGAATCGACCTAATACTAATCAAAACTACCTTGGATCTTGGTAGGGCAGGCAGCTGATGGGTCGAACTCACTTTATTATACTTGCTCTTGTATGGGTTTAGTTTTAGAACGACTCTAATACTAATTCTAATGGAATGATCCATTTCGTCCGCTGTCGTTTGTTGACAAAAAGTTGACCTAACGCGCCGATTCAAACGGACACGCATTTGCTTTTTGTCCGCCTACCGATCCATTTTCGATCCAATTTTAAGCCTGATTTACGTCGGCGTGGCCACGAAGCGGACACGCGCAGCGCACACCTAGTTTCCTCCCTCGCCCGCAAGTCGGTGACAAAGGGGCCACCTTTTCCCTCCATTTTCTCCAATCTCTCCCGCTCTCTCCCGCGCCCGCTCCCATCGCCATGAACGCCGACTTTCAGGCCGCCGCCGCCATCGCCTCAATGGCCTCGTCCGTCGCCGCCCCAAAGCCAGAGGCGAGGCTCGCGCTGCCCAAGAAGAAGAAGGAGTTGACGCCCGATGAGCGGACCGTGGAGTCGGCCAAGAGGAAGGGCCGGAGGCACGCGCAGGATGCAAGGGGAGAGGCAGCTGCCGCCGCGCAGCAGGAAGACACCAATGCCCAGGTGAAGGCGGCAACGATGGAGGCCTTGTTGTACCTAGGGGTAAACCCTAGCCAGCACGGGCTTGTCAACGTCACCGTTGCCGCAGCCGCGGCGAGCACGGGCTCGTCAACATATCCTCGGATGATGTTGCCAGAGTCGCCGCGCACGTCTTGCACGCAGTTGATTCCCGGCTTCCACATCTACTCGCAAGGCAGCTGCTTCTCCGGGGAATGCTCGCCAGAGGTGAGCATCGTGGCCCCTTCCAAGCCTGCACCGGTGACCATCGACCTTAACGTCGCGCCGGTGGCAAGCGGATCATCGTCCAGAGGCATGAGGAAACGCCAGCGCGAGATGCCAGCCGACATGCTCACCGGCGCCCGCAGTCTGTTCGACGGAATGTCGGTCGCTGTCGACGATGACACGACCAACCGTTTCCCCGAGAACATGATCTTCGAAGGTGCGCCGACGGCTGGTGTGTATGATCCCGATGAGACCCAAAGCCAAGACGGTCGAGCGCCATTCATGCAAGCCACCAATGATCCACATGATGCCTTCATGCAAGATCAGGTCAGCCTAGACAGCTTCCTCCTCGACCATGAGTTCTCGGGGGACTACGGCCTTGAGGAGGAGGACGATGGCATGGACATCGATGGGGAGCCTTTGTTCGAGGAGGAGCTAGCCAACCAAACTGCTGCCGGGGCAAAGCCGAAGCGCAAGAGCAAGCAGACGAAGGCATACACGTCGACCGAGGACAAGCTCCTTTGTGAGTGTTGGAGGGACATTGGGCAAGACCCGAAGATCGGCGTCGAACAAAAGGGTCAGCCTTATGGACTCGTGTTCATCATGAGTTTCATGAGCGCAAGAAGTTTCCCCCATACCAAATGCAAAGCAAGCGTGGATGGGTGTCACTTTGAAAGCGTTGAAGGGTGATTCAACAAGAGTGCAACACATTTTGTGCCACCTATGAGAACATCAACGCACGCCCCGTGAGCGGCCTCGGCATGCAAGACATGGTATGCTTTTGGTGCCACGCTTTTTTCCCGTGGATTGCTTGTCCATTTGCTCACATATGCTTGCTTGGTTTCACTTGTAGGTGTTTCAAGCTTTGGAGGCATTCAAGGTTCAGCACGACGGCAAAGCCTTCCATCTCGTCCATTGTTGGACTATCATCAACGGGGAGGAGAAGTTTAAGGCGCAATATGTCGCCCTCTTAGCATGTGGGGGGAAAGAAGTTGTGCGGGACCATGGTGACGACGAGAAGGCCCAGTCACGGGGGAAGACCAACTTGAAGAAGGAGGACAGGCGGGACGCGGTGTCGACCGCCTTGCTTGAAAAGGTGGAGGGCATGATAAGCAATAAGGACTTGAGGGAGGAGAAACGCTGGCAAGAAAAGGAAGAGCAAATGCACGCCTTCATGGAAATCCAAAGGAGGAGGCTCGATATGGACGTGGAGAGGCAAGCCAAGATGATTGAGTTGGAGGAGGCGAAGCAAGCCAAGATGCTCGAGATCGAGGCCACGAATGCCAGGACCTAGCCGAAAGAAGTTGCCCTTGCAAGCATGAAGACGGGCGCGGAGATCATGAAGGTTGATCTGAACACCGTGTCGCCGAGGAAGAGGCTATGGTTCGAGAAGATGCAGGCCGAAATGCTCAAATTCGACCAGCCGTGATCTGCGACGGAGCTCACAAAACCTTTTTTATATGCCGACAAGTTTTCTAGCATGACCACGGGCTGACATGTCGTGGTCGAATTTGGCATGCTGGCATGTGTATCGACCACTTACAAGTGTGCCAACATGAACTGCGTGGTGGATTAATGTAGGCTGACAATGTATGCCGGCCGCTAGCATTGTGCCGGCATGAACTCTTGGGTGTTGTCATGCTGGCCTGTTTTATCTAATGCGCGGACATAAAATGGGTCGCCCGCATTGGGCGCGTGGCCGACCCAAAAAGAAAAGAACGCGGACACGGAGCGGGCGACCGACCCAAACGAACAAAAAGCGGACAAAACCGTCTTCCGTTTGGGTCGGCCGGTTGTAGTTGCTCTAAAAGCATCTCTAACAAGCCCATATAAGTGGTCAACCCCGTATTGTCAACCTCTTCCACCCATCTTCTTACTCACTGTGATCGTGCACGCCACCATCCAACTCATTGTAACCGTAATCACCGATCGGGGCTTGATCGATGTCGATGGTGCTGTCGTCCAACAAGTGCATAAACTCGGCAGTCGCATCATGCAAGCCGTCCCTACAATTGCGGTCATTAATTCACGAACAAATGCAATGGCGAACAAAGAAACAAGTGAAGAAATTAAAGTTTCATACCTTCTGTTCATTTCGTCGAACACGTTGGATGCGGGGGCAACATAGTCGTCGGCGGGCATCCTTGGGGTTGCTCTTGTCGGTACAATCGGGGGAGCCGTTGGCAGGGTTGCTCTTCCGGTCGCCTTCTTGTGTTTCACACCTGCCACCTTGCCTTTTCGGACAGGCGCAGGCCTCCCCGGATTCGCAGCGGCGGCACCTGCGGCGGGTGCTGGTGCCTTCCTTTGATTTTTAAAAACCATGTGACAACAACTCATTTTGCGAATGTATATACAGTGAGACATCTTTTTTATTTGAAAGCCATGACTGATATATATTAGATACAAAGTAGATAGAAAAAACCATGAGAACTAAAAGACAAAAGGACAAGAAATGAGAATACCAAAAACCCTATAACTTTCTTACACCCTATAGTAGCAAAACCCTATAACTTTCTTACACCCTGCAAAAATAACAATTGATTAATAAAAAGTCCACGCGATTGTTTTTTATATTTCTTGAAAATTGTGATCTTTTTAAATGCCAAATGTTTGTTGAAAGCGCAAACCATTTTTGAAAATCCAAAACATTGTTTGAAAGTTGTGAAGATTTTTTATAATCGGTCATTTAAAAAAAATAAAACTACGGACATTTTTTTAAAATGTGGAAATTTTGAAATCCAGATTTCTTTAATTCCTGATATTTTTTAAATACAAACAATTTTTAATATCCAAACAAAATTTGAAGGCCCAAACGATTTTACAAATTTGCAAGCATTTTTAAAAATTCCGAACTTTTTATTAAATCATGATTATAATAAATTTGAAAATAAAAAATAGAGAAGGAAAATAAATATAAGTAGAAAAGAGAATTGAAACTCATAAAAATGAAAACCGAAAAAACTATTAAAGAAAAGGCAGACCGGGAACCTTCTAGGTCCCGAAATTCTTTTGAAACCATGCACTACGGTACAATAAAATGGACAAGCGAACCTCAGAGTGCTGGCCTCGCTCGTAGTGTGCATCCGGTCGACAATCTGCGTTAGTGATATGCACTACCGTACATTAAAATGGACCGGCCAACCCAGAGTGCTCCTATTTGGCACTTATAGGGCCAGTTATAATGATTTTCCTATGCGGCGCAGTTGCGATAGTTTCTGATGCGGCCAGGCCCATCGACGGGCACTCGAACGTAGTTTGGTCGTTGGTTTTCGGAAGCTTCTGGAAGCTACCGACTATTTTTTGTTCTTTGGGTTTTCTGAACTATTTTTATTCGGCTTTCTCCTTCTTAGTTTTCTTTTTCGCTTACATTTTTTTCTAGATGCGTGAATTGTTGTCAAGTACTTGTTTTCAAAATAGATGAACTTTTTCCTAATCCGAATTTATTTAAATCCATAAACCTTTATTTCCATTTCGTGAACTATGTTTTCAAAATCAGTGATCTTTTTTCAATTTTGTTTTTAATTCCAAGTTAATTTAAAATGCTCAAACTTGTTTCAAAATCGATGAACTTTTTCTGAATCCCATGAATATTTTTTATAACCCTTAAAATTTTCAAGTTTGGGTATTGTTTTTCAAATCCATGAGCTTTCTTAAATCCTGCTAACATTTTGTTTTAACTCTTGAGATTTATTGTGTTCATGAACTTGCTTCCATGATTTTGTTTTAAATCTGCGGACTTTTTCTGAATCCTGTAGAAATATTTGAACCCTTGAACTTTTTTTCAAAACCACAATCTTTTTTTATTCCCGCAAACTACTGTTTTGTCACTCGTGATTTATTTGATTTAATGAAGTTGCTTTCAAATCCAAGAAAAGATTTGAAAATGGTGAAGAAAATTCAAATTCCTGAACTTTGTTTTCAAACTCATGAGCTTTTTACAAATTCATTATATTTTTTCAAACTCATGACCATTTTAAAATTTTAGCTCATAGCATTTTCAAATTCATGTACTTTTGTCAATTTTGCCAAAGTTTTTTTCAAAATCATGAAATTTTGTTAATTTGTCAACTTTTCCATATCCCCAAATTTGTGAACAATTATTCAAATCCCTGAGATTGATTCAAATTCATCATCATTTTTTAATTTTGTGAACATTTTCAAATTTGTGAAGTAATTTAAAGATTCCTAATATTTTTAAGTGCGCATTTTTTATTTAATATGTATAAATTTAGGAATATATGGAAAGTGCAAAAAGAAATTTAGATAAACTAGGAAACCTGTACTTAAAGTAGGACATGCATGTTTTTTTGGTGTGAGGTAAAGCACGTGTAAGTTGTTTTTAGGGGTTAAATAACTTTTATTCAGCTAATGTAGTGTTTGGAATACAAATAATATTGAGTGTGCCAAGTAGCCAAACATAGCGGCTAGGCTTTAAAGAATTCGCAGTCTTTGCAAGATCATCTCCTTCAGAGTTTATCTCCCTCTTCTTGCACTATGGATAGCTCGTGAAAATCCGCCTTCGTTACTCTTATGTCTTGAATAATCACCGAACTAGCACCTCTGTAATCCTCCGACAATTGATTGGCTGTCGAAGCACAGTTAGTAATGGTCTGCATGTTTTGGAGGAATAAGTCCGCTGCTATCTTCAAACCTTTGTTACATGCCTTATCTTCTAGGATTTCTAGCTCTATCAAGCTTCTCAGCACCACCGTGGATGCACTAAGGTAATTCCCCTTCTAGTCTTTGCAAACTACATTAAAAACTCCCTTCTCCTGGTTTCTCGTGACAGGCGCATCATTATTCAATTTTGCAAACCCTTGAGGCGGTGGAAGCTACCTTTTGGTTATGATACTTCTCGGAATGACACATCATAGTCGCTTGGTATTTCATGCTTGCTTCTAGCTCCCTTATGTATGTGGAGCGACCGAACGTTGCTTTTTACGCTCTGGACCTAGCCCATTTGTTGGATGCTTGTGTGAGTGAGCGATCTTATGGTCTAGAGGAGCGAAGCTATCGATGTGAGCATGTTGCTCACTTAAAAGTGACAACCCCTCAGTTTCATACTCCCTCCGTCCTAAAATTCTTGTCTTAGATTTGTCTAGAAATAGATGTATCTAAATACTAAAACATGACTAGATACATTCCTATCTAGACAAATGTAAGACATACTAAAACATGACTAGATACATTCCTTTCTAGACAAATGTAAGACAAGAATTTTGGGACGGAGGGAGTATTAAGTATCGCTGATTTAGTACATTGCACTTGCCGACAATCTATCGCAACAAGCGGCAGATAGAATTTAGCCAAGTAAGATGCCTTGAGAATTCTGCACTTCATTGTCGAATGCTTGTTATTGTGTGGGCCGAAAAACATGTGTGTTTTTTGTTGGGCCATAGCCTGAATATATGGGCTGTGGCCCCATGTAGTTGATGAATCGGTTGTACAAGCCCGGTGCCGGGTGCAAATCCTATTCGGCGCTGCACGCGTCGGTTAAAGTGCATTTTTTCTTAACCGGCGCATGCAGCGTCCGGTCATGGGCCGGCCCAGCGGTAGGGAGGTTTTTCCGGATTTTTTCCATTTAGTTTTTATAGGAATTGTTTTTCTTTGGTTTTTCTTTTTTTTGTCTCTTTATTTACTCTTTTTATAACTTTTTCATTTGCATCTTATATATATATATTCATATTTTTTTTTAAAAAGTGCAGCCTTGTTTTGATTAATTGTTTTCCAAATTCATGAACTAATTTTCAAAATCTGTGAACTTTTTTGAATATTGGTGAACTTCTTTTAAATTTTCATGATTTTTTAAAAATTTGATGAACATTTGTTTGAAATGGATGACCCTTTTTCAAAAATCATGAACTTTTTTGAGATTTTTGAACTTTTTTTTCAGTTGAACGAACTTTTTTAAAACCCTTTTCAAATTCCTGAACTAATTTTCAAAATTTATGAACTTCTTAAAAAAATTGAACTTTGTTTTTGGATTACAGTGTATTTTTTCATATTAATGAACTTTTCTATCAAAATTTGTGAACCATCTTTGCTTTTATGAACTTTTTGTGTTCAATTTTTATTTGTTTATTTGTTTTTTCTTATAAAAAAATCTGTCTTGAAACTGGGCCGGCCCATTTTGTAGGGCCTGTAGGCGCTGGTTCTCCTAGCCGGCGCTTAAGGCGCCGACTAGGAGTTCCTGGTGCCGGATCACGGACGTTTCATTGTTGCGGGAGTCGTCCAGGTTTTCTATGCAACTTTCTACATATATCCCTAAAAAAGATGCAAGTTTTTACACATACTACAAAATATAGTATGGCAACACGCTTAGTTTTGTGTAAAGAATACGGAGTACGCATTATCTTTCCATGTCAAAAGAAAAATATCGGCTCTATCTTTTTTTGTGACACGTGCATATAGATATATCCATCCAATTGCCCATGCACGGATAGAGACGATATTAATTGCTCATTAACCTTCCCCCAAAATGGCTAAACCCTCCTGGGACACGTGACCACGGCACATACTGTCACGCATTCTCAGTATATATATACACACGCGCGAGGCACCCACCCGCAAGCGCAAAGCACCAACCAAGCCAAGCTTAATTACAACTCGTAACGTACGTGCAGAGCCCGTGCCAGACTGCCAGTCCACCACGACGATCGCCGTCGGCCGGCCCCCCAGATCCAGCGTACGCAAATGGCCAGCCTCGTGTTCGACGCGGCGGTGCTGAGCCGGAAGGAGGACATCCCGCCGCAGTTCATCTGGCCAGCCGACGAGGCCCCGTCCGTGGACGGCGTGGAGGAGATCGTCGTCCCGGTCGTCGACCTCGCCGGGTTCCTGGCCGGCGACGACGCTGGCCTCAATGAGCTCGTCGCGGCGTGCGAGAGGCACGGGTTCTTCCAGGTCGTGAACCACGGCGTGGACCCGGCGCTGCTCGCCAAGGCGTACCGGTGCTGCGACGCCTTCTACGCGCTGCCCCTCGCCGAGAAGCAGCGCGCGCAGCGGCGCCTCGGCGAGAACCACGGCTACGCCGGCAGCTTCGTGGGGCGGTTCGGCAGCAAGCTCCCCTGGAAGGAGACCATGTCCTTCAACTGCTCCGCCGCGCCGGAGAGCGCCCGCAAGGTCGTCGACTACTTCGTCGGCGTCCTCGGCGAGGAGTACCGTCACATGGGGTACGTGCCCACTCACGTCGCTCTCTTTCTAACTCCTTGCGTATGCTAGCCGTAGCCGTTATTGCTTTCTAAATGCATGCATGCATATACGTTAGTATAGCTTTTGTAGTGATACAAGAGCAAGAGGACAACATCTCCTGATTTTCATTAGGAAAGGCCAAACTTATCTTACAAGTGAAGTACCCATAACGACGACAATTTTTTTTGAAGTGGAAGCAGTGTAGAGCCGCATCTGAGCTAGCAGAAGATAGCCCTAGAAAAGTTGAGCAAGCTAAGAGTTATCCTAGCTAGAACCTAGTAACCTCTACCTTAAACACTTTTAGGGAGACAAACAAAAATAGACAACCCCGAAAGGTAACATACGTTTCCAAAAGGCAACATACGTTATCTATTAAAAGATGATGTGCCGGTTTAGTCTCTCGAAAATGCTCATAGGGGTAGGGTGTGCGTGTGTGCGTTCATATGGGTGAGTGTACGCTCGTGTATGTAAGCGACTTCGATTGTACTCTGCTAAAAAAACGACGCGGCACACTCAAAGATTATACAACACCAAAATAGTTTTTTTTAACGCGGGGATGACACTTGCTCCAGCAGACGCTTCAAAATACGGCGCATCGCTATAGCTCCAACAGACGCTGCAAAATACAACGCGATGCTATAGCTCTAGTAGACACGTTAAATTTATAACGCATGCGACAACACAACCAAATATCTTCATGATCAATACATCATGCGCGTCCAAACATGAAAAACAAATAATAAAAATTCTTCATCATCAAACATTAAAATTCAGATACAAACTAACAAGCAAATTTAAATTCAACTACTACATTTAGACGACTACTACTACTCCTCGCTACGACACTATCGCGTCCTTCCATTGTTCATCGTTCGAGTCCTAGGTCGTGCCCGGGTTCCTCATTTGGGAAAGCGCCAGTAGCTTGCGCCTATGTTTTTTTTGGCGTTGCATGACTCGTTCCGCCCTCCTACTCGCCTAGAACTCGTTCTCGAAGATAATGTCCTCCGGATGGCGCGCGCGTCACTTTGCCGTGACGGCCTCGCGAGAGGTGACACTCCCGATTGCGCTGGGCGCGGCGGTCCTGCTAGGTGACCACACAGGGGGAGGCGTGACTTCTTGCGCGCGCTGGCACGTCAAAACGTCCTGAAAATTCATCTGCGTCAGAGGACGCTGAAAGCGCCAAGCCGTCGCGTCGTACGCGCGGGCGGCCTCATGGGCAGTCTCGAACATGCTGAGCCCGAGGCGCATGTTGCCGGAGGGGTACTCGATGTAGAACATGTCGGAGGGACGGCAACGGACGCCACGATAGCCAGAGCTGCTCCGAAGGCACGACGCCATGGCGACGGGGGAGAAGGCGGCGGGGGCGAAGAGAGAGGCGATGAAGGCGAGAAAGAAGGGCGTGGGACGGTGAGGCACTGACAGAGGCGAAGAGAAAGGCGACGGAGACGACGATTAACACGCACGTTCACGTGAATTTTATAGAACACGCCGAACGCCGCCCATCAAAACTACAACGCGTTTGCCGCTTTTTCGAGGGTATAGTTTCTTTTAACATGCTATATTTTTTCGCGTCTGCAGGAGCACGTCAACCGGCCTCGCACGCAAAATATGCGTACTTCCGGCACGCATTTGTTGAAGATGCTCTAAACATTAGTAGGTCTACGTTCAGTACGAAGCATATTTGGCATGCAGCCAAACCATAGTGTTATATTTTCTTTTGCGTGTCGAACGAGTGCATATTTACAACATCTTTAACATGCGCTCAAAAACTGCTTCACGTGCTAAAAAATTGTTTTTGGGCGCCGAACAGCTCCAACAGACGCTGTAAAACAGTGCACACATTAAAAAAAACTTTTGGACAAGTGTTTAAAAACAGTATCACGTGCAACATATTTTAGACGTGGGATTACGCATGCTTCACCATTTACATTGCATGTTGTTTTGGATGCGTTTTTAAGCATATGCTAAAGTAATGCAACGCACAAAAGTTGCTAGAATAACGCGCTAAAACTATTTTAGGATGCGGAATTTTTGTGCGCTCCTTGAAGATGCTCTTACGCTTGGATATGCATGCAGGGATGTGTGGCAGGAATACTGCAACGAGATGACACGCCTGGCACTGGACGTCACGGAGGTCCTGGCGGCGTGCCTGGGCCTCGACCGCGGCGCGCTGCGCGGCTTCTTTGCCGGCGACGACTCCCTGATGCGGCTGAACCACTACCCGCCATGCAAGAAGCCTCACCTGACGCTGGGCACGGGCCCGCACCACGACCCGACGGCGCTGACGCTGCTCCACCAGGACGACGTCGGCGGGCTGGAGGTGTTCACCGGCGGCGCGTGGCGTGCCGTGCGGCCCCGGAGCGACGCCTTCGTCGTCAACATCGGCGACACCTTCTCCGCGCTCACCAACGGGCGCCACGTCAGCTGCCTCCACCGCGCCGTCGTCAACGGCAGCCTGGCCCGCAGGTCGCTCACCTTCTTCCTCAACCCGCAGCTGGACCGCCCCGTCACGCCGCCGGCCGAGCTGCTCGCCATTGATGGACGCCCGCGCGTGTACCCAGACTTCACTTGGCGTGAGTTCCTCGAGTTCACGCAGAAGCACTACCGCTCTGACTCGAGGACCCTGGATGCCTTCGTCGCTTGGATCAATCAGGGCCACACAGGCTAATCAAGGAGGGAAACCCGAGAGGAAAGGAATCAGGTGAAATCTAATAAAGATACCATCTACTAAAATGGTGCAGAGATCCTGGATGGATGTGGACTTTGATGGAATGTAATAAATTAAGAACCAGATGTTTTGTTTATCTTGCGTAAATTCGGAATAAATGTTTAGCAGTCGAAGTTGTTTACATACTTCTATCGGGTCGAGAGGATCCTAACCCAGTTCTAGTTTTGCATAAGAAAAGCATTCCCCTTCTTTGCTTAAAAGAAAAAGCATTCTCCACTTTCAATGTAAGACATGTAGAATAAAATCAGATAAGATCTGCATATGCAGAACACGTATGACAAGCTTAATTGGTTTTGCTCCCCATACCCCTTCGTCCACCTCCACCCCTTCTTTGCTTAAAAGAAAAAACATTCTCCACTTTCAATGTAAGACATGTAGAATAAAATCAGATAAGATCTGCATATGCAGAACACGTATGACAAGCTTAATTGGTTTTGCTCCCCATACCCCTTCGTCCACCTCCACCCCCCCCCCCCCTCTCTTCCACCTCGTTGTCCCCAAAGGCGGGCGCTGGCTGATCCGTGGCGCCACCGGTGATGGGGATGGCGGGGATCGGGGCGGATTGAGAGGGGATGTAGCCGACCGACGGTGTTGGATCCCGGGAGTTGCGGCTCCTATCATGGTGGTGGTGGCGTTCCCTCCATTAGGGATGACGCACCAGGTGGTAGGTCCTTGCGGCGGCGCTGGTGGCGGCGGATCTCGGGATTCCATTTTCAGGGAAGTTGCAGGACACACGTGGCTGGCAGAGCTTCCTCCGGCATCAACTATGCTTGATGCGGGAACGCGGCGGCTGTTGTCGTAGTATGGTCGACGACAATGGCTAGTGTGATCGTGGGTGCTCCTTGTAGTGCCCAGAATCGGGGTGGCTACCCATCTTCATCGAAAGCGGCGGACTCCGAGGTCATGTAGGCAACACGGAGTCTGGATCTCGAGGTGGCGACGTCCTTTTTGAGACTGGTGGCGGTACGGGACGTCCCCTTCATCAACAAATCAGGTTCGATGCGGCTCGACAAGTGACACATGCGCCTCTTTAGGAGTTGTGGGACAGTGCCTGTCGTCGGTAGGTGAAGCCACTAGCGTATGCACCGTTGGCGGATGATACGCACAATATCTTATGCGGAGACGTCAAGTCATGCCTACTACAGCCATGTGATGCACGATGGCTCTAGCGGAGGTGTCACGTTTAGCATGTTGCTGCTAGATCGAAGGTGCTACGACAATAGAGGGAGGCACGCGGTATGGGACGTCTTTATTTTCTGTTGTCTTCTCCATAAGTATCCGACTATCGAGGTGCCGGTGGCAGGATAAGGATGGATGGTACAGACGGCTTCAATGACGAGTTTATCCTCTTCGGTGAAAGCACAAGATCTCTGTTCGGGCTATGTCGGCGTGCGCATGCGTCGTGTTCTTGCTGAAGGTGGTGGATTGAAGCTTGGCTTTGAAGATGAGAATTTGAAGTTCGCCCTGGTGGTGGACTCACCATCATCGGCGCACGTGCGATGATTCCTTCTTGAAGGCGTAGCTTAGGAGTTGTGTATTTTTCATTTTTATGTCGTCTCTCGGAGAGCAAAAGGGTCTCTGCCGAGGTTTCTGCCTCGAGATGGCGATGCTTCATTTCGAAAGATAACTTATGATTTTTTTTCTATGATAAAACACACCATATAGTAGAAGATGGTCGCGAGAGGGTCAGCTGGGCCCCACAAGCCATCAGGTCGTGACCACGGGGTTGCGCCCTGTTGGCTCATGCCCAGCTGGTGGCCACTCTTCGGTATATTTTTGGCCTAGAAATTCTCAAATATTTCAGAAAAATTGTCCGTATAATTTTAGGTCATTTGGAGCAAGTTGATTTTTCTACCCTTTTCTCGGTTTCCAGGTCCAGAATTCCAATTTCCACATATTTCCCTCTCAGTGATGTACCTTGCATATTCATAGAGAAAATGCATAAGAATTGTATGATAATAATGGATAATGTACAATATCAACACAGATATCAATAGTAATTCTGTTGGGTAACGTAGTATAAATTCAAAAAAATTCCTACGCATATTCAGATCTTCCTATGGAGAGACCAGCAACGAGAGAGGGGTGAGAGCATCTTCATACCTTTGAAGATCGCTAAGCGGAAGCGTTGCTAGAACGCGGTTGATGGAGTCGTACTCGCGGCGATTCAGATCGCGGTGTGATTCCGATCTAGTGCCGAACCACGGCACCTCCGCGTTCAACACACGTGCAGCCCGGTGACGTCTCCCGCACCTTGATCCAGCAAGGAGGAGGGAGAGGTTGGGGAAGATCTCCGGCAGCACGACGGCGTGGTGTCGATGGAGAGACGAGGTCTCCTCGCAGGGCTTCGCCAAGCACCGACAGAGAGGAGGAGAAAGAAGAGCAGGGCTGCGCCGAGGGAGAGGGAAAACTGTGTCTCCAAAAGCCCAAAAGTGACCACTATATATAGGAGGAGGGGAGGGGGTGCCACCCCTAGGGTTCCCACCCTAGGTGGTGCGGCAGCCCCCCAGATGGGAGGTGCGGCGGCCACGACAAGGGGGAGGGGTGGCGCACCCCTAGGCGGGCCTTAGGCCCACCAGCGCCTAGGGTTTCCCCCCTCTCCACCTCCTGCGCCTTGGGCTGAGTGTGGGGGGCGCACCAGCCCACCTAGGGGCTGGTTCCCTCCCGCACTTGGCCCATCTAGCCTCCCGGGGTCGTTGCCCCCTTTCGGTGGACCCCTGGGGCCACCTTCGGTGGTCCCGGTGGTCCCGGTACGTTACCGGTGACGCCCGAAACACTTCCGGTGTCCAAAACCATCCGTCCTATATATCAATCTTTACCTCCGGACCATTCCGGAGCTCCTCGTGACGTCTGGGATCTCATCCGGGACTCCGAACAACTTTCTATAACCTCGTATAACAATTCCCTATAACCCTAGTGTCATTGAACCTTAAGTGTGTAGACCCTACGGGTTCGGAGACACGTAGACATGACCGAGACATCTCTCCGGCCAATAACCATCAGCGGGGTCTGGATACCCATGGTGGCTCCCACTTGCTCCACGATGATCTCATCGGATGAACCACGATGTCAAGGATTCAATCAATCCCATATACAATTCCCTTTGTCTGTCGGTATAGAACTTGCCCAAGATTCGATCGTCGGTATACCTATACCTTGTTCAATCTCGTTACCGGTAAGTCTCTTTACTTGTTCCGTAGCACGTCATCGTGTGACTAACTCCTTTAGTCACATTGAGCTCATGATGATGTTCCACCGAGTGGGCCCAGAGACACCTCTCCGTCACACGGAGTGACAAATCCCGATCTCGATTCGTACCAACCCAACAGACACTTTCAGAGGTACCCGTAGTGCACCTTTATAGTCACCCAGTTATGTTGTGACGTTTGATACACCCAAAGCACTCCTACGGTATCCGGGAGTTGCACAATCTCACGGTCGAAGGAAAAGACTCTTGACATTAGAAAAGCTTTAGCATACGAACAATACGATCTAGTGCTACGCTTAGGATTGGGTCTTGTCGATCACATCATTCTCCCAATGATGTGATCCCGTTATCAATGACATCTAATGCCCATGACCAGGAAACCATGATCATCTATTGACTAACGAGCTAGCCAACTAGAGGCTTGCTAGGGACACATTGTGATCTATTTATTCATACATGTATTATTGTTTCCTGTTAATACAATTATAGCATGAACAATAGACGATTATCATGAACAAGGAAATATGATAATAACCATTTTATTATTGCCTCTAGGGCATATTTCCAACAGTCTCCCACTTGCACTAGAGTCAATAATCTAGTTACATTGTGATGTATCGAACACCCATAGCGTTATGGTGTTGATCATGTTTTGCTCGTGGAAGAGGTTTAGTCAACGGGTCTGCTACATTCAGATCCGTGTGTACTTTACAAATCTCTATTACTCCACTCTGGACACGGTCCTGGATGGAGTTGTAGCGGCATTTGATGTGCTTCGTCTTCCGGTGAAACCTGGGCTCCTTGGCTATGGCAATGGCCCCAGTGTTATCACAGAAGAGTGTCATTGGACCCGACGCGCTTGGAACCACTCCAAGGTCGGTGATGAGCTCCTTCATCCAAATTCCTTCATGAGACGCTTCTGAAGCAGCTATGTACTCCGCTTCACATGTAGATGCTGCCACGACTTCTTGCTTGCTGCTGCACCAGCTCACTTCCCCACCATTCAAAACATATACGTATCCGGTCTGTGTCTTAGAGTCATCTGGATCTGTGTCGAAGCTAGCATCGACGTAACCCTTTACGACGAGCTCTTCGTCACCTCCATAAACGAGAAACATTTCCTTAGTCCTTTTCAGGTACTTAAGGATATTCTTGACCGCTGTCCAGTGTTCCATACCGGTATCACTTTGGTACCTCCCTACCAAACTTATGGCAAGGTTTATATCAGGTCTGGTACACAGCATGCCATACATAAGAGAGCCTACGGCTGAAGTGTAGGGGACAGAACTCATCTTCTCTCTATCTGCTGCCGTGGTCGGCGACTGAGTCTTACTCAATCTCATACCTTGCAAAACTGGCAAGAACCCTTTCTTTGAGTTTTCCATATTGAACTTCTTCAATATCTTGTCAAGGTATGTACTTTGCGAAAGATCTATGAGGCGTCTCGATCTATCTCTATAGATCTTGATGCCTAATATGTATGCAGCTTCTCCAAGGTCCTCCATTGAAAAACTCTTGTTCAAATAGGCCTTTATGCTCTCCAACATCTCTATATTATTCCCCATCGATAATATGTCATCCACATACAGTATGAGGAAAGCTACAAAGCTCCCACTCACTTTCTTGTACAGACAGGCTTCTCCGTAAACCTATATGAACCCAAATGCTTTAATCACCTCATTAAAGCGAATGTTCCAACCCCGAGATGCTTGCACCAGCCCATAGATGGAGTGCTGGAGCTTGCACACTTTGTTAGCACCCTTAGGGTCGACAAAACCTTCTGGTTGCATCATATACAACTCTTCCTTAAGGTTCCCGTTAAGGAACGCTGTTTTGACGTCCATTTGCCAAATTTCATAATCATAAAATGCGGCAATTGGTAACATGATTCAAACTGATTTCAGCTTCGCTATGGGAGAGAAAGTCTCTTCGTAGTCAATTCCTTGAATTTGTCGAAAACCCTTTGCGACAAGTCGAGCTTTATAAACGGTTACATTACCGTTTGCATCAGTCTTCTTCTTGAAGATCCATTTATTTTCTATGGCTCGCGAGTCATCGGGCAATTCCACCAAAGTCCATACTTTGTTCTCATACATGGATCCTATCTCGGATTTCATAGCTTCAAGCCATTTGTTGGAATCCGGGCCCGCCATCGCTTCTTCATAGTTCGAAGGTTCACCGTTGTCTAACAACATGATTTCCATCACAGGGTTGCCGTACCACTCTGGTGCTGAACGTACCCTTGTGGACCTTCGCGGCTCAGTAGTAACTTGATCCGAAGCTTCATGATCATTATCATTAACTTCCTCTTCAGTTGGTGTAGGCGCCACATGAACAACTTCCCGCGCTGCGCTACTATCCTGTTCGAGAGGGGGTGTAATTACCTCATCAAGTTCTACCTTCCTCCCACTTACTTCTTTCGAGAGAAACTCTTTCTCTAGAAAGGATCCGTTCTTGGCAACAAAGGTTTTACCTTCGGATCTAAGATATAAGGTATACCCAATAGTTTCCTTAGGGTATCCTATGAATACGCATTTATCTGCTTTGGGTTCGAGCTTTTCTGGTTGAAGTTTCTTCACATAAGCATCGCAGCCCCAAATTTAAGAAACGACAACTTAGGTTTCTTGCCAAACCATAGTTCATACGGTGTCGTCTCAACGGATATAGACGGTGCCCTATTTAAAGTGAATGCTGCAGTTTCTAATGTGTATCCCCAAAATGATAGCACTAAGTCGGTAAGAGACATCATAGACCGTACCATATCTAATAAAGTGTGATTACGACGTTCAGACACTCCGTCGCGTTGCGGTGTGCCAGGCGGCGTCAGTTGTGAAACGATTCCACACTTCCTTAGGTGTGTGCCAAATTCATGACTCAAATATTCTCCTCCATGATCAGATCGTAGACACTTAATTTTTTTGTCACGTTGATTCTCGACCTCACTCTGAAATTCCTTGAACTTTTCAAATGTCTTAGATTTGTGCTTCATCAAGTAGATATACCCATACCTACTCAAACCATCGGTGAGAGTGAGAACTTAACGATAGCCACCACGAGCTTCAACGTTCATTGGACCACACACATCAGTATGTATTATTTCCAATAAGTCAGTTGCTCGCTCCATTATTCCTGAGAACGGAGTCTTAGTCATCTTGCCCATGAGGCACGGTTCACATGTGTCAAATGATTCAAAGTCAAGAGACTCTAATAGTCCATCAGTATGGAGCTTCTTCATGCGCTTAACACCGATATGACCAAGGCGGCAGTGCCATAAGTATGTGGGACTATCATTATCAACTTTACATCTTTTGGTACTCACACTATGAATATGCGTAACATCACGATCGAGATTCATCAAGAATAAACCATTCACCAGCGGAGCATGACCATATAACATATCACTCATATAAATAGAACAACCATTATTGTCTGACTTAAATGAGTAGTCGTCTCGCATTAAGCAAGACCCTGATACAATATTCATGCTCAAAGCTGGTACTAAATAACAATTATTAAGGTTTAAAACTAATCCCGACGGTAGATGTAGAGGTAGCGTGCCGACGGCGATCACATCGACCTTGGAGCCATTCCCGACGCGCATCGTCAGCTCGTCCTTGGCCAGTCTCCGCTTATTCTGCAGTTCCTGCTTTGAGTTGAAAATGTGAGCAACAACACCGGTATCAAATACCCACGAGCTACTACGAGCGCTGGTAAGGTACACATCAATAACATGTATATCACATATACCTTTAGCGTTGCCGGCCTTCTTGTCCGCTAAGTATTTGGGGCAGTTCCGCTTCTAGTGACCCTTTCCCTTGCAATAGAAGCACTCAGTCTCAGGCTTGGGTCCATTCTTTTTCTTCTTCCCGGCATCTGGCTTACCGGGTGTGGCAACGGCTTTGCCGTCTTTCTTGAAGTTCTTCTTACCCTTGCCCTTCTTGAAACTAGTGGTCTTGTTGACCATCAACACTTGATGCTCTTTCTTGATTTCTACTTCTGCAGACTTGAGCATCGAGTACAACTCAGGAATGGTCTTCTCCATCCCTTGCATGTTGTAGTTCAGCACAAAACCTTTGTAGCTTGGTGGGAGAGACTGGAGTATTCTGTTAACTATAGCATCATCCGGAAGTTCGACTCCAAGTGAAGTCACACGACCGTGTAACCCAAACATTTTGAGTATGTGCTCACTGACAGAAATGTTCTCCTCCATCTTACAGCTAAAGAACTTGTCGGAGACTTCATATCTCTCGACACGGGCATGAGCTTGAAAAACTAGCTTCAGCTCTTGGAACATCTCATATGCACCGTGTTGCTCAAAACGCCTTTGGAGCCCCGTTTCTAAACTGTATAACATGCCACACCTAACTAGAGAGTAGTCATCACTCCGCGTTTGCCAGACGTTCAGAATGTCCTGGGCTGCTGCAGGAGCGGGAGGGTCACCTAGCGGCGCATCAAGGACATAAGCCTTTTTAGCTGCTTCAAGGATGAGCTTCAAGTTGTGAACCGAGTCCGCATAGTTGCTACCATCATCTTTCAGCGTGTTTTTCTCTAGGAATGCGTTAAAATTGAGGTTGACGTTGGCCATCTACAATATTTATAAAGACAACCTTTTAGACTAAGTTCATGACAATTAAGTTCATTTAATCAAATTAAGTATGAACTCCCACTTAAATCGACATCCCTCTAGTCATCTAAATGATACATGATCCATGTTGACTAACCCGTGTCTGATCATCACGTGAGACGGACTAGTCACCATGGTGAGCAACTTCATGCTGATCGTATTCAACCATATGACTCATGTTTGACCTTTCGGTCTCTTGTATTCGGGGTCATGTCTGCACATGCTAAGCTCGTCGAGTCAACCTAGGTGTTTCACGTGTGTAAATCTGGCTTACACCCGTTGTATGCGAACGTTAGAATCTATCACACCCGATCATCACGTGGTGCTTCGAGACAACGATCCTTCGCAACGGTGCACACTTAGGGGAATACGTTCTCGAAATTTTAAGAGGGATCATCTTATTATGCTACCGTCGTTCTAAGCAATAAGATGAAAGACATGATAAACATCACAATGCAATCATATAGTGACATGATATGGCCATTATCATCTTTGCTCTTTCGATCTCCATCTTCAGGCATCGCATGATCATCATCGTCACCGGCATGACACCATGATCTCCATCATCATCATCTCCATCATCGTGTCTCCGTGAAGTCGTCACGCCAACTACTACTATCCCTACTACTATAGCTAACCGTTAGCAATGAAGTAAAAGTAGTAATCACATGGCGTTGCATCTCATACAATAAATCAAGACAACTCCTATGGCTCCTGCCGGTTGTCATACTCATCGACATGCAAGTCATGAAACCTATTACAATAACATGATCATCTCATACATCATACATGCAACATCACAACTTTGGCCTGTAGCGACCCGACTCAAGACGAGTCAAGCCTCTGGTGTTTCCGTACCATCTCAAGATCATGCTGGTACACACTCAGTACATTAATGTATATATTCAAGAGTTCAATCACACAACTTTATTAATCAAAATCTCATAATGAGTACTTTATTACAATAAAGGATTACAATAAAGTGGTTGAAGGCCATCTCATGAGATAACTAACGAAGACTAGCGGAAGCATCAGGTAGACGAGTCCATCCGACTCCAGGGCATGTCGCTGAGCGTAGATCGTAGCCTCACTCCTGGTCGGAAAAGTACTCCGCAACATGATACGTTGCAGCCGTGTAGGTCAGCATATGGAATATGCCGGCAAGTCATCAAAGAGAGGGGTAAAAATAATAATCAACTATCTCTACATGCATATTTGGCAGGTGGGGCTATAAGTTTTGCATAAAGCCAATTTTATCCTACAACAAGGGGGGCTGGAAGCAAAATATTACTACATTGTTTGTTGTTAATGAGATGGTTCCGCCAACCAATTCTCGTACCCGAGTTGTTGTTAACACCCACATCATTATTAAGTTGTGTCGAGAGTTCAGGGGAATTTCAATGCCTCCGGCTCAAGTTGTTCATGACCGTGGACACGGCTAATCGATTAGGTTGGGCACTCTGCAGAGTTTTTCACACGTTCCCCACAAGATTTGATCGCCTCCGTGTATGTCCTCGCACTTCAAGGTGTTTGAAGACCGGATGATCAAAACATGGTCTTTCAACGGGTCCCTCTGAATCCCTGTCGGTGCCCATCTATTCCTACCGTTCTTCTACATCTGCTAGCACCGCCTATCCAGAGTCGCCGCATTGTCCAACCAAGCCAGAGCCCATAATGACTTGTGGCTGTGCAGGTAAGCCTTGGGTCTTGAAGCCTCCATCCGTCTCTTCGAGCCTGGGTGAAGCTTTCCGCAGGATGTCATGGCCGTCTCCAGCATCCCGGGTCATCCACTGGTTTCTCCAGGGAGCCGATCAACCGTCCTTCACCCAGAGTTGCATTGCGTCCGAGGTCTTGAAAATCTTGTCTTAACCGGTCTTGATTATTTAATCAACCTCGCATCACTCGTGTTATGCACTCAACCGAAAATCCCGTCTACTCAAGCATAGCAATATGAAATTTTGTCGTCCCGGGGCCAAGTATCGGGGTTGTTGTGTGCCTACCACATGATACTACAACCTATACTAAAATTTCCAAGTACCTAAGCAGCATGCAATTGGGCAAAGAAAGGTGAAACTACCATGCATCGAAAACATAGGAAATAGAATGATCAAAATGACTTGCCTTGATGATAGTTGTCTTGACCGAGCGCTTCTAAGTAACAAGCTTCGCACTCCGGGTGATCTACCGATACAAACAAATACACACCATAAGCACTACAATCAAGCAACAAGTAAAAATAACATGACAAGTAAAAGTTGCTATGGCCTAAGTGAAAGAATTCACTACACGTCACTAAGGCAGAAACTTGTTTCTGTTAAAAACCCAAGTAACAATATTGAAAAACAATTGAAACTTCTACCACAGTAAGATATAATCACTAGGAAGTAGTAGCAAAAAGAATCAACTCAAAATCATATTTTAAACTCCTGGAATAAGCAAAACAAGGTTTAAACTAAATCTGATCTAATTCAAATTTGAACATTTCAAACATAGACAAATTATATGTTTTTAAAAACTACAGAAAAATTGGGATCTACTGGAAAAATAATCAACCTCATTGGACTTCGGGATCAAAATCTATGCTCAAAACAAAATTGAAACTTTTCTGTTTTTGGAATTAAACAGAAAAAGAAAATCAAATACTAACAGACACGTGGCACTCAGTGATTTGGTGCGGGGGTGTGTGTTGCGAGACGAACTAGCAAACGGCCGAAACTTAAGAAACTCTACGGCTAAAACTAAGTGGGGCAGAAAACCGTTCGGGTTTTTTAACTAAAACCGAAGGGGTACCTACTTCTAATCTAGCGCGTACGTTTTTGATCTAACGATGGAGGAGGGGTGGGAAAACTCACTGTGGGGAGATGAACTCCGGCGAGAGCTTGACGGCGGCGGCGGCTCGGGCGTGGACGGGGGAGGTGCTCCAGAAGGTCTCCGGCAGCGGCGAAGGCTCCAGTCGTTGCGGGCGAGGACGGCGGGCGCGTTGGTGACGTCGGGGAGGGGTCAGGGTGGCCGGAGGCGGTGCAGTGGGTGGCCGAAGCTGGCCAAGCTCGGGTGCTCCGACGAGGTGCAGCAGGACGGCTTGGGGGCGGCGGGACGGCGTGGCGAGGTGGGGAACAGGGTGCGGCAGCAGGGGGCAGTATTTATAGGGGGAGAGGGGCGCTCGGGAGGGAAGGGGCAGGGAGATCCGGGCGGATCCCGGCGAACTGGGAAGGGAAGAGCTCGGGCTCTGTTTAGGAAAGAGGGGGGGGGCGAGAGGAGGAAGGTGGCCGACTCGGGCTGGGGTCGGTCAGGGGGGCCCGGGTGGCAGAGAGGAGAGAGGGGCGCAGGGAAATCGGCCAGCCGATCCGGAATGGATTCGGATCCGGCGAGAGGAATTCGGCCCACAGGGCCTATCTGGCGCCGGTGCGGTTTGCAATAAAAAAAACTAACTTTCCTATTTAGCCTTTTTAATAAAACAGAAACTAAAAGGGAAATAAAAGGAAACAAATAAAATAATTAATATAGGGTATTATATACCAAAAAAATCAGAAAAATATCCTCTACTCGATTAACATTTTTCCAAGGCAAAAATAAAAACTTTTAAAAAATGTTTTTTTTTTCAGAAAATCCCCTAAATGCTTTATTTTCTTTTTGCAAATATTTTCACGATAAAACCTTGGCTTTCTTGGCTCCAAATATTTCAGAGATGCCTCACATTTTGGAGGGTCATTTTCCTCCGCTCTCTCTTGCGTGCAAGAGATTATTTCCCGGCATTTCTCGTGTGAAGAAAAAATAGAAATGCAAAAGCAAAAGTCGAAGGAATTCAAATGCAAACTTTATTTCAATCAATATGCATAGATGCTTAGCTAAAATGTAAAACATTCCCAATTAGGAAAATTGGGATGTTACAAACCTACCCACCTTAAGATGAATCTCGCCCTCGAGATTCGGGTTGGCTAGAAAATAGGTGCGGGTGGTCTCGACGAAGATCCTCTTCTCGTTCCCAGGTGGCTTCTTCCTCGGTGTGGTGGCTCCACAACACCTTGCAGAACTTGATGATCTTGCTGCGGGTAACTCTGTTGGCAGTCTCGAGAATCCTGACGGGTTTCTCCTCATACGTCAGATCACTGTCAAGCTGTATGGCCTCTAGGGGCACTGTATCTCTCAACGGAACATCGGCCATCTCAGCGTGGCATTTCTTCAACTCGGAAACATGGAAGACATCATGAACTCCGGACAATCCTTCCGGAAGTTCCAGTTTATATGCAACTTCGCCTCTACGTTCAAGAATTTTGTAGGGGCCAATGAATCGGGGTGCTAACTTTCCTTTCACACCAAATCTCTTGATTCCTCGAAGTGGAGACACCCGAAGATATGCTCGGTCTCTCACTTCATATGTCACTTCCTTGCGTTTGCTGTCAGCATAACTTTTCTGCCTGGACTGAGCTATCTTGAGTCGGTCACGAATTAGCTTGACCTTCTCTTCAGAATCTCGGATAAGGTCGGACCAAAAAGTTGTCGGTCTCCAACTCCATCCCACATCAACGGTGTTCTGCACCTCCTTCCGTATAGAGCTTCGAAAGGGGCCATCTTCAGACTGGTCTGGTAGCTGTTGTTGTATGAGAACTCGGCATAAGGCAAATTGTCATCCCAACTATACCCATAGTCTAGTGCGCAAGCTCTCAACATGTCCTCCAGAATCTGATTAACTCTCTCGGTCTGTCCAACTGTCTGTGGGTGAAAAGTTGTACTGAACTCCAATCTCGTTCCCAAGGTTTCATGCAGTTGGTGCCAAAATTTTGATGTGAACTGAGTCCCTCTATCTGACACAATACTCTTCGGTACTCCGTGCAGACATACGATCCTGGTCATATATATCTTGGCCAGCTTGGCACTCGTGTAAGTAGTCTTCACAGGGATGAAGTGAGCTACCTTGGTCAAACGATTGACCACAACCCAAATAGAATCATAGCCAGAACGGGTCCTGGGTAATCCTATGATGAAGTCCATACCAAGCTTTTCCCATTTCCACTCGGGTATCGGCAGAGGTTAGAGCAAACCTGCTGGCTTCTGATGCTCGGCTTTTACTCGCTGACAAACATCGCATATTGCTACAAACTCGGCAATGTCTTTCTTCATTCCTGTCCACCAGAAACTTTCTTTCAGATCCAGATACATCTTGGTGTTGCCGGGGTGTATCGAGTACGGGGAATCATGGGTCTCCTGAAGTATCAACTTCCCGAGTTCGGGATCATTGGGCACATAAATGCGATCCTCAAACCATAAAGTTCCGTGTTCATCCTCACGAAAACCTTTAGCCTTCCCGTCTTTCATTTTCTGCTTAATCTCAGCTATCTCCTTGTCTGATTTCTATGCTTCGCGGATCTTTTCTGTCAAAGTGGACTGAATTTCTAGTGTGGCAACAAATCCTCTTGGAACTATTTTCAATTTGAGCTCTCGGAGGTCATCGGCTAACTCCTGGGGTAACCCTCCTGCTATGAGTGTGTTCACATAACTCTTGCGGCTCAACGCATCGGCTACAACATTTGCCTTGCCTGGGTGGTAATGCAGTCTCATGTGATAGTCCTTGATCAACTCTAGCCATCGCCTCTGTCTGAGGTTCAACTCCTTCTGCGTGAAGATATATTTCAGGCTCTTGTGATCAGTGTAAACATCACAACTATTTCCGATCAGGAAATGTCTCCATGTCTTGAGAGCGTGCACTACGGCTGCTAGTTCCAAATCATGTGTGGCATAATTCAACTCATGGGGTCTGAGCTGTCTGGATGCATAGGCTACAACTTTACCTTCTTGCATGAGCACTCCTCCGAGTCCTTGACGAGAAGCGTCACAGTAAACCTGGAAATCCTTCCGAATGTTCGGCAATATCAGCACTGGGGCTGTAACCAGACGTTTCTTCAGCTCTTGAAAACTGGTTTCACATTCCTCAGTCCAAACATACTTGGATTCCTTCTTCAACAACTCTGTCATGGGCTTGGAGATCTTTGAGAAATTCTCAATGAACCTCCGATCAATACCGCCAGAAAAGAATAAGACTAGTAGCGTCAAGCAATTGACAAATCATCGCCCACAACCTTTTGTGTTCTACTCGTGCATAGAATCTACGCATAGAAAACCTGGCTCGGATGCCACTCTTGGGTAACGTAGCATAAATTCAAAAAAATTCCTTCGCATATTCAGATCTTCCTATGGAGAGACCAGCAACGAGAGAGGGGTGAGAGCATCTTCATACCTTTGAAGATCGCTAAGCAGAGGCGTTGCTAGAACGTGGTTGATGGAGTCGTATTCACGGCGATTCAGATCGCGGTGTGATTCTGATCTAGTGCCGAACCACGACACCTCCGCGTTCAACACACGTGCAGCTCGGTGACATCTCCCGCACCTTGATCCAGCAAGGAGGAGGGAGAGGTTGGGGAAGATCTCCGGCAGCACGACGGTGTGGTGTCGATGGAGAGACGAGGTCTCCCGGCAGGGCTTCGCCAAGCACCGGCAGAGAGGAGGAGAAAGAAGAGCAGGGCTGCGCCGAGGGAGAGGGAAAACTGTGTCTCCAAAAGCCCAAAAGTGCCCACTATATATAGGAGGAGGGGAGGGGGGGTGCCACCCCTAGGGTTCCCACCCTAGGTGGTGCGGCATCCCCCCCAGATGGGAGGTGCGGCAGCCACGGCAAGGGGGAGGGGTGGCGCACCCCTAGGTGGGCCTTAGGCCCACCAACGCCTAGGGTTTCCCCCCTCTCCACCTCCTGCGCCTTGGGCTGAGTGTGGGGGGCGCACCAGCCCACCTAGGGGCTGGTTCCCTCCCGCACTTGGCCCATCTAGCCTCCCGGGGTCGTTGCCCCCCTTTCGGTGGACCCCCGGGGCCACCTCGGGTGGTCCCGGTACGTTACCGGTGACGCCCGAAACACTTCCAGTGTCCGAAACCATCCGTCCTATGTATCAATCTTTACCTCAAGACCATTCTGGAGCTCCTCGTGACGTCCGGGATCTCATCCGGGACTCCGAACAACTTTCGATAACCTCGTATAACAATTCCCTATAACCCCAGCGTCATCGAACCTTAAGTGTGTAGACCCTACGGGTTCGGGAGACAGGTAGACATGACCGAGACACCTCTCCGGCCAATAACCATCAGAGGGGTCTGGATACCCATGTTGGCTCCCACTTGATCCACGATGATCTCATCGGATGAACCACGATGTCAAGGATTCAATCAATCCCGTATACAATTCCCTTTGTCTGTCGGTATAGAACTTGCCCGAGATTCGATCGTCGGTATACATATACCTTGTTCAATCTCATTACCGGTAAGTCTCTTTACTTGTTCCGTAGCACGTCATCGTGTGACTAACTCCTTTAGTCACATTGAGCTCATGATGATGTTCCACCGAGTGGGCCAAGAGATACCTCTCCGTCACACGGAGTGACAAATCCCGATCTCGATTCGTACCAACCCAACAGACACTTTCAGAGGTACCCGTAGTGCACCTTTATAGTCACCCAGTTATGTTGTGACGTTTGATATACCCAAAGCACTCCTACGGTATCCGGGAGTTGCACAATCTCACGGTCGAAGGAAAAGACACTTGACATTAGAAAAGCTTTAGCATACGAACAATGCGATCTAGTGCTACGCTTAGGATTGGGTCTTGTCTGTCACATCATTCTCCCAATGATGTGATCCCGTTATCAATGACATCTAATGCCCATGAACAGGAAACCATGATCATCTATTGACTAACGAGCTAGCCAACTAGAGGCTTGCTAATGACACATTGTGATCTATTTATTCACACATGTATTACTGTTTCCTGTTAATACAATTATAGCATGAACAATAGACGATTATCATGAACAAGGAAATATGATAATAACCAGTTTATTATTGCCTCTAGGGCATATTTCCAACAAATTCATGATGCAAAATGAGCATATCACGGGGGCTTGGGCAACTCAATGAACTCGTGCTCTATCATAGACTCGTGGTCAAGATAAACATTAGGCTACATGTAATCAGTTGGGCGAAAATCAACATTAAAATGCATTGTCAAGCGGGTGGCATAAATTCCACCATGAACCTTGCCTCTAGTTCGGTTATACTTTTGGCGGCGCGCAACAATAGATGCTAGATTGTAAGTGTTATCACCATAAAGTGTGCGGTGAAAAATAGCAAGAGTGGGGGCACCGATACCACCACCCACCTTCGTTGAAGTTATGCATTTTCCTATAAACAAAGAGAAATAATGCATATAATAAAAATGCACACTAGTGGCCTTAGCATTTGATACGCCCCTAGTTTCTCCCACAATTAGGGAATTCCTCATGCTTAAGCTCATGCACTCCCCGTCAGAGGGAAGCAAGCATATTTCACAAAATTTAGAAAGAGGTAACTCATACTGTTCATCATACAAATGAAAGCGCACCGTGGGAGCATCGTCCCTACTCGAGAATTAAAAAAATTGCACGAAATAATTAGTGAGGAGGTAGTATTGATCACACTCATCTGCGAGGAAGTTGGTTAGCTCGGCGTTTGCGGCAAATTGCACAAATTCTCCATGAAAACCTGCTTTGTTCATGAACGGGGTATGTGGCCATTCGCACGGCCTAACTTCTATGTTGCGGAAAATGTTAATGTCGCGATCTTGAATCTACCAGACAACTCCCTTAGGTCTCCAGCTCGAAGAACCCTTCCTTGAAAACTCCTCATGAAGAAGTTCATTTTCCTACACAGAAATTTCTGAAATTTCTGGACCACAAAATTATGTCAGTAAAACCTTGCAAGATTGATAACAACTACTCATATGGATGCCTAGAGGTCATATCAAGCATTACTACTACTTGGAACTCAAAGAATAAAAAATGCAAGGTCATTTTTCAGTAGCACCAAGTGTAGCAAAATATGCAAAACATAAACCACTAAAGCAAAATCTAACTGGATGAACACGAGAGTCACATACCAAGGAGCAATTCCTCAAAATGTTTTGGAAATGGAGTTTCGAGCAAAGAGATCGAAAACTTCAGTTTCTGTAGGAAGAAATCAGGAGAGAGAGAGCTAGATTTTTTTTCTCGAGGTAGGTCATGAAGTGAGCAAAAGGAATAAGGCACTTGGGCCCTATGGGTCCCACAAGGCATGAGGGGGCGGCCACGGGGGTGGCGTGCGTGGCCACGCCCTGTTGCCTTGTGGCCCACATGTTCACTTCCATGCTACAATTTTATTCCAAAAAATATTTTGTCAAAATTTTGTGGCATTCCGAGATTTTTTTAGTTTTTGGTCATTTCTCTATTGCACGGAAAACTAAGAAAACATGATAATCATGGCATTTCATTTTTCTATAGCTAAGAGAACACAAAATAAACTTGTAGTACAAAGAATTGTGAATACTCAATTCGTCAATCGGATTTCTTTCAAAAAGGATCCATTAATAAGGTTGATCAAGTCTTATTAATAACCGTTTTCGATTGGCATGAAACCGAAGAATTTTCATATACCACTAGGTTACCTCAATGGGGATTTGCATCTCCCTAACAATAAGATTGTAATATTTCTTCTTGGCAGTAGAAATAGGGATTTTAAAATCTCCAATGATAACCGTGGCACAAGGCTCAATGGCATTATTTTTATTAACCAAAGTTTGCTTCTTCGGAAAATGCATGGTATGTTGCTTGCCATTGACATGAAAAGTAACTTCTCTTTTGTTGCAATCAATAAGAGCCCGTGCAGTATTTAAAAAGGGTCTACTAAGGATGATCGACATATTGTCATCCTTAGTTATATCTGGCCATGGGTAGCCTGGCCCGAAAAAGCCCGACCCGGCCACGCCCGACCTTGCCCACGGGCCTGATAATCAAGCCCGACGGCCGGGCCGGGCCAGGCCCGAGGCCATGGAAACCTGATTTTACGCCTACGTCGGGCCAGGCCTGTCGGGCCGGTACGGGCTTCTTCGGGCTCGGGCTGGTCCTGGGCCCAAAAATTAGGCCCGAATGCGAGGCCGAGCTAGGCTCGGGACTGGGTTTTGTACTACGGGTTTTTTAGGCCCAGCCCGAGGCCCGGCCCGGCCCGAGATATGGCTAGGTAGATCCGCACGCATAACAAGAATGACAAAGTCTGTTAAAATAGTAACATTTGCAACCACAACAGGAACATCCTCAAAAATTCCAATAGTTAAAGCACTGGATTTATCCGCTATTTGCAAAGATATCTGAGTGGGTGTAAGCTTATTCGAAACTAGTCTTTTATAAAGAGAGAAATGCATCACACTAACACCTGCTCCAAAATCACAGAGAGAAGTTTTAACAAAGTTTCTTTTAATAGAGCAACGTATAGTGGGTATGCGAGGATCTCCCAGTTTCTTAGGCACTCCACCATCAAAAGAATAATTATCAAGCATAGTATCAATTTCATTTTAGGTATTTTTATTTTATTAGTAATAATATCCTTCATATATTTAGCATATGGAGGCATTTTCAATATATCAGTCAAGCGAGCATGCAAAAAGACAGGTCTAACCATTTCAGCAAAGCGCTCAAATTCTTCCTCGTCCTTACCATTAGAAGGCTTGCAAGGGAAGGGCATGGGTTTCTAAGCCCATGGCTCTCTTTCTTTCCACGCTTTCTAGCAACAAAGTCTATTTTATCATAACTTTTATTCTTAGGAGGTGGGTTATCAAGATCTTCAGCAGGTTCTATTTCCACATCATTATTAGGTTCCTTATTACTATCTGGTGGATCTTCTACATGAAAATAATTATTACCATTATCATTATCACCAACTTCATGTTCACTACCATATTGTGTCTCAGCATCAGAAATAGAAACACCATTATGATTCTCAGCATGTTTCTCTATATCAGGTTCACTAGGAGCACGCAAAGTCCTATCATTTTTCTTTTTCTTTTTCTTCTTAGAAGGACTTGGTGTATCATCATAAGTTCTCTGATAATCTTGTTCTATTCTTTTAGGGTGACCTTCAGGGTAAAGAGGTTCCTAAGCCATTCTACCTTCTCTAGTCATTACTCTAACATCATGGTCATTCATATTATTATTCATTTCAGCAAGAAAATCGTTTTGTGACTTAGCAACTTGGTCTAGTTGGGTGTGAACCATGGAAGCATGTTTACCTAGACCTTTCACATCATTAGCAGTTTTAAACATCAAGTCACTTAAGCGGTCTATCATCATGGCATTACGTCTTAATCGATCTTTGACATAATCATTAAAGTGCTTTTGCTTAACAACATAATTATCAAATTCATCCATGCATTGACTAGGAGTCTTAGTGTAAGGTATATCATTTTCATTAAAGAAACAGAGAGAATTTACCTCTACTACTTGTGTTGGGATATCAAATCCATGAATTTCTTCAATAGGTGGTAAGCTCTTAACATCTTCAGTTTTAATACCTTTCTCTTTCATAGATTCTTTTGCTTCTTGCATATCTTGAGGGTTGAGGAATTGAATACCTCTCTTATTTTGAATAGGTTACTGAGGTGGTTCACGGAGAGTCCAATCATCGGCATTTTGCAATATGATATTCAATAATTCTTCAGCTTGTCCAACAGTTCTTTCCCTGAAAACACAACCAACACAAATATCTAGGAAGTCCCTAGAAGCATGAGTTAGCCCATTATAAAATATATCAAGAATTTCATTTTTCTTAAGGGGATGATCAGGCAAAGCTCTAAGTAACTCGAGAAGCCTCCCCCAAGCTTGAGGGTGGTTCTCTTCTTTAATTTGCACAAAGTTAAATATTTTGTGTAAAGCAGCTTGTTTCTTATGAACAGGTGATACGTCCCAAACGTATCTATAATTTATGCTTGTTCCATGATCTTTTGGGTGACATTGTTATATGTTTTCCTACACTTTTATATATTTTTATGCATATTTGGACTAACCTACTAACTCAGTGCACCCAGTGCCAGTTTCTGTCTGCTGATGTATTTTTTTGCAGGGGCTTTTACCCAAATTTCCAAAGCTCCAAAAATCCCGAGAAAAATATATAAAAATCAGCGTGATGGAAGCTTCCGGAGCACCAAAGGTGGGCCAGAGGGGAGCAATGAGCTGCCCAGGCGGCCTCCCGGCGCGGCCTGGCCCCTGGTCGCGCCCACAGGTCGCCTGGGTGGGCCCCATGCCCTCTGACACCCTCCTTTGGCCTATATTTACCCCTCCATTTAGAAACCCTTCCATCATATCTAGAATCGCGAATTTATCCATCGTTCCGCCGCCGCAGCGCTTCCGAGATCGGGAGCGTCACGACACCTCTTCTCGGCACCCTGCCGGAGGGAGGATTGACCTCCGGGAGCTTCTCCACCACCATGGACGATTCCCGGACGTGCCGTGAGTAGCCCTCCTTGGACCATGAGTCCATGACCAATAGCTATGATGTCTTCTCTCCAATGTTGTGCTTCAATGATTAGCCCTTGTGAGCTGTCCTACATGATCAAGGCACCTATGTAATTTTCCTACTATTGCTATGGTTGGTTTGTTGGGATCCGATGGATTATGAGATTATGTTCAGATTGTGATGAGTTATATATTTCATTATCCTTTTATATTATGTTCTTTAGTGATTCATGCATGTTCTCTGTTGCTCTTTATTGCTTTGGCCGAGTAGTAGATTGTAACTCCAAGAGGGAGCGTTATGCATGATTGTGGGTTCATGCCCATTGATGTCTAGCTTGAGTGACAGAAACATGAGACTAGGGGATGTGTTGTTGCCACCAGGGAGAAAACAACGGTGCTTGTGACCACGGTTGCAAGGATTGTTTACCTTACGCATAGTTTGTTAATGCAGTTGTCCGTTGCTTTGAGTTTACACTTTGGGTGGGGCTAGAAACTTAATACTAGCGATATGTTCTGGATAGATATCTCAAGGTGGATGATTAGTGCGTAGATGTTGATGAATAAACGGTCTACTTGTCTTGGCGTACTGCCCATTACTATTGAGCCTCTAACTTTCAAGTAGCATAACTAGCATTGCGGTGCGTTTATAATTCTGTCAATTGCCCAGTTGTAATTTGTTTACCCAAGCATAGTTTTTATCGTCTTTTGGGAGAGATACATCACTAGGGAATATCATGTGACTCCAGTCCATATCACCACCACTGCTTACACCTCCACCATTTACCGCTTTCATTTACTTTTTCGTTGCAATCACTATCACTATTCCCGCTTATGTTTTGATCATTTGCAAACTACAGTGCCGGAGAGATTGACAACCTCTTTGTACTCATTGGTAGCAAAGTTATTTGTTGTGTGTGTAGGTCCACGTCTTCTGCTAGCGCCAGAGCAACGGACGCCTACTTGTTGATCCTCGGAGTCCTCTTGGTTCGATAAACCTTACAGTCTCCGTGTAAGGGAAACTTGCTGCTGACTACAACTCCACCTTCCACTTGGGGTAACCAACGAGGGGCGAGATGTATATTCATCAACTCGTCATCAAGCAAGTTTTTGGCGCCATTGCGGGGGACTCCAGTCTTCAAGATAGGGGAGTTGCACGCTATCTTTTACCTCTGCTTTTTAGTCTTGCTAGTTTGCTTTATAGTTTTTGCTTTAGAGTCTTATACCAAAAACTACAAAAAATTAGTTACTTTGCTTTTAGTTGTTCTTTCTGCTTAGTCCAACATGCTAGGGTTTGATGCTTTGAGGGAATATGAGGTCCTAGATTTCCATCAAAGGAATGGAGAAAATATTAAGGAAGTTTGGGATAGAATTTCTGAAGCACATAAAAGAATTATGCCTTGGATACCTATAAAATTGTGCTTAGAAATTTTTATCATGGTCTTTCTATTTGGTGTAAACACTCTCTTGATATTATAGCTAAAGTAGATTTTTTAGAGTGTGATGAGGCTAGAGCTCTTGATATTATACCTTGATTATGGTAGTGGATTTAATACTATTATAGATAGACTTGCTGCCATTGAAAGAAGAATAGATGCTCTATACTTAAGAGAAAGAGAGAAACCCATGGTTGATAGGAAAAAGATCTTGAAAATAGATGATGACTCGGAGCCTTTTGTTAGAACTAGCATCTCTAACCAAGACTTCCTTGCTTATTGTGATATTGGATCCATGGTTTCTACAATGCCAAAAGTTGTTTATGATTCTCTAAGCTTTTTAAACTTAGAATTTTTTTCATCTTATCATGAACATGCTAATGGGGATATTTCTGAAATCCAGGGAAAGGTAAAAGATGTCCAGGTTACATTCTCTAAAACGAATGCAACGGTTGATTTCTTCATCATGAAGTGAAATCAAGGAAACATAGTGCTTGGGAGGGACTTCCTCCGAGCCATGAAAGGCTTCATTAATATAGGTAAAGGACACATACGCTTACGTGGGAAAGCTAAAGTTATGTACCCGTTCCCTAGGAAAAATAAGGATGAACTTGTTGACGTTCCGGAGAATTTTGATCCTCCTTTTTTGCATCATGCCTAGCTCAAAGGCATAAAATAAAGCGCTTGTTAGGAGGCAACTGTCACGCCCAAGATGTGACCCTATCCTCAATTTGGCACGAGGGCCTCGTCAGGGATAGAAGCGCATCTCGTTGTGTCGCGAGAATGGATATTGCTACAAGTACATGTACTGAAAAGAAGATATATATATATATATATATATATATATATATATATAGAATTGTCTTACACTCGCCACAAGCTACATCAGAGTCACAGAAGTACAATACATAATCATCATGAAGAAGAGCAGGGTCCGACTACGGACGAAAACAAACGAGAAAATAAGAACGACGTCCATCCTTGCTATCGCAGGCTGCTGGTGTGGAACCCATCCTAGATCGATGAAGAAGAGAAGAAGTAGCAACTCCAAATGAACAATCAACACGCTCGCATCAAATAACCTTTACCTGTACCTGCAACTGGTGTTGTAGTAATCTGTGAGCCACAGGGGGCTCAGCAATCTCATTTCCAAAGGTATCAGAACTAGCAAAGCTTATTAGGTGAGGTATGGCTAAGTGGTGAGGTTGCAGCAGCGGCTAAGCATATATGAGGTGGCTAAACTTACGAGTACAAGATATAAGAGGGGGAAGAACTACGCATAACGGACGTAACTACTGATGATCAAATGAATGATCCTGACACCTACCTACGTCAGACATAACCCCACCGTGTCCTCGATCGGAGAAGGAACTCACGAAAGAGACAGTCACGGTTACGCACACAGTTGGCATATTTTAATTAAGTTAACTTCAAGTTATCTAGAGCCAGTGTTAAACAAAGTTTCCACGTTGCCACATAACTGTTGGAATTATGACCTAGAGGCAATAATAAATTAAGTTATTATTATAATTCATGTATCAAGATAATCGTTTATTATCCATGCTATAATTGTATTGAATGAAGACTTATATACATGTGTGGATACATAGACAAAACATTGTCCCTAGCAAGCCTCTAGTTGGCTAGCCAGTTGATCAAAGATAGTCAGTGTCTTCTGATTATGAACAAGGTGTTGTTGCTTGATAACTGGATCACGTCATTAGGAGAATCACGTGATGGACTAGACCCAAACTAATAGACGTAGCATGTTGATCGTGTCATTTTGTTGCTACTGTTTTTTGCGTGTCAAGTATTTGTTCCTATGACCATGAGATCATATAACTCACTGACACCGGAGGAATACTTTGTGTGTATCAAACGTCGCAACGTAACTGGGTGACTATGAAGATGCTCTACAGGTATCTCTGAAGGTGTTCGTTGAGTTACTATGGATCGAGACTGGGATTTGTCACTCCGTGTGACGGAGAGGTATCTCGGGGCCCACTCGGTAATACAACATCACACACAAGCCTTGCAAGCAATGTGACTTAGTGTAAGTTGCGGGATCTTGTATTACGGAACGAGTAAAGAGACTTGCCGGTAAACGAGATTGAAATAGGTATGCGGATACTGACGATCGAATCTCGGGCAAGTAACATACCGAAGGACAAAGGGAATGACATACGGGATTATATGAATCCTTGGCACTGAGGTTCAAACGGTAAGATCTTCGTAGAATATGTAGGATCCAATATGGGCATCGATGTCCCGCTATTGGATATTGACCGAGGAGTCTCTCGGGTCATGTCTACATAGTTCTCGAACCCGCAGGGTCTGCACACTTAAGGTTCGACGTTGTTTTATGCGTATTTGAGTTATATGGTTGGCTACCGAATGTTGTTTGGAGTCCCGGATGAGATCACGGACGTCACGAGGGTTTCCGGAATGGTCCAGAAACGAAGATTGATATATAGGATGACCTCATTTGATTACCGGAAGGTTTTCGGAGTTACCGGGAATGTACCGGGAATGACGAATGGGTTCCGGGTGTTCACCGGGGGGGGGGGGGCAACCCACCCCGGGAAAGCCCATAGGCCTTGGGGGTGGCGCCCCAGCCCTTAGTGGGCTGGTGGGACAGCCCAAGTAGGCCCTATGCTCCATAGGAAGAAAATCAAAGAGGAAATAAAAAAAAGAGGAGGTCGGAAAAGGGGGAAGGACTCCTCCTTCCAAACCTAGTTGGACTCGGTTTGGAAGGGGAGGATTGCCCCCCTTGGCTCGGCCGAACTCCTTGGGGGTCCTTGGACCCCAAGGCAAGGCTCCCCCTCTCCCCCCTATATATACGGAGGTCTTAGGGCTGATTTGACACAACTTTGCCACGGCAGCCCGACCACATATCTCCACGGTTTTACCTCTAGATCGCGTTTCTGCGGAGCTCGGGCGGAGCCCTGCTGAGATAAGATCACCACCAACCTCCGGAGCACCGTCACGCTGCCGGAGAACTCATCTACCTCTCCGTCTCTCTTGCTGGATCAAGAAGGCCGAGATCATCGTCGAGCTGTATGTGTCCTGAACGCGGAGGTGCCGCCCGTTCGGCACTAGATCGTGGGACTGATCGCGGGACGGTTCGCGGGGCGGATCGAGGGACGTGAGGACGTTCCACTACATCAACCGCGTTCACTAACACTTCTGTTGTACGGTCTACAAGGGTACGTAGATCGAATATCCCCTCTCGTAGATGGACATCACCATGATAGGTCTTCGTGTGCGTAGGAAAATTTTTGTTTCCCATGCGACGTTCACCAACAGTGGCATCATGAGCTAGGTTCATGCGTAGATGTCTTCTCGAGTAGAACACAAAAGTTTTTGTGGGCGGTGATGTTCGTTTTGCTGCCCTCCTTAGTCTTTTCTTGATTCCGCGGTATTGTTGGATTGAAGCGGCTTGGACCGACATTACTCGTACGCTTACGAGAGACTGGTTTCATCGCTACGAGTAACCCCGTTGCTCAAAGATGACTGGCAAGTGTCAGTTTCTCCAACTTTAGTTGAATCGGATTTGACCAAGGAGGTCCTTGGATGAGGTTAAATAGCAATTCATATATCTCCGTTGTGGTGTTTGCGTAAGTAAGATGCGATCCTACTAGATACCCATGGTCACCACGTAAAACATGCAACAACAAAATTAGAGGACGTCTAACTTGTTTTTGCAGGGTATGCTTGTGATGTGATATGGCCAACGATGTGATGTGATGTATTGGATGTATGAGATGATCATGTTGTAATAGATAATATCGACTTGCACGTCGATGGTACGGCAACCGGCAGGAGCCATAGGGTTGTCTTTATACTAACGTTTGTGCTTGCAGATGTGTTTACTATTTTGCTAGGATGTAGCTTTAGTAGTAATAGCATGACTAGCACGACAACCCCGATGGCAACACGTTGATGGAGATCATGGTGTGGCGCCGGTGACAAGAAGATCGTGTCGGTGCTTTGGTGATGGAGATCAAGGAGCACGTGATGATGGCCATATCATGTCACTTATGAATTGCATGTGATGTTAATCCTTTTATGCACCTTATTTTGCTTAGAACGACGGTAGCATTATGAGGTGATCTCTCACTAAAATTTCAAGATGAAATTGTGTTCTCCCCGACTATGCACCGTTGCTACAGTTCGTTGTTTCGAGACACCAAGTGATGATCGGGTGTGATAGACTCAACGTTCACATACAACGGGTGCAAAACAGTTGCGCACGCGGAACACTCGGGTTAAGCTTGACGAGCCTAGCATGTGCAGACATGGCCTTGGAACACATGAGACCGAAAGGTCGATCATGAATCATATAGATGATATGATTAGCATAGGGATGTTTACCACTGAAACTATACTCAACTCACGTGATGATCGGACTTGTGCTAGTGTAAGTGGATCATGAACCACTCAAATGACTAGAGAGATGTACTTTTTGAATGGGAGTTTAGCGAGTAATGTGATTAAGTTAAACTCAAATTATCTTGAACATAGTCTAAGTCCACTTTGAATATATTTGTGTTGTAGATCATGGCTCACGCGATAGTCACCCTGAATTTTAATACGATCTTAGAGAAAGCTAAGTTGAAATATGATGGAAGCAACTTTGTAGACTGGGCTCGTAATCTTAAGCTAATCTTACAAGCTGGGAAGAAGGATTATGTCCTTAATGCTGCGTTAGGAGATGAACCACCCGCTACGGCTGACCAGGATGTTAGGAACGCTTGGTTAGCACGTAAGGAGGACTACTCAGTAGTTCAATGTGCAGTCTTGTATGGCTTAGAACCGGGACTTCAACGTCGCTTTGAGCGTCATGGAGCATTTGAGATGTTCCAGGAGTTGAAGTTCATCTTTCAGAAGAATGCTCGGATCGAGAGGTATGAGACCTCCGATAAATTCTATGCTTGCAAGATGGAGGAGAACTCGTCTGTCAGTGAACATGTGCTCAAAATGTCTGGGTACTCAAACCGTCTAGCTGAGCTGGGGATTGAACTCCCGCAAGAGGCTATCACTGACAGAATCCTTCAATCACTGCCGCCAAGCTATAAAGGCTTTGTGTTGAACTACAATATGCAAGGGATGAACAAGTCACCCGGCGAGTTGTTTGCGATGCTGAAAGTCGCAGAGTCTGAACTCCGTAAAGAACATCAAGTGTTGATGGTGAATAAGACCACTAGTTTCAAGAGAAACGGCAAAGGCAAGAAGGGCAATTCAAAGAAGAGCGACAAGCCTGTTGCCAATCCGACGAAGAAACCCAAAGCTGGACCTAAGCCTGAAACAGAGTGTTACTATTGCAAGGGTATGGGTCACTGGAAGCGCAATTGCCCCAAGTATCTGGCTGATAAGAAGGCGGCCAAAGAAAAATCAGGTATATTTGATATACATGTTATTGATGTGTACTTAACCGGCTCTCATAGTAGTGCCTGGGTATTCGATACCAGTTTTGTTGCTCATATTTGCAACTCGAAACAGGAACTGCGGAATAGACGAAGGCTGGCGAAAGATGAAGTGACGATACGCGTAGGAAATGGTTCCAAGGTTGATGCAATCGCCGTCGGCACAGTTTCACTTCTGTTACCATCAGGATTAGTTATGAACTTGAATCATTGTTATTTAGTGCCTGCGTTGAGCATGAACATTATATCTGGATCTTGTTTATTGCCAGACGATTACTCTTTTAAATCAGAGAATAATGGTTGTTCTATTTCTATGAGTAACATCTTTTATGGTCATGCACCCAATGTGAGAGGATTTTTCATATTGAATCTTGATAGTGATACACATGTACATAACATTGAGACCAAAAGAGTTAGAGTTAACAATGATAGCGCCATGTTTTTGTGGCACTGCCGCTTAGGTCATATTGGTGTAAAGCGCATGCCGATGGACTTTTGGAGTCACTTGACTTTGATTCACTTGACACGTGTGAACCATGCCTCATGGGCAAGATGACTAAAACTCCGTTCTCCGGAACAATGGAGCGTGCAAGTGACTTGTTGGAAATCATACATACCAATGTGTGTGGTCCGATGAGCGTAGAGGCACGCGGCGGATATCGTTATTTTCTCACCTTCACTGACGATTTGAGTAGATATGGTTATGTCTACTTAACGAAGCACAAGTCTGAAACATTTGAAAAGTTCAAGCAATTTCAGAGTGAAGTTGAATATCATCGTAACAAGAAGATCAAGTTCCTACGGTCTGATCGTGGGGGTGAATATCTGAGTTTCGAGTTTGGTGCTCACTTAAGACAATGTGGAATTGTTTCACAGTTGACACCGCCTGGAACACCACAGCGTAATGGTGTGTCCGAACGTCGTAATCGTACTTTATTAGAGATGGTGCGATCTATGATGTCTCTTACTGATTTGCCGTTATCGTTTTGGGGTTATGCATTAGAAACAGCTGCATTCACTTTAAATAGGGCACCATCAAAATCCGTTGAGACGACACCATACGAACTGTGGTATGGCAAAAGGCCAAAGTTGTCGTTTCTTAAAGTTTGGGGATGTGATGCTTATGTCAAAAGGCTTCAGCCTGAAAAGCTGGAACCCAAAGCGGAAAAGTGCATCTTCATAGGTTACCCAAAAGAGACACTTGGGTACACCTTCTATCTCAAATCTGAGGGCAAAGTGTTTGTTGCTAAAAACAGAGCTTTTCTCGAGAAGGAGTTTCTCTCGAGAGAATTGAGTGGGAGGAAGATAGAACTTGATGAGGTTGTCGAACCTTTCATCCCTCTAGATGGTGGCGCAGGGCAAGGGGAAACCTCTGTCATTGCGACGCCGGTTGAGGAGGAAGTTGATGATGATGATCATGAAACTCCGGTTCAAGTTTTTGTCGAACCACGCAGGTCGACGAGACCACGTGCTGCTCCAGAGTGTACGGTAATCCCGTCTTGTCAATCATGTTGTTAGACAACAATGAACCTGCAAATTATGAAGAAGCAATGGTGGGCCTGTTGGGAAACGTCGCATGGGAAACAAAAAATTTCCTACGCGCACGAAGACCTATCATGGTGATGTCCATCTACGAGAGGGGATGAGTGATCTACGTACCCTTGTAGATCGTACAGCAGAAGCGTTAGAGAACGCGGTTGATGTAGTGGAACGTCCTCACGTCCTTCGATCCGCCCCGCGAACAATCCCGCGATCATCCACATATTACTGATTGGAAACAACGTAGAGCTTTTGGAGAGCATAAAAGGTTACTTGAATAAAAGTTTCTCTATGAAGGACCTAGGAGAAGCTGCTTACATTCTAGGCATTAAGATCTATAGGGATAGATCAAAACGCCTGATAGGACTTTCACAAAGCACATACCTTGATACCGTTCGGCACTATATCGTGGGACTGATCGCGGGACGGTTCGCGGGGCGGATCGAGGGACGTGAGGACGTTCCACTACATCAACCGCGTTCACTAACGCTTCTGCTGTACGGTCTACAAGGGTACGTAGATCGAATATCCCCTCTCGTAGATGGACATCACCATGATAGGTCTTCGTGTGCGTAGGAAAATTTTTGTTTCCCATGCGATGTTCACCAACAATAACCGTGGGCACGACTTTCTGAAAAGATTTAACCCTACAGGGGTGCTCCAACTAGTCCATCACAAATTACCACAAGCCGCATAGAAATCCTCAATCACGAAGCTCGCAATCTCGTCGGATTCACTAGTGGAAAACCTCAACTCTGAGATTACCCAAAGCATCACCGGAATCCCGATGCACAAGATATCTAAGGTAAAACTAATCAAGCAAGGCCACCCGGTGTGTCGACGAACCCGATAGGAGCCACATATCTCGTTCTCAGGACACACCGTCTATGCATAGTGGACAGTAACCAAACGCTCGAGTTGCCCCGAGGTGGCACCGCCGACTGCTAGGTGGGTGGACCAACACTCATGAGGAGCACTAGCCCGGGGGTTGATTAAATTTCCTCGGGTTAATTACTCCATATGCGGTTCATTAGTTATTAGGCAAATGTAGTACCAAAGTTGGGCCTTGCCAGACCAGCTTTAATCTAAAACGAATTATCAAGGGGGTCCCCATAACAACCCCGATCATGTTAGGAGCGCTCAATTATGGAACATAACACCGGTAGCCGAAACTAAGGGGGCAAAGGTGGAACAAAACACCAGGCTAGAAAGGCCAAGCCTTCCACCTTTTACCAAGTATATAGGTGCATTAAATTAAATAGCATTTGATATGGTGATACGACAAGAAACCCATGTTTTCACATGGAAGCAACTGCACCTGCAACTAGCAACGCTAACACAAGGTTAAACAAGTTGTAACATAGCCAATGAGTGGTTTGCTAGGTTGAACATGTTGAAGGTTTTCATGGCATTGTTGAGAGGCTGATATTTAACATGTGGTAGGCAACGAGACATAATCGATAGAAACGGTAATACTAGCATATCAATGATAGTAATGGTATCTGGGGAAATGGTCATCTTGCGTGAGATCCCGCTTGGAAGAAGAACAACTCCGAGAAGCAGACAAACCAACGTAGTCGAACAGGTCCTCACATTCCGACACGCTTGCGGGACTCTATCGAGACGGAGCAACCCGGAAACAAACATCAACACAAATATTCACCACACGATGCACAACATGATGCACACCCTACTATGATGCATGATCAGTTCAATGAAGCAAGGCATGGCATGGCAATTTGTTGGGGCATAGTTTATGCCTAAGTAATTTTGGTGATTGATGACAGTACCGTAAAGGACTAACCGTGTGTGTTAAGGTTTCAGATAACACACGTCAACAGCACAAGATGACTCGCCTCCTCATTCATGGAACAGAAGCACGACGCTGTCTACATTTGAGTCATAGGAAAGCCGTACTATTAAGAGGGGAACCGTAGTGGAAAGGTTTGGGTGGAATCAATCTTTTCACGCGCACACTTCACATATTTTCCCTTACCTTCATCTTTGGAGCGGCCCCTGTCACTGTGTTTCTTTCCTCCTTGCAAAATGGTCCCGAGCGGTAGTACCACTGGCCCTAGCGGTAGTACCGCTGGCTGGCGGTAGTACCGCCCCTGGTCAGCGGTAGTACCTCTCCAGGAGCTTAGTACCGCCTGCCTAGCGGTTGTTCGTGGACGGACCTTTTTGCGAAGACTTTCTTGGCGGTGGTAGTGCCTTTTCACTACCAGGGGCCCAGCGGTAGTACCGCTGGAGTGCCAGCGGCAGTACCGTTGCAGCCAGCGGTAGTACCGCTAGTCGGCGGTAGTACCGCCCCTGGCCAGCGGTAGTACAGCTGGAGTGCCAACAGTAGTACCGCTGGAGCTCGGGCAGAGAGTGGGAAAACGGTTGGATTTTTCCCCCACTATATAAAGGGTTCTTCTAGCTGTGGAACATCATCTCTTACCTTCCCAAGCTCAATTGTTTCTCCCTAAGCTCAAAAGTTCCCGATCTCTCTCCCTAGCCAATCAAACTTGTTGATTCTTTAGGGATTGGTTGAGAAGGCCTAGATCCACACTTCCACCAAGAGAAAAGTTGATTCCCCCACCAATCCCTTGCGGATCTTGTTACTCTTGGGTATTTGAGCATCCTAGACGGTTGTGGTCACCTCGAAGCCATATTCCATTGTGGTGAAGCTTCGTGGTCTAGTTGGGAGCCTCCAAGCTTTGTGTGGTGTTTGCCCCAACCTTGTTTGTAAAGGTTCGGTCGCCGCCTTCAAGGGCACCTATAGTGGAATCACGGTACCTTGCATCGTGCGAGGGCGTGAGGAGAATACGGTGGCCTTAGTGGCTTATTGGAGAGCATTGTGCCTCCACACCGCTCCAACGGAGATGTACTTCCTGTCAAAGGGAAGGAACTTCGGTAACACATCCTCGTCTCCATCGGTTCCACTTGTGGTTATCTCTATCCTTTACTTTGTGTATGCTTAAAGAGTTAATTAGGGTTCACCTCATTGTCTTAATAGCTCTCGTTGTTAGCTTCATTAGGGTTCACCTCATTGTCATAATATTTGTGAACCCATATGTTGGTTACCTTAACTTGCTAAGATTAATTAAAAAGTGGTCGTTGTCTATTCACCCCCCCTCTAGTCAACCATATCGATCCTTTCAATTGGTATCAGAGCCACGTCTCTTTATTAAGGGTTTAACCACCCGAAGAGTATGGAAGGCGAAGAGGGAATTAACCATGGGCAACCCGAGGCCATGGACTTGACTTCGGTCACAAGGGACGACTTGAATACGGCTATGGCCGCCCTCAAGACGTCCTTGACGAACGAAGTCAAGACCATGCTTAAAGAGTTAATTGAGGGATTTAAAAGTTCACCCGAACCGGCTATAGTGGTTAAACCCACGGTCACCGATTCGGAGGCCAACTCCTCTAAGGAAGCGGCTAAAGGTATGCGACCTTCCTCATCTCACGAAAAGGATGGGACTGGAACATATGCCTCAGTTCCACCCCCATGGTCTATGGAGGATCTGTTCCCGCACCTCGTCTTAATCCTGTTGGTCCTCCTCCTAAGCTTGTGAAAGGTGACTTTGCTAACTGGGTATTTTCTATTAAGTCTCATTTGAATCACAGCTCAACAAATTTGTGGAGAATCATCGAGCAAGGATATTATCCCCATGATCCAAGCAACCTCACTCCAAGAGAAGATGCAGACAATCAATACAATCACTCTGCTTTGTTTATTCTCCAGTCTGCAGTGCCACCTGAAGATCTTCCTCACTTGCGTCCCTGCACTTTGGCCAAGGATTGTTGGGAGCATATTATGGTGTTGTACAAGGGAAGCTCAAGCATTCAACGATCCAACTATGAAGTGATACTTGATAAGGCCGATGAGTTTGTGATGAAGGAAGACGAGGACCCTCGTGATCTCTATCGGAGGGTGACTGCTATTGTTGTGGCACTCAAGGATCATGGGAGCAAGGATGTGGATGATACATGGGTCAAGCGCAAGTTCCTTAAAGCCATCATGCCTTTCAACAAAGCCATGCCATCTGTCATTCGTCAACGGCCAGACTTCCACTCCTTGTCTTCCAGTGAGGTGTTGGATGAATTCATTGCAATGCCAATTATGAATGAGACAGCCGACAATGCACTTGCTCGTGTTCGATCAAAGACAACTTCACCCAACCTTGCGTTGAAAGCAAAAGCAATTCTTGAAGAAGACAAAGAAGATGAGGAAGAGGAGGGATGTCCTGAAGACACAAAGTATGCCTATCATGAGCACATGGCCCTTGCATCAAGGCAATTCTGGGGCAACAAGAGGAACTCAAGACCCACCTTCACCAAGAACAACTCGAGTGGATTCAAACCCAAACAACGAGTAAGGACATGTTATAATTGTGGTAACGTGAGTCACTTCGTGGCCGAATGTCCCTATGAGAAAAGGGAAGACAACGGAGGCAAGCTCATTCGCAAAGACAAAACCAAATCATTTCCGATCAAGAACAACTTTGTGAAGAAACCTCACCCAAAAGGGATGGTGGCCCTTGAAGAGTACCCTTCCGATGATGATGATGATGATGATACAATGGCAACGTCAACTGTTGCTATTGTCACTACCTCTCCCCAGAAGGTGTCTCTCTTCAACGCCCCCAACGAGAACCACATCACCAAGTGTCTCATGGCAAAAGGTATCAATCAGGTAACTCCCATCATTAAGACCAACATTGCTTCCGCCCCTTCATTGTTAAATTGTGTTGAAGATAGTGATGTTGGGGAACTTAATGAGCATGATCTTGACAAGTTTCTGTGCACTATTAAGGGAGAACCCAAGAAGCACTTTGTTGCTCTCTTGGAACAACTGGGTGAGGCCACTGACCTCATTGAGTCTCATGAGGAGACCATCTCCAAACTTCAGGGACACAGTCGTGACTACGCCGATGAAATTGCCGAATTATCTAATGCTCTAGAAAAAGAGCACACTCTTCGTTTGGCTCTTGAGGAGTCATATAACGATGATTGCGCTAAAATGCAAAATAAACTAGATCATGATGTTGTTCTTACTCGTATGCTTAAGTCTGAAAAGTATGCTCTTGGGGTTGGCCATGACAGACTCAAAGAGGAGTTTGACATACTTGACAAGGCCCACAAGGCCTTGAAAGGTGCTCATTTCTCTCTGAAAGAGTCTCGTGATCAACTCCAAGCAAAGCTTACCAAGGAGATCTCTACTTGCCCTCCCTTTGTGTTAATTGATAATGCTTGTGCAACTAACCCTTGTTGTGAGCATGTTCATCTTATGGAGGAAAATGCCAAGTTAAAAGAGAAACTTGAGAAGGGCCTTGCGGCATGCAGACAAGGTGAGAAGAGTCTGAACGATCTCTTGAGCACTCAAAAGGGTGTTGTAGGAAAAGAAGGACTTGGACTTACCTCCAAGTCAAAAGGTAAAAGGAAGAACAATAACAAACGATCTCTCACCCTCATGGACATGTTTGTCAAAGAGGGTGAGGGGACTCAAAAGGTGAACAGGAAAAAGGTGGACCATGGGAACCCCAAGAAGGGCAAAAATGTTCCTACTAACACAGCCGGCAAACTCAATCCTTCTTATGTTTTATGTTGTGCTAGTGATGGGCATGTTTATGCCAGATTTGTTGGTTCCTACGATGAAGATATTGAATGGGCTATCTGGGTTCCTAAGACCCTTATCTCTAACATGAAAGGACCCATTAAAAAATGGGTACCTAAAACCAAGCCTTGATCTTTTGCAGGAATTTGCTTCCGGTGGGGTGTCATGGTTGCTCGATAGTGGAGCAACAAATCATATGACCGGAAGCAAGGACTTAGTGGTGGATGTGCATCCTTCTCCATCTATGCCCACCCATGTACAATTCGCCGATGCATCCTCATCAAAGGTATTGGGATTCGGTAAGGTGGTCGTCTCTCAAGATTTATCTATTGAGAAGGTCATGCTTGTTGAGTCACTTGCCTACAATTTACTTTCAGTTCGTCAACTTGCAATCATGGGTTTTTCCACTTTCTTTAATATTGACATTGTGGTCCTCCTAAGGAGCAAGACTCTTAAAGTAGCCTATGTTGGACATGTCGAAAATGGTCTCTATGTGGTGAACTTCTCAAGGCGACCCACTAAGACTGTGACATGTTTAATGGCTAAAGTTGACGTGGGCTGGCTTTGGCATCGCCGGTTAGCTCATGTCAATATGAGATCTTTGCAAAGTCTCCTGACAGGGGACCATGTTCGTGGACTAACAAATGTCAGCTTTGCTAAAGACCGTGTTTGCAGTGCTTGCATTGAAGGAAAGATTCATGAAATTGCTCATCGTCCAACGACTCTTATCTACACTAAGAGGCCACTGGAACTCCTCCATATGGATCTGTTTGGTCCTCCAACATTTGATAGTCTTGGAGGCAGAAAATATTGCTTAGTGATTGTTGACGACTACTCAAGATATACCGGGGTATATTTCTTCAAAAGGAAGAGTGAAACTCAACAAACAGTCATCAACTTTGCTAATGAAGCTCAACATCAACATGAAGCAACGATCTTGATGATTAGGAGTGACAACGGCACCGAGTTCAAGAACTACACCCTAGATGAGTTTCTAGGTGATGAGGGAATAAAGCACCAATATGCTGCACCATATACCCCTCAGCAAAACGGCGTGGCAGAAAGGAAGAACCGGACCTTGATAGATGCTGCAAGAACAATGATGGCAGAATTCAAATCTCCATACAACTTCTGGGCAGAGGCCATCAACACAGCATGTCATGCGTCCAATCGGCTCTACATCCGCAAAGGCTTGAACAAGACTCCGTATGAGATTTTAACTGGAAACAAGCCCAATCTCAAGTACTTCCGGGTATTCGGTTGTAAGTGTTTCATTCTTAAAAAGGGAGCTCGGTTAGCTAAATTTGATTCTAGAGCACATGAGGGTATCTTTGTTGGTTATGCTACAAACTCTCATGCTTACCGTGTCCTCAACAAGTCCACCGGACTAATTGAGGAGACGTGTAATGTAGAGTTTGATGAAAATAATGGCTTCCAAGTGGAGCAAAGTGGTCTTTGTGATGTAGGTGATGAAATTCCTCCCCAAGCCATAAGAAGAATGGGGATTGGTCAAATACTCCCCATTGAGGAACCCCTTGTGGCCGAAGGAGAAGGACAATGCTCTACTCAAGTGGAGCTATCACCTCCACAAGCCCTACACGCTTCCGATGAACAAAGAGAAGACTCTCAACAAAATAAACAAGCTCAAGGTCAAGATAAATTGCCCAACAATGATGATGTGTCTCAGGATATTCAAGCACTACCCCAAGACTCCGAACCTGCTCATGGTCAAGATCAAGTGCAACCCCGGGATCCAGACCAAGTAGAAGCACAAGATCAAGATCAAGAGCAACCACAAATACAAGAACAAACTAGTGAACCTGCTCAAGTCGAAGCACAAGATGATCAGGAGACTGTCTCACAATTCCCTTCTGGAGCACCAACAGCCGGCTCAAGACGCAAGGGCAAGCAAAGTAAACAAGTCGATGCTCCCCCGTTATCTAATGAAGAACTCTTGGAGCGTCGAGCAGCCAAGATTGCGAACAAGCTGAGAGTCAAGTCACATCTTATGAAGAATGTACTTGGCAGTTTAAAAAGGGGACTATCGACCCGTCAACAGATTTGGAACTATTGTGAGCATCACGCGTTTGTTTCGTATTGTGAACCTCAACAGGTACAGGAAGCGCTCGATGATGAGGATTGGCTTATGGCCATGCACGAAGAACTTAACAACTTCGAGCGCAACCAAGTCTGGGATTTAGTGCCTAGGCCAACGGAGGAACATAATTTCATCGGGACAAAATGGATATTCAAGAACAAGCAAGATGCCAATGGGATTGTGATTCGAAACAAGGCAAGATTGGTGGCTCAAGGCTACTCCCAAGTCGAGGGTATCGACTACGGTGAAACCTTTGCCCCTTTTGCTCGTCTAGAATCAATTCGCATGTTGCTTGCATTTGCTTCTCATCATAACTTCAAATTACAACAAATGGATGTGAAAAGTGCCTTTCTTAATGGTCCTTTAAATGAGTTGGTCTATGTCAAACAACCCCCGGGATTCGAACATCCCAAGCTCCCCAATCATGTGTACAAACTTAATAAGGCACTCTATGGCCTTAAACAAGCCCCATGCGCGTGGTATGAGTATGTTACTGAGTTGTTACAAGATCGTGGGTTTGAAATTGGGAAGATAGATCCCACTCTTTTTACTAAGAGGGTTAAAGGGGATTTGTTCATATGACAACTATATGTTGATGATATTATCTTTGGCTCTCCTAACATTTCCTTCAATGAAGAATTTGCTACACTAATGACTGAGAAGTTTGAGATGTCCATGATGGGAGAGTTGAATTTCTTCCTCGGGTTCGAGATTAAACAAGGTCTAGAAGGGACATTCATCAAACAAGCCAAGTACACTCAAGACATGCTCAAACGGTTCGAGCTCGAGGATGTCAAACCGGTCAAGTTCCCCATGCCAACAAGATGCAATCTTGACAGTGATCCCAATGGTAAAGCAGTGGATCAAAAGGTATATCGCTCCATGATTGGATCCCTCCTTTACCTTTGTGCATCTAGACCGGATATTATGTTGAGTGTAGGGATATGTGCACGGTTTCAATCCGCACCAAAATAAAGCCATTACATGGCTGTTAAGCGAATCTTTCGATATTTGGCTCATACCCCAAACTTTGGCCTTTGGTATCCCAAAGGAGCAAACTTCAATCTAGTTGGCTATTCTGACTCAGATTGGGCAGGAGATCGTGTGGAGAGGAAGTCAACGTCTGGAGGATGCCAATTCCTTGGTCGCTCATTGGTAAGTTGGTCGTCAAAGAAGCAGAATTGCGTCTCTTTATCATCCACCGAAGCTGAGTATGTGGCAGCTGCAAGTTGTTGTGCACAATTGCTATGGATGAGGCAAACTTTAAAGGATTATGGTGTCACTTGTGACAAAGTGCCTCTTCTATGTGACAATCAAAGTGCTATCAAGATTTCCCTCAACCCAGTGCAACATAGCAAAACCAAACATATTGATATTCGCCATCACTTCATTCGTGAACATATCAAGCTAGGTGATATTGAGGTTCACTTCATCCACACTGAAGAGCAACTTGCAGATATTTTCACTAAGCCTCTAGATGAAGCAAGGTTCCGGGAGTTAAGGCATGAGCTAAATATCATTGATTCAAGTAATGTGGATTGAAGCTAGGCATGTTGCACCTCACTTGGCATTCCATCTTGGTCTAGATGTAGGCATGGACATAGGGGGAGTGTTGTTCTCTCAATGAACTTTCCCTCCCCCCATTATGCATAAATCAATCTAGTCTTTCACTTTAGCCATTGTCAAATGGCACTTGTGCTTCAAAGACGAGCATTGGTCATGAACCCAAGGATAATTCTTCGCGGTGTCATACCATTGTCTCAAACATAGGTGGCCTCGGCCACCGCCTCTCCCACCTTTCTTTCGTATAGAAGAAAGGATATACAATGACAAGTCGGTACATATTTCTAGGTGCTATTGTTTACTTACTTGTCATTTGCCCAAGTTCTTCTCTTATCCTAGGCCGCTTTGTCATTTGCAGCGGTACTACCGCCAGGGGTAGCGGTACTACCGCCAGGGATAGCGGTACTACCGCCAGGATTCCCATTTAACACGACCTGCTAGGAAATTTTTAGGGCTGTCTCAAGGGGGAGCGGTACTACCGCCAGGGGGAGCGGTACTACCGCCAGGACCCCAGCGGTACTACCGCTGCATCCAGCGGTACTACCGCCAGGTCCACAGCGGTACTACCGCTGGCCTGTACCCCTTGGGCTATTTAAAGGAGGGGGAGCCCGTTTTTCCCTGGCTCTTTCTTCTTCCTCGCGGCTCCTCCCTCCCCTAGCCCAAAATCCCCCTGTTTTGATCTCTATTCGTGGAGCTCCTTCTCTCCGTTGGATTGGAGGGCTTGCTCCACTTCTCCTTCCTCCTCCAAGGGCCATGAATCCCGGTAAAGCTCCTCCCCTTCTTTTATTGGTTGATGTTCTTGTTCTAGGGTTAGGAGCATTGGTGGTTTGGATTCATGTCTTTGATCTTGTGTCCCGTTCTTGGATGGCATGAAGGAGATATTTGAGGGGAGTGTAGGTCCTATGAATCTTTGCTGTTTATTTTTGCCATGCCCTAGGATTTACATGTTTTAGATCAAGTACTTGAACTATTTGGATTAGATCTAAAACTTGCTCTCTCTTGCCTAGGCATGCACTTATTTCGGTGGTACTTGTGATTCTCATGTGTGTAGGGCTGTGGTGGAGTTCTTAGTGTTCATACACAGCCCATGCCCCTCGTAAAAATTCGTGTAGCCATATCCATGAGGTCTATTTTATCTGTCAGATCTGAAAATCAAACCCCAGCGGTACTACCGCCAGGGGTAGCGGTACTACCGCTAGGACCCCCAGCGGTACTACCGCTACCGCCAGGGGTAGCGGTACTACCGCCAGGAGGATTCACTGTGCATTCTTTTCATGTGCTTGGCAATGAGTGTTTACTTTTCTGCCTTTTCTAGTTCATTGCCTTGACTCTTTTTGTCTCTTCTTTTCGCTGTGTGTTTTGTGTCACAGGTGGTGCTCGCCATTCGAACCCCCCACGGGACACGCAGTCAAAGCATTATCGCAACCCAGAGGCTCCAGAGGGTTCTGCCACTTCAGGTCTGCAACCCAAAAAGTAGTCCTTCAAGAAGACCGCGCAAAAGGACAAGGGGATCAATGTCCGCACAATGCCCCCCAAGGACTTTCTACGGTTTCGCACTCAGAACCATTATCTCCAAGAGAAGGCTGTGATCAAGAATGTTGACAATGTTTGGGCAAAGGATCACTGCAGGATCTACCGTGATATTGTCATGCATTTCAAGAAGAACTTTGTCCCCGTTCAGTGGATTGACCTAGCTCATCTTCAGCGGAACCTGGACTATTTTGGTGATGCCCTCTCTCTGATTGACAAACTGGGCATCAAGGACATCATCACTTTCAAGACAGATTTTGACCCCACTGTTGTTGCTGAGTTCTATGTTACGGTCCACTTCTCTCCTGATGAAGAGCGCTCTATGGTGTGGATGACTGGGACTCAGAAGATGACCGGTACCTGGCATGAATTCATGGCATTCCTCAAGGTTGAGTTCCAGGGAGCTGACACTCCACTAGGTTCGCGTCCTCATGCTGCAGCTCCCACTGATAGGCCCCCCGCAAAGGACAGATTGCAGCAACTCTATGTGAGGAAGGGTGTGCTCCCCAAGCATCTGGACATCATGCATCGGATCTTCCGCAACACCCTCTTCCTTCGCATTGGTAACGTCGGCGAGGTTAATGGCTCTTTGGCTGAGATGCTGCTGCTTTGTGAGGAATCTATGACTAAGGAGTCTGCCCCTCTTGATATTTCTGATGTGATGTTCACGGAGCTCTGGAACTGCATCATGATGCGTAAGGTTCCCATCTACGGGCCCTATCTGTTCGCTTATATTCGTCAGAAGTGGCAAGATACTTATCCGCAGGAGGAGCTCTACGTTCAGTCTGACTACATTGTGCATGACCCTGTCAAGCTTCGCGTCAAGGATAAATGGGCCAACCCATCAACTTCCTCTCAGCACATGGATACTAACACAGAGACTGCTGCTGACAGAGGAACCGCCTCTCAGTCCCGCTCTTCTGCCATGCCATCTTGGGCCATCAAACTGCAGGATAAGATGAAGACTCTATTATGTATGCAGGCTAAGGGTCAGTACCAGACGCACGTGGCTCAGAAGGAGAGCCGCCAGAGGCACAAGCATGTTCTAAGGACTCTTGATGTTGACGTCTCCAGCGGATCAGAGGACGACATCACTCCAGAGGCTACTTGGATGCACGCTCAAGGTTACCAGTGGTCTGGCGATGAGGAGGAAGAGGAGGAGCAGGACGATCCGGAGGGTACCGACGAGTCTGGCGATGCTGAGGATGAGGAGTAACCACCTGTGGTGTTAGGTGTGCCCCTTTTTGGTGTCTTGTGCCAAAGGGGGAGAGAGTCTAGGAGCTGGATTTGCTTTCAGAGTCGAACTTTGCTTTGCTTTGCTTTCTTTCGTGGTTTGCTTCGAACTTGGTTTGCTTCTAGTTTGCTATCGTTTGTGAGACATGAACTTATGTGAGATTTATTTCCATCATATGTTGTGAGTCATATGCCCCGTACTGTCATATATCTCTATCCTTTTGTTCTCATATTCCTTACTGTGCAAATCCGGTATTGTCATCAATCCACCAAAAAGGGGGAGATTGTTGGGGCATAGTTTATGCCTAAGTAATTTTGGTGATTGATGACAGTACCGTAAAGGACTAACCGTGTGTGTTAAGGTTTCAGATAACACACGTCAACGGCACAAGACGACTCGCCTCCTCATTCATGGAACATAAGCACGACGCTCTTTATGATTCTCTTTATTTGAGTCATAGGAAAGCCGTACTATTAAGAGGGGAACCGTAGTGGAAAGGTTTGGGTGGAATCAATCTTTGCACGCGCACACTTCACATATTTTCCCTTACCTTCATCTTTGGAGCGGCCCCCGCCACTGTGTTTCTTTCCTCCTTGCAAAATGATCCCGAGCGGTAGTACCGCTAGCCCTAGCGGTAATACCGCTGGCTGGCGGTAGTACCGCCCCTGGTCAGCGGTAGTACCGCTCCAGGAGCTTAGTACCGCCTGCCTAGAGGTTGTTCGTGGACGGACCTTTTTGCGAAGACTTTCTTGGCGGTGGTAGTGCCTTTTCACTACCATGGGCCCAGCGGTAGTACCGCTGGGGCCAGCGGTAGTACCGCTAGTCGGCGGTAGTACCGCCCCTGGCTAGTGGTAGTACCGCTGGAGTGCCAGCGGTAGTACCGCTGCAGCCAGCGGTAGTATCGCTGGAGCTCGGGCAGAGAGTGGGAAAACGGTTGGATTCCCCCCCCCCCACTATATAAAGGGTTCTTCTAGCTGTGGAACCTCATCTCTTACCTTCCCAAGCTCCATTGTTTCTCCCTAAGCTCAAAAGTGCCCGATCTCTCTCCCTAGCCAATCAAACTTGTTGATTCTTTAGGGATTGGTTGAGAAGGCCTAGATCCACACTTCCACCAAGAGAAAAGTTGATTCCCCCACCAATCCCTTGCGAATCTTGTTACTCTTGGGTGTTTGAGCATCCTAGACGCTTGAGGTCACCTCGAAGCCATATTCCATTATGGTGAAGCTTCGTGGTCTAGTTGGGAGCCTCCAAGCTTTGTGTGGAGTTTGCCCCAACCTTGTTTGTAAAGGTTCGGTCGCCGCCTTCAAGGGCACCTATAGTGGAATCATGGTACCTTGCATCGTGCGAGGGCGTGAGGAGAATACGGTGGCCTTAGTGGCTTATTGGGGAGCATTGTGCCTCCACACCGCTCCAACGGAGACGTACTTCCTGTCAAAGGGAAGGAACTTCGGTAACACATCCTCGTCTCCATCGGTTCCACTTGTGGTTATCTCTATCCTTTACTTTGTGTATGCTTATGTTTGTGACTATATCTTACTTGTCTTAATAGCTCTCGTTGTTAGCTTCATTAGGGTTCACCTCATTGTCGTAATATTTGTGAACCCATATGTTGTTTACCTTAACTTGCTAAGATTAATTAAAAAGTGGTCGTTGTCTATTCACCCCCCCTCTAGTCAACCATATCGATCCTTTCACAATTCACCTCACGCAAACACTACACATTAAGTGAAGCTCGGTATGCAACGAGTTGCATATCGATGAAACTCCACGTTTAATTATTTAGTTCACTCCCGTTTATTTACACAGCAATATTAAATGTTGTTAACATGGCAAGGGGTGAAGCGACGATCCTACATGTCATCCTAGTCAAGTAACACGCGGAGCATAGATCGGAGCTACGTCACAAGAAACATGCAACACATGATTATGCCATGAATGTGTCACGCATGTAAGTTACAACCACGCGGGCAAGAAGGAAAGGAAGCATGTGTCGCCACGGCAAGCGAAAGGGAACCCTGGCGGCAAGACGGAAACGATGCCACGGCAACGTTCCTATCCCGATACTCAACGAGATGTCGGTGCCAACAAACTGGTGATCCCGCTACCGGGTTCCCATTTGTCGAGGGCACGACGAAAAGGAAGACAACGTGCAACGGGCAAACATATGGCGCAAACATACGATACATCTCATACAACATTTGCATTTGGTACACGACATGTCCCATCGGTATACCTTCGAAGCGTGTGAATGGGAGCGGTGAAAACAGAGGTCGTCGTGGTCGTCGTGGAAGTAGTGAAAGTCGTGGAAGTCCGGTCTCGTCGACGGTAGTCGTACTCTTGGCGTCAGTACACGGGTCTTCTCGTCGGTAGTCGAACACGTTCTGAAGATGTCCGGGGTCGTCGAGGATGTCGTGGTACTCGTCTCGTAGGGGAAATGGTCGTACACGGCGATCTTGTCGGTTCCATGAAGAAGGGGATGGTGCACGCGGTCTTCGGCGTCGGCAACCCGCGACAGCAGCAACAGCTAGCAACTAACAACTAACGGCAAGCTACGGCAGGCAACAACAAGCAGCAACAACTAATGGCTTGCCATCTAACAGCAGCAACGACGCATGCTTGCAAAGCTACAACATCTAGCATCGGCTAGCAGCAACAGCAACTAAGAAGCTAGCAACAGCAGCAAGGCAGCTGCAAGCACTAAGCTACTTAGCAGCAGCTAGCAAGCTGTTGAGGCATAGTTTATGCCTAAGTAATTTTGGTGATTGGTGACAGCACCGTACAGGACTAATCGTGTGTGCCAAGGTTTCAGGTAACACTCGTCAACGGCACAAGACGACTCGTCTCCTCTCTTCTGGAACGGAAGCACGACGCTCTCTACGATTCTCTTTATTTGAGTCATAGGAAAGCCGTACTATTAAGAGGGGATCCGTAGTGGAAAGGTTTGGGTGGAATCTATCTTTACACACGCACACTTCTCATTCTCCCATTTCCTTATCTTTTGGAGCGGCCCTCGCCTATTCATCTCATTTATCTTTGCAAAATGGTCCCCAGCGGTAGTACCGCTGGACTGCCAGCGGTAGTACCGCTGGCCAGCGGTACTACCACCCCTGGTCAGCGGCAGTACCGCTCCAGGTGTTTTGTTCCACCTACCTAGCGGTAGTTTGTGGACGGACCCTTTTGCAAAGACTTTCCCGGCGGTAGTAGTGCTTGTGCACTACCAAGGGGCCGGCGGTAGTACCGCTGGTGTCAGCGGTAGTACCGCTGGAGGCCCAGCGGTAGTACCGCTGGTGTCAGCGGTAGTACCGCTGGAGGCCCAGCTGTAGTACCGCTGCAGCCAGCGGTAGTACCGCCAGGCAGCGGTAGTACCGCTCAGGCACAGCGGTAGTACCGCTGGTCCTCGGGCAGAGAGTGGAAAAACGGTCTGATTTTCCCCCCCACTATATAAAGGGTTCTTCTAGCTGAGGAACTCCATCTCTTACCTCTCAAAGCTCCATTGTTCCTCCACAAGCTCTAAAGTGCTCGATCTCTCTCCCTAGCCAATCAAACTTGTTGATTCTTTAGGGATTGGTTGAGAAGGCCTAGATCCACACTTCCACCAAGAGAAAAGTTGATTCCCCCACCAATCCCTTGCGGATCTTGTTACTCTTGGATGTTTGAGCATCCTAGACGGTTGAGGTCACCTCGAAGCCATATTCCATTGTGGTGAAGCTTCGTGGTTTAGTTGGGAGCCTCCAAGCTTTGTGTGGAGTTGCCCCAACCTTGTTTGTAAAGGTTCGGTCACCGCCTTCAAGGGCACCTATAGTGGAATCACGGTACCTTGCATCGTGCGAGGGCGTGAGGAGAATACGGTGGCCTTAGTGGCTTTTTGGGGAGCATTGTGCCTCCACGCCGCTCCAATGGAGACGTACTTCCTGTCAAAGGGAAGGAACTTCGGTAACACATCCTCGTCTCCATCGGTTCCACTTGTGGTTATCTCTAACCTTTACTTTGTATTTGCGTATGCTTGTGACTATATCTTACGTGTCTTAATAGCTCTTGTTGTTAGCTTCTATAGGGTTCACCTCTTTGCCATATTATTTGTGAACCCGTATAGTGTTTACCTTAACTTGTTAAGTTTAATTAAAAAGTGGTCGTTGTCTATTCACCCCCCCCTCTAGCCAACCATATCGATCCTTTCAATTGGTATCAGAGCCACGTCTCTTTATTAGGGGTTTAACCACCCGAAGAGTATGGAAGGCGGAGAGGAAGTTAACCGTGGGCAACCCGAGGACATGGACTTGACTTAGGTCACAAGGGACGACTTGAATACGGCTATGGCCGCCCTCAAGACGTCCTTGACGAGCGAAGTCAAAACCATGCTTAAAGAATTAATTGATGCTCTTAAAAGTTCACCCGAACCGGCTTTAGTGGTTAAACCCACCATTTCCGATTCGGAGGCCAACTCCTCTAAGGAAGCGGCTAAAGGTATGCAACGTGCTTCACCTCACGAAAAGGATGGGACTGGAACATATGCTTCGGTTCCACCTCCCATGACATATGGAGGACCCGTTCTCGCACCTCGTCTTAATCCTGTTGGTCCTCCTCCTAAACTTGTGAAAGGTGACTTTGCTAACTGGGTATTTTCTATTAAGTCTCATTTGAATCACAGCTCAACAAACTTGTGGAGAATTATCGAGCAAGGATATTATCCCCATGACCCAAGCAACCTCACTCCAAGAGAAGATGCAGACAATCAATATAATCACTCTGCGTTGTTTATTCTCCAGTCTGCTGTACCACCTGAAGATCTTACCCACTTGCGTCCCTTCACATTGGCCAAGGATTGTTGGGAGCATATTATGGTACTGTACAAGGGAAGCTCAAGTATTCAATGATCCAACTATGAAGTGATACTTGATAAGGCCGATGAGTTTGTGATGAAGGAAGACGAGGACCCTCGTGATCTCTATCGGAGGGTGACTGTTATAGCTATGGCACTAAAGGATCATGGGAGTAAGGATGTGGATGACACATGGGTCAAGCGCAAGTTTCTCAAAGCCATCATGCCTTTCAATAAGGCCATGTCATCTGTCATTCATCAGCGGCCAGCCTTTCACTCCTTGTCTTCCAGTGAAGTGTTGGATGAGTTCATTGCAATGTCAATCATGAACGAAACAGCCGACAATGCACTTGCTCGTGTCCGATCAAAAACCACTTCACCCAACCTTGCGTTGAAAGCAAGAGCAATGCTTGAAGAAGAAGAAGAAGAAGAGGAGGAAGAGGAGAGTTGCCCTGAAGACACAAGGTATGCTTATCATGAGCACATGGCTCTTGCATCAAGGCAATTCTGGGGAAATAAAAGGAACTCAAGCCCCACCTTCAACAAGAACAACTCGAGTGGTTTCAAACCCAAACAACGAGTGAGGACATGTTATAACTGTGGCAACGGGAGTCCCTTCGTGGCAGAATGTCCCTATGAGAAGAGGGAAGACAACGGAGGCAAGCTAATTCGCAAAGACAAAACCAAATCATTTCCAATCAAGAACAACTTTGTGAAGAAACCTCACCCAAAAGGGATGGTGGCCCTGGAGGAGTATCCTTCTGATGATGATGGCGATGATGATGATACAGTGGCAACGGCAACTGTTGCTATCGCCACTACCTCTTCCCAGAAGGTGTCTCTCTTCAACGCCCCCAACGAGAACCACATCACCAAGTGCCTCATGGCAAAAGGTACCAATCAGGTAACTCCCATCATTAAGACCAACATTGCTTCTGCTCCTTCATTATTAAATTGTGTAGAAGGTAGTGATGTTGGAGAGCTTAATGACCATGATCTTGATAAGTTTCTATGCACTATTAAGGGAGAACCCAAGAAGCACTTTGTTGCTCTCTTGGAACAACTGGGTGAGGCCACTGACCTCATTGAGTCTCATGAGGAGACCATCTCCGAGCTACAGGGACATAGCCGTGACTATGCCGATGAAATTGCCGAATTATCTAGTGCTCTAGAAGAAGAGCGCACTCTTCGTTTGGCTCTTGAGGAGTCATATAACGATGACTGCGCTAAAATGCAAAAGAAACTAGATCATGATGTTGTTCTCACTCGCATGCTTAAATCTGAGAAGTATGCTCTTGAAGTTGGCCATGACAGACTCAAAGAAGAGTTTGACATACTTGACAAGGCCCACAAAGCCTTGAAAGGTGCTCATTTCTCTCTGAAAGAGTCTCGTGATCAACTCCAAGCAAAGCTTACCAAGGAGATCTCTACTTGCCCTCCCTTTGTGAACAAGTCTGAACGATCTCTTGAGCACTCAAAAGGGTGTTGTAGGAAAAGAAGGACTTGGACTTACCTCCAAGTCAAAAGGTAAAAGGAAGAACAAGAACAAACGATCTCTCACCCTCATGGACATGTTTGTCAAAGAGGGTGAGGGGACTCAAAAGGTGAACAGGAAAAAGGTGGACCATGGGAACCCCAAGAAGGGCAAAAATGTTCCTACTAACACAGCCGGCAAACTCAATCCTTCTTATGTTTTATGTTGTGCTAGTGATGGGCATGTTTATGCCAGATTTGTTGGTTCCTACGATGAAGATATTGAATGGGCTATCTGGGTTCCTAAGACCCTTATCTCTAACATGAAAGGACCCATTAAAAAATGGGTACCTAAAACCAAGCCTTGATCTTTTGCAGGAATTTGCTTCCGGTGGGGTGTCATGGTTGCTCGATAGTGGAGCAACAAATCATATGACCGGAAGCAAGGACTTAGTGGTGGATGTGCATCCTTCTCCATCTATGCCCACCCATGTACAATTCGCCGATGCATCCTCATCAAAGGTATTGGGATTCGGTAAGGTGGTCGTCTCTCAAGATTTATCTATTGAGAAGGTCATGCTTGTTGAGTCACTTGCCTACAATTTACTTTCAGTTCGTCAACTTGCAATCATGGGTTTTTCCACTTTCTTTAATATTGACATTGTGGTCCTCCTAAGGAGCAAGACTCTTAAAGTAGCCTATGTTGGACATGTCGAAAATGGTCTCTATGTGGTGAACTTCTCAAGGCGACCCACTAAGACTGCGACATGTTTAATGGCTAAAGTTGACGTGGGCTGGCTTTGGCATCGCCGGTTAGCTCATGTCAATATGAGATCTTTGCAAAGTCTCCTGACAGGGGACCATGTTCGTGGACTAACAAATGTGAGCTTTGCTAAAGACCGTGTTTGCAGTGCTTGCATTGAAGGAAAGATTCATGAAATTGCTCATCGTCCAACGACTCTTATCTACACTAAGAGGCCATTGGAACTCCTCCATATGGATCTGTTTGGTCCTCCAACATTTGATAGTCTTGGAGGCAGAAAATATTGCTTAGTGATTGTTGACGACTACTCAAGATATACCAGGGTATATTTCTTCAAAAGGAAGAGTGAAACTCAACAAACAGTCATCAACTTTGCTAATGAAGCTCAACGTCAACATGAAGCAACGATCTTGATGATTAGGAGTGACAACGGCACCGAGTTCAAGAACTACACCCTAGATGAGTTTCTAGGTGATGAGGGAATAAAGCACCAATATGCTGCACCATATACCCCTCAGCAAAACGGCGTGGCAGAAAGGAAGAACCGGACCTTGATAGATGCTGCAAGAACAATGATGGCAGAATTCAAATCTCCATACAACTTCTGGGCAGAGGCCATCAACACAGCATGTCATGCGTCCAATCGGCTCTACATCCGCAAAGGCTTGAACAAGACTCCGTATGAGATTTTAACTGGAAACAAGCCCAATCTCAAGTACTTCCGGGTATTCGGTTGTAAGTGTTTCATTCTTAAAAAGGGAGCTCGGTTAGCTAAATTTGATTCTAGAGCACATGAGGGTATCTTTGTTGGTTATGCTACAAACTCTCATGCTTACCGTGTCCTCAACAAGTCCACCGGACTAATTGAGGAGACGTGTAATGTAGAGTTTGACGAAAATAATGGCTCCCAAGTGGAGCAAAGTGGTCTTTGTGATATAGGTGATGAAATTCCTCCCGAAGCCATAAGAAGAATCGGGATTGGTCAAATACTCCCCATTGAGGAACCCCTTGTGGCCGAAGGAGAAGGACAGTGCTCTACTCAAGTGGAGCCATCACCCTCACAAGCCCCACACGCTTCCGATGAACAAAGAGAAGACTCTCAACAAGTTGATCAAGCTCACGGTCGAGATCAATTGCCTAACGATGGTGATATGCCCCATGATATTCAAGCACTACTACCAGACCCTGAACCAGCACAAGATCAAGAGCAACCACTAATACAAGATCAAACTAGTGAACCTTCTCAAGTCGAAGGACAAAATGATCAGGAGACTGTCTCACAATTCCCGTCTAGAGCTCCAACAACCGGCTCAAGACGCAAGGGCAAACAAAAGATACAAGTCGATGCTCCCCCGTTATCTAATGAAGAACTCTTGGAGCATCGAGCAGCCAAGAATGCGAACAAGCTGAAAGCCAAGTCACATCTTATGAAGAATGTTCTTGGTAGTTTAAAAAGGGGAGTATCTACCCGTCAACAGCTTTGGAATTATTGTGAGCATCACGCGTTTGTTTCGTATTGTGAACCTCAACAGGTACAGGAAGCGCTCGATGATGAGGATTGGCTTATGGCCATGCACGAAGAACTTAACAACTTCGAGCGCAACCAAGTCTGGGATTTAGTGCCTCGACCAACGAAGGAACATAATGTCATTGGGACCAAATGGATATTTAAGAACAAGCAAGATGCAAATGGAATTGTGATTCGAAACAAGGCAAGATTGGTGGCTCAAGGCTACTCCCAAGTCGAGGGTATCGACTACGGTGAAACCTTTGCCCCTGTTGCTCGTCTAGAATCTATTCGCATGTTACTTGCTTTTGCTTCTCATCATAACTTCAAATTACAACAAATGGATGTGAAAAGTGCATTTCTTAATGGTCCTTTAAATGAGTTGGTATATGTCAAACAACCCCCGGGATTCGAACATCCCAAGCTCCCCAATCATGTGTACAAACTCAATAAGGCACTCTATGGCCTTAAACAGGCCCCACGCGCGTGGTATGAGTACCTTACTGAGTTGTTACAAGATCGTGGGTTTGAAATTGGGAAGATTGATCCCACTCTTTTTACTAAGAGGGTTAACGGGGATTTGTTCATATGCCAACTATATGTTGATGATATTATCTTTGGCTCTCTAACATTTCATTCAATGAAGAATTTGCTGCGCTAATGACTGAGAAGTTTGAGATGTCCATGATGGGAGAGTTGAAGTTTTTCCTCGGGTTCGAAATTAAACAAGGTCTAGAAGGGACATTCATCAAACAAGCCAAGTACACTCAAGACATGCTCAAACGGTTCGAGCTCGAAGATGTCAAACCGGTCAAGTTCCCCATGCCAACCAGATGCAAGCTTGACAGTGATCCCAATGGTAAAGCAGTGGATCAAAAGGTATACCGCTCCATGATTGGATCCCTCCTTTACCTCTGTGCATCTAGACCGGATATTATGTTGAGTGTAGGGATATGTGCACGGTTTCAATCCGCACCAAAAGAAAGTCATTACATGGCTGTCAAACGAATCTTTCGATATTTGGCTCATACCCCAAACTTTGGCCTCTCGTATCCCAAAGGAGCAAACTTCAATCTAGTTGGCTATTCTGACTCAGATTGGGCTGGAGATTGTGTGGAGAGGAAGTCAACATCTGGAGGGTGCCAATTCCTTGGTCGCTCTTTGGTAAGTTGGTCTTCAAAGAAGCAGAACTGTGTCTCCTTATCATCCACCGAAGCTGAGTATGTGGCAGCTGCAAGTTGTTGTGCTCAATTGCTATGGATGAGGCAAACTTTAAAGGATTATGGTGTCACTTGTGACAAAGTGCCTCTTCTATGTGACAATCAAAGCGCCATCAAGATTTCCCTCAACCCAGTGCAACATAGCAAAACCAAACATATTGATATTCGTCATCACTTCATCTGTGAACATATCAAGCTAGGTGATATTGAGGTTCACTTCATCCACACTGAAGAGCAACTTGCAGATATTTTCACCAAGCCACTAGATGAAGCAAGGTTTCGGGAGTTAAGGCATGAGCTAAATATCATTGATTCAAGTAATGTGGATTGAAGCTAGGCATATTGCACCTCTCTTTACATTTCATCTTGGTCTAGATGTAGGCATGGACATAGGGGGAGTGTTGTTCTCTTAATGAACTCTCCCTCCCCCCATTATGCGTAAATCAATCTAGTCTTTCACTTTAGCCATTGACAAATGGCACGTGTGCTTCAAAGACGAGCATTGGTCATGAACCCAAGGATAATTCTTCGCGGTGTCATACCATTATCTCAAACATAGGTGGGCTCGGCCACCGCCCCTCCATCCTCTCTTGCGTATAAAGGAGAGGATATACAATGACAAGTCAGTACATTTTCTTGGATGTCATCCCTTTTTACTCAGTTGTCATGTGCCCAAGTTTCTTTTTTTTCCTTAGCCGTGTTGAAACATGTATAGCGGTACTACCGCCAGGACCCCAGCGGTACTACCGCCAGGTATGGCGGTACTACCGCCAGTTTTCAAAATCTAACACGACCGGCTAGAAAATTTCTAGGGTTTCAAGGTGGAGCGGTACTACCGCCAGGTGGAGCGGTACTACCGCCAGGACCCTAGCGGTACTACCGCCAGGACCCTAGCGGTACTACCGCTGCAACTGGCGGTACTACCGCCAGCTAGCGGTACTACCGCCGGGGCCGCAGCGGTACTACCGCTGGCCCGTACCCCTTGGGCTATATAAAGGGAGGGGAGCCCGATTTTTGCATCTGTTTCTTCTTCCTCGCGGCTCCTCCCTCCCCTAGCTCGAAAAACCCCGGTTTGGATCTCACTTCGTGGAGCTCCTTCTCCCCGTTGGTGTGGAGGGGTTGCTTCATCTCTTCTTTCTACCCCAAGAGCCATGAATCCCGGTAAAGCTCCTCCCTTCTTCTATTTGGTTGTTCTTCGTGTTCTAGGGTTAGGAGCATTGGGGATTGGATTCATTTTGTTGATCCTATGGCTAGATATTGGATGGCATGAAGGAAATATTGGAGGGGAGTATAGGTCCAATGGTTTGTTGTTGTGATTGCTGCCATGCTCTAGGATTTTATCGTCCTAGATCGAATACTTGAACTTTTGGATTAGATCTAAAACGTGCTCACTCTTGCCTAGGCATGTTTGTACCTCTTGTTACTATGTGTTCCTCATGACAGTAGGGCTGGGGTGTACGTCTTAGTGTTCATATTCAGTCCATGCCCTCGAAAACGAGTTTTTATATGTCAGATCTGAAAGTCAAACCCTCAGCGGTACTACCGCCAGGGGTAGCGGTACTACCGCTATGACCCCCAGCGGTACTACCGCCAGGACTGGCGGTACTACCGCTAGGCCCCAGCGGTACTACCGCCAGGGGTGGCGGTACTACCGCCGGGAGCATTCACGGTGTTTTTTTTTCTGTTTTGTTTTATGCTTGGCAATGCATGTTTATTTTTTCTGCGTTTTCAAGTTTCATTGCCTTGACTTTTCTTGTCGCCTCTTTTTCGCTTTGTGGTCTGTGTCACAGGTGGCTCTGCTCGCCGTTCGAACCCCTCACGGGACACGGCATCCAAACAATTTCGCAACACAGAGGCGCCCGAGGGGTCTGCCACGTCTGGTCTGCCTCCCAAAAAGAAGTCCTTCAAGAAGGTCGCTCACAAGGAGAAGAGGGTCAATATCCGTACTATGTCCCCCAAGGACTTTCTGCAATTTCGCACCAAGAACCCCTATCTCAAGGAGAGGGAAGTGATCGATGGGGTTGAAAATGTCTGGGTGAAGGACCAGTGCAGGATTTATCGGGATGTTATTGCTCCCTTCAAGAAGAACCATGTCTCTGTTCAGTGGATTGATCTGGCACATCTTCAGCGGAACATGGACTACTTTGGTGATGCCCTCGCTCTGGTTGAAAAACTGGGCATCAAAGACATCATCACCTTCAAGACGGACTTTGATCCCACTGCAGTGGCTCAGTTTTATGTCACAGTCCATTTCTCACCTGATGATCAGCGTTCCATGATCTGGATGACTGGGTCAAAAAAGATGACCGGTTCCTGGACTGAGTTCATGCAGTTCCTTCACATTGACTTTCAGGGTGCTGACACTCCTCTTGGGCTGCGTCCTCATGCTGCAGCCCTCACCGATAGGGCCTCCGCAAAGGATAGACTGCAGTCACTGTATCTGAGAAAGGGGGTGCTTCCCAAGCACCTGGACATCATGCATCGGATCTTTCGCAACACCCTTTTCCCTCGGATTGGTAACTTTGATGAGGTCCATGGCTACTTGGCTGAGGTGCTGTTATTGTGTGAGGATGCTATGTCTCAGGAGTCTGCTCAGCTGGATATTGCAGATGTGATGTTCACAGAGCTCTGGAACTGCATCATCAATCGTAAGGTTCCTATCTACGGGCCTTACCTGTTCGCATACATTTGCCATAAGTGGGAACAGGCTTTTCCGGATGAGGTGCTCTACGCACAGTCTGATTACATTGTGCATGACCCAATCAGGCTTTGCGTCAAGGACAAGTGGGCCAATCCGTCTACATCCTCTCAGCACATGGATACAGATACAGAGACCGCTGCTGACAGAGGAACTGCCTCTCAGTCCCGCTCGTCTGTCATGCCATCTTGGGCTATCAAACTACAGGACAAGATGAAGACACTTTTCTGTATGCAGGCCAAGGGACAGTACCAGACACATGTGGCTCAGAAGCAGAGCCGCCAGAGGCATAAGCGTGTTCTCAGGACCTTGGATGTGGACATCTCCAGCGGCTCAGAGGACGACATCACTCCGGAGGCCACTTGGATGCAGGCTCAGGGGTACCAGTGGTCCGGCGATGAGGCAGCAGAGGAGGAGCAGACCGACCAGGAGGGGACAGACGAGTCTGGTGATCCTGAAGACGAGGAGTAGTTACCTGTGGCATTAGGTGTGCCCCTTTTTGGTGTCTTGTGCCAAAGGGGGAGAGAGTCTAGGATTTGATTTCATTTCGAACTTTGCATTGCTTTGCTTTATCTCGTATGGTTTGCTTTGAACTTGGTTTGATTCGTTTGCTATCTCGTGTGAGACATGATCTTTCTTATGTGAGATTAAAGCTATTTCCATCATATGCTGTGAGTCATATGTCATATATCTCTATCTTTTTATTCTCATATTATTCCCTATGCAAATCCGGTATTGTCATCAATCCACCAAAAAGGGGGAGATTGTTGAGGCATAGTTTATGCCTAAGTAATTTTGGTGATTGATGACAGCACCGTACAGGACTAATCGTGTGTGTCAAGGTTTCAGGTAACACTCGTCAACGGCACAAGACGACTCGTCTCCTCTCTTCTGGAACGGAAGCACGGCGCTCTCTACGATTCTCTTTATTTGAGTCATAGGAAAGCCGTACTATTAAGAGGGGATCCATAGTGGAAAGGTTTGGGTGGAATCTATCTTTACACACGCACACTTCTCATTCTCCCCTTTCCTTATCTTTGGAGCGGCCCTCGCCTATTCGTCTCGTTTATCTCTGCAAAATGGTCCCCAGCGGTAGTACCGCTGGTTCCAGCGGTAGTACCGCTCGACTGCCAGCGGTAGTACCGCCCCTGGTCAGCGGTAGTACCGCTCCATGTGTTTTGTTCCACCTACCTAGCGTTAGTTTGTGGACGGACCCTTTTGCGAAGACTTTCCCGACGGTAGTAGTGCTTGTGCACTACCAAGGGGCCGGCGGTAGTACCGCTGCAGCCAGCGGTAGTACCGCTGGAGGCCCAGCTGTAGTACCGCTGCAGCCAGCGGTAGTACTGCCAGGCAGCGGTAGTACCGCTCAGGCACAGCGGTAGTACCGCTGGTCCTCGGGCAGAGAGTGGAAAAACGGTCTGATTTCCCCCCCCCCCACTATATAAAGGGTTCTTCTAGCTGAGGAACTCCATCTCTTACCTCTCAAAGCTCCATTGTTCCTCCACAAGCTCTAAAGTGCCCGATCTCTCTCCCTAGCCAATCAAACTTGTTGATTCTTTAGGGATTGGTTGAGAAGGCCTAGATCCACACTTCCACCAAGAGAAAAGTTGATTCCCCCACCAATCCCTTGCGGATCTTGTTATTCTTGGATGTTTGAGCATCCTAGACGGTTGAGGTCACCTCGAAGCCATATTCCATTGTGGTGAAGCTTCGTGGTTTAGTTGGGAGCCTCCAAGCTTTGTGTGGAGTTGCCCCAACCTTGTTTGTAAAGGTTCGGTCGCCGCCTTCAAGGGCACCTATAGTGGAATCACGGTACCTTGCATCGTGCGAGGGCGTGAGGAGAATACGGTGGCTTTAGTGGCTTTTTGGGGAGCATTGTGCCTCCACACCGCTCCAACGGAGACGTACTTCCTGTCAAAGGGAAGGAACTTCGGTAACACATCCTCGTTTCCATCGGTTCCACTTGTGGTTATCTCTAACCTTTACTTTGTATTTGCGTATGCTTGTGACTATATCTTACGTGTCTTAATAGCTCTTGTTGTTAGCTTCTATAGGGTTCACCTCTTTGCCATATTATTTGTGAACCCGTATAGTGTTTACCTTAACTTGTTAAGTTTAATTAAAAAGTGGTCGTTGTCTATTCACCCCCCCCCCTCTAGCCAACCATATCGATCCTTTCACAAGCAATCAACAGCAATACAACCAGCAGCTAGCAACGCTGCAGGCAGGCAAAAGCAAGAGCAACAACACACAACAATCTTTAGCAGCCTACAAAAAGAGCAACAGAACGGCAACATCACAAAATCAGCATCAACAGGCAAGTAGCACCTACAACTAGCAAGCTAGCAACAGCAGCTAGCTACAGCAAGCAGCTACAACTCGCAGCAGCTACAAGCAGCAGGAAGAGCAACGGCGGAAGGTAAGAGCATCGGTAGCAACATCACAGCAACCGGCACAGCATGCAGGTCGGCACGGGAACTGGCCAAGGCGGCTCGGCAGCAAGCATTGGCAAGCAGCAGCTGCATCAGCTCGACAGCATAGCAGGCAGCAACAGCACGAGGGAACGGCCGGCGGGGCTAGCGACCATGGCGGAGGAAGAGGGAGGCCAGGGTGACGCGGGGAGGGGCGCTGGCGGGGCCTGCCGGCGACATCACGGGACGGCGAGGTCGGGGAAGCTCCTGCAGACCACCCTGGTATGACGGCGGCGAGAGGAAGCGAGGCCGAGGGCGAGGGGAGGGCACGCGGGGCCGGTGGCCAGCTCGGGACGACGGGGCGAGCAACCGGCGCAGGGGCTCCTGCCGACGGAGGCCATGGCTAGGGCGACGCGGGGTGCCATGGGGCTGGAGTTGGCGCGCTGGGAAAGAGGCGGCGCGCGGGGTGGAGCAGGCGGTGGGCAGGGGAGGCGAGCATGGCTCCGGCGACCTAGGTGGAGGAGTGGGGAATCGGGGGAGAGGGAGATGGGACGAGATCGGGAGGAGGAGGAAACGGCGCACGGGGAGGACGAGGGAATCGGGCAGAGGGGCTCGCTAGGGTTGGAGGGGCCGGCTGGGCCTTGGGCCTTGGCAGCTCCCTCTCCCTCTAACTCTTTTGTTTTTTTATAAAAAACAGAAAACAACCACAAAATAAAATAGTTTTAACAAAATAAAAAAAATTCCTTTTGACTCCTTTAAAAATATACCCCAACTATAAAAATAGCTTGGGCATCTTTTAACTAATAAAACTGAAACCTTTTGAAGAATAAAATAAAACCTTTTTAAAAAAAAAGCTCTTTTAAAGGAGAAAAGGAAATGAGACTCTGTTTTTTTTGGAAATAAACAAAAAGGAAAAAAAAGGAAACCCAAGGGTTGCCCCCACATTTAACAAAGGATTTTAAAAGAAGACGGACTTGTTTTTAAAGGGGGTTAAAACTGAAACTTTGACGCAGCCAAAAAAAATTAGAATAGAGAGGAGAGAAGGGTTTTACATCCTCGGTGCAACAGGGTTTTGAAGTGGCTCTGTTGCACCCACTCTCATCACTCCAACAAAACAACGCCACTCACAAGCATTAACACCCAACAACACGGAGCAACAAGCAACACCGACAAAACACAGTTGACATGATGCCATGCATGATGCCATGATGCAAACTAAATGATGATGCAACCAACAAAATATTCACATGATGGAAACGGAAAATAAAGGGGAATCTTCTGGAACGTCGGCATTGGGCTGTCACAACTCTCCTACACTACAAGAGAATATTGCCCCGAGATCCACGAATGAAAGGGGGAGAGGGTGAGAAAGAACAAGAGGTAAAAACTTAGTCGCTTCTTTGACAAACGAGTGAAACCAACAATCCTTGAAGATTGCAAAGAGATGAGGAATGATATGAGAAACAGGAAGTAATTCACGGAAAATTTCGGCAGCACTTCAGTAGGAAAATGGACAAAAAATTTGATAAGATGGAAGAAATAGACAATATTCACAACAAATAACTAAGTAGAGCAAGGGAACACCATGATCTTGATAGAACAACATAATAGACCCAAAAGAGCAACATCACAATGCCTACGGAACAAGAGAATATGAACTAGCTCAAGCGGAAGAAGAGAATGAAGAAAAGAATGACAACTATCATCACAATAGAATTGAAGAGTCTCTGGATAGAGAATTGACGTAGTAGTTGGAAAACCAACAACGAAAAGAACAAGATAGTAGTGGGCTTATGAAAATCATCTCAACATTTATGAGGTGACAACCAACCACTAAAAGAAACAAGGATAGATTGGGAGCAACAAGATATCGAAACTTCTTACACCAAGAGGAAACATTGATAACTTGGATCAATGAAAATCACCATAATAGCAACATTCCATAGGAAAAGCTTTAGGTGAAAACTAAACCAAGATAGCATCAAAGAAGGAATCATGGGTTGAAAATATCTCATGATCAAAGAATTGGTGGGTTTAATTATCTCATTCTTGAAAGCAAAACTCTTCGAGGCTCCTACACTAACAAGAAAACTATAATACCAGCTCAAAGGATAAAGGAGGACGAATGCACTTGGAAATGCAAGAGAAGAAAACTTTAGGTTCTCCAGCAGGAATCTTGAAGAACACTTTGAGAAAAAACACATCCTTGAAGAACCACCATGACGAGCCTCCGTATCCAAAGGATGATGCAAGATATGAAGGATGAAAGAATAAGATTGAAACCTTGCAAAGACTTCGATGAAGTTTCACGAAGAGATACTTGAGAAAACTTGGAACTCCGGAAAAGAAAAGATAAGAACACTTGAGAAAAAGGAATTGATATCATGAGCCACTCCAGAAGAATAATTCAGATAACTATTAACAAGAATAAGAATTATGTTATGCTCATCCTTCATCAAATTAAATTGATGACAAGCAACGGATTTAGCATACAACTTATTATTCTAGAAATGATTGAGGAGATATATGAGCACAAACTAGACGAAGTCTTGAAAGAGACACCGATAAGAATCGAAATGAATGAGTCAACCATCAATGAATGGAAATACATTAGAATGAAGAGATCATGAGCCACCTGACAGAAAACTTGAACAAGGCACCGGAATAAACGAGAGACGATCGAAGAGGCAACAATGGAGAAGAATTGAGGATGAAAGATGAAAGCTGAGAACGAAGAATCTTCTAAAATGATGGCCTTCGGAGGATCGAGAAATTAACACAACACAGAAATGCACCCAATAGCAAGAAATGAATCACTCATGATTGGGAACAATTCAAGATGGTGGCACAAAGCTGAAATAATGAATCTTCAAAAGAATGAACCAAGATTGAGAGAAACCTCCTTCGGTCTTCTAAGCTGAAAATGAGGAGGAGAACACTACCAAGAATAACTGAGACACTCCAGAATAATGAAGAATGAAAGGTTGAGCCAAATATGAGAATTAATTCAAATAGATCTTGAAGAAGTAGTATGACTGATGGAAATCATACTTACGTCATAGTTGAAAACATAGAGATCTCCGGGAAAAGAATACAAGAGCTAAATAAGATCCTGGGAAAGAACTTGTGGGTTATGGGCCCACTCAAAGAACCCACCATTGAAAAGATTGTCAGAAAGAGAGATATTGCATCGGTATAAGGAAAAATAGATGGGGTTGAGCACCTCGAAATAATTGAAAGATTGAAAAACAAGAAACTCTGAGACATCTCCAACGCTCTGGATAGAATAGAGATAACTAAATAAACAAGATAGACTGATAAGAATCTCCAACATGGGAAAGAATTGAAAGATGAATAGGATATAATGAACACGGATAATTGAATATAATTCACCGGTAGAGATAACAAGAATGAACAAATGTGACACCAATCTCCTGAGAATCTTTACAATGAATCACCGGGTAAGAGAGAAAAGAACAGATAGCGGAAGCACAGTGAAAAGAAAACTCCTGAATAAAAATTGAATCACTGAAGAAAAAGGGTGGGAGGGCGGGGAAAAACAAAGACACTTGGAACAGATGAGATGAACTCCGGAAGACATGAGAGATTAATCTTGCAAAATTGGAGAGGATGGAATTAACTGAAGAGAAGCACACTGGTTGCTAAAGAATTAACATGACGACTCCGGTTGACAAGAATTGATAATACAACCTGATTGAACAAAAAAAATGCATTCACATAAAAATTATGAGAACACCTCTTAGGAAAGATCTGAAATCATCACTTGACATCGAAGCAACACGAATTACCATACTCCAACAAAACAAAGAATGCGGCTTGCAATTAGACAGAACAAACTCATGAGAGAGATTTCCGTTCGATATTTTCGTGGACAGGATCGCACGGGCTCGATCTTACAGTAGCCATCAAGTGCAAGGCAGTGCACCCGACATACGAAGCGTCCCCGAGTCGTAGAAAGCTACAAGGACTCTTTAAGACACAACGCAAACCGCTGTAAGTCGACCGTCAACAAACGAATCCACTAGATGTCAAACCCCAACCTAACATCATGCATTTGTTGGAAGATTGTCCTATAAGTAACTACTAGAATTCCCACCTATGAATTCCTGAAATGTCTGGTCATGCAATCTGGTACACGGATACAAGGAGTAATAATCACACAACTCCTATACTGACCCGTCACCTGTATCACATCCGTCAACACACAACCAGAACCTCGGACCTTCATCTACAACAGACACTCGTGATCACAACGATACAAAGTATGGCAGTACTCCCGAACAATTTGCACCAGTACTGGGGACATCGGGGTTATCTCGCCACTACTAGTATTGAAGCAATTACGAACATCCTCCGTCGTGAGATACTAAGAAACCTGAATGATAACGATGTGCTCGAGAATCCCCTGGAGCTCAACTCCCTGGAAGAAATCAAGTCAGACAGGAGGCACCAAGACAGAACTCTGTCACATCAGCATCATATAGATCCAAAGAATACCCGCGTGATCCTAAAAAAAATTGAGTGAGAAGAGGAGTAGAATAAATTATTACGTCAAGATTCCTCACCAGAGCATAGAAGAGGAGAAAAAAGAATCCTACACTCCGATATATAACTAGACTCAAAGTAGTTTTTCACTAGACTCGACTCGGCCAAGTTCGATCAATCAAGGGGTCTCCTAGGTCGGTACTGCTCTCATACCAACTTGTCACGCCCAAGATGCAACGCTATCCTCAATTTGGCACGAGGGCCTCGTCAGGGATAGAAGCGCATCTCGTTGTGTCGCAAGAATGGATATCATTACAAGTACATGTACTGAAAACAAGAGATATATATATAGAATTGGCTTACACTCGCCACAAGCTACATCAGAGTCACAGCAGTACAATACATAATCATCATGAAGAAGAGCAGGGTCCGACTACGGACGAAAACAAACGAAAAAATAAGAACGACGTCCATCCTTGCTATCCCAGGCTGCCGGCCTGGAACACATCCTAGATCGATGAAGAAGAGAAGAAGTATCAACTCCAAATGAACAATCAACGCGCTCGCGTCAAATAACCTTTACATGTACCTGCAACTGGTGTTGTAGTAATCTGTGAGCCACAGGGGACTCAGCAATCTCATTTCCAAAGGTATCAGAACTAGCAAAGCTTATTAGGTGAGGTATGGCTAAGTGGTGAGGTTGCAGCAGCGGCTAAGCATATATGAGGTGGCTAAACTTACGAGTACAAGATATAAGAGGGGGAAGAACTATGCATAACGGACATAACTATTGATGATCAAATGAATGATCCTGACACCTACCAACGTCAGACATAACCCCACCGTGTCCTCGATCGGAGAAGGAACTCACAAAAGAGACAGTCACGGTTACGCACACAGTTGGCATATTTTAATTAAGTTAAATTCAAGTTATCTAGAACCAGTGTTAAACAAAGTTTCCACGCTGCCACATAACCGTGGGCACGGCTTTCCGAAAAGATTTAACCCTGCAGGGGTGCTCCAACTAGTCCATCACAAATTACCACAAGCCGCATAGAAATCCTCAACCACGAAGCTCGCGATCTCGTTGGATTCCCTAGTGGAAAATCTCAACTCTAATATTACCCAAAGCATCACCGGAATCCCGATGCACAAGATATCTCGTCAAAGGTAAAACTAATCCAGCAAGGCCACCCGGTGTGTCGACGAACCCGATAGGAGCCGCGTATCTCGTTCTCAAGACAGACCGTCTATGCATAGTGGACAGTAACCAAACGCTCGAGTTGCCCCGAGGTGGCACCGCCGACTGCTAGGTGGGTGGACCAACACTCATGAGGAGCACTGGCCCGGGGGTTGATTAAATTTCGTCGGGTTAATTACTCCCTATGCGGTTCATTAGTTATTAGGCAAATGTAGTACCAAAGTTGGGCCTTGCCAGACCAGCTTTAATCTAAAACGAATTATCAACGGGGTCCCCATAACAACCCCGATCGTGTTAGGAGCACTCAATTATGTAACATAACACCGGTAGCCGAAACTAAGGGGGCAAAGGTGGAACAAAACACCAGGCTAGAAAGGCCAAGCCTTCAACCTTTTACCAAGTATATAGGTGCTTTAAATTAAATAGCATTTGATATGGTGATATGACAAGAAACCCATGTTTTCACATGGAAGCAACTGTACCTGCAACTAGCAACGCTAACACAAGGTTAAGCAAGCGGTAACATAGCCAATCAGTGGTTTGCTAGGTTGAACAGGTTGAAGGTTTTCATGGCATTGTTGAGAGGATGATATTTAACATGTGGTAGGGAACGAGACGTAATCGATAAAACGGTAATACTAGCATAGCAATGATAGTAATGGTATCTAGGGAAATGGTCATCTTGCCTGAGATCCCGCTTGGAAGAAGAACAACTCCGAGAAGCAGACGAACCAACGTAGTCGAACGGGTCCTCACATTCCGACACGCTTGCGGAACTCTATCGAGACGGAGCAAACCGGAAACAAACATCAACACATATATTCACCACACGATGCACAACATGATGCACACCCTACTATGATGCATGATCAGTTCAATGATGCAAGGCATGACATGGCAATTCACCTCACGCAAACACTACACATTAAGTGAAGCTCGGTATGCAACGAGTTGCATATCAACGAAACTCCATGTTTAATTATTTAGTTCACTCCCGTTTATTAAAACGGCAATATTAAATGTTGTTAACATGGCAAGGGGTGAAGCGACGATCCTACATGTCATCCTAGTCAGTTAACACGCGGAGCATAGATCGGAGCTACATCACAAGAAACATGCAACACATGATTATGCCATGAATGCGTCACGCATGCAAGTTACAACCACACGGGCAAGAAGGAAAGGAAGCATGTGTCGCCACGGCAAGCGAAAGGGAACCCTGGCGGCAAGACGGAAACGATGCCACGGCAACGTTCCTATCCCGATACGCAACGAGATGTCGGTGCCAACAAACTGGAAGCGTGTGCGGGAACGCTAAATAAAGATGGGGTGATCCCTCTACCGGGTTCCCATGTGTCGAGGGCACGACGAAAAGGAAGACAACGTGCAACGGGCAAACATATGGCGCAAACATACGAGACATCTCATACAACATTTGCATTCGGTACACGACACGTCCCATCGGTATACCTTCGAAGCATGCGAATCGGAGCGGTGAAAACATAGGTCGTCGTGGTCTCCATGGAAGTAGTGGAAGTCGTGGAAGTCCGGTCTCGTCGACGGTAGTCGTACTCTTAGCGTCGGTACACGGGTCTTCCCATCGGTAGTCGAACACGTTCCAAAGATGTCTTGGGTCGTCGAGGACGTCGTGGTACTCGTCTCGTAGGGGAAGTAGTCGTACACCGTGATCTTGTTGGTTCCATAAAGAAGGGGATGGTGCACGCGGTCTTCGGCACCGGCAACCCGCGACAGCAGCAACAGCTAGCAACTAACAACTAACGGCAGACAACCACAAGCAGCAACAGCTAATGGCATGCCATCTAACAGCAGCAATGGTGCAGGCTTGCAAAGCTACAGCATCTAGCATCGGCTAGCAGCAACAGCAACTGAGCAACTAGCAACAGCGGCAAGGCAACAGCAAGCACTAAGCTACTTAGCAGCAGCTAGCAAGCAATCTGCAGCAGCACAACTAGCAGCTAGCAACGCTGCAAGCAGGCAAAAGCAAGAGCAGCAACACACAACAATCTTCAGCAGCCTACAGCAAGAGCAACAGAAGGGCAACAGCACAGCAGCAGCATCAACATGCAAGTAAGAGCTACAACTAGCAAGCTAGCACAATAGCTAGCGACAACAAGCAGCTACAACTCGCAGTAGCTACAAGCAGCAGCAAGAGCAACGGCGGTAGGTAAGAGCATCGGCAGCAGCATCACAGCAACCGGCACAGCAGGCAGGTCGGCACGGGAACTGGCCAAGGCAGCTCGGCAGCAAGCGCAGGCAAGCAGCAGCTGCATCAGCTCGGCAGCATAGCAGGCAGCAACAGCACGAGGGAACGACCGACGGGGCTGCAACCATGGCGGAGGAAGAGGGAGGCCACGGCGACACGGGGAGGGGCGCTGGCGGGGCCTGCCGGCGACAGCATGGGACGGCGAGGTCGGGGAAGCTGCTGCAGGCGACCCTGGTAGGACGGCGACGAGAGGAGGCGAGGCCGAGGGCGAGGGGAGGGCATGCGGGACTGGCGGCCAGCTCGGGACGACGGGGCGAGCAACCAGATGGGACGAGATCGGGAGGAGGAGGAAACGGTGCACGGGGAGGACGAGGGAATCGGGCACAGGGGCTCGCTAGGGTTGGAGGGGGCGGCTGGGCCTTGGGCCTTGGCAGCTCCCTCTCCCTCTAACTCTTTTGGTTTAAAAAAAAAACAGAAAACAACCACAAAAGAAAAAGGTTTTAACAAAATAAAAAAAATGCATTTTGACTCCTTTAAAAATATACCCCAACTATAAAAATATCTTGGGCATCTTTTAACGAATAAAATTGAAACTTTTTGAAGAATAAAATAAAATCCTTTTTTTAAGAATAAAATAAAAGCTCTTTTAAAGGAGAAAAGAAAATGAGACTCTGTTTTTTTGGAAATAAACAAAAAAAGGAAACCCAAGGGTTGCCCCCACATTTAACAAAGGATTTTAAAAGAAGACGAACTTGTTTTTAAAGGGGGTTAAAACTGAAACTTTGCCGCAGCCAAAAAAATAGAATAGAGAGGAGAGAAGGGTTTTACATCCTCGGTGCAACAGGGTTTTGAAGTGGCTCTGTTGCACCCACTCTCATCACTCCAACAAAACAACGCCACTCACAAGCATTAACACCCAACAACACGGAGCAACAAGCAACACCGACAAAACACAGTTGACATGATGCCATGCATGATGCCATGATGCAAACTAAATGATGATGCAACCAACAAAATATTCACACGACGGAAACGGAAAATAAAGGGGAATCTTCTGGAACGTCGGCATCGGGCTGTCACAACAACCCAATTTGTTTTTACTTAAAGTTTTAGTGGTATTTATGCTTGTTACTACTGTAGCAACATCATTGTATCTTTATTTTCAAGCTTTGTGCCAAGTTTTAGCCTCCGATTGCAAGAAAGTTCAAAAGTTGTGACATGTTGTCCAGAAATAGATTTTGTCTGCTTGATGGAAAAAATCGCCAAAAATCACCAGATCATATTTTTGATCTGAATTTGTTTGAAAGCATGCTCTATACAATTGTCTTTGTGGCATCTGTTCTGAGTTTTTTGATTTGAGTGGCAGAAGTGCCCCGAAAAAATTATTTACTACCTAATGTTCTGTATTCACAGATTCTGTCACGTTTTGCGTTTTCATCATTTTGCAAATATTAAGCTTGATTTTTCTTTGCAAAACCTTTTGGTAATCATGAGAAACAGTAGCTTTTCATGAAATTTTTTATTTCTAGTAGGGAATAAATTATTTTATCATGGGTACTAACCACTCTAACCAGGTTATGATGAGTTTCGTATGAAGGGAGTTTTCAAGTATGCGATGGAAGATGATGAAAGAAGATCTAGGAGTGTCAAGTTCTCAAGCTTGGGGATGCCCCCATGCACCTCCAAGAAATATTCAAGGAGACTCAAGAGTCTAAGCTTGGGGATGCCCCTGTGCATCCCCTTCTCTATCAACAATCAAAAGTCCGTCCATCTCCATGCTATATTTTTATCACTTCATATGTTATCTGCTATGCTTGGAGCGTCCCGCTCTTTTCTTTTTAGTTTGTTTAGTTTTTTTTGCTGTTCATAACAAGTAGGAACCTAGCCTTCCTTGTTTGGTAGAGAAACACGCTCCATTCCACTCTAGAACACAACATAGGTTTTCATGCTTATCTTTTTGTGTGTTCTTTATCTTTTCATAGCTGATGTCATGCTTAGCTCTTAGTTTTCATGCTATATCTTTTTAAGAGATTTTTATTTAGGTTGCTTTTGGAAATCTCTTGAGTTATCATGCTTATCTTGTTTCGAGAGTTGGCATGTTGCACTGAGTTGTGTGTCTTGCATGAGTAGGTAATTGAGGTTGCTATTTAAGTATAGTAGTAACTTTTAATAGTTTTGAGGTATTGATTTGAGTAATGTTTGGACTATTGGCGCCAAGAGCTTGAGCCTATTAGTGATAGGTGTCGTATTTTGGGAAATCCGTGTGTTTTTTAAAAACTAAAAATTAGTTGAGAACTCTAGCTACTAGACAGATCGCTAACCTCTGTAGGGGTTGGAACATATAGAGTACCCTCACATTACCATGGGTCGAGGATGTGCAAGGATAACCAAACCCCAAACAGGTACTTGTCTCTTTGTGAATTTCCTAACTAGATAGAGAGTTACCAATAATAAGTGTATGAGTTCGTCGGACTAATGCGAGTATTCGATTGTTGGCACTTCTGCCATCCATATTTTACTAGCCTCTTCGGTACCGTGCATTGCCATTTCTCACCTTGAGAGTTGGTGCAAACTTCGCCGGTGCATCCAAACCCTTGGCATGATACGCCCTGTCATCATAAGCCTCATTATATCTTTCCTCAAAACAGCCACCATACCTACCTATTAAAGAATTTTCATAGCCTTTCCGAGATACATTGCCATGCAACATCCACCATCTCATGACTTGATCTTCATGTCATACATGTTTTTGCTTGATCGAGGAGCCGCATGATAGTTGGGCCTTGCCCTTATTATTACTACATGACGCGCTAGTTTCATTGCATATCCTGCTACACCGCCAGAGGCATACATTTGCATACATCATGATAGTTTTCATTTGTCTTTATGTGAGTACTTCTTATAAAGTGTGAAGATCTTATTTTTATTCTTGTAAAACATAGAGTGTTGCCCTTAAGTGAGGAAAATATCCCAAAGAGGACAAATTAAAAGATCCCAAGGAGGACAAATTAAAAGATCCCAAAGAGGACAAATGAGAGATTAATAGAAAGAGCCAAAGAGGCCACACAAAAAATCAGAAAAAGAAATAAAAAGAGAGAAGGGGGCAAAACTACTATTCCTCTTGAAAGATCCACACTCGTACTCCATTGTTATATTTGTACTACATAGAGATTATCATTCATGCATAACTATGTGGGGACCCTTACACTATAGAACTTGGCTTGTATATTCCAATGATGAGCCTCCTCAAATGAGATCTAGTTCTTCATGAGCAAGCAAGTTGGATGCACCCCCACTAGTTCCATTGGAGGGCTTACCTTAGCTCATATGTGCATCTGTTGCATGGCAATCCCTACTCCTCACATCATATATATCATTTGGCTTTCTTTCGCCTATGGTTGTCCTCATTGATGTGAGCCTTTCACACCTTTTTGTCTTCCTTCCCCATCATTATTATCTTTGCCATCCTAAGTGCCAACATATCTTGCTTGCGCTCATCCATTGCATGAGTGCTCAAAGTCGAAAGGGAGAGGATCATTTTGACTTGTGCCTGACTAGTGGTCTGGGGATGAGTCAAAATAAGATTCCGAAGGAGACCAAGTGTGAAGCTTAGTAGATTGGGTTCTTAGTTAAAAAAACATTTTTATACTCTCGACCCATCTCCCATTTCTTGCACGCAAACACCATTTGATGACATTTGAGTCACGGACAGCGAGAGATCTTGCACCTTTATGTTCTTACTTTGCTAATTTCAATACTAGATATAGACTCTTGCTTGTTATTGTCTTGACTGGAATTGCATATCATACTTGCTTTACTCTGAAGTTATTATATGTGTGTTAGCATGTCACCATAGAAATTATTGTGTTATCATTTACCTACTCGAGGACGAGCAAGAATTAAGCTTGGGGATGTTGATACGTCCCAAATGTATCTATAATTTCTGCTTGTTCCATGATCTTTTGAGTGATATTGTTATATGTTTTGCTACACTTTTATATCTTTTTACGCATATTTGGACTAACCTACTAACTCAGTGCACCTAGTGCCAGTTTCTATCTGCTGATCTTTTTTTGCAGGGGCTTTTACCCAAATTTCCAGAGCTCCAAAAATCCCGAGAAAAATATATAAAAATTAGCATGACGAAAGCTTCTGGAGCACCAAAGGTGGGCGAGAGGGAGCCATGTGTTGCCCAGGCGGCCTCCCGGCATGGCCTGGCCCCTGGTCGCGCCCATAGGTCGCCTGGGTGGGCCCCACGCCCTCTGACGCCATTCTTTGGCCTATATTTACCCCTCCGATAGGAAACCCTTCCATCATATCCAGAATCGCGAATTTCTCCATCGTTCTGCCATCGCGGTGCTTCCGAGATCGGGAGCGTCACGAGACCTCTTCCTGGCACCCTGCCGGAGGGAGGATTGACCTCCGGGAGCTTCTCCACCATCATGGATGCTTCCCGAACATGCCGTGAATAGTCCTCCTTGGACCATGAGTCATTTGACCAGTAGCTATGTGATGTATTCTCTCCAATCTTGCGCTTCAATGATTAGCCCTTGTGAGCTGCCCTACATGATCAAGGCACCTATGTAATTTTCCTGCTATTGCTATGCTTGGTTTGTTGGGATCTGATGGATTATGAGATTATGTTCAGATTGTGATGAGTTATATATTTGATTATACTTTTATATTATGTTCTTTAGTGATTCATGCATGTTATCCGTTGCTCTTTATTGCTTTGGCCGAGTAGTAGATTGTAACTCCAAGAGGGAGCGTTATGCATGATTGTGGGTTCATGCCCATTGATATCTAGCTTGAGTGACAGAAACATGAGACTAGGGGATGTGTTGTTGCCACCAGGGAGAAAACAATGGTGCTTGTGACCATGGTTGCAAGGATTGTTTACCTTACGCATAGTTTGTTAATGCAGTTGTCCGTTGCTTTGAGTTTACACTTTGGGTGGGGCTAGCAACTTATTACCAGTGAGATGTTCTGGATAGATATCTCAAGGTGGATGATTAGTAAGTAGATGCTGATGAATAAACAGTCTACTTGTCTTGGCGTACTACCCATTACTATTGAGCCTCTAACTTTCAAGTAGCACAATTAGCATTGCGGTGTGTTTGTAATTCTGTCAATTGCCCAGTTGTAATTTGTTTACCCAAGCATAGTTGTTTATCGTCTTTTGGGAGAGAGACATCACTAGGGAACATCATGTGACTCCGGTCCATATCACCACCACTGCTTACACCTCCACCATTTACCGCTTTCATTTACTTTTCCGTTGCAATCACTATCACTATTCCCGCTTGTGTTTTGATCCTTCGCAAACTACAATGCCTGAGAGATTGACAACCTCTGTGTACTCGTTGGGAGCAAAGTTATTTGTTGTGTGTGCAGGTCCACGTCTTCTGCTAGCACCAGAGCAGCGTATGTCTACTTGTTGATCCTCGGAGTCCTCCTGGTTCGATAAACCTTACAGTCTCCGTGTAAGGGAAACTTGTTGCTGACTACATCTCCACCTTCCACTTGGGGTAACCAACTAGGGGCGAGAAGTATATTCATCAACTCGTCATCAACAGGAAAATATTTTTCAAAGAAGTAGTAAAACATATCCTGGGGACTACGCATACAACCAAGATCTAGAGAAAGGAACCATTCCTTGGCCTTGCCTTTCAGTGAGAAAGGAAAAAAGCTTAAGAATATAATAGTATCGCATCTTTTCATCATTAGTAAACATAGAAGTAATATCGTTCAGCTTCACGACATGTTCAACAACAGTTTCATTTTCATAACCATGGAAAGTATCGGACTCAACTATGGGAATCAGTTCAGGGTCTATAGAGAATTCATAGTCCTTATGAGTGACAAATATAGGAGAAGTAGCAAATTTAGGATCATGTTTCATTTTCTTCGTCAAAGATTTTTCTTTTAGTTTGCATAGTAGTTTCTTCAAATCATTCCTATCTTCACAAGAAAGAAAGTACCTAGTTACTTCCCCATCCGTTACATAACCTTCAGGTACATAAGGCAATTCATATCTATTAGGAGAGCAAGGTGTAGCAGGTGATTCAAAATCTTCATCAGTTTCAACATTTTCATGTTATCTAGCTTTAGCAAGATGAGCATCAAGTTATTCAATGGCACTGTTTCAGTTTCATCAAATATAGCAGTAGTATTATCATTAATTTCAGAAGTAGCATCATCAAGTTCATGTGACATATCAGGACGAGCAATATGTGGAGGTGCAACAAGCTGATTGAAAACAGTAGGTGAATCAAAAGCACATCTAGATGGCAGTTCCTTACCTCCTCTTGTGCGAGAGGGGATGATCTTATTTCGAGTATCTTTTAGATTCTTCATAGTGGAAATTGGATATCAAGTAGTTAACACAATAAAATATAGCTATGCTCCCCGACAACGGCGCCAGAAAAAGGTCTTGATAACCCACAAGTATAGGGGTTCACGATAGTCTTCACGAGTAGTATTTCACCCTAATTTATTGATTCGGCACAAGGGGAGCCAAAGAATATTTAGAGGCCTTGAAAGTTGAGTTGTCAATTCAATCGTACCTGAGATATCTCTCTGCAGCAAAATATTTAGTAGCACGACAAATAATAGTGGTAGCACTGATAGTTATAACACCAATTTTAGTAACGGCAGTAATAGTAGCAATTGAGTAGCAGATGTGACAGTAAAAATAGTAGTAGTAACTTAGCAAGATTCAGTATTTATAAAGCGTAGGCACATGTATCAACGATGGAAAGATATGGATGACATCAATCATGTAACAGTTACACACTAGAGCGACACAGAACTAGCTCCAATTCATTAATATAATGTAGGCATGTATTCCGTATATAGTCATACGTGCTTGCGATAAGAACTTGCATGACATCTTTTGTCCTACCCTTCTGTGGCAGCGGGGTCCTAAACTTAGGGATATTAAGGCCTCCTTTTAGTAGAGAACCGTAACAAAGCATTAACACATAGTGAATACATGAACTCCTCAAACTATGACAATCACCGGAAAGAATCCCAATTATTGTCTCCTTGGGGTATGCAGATCAAGACACGTAATAGGTAACCACAACTTGCAAGATAGGATTCAAATACTTTTCATATTCAGAGAGAACACGATAAGTTTAGATCTAAAATCATGGCACTCGGGCCCTGATGACAAGCATTAAGCATAGCAAAGTCATAGCAACATCAATCTCAGAACATAGTGGATACTAGGGATCAAGCCCTATCAAACTTAACTCGATTACATAATCAATCTCATCCAAACCTCATCACCATCCAGCATGCCTACTAAGTAATTACTCACACCCGGTAGTGAGCATCATGGAATTGTTGATGGAGAAGGGCTGATGATGACGACAGCGACGAATCCCCCTCTCCGGAGACCCAAACGGAATCCAGATTAGCCCTCCCGAGGAAGAACGGGATGTGGCGGCGGCTTTGTCACGTAAAACGCGATGAAATCCTCTCTCCAATTTTTTTTCTTCGATAATAGGAATTTATAGGCCTCGCATGAGGATCAAGGGAGCCACGTGGGCCCCACAAGGTATCAGGGCGTGGTCAGGGGGTGGTCGCGCCCTGTTGCCTTGTGGCCCATAGGTAGCCACCTCTCGTGGTTCTTTGCTTCAAAAATCCTTATTTGTTTCAGAAATAATTCACAAAAAGTTTCATCCAATTTCAAGAACTTTTATTTCTGCACAAAAATAACACCAAGGTAGTTTTGCTGAAAACAACGTTAGTCCGAGTTAGTTCCATTCAGATCATGCAAATTAGAGTCCAAAACCAGAGCAAAAGTGTTTGGAAAAGTAGACACGTTGAAGACATAATAGAGAGGAGCATCTCGTAGATATACATAGTGTTAGATTGCTTTTGGACAAGTCATCACATGTAATGCATCTTCAAACCAGGTTTAAAACCTGCTGCTACTCCCCAAGTTTAATATACTCCCGCCTCTAATGGATTTGGTCTACATTAATGTCATTCATGCTAGTATGCCTCAGCTGTACATGCATATGTCCTATCGATCAGAGCAAAAAGCAATGGAAAGGGTGATTGCCTATCTCGCACCGCAGCAGCACGTCTCACGAGGCGCACCATGGACGCACCCTAACCCCTAGTCCATAATAAAGTGTCGTGGTTTTGAACTAATCGCAATTCAAAATTGTGGCACTCATTTTTGGATGGGGGTGAGCACAATTAAGGCCTTCTACTATTGTGGAACATAAAGTCTTAGTATAAAGTTAATCCAATGGACTAGATGCAAAGCTCAAGGCTCAAGCGTGCATATGCGTAGAAAAACCTCCCCCTTCATTTTCTTTGTGGGTTCTCAAGTTGCAAGAAATGATGTGCAATATGATACATGAGCCTAGAAAATAATACAATACAAGTTTCATATGAATGTCATATAAACTCAGTTGATGAATGAATTAGATAATCTATTTAGCTAAGGCTACTTTTGGTATGTCATTGTTTACTTTCTGACCAAGGATTCTTAGCTCTTAAATGGAAGCCCGTGTGTAAGAAAGAACGTACATTCACCCTCTATAGCACAACTTGAACATATTCTAGTTGACCTTAGAATGAACCATAACATGCATGCTTATCCTAAACCACCGTGAAATGGTTTGCTCAATATATTGATCTGCATTATTATCTAGCATGACCGATATGATGAAGCTACGACTAGCGATTACGTTAATATCGATAGTTAGGCAACCCTAGCTGATTGTTGGGCTTGGCATACCTCTCGCTTGGACTATTTATCATACTTTACGCTACAACTTTGAACCCTTGGCATGTACTCCCTCTATTCATTATTATACAGCGTTTTGGATCACCGTAAAAAAAATGTTTTTGATCGCCGTGAAAAAGGACGTTTTGGATCACCGCGAAAAACAAACGTTCTGGATCACCGCAAAAGAAAGGCGTTTTGGATATTTCGATATGGACAATTGAGAACAAACACACTGCAACGTGCATCTTATGATAGTGTAATGATGACCAGCTATACTGCCATTTGTATTCCAACTATAGAGAACTATTCTGTTGGTGATGGATTAAGTTGTATTTGTGCATATTGTCCATGATCAAGTGAACATTATGACTAAACAAAAGGACATCCCGATTTATGGAAGACGAGTTTACTCGTAACAGATCTAGCAAGTGGTGAGGTGGCACACGGCAACACCTCTAAGGAGGTAATGCCTCAAAAGACCCCTAATACGTCGATGATCAAACATCACATCTTGCGGCCAGAGCACCAAACAACAAATAGATATAAAAAAAAGCATCAAACATCACATCTTGCAGCCAGAACACCAAACAACACTTTGAAGAAGGATGCAACACCGTAAACTGACATGCACGGCGGCCACCGGCCAGGGTTTGACGGAGTTATCAACAAGGGGTTGAAGGGAGAAAAACTGAAGCCAATAAATTGGCCTCGATGTCGAGTACAAAATTTTAGAGATACTCGCTAAGATACAAGCAAGTACCTCTAAATAACAGAAATATTTAGTCAGGACTGCAACCACCACGGATTTTTGAATCGTTCTGCATACTATTTTTGGAACAGTAAATTCCCAATCTTCAGCAGACAGCATCACACGGGGCACACTCCCTCGTACGGTCATACCACTATGCTCGCTAAGAAATGATCAAACGCACAGGGGTTCCTGTCATCATTTTGCATCTTGTTCCAAGGGAATCATCTAGCTCCGTCAACTTTGTAACTAGCCAAAGCAATCGTCTAGTTCCATCAACTTTGTAACTAGCCAAACCGTTCAGAAACAAACTCAGGCACCGTGAAGGTAATACAGATTGATCTCAGGCCACAAAGTTCGATTATGTCTTGCTTAATAGTAGGCGCCAGTTTTGACTGATGATTTTCAGTTGTAGACAGCAGATCCAAATGCCTGTCTCCAACAAACAAAACTAAATGCACAGCATACATGACAGGTTGTCTTGTTAAAACAGTCGAGGTGTACACATGCTACCCAGTTTAGGTACAGATCACCGATGACCAGGTTTTGCATGCAAAATATCACAGATACATATCTCGATATATGATTCTACAGGGAGAGGAACTAGTCACGATTAATCAGGTCTCTGACTTCGCCGGCTTCACCTTCTCTGTGAGAAATTGCCGAATATGCTCACGCTTCCAGTTGTCGATCCTACAAAGTTCAGTTGGTTTTAGTCATCGAACAGATGAAGCGGAAAACTGGTTTTACCATCAGTCATGTATGTTGAGCAAACCACAAGATATTTCATCTATACAGATGGAAATATAGTATTGACAGGAAATTATGCCATTTTAGCAAAGGACCTAGTGCTCAATGTGCTACTGCTACTTCATAGAACATTCCAGTGCCAGTATAGCAACCAGTTTTATGTCTGCTGTTATGTTCTAATAAACAGCAGTACCTGGACACAAACAAATCTAATATTCCCTTGTCTGTTGCATCATCCATCATATTATACGCTGAATTATGTCATGTGGGGAATGAGGATGGGTAGCAGACAACATAGTTAAGGGACACACAATAAATGGTAATGAATTAAGACAGAAGTGTTCTTTTTATTCTTATCGAAGGAAAGAAGTCCAAGAATGTATGTTATCTTCCTGGGTAATTAGAAAATTATAATCAAATCTCAAGTTAAGTAGAACTTGCCTTATAGTCTCCTTCTGTTCACCCTTGTCGTCAAGCATTATGAGCTTTGGTGGAGAGCCATAAGCATACCGAGATTCTACATAAGGGAAGTCATCTTTGTCCTCTTCGAGGAAGCCAACGACTTCTGGATAAAACACCAGCTTTCTCATGCATACTTCAATAATTGCGCCGGAGTATACAAGCTGCAATACCAAGCACCAGAAGATATTATATCAAGTGGAACTGCACTGCTATATTGTATGTTTATTGTTCATTACCAGCCTTGAAAGCATCCTATAAGTCTAGTGCAGTGTATGATATAGTTTAAAGTTCAGCCTCAATCATCCTACAAGTTCGCCTGAAAATTTCCAATCAAAATAGGCTCCTATTTGGCACCTTTAATCTTGAATTGCCTTGAATATATCTTCCAAGAAGAGGAAGCAAAATATATATTAAAAAGAACACTTAATGCAATAAGATCTTAGGATTATTTACACTACAAATCAAGCGACGGTCAGAAAATAATACAAAATGTACTCTACATCCAAAAAGGAAAAGGAGTTCTGGTTGCAGCTTATGACAAGTAAAACCAGTTGTCAGCAGGTTGGAATTCATGGAGCTCCATAGGTCATACCTTGCTGATAGAATCATCTGAATCCTCCGTGCAACATTTACGACAGTCATCCACCAACTCTGCAACCATAAAACAAATATGTTATTAAAAAGACGATTGGAACAACCAGCACGTGTGATGAAGAAAAAGGAATCCATTGTGACTTGCTTTCCCAACAGCCGGCGACTGATTTCTAAAGGAGCAACTCAACAAAAAAACTTTCATCCAAGACGAGCATTGAACAATCTAGATACAATATAGTTCTTCACATTAATCAGATTTCTAATCCAGCTAGCTTCAGAATGCTCCTAGACGACATCATCAAAACAACGGTGACAAAAATAAAGGAGGTTCTATAATCAACAACGCCTCCAATTTTTTTATTTAGATGGTAGGGGATGAGAGCGAAACCTGCACATTTCAAACACCGCCTTGGCTGTGTGCATCAATCGATGCAGTGGCTAGGGGGTGACCCATCCAGTATATAGAAAGGTTCAAACACCACCCTATTCTACAACTGAGGACAAACCTCAAAGTTTCCAATACAGCTGCGTAAATGTGTGGAATGAGCTATTTACTTCAAGGTCTCCCACAAGTCCCGGCCCCCAAATTGACCAAATCACATTTTCAGAGCTTCAGTTACAAAGGGGCGTCCCAGATAGCTTGAAGAAATTATCATCTAAAAAACCTCAAATCCACTAACTCCAGGTCCACTATTCCTGTCTCCCCAAAGTAATTTGAGATCTCTGTATAAAGGCTCGGTGGTCTAAGAACCCTACATTCCCACTGCGATTGTGTTTCCTCGAGCCAATTTCCCGACTGCAAACGCAACGCAGTTACGATCTAACCCACACAGATCGATTGCGTGCCGCAAATCAACCGAACTAGGAGAGAGAAATCACGTCCGGGTATCACTCCTCCGCCTCGCTCGGGTCCAGATCGCAACCACATCTCATCACATGACGAATGGATACGGCAGAGGGGAGAGGCAGCAGCTACGCACGCACCTTGGTCCTTGACGAACTCGGCGAGCGCGTTGCAGTCGGAGCAGAGGGCGAGGCCGGTGAACCCCAGCTCCTCGCACTCCCTCGCCCCGAGCCGCTCGGCGCCGCGGCAGAGGCCGGAGAGGCAGAGGAGGAGCACGGCCACGGCCACGGCCGCGGCCGCCGATACGGACGGAGATCGAACCATCTCCCTCGCCCCACCTCGCGACTGACCAAGGGTTTGGAGCTTGCGAGCACCACCGAGGAAGAGGAGGAGGACGACGGCGAGGACTAAGCGGCAATGTCCTTCCACCCCCGTTGTTTTTTTCCTGTTTTCCGGAAGAGACCCCGTGGGCAAAACCTGGCCATATGGGCCGTGCCGCGCGGGCCGGTCCACGGACACGGACTTTTGGCACGGCACGTGAATAAAAGAGGCAGGCCTGATTTAGACCCACCATGGAACAAGGCCGATCCCCAATATCAGGCCTTCATGCCGGGCACCCCATGATAACTTTAAGTTTTCTATATTTTTACATATTTACTGTTTTTTCAGGATTTTTTGTAATCTTTTTAAATATTTATATTCCTATAAAACATATATATATTATGTATTTCTACATTTTACAGCTTTTTATATTTTTGATGAATTTTTTTTCGGATTTTAAAATATATATGGATTTTTTAGATTTTTTAATATATATTTTCTTAATTTCTACCACAAGGCCGAAAAGCAACACAGGCCGGCTCGCAGCCGTGTTGTACCAAGCTGCCTTTTAACTCATCTGCCATGCCAATCCCGAAGTCCATCCTCTAGGGATGGCCATGGACTGAAACGTCACGAGTCCAACATGTTCTTTGGACCTCATCTCGCGTTTAGTGCACAGGTGGAACGGTCACCACCTCATTCCCACGGCCCGAATATCTGACCAAGATCCGAAACAGGGTAAGACCCAAAAACTGGACACACGACGTGGAACAAGTCTTCTCCTCGCGCTCCCGCACAACCGTATCATCTCCCGTGTGACTAATCTCCCTCGTCTTTCCCCTCTCGCGATTTACACCCCGTGCACTCCTCCTCCAGTTTGCGTCGCAGACTCCCTCGTCTCGTCCACCTCCAAAGAACAGCCTTCCTCTCCTTCAAAGCACATTCGACATTCATTCATGTGTGCGACAGTCTTGCGGCGGTATAACAACGACGATGCACGTTGGGATAGCCGCGCATGACGGAACAACCGCTCTAAGCGGTGGCCATTGATCATGCCGCCGAGAGATGCGTTTCCATGTGGGGATGCCAAAGCCAAGCCACGTATCCAGTCGTCCTACACATTGAGATGCCGTACTATTTTTTGTAGTTGTTGTTTACCTTTGTGCTTGAGTGTACTGGCTGTAGCTACAACCTTGTTCGTCGCATGGATGGATGGATGCAATTTGTTGATGCACTAACAAAAGCTGCTTGGGTCTGGTTTTTTTATGCTCATTGTTTTTTTGCGGGACCAAAACTTGTATTACTCACAAATCAAAACTTTACAATCCTCTGCCACTATCTCCAGGACCTTGGGGGGGGGGGAGGGGTGGCCCAGCCAAGTCATGGTTCTCTTATGAACTCTATCAAAAGTGGCTATACTATCACTCGCTTTATTTTGTGATCCAGAGACAAGAGTAATACAAGTATGTCGAAGATTTAAGAGATATCTAATCTCATGAACTAAAGAAGCGTACGCCGAACGATCAGTGACACCACATGTGATCATAGATATTGCTACAGAAGAATCCATCTCAACAGCAATTGGGAGATCCGAGCACTGAAGTGAGAACGATAGCCCCTCCATGAAAGCACATAACTCCGCCTCCACAGCATCTCTGCATGAGAAATAAGGCTCTGTGGACCCATCAATATTTAGTTTCACCCAACCATCCCTTGTCAAATTCCACCTAGGCCCGTCAATGTTATGCTCATTGTTTACCTAGCTTTGTTACATGGATGGATGGTGGGTGTTCACTTACAAATCAATTCCATCCCATCTCTCAAATCAAACACCAAAACATAACCATTTTGCTTTTTTAAATTATCCATAGCAAATACGAAGACGAAACCGACCTATTACGGTGAAATGGCATCATGTCATTTTATTACACTTTGTTTCCGAAGCAAAAGACATCCTAAATGGCCGGGACCTCCTATTAGGCGCCGGTTAGGGAAAACGGCACGTGAAGCGCTCCTCCTTATGGGTCGGTCCATGTAAAAAATGCATTGGTCATTAAAAAATTAAAAAAAAATCACATAATTTCAAAAAGTTTAGATTTGCAAAAGAAGTTTAATTATTATGAAAAAAATCACCGATTTTTGAAAAATATGTTCATGGATTTTCAAAACGTTCACTGAATTTGAAAAAAAAATCATCGATTTTGAAAAAAGTTCATCATTTTTTATAAACAGTTCACTGATTTTGAAAAAACTTCATCAATTTTTAAAAACAGTTCACTGATTTTAAAAAAAGTTCATGAATTTTAAATTATGTTCATCAATTTTCAGAAATGTTCACGAATTTATAAATAAAAATATCAATTTTCAAGAAGGTTCACCGATTTCAAAAAATGCTCACGGGCTAAAACAGTTCATTGGCTAAAAAAGTTCATGAATAATCTGTACATGGGCCGGCCCATTTAGGAGCGCTGCAGGCGCCGGTTAGCAAATTTTGCCTTTAACCGACGCCTGTGGCGCTAAATAGATTTTCCCTAAATGGCCGACACAGGATATGCCGTGCCAGGCCATTTTTCAGTTAGCCGGCTCATTCAGACAGGTCAGCCCGCAGGTAGTAACCTTAAAGTCAAGCTTCCGATCAGCTCACAATGCGGCCCAAAATTCTCAATTGGTTTAATTATATGTTTTGCCTTTGGTTGCGATGATACATGTATACTCCCTCCGTTCCTAAATATAAGATCATGTAGAGATTTTACTATAGACTAAATACAGAGCAAAATGAGTGAATCTACACTTTAAAATATGTCTATATACATCCGTATGTAGTCTATAAAGCAATCTCTACAAGGTCTTATATTTAGGAATGGAGGGAGTATATGTTAGGATCCACACTGTTACGCATGACTAAAAATATTTTTCCTTCGAATAGTACCCTATTTTTTTCTTGGGTTCTCTAGAGACGCTGCGTTTCAAAAACATGCACCGCAAGACTAAACGGAAATCCCCAAACTAGACCAAGTTTGAAGAAGTTGTGAGGGACGCAGGCATGTTATACTCTGAAGAAGGATTAAACTACGGGAGAACACCGGCAGCGGCACGCGGGTTGAGAGGTTTGAGACCCACAGTTTTGTGGACTCCGCGGGTTTTCACGAACAGCCTGCAGATGACCTGTGCATCGGACAGTACGTAGTTTACGACGCGGCCGCGTCGGCTAACAATAGATAGATTAATGCTGGCCGAGACTAATTTCGTAGCTTTGCGAGGTCAGGAACAGCTCGCCGAGACTGATTTCGCAGCTTGTTTCTCTTTAGTCAGAAAATAAAGAACCCCCTGATTTGTACTACTAACTGGGAAACCTGAAGGGCCGCTTTACTTTTGAAGACAAGCCACTCCAAGGGCGCGGCACGTTGCATGTTGTACGCGGGCCTCAAGATCCTGCATTGTTTTTGTGATGGCAGCCGCTGCGTGCTGCCGGCTGCTGTTTTGGACGGCATGCAAATGCAAATGCAAATGCGGCGCAGGGCGTGATGACGAGAGTGATAGCCGCCTGCCTGCGTTCCCGTCGTCCGCCGAACTGTCCGAGAAGCCGAGGCCCGCGACGGGGACAGGAACCGGCGAGCAGGAAGCGGGTCAATGCACGGGTCCGGTGCGGTGGTCTATCCTTCCACCCCGGCTCCCCCGCGCCTGGAATGGCAATGGCGCTGCCCGTCACCGGAAGGCAGCCGGGCCGTTGCTGACACATACGGGAGCCGATAACATGGAAGAGACCGTCGATCGTTGTTATTGACCGGAGACCAAAAGTCGATGATGCCGTTCATGCACAGCGCATCCGTGGACTGCCGAACTGAGGTGAGATCGCACGGGAAATGCGACGCTCCCGCGGAACGGAAAAAAGGAAAGGGACTGGCCGTGCTCCGGTGGGACTGGGAGCCGGGGAAGCTACGCGTCGGCGCTGCTGCTGCGCCGATCGACGGTGCCCGCGACGGCCCGACGGGATGAGAACGGGCGAGTTTACGTGTGCGCGCACCCACCCGGTCAACCTTCCCTGTTTGCCAGGGTAGCAGGACTAGTCGTAGAGATGCGGGGGGCCGTGGTTGGCCCTTTTGCAATTGATTGCTTGGACTTTAGAGTTCAGAGGAGTGCAGTTGCACACTGGGAAATTAAGTTGCACCATTAAGGCTGGCTATAGTGAAAGTAACTAAGGTATTAGTATCGTATATTTGGGACTAGCGAACATGTTAATGTGGTAGACAATAAAAAAAAGGGTTAGAGTAACATAGATAGATACCGTAACATGTTAAATGCTATGCTACTATGTGTCATGCATGTCAATAAATAAGATCATCTATGATATTATTTTATGATACTATGCATTATGAAGGTAGTATGATATTACTATATGTTACTCCCACTATGACCAGCCTAAGAGCATGGTTAATAATATAGCCAACTGCTGGCTATAAACCATCTTATAGTCCATCTTATAGCTAGCTTGTACAACAGTTAGCTATAAAAGAGTACTACTTTTATCATATATGGCCCACGTTTCATTCTCACAAAGTGTCTAGGAGCACATGTTAGAGCTGGCTCTTCATGAAGAGCCCGCTTTCCTTCTCTCTTATCAACTCAGCAAAAAAATAGTATTTTAATCCTTACAGCTTATTGACTGTATCTTATTATACTTGCTCTTAAGCAGTTGCTACTTGCTGGAGTAGTAGTCTATTTAAATAGAATCGAATCAAAGGGGCAGTTCCAGGGTCGTTGAGGACGACGAGTGGGACGGAACACCGCGCTGTTTTTTTCCCGTGGGGGTGGGCGTGCGCGCGTGCAGCGCATGAGATGGCCTTGCCGAGGCGAGAACAACGTGGCCCTTTCTTTCGCCGTGCGGGGTCGCCTGATCCTCGGCTGGCCCACCTGCCCCCACCGCCACGCGGGCCCCGGAGGAGGGGTGGGCCACCGGGGAAGAGAACCACCGACCGTGACGAGACCAACCTCGGCGGCTCCGGCCGCTCTTTTGTACAGTAGGTTCCACGGTCGCTGTCGGTGGGCTGGGTGCGCTGTGATTCCTCGCTCCTTTGTCATCGCGTGGGGCCCCTGTTAAAGATTTAGAGAAGGTGGGGCCCGTTGGTAGAGGCACGTGGGACCCGCCCCGGCCGGGCTGCGCTGCGCTGGGCTGGGCTGGCTCGCCCCCGCTCCGAGCTGGACGGTTGTTGTTGCGTGCTTGTATTTTTTGGGTTAGGTGCTCCTTTGAGTAGAGAAAAAGTTTTGTGAAGGACTTAAGCCTAATTCGATACAATAATATTTTTATATTCTCTCGTAGTTACAAACCACGTTTTTTATGTTTGTTTTTTCCTAAAAAAATCACTTTTTTTGTGAGGGCAAACGAATTATCATTTTTTGCAGGTTTAAAGGAAGTTTTATTACAAAGTAACCAGCAAGATTATGAACGAAGGGGGGTGGCAGTTGCAACCAGCAAGCGGTGCTATGAGCCGTTTTGCCATAACTAGTAAGCTCGCACACGTACACATGTAACAAAAGAGAAATTATTTTCTTATTATCTAATTATGACTTATGAGGCAATAAAAATATCATATATTAATTTCCAGATGCAAGATATAACTAAATAATCGCAAAGAAAATATTATTTCGGAACCTCGACTTGCAAATAGCAATGCACAGACAAAGATTCTTTTTAAGAGGAAACAAAGATTGTAATAAATAATTAGTAATCCAAAAATTCTTTAGTACGCGCGCACAATAAATAACTGAAGCGTCTAAGCGAGAAATTATTCCATTCATGAAATTCTTTAGTACATGCGTACAAAAAAATCGAAGATGTCAATATTACATCGCAAAAACAAGTATTTTAGTGTTACATCTTGAAGAAAATACATCCATATTCCATCGCAAGCAATGATATGTTAGTAGAAGAAGATCGTTTTACAACCAGACCCATACAGCCAGATTTTATCTAATACGGAGGAAAAAAGATGTCCAAACCCTCAATCCACAACATGCATCCGGGACAACTCTAACAAAAGAAGATCTTAAATATGGTGTCACTGACTCCCTTTTAATTGTGCTAAAAATCTTATATATGGTGTCATTGACTCCCTTTTAATCGTGCTAAAAAATCTGACTATTCTAAATTTGCCAAACACAGTATCAGGTGACCCCATGAAAATGCTTTTTCTCCTTTGAAACCTGATTGCCATCCATCAGCCGTAGATCGGAGCGATGTTCTAGGAACAGGGGGAGACAACACCTCGTATCACGACCAAAAGGCCACTGCTGGCAATACCTGCCTCGCAAAGCTGGCTTTCTCTTTGCAAGAGCCACACGTTGGGCAAATCTCACTGCATGCCCATCTCTAGCGCAACTACTTATCGTCCATGAGGATGTGGCCGTCCCAAACCAACCACGATAAGGACCTCACTTTGGTCTATATATGCAACCTAATATATAGCTTGAGGAAAGAGCTTGCGTTCTTTAGTCAGGTTGCATTTACTTGCCAGTGGAAATAGAGCTCGAGTTTTTCTTATAGCAACTGAAGCCTGATATATTCCATCTTATATACACAACAATGTACACATGATCAAGTTTGCTGAAACCAAATAACTCTGCACGCAACATTGCTAGTGTGATAAAATTTGCAAAGTAAAGTTATAACAACAAGGTCATATAAACAATCTATTTATCTTGTTAGACCTTTCGAACCAAAAGTAGCAATTGCAAAACGATGGTCTAAATTGACATTCATTAGTCTACATGCTTTATTTTGCCCTCTTCTAAAATAGCATACCCCTCTCGTATGACTCGATAGGGGACTACAATCACGATGTATACAGATGCTGATTATGACCAATCCCTCTCTACACGCCTTAGTTTATATTCAGTCTGAAGCAGGCCAACACTAATCTACAATAGAATTGTGTGCGGTTACTTCTTCGGCTACTCAATACAGATGTTGCGGCTCAAGTCATCATACTGGAAAATACATGGCCGCCTCCTCATTTCATCGCATAATGCTACCGGTAGGCTAAAGTCATGATGCTAGCAAATACATGGTTGCCTCATCTCATCAGATTATGCTTCTAGTATTAAAGAAATTAACTCTCGAGACTCAAGTATGAATCCACACAAATGGCTATTGAGACCCACTATCGGTCCCATTCTCGAGAAGGGACACACGAATGATGCTATCTTGAAACGTAATTTTTAGAAATCAATACAAGAAAGTGCACAGCTTAGCTAGGAACACTATTTCTTCCAGATCCTTCGCTATTTCTTGTATGAATTATTGTGATGTGTCTTGCCCATTGAATTAGGAGTGAAATATAAGATGTTGCTAGCTAAGTTGGGCAAATGATAATCTTTGCAAACGATAATATTTTTTCTGAATCTTACTGGAAACGTAATCATGATGTGTGAACAAAAACTTATAGGGAGCGAGAACAGATACCTAGGACCTTGAGTTGTGGAAGGAAGCAAACAGTGTTGGTGGCTCCCACGTCCTCGTAGGCAGTGAAACCCAAAATTTCCATGTTCGTTGTTCAAGGGCTGCTTGGAAGGGCAATACTTGAAGAATTAGTCAACAATAATACTTGTGCTATTTGATTCATATCAACTCATATTGCACAACAGAAAATGGCAATAAAAAGTAGAGAACATGAAAATTAGTATTCTTATTGTGGTATCTAGAAACTTATTCTCCGAATGGAAAACATGCATGCATTGGAATATAGGACATCGTGGTGAACAATTTGAATAATAGGACAACCGTAAATAGGAGACACCAATAGTTCACGAGAAGGAGAACTCAACTTTTAATGGTCAAGATAAATGAAGAGGGCTACATTTCATTGAAAAGGCTCCGGCGATAGTGTCAATTCATTCGGAAAATCTGAAAACATACGGTTGTTATACCTTTGCCTTCGGAACTGGACACACATAACCAGAAAACCTGAAATACTCTTTCCATAATTCTTCATGTTGCACAGCCAAATTTTAAAATTATTTATATATTTCATTACTTATTTGATTATGTAAAGATATTTTTGGACCCCATTAATAACATCAGCACGATAACCCCATGATGCATACTGTCTACAATTTCTAGAGCATATGTAAGTAAAATGCAAACATTGGATCATGATGCATGGACTGGTAAAAATTCCTTGATTTGTGAGGCAAAACAATCCTTTTATCAGTCACGTACACCATTCACTTTTTATCATTTAGCTAATGCATCATGCAACAACAAAAATCGAAATTAGCAGGGGAGATCTTGCCTTATCAATTCCCTCCTGCTCTTCCCTCAATAACTCAGATCCAAAATCATCAACTACTACAACAAGAAATCATCAGACGGACATGTTAACATGCAGAACTGTGTATGTTAGGTAGGAAGAATAGATCAGAGAAACAAAGCGATGTATAGACTTGCTGCATTTATCACCGACCAAAGATGTGGATATATTGGTGCCCGGGCTCCATTCTGTATCAGTAACTTGCATCGGCGGCTAGGTGGTGAGGGCCTCACCGGCGAGACGACGGAGTGGAGGATCGGTGAGCGGTTGCCAACTTGGGATCAACGATGGCGGATCGGTGAGCGGTTGCCGTCTTGGGATCAACAATGGCGGATCGATGAGCGGTTGCCGACTTGGGATCAATGACGGCGGATCAGTGAGCGGTTGCCGACTTAGGATCAACGATGGCGGATCGGTGAGCGGTTCCGACTTGGGATCAATGATGGCAGATCGGAAGATCGTACGGCTTATGCTCTATGACCTGAAGTTAGATAGTACACACATGTTAGAATAGACGATATTTTTTACTGTTTTCTTATGACATGTATAAACACGATGGCACACCTCAGGCGCCATCCAACGTAAGTTCCAGTCTCCGTAGTCATCACTCCAGAAGTATCTTTCACACGTGCGACATCGAAATCCGCAACCTTTACAACCTGAAAAGGATGCTCTTTTTAATTATAGAGTTTTAGCAACAAGTGAAAATATCAATAGGGAAAGTATCTGATAAAATGCATCGTATGATTTATAACACACACCAACCTTGTTTTCAACCATGAGAAGATTTGCAGTCTTGAGATATCGGTGAATTATGTTGTTCTGATGCAGGTAGCTCATCCCTTTAGAGATGTCTGTTGCCACTCTAACCGTGTACGCTCCCCCCCCCCCCCCCCCCCCCCGCGACATGAAATCTAAAATAATACCAAAAGGGGGAAAGATGACGAAAACAATTAACATTATCTGCATGATAGCAACTATAAACATTAACCCCATTGTAATCTACCTGTTATAGTATATAAGTTGGGCTGTCTTGTACATGCATCGATAAAATGCACAACATTCCTGTGACAAACCTTTTTGCGAGCATGGATTGAGCAGTAAGTCTATAACTCTATATGGACATAAGTAATAATTGACAATAACCCAGTCAGGCATTTGAATACTGGCAAAACAAACAAGAGATGGAGCGTGTATATGGAGACTAAAATTCTAGCTAACCTCATAATGTACACTTCCTGCGCAAAATCCCGGTACATATATGCACCGATGCGTTCATGTCTCACTACTTTAATGTCCATATCATGGATGCAGTATGATCCGCGGTACCTAAGAAACCAAAGAATAAAATAACAATTTTGCTAGGTTTTGCAAGTTTCAACTGTTTTCACTAAACAAACAGGAACTTACAGGTCACTGTTTGATCCAGATGCAACCTTGTTCCTAAACTTGAGCAACTTCAGGTCTATTTCCCAAACATCTGCTCCATCCGATGGTATTTCCACACTGGTAGATGTGGGCCTACTCTCTCCACCTTGCAGACCTTTCGATGCAGGTAATGATGCGCTTGATACTGTACAAGCTTGTGCCAGCCCACAACCCAATTTAGTAGTAGTATTACGTAACATACGCTTGTTATTATCTGACAAAACCACAATGCATGTTTGCACAAACATTTCTTTTGCATCATCAAAAGAGAACTCTTAAGAGATTGCATTTTATATTATTCAGGTAAAGTTAGCAAATTTACTGAAACCAAACAGTAGAGTGCTTATTATTCAGTTAGATAGAGGCATTAAACTTCACACAAGAAGGGCAGACTAAAGCCTATACCTCAACACTTCGAAATTTCTCCATTATCTTTACTTGCAGCTGTTTAGTACCCTATGAATAGCACTAATAGAGAATATATCACCATAAAAATTGTTGAAATAGTAGTAAGGAAAAGGGCACACTCTAATATGCTAGAATCGGTTAGCTAATGCATACCACAAGAGGCAAACCAGTGACAACGAATACATCCACTGAGTAGCCATCGATTGTTGAAAATGAGTGTGCTTCGTGGATGCCAAGACCGAGATCACCAAGAAAACAAGTGAGCTGTAATTGTATGTATAAGTGTCGGTATAAGAATCACTGAGTAGTAGACCTGGTCTCAACTCAGTAGACCTGGTCTCAATGTACTATACAGTAAAGTTCAAGTGATTTTAGTACAGTGACAAAAGCCTGTAAGGTGATTCCAGTAAAAGCCTATCATCCTGTACGCCCTCTCCGACGGATGGACGGCGTCGAAGAAGACGTATTTGCCGGCGTCGTCGCACGTCAGCGCACTGTCCAAACTCCACAGCGCCCCCGTCTCCACATACCCCGTGCCACTGCCACAGCATCCCTAGGCCGAGTTCTCAAAGCCGTATTCCCACGGCCTGGCGATCATGGCTGACAGGAGGCCGTACTGGTCAACGTACGCCACCCGCGCCCCCGGCAGCTCCCGGCCGAGCCTGCCCAGCATCCCCTCGAGCCTGCGGTTGAAGCTCACGGCCGCCATGTTGTACATGCCGTTGCAGTCCCCGGGGCTCTGGAGGTTGACGGCCCTCTCCAGCGGCAGGCACCCCAGCGGCGGCAGGCCGGCGAAGGTGACCGCGCGCGCGCCGAGCCCGTGCACCGCGTGCACGGCCGCCTCCGCGGCGCCCACGAGGTACGCCTCGTACTCCGGCGGGGTGAAGCTGTAGCCCCTGACCGGGAACACCAGGTAGTTCTGCAGGAAGTCGCTCGCGCCGATGCTGAAGATGTAGAGGGCGCCGGCGATGATGTGGCGCGCCGCCGCCTCACCTCTCGCCCGCCTTAGCCTCTCCATGTACTGCCGGCGAGAGCGGCGCAGAGAGGAGCTTGCCGGCGGCGGCGCAGGCAGCCAGGGCGAGGAGGCATGCCGCGAGCTGTCGGAGGACGGGCTGCCTGGGGGCGGCGGCGGGCGGGGCGAGCTGGGGGCGGCGGTGGGCGGGGCGAGCATGGGGAGTCAGCGGGCGAGGCTGAGCGGGCGGCCGAGCCGGAGGGTGCGGGGAGGCGGGGTTGAGCGGTTTAGGCCGCGAAGAGAACGTGCTAGAGGTTTTCGTCGTGGTGCTAACGAAGGATTTCGTTAACGAAGATTTTTAACCATTGATTGTTTAATTAGACGGTTAAGATGATGAGTTGAATCTGCCTCTTCGTGTTTTTTTATAGTAGAGATGATTCTTTGATTAGACGGCTAAGATGATGAGTTGGATCTGCCTCTTCGTGTTTTTTATAGTAGAGATTAGTGAGACCATGTTATGTGATCTCAGGACCTTCCTCGGTTTAAACTTCCTCTGCATCAAGTAGTTCTTGATCTCCGTGGCCAATTGACTATTTGTCGTGATACACTACGACAAAATTTGTCGAGCACACGACAACTCTATTTTGATCCCTAGTTGTCCATTTACAAAGAGATCTAGTGCATCCCTTATTAGGCCGGATAATGCCCGAGTGGAGTCAATGACTTGAATATTGGACTATTGTATGGAAAGTGCCATCCCTTGCATGATTGAATCTATCTCCACTTCCATGGCATTTTTATAGGTGAAGAGAAATTGATATTGTCATGGTTTTGTCACGCCAGATGTTCCCGTGAAAGAACTTAAGTGTGAGGCCATTGCAAAAATGTGATGACTTGAGAGGGGTTGTTCGGAATCGAGAGACGCGAGTTTACCCAGGTCCGCCCCCTCCAATGGAGGTAAAGCCTACGTCCTTCTTGTGCTTCATTGGGCATGGAATCGCTACCTCTAATCTCGAGTGTTTCTAATCTGTGTATCCCTAATGATTTGTCTTGTCCGTACTTGTCTTGTCCCTATTAGGGTGCCCTGCCCCTCCTTATATAAGTTGAAGGGGTAGGCTTACATAGAGCCCTACTAGGACTTGGACTAACTTCTCTTGAATCCTAATCTGGGTCTCGCTTTCTCTTGAAGGGAATTCCTCCTCTTCTTGGGCCCTCTCTATGAGCCGCCCTCCAGGCCTCTCCATGATCCGGCCTTCGGTCGAGTCTAGGCCTTTGGGCCTGCCCGTATAAGCTAGCATATTGGGCTCCTTGTCAAGCCGGCCTCCTGTCGGGTCTCATCACTAAGCCCTGGAATCTTCCTTATCATCTTTATCTTAACCCGAAAAATGGGCGACCCATAGAGCTATCAGCTGTAGGTTGGGTCAAACATTTAGACGGGTTATAACCATGGGGAATATCCCCGACAACTATGCTGCAAAATGATTGATCCATCATGTTGTCAGAGAATCATACCCGTCGTCGTCGCGCAAGACTCCAATAAGAACGATCCACCTACTAACAAAGCAACATCGTCACTGGCTGGAGGCGACCAAGGACTAGGAGTGAAAATATTCCGAGATGGCAAATATTCGGAGAGGACTAGTCAACATCAACCGGCATTTTACCCTTAATGATTTCATCGGTGATATACTTTTCTAGCATCTCCAAAAGACTTCATACAACTATCCAAATATGCAACGGTACTAGCAAGCTCTTTATCATAAGTTACCTCATTTTGCAATTGTCAAATACGCCAAACAAGCATAAGAACTCTGTAAATGTGATGAAAATGAATACATCTATTTTTTTGAGAGTACGCCAATGACGTACCTTAGCTTTATAGAAGATAGAGAGAAATATTTACGAGATTACTTGGTAGATCACCACAACCCGGTGATCCCACCCTACCACTCCACTATTCTGTGCGGACTACTCACAAAAGCGTTGAACTCCTGCCACTCCGGCTAGCACCCATAAGTGTAGTTCCTGAATAATATGATCAACCGTAGCATACTCGTCATATCATGCCCCTGATTGAAAAACTCTAGCATTCCTTTGCTTCCATAACGTCCAACAAGTCAGCATGACGAGAGAATCAAAGCCCTTCTTGTCTTGTCTGCTGATCAGCTTGCGTGTGCTCATCCACCATTGCTGCAGCCTATCGTGGTGCAAAGGGATCAGGTTCTGGTTGATGTCGACTTTGCTGAAGCATCGAAACCAAACCTGTCTCGTGAACACACATTGGATCATGATGTGATCCACCGTGTCCTCATACTGCTCACAAAAATAACACGGAGAGGCCACCTCTTGTAGCCCATGTCTGAGTCTTCTATCCGACGTCCACACGCGATATTGGACAACCAGCCACATAAAGATCTTGCAGGCTAGGGGCACCATTCTTCCATATGTCCGCTGCCGGTGAAAAACTGACTCCACCAATGCAAAACATCCTGTAGGCACATGCAGCAGTATAAACCCCCGAGGCATGCCATGCCCAATATGCCTTGTCTCCACTTCCTGGGGTCAGATCAAACTGCATAAGAACCTCCCACAGGTGGATAAACTGAGCTAGCTCCTCCGTCGAGAAATCCCCAAGAATGTCATAAGTCCAATCGTGCTGAAGCAGCCCCTCGCTGACCAGCCTTGTGTTAATGATCCTGGTCTTTACCTTGGTAATCAGACTAGGTGCAATCTCCCCAATCATGCTACCATGCACCCATCTATCCTTCCAGAATAGGATCCTCTTACCGTCGCCAAGCTCCCACTTCACCAGGCTATTGAACGCACGCTGAACATGTTTGTCAGGTGCCAGGTTCAAGCCTTGCCAAGGCCGACGGTCAACCAATCTGCGAAGCCACTCCCATCTAAGCCTTAGTGCGAGACCATGCTTGCTGAGATCCATCAGGCCAAGGCCTCCAAGCTGCTTGGGGCGACATACTCTTTGCCACGACACAGCACACCTCCTGCCACTAACAGCTTCCGATCCGGCCCAGAAAAATGCCCTGCAACCTGTTGGGTAACGTAGCATAAATTCAAAAAAAATCCTGCGCATATTTAGATCTTCCTATGGACAGACCAGCAATGAGAGAGGGGTGAGAGCATCTTCATACCTTTGAAGATCGCTAAGCGGAAGCATTGCTAGAACGCGGTTGATGGAATCGTACTCGCGGCGATTCAGATCGCGGTGTGATTCCGATCTAGTGCCGAACCACGACACCTCCGCGTTCAACACACGTGCAGCCCGGTGACGTCTCCCGCACCTTGATCCAGCAAGGAGAAGGGAGAGGTTGGGAAGATCTCCGGTAGCACGACATCGTGGTGTCGATGGAGAGATGAGGTCTCCCGACAGAGCTTCGCCAAGCTCCGTGGGAGAGGAGGATGAAGGGGGCAAGGCTGCGCCGAGGGAGATGGAAAACTGTGTGCAAAACAGCCCCAAAACCCCCACTATATATGGGAGGAGGGGAAGGGGGGGTGCCACCCCTAGGGTTCCCACCCTAGGTGGTGCGGCAGCCCCCCCAGATGGGAGGTGCGGCGGCCAGGGCAGGGGGAGGGGTGGCGCATCCCTAGGTGGGCCTTAGGTCCACCAGCGCCTAGGGTTTCCCCCCCCCCTCTCCACCTCCTGTGCCTTGGGCCTCCTTGTGGGAGGCGGACCAGCCCACTTTGGGCTGGTTGCCCTCCATCTTTTGGCCCATGCTACCTCTTGGGGCTGGTGGCCCCTCCCGGTGGACCCCCGGGACCATTTCCGGTGGTCCTGGTGGTCCCGGTACATTACGGGTGACGCCCGAAACATTTCCGGTGTCCGAAACCATCCATCCTATATATCAATCTTTACCTCTGGACCATTCCGGAGCTCCTCGTGACGTCCGGGATCTCATCCGGGACTCCGAACAACTTTCTATAACCTCGTATAACAATTCCCTATAACCCTAGGGTCATCGAACCTTAAGTGTGTAGACCCTACGGGTTCGGGAGACAGGCAGACATGACCGAGACACCTCTCCAGCCAATAACCATCAACGGGGTCTGGATACCCATGGTGGATCCCACTTGCTCCACGATGATCTCATCGGATGAACCACAATGTCAAGGATTCAATCAATCCCGTATACAATTCCCTTTGTCTGTCGGTATAGAACTTGCCCGAGATTCGATCGTCGGTATACCTGTACCTTGTTCAATCTCGTTACCGGTAAGTCTCTTTACTTGTTCTGTAGCACGTCATCGTGTGACTAACTCCTTAGCCACATTGAGCTCATGATGATGTTCTACCGAGTGGGCCCAGAGATACCCCTCCGTCGCGCGGAGTGACAAATCCCGATCTCGATTTGTACCAACCCAACAGACACTTTCGGAGGTACCCGTAGTGCACCTTTATAGTCACCCAGTTACGTTGTGATGTTTGATACACCCAAAGCACTCCTACGGTATCCGGGAGTTGCACAATCTCACGGTCGAAGGAAAAGACACTTGACATTTAGAAAAGCTTTAGCATACGAACAATACGATCTAGTACTATGCTTAGGATTGGGTCTTGTCCATCACATTATTCTCCCAATGATGTGATCCCGTTATCAATGACATCTAATGCCCATGATCAGGAAACCATGATCATCTATTTATCAACAAGCTAGCCAACTAGAGGCTTGCTAGGGACACATTGTGATCTATTTATTAACACATGTATTACTGTTTCATGTTAATACAATTATAGCATGAACAATAGACGATTATCATGAACAAGGAAATATGATAATAACCATTTTATTATTGCCTCTAGGGCATATTTCCAACTGTCTCCCACTTGCACTAGAGTCAATAATCTAGTTACATTGTGATGTATCGAACACCCATAGCATTATGGTGTTGATCGTGTTTTTCTCGAGGAAGAGGTTTAGTCAATGGGTCTGCAACATTCAGATCCATGTGTACTTTACAAATCTCTATTGCTTCACTCTGGACATGGTCCTGGATGGAGTTGTAGCGGCGTTTGATGTGCTTCGTCTTCCGATGAAACCTGGGCTCCTTGGCTATGGCAATGGCCCCAGTGTTATCATAGAAGAGTGTCATTGGACCCGACGCGCTTGGAACCACTCCAAGGTCGGTGATGAGCTCCTTCATCCAAATTCCTTCATGAGCTGCTTCTGAAACATCTATGTACTCCGCTTCACATGTAGATGCTGCCACGACTTCTTGCTTGCTGCTGCACCAGCTCACTGCCCCACCATTCAAAACATATACGTATCCGATCTGTGACTTAGAGTCATCCGGATCTGTGCCGAAGCTAGCATCGACGTAACCCTTTACGACAAGCTCTTCGTCACCTCCATAAACGAGAAACATTTCCTTAGTCCTCTTCAGGCACTTAAGGATATTCTTGACCGCTGTCCAGTGTTCCATGTCGGGATCACTTTGGTACCTCCCTACCAAACTTATGGCAAGGTTTATATCAGGTCTGGTACACAGCATGGCATACATTAGAGAGCCTACGGCTGAAGCGTAGGGGACAGTACTCATCTTCTCTCTATCTGCTGCCGTGGTCGGTGACTGAGTCTTACTCAATCTCATACCTTGCAAAACTGGCAAGAACCCTTTCTTTGAGTTTTCCATATTGAACTTCTTCAATATCTTGTCAAGGTATGTACTTTGCGAAAGACCTATGATGCGTCTCGATCTATGTCTATAGATCTTGATGCCTAATATGTATGCAGCTTCTCCAAGGTCCTTCATTGAAAAACTCTTGTTCAAATAGGCCTTTATGTTCTCCAACATCTCTATATTATTCCCCATCAATAATATCTCATCCACATACAGTATGAGGAAAGCTACAGAGCTCCCACTCACTTTCTTGTACAGACAGGCTTCTCCATAAACCTGTATGAACCCAAATGCTTTAATCACCTCATTAAAGTGAATGTTCCAACTCCGAGATGCTTGCACCAGCCCATAGATGGAGCGCTGGAGCTTGCACACTTTGTTAGCACCCTTAGGGTCGACAAAACCTTCTGGTTGCATCATATACAACTCTTCCTTAAGGTTCCCGTTAAGGAACACTGATTTGACGTCCATTTGCCAAATTTCATAATCATAAAAGGCGGCAATTGCTAACATGATTCAGACTGATTTCAGCTTCGCTACGGGAGAGAAAGTCTCTTCGTAGTCAATTCCTTGAATTTGTTGAAAACCCTTTGCGACAAGTCGAGCTTTATAAACGGTTACATTACCGTTTGCATCACTCTTCTTCTTGAAGATCCATTTATTTTCTATGGCTCGCCGGTCATCGTGCAAGTCCACCAAAGTCCATACTTTGTTCTCATACATGGATCCTATCTCGGATTTCATAGCTTCAAGCCATTTGCTGGAATCCGGGCCCGCCATCGCTTCTTCATAGTTCGAAGGTTCACCGTTGTCTAACAACATCATTTCCATCACAGGGTTGCCGTACCACTGTGGTGCGGAGCGTGCCCTTGTGGACCTTCGCGGTTCAGTAGTAACCTGATCCGAAGCTTCATGATCATTATCATTAACTTCCTCTTCAGTTGGTGCAGGCGCCACAGGAACAATTTCCCACGCGGCGCTACTTTCCTGTTCGAGAGGGGGTGTAATTACCTCATCAAGTTCTACCTTCCTCCCACTTACTTCTTTCGAGAGAAACTCTTTCTCTAGAAAGGATCCGTTCTTGGCAACAAAGGTTTTACCTTCGGATCTAAGATAGAAGGTATACCCAATAGCTTCCTTAGGGTATCCTATGAATACGCATTTCTCCGCTTTGGGTTCGAGCTTTTCTGGTTGAAGTTTCTTCACATAAGCATCGCAGCCCCAAACTTTAAGAAACGACAACTTAGGTTTCTTACCAAACCATAGTTCAAACGGTGTCGTCTCAACGGATTTAGACGGTACCCTATTTAAAGTGAATGCTGCAGTTTCTAATGCGTATCCCCAAAATGATAGCGGTAAGTCGGTAAGAGACATCATAGATCGTACCATATCTAATAAAGTGCGATTACGACGTTCAGCACTCCATTGCGTTGCGGTGTGCCAGGCGGCGTCAGTTGTGAAACGATTCCACACTTCCTTAGGTGTGTGCCAAACTCGTGACTCAAATATTCTCCTCCACGATTAGATCGTAGACATTTAATTTTTCTGTCACGTTGATTCTCGACCTCACTCTGAAATTCCTTGAACTTTTCAAACGTCTCAGATTTGTGCTTCATCAGGTAGATATACCCATACCTACTTAAATCATCGGTGAGAGTGAGAACATAACGATAGCCACCGCAAGCTTCAACGTTCATTGGACCACACACATCAGCTGTATGTATTATTTCCAATAAGTCGGTTGCTCTCTCCATTATTCCTGAGAATGGAGTCTTAGTCATCTTGCCCATGAGGCACGGTTCACATGTGTCAAATGATTCAAAGTCAAGAGACTCTAATAGTCCATCAGTATGGAGTTTCTTCATGCGCTTAACACCGATATGACCAAGGCGGCAGTGCCACAAGTATGTGGGACTATCATTATCAACTTTACATCTTTTGGTACTCACACTATGAATATGTGTAACATCACGATCGAGATTCTTCAAGAATAAACCATTCACCAGCGGAGCATGACCATAAAACATACCACTCATATAAATAGAACAACCATTATTCTCTGACTTAAACGAGTAGCCGTCTCGCATTAAGCAAGACCCTGATACAATATTCATGCTCAAAGCTGGTACTAAATAACAATTATCAAGGTTTAAAACTAATCCCGACGGTAGATGTAGAGGTAGCGTGCCGACGGCGATCACATCGACCTTGGAGCCATTCCCGACGCGCATCGTCACCTCGTCCTTCGCCAGTCTCCGCTTATTCCGCAGTTCCTGCTTTGATTTGCAAATGTGAGCAACAACACCGGTATCAATTACCCAGGAGCTACTACGAGCGCTGGTAAGGTACACATCAATAACATGTATATCACATATACCTTTAACGTTGTCGGCCTTCTTGCCCGCTAAGTATTTGGGGCAGTTTCGCTTCCAGTGACCTTTTCCCTTGCAATAGAAGCACTCAGTCTCAGGCTCGGGTCCATTCTTTTTCTTCTTCCCGGCATCTGTCTTACCGGGCGCGGCAACGACTTTGCCGTCTTTCTTGAAGTTCTTCCTACCCTTGCCCTTCTTGAAACTAGTGGTCTTGTTGACCATCAACACTTGATGCTCTTTCTTGATTTCTACTTCTGCAGACTTAAGCATCGAGTACAACTCGGGAATGGTCTTCTCCATCCCTTGCATGTTGTAGTTCAGCACAAAACCTTTGTAACTTGGTGGAAGAGACTGGAGGATTCTGTCAATTATAGCATCATCCGGAAGTTCGACTCCAAGTGAAGTCACACGATCGTGTAACCCAGACATTTTGAGTATGTGCTCACTGACAGAACTGTTCTCCTCCATCTTACAGCTAAAGAACTTGTCGGAGACTTCATATCTCTCGACACGGGCATGAGCTTGAAAAACTAGTTTCAGCTCTTGGAACATCTCATATGCACCGTGTTGCTCAAAACGCCTTTGGAGCGCCGTTTCCAAACTGTATAACATGCCACACCTAACCAGAGAGTAGTCATCACTCCCCGTTTGCCAGACGTTCAGAATGTCCTGGGCTGCTGTGGGAGCGGGAGGGTCACCTAGCGGCGCATCAAGGACATAAGCCTTTTTAGCTGCTTCAAGGATGAGCTTCAAGTTGCGAACCCAGTCCGCATAGTTGCTACCATCATCTTTCAGCTTGTTTTTCTCTAGGAATGCGTTGAAATTGAGGTTGACGTTGGCCATCTACAATATTTATAAAGACAACTTTTAGACTAAGTTCATGACAATTAAGTTCATTTAATCAAATTAAGTATGAACTCCCACTTAAATCGACATCCCTCTAGTCATCTAAGTGATGCATGATCCATGTTGACTAACCCGTGTCCGATCATCACGTGAGACGGACTAGTCACCATGGTGAGCAACTTCATGCTGATCGTATTCAACCATATGACTCATGTTTGACCTTTCGGTCTCTTGTATTCAAGGTCATGTCTGTACATGCTAAGCTCGTCGAGTCAACCTAGGTGTTTCGCGTGTGTAAATCTGGTTACACCCGTTGTATGCGAACGTTAGAATCTATCACACCCGATCATCACGTGGTGCTTCGAGACAACGATCCTTCACAACGGTGCACACTTAGGGGAATACGTTCTCGAAAATTTTATGAGGGGTCGTCTTATTATGCTACCGTCGTTCTAAGTAATAAGATGAAAAACATGATAAACATCACAATGCAATCATATAGTGACATGATATGGCCATTATCATCTTTGCTCTTTCGATCTCCATCTTCAGGCATCGCATGATCATCATTGTCACCGGCGTGACACCATGATCTCCATCATCATCATCTTCATCATCGTGTCTCTGTGAAGTCGTCACGCCAACTACTACTATCACTACTACTATAGCTAACCGTTAGCAATGAAGTAAAAGTAGTAAGCACACGGCGTTGCATCTCATACAATAAATTAAGACAACTCCTATGGCTCTTGTCGGTTGTCATACTCATCGACATGCAAGTCGTGAAACCTATTACAGTAACATGATCATCTCATACATCATACATGCAACATCACAACTTTGGCCATATCACATCACATGTCAAACCCTGCAAAAACAAGTTAGACGTCCTCTAATTGTTGTTGCAAGTTTTACGTGGCTGATTTGGGTTTCTAGCAAGAATGCTTTCTTATCTATGTGACAACCACAACGATGATATGCCAAAACTATTTACTCTTCATAAGGACCCTTTTCATCAAATCCAATCCGACTAGAGTAGGAGAGACAGACACCCACTAGCCACCTTTATGCACGGTGTGCATGTCTGTCGGTGGAACCAGTCTCACGTAAGCGTACGTGTAATGTCGGTCCGGGCCGCTTCATCCCACAATACCGCCGGAAAAGAATAATACTAGTAGCGGCAATCAATTGACAAATCATCGCCCACAACCTTTTGTGTTCTACTCGTGCATAGAATCTACGCATAGAAAACCTGGCTCGGATGCCACTGTTGGGTAACGTAGCATAAATTCAAAAAAAAATCTACGCATATTCAGATCTTCCTATCGAGAGACCAGCAATGAGAGAGGGGTGAGAGCATCTACATACCTTTGAAAATCGCTAAGCGGAAGCGTTGCTAGAACGCGGTTAATGGAGTCGTACTCGCGTCGATTCAGATCGCGGTGTGATTCCAATCTAGTGCCGAACCACGGCACCTCTGCGTTCAACACACGTGCAGCCCGGTGACGTCTCCCGCACCTTGATCCAGCAAGGAGGAGGGAGAGGTTGGGGAAGATTGATACGTCCATTTTGCATCATGTTTTCATGTTGATATTTATTGCTTTTTGGGCTGTTATATTACTTGTGGTACCATATTTATGCCTTTTCTCTCTTATTTTGCAAGGTTTATTTGAAGAGGGAGAGTTCAGGCAGCTGGAATTCTGGACTGGAAAAGGAGCAAATCTTAGTCCACTATTATGCACATCTCCAAATGCCCTGAAAAGTTACGTGGATTTTTTTTGGGATTATATAAAAAATACTGGGCGAAAGAACTACCGGAGGGGGGCTGCCAGGGCGCCACAAGCCCTGACACCGCCACCCCCGGTGGTGGCGGAGTGGGGGCTTGTGGGCTCCCTGACGTCCCACTAGCCCCCTCTTTTGCTATATGAAGCGTCTTGGTCCAGAAAAAGTCAGACGGGAGCTTTTTCGTGGTTTCGCCGCCGCCACAAGGCGGAACTTGAGCAGATCCAATCTGGAGCTCCGGCAGGACGATCATGTCGGGGAAACTTCCCTCCCGGAAGGGGAAATCGTCGCCATCGTCATCACCAACACTCCTCTCATCGGAGGGGAGGCATCTTCATCAACATCTTCATCAGCACCATCTCTTCTCCAATCCCTAGTTCATCTCTTGTAACCAATCTTCGTCTCACGACTCCGATTGGTACTTGTAAAGTTACTAGTAGTGTTGATTACTCTTTGTAGTTGATGCTAGTTGGATTACTTGGTGGAAGAGTTTATGTTCAGATCCTTGATGCTATTCATTACACCTCTGATCATGATTATGATTATGCTTTGTGAGTAGTTACTTTTGTTCCTGAGGACATGGGATAAGTCATGTTAATAATAGTCATGTGAATTTGATATTCGTTCGGTATTTTGATATGCTGTATGTTGTCTTTTCCTCTAGTGGTGTTATGTGAACGTCGACTACATAACACTTCACCATATTTGGTCCTAGAGGAAGGCATTGGGAAGTAGTAAGTAGATGATGGGTTGCCGGAGTGACAGAAGCTTAAACCCCAGTCTATGCGTTGCTTCGTGAGGGGCTAATTTGGATCCACTAGTTTAATGATATGGTTAGACTTTGTCTTAATTCTTCTTTTGTAGGTGTGGATGCTTGCGAGAGAGGTTAATCATAAGTGGGATGCTTGTCCAAGTAAGGGCAGTACCCAAGCATCCGTCCACCCATATATCAAACTATCAAAGTAACGAACGCGAATCATATGAACATGATGAAACTAGCATGACACACATTCCCGTGTGCCCTCGGGAGCGTTTTTCCTCCTATAAGACTTTGTTCAGGCTTGTCCCTTGCTGCAAAAGGGATTGGGCCACTTGCTGCACCGTTGCTACTACTTGTTACTTGTTACTTTTTGCTTGCTACACTTTACCTCGCTACACAATCACTTGTTACCGCTACTTTCAGTGCTTCGAGTTATTACCTTGCTGAAATCCGTTTATCACAGCCTTCTGCTCCTCGTTGGGTTTGACACTCTTACTTATCGAAAGGACTACGATTGATCCCCTATAATTGTGGATCATCAAAGATCTCCGGCAGCACGACGGCGTGGTGTCGATGGAGAGACGAGGTCTCCCGGCAGGGCTTCGCCAAGCACCGTGGGAGAGGAGGAAGAAGGGGACATGGTTGCGTCGAGGGAGATGGAAAACTGTGTCCGAAACAGCCCCAAAACCCCCACTATATATAGGAGGAGGGGAAGGGGGTGCCACCCCTAGGGTTCCCACCCTAGGTGGTGCGGCAACCTCCCAGATGGGAGGTGTGGCGGCCAGGGCAGGGGGAGGGGGTGGCGCACCCCTAGGTGGGCCTTAGGCCCACCAGCGCATAGGGTTTCCCCCCTCTCCACCTCCTGCGCCTTGGGCCTCTTTGTGGGAGGCGCACCAGCCCACTTTGGGCTGGTTGCCCTCCCTCTTTTGGCCCATGCTACCTCTTGGGGCTGGTGGCCCCTCCCGGTGGACCCCCGGGACCATTTCCGGTGGTCCCGGTGGTCCCGGTACATTACCGGCGACGCCCGAAACATTTCCGGTGTCCGAAACCATCCATCCTATATATCAATCTTTACCTCCGGACCATTCCGGAGCTCCTCGTGATGTCCGGGATCTCATCTGGGACTCCGAACAACTTTCGGTAACCTCGTATAACAATTCCCTATAACCCTAGGGTCATCGAACCTTAAGTGTGTAGACCCTACGGGTTCGGGAGACAGGCAGACATGACCGAGACACCTCTCCGTCCAATAACCATCAGCGGGGTCTAGATACCCATGGTGGCTCCCACTTGCTCCACGATGATTTCATCGGATGAACCACGATGTCAAGGATTCAATCAATCCCGTATACAGTTCCCTTTGTCTGTCGGTATAGAACTTGCCCGAGATTCGATCGTCGGTATACCTATACGTTGTTCAATCTCGTTACCGGTAAGTCTCTTTACTCGTTATGTAGCACGTCATCGTGTGACTAAATCCTTAGTCACATTGAGCTCATGATGATGTTCTACCGAGTGGGCCCAGAGATACCCCTCTGTCACGCGGAGTGACAAATCCCGATCTCGATTCGTACCAACCCAACAGACACTTTCGGAGGTACCCATAGTGCACCTTTATAGTCACCCAGTTACGTTGTGACGTTTGATACACCCAAAGCACTCCTACGGTATCCGGGAGTTGCACAATCTCACGGTCGAAGGAAAAGATACTTGACATTAGAAAAGCTTTAGCATACGAACAATACGATCTTGTGCTATGCTTAGGATTGGGTCTTTTCCATCACATTATTCTCCCGATAATGTGATCCCGTTATCAATGACATCTAATGCCCATGATCAGGAAACCATGATCATCTATTGATCAACGAGCTAGCCAACTAGAGGCTTGCTAGGGACACATTGTGATCTATTTATTCACATATGTGTTACTGTTTCCTGTTAATACAATTATAGCATGAACAATAGACGATTATCATGAACAAGGAAATATGATAATAACCATTTTATTATTGCCTCTGGGGCATATTTCCAACACAACCTTCATCCACTTTCTCAATAGCCCACTTAGGCGCCTCTGCCACAATAAGGCGGTGTGTACGTCGAGCCCTCATCACTTGATGCACCAGGATCAACCTCCCCGGTCGAGTGACCAGACCTCTTTGCCATCCCGGTAAGATTTTGGGAGCTCCGTCCACCGTGAATTGCCATTCCGAGCGAGTCGGTTGTTTGATACCCAGTTGGAGCCCTAGGTATTTGCAAGGGAAATGGTTAATCTTCCATGGCAAGGCATTCCTGACCATCGCCACGTCCTGCTCCTCTCCATGGATCAAAATCGCAGAAGATTTGCCAAAGTTTACATGTAACCCCGAGGCTGTCCCAAAGAACTCTCGGACCTCCTTGACGAAGGTAAGATCCATCCGGGATGGTCTAATGAATAACACCACGTCATCAGCATAGAGCGAGAGCCGCTGCAAAGGTTTGCAGCCATTCAACTTCTCTAGAACATTGAGCTCGTGTGCCTTGACCATGATGGCGGTAAGGCTCTCCATAGCAATGACAAATAGCAGTGGGGAAATAGAGTCCCCCTGCCTAAGACCGCAAGCATGCATGAATTTGTCCGTCACACGTCCGTTCACCACGATCCTGGAGCTGGCTGTAGCAAGCATAGTCGCCAGCCAAGCAATCCAATTCTCTGGGAAACCCTGAGCACGCAACACCTCGAACAGAAACGGACATGATAGGGAGTCGAACGCACGAGCAATATCTAGCTTGAGCAGGACTCCTTTAGCTTTTCGTTGGTGCAATCTCCTAGCCATTTGCCTAACCATAAGAAAGTTGTCGTGGAAGTTCCTACCACGAATAAAAGCCGATTGGTTAAGGCTCACAAGCTCTCCCATCCACTGGCAAACTCTGTTTGCCATCAACTTGGAAGCCAACTTTGGAAAGTTGTGCACTAAGCTGATCGGCCTAAACTCGTTGATGCGACAAGCTTCCTGGTTCTTGGGGATAAGAGTGATCAACGCGTGATTTAGCCGGCCAAACTCATATCCATTGTTGAGGACCAATTTGTGCAGAGCTGTCATCACATCCCCTTTGATAGTATGCCAGGCTTTTTGAAAGTAAATTCCAATGAAACCATCTGGCCCAGGGGCCCTGTCCGAGGGCATGTCCTTGATCACAGTCCACACCTCCTCCTCCGTGAACGGGCGATCCAACTCCGAGAGTTCCACCCGCTGGATGTTTAGGGCCTCCAAATCCAGAGTGTGTTCTCTAGCTCCATCCACCCCTAGTAGGTCTCTGTAAGCTTTGAGGAAAGCCTCCTTTTTCCCTCGTTGATCCGTGATGACCTGACCCTCCACCACAATGGTCGGGATGAAGTTCTTAGTCCTCCTGCCATTAGCCACTAAATGGAACAACTCGGTGTTCGCATCCCCCTCCGAGAGCCAGCGAATCCGGGAGCGTTGTCTCGCAATCGTTCTCTCCAGAGATGCCAATCCCAACACCAGATGCTTCAGCATACCAGTTTGAGCATACGAGTTCTCTTGAGAGCTCGTGGTTGGGGCAAGTGTGTTGGAAATATGCCCTAGAGGCAATAATAAATTAGTTATTATTATATTTCTTAGTTCATGATAATCGTTTATTATCCATACTATAATTGTATTGATTGGAAACACAGTGCATGTGTGGATACATAGACAAAACACTGTCCCTAGTAAGCCTCTAGTTGAGTAGCTCGTTGATCAAAGATGGTCAAGGTTTCTAGACCATAGGCAAGTGTTGTCACTTGATAACGGGATCACATCATTAGGAGAATCATGTGATGGACTAGACCCAAACTAATAGACGTAGCATGTTGATCGTGTCATTTTGTTGCTACTGTTTTCTGCGTGTCAAGTATTTGTTCCTATGACCATGAGATCATATAACTCACTGACACCGGAGGAATGCTTTGTGTGTATCAAACGTCGCAACGTGACTGGGTGACTATAAAGATGCTCTACAGGTATCTCCGAAGGTGTTAGTTGAGTTAGTATGGATCGAGACTGGGATTTGTCACTCCGTGTGACGGAGAGGTATCTCGGGGCCCACTCGGTAATACAACATCACACACAAGCCTTGCAAGCAATGTGACTTAGTGTAAGTTGCGGGATCTTGTATTACGGAACGAGTAAAGAGACTTGCCGGTAAACGAGATTGAAATAGGTATGCGGATACTGACGATCGAATCTCGGGCAAGTAACATACCGAAGGACAAAGGGAATGACATACGGGATTATATGAATCCTTGGCACTGAGGTTCAAACGATAAGATCTTCGTAGAATATGTAGGGTCCAATATGGGCATCCAGGTCCCGCTATTGGATATTGACCGAGGAGTCTCTCGGGTCATGTCTACATAGTTCTCGAACCCGCAGGGTCTGCACACTTAAGGTTCGACGATGTTTTATGCGTATTTGAGTTATATGGTTGGTTACTGAATGTTGTTCGGAGTCCCGGATAGGATCACGGACATCACGAGGGTTTCCGGAATGGTCCGGAGATGAAGATTGATATATAGGATGACCTCATTTGGTTACCGGAAAGTTTCCGGGCATTACCGGAAAAGTTTCGGGCTCATCGGTAGTGTACCGGGAGTGCCGGGAGGGGTGACGGGGACCATCGAGAGGGGTGTCACGCCCCAAGGGGTCTCATGGGCTATGGGAAGAGATAAACCAGCCCCTAGTGGGCTGGAATAAGTTCCCACTAAGGCCCATAAGGTTTGAGAAGGAAAAAACACAAGGTGGAAAGAGTTTCCATGTGGGAAGGTGGAATCCTACTCCAAGTAGTATTGGAGTAGGACTCCTCCACCTCAAATTTCGGCCAAACATTGAGGGTTTGAGGCTGCCTCCTCCCCTCCCTCCCTCCTATATATACCGAGGTATTAGGGCTGTTTTGAGACAACTTTTGCCACGGCAGCCCGACTACATACCTCCACGGTTTTTCCTCTAGATCGCGTTTCTGCGGAGCTCGGGCGAAGCCCAGCTGAGATTAGATCACCACCAACCTTCGGAGCGCCGTCACGCTGCCGGAGAACTCATCTACCTCTCTGTCTCTCTTGCTGGATCAAGAAGGCCGAGATCATCGTCGATCTGTACGTGTGCTGAACGCGGAGGTACCGTCCGTTCGGCACTAGATCGGAGCGGATCGTGGGACGGATCGCGGGACGGTTCGTGGGACGGTTCGCGGGGCGGATCGAGGGACGTGAGGACGTTCCACTACATCAACCGCGTTCACTAACGCTTCTGCTGTGCGATCTACAAGGGTACGTAGATCGGAAATCCCCTCTCGTAGATGGACATCACCATGATAGGTCTTCGTGCGCGTAGGAAAATTTTTGTTTCCCATGCAACGTTCCCCTACAGTGGCATCATGAGCTAGGTTCATGCGTAGATGTCTTCTCGAGTAGAACACAAAAGTTTTTGTGGGCGGTGATGTGCGTTTTGCTGCCCTCCTTAGTATTTTCTTGATTCCGCGGTATTGTTGGATTGAAGCGGCTTGGACCGACATTACTCGTACGCTTACGAGAGACTGGTTTCATCGCTACGAGTAACCCCGTTGCTCAAAGATGACTAGCAAGTGTCAGTTTCTCCAACTTTAGTTGAATCGGATTTGACCGAGGAGGTCCTTGGATGAGGTGAAATAGCAACTCATATATCTCCGTTGTGGTGTTCGCGTAAGTAAGATGCGATCCTACTAGATACCCATGGTCACCACGTAAAACATGCAACAACAAAATTAGAGGACGTCTAACTTGTTTTTGCAGGGTATGCTTGTGATGTGATATGGCCAACGATGTGATGTGATATATTGGATGTATGAGATGATCATGTTGTAATAGATAATATCGACTTGCACGTCGATGGTACGGCAACCGGCAGGAGCCATAGGGTTGTCTTTAAACTAACGTTTGTGCTTGCAGATGCGTTTACTATATTGCTAGGACGTAGCTTTAGTAGTAATAGCATGAGTAGCACGACAACCCCGATGGTGGCACGTTGATGGAGATCATGATGATGAAGATCATGGTGTGACGCCGGTGACAAGAAGATCGTGCCGGTGCTTTGGTGATGGAGATCAAGAAGCACATGATGATGGCCATATCATGTCACTTATGAATTGCATGTGATGTTAATCCTTTATGCACCTTATCTTGCTTAGAACGACGGTAGCATTATGAGGTGATCTCTCACTAAAATTTCAAGACGAAATTGTGTTCTCCCCGACTATGCACCGTTGCGACAGTTCTTCGTTTCGAGACACCACGTGATGATCGGGTGTGATAGACTCAACCTTCACATACAACGGGTGCAAAACAGTTGCACACGCGGAACACTCGGGTTAAGCTTGACGAGCCTAGCATGTGCAGACATGGCCTCGGAACACATGAGACCGAAAGGTCGAGCATGAGTCGTATAGTTGATATGATTAGCATAGAGATGCTTACCACTGAAACTATTCTCGACTCACGTGATGATCGGACTTGAGATAGTGGATTTGGATCATGTACCACTCAAATGACTAGAGAGATGTACTTTTTGAGTGGGAGTTCTTAAGTAATATGATTAATTGAACTAATTGTCATGAACATAGTCTAATGGTCTTTGCGAATTACGATGTAGCTTGCGCTATAGCTCTACTGTTTTTATATGTTCCTAGAGAAAACTTAGTTGAAAGTTGATAGTAGCAAAGTTTGCAGACTGAGTCTGTAAAACCAAGTGTCGTGGGTATAAGCCTGACAGTAGATGTGTAGGGTGCGAATGAGATGGGCAGAGTCCTAGCTACGGCGAGGTTGTATGAGTTCAGGCCCCTCTACGGTGGAGGTAATAACCCTACGTCTCAGTGCTCTTGGAGCTGGTTACCGAGTGTAATGTGGGGTACAATGTTTTTCTAACCCTTTTACAAGTGGGGGAGGGCGGCTTATATAGAGTGCGCTGCCCTCCACAACGGTTCTGATTCAAGGGTGGAGTAGCGGTGATTGAATGCATGCGTTACAGGTAACGTATGCTATAAATGCTAGTTAATCCACCCGGAAATGTACGGCAGTTTCCCTCCAAGGAGGTTACGACGAACCGAGTGTATCCAGTCGGTAGGTCCGGTGTCCTCCGAGTCTTAGTCTCCGACTGGATAATTCTGGGCCTGTTACCGACTGGATGATGGGGGCACCTTAATACAGTCGGGCATACTTAAGGTTTCGTCCCTTGCGTGGGGTAGTCCTTGGGTAGGACCTCTAGGACAGGCCTATGACCCTACCCTAGGACTATGACCCCATCATTAGTCCCCGGATGGATTGGGGTTGAAACGTCGAAGCAGCGCTCGATGCTCAGATCCGACTGGATTAGGTTCGGCTTAGGCGTTGCTTGCCTCTATCCATTCTATCTCTCTTGGCCGATGATCCGAGTGAATGTGCTCTGCAGAACGGACTGTCGGGAACCGAGTGCCTTCGCGACATCTTTTGACACGACCGGTCAACTGACAGCGGCGGATTTTCCGGGATCTCAAATTTCGGGTTCCGCGCGCTTAGCGGGGGCGACGTCAGCGCGTTCGAGTAGCGCCTGACTCCTCGATCCTCGCGCCTTCAACTCTTCCGCCGATATCGCCGCGGCTGGTTGGGCAGATAAGATTTCGGGCCCGCTCGCCAGCGACCCAGTCGGTGTTCTATTTAACTCCGGCCGATGAGACCCTTCGGTTACGCTCGCTGAATCCTCTGCTCTCGCTTGCTCCGTCTTCCTCGCCACCTCTTGCGCTCATACGCCTTTCTCTTCCCATCCTTCTCGGAAGCTCGCCATCGCCGCCATGACCAAGGGCCAGACCAGCAAGATGGAGGCAAGGAAGAAAAAGGGCAAGGCGGCGGCTGCTCAGCGGCGGCAGCGGCCATTGCCAGCGGGATGGATCCAGGGGGACTTTCTCCCCTCCACAGTGACGGAGGGGGACTTGTTAGAGCTGGTTGAGCACGGCCAGCTCGTGCATAAATCTTGGAGGTTGCCGGCGGATGACGAGATTGAGCCGGCGCCGCGGGAGGGGGAGCGCGTCTTGCTCCTCAGCCACGTTCACCGAGGTTTCTCTCTGCCCCCCACCCTTTCTTCAAGGGCATCATGAATCATTTTGGTGCTCAACTCCATCACTTCCCTCCAAATGCCATCGCCCACCTTTCTGCCTTCATTGTTCTGTGCGGTTGCCCCCCTCATTGGGGTTTGTTCAAACATATCTTCTGTGCCCGCTCTCAAACCATTAAACGTCTCAGTCAGTCGGATGACAAGACGCACCTCCTCCAACTCTGCGGGGGTTTAGGGTTTCAGAAAAAGAGTCGGAGTAGCTACCCTGCTCTCCAGCTGAACGAGTCGGTTAGGAACTGGCAGTCGACGTGGTTCTACTGCCAGGACATAGCTTGTCCGAACGCGTCGACTGGGCTACCTTCATTTAGTCTGGATCGCCCTGCTCCCCCCAAACAACTCGCCCTCTCGAAAGCCGAGAGGAATGACATCCAGCCTTTGGTTGAGGCACTCGTGGATGTTGTCCGGAGGGGGGTCACCGGTATTGACCTGTTGGAAGTCTTCATCGGTCGACGGATCCAGCCTCTTCAAGCTCGCCACCATGCTATGTGGCTCTACACGGGGCCCGAGGACTCCACTCGGACCGTCGCGGTGGGCATGCTCGAGGAGAAGGTGACCTCGATAGTGCTCCAAATCACGGGACCTTGCGAGAACCCTAAAGGAGCTCGCCGAGTGGTGCCTTACAGCGCGGACAACCCACCACCGAATCAGGTGAGTAGCATTAACCGAACATATCGAATTGTTTTGATTTCAGTCGTTCACTTATATCCTCGTGTGATGCTTAATGTTACCGACTGAATCTCATGTAGGAATGGACCAACTGGTCCTCCCCTGTCTCGAACGGGGATCCGGAGGAGGAGGAGGAAGAAGGTAGCCAGGAGGGGAGCGTGGATAGCGCTGAATATGTCTCCGACAGCAGGGAGTCGGAGGTGGAGGACAGCGAGGAGGAGGAAGAAGACGAAGAGCGTGACTCTCCACCTCCGCCGCCGGAACAGCGGAGTAAGCGTCGACACGAGCCCGTCGTCCCTTCGGCTCCCCCCGCATTGTCGAGTGCTCTACCGACCGCTCCGGCGGCCCCGAATGCCCGAGGCACGAAGAGGTCCAGGGACGTCTCCGCCGAGTCTGCAGGCCAATCTCCCAGGGCACCCAAACCGAGTGGGCCTAAACCTCGGAGGGCTCTGCCGCGCATGAGGGTTGCCATCCCCGTCACATCCACGTAAGCGAACCTAACTCTCGGCTTTTTATGTTATCCGAGTGAACTCCCGCTTTACAAGTCGAATGGGATTCACTTGACAGGGTCGCCACTTCTACAACCTCTCTAGTCCGCCAAGGGGATGACCCCATGGACACAGACAACGTCGTCTCGTCCCAGCCGGGTATGTTGTAGGAGAGTCAGGTGTTTCATTCCTGTTGACTGTACTATCTTTTTCTTTTTCCGAATCATCATGCTATTCGGCTTGTCAGGGGTGATTCACCCGGACGAAGACGGGCAGGGGAGAGCTGACCCGGCCGTGGAGCCTGTCGTAGAGCCTATCCTTGAGGCTGCTCCTCCTGCTGCTGCCCCTACCACCGACGCTCCGCCGACTGAAATGCCTCCACCGACCGAACCAGTGCCGGTGGGTGACAAACTGACTGGGGCGAACCTTAGGATGCCCCAGGATCTTCCCACGGTTCCCGGTTCGTCGAATGTTGAGTTCAACATTCGGTGTGTCCCAGAGGAGCAGGTGGGAGCGGCCAAGGGAGCCATGATCCAAGCGGAGCTGATGACCGGGGAGGCCAAGAAGGCTTATGACTCCGTTGTGGCTTTGTACCAGCAGAGCTTGGAGCTGCGCGACGACATCCGAGTAAGTAGTCTAGTAAGTACTTACTTTTCTTTTGTAATCCAGTGGGTGTTGTCGTAGTCTGTTGTTTGAAATGGGTTCACTCCGAGTGAACCCAGTGGGTGTAGTCCCCGAGACTTTTGTCGAGTGCTTGCACCGACAGTTGTCTTTATAATTTTGGTCTTTATTTTTGTCATGTCCGTAGACAAGATTTCTGAGTGCAAGTACTTACTGCAGTCGGAGTACTCTTGCTGTAAGAGTTCCCTAGAGTAAACTGTCCACAGGTGGAGTAGCTTTAGCCTCGGAGGCGTAGGTGAAAATGTGCACCTCAATAGGGCAGACCTGCTTGAGGTGCATGCCAATGGGGTCACTCTTAGTGAACCCACTGGGTGTAGTCCCCGAGACCGCTGTCGACTGCTTGCGTCGGCAGGGGTCTGAAGAACATAGTTTGTATTGAGAAAGTTGTTGATACCCCTTTGTTTCGTTTTGTAGAAAACGTGTGAGATGGGGAGCGCTTATGAAGCCTTGAGGGCTGAGAAGAACCACTATGCTGGTGAACTAGAAGCCGCAACGCTCGCCATGACTGGCATGAAGAACGCGCTGGAAGTTCGAGAGAAATCCTTGGAGGAAGCGCTGGAGGCAAACAGGGCGTTGGTGGCGGAGGTGGAGAGGCTGAAAAAATAGAGGACCGAAGCGTACGATCAAATGACTGCTTGGAACAAACGGTGGACAGCTCAGGAGAAGTATGTGAACGACTGGGCTGTCCAGATGATGAGTCGTCTCGCTGGTAAGTCTGATGATTTGTCGAGTGGTTGTATCTTGTGACGAACACTCGGTTTGTAATTTCTATTTGCTCGTTTGTTGCAGATTTTTGTGGTGACGCCGAAGCTGAAGCAACGGCCGTGGAACGATCCATGAAGGACAATGTACCACTCAGCGAGGACGCCAACCGGAATCAACTCCGTGCTTATATCCGCGTAGGCAAAGTGGGTCCGTTCATCAACCGACTGAGAGAAATCTTCGGTCGCATTGAGAAGGAGCTTTGGCCGGAGGAGGAGTCGCGGGAGAAGATGGAGACTCTGTTGGGGCGACTGGGGGAGATTCCGGCCCGAGTGCAATCTTGGAAGAAATCGGCAGCGCGTTGCGGTGCTGATGTGGCGCTATCCTTGGTCCGAGTCCATTGCAAAGAAGTGCGGGAAGATAAGCTGAAAGCCTTGAAAGTTGCCAACACGAAGAAGCTTCAATTCGAAGACTTCATGGAGACTGCGACCCGCATTGCTGATGGAATCGACCTGGATACTTTTGTGGAACCCTCTAGTCCTGACGCGGGCCCAGCTGAGTCATGATCGAACTTTATCCTTGGTATGCCGAGTGTTTACCTGTACGATATTCTGGCCACTTCTGTTGGCAGTCATACTTTTGGATCGGTGCGGGTAAGCTTGATCCGCACCGAGTCTGTTATCGTGTCTAGACTGTTGGAGTGACAACGAAAACACTTATTCTTTTGCTTGAATGCTGTTTGGAGTTGAACACCTAACGTGTACTCGTAAAATATTAGGACTTAGGTGATACGTGATCGCAGCTAAGTCCCCGAGTGTGACGCAAAGTGCACACTCGGAGGTAGTTAATACTTAGGCGACGCAGGGTCGCAGCTAAGTCCCCGAGTGTGACGCAAAGTGCACAATCGGAGGAAGGTAATACTTAGGCGATGCTTGATCGCAGCTAAGTCTCCGAGTGTGACACAAAATGCACACTCGAAGGAAGTTAATACTTAGGCGATGCGGGATCGCAACTAAGTCCCCGAGTGTGACGCAAAATGCACACTCGGAGGAACTTAATACTTAGGCGATGCAGGATCGCAGCTAAGTCCCCGAGTGCGTCGCAAAGTGCACACTCGGAGGAAGTTAATACTTAGGAGATGCGGGATCGCAGCTAAGTCCCCGAGTGTGACGCAAAATGCACACTCGGAGGAAGTTAATACTTAGGCGATGCGGGATCGCAGCTAAGTCCCCGAGTGTGACGCAAAATGCACACTCGAAGGAAGTTAATACTTAGGTGATGCAGGGTCGCAGCTAAGTCCCCGAGTGTGACGCAAAGTGCACACTCGGAGGAAGTTAATACTTAGGCGATGCGGGATCGCAGCTAAGTCCCCGAGTGTGACGCAAAGTGCACACTCGGAGGAACTTAATACTTAGGCGATGCGGGATCGCAGCTAAGTCCCCGAGTGTGACGCGAAGTGCACACTCGAAGGAAGTTAATACTTAGGCGATGCAGGGTCGCAGCTAAGTCCCCGAGTGTGACGCAAAGTGCACACTCGGAGGAAGTTAATACTTAGGCGATGCGGGATCGCAGCTAAGTCCCCGAGTGTGACGCAAAGTGCACACTTGGAGGAACTTAATACTTAGGCGATGCGGGATCGCAGCTAAGTCCCCGAGTGTGACACGAAGTGCACACTCGGAGGAAGTTAATACTTAGGCAATGCGGGATCGCAGCTAAGTCCCCGAGTGTGACGCGAAGTGCACACTCGGAGGAAGTTAATACTTAGGCGATGCGGGATCGCAGCTAAGTCCCCGAGTGTGACGTGAAGTGCACACTCGGAGGAAGTTAATACTTAGGCGATGCGGGATCGCAGCTAAGTCCCCGAGTGTGACGCGAAGTGCACACTCGGAGGAAGTTAATACTTAGGCGATGCGGGATCGCAGCTAAGTCCCCGAGTGTGACGCGAAGTGCACACTCGGAGGAAGTTAATACTTAGGCGATGCGGGATCGCAGCTAAGTCCCCGAGTGTGACGCGAAGTGCACACTAGGAGGAAGTTAATACTTAGGCGATGCGGGATCGCAGCTAAGTCCCCGAGTGTGACGCAAAGTGCACACTCGGAGGAACTTAATACTTAGGCGATGCGGGATCGCAGCTATGTTTTTTTTGTGACCATAGTCTGCAACCACGGAAGAACTCTGAATCTGCAAAAGAAACTGAATCTGCTGTATATTATTTCTCCAAAACTTGTTCGTTACACTGCTTCAGTCGGCAATCATGTATAAAAACGCTTGAGGAGGTCTCCGTTCCACGCGCGGGGTTCGTCGGTCTCCTTCTGAATGTTGTAGAGTCTGTATGCTCCGTTGTTCGGCACTTTTGAAATGATGAAAGGACCTTCCCAGGCCGGAGCCAACTTGTGTGGTCTTTGTTGATCCACTCGGAGCACCAAATCGCCAGCCTGGAACGTGCAGCTTCTGACATGTCGTGCATGAAAACGTCGCAGATCTTGCTGATAAATTGTTGAGCGAGTAAGTGCCATCTCGCGCTCCTCCTCTAGAAGATCGACTCCATCTTGCCTTGCTTGTTCTGCTTCGGCTTCGGAGAAGAGTTCGACTCGCGGGGCATTGTGAAGCAGGTCACTCGGAAGGACCGCTTCTGCTCCATAGACGAGGAAGAACGGTGAACGCCATGTTGATCTGTTCGGAGTGGTGCAGAGGCCCCAAAGTACTGAAGGTAACTCGATTACCCATGCACCAGCAGCATGTCCTATCTCTCGCAAGAGTCGAGGCTTCAAACCTTGAAGGATAAGTCCATTTGCACGCTCAACTTGTCCATTGGATTGCGGATGTGCTACGGAAGCAAAATCCACTCGGATACCTTGACTCGCGCAGAAACCCTTGAATCTGTCTGAGTCGAAATTTGTCCCATTGTCCGTGATTATGCTGTGAGGCACTCCGAATCTGGAGATGATGTCTCTGACAAACTTCACGGCTGTGGAGGCGTCGAGTTTCTTGATGGGCTTGGCTTCTATCCACTTTGTAAACTTGTCGACTGCCACCAACAGATGTGTGTAGCCTCCTTGGCCTGTCTTGAATGGTCCGACTGTGTCCAATCCCCAAACTGCAAACGGCCACACAAGTGGGATTGTCTTTAGTGCAGATGTTGGCTTGTGGGATTTGTTGGAGTAGAACTGACAGCCTTCGCATCGATCGACCATAGTTTTGGCCATTTCGTTAGCCTGCAGCCAGAAGAATCCAGCCCTGAACGCCTTGGCGACGATTGCTCTTGAAGAAGCATGATGGCCGCAGGTTCCCAAGTGGATATCCTCTAGGATCAACTGCCCTTCCTCTGGGGAAATGCAACGTTGGAGAACTCCTGAAACACTCTCCTTATACAGTTGACCGTCAATGACAGTGAATGCCTTCGACCTGCGAATTATCTGTCGGGCTTGGACTTCATCTTTTGGAAGTTCGTGCCTTAGGATATATGGCATAATTGGCACAGTCCAATCGGGAATGATTACCAGAATCTCTGTGACCAGATCAACCATAGCAGGTACATCGACTTCAGTCGGGTCTGTTGCACTCTTGGGTTGTACTGGCTCTTCCGTGAAGGGATCTTGTTTGACTCAAGGAAGATGGAGGTGCTCGAGGCAGACATCACTCGGGACGGGTCTCCGAGTGGATCTGAGCTTCGCCAACTCGTCCGCTGCTTGGTTCTTCAGTCTTGGAACATGATGAAGTTCTAGACCTTCAAACTTCTTCTCAAGCTTCCTGACTTGGTTGTCATAGGTTGCAGTAGGTTGTCATAGTGGGGTTCCTTACGTCCCACTCTTTCATCACTTGGTTGACCACCAAGTCTGAATCGCCGTAGACCATCAGGCGACGGACGCCGAGTGAGATGGCCATGCGCAATCCGTAGAGAAGAGCTTCATACTTTGCCTCATTGTTAGAGGAATCAAAGTGTATCTGAAGCACATACTTGAGCTTGTCACCCCTTGGTGATACGATCACAACGCCAGCACCGGATCCATTCAACATCTTAGACCCATCGAAGAACATTGTCCAATGAGCCGAGTAGATGTGAGTCGGTTGTTGTTGTTCTACCCATTCTGCTATAAAGTCAGCCAGGGCTTGAGACTTAATAGCTTTCTTGGCCTCGAACTTGATGTCACAGTACAACATCTCCATCGCCCACTTCGCCACTCGGCCTGACACGTCTCGATTGTGGAGAATTTCTGACAAAGGAGAATCAGAAACGACAGATACCGAGTGGTCTTGGAAATAATGGGCAACCTTCTTCGCAGTCAAATAGATCCCATAGATAAGCTTCTGATAATGGGGATACCTCTGCTTGGAAGGTGTCAGGACTTCGGAGACGTAGTACACTGGCCGCTGAACTTTGTATGCTTTGCTTTCTTCTTCCCGCTCGACTGTAAGAACAGTACTGACGACTTGATTTGTAGCCGCGATATACAGAAGAAGGGGCTCTTTACTGAGCGGAGCAGTAAGAACCGGCTGGGCGGAAAGTAGGACTTTGAGGTCGTCGAATGCGACTTGGGCTTCGTCTGTCCACTCGAAGGTATCTGATTTCTTCATGAGTCGGTACACAGGAAGTGCTTTTTCGCCGAGTCGACTGATGAACCTGCTCAAAGCTGCTAAGCAACCTGTGAGTCGTTGAACATCGTGTATTCTGACCGGCCTCTCCATTCGGACGATGGTCCCGATCTTTTCGGGGTTAACATCGATCCCTCGTTCGGAAACGAAGAAACCGAGTAACTTTCCGCTGGGAACACCGAATGAACACTTGGCAGGATTTAGCTTGATATCGTACCTACGAAGGTTGGCGAATGTTTCTGCCAAGTCAGTCAGCAGGTCGGAACCTTTGCGAGACTTGACTACGATATCATCCATGTATGCCTCCACATTGCGACCGATCTGGTCGAGGAGACATTTTTGGATCATTCGCATAAAGGTAGCTCCTGCATTCTTCAGACCGAAAGGCATGGTGATGTAGCAGAAGCACCCAAACGGGGTGATGAAAGCTGTTTTCAACTCATCGGGACCATACAGACGGATCTGATGATAACCCGAGTAGGCATCAAGAAATGATAAACGCTCGCACCCCGCAGTCGAATCGACAATTTGATCTATGCGGGGGAGCGGAAAATGGTCTTTTGGGCAGACCTTATTGAGGTGCTTGAAGTCAATGCACATTCGGAGTGACTTGTCCTTCTTGGGCACCATGACTACATTGGCGAGCCACTCGGAGTGGTGAACCTCGCGAATGAATCTGGCAGCTAGCAGCTTAGCCACCTCTTCTCCGATTGCTTTCCTTTTGTGCACGGCTGACCGGCGCAGGCGCTCTCGGACGGGCCGAGCAGCGGGATCCACATGCAGTCGGTGCTCAGCCAACTCCCTAGGTACACCCGGCATGTCAGATGGCTTCCATGCGAAGATGTCCCAGTTCTCACGGAGGAATTGGGTGAGCTCGGCTTCCTATTTGGGATCCAGGGTGGTGGAGATGTTCGTCGGGGCGGCAGACTCGTCCGTCGGGTGGATGCTGACCTTCTTAGTCTCTCTTGCCGACTGGACGCGGACTCAGAAGCTGGCTTCTTTGAGCGCATTAAGTCGGCGGGGTCGACTGTCTTCTTGTATTCTTCGAGCTCGAGTACAGCCATCTGCTGGTCGGCGATCCTCGACCCCTCTTGCAGACACTCCTCTGCTCGCTGGCGGTTGCCGGTGATGGTGATAACGCCTTTTGGTCCCGGCATCTTCAGCTTCAAGTACACATAGCACGGGCGTGCCATGAAACTCACGTACGCCGGGCGGCCCAGAATTGCATGGTAAGCACTCTCGAAATCAACCACCTCGAATGTGAGCTTCTCCTTGCGAAAATTCTTGTCAGAGCCGAAGATGACCTCCAACGCGATCTGGCCGAGTGACTTAGCCTTCCGCCCTGGGACGACTCCGTGGAACTGCATATTGCTCTCGCTGAGTCTGGACATCGGGATGCCCATCCCCTTGAGAGTGTCGGCGTACATAATATTCAATCCGCTACCGCTGTCCATTAGGACTTTGCGCAGTCGGACTCCTTCTACCACCGGGTCGACGACCAGAGCCTGCCTTCCTGGGGTGGGGACATGTGTTGGATGATCCGACTGATCGAAGGTAATCGCAGTCTGAGACCATTTGAGAAACTTGGGGGCAGTCGGAACAGCCATGTTGACTTCTCTGTTTACTAGCTTCAGTCGACTTTTGCTTTCGACGTCAGCGAAGACCATGAGGGTTGCATGGACTTGGGGGAACGGATCCTCCTTGTCCTCCTCATCTTGTTCAGGATTCTTCTCACTCGGCTGCCCTTCGCTGAAACCTTGGATCAGGAGACGGCACTGCCGAGTGGTGTGCTTTGCGTATATGGGGTTACCTTCCTCATCCATCTTCGTATGGATTGGACAAGGCTGGTCTAGGATGGGATTGTTGAAAGGCTTTTTCTTGGGGGTGAACTGCGCTTTCCCTTTGCCCTTGAATTTGGCGCTGGTTACAGCTGTAGCTTCTGCTTGCGGTGTGGGTGGAACCTTCGGTTTTTTGCTTCCGAGTGTTACCCCCGTCAGCGTCGCCGACTGTCTTGTGTTTACCGCTCCGGATGCGGTCCTCTTCCTCGCCATTTGCATAGCGAGTTGCTATCTCCATCATCTTGCTCATGGAGATGTCGCCGGTTCGACCAAACTTCAAGTACAGCTCCCTGTACCGCACGCCTGCCTTGAAAGCGCAGACTGCTTGATGCTCGGTGACGTTCTCCACCGTGTGGTAGAGAGTCGTCCATCGCTGGATGAAGTCGCGCAAGGGTTCATTCGGCTTCTGGACACAGTGCTGAAGCTCCACAAGACCTGCAGGGCGCTTGCACGTTCCTTCGAAGGTTCTGATGAACACTCGGGCTAGATCTTCCCAACTGTAAATGCTTGAGGGGGCCAACTGGTTCAGCCAGGCTCGGGCCGAGCCGTCCAGCATCAGAGGGAGGTGCTTCATAGCAACATGGTCGTCTCCTCCTCCGATCTGGACCGCCACTCGGTAGTCGTCTAGCCATGTTTCGGGCTTGGACTCTCCTGAGAATTTACCGATTCCCGCAACCAATCGGAAGTTGGGCGGGATATCAGCCGAGCGGATGGCTCGACTAAAACACTCAGGGCCAGATACGATGGCCCTGCTTCCACTCGGACGGTCCATATCGCAGCCATCGCGGTGGGCTCGACCTCTGTCCACTCTTCGCTGGGCGATTCGGCCCCTTGCGTCGGGTCTTGGATCGTAGGTGTCGCCGACTGAACGCCGATCATCATGATGCCGGGACCCGTAGGGCCCACCCCGCGGAGGGGTGCGTGAGCGACAGCGATACTGATGAGATCCAGGGCTGTGAACCGATCTATGCGTGTTTGCATGGACGGAACTATTGTGGATCCGATTGTGTGACCGGGAGACTGCAGAATTCTGTTGCTGCGCCGTGCGCAACAGGGCTCGGATTTGTTTGATTCCCCTTCCTGCCTCTGAATCAGTCGGCTGGAGGGAATCGGCAATCTGGGCAGCCGCGGCCAGGTTGAGGAGAGGCGTGCGGAACACCTCCACGTTGCTCCGCCGAGTGTGTCGGCTGGCAGAATGATGAGGTGGACGACGCGCATCAGATGCTTCGCCAACTTCACCTCGGTCGGCTTGACAAGGATCTTCATGGGAGTTGGCCATGTGTACTTCTGCTGCAGGCCCACGACCCACGTACTCGGTAGGAAGCTCAGTCGGAACCGAGTCCGAGCACTAGGAGTGTGGGGCGACAACAACAGACTCCAGGACTGCCACCTGAGAGGAGGCGAACTGGCGCGCTCGGGCATGCTGCACCCAACGTTGTAGACGCGGACTACGAGATCGCCTGCTGCGGCGCGTGACGAAGGTGCAAGCCGGCAACGGAGCCGATTGTTGGAGAAGAAGAACGCCGCGAGCGCCGACACGAAAGTGCGTGGCCCCGCGACGGGGAAGCGCCTTGACGTCAAGGGGTGCCTCCCGAAGCCACGCCGAATCGTCGACGACGAAGGAGAGAGCACCGAAGAGGATCTGGTGACCCATGCTCGAAACTCCACCAGACGACATGACGAAAGGAAGTAGTCGCAAACTCGCCGGAAGTCGCTTAGACGCCTGCCCCATGGTGGGCGCCAACTGTCGTGGGTATAAGCCTGACAGTAGATGTGTAGGGTACGAATGAGATGGGCAGAGTCCTAGCTACGGCGAGGTTGTATGAGTTCAGGCCCCTCTACGGTGGAGGTAATAGCCCTATGTCTCAGTGCTCTTGGAGCTGGTTACCGAGTGTAATGTGGGGTACAATGTTTTTCTAACCCTTTTACCAGTGGGGGAGGGCGGCTTATATAGAGTGCGCTGCCCTCCACAACGGTTCTGATTCAAGGGTGGAGTAGTGGCGATTGAATGCATGCGTTACAGGTAACGTATGCTATAAATGCTAGTTAATGCACCCGGAAACGTACGGCAGTTTCCCTCCAGGGAGGTTACGACGAACCGAGTGTATCCAGTCGGTAGGTCCGGTGTCCTCCGAGTCTTAGTCTCCGACTGGATAATTCTGGGCCTGTTACCGACTGGATGATGGGGGCACCTTAATACAGTCGGGCATACTTAAGGTCCCGTCCCTTGCGTGGGGTAGTCCTTGGGTAGGACCTCTAGGACAGGCCTATGACCCTACCCTAGGACTATGACCCCATCACCGAGGATTGTCCTCGTTGCTGCGGAGAAGGCTTATGTCCTTAATGCACCACTCGGTGTGACGCACCTCGAGCGTCGTCTGTGGATGCTGTGAACATCCGACATACACGTTTCTGATGACTACACGATAGTTCAGTGCAAAATACTTAATGGCTTAGAAGCAAGGCGCCGAAAACGTTTTGAAACGTCACGGAACATAAGTGATGTTCCAAAGAGATGAAATTGTGATTTTATGCTTGTAGCCTTGTTAAGAGGTACGAGACCTCCAACAAGATTCTTTGTCCATAAAGTAAAGGAGAAAAGCTCAATCGTTGAGCGTGTGCTCAGATTGTCTGAGTACGACAATCGCTTGAATCAAGTGGGAGTTAATCTTCCAGATGAGATAGTGATGGTTCTCCAAAGTCACTGCCACCAAGCTGTGAGAGCTTCGTGATGAACTATAACATATCAAGGATAGATACAATGATCCTTGAGCGATTCGCGATGTTTGACACTGCGAAAGTAGAAATCAAGAAGGAGCATCAATAGTTGATGGTTAGTAAAACCACTAAGTTTCAAGAAAAGCAAGGGCTAGAAGGGATACTTCGTGAAATGGCAAAACAGTTGCTGCACTAATGAAGAGACCCAAGATTAAACCCAAACCCGAGACTAAGTGCTTCTGTAATGAGGGTAACAGTCACTGAGGCGGAGCAACTCTAGATACTTGGTAGATAAGAAGGCTGGCAAAAGTCGAAAGAAGTATATTTGATATACATGATGTTGACGTGTACTTTACTAGTACTCCTAGTAGCATGAGGGTATTGGATACCGGTTCGGTTGCTAAGTGATTAGTAACACGGAATGATAGCTATGGCGTAAACGGAGACTAGCTAAAGGTGAGGTGACGATACGTGTTGGAAGTGTTTCCAAGATTGATATGATCAAAACGTCGCACGCTCCCTCTACCATCGGGATTGGTGTTAAACCGAAATAATTGTTATTTGGTGCTTGCGTTAAGCATGAACATGATTGGATCGTGTTTATTGCAATATGATTATTCATTTAAAGAGAATAATGGTTACTCTGTTTGCTTGAATAATCACCTTCAATGGTTTACTGAATCTCGATCGTAGTGTTACACATGTTCATAATATTGGAGCCAAAAGACACGAGGTAATGATGATAGTACCACTTACTTGTGGCACTGCCGCTTGAGTCATGTTGTTATAAATTGCATGAAGAGGCTCCATGCTGATGGATCTTTGTACTCACTTGATTTTGAATCACTAGTGACATGCAAATCATACCACATGAGCAAGGCCTTGTTTTCATTGAGATGAAACAATATAGTAACTTGTTGGAAGTGATACATTTTGATGTATGCAGTCCAATGGGTGCTGAGGCACGCAGTGAATATCATTATGTTCTTACTTCAATGACGATTTGAGTAGATACAAGAGTATTTACTTAATGAATCACAAGTTTGAAATATTGAAAGGTTCAATTCTGTTTCAGAGTGAAGTTCGTCGTAACGAGAGGATAAACTGTCTACGATATGATCATAGAAATGAATATCTGAGTTGCGAGTTTTGGTACGCAGTTAAGACAATGTGGAAATTGTTTCGCAGTTCATGCCACCTGGAACATCATAGTGTGATGATGTGTCTGAATGTCATAGCCACGCACTATTTGGTATGGTGCATGCTATGATGTCTCTTATCGAATTACCACTATCGTTTGTGGGTTATGCATTAGAGACAACCGCATTCACTTTAAATAGGGCACCACGTATTTCCGTTGAGATGACACAGTATAGACTGAGGTTTAGAGAAATCTCAACTGTCGTTTCTTGAAAGTTTGGGGCTTCGACACTTATGTGAAAAAGTTTCAGTCTGATAAGCTCGAGCCCAAAGCGGATAAATGCATCTTCATAGGATATCCAAAAGAGTTGGGTACATCTCCTATCTCAGATCCAAAAGCAAAGTGTTTGTTTCTAACGGATCCTTTCTCGAGGAAAGGTTTCTCTCGAAAGAATTGAGTGGGAGGGTGGTAGAACTTGATGAGGTTATTGAACCATCACTTCAACCAGTGTGTAGCAGGGCGCAGGAACTTGTTCCTGTGGCGCCTACACCAATTGAAGTGAAAGCTGATGATGGTGACCATCGAGCATCGGATCAAGTTACTACAAGCCTCGTAGGTTGACAAGGTCGCGTACTACTGCAGAGTGGTACGGTAACCCTGTCTTGGAGGTCATGTTGTTGAGCAACAGTGAACCTACGAGTTATGGAGAAAGCAATGGTGGGCCCGGATTCCAACAAATGGCTGGAAGCCATGAAATCCGAGAGAGGACCCATGTATGAAAACAAAGTGTGGACTTTGGAAGAACTACTTGATGGTCAGATGACTATTGAGTAAAGATGGATCTTTAAAAGAAGACAGACGATGATGGTGATAAGTCACTGTTAAGAAAAGCTCGACTTGTCGCAAAGATGTTTCCGACAAGATCAAACAGTTGACTATGATGAGACTTTCTCACTCGTAGCGATGCTAAAAGTCTGTTAGAATTATGTTAGTAGTTGCTGCATTATTTATGAAATATTGCATGTAGGATGTCAAAACATTGTTTCCTCGACGGTTTCCTTGAGCAAACATTGTATGTGATACAACCAGGAGGTTTTGTCGATCCTAAAGATACTAGCGAGTATGCAAGCTCCAGTGATCCTTCAATGGACTGGTGCAAGCATCTCGGAGTTGGAATATACACTTTGATGAGATGATCAAAGATTTTGGGTTTGTACAAAGTTTGTGAGAAACTTGTATTTCCAAAAAAGTGAGTGGGAGCACTATAGAATTTCTGATAAGTATATGTGGTTGACATATTGTGGATCAGAAGTAATGTAGAATTTCTGTAAAGCATACAAGGTTGTTTGAAAGGAGTTTTCAAAGGAATACCTGGATTGAGCTACTTGAACGTTGAGCATCAAAGATCTATGGAGATAGATCGAAAGCGCTTAATGGAAGTTTCAACAAGATGCATGCCTTGACAAGTTTTTGAAGGAGTTCAAAATAGATCAGCAAAGAAGGAGTTCTTGGTTGCGTTGTAAGGTGTGAATTTGAGTAAGACTCAAAACTCGACCACGACAGAATAAAGAGAATAGACGAAGGTCGTCTTCTATGCCTTAGCCTTAGACTCTAAAGTATGCCATGCTGGGTACCGCACCTGATGTGTGCCTTGACTCAAAGTCTGTTGAGAGGTACAGAAAGTGATCCATGATTGAATCACTAGCAGCGGTCAAAATTTATCCTTAGTAACTAATGGACTAAGGAAATTTTCTCGATTATGGAGGTGGTTGAAGAGTTCGTCGTAAAGGGTTACGTCGATGCAAGCTTTGACACTAATCCGAATAAACTATGAGTAGTGAAACGGATTCGTATAGTAGAGTAGATATTTGGAGTATTTCCGAATAGCACGTAGTAGTAGCATCTATAAGATGACATAAAGATTTGTAAAGAACGCACGGATCTGAAAGTTTCAGAACCGTTGACTAAAACCTCTCTCACGAGCAAGACGTGATCAGACCCCATAACTATATGGGTGTTGGATTCGTTGGAATCACATGGTGATGTGAGCTAGATTATTGACTCTAGTGCAAGTGGGAGACTGTTGGAAATATGCCCTAGAGGCAATAATAAATTAGTTATTATTATATTTCTTAGTTCATGATAATCGTTTATTATCCATGCTATAATTGTATTGATTGGAAACACACTGCATGTGTGGATACATAGACAAAACACTGTCCCTAGTAAGCCTCTAGTTGACTAGCTCGTTGATCAAAGATGGTCAAGGTTTCCTGACCATAGGCAAGTGTTGTCACTTGATAACGGGATCACATCATTAGGAGAATCATGTGATGGACTAGACCCAAACTAATAGACGTAGCATGTTGATCGTGTCATTTTGTTGCTACTGTTTTCTGCGTGTCAAGTATTTGTTCCTATGACCATGAGATCATATAACTCACTGACACCGGAGGAATGCTTTGTGTGTATCAAACGTCGCAATGTAACTGGGTGACTATAAAGATGCTCTACAGGTATCTCCGAAGGTGTTAGTTGAGTTAGTATGGATCGAGACTGGGATTTGTCACTCCGTGTGACGGAGAGGTATCTCGGGGCCCACTCGGTAATACAACATCACACACAAGCCTTGCAAGCAATGTGACTTAGTGTAAGTTGCGGGATCTTGTATTACGGAACGAGTAAAGAGACTTGCCGGTAAACGAGATTGAAATAGGTATGCGGATACTGACGATCGAATCTCGGGCAAGTAACATACCGAAGGACAAAGGGAATGACATACGGGATTATATGAATCCTTGGCACTGAGGTTCAAACGATAAGATCTTCGTAGAATATGTAGGATCCAATATGGGCATCCAGGTCCCGCTATTGGATATTGACCGAGGAGTCTCTCGGATCATGTCTACATAGTTCTCGAACCCGCAGGGTCTGCACACTTAAGGTTCGACGATGTTTTATGCGTATTTGAGTTATATGGTTGGTTACCGAATGTTGTTCGGAGTCCCGGATGGGATCACGGACGTCACGAGGGTTTCCGGAATGGTCCGGAGACGAAGATTCATATATAGGATGACCTCATTTGGTTACCGGAAAGTTTCCGGGCATTACCGGGAAAGTTTCGGGCTCATCGGTAGTGTACCGGGAATGCCGGGAGGGGTGACAGGGACCATCGAGAGGGGTGTCACGCCCCAAGGGGTCTCATGGGCTATGGGAAGAGATAAACCAGCCCCTAGTGGGCTGGAATAAGTTCCCACTAAGGCCCATAAGGTTTGAGAAGGAAAAAACACAAGGTGGAAAGAGTTTCCAAGTGGGAAGGTGGAATCCTACTTCAATTAGTATTGGAGTAGGACTCCTCCACCTCAAATTTCGGCCAAACATTGAGGGTTTGAGGCTGCCTCCTCCCCTCCCTCCCTCCTATATATACTGAGGTATTAGGGCTGTTTTGAGACAACTTTTGCCACGGCAGCCCGACCACATACCTCCACGGTTTTTCCTCTAGATCGCGTTTCTGCGGAGCTCGGGCGAAGCCCTGCTGAGATTAGATCACCACCAACCTTCGGAGCACCGTCACGCTGCCGGAGAACTCATCTACCTCTCTGTCTCTCTTGCTGGATCAAGAAGGCCGAGATCATCGTCGAGCTGTACGTGTGCTGAACGCGGAGGTGCCGTCCGTTCGGCACTAGATCGGAGCGGATCGTGGGCCGGATCGCGGGACGGTTCGTGGGACGGTTCGCGGGGCGGATCGAGGGATGTGAGAACGTTCCACTACATCAACCGCGTTCACTAACGCTTCTGCTGTGCGATCTACAAGGGTACGTAGATCGGAAATCCCCTCTCGTAGATGGACATCACCATGATAGGTCTTCGTGCGCGTAGGAAATTTTTTGTTTCCCATGCAACGTTCCCCAACAAAGTGTTCATCATAGATTTAAGTCTCCCCCAAGTTTGAGCGATGCTTTCTCCTCCACGAGGCCATAAATTATATATATAGTTCAAATCACGATGAACGAGATGCATAGGATAAAACTTCTGATGAAATTCCAGCTTCAAGCGATTCCAGTCCCACGATCTAATATCATCTAATAGCTTGTACCACATCAATGATTTTCCCTCCAAATATAAAGGGAAAACCTTCTTCTTGAAAACCTTCTTCTTGACTCTATCCTCGGATAAACGTACAAGCTTAAATAATCCACAAATCTTATCTACATATATTAAGTGATAATCGGGATGAGTTGTATCGTCTCCTGCATAAGGATTAGCTAGCAGGTTCTCTAACATACCCGAAGGAATATCATAATTAATATTTTTAGAAAGTTTAGTAGGTTGAGGGGCAACTTTTTCCACTTCTGGTTGGGGCAAAGATACCCCAAACAAGCCCTTCAAAGGATTACTATCCATAGTAACAAGCAACAGTTAATTTCAGCGCATATCGAAAATGTTTTCTTATCAAATTCCACTTACCAAATACGCTTCACTCCCCGGAAATGCGCGAGGAAAGAGTCTTCATGGCCCACAAGTATAGGGGATCAATCATAGTCCTTTCGACAAGTACGAGTGTCAAACCCACAAGAACAGAAGGAAATGATAAGCATTTTTCAGCAATGTATTCTCTGCAAGTGCCGTGAGTAACAATGATAGGTAGTTTTGTAGCAAGATAATTCAAAACAAGTGACAAGTAACAATATTAGCAAGTGTGCAGCAAGATAGTCCAATCCTTTTTATAGCAAAGGACAAGCATAAAAGTACTCTTATATGAAGCAAAGCACTCCCGAGGACACATGGTAATTTTCGTCTAGTCATGTTCATCATGTTGAGTTGATTCACGTTTGTTACTTTGATAATTTGATATGCGGGTGACTGGTGCTAAGGTGTTGTTCTTACTTGAACAATAAACACATCTATGATTACCCCCTCTCGCAAGCATCCGCAACCACGAAAAAAGAATTAAGATAAATCTAACCATAGCATGAAACATGTGGATCCACATCAGCCACTTATGAAATAACACATAAACTTCTGCCCATAACATGATGTAGTGTCGTGATGTTTAAGCTTATGATGTAGTGTCATGATGTTTCATCAGCCACTTATGATGTTTAAGCTTCTGCTGCTTTAGCAACCCATCATCTACTTATTAATCCACAATGTCTTTCCTTAGGCCCATAAATGATGTAGTGTCGTGTAGTCGACGTTTACACGACACACTAAGAGATGAACTAGGTTTTGAGATGAGATGGTGATGTTGAAGATGTTGATGAAGATTGGTCCTCTCATAAAGGAGGAAGCATTGATGATGATGATGTCTTTGATTTCCCCCTCCCTAGGGAAAGATTCCCAGCAAAATCACTCTATCGGAGAGCAAAAGGGCCTTTGCCTAGGTTTCCGCCTCGAGACGGCGGCGCTTCGTCCCGAAAGTCTCTTCTTATTTATTTTTCTAGGTCAAAACTCATCTTATAGCAGAAGAGGGAGGCCAGGGAACGTGTGAGGTGTTCCCAAACCATCATGGCGCGCCCGGGGATGAGTGTGTCATGTTGGCTTGGCACCAACAGGTGCCTCCCTCTAGTATATTTTTGCTCCATAAAACTCACATATATTTCATAAAAAATCCTCGTGAAGTTTTTGGTCATTCGGAGTCCATTGAATTTTCAGCCTTTCTTTTGGTTTTCGGGTCGAGAATTCGAGTGTCCGGCAATTCCCTCTTTGTGCTGTACCTTATAAATTCAGAGAGGAAAAGACATAAGAATTGTATCATAAAGTGTAATAATGATAAAACATAATATTAATATTAATACAAAAATTATAATGCAAAATGAACGTATCAAGCGGCAGACAGCCGTCGGACAAGAATGTCGCGGCCCTTCGGTGACTTTCTACCGTTGTTGGGACCACGACAACGACACCGATGAAGACATCGATGCGGCATGTCAAGGCGGCCACGCGTACAAGGTGATCATCTGGTATAGGTTTCGTTTTTTAGTTTTTATAGTTAAACGGTCGAAGTATTTACCTTTTTATGTAAATTATATCCCGACTCGAATGAAATCCGTTTGGTTTGATCGATTTTTTTTCGGTTGGCTCGTATTGTTGACCTGATGTATCAGCTATTGTTGGATGTCGTTCTCTCGCATATGTGTAGATTGGTCATGCTTGTCCGTACACGAACGCAGGAAAGATTTGCGGGTTGCCATGCCCTTGTGAAACGTAATATTTTCTTCTTTATTTATTGTTGTCATGGCTTTTACTCAGCCTCTCTTATCCGTAACAAGAAGATCCAACTCTATTTTAAGGAATGAGACTGCTCTTACCCGCAAAAAGAAGGCAGGGACTCTTCTCTCCCTCCTTCACCCTTATCCGTAAAAAAACAAAAACCTATTTTTAGTGCTCACCATTAACCAAAACCATTTTTCTTGGAGAGAAATCCATTTTGGCACCGGCCATCAGATTCAGTTTGGAGGATAAATCTGATCCTATCCGTGTTTTGACTAGGCAAAAAGCTTGTTAACGGGCCAAGATTACACCCACCGTGATCGATCAACGACCCTCGCCGCCGCAACAAGGCGTCGCATTTCCCCCGTGATCCCCTCCCATCTCCGGCCCCGTCCCCTGCTCCCCCTCTATATAACCCGCCCGCCTCCCTCGCCACCCCACCACAGGCAAAATCCCCCGCACCATCGCCCCCTTCCATTCTTTGACCCCCTCTCTCTCTCTGTCCGTGCGCGCGCTCTGTTCTTGGGGTGGGAGGAAATGGCGGCACGGCGCGAGCTGGTGGTCAGCTTCGGGGAGATGCTGATAGACTTCGTGCCGACGGTGGCGGGGGTGTCGCTGGCGGAGGCCCCGGCCTTCGTCAAGGCGCCGGGGGGCGCCCCCGCCAACGTCGCCATCGCCGTCGCGCGCCTCGGCGGCGGGGCCGCCTTCGTCGGCAAGCTCGGCGACGACGAGTTCGGCCGCATGCTCGCCGCCATCCTCCGCGACAACGGCGTCGACGCCGGCGGCGTCGTCTTCGACTCGGGCGCGCGCACCGCGCTCGCCTTCGTCACGCTGCGCGCCGACGGGGAGCGCGAGTTCATGTTCTACCGCAACCCCAGCGCCGACATGCTCCTCACCGCCGACGAGCTCAACGTCGACGTCATCAAGAGGGTACCCCCCCCCGAACCCGAATCACCAGCGCACTACTTCTTAGATTCTCCTCCGTGCGATCTCGTCACATGCCGTTTCTTGCCCGTCCTCCAACCGCGCGTGATCTGGGGGAGCCAGCTCGATCCCGTCGACCATAGTAGAACGAATCTCCGCCCGGTTTCTTGGATCTGGACGCCAGCGCTAGGTTTCTTGTGCCGATTCGGTCCGCATTAGGTGGCGGCGGCTGGGATTTTCCCTTGTCCTGTTCCTACACCTAATAAAGGTGTCCTTTTCGTTTCGTGTAATTCGGGTGAGCTCGCGTGCTGAATCTTCCATGGAATCCAGATATTCCTTGGCAAATACGGAGCCTTTGGTGCTCGTCTTGGTCGGATCTTGTTGCGCCTTCTGGTTGCTACTTGTTCTTTTGCTGGATCTGATCTGATCATGTGGCTTCTCTCATACACCCGGACTGAATGACGTGCATCCAATAGGGGGGAGACGAAATAGCTAATCTTAGGAGGGGCCGTTATGAAACAAATCATTTTCGTCATTCTTGGATCCATCGGCCTGAGCCGGCCGGCCAAGTGTGATACTTTAATCCGTGTGATGCATGATAATTTGGACTGTCCGCTGGTGACAGATAGATCAGTTCTTGTCCTGGTTAGTAAAACTTAACATCAGTTCTTGTCCTGGTTAGTGAAACTTATGGAAAATATTTGCATATTAGTATTAGGTGTTTTGTACTGTCAGACTGGGGTAATTTCAGGATTGTGCATGTCAAGTGAGCTTGGGTTACTTTCTATGTACTCCAGAACTACCACATACCAGGTGGATGTTTCAACTGTTTTATTGTTAAATTTGTGCTCTGCGTGCAGAACTTATAAGAGAGCGTTCCAACTCTAATCTGTCAATTTGTTTTGCAGATTCTATTCTGAACTGTTAATTTGTTGTTTTGTTGTGAAATTTTCTGTACTGCAATGTTTTATTTATTTGAGGGAAAATGTCTCACAACTTGTGATGCACCCAGGCTGCAGTCTTCCACTATGGATCAATAAGCTTGATTGCCGAGCCTTGCCGGACAGCACATCTGCGTGCCATGAAGGTTGCCAAAGAGGCCGGCGCGCTTCTCTCATATGACCCGAACCTGAGGGAGGCATTGTGGCCATCCCTTGAGGAGGCTCGCACCAAGATCTTGAGCATCTGGGACCAGGCAGACATTGTCAAGGTCAGCGAGGTCGAGCTCGAGTTTTTGACTGGCATCAACTCGGTGGAGGACGATGTTGCCATGAAGCTGTGGCGCCCTACCTTTAAGCTCATGCTTATCACTCTTGGAGATCAAGGATGCAAGTACTATACCAAGGTATGTCTGATGAAATCCTTATTTTGTTGCTATATCTAATCTAAGCTTCACTGTACCATTGTTTTCCTAAGTATATTACTTTTGCACAATTACCATTGTGACTTGAATGAAGGCTTAGTCTGTAATTGACACTTGATCTTTGTTGCATTTGATTGTAGGATTTCCGTGGAGCTGTTCCATCCTACAAGGTACAGCAAGTTGATACGACAGGTGCTGGTGATGCATTTATTGGTTCCCTGCTCCGAAAAATTGTCCAAGATCCATCGGCATTGCAAGTAAGCTTGTGCCTGCAAACACTTTTTTAGCACCACTGTACTAATTTCAATTTAAATCTGTATAACCCACGCCCTTCCAGCGTAGAAGTAGTTGGCTCACTAATTCCATATCTTGTGGTTGCCGCAGGACAAGAAAAAGCTTGAGGCGGTGATCAAATTTGCCAACGCATGTGGAGCAATCACCGCCACGAAGAAAGGGGCAATCCCTTCATTGCCCAAGGAAGAGGAGGTGTTGCGGCTGATGGAGAAGGCGTAGATGCGGCTTATGATTTCCAGTAGCTTCGTATTCTGCAAATTGTATTGTACGCTGTTCTGGATCAGGAGCAAGGTGTATTCCTCCCAGGATACCCCTGCTTGCCTTTTTGTTTTGCCCTATTTCCCTTTACTAAGGGTTTTTTGTTTGTGATTGCAATTCTTATCTGAATAAGCAGATCCTTCAATATCACCGTGTCATTCCTGTATTACCGGCCATTTTTTGGTATTTTCTTTTTTCCATGTTGTGTGACCTTAGTGTGATTCCCGAATTTGCGGTGTAGCCCCTGAGGTGGTTTATGTTCTCAATTTTTGACAAGGAAGCGATGTACATTGCTGTTATGTGAAGGTGCCAAGTGCCAAAATTGTTGTGATTCTCCTGACAAGCACTAGAAATATTCGGCTGTGGTAGATGATATGATCTTGAAGTCTTGATCCATATATTCTGCTGAATGGCTGTGCATCTATGTTCCATTTCTGAGCTTATTTTGGATGCTGAGCATGTGTTATCTGCAATCGTACTCTGCTGTTGCTTGAAGTTGAATGTTTGCTGTGGAATATGTGCTGAATTTACTGGGCTGTTTCGTACGATTGCTTCCTTGTTGAGTTGACGCAGATCCAGAAAGGCAGAACCCCTTTTCACTTTACAAATTTGTTTATGTGAGCTTTGAAGTGCAATAAAGGTAGCGAGGAAGTTGCAGAGAACCATATGACTGCACGCTCCCAAAGCACCTATAATCTGCTTTAGCTTAGCATTTCAGGCATGCGTTTCTTTCAACTTTTCGATGATGATGATTATTCGCTGCTTGTAGTATATCTTTTTTGACTGATTAGAAGATTTTCATGTTGTTTTGTACCATACCTCTTTCGGGTATATTGATTTTCCAGGGAACAAGTAATATACAAGGAAGTTGACATGTTAGATCATGATATAAAGAAGAATAAAGATGCAAGCAAACTTAACATTCTCCAGCCCGTTCATTCGCAAAGCATCATAAGGGTTGAGAGCAGCACCGTCGACATCTAGCATTGTCATATAGAGAAGGAAAAACACACATGTTTCGTCGCCGCCGCCGTCGTCGTCACGAAGCAAAATTGTGGCTGCCAGACGCTGATCACGACGAGGACAAGTATGATAAGAGAGAGGGAAAAAGAAAATGCCATCACGCGTCGTCGGCGTCAAGAGGCGGAGCCGTGCAAGTGGCTTTCGGGCAGCGACTCGTCCTCGTCTCGTCTCTCAGCATCGGTGCCGCATATGCTTCTTCTTCTTCGTGGTACGCGCGACAGCCGGACTGAAGCAGGCATCGTCCCTCGTCCGTGGGTCAGATTGGCGATTGGCGATCGTCCCTTGTGCCGTCGTGTCGAAGACGGTGTGGCAGCCGGGCGGGCGGGACAGAAGGCGATGCATCAGTCGGTGTCCGAGAACGGCAGAGGGATTTTGGCGCGGTTTGTTTGATTTGGCTCTGGAATTTTGTGAGGAAAGCAGCTCCAACGGTGAAACGTGAAGTTTCCCGTCTCCTCCCAAGGCATCGAGCTGCACGACCTCTTCGCGGCCATCCGCTAAGGGCTCCTTTGATTCAAATGGATTTCGTAGGATTTTTAGAGGATTGAAATCCGCAGTATTATTTTTTCTGTATTGGTCTTTTGATTCATTGAATTGGATACCATAGAAATTTTTCTTATGAAATATTTTGTACCAGATTTCATAGAAAATCTAACATCCACTTCAACCTCGTTTTACATTTTTTTCCGGTGACATCAAATGCTCATTGTTAATCTTATAGGATTTGAATGGACATGACACTCCAACCCTATACTTTTCATATTCCTGGGTTTTTAAAATCCCGATAATCAAAGAGGCCCTAAGAGCAACTCCAACGCACCGATCCAAATAGGTACGGCTTTTTATTCGTTCGGGTCGGCTGAGCGAACAAGTTTATCTGTTTTTTGTTTGGGTCAGCCGGTGCGCTCAACGGTAACCGACATATTTTGGGCAAGTAAAAGACAAAAGAATGAAAGAGAAAGGGGTGGGATGGATGAGTGGGCCCTTTTGTTTGGATGGCAGGTGGACCAGACGGAACATGCAACGGACATGGATGGACGAAGAGAACGCAGAAAATATCTGCTTCGTGTCCGTTTAGGACCCATTTCAGTCCAAAATTTGAGAGTGAAATGGCCCCGAACGGACACAAAGCGGACATAAAATAGGAATGGGTGCGCGTGTTGATCATTATTTTTTGTCCACACGGATCTAAACGGACACATGCAACGAAATGAGTCCGTGTGTTGGAGTTGCTCTAAGAGCATCTACAGTCGGACGTCCCAACCAGACGCCTCAAAGGGCCACAAACGATCGCGTTGACACGCAACCCTCATATTCAGCCCAAATATAGGACGGATATGGAGCGCACGAGCACACCCGCCATGTCGGCCTGGCCCGCGTTTGCCCACATTGACCTCACATTTAGTCGTCCCCATCCGCTCGTGGGACCAAACCATAGCCATTTCACTCGACTCCCCTTCACTCCCATCCGTGAGACAAGCTCACCTTCGGCATGGCGGGGAACGGATCCGAGTCCATCACCTCTAGATCCGTCTTCCTCGAGCTCATCACATGCGGTCCTCAAGAGGAGTTGGCTGTCCGGCTTGTGCTCTGCCACTCGTGGGAGGTGGTTGTGACAGCCCGAGACCGACGCTTCAGAAGATTCCCCTTTATTTCCGTTTTCGTCGTGTGGTTATTTTATTTTGTGCCTCGTCATTTAGTTTGCATCGTCGCATCATGCATGGCATCTTGCATCGTCTGTCACGTGTGGTGTTTTGAGTGTTGTGCTTCGAGTGATCACCGAGTCGTAGTGCGATAGTAGCTCCTCCTCTCCCTTCTTATTTCGTTTTTGCGGTTTGCTAAAGCTTCCGTTTTAACCCTTTTAAAATAAAGATTCGTCTTCTTTTAAAGAAAATCATTTTATTAAATGTGGGGGCAACCCTTGGGGTTTTATTTTATTTCTCCTTTTGTTTTATTTTAAAACCCTCTCATTTTCTTTTCTCTTTTAAAGGGCTTTTATTTTATTCTTTAAATAAAGAGGTTTTATTTTTTTATTCGTTTAAAAAATGCCCAATCTATTTTTATAGTTGGGGTATATTTTTCAAGGAGCCTAAAAGCATTTTTTTTAAACCTTTTCTTTTGCGTGTGTTTTCTGTTTAAAAATTACAACAATAGGAAAGGGAGGAGGAGATAGCCCATGCCTGAGCCGGCCCGCAGCCCAGCTGCCCTGGCTGACCTAGCGGCAGGCAAGGCCCTCCTTGATCCCCTTGTTCTCGTCCCGATCCATCCTCCCTCCTCCTAGCGCACCCAGCTCCCCTCCCGGTTCCCCTCGACCTCGCCTCACCGCTGGAATCCCTCGCGAGCTCGCCATGCCAGAGCCGGCCGCGTTCCTCGCGCCGCCTCGCCGGATGCTCGCCCGCCGCCCTCGTCCCGTGCTGCTGTTCCCCTGCGCCACCTCCAGTTCCCGGCTGGCCCGAGGCCTGTGCGCGCCACCGCCGTTGCTCTGGGCAGCAGTCGGGCTGCTCCACCCCGAACCCTCTCCCCGCGTCTCCCCCGCGTAGCGCCGGCTCCTCTGCCGCAGCTGCTCGCCGATTCGCCCTGGCCTCACCTCCCTGCCAGTCCTCGGCCGCGCCGCCGGAAGCCATGGCCTCGCCGGCCTCCCTTCCGCGTCGCCTCGCCCCTCGCCCCTCGCAAGCTCCGCCCCGTGAGCGGCCTCGCCCCTCGCCCCTTGCAAGCTCCGCCCGGTGCGCCGCCTCGCCCCTGCGCCCAAGCCCCTCGCTGCCATGGTCCCGCGCGCCTCTTCTCCAGCGCCGACGCCCGCGCCTTGCCGGTACCCTGCGCCCCCTGCGCCGTTCGCCGCGCCGCCCTTGGTCCCGTGCTGACCTGTTGTTCCTGCCTCATTCCCGTGCCGAGCCTGAGTTGTTGCTGATGTTGTGCGTGCCTGTCGCTGCCTGAAGATTGCTGCGTGCTGCTTTGTTTGCCAACCCATGTCGCGATGCATTTTGCTGCCGTATGTTGCTAGCTAGCGGTTGCGTTTTGCTCCTGCTGGTAGGTGCTTGTGCATGCTATTGCTATTGCCGCTGTTTTGCTTGTTGTGCCATAGCTGCTGGCTATTGCCGTTGCTGCCTTTGCTTAGCTGCATTTGTAGTGGCAGGTGTAGTTGCTTCCTGCTGCTAGGTAGATGCTGGCTGTTGATGATTTCCCTGCTAGTTGCTGTTTGCCGCTGATGCCGAGGCTGCCGCCGCTTGCGCCATTGATGCTAGTTGATGTCGCTTGCCTGCTGCCGCCGCTGTAGTATGCTAGTGCTAGTTGATGACGTTTCATAACACGGCTGCAACGCCACGGCCTATGGCGTCTCAAAAAAGGGTCAAAACGTAAAATTCTTTCCAAACGAGTTCGTTGCGTGATTAACTTGCACCCCTAGGATCAAAACAGTGAAAAAATCCGAGAAGAGAAGAGAGAAGGGAAGCGGACTCTTCGTGAAGAGTCAGCTCTAGCACGTGCTCCTAGGTGCTTTGTGAAAATGAAAAGTGGGTCATATATGATAAAAACAATACTCTTTTATAGCTCACTGTTATACAAGCTAGCTATATATACTGTTAACCATGCTCTAATTTGTCGCTGTGGAACGCTGATCAACGGCAACGAGGAGCCAGATAAGTTTGCTCTCGGTTCCATCGCGCGCGCGTCGGTTTCGAGAACCCGAGCCGTGCAAGTGGCTGTCAGCCGCAGGTACCCGCGTCGCTTTCTCCGACTGGCAGGACGGGAGTATCTATCCAGCGCCAGCGCGAGTGAGCCCGCGGCGTTTCCCGGGGAGGCACCGTCGTCCGTCCGTCGATGGCGCCGAGGGCTTGCATTGTCGTGTCTCGTCCGGCTAGTACTGTGGCGCAGTGTCCAAGGTACTGTGGCGCCCGGGCGAACGGACAGGGATGGATCACTATGCTGAGCCGTTTCCCGTGAACGGCAGAGGAATTTTGGCACGGTTATTTTCTTCTTCGGAACGTTGGCAGGAGCACTGCCGTATCCATGAGAGCGAGCGAGAGAGAGAGAAACAAAAGGTTTTGGCACGGTTTATCGGGCGACTCCGCATTTTCTTTGGGAGAGCGCTCCGTTTCAACCGGATGCTCGCTGTTGCGCTAGCAACCGCGTCGCGCGCCCTCCGACCGAGCTGCATCGCACGGTGGAGAAGGCTCTTATACTGTCCTCTGTACGCGCCGCACCACGTGTTTGCTTACCTTTTTTTTTTTTGCTTCCACCCCTCGCTTCAGCTCTCACTCTTTCCTTTTTTGCTTTCGGATTCCTTCCCTTTTTTCCTTGTTGTCGCCACGACGTAGGCGAGATCCGGAATCGTGGCACGGGCCGGCGAATTGGATGCTGCGGGTACAACAAGGGCACCACAGACTAGGACGACGGCGAGCATCGTCGGCGACGGAGCAGATCGACACGGCCACCTTGTAATTATGACGATGGACGACAAGTATGGTCTTCTCGCGCTTCACATCATTTTTGTGCCCCACCGGCATGACCACCATTTACAGCTCCATTTCATGGTTAATTTCAGTAATTCTTAATGTTGGATGAGTAGATCCGAGACGAAAACCATAGTTTACATGAGTTTTTGTTTATTTAGGGATTTTACTTGAGCCACCACCCCCTTCATCTTCCTCATTTTGTCCCCATTTCACCTAGGGCTTGTAGTTAGATCAAATGAATTGGTTCACAGTTGTAGCTAGGGTTTCTAATCGAGATTTTAAAGGTAGAGGATGAGATTTTGGAGGTAGGGGCGAGAATCGGTAAGTGAGGTGAGGGCGAGATTCTCACTTGTGAATTCTATGGGACAACCAAGTCTTGTTGTATCCTGAAATGTTGTTTAGATCAGGTTGTTTAGATGAAAGGCAAGGTAGTCAAATGATTTATTGTTGTTTTATTTCTATATTCAAAAGATGCTTATGGTGTTTTGTTGTATCCAATATTTTTCAGCTATTTTTATTTAGTTGTCTTGAACTGGTTGTGTTGTGCGGCTATTTTTTTAGTTTATTGATTTGTGCAATCTGAAGTAAGGACAAGAAAGAAATGGTCATTTTGCTTCATTATACTTGGTAGATGTCGAGAAAGATGGAATCCAAATGCCAATCGCATATGTAGTAATTGTTGTTGCATGCGCTAATGGTGGTTTAGAAACTAGATTTTTTTTTGTTTATTCATTAGGTCTTTGCCATTTTTACTGTCATCTATTGTTTGACTTTCTAGCAGCTTGCATTTTTGCGGTGTATCCAAGGCATTTATTTTATTTTAAAAATTTGTAGCTACATGCCACATGAAGAAGCAATGGAGTCTGATGGTGTATTCAGCCAACGTTCCGCAGCAAAACGCTTGCGTGATGTTGCCAATACAAAACTTAATCCTAGAAAGAGGCGTTACATAAATAAACTGGATTTTGTGATCTTATGAACATCTCACCTTTCACGGTGCCGCGTGATCTGAAGGGGTGGTTAGCAATGAACATCAATACTAACAAACGAGAGCTCAGGTATGGCATCCACTTTTTTTCTCATGCAGCATGTGTGTAACATGTACTTTCTTTAGGTCACATTGACAACAACCAATCAATACGTTTTTGGCGGGTTCTCAGACTGAGTCAAAATAAAGTTATTGTGTTTATGAGAGACATGGTAAATATGGTTTTCAATATTCCGTCAATCAACAGACCACTTGAGCTTGTCAAGAGACATGAGCATTGTGACCTCCGCAACATTTACCACAAGAATGGCAGTGTTGCAATTCCGCATATAGTGGATGTGCTTCACCAAGCAAGGAATGATGGTGGCAACACTACCAAGAAGCCAATGGTGCTCTTAGCGCTTGCAATAGTTTTAACCCCACGCACTGGCGACATGGTGCCCCTAGAGTGCTTGAGAAGCCTTGAAGAAAACGGAAAGGCTACTCAGTTCACTTGCGATGAGCATGTTTTAAGTGTTGCAATGAAAGAGGTCAAGAAGTGCGAATACAAGATAAAATCACATGCTACTTTATCATTCTAGGTTGGAATTGCTTTCCTATATTAGCCGTATACGATTATTTTTGAAATTTTCTATCCCTCACGACATACTTTTGTTTTTATAATCACAATTATTTGTATCTAAAATATTATTTGTTGGCTTCTTATCAGGTTATTTACACGGATCATTTGATTTTCCCTCAAGCTGTCATCAACGAGCACCAATTGAATTATTCTCTTCCAAAGGCTTGCCATCAGCCAGATTGACTTTGATCTTGTCTTGGACTTTGAAAAGAATAAGCTCTCTTTGGGAAAAGCCTCATTCAAGAAGTGTTGCGTAAGTTTTTTTGTGGTTTTCTTCCCTCATCCATTGCATCATATATTTTTCTATTCCTTTTCTCTTTGCTTGTGTCCTCATGGTTTTTATTTTAGTTTTTTACTTTGTGTCCTGCAGATTCATCTTCTATGACAAACACCGTACGCAGCATTGTGTGCCGAAGGCACGGTTATAGATGTTGTTGTAGGCAACAACAAAGAAGTTGCTCAAGATAAACATGTTTCTAAAAGCCCGCATTGTGCCAATACTCAAGATTGTGGGGCTGCAAATACATATTAGTGATAACTAAGAAGACGTGGCTTCGAAAGATAACCCTATGACAGGTAGCAATCCAACGAAAACGGGCAAAAATGGCGATGAAGATGTGTGTGGTTCACTGGATGAGTGGATTGAGAACTGATACATCTCCAACGTATTGATAATTTATGAAGTATTCATGTCATGTTTGCATATGTTTACAATATTTTTATATGATTTTGATGCACTTTAGATGATTTATTTAGAACTAACCCAGACTAACGATGTTTTCAACAGAATTACCGTGGTGTTGTTTATTGTACAGAAAATGGAAGTTTTCGGACTTGTCTGAAACTTTTATATGTTTTTTTCTGAAGTAAATAAGCAATATTGGAGTGAAGAACCACCGGATAAGAGCCACCAGTGGGCCACAAGCCAACAGGTCGCGACCCCCCCTCCTAGGTCGTGGTGTGATGGCTTGTGGGGCCCACGTGGCTCCGTTTGGCGTGATTCCAACATCAAAAAATCCATTATATACTAGAAACTCCAGAAATAAAGAGAGAACTTCCGCTCCACCCCCGTAAATCTCTGTATCGATGAAAAACCAATCTGGAGACGTTCCAGTACCCTCCCGGAGAGGGGAAATCATCTTCGGTGGCCACCTTCATCATCCCGGCGGAGGCCATGACGAGGAGGGAGTAGTACACACTCGGGGCTAAGGTATTGTACCAGTAGCTTTGTGTTTAATCTATCTCTCGTGTTCTTGAGATGTCACGATCTTGATGTATCACGGGCTTTGTTAATATAGTTGGATCATATGGTGTTTGTCCCTTGCTACTGTTGTTATGAATTGGATCTTTCACTTTAATATCTCGTTATGTTGGATTGAATATTAAAGTTTGATAACACTTGATGTATGTCTTGCATGCGGATACCCATAGTGAAATTGGGGTATTCAAGTGATTCATTTGATATATGTTATGGCGTCAACTTGCGGATTCCGGTAACCTTGAGAATCTATGCATAGGGGTTGATTGCGTGTTTTCATATTATGTTCTCCGATAGAAATTTTGGGGTGCTCCCTAAAGTTATTTGTGTTGGATTGAATATGAAGGATCTAAAATTGTTTGATGCATATCATGTAATTAGCCCAGAAATACTTGAGGTGACATTGGAGTATCTAGGTGAAATTAGGGTTGATTGATATGTATCATGGGTGCTATTCTAGTACGAACTCTAGGATTGTTTGTGACAGTTATAGGAATACCTCAAAAGATTGATCAGAAAGAATAACTTTGAGGTGGTTCTTCTAGCTACACCAATTCATCTTATTGCTCTCCCCTAGATAGGAACTTTGGAGTGATTCTTTGTTGCACGTTGAGGGATGATCATATGATTCTACTATGTTAGCATTGTTGAGAGATTGCACTAGTGAAAGTATGAACCCCGGGCCTTATTACCAAGCATTTATACAACGTTTTGCTCACTCTTTTCGACTTGCTACCTTGTTGTTTTTACATTTTCAGATTACATCGTGAAAAGGGGGTAAAAACCTTGTGCGCACCTCGGATTCATGCAAGGCGGTGGCGAATTGTTCAATGTGATCATTCATTGCATCTTGTGCTTAACGCATTCCTTTTTTGGCGCCAAAGAATTGTAGTTTGGTGACGTAGTAGTTCTTGTCATCGTCTTGCTCCTCGAAGGACGGGTTCGTCATGTTAGTCCTATCCATAGAAGGCAAGTATATATTAGTGGAAGAATGATAAGACAATACCAATTATCATTCCAAAAGTTGAAAATGGATCAAGATCATTCAGTGTGCAAATATGGAAATAGCGGAACTGGTACCGAAAATCATCCTTCTCACACCTACACAAAATAATGCTTATGGAGTAGCTTGGTTAGGATGGTGGCACAAAATTCAAGCAATCCAAAGATAAGATTCAATATTGTTCAAAGATATTCGCAAATTCACAAGACAAAGATCAATAGCAATGAGTATACACGGAAATGCACACACAGATAGAACAGTGGGGTTGTGCAACCAAAGAATAAGCACAAAATGTGCTATCTACAAAAAATGCTCGTGTTGCATAACACTAGAGAGACGCTAGCACGATTGCTCAAATGGGCGTGATACAAACTTGTGCACAACCTATAAGAAACAAAATGTGTCTTCCTATTCCTGACTTTTGCTATATCTGTGAGGCACAATGTCTCTCGCTCAAGTAATCCAATATGATCAAGTTTGACATGATATGATATCAATATGCTATGCAGTTGAGCGATGATATTGCTCTTGCTCTATTGCTTAAAAGCTTTGTTTCTCTTTCTTTTGGCGATGATATTTTGTATGGTCACTATGCGGGACGTGCACACCAAGATAGAAATTATGTATGCGGGTACTAATTGTAACACAAAATATACCAATATGACATGAGAATATGATACTTATGGTATTTGCATGCAATAGACGCTATGCAGAGTATGTATCGCTAAACTGCATAAGTAGCGTAGCCCGCAATACTCAATGGCTAGTATCGACATGCAAGTTACACAAAATAGGCTCGGGGTAACAATGCAATGGCAAGGTTATATGACAAGAGTGTCATCGCGATTATCATCCTAATTAGCCGTAACACCTTAGGAAGTAGCAAGCTCACGGCTCAAAATGTCAAATGCAAAAGGGTTGCGAAAGAATTGTCGGTGGTTGCGGAAGAAAATGGTGGAAATCGAAGAAAACAGAAGAAAACACGGCAAAGATGCCCTGCTGTCAGACTCAGGCCCTATGTTGGGGCCAAGTGGCCGGATGTCCGGGAGTTAGGTCCGGATGTCCGGGCCTCCCGATACATATCTAATCCGGAGAAACCACTTGAATTTGAGGATGAACATGTTTTTTTTGGCAAAACTGGGGTGATTTGGCGGAGAAAATTGATGGGGATGATGGGGAAAAGCTAGATCCACTTGTCCTTAATGAAATCTACTGATCCAAATCAACAAAATCTCCTCAAATCCAACAAATCCATGAAATTGTGGTATGGCTATTTTGTGGGGAATTTTCGAATTTAGGTCAAATCAAAACAAAAATTGGCTAGAAAGTGGAAGATGAGACTCGAAGGTGTGAATCAGTGTGGCTCATGATACCAATATGATACGGGGCCAGCCCGTGGGTGTCGATATTTTCACACTTGGAGGGGGAAAAGGAAGAAAACCTAGAGAAACGCACAAACTCAAGAACGATCTCCAATCACACATCCACGAGATACACATGAACACATGAGATACATAGATCCAAAGTCAAAAAAGGATACGCGTAACCGATAGTCTTCCCTATAAGAGGGGCCTTGTATCCATGAGGGGATCTTCCCTACAAGAGGGGCATTGGCATCACTATGGATCTTCTCACATGGAGGACATCTCCATGGGAGGAGGATACACTACTAGGAAAAAGCTTATACACGGAATCTTAGCAGTAGTGCTTGTTAAAACAAAGCGCTACTGCTACGTAACAGTAGCGCGTGACGAAATAGCCCGCTGCTGCTACCCAAATAGCAGTAGCGCGCCCTGGTAAAACGCGCTGCTACTATGACTGTTCTAACCGTTGCTGTCAGGCTTGGTATAGTAGTAGCGCTCTTCTAGAAACCGCGCTACTACTAAGTTTGACAGCAGCAGCGCGTTGGTATAGTAGTAGTGCTCTTGTCGAAACCGTGCTACTAGTAAGTTCGACAGCAGGGGCGCGTTGTTTCGAAAAGCGCTATAGCTAAGTAGCTATAGCGCTTGTCGGGTAAGAGCGGTACTACTAAATTTGACTTGCCCCTCTGCGCGGGCGTCCCTCCCCCAATTCCCCATTCTTCTCGTGCGCGGCTTCCCAACCTCTCCCTCGCTGCCCCTGCTCCCTCCTCGCCCTACCTCCGTCGCCGTCACCGGAGCCGCGCGCCATCGCCGCCCCCGGATCCACCCTCGTCCGCTCCTCGCCGCCCTACCTCCCTCGCCGTCAGCGGAGTCGTCGTAGACGCCACCGGAGCCATCCTCAACGCCCTCCTCTCTATAAGCCCCACCCCTCCTCTCTAGGTTAATTAACTTAGGTGAATTTAGTTATGAACCCTAGGGATTAGCTAAGTTAAGTAGGTTAACTAGATAGGTTAAGTAACTAAGTGAACTAGCTAGGTTAATTTGGTTAACTAACTAGGTTAACTAACTAGGTTAACTAGCTAGGTTAATTTCGTTAACTAACTAGGTGCTGCTAGTAGTATATATAGTAGTACTAGTAGATGTTAATTAGGTTAGGGCAGTAGTGGTACTAGTAGTTGTTAATTAGATGTTTCTTAGTTAGGGAAGTAGGGTTTTACTAGGTTAATTAGGTGAAGTTAAATGAATGACCTAAATGAATGAAACTAGTAGTTAACTAAATCTTTAGGACAAATTTGTATATGCTTAAGTACTTAACTGAATATTATTTTTAGGAAAAACATGTATATGCTGAAGTAGTTAACCAAATTAGGGTAGTAGGGTTTAGTTTAGAGAAAAAATTAGTATAAAAATATAAATTTCTATCAGTGCTGCAAGTCTACTAGGTTCTTCATTTTTACTGATTTTTTATTATGATGGAAATTTAGCGCATAATTTGAATTGAGTTCTAGGGTTCATAATTTTAAATTTAGGACAGAAATTGAGTTCTAAGCTTAGTAATTTTTATTAGGACAGAAATTTAGGACAAAAATATGTAAGTGTTCTAGGTTTCTAGGATTCATCCATCTATATTTGGTTTTTGAATTGAGTTTGAGTGAGCATGAGATTTGTGTAGATTTTTTTGAAGTGTCAAAAACTAGGAGATGCAAATTTGAAGTGGTCATGTTATATGTAAATTCCTCAATAGTGTTTGCTCATGTTTATCTACTGTTGTAGTTGCTCATGTACATGTCCTTAAGTGGTCCTGTTATATGCAACATTGAAGGTTTCCAAGGAATGAAGCCAAGTGGCCTATGTTTTGCCAGAATGTTGATTCATTTTTGTTCCGGCAAATTTCAAGTGCTCGATTTGTCCACTTTTTAGCAAAGGTCATGCTAAAATTTTCCGTAAATTTTGGCATGACTTGTGCTACAAACTAGTACATATCGAGCGCCCGGGATTTGCCGCACCGGGAATGAATCAACGTTCCTGCAAAACATAGGCATTTTTTTATGTTATTATTCATTTTATTAGGTTTAGAATTAATAGACTAGATTTAATCGTAGGAAACATGGCTAGCAACAATGAAGGACATGGTTCTCGTGATTGCAACGCCTACGAGGCGGCATACGCTTATTTCAACCTTCTCGACGAGCAATGGTTGTTGCAGGGCCCACCCGTCACATCCAAGACTGAGACCGACATCGAGACATGCCATTAAGAAATACTACATTATATATGATGAGACATACCATGTAATTTGTATAGTTATATCATGATTATGATGTGACGACTTGATTTGTGTTGGATGATATGATGAGACTATTATATGTATGATAATCATATCATAAACTGACAGTATGCTCATCAAAGAATATTGTATAAAATATGTAAAAAACATCGCAAATACTTTGCAAAAAAAGATATGTGAAAATATAATAGTAGCGCTCTTTTGCGCCAAAGTTGTCAGAATCACGATTCTGAATCGGATCGAAGCTCCGTTGCTAGGATCGTGAATCGTAGAATCTTAACTATCAGGATCGTAGAAACTTAGATTCTATGAGCAAAATCATAGACTCGGAGGGGCTAGTTTGGATCGTAAGATTCTAAGACTTGAGTCACGATTCTAATAACAACTTTGTTTAGCGCTGCACAGGAAAACGCTATTGCTAAGCCACTTAGCAGTAACGCTGGTATGGATAGCGCTACTACTAAGTAGCTATAGCAGTAGCGCGCGCTACTGCTAAACGTTAGCTGTATCGCCCTATCAGTAGTGCGGTGGCCCGCGCTATTGATAGCCCTTAGAACCGCGCAACTGCTAGGTTTTTCCCTAGTAATGATAGTAGATGGAGCTAAGTTCAACAAGTAATTGTCAATACATTAGCTAACCCTAGAAAGGAGGATGAGGGGTCCTATTTATAGTCTTAATAGGAAAAGGGGCGAGAGAGGGGTACATGGCTCTTTCTCCCGTGGCTACTCGCACACGGGCTGGATGTCCACGGCTTCAGAGTGGTGCCGGATGTTCGGCCTTGGCCGAGTCAAAGAGCCCCTTCTGGGCGATTTTGGGTCGGATGTTCGGGCGAAGGCCGGATGTACGGCGCGTGTGGCTCCCTCTAGCTTGGCCTTGGCGCTGGTGGGGTCTCTAGGGGCCGGATGTCCGGGGTGTGGGTCGAAAGTCCGGGCAAAGGCCGAATGTCCGGTTCTGGCGGCCGGATGTCCGACGCATGTGACTCCCTCTAGCTTGGCCTTGGCGCTGGTGGGGTCTCCAGGGGCCGGATGTCTGGGGTGTGGGCCGGATGTCTGGGACGTGAGAGGTGTCTTGGCCTTCTTTTGGTCCTCTCGCTCGTAAGTCTTCGCATCCCTCTTCGTCTGGTCTTGTCCTTCACTCCAAGCGTCCTCTAGACCATCTTCATGATACCTAACTATGCAACGCGTTTCTACTTGAGGTAGTATCCAAGTTCCACGGGTATCGAATAGAGATTCAAAAAGAAGAGATGTCACCTCGGATTCAATGACACGTGCACGGGCTCTTGTCATGGGGCCACTTGAAGCTTGAGGTGTTAATGATGTATCCACGAGATTAACATGAGATGCCCCGTATTTGTTAGGGTTTGCTTGCAACTTACCCAAGCATGCGAGGAGCTAGCCTACGAGCCCTTAGAGAAGACAGGAGGATTGTAGAGCTCCGCTGCAACTCCACACAGCACAGTTTGCTCGTCGGCGAGCATCGGAGTCGATTTGGCCTGCGTGTTGCTGGATCGAGCACCGGAGTTCCGATCCACGAAGGCCGAGAGCATAGAGCGTACTATGTGGTGACTTGCCATGGCGCGGGAAGGGGTAGGCTCTAGTTTTTGGTGCAATCGGCGACGGAGTTGCGCTGCACGACAGCGATGGACGCGGAGGCAGTGTCACTCGGGATCTCCTCCTCGCTCTGGCTTCGAAATGGGTGCGAAGGAGGTGAGGACTTTGCTTCCACCTTGAGACGGTTGCAGCAACACGCGGGGTTGCAAGAGGTAACTTTTTGGCTGACACGCGCCGGCAATCCAACGCTCACACGTAATCACATCGTACGGGTGTTTAGCAGGCGGATGACGCGTAGCGGCTTCATCTTCTTTGTGGGAAAAACCAGCTCCGCCGTGAGACCCCAAGCGGGGGATGGCTGCTACTTTCACGTGCTTGCTCGGGGAAAGCGGGAATCCGCGCTTTCTACGACGCATATCGTGCATATTCGATAGCCGACGATGATAAGAGGGTGCTTGGATACGTTTTAGTCCCATGACTAAAAGTAATGAGACTAAAACTTGCTAGCCTCACCCATGCTTGGATTCAAGTACTAATGAGACTAAAATCAAGTTAATGATCATTTATTATCCTCCAAACCCTCCAATACAGAACTTGCATGAGGAATTAAATGATGAGAGAGAGGACTAATGCACATTTTAGTAGGGGTACCCCTGACAAAAAAAATTAACACTAGTTTTAGCCTTGCAGGGGTGATTGGAACTTTAGCCTCTTAAAGAGACTAGTTTTAGTCTCTTGGATCCAAGCACCTTCTAAGTTTTCTGCTTTGGAGATATATATATATATACTTTTATATCGGGAACAATTGATCCATCCTTCATATGTAAATCCAGATGGAATATATTCGAAAAAGGGACGACGGCGACGAGGTTTTCGAAACGTGACCAACTCGCCATTTCCGTGGCTGCGCAGGGATTGGATGACGGAATCGACCGTCATTGCACCCGGCAAAGATAACTGGACTGGCGGCGAACGCACAAAGGTTGCGTGCGGCGGCACGCCCTTGGACCTAATCATGGTCATATGCAGCAACCAAAGGATAGTTACACAGATATCACAGCTTCGAAAAAGAGAGGACAGAGCATAGATATAGGTTCCCAAACATATCACAGCAAACACATGCCGTGCCAATATCCCATGGATTTAAATTTTTAAAAGGGTCCAGGCTTGACCTTGACCAGACTAGTACTTTGACAGAACAAAGACGGTGCTAAAACGCGAAACAAAAGTTCCATCCGAAAAGTTGCAGATAAACCAAACTGGCCGCTTGATTCGGTTCAAAATTCAGTTGAGCCGGCCACAGCTAGGAGTTCCTTCTCTTCATGCCAAATTCCATCCGATCCGGCAAAACATTTCAGAAGAAGCTAAAACCGGAGCAAAAGATACTGGCGGGCTTTAGTCCTCCTCCGCCTCCACCTGCAAGTCCTGCAGCTTCGAGCCGAGACCAGCATCCTTCCCGTTACCGTCCCCATACTTTGCCTCGTCATCTTCGTCCTCCTCTTCATCCTCGTCATCAGGGTTCCCCTCGGGCTCGTTCTCGTCCAGCGGGCCAAGCACGTCCGCCGAGTTCTCGCCTGCCTTCAGGATCTTCCTCACCTCGTCAATGCCTTCCTCAGGGATGTAGTTCGCGTTCATGTTCAGCAGCAAAAAGCCTGGCTTGTTTGCCACCGCCTGGGCAAAGCAGCGGGCTCCAGACCTCTGAAACAGGTTTGTGCTCACGTCAAGCTCCTTCAAATCTGGGTGGCCCTCTTGCAGAGATTTCGCAACCGCCACCGCCCCAGCATCCTTCAGTTCATTCTCAGCCAGAGTCAGCTTCTTGAGCGACTGCATTGCAGTCAAGCATTCTGCCAAAGGTTTGGCTGCGTCGGCGGTTATCTCGTTTCCTGCCATCTCTAGGATCTCCAGCTGAGGTGCCGACTCCTTGAGGACATTCACAATTGCTATGGTGCCCTCGTTCTCAAGATTGAGGTCGCTGAGGTACAGCTCAACAAGATCACCAAGCTTTGGAAGGGTTTCGCTGAGAGCCACCCCTGCCTCGACACCAAATAAGTTATCCCTGATATCAAGCTTCTTCAGACGAGTACATGTCCCCAGTGCCTCAGCCAATGCCACTCCACCATCAGATCCTATCCGTGTTGCTGAGCACCTAAAGCTCTCAAGATTTGGAGAACGTTTAACCATCTCAGCAATGAACATAGCACCTTCATCACCAGTCATATTGTTGTGGAAGTGAAGAACCTTAAGCTTCTCAGTTGAAGGAATAAGCTCAGATAGAGCTTTTGCAGCTTCCCCTGATATGCCATCGTTCATCACATACAGTTCTTCCAGGTTGCCCTGAGATTTTAGCAGCTCTGTGAATGCCCTCACACCCTTCTCACCTAAAGCATTGTCAGAGATGTTCAGGTATCTCAGTACAGACCCTGCTAAAGCTTTGGAGAATATCCGCATCACATCAAGGGCTTCATCCTCAGGCCTTCCGGCAACAAAATCTGAGATATCAACCTCCTTGAGCTGAGTTCTTATTGATTCAAGAATTGGCCCAGCAACATTGGCAGCACCGATACCAAAGCTCCTGTTGCTCAAGCAAATCCTGCTATACGAGTTTCCTGGTTTCATTAGTGGGCTCAGAAGTTCCTTTGCTTCGTCCGCCTCAATGAATGCACGCTTGCCACCAGAAATATCAAATAGAGTATCAGCAGGCTCCATAGGTGTATCAATAACAGGCGCTTCTGGTTCCGCAGTCGTCCTTGGACCTTTTTTCAGGACTTCCAGCATCAGCTTGCTTGTTTCTTTTGCATATAGCTGGACTGCAGAACTCCCATCACCATCAGGCACCGTCTTGAAATGCTCATCTGCAGAAGCAAAGCACATCTCTTCAATCCTTTTAGCATTCTCATGAGCCTCTTCTTTGCCCAAAAGGCCATACTTGCGAGAAAAGATTGACTCATTGCACAGGTTCTTGGTCATCCTCTCCACAAGCATCAGACGAGTGCTTTCACTCGGTGGCCACAGTTTGATGGAGAATGTCCGTGGCTGGAAATCTTGCACCACTGAAGCCATGTGGTTACGTGGCACTTCACACAACAACCTACTCGTAAACAACAAGTATAGGAATTAGTATGATCCCAGATTACAGAAAGTAATAGACTATTAAGTAAAACAATGAAATTAGTGGAGCAAAACTGAATGGCCTGTCCCTGAGGATACCCAACACTATTACACTAGTATCACCAAGCATACATCAAAACACCAATTCGCAAAACATAGTTTAAGTCTAGAGTTGAAAAAGAAGATCGCCAATTTGTAAAGAGAAGCATTTCGCTCAACGTGTTGGTTTACATAGGAAATCAACGATACAACTAGAAATTACAGCATAACCAGAGTTCAACCCAGCACGCGAAAAAATAGTGTGTGATGTTGTGATGGCTGTATTTGGTTCAGCTGTGGCTTAGCGGGAAAGTAGATGTGGGCTGTGTGCTATGAGAAAGCAGTAAAGTCATTTCGCAACTAGCTGTCTGGAGTGTGGAGTGTAAATGTCCGGATTACCACTAAAGTCTTGAGAGAAACGATAAGGATATCTTTAAAAGTTGATAGAGCTACAAATGACCATGTGGATAATCAATACACTAGCAGGAACTTCCTCCATTCAGAAATATAAGAGCGTTTAGATCACTATAAAGTAGATTGGCACGAAAGCGAAAGCAGATTTGCAGGTTTTAGATAACTGAGCACACTGATGACAATAACCAGTAACATGTACCTACAAGTTAACACGTACAAGTAATTAAGGATCGAGAAACCTTGATCAAATCAAACAAGCAAGCATAATTGCCTGTACTTAGAAATCAAACCAGCCTCACATGTGCATATGCAGCACGGAACTTTAGTACTTGTCTACTATCAGGTTCCAGAAGAACAAAATAAGTAGATGAGTAGGTTGGTTCGAGCAACTAGATTAGCAGCCGCGGCGCAAAACAGCATACACGTATCACAGCGCCCAATGCCCCGCGTCATCGGGAGGAACGGCAGAAATACACGGGTATTATGGATTTCAAAAGCACGAGGTCGCAGATCTGAGATTGGGATGTCAGGGCACAACGATCTCGTAGCGAGTCTAGGAAGGATTCGCGGGACGAAGGGAGAACGAAAACCCGTGCTCGCGTTTCCTCACCTTGGATCCAGACGGCGGCGACCGTTTACTCGAGGAGGGGGAACGGCCGCGGCGGCGTCGGCGTCGGGCTAGGGGACAGAGGCGGCCGCTTCCACCTGAGGCCAGCTACGTCGACCGGGGGCGGAGGCGGAGGCGGCGCGACGGGGAGAGCGGAGAGGGGCTCGCCGGGGGATCGCCTGGGGTGGGGGCGGGGGCGGGGGGCAGCAACTGGTACAGGAAGATGCGGCGGCCGGCGGAGCGTGGGTTTGTGGAGTGCGGGGGGTGGGGTGGGGTGGGGGGGGTAGGGTAGGGTTTCTGGACCTGGACACGGTTGCGGGCCGCGGGGTCGCTTTATAGCCGTCCGATCTGCGGGTTCGAGGAGCGGGGGGGCGACGCTCAGCCGGACGATCGACGAGAGTTTGGGGAGCGTGGGCCAACAAAGAAAGAAAGGAAAAAAACAGGGCGAGAGCGAGCGCCCGGCGATCCGGATTTCGAAATTCAAATCTGCGCGCACTCTGCCTGCCTCAGGGCGGCGGATCTGTGATTGCCTGTCGCCTAGGCACGTGGCGGCATGATTTGTTTCGCTCGGCGCTTTGTTTTTTTATTTTCAGAGGAAAAAAGGGGGAAAACCCGGAGATGCATAGAAAAAAAAAACTCGGATACATCCGATTGAGCCACAACTAATTCCGGACGGATGAAAGTATATGTAAGGCGTTTTTGCAGCTCATCCCTGATGGTGCAACATCCAGAGACGACTAGGTTTGGCCAGTTTATCCTTAAGACGATCGTCGGCGAACGGCCAGTCTGAGAGGAATTCCCGATCTCCAGATGAACTGAACAGCGGGTGTCACAGCCATAATTTCCCCTACAAATCGACAAGGGAGTACGGGGGAGTGAACGAGAGGAGCGCAACACCCATTTCTGAGCTAAAACTAGAGTTCTTGACTCTATCTAGCTCTGCTCATCATAGGAGTCGGACGACATCGCCACCCCAAACATCAGGCACAGAATGGTGTCGCTCATTGCAAATACAGCAAGGGTCAAAGAATTTCATCCAGTGATAGTTAAAAAGTCCTTAACTCCTCGCTCTGAAGAAATGGCGCGTTTAGTCTGTATAAATTATGTCCAGTACAATGCTGACAGTGTCTTTATGCATGCTAGATAGATGGTCTAACAGATCACCTCACCAAAACAAACAGAAAAAAAATGTAATAGACGAGTGACCCGGCCAACAAAATCTTCAGCCGCGAGATCTAGCCTTCTAGGTGCTCCGTCTGCAGTGCCTCCTTCGCTACTCCGTCGAAATATAGCGCGGTGCTCCGTCTGCAGTGCCTCCTTCGCTACTCCGTCGAAATATAGCGCGGTGCTCCGAGCAGGGCCCCGATGCAGCTAAATGGACGAGGTTCTGTAGATAGCAAACGCCATGAGCGCCGGTATGAAGTAGAAGAGCACCGGAGAATGGAGCAGAGGGTCCATCGCATAGGCCTTCATAAGGGCTCTGCACAGCTGCAAGATTGTAAAGGAAACATCAGTATCTTCAGAGTAGCAAAAAAGCGCAGTCACAGAAGATTCGCATGGACTGACAGGAAACGATAATACCTTCCAGTGTTTCCACAGAACCACCAGGCAGAGAGCGATGAGGATTTTCCTTATCCAGCGACCGCTCCACAAGCTATCATGCACTGCCTCTCTCCTGCTCTTTTGGTGGTGATCATCTTTCTTCTTTCCTGACTGTGAGAGGTAGTGCTCTCGGAATGCGGTCCTCTCGGCAGCCATCGCGGCGAGAATCACGATCGTCGGTAACACCACAAAACAGAGGTGAGGTAGAACGATGACCATGACGTCTGGAGTGCCGGCATGGAAAGTTTTCATGCCACTTTTAAGGGCCCAACCTCTGAATGTCATGGATGCAAGGCTGCTGTCCTCGGTTACAGGGTGACCGGAAAACCAAGGGAAGACCAACAGATAGATTATATACACCAACAGCAATGACCACACAAGAATCATCCTGGACAGCTCAACAAAAAGCCAGATAAAACCACCAAGTAGATACTTCAGCGGCGTCCACTGACTACCATCCACGCGCAGATATGAGTATGCAGATTGTTGGTCTTTAAGTAGCACTAATGAGGCTCGTGGCACAAGAAGCAGTGTGAAAATCAGAGCAAGAACGCACTGCAGTGCAGGGTGATATACCGACGCCCACTGGATGCCCATCACGAAAAATTCCTTCCATGTCCAGCTAACTTTTGCAAACAACCCATTCACAGAGAACGGCCTCAACTGGCTGACACTAATGTCACCTGTGATGTCCATCGCTTCAATTTGGAGCCAATACCGATCTGGAGAAGGATCTGCAAATGCTCTCCAGTTCCACGGAATCAAATACATATCACCTCTAGAATCATTGGCACTCACTCTTTTCATTTCGCTGTCGAATACCACTTCCAGGTTTCCTGGTCTTGAGTCATATATCTTTGCTGAGACAGTTACTATCTCATGTCGAGAGAATACAAGAGCCCTCACCGTATCAAAAGTCGAAGCTCCCATGGTGTGACATTTGAAATCACGAGGAGCAGATCTTCTCTGCATAAATCTCGAGTCCAGAGGGAAGGTGGGTAGTATAATTACACTTTTTGAGCCTAACCTGAAATCTATGTCAGTAAAGGAGACATGCCCGTCATCAATTGCTAATATCCTCATACTTCGACTCCTTTTCCAATCGCCAATCTCCCACTCCCAGAACTCCTCAACACGTGCTGCTGCTTCAGAACAGTTCTCTTCAGCACTCGGGAGTGCATATCCTTGGTGCATGTTAGATTGGTAGTAATGTTCATACAATGATGGTTCCTGAGTTGCTCGATGATAGTAACGCTTCAAATTCTTGCCAAACCTTGTGTGAAGATGTCCACACAAGTATGCTGCTAATGAGTGCTTTAGAAATACATCCTTGATACTTTTTCCTGATTCTGTTAATGTCGAGAAAGACATCGGGAAGTGCCCAACTGTAACTTTTGTTACTGGAGCCTTGTTGAAGTCAGTGTCCCACTGCGACAGTGATTGGTCCAGTTCTATAAGCTGCTTGTCAGTTGGATGCCCAAATAAATTGGTCGGGCCCCTAAGTCCGATCTCCATTGTGCTATCGAAGCCAACAAACAGATGTTTCCGACCATTATTCTGCAGATCCATCCACAATCTACCATATGTTATGCCAAGCGTATTCAGCAAATGATTGCAATCTAAACTAATCCTTTGCAGTACCGTTTAACTAGAAGACGCTAAAGAAACAATAAGCAATGGGATGTATATAAGAAGCACTGACCTCCAAAGTGATGCTTTGCACGCGGCCCTGTCGTCTTAGGTTAGCATTCATGCTATATTTCTCATAAAAATCATAGTCCCCACCAGACACAGGTACACCAAACCTATCATGGTTTCCTCTCAGATCATAGAATTTTTTTCTTGGAAGCTTGCTACTCTCAATGACATCCTTCATCGTATTACTATATTCCATCCACTCTACCTCATTTTGCTTCATTGTAAGCAGATCTTTGCTTTTCCCCTCTAATCACAAAATAAAAATAGTAGTTGAAATAAATCCCAATACACAATCATTTATATACTAATTGGTATATGGACACCTTTTGGAATGAATGCAGCTGGTTTCACGTCTTCCCAAATTAGAAAGTGGCTAGTTGGTTGAGGTTTTGAGGGTGGTGAAGATCAGCTGCAATGCTGATTGCAACTGCCTAGTTACAAGTGAACAGGTTGGAACCAGAAAAGCAAAGCAGCTGTTTATTCAAGCAAAAAAATCCGATCATATGTTAGTTATTTTAAGTTCGTCAGTAGTCCGCGCCTTGATACATGTGATATAAAAAGAGTCTGTGACAACTGACGACAAATGACTATGTTGATTGTGGTTCATGTCCGACTTTTGCAACTTCGAACTTTAGGCCTTTATTACTTAGTCGCCTCGGTTACAGGTCATGTTGGGTTGTAACATGCCTAAAACTGTGAATTCAGTACTAACATTTTCAACCTATCTGGTTCTATCATGAACCGAAAAGTACCCAACTGCCAGTTTACCAATTTCATCTCCCATTCCACTGATAATACTTAATACTGTATCTCACTATCAACGCAGCTCCTTAAATTGTGATTGCAATACTGAAATTCAGTTCAATACTATCGCAGATACAGCGATACACTAGAAGGCTCTAGCAGTGTACTAATTATAAATGTATAACAGATTTTAGATAAAAGTTTCTGCTCCTAGGCACCATCAATTACAGTGCCTCAACGAATAATGCATCCATTTACCACAGTTGCTTAAACTGAAGCCTTATTAGTCTCTGAATTTTTTTCCTGAACTATCACCACGCATCGAACAAGTTCTACCAAACACCAAAGATGCATTTCAACTGAAGAAACATCGTATCATACATTCACCCTGAACATGGCCAGGGATCAACAGAAGGACCCAAAAGGGGGCGAGGGAGAAAAACATGTATAACGCACCGGTGAGGTCGCCGGTGATGAAGACGAGGTCGGGGTTGACCATGGCGAGCGCCGGGCCGACGTATCGCCGGAAGTCGTAGGCGCGCTCCGGGTGGTGCACGCTGAAGTGGAGATCCGAGAGCTGGGCCACCCACATGACCCCCTCCGGCGCGCCGGAGACCTCCGCCACCGCCCTCTCGTCACCGGCGACGGACGGCAGCGCGGGCCCCGCCACGGCGACGAGGGCTAGGAGAATGGGGAGCAGCCGGTTCCCGCGCGGACCCATGACGAAGGCGCAGACGAGGGCCCGAGGAGGGGAGCAGGACGAAGAGGTTGCAGTTTACGCTTTCAATGACCAGAGATAACAGCGGATGACGTTCGCGTATGCCCGAATGCGCCCTCAAACAAGGGTACACGAAAATACGTCTTTCTGAGCAGAAAATTACATCTACAATAACTCGACTTGACTCTAGGGTTTACTTTTTTTTTTGCACAGAACAAGGAGATTTATTCCAATAATATAGAGTTACAACCCTCAGCAACCAACATGGTAATGCATGGAGGTGGTCTACCTATCCAACAAGCAGTACTATCTCCATTCCTACCAAAGTTTGTCAAACAATGGGCAACTCTATTTTGCTCTCTACTAATCTTAATAAGAGAAACCTCCCTATCCAAAAGAAAACTTTTAATCTCTGGAACTAAAAGACCATAAGCAGATCTATCGAAAGTATCAGCATCAACCATCTTAATTGCAGAAGCACAATCCGATTGCACCACCACTGGTAAAGAAGAATGAGTAGTGGTCAATTGTAGCCCTTCTTTCATTCCTGTAATTCAGCCTCCAGCGCATCATTGCAATGAGACAACTTACGATAGGAAGCAAAAAATAACAGCCCCTTTATCATCTCGGAGAATAATCCCTGAACCCGCAGCCCCATCGACAGGATTAAACGAACCATCAATAGACAGGGCTACCTTATTCCTCCCCGGGGCTGGCCATGGTTTAGCCAAATTGCTTGTGGAAAAGGCCCTGGGAGCAGTAACATCCATCACAGGGGTTTTGCCTTTCAAGAGATCCTCAACGCCCAGGGAAATATTCTTGTAGGAGTTATAGTAACTGGAGAGGAAGGAACATGAAATATCAAGCGGTGGCACCTGTTTGCCGTGAAAGATTTTATTCCGCAGATACCAGCTTCTCCAAAGCACCATCACAATTCGACTTCTATTAGACTCTGGCATCTCAACCAGCGCATTGAACAGCCACTCCCTGCATGTACATGCAATAACAGTCCGGGGAGGCAGAGGCCAAACCTCCTGCATGGAATCCCATAGTTTCGCTGCGTGCGGGCACACCAGCACGGCATGAAATGATGTTTCCTCATCACGCCCACATAGGGTACAAGCAGCCCTAGTACTCATATGTCGCCGATGCTTTTCTGCTGAGGTTGGGAGAGAACCAGAGACCACCTGCCATGCAAAATGACGCATCTTTGGTGGAGCTTCGATGTTCCAGATCATTTTCCACATAGCTCTATCTCCCGTTGGTGCCGAAGATGATGCACCAGGATTAAGTGGACTCCAACTTGAGGACATGGCAAAGTGGTAGGCAGTCTTAACAGAGAAATTACCAGATTTATCCCAAGGCCATGAAATAAAATCTTCCATTTGTCGAGCAGAAGTGCGTATTTTCATAATAGAAGCGACGTTCGCCGGGCAGAAGAATTACTGCAGAAGATCAGCCTTCCAGTTCCCATAATCATCGAGGAAGTCTTTGACCTTGTTCAGGCGACAAGTTCGTTTTGGCAATATGGGAGTGAAAGGAGGGCCACGAGGGATCCAAGGGTCTCTCCAAACACGAATTTGAGCACCATTCCCAACCCTGCAGATCATCCCTTTTTTCACCAAGGCCAGACCGTGTTCAATTTCCTTCCACACCGCCGAAGAATTGGACGGAAACACTGTGTCAACAAGACTGCCATTGGGGAAATATTTCGCTTTAAAAAGTTTAGCACAAAGTGAATCTGGTGTGGTGAGCAGCCGCCAAGCCTGTTTAGCTAATAGGGCTTGATTATACGCGTGCATGTCCCTAAAGCCAAGTCCACCCCGAGACTTAGGGAGAGATAATCTGTCCCAAGCCACCCATGCCATTTTCCTCTTCCCCTGCTCAATGCCCCACCAGAACTGCCGCATCATCTTCGTCAAGTCATCGCACACAAACATAGGGAGTTTGAAAATGCTCATAACATAAACCGGAATGGCTTGAGCAACGGCCTTGATAAGCACTTCCTTGCCAGAAAATGAAGAGTTTCGCTCGCTCCATTCAATCAAACATTTACTCACCCTGGACTGCAGAGATTCAAATCGACATGTGTGCATACGCCCTTCGGGAACAGGAAGACCTAAATACTTCGGCTCAAAAGCTTGCTGTGTGACCTCAAGAATCAGTTTAACTTCGCCTGCCACTTGGGGAGAGCAATTATCTGAGAAAAGAATGGAACACTTGGAAGGGTTTATGAATTGACCCGTAGCAGATGCATAAGTGTTCAAGACACCCTTAACAATTGTTGCAGACTCCATGTTTGCACGGAAGAAGAGCAAAGAATCATCCGCAAAGAGAAGATGTGAAATGGATGGTGCTCTCCTACAGATTTTTAGAGCCTCCATCCCTCCTTGTTGGACTGCCCCATGAAGTAGAGAGGAAAGCGAATCAGCCACAAAGAGAAACAAGAAGGGTGACAAGGGATCACCTTGACGAATGCGTCGGGTAGGAGTAAATTGTTCCAACATACGTCCATTAAACTTGACAGAAAAATTCACAGATCTCATGCTGACCATAACTAAAGACACCCATCGTGGTGCAAAACCCCATCTTAGTAACGCAGCCTCCAAATAATCCCAATCCACTCGGTCATACGCCTTGGATAGGTCAAGCTTGTAGGCACAAAAATCAGCATTCCCCACATTGGACTGGATATGATGGATACATTCGAACGCAATGATGGAATTATCTGAGATCAAACGCCCAGGAATAAACGCGCTTTGATTTTCAGAAATGATATCCGATAAGCAAGGCCACAGCCTATTGACCATACACTTCGAGACAACCTTATAGATCACATTGCACAAAGATATCGGTCGGAACTCCTGCAAGCTTACCGGATGTTGGACTTTAGGGATAAGAACGATGCTCGTGTCATTAACTCTTGGGGGCATATGACCTGTATCAAAGAACCGGCGAACAGCTGAGATAATATCCTCCTTCAGGCAGCCCCAATTTCTCTGATAGAACCGAGATGGGAAGCCATCAGGGCCTGGTGCTTTAAAAGGACCTATTTGGAATAACGCATCTGCAATCTCCTGGTCCGAGAAGGGTGCCAACAGACTATCATTTGTTACCGCAGTGACTCGTGGAATTAGGGTTTCTAGAACAGGAGAGGGGTCCAAAGTTGGGTCCTTTGTATACAGCTCCTGGAAATATGACGCTGCCATACGTTCCATCTCCGAGGGTGAATCACACCAAGAGCCATCGCTTTTCTGCAACCTGCGGATGTTGTTTCTTCTCGCCCTCCAAACAGCCTGACGGTGAAAGTATTTAGTATTGCGATCACCTTCCTTCAGCCAAGAGATACGACTACGTTGTAGCCACATCATCTCCTCTCGGTATAGTAACTCATCCAGGGCTTGCATTTTCTGACGGACTAACCGACGGTCAGCATCAGCAACTTGTAGGTGTTCAAGCTCCGTGCGAAAGGCCTCAATTTGTTTCTCAACATGGCCAAAATTATCCTTGCTCCATTTACACAGCTCAGTCATGACAGAACGCATAGATGCCGCCACATTGCCCAAATCACCACCCGAACGTGATCTTACCCATGCTCTTGAGATAATTTCAGGAAGTTTTGGATCACGCTCCCACATGATCTCATATTTCGAAGATCCTTTGCGGCGGTGATCCTCTGATGAATCTAGAAACAACATAATAGGACAATGATCCGATCTCGGGGACACGAGATGGATAACTCTAACATACGGAAATAGTTCTCTCTAATCTTCGCAAGCACACGCACGGTCAAGACGAACACGAACATTACCTTGTCCCTCTTGCCCGTTGTCAAAGGTATAAGGCACCCCCGAGAACCCTAAGTCCACCACTTCACACAGCAACAAAGTATCCCGGAATGCCTCCATTTGGTTTTCTCCCCTACTTGTACGGGAAAAGTGCTCATGCTGCCACAATGCCTCGTTGAAATCACCACATAACACCCACGGTAGATTCGATGTGTTTTTTAGCCGAACAAGATGATTCCACATGCGTTGACGATGCTCAACCCTTGGCTCTCCGTACACGAAGGTAGACCGCCAGGTTTTGCCCACTCCATTATCCAAAACAATCACATCGATAAGCCTGTTGCAGGATTCTAATATTGTCATAGTTAGGGATTCATCCCAGAATAGAGCAAGACCCCCACCATGACCATCGGCATCAACACCACAGAAACCTCTCAGTCCTAATTTCCATCTCAAACCTTCAACTTTTGCACTTGGCTGCCTTGTTTCAGCAAGAAACACCAAGCGCGGGGAATGGGCTTTTACAAGAGCCCTAACTTCGCGAACTGTCCGGCGGTTCCCCACCCCCCGGCAGTTCCAGAACATGTGACTCATTGGGAAGGGCGGCGCTCCTCCTCGGAGCCTGCCATGTTTGAAACAGACTTGATGATCTCCCCTCCCACCTTTGCTCGTTTGCTACACCCAGCAATACCGGGTTCATCACGGGCCTCTAGAGTACTATCCGTCAACAGAAGAACCCTCCCCATCGGGGCATAAATCTTTTCAGCATCAGGTAAGGAAGAAGTCTCCGTGTCATTCAGCAGCTTCCTTGACAGCTTGTCAAGCTCCATATCACTCAGTGATCCATAGAGCGTGGGCTAGGCTGCTTCTGATCCTCAACCACCCCCTGAGCCATCTTCCCAGTCCATTGCTTGGACACAGCCATGTATAAGGGGCCACTATGATCTGATGGTTGATCCCGATCTGAGCGAACTCGAGCCAGATGATCCGCATACAGATATGCTCCAAATTTTAGATCTTTTTCCTCAAAAACACCGTCACCACATTCTTTATACTCATGCCCAATTACACCACATGCACTGCAGAACTTAGCGAGCTTTTCATATCTAACAACAAAGATTTGACGAGATTTATCCTTAACAATGCTTACAAATTTGGTCAAGGGCCTCCGAATATCATGATTTACTCTAACTTGGACGTAATCTCCTCTGGAATTTCCATTGATCCTGGTCTCAAGAACCTCCCGTGCAGATCGAAGCAACTTGACGATAAGATCATGTCGGCAGTAGCCATTCGACAGCTTGTGAATTTGTAGCCAGATGGGCATATAGACCATCGGGACATCGTCCGCTTTTGTGAAGCCATCATACGGAACCAGCAGAATAGCCAAGTTACGGAACAACCATGGACCATGTTGCGTGATCCGATCCCAATCTCCAAGGCAGTAGACTTGCACCACGAACAGGTTTGGCCCGATTGGACGAAACCTAACTTGCTTAGAACAATTCCAGGTTGCTCGCATATCCTTGTAGAACGCAGCTTGGCTGAAGGTTTTGGAGGTATGAACCCTAGCTAGAGCAACCCATCGGATCTCCTCTAAAAGCTCAGGAGCTTCCTCCTCCACCACAACATCGTCAAACTCGTCCTCATGGAGATCAAGCTTGTCAAAAAAATAACCAAGGTCATCATCCTTGCCCTGGGATTTACCAATCGACGAAGAAGACGGCGACGCATCCATCGTTATCGCGTGTGGGATACCCTCTGCGATCGCATTGAGCCACCGGAGAGAGACACGGGCGTACGAGGGGGAAGGCGGGGGAAGGGAGGGTAACGGGGTCGTGGGGGCGTGGAGCTATCGTCGGACACTACGCCGGAGACACCGGCACTGGGGACTTGCGGCGGGGTTCGCCGTAAGGATAGGAAACCCTACCTACGCTAGGGGACATCCGTGACTCTAGGGTTTACTTTGATCACTGTATTTACGAAGACACGAGTTACAATCACCAAACTCGCTGAACCGGGTCACTGTACGGTAACCCATACCATTTCAACTCGTATCGGTCTGATTTAACCAGAAAACCGCTTTGACCCGCCACCTGGAGATGACACGTAGACAAAACTTAAAGAAGCGAGTAGCTACCGCGCTACTTTGCATTCTCCCCATGTTAGTTCGAGACGGTTCACCTTTTCATCAACACCTCCGAGGCAGAGCACAAGAGAAAGGAAAGGAGAGGCGATCGCGGTGGTGATCGGTGAGGGTTCCGTCGCCGTCGGCGGAGGCATCCACCGATGGAGCGATGACGGTCAGAGGGTTCATCGATGACTTGAACCATGGCGCCTCGTCGTCGAGCAAAAGGAGACCCATCACCTGTATATGCACTGTATGGTAAGCCCACTTTTCCTCTCCGAACCTCTGTACCCCCCCCCCCTTCTCTTCGAAACTAGTGATTTGAGGTCGATTAGGTGGTTGCACGCTCTTATTTGGCTTCGTATTTTGATGTTATTGCTAGGGTTTTTGTTCTGCTACGGATTATATGCACTTGATCTAGGATTTTATGTCAATTTGCAGATGAAATTGACTATGCATCAAACTTCAGACTTTGCATCAATTTTGGTGGTTATTTCCTTGAAGTTGGTAAAAAATGTGCATATATCAATGGAGAAAACATGTGGTGTGATTATGTTGAGGAGGATACACTAACCGTGGAGAAGTTAGAAGACCCGGTTGAACAATTGGTCTACGAAATGAAGGGAAGATTGCAAATGTATTATTGTATGTCTGGTAAACCAATGACTGAAGGTGGTCTTGTGAAGTTAACTCGCAATGACAGTTGTCTTAACATAAGGGCACATGTAACATTTGGACACAAGTTTTTGCAAATGTATCTTGACCATGATGAGAGCTTCACGCGGTTTGACTAGGAGGACGTGATAGAGTTTCATGTAGCATACTTGCCTACTGTTACAACATTATTGCCCAACTCGATGAAACCGAAGGAAAAAACTCGGTTGCATCGACTAGTGCAAAATGTGGCAACTTTTAACGTTTCGGTGAGACAGATATATAATTCTCGGCGAGTCTGATTTGGTTGGCCTAGGCAGTTACACAGACTCGGTGGCACTGATTCATAAAACTCGAAGATTTCGATTCTTAGCAAATGGATATCACGGAGTTGGTCACTGCTTGTTGGTTACACCCAAATCAAACTTGATGTCACCGAGAAGGTACGGTTGGCTCTGGATCTATCTAGGGTAATACTCGGTGGGGCCGATTTTGGAACCTGGTGGCACCGAATTTGAGTGTTAAGCTTTAGACATAATATTTATGTGGGAGAATTTCATGAGTGTTTTGGCGGGTAAATCTAAGCACTTGAGCAACCATATCATCATGGATACCTCATTCCCTTTTAATAGTATTGGTTTCACTATGGACTCAAATGTGATTTCTCACAAAATGCAAAATGTAGAGTCTTGAAACTTGAAGCCATTTGATGTTCCTTGCATCTAGGGGATCTCCTCACAATCCTTTGCCAATCCATTCTCTGAACTTTTCATGAAATATACTTGGTAGAATCATTAGTTTAATGAAATATATGTTGTTACTAATTAACAAAACCACCTAGGGAGAAGTTGTGCTTTCACAGTTCGAGGTGAAGATACCCCGAACAAACCTATCAAAGGATTACTATCCATAGTGACAAGCAATGGTTAATTTCAGCACGTACAAAAAATGTTTCCTTAGCAAATTCCACTCACCAAAGGCGCTTCACTCCCCGACAATGTTGCCAGAAAATAGTCTTGATGACTCACAAGTATAGGGAGTCAGTTGTAGTCCTTCCGATAAGTAAGAATGTCAAACCCAACTGATACGTCTCAAACGTATCTATAATTTTTGATGGTTTCATGTTGTTATCTTGTCAACTTTGGATGTTTTATGTACCTTTCATATCTTTTTTGGGACTAACTTATTAATTCAGTGCCAAGTGCCAGTTCATGTCTTTTCTGTGTTTTTGACTCTTTTCATATCTGATTTTGGAACGGAGTCCAATCGGAATAAAATCCCCGAAATAATTTTTTCCAGAACAGAAGAAGATTGGGGGACTTGAGGGCCAAGGCAGGAGGCCCACAGGGAGCCCACAAGCCCTGACACCGCGGCCAGGGGGGCCCGCGCCGACCAGGCTTGTGGCCTCCGTGGCGCTCCCCTGCCCTAGCTCTTTGGCCTATATATTCCCTAAAATCCCAGAAAAAATGAGGGCATCCACGAAAACACTTTTTCGCCGCTGCAAGCTTCCGTTTCTGCGAGATCTCATCTGGAGACCCTTCCCGGTGCCCTGCCGAAGGGGACTTTGGAGTTGGAGGGCTTCTACATCAACATCATCGCCTCTCCAATGACTCATGAGTAGTCCACTTCAGACCTACGGGTCCGTAGTTAGTAGCTAGATGGCTTCTTCTCTCTCTTGGATCTTCAATACAAAGTTCTCCATGATCTTCATGGAGATCTATCCGATGTAATCCTGTTTGGCGGTGTGTTTGTCGAGATCCGATGAATTGTGGATTTGTGATCAGATTATCTATGAATTATATTTGAGTCTTTGCTGATTTCTTATATGCATGATTTGATATCCTTGTAAGTCTCTCCGAGTCTTGGGTTTTGTTTGGCCAACTAGATCTATGATTCTTGCAATGGGAGAAGTGTTTGGTTTTGGGTTCATACCGTGCGGTTACCTTTCCCAGTGACAGAAGGGGCAACAAGACACGCATCATGTTGTTGCCATCAAGGGTAACAAGATGGGCTTTCATCATAGATTTGAGATTGTCCATCTACATCATGTCATCTTGCTTAAGGCGTTACTCTGTTCTTATGAACTCAATACACTAGATGCATGTTGGATAACGGTCGATGTGTGGAGTAATAGTAGTAGATGCAGAAAGTATCGGTCTACTTTGTTTTAGACGTGATGCCTATATATATGATCATTGCCATAGATAACGTCATGACTTTGCGCAGTTCTATCAATTGCTCAACAGTAATTCGTTCACCCACCGTCTACTTGCTTTCATGAGAGAAGCCACTAGTGAACACTACGCCCCCCCGGGTCTCTTCACAACTATCGTCTCCACTTTTACTTTTACTTTGCTTTGTTTACTTTTTGCTTTCAGTTCTCACTTTGCAAACAATCTATAAGGGATTGACAACCCCTTCATAGCGTTGGGTGCAAGCTCTTTGTGTTTGTGTAGGTACTTGTGACTTGACTCGATCCTCCTACTGGATTGATACCTTGGTTCTCAAACTGAGGGAAATACTTACTGCCGCTGTGCTACATCACCCTTTCCGCTTCAAGGGAACACCAACGCAAGGCTCCAAGGCCGCGGGGGAATCCTTTGCATATTTGCCAAGGAAGTCCCTATAGGCGTAGCCCGTAGCAGAAGGATCCCTAGCGCCGTTGCTAGGGAAGGTCTTTTGTTGCCGTAGCACCAACGAGTAGCAGAAGGAAATGATAAGCAGTTTTCAGCAAGGTGTTCTATGCAAGTGTTGTAAGTAATAGCGATAGATAGTTTTGTAGCCACATAATTCGTAACAAGTGACAAGTAATAAAAGTAGCTAGGGTGCATCAAGATAGCCCAATCCTATTTGTTGCAAAGGACATGCCAGCCAATTCTCTTATATGAAGCAAAGTGCTCCGGATGACACATGGGAATCTACGTCTAGTCATGTTCACCATGTTAAAATGATTGACATTTGTTACTTTGATAATTTAATATGTGGGTGGACCGGAGCTACGAAAGAAGAATTAAGATAAATCTAACCATATTATGATTAACCCACTTATGATTAACCCCTCTCACAAGCATTCGCAACTACGAAAGAAGAATTAAGATAAATCTAACCATATCATGAAACATGTGGATTCAAACCAGCCTCGTAGGAAATAACACATAAACTAGGTTATAATCTTATGTTTGTTGGGGAACGTCGCATGGGAAACAAAAAATTTCCTACGCGCACGAAGACCTATCATGGTGATGTCCATCTACGAGAGGGGATGAGTGATCTACGTACCCTTGTAGATCGTACAACAGAAGCGTTAGAGCACGCGGTTGATGTAGTGGAACGTCCTCACGTCCCTCGATCCGCCCGGCGAACAATCCCGCGATCAGTCCCACGATCTAGTACCGAACGGACGGCACCTCCGCGTTCAGCACACGTACCGCTCGACGATGATCTCGGCCTTCTTGATCCAGCAAGAGAGACGGAGAGGTAGAAGAGTTCTCCGGCAGCGTGACGGCGCTCCGGAGGTCGGTGATGACCTTGTCTCAGCAGGGCTCCGCCCGAGCTCCGCAGAAACGCGATCTAGAGGAAAAACCGTGGAGGTATGTGGTCGGGCAGCCGTGAGAAAGTCGTCTCAAATCAGCCCTAATTGCTCCATATATATAGGAGGAGGGAGGGGGGGCCTTGCCTCGGGGTCCAAGGACCCCCAAGGAGTCGGCCGAGCCAAGGGGGAGGACTCTCCCCCCCAAACCGAGCTGGACTAGGTTTGGTGGGAGGGAGTCCTCCTCCCTTCCCACCTCCTCCCTCTTTTTTTTTCTTTTCCTTTGATTTCTTATCCTTGGCGCATAGGCCCCTTTGGGGATGTCCCACCAGCCCACTAAGGGCTGGTGTGTCTCCCCAAAGCCTATGGGCTTCCCCGGGGTGGGTTGCCCCCCCGGTGAACTCCCAGAACCCATTCGTCATTCCCGGTACATTCCCGGTAACTCCGAAAACCTTCCGGTAATCAAACGAGGTCATCCTATATATCAATCTTCGTTTCTGGACCATTCCGGAAACCCTCGTGACGTCTGTGATCTCATCCGGGACTCCGAAAAACATTCGGTAACCAACCATATAACTCAAATACGCATAAAACAACGTCGAACCTTAAGTGTGCAGACCCTGCGGGTTCGAGAACTATGTAGACATGACCCGAGAGACTCCTCGGTCAATATCCAATAGCGGGACCTGGATGCCCATATTGGATCCTACATATTCTACGAAGATCTTATCGTTTGAACCTCAGTGCCAAGGATTCGTATAATCCCGTATGTCATTCCCTTTGTCCTTCGGTATGTTACTTGCCCGAGATTCGATCGTCAGTATCCGCATACCTATTTCAATCTCGTTTACCGGCAAGTCTCTTTACTCGTTCCGTAATACAAGATCCCGCAACTTACACTAAGTTACATTGCTTGCAAGGCTTGTGTGTGATGTTGCATTACCGAGTGGGCCCCGAGATACCTCTCCGTCACACGGAGTGACAAATCCCAGTCTTGATCCATACTAACTCAACTAACACCTTCGGAGATACATGTAGAGCATCTTTATAGTCACCCAGTTACGTTGCGACGTTTGATACACACAAAGCATTCCTCCGGTGTCAGTAAGTTATATGATCTCATCGTCATAGGAATAAATACTTGACACGCAGAAAACAGTAGCAACAAAATGACACGATCAACATGCTACGTCTATTAGTTTGGGTCTAGTCCATCACGTGATTCTCCCAATGATGTGATCCAGTTATCAAGCAACAACACCTTGTTCATAATCAGAAGACACTGACTATCATTGATCAACTGGCTAGCCAACTAGAGGCATGCTAGGGACGGTGTTTTGTCTATGCATCCACACATGTAAATGAGTCTTCATTCAATACAATTATAGCATGGATAATAAACTAATATCTTGATACAGGAATTATAATAATAACTATACATTTATTATTGCCTCTAGGGCATAATTCCAACAGTCTCCCACTTACACTAGAGTCAATAATCTAGCCCTCACATCACCATGTGAATTACATTGTAATAAATCTAACACCCATGCAGTTCTGGTGTCGATCATGTTTTGGCCGTGGAAGAGGTTTAGTCAGCGGGTCTGCTACATTCAGATCCGTGTGCAATTTGCATATATTTACGTCCTCCTCCTCGACGTAGTCGCGGATGAGGTTGAAGCGTCGTTTGATGTGTCTGGTCTTCTTGTGAAACCTTGGTTCCTTTGCTAAGGCAATGGCACCAGTGTTGTCACAGAACAAGGTTATTGGATCCAGTGCACTTGGCACCACTCCAAGATCCGTCTTGAACTGCTTCATCTAGACACCCTCCTTAGCCGCCTCCGAGGCAGTCATGTACTCCGCTTCACATGTAGAATCTGCTACGACGCTTTGCTTGGAACTGCACCAACTTACTGCACCCCCATTAAGAATAAATACGTATCCGGTTTGCGACTTAGAGTCGTCCGGATCTGTGTCAAAGCTTGCATTGACGTAACCTTTTACGGCGAGCTCTTCGTCACCTCCATACACGAGAAACATATCCTTAGTCCTTTTCAGGTACTTCAGGATATTCTTGACCGCTGTCCAGTGATCCACTCCTGGATTACTCTGGAACCTACCTGCCATACTTATGGCCAGGATAACATCCGGTCTAGTGCACAGCATCGCATACATGATAGAACCTATGGCTGAAGCATAGGGGACGGAGCGCATATGCTCTCTATCTTCATCAGTTGCTGGGCACTGAGTCTTACTCAATCTCGTACCTTGTAACACTGGCAAGAACCATTTCTTGGACTGTTCCATTTTGAACCTCTTCAAAACTTTATCAAGGTATGTGCTTTGTGAAAGTCCTATCAGGCGTTTTGATCTATCCCTATAGATCTTAATGCCTAGAATTTAAGCAGCTTCTCCTAGGTCCTTCATAGAGAAACTTTTATTCAAGTAACCTTTTATGCTCTCCAAAAGCTCTACGTTGTTTCCAATCAGTAATATGTCATCCACATATAATATTAGAAACGCCACAGAGCTCCCACTCACTTTCTTGTAAATACAAGATTCTCCAACCACTTGTATAAACCCAAATGCTTTGATCACCTCATCAAAGCGTTTGTTCCAACTCCGAGATGCTTGCACCAGTCCATAAATGGATCGCTGGAGCTTGCACACCTTGTTAGCACTTTTAGGATCGACAAAACCTTCGGGTTGCATCATATACAACTCTTCCTTAAGGAAACCGTTAAGGAACGCCGTTTTGACATCCATCTGCCAGATTTCATAACCGAAAAATGCAGCTATTGCTAACATGATTCTGACGGACTTAAGCATCGCTACGGGTGAGAAAGTCTCATCGTAGTCAACTCCTGGAACTTGTGAAAAACCCTTTGCCACAAGTCGAGCTTTATAAACGGTCACATTACCGTCAGCGTCCGTCTTCTTCTTAAAGATCCATTTGTTCTGAATAGCCTTGCGGCCCTCAAGTAGTATCTCCAAAGTCCACACTTTGTTCTCATACATGGATCCTATCTCGGATTTCATGGCTTCTAGCCATTTGTTGGAATCTGGGCCCACCATTGCTTCTTCATAATTTGCAGGTTCATTGTTGTCTAACAACATGATTGATAAGACGGGATTACCGTACCACTCTGGAGCAGCGCGTGATCTCGTCGACCTGCGTGGTTCAACAGAAACTTGAACTGGAGTTTCATGATCATCATCATTAACTTCCTCCTCAACCGGCGTCGCAATGACAGAGGTTTCCCCTTGCCCTGCGCCACCATCCAGAGGGATGAGAGGTTCGACAACCTCGTCAAGTTCTATCTTCCTCCCACTCAATTCTCTCGAGAGAAACTCCTTCTCGAGAAAAGTTCCGTTCTTAGCAACAAACACTTTGCCCTCGGATTTGAGATAGAAGGTGTACCCAACCGTCTCTTTTGGGTAACCTATGAAGACGCACTTTTCCGCTTTGGGTTCCAACTTTTCACGCTGAAGCTTTGTGACATAAGCATCACATGCCCAAACTTTAAGAAACAACAACTTTGGCCTTTTGCCATACCACAGTTCGTATGGTGTCGTCTCAACGGATTTTGGTGGTGCCCTATTTAAAGTGAATGCAGCTGTTTCTAATGCATAACCCCAAAACGATAACGGCAAATCGGTAAGAGACATCATAGATCGCACCATCTCTAATAAAGTACGATTACGACGTTCGGACACACCATTACGCTGTGGTGTTCCAGGCGGTGTCAACTGTGAAACAATTCCACATTGTCTTAAGTGAGCACCAAACTCGAAACTCAGATATTCACCCCCACGACCAGACCGTAGGAACTTGATCTTCTTGTTACGATGATTTTCAACTTCACTCTGAAATTGCTTGAACTTTTCAAATGTTTCAGACTTGTGCTTCATTAAGTAGACATAACCATATCTATTCAAATCATCGGTGAAGGTGAGAAAATAACGATATCCGCCGCGTGCCTCTACGCTCATCGGACCACACACATCGGTATGTATGATTTCCAGCAAGTCACTTGCACGCTCCATTGTTCCGGAGAACGGAGTTTTAGTCATCTTGCCCATGAGGCATGGTTCGCACGTGTCAAGTGAATCAAAGTCAAGTGACTCCAAAAGTCCATCGGCATGGAGTTTCTTCATGCGCTTTACACCAATATGACCTAAGCGGCAGTGCCACAAAAATATGGCGCTATCATTGTTAACTCTAACTCTTTTGGTCTCAATGTTATGTATGTGTGTATCGCTATCAAGATTCAATATGAACAATCCTCTCACATTGGGTGCATGACCATAAAAGATGTTACTCATAGAAATAGAACAACCATTATTCTCAGATTTAAAAGAGTAACCGTCTCGCAATAAACAAGATCCAGATATAATGTTCATGCTCAACGCAGACACTAAATAACAATGATTTAAGTTCATCACTAATCCCGATGGTAGCTGAAGTGACACTGTGCCGACGGCGATTGCATCAACCTTGGAACCGTTTCCTACGCGCATCGTCACTTCGTCTTTCGCCAGCCTTTGTCTATTCCGCAGTTCCTGTTTCGAGTTGCAAATGTGAGCAACAGAACCGGTATCAAATACCCAGGCACTACTACGAGAGCCAGTTAAGTACACATCAATAACATGTATATCAAATATACCTGATTTTTCTTTGCCCGCCTTCTTATCTGCCAGATACTTGGGGCAATTGCGCTTCCAGTGACCCATACCCTTGCAATAGAAGCACTTTGTTTCAGGCTTAGGTCCAGCCTTGGGTTTCTTCGGCGGATTGGCAACAGGCTTGCCGCTCTTCTTCGAATTGCCCTTCTTGCCTTTGCCGTTTCTCTTGAAACTAGTGGTCTTGCTCACCATCAACACTTGATGCTCTTTACGGAGTTCAGACTATGCGACTTTCAGCATCGCAAACAACTCGCAGGGAGACTTTTTCATCCCTTGCATGTTGTAGTTCAACACAAAGCCTTTATTGCTTGGCGGCAGTGATTGAAGGATTTTGTCAGTGATAGCTTCTTGCGGGAGTTCAATCCCCAGCTCGGCTAGACGGTTTGAGTACCCAGACATTTTGAGCACATGTTCACTGAAAGACGAGTTCTCCTCCATCTTGCAAGCATAGAATTTATCGGAGGTCTCATACCTCTCGATCCGGGCGTTCTTCTGAAAGATAAACTCCAACTCCTGGAACATCTCAAATGCTCCATGACGCTCAAAGCGACGTTGAAGTCCCGGTTCTAAGCCATACAAGACTGCACATTGAACTATTGAGTAGTCCTCCTTACGTGCTAACCAAGCATTCTTAACATCCTGATCAGCCGTAGCGGGTGGTTCATCTCCTAGCGCAGCATTAAGGACATAATCCTTCTTCCCAGCTTGTAAGATTAGCTTAAGATTACGAGCCCAGTCTACAAAGTTGCTTCCATCATCTTTCAACTTAGCTTTCTCTAGGAACGTATTAAAATTCAGGATGACTGTCGCGTGAGCCATGATCTACAACACAAATATATTCAAAGTGGACTTAGACTATGTTCAAGATAATTAGAGTTCAACTTAATCAAATTATATGCTAAACTCCCACTCAAAAAGTACATCTCTCTAGTCAATTGAGTGGTTCATGATCTACTTACACTATCCCAAGTCCGATCATCACGTGAGTTGAGTATAGTTTCAGTGGTAAGCATCCCTATGATAATCATATCAACTATATGATTCATGATCGACCTTTCGGTCTCATGTGTTCCGAGGCCATGTCTGTACATGCTAGGCTCGTCAAGCTTAACCCGAGTGTTCCGCGTGCGCAACTGTTTTGCACCCGTTGTATGTGAACGTTGAATCTAACACACCCGATCATCACGTGGTGTCTCGAAACGACGAACTGTAGCAACGGCGCACAGTCGGGCAGAACACAATTTCGTCTTGAAATTTTAGTGAGAGATCACCTCATAATGCTACCGTCATTCTAAGCAAAATAAGGTGCATAAAAGGATTAACATCACATGCAATTCATAAGTGACATGATATGGCCATCATCACGTGCTTCTTGATCTCCATCACCAAAGCACCGGCACGATCTTCTTGTCACCGGCGCCACACCATGATCATCCATCAAGGTGTTGCCATCGGGGTTGTCGTGCTACTTATGCTATTACTACTAAAGCTACATCCTAGCAAAATAGTAAACGCATCTGCAAGCACAAACGTTAGTATAAAGACAACCCTATGGCTCCTGCCGGTTGCCGTACCATCGACGTGCAAGTCGATATTTCTATTACAACATGATCATCTCATACATCCAATATATCACATCACATCGTTGGCCATATCACATCACAATCATACCCTGCAAAAACAAGTTAGACGTCCTCTAATTTTGTTGTTGCATGTTTTACGTGGTGACCATGGGTATCTAGTAGGATCGCATCTTACTTACGCAAACACCACAACAGAGATATATGAGTTGCTATTTAACCTCATCCAAGGACCTCCTCGGTCAAATCCGATTCAACTAAAGTTGGAGAAACCGTCACTTGCCAGTCATCTTTGAGCAAAGGGGGTTACTCGTAACGATGAAACCAGTCTCTCGTAAGCGTACGAGTAATGTCGGTCCAAGCCGCTTCAATCCAACAATACCGCGGAATCAAGAAAAGACTAAGGAGGGCAGCAAAACGCACATCACCGCCCACAAAACCTTTTGTGTTCTACTCGAGAAGACATCTACGCATGAACCTAGCTCATGATGCCACTGTTGGGGAACGTCGCATGGGAAACAAAAATTTTCCCAATTATGGAGGTGGTTAAAGAGTTCGTCGTAAAGGGTTACGTCGATGCAAGCTTTGACACTAATCTGAATAACTATGAGTAGTGAAACGAATTCATATAGTAGAGTGGATATTTGGAGCATTTCCGAATAGCACGTAGTAGCAGCATCTATAAGATGACATAAAGATTTGTAAAGAACGCACGGATCTGAAAGTTTCAGAACCGTTGACTAAAACCTCTCTCACAAGCAAGACATGATCAGACCCCATAACTATATGGGTGTTGGATTCGTTGGAATCACATGGTGATGTGAACTAGATTATTGACTCTAGTGCAAGTGGGAGACTGTTGGAAATATGCCCTAGAGGCAATAATAAATTAGTTATTATTATATTTCTTAGTTCATGATAATCGTTTATTATCCATGCTATAATTGTATTGATTGGAAACACAATACTTGTGTGGATACATAGACAAAACACTGTCCCTAGTAAGCCTCTAGTTGACTAGCTCGTTAATCAAAGATGGTCAAGGTTTCCTGGCCATAGGCAAGTGTTGTCACTTGATAACGGGATCACATCATTAGGAGAATCATGTGATGGACTAGACCCAAACTAATAGACGTAGCATGTTGATCGTGTCATTTTGTTGCTACTGTTTTCTGCGTGTCAAGTATTTATTCCTATGACCATGAGATCATATAACTTACTAACACCGGAGGAATACTTTGTGTGTATCAAACGTCGCAACGTAACTGGGTGACTATAAAGATGCTCTACAGGTATCTCCGAAGGTGTTCGTTGAGTTAGTGTGGATCAAGACTGGGATTTGTCACTCCGTGTGACGGAGAGGTATCTCGGGGCCCACTCGGTAATACAACATCACACACAAGCCTTGCAAGCATTGTAACTTAATGTAAGTTGCGGGATCTTGTATTACGGAACGAGTAAAGAGACTTGCCGGTAAACGAGATTGAAATAGGTATGCGGATACTGACGATCGAATCTCGGGCAAGTAACATACCGAAGGACAAAGGGAATGACATACGGGATTATATGAATCCTTGGCACTGAGGTTCAAACGATAAGATCTTCGTAGAATATGTAGGATCCAATATGGGCATCCAGGTCCCGCTATTGGATATTGACCGAGGAGTCTCTCGGGTCATGTCTACATAGTTCTCGAACCCGCAGGGTCTGCACACTTAAGGTTCGACGTTGTTTTATGCGTATTTGAGTTATATGGTTGGTTACCGAATGTTGTTCGGAGTCCCAGATGAGATCACGGACGTCACGAGGGTTTCCGGAATGGTCCGGAAACGAAGATTGATATATAGGATGACCCCATTTGGTTACCGGAAGGTTTTCGTGCATTACCGGAAAAGTTTCGGGCTCATCGGTAGTGTACCGGGAGTGCCGGGAGGGGTGCCGGGGACCATCGGGAGAGGTGTCACGCCCCAAGGGGTCTCATGGGCTATGGGAAGAGATAAACCAGCCCCTAGTGGGCTGGAATAAGTTCCCACTAAGGCCCATAAGGTTTGAGAAGGAAAAAACACAAGGTGGAAAGAGTTTCCAAGTGGGAAGGTGGAATCCTACTCCAAGTAGGATTGGAGTAGGACTCCTCCACCTCCAATTTCGGCCAAACCTTGAGGGTTTGAGGCTGCCTCTTCCCTCCCCCTCCCTCCTATATATACGGAGGTTTTAGGGCTGATTTGAGACAACTTTTGCCACGGCAGCCCGACCACATACCTCCACGGTTTTTCCTCTAGATCGCGTTTCTGCGGAGCTCGGGCGGAGCCCTGCCGAGATTAGATCATCACCAACCTCCGGAGCGCCGTCACGCTGCCGGAGAACTCTTCTACCTCTCCGTCTCTCTTGCTGGATCAAGAAGGCCGAGATCATCGTCGAGCTGTACGTGTGCTGAACGCGGAGGTGCCGTCCGTTCGGTACTAGATCGTGGGACTGATCGCGGGATTGTTCGCGGGGCGGATCGAGGGACGTGAGGACGTTCCACTACATCAACCGCGTTCTCTAACGCTTCTGCTGTACGATCTACGAGGGTACGTAGATCACTCATCCCCTCTCGTAGATGGACATCACCATGATAGGTCTTCGTGCGCGTAGGAAAATTTTTGTTTCCCATGCGACGTTCCCCAACAGTGGCATCATGAGCTAGGTTCATGCGTAGATGTCTTCTCGAGTAGAACACAAAAGGTTTTGTGGGCGGTGATGTGCGTTTTGCTGCCCTCCTTAGTCTTTTCTTGATTCCGCGGTATTGTTGGATTGAAGCGGCTTGGACCGACATTACTCGTACGCTTACGAGAGACTGGTTTCATCGTTACGAGTAACCCCCTTTGCTCAAAGATGACTGGCAAGTGACGGTTTCTCCAACTTTAGTTGAATCGGATTTGACCGAGGAGGTCCTTGGATGAGGTTAAATAGCAATTCATATATCTCCGTTGTGGTGTTTGCGTAAGTAAGATGCGATCCTACTAGATACCCTTGGTCACCACGTAAAACATGCAACAACAAAATTAGAGGACGTCTAACTTGTTTTTGCAGGGTATGATTGTGATGTGATATGGCCAATGATGTGATGTGATATATTGGATGTATGAGATGATCATGTTGTAATAGAAATATCGACTTGCACGTCGATGGTACGGCAACCGGCAGGAGCCATAGGGTTGTCTTTATACTAACATATGTGCTTGCAGATGCGTTTACTATTTTGCTAGGATGTAGCTTTAGTAGTAATAGCATAAGTAGCACGACAACCCCGATGGCAACACGTTGATGGATGATCATGGTGTGGCGCCGGTGACAAGAAGATTGTGCCGGTGCTTTGGTGATGGAGATCAAGAAGCACGTGATGATGGCCATATCATGTCACTTATGAATTGCATGTGATGTTAATCCTTTTATGCACCTTATTTTGCTTAGAACGACGGTAGCATTATGAGGTGATCTCTCACTAAAATTTCAAGACGAAATTGTGTTCTCCCCGACTGTGCACTGTTGCGACAGTTCTTCGTTTCGAGACACCACGTGATGATCGGGTGTGATAGACTCAACGTTCACATACAACGGGTGCAAAACAGTTGCACACGCGGAACACTCGGGTTAAGCTTGACGAGCCTAGCATGTGCAGACATGGCCTCGGAACACATGAGACCGAAAGGTCGAGCATGAATCGTATAGTTGATATGATTAGCATAGGGATGCTTACCACTGAAACTATTCTCGACTCACGTGATGATCGGACTTGAGATAGCGAATTTGGATCATGTACCACTCAAATGACTAGAGAGATGTACTTTTTGAGTGGGAGTTCTTAAGTAATATGATTAATTGAAGTAATTGTCATGAACATAGTCTAATGGTCTTTGCGAATTACGATGTAGCTTGCGCTATAGCTCTATTGTTTTTATATGTTCCTAGAGAAAATTTAGTTGAAAATTGATAGTAGCAACCTTTGCAGACTGAGTCTGTAAAACCGAGGATTGTCCTCGTTGCTACGCAGAAGGCTTATGTCCTTAATGCACCACTCGGTGTGCTGCACCTCGAGCGTCGTCTGTGGATGCTATGAACATCCGACATACACGTTTCTGATGACTACACGATAGTTCAGTGCAAAGTACTTAATGGCTTAGAAGCAAGGCACCGAAAACGTTTTAAAACGTCACGGAACATAAGTGATGTTCTAAAGAGATGAAATTGTGATTTCATGCTTGTGCCCTTGTTAAGAGGTATGAGACCTCCAACAAGATTCTTTGACCACAAAGTAAAGGAGAAAAGCTCAATCGTTGAGCGTGTGCTCAGATTATCTGAGTACGACAATCACTCGAATCGAGTGGGAGCTAATCTTCCAGATGAGATAGTGATGGTTCTCCAAAATCACTGCCACCAAGCTTTGAGAGCTTCGTGATGAACTATAACATATCAAGGATAGATACAATGATCCTTGAGAGATTCGCGACGTTTGACATTGCGAAAGTAGAAATCAAGAAGGAGCATCAATAGTTGATGGTTTGAAAAACCACTAAGTTTCAAGAAAGGGGAGGGCTAGAAGGGATACTTCGTGAAACGGCAAAACAGTTGCTGCGCTAATGAAGAGACCCAAGATTGAACCCAAACCCGAGACTAAGTGCTTCTGTAATAAGGGGAACAGTCACTGAGGCGGAGCAACTCTAGATACTTGGGAGATAAGAAGGCTGGCAAAAGTCGAGAGAAGTATATTTGATATACATAATGTTGATGTGTACTTTACTAGTACTCCTAGTAGCACGAGGGTATTGGATACCGGTTCGGTTGCTATGTGATTAGTAACGCGAAATGAAAGCTACGGCATAAGCGGAGACTAGCTAAAGGCGAGGTGACGATACGTGTTGGAAGTGTTTCCAAGGTTGATATGATCAAACGTCACACGCCCCCTCTACCATCGGGATTGGTGTTGAACCCAAATAATTGTTATTTGGTGCTTGCGTTAAGCATGAACATGATTGGATCGTGTTTATTGCAATACGATCATTCATTCAAAGAGAATAATGGTTACTCTATTTGCTTGAATAATCACCTTCAATGGTTTATTGAATCTCGATTGTAGTGTTACACATTGGTGCCAAAAGATACAAGTTAAATGATGATAGTACCACTTACTTGTGGCACTGCCGCTTGAGTCATGTTAGTATATAAATTGCATGAAGAGGCTCCATGCTGATGGATCTTTACTCACCTGATTTCGAATCACTAGTGACATGCAAATCATACCACATGAGCAAGGCCTTGTTTTCATTGAGATGAAACAAGATAGTAACTTGTTGGAAGTGATACATTTTGATGTATGCAGTCCAGTGAGTGCTGAGGCACGCAGTGGATATCATTATGTTCTTACTTCACTGACGACTTGAGTAGATACAGGAGTATTTACTTAATGAATCACAAGTCTGAAATATTGAAAAGTTCAATTCTGTTTCAGAGTGAAGTTCGTCGTAACAAGAGGATAAACTGTCTACGATATGATCATAGAAATGAATATCTGAGTTGCGAGTTTTTGGTACACAGTTAAGACAATGTGGAAATTGTTTCACAGTTCGTGCCACCTGGAACATCATGGTGTGATGATGTGTCTGAACGTCATAGCCACGCACTATTTAGTATGGTGCATGCCGTGATGTCTCTTATCGAATTACCACTATCGTTTATGGGTTATGCATTAGAGACAACCACATTCACTTTAAATAGGGCACCGCGTATTTCCGTTGAGATGACACAGTATAGACTGAGGTTTAGAGAAATCTAAACTGTCGTTTCTTGAAAGTTTGGGGCTTCGACACTTATGTGAAAAAGTTTCAGTCTGATAAGCTCAAACCCAAAGCGGATAAATGCATCTTCATAGGATATCCAAAACAGTTGGGTACATCTCCTATCTCAGATCCGAAAGCAAAGTGTTTGTTTATAGAAACGGATCCTTTCTCGAGGAAAGGTTTCTCTCGAAAGAATTGAGTGGGAGGGTAGTAGAACTTGATGAGGTTATTGAACCATCACTTCAACCAGTGTGTAGCAGGGCGCAGGAAGTTGTTCCTGTGGCGCCTACACCAATTGAAATGAAAGCTGATGATGGTGATCATTGAGCTTCGAATAAAGTTACTACAAACCTCGTAGGTCGACAAGGTCGCGTACTGCTGCAGAGTAGTACGGTAACCCTGTCTTGGAGGTCATGTTGTTGAGCAACAATGAACCTACGAGTTATGGAGAAAGCGATGGTGGGCCCAGATTCCGACAAATGGCTGGAAGCCATGAAATCCGAGAGAGGATCCATGGATGAAAACAAAGTGTAGACTTTGGAAGAATTACTTGATGGTCATAGGACTATTGAGTAAAGATGGATTTTTAAAGGAAGACAGACGATGATGGTGATAAGTCACTATTAAGAAAAGCTCGACTTGTCGCAAAGATGTTTTCGATAAGATCAAACAGTTGACTGTGATGAGACTTTCTCACTCGTAGCGATGCTAAAAGTCTGTTAGAATTATGTTAGTTGTTGATGCATTATTTATGAAATATTGCACGTAGGATGTCAAAACATTGTTTTCTCGACGGTTTCCTTGAGCAAACATTGTATGTGATACAACCAGAAGGTTTTGTTAATCCTAAAGATACTAGCAAGTATGCAAGCTCCAGTGATCCTTCAATGGACTGGTGCAAGCATCTCGGAGTTGGAATAAGCACTTTGATGAGATGATCAAAGATTTTGGGTGTGTACAAGGTTTATGAGAAACTTGTATTTCCAAAGAAGTGAGTGGGAGCACTATAGAATTTCTGATAGGTATATGTGGTTGACATATTGTGGATCAGAAGTAATGTAGAATTTCTGTAAAGCATACAAGGTTGTTTGAAAGAAGTTTTCAAAGGAGTACCTGGATTACGCTACTTGAACGTTGAGCATCAAAGATCTATGGAGATAGATCGAAAGCGCTTAATAGAAGTTTCAACAAGATGCATGCCTTGACAAGTTTTTTGAAAGAGTTCAAAATAGACCAGCAAAGAAGGAGTTCTTGGTTGCGTTGTGAGGTGTGAATTTGAGTAAGACTCAAAACCCGACCACGGCAGAATAAAGAGAATAGACGAAGGTCGTCTTCTATGCCTTAGCCGTAGAATCTAAAGTATGCCATGCTGTGTACCGCACCTGATGTGTGCCTTGACTCAAAGTCTGTTGAGGGTACAGAGAGTGATCCATGATTGAATCACTAGCAGCGGTCAAAAATTATCCTTAGTAACAAATGGACTAAGGAATTTTTCTCGATTATGGAGGTGGTTAAAGAGTTCGTCGTAAAGGGTTACGTCGATGCAAGCTTTGACACTAATCTGAATAACTATGAGTAGTGAAACGAATTCATATAGTAGAGTGGATATTTGGAGCATTTCCGAATAGCACGTAGTAGCAGCATCTATAAGATGACATAAAGATTTGTAAAGAACGCACGGATCTGAAAGTTTCAGAACCGTTGACTAAAACCTCTCTCACAAGCAAGACATGATCAGACCCCATAACTATATGGGTGTTGGATTCGTTGGAATCACATGGTGATGTGAACTAGATTATTGACTCTAGTGCAAGTGGGAGACTGTTGGAAATATGCCCTAGAGGCAATAATAAATTAGTTATTATTATATTTCTTAGTTCATGATAATCGTTTATTATCCATGCTATAATTGTATTGATTGGAAACACAATACTTGTGTGGATACATAGACAAAACACTGTCCCTAGTAAGCCTCTAGTTGACTAGCTCGTTAATCAAAGATGGTCAAGGTTTCCTGGCCATAGGCAAGTGTTGTCACTTGATAACGGGATCACATCATTAGGAGAATCATGTGATGGACTAGACCCAAACTAATAGACGTAGCATGTTGATCGTGTCATTTTGTTGCTACTGTTTTCTGCGTGTCAAGTATTTATTCCTATGACCATGAGATCATATAACTTACTAACACCGGAGGAATACTTTGTGTGTATCAAACGTCGCAACGTAACTGGGTGACTATAAAGATGCTCTACAGGTATCTCCGAAGGTGTTCGTTGAGTTAGTGTGGATCAAGACTGGGATTTGTCACTCCGTGTGACGGAGAGGTATCTCGGGGCCCACTCGGTAATACAACATCACACACAAGCCTTGCAAGCATTGTAACTTAATGTAAGTTGCGGGATCTTGTATTACGGAACGAGTAAAGAGACTTGCCGGTAAACGAGATTGAAATAGGTATGCGGATACTGACGATCGAATCTCGGGCAAGTAACATACCGAAGGACAAAGGGAATGACATACGGGATTATATGAATCCTTGGCACTGAGGTTCAAACGATAAGATCTTCGTAGAATATGTAGGATCCAATATGGGCATCCAGGTCCCGCTATTGGATATTGACCGAGGAGTCTCTCGGGTCATGTCTACATAGTTCTCGAACCCGCAGGGTCTGCACACTTAAGGTTCGACGTTGTTTTATGCGTATTTGAGTTATATGGTTGGTTACCGAATGTTGTTCGGAGTCCCGGATGAGATCACGGACGTCACGAGGGTTTCCGGAATGGTCCGGAAACGAAGATTGATATATAGGATGACCCCATTTGGTTACCGGAAGGTTTTCGTGCATTACCGGAAAAGTTTCGGGCTCATCGGTAGTGTACCGGGAGTGCCGGGAGGGGTGCCGGGGACCATCGGGAGAGGTGTCACGCCCCAAGGGGTCTCATGGGCTATGGGAAGAGATAAACCAGCCCCTAGTGGGCTGGAATAAGTTCCCACTAAGGCCCATAAGGTTTGAGAAGGAAAAAACACAAGGTGGAAAGAGTTTCCAAGTGGGAAGGTGGAATCCTACTCCAAGTAGGGTTGGAGTAGGACTCCTCCACCTCCAATTTCGGCCAAACCTTGAGGGTTTGAGGCTGCCTCTTCCCTCCCCCTCCCTCCTATATATACGGAGGTTTTAGGGCTGATTTGAGACAACTTTTGCCACGGCAGCCCGACCACATACCTCCACGGTTTTTCCTCTAGATCGCGTTTCTGCGGAGCTCGGGCGGAGCCCTGCCGAGATTAGATCATCACCAACCTCCGGAGCGCCGTCACGCTGCCGGAGAACTCTTCTACCTCTCCGTCTCTCTTGCTGGATCAAGAAGGCCGAGATCATCGTCGAGCTGTACGTGTGCTGAACGCGGAGGTGCCGTCCGTTCGGTACTAGATCGTGGGACTGATCGCGGGATTGTTCGCGGGGCGGATCGAGGGACGTGAGGACGTTCCACTACATCAACCGCGTTCTCTAACGCTTCTGCTGTACGATCTACGAGGGTACGTAGATCACTCATCCCCTCTCGTAGATGGACATCACCATGATAGGTCTTCGTGCGCGTAGGAAAATTTTTGTTTCCCATGCGACGTTCCCCAACAGGTGTGTCTCCCCAAAGCCTATGGGCTTCCCCGGGGTGGGTTGCCCCCCCGGTGAACTCCCAGAACCCATTCGTCATTCCCGGTACATTCCCGGTAACTCCGAAAACCTTCCGGTAATCAAACGAGGTCATCCTATATATCAATCTTCGTTTCTGGACCATTCCGGAAACCCTCGTGACGTCTGTGATCTCATCCGGGACTCCGAAAAACATTCGGTAACCAACCATATAACTCAAATACGCATAAAACAACGTCGAACCTTAAGTGTGCAGACCCTGCGGGTTCGAGAACTATGTAGACATGACCCGAGAGACTCCTCGGTCAATATCCAATAGCGGGACCTGGATGCCCATATTGGATCCTACATATTCTACGAAGATCTTATCGTTTGAACCTTAGTGCCAAGGATTCGTATAATCCCGTATGTCATTCCCTTTGTCCTTCGGTATGTTACTTGCCCGAGATTCGATCGTCAGTATCCGCATACCTATTTCAATCTCGTTTACCGGCAAGTCTCTTTACTCGTTCCGTAATACAAGATCCCGCAACTTACACTAAGTTACATTGCTTGCAAGGCTTGTGTGTGATGTTGCATTACCGAGTGGGCCCCGAGATACCTCTCCGTCACACGGAGTGACAAATCCCAGTCTTGATCCATACTAACTCAACTAACACCTTCGGAGATACCTGTAGAGCATCTTTATAGTCACCCAGTTACGTTGCGACGTTTGATACACACAAAGCATTCCTCCGGTGTCAGTAAGTTATATGATCTCATGGTCATAGGAATAAATACTTGACACGCAGAAAACAGTAGCAACAAAATGACACGATCAACATGCTACGTCTATTAGTTTGGGTCTAGTCCATCACGTGATTCTCCCAATGACGTGATCCAGTTATCAAGCAACAACACCTTGTTCATAATCAGAAGACACTGACTATCATTGATCAACTGGCTAGCCAACTAGAGGCATGCTAGGGACGGTGTTTTGTCTATGCATCCACACATGTAAATGAGTCTTCATTCAATACAATTATAGCATGGATAATAAACTATTATCTTGATACAGGAATTATAATAATAACTATACATTTATTATTGCCTCTAGGGCATAATTCCAACAATGTCACCCTAGCAACCCATCATCTACTTATTATTCCACAATGCCTTCCCTTAGGCCCAAATATGGTGAAGTGTCATGTAGTCAATGCTCACATGACATCATTAAAGGAAGCAACGACAAACATATCATCAAAATATCGAATAAATACCAACTTCACATGATTACTTATAACAAGGCTTCACCCATGTCCTCAAGAACAAAAGTAACTACTCACAAATCATCATCATGTCCAATATCAGAGGTATAATAAATATGATAAAGGATTTGAACATATTATCTTCCACCAAACAAACCAACACGCATCAACTACAAGATGTAATCAACACTACTAGTAACTCACAAGTATAAATATGAGGTTTTGAGACAAAGATTGAATAGAAGAGACGAACTAGGGTTTGAGATGAGATGATGCCGATGAAGATGTTGATCAAAATTGGTCCTCCCACGAGGGAGGAAGCATTGGTGATGAGGATGACTTTGATTTTCCCCTCCCGGAGGAAAGTTTCCCCGACAGAATCTCTCTGTCGGAGAGCAAAAGGGCATCTGCCTAGTTTTTCGCCTCGATACGGCGTCGCTTCATCCATCATCTTGATTTTTTTCTAGGTAAAAACCATTCATATAGCAGAAGAGAGGGGTCGGAGGCCGCCCGTGGGCCTGCCAAGCCATCAAGGCACGCCGAGGGGGGGGGTGTGTGTGGGCGTGCCCTGTTTGCTTGGCACCAACCGGTGCCCCCCTTTGGTACTTCTTTGCTCCATAAATTCAGATATATTCTATCAAAAATCCTCGTGAAGTTTCAAATCATTTGGAGTCCACATAATTTTTAGCATTTTCTTGATTTTCAGGTCCAGAATTCTAGTTCCTGCAATTTCCCTCTTCGTGATGTACCTTGTAATTTAAGAGAGAAAATGCATTCGAATTTTATCATAAAATGGAATAATTGCCAAAATAGTATAAATACCAATAAGAAACAATGATGCAAAATGGATGTATCATGAGCCCAGTCGGCATGCTTCGAGGCGCTCACACCTGTTTGATAGAATGTCGGCCACGGACGACGAGACATCCAACCATTTCATCATCGAGAGCATCATCTTCGAAGATGGTGCGAGTGTCGCTGCCTTAGATCCCAAGGAGACCCAAAGCCAATACGGTCGAGCCCCCTTCATGGCTAACACCTTTGACCATTGTGGCACGACCAACCCGTTCATGCAAGGCCAAGATGGCATGAACAACACATCCCCCCTCGACCACGGGCCTTTTTCAAATTATGCGCGGACGATATTTGGGTGTGCATGTTGAACCCATGGCCGACCCAAACACAGAAAGGGGCGGTCGAGCCGACCCAAACGAACAAAAAGCAAACAAAGTCTGCGTCCGTTTAGGTCGACGCGTTGGAGTTGCTCTAAAAACCATCTACACTCATTCAGCTCGGCATACCCTTCCACCGCCGGCGGTGCTATGTTTTTTAGGTAATGGGCAGTTGCACCCTATTATTCATTCATAATTAGTTCATTACAGATAATAGTCCTGATTACATCATGGAACTCATTAATCCAACAAAACCAAACATCATGCTATGCCGATTTAGACAGAACATGTGTTGCCTCATTACAAGCGCGACTAACATGAATAAAAGTACAAGATACAAATTTTGTGACACATTTTCCAATATCATGGACTATGGCTCCCACAAGTAACCTATCAAAACATAAACCCTTGACCTTGTTGATCAATGATAGGCAATTAGATACTATCATAATCTTCCGTATGCCCGTGTTATTGGCAAGGATTAAGCCTTGATGAAGTGCCATGTCTTGTGCTACTTCTGGAATTTGAACTCGCTCAAAGTAACCTCTGTTCGTCGCGTGTATCCTTCCCTGGTGATCACATATTGCCACAACAAAGCCCGCTCTTACAGATTGAAATAAGATCGTTGCCTCCACATTGACGAGCGTCGACCCTTCTGGCGACGGAGACCATTTTTGGTTCGACTTCGAGGTCTCTCGTCTAATGGAAATGGTCGAACTAAAAGAATGCATATTGATAAATTCAAGGAAAACGATCTAAATCATCCGGCTGATTTCTTAAAAAATCACCCGTGTCGCGCGGACGCCACGCGTCCTGTGGACCACGCGTGTAGAGTCTCTTATCTCGAGTGTGAACACAAGTGGGTGGTTCCTTTTTTCTATCCTACCAGCGATGCAACGAGATCCCCTTTCTATCTATCATCTCTTACCTTCGTCTGGATGCATTGTCCGTCCATCACTTCGCCATTACCCTCGTCGGAGCAAGCTAGCCCGCATCTCCGCCATCTGCCCTCGTCGGAGCAAGATGCCTGCAGCAGCCGGCTACAACTTGCACGCTGCAGCACCCGCGTCGACCTGCAGTTCTCGGCGTGACCGTGCTGCTGCCATGGCCGGCGGGGGTTGCGTGCAGCAGCTGAAGCAGAGGGGGCTCGCTAGCGTTGCGATGAAGCGGCACGAGGGCCGCTGGAACTGCAGTGATGAGTTGCAACAGCCGGTGAAACAGATGGGGCTTGCCAGAGTTGCGATGAAGCATCAGCGAGGCCGTCGTAGTTGCAGTGAAGCATCGCCGAAGCTGCAACGAGCGCCATGGGTGTTGCATTGAAGCGCCGCCGGTGCTGCAATGAAGCTTCGCTGGAGTCGACGATGCTCTGCAGCTTCGTCGCGCTGCTGGGTTGCGATGGAGCTTCATGAAGACTTGATATTGCCATGGACAACACACGCAGCTTCAAATCGAGTGGAGAAATCATGCGCCGCATCCCTCGCAGCCACTGTAGATTTTGCTCGTTCCTCAACTGAAAACGCAGTCTAGCCGTACGGCTTCGAAAGGCCTCCGCTGTTCCCCCCTCTTGTTTCCTCCTACAAATCTCTCCCATCCCATAAATCTCCCCCAAATCCCCAATTCCCACCCAGCCCTCCCCCGACCCACATTCCGCTCTCCGCCCCAAAACCGAGCACCTCCCTTCCCCAGCGTCCGCCCGGCGCTTCTCGCCGTCGGAGACGATGGAAGGTGATGAGCGCCAGCCGCTGCTCGCGGCCTCGCCCGCCTCCTCCACGCCGTCGCGGAATGGCACGTCCGCCTCCGACGAGCTCTCGGGCGAACGGTCCTCCCCTCGTGGTGCTCCTCCGACGAAGGAGCATCCAACCTCCTCCTCCTCGACCACGCCGCCGCCTGCCGCGGGCACCCCCGTCCCCTCCTCCTCGACCACGCTGCTGCCTGCCGCGGGCACCCCCGTCCCCTCCAACTCGACCACGCCGCCGCCTGCCGCGGGAACCCCGGTCCCCTCCTCCTCGCCGCCTGCCGTGGGAACCCCGGTCCCCTCCTCCTCGCCGAGTGCCGCGGGAACCCCGGTCCCCTCCTCCTCGCCGACTGCCGCGGGCGTCCCCAAGGGCCGGCCCTCCTTCTCGTCTACCAAGCGTTCGGCGCCGACTGTCGCGATATCGCCCTCTGCTGGAGTTTTCTGGGATTTGTCTGGCAGGATGCGAAGGGCGCCGTCGCACCCACCCGTCCCCGCTCCGCCTGGCCTTCGCGAGACGCTTCGTCGCCAGGGCGCAAGGGTAATTTCATGTCTCTTCTTTAATCTCTTGGCCTTCATCCGTGAAACAAGTTTACTACTCTTATTTCTCAGTCTAGTGATTAGCGGTGTATAACTTGAGGGAAACGCAAGATTCTACACTAGTAGGTGATGAATGAGGTGGTTTCTTGATTATACTTGGCCTGTGTAGATAATCTTCCTGTAAACCCTGCGTTAGTGTTGTCTGTTCTCTTATTCTTTTCGGGAAATACATGAACCTGCACTGGCTAGGAGCCCCCCAACGCAAGCAAAAGTTCAAGAATAAGAGCTCTAGCTAGTTCATGCTTTTGTGAGCATTTGACCAAGAGAAAGGAGATAGAAAAACTTTTAAACCCTTGTACATTTATCAATTAATTTGCTAGCAGGCTGCATGCAGCTTGCAGAGTTTCTTGTAAAATATATACTGCTCAAAAGATGCTGCTGCATTCTGGATGCTGATGTAGATAAGAGTGGCAGCAGCATGATATTTCACTGGAAAATGTATAACATGGCTGATGGCTGTGCATGGTTCATTTGATGCCATCCAGGTCTTATTCATCTTAAAGTAGAAGAGATCTGGTCTCTGTCTCAATGCTTAATCTGTAAGCTATTAAGTTAGCTATTTACTACAGTCCCAAATTACATGGTTTCTGTTCTTAAGATAGTGGTTAGTTGACCTGAAAGCAGTACTAACGATATCTTAACTCCCCACTTGCTATATACCATTGGTAGGTATTGTTCTTGATTGTTTTTTCAACTAGGCTGCTTTCGGCCCTGCAGAATTTGATTTTGTATGTGGCATAACAGTAATGTTTTCGCTATTGTGCAGTTTGACTCTGTTGGCGTCGAGAAGCTCATCGGAATATTGGGGTTCTCCTTGTTTGGATCCCTTTCCCTTTTGCCCTTCACTGTGGACCGCGTCAAGGACGACAGCAACATCACCGAGACACATAAGATCATCCTTGTGCTGATTTTTGGTTTGATCTGGGTGCTGGCAAGCGTTGGGTTCTTATGTGGATTGCACGGCAAGTCTGACTTTGAGCAGGCGGTATGCAGGTTCACTGCTCGCCTAGGGATTCTTGGACTGACACTTCTAGTGATTCTCAACCTCATATGGATGCTCCCGAGCAGCACCTTTGCCACTGTCTGCTTCTACATCTTCATGATCGCCGCTGTCATACTTCACATAGTGTTATGGATAACAGTAAATGATCTTCTCTGCTCCATAGTAATCATCGATATGCTGGCTCACTACTAGCCTAGGGACTCTTGGGCCAACACATGAACAATAACACGTTTCCACTGGAATTGCAGAGCTGCCTAGTTGGCGAGGACAAGATCGAGGAGATTGCAGGAACAGAGCAGCAGTAGGCGAGGTCAGTAGAAACGCATGTTAACCACCTCCCATGTGCAAGCTGGAATGCCAAGCCCCCTGCCAGCATAGTCGTTGACCATGGCACCATCTGGATTCACCGTCATCTGTAACTAAAATCTACGATTTCGCTGGGAGCTGCTGCATAATCACCTAGATGATTCACACCTGTACTTACTGCCAGTGCTCGCGGCCTCGCTTTATTACTGTCGAACTACATGTGAAGCTCCGATTGGCTTGAGGGGTGAGATTTTTCTCGCTTTTAGGATGGAATCAATTGTTCCTTTACTCCCTAGGACCTTGCACACCAATAGGACCCATTTGATTTCTTCTTTCTTGTTCCGATGCCGCATATTATCCTTAAAATGCCTGCAACATGTACAAATAGTATACAAATGAAGTGAATACAACAAAAATGCTGAAGAAGTGGCATGGTATGAGTACAGTAGTAAATTTCCTATTTGTGGTCAAAAGAAAATTGTGAGCCATATGGTGGGTGAGTGAGAAAAAAATGCAAGGCAGCTAGAAATCTGATGTGTGTAGCATGTTCTTCCTAGTCTTCTGAATTTTAATTGCTATATTTGTCTGTCTGGTAAGTCCACCTACTTTCAGTTTATGGAGATGAAGCTAGGAGGGGTGCCCCTTTTGGAGAAGGGGGGACCAAAAATATGTTGTGAGATGCTATGACAGCAAACATCTGCTGTATTAACCTACAAAACTTGTGTGTGTGTGTGTGAATGAAATGAACCTGAGCAACAAAAATAAGACCTCACCTGCATAGAGGAACCCTGCAGGTGTCTGGTGTCGCACACATTCGCGAATGCAGTTCAAGAAGCTGCCACATGCGCTTGCAGTTGCCGCAGCCACGCGGCACTCGCATTTTGCATGCCGAGAAATGGCGCACCAGTAACTCGATGCCTTTGCAGGCAGGGAACTTGCAAACAACCTGACTGCCCTTGAGCTTCTGATCCCAGGGACCAATCGTCCTACAACCGTCCCGGCATATATGAACAAGAGCTTCCATAGCCTCATACAGCTGAAGATAAACCTTCTTTTCCTCCATCCTTTTAGCTCTTTCTTGCCTTCTCTGCGTCAAATTCAGTTGTGAGAACGATGATCATGAACCACGACAATATGTAGATGTGCATTGTGCAGCTACAAAAATTTCTGACAGCAGGTATAAGCATCCTAAGTGTGTGCGTCATGTCGAAGATCATACACATAACATTATAGCGAGACGAGTAATTCGAATAACCGAGATGTTGCAAGGTAGAGTAACAAGTGGTCAAGCCATATTAGGATGCTCTGTTTCAGAGAACTCACTGTGTCCACTTCAACGAGAAACTCAAGAAGCTCTTGCTCCAGGCTTGGGTTGACCCGTCTCATGACTTTCCAACCCTCTGACAGAGAGATGGTCTTGAAATCCCCAGTGATCATACGAGTACAGATGAGCGATAGCCTTGGCGCGTCACACAGTCTAGCCAGTTGTAGAACGTCCACCACGTTGTCAGGAGCAAGAAAAAACCTCTCGAGCTGGTCGGTGCAGACGATCTTCAGCGATTGTACCGAGAAAACATGAGACAGTACGAGCAAATGAAGGGCATACTTCTTCATCTCATCCTGCTCAAAACTTCACCAGGGAGAAACTAGACGAATGTCAATGTTCTGTCAGACTATCTCTTGTGGTCAAAGAAGACCACACTGAAAACTCTGAAGAAACATAAACAGTCAGGCACGAGTACAGTCCACATTCATACCGTGAAGAATACAGAAATCTGATGAAGACACGGGCTGCCTCTGATGGCACACCGGAAATCAGGATGTTTCTGAAACCATGTTCCACTCTAGCTTCCTCCAGCATACTTCTCAGAACGGGGGATCTGATGCCCTGTCAAAGACGAGATCAAGATCGTACATAGGATCAAAACCTGCCTATGTTGTAACGAGTGTGAGGTCATTTTCAGGAAGGGAATCAGAAAACTGCACTCACAAGAATGCACGAATGCGATAAGATCTCGCTTCCATCGTCCGTCGATACGTGGACATCGGCTTGATATCCTTCCAGGAACAGCCTGTTCCAGCAGTCCTGGACCTCCTCAGGGACATGAACACAACGATGCTCTTTTGCATTCCTGGAAGCTCTCTGTTTGCCATAAGAAGTTTCAGGCAATGGAGGTGGATCTGGCACGACTCCCTTGGTGCCTACCAAGGTACCACACAAGTAGATATCGAACGGGCTGTCGAAGAAGAGTTGTGAGGGGCCTGACTCAAGTTCCAGGGGCGCCATCAGCTTTGACCCTGCGACTGCAAGCCAAGATCATTAGAGAGAAGAGAGCTGAAAACACAACCTAGTCATGTTTTTGTAGTACCCCATACGGCAGCGCAGGTAGTACTACTTTCTTTCAAGGAAGGTTGAGGAAGAAGTTGCTGTTATAAATAGGGAGAAACCAAAGGCATAACGTAAGGCAAGTGATTCGTTATTAATTACTACGTACTCGATATCTTGAGCAGATAATAAATAAATAAATAAATAAAATTACTTCATACTAGTAATAGTGAACTGAAGGGAAATATGCTACATCCATGCGTTTCTTTACAGAACTCGTAGGGAAAAAGATTCTAAGAACCTCCTGCCCGGAAGAACATCACATCACATCACATGAGGTCCATGGAAGGAGATGCTAACAGGGAAATCTCTTAGTTCTGTGGGTGGCCCATGAGGATTCCAGCCCCCCATAAAGAAGAAACCGATAATTAGTTGGTAAAAGGATGTCAAACTCGAGCTGATCGGATTCCTCTTCAGCTGCTCGCTCAAGAGCTATGGCCATCAGAGAGGGGAAATCGACGGGGGAGAAGCGAGGCGCGAGAGGGGAATTGGATTGGAGCAAACCGCAGCTGCGTGTGCTCACCTGAGATTTTCCTCGAGTGATGGAGTCGCCGGAGTCTCTCTCTCTCTCTGTTAAAGTGTTAAGAAGGAGGTACGCTGCAGCCCTGAGTCTCCACTGTCGCAGAGCTTTTGAAGCCCTGCAAATGGCGAGCTTCCTACTTGGGCACTTGGACACACGGCCACGCAGGCTGGGGGGTGGGGGGCCACGTGCTGCGCTTGGCTGACACGAGTCCCCCACAGAAGGCCTGGCCCCGCGTGTCACTGCCACGAGGTACATGCGTGTGCGGTGCAGGCCACGATTGTGAAGTGACGAGTGACGCGAGGGCGAGCAGCAGGACGGAGCCGACTCACGCATGTACTACGTCTTCACGTGGAAAGGCCTCGGCAGCCGCCCGGGCCAGTGGGATCGCGCCACGTGGCCAGGCGCCGGCGCCGCCCGCAGAACGGAGGACGCGCACTTTCTCACTGGACGGTGGCCCCAGCGTGTACCACATGTGTGTGCGTGTGCCTACCGACTATGGAAAAGCAGAACTGGAAGAGCCTGGAAGGTGGCCCCGGCACCGGCAGTGCCGTCCGCTCGTGCGGTGGTGGGCCGGCGGCCGGCGGGTGTGGATGCGGAGCGGAGTCCTACTTGTCCAAGTGGGAGGGAGAGAGAGAAAGGAGCGGCCTGGGTCGGCTCGGCTCGGCTCGGCGCCCTTGGTGTTGATGAACAGCTACCGATGAATGAATGAATGAATGAATCAATGAATACAACTACTCCCTTCATTTTTTTTACTCCGCATATAAAATTTGGTCAAAGTCAAGCGATGCATAGCTTGATCAAATATATATCAAAAGATACCAACATCTACAATACCAAATCTATACGCTATGAAAGTTAATATCATGATGCATCTAGTAATACTGATTTCACATCATGAGTGTTAATATTTTTTTTTTCATAAAGTTGATCAAAGTTTACGAAGTTTGACTTTGACCAAATCTTATACGCGGACTAAAAAGAAACCAAGTGAGTACTATACAACCAGCCCTTGGATCCGCTGCGGCAACGCGCGTCGGTCAGTCGAAACGAAGGCGCATTATCCTTTCACATGATTTCATCGGCAGCGGGAAGGATAATAAACAGTAGAATTCTGGGGCGCCGGTGCTCGCCGAGCTCTTCTGCTGGATCCCCGTTTCCTTTTGGCTCTTCTGTTTGCAGGACGGCGACCTCCCCCCCTTGTCCCGTTCCGGGGCCGGAGGATTCCCGTGGGCGGCGAACCAAGCATCCGCCCGTCCGTTTCGACGGCGACTTGAATCGCACGCACGGCGCGGCGCGGGCGGCTGGTGTCATCACCCATGACACGCGGAGCGACAGTGACGGGAGGATTATGTATGTACGGACGTCGAGGCAAACCCTTGGTTTGCCGGACAGTGGAGAAAACAGAGAGGGCTTCCCAACATTCAATCGAAAAAGGAGAGGAAGAAGAGAAGGATTACAGACAGGGATTCCACGTGCAAAAAGCTTGAGAAACAAGATTACACGCACCTCCTTCGGCCGACGGGCAGCCCTTCTTTTCTCACTAAAAACAGGCCCATTCGTCGTCGGGTTCCGCCTCCTCGGCTTGTGCGCCAAGCTTGACGATGTCCTGTCCTCAACCAGGATCTTCCCGTCTGTAATGTGATCCAAGCATAAATAAGACAGATCAGTACGTGTCAATACGGTCAGGGGACATCGGATGTCCTAGTAGTAGCCATCGTTAGGCTCCCTTTATGTTGGGAGAGGCTCCCGATGAGCTCCTCGATGCCTGCACTCTCCAAGCTGTGCTTCAGGCACGCGGCCGCGGCTGCCACCTCCTCCGACGTGACCTTACTTACCGTCTGCATGGTCCCTTCAGGAAACTGCCATGATGCCAGGATAAAATATCGTGTTAACAATACGATACAAGGTCTTGGTCTGATGGAATTCTACATCCGTCATCTAGACTTGTCTAGACAACACAGAATTCAAGGGTTACTACCTGTCGAGACAAGCTGCCAGCCATCGCCGATGGCAGTGTCTACATCATCGATTTCCTTTGTGAGTTCCTTAAGCATGGCATTTGTCTGACAAGAAAGAGCACAAGAACACACCAGATGTTACGCACCAGAGATGGCCAGGATGAAGAAACAGACTGGTAAATTATCAGGATGGACAATGTTCATTTCAACAGAAAGCGGACAACTAAACTCATGACGTCCAAGTTGGTTAATTTCATTTTTGTTAACACTACAGACCTACTTCTCTTTTCAAATAACTGATCAATTACGATAAGTATTTTGGAATGGAGGCAGTAGTTTACATGAGTATGCCAGTGAGGCAAACAAGTATTCTATTGATATCTTACCGATGCAGAAGACAAAAGAGCTAATGCCTGACTAACTTTGCAAAGCTCTTCCTGTTTCTCTAACATTCTGTTTCTTGCTAGATCACCAGCTTCTTTGACACCGAATTTATTGAAGGACGCGTCCTTGTCTTTCAACTTCGCCATGCCCTCTTGTTCATGTTCTTCTTCGTGCAACATGTGTAAACAAACTTTTCAAGCCAAAAAGGCGTCAGAGAATAGACAGAGTTAAAGGACAAGAAACATTAGTAGTAACTTATCAATAGCAGTGGGCATAAATGGAAATGGACTCCCCTGGCCCTACCCCCAGCCTAGAGTAGCTAAGGGTGGAAGTAAAATCAACTCTTGTTCATACATAGCTTTTCTGGTACGAAATGGGCCACTTCAAATAGGTTCATTGCTCCGGTCAGAATGTAATTAATCCGGCATTAGGAAATGGCAACTGATATGCCTTTTAACTATAAAAAGGTAAACTAAAATAGAAATAATGTTACTCCCAAGTAAATATTAGATGACCTTGATAAGTTTATCTTTTTTCTGATTTAAAAATATGAAAGATAGGAACCAATCCATCAATACTGCGTAGGAATAGGGACCCATTTCACATAAGTGTTCATAAGGATATGATGTACATGTGTCCGTTTATATGCTGAGTGTATTTGCATATTAGTGTGTGTACTATATTATAAAATACTAAAGTATTTTTTATGAAAACTATATCATGTAAAATTCCTCTAATCTAAACAAAAAGAGACGTTAAATTAAACGGCTGAACCCATCTAGAACTATTATCGAATAAAACATACAGAACCGATAAAAAAAATATGGGATCGACTAACACGGGATATGATAAGGCCACCAAGGCACCAACCGGTTAACCAAATCCTCAGGTTAAACACATATAGTGGAAATACTAGCTTAAACACATAAACACTCACTTCTCACACTCAATGCATGTTGATCTCTGTCCGGCAGAAGGCCGGTCATCAACTTTGGAGACACAGTCTGACAGTTTGGCTATTACAGTACTACTCCTACATGGCTACACATCAACCAAGTCACTCGACCACGCCCTAACCAGTCTCCGCTGGCCGGCTGGTCGGCTAACAACTCGCTGCTCTCTAATCCCCGTGGACGGCGACCCATCCGAAGTCGAGGTGCGCGGCCACGGCGGTGAGGGCGCACACGACGCGAGCAACGCCGAAGGAGACGGCGCCCTCCACGCCCAGGAGCCTGTCGGCGACGGCGTCGAGGGCGAGGAAGATGCAGACGGCATTGAGGGCGAGGACGAGTAGCAGCCCCCCGCGGAGCAGCAGCCTCTTCCAGCGGACCAAGTGCATGATCGTCCCTCCTCCGTTGGCGGCGAGCGCCGCCATGGCGGCGAAGAGGACCAGCCCTGCCGCCAGCAAGACGGGGACGAAGAGCCGCCGCCGGGCGGCGTCGCGCTCGCTGCCGCCGGTCGCCAGGATGAGGACGGCCGGGAGGAGCCAGAGGAGCGGCTTGCTGGGCGAGTCGTGGAAGGCCATGGCAGCCAGCCTAGGGATCTCTCTCGTCTATACTTTCGCTCACTGTGTGTTGTTGCTGGGTGCTGTGAGCATGCATACGGTAGGGTAGCGGCATTTTTATAGTAGTAGCCGAAGCCACAGGAGGCTCACAGCGGTGGCATAATTTGTCCTGTGCCATTGCTCTTGTGGCAGCGGGTTGATGGAGGCCGATCGAGTGCGTGTATTCAAAGCTCTGCTGCTGCGCCTGAGTGCACAAGAGATTTCCGTATCCACCGTATCACGCGAAGCAGTACTAGCCTGACATTGACACAGAGAGAGAGGGGGGGTGTGGCAAGCATGGCTTGGCTTGGACCGACGGTCAAAGGCCTAGACTAGCTGCACCGGACTGCCACGGCAGAAATGAGATACGCTGCACAGTTGAGGATCAACAGCAGCACGCGTACAGCACGTCGTAAGTCTTCATCATAGCAGCAGCAAGAGAGCATGCATGCTACTAGTACGCGTGATCACCACAGAGCAGGCATGCATTCCTCTTGGCAAACGAAGCAGCAGTACTTGCGAGCCTTAAACTCGGGTGCGGGTCACACATGCATTTTGGTATTGTCACGTCGGTGGCTCGGTTACCACGACCTTATATCGCCCACCGTTCAGCCGCGGTACGCATGTTTGGCAATGGGGTACATTATGCATGTCCGAACTGTAGGAAAGGTGTTCCCGCCAATCAAGTTTATGTAGTATCTCGGGTGCAGCTGCCTCTTGTCAAGCAAGTGAACCTCCGTGTGCTTGGCACTTGGGTGGCCGGCCGGCCTGCGGCCATGCTACAAGGCAAACCCGTTCGTCTGGTCAAGCTCCTGCTAGTCGTGCACCATTGTTGCCCCGCCACAAGCCTGCTCTCTGTAAATGCTCCTGCATGTAGTACCTTCATCTGCCAATGATTTTCTTCTTCTTCTTTTTTTCCGAAACAACCTGCCGAGAATTGAGGCCGAGCCTTTTTACCCGCTCCACACTTTATACCCGTCTGTGCGTCCATGCTTTCGACCGCGCGCGATTTGGCCTTGACCGGTGCACAAAACGCAGCGCCTGCTCTTCTTTCACAATAAATGGCAACATGCATGCTATGCGGGAAAACGAGGATCTGATCGTGATCGATCGCTGCGGGAAGAGATCGAAAAAGATCCACCCTTGTCCTGGTGATGGATCGGAACGACGATCCGCTGCTTCCTCGTTTTCCTCTGAGACGGCCGGTACTGTGCTGACACATGCGTTTACCCAGACAACCCACAAAGGGAAATAATATAAAGTACTAACATGTAGTGCTCCTAAATATTTGTTGTTGGAAAGAATTAGATTAATTCTTTTCAACAATAAATACTCACTCCATCTCAGTTTGTAAGTCCGGTACGTGTATCTAGATCGTTAATTTAACCAACTTAATGATAAACATATATTATAAAAAATATATCATTAAAAATTTTAGATGTTCTATTTTTAATGATATAATTTTTATATTAAACAATAGATTTTATATAAGTTAAATTGACGACCTAGGTACACGTGTGTGCCTTCTAAACTACGATGATGATAGTATTATGGTACAGAGGAAGTATATGTTATTAGTCTATAAGGGTGTGTCTATGTCTCAGTCGACTGAGACTTCACGAAATCACAGTCAAGTAGTATAGTATGCAAGAAGAAGAAAAAACTGGAAAAAATTATCTGTACGAATCTCAATGCAAAATCAACGGATTATAGTAAGTCTCAGTTGACTGATTTTTAGCAAAATCGTTAGTTTAACTTGCTATCTTCACGATGAGTATTAACATAGAGATGATAACATTTTTTTTTCATTTATTAAGTTATAGATTCATCCTGTCTTGATATATGTTATGTTATTTATAGCATAAGTAACTAGTTATGGTGGGACGGTGGACAGCAAAGTTGCATCACACGGGCTTACTTTTTTTTAAGTAATACTTCCTCCAAATTAAGTGTGGCTGTTTTTTTCAAGATCCAACCGTGGCTGTAATGAGTGTCTCTAACGTTTCAATATATATGCAGATTCAGTCATTTCACCAACAACTAATCCTGGATGATGGAGTACTTTTCATAAGATGAAATCACTGATGCTCATGGCAATGGACATTATCATAATGGGTTGCTGGCACATATGAATGCAGAAACTCCTGGATATTCAAAGCAATAATGCCCTTTGTTCAGTCTTGGAGATTCTTGCTCCGAAATGATCTAAAGTTGATCCTCTTAAGGACTAAAATCAAGCATATATAGAGATGCATTCAAGCAGTGGATTGAAACAAATTTACTTTAGTTTCTTAATGAATCTTCCTAGAACTAGTGTTGGCTAACTGTTTGGGTTTGTTTTCTATTTTTCACTGCAAATGTTATTTATGACTGAAAATTACCGTAGAGCAAGTGTTCAACGGTCCTCAGTTCAAAAACGAAGAAGATGAAATCGCTATCGCTTGCAAATGTAACCAGCAAACTCGTTCCGTGGCGCAATGGTTGTGCCAATTGTTGTGACCAGAGAGTTTTAGCTTTGTTTATCCGCCACAAGAGGATGGGGAGGGTGTGTACATCCTTTTTTTCACGAGATTCAAAATCTAAAACAAAATACCTTGTGAAGTTAGCATCCAAATTATAAATCGTCTTCACCAAAATCTCATATTAACACGTTTGATGAACTTCTTTCGTTCACAACTTGTATTTCGAAAGATAACAAGCTTGTGCTCCCCACTATAACACGTAATCCACAGGGTAACATACTTGTACTCCTCGGGGAGCTAGTGTAATCGCATGCATCGTAAGTTGCTCTCCTATGTTGTACGGGGTAAGTACTTACGATGTGGCTTCCCATGACACGTGTTGCTTCCCTAGGTGGCAGTGCAACATGTCCTTCGTTGTGGAGCACACCTATGTTGCATGAGATAAGTACGTGAAGCACACATGTGATGCATGTGTCATAGTACATGTGTTGTAGTCGTGTAGCTACTGTCTATGCCACAATACATGTGATGCATGCACTATAGTACATGTTCCACGGACGGCACAATATACTCGCTATAGTGTGTCACAATTGTGGTTCAATGGGAAAGAGTAGAAAAAAAGGAAAAATTAGAAGCACTACCACCTAAGGAAGCAACACGTGTCACTCTTCCGTGCGTCCTTCACCGAAAGTGACCTTTCCGAGGATGCCCATGCCTCCTAATTACTCCCTTTGTTTCTAAATATAAATCTTTTTAGAAATTTTATTAAAACACTACATACAAATGTATGTAGACATATTTTAGAGTATAGATTCATTCATTTTGCTCCATATATAGTCCCCTAGTGAAATCTCTACAAAAACTTATATTTAGGAACAAAGGAAGTAGTTGCTTCCAATATATCATAGAAGAGCCAGCAAGTGAAACATGGGCTGATTTAACAACTGAAATATACAAATATAAAATACCATATAAATCAACCCATTGGGTTTTGGATACTATAGCGACTGAAGTTTCTTTGTACGTGTCTACGTGGGCAACGCAACTGTTACTCGGGCCTCGATTGGCTTTTCCCCATACTTTTTGTTCAAAGGGTTGGTTTGATCTTACTAAAAAAATTAGTTGTTTTATAAAATTTGGAAATGTTCGTCCAACATCTGGTTGTTCCCATTGTAATGGTTTTTTCACCTAATATATATTCCAAATATATTTTTTGGATTAAAAACCCGTTAGATGTTTTTCAAGTTAACATGGCATAGATTTAGGTCCTTTTGTCTTTCTGAGCCAAGTAAATATTGATTAGCACTGGATCATTTTAACTGTCTTGACCTCCATCACCTTCCTCAAGCCCACCTGCATTCGTGCAATAGCTCAGACCTGACGAGTTCTTCCTTTAGTCAAATGGTCCTATGGACGACTTCGAATTGTGGTCGTCATTATGGAACCGACAACGGCAAACTCATGATGGTGATGAGAGAGATATTAGGACCCTGTTTCTTTAAAAAGTCCTAGGATTTTTTTAGTCCTCATTAGAAAGTCTCTAGTCCCTACTCGTTTTTTTCAGGGACTAAACAGGGACTAGAGGTCATTAAATGACATTTCAAAAGACCGTGCTACCCCTAGTAATGTAGTAGAAGTTAAATGACATGCTAAAAGTAGGGGCACTGTTGGAAAAAGTGTCAAAAAAGTTCCAAAAGTCCCTCCCATAGGGACTTCTTCCTTTAGTGTCAAATACCCCCTTTAGTCCCTAAAAGTCCCTCATGTTTCTTTCACATGGGACTAAAAAGGACTTTTTTTAGTCCCTACAGCAAAAAGTCCCTGTAAAGAAACACCCCCTAGGTGTCACCCATGTCGTGCATGACCCCTATTCCTAGGGTAAAGCATTTTTGGATGTGGTGGAGAACGGGATTTCATCATTGACATCTGTCCTTGGGCACCCGGTGCCTCATAGTGGGGAGTAACATATAATAGTATCATGCGTAAGTTACTATTGTATAATACTATCTTCATAGTGCATTGTATCATAAATTAGTATCATAGGTGATCTCATTAATTGACATGCATGACACATAGTAGCATAGCATTTAACATGTTACGGTATCTACCTATGTTACTCTAACCCTCTCTCTTCTTTAAATGTCTGCCACATCAACATGTTTGCTATTCTCAAGTACATGATACTACCTAAGTTACTCCCACTATGGCCAGCCTAACCACACCCGAGAGCTACCCCCGCGGGTCAAAACTAGTCACGGGGGTGTCTTGTGTGTGTTTAATTTCGTCGTTTGGTGAAAAAGATGGGCAATAAATGTCAATCTAACTAAACCTATGCATTGTGACCGAAAAAAGTGCGTAAGAGAGATTAATCCGGTAGTTGTATATTTCAGGTTCTTCACCAGACCAATCTCTTCAGAGGGTTATCGTTCCACTCAAATACCTTTCTCGATGTAATTCTCGTTATGTTTGAGATGCTTTATACTTTCGGCGAATTTTTATAACAGGTCTTATGCTTTTCGCTAAAAAAAATACATTCCAAGGTAGATAGTATACTTACCTCCTAAAAACTTCTCATCATGGGCTAGATACTCATTAGCACGAATTATGGCCCATCCTATCCTATGCTTTGTAGGAGCAAGTGGAAACTTCGCTCGAAAAAAAAGGAGCAAGGAAAACACACAAGTATTCTTCTCGCATTTGTCTCAAAGAAAAAGTATTCTTCTCCCATTTTAATTAGGCAGGAACAATTTATGGGTGATCGGTTCAAAGTTCACAACCTACATGTGACGGATTCGAGTCACCAAACATCACAGGTGAAAAAATCACACAAACAAACCAACGAAAGGTTGCAATTGTTCACGCTGCTCACATGATAACGAAACGATATTTCTCAAGACAGTGACAACATCAACATATATTATTATCATGGTATCCTAGCTTCTGCAGTAGAGCATAACCAGATTTTTTCTCTTCAGACTCTTCGTTCGACAATACAGCAGCAAAAAAGAAAAAAGAAAGACCGTATGCGTGCTCGTGTAATCTTTTACAGTATGTATGTATGTATGTATGTATGTATGTATGTATGTATTCGACATGTCAGGTGGACGATGCGGTGATCCTCCAGCTCCATCAGCACCCCGCGCGTTGGCGCGCCTACGTACGTACACAGAGACCTGGCCCCTGTCATTTCCTGCCGGACAAAAACGCAGAGGAAAATCTTTCAGTGTTCAGATATCTGGATAAGCAGCAGTACCGTTCGGTACTGCTCAGCGACTACGATGTACTCATCCTTTTTCGGATTTTGAGCCTGAAACCCTTCAAGTCGCCGGGATACGGACCAGATCTTGAGCGACTCCTTCCATGCCCCCTGCTTCATGCAGTGCGCGTAGATCTTGTCCAGCCGGACGATCATCTCCGAGAACGTCGGCCGCGCCATCGGGTGCGTCTCCCAACACTCCTCGATCAGCCTGCCATTGCACATTTGCACACGCGCAGGGTGGAAGAACAAGGGTTTTCAGATTCAGAGGTCAAAGTGCTTTCCAGATTCAGAAGAAAACTCACGCTTTGAAGTCTGCAGGGTATCCCTTGAGCTTGCCCTTCAGCGACGGCCGCATCCCCTCGCATCGGGTTATGACGGTCGAGGATTCCATGTTGGGTAGCCCTTCGACCATCTGATGATCACATCGCGCGACAAAAGGTTGAGTTGATGATGATCATATGGACTATGAATTTATCATGTCTGAAACTAGGCAATATCACAGTACGCAGCTGCATATGGGACATAAACTTATGCTGACCTCGTAAAGGATGAAGCCGAATGCGTACGCGTCGACGCTCATGTCGAACACTTCGTTTCTGTGCAGCTCAGGCGCAGTGTAGTAACCTGAATCACAGGAGAGTGCGATTAAGTATATGTCAGCGAAGCATTATCTGAAATGTTTCCCATTTTGTTGCTGTTGAAAGTGGACTTACTGAAGGTGTCGACGATGGCCTCGTGGTCCATCAGTTTCACCTTGTCAGGAGCGATCTTGGACAGCCTCATCAGGCCGAACCCTCCGACCTTCATTAGGCCTCCATTATCCAGGAAGATATTTCTGGCACCTTACCAAGATTCAAATAGTAAAGTACGGCACAACCACCCAAATATGCGCGTCGTATTTATGATTATTCCAAGAGAAATGCAAGCAGGAGAACAGACAACGCAAGGTTGCTTCATTTCCTCATCTTACTTTGGCTTTAGGTCGCAGTGGATGATGGGGTCTGGTCTGCACTGATGCAGGTAAGTCATGCCCCTGAACATCCATAGGTAGAGGCGACGAAAAAAAAAACATTAGCACCGCCGATGCACATTTCGACATGGAATGTTATCTTTGGTCGAATGAAGAACAATACGACACAATGTTTACAGTTATCAAATCTTCTGCTGGGACCAGGAGTTAGATATACCTGGCAATATCAAGGGCAAATCTTAGCACCTTCTGGCCATGCAGCCTTCCTTTCCTCTGAATAAGGCTTCCTAAGTCAGCCTGTGTTTTAGAACAACTGCATGACTTAGTCCATCTAAGGATATATAGTTATGTAAGCTAGATATAATGGCTTAAGTAACATTATAATTGTGAAATTCTTAATACATTTGCATGGTATTCCGAAACAATCATCATGGGTATGTTCTGTGTGACGGCTCCGATGAACTGAACGACGTTCGGGTGCCGGACCTTCTCGAATACCGTCAGCTCATGCCTGAAAGAGTTTCTGTAACAAATGAAAGGAAACATGATTTTGTTTTTGTTAGATGAATTAATTGGTTGGTGTCTTTGGAATGAACAATTGAGCATCGGGATCTGCATCTCACATGGCTTCCTGATCGCAGTAGGTTTCTCTGTCTACTATTTTAACTGAAACCTTGGTGCCGTTCCATTTTGCAACTTGGTACGTGCCCTGTTCGATGGGTACACCGTTAATTTCCCCTCTTATTTTTCACTAGCCTCATGCTATTTCTGTCATCTGAACCGAAAATGGAAAGAAAACAGATTGCACTACCTTGAGCACTTCATCCCCTTTCCGGAACTGGAGCTCGCCGGGGTTCAACTCGTATTCCGGTATCTCCCCGGGGTTCGACACCATCATCGGCGTCCTCTTGTTTCTCTGCAAATTACAGACGGTCAGAGACAGAGACCAACACATAAACCACAAATCCATCTATCAGACAGTTGATGTGGTCAAAAGAAAGATGTATACCGGGATCTTTGCGCCATGAGATTTCAGAAGATCGTAGATGTCCATGTGGCCGTAGCACTTGGAATCGGCCACGGCCTGCATATGATCAGAGAAACCAATGAGACATCCATCGTCTGATGCTGAATAATTTGGATGAAGTGATGAACTGGAATGGTGGATGACCGACCGTGCTGCCCCATCGGTCGCGGGCGTCGATGTTGGCCTGCCAGTCGAGCAGCACCCGGACGACGTCGTGGTGGCCCTCGCAGGCGGCGATGTGCAGCGCGGTGCGGCCGTCGAGGTTGATGCTGTTGACGTCGACGTCGCCTTGGAGCAGCGCCTCGACGCCGTGCGCGTCGCCCTGGCAGGCGAGGAAGAGCAGCTGCATGGTGGTGTCGAGGTTGTCCGGCAGGGCGAGGTCCTGGTCGGCCTGGGAGCCGACGGGGCTCTGGCTCCGGCCGCGCCGCCGGTTGGGGTCCATGGACGACTGCCGCCCGAACAGGTAGCGGTTGGCGGCGCGGCCCGAGCGTGGGGACTCCAGCGACGTCTGCTGCCGGAGCTCCCCCGACGGGCCCTGCTTGAGGGACCCCGCCGACGCCTGCCGCTGCAGCGTCACCTTCGTGCCGGGCTCCATTGGCTCAGCTCCTCCTCCTCCGAATCAAGCGACCGGTGCTCCCTCTTATTCAGGCACGGGTCACGAGCAGAGGCAGGTGTGATGGATGGGTCGATCGTGGCGGCGGCGGCGGCGGATCGGGGTCCCCGAGGCACGAGGGGGTGCGCCGGAGAGCCCCGCGGAGATGGAGAGAGCTTGGGCGGTGGTGGGCTGGGGTGGGGCGCGGAATGAGGAAGGGGAGGAGGAGAAGGAGTGAAGGAGAGGCGAGGAGATGAGAAGACGGGAGGAGGGGGCAATGGAGGAGTGGACGGAAGGCCTTGCTTCCCGGAGGAGGCCAAGGAAGTAAGTTGTTAAAGTTAGGAGAGCGCGGGCAGGAAGCATGGGAATGGGATGGAGCCCTTTTGGCGCGTGTTTTTAAAATGCCGTTGGGTAGTGGGAGTGCTAACCGTCGCTGTCGGGAAACGGTAGTCAGAACCGAGTAGGAAAGCTACCAGTAGTGTCTCTTTCGAGCTTAGTATAATCTTCTAAATAATTATAATTGAACAAAATTAGCATAGTTTTTTTGTCAACTACAATTATTTAAGAACGGAATGAGTAGTTTCAGCCAGTGCCGGGCCGGCAAAGTCAGAGACCCTGTGCGAAACTTTAAAATGGACCCTACCTCACTTTAAAAAACTACTCCCTCCGTTTCTAAATATAAGTTCCTACGGAGCCTCTTAAAAGACTTAAATAATTGTAAAACCTCTTAAAAGACTTATATTTAGATACGGAGGGAGTATATGAATATTCATATTTGCAAGCGATTGATTATTAGAGGACACTTGTTTTTTATATGGAGTGTCTAGAACTCTTCTAGATGAGATATAATTTGGTAATAAAAACATACATAAATTTGTACGATCCACGTCAGCACACACATCTTATAGTGTCACACAAAATGACAATAAAAGGTGAATGAGACATAAATAAAATTCAGCTAGATGAATTGTAGCAAAACCGTTATTTATAACATACTTACCCCTATTTTTAAACTGGGGCTGAGTTAACTCCTTGATTTTTTTTCCACGCTTTTGGTAACCAGATTCATGTTTTCTAAGTAAAGGTATGACTCGGATCTTGCAATGCTAGACGTCTAATTTTTAATTGATGAGAATAATAAAATTAGCTACAAGGTTTCAGCAAAATTATGTGCATGATCGAAATTGAAACACACAACAAAGATGAAGGACACACGGAATCACCGACACTCTGGCAGTCGATGCAAACTTTCATGCCTTCCTGTGGGGCGCCAGGTCCCGTTCCTGCTACTGTGCCGGCCGCTCGCTGCCTTGCTCGGACCGTGAGTCACTGGCCCTAGCCGCCGCACGAAGAAAGTTTGGAAACCAAAGGAAAGGAAAGGATAGTTGGAGAAAGGACGCTTCGATCCGATTGCTATCTTCTCTCCTGGAGAAGGGACGCTTCGATTCGGTCTGCAATCGCTAGAAACTTGGAGCCTGGCGGCGCGGTTACTCTATGCACGAGAAGCGGAGACGAGGGGTGGCTCGCGATCGGGAGCTGCTCACATTCCCGCCAGGAGGCCCATGACAACGAACAACAACCAACAGGCCCATCATCTATCACTAATGATCCATATTAGTATCACTACAGCCTAAAAATATTGAGGCCCCAAGAACCTGGGGGCCCTGTGCGCCCGCACAGGTTGCACTCCTCCAGGACCGGGCCTGGTTCCAACTTGAATTTGTTGAAAAAATGAAGCAGATAAAAGGAGGACAACAATATATTGAAGTAGGACAAATATTCTTGGGAGCGACGAGGAAAAGCCCATCTGTCGCCTTCCTCTCGCAACCGCGTGGGTGGGTGAGGGAGGGGGATACCGTACCCTTCGTTGCGGCATTCCTATTCTCTTCTCCCATGTCTTGTCGTCACATGAGGCTCCATCAGCAAAGCCCGGGCAAAAGCTCCGGTGAAGGTGGCGATGAGGCGTTTCTTCGGGTCGACATCTATCCTGTTCATGCACATCTATTAGGGCGGGGCCTGGGCTGCACGGTCCTTGATGCATGACTAGCGTGTGTCGGCAACGTTGGAGAGGCTCTAGCGCATGATGTTGAGGCGGTGGTGGTTCGGGTTATCTGGCCTCATCTAGGTTCCGCAGGCCTCCAGCCTCTCGTCGCGCCCCGCCTTGTTGTGAGTGACATGGTGCCCGCCGTTTGTGACGGTGTTAGATGACATATCATAACAGGGTTGTTTCGAACATTGATGTCTACTATGCAACCTTCTCCTTGTAGACGTTGTTGGGCCTCCAAGTGCAGAGGTTTGTAGGACAGTAGCAATTTTCCCTCAAGTGGGTGACCTAAGGTTTATCAATCTGTGGGAGGCGTAGGATGAAGATGGTCTCTCTCAAGCAACCCTGCAACCAAATAACAAAGAGTCTCTTGTGTCCCCAACACACCCAATACAATGGTAAATTGTATGGGTGCACTAGTTCGGCGAAGAGATGGTGATACAAGTGCAATATGGATAGTAGATATAGGTTTTTGTAATCTGAAATTATAAAAAAGCAAGGTAATTAATAATAAAAGTGAGCACGAACGGTATTGCAATGCGTGGAAACAAGGCCTAGGGTTCATACTTTCACTAGTGAAGTTCTCTCAACAATGATAACATAATTGGATCATATAACTAGACCTCAACATGCAACAAAGAGCCACTCCAAAGTCACTAATAGCGGAGAACAAAAGAAGAGATTATTGTCGGGTACGAAACCACCACAAAGTTATTCTTTCTAATCGATTTATTCAAGAGTCTGTAGTAAAATAACACGAAGCTATTCTTTCCGTTCAATCTATCCTAGAGTTCGTACTAGAATAACACCTTAAGACACATATCAACCAAGACCCTAATGTCACCTATATATTCCATTGTCACCTTAGGTATCCGTGGGCATGATTATACGATATGCATCACAGAATCTCAGAATCATCTATTCAACCAACACATAGAACTTCAAAGAGTGCCCCAAAGTTTCTACCGGAGAGTCAAAACGTGTGCTAACCCATATGCATAGGTTCCCAATGTCACGAAACCCGCAAGTTGATCACCAAAACATACATCAAGTACTCACATGAATATCCCATTGTCACCACAGATAGACACGTGCAAGACATACATCAAGTGTTCTTAAAGACTCAATCAGATAAGATAACTTCAAAGGGAAAACTCAATTCATTACAAGAAGGGAGAGAGGGAAGAACATCATAAGATCCAACTATAGTAGCAAAGCCCGCGGTACATCGAGATCAAGACATCTCAAGAACACGAGAGAGAGGGATCAAACACATAGCTACTGGTACATACCCTCAGCCCCGAGGGTGAACTACTCCCTCCTCGTCTTGGAGATCGTCGGGATGATGAAGATGGCCACCGGAGATGGTTTCCCCCTCCGACAGGGTGCCGGAACGGGCTCCCGATTGGTTTTTGGTGGCTACAGAGGCTTGCGGCGGCAAAACTCCCGATCTAGGTTTGTTTCTGGAGGTTTCTGTATTTATAAGACCAAATGGCATCGAGAACAAGTCAGGGGGACCAACGAGGGAGTCCCGAGCCCCCAGGCGCGCTCAGGGGGGTCGGCGCGCCTACCTGGCTCGTGGCTTCCTCGGGACTCCTCTCTGGTATCCTTTTCTTCTGGTATTTTGATATTTTCCATAAAAAATCTCGGCGAAAGTTTTATTCCGTTTGGACTCCGTTTAATATTCCTATCTAAAAAAGGTCAAAAACAAGGAAAAAACAGAAACTGGCACTAGGCTCTAGGCCAATAGGTTAGTCCCAAAAATAATATAAAATAGCATATTCATGCATATAAAACATCCAAAGTTGATAATATAATAGCATGGAACGATAAAAAGTTATAGATACGTTGGAGACTTATCAAACGTCAAATTGCTCGGTGCGAATCCAAGGCGGAGCTGCTCCCTCCCTTCCCTGTTGTGTCGGTTCGGTCCCGGTTCAAGTTAACCTATCGTTGGATGTTTCGGCTCGATGGCCATCGATGAGGCATTTTTGAGGTGCACATAGTACAAGGCCAGTGTGGTTGTGGCCGTGGCACGCTCAACGGTGGACCATTGATAGCCGCAGTGTGGTGTCCCCTCCCAGTTCATGCGGGAAGGGTTGGGACATCGGCATGGGCGACATCGTCTCGAGACCCGTCGCAAATTGGTGGTTTGATATCGGGTCAGGAAGGAGGCGCCTTCCTACTTTTACTTCCGTGGTTCCTGAGCTACAATGATGACTGCGGGTACAGTATGGCTGCATGGGGACATTGGATGCCGGGGCTACGAGACCGAAAGGAGAGATTGCACATTTGGGTCTTCGACGAGCAGCGCTACAACGATGGTGGAGTCTCCTCTCGGCTATGTGCGTACCGAGCCAAATTCACGGTACCAGACACAACAGGCAATGTACCGGTTGGGACACCATAGGACCGTGATAGAGGAGAAGTTGGGCCAGAGCAAGGGAAGAAAACCCTCGCAAGGGAGTGAGAATTCCTGCATCGGACAAAAGTCGGGGCACAATAGGATTGGGCGAGAGCAAGGGAAGTAAACCCTCGCAAGGGAGTGATAATTCCTGCATCAGACAAAAGCCGGGGCACAATAGGATTGGGCGAGAGCAAGGGAAGAAAACCCTTGCAAGGGAGTGAGAATTCGTGCATCGGTCAAAAGCTGGCTGGCTTGCACTCGCAAAATCCATCCATGCAGCCTTAACCAAAGAACTACCGGAGACAACAAGAACAAGAACGAACATAGACGGGTGGTCGATGGCCTCGAGTCGTGACCTGGTGCGGAAGGGGGCCGTTGCCTTCAAAGCCCTAACAACTCATCATGGTCACCCCCAGCGACCTAGTGGCTGTGGTTTCTCGGGGCCGACAGGTATGAGATTAAGTCAGCGTGAAGATGGAGAGGCTATCGAAGACACAGAGCAGGATGTCAATGTGTTTTGATAGTGTGGCAAGAGAGGGGTGGTAGTTAAGCTTGATTCGATACGCCCACCGTCTCCCATGCTTCCCGAGGTGTGCATGCGAGAGGCACACGTGATTCGCCAAAGTCTCGCTTCCCAAAAATGGCCAATCTGGCCTTTCCCGCTTAGCCTGACCCAATAGTGATGTGACTTGTAAGATTCACACGGATGAGAAAACTAAGTCGATACAAACAAACAGGTCAAATTCGTGACGCCGGGATCTGTTTGGATTGGATGCATGCAATCAAATAGTGCCCGACATACCGAAAGCAGCGGTGTGGAATCCATAGTTTTGGGCATCTCCAACCCCCACCCTCAAATCCTCGGCATATGTCTGAACCGCGCAGACCGGACTGTGGAAGCCACAAATGCGTACCTGTATGAGCCAGCTCGACTGTCCAGGTGCACTTTGATACGTCCATTTTGCATCATGTTTCCATGTTGATATTTATCGCTTCTTGGGCTGTTATTTCACTTCACGGTACAATTCTTATGCCTTTTCTCTCTTATTTTGCAAGGTTTACATGAAGAGGGAGAATGCCGGCAGCTGGAATTTTGGCGTGAAAAAGGAGCAAAGTTGAGATACCTATTCTGCGCAACTCCAAACGCCGTAAAAATCAACGAGGATTTTTTCCGGACTTATAAAAAATACTGGGCCGAAGAAGCACCAGAGGGGTGCCAACAGGTGGCCACAAGCCTGCATGGCACGGCCACCCCCCTCGCCGCGCCATGAAGGCTTGTGGGCAGCCTGCTGGCCCACTGCCCCCCCCTCTTCTGCTATATGAAGGGTTTCATCCAGGAAAAAAAATCAAGGAGGAGCTTTTTCGTGGATTCGCCGCCGCCACAAGGCGGAACTTGAGCAGAACCAATCTAGAGCTCCGGCAGGACGATCCTGCCGGGGAAACTTCCCTCCCGGAGGGGAAAATCGTCGCCATCGTCATCACCAACACTCCTCTCATCGAAGGGGACTCGTCACCATCAACATCTTCATCAGCACCATCTCATCTCCAAACCCTAGTTCATCACTTGTAACCAATCTCCGTCTCACGACTCCGATTGGTACTTGTAAGGTTGCTAATAGTGTTGATTACTCTTTGTAGTTGATGCTAGTTGGATTACTTGGTGGAAGAGTTTATGTTCAGATCCTTGATGCTACTCATTACCTCTATGGTCATGAATATGATTATGCTTTGTGAGTAGTTACTTTTGTTCCTGAGGACATGGGATAAGTCATGCTAATAATAGTCATGTGAATTTGGTATTCGTTCGGTATTTTGATGTGTTGCATGTTGTTTTTCCTCTAGTGGTGTTATGTGAACGTCGACTACATAACACTTCACCATTATTTGGACCTAGAGGAAGGCATTGGGAAGTAGTAAGTAGATGATGGGTTGCTAGAGTGAGAGAAGCTTAAACCCTACTTTATGCGTTACTTCGTAAGGGGCCGATTTGGATCCACTAGTTTAATGCTATGGTTAGACTTTGTCTTAATTCTTTTTTCGTAGTTGCGGATGCTTGCGAGAGGGGTTAATCATAAGTGGTATGCTTGTCCAAGTAAGGGCAGTACCCAAGCGCCGGTCCACCCACATATCAAACTATCAAAGTAACGAACGCGAATCATATGAACATGATGAAAACTAGCATGACAGAAATTCCCGTGTGTCCTCGGGAGCGTTTTTCCTCCTATAAGACTTTGTCCAGGCTTGTCCCTTGCTACAAAAGGGATTGGGCCACTTTGCTGCACCGTTGCTACTTTTGTTACTTGTTGCTTGCTATGAATCATCTCACCACACAATCACTTGTTACCGACAATTTCAGTGGCTGCAGATTTTACCTTGGTGAAAACCACTTATCAGATCCTTCTGCTCCTCGTTGGGTTCGACACTCTTACTTATCGAAAGGACTACGATTGATCCCTTTCATTAGCACGTGGGGGTGGGCCCGCGCCGGGCAGGCTTGTCGCCTCCTCGCACACTTTCTGGACTACTTCCAATTTTTGTATTTTTTAAGTATTCCAAAATGGAGAAAATTTCCTACTGGAAAAGTTTTGGACTCTGTTTTCTTACCGAATCACATACCTATTCGTTTTCTGAGTGTGAACCAGGCTGATAAATATCCCTTAGGTATTCTTCCGGAGTTATGCTATTGATAATGTTGCTTTCAAAATTTATGGGAGTACTTGAGATATAATGCTTGATTCTCTGCCCATTTACAACTCTCGGACAATTACCTTCCGTGTTGTTGATCTTGATAGCATCGGAACGATATACTTCCTCAACAACATAGGGACCTTCCCATTTAGAGAGAAGCTTGCCTGCAAAGAATCTTAAACGAGAGTTATATAGCAAGACATAATCACCTACATTGAACGCACGCTTTTGTATCCTCTTATCATGCCACCTCTTAACCTTCTCTTTGAACAACTTGGCATTCTCATATGCCTGAGTTCTCCATTCATCAAGCGAGCTAATATCAAACAACCTCTTCTCACTGGCATGTTTGAAATCAAAGTTGAGCTCTTTGATTGCCCAGTAAGCTTTATGCTCTAGCTCAAGAGGTAAATGACATGCTTTACCGTACACCATTTTGTACGGAGACATGCCCATGGGATTCTTATAGGCAGTTCTATAAGCCCACAGTGCATCATCGAGCTTCTTAGACCAATTCTTTCTAGACCTGTTGACAATCTTTTGCAGAATAAGTTTAATCTCTCTATTGCTTAGCTCTACTTGACCACTGGACTGAGGGTGATAGGGAGACGCAATTCTATGGTTGACATCGTACTTAGCAAGCGTTTTACGAAAAGCACCATGAATGAAGTGTGAACCACCGTCGGTCATTAGATATCTAGGGACTCCAAATCTAAGGAAGGTAACTTCTTTCAGCATCCTGATAGAGGTGTTGTGATCAGCACTACTAGTGGGGATAGCTTCTACCCACTTAGTGACATAATCAACAACAACTAGGATATGAGTATACCCATTGGATTTTGGAAAAGGTCCCATATAATCAAAGCCCCAGACATCAAATGGTTCAATTACAAGTGAATAGTTCATAGGCATTTCCCGATGTTTACTAATATTACCTATTCTTTGACATTCGTCACAAGACAAGACAAACTTACGGGCATCCTTGAAGAGAGTGGGCCAATAGAAACCTGATTGCAATACCTTGTGCGCAGTTCTATCTCCCACATGGTGTCCTCCATTGGCCTCGGAGTGACACTTCTGTAGGATCTGTCCCTGTTCATATTCAGGTACACAACGTCTAATAACAACATCTACTCCTTCCTTATAAAGGTGAGGATCGTCCCAAAAGTAGTGTCTCAAGTCAAAGAAGAATTTCTTCTTTTGCTGGTACGTGAAACTAGGTGGTATGTATTTGGCAACGATATAGTTTGCATAATCAGCATACCACGGGGCACTACGTGAAGCATTGATGACATTCAATTGCTCATCGGGAAAGTTATCATCAATAGGTTGTGGGTCATCAAGAACGTTCTTCAACCTAGACAAGTTATCTGCTACTGGGTTATCAGCACACTTTCTGTCGACAACATGCAAATCAAATTCTTGTAGCAAGAGAACCCATCTGATAAGTCTAGGTTTAGCGTCCTTCTTCTCCATGAGGTACTTAATAGTAGCATGATCAGTGTGAACAGTGACTTTGGAATCAACTATGTAAGACCTAAACTTTTCACATGCAAACACGACTGCTAAAAATTCCTTCTCCGTAGTAGCATAGTTTCTCTGGGCACTATCTAGGGTTTTACTAGTGTAGTGAATAACATTCAACTTCTTATCGACTCTTTTCCCTAGAACAACACCAACAACATAATCACTAGCATCACACATGATCTCAAAAAGCAAGTTCCAATCAGGTGGTTGAACAACAGGTGCAGTTATCAAATCCCTCTTAAGTATTTCGAAGGCTTCCTCACAATCATCGTCAAAAACAAAAGGAATATCCTTTTGCAAGAGATTGGTAAGAGGCCTAGAAATCTTAGATAAGTCTTTAATGAACCTTCTATAGAAACCAGCATGACCAAGGAAACTTCTTATACCTTTGATATCTGTGGGGTATGGCATTTTCTCGATTGCATCAACCTTAGCCTTATCGACTTTAATGCCTATTCGGAAATTTTATGTCCTAAGACGATGCCTTCATTAACCATAAAGTGGCACTTCTCCCAATTCAAGACAAGATTGGTGTATTTACATCTCTATAAGACTCGATCAAGGTTGCTGAGGCAATCATCAAAGGAAGACCCGTAAACGGAGAAGTCATCCATGAAAACCTCAGCAATCTTTTCACAAAAGTCAGAGAATATAGCCATCATACATCTTTGAAAGGTGGCAGGTGCATTACATAAGCCAAAAGGCATACGTCTATAAGCAAAGGTACCGAAAGGGCAGGTGAAGGTGGTTTTCTCCTGATCAGATTGTGCAACTGGTATTTGCGAGAAACCAGAATAACCGTCTAGAAAGAAGAAATGTGTGTGTTTAGACAATCTTTCTAGCATTTGATCGATAAAAGGCACAGGGTAATATCTTTCCTAGTGGCTTTATTCAGTTTCCTAAAATCAATCACCATCCTATAGCCAGTAATAATCCTCTGTGGGATCAACTCATCCGTATCATTAGGGGAACCGGTAATGCCTCCTTGATACATCTGCAACGTATCTACTTTTCCAAACTCTTTTGCCCTTGTTTTGGACTATAATTTGCATGATTTGAATGGAACTAACCTGGACTGACGCTGTTTTCAGCAGAATTGCCTTGGTGTTATTTTTGTGTAGAAATCAAAGTTCTCCAAACGTCTTGAAAATTTACGGGGAGCAGTTTTGGAAAATATCAAAAATATCTGCGCCAAGTTCCACCTCAGGGGGTGGGCCAGTGGGCCACAAGCCCCTGCTCCGCCACCACCCCCTGGTGGTGGTGGGCAGGCTTGTGGGGCCCACACACACCTGCCGCCCCCAACTCCAGCTCTATAAGTTGTCTTTCATCCCAGAAAAAATAAAAAGAGAAGTTTTAGTCGCGTTTTCGATACGGAGGCGCCGCCACCTCATGTTCTTCATCTCGAGGGAAGATCTGGAGTCCGTCTTGGGCTCCGGAGAGGGGAAATCGTGGCCATCGTCATCATCAACCTTCTTCCCTCTCCAATTCCATGAAGCTCTTCGTCGTTCGTGAGTAATCTATTCGTAGGCTCGCTGGGCGGTGATGAGTAGGATGAGATCTATCATGTAATCGAGTTAGTTTTGATGGGGATTGATCCCTAGTATCCACTATGTTCTGAGATTTGATGTTGCTACTACTTTGCCATGCTTAATGCTTGTCACTAGGGCCCGAGTGCCATGATTTCAGATCTGAAATTATTATGTTGTCACCAATATATGTGTGTTTTAGATCCGATCTTGCAAGCTGTAGTTACCTACTATGTGTTATGATCCGGCAACCCCGGAGTGACAATAACCGGAACCACTCCCGGTGATGATCATAGTTTGAGGAGTTCATGTGTTCACCAAGTGCTAATGCGTTGGTCCGGTTCTTTATTAAAAGGAGAACCTTAATATCCCATAGTTTCCTTTTGGACCCCGCTGCCACGGGAGGTATGGACAATAGATGTCATGCAAGTTTTTTTCCCTAAGCACGTATGACGACACACGGAATGCATGTCTACATCACATTGACGAACGGGAGCTAGCCACATATCTCTCCGTGTTATAGCTGTTGCATGATGAATATCATCCAAACAAATCACCGACCCATTGCCTACGAGTTTGTCCTACCGCTGTTACTTGTCTTGCTCTGCTGCTACTACTGTTGCTACTGCTCTTACTTGTCTTGCTCTGCTGCTACTACTGTTGCTACTGCTCTTACTTGTCTTGCTCTGCTGCTACTGCTATTACTGTTGCTACTATTGTCGCTTGCTACTGTTGCTACTTGCTACTGCTATTCCTTGCCACTGCTATTGCTCGTTACACTACCGTTACTCGAATACTCTACCCTCGAAAACTGCTGCGAACCCACGCGCTGGTGGGCCATCAACAACATTCTTCCAGTTTCATTGCTGGGGAGTGCTTTCAGCATTCTTCTGGTGCCGTTGCAGGAGAAGGTTAGTTGTTATAAGCATTCGTCTAGTAACACTAGAGATTGCAGGATCAACACTTTTCTGGAGCCATTGCTAGGGAAGCACAACTGACGTCAGCATTTTTCTGGCGCCGTTGCCGGGGAGGTATTGCTATATTCTCTGAGTTACTTGGGATTTATATCTGCTGATCACTATGGAGAATCTGAAGGATTCGAAGACCAAAGTCTTGCCCTCCACTACGAGGGGAGGTAAGGAATTGCCATCTAGCTCTGCACTTGATTCACCTTCAGTTATGAGTAAGTTTGCGAGATCACCTCCTGCTAGAAATCTTGATATGTCGCATGTGCTTGATGATGCTTGTGATACTACTACTAGAGATGCTATGCTTGATACTATGCCTGATGATACTATGCTTGATACTGCTAGAGATGCTATGCTTGATACTATGCTTGATACTATGCTTGATACTGCTAGAGATGCTATGCCTGATACTGCTAGAGATGCTATGCTTGATACTGCTTGGCCTGATGATGCTAGAGATGCTATTTTGCCTCATGATGCTATGCTTGATACTGCTAGAGATGCTCCTTTGCCTGTTCCACTAGGAGTGTTCCTTGATGCTCATATTGCTAGAGTTACTGCCAATGCTCGTGATGCTTGTGAAACTGTCGATGCTATTGAGATAGAACCGATATGAATTTCCTGATATACCTGAGGGTTACGTTATGGAGGGAGAGATAGCTAGGATTTTCGTGCATGTAAGGATGCCTATGACGCTGAGAAATTAATTCTCAAGTGGAAGGAAAAATCTCGTGAAGTCAGGATGAAAAATGACCCAAAGTTTGCCACTTCGCCTATCTTTGTCACCAATAAGGATTATGAATTCTCTGTCGACCCTGAGATAATCTCTCTAGTCAAATCTGATCCTTTTCACGGTTATGAGTCTGAGATGGTCATAGCCCATCTTGCCAAACTATCCGAAATAGCCAACCTTTTCACTGATGAGGAGAAGATCCGCCACTACTATATCCTTAAGCTGTTTCCTTTCTCTTTAAAGGATGATGCTAAAGCCTGGTTCACCTCTCTTGCTCCTGGATGTGTGTGTAGTCCCCAGGAGACGGTCTATTACTTTTGTGAGAAATATTTCCCTGCCATAAGAAGCAAGCTGCCTTGCAGGAAATATACAACTTTGCTCAACTCCAAGAAGAGAGTCTTCCACAAGCTTGGGGGAGGCTCGTCCAGCTACAGAATGCTTTGCCTGATCACCCTCTCAAGAAGAACGAGATACTTGATATCCTCTATAATGGAATTACCGATGCCTCTAGAGACTACCTAGATAGTTGTGCCGGTTGTGTTTTTAGGGAACAAACTGTAGAACAAGCTGAGACCCTATTGAATAACCTCTTGATCAACGATAATGCTTGGACTATTCCCGAACCACCTCCTAAGCCAACTCCTAAGAAAAGAGGTATTCTATTCCTCAGTCTCGAAGATATGCAAGAAGCCAAGAAATCTATGCAAGAGAAAGGCATTAGATCTGAAGATGTCAAAAATCTACCACCTATCGAAGAGATCCATGGTCTCGATAACCCGATACAGGTAGTGGAAGTGAATTCTCTGCGTAGGTTTGATGAAAGTGATATTCCTTTTGATAAACCTGCTAGCCTATGCTTTGATGAATTTGACAACTTTGTTGCCGAACAACAAAGTTTCAATGATTATGTTAGCAGACATCTGGAACAAAGTACTCGTATGCTTAGCCATTTAAGTGCTTGTGTAGACAGAAATGTCAATGCTCTGAAGCTTCTGAGTAAACATGCCTCTATGATTACTACTCAGGTAGAACAAGTACTTAAAGCTCAGAATGACTTGCTCAATGAATTAAATGACAACTCTGTCACAGTCATTACTAGAGGAGGCAAAATGACTCAGAAACCTTTGTATCCTGAAGGTCATCCTAAGAGAATTGATCAAGATTCTCAAGAATCAATGCTGATACACCCAGTCATCCTAAGGAGAAGAAGAAGGATGATAGAAACCTGCACGCCAGTTCATTAAATACTATCACACCTGAAGAACCTAATGATATTTCTGCGTCTAATGCAGAAACACAATCAGTTGATGAACATGAACCTGGTGACAATGTGGACAATGAGGTTCATAATAATGCTCAACCTAGCCATGATGAGGATGTGGAGATTAAACCTACGGTTAATCCTGATAATCCACAACCTAAGAAGTACGACAAGAATGACTTTACTGCTAGGAAGCATGGTAAAGAGAGGGAGCCATGGGTTCAGAGACCTATGCCCTTTCCTCCTAAGCCATCCAAGAAAAAGGATGATGAGGATTTTGAGCGGTTCGTTGAGATGATAAGACCCGTCTTTCTGCAGATGCGGTTAACTGATATGCTCAAGATATCTCCGTATGCCAAGTACATGAAAGATATCGTGACTAATAAACGGAAGATACCAGATCTTGAGATCTCCACCATGCTTGCCAATTAAACTTTCAAAGGTGGAACTCCTAAGAAACTTGGTGATTCTGGAGTGCCCACTATACCTTGCTCTATTAAAGGAACCTACGTAAGACATGCCTTATGTGACCTTGGAGACAGTGTTAGTGTTATGCCACTCTCTCTTTATCGTAGACTTGAATTGGATAAGTTGACACCCACTGAAATTTCTCTGCAAATGTCCGACAAATCAACTGCTTTCCCTATCGGCATTTGCAAGGATGTGCCTGTTGTGGTTGCTAACACCACTATCTGAACATACTTTGTTATCTTGGATATTCCCGAGGACGATGCCATGGCTATCATCCTCGGAAGACCCTTTTTAAACACCGCAGGGGCGGTTATAGATTCCAACAAAGGCAATGTCACTTTCCATGTCGACGGTAATGACCACACAGTGCACTTTTCGAAGAAATGATATCCAGTACATTGCATCAATGCTATCGAAAAGACTTCATCGATTCTCATTGGGAGCTTTGAATGCCCTATTCCTCGTGTCAAGATGAAGTATGATTTGCTTGTTGGGGAGATGCATATCCCCATTGAGGTGACTTAGTGGCTATTCGAAAATTCTCCGTTCTCTCTTGCGATTCGAGAAGTTTTTGTCATAAGGACTTGATCAATCCCATTGATGGATTTCTTTCGATGACCATGAAATGGATGAATCAGAGAGTCACATACCTCTGTTTTGAGTTTTCTTTTTCTGTTGCTTAGAAGAAAAATAATAGAATTAGTTTAGTTTTTCCAGTTTTCTGTTTTAGCGTCCCGGAGAAAAATACCTCGAAAATAAAAGTTCTCCGATGGTCCTGAAAATTTAGTATGATTTTTTCTGGAATTTTTGAAAATTTCTGGGCCTGAGAGCTGGCCTGGCGGCCTGACCAGTGGGCCACAAGCCCTTGCTCCGCCACCACCCCCCTTGGTGCCATGGTGCAAGCTTGTGGGGCCCACAGGCACCCCCTCCACTCATTCCAGCTCCCATCCTCTTCTTCCACCTCCAGAAAAAATTGTTTCGCAGCTCAAACCCGTGTTCTTGCTCATTTGGCTGTGATTTTCGATCTCCTTGCTGAAGGCACCATTCTCCGAACCATTTTGGGGAAATTGCTCCTTGGTAAGCGACTCCTCCATTGGTCCAATTAGTTTTTGCTCTAGTGCTTTATCCTTCACGTATTCTTGCTACCTTGGTGACCCTGTTCTTGAGCTAGAAATGTTGATTTTAGCTGGTCCCAAGTCGTTTTAGCGCGTGATATGTTCTCTAGGCACTAGTAGGAGTAGTTGCTACAAGTTGGGTTAATCTTTATTCACTTTTCTTTCGAAGTCTCTAAAAATTTCAGAATTTTTCAGAGCTAGAAAAAGGAAGAGATGAGGAGGTTCTTGAGAGGCTCTTCAAGCCGTAACCACAAGGAGGATGAGAAGAATCACCCCAAGTACGCAGTCCCTCGAGTCACACAAGTTCGAGCGTGCGAGTGGCCAAGTGATGAATTTTTGCGCGCCCCAGGACTTTATGAAGACTTTCATTACTTGGTGGAGAACGCAGGTCTTACTGCGTTCGTTGAAGATAAGTGCCCACAATATATCCTCCTCACCAATATTTTCGTTCAAAACTTCAACTTTTATCTAAGGAAGAATCCTCCCATGGTTGAGTTCATGATATACGATGTCCCCCAGTGCATGACGCTGCAGGATTTTTGTTGGAATTATGCCCTAGAGGCAATGATAAATGTAGTTATTATTATAATTCCTGTATCAAGATAATCGTTTATTATCCATGCTATAATTGTATTGAATGAAGACTCATTTACATGTGTGGATACATAGACAAAACACCGTCCCTAGCAAGCCTCTAGTTGGCTAGCCAGTTGATCAAAGATAGTCAGTGTCTTCTGATTATGAACAAGGTGTTGTTGCTTGATAACTGGATCACGTCATTAGGAGAATCACGTGATGGACTAGACCCAAACTTATAGACGTAGCATGTTGATCGTGTCATTTTGTTGCTACTGTTTTCTGCGTGTCAAGTATTTATTCCTATGACCATGAGATCATATAACTCACTGACACCGGAGGAATACTTTGTGTGTATCAAACGTCGCAACGTAACTGGGTGACTATAAAGATGCTCTACAGGTATCTTCGAAGGTGTTGGTTGAGTTAGTATGTATCAAGACTGGGATTTGTCACTCCGTGTGACGGAGAGGTATCTCGGGGCCCACTCGGTAATACAACATCACACACAAGACTTGCAAGCAAAGTGACTTAGTGTAAGTTGCGGGATCTTGTATTACGGAACGAGTAAAGAGACTTGCCGGTAAACGAGATTGAAATAGGTATGCGGATACCGACGATCGAATCTCGGGCAAGTAACTTACCGAAGGACAAAGGGAATGACATACGGGATTATATGAATCCTTGGCACTGAGGTTCAAACGATAAGATCTTCGTAGAATATGTAGGATCCAATATGGGCATCCAGGTCCCGCTGTTGGATATTGACCGAGGAGTCTCTCGGGTCATGTCTACATAGTTCTCGAACCCGCAGGGTCTGCACACTTAAGGTTCGGCGTTGTTTTATGCGTATTTGAGTTATATGGTTGGTTACCGAATGTTGTTCGGAGTTCCGGATGAGATCACGGACATCACGAGGGTTTCCGGAATGGTCCAGAAACGAAGATTGATATATAGGATGACCTCATTTGATTACCGGAAGGTTTTCGGAGTTACCGGGAATGTACCGGGAATGACGAATGGGTTCCGGGAGTTCACCGGGGGGGGCCCCATGGACCTTAGGGGTGGCGCACCAGCCCTTAGTGGGCTGTTGGGACAGCCCAAGAGGGCCTATGCGCCAAGAGAAGAAAAATCAAAGAGGAAAGAAAGAAAAAAAAGGAAGGAGGTGGGAAGGGAAGGAAGGACTCCCACCAAACCAAGTCCAACTCGGTTTGGGGGGGGGGAGTCCTTCCCCCCCTTGGCTCGGCCGACCCCCTTGGGGCTCCTTGAGCCCCAAGGCAAGGCCCCCTCCCTCCCACCTATATATACGGAGGTTTTAGGGCTGATTTTACACGACTTTCTCACGGCAGCCCGACCACATACCTCCACGGTTTTTCCTCTAGATCGCGTTTCTGCGGAGCTCGGGCGGAGCCCTGCTAAGACAAGATCATCACCAACCTCCGGAGCGCCGTCACGCTGCCGGAGAACTCTTCTACCTCTCCGTCTCTCTTGCTGGATCAAGAAGGCCGAGATCATCATCGAGCTGTACGTGTGCTGAACGCGGAGGTGCCGTCCGTTCGGTACTAGATCGTGGGACTGATCAAGGGATTGTTCGCGGGGCGGATCGAGGGACGTGAGGACATTCCACTACATCAACCGCGGTCACTAACGCTTCTGCTGTACGGTCTACGAGGGTACGTAGATCACTCATCCCCTCTCGTAAATGGACATCACCATGATAGGTCTTCGTGCGCGTAGGAAAATTTTTGTTTCCCATGCGACGTTACCCAACAATTTTTGCAATGTATGCAAATTACCTTATGTTGGGGATATCCGTGACCCTCGTCCATGGGACTTGGAGGATTTCATTGGTTCTATTGCTGTTGGAGAGGAGAGAGGAGTGTCTCGCGCCAGAACTGCTAGCATACATTTTCCTGTGCTTCGGTACTTCTCACTATTTGTGGGAAAATGTTTGATTGGTCGTGGGGAGGCTGGATTACTTAGTTCTCTAGACCTTGCGGTTTTGCACGAAGGCCTTTATAATGATAAGACTTATAGCTTGGGCGCTATAGTAGCTCAACGGTTGAACCTGAACCGTTCTAAAGGTGTTGTCTATGGAGTATCTATGCTACCTGTCTTGCGAGACACTTTGAGATACCCATTAGACTAGGAGAGGAAGGAGAGATGCTTCTCCCTCAGAGATATCTGGATTATGACAGCATGGTTCGCCATGATTTTCTGGATAGAGATGCTAGTAGACGGATGATTTATAACCTGGTGTTTACTCAGGGTACTCGAGAGACTATTACTTTGCCTGCTCCTTCTTTGTTTGATCTTCATGCACGCACGTACACTATTATGCCCACGGACATCTATGCATATTGGGGCTTGGCCCAACCACAGGCGCCCGCGCCTGAGCCGCCAGTCGAGTACCAGGCGCCAGTTTATCAGTGGGAGCCAGAGGAGCTCACGCAGCAGTGGCATCCATAGTCTGCTCCGGAGTATCCTGGAGCTAGTTATTTCCCACCATGGGAGTAGACCAAGCTAGGCCAAAAGCCTAAGCTTGGGGGAGTACATGTTCTCACCGACTTTACATTCATGCTTATGCTTTCACTTTGTTAGCCGGTGTTTACACTTTGCCACTGTACTATGCATGCTAGTTTCTTTTTGTTTTCTTGTTTTCTTGTTTTGTGTCCTTTTGAGAAAACCCAAAAATATTTTTCTTTCTTCTTTTGCTTGTTGGGAGCTTTCCCGTGTAAATAGCTTTCTTTTTCTTTGTGTCAAGGTAGAAGATATTGGTTACAATGCTTAGTGGTTCTTACATGCTTACCTGTTTAGCTTTCAAAGAACCATATTATTTTGTCTTCTCCTTTGTGTTTGCCTGCAGATTCAGTTTAGTCCAATGCGCTTATTATCGTTTTCATCGTTCGATCATGCAAATGAAAGGCAAAAATGATGATATATGATGAAGTGACTGAGACTGAAAAGTTGGTATGAACTCCATTTATTTTGTTTTTGTAAATATGACTAGCTTGTCGACCCAGATTTAGCTTTGTTGTGAGAGAACCATGTTTGCAATGACAACTTAGAGATCATAGTTTCTGATGCCATGCTTATTTAGCTGAGAGCTTATAATGGTTTGTCTTGATTGCCAACATAGATTTTGAGATGACTATGATGTAGTATGATAGGATGGTATTCTCCTTTGAATGTTTCAAGTGGCTTGACTTGGCACATGTTCATGCATGTAGTTGAAACAAAATCAACATAGCCTCTATGATGTTCGTGTTCATGGTGATTTATATCATGTTCATGCTTGCATTCAATGTTAGTCAAACTCATTGCATCTTGATGACCGTTGTCGCTCTCTAGTTGGTCGCTTCCCAGTCTTTTGCTAGCCTTCACTTGTACTAAGCGGGAATGCTGCTTGTGCATCCACTTCCATAAACCCAAAAGTTTTTCCATGAGAGTCCACCATACCTACCTATTTGCGATATCTACCTGCCGTTCCAAGTAAATTTGCATGTGCCATTCTCTAAACCTTCAAGAAATGAATCTGTTTTGCATGCCCGAACCGCTCATGTGGTGACAAAGGGCTATTGGTATCTTCCATGCTAGGAGTGTTATCCTCGACATGTGTTTATTCACAGTCCTTCACGAGAAAAGGGGCCGGTATTTGGGATGCCCAGTTCCATGCTTAAATCAAAAACATAACTGTAAAACAAGACTCCCCCCGGATTGATGTTAGTATGGACGGTACCCGAGGATTCGGCTAGCCGTGGAGTGTGATTGATTGGTGGTGGGGGAGTTAAAACTTTACTTTTCTGTTTGGGAACCGCCTATAACATGAGTAGCATGGAAGATATTGAGAACTCTTGGTCATTGTGTTGACAATGAAAGCATGCCGCCCAAAATTATTATCTTTGTTTTCAAAGCTTGAGCTTTGGCACCTCTGCAAATCAATGCTTCCCTCTGCGAAGGGCCTGTCTATTTATTTTCCTGTTGAGTCATCCTCCTCTTATATAAGCACCAATTAGAGAGCACCTCTGCCATTTTTATGCTTTGCTTTTGATTGATATTGAGTATGACTATGACTGGATCTTCGTTGCTATGAATTACAATGTTTAGTCAGCCCTTGATCTTTGAAAGTGCTCTACATTTATGTTTTTCTGTCTCAAAAAGAGCTAGCGAGATACCACCTAATCATATTGCTTCATGCTTGTTTTGATTGAAGTGTTGGTATTTGAAACTCATTATTATTTGCTCGTTAGCTGATTATGCCATTGATATTAGTTTACCGTGAGACCTTTGTGTCATCTGCTTATGTGGTTAACTTGTGATCTTGCTGAAATTCTGGTTATGAGTTAGACATAGTTGCAACAACAAGATCAAACAGAGTTTGTCAAAGTTTTTCTTTCTCTCTTAGTTTGTCAACTGAGTTGCTTGAGGACAAGCAAGGTTTTAAGTTTGGGGGAGTTGACACGTCTCCAACGTATCTACTTTTACAAACTCTTTTGCCCTTGTTTTGGACTATAATTTGCATGATTTGAATGGAACTAACCTGGACTGACGCTGTTTTCAGCAGAATTGCCTTGGTGTTATTGTTGTGCAGAAATCAAAGTTCTCCAAACGTCCTGAAAATTTACGGGGAGCAGTTTTGGAAAATATCAAAAATATCTGCGCCAAGTTCCACCTCACGGGGTGGGCCAGTGGGCCACAAGCCCCTGCTCCGCCACCACCCCCTGGTGGCGGTGGGCAGGCTTGTGGGGCCCACAGGCACCTGCCGCCCCCAACTCCAGCTCTATAAGTTGTCTTTTGTCCTAGAAAAAATAAAAAGAGAAGTTTTCGTCACGTTTTCGATACGGAGGAGCCGCCACCTCATGTTCTTCATCTGGAGGGCAGATCTGGAGTCCGTCTTGGGCTCCGGAGAGGGGAAATCGTCGCCATCGTCATCATCAACCTTCTTTCCTCTCCAATTCCATGAAGCTCTTCGTCGTTCGTGAGTAATCTATTTGTAGGCTCGCTGGGTGGTGATGAGTAGGATGAGATCTATCATGTAATCGAGTTAGTTTTGATGGGGATTGATCCCTAGTATCCACTATGTTCTGAGATTTGATGTTGCTACTACTTTGCCATGCTTAATGCTTGTCACTAGGGCCCGAGTGCCATGATTTCAGATCTGAAATTATTATGTTGTCACCAATATATGTGTGTTTTAGATCCGATCTTGCAAGTTGTAGTTACCTACTATGTGTTATGATCCGGCAACCCCGGAGTGACAATAACCGGAACCACTCCCGGTGATGATCATAGTTTGAGGAGTTCATGTGTTCACCAAGTGCTAATGCGTTGGTCCGGTTCTTTATTAAAAGGAGAATCTTAATATCCCGTAGTTTCCTTTTGGACTCCGCTGCCACGGGAGGGATGGACAATAGATGTCATGCAAGTTCTTTTCCCTAAGCACGTATGACGACACACGGAATGCATGCCTACATCACATTGACGAACGGGAGCTAGCCACATATCTCTCCTTGTTATAGCTGTTGCATGATGAATATCATCCAAACAAATCACCGACCCATTGCCTACTAGTTTGTCCTACTGCTGTTACTTGTCTTGCTCTGCTGCTACTACTGTTGCTACTGCTATTACTTGTCTTGCTCTGCTGCTACTACTGTTGCTACTGTTGTTACTTGTCTTGCTCTGCTTCTGCTGCTACTACTGTTGCTACTACTGTCGCTTGCTACTGTTTCTACTTGCTACTACTGTCACTACTGCTGTTCTTTGCCACTGCTATTTCTCGTTACACTACCGTTACTCGCTACTTTGTTGTTACTACTGTGCTTGCAGATACTAATATTTCAGGTGTGGTTTAATCTGACAAATTTAGCTGCTCATACTTGAGAGTATACTCTCACCTCCCGTCGTGCAAACCAACAAATTGGGTCGAATACTCTACCCTCGAAAACTGCTGCGAACCCACGCGCTGGTGGGCCATCAACAACATTCTTCCAGTTTCATTGCCGGGGAGTGCTTTCAGCATTCTTCTGGTGCCGTTGTAGGAGAAAGTTAGTTGTTATAAGCATTCATCTAGCTAACACTAGAGATTGCAGGACCGGCACTTTTCTGGAGCCATTGCCAGGGAAGCACAGCTGACGTCACGCCCTTCTTAGGAACGCAATGCACCGGACTCACCCAATCACTATGAGCAACATGATAGATAATACCCACTATGAGCAACATGATAGAACTGCCTATAAGAATCGCATGGGCATGTCTCCGTACAAAATGGTGTACGGTAAAGCATGTCATTTACCTCTTGAGCTAGAGCATAAAGCTTATTGGGCAATCAATGAACTCAACTTTGATTTCAAACTTGCCGGTGAGAAAAGGTTATTTGACATTAGCTCGCTTGATGAATGGAGAAGTCAGGCATATGAGAATGCCAAGTTGTTCAAAGAGAAGGTTAAGAGGTGGCATAATAAGAGGATACAAAAGCGTGAGTTCAATGTAGGTGATTATGTCTTGCTATATAACTCTCGTTTAAGATTCTTTGCTGGGAAGCTTCTCCCTAAATGGGAAGGTCCCTACGTTGTTGAGGAAGTATATCGTTTTGGTGCTATCAAGATCAACAACACGGAAGGTAATTATCCGAGAGTGGTAAATGGGCAGAGAATCAAGCATTATATCTCAGGTACTCCCATAAATGTTGAAAGCAATATTATCAATACCATAACTCCGGAAGAATACCTAAGGGATATTTATCAGCCTGTTTCAGACTCCGAAAACGAAGAGGTATGTGATTCGGTAAGAAAATAGAGTCCAAAACTTTTCCAGTAGGAAATTTTCTCCGTTTTGGAATATTTGAAAAAATACAAAAATTGGAAGTAGTCCGAAAAGTGCGCGAGGAGGCGACAAGCTTACCCGGCGCAGGCCCACCCCCTGGCAGCGTCGAGAGGGCTTGTGGCCACCTCGTGCGCCTCCCGAACTCCGTTTTCGTGCGGGGTACTCCTTCTGGTCTGAAAAAAAATCATTATATATACTCCCGTTTGGTCTGACCCCTGCATCACACAGATTTCCTCTGTTTTTCATTTTGAGCCTGTTTTCTGCCGCAAATTTAGAGAAAGATGTCGTCTCAGGAATCTATGGGGGAGAACAATCTCCCTCAAGTTTATGGAGAAGTAAGTGCTGATATGAAAAGGATGGAGGTCATGGAGGCTAAGGAAAGGCTACCTAAAGAAACCAAGGGCAAAACCAAGAAGAGGAATCAGGCGTGGGACGAAGTGCAATCTGTGCTCAACAAGGAAGAAGTTGAGGAAGTGGATTTCCTCCAACCCTACCTCCACGTATTGTCTCCATCCTTGATTGAACTCTTGAGGTTTTGTGAAACAACCCGTGCTCGCAATACTTGTCTCACTCGTGAAGTTGTTTTGCTGGAAAAACATATCGCAGATCTCCAAGATATAAATCAAAGATTAATGGCCCTCTTGGAGTCAAAGATTGCAGCAACTCCACCACCATCACTACCAAAGGCAGACAAATGAGCATGGGTATGGGCAATCCCCTTGGCTTGTGCCAAGCTTGGGGGAGTTGCCCCGGTATCGTATCACCATCACATCTTTTGCCCTTACCTTTGTTTTAGTTTTCCTTTTCAGTTTTCTCTTTTTTTAATAGATTAAAAGTCTTAGTGTTTTAGTCTTGATTTTGCTTTGTGTCACCCCCGATGTATTCGAGCTCGTGAGCCATATAATAAAGAGTGTCTTAGTTGAAGGGTTTGCCTCTTTCCATGATCAAAAGAGTGAGAAAAGAACAAAAGCATGAAAGATCATGTAATGATCTTATGGGAAGTGATGGCTTCACATATAAAAAGAATGATGATTGAAACTTGTTGAGGGTAGGCAAACGTAGACCTTGGTCATGGTTGCAATTAATAGGAAGTGATAAAGAAGGATAGGTTCACATATAAATATATCATCTCTGACACCATCTATGAGTGTGAACACTCACTAAACTATTGCATGCTTAAAAGTAGATGTTGGACAAGGAAGACAACATAATGAATTGTGTTTGCTTGGTTCTGAACAATGTTATATGATTAGAGATCCCTTATCATGTGACGATTGCTTCCACCTCACATTAGCCAAACCTCCCGCACTAAGTAGAGATACTACTTGTGCATCCATAAACCATCAACCCAGTTTTGCCATGTGAGTCCACCATACCTACCTATGGATTGAATAAGATCCCTCAAGTAAGTTGTCATCGGTGCAAGCAATAAAAATTTCTCTCTAATATGTATGATCTATTAGTGTGTAGAAAATAAGCTTTGTACGAACCTGTGATGAGGAAGACATAAAAGCGACAGACTGCATAATAAAGTTCTTTATCACAGGAGGCAATATAAAGTGACGTTCCTCCACACTAAGAGGACACGCATCCAAACCTCAAAAGCGCATGACAACCTCTGCTTCCCTCTGTGAAGGTCCTATCTTGTACCTTTACTTTTTGCCCTTGAAAGAGTCATGGTGATCTTCACCAATTCCCTATTTCGCCTTTATCTTGGCTAACGTCTTATGCTTGGGAAAGATCTATATTCATATGTCAACTTGGAAGTGAGTATTCATGAATTATTATTGTTGACATTACCCTTGAGTTAAGGAGTTGGGAGGCAAAACTATAAGCCCCTATCTTTCTCTGTGTCCAGCTGAAACTTTGATCTCATGAGTACCATATGAGTTGTAGCAATTGTAGAGAACGAAAGAATGATTGAGTATGTGGATTTGCTTTACAAGCTCTTATTTGACTCTTTCTGATGTTGTGATAAATTGCAATTGCTTCAATGACTAAATGCTATTGGTTGTTACTTCTCGGTAAGGTTCTTGATCCATGCGTTACTTTGTGAAGGAATTATCACTTTAGCATGAGAGATTATATGATGGTATTGCTGTTCTGATCACGATCATGATGCATGCATGTTCGTATCTTGTTTTGTTGGCACCTCTCTCCCTAAACATGTGGATATATTTATTGAGTTAGGCTTTCGCTTGAGGACAAGCGAGGTCTAAGCTTGGGGGAGTTGATACGTCCATTTTGCATCATGTTTTCATGTTGATATTTATCGCTTCTTGGGCTGTTATTTCACTTCACGGTACAATTCTTATGCCTTTTCTCTCTTATTTTGCAAGGTTTACATGAAGAGGGAGATTGCCGGCAGCTGGAATTCTGGCCTAAAAAAGGAGCAAAGTTGAGATATCTATTCTGCGCAACTCCAAACACCGTAAAAATCAACGAGGATTTTTTCCGGATTTATAAAAATACTGGGCCGAAGAAGCGCCAGAGGGGCGCCAGCAGGTGGCCAAAAGCCTGCATGGCGCGACCACCGCCTGGTCGCGCCATGAGGGCTTGTGGGCAGCCTGCTGGCCCACTGGCCTCCCTCTTCTGCTATATGAAGGATTTCGTCCAGAAAAAAATCAAGGCGGAGCTTTTTCGTGGATTCGCCGCCGCCATGAGGTGGAACTTGAGCATAACCAATCTAGAGCTCCGGCAGGACGATCCTGCCGGGGAAACTTCCCTCATGGGGGGGGGGATCGTCGCCATCGTCATCACCAACACTCCTCTCATCGGAGGGGACTCGTCACCATCAACATCTTCATCAGCACCATCTCGTCTCCAAATCCTAGTTCATCACTTGTAACCAATCTCCGTCTCGCAACTCCGATTGGTACTTGTAAGGTTGCTAGTAGTGTTGATTACTCTTTGTAGTTGATGCTAGTTGGATTACTTGGTGGAAGAGTTTATGTTCAGATCCTTGATGCTACTCATTACCTCTCTGGTCATGAATATGATTATGCTTTGTGAGTAGTTACTTTTGTTCCTGAGGACATGGGATAAGTCATGTTAATAATAGTCATGTGAATTTGGTATTCGTTCGGTATTTTGATGTGTTGCATGTTGTTTTTCCTCTAGTGGTGTTATGTGAACGTCGACTACATAACACTTCACCATTATTTGGACCTAGAGGAAGGCATTGGGAAGTAGTAAGTAGATGATGGGTTGCTAGAGTGAGAGAAGCTTAAACCCTAGTTTATGCGTTACTTCGTAAGGGGCTGATTTGGATCCACTAGTTTAATGCTATGGTTAGACTTTGTCTTAATTCTTTTTTCGTAGTTGCGGATGCTTGCGAGAGGGGTTAATCATAAGTGGGATGCTTGTCTAAGTAAGGGCAGTATGGTCCACCCACATATGAAACTATCAAAGTAACGAACGCGAATCATATGAACATGATGAAAACTAGCATGACAGAAATTCCCGTGTGTCCTCGGGAGCGTTTTTCCTCCCGTAAGACTTTGTCCAGGCTTGTCCCTTGCTACAAAAGGGATTGGGCCACTTTGTTGCACCGTTGCTACTTTTGTTACTTGTTGCTTGCTACGAATCATCTCACCACACAATCACTTGTTACCGACAATTTCAGTGCTTGCAGATTTTACCTTGTTGAAAACCACTTGTCAGATCCTTCTGCTCCTCGTTGGGTTCGACACTCTTACTTATCGAAAGGACTACGATTGATCCCCTATACTTGTGGGTCATCACGCTTTCTTCCACAAAGTGGAGACAAAAGGGGGGGAGGGGGGTGCAGGAGTGTGCACGATAGACACGTTGGACTCTGATACCCCACACCCACTAAGTTCGCCTTCCTTGCCAATTTTCTTCCATTACGCCACTTCCTCCTCCTTGCTTTGCATCCACACCATCCATCTTCACCATCACCGTTGTACCTCTCCAGCCGCCACACATGCATTGATGAACGATTGTAACCAGCACCGATGCGCTCGCACGCCTTTTACGACGACATTGTCCACATTGGAGCTGTTTGTACCCACGTACACTCCGCCACCCTATGTATGACCTCCATGGTGGCGAGCACAACCGGCATGTGTTCGGTTAAATGCCATTGAGCTTACTTTTGGATGACATGTCTTTTTTTAGAGTAAGAAGGATGGCGGGAGTACTCGACCATGAAGGATGAGGTGTTGTGCGATGTGTGGTTGGTCGTATCCTCATATTTCATAGGCAGGAGCAGAGGGGGACCTTCTGGCAACAACTGCATGAATTGTTTCATGAACGAAAGCACGTGGACCCCTACGACATGCACATCATCTATGATTGCAATGTGAAGTCGTTATCGTCTAGCTGGTACGCCATCCATACCATCATCATCAAGTTTTGTCACGTAGTTGCTCAGCTAGAGGCACGGTGGGCATTACATGCGGTAGATGAAGAGATCACAAGTTTTCCTTCTTCTTACTCAACTTGTTCCTTGAATCATTAATTCATTCAATATTGCTATTTACATTGTGTAGCCCGTACACGTTGCTATGATACACCACAAGATAAAAGAACGGCCATTTTCGTAGACACGAGGTCAAATGAAGTTGGAGGGGTTGTATGTGTGGTACGACACCATCCGTTAAAAAACTTGTCGGACACTGAATTTAGAATATTGTTATTCTTGCATCCTATATATGGATGATTTATGTTATTATATTTTTAAATTTTGATAAATATCAATCGGTTTGCATGAATTTTTTTAATCAAATCAAAATCCGACAAGGAATATATGCCGACAACGTTGGATGACCGGTCAAAACATTTAGGTTGCCCGTAATGGTAGTATCATAGCTAGTATCATGCATGCCAACTAAGCAATTTCGATGAGGTGGCATATAATTAAATGAAAAAAGAGGGTTGAGTATCATATTATGATACTGTATCATATTAAATGATGTGCTACTATGTGTCTTGCATGATAATAAATGAACTACCCTATGATACTAATATATGACACTACTCCCTCCATCATAGTTTGTTGGGCGCCTCTCACGTCGCTCTGGGCCCAAGGTGCGTTGTGATAGGCAGGAAATAAGGAGGTGATGGAGCTGCGAAATTGAAGGAGAGGCGCCTAATGAATCGCTAAACCAACGCTTTGTAACCTCCCCCTCCAATAAAAGAAGGAACCGATCGCATGCATTTGTATTCACACTTGCATGCGCAACCCAAACAGTTCATGTTCCCACTTGCCAGCGCTTGAAGAAAAGAAACGGAAGAGTACTAATACACCCCAATTAATAGGAGTAGTTAAGGAGCTGCGCCCTATTTTTGTGGGATTATGAAAAAATCTGATTTTGAAGAGGCACCTAACAAACTGTGATGAAGGGAGTACGCATTACGGATGTGGTATCATACACTAGTATCACTAGTACAAATGCCCGTGCGTTGCACCGGGCAAAAAATATGATCATGTGTCTGCAGCATACATGGATATATTTAGTGAGCACAATAGACTTAGTCAATAGGCGTGAGACACTGCATCAATTCTCTCTTTTTTCTTCCGGGAAAGAAACTGCACTGACATTAAATTGAACTCTTCGAAATTCATCTTGCTTTCACAGGAAAGCCCCAAAAGATAAAGAAGAAACAGTCCAACATTTAAAAAGTCTGTAAATATATTAGTTGGATGAGAATAAACATATGAAGCAGCAATGATCAATAATAAACAAATAGATGAGGAGTGAATTATTCCTACTTTATTCGCTGAGGTGCAGCACTGTGACTTTGCAACATAGAAGTAAATAAGCACGGTTATTGGTTTGAATCCATGCTAGATGTAATGATTTTACTAATAACACATCATTTTCTCAATTTTAAATTCATATTGCTATCACTTACACATTACTGGACAAGCCGTTCAGACTTCCGACTCGACTGGACTCTGCGGCTTCCTTCCAGCCCATAGTCCATCCTAACATAGCCAGTGAAAGAGTTATTTGTTTCATACATAATGTCCATAGCTGGTGTCGCCTCAGCCGGAACAACCCAACCGAGCCAAAAGAAATCTGAGACGGACTCTTCTTCATGCTTGAGGAAGTATTTCTCGAAAAAATCATGTTCTTCTCTTCAGTAGAAGATGTTTCAAGTTTCTGTTGTACAAAACGACTCCTGAATTGATCCGAAATCCAGAAAGAGAACCATATCAGTATCCAACATAAACACATCAATTACACTCTAAATTCAGGAAGTAATAATACCTGAACTCGACCACATGACATCCAGCAGCTCAAAAGATCAGGTCTTATTGGTCTTGAAACAAACATGGTTACCCCGCACATTGGTGTTCTCCTCGTGCATTTTTCATGAAGGGGACAAGGGATAATGAGAGTAATTAATTCTCACTGTTATTAGGATTTCAGATGGTACCGAGCAGAGTTACCTCCAAATCCTGACTATCAACGTCGTCGACACACTGGCATGTGCTGACGATGCTATGGCAATTCAGAACCTGGCCTAATGGCTTAAAATCTCTATTGTTCTTCAATATGTACATCTCAAATCAACTCCGGATCAACAAAACCATGGAAACATCAATAAGTTCTAAACTATGTTAGTGTGGAAATAACTAAGGAAAATTAATGGCCTAATTCAGATCTTTCTAAATTACAATACAACTGTCTGACGTATGAACACAGATTCTAAGAAAATAAAGCACTAATTCTAGGCACACGCATGATACCTTTGCATGCTCAGATGGACTGGTTGCACTAGGGATAATTAAGCTCTCAATGCTAGAAAGTGATGCTTATATATTGCTGGTATCAATTTGAAGTAAATCAATTGTACGTAGGTTTTCGATACTGTCATCGTCAATTTGTGATCCTAGTAAAAGTGCCCGTGCGTTGCACCGGGTTAGATTGTCGATTTTCCGATCATGTATTTCGTATTTGACCCCCCTTCCATCATGTTCTTCGTCAACATCTACTTGAACTCCGCACCACCTTTGAAATGCAAGTAGGTACGTAAACATACGACAAATCATTATATATAGTAGCGAATAATACCTATACGAACTCTCCAAGCAGAAGAAAATAAAAGGTACTAATAGAAACAATTTCCTCCATATGAATGGCTGCCCAGCAGCTCCGAAGGACAGCTACTTGCATCTGTTCAATAGCAATTGAAAGTTAAGTTGTAAATTAAGGCAAAAACTGCTCGGCACAAACTTGAAATTCTGATTTTTGTAAGAGATATAGCAATTCCAATGGTCATTATTTTAGCAGTCTTATTTTACTTTTTTCCATAAAATTCGAAAACGCTCTTATGTTAGGACGGAAGGAATGGATATTGATGCACATGTACCGTGGTTATTCGAATGGAGCCAAGCAAGGCATAGTCAGCTTTCATTTTAAGTATTGACAAGATATGACAAATGAACTGAAGCGTTTACAAACCTCCAGCTTTGAGACATTGCCTTTTAGATAAGCTTTTCTTGCAGCTGGGATAGCAGCTGCATCCAGTGTATTCTTGATGGACCCAATTTTCTGATGAAGAAACATCATTCGTAGATACAATCTAATACTACAAAGCAGATCAACATGAAATGGCTACAAAGTACAATTGATGCCATCTATTTACATAAAGGTTACGGAAATAGTATTTTTTTTTCTAAGAAAACAAGCAAAAATGACAATAACTTTTAATAATATCCAATTTATTAGAGTATCAAAACCATATAGCTCAAACTAAGAGACACAAGCACAAAAGGGAAAAGCGAAGTACCTTTTTCAATGTCGCCCCGTCCAGTTTAGATGCTTCATTGATATCACTATCGATAGATGATGCCAACTTCATAGCCTGTGAGGCACACTCAGCAGTAACAACCGTTATCCTCCGAACACCTTTTGCAATACCCTCTTCGGATATGAGAGCAAATGCTGCAGCATCCCTAGTGTTTGAGATGTGTGTACCTGACATGCATAAACTTTAGATGACATGAACACACAAATGTAGAATTACATAGAATGGAGTAGCAAATATACCTCCACACAACTCAGTTGATATGGATAACCATTCTTTGCTTTCAGGGTTTGCAAGCAGATCTTCCACTTTGCCGCCAATCGATACAACTCTTACAAGATCAGGTAGATCTACAAAAGTCCGAGCTGGGAGGGATTTGATTTTCTGAACTGCCGTCCGCGCCCCTCCCGCTGCTCGAGCCCGAGCGTAGCAGGGCCGACGGCTGCCTCCACCGGCGCAAGGGGCGAGGGCGGCGAGGCTCCGGTGGCAGGTTGGCGGCGGAGATGGTCTCCCCCGGACCGGATCGGGGCTGCGGCGGCGGAGATCGAGGCAGAGGGCGGCGCAGTACATGCGGCGCTTTGGGCCGGCGAGTGGAGTTGGCTGCGGGCCGGTGGCCGGCGCGGGGTGGCTCGACTGCGGATGGTGGGTCCCCGACGAGATGCATGCGAGGGGCCGGCGGCGTGCTGCGAGGTCTCGAGCATGGAGCGGCTGGCTGCCATGGAGGAGCTCTGCTACGTCTCCGACGACGGCGCATCCATGCTCTGCTTCGACACCCTCTCCGAGACGGCCGAGCCCATCGCCTCCTCGCCCACCGCCGGCGAGAAGCCCACTCCTGAAGACCGCAATGGATAAGCCGGGGAACGGAACGAAAGGCTTTTTTCTAACTTTAAAACGTACTGCGGATTAATTATCAGAAAAGCGAGGGTTGTTTTTGCAAAATTATCGCGACGTACGGCAGAAGCGCCGCGCGCTTTATTATTAGGGGAGATATGCATGATACTAGTATATGATATGAGCTTTGCTAGACTTACGTAGATTTTCTACGAAATCTTACGTAGATGATGAGGTGGACGTTGTTGATTGGATTCGGCACGGCCCCATCCTGAAAATCAGGGGGATTAGTGGAGGTTAGGAAAGAAACCTCCTTTACGTAAGTAATTCACGTAAGAAATCGTAGTATATGATATTACTACCCAGTACAACCAGCCTTACGGATCAATGTTGAAGACGCCCTTAGGACACATCACCGCGTCGCCATAGCTTCTCGCCTTGGACCACGCACGCTACCTACGTACACAAGCCAGCGATCCCGGCGTCGTCGGCACACGGATCGGTCGGTATCCTCTTGGCTTGGGAGGTTGACCACGGCGCCTAGCGAGTGGCGTACTGCGTACGTGGTGCGCGTGCGCTTTCCGGCGTGCGTCTCGCCGCGGAAGTCCATGGATGGCCTCGCTATCGGAACCCATCCATGAAACTGGAGGGATGGCCCTCTCGACTTCAACGTGCCATCTTTGACCAAGTCATGGCGGGTCAGCAGTGATGGAACCAAAGCGCGTCCGTCCTACCAGTTAATTCGAGAGGCCCATCGATCCAGAGCTTGGACAGCTCCAAGGTACCACGTACCTCTCAGCTTCAAGAGTTCAAGCCTGTCATACAGGTACTGAGGTACAGGAGGCTTGGTCTTCCTGTACGATCTGCACTATCACAGAGGTAGTACAGCGGACAGCAGTGTGCCGCTTTGCCGTTTCAGCCGGTTTGCTTGACCCTTTTCCTCTTTTCTTTTTGAAGCTTGGTTTGCTTGACCTTGATTTCCGGTCGGCGCGCATCAGCAAGTACTCCATCAGAAGCTAACATTCGACTTTCTTACACGAGTTGGAAATATGCGCTGCAAGCAACGACGCACCGGCACATGCAACTTTTTCAACAGGAGACGGAATAGAACTGCCAGCGGCAGACAAATTTCCAAAACGGGCGGATCGATCACACGCGCAAGCCGGAAGCACGGAGCCTCTTGGAGAGGCCGAGCCAGCGCGGGAAGTACAGTACAAGTAGAAGTAGAAGGCCACCACGAACCCGACGGCCACCCGATGGCCGCTCCAAAGGTGCACCACAGAGCCCCTGGTTACCAGCAAAATGCGACGCCGGAAACTTCCGCAGCAATGCAGGAATGGACCCCGATAACAAGTTATCGGCGACGCTGAGCGTCGTTAGCCGGCCAAGCGCGTTGAACCGCTCTGGAATCGGACCGTCGAGCCGGTTGTGCTCGAGGTTGAGCACGTTGTGGTACACCATGTCGGCGATGCTGTCCGGGATCTCGCCGGAGAAGCCGTTGTTCGAGAGATCCAGGTACGAGAGGTGCGGCGCGTCGTGTGCGATGCGCGACGGGATCGGCCCTGAGAATCTGTTGCCTGAGAGGTCCAGCGCGATCGTGCTCGTGCAGTCATCGAGGCCTTTGGGGAACGGGCCTTGGAGTCCCAAGCTGGACAGGCGCAGAGAGAGGACCCTGTTCTGGTCGTGGCTCCAGCATTCCACGCCGGTGGATTCGCATATGTAGCCGCTGACGCCGCTGCTGTTGAGTTTCCAAGAAGATTTTAGGATGCCATTTGGGTCGGCCACTGATTTTTGCACGGATTTCAGGCACTGGATGTCAAGTTCGGAACCGTGGCAGAACGATGCGCTGAACAAGAGCAGCAGCCACAGGAGGAACTTGATATTGATGGTCATGGCGGTCATGGAGAGAACGAAACTATCGAAGCACCGCCTGATCAAATCAAAGCTTGTGTAAGAACATTTAACATTACAGGTGTGCTTCGGTAGACCACCCCCATCCTCTCCATAAAACGTAGAAGGAAAACGTATATCCATCTCGTATTATATACTATAGGCCGTCATACGTATGCAATACGAAATGCGTGTACGTATGACGGCCTGTAATATATAAAAATGTACTACTCCGTTCTAAAATAAGTGACTTAAAAGTGACTCAAATTTGCACTAACTTTAGTATAAAGTGGAGTCATTTTTAAGTCACTTATTTTACGATACATGGAGTACAATATAAGACGGGTACACATTTTCTTTTCTATGTTTTGTGGATGGGGGTCTACCAAAACAAAAGTGTTAACACTATACGTACTTGAAGATAAATGAAGTAACTTGCTCAGAAATGCCACAACACAGCCTCCACGGATGCAAATTGTTAGGAATGCTGAAATTTGCTTACACAAGATGAGGTGTTTCAGAACGCTCACCGGTTGATCCAGCCAAAGAAGAAACTACCGGTTGCATGAAAAAAAGAACGAGCAGAACAAGGCTTTTGCTCGTGGCAATTCCTCAATTCATGTTGCCGCTAGCCGGAGCTACCTTGTTTGTGTTCCTTTAGAAATGTCGACAGGGTACATAAATAATCACGGCCAGTTGATGCCTGACATCTTACTAGAAGAGTTGAACTTGAAATATGTATTAACAAGCACCGGCAGTTGCTAGTTGCCGGGCATACATATGTACATATCATGTGAATTAAGACAACCGTTGCTGCAAGGAACATACTAAGATTACTGTCGGAAGTGCTCATTTGGCCTCCGGAAGCAATGCCAGAAAAAGGTTTTCAGAACAACAGGTGAATCATATGCGAACGACGTAGGCACGGAGCCTCTCGGAGCAGACGAAGCAGTGCGGGAAGTAGAAGGCCACCACGAACCCCACGACGAACCCGACGGCCGCTCCGATGCTCGACTGGTCGTTGATCCTGTGCAGCCTGATTCGTACCGGACAATCATCCAACGGTGAACCACAAAGCCCTTGGTTACCAGCAAAGTTTGAAGCCGGAAAGGTCTCCAGCAAAGTAGGAATGGGCCCTGATAACAAGTTCTCCGCAACATTGAATATAGTTAACCTATCAAGCAAATCAAATTGCGGTGGAATTTGACCGCTCAATTGGTTATGCTGGAAGATGAGGGCATTCAGATATGTCATTTGTGAGATACTCTGTGGGATTGAACCCGAAAAGCTATTGTACGAAAGATCCAGAGACGTCAGGTACGGCATCTGCCGCGAGATCTCGGCAGGGATCGGTCCTGAAAAATAGTTATTCGACAGATCCAGGCCGCTCATGCTTGTGCAGTTTTGAAGACCTTGGAGAAATGGGCCTTCAAGTCCTAGGTTGCCGAGACGCAGAGAGGAGACCCTGTTCTCGTCGGGGTGCCAGCATTCCACACCAGTAAAGCGGCATATGAAACCGGCTGAGTCGTTTTCGAAGTTCCAAGAGGATTTGAGTACGCCGAAGGGATCAATCACTGATTGTTGTACAGACTTCAGGCACTGGATATCAAATTCACTGCCAAAACACAAAGATGAGCTGCTCAAGAGTAAAACCAAAAGGAGGAACTTCGTATCATCAGCCATCGCAAGCACGGAGTGAAACAAACAGCAGCTCTGCTCGGCCAAAACCTGCAGCTTGTAACTTCCAACGTCGCCTGATCAAAGCTTGTGTAAGAACACTTGAACACGCTACTTGGAAACTAAGAAATAATTTGCTCAGATATGACGATTGTATGACACCATAAAGTAAACTCCAAGACCAAGAGTGCAAATAACAAAGTCGGAAAACACTTGTTTTGTTAATTTCATGTGATACTTCCTAGGCAAGCAATTTGAGGTGCTCCAGAAAACTCACCAGTTGATCCAGGCAAATCAGAAGACACATCTGCAGTAGATGAACGGGTGCAGCCCTTATAAAACAAAGAATCTCTCCACTGGGACATAGACTTTTCTTCTGCCAAACCATGAAGTCTTATTGACTTGGAAGGATTTGCCACAAGTATACGGGGAAGAAAGACAAACCGTGTGCCTACTGCCAGTAGTCCCCATCCTGAGTGAATAGCCTCCGAAGACTCACCAGTCACCAGTCACTCACCGTCGAGAGAAAATTAGGTGTATAACTTGTGGAACTGATGCCTTCAAATCATTCATTTATAAGGACCTATGTGACAGGCAGGAAAACTTTGTCAGGAGTAAAGGCAGTGCTTCTCCCAGCCCAAACTAGGTACTTATAAATTACTTTTCCACATTGGGCAAAAATGCTGGGAGCCTGGGACTTATATGATGCTACTCCTCGGTGGACTGCCGATGATATAAAATTAACCCGATTGCATCTTCTGGAAAAGATTGTAAAGCACCCGATCAGTCTCAGTCCGAATCATGATCGCTCTAGCCTGATCCAACTGCTCTGATAGGCAGTGCGCTGCCCCCGTGTCATGAGTATGGAAAGAAGGCACGTGGCAGAAAGACCGACCCAGCGTCGTCGAGTCTCCGGAGTCCGGTCTTAGTAGAATTGTCCCCAAGGAATGTGTGGAGGGAGTTTACATCATCGCCTGGCAGAATAGTAGAATTTTAAGCCCTCCTGCAAGAACTCTGACCTCATGGTCTCGCCGAGTGAATTTACATCGGTTTCTGTTACTCCAAAATATTGTTGGATTTTCAGAAAACATGAAAGGATATCATTCCTATAACCCTACCTACATTGTGATGCAGAAATACGGCCATGTGTCTCCTGTGCATACAGCGCAAACTGGTACAGTTTAGAAAGTATGCTATTTATTATTCAAGTTGCACAAATTTATTTTGTTACATGCCACATATGGTCATATTTCTGTATCAAATTTTGAAGTTTACATGCCATAGCAAAACATTTATCATGCATCTTTAAAAAAAATCACTGGATAAAAATTCGAATATAGAATGTGAACATACCATGGTGGAGAAAATCTGAACACTATCTAGAAGAAGTCCTCAAGGTCGAGGGAGGACAAGACTGCAGAACTGGGATGTCTGCTCTCTTACTAGGCAGAAAGCATGAGGGGCATTATTCTGATTCTGCATATAAAATACTCATATCAAGCATGATAATGTATACTTTCTTAGTTCAGCTGAAAATTCTTCTTTTTTTGAACCGCAAATAGACTACATATAAATCATTATAAGTTTATAACCGGTGATTCCTTGCGTCGGCATTTTCTTTAGGAAAATGCTTTGCACCATTTGCATTACAAGCGAAGAAAAAACACGGGCTCAACAGGGCTGCTTTCTCTGTTTTCCTTTTAGAAATGCCGAATTGAGTCACGGTACACAAATTATCACGACCAGTGATGCCTTGCATCTTTCTAAAAGAAATAATATATGCATTACAATTTACAGGCAAACCAAAGCACCATGCTTGCAAGTTGCCAGGTATACATATCAGGTGAACTGAGATGATCTTTATTCCAGGGAGCATACTAAGATTACTGTTGGAAGTGCTCATTTGGCCTCCGGAAAGCTATGCCAGACAAAGTTTCAGAACAACAAGTGAGTCATATACGGACGACATAGGCACGGAGCCTCTCAGAGCAGACGAAGCAGTGCGGGAAGTAGAAGGCCACCACGAACCCCATGACGAATCCGACGGCCGCTCCGATGATCGACTGGTCGTTGATCCTGTGCAGCCTGATTCGTACCGACCTCCATCTCCTCCTCGGGGGGGGGGGGGGGGGGGGGGGGCAATCATCCAACGGTGAACCACAAAGCCCTTGGTTACCAGAAAATTTCGAAGCCGGGAAGGTCTCTAACAGAGTAGGAATGGGCCCTGATGACAAGTTGCCCGCCACATTGAACGTGCTTAACCGAGTAAGCCGATTGAATTGCGGTGGAATTTGACCGCTGAATTGGTTATTCTGGAGGTTGAGGAGATTCAGATATGTCATGTCTGAGATACTCTGTGGGATTGATCCCGAAAAACTATTGTACGAAAGATCCAGAGATGTCAGGGGCTGCACAAGCTGTAACAAGTCGGGAGGGATTGGTCCTGAAAAATTGTTTTATGACAGGTCCAGGCCGGTCATGCTTGTACAATCTTGACGACCCTGAGGAAATGGGCCTTCGAGTCCTAGGTTGCCGAGACGCAGAGAGAGGACCCTGTTCTCGTCGGGGTGCCAGCATTCAACACCGGTAAAGCGGCATATGTAACCGTTGGTGACATTTTCAAAGTTTCAAGAGGATTTGAGTACGCCCAAGGGATCAATCACTGATTGTTGTACAGACCTCAGGCACTGGATATCTTGTTCAAAACCAGAACACGACGATGAGCTGCTCATGAGAAGAAACAAAAGGATGAACTTGGTATCATCAGCCATCGCAAAAGGGGAGAGAAACATAGAGCTGCTCTGCTGGGCCAAAAGCTGCAACTTGTTCCAAATGTCACCTGATCAAAAGTTGTGTAAGAATACTTGACAAAAAGAAGAGATAGTTTGCTAAGACATGAAGACACCACAAAGCAGACTCCAGAAGAAGCAAATAAGTCACATGTACTCGCTTTGTTGATTTCATGCAATACTTCATACACAAGAATAGGTGCTTCAGAAAACTCACCAGTTGATTGATCCAAAGCAGAAGCCACGACCTGCAATGGTTGAAGGGGCATAGCTCTTAAAGGGGCAACCCCTCCGCTGGAGCACAGACTTCTTCAGCTAATTAATTCCTCAGGTCCTACTGAATGGGAGAGTAGCTAGCACAGGGAGATTGACCAGCTCACTGTCCCACTCTAAGCAAGTAAGCAGTCAATGAAACTCAACACCAAAGAGAAAATAGTGGTAGGACTTTCTGTGATGATGCCTCGCGTCGTTCATTTATGAGGCTAGAAAAACTAAGGCATATGAGACAGACAGCTACAACTTTGTCAAGAGTAAAGACAGTGATCCTGGTCCTCGTAGGCACTTGGATTAATTCAGGATCAAACCGCGACTTGTTGATTATAGAATTAAAAACACTTTATATTGGGCAAAGCATGGACAAGATCAGATAAACGCACATCAACACGAGAGGTTTCACATTTTTTATTATTTATTTGGATCATGAGATATTTGTAATATTCAACAGAATGTAGACGTACTTCACACTTGTGACCACACACACGACTTGTTTTCCCACATATTTACCACTGAATAGACCAACAAAGGAAGCTGGCGCATTCTCTAGCCCAGTGCTCATGTACAAACACGAAAGGTGTAGGGCTGGAGCCTCCCACAGAACAAGAACTTGTGCGGAAAGTAGAAGGCCACCACGAACCCAAAGATGAACCCAGCGGACGCCCCGATGATGGACGCATCGTTGATCCTGTGCAGTAGCTTCCGAATCCGGACAAACATCTCACGAATCCAGATAAACCTGACGTGTATCCGCACCCTGAACCTCTTCTTGCACTTCTTGCCCAGCGGGGCCCCGCAGAGCCCCGGGTTGCCCGTGAAGTTGCCAGCCGGGAAGCCCTGCAGAGAGTCCGGGACAGGACCCGTCAGCGAGTTATCGGCGACATCGAACGAAATGAGCCGTGAAAGGTTGATCGCCGGAATCCCGCCAGTGAACTGGTTGTGTTGAAGAACGAGGACATTGAGGTACGTCATGTTCATGATGCTTGCAGGGATTCCACCTGAGAAGCTGTTGTTCGAGAGGTCCAGAAAGCTTACATAGGGCATCTGCTCGGAGATGCGCTCCGGCAGAGGGCCTGTGAAGTTGTTGCCTGACAGGTCAAGAGTGGTCATGGAGGTGCAAAGCTCGAGGCCTCGAGGGAATGGACCTTCGAGTCCTAGGTTGCCGAGGCGCAAACTGAGAACCCTGTCATCAAAAGGGTTCCAGCACACCACGCCAATGAAATCGCACATGGGACTGTCAGTAAAATTCCACGGGGATTCGTTTTCTGAGCCGGCTTCGAGTATACCGTTGGGATCAATCAACGACTGTTTGAGGTCCTTCAAGCATTGGAGATCAGAATCACTGATTCCATGGCCAAAGTACGATGACGAGCTGCTTAAGAGCAGCAGCCAGACGACCAGCTTCGTGTAACCATGCATCATAGAACCTGCCGTCTGCCTTCCAGTGTCACCTGCTCCACAAAAATATGCACCATCAAGGATGTTCTGGCATATCCTTGTAATGTTTTGTATGAGGATATGCGATATAGTACTACTGTCTAGCACAAACCTTTACAAAGACGTCCCTTCACAAAAACGCAGTGGCAAACAATAGAAAGAAAAAATCCGGCTGTTTTGAGCTCGTCTGATCCGTACCTCACAGTTGCTCACCAATTATGCAGCAGAAAGCAGAGACGGCACTGGTAGAAATATATGAACGAAACGTTTATGTCATCCCCTAACCTAAAGAGGAACAGACGTGAACGAATATATGATCAGAACATGTGTAAGAACACTTAAAACTCTGCTTCAAATAAGAACAAGAGATGAAAACATGGAGACGGTACAAAAGCAGGCTCCAAAAGGCAAATAATAAGCCATGTTTACTTGCTTTGTTGATCTCATGTACTCCATGCTAGTTCTTAGACAAGGTAAGGTGTTTTGGAGAACTCACCAGTTGATGCAGCCAAAGTGGAGGGCACCACCTGTAGCAATTGAACAGGCACAGCCCTTTTGAAACGGTGAATCTCTGCACTAGATGACATGTTTTTTGTTCTGTTAACTTCCAAGTCTTGCAAATGGAAATGCTTGTCGCGGTCGGCCAGCCGGCAAGAAGGTCAAAGTCATCAGGTTACACGCCAAGAAAAGTAGTATTGTATTAAAAAATCCTGGTTTAGAGAGTTAATTACGTTAGGAATTCAATTATATGATGTAAGGCGAATTTCCACTTAAAATAGGGGCAGAACTTTCTGCATTGATGTATCACATCATCAATTTATGAGGATAGAAAAACTAAGACATATGAGACAGACAACTAGACAGCTACTTCGTCAAGAGTAAAGACAATCCTTCTCATGGTCCTAGTAGGCACTTGGATTGAGGATCAAACCATGGCTTGTTAATTATAGATTAGAAGTAACTTAATATTGGGCAAAGCATGGGCAAGATCAGATAAATGCACACCAACACGAGCGGTTCACAATCTTTATTATTATTTGAATCATGAGATATTCGTAATATTCATCAGAATGTAGATGTACTTCACTCTTGTGACACGTACACGACTTGTTTGCCCACATTTTTACCACTGAATAGACCAACAAAGGCAGCTAGCGCATTCTCTAGCCCAATGCTCACGTCTTCCACATATGCAATCTTGCCATCCTTGTAATGCTTGGTCATGTAATCGAGGAACTGTGGGAATAAGTTGATGTAATCACTCTGGATGAAGCCCTTCATACTGATCCGTTTCGGCACCAGGCAAAAGAGGTTGTGGATCCCTGCAGGATCAGTCATGCCGTGCTGGGAGACCATCCCACATACTGCTATGCGACCATGCATCCGCATGTTAAGGAGTACAGCATCTAGCATTGGTCCGCCTACATTCTCGAAGTAGATGTCGATACCTTCAGGAAAGTACCTATGTATGGAAAGATTGCAGAACAAAGATAAGATCATTTTGGTGCTATTCTCCCCGTTTACTGAGTTCAATAGAATTACTAATTTCACAAAAACGGTAAGCAGATGATGACAAAAAATATCTGCCAAATGAACAATATGTTTGATTTGAGGGCCCACATCATCCTAGAATTCATCCGACCATCATTAGATCACTCATGACTTTTGGTAGGATTGTCATATCCCTTAGTTTGTAGTCGTCTCCATGTTAATAAGAGATGATATGTGTTAGGCTTGGACTTAGGACCAGGTGGTTCATTCACCATCTGGTTCAATAATCCTAAATGGGAAAGTGTGCCTCATAATTCAGGTAGGTTCATTCTGTTAACATGGCTTTCAGATGTCATGTTCATTATAACCTAGCTTGATCCGTCTATGGTTTATGCAAGTTACCGTTGTATCTTTTTTTAGGTGTTCTGTTGTATCCTATTGAAGGAGAAGGTCTGACCTTTTTAGTGCTGCAGTCAAGTCAGGCTCCTCTTTGTAATTAAAAGCTGCATCGAATCCAAACTTATCTTTTAGGAGTTCAACCTGAAACAATGTTGTAGACCCTGAATGATACAGCTAAACAGTTAACGAATGACATACTACAAGTTGGATGAGTACTTTCTCATTTGTTCCAGCACTTCCGACAACATAGCAGCCATGGAGCTTTGCAAGTTGACCGACAATCTGACCAACTGCTCCAGATGCAGCAGAAACAAAGACAAACTCTCCTTTCTTCGGTGAGCAGATTTCATAGAATCCAACGTAAGCTGTAAAACCAGGCATGCCTGCAGGGAAGACCAGAGTATTAGTAAGCATGTCGGAACAAAGAATAGTTAACAAACAGCAATATCAGAAACAGTAGCTACATGGATCAGCAATTCAGCATACACTAGTCCCTGTTACAACATCGACATTCCCTCGACCACATACCATTATTCATTCTGTGCCTACTCTAACCTCCATTTTCTTCTGGATTACACATTACAAATTCGTGCAAGCAGGGGAAGACTTTCTAAAAGGAATGATGTGCAGTAGGTGTTGTCCTTCGCATGGTTGCATATCTTCACTCATGATACATACTGTGGATGCTTCAGGATTCAACCGAATAAGTAAAATAGCAGCAAGAAACCAACCGAGAAGCCCCAAATGGTAGGAGAGTGGTATGTCGCTTTGCTGAATCTTGTTCAGCTGTTCAGGCTTGTCAATCAGGCTGTATTCCTCCCAGCCAGTCATTCCCGAAACAATGTCGCCGGCGACGAACCCCGGATGAGTGGAGTCCACCACTCTCGCCACGCCCAGCCCTTCTATAACCTTTGACACAATAAAATTTCTCTGGTCAGTAAACAGGAATTAACCAACAACATGAAGAGAGAAGCAGACGGAAGGGAAAAAAGGACTGACAGATCCGGGCTTGAACGGAGGGATGTAGGAGCCGTGGAAGTCCCGCATCCGGCCGCGCATGTAGGGGTCGCAGGAGAGGTAGAGGTTCTTCACCAGCACGGCCGGGCCGGCGGCGCCCTCGGGGACGCGCAGCGGCACGGCGCCCCCGTCGACGAGCGACATGTCGTCCTCCCTCGGCGCGCGGCTGATGTACTCCCGCAGCACCACCTTCCGGTTCCTCGCCGACCCCGCCGGCGGGCTCGCTTGCTCCATTGCCGCCGTCCGGGGAGTAGCAAGCGCTTTTGGTGGAGGGAACGGAGCTCGCCGAGGTTTAGGTAGGTGAGGTGCCGGGTGAACAGTGGGGGTGGGAGTCGCCGATGTTTAGGTAAGCACGGTGCCGCAGGTGGTAGCTGAATCCGACGGTCGGGAGGGGGGAAGCCGGTTCGGTCAACTTTGCCGAATCATTTTCAGCCATTAGTCTTGTTATATATACTCCGTCTATGGTTTATCCAAGTGTTTTGAGTTTTCATATTCAAAACCTTATATTCGAATGCACTTTTAGTTGCAAATATTTTTTCTCTAAAGAACTCACAAACACAATAAAGTTTATTCAGAAATATGAAGGGAAAGAGTGCTCGCTCGCATCGCTCCAGGGGGCGGCTCGGGCGATCCAGATCTCAGCTGCCGCCCCCACCCCCCACCGCAGCCAGAGGAAGTCACCTGGCTAAGCCAGCACAACTGACGGTGGTGACGGGCCTTCATCTCCTCGTGCGGTGGGTTGCAGCACGGGCCTTTCATCCCCACAGGGCGGTATCTTCGTTGTTGTAGATCGGCAGCCCTAGACGTCGAGGTGCACACGGCGGAGACGAACGCCGGGGGCGGTGGCCCCTGTCTTCTTCGGGTACCTCGACGACCGTTGTGGCTGCAGGGTGGCACGACACCTAGTTCGGGGGACTCGGAGCGACTAAGCCCTCATCCCTCTGTGGGGCGGGTGGTGACGGCGGTGTCCGCTTAGATCTTCGGGCTGCTTCTAGGAGCCGGCGGGCGACAGTGTGGGGGGCATTGCTCTGCCTAATAAAGGCGGTGGCCCTAGGGTTCCTCTCGCGTCAAGATAAAGATTTGCTTGATGCTTATCGTCCTTGATCTGGTCGGGGTGTCAAGTTCTGAAAGGCTCCATCGATGAACTCCCTTGGGCGCATCATGCTTGGAGAATGCTGGAACGGATGGGATTCGATCGTACGCACCCATGTTTTTTCTGACCGTTTGATTTATGAAGAGAGCGACGCGAAGCTCTGCTATTTGTTGTCATCATGGGACATGTCTTTTTCGTTTCATGGTGAAGTCAGAGGCAGAGGATGTCATGGAAGTTGTGATGTGAGGACTAGTAATTGTGGTTTGTGTCTTTGTGATGATGAGGAATTTGCTTGGTGTTTCGGGACTCGTAGCAGCGTCATGCAAGTGGGGACGACAGCACACGAAAAGTTCAAGGTCTTACCTTTTAGGGTGAAAATTCAAGGTCTCGCCTTAATTGGATGTGTGTGGCAATGGTCTTTTTTAACGGATTGTTTTGAAAGTGCGGACTTTCTTCAGGGTGAAAACCTATGATCTTTGATTGGACGAAGACGATGCTTGTGCACTGTTTCCTTTTTAGAGGCGTCGCTTTTGAAGAATTTGGACTTCAAGTGTTGTTTTGGTGGTGTTTGTACTGCTTGTTTTAAGAACTAGGTCATTGTAGCAAGACTTTTCTTTTTTTTTGACCTTATGAATCCATAGTGCCATTAGGATATTGCGTTATTGTAGATGCTCGGTCTAATTGGTATCTTCACAATATTGATATATATATATATTTTGTCGAAAAATAAATATGAAGATTCCAACATAATAAAAAATACATCAAGGTCCCTGGACCATCACACAACCACTATCATTGCCACAACAAGCTCCCAACACGTCACTGTCGTCGCTCACATACTAGAGCCGGTCTAATCTTGTCAATTACAGTCAGTAAGTCATCATGCACGTACCCCTAAGGGTCGGTGCCCTTAAGTCGTTGAACCCTTGAATCAATCTGAAGAACTTAACACCAAATCTCGTCATCGCGTACACATGATGAGAAGCCATAACCTCATTGCCCGAGGAGCTGGTGGAGATCTACGCCAGAGCTGTGTCTAATCTGTCTCGATGGGCGAATTTGAGAAGGATTGGAGCCCAAAAACGACTCAAAGAAGAAGTGTTGTCATCCATCCAAGTGTCACCCCTCCAAGGACTAAAAACTCTAACCAGTCTACTAGTCGAAGCCGAGCAGTATGATTCATGTCCCTGCCACCGGCCACCAGAACGACAGATGTAGGGTTATTCTTCTTTATTTATGTATCTATTTCGTTCTTCTTTTTTCATGTGTAGTTGTGTGTTTAATTCGTGCATGCATCTCTCTTATATGTTTTTGTTGATAGGAGGTTAGACACCATAATATAGGGGTACGTACTTTAGCATAATATTTTCTCTACATCCGTTTGAGAGATTTTCTAGAGAAATAAACATTTGTAGCTCGCATTTTCAAGTTGGATACGCGCAATCTCATCACCTTGGATTGGTTTAGATTTTTATTAGGCGATACTAGGTCGCTATGATGCAATATATTTGCCGGACTATAGCTTGTTATTTGTTATCTTGCATATGTTGTTTTGTTTTATTCAGTTTTCTAACAATTGAAATGACTTATTAGATACTTGACATGATGTATTGCTCAAACTTCTATTCTTGTTACCATGACACTGCTTTACTTCCTTGGTAGTATTACATTTTTCTTTGGATTATGTAAATTCCTAAAGTAGAGCTGACAACCAAAATCATCATAACTTAATTTCCACCCCGCTTGCCACACATGTCGTGTTGTATTATATGTTGCTTACACATAGAACAATTGCATAAACATATTTATTACTCGCACATGTCTTTTGTATAGTATTGATATGTGCGCACACTCTTTTAGTATTCTTAGTTTACCACGTACTATGATTGCCATAATATGGATGATGCCACAGATCTCTAGTCTAGTATTGATAGAAGCCTCATCGATAACAAGACAAAGGCGAAGGATATCCAAAGAGGATAATACAAGAAGCTACCAGGATGCTCGTGATGCGTCAACTGTCAATAGAACGCCGAACACTCTCATAGTACTTCTCACATGTTGTCACACGCCTGATGCGAAATTAGCTGGAGAATGAGCAGGGGGTAAGGCGAGATGTCTCAAGAAATATAAATCTTACTTATGCTATGAAGGAAGGATGTAAGACATTTTTTGGTTTAAAATGATGGAATTGAATGCTTGTTCTATTCATTATGTAAAATGAAAAGTGAGGAATGGGAAAATGACTAAGGTCTGGGAGGGCTGGTCCATTGTCAAATGACCTCTTGTTGTAGCATTTGCAATGTTATAGACCATTACATTTTCTCACGACATCAACAATCTATATTATGATGGCTAAGGGTTGAGTTTGCCATGTTAAGTTTTAAGAAGAAATGTTAGGGGACAATATATAGAAATGTGGGTATAAATGGAAAGGTCACTTGATGGTGTTATGTTTCCAATGATAATGATATAGTGGTGTGGACCCCATGTTGGAATTATGCCCTAGAGGCAATAATAAATATAGTTATTATTATAATTTCTGTATCAAGATAATCGTTTATTATGCATGCTATAATTGTATTGAATGAAGACTCATTTACATGTGTGGATACATAGACAAAACACTGTCCCTAGCAAGCCTCTAGTTGGCTAGCCAGTTGATCAAAGATAGTCAGTGTCTTATGATTATAAACAAGGTGTTGTTGCTTGATAACTGGATCACGTCATTAGGAGAATCACGTGATGGACTAGACCCAAACTAATAGACGTAGCATGTTGATCGTGTCATTTTGTTGCTACTTTTTTCTGCGTGTCAAGTATTTGTTCCTATGACCATGAGATCATATAACTCACTGACACCGGAGGAATACTTTTTGTGTATCAAACGTCGCAACGTAACTGGGTGACTATAAAGATGCTCTACAGGTATCTCTGAAGGTGTTAGTTGAGTTAGTATGGATCAAGATTGGGATTTGTCACTCCGTGTGACGGAGAGGTATCTCGGGGCCCACTCGGTAATACAACATCACACACAAGCCTTGCAAGCAATGTGACTTAGTGTAAGTTGCGGGATCTTGTATTACGGAACGAGTAAAGAGACTTGCCGGTAAACGAGATTGAAATAGGTATACGGATACTGACGATCGAATCTCGGGCAAGTAACATACCGAAGGACAAAGGGAATGACATACGGGATTATATGAATCCTTGGCACTGAGGTTCAAACGATAAGATCTTCGTAGAATATGTAGGATCCAATATGGGCATCCAGGTCCCGCTATTGGATATTGACCGAGGAGTCTCTCGGGTCATGTCTACATAGTTTTCGAACCCGCAGGGTCTGCACACTTAAGGTTCGACGTTGTTTTATGCGTATTTGAGTTCTATGGTTGGTTACCTAATGTTGTTCGGAGTCCTGGATGAGATCACGGACGTCACGAGGGTTTCCGGAATGGTCCGGAAACGAAGATTGATATATAGGATGACCTCATTTGATTACCGGAAGGTTTTCGGAGTTACCGGGAATGTACCGGGAATGACGAATGGGTTCCGGGAGTTCACCGGGGGGGGGGGGGGGGGCAACCCACCCCGGGGAAGCCCATAGGCCTTGAGGGTGGCACACCAGCCCTTAGTGGGCTGGTGGGACAGCCCAAAAGGGCCCTATGCGCCTAGGAAAGAAAATCAAAGAGAAAAAAAGGGAGGTGGGAAGGGAAGGAAAGGAAGGACTCCCACCCACCAAACCAAGTCCAACTCGGTTTGGGGGGGAGCCTTCCCCCTTGGACTCGGCCGACCCCCTTGGGGCTCCTTGAGCCCCAAGGCAAGGTCCCCTCCCTCCCACATATATATAGGGAGGTTTTAGGGCTGATTTGTGACGACTTTTCCACGGCAGCCCGACCACATACCTCCACGGTTTTTCCTCTAGATCGCGTTTCTGCGGAGCTCGGGCGGAGCCCTGCTGAGACAAGGTCATCACCAACCTCCGGAGCGCCGTCACGCTGCCGGAGAACTCTTCTACCTCTCCATCTCTCTTGCTGGATCAAGAAGGCCGAGATCATCGTCGAGCTGTACGTGTGCTGAACGCGGAGGTGCCGTACGTTCGGTACTAGATCGTGGGACTGATCGCGGGATTGTTCGCGGGGCGGATCGAGGGATGTGAGGACGTTCCACTACATCAACCGCGTTCACTAACGCTTCTGCTGTACGGTCTACAAGGGTACGTAGATCACTCATCCCCTCTCGTAGATGGACATCACCATGATAGGTCTTCGTGCGCGTAGGAAGTTTTTTGTTTCCCATGCGACGTTCCCGCGATCAGTCCCACGATCTAGTACCGAACGGACGGCACCTCCGCGTTCAGCACACATACAGCTCGACGATGATCTCGGCCTTCTTGATCCAGCAAGAGAGACGGAGAGGTAGAAGAGTTCTCCGTCAACGTGACGGCGCTCCGGAGGTTGGTGATGACCTTGTCTCAGCAGGGCTCCGCCCGAGCTCCGCAGAAACGCGATCTAAAGGAAAAACCGTGAAGGTATGTGGTCGGGCTGCCGTGGAAAAGTTGTCTCAAATCAGCCCTAAAACCTCCGTATATATAGGTGGGAGGGAGGGGACCTTGCCTTAGGGCTCAAGGAGCCCCAAGGGGGTCGGCCGAGTCCAAGGGGGAAGGCTCCCCCCCAAACCGAGTTGGACTTGGTTTGGTGGGTGGGAGTCCTTCCTTTCCTTCCCTTCCCACCTCCCTTTTTTTTCTCTTTGATTTTCTTTCCTAGGCGCATAGGGCCCTTTTGGGCTGTCCCACCAGCCCACTAAGGGCTGGTGTGCCACCCTCAAGGCCTATGGGCTTCCCCGGGGTGGGTTGCCCCCCCGGTGAACTCCCGGAACCCATTCGTCATTCCCGGTACATTCCCGGTAACTCCGAAAACCTTTCGGTAATCAAATGAGGTCATCCTATATATCAATCTTCGTTTCCGGACCATTCCGGAAACCCTCGTGACGTCCGTGATCTCATCCGGGACTCCGAACAACATTCGGTAACCAACCATAGAACTCAAATACGCATAAAACAACGTCGAACCTTAAGTGTGCAGACCCTGCGGGTTCGAGAACTATGTAGACATGACCCGAGAGACTCCTCGGTCAATATCCAATAGCGGGACCTGGATGCCCATATTGGATCCTACATATTCTACGAAGATCTTATCGTTTGAACCTCAGTGCCAAGGATTCATATAATCCCGTATGTCATTCCCTTTGTCCTTCGGTATGTTACTTGCCCGAGATTCGATCGTCAGTATCCGTATACCTATTTCAATCTCGTTTACCGGCAAGTCTCTTTACTCGTTCCGTAATACAAGACCCCGCAACTTACACTAAGTCACATTGCTTGCAAGGCTTGTGTGTGATGTTGTATTACCGAGTGGGCCCCGAGATACCTCTCCGTCACACAGAGTGACAAATCCCAATCTTGATCCATACTAACTCAAGTAACACCTTCGGAGATACCTGTAGAGCATCTTTATAGTCACCCAGTTACGTTGCGACGTTTGATACACACAAAGTATTCCTCCGGTGTCAGTGAGTTATATGATCTCATGGTCATAGGAACAAATACTTGACACGCAGAAAACAGTAGCAACAAAATGACACGATCAACATGCTACGTCTATTAGTTTGGGTCTAGTCCATCACGTGATTCTCCTAATGACATGATCCAGTTATCAAGCAACAACACCTTGTTTATAATCATAAGACACTGACTATCTTTGATCAACTGGCTAGCCAACTAGAGGCTTGCTAGGGACAGTGTTTTGTCTATGTATCCACACATGTAAATGAGTCTTCATTCAATACAATTATAGCATGGATAATAAACGATTATCTTGATACAGAATTATAATAATAACTATATTTATTATTGCCTCTAGGGCATAATTCCAACAGTCTCCCACTTGCACTAGAGTCAATAATCTAGCCCTCACATCATCATGTGAATTACATTGTAATAAATCTAACACCCATACAGTTCTGGTGTTGATCATGCTTTGGCCGTGGAAGAGGTTTAGTCAGCGGGTCTGCTACATTCAGATCCATGTGCACTTTGCATATATTTACGTCCTCTCCCTCGACGTAGTCGCGGATGAGGTTGAAGCGTCGTTTGATGTGTCTGGTCTTCTTGTGAAACCGTGGTTCCTTTGCTAAGGCAATGGCACCCGTATTGTCACAGAACAAGGTTATTGGATTCAGTGCGCTTGGCACCACTCCAAGATCCGTCATGAACTGCTTCATCCACACACCCTCCTTAGGTGCCTCCGAGGCAGCCATGTACTCCGCTTCACATGTAGAATCTGCTACGACGCTTTGCTTGGAACTGCACTAGCTTACCGCACCCCCATTAAGAATAAATACGTATCCGGTTTGCGACTTAGAGTCATCCGGATCTGTGTCAAAGCTTGCATCGACGTAACCTTTTACGGCGAGCTCTTCGTCACCTCCATACACGAGAAACATCTCCTTAGTCCTTTTCAGGTACTTCAGGATATTCCTGACTGCTGTCCAGTGATCCACTCCTGGATTACTCTGGAACCTACCTGCCATACTTATGACCAGGCTAACATCCGGTCTAGTGCAGAGCATTGCATACATGATAGAACCTATGGCTGAAGCATAGGGGACGGAGCGCATATGCTCTCTATCTTCATCAGTTGTTGGGCACTGAGTCTTACTCAATCTCGTACCTTGTAAAACTGGCAAGAACCCTTTCTTGGACTGTTCCATTTTGAACCTCTTCAAAACTTTATCAAGGTATGTGCTTTGTGAAAGTCCTATCAGGCGTTTTGATCTATCCCTATAGATCTTAATGCCTAGAATGTAAGCAGCTTCTCCTAGGTCCTTCATAGAGAAACTCTTATTTAAGTAATCCTTTATGCTCTCTAAAAACTCCACGTTGTTTCCAATCAGCAATATGTCATCCACATATAATATTAGAAATGCCACAGAGCTCCCACTCACTTTCTTGTAAATACAAGATTCTCCAACCACTTGTATAAACCCAAATGCTTTGATCACCTCATCAAAGCGTTTGTTCCAACTCCGAGATGCTTGCACCAGTCCATAAATGGATCGCTGGAGCTTGCACACCTTGTTAGCATTCTTAGGATCGACAAAACCTTCGGGTTGTATCATATACAACTCTTCCTTAACGAAACCGTTAAGGAACGCCGTTTTGACATCCATCTGTCAGATTTCATAATCGAAAAATGCAGCTCTTGCTAACATGATTCTGACGGACTTAAGCATCGCTACGGGTGAGAATGTCTCATCGTAGTCAACTCCTTGAACTTGTGAAAAACCCTTTGCCACAAGTCGAGCTTTATAAACGGTCACATTGCCGTCAGCGTCTGTCTTCCTCTTAAAGATCCATTTGTTCTGAATAGCCTTGCGGCCCTCAGGTAGTACCTCCAAAGTCCACACTTTGTTCTCATACATGGATCCTATCTCAGACTTCATGGCTTCTAGCCATTTGTTGGAATCTGGGCCCACCATTGCTTCTTCATAATTTGCAGGTTCATTGTTGTCTAACAACATGATTGATAAGATGGGATTACCGTACCACTCTGGAGCAGCACGTGGTCTCGTCGACCTGCGTGGTTCGATAGAAACTTGAACCGGAGTTTCATGATCATCATCATTAACTTCCTCCTTAACCGGCGTCACAACGACAGAGGTTTCCCCTTGCCCTGCGCCACCATCCAGAGGGATGAGAGGTTCGACAACCTCGTCAAGTTCTATCTTCCTCCCACTCAATTCTCTCGAGAGAAACTCCTTCTCGAGAAAAGCTCCGTTTTTAGCAACAAACACTTTGCCCTCGGACTTGAGATAGAAGGTGTACCCAACTGTCTCTTTTGGGTAACCTATGAAGACACACTTTTCCGCTTTGGGTTCCAGCTTTTCAGGCTGAAGCTTTTTGACATAAGCATCACATCCCCAAACTTTAAGAAACGACAACTTTGGCCTTTTGCCATACCACAGTTCGTATGGTGTCGTCTCAACGGATTTTGATGGTGCCCTATTTAAAGTGAATGCAGCTGTTTCTAATGCATAACCCCAAAACGATAACGGCAAATCGGTAAGAGACATCATAGATCGCACCATCTCTAATAAAGTACGATTATGACATTCAGACTCACCATTACGCTATGGTGTTCCAGGCGGTGTTAACTGTGAAACAATTCCACATTGTCTTAAGTGAGTACCAAACTCGAAACTCAGATATTCACCCCCACGATCAGACCGTAGGAACTTGATCTTCTTGTTACGATGATTTTCCACTTCACTCTGAAATTGTTTGAACTTTTCAAATGTTTCAGACTTGTGCTTCATCAAGTAGACATAACCATATCTACTCAAATCATCAGTGAAGGTGAGAAAATAACGATATCCGCCGCGTGCCTCCACGCTCATCGGACCACACACATCGGTATGTATGATTTCCAACAAGTCACTTGCACGCTCCATTGTTCCGGAGAACGGAGTCTTAGTCATCTTGCCCATGAGGCATGGTTCGCACGTGTCAAGTGAATCAAAGTCAAGTGACTCCAAAAGTCCATCAGCATGGAGTTTCTTCATGCGCTTTACACCAATATGACCTAAGCGGCAGTGCCACAAAAATATGGCGCTATCATTGTTAACTCTAACTCTTTTGGTCTCAATGTTATGTATATGCGTATCGCTATCAAGATTCAATATGAACAATCCTCTCACATTAGGTGCATGACCATAAAAGATGTTACTCATAGAAATAGAACAACCATTATTCTCTGACTTAAAAGAGTAACCGTCTCGCAATAAACAAGATCCAGATATAATGTTCATGCTCAACGCAGGCACTAAATAACAATGATTTAAGTTCATCACTAATCCTGATGGTAACTGAAGTGAAACTGTGCCGACGGCGATTGCATCAACCTTGGAACCATTTCCTACGCGCATCGTCACTTCATCTTTCGCCAGCCTTCGTCTATTCCCCAGTTCCTGTTTCGAGTTGCAAATATGAGCAACAGAACCGGTATCGAATACCCAGGCACTACTACGAGAGCCGGTTAAGTACACATCAATATCAGGTATATGAAATATACCTGATTTTTCTTTGGCCGCCTTCTTATCTGCCAGCTACTTGGGGCAATTGCGCTTCCAGTGACCCATACCCTTGCAATAGTAACACTCCGTTTCAGGCTTAGGTCCAGCTTTGGGTTTCTTCGTCGGATTGGCAACAGGCTTGCCTCTCTTCTTCGAATTACCCTTCTTGCCTTTGCCGTTTCTCTTGAAACTAGTGGTCTTATTCACCATCAACACTTGATGCTCTTTACGGAGTTCAGACTCTGCGACTTTCAGCATCGCAAACAACTCGCCGGGAGACTTTGTTCATCCCTTGCATGTCGTAGTTCAACACAAAGCCTTTATAGCTTGGCGGCAGTGATTGAAGAATTCTGTCAGTGATAGCCTCTTGCGGGAGTTCAATCCCCAGCTCAGCTAGACGGTTTGAGTACCCAGACATTTTGAGCACATGTTCACTCACAGACGAGTTTTCCTCCATCTTGCAAGCATAGAATTTATTGGAGGTCTCATACCTCTCGATCCGGGCGTCATTCTGAAAGATAAACTTCAACTCCTGGAACATCTCAAATGCTCCATGACGCTCAAAGCGACGTTGAAGTCCCGGTTCTAAGCCATACAAGACTGCATATTGAACTATTGAGTAGTCCTCCTTACGTGCTAACCAAGCGTTCTTAACATCCTGATCAGCCGTAGCGGGTGGTTCATCTCCTAGCACAGCATTAAGGACATAATCCTTCTTCCCAGCTTGTAAGATTAGCTTAAGATTACGAGCCCAGTCTACAAAGTTGCTTCCATCATCTTTCAACTTAGCTTTCTCTAGGAACGTATTAAAATTCAGGATGACTGTAGCGTGAGCCATGATCTACAACACAAATATATTCAAAGTGGACTTAGACTATGATCAAGATAATTAGAGTTTAACTTAATCAAATTATTCGCTAAACTCCCACTCAAAAAATACATCTCTCTAGTCATTTGAGTGGTTCATGATCCACTTACACTAGCTCAAGTCCGATCATCACGTGGGTTGAGTATAGTTTCAGTGGTAAGCATCCCTATGCTAATCATATCATCTATATGATTCATGATCGACCTTTCGGTCTCATGTGTTCCGAGGCCATGTCTGCACATGCTAGGCTCGTCAAGCTTAACCCGAGTGTTCCGTGTGCGCAACTGTTTTGCACCCGTTGTATGTGAACGTTGAGTCTATCACACCCGATCATCACGTGGTGTCTCGAAACGACGAACTGTAGCAACGGTGCACAGTCGAGGAGAACACAATTTCGTCTTGAAATTTTAGTGAGAGATCACCTCATAATGCTACCGTCGTTCTAAGCAAAATAAGGTGCATAAAAGGATTAACATCACATGCAATTCATAAGTGACATGATATGGCCATCATCACGTGCTTCTTGATCTCCATCACCAAAGCACCGGCACGATCTTCTTGTCACCGGCACCACACCATGATCTCCATCAACGTGTTGCCATCGGGGTTGTCGTGCTACTCATGCTATTACTACTAAAGCTACATCCTAGAAAAATAGTAAACGCATCTGCAAGCACAAACGTTAGTATAAAGACAACCCTATGGCTCCTGCCGGTTGCCGTACCATCGACGTGCAAGTCGATATTTTCTATTACAACATGATCATCTCATACATCCAATATATCACATCACATCGTTGGCCATATCACATCACAAGCATACCCTGCAAAAACAAGTTAGACGTCCTCTAATTTTGTTGTTGCATGTTTTACGTGGTGATCATGGGTATCTAGTAGGATCGCATCTTACTTACGCAAACACCACAACGGAGATATATGAGTTGCTATTTAACCTCATCCAAGGACCTCCTCGGTCAAATCCGATTCAACTAAAGTTGAAGAAACCGACACTTGCCAGTCATCTTTGAGCAACGGGGTTACTCGTAGCGATGAAACCAGTCTCTCGTAAGCGTACGAGTAATGTCGGTCCAAACCGCTTCAATCCAACAATACCGCGGAATCAAGAAAAGACTAAGGAGGGCAGCAAAACGCACATCACCGCCCACAAAATTTTTTGTGTTCTACTCGAGAAGACATCTACGCATGAACCTAGCTCATGATGCCACTGTTGTGGAACGTCGCATGGGAAACAAAAATTTTCCTACGCGCACGAAGACCTATCATGGTGATGTCCATCTACGAGAGGGGATGAGTGATCTACGTACCCTTGTAGACCGTACAGCAGAAGCGTTAGTCAACGCGGTTGATGTAGTGGAACGTCCTCACGTCCCTCGATCCGCCCGCGAACAATCCCGCAATCAGTCCCACGATCTAGGGATTGTTCGCGGGGCGGATCGAGGGACGTGAGGACGTTCCACTACATCAACCGCGTTCACTAACACTTCTGCTGTACGGTCTACAAGGGTACGTAGATCACTCATTCCCTCTCGTAGATGGACATCACCATGATAGGTCTTCGTGCGCGTAGGAAATTTTTTGTTTCCCATGCGACGTTCCCCAACACCCCATGGACTAAGGGTAAATACTTAAAATATGTTAGCTCGCAACTAAATTTCATTTGTCATGTATCCTAAAACTTGGTTACAAAAGTCCAAGTTACATCCAAAATCAAAATTTGTTGTCTGTTCGTGCTTCATACGAGCATTTTGACTAATATATTTTACTTGGAGGATATGTTAGGGGTAAGAAACACCTTTTTTGTCCCCGTGTCTTGTTGCACACTTTGTACAAAATGTTCTTCAATGTGAAATGAATTACCCATGTATGCATATCATTTTTATCACATTTATGTGATACTAACTTCCCTTTGGATCGAAGGAAGATGGTGACCATGGGTTTAGAAGCCATTATTGGGGCATTCTGAAAAGCAAGAAACAATGTCTGCTTTCGTGGAAATTTCCAAAATGACCCGTTGTATGGATGGACACCAACTACATGAAGGTCGATGTGATTTCACTCTCATATATGGGTGGTATTCCTAATTCCTCCTCTCATGTAGAGAGGACACGTTTTTTTTTTACGGAATTTTTTGGGCTTGTTGTAAATGCATGGCTTCGTTAATGAAATCGGGAAGGAATTTCTTTCATAGAAAGAATAAATTCAATTTCAAATCACTGAGAACTTCTGAGCTCCATATATAACTCTTTACTTACTACTTTGTGTGTTTTTTTATTATTCCTTGGTGCAGTTGCGAAATCCGCAGAATACCCTCTTCACATTATCACATATGGTTACCCGATGCTATGGAAGGACCCACTCCTATTTCAGCTCTTATACACGCAGCAACCATAGTTGCTGCGGGAATTTTTCTTCTAGCTCGAGACTCCTACAATTTGAAGCATTCATAAAAATCATATGCACCAAATTAACATATATTTGTAAATGTCGCGCCACTGCTATTCACTATACTAGCCAATTATGTTACACGTGTGGCATCTCGATCGTCATGAGAGTTGTAGTCGTGTTAGAGGCAGCTTGGGGGCAGGACGAGGCCAAGCGATCTGCCCTCAACGTTCCGGCAGGAGGACTTGGCGACCCGCCTGTCGTAGGTCAGCTTCACGTCCTGCATGCTGATCCCGCTGCACGGGTGGCTCCTGCTGCAGTTGAAGGTCACGGCCACCGGCGTCGTCGACCACCCCCGTATGTCCACGTACTTCACCTCGCTGATCTTGATGCTCGAACTCTGCCGTACGTACGTACACAACAAACACCAAATCTTGAGAATATGCCATGAAAAATTGTCGTTTGTACGTGCATTGCATGAATTAGTTGCCATGTGTAGAATGTTAGTTAGTTACCCGGTCGCTGCATCCAACTTTTCCGGGGCAGTAATTCTGGTCGATGATTATGGGGTTGTGGACGGCGGTCATGGTAGCGTCCTCGAAGGTGACGCCCCTCACGAAGCCCCGCTTGGAGCTCCCCCAGGTTTTGATCCTCAGCCCGTTGCTGGTGCCGGTGAACCACGTCGTCTTCACCGTCACGTTCTGCACGTCCTCCATGTCCAGCCCTTGCTGATGGCCCAGGCTTCCGATGCTAAGTTGTTAACACAATCACACCGATAAAGTCGTTGGGTTAGCTCCCCAGGTCCTCTGAATGATCTTGCAAATGAACTTGTTATATATGCACCTTATGCCGTGGCCTGGGCCGCAGGCGACGCGCTCGATCCAGAGGTTGGAGTTGCCCGGGCCGACGGAGACGCAGTCGTCGCCGGTGCGGATGTTGGCGTCGTAGACGGAGACGTGGCTGGACATGTGGATGTGTATCCCGTCGGTGTTGGGGCTGTCCTCCGGCGCGTCCACCGTCACCCGCTGCAGCGTCACGCCGTTGCTCTGCAGCACCACCACGTGGAACAGCTCGCTGTTCATCGACCTCAGCCCGTCCACCACCACGTCCCTCGAGTTGGAGATCGTCAGCGACTGCAGAGACAACCAACGCAAATGGCCGGCACGTACGTCAAGATCACCTAGCTAGCTAGAAAACCGTCGAGCTCTCCGGCGAGACATGTACGTACGTACCGAGGCGCCGGAGGGGCAGTGGAGGCGCGGCTGCTGCTGCTGCTGCTGCTTGCATGCCCAGAGGGAGGCGCCGCGGCCGTCGAGGGTGCCGCCGGAGACGGCGAGGCCCTCCACGGACTCGAACGTGAGCCACCGCCCGGGGGAGGCGCTGTCCCAGCCGTAGCCCGAGGGGGCGACCAGCGTGCCGGCCACGGCGAACGTGACGGCGCGGGTGGCGCACGGGCCCATGAACGTGGCGCTCCCCACCAGGAACATGCCCGGCGGCACCAGCACCGTGGCCGGCCGCGGCGAGCGGCACGCGTCGGCCCACGCGCGCAGGAGCGGCAGCGTCGCGTCCGTCATGCCGTCCGGCCGGGCGCCGTAGCGCATCACGTCGTACACCGCCCCCACCGCGCCGCCTGGTCCGAGTCCGGCCCCGGCCCCGGCCGGGCCGCCGTTGTTGGGGAGGAACACCAGCGCCGCGTGGAGGTGCGCCAGCAGGCCCAGCACCGGCTTCACCATTTCCCGATCAGTCGTCCAAGTAGATGGCGACCGGCACACGACGAGCTTGCAGGTGCTGGTTAGGTACGTACGTCCGTGTTGGAGGAGGAATGTCATTACTAACGTGGACACGTGTATTTATAGTGGCCGAATTTGGCCGAATTTTTCTCCAAGTGGATCAAGCTGGTGAATCAGTAAGATAACTAGAGCCTTATAAGTAATTACTACAATATATACCATGTGGTGATCAAGCAGTGTACCTACCTATCATGCATGGGAGACCAGCTGGTAGTTAGTGATCTTTGACATGGGAGACTATGATAGTCCCATGTGTGTATGATAACACTTTCTAAAGTGCATGCATGGGATTGGTGAGTTCTTGGAATTATGCCATTGCGGTCCATGTAAAATTCATGTGTGTGCTAGCTGCCTTTGTTGATCGTTGAGGGTTTTGTGGAGCAAACACGTTGTTTACTCTTATATGTTTCAAGAACAATTGTTTACTCTTGTGAGGCCGCTAGATGGGTTGGCCACTTAGCAACTTCTATGGCTGCATTTGGAAATCAAGATCACCATGCAGCTTATGTTTCAGTGTCTCGTTTATTACAGTTTACGTCGTCTTCTACTGCTATGCTGCAAAAAACGACTTGTAGATAGACCAGTCAATCTTTTGACCACCAGAAGCGGCCATGATCCCATGACCTAAGGAAGGTCCTCAACCAAGTGCTTGAGTGGAGCGGGACAAATGGACTAGTGAAATGACATGTTGAAATGCAGGCAGAAACTAGGGGTGGATACCTGATGCATTCTTTGAGCCAGGTATCCGAGGTCCATAGGAAGATTTGACTCCTGTTGGTTGTAGTGGTGGGTTGGGCACATCTCAACCCAAGCCAAACATAGGAAGATTTGACATGTCAACAACTACTTCGGCCCGTCGCGAGTCAAGGTCCAGTTTGGTTTGCTGCTCACCAATCACCACTAAACCGTCAATCACTGTGTTCAGTGTTCAATAGTTACGTGGCAAAAGGCTTGTGGACTGCGATTTTGGGGTTAATCTCTCTTGCTCAAAACGAGGTAAGGGTAGCTCCAACGCGTGTCGACCCATTTTATCCGCGCGCGTCCCTTTAAATCGAAATGAACGAAAATGCCAGCCCAACGTGCCGACGTAAACGGACGCGTGAGTGTCTTTTTTTATCTATCCATGATCCATTTCAAGCCCAATTTTGGATCGGGTTTACGTCGGTGTCCGACACTGCACAGACGCGTGGTGCCCGCCCTTGTCATCCCCCTGGCTAGCGCGTAGTCGCACATCCATCCCATTTCCCACCTTTCCTCCAAAATACCTCACCACCCTCTTGTGCTCCTGCTCTCTCGCCATGGACGAGGTGTCGACCCCCGCCGCCCCTGCTGGCGCTGACTCGACGGTCGAAGGCGTGGCCGGGAAGACCCTCTCCGTCAACAAGAAGTGGTCCAAGAAGGAGCTGATGTCGGAAGAGCGGGTCATACAGTCGGCGAAGAGGGTTGGCCGAAGGAAGGTACATGTCGACAAACTTGGAGTTGCCAACGTGGCCGTCGTTGCCGCCACCGCGCAACATGAGGGCGCCATCACGGAGGATGAGGACTTGGTCGCCAAGGCCACGAAGCAGGCCCTGATGTTCCTAGGGTTCGGCCAAGGCCATGGCCAGCTAGCCATACAAGTCGTTGCCGCCATGGACGCGACGAGCACGGGATCTTCGATTGTCCGACTACTGGTGGAGTCGCCGTGCACTTCACCACGCTGCAGACGCCCATCTTCCATCCCCAACATGAACCACAAGCCAGCAACTTCTCCACCTCGTTGGCAACCCCCGCGCCCGCTGGCAGCATCGACCTCAACACCACACCGGTGACCGACGGGTCGCCTACCGAGGGGCATCGAAAGCGTCCAGATGAGATCCCCGCTGGTAGCCGGTCCGAGCCCGTCGACTGTTCAAACAAATACCACCATCGACAGAAGATGATCTAGTCAATGTTTTCATCATGGAGAACATAATTTTTGGGGTGGCGATGGTGGCATGGGCTACAATCTTGACGATACCCAAGGCCAACACGGGTGTGGCCACTTCCCGCAAGGTCAAGAGGGCATGGTTGATAGCTCCACGCAAGGTAAAGAGGTCATGGACGACACCTTCATGCAAGGTCAAGGGATCATGCCCGACACCATCCAAGTATTGTTGTAGGACTACGGCCAAGAGGAAGAAGAAGAAGTGGACATCGACAATGAGCCTTTGTTTGATGATGAACCACTCAACAAGCCAATGCTCAAAAGAAGAGGGAGTAAAGCATTCGGACGAGGGCATACACAAAAGATGAGCACAAGCTCATTTGATAATGTTGGAATGATATTGGGCAAGATCCCAAGATCGGCACCGAGCAAAAATGATCAACCTTTTGGTTGAGAGTTCATAGACAATTCCATGAACGCAAGAAGTTCCCGCCATACAAGTTTGAGAGCAAGCGTGGTTGGGTGTCGATGTCCAAGAGGTGGGGGTTCATCAAACAAGAGTGCAATAAGTTATGTGCCGCCCTCGAGAGCATCGAAGGTCGCCACTGAGCGGCCTCGACGTCAAGGACATGGTATCTCCACCCCTTCATCTTCATTTTTGTTTCCATTGCTTTATGGTTTCATGGCCATTGCATATGAATGTACATTGGCGCCTTCATTTTGTTTTGTAGGCATTCGAAGCTTTGGAAGCATTCAAGGCACAACATGACAACAAGCCATTCACCCCTCACCCATTGTTTGAAAATCGTCAACAATGATGAGAAGTTCAAGGAGCAATATGCCTCCCTCAAGAAGCATGGAGGCCCGACGGCTGTCACCGACGAGAAGCGGCCAAGGGGGGAAGACCAATTCCAAAAAGGATGAGAAGCATGATGCAGCCACATTTCCCTTGCAAGAAACTTTGCAAGGCATGATGACCCAAAAGTAAGCAAGGGAGGAGAAGCGACGACAAGAGAAATACGAGCAAATGAAGGTCTTCATCGAGATACAAAAGAAGAAACTCGACATGAAGGCCGACATACAAGTGAAGAAACTTGAGATCGAGGTGGAGATGCAAGCCAAGAAGATTGAGATAGAGGCGGACATGGCCAAGACCAAAGAAAAAGTGGTGGCGCTCACATTCATGACCAATGAGTTGGAGATCATGACCGCGGACTTGTGCAAGGTGTCTCCAAAAAGAAGGTCTTGGTTCAAGAAGGAGAAGAAGAAGATGCTCGAGCTAGATGATTGACCAATGGTCGAGAGTGCCATTTTTTGTATGCCGACATGTGTGACGGCATGACCACGATCGAGATTTATGGCGTGGCTCAACTTTGTTCGCCCATTTTATGTGTTGGCAACTGTGTCGTCCACTGGCAATCCCGCCGACGTGAACTGCGATGTTTTTTTGAAGGCTGAGATGTATGCCGACTGTTGGCAAGAACTGTAAGATGTGGTCTTTTTAGATTAAATTTTCATGGCAAAATTTATGTTGCGACGAGAAATGCGTCGGCCGGTTGGGCGCATCGGTCGGAAGTGGGCAAACAATGCTCCTATGGCTGACCCAAACGGATAAAAATGGACAAAACACGTGTCTGTTTGCATAGGTGTGTTGGAGTTTTTGAAGGTTGTGTCGTTTGTTGGTCTTTAGCTCCTTTCACTTGTTTAATTATTTCTTGCATCTCTAGTTCTTTCTCACTGGTTTCGCATCAGTCACCCCACCTCCTGCTGACTTATCCAATAAAATTATGTATTTTTATAAGCCAATAAATACTTATCAAATAATGATTTTACAATATTACACTTATAAGAATAGTTGTTTCCATAAAAATTAATATGAGCAAGTAAATCATTGATTAACTTACTAAATTCACGGGACCGACTGTACTTCAGTTGCCTAAAAAACTTAGGTAAGTCAATTTTTCGGCATTGGATTAAGATTCAACGAGCACCCATTGTTTCTTCTGTTGAGGAACGTTGCATGGGAAACAAAAAAATTCCTACGCACACGAAGACCTATCATGGTGATGTCCATCTACGACAGAAGATTTGGATCTACGTACCCATGTAGATCGCACAACAGGAAGCGTTAAGAAACGCGGTTGATGTAGTGGAACGTCTTCACGTCCCTCGATCAGCCCCACGAACCGTCCCATAAACCATCCCGCGATCCGTCCCACGATCCGTTCCGATCTAGTGCCGAACGGACGGCACCTCCGTGTTCAGCACACGTACAGCTCGACGATGCTCTCGGCCTTGTTGATCCAGCAAGCTAGACGGAGAAGTAGATGAGTTCTCCGGCAGCGTGACGGCGCTTCGGTGGTGGTGAGGATCTACTCGTGCAGGGCTCCGCCCGAGCTCCGCGGAAATACGATCTAGAGGTAAAACTATGGTGTCTATATCTGAGTTGCACGTGGCAAAAGTTGTCTCAAATCAGCCCTAAATCACCACTATATATAGGAGGGAGGGTAGGAGGCTTGCCTTGAGGGCCAAGCCCTCAAGGGTGCGCCAACCAAGGAAGAGGAGGAGTCCTACTCCAATCCTACTCCAATTAGGATTGGAAAGTGGAGTCCTTCTCTTCCTTCCCACCTCTTTTTTTTCTTTCTCTTTGGTTTTATTTCCTTGGCGCATAGTGTTGGAAATATTCCCTAGAGGCAATAATAAATTAGTTATTATTATATTTCTTTGTTCATGATAATCGTTTATTATCCATGCTATAATTGTATTGATTGGAAACACATTGCATGTGTGGATACATAGACAAAACACTGTCCCTAGTAAGCCTCTAGTTGACTAGCTCGTTGATCAAAGATGGTCAAGGTTTCCCGACCATAGGCAAGTGTTGTCACTTGATAACGGGATCACATCATTAGGAGAATCATGTGATGGAATAAACCCAAACTAATAGACGTAGCATGTTGATCGTGTCATTTTGTTGCTACTGTTTTCTGCGTGTCAAGTATTTGTTCCTATGACCATGAGATCATATAACTCACTGACACCGGAGGAATGCTTTGTGTGTATCAAACGTCGCAAAGTAACTGGGTGACTATAAAGATGCTCTACAGGTATCTCCGAAGGTGTTCGTTGAGTTAGTATGGATTGAGACTGGGATTTGTCACTCCGTGTGACGGAGAGGTATCTCGGGGCCCACTCGGTAATACAACATCACACACAAGCCTTGCAAGCAATGTAACTTAGTGTAAGTTGCGGGATCTTGTATTACGGAACGAGTAAAGAGACTTGCCGGTAAACGAGATTGAAATAGGTATGCGGATACTCACGATCGAACCTCGGGCAAGTAACATACCGAAGGACAAAGGGAATGACATACGGGATTATATGAATCCTTGGCACTGAGGTTCAAACGATAAGATCTTCGTAGAATATGTGGGATCCAATATGGGCATCTAGGTCCCGCTATTGGATATTGACCGAGGAGTCACTCGGGTCATGTCTACATAGTTCTCGAACCCGCAGGGTCTGCACACTTAAGGTTCGACGTTGTTTTATGCGTATTTGAGTTATATGGTTGGTTACCGAATGTTGTTCAGAGTCCCGGATGAGATCACGGACGTCACGAGGGTTTCCGAAATGGTCCGGAAATGAAGATTGATATATAGGATGACCTCATTTGATTACCGGAAGGTTTTCGGAGTTACCGGAAATGTACCGGGAATGACGAATAGGTTCCGGGTGTTCACCGGGGGGGGCAACCCACCCCGGGGAAGCCCATAGGCCTTGGGGGTGGCGCACCAGCCCTTGGTGGGCTGGTGGGACAGCCCAAGAAGGCCCTATGCGCCAAGGATAGAAAATCAAAGAGAAAGAAAAAAAAGGAGGTGGGAAAGGAGAGAAGGACTCCACTTTCCAATCCTAGTTGGACTAGGATTGGAGGAGGACTCCTCCTCCCTTGGTGGCGCAGCCCTTGGGGATCCTTGAGCCTCAAGGCAAGCCTCCTCTCCCTCCTCCTATATATATGGAGCAATTAGGGCTGATTTGAGACGACTTTTCCAAGGCAGCCCGACCACATAACTCCACGGTTATACCTCTAGATCGCGTTTCTGCGGAGCTCGGGCGGAGCCCTGCCGAGATTAGATCATCACCAACCTCCGGAGCACCCTCACGCTACCGGAGAACTCATCTACCTCTCCGTCTCTCTTGCTGGATCAAGAAGGCCGAGATCATCGTCGAGCTGTACGTGTGCTGAACGCGGAGGTGCTGTCCGTTCGGCACTAGATCGTGGGACGGATCGCGGGACGGTTCGTGGGACGGTTCGCGTGGCGGATCGAGGGACGTGAGGACGTTCCACTACATCAACCGCGTTCACTAACGCTTCTGCTGTGCGATCTACAAGGGTACGTATATCGGAAATCCCCTCTCGTAGATGGACATCACCATGATAGGTCTTCGTGCGCGTAGGAAGATTTTTGTTTCCCATGCGACGTTCCCCAACAGTGGCATCATGAGCTAGGTTCATGCGTAGATGTCTTCTCGAGTAGAACACAAAAGTTTTTGTGGGCGGTGATGTGCGTTTTGCTGCCCTCCTTAGTCTTTTCTTGATTCCGCGGTATTGTTGGATCGAAGTGGCTCGGACCGACATTACTCGTACGCTTACGAGAGACTGGTTTCATCGCTACGAGTAACTCCGTTGCTCAAAGATGACCGGCGAGTGTCGGTTTCTCCAACTTTAGTTGAATCGGATTTGACCGAGGAGGTCCTTGGATGAGCTTAAATAGCAATTCATATATCTCCGTTGTGGTGTTTGCGTAAGTAAGATGCGATCCTACTAGATACCCATGGTCACCACGTAAAACATGCAACAACAATTAGAGGACGTCTAACTTGTTTTTGCAGGGTATGCTTGTGATGTGATATGGCCAACGATGTGATGTGATATATTGGATGTATGAGATGATCATGTTGTAATAGTTAATATCGACTTGCACGTCGATGGTACGACAACCGGCGGGAGCCATAGGGTTGTCTTTAAACTAACGTTTGTGCTTGCAGATGCGTTTACTATATTGCTAGGACGTAGCTTTAGTAGTAATAGCATGACTAGCACGACAACCCCGATGGCGACACGTTGATGGAGATCATGATGATGGAGATCATGGTGTGACGCTGGTGACAAGAAGATCGTGCCGGTGCTTTGGTGATGGAGATCAAGAAGCGCATGATGATGGCCATATCATGTCACTCATGAATTGCATGTGATGTTAATCCTTTATGCACCTTATCTTGCTTAGAACGACGATAGCATTATGAGGTGATCTCTCACTAAAATTTCAAGACGAAATTGTGTTCTCCCCGACTGTGCACCGTTGCGACAGTTCTTTGTTTCGAGACACCACGTGATGATCGGGTGTGATAGACTCGACGTTCACATACAACGGGTGCAAAATAGTTGCACACGCGGAACACTCGGGTTAAGCTTGACGAGCCTAGCATGTGCAGACATGGCCTCGGAACACATGAGACCGAAAGGTCGAGCATGAATCGTATAGTTGATATGATTAGCATAGAGATGCTTACCACTGAAACTATTCTCGACTCACGTGATGATCGAACTTGAGATAGTGGATTTGGATCATGTACCACTCAAATGACTAGAGAGATGTACTTTTTGAGTGGGAGTTCTTAAGTAATATGATTAATTGAACTAATTGTCATGAACATAGTCTAATGGTCTTTGCTAATTACGATGTAGCTTGCGCTATAGCTCTACTATTTTTTATATGTTCCTAGAGAAAATTTAGTTGAAAGTTGATAGTAGCAAACTTTGCACAGGATTGTCCTCGTTGCTGCGCAGAAGACTTATGTCCTTAATGCACCACTCGATGTGCTGCACCTCGAGCGTCGTCTGTGGATGTTGTGAACATCCGACATACACGTTTCTGATGACTACATGATAGTTCAGTGCAAAATACTTAATGGCTTAGAAGCAAGGCGCCGAAGACGTTTTGAAACGTCACGGAACATAAGTGATGTTCTAAAGAGATGAAATTGTGATTTCATGCTTGTGCCCTTGTTAAGAGGTGCGAGACCTCTGACAAGATTCTTTGTCCACAAAGTAAAGGAGAAAAGCTCAATCATTGAGCGTGTGCTCAGATTGTCTGAGTACGACAATCACTTGAATCAAGTGGGAGTTAATCTTCCAGATGAGATAGTGATGGTTCTCCAAAGTCACTGCCACCAAGCTGTGAGAGCTTCGTGATGAACTATAACATATCAAGGATATATACAATGATCCTTGAGCGATTCGCGATGTTTGACACTGCGAAAGTAGAAATCAAGAAGGAACATCAATAGTTGATGGTTAGTAAAACCACTAAGTTTCGAGAAAGGCAAGGGCTAGAAGGGTTAATTCATGAAACGGCAAAGCAGTTGCTGCACTAATGAAGAGACCCCAGATTAAACCCAAGCCCGAGACTAAGTGCTTCTGTTATGAGGGGAACGGTCACTTAGGCGGAGCAACTCTAGATACTTGGTAGATAAGAAGGCTGGCAAAAGTCGAAAGAAGTATATTTGATATACATGATGTTGATGTGTACTTTACTAGTACTCCTAGTAGCACGAGGGTATTGGATACCGGTTCGGTTGCTAAGTGATTAGTAACACAAAATGAAAGCTACGGCATAAACGGAGACTAGCTAAAGGCGAGGTGACGATACGTGTTGGAAGTGTTTCCAAGGTTGATATGATCAAACATCGCACGCTCCCTCTACCATCGGGATTGGTGTTAAACCTAAATAATTGTTATTTGGTGCTTGCGTTAAGCATGAACATGATTGGATCGTGTTTATTGCAATACGATTATTCATTTAAAGAGAATAATGGCTACTCTATTTGCTTGAATAATCACCTTTAATGGTTTATTGAATCTCGATCGTAGTGTTACACATGTTCATGATATTGGTGCCAAAAGGTATGAGGTAATGATGATAGTACCACTTACTTGTGGCACTGCCGCTTGAGTCATGTTGGTATAAATTACATGAAGAGGCTCGATGCTGATGGATCTTTATACTCACTTGATTTTGAATCACTAGTGACATGCAAATCATACCACATGAGCAAGGCCTTGTTTTCATTGAGATGAAACAACATAGTAACTTGTTGGAAGTGATACATTTTGATGTATGCAGTCCAATGGGTGCTGAGGCACGCAGTGGATATCATTATGTTCTTACTTCAATGACGATTTGAGTAGATACAAGAGTATTTACTTAATGAATCACAAGTCTGAAATATTGAAAAGTTCAATTCTGTTTCGGAGTGAAGTTCGTCGGAACAAGAGGATAAACTGTTTACGATATGATCATAGAAATGAATATCTGAGTTACGAGTTTTGGTACACAGTTAAGACAATGTGGAAATTGTTTCGCAGTTCATGCCACCTGGAACATCATGGTGTGATGATATGTCTGAACGTCATAGCCACGCACTATTTGGTATGGTGCATGCTATGATGTCTCTTATCGAATTACCACTATCGTTTATGGGTTATGCATTAGAGACAACCGCATTCACTTTAAATAGGGCACCGCGTATTTCCGTTGAGATGACACAGTATAGACTGAGGTTTAGAGAAATCTAAACTGTCATTTCTTGAAAGTTTGGGGCTTCGACACTTATGTGAAAAAGTTTTAGTCTGATAAGCTCGAACCCAAGCGGATAAATGCATCTTCATAGGATATCCAAAACAGTTGGGTACATCTCCTATCTCAGATCCAAAAGCAAAGTGTTTGTTTCTAGAAACGGATCCTTTCTCGAGGAAAGGTTTCTCTCGAAAGAATTGAGTGGGAGGGTGGTAGAACTTGATGAGGTTATTGAACCATCACTTCAACTAGTGTGTGGCAGGGCGCAGGAAGTTGTTCCTATGGCGCCTACACCAATTGAAGTGAAAGCTGATGATGGTGATCATCGAGCATCGGATCAAGTTACTACAAACCTCGTAGGTTGACAAGGTCGCGTACTACTGCAGAGTGGTACGGTAACCCTGTCTTGGAGGTCATGTTGTTGAGCAAGAGTGAACCTACGAGTTATGGAGAAAGCAATGGTGGGCCCGGATTTCAACAAATGGCTGGAGGCCATGAAATCCGAGAGAGGATCCATGTATGAAAACAAAGTGTAGACTTTGGAAGAACTACTTGATGGTCGTAGGACTATTGAGTAAAGATGGATCTTTAAAAGGAAGACAAACGATGATGGTGATAAGTCACTATTAAGAAAAGCTCGACTTGTTGCAAAGATGTTTCCGACAAGATCAAGCAGTTGACTATGATGAGACTTTCTCACTCGTAGCGATGCTAAAACTCTGTTAGAATTATGTTAGTAGTTGCTGCATTATTTATGAAATATTGCACATAGGATGTCAAAACATTATTTCCTCGACGGTTTCCTTGAGCAAACATTGTATGTGATACAACCAGGAGGTTTTGTCGATCCTAAAGATATTAGCAAGTATGCAAGCTCCAGTGATCCTTCAATGGACTGGTGCAAGCATCTCGGAGTTGGAATATACACTTTGATGAGATGATCAAAGATTTTGGGTTTGTACAAGGTTTATGAGAAACTTGTATATCCAAAGAAGTGAGTGGGAGCACTATAGAATTTCTGATAAGTATATCTGGTTGACATATTGTGGATCAGAAGTAATGTAGAATTTCTGTAAAGCATACAAGGTTGTTTGAAAGGAGTTTTTCAAAGGAATTCCTGGATTGAGCTACTTGAACGTTGAGCATCAAGATCTATGGAGATAGATCGAAACGCTTGATAGAAGTTTCAACAAGATGCATGCCTTGACAAATCTTTGAAGGAGTTCAAAATAGATCAGCAAAGAAGGAGTTCTTGGTTGTGTTGTAAGGTGTGAATTTGAGTAAGACTCAAAACCCGACCCCGGCAGAATAAAGAGAATAGACGAAGGTCGTCGTCTATGCCTTGGCCGTAGAATCTGAAGTATGCCATGCTGAGTACCGCACCTGATGTGTGCCTTGACTCAAAGTCTGTTGAGAGGTACAGAGAGTGATCCATGATTGAATCACTTGCAGCGGTCAAAATTTATCCTTAGTAACTGATGGACTAAGGAATTTTTCTCGATTATGGAGGTGGTAAAGAGTTCGTCGTAAAGGGTTACGTCGATGCAAGCTTTGACACTAATCCGAATAACTATGAGTAGTGAAACGGATTCGTATCGTAGAGTAGATATTTGGAGTATTTCTGAATAGCACATAGTAGCAGCATCTGTAAGATGACATAAAGGTTTGTAAAGAACACACGGATCTGAAAGTTTCAGAAGCGTTGACTAAAACCTCTCTCACGAGCAAGACGTGATCAGACCCCATAACTATATGGGTGTTGGATTCGTTGGAATCACATGGTGATGTGAACTAGATTATTGACTCTAGTGCAAGTGGGAGACTGTTGGAAATATGCCCTAGAGGCAATAATAAATTAGTTATTATTATATTTCTTCATTCATGATAATCTTTTATTATCCATGCTATAATTGTATTTATTGGAAACACATTGCATGTGTGGATACATAGACAAAACACTGTCCCTAGTAAGCCTCTAGTTGACTAGCTCGTTGATCAAAGATGGTCAAGGTTTCCTGACCATAGGCAAGTGTTGTCACTTGATAACAGGATCACATCATTAGGAGAATCATGTGATGGACTAGACCCAAACTAATAGACGTAGCATGTTGATCGTGTCATTTTGTTGCTACTGTTTTCTGCGTGTCAAGTATTTGTTCCTATGACCATGAGATCATATAACTCACTGACACCGGAGGAATGCTTTGTGTGTATCAAACGTCGCAACGTAACTGGGTGACTATAAAGATGCTCTATAGGTATCTCCGAAGGTGTTCGTTGAGTTAGTATGGATTGAGACTGGGATTTGTCACTCCGTGTGACGGAGAGGTATCTCGGGGCCCACTCGGTAATACAACATCACACACAAGCCTTGCAAGCAATGTGACTTAGTGTAAGTTGCGGGATCTTGTATTACGGAACGAGTAAAGAGACTTGCCGGTAAACGAGATTGAAATAGGTATGCGGATACTGACGATCGAATCTCGGGCAAGTAACATACCGAAGGACAAAGGGAATGACATACGGGATTATATGAATCCTTGGCACTGAGGTTCAAATGATAAGATCTTCGTAGAATATGTGGGATCCAGTATGGGCATCCAGGTCCCGCTATTGGATATTGACCGAGGAGTCACCCGGGTCATGTCTACATAGTTCTCGAACCCGCAGGGTATGCACACTTAAGGTTCGACGTAGTTTTATGCGTATTTGAGTTACATGGTTGGTTACCGAATGTTGTTCGGAGTCCCGGATGAGATCACGGACGTGACGAGGGTTTCTAGAATGGTCCGGAAATGAAGATTGATATATAGGATGACCTCATTTGATTACCGGAAGGTTTTCGGAGTTACCGGGAATGTACCGGGAATGACGAATGGGTTCCGGGTGTTCACCGGGGGGGCAACCCACCCGAGGGAAGCCCATAGGACTTGGGGGTGGCGCACCAGCCCTTGGTGGGCTGGTGGGACAGCCCAAGAAGGCCCTATGCGCCAAGGATAGAAAATAAAAGAGAAAGAAAAAAAGGAGGTGGGAAAGGAGAGAAGGACTCCACTTTCCAATCCTAGTTGGACTAGGATTGGAGGAGGACTCCTCCTCCCTTGGTGGCGCAGCCCTTGGGGCTCCTTGAGCCTCAAGGCAAGCCTCCCTTCCCTCCTCCTATATATATGGAGCAATTAGGGCTGATTTGAGACGACTTTTCCAAGGCAGCCCGACCACATAACTCCACGGTTTTACCTCTAGATCGCGTTTGTGCGGAGCTCGGGCGGAGCCCTGCCGAGATTAGATCATCACCAACCTCCGGAGCGCCGTCATGCTACCAGAGAACTCATCTACCTCTCCGTCTCTCTTGCTGGATCAAGAAGGCCGAGATCATCATCGAGCTGTACGTGTGCTGAACGCGGATGTGCTGTCCGTTCGGCACTAGATCGTGGGACGGATCGCGGGACGGTTCGTGGGACGGTTCGCGGGGCAGATCGAGGGACGTGAGGACGTTCCACTACATCAACCGCGTTCACTAACGCTTGTGCTGTGCGATCTACAAGGGTACGTAGATCAGAAATCCCCTCTCATAGATGGACATCACCATGATAGGTCTTCGTGCGCGTAGGAAATTTTTTGTTTCCCATGCGACGTTCCCCAACACATAGGCCCTCTTGGGCTGTCCCACCAGCTCACTAAGGGCTGGTGCGCCACCCCTAGGGCCATTGGGCTTCCCCCGCCCCCCCCTCCTGGTGAACTTCGGGAACCCATTCGTCACTCCCGGTACAATCCCGGTAATGCGCGAAAACCTTCTGGTAACAAAATGAAGTCATCCTATATATCAATCTTCATTTCCCGACCATTACGGAAACCCTCGTGACGTCCGTGATCTCATCCAGGACTCCGAACAACATTCGGTAACCACACATATAACTCAACTATACTAGAACACCGCCGAACCTTAAGTGTGCAGACCCTGCGGGTTTGAGAACTATGTAGACATGCCCCGAGGTACTCCTCGGTCAATATCCAATAGCGGGACCTGGATGCCCATATTGGATCCTACACATTCTCCGAAGATCTTATCGGTTGAACCTCAGTGTCAAGGATTCATATAATCCCGTATGTCATTCCCTTTGTCCTTCGGTATGTTACTTGCCCGAGATTCGTTCATGGTATCCACATACCTATTTCAATCTCGTTACCGGCAAGTCTCTTTACTCGTTCTGTAATTCAAGATCACGTGACTTACACTTAGTCACATTGCTTGCAAGGCTTGTGTGTGATGTTGTATTACCGAGTGGGCCCCGAGATACCTCTCCGTCACACGGAGTGACAAATCCCAATCTTGATCCATACTAACTCAAGGGACACCTTCGGAGATACCTGTAGAGCACCTTTATAGTCACCCAGTTACGTTGTGACGTTTGATGCACACAAGGTATTCCTCCGGTGCCAGTGAGTTATATGATCTCATGGTCATAGGAGCAAATACTTGACACGCATAAAACTATAGCAATAAAACGACATGATCAATATGCTACGTTTATAGTTTGGGTCTAGTCCATCACATGATTCTCATAATGATGTGATCTAGTTATCAAGCAACAACACTTTGCACATAGTCAGAAAACCTTGACTATCCTTGATCAACTGGCTAGCCAACTAGAGGCTTGCTAGGGACATTGTTTTGTCTATGTATCCACACATGTATCTATGTTTTCTTTCAATATAATTATAGCATGGATAATAAACGATTATCTTTAAACAGGAAATATAATAATAACTATTTATCATTGCCTCTAGGGCATATTTCCAACAGTCTCCCACTTGCACTAGAGTCAATAATCTAGTCCCCACATAGCCATGCGATTTACATTGTAATAATTCGAACACACATACATTTCTGGTGTTGATCATGTTTTGCCCGTGGAAGAGGTTTAGTCAGCGGGTGTGCTACATTCAAATCCGTGTGCACTTTGCAAATATTCACGTCCTCTCCTTCGACGTAGTCGCGGATGAGGTTGAAGTGTCGTTTGATGTGTCTGGTCTTCTTGTGAAACCTTGGTTCCTTTGCTAAGGCAATGGCGCCAGTGTTGTCACATAACAGAGTTAATGGATCTAGTGCGCTCGGCACAACTCCAAGATCTTTCATGAACTGCTTCATCCAGACACCCTCCTTTGCTGCCTCCAAGGCAGTCATATACTCCGCTTCACATGTAGAATCTGCTAGGACGCTCTGCTTGGAACTGCACCAGCTTACTGCACCCCCATTAAGAATAAATACGTATCCGGTTTGTGACTTAGAGTCATCTCGATCGGTGTCAAAACTTGCGTCGACGTAACCAGTTACGGCGAGCTCTTTCTCACCTCCATAAACGAGAAACATTTCCTTAGTCCTTTTCAGGTACTTCAGAATGTTCTTGACCGCCGTCCAGTGATCCACTCATGGATTACTCTGAAACCTGCCTGCCATACTTATGGCCAAGCTGACATGTGGTCTAGTACATCATTGCATACATGATAGAACCTACGACTGAAGCGTAGGGGCTGGAACTCATTTGTTCTCTATCTTCCGTAGTTGCTGGGCACTGAGTCTTACACAATTTTATACCTTGTAATACTGGCAAGAACCCTTTCTTGGACTGATCCATTTTGAACTTCTTCAAAACTTTATCAAGGTATGTGCTTTGTGAAAGTCCTATCACGCGTTTTGATCTATCCCTATAGATCTTAATGCCTCAAATATAAGCAGCTTCTCCAAGGTCCTTCATAGAGAAACTTTTATTCAAGTAATCCTTTATGCTCTCCAAAAGCTCCACGTTGTTTTCAATCAGCAATATGTCATCCACATATAATATTAGAAACGCCACGGAGCTCCCACTCACTTTCTTGTAAATACAAGATTCTCCAACCACTTGTATAAACCCAAATGCTTTGATCACCTCATAAAAGCACTTATTCCAACTCCGAGATGCTTGCACCAGTCCATAAATGGATCGCTGGAGCTTGCACACTTTGTTAGCATTCTTTGGATCGACAAAACCTTCGTGTTGCATCATATACAACTCTTCCTTAAGAAACCCGTTAAGGAACGCCGTTTTGACATCCATCTGCCAGATTTCATAATCGTAAAAGGCAGCTATTGCTAACATGATTCGGACGGACTTGAGCATCGCTACCGGTCAGAAAGTCTCATCGTAGTCAACTCCTTGAACTTGTGAAAACCCCTTTGCCATAAGTCGAGCTTTATAAACGGTCACATTACCGTGTGTGTCTGTCTTCTTCTTATAGACCCATTTGTTCTAAACAACCTTGCGGCCTTCAGGTAGTACTTCCAAAGTCCACACTTTGTTCTCGTACATGGATCCTATCTCGAACTTCATGGCCTCCAGCCATTTGTTGCAATCCGGGCCCACCATTGCTTCTTCATAATTCACAGGTTCATTGTTGTCCAACAACATAATTGTTAAGATAGGATTACCGCACCACTCACGAGCAGTACGTGATATTGTCGACCTGCGAGGTCCGATAGCAACTCGATCTCAAGTTTCATGATCATCATCATCAACTTGCTCCTCAACCGGCGCCGCAGCAACAGGGGTTTCCCCTTGCCCTGCGCCACCATCTAGAGGAATTAGAAGTTCGACAACCTCATCAAGTTCTATCTTCCTCCCACTCAATTCTTTTGAGAGAAACTCCTTCTCAAGAAAACCTCCATTTTTAGCAACAAACACTTTGCCATCGGGTATGAGATAGAAGGTATACCCAACTGTCTCTTTTGGGTAACCTATGAAGACGCACTTTTCCTCTTTGGGTTCCACCTTTTCAGGCTGAAGCTTTTTGACATAAGCATCACATCCCCAAATTTTAAGAAACAACAACTTTGGTCTTTTGCCATACCACAGTTCGTATGGTGTCGTCTCAACGGATTTTGATGGTGCCCTATTTAAAGTGAATGCAGCTGTCTCTAATGCATAACCCCAAACGGTAATGGCAAATCGGTAAGAGACATCATAGATTGCACCATCTCTAATAAAGTACGATTACGACGTTCGGACACACCATTACGCTGTGGTGTTCCAGGCGGTGTCAACTGTGAAACAATTCCACATTGTCTTAAGTGAGCACCAAACTCGAAGCTCAGATATTCACCCCCACGATCAGACCGTAGGAACTTGATCTTCGTGTTACGACGATTTTGAACTTCACTCTGAAATTGCTTGAACTTCTCAAACGTTTCAGACTTGTGCTTCATCAAGTAGACATAACCATATCTACTCAAATCGTCAGTGAAGGTGATAAAATAACAATATCCGCCGCGCGCCTCCACACTCATCGGACCGCACACATCGGTATGTATGATTTCCAACAAGTCACTTGCACGCTCCATTGTTTCGGAGAACGGAGTCTTAGTCATCTTGCCCATGAGGCATGGTTCGCACGTGTCAAGTGAATCAAAGTCAAGTGACTCCAAAATTCCATCGGAATGGAGTTTCTTCATGCGCTTTACACCAATATGACCTAAGCGGTAGTGCCATAAAAACATGGCGCTATCATTGTTAACTCTAACTCTTTTGGTCTCAATGTTATGTATATGTGTATCATCGCTATCAAGATTCAATATGAACAATCCTCTCACATTGGGTGCATGACCATAAAAGATATTACTCATAGAAATAGAACAACCATTATTCTCTGACTTAAACGAGTAACCGTCTCGCAATAAACAAGATCCAGATATAATGTTCATGCTTAACGTAGGCACTAAATAACAATTATTTAAGTTCATAACTAATCCTGATGGTAACTGAAGTGAAACTGTGCCAACGGCGATTGCATAAACCTTGGAACCATTTCCCATGCGCATCGTCACTTCATCCTTCGCCAGTCTTCGCTTATTCCGCAGTTCCTGTTTCGAGTTGCAAATATGAGCAACAAAACCGGTATCGAATACCCAGGCACTACTACGAGAGCTGGTTAAGCACACATCAATAACACGTATATCGACTATACCTGATTTTTCCTTGGCCGCCTTCTTATCAGCAAGATACTTGGGGCAGTTGCGCTTCTAGTGACCTAGACCCTTGCAATAATAACACTCCGTTTCAGGCTTAGGTCCAGCTTTGGGTTTCTTCTTCGGATTGGCAATAGGTTTGCCGCTCTTCTTGGAATTACCCTTCTTTCCTTTGCTGTTTCTCTTGAAACTAGTGGTCTTATTAACCATCAACACTTGATGCTCTTTACGGAGTTCTTACTCTACGACTTTCAGCATCGCGAATAACTCGTCGGGTGACTTGTTCATCCCTTGCATGTTATAGTTCAACACAAAGCTCTTGTATCTTGGTGGCAGTGATTGAAGAATTCTGTCAGTGATAGCCTCTTGCGGGAGTTCAATCCCTAGATCAGCTAGACGGTTTGAGTACCCAGACATTTTGAGCACATGTTCACTTACAGACGAATTCTCCTCCATCTTGCAAGCATAGAATTTATCGGAGGTCTCATACCTCTCGATCGGGACGTTCCTCTGAAAGATAAACTTCAACTCCTGGAAAATCTCAAATGCTCCATGACGCTCAAAGCGACGCTGAAGTCCCGGCTCTAAGCCATACAAGACTGCACATTGAACTACTGAGTAGTCCTCCTTGCGTGCTAACCAAGCGTTCTTAACATCTTGGTCAGCCGCAGCGGGTGGTTCATGTCCTAGCGCAACATTAAGGACATAATCCTTCTTCCCAGCTTGCAGGGGCAACTTAAGATTACGAGCCGAGTGTACAAAGTTGCTTCCATCATCTTTCAACTTAGCTTTCTCTAGGAACGTATTAAAATTCAGGTGACTGTCGCGTGAGGCATTGATCTACAACACAAATATTTTCAAAGTGGACTTAGACTATGTTCAAGATAATTAGAGTTTAACTAATCAAATTACTTGCTAAACTCCCACTCAAAAAGTACATCTCTCTAGTCATTTGAGTGGTACATGATCCAAATTCACTAACTCAAGTCCGATCATCACGTGAGTTGAGAATAGTTTCAGTGGTAAGCATGTCTATGATAATCATATCAACTATACGATTCATGCTCGACCTTTCGGTCTCATGTGTTCTGAGGCCATGTCTGCACATGCTAGGCTCGTCAAACTTAACCCGAGTGTTCCGTGTGTGCAACTGTTTTGCACCCGTTGTATGTGAACGTTGAGTCTATCACACCCGATCATCACGTGGTGTCTCGAAACGACGAACTGTAGCAACGATGCACAGTCGGGGAGAACACAATTTCGTCTTGAAATTTTATTGAGAGATCACCTTATAATGTTGTCGTTGTTCTAAGCAAAATAAGGTGCATAAAAGGATTAACATCACATGCAATTCATAAGTGACATGATATGGACATCATCATGTGCTTCTTGATCTCCATCACCAAAGCACCGGCACGATCTTCTTGTCACCGGCGCCACACCATGATCTCCATCATCATGATCTCCATCAATGTGTCGCCACCGGGGTTGTCGTGCTACTTATGGTATTACTACTAAAGCTACGTCGTAGCAATATAGTAAACGCATCTGCAAACACAAACGTTACTTTAAAGACAACCCTATGGCTCCTGTTGGTTGCCGTACTATCGACGTGCAAGTCGATATGAACTATTACAACATGATCATCTCATACATCCAATATATCACATCACGTCATTGGCCATATCATATCACAAGCATACCTTGCAAAAACAAGTTAGACGTCCTCTAATTTGTTGTTGCATGTTTTACATGGATGCTATGGGTATCTAGTAGTTCGCATCTTACTTACGCAAAAACCACAACGGAGATATGCAGATTGCTATTTAACCTCTCCAAGGACCGCCTCGGTCAAAACCAATTCAACTAAAGTTGAAGAAACCGACACCCGCCAGTCATCTTTATGCAACGAGGTTGCATGTCAATCGATGGAACCAGTCTTTCGTAAGCATACGAATAATGTCGGTCCGGGCCACTTCAATCCAACAATAGCGCCGAATCGAGAAAATACTAATGAGGGCAGCAAATCGAACATCACTGTCCACAAAACCCTTTGTGTTCTACTCGAGATAACATCTACGCATGAACCTAGCTCATGATGCCACTGTTGGGGAACATTGCATGGGAAACAAAAAAAATTCCTACGCGCACGAAGACCTATCATGGTGATGTCCATCTATGAGAGGAGATTTGGATCTACAATCCCTTGTAGATTGCACACCAGGAAGCGTTAAGAAAAGCGGTCGACATAGTGGAACGTCTTCACGTCCCTCGATCAGCCCCACGAACCGTCCCGCGATCCGTCCCACGATCCGTTCTGATCTAGTGTCGAACGGACGACACCTCCGCGTTCAGCACACGTACATCTCGACGATGATGTCGGCCTTCTTGATCCAGCAAGAAAGACACAGAAGTAGACGAGTTCTCCGGCAGCGTGACCGCGCTCCGCTGGTGGTGAGGATCTACTCGTGCAGGGCTCCGCCCGAGCTTCGCAGAAATACAATCTAGAGGTAAAACTATGGTGTTTAGATCTGAGTTGCACGTGGAAAAAGTTGTCTCAAATCATCCCTAAATCACCACTATATATAGGAGGGAGAGGGAGGAGGCTTTCCTTGAGGGCCAAGCCCTCAAAGGTGCGCCAGCCAAGGGAGAGGAGGAGTCCTACTCCAAGCCTACTCCAATTAGGATTGGAAAGTGGAGTCCTTCTCTTCCTTCCCACCTCTTTTTTTTTCTTTCTCTTTGGTTTTCTTTCCTTGGCGCATAGGCCCTCTTGGGCTGTCCCATCAGCCCACTAAGGGCTGGTGCGCCACCCCTAGGGCCATTGGGCTTCCCCCGAGTGGATTGCCCCCTCCCGGTGAACTTCCGGAACCCATTCGTCACTCCCGGTACAATCTCGATAATGCTCGAAAACCTTCTGGTAACCAAATGAAGTCATCCTATATATCAATCTTTCTTTCCCGACCATTTCGGAAACCCTCGTGACGTCCATGATCTCATTCGGGACTCCGAACAACATTCGGTAACCACACATATAACTCAACTATACTAAAACATCGTCGAACCTTAAGTATGCAGACCCTGCGGGTTCGAGAACTATGTAGACATGCCCCGAGGTACTCCTCGGTCAATATCCAACAGAGGGACCTGGATGCCCATGTTGGATCCTACATATTCTCCGAAGATCTTATCGGTTGAACCTCAGTGTCAAGGGTTTATATAATCCCGTATGGCATTCCCTTTGTCCTTCGGTATGTTACTTGCCCGAGATTCGATCGTCGGTATCCGCATACCTATTTCAATCTCGTTACCGGCAAGTCTCTTTACCCGTTCCATAATACAAGATCACGTGACTTACACTTAGTCACATTGCTTGCAAGGCTTGTGTGTGATGTTGTAATACCGAGTGGGCCCCAATATACCTCTCCGTCACACGCAGTGACAAATCCCAGTCTTGATCCATACTAACTCAACGGACACCTTCGGAGATACCTGTAGAGCACCTTTATAGTCACCCAGTTACATTGTGACGTTTGATGCACACAAGGTATTCCTCCGTTGCCAGTGTGTTATATGATCTCATGGTCATAGGAACAAATACTTGACACGTAGAATACTATAGCAATAAAATGACACGATCAATATGATATGTTTATAGTTTGGGTCTAGTCCATCACATGATTCTCCTAATGATGTGATCCAGTTATCAAGCAACAACACTTTGCACATAGTCAGAAAACCTTGACTATCCTTGATCAACTGGTTAGCCAACTAGAGGCTTGCTAGGGACATTGTTTTGTCTATGTATCCACACATGTATCTATGTGTTCATTCAATACAATTATAGCATGGATAATAAATGATTATCTTTAAACAGGAAATATAATAATAACTATTTATCATTGCCTCTAGGGCATATTTACAACATCTTCTTGATCCTTCAATCTTCCTTCTCCTACAACAACAACTTATCCAATTGCAAATTCACTCTACTTATATATAACTACTGTACTTACCAAATTATTTATGCCCAAGTTGTATCATCCGATCACATCAATTTGAGTTATCCATATTGCAAGCTGTCTTGGGACACATCCGACCCGGTAGAAGAAAACCGGGTCACAATTGAGTAAAAAACAAGTGTGCCAACCTTTCTCTATGTAGAGTAGTTGGGCCGGGCTGGACCAACTTGGTGCAACACACTTCAGTGTCAGGAAACAATTGATGGGTGTGTGTTCAGTTTGTTAGGAATATGCAACTTGTATTCCCATGAGGTCATAGGCCGATATATATACATGTACAGGTGTGGACTATATGAAGAGAATCCCTTATACAATGGGATAAATATGAAGGGGTACATGGCTATATTATATATACTCTGAAAGGACGTGGATGTCGCCTAGAGGGGGGGGGGTGAATAGGCACTTTAAAATTATTATGGTTTAGGCTTGAACAAATGCGGAATAAAACTAACGTTTAATTTGTCAAGCACAAAACCTCAAACAATTAGGATCATCTATGTGCACCAACAACTTATGCTAAGCAAGATAAAAAACTAAGTGATAGCAAGATATATGACAATAAACAATATGGCTATCACAAAGTAAAGTGCATAAGTACAGGGTTCGGGTAAGCGATAACCGAGGCACGCGGAGACGATGATGTATCCCAAAGTTCACACCCTTGCGGATGATAATCTCCGTTGGAGCAGTGTGGAGGCACAATGCTCCCCAAGATGCCACTAAGGCCACCGTAATCTCCTCACGCCCTCGCACAATGCAAGATGTCGTGATTCCACTAAGGGACCCTTGAGGGTGGTCACCGAACCCGTACAAATGGCAAACCTTGGGGGGCGGTCACCGGTACCCGTACAAATTGCTCGGGGCAATCTCCACAACCAAATTGGAGACCCCGACGCTTGCCCGGAGCTTTACACCACAATGATTGAGCTCCGAGACACCACAAAGCTTCTAGGATGCCAAAGCATCCACGAAGAACAATATCTAGGGTACTAAGTACCAAAGGTAATAAGCTTCTCAAACTTCACTTCCACGTATCACCGTGGAGAACTCAAACCGATGCAACTAATGCAATGGCAAGAACACACGAAGTGGACAAGTCCCTCACACTCAAATCCCTCCACAACAACAAAAGCTATGGAGAAATATAAGAGGAAGAACAAGGAGCTCACAAAGAACTCCAAGATCTAGATCCAAGGGGTTCCCTCACATAGAGGAGAAAGTGATTGGTGGAGATGTGGATCTAGATCTCCTCTCCTTTTTCCCTCAAGAACAATAAAGAATCATTGGACGGACTCAAAGTAAGCAAGCTCTAAGAAGGTCAACAATGGGGGTGGAACATGGGCTCAACGGATAAGCAAACACCAAGGGGGAAGAAGGACCCCTTTATATAGTGGGGGAAAGAATCAGACTGTTACCCCCACTTATAGCCCGAGCACAGTGGTACTACCGCTCAGGGAGGAGCGGTACTCCCGCTGCCCCTGGCGGTACTACCGCTAGCCCCTGGCGGTACTACCGCTAGCCCCTCACGGTACTACCGCTAGAGAAAGTCTTCGCAAAAAGTCCGACGGAGAACAACCTCTCAGAGAGAGGTACTACCGTCACGAAGCGATACTACCACCCACCCGGAGCGGTACTACCTCTGCCCCTGGCGGTACTACCGCGAGGGCTCGAGCGGTACTACTGCTCGCCACTGAAACAGCCTTAACTTTCGCATACGGACTCCGAATTCAACGAAACCAAGTTTTTTGGAAAGCTAACGACATGGGCTAACAAAATCTTGGTAGAAATATCAATAATAAGCAAGTTAGAAAAGGCCCATAATAGAATGGTGAGAACCCTTCCTCGAATAAGACTGGTAAAAACTCCCAACATCGAAAACATCATCGAAGATGCATATGGACTCCGTTTTCGATGAACTCAAGCTTGTCATGAAGATGACCATAAGCTCTAAAAATCACAAAGAAAAACACCAAACAGGAACCAAGAAGTATGATGAAAGGATGCAAATGGTTTGAGCTCTCAACGAATGATACGATCAAGCTACTCACTTGAGAGCCCCCTTGACAATATGACAATCTATCCTAAAACAGAAAACCTATCAAGGGAAAACCTATACCGTGCACCTCATCCTCTTGAGCTAGATGTCGATGATATTGGCTTCCTCAATATGGACCACCTTCTTGATTGCGTTGGCTTGATGAAGACTAGTTGATTGCTCGCCCATGCACAACATGGGTGAGCCGCTCTTCAGCATATCTTCACAAGTCCATTTCCACCACAATGGACGACAAGCTTCAAGCATGATATCTTCGTGCTGATCCACTTGAACTTGCACACCGCAATCTTGATGACGATCACCACTTGACGTCATCCTTCATGGGTTGTATGAGATCTTCCTCTAGACACAAGCCCATGGAAAGACACCTAACCCCACATAGAACTCTTACGAAGACCATGGGTTAGTACACAAACACGTAATGAACAATGTTTACCATACCATGGGATCACTTGATCCCTCTCGGTACATATTGTATGCTTTGTGTGTTGATCATCTTGATTTATTCTTTGTGTGAGATCTTGATCAACCTTGTGTCTCTATGACCATTCTTTGGATAATACCTTGAATACCTCCTTGGTCATCATATAAACTCCTTGAACCCAACAGATGGACTTCAAGAAGTGTCTATGGACAAATCATATAAATATAACTTAAGGCAACCATTAGTCCATAGGAATTGTCATCCATTACCAAAACCACATATGGAGAGATATGCTCTAACAATCTTCCCCATTTTTGTAATTGATGACAACCACTTCAAGAGAGTTTATATAAGGAAATAAGCATAACCAAGCGCACACATAAAAAGCAATAATGCATGCGTGCAAGATGTAAATGCTTACACAATAAAAGCAAAGCCCTCTAAAAATATCCAAAGTAAACTATCTAAACTTCTCCCCCATTGGCATCGATTGCCAAAATGGATGAAAAGTTTAGAAAGCCAATATAGTAGGTGGTCCTCCAAAAAGTGTGTACTTCTCAGCAAATGAGATACACAAATACAATGATAAGTAGTTGAAGGAAAACAAACTATATGGAGGACCCAAAGATTGCAAATAAAGGATCGTATGCCACAAGGACATACAAAAATAGAGGCAAGCAATAAAAGATACTAGATGGAACAAACAATCATATGGTCCTTCGAACCACATGAATAAAAGATATTATGATAAAGGCAACGAAGTCTTATATCAAAACTAGAGAAGCTCCCCATGATTGTGCACCAATAAGAGATTTTTGTATTTGATACAAGTGCACAAAATAGGATTGTTGGTCCCCCAAAATTAATAAGAACACACAACGAGTCCAAGAAGATAGATGAGACAATAAGCATATCACTTGCACAAAACAAATGGTTGAGCAACATGTAAAAGAAGCAACTTAAGAATAGGCTCAACCAAAATAATGTGTGTGAGTCATGGCAAAGCACTTGAGAAGACTAAGATAAGGATGAGCATTACTCATCAACATAGTCTTGATGAAATGAGAAACAAAGTGCAAGACATATCATTCCCACACACACACACATTAGAAAATGGGTTCACAAGCTTACTAATAAACAAAATAAGAACCAACGCTTGTGACAACCCATGGTGAAGAAAGGAAATAAGAACCTTGTCAAGAGGAGGGATACCAATCGAAATGGCAAAATCCTTATCAAGACAAGCATGAGGAAAAATAATCTTCACGACCAAAGAGTGCATCAAGATGTAGGAATATAAGATACACACTCAAGAGAAATCCTTTCACGAAGCCACCAAAAACTGAAAAAGGAAATGCAACGGTGGACGTGAAAGAAAAGAGGATATCAATTAGAGATGTAACTTCTCTTGTGTGTAAAAGATTCTAAGTAGAAGACAATCATGATGATATATATCCACAAAGAAGGATGTACACACGAAATGGTTACAAGAAGGAACAAACAAGATATCCAAAAGGAAGTCATAAATATATCAATAAGATCTTTGTTTGGAAGCATAACACATGGCCTAATATTTTCTTAGTGTACAATATGAGCTTCCAACATACGAACATCAAAGACATCCCAACTAGCAATAAGACATCATCGTTCGGATGCTTTGAGAAAGGAAACAAGTACTACAAGAACGAATCAAGAGATTCAAGCCATGATGCAACCTGGCCAAGAAAAGACAGGTTTGGGCCTTTGCAAGAAATGAATGCATGAAGTAGATACTTGTTACCGAGACAACAATGGATTGATGTAGTAGATAGTTGTTCATTGATCATCCTAACTTGGCTCCAATAATCACATGGTCTCAACACCTTCCTTGTAGGTGAGCCGAGCATCCAACGCATCTCCAATTGTTCCTGGAACAACAAACAAACAAAATGGTGCCCAAACTCATTGGGACCAAAGAGTTAGAAAACTAACAATACATAGGACAAACTCCACACACATATGTGCACATAGATATGAATTTGAATTTCATGCACACTTTAGACAATTTATGACAAGGTGGAGATTCCCCTATATATTGGGTCAAAGAAATAAAGCAAGCAAAAGAAGCTATATATAGTAAATATGCATGCTAAAGGCTTTCAAGAATCAACTCAACACAAAGTTGATAAGACACCAAAAGACAAGGTATCAAGTGATAATAAGATACCAAACGAAAAAAACTATCACTTGGAGGATATCAATTAAAGTTACCTCAAGGAATGAGATATCCATTGACACATGCCAAATAAAAGGAAACAAGATACCAATTGAAGGAAAACAAACACGAGGTATCTAGTTTACAAAAGAGAACTAGGTTCCAACAAACCACACCCTCGACAAATTTTCATGATGGCACAAAGCATCATAAAGAGCAAGACTTGCCTCCCATCAACACACACTTGATGGGGATCAAAATATTTTATGATGGGTGAACAAAGAGAGTATTCTAAAGAAAATAGGATGGCTCCCCCAAGGGATGTGCATTATATAGAATTTGCATTTAAATATATACAAAATGCACAAGATGGGATCATCACTTTCTCTATATCTATAACAACACTAGACATGTTAAAATAGATCCACAAGAGGCAAGGAAGACAAACAAAACACAAAATCCAATGTAAAGACGATTAGCAATTTCTACCACATGATGGGAATACCAATTGTCAAGAACAAGAAGTGTTTTGGAAATAATACTCATTGGTAGGTCAAAAATATATCCAACATCATCTTTACCCCTAAAACGCAAGCAAATGACACTTGTAGAGCTAACATGCCACTTAGGAACAAGATAATTTACAATATCAACACTAAGTGGCAATACCTAAAATGTACACATTTTATAGGCTTGTAATATGCACATAGCATATTACTCCCCCATAATGTGATAACCCAACAATATTGACAAGTGGCAAATTAAAACCAACAAGAAATAATTAACGGACCATATAGAATTTGAATTTCTCATGAGTAAGACATACCACATAGAAACTAGATAATCTTGAAATATCAATACTAAGTGGTATTCCCCATGTATACACATTTATAGGATTGTGAGGTGTGCAAAGCACATCACTCCCCCACAATGGTATAATCCATTAATCTCTCACAAGAGCCAACAAAGATACAAACAAGATGCAAAAAAGGCTCAATACAAGACTCACATGTACATGATATGCAAACCAACATACACATACTAGATTACTCAAGATAAGCAAGTTGGAAGAACAACATATACAAACACATGCAAGGTACAAAACCATAACATGCAAAGGGGCAAGCAACTAACAATGTAAATAGTTTAAGTACAAGTTACCGTAAGGAGGCACATTGGATATAAGATAGAAACTCGATAATCCAAATGAATTGGCTTGAGATAATATGAATGATGAAGACCCCTTAATTCTTCATTATGTATCCAAGTCTCCAATGTCCTACACATTCACCTATTGTTCAAGTTTGAGCTTGTTGGTCCCCAACCACGTTGGGTCCTAAGAGGTTAGTCACAATAGGCTTGTCAACCCAAATGGTACTTTTCTTGACACCACTTTGAGTACCAACAAACTTGGCTAACACATTTCCAACCTTATCCTTCCCAAGAGAATAGATATAATCAATAATGATTGAGTTGGATAAATTACCTCTCGTGCAAGAAGAAGCGAAGTGACCCTTCTCATGACATAAGTAGCAACATCTACCCTTTAATTTCTTCCCTATTGATTTCTCAACATGAGGAGTGTTGGCTTGGGTATTCTTGGGAAGGGGCCTTTCTTCAACTTGTAGTTGAGTATGTGATTGAACTTGTGGCCGCTTCCCTTGTTGCTTGTGACTTTGGGGCTTCTTCTTTAGTGGGCAAGATCTAACATGGTGCCCTTCAATTTTGCACTTGAAGCAAATAATCTTGGCCGGATTCTTGACTTGTTATTGGCCCTTCTTCTTGAAGCTTTTGGACTTATTCTTCTTGTTGGAGTTGAATCCAAGTCCATCTTTGTCATTTGGGGATTTTTGCCCACACAAGACATTGTTGAGAGTGGACATTCCTTCATGACTCTTTTCCAAGTCTTTCTTCAAGGAAGTGACTTGGGCCTTGAGCTCTTTGATTTCCTCTACATGGTTAGTACCAACACAAGTACTAGAGGAAGTATAAGCTTCATTGTTAGATAAACAAGGCATGGAATGTAATTCATCACAAGATGTAGCAACATTATAAGTAGATGAATTACGAGGACTAGCACATGGCAATATAGCATTTTGACTAGAAGTAGTGCTAGTGTCCACATGAGGCTCCCTCGATGTTACCTTGGTAGTAATAGCCTCATGAGCTAATTTTAGCACATTATGGGATACTAGAAGATCATCATGAGAGCTTGTGAGCATTACATGACTTTCTTCCAATTTCCCATAATTGCTAGATAGCAACTCAAGTTGAGCCCTTAGCTCAACATTCTCCTTTAAAATGGATGCTTAGCAAGAAGTAGAGTTAGTAGCACAAGCATCATTATTAACAATAAGAGGAGAAGGCAACTTGGCAAGCTCATTAGCATATGAAGCTTCAAGTTGAGAATGAGACTCGGTGAATTCGATGAGCGAACTCTTAATAGCCCTTGAGCCATTTTTGAGGTGCTCATAGTCCTCAACGAGTTTAGCATGTGCAACTTTAAGCTTATCGTTTTTAGTTCTAAAATCAATAGCCACCTCGAGAGCTCTATCATGGGATTCCTTTAATCTAGATAATTCTATAGCAAAGGTTCCCTCAAGAGATTCCTTGGTGGTTTGTTCATTTTCAAGAGCTTGAGATAGCTCTGCTATCTCGTTAGCGTAATCACGCTCATGACCTTCCATTGTCTCAATGGTGGCCTCATGCTCCTCGAGATGAGCTTCCAACTCCTCAATGTATTTCTTGCCCTCAGCGGCAATAGACATGATTTCCAAGAAGTTGGAACAAGCAAGTTTATTTTTATAAAGAGATTTAAAAATCATTTCACCCTTAATTTTTAAGGATGCAGTAATATCACTCTCTTCATCATTATTCTTATCCTCATTATCATCAACATCATCATCATGAGATACATTGGGATTCAAAGTAGGAGATACCTTTGAAGCCTTAGCCATAAGGCAAAAGTGATTAACAATAGATGATGATGTAGGATCCCTTGAAGCGTCATTCAAGGCCACATCTTGTTCCATGGAGTGATGAATTTCCGCTACATTGTTAGCACAACAACTCAAGGAAATATATACATTTTTATCATGGCAACAAGATATAGGAAGCATATCGTCATGAGATTTAGTCAAGCAGTTTTTACATGATATGCAAGGACTATCAACACAAGCATGTAAAACATTTAGAGTGCTCAAAGTGTTAATGCCCAAAGATGAAGCATTGCAATAATATAGTGATGAAGGATCATCAACAATAAGCCCACTATCATCATTGCAATAATCTCCACTACTCAACATATCATTACCTTGTGGCAATTAATGACCCACAAGTATAGGGGATCAATCGTAGTCCTTTCGATAAGTAAGAGTGTCGAACCCAACGAGGAGCAGAAGGATCTGACAAGTGGTTTTCAGCAAGGAAATATCTGCAAGCACTGAAATTATCGGTAACAAGTGATTTGGTGAGACGATTCGTAGCGGGCAACAAGTAACAAAAGTAGCAACGGTGCAGCAAAGTGGACCAATCCCTTTTGTAGCAAGGGACAAGCCTGGACAAAGTCTTATATGAGTAAAAACGCTCCCGAGGACACACGGGAATTTCTGTCATGCTAGTTTCATCATGTTCATATGATTCGCGTTCGTTACTTTTATAGTTTGATATGTGGGTGGACCAGCGCTTGGGTACTGCCCTTACTTGGACAAGCACCCCACTTATGATTAACCCCTCTCTCAAGCATCCGCGACTACGAAATAAGAATTAAGACAAAGTCTAACCATAGCATTAAACTAGTGGATCCAAATCATCCCCTTGCGAAGCAACACATAAACTAGGGTTTAAGCTTCTGTCACTCTAGCAACCCATCATCTACTTACTACTTCCCAATGCCTTCCTCTAGGCCCAAATAATGGTGAAGTGTTATGTAGTCGACGTTCACATAACACCACTAGAGGAAAAACAACATACAACATATCAAATTACCGAACGAATACCAAATTCACATGACTACTATTAGCATGACTTATCCCATGTCCTCAGAAACAAAAGTAACTACTCACAAAGCATAATCATATCCATGACTAGAGAGGTAACGAGTAGCATCAAGGATGTGAACAAAAACTCTTCCACCAAGTAATCCAACTAGCATCAACTACAAAGATTAATCAACACTACTAGCAACCTTACAAGTACCAATCGGAGTCGCGAGACGGAGATTGGTTACAAGTGATGAACTAGGGTTTGGAGATGAGATGGTGCTGATGAAGATGTTGATGGTGGCGAGTCCCCTCCGATGAGAGGAGTGTTGGTGATGATGATAACGACGATTTCCCCCTTCGTAAGGGAAGTTTCCCCGGCAGGATCGTCCTGTCGGAGCTCTAGATTGGTTCTGCTCAAGTTCCGCCTCGTGGCGGCGTCGAAACCACGAAAAAGCTCCTCCTTGATTTTTTTCCTGGACAAAACCCTTCATATAGCAAAAGAGGGGGGCAAGTGGGCCAGCAGGTTGCCCACAAGCCCTCATGGCGCGACCCTGGGGGATGGCCGCGCCGTGCAGGCTTGTGGCCAACCCCTGGCGCCCCTCTGGCACTTCTTTGGCCCAGTATTTTTTATAAATCCGGAAAAAAATCCTCGTTGATTTTTACGGCATTTGGAGTTGCGCAGAATAGGTATCTCAACTTTGCTCCACTTTCAGGCCAGAATTCCGGTTGCCGGCATTCTCCCTCTTCATGTAAACCTTGCAAAATAAGAGAGAAAAGGCATAAGAATTGTACCGTGAAGTGAAATAACAGCCAAAGAAATGATAAATATCAACATGAAAACATGATGCAAAATGGACGTATCAGCTCCCCCAAGCTTAGACCTCGCTTGTCCTCAAGCGAAAGCCTAGCTCAATAAATATGTCCACATGTTTAGGGAGAGAGGTGTCGACAAAACAAGATACGAACATGCATGCATCATGATCAAGATCAGAACAAAAATACCAACATATAATCTCTCATGCTAAAGTGATAATTCCTTCACAAAGTAAAGCATGGATCAAGAACCTTACCGAGAAGTAACAACCGATAGCCTTTAGTCATTGAAGCAATTGCAATTTATCACAACATCAGAAAGAGTCAAATAAGAGCTTCTAAAGCAAATCCACATACTCAATCATTCTTTCGTTCTCTACAATTGCTACAACTCACGTGGTACTCATGAGATCAAAGTTTCAGCTGGACACAGAGAAAGATAGGGGCTTACAGTTTTGCCTCCCAACTGCTTACCTCAAGGGTAATGTCAACAATAATAATTCATGAATGCCTACCTCCAAGTTGACATATGAATATAGATCTTTCCCAAGCATATGACGTTAGCCAAGATAAAAGGCAAATAAGGAATTGGTGAAGATCACCATGACTCTTTCAAGGGCAAAAGGTAAAGGTACAAGATAGGCCCTTCGCAGAGGGAAGCAGAGGTTGTCATGCGCTTTTGAGGTTTGGATGCGTGTCCTCTTAGTGCGGAGGAACGTCACTTTATATTGCCTCGTGTGATAAAGAACTTTATTATGCAGTCTGTCGCTTTTATGTCTTCCTCATCACAGGTTCGTATAAAGCTTATTTTCCACACACTAATAGATCATACATATTAGAGAGCAATTTTTATTGCTTGCACCGATGACAACTTACTTGAGGGATCTTATTCAATCCATAGGTAGGTATGGTGGACACTCATGGCAAAACTGGTTTAAAGGTTTATGGATGCACAAGTAGTATCTCTACTTGGTGCGGGAGGTTTTGGCTAATATGAGGTGGAAGCAATTGTCACATGCTAAGGGATCTCTAATCATATAACATTGTTCAGAGCCAAGCAAACACAATTCATTACGTTGTCTTCCTTGTCCAACATCTACTTCTAGGCATGTAATAGTTTAGTGAGTGTTCACAATCATAGATGGTGTCAGAGATGATATATTTATATGTGAACCTCTCCTTCTTTATCACTTCCTTATAATTGCAACAATGACCAAGGTCTACGTTTGCCTACCCTCAACAAGTTTCAATCCTCATTCTTTTTATATGTGAAGCCATCACTTCCCATAAGATCATTACATGATTTTTCATGCTTTTGTTCTATTCTCACTCTTTTGATCATGCCAAGAGGCAAAGCCCTTCAACTAAGACACTCTTTATTATATGGCTCATGAGCTCGAATACATCGGGGGAGACACAAAGCAAAACTCAAAACTAGAACACTAAGACTATAAAACTGCTAGAGAAAAAGAAAGAAAACTGAAAAGGAACAAACTAAAACAAAGGTAAAGGCAAAAGATGTGATGGTGATACGATACCGGGGCAACTCCCCCAAGCTTGGCACAAGCCAAGGGGATTGCCCATACCAATGCTCAGTTGTCTTCCTTTGGTGGTGAAGGTGGTGGAGGAGTTGTTGCAATCTTTGACTCCAAGAGGGCCATTAATCTTTGATTTATACCTTGGAGATCTGCGATATGTTTTTCCAGCAAAACAACTTCACGAGTGAGACAAGTATTGCGAGCACGAGTTGTTTCACAAAACCTCAAGAGTTCAATCAAAGATGGAGACAGTAGATGGAGGTAGGGTTGGAGGAAATCCACTTCTTAAACTTCTTCCTTGTTGAGCACAGATTGCACTTCGTCCCATGCCTGATCCTTCTCCTTAGCTTTGCCCTTGGTTTCTTTAGGTAGCCTTTCCTTAGCCTCCATGACCTCCATCCTTTTCAGATCAGCATGAACTTCTCCATAGACTTGACGAAGATTGTTCTCCCCGCACATTCCTGGGACGACATCTTGCTCTAAATTTGCAGCAGAAAACAGGCACGAAACGAAAAACAGAGGAAATCTGCATGATACAGGGGTCAGACCAAACGGGAGTATATATAATGATTTTTTTCAGACCAGAAGGAGTACCCCGCACGAAAACGGAGTCCGGGAGGCGCACGAGGTGGCCACAAGCCCTCATGGCGCGGCCAGGGGTGGGCCCGTGCCGTGCAGGCTTGTCGCCTCCTCGCGCACTTTCTGGACTACTTTCAATTTTTGTATTTTTTCAAATATTCCAAAACGGAGAAAATTTCCTACTGGAAAAGTTTTGGACTCTGTTTTCTTACCGAATCACATACCTCTTTGTTTTCGGTGTCTGAAACAGGCTGATAAATATCCCTTAGGTATTCTTCCGGAGTTATGGTATTGATAATATTGCTTTCAACATTTATGGGAGTACCTGAGATATAATGCTTGATTCTCTGCCCATTTACCACTCTCTGACAATTACCTTCCGTGTTGTTGATCTTGATAGCACCGGAACGATATACTTCCTCAACAACATAGGGACCTTCCCATTTAGAGAGAAGCTTGCCTGCAAAGAATCTTAAACGAGAGTTATATAACAAGACATAATCACCTACATTGAACTCACGCTTTTGTATCCTCTTATCATGCCACCTCTTAACCTTCTCTTTGAACAGCTTGGCGTTCTCATATGCCTGAGTTCTCCACTCATCAAGCAAGCTAATGTCAAATAACCTCTTCTCACCGGCAAGTTTGAAATCAAAGTTGAGCTCTTTGATTGCCCAATAAGCTTTATGCTCTAGCTCAAGAGCTAAGTGACATGCTCTCCCATACACCATTTTGTACGAAGACATGCCCATGGGATTCTTATAGGCAGTTCTATAAGCCCACAGTGCATCATCGAGATTCTTAGACCAATTCTTTCTAGACCTGTTGACGGTCTTTTGCAGAATTAGTTTAATTTCTCTGTTGCTTAGCTCTACTTGACCACTGGACCGAGGGTGGTAGGGAGACACAATTCTATGGTTGACATCGTACTTAGCAAGCATTTTACGGAAAGCACCATGAATGAAGTGTGAACCACCGTCGGTCATTAGATATCTAGGGACTCCAAATCTAGGGAAGATAACTTCTTTCAGCATCTTGATAGAGGTGTTGTGATCAGCACTACTAGTGGGGATAGCTTCTACCCACTTAGTGACGTAATCAACAGCAACTAAGATGTGAGTATACCCGTTGGATTTTGGAAAAGGTCCCATATAATCAAAGCCCCAAACATCAAATGGTTCAATGACAAGTGAATAGTTCATAGGCATTTCCTGACGTTTGCTAATATTACCTATTCTTTGACATTCGTCACAAGACAAGACAAACTTACGGGCATCCTTGAAGAGAGTGGGCCAATAGAAACCTGATTGCAATACCTTGTGTGCAGTTCTATCTCCCGCATGGTGTCCTCCGTAGGCCTCGGAGTGACACTTCTGTAGGATCTGTCCCTGTTCATGTTCAGGTACACAACGTCTAATAACACCATCTACTCCTTCCTTATAAAGGTGAGGATCATCCCAAAAGTAATGTCTCAAGTCAAAGAAGAATTTCTTGTTTTGCTGGTACGTGAAACTAGGTGGTATATATTTGGCAACGATATAGTTTGCATAATCAGCATACCACGATGCACTACGTGAAGCATTGATGACATTCAGTTGCTCATCGGGAAAGCTATCATCAATAGGTTGTGGGTCATCAAGAACGTTCTCCAACCTAGACAAGTTATCTGCTACTGGGTTATCAGCACCCTTTCTGTCGACAACGTGCAAATCAAATTCTTGTAGCAAGAGAACCCATCTGATAAGTCTAGGTTTAGCGTCCTTCTTCTCCATGTACTTAATAGCAGCATGATCGGTATGAATAGTGACTTTGGAGTCAACTATGTAAGACCTGAACTTTTTACATGCAAACACGACTGCTAAAAACTCCTTCTCCGTAGTAACATAGTTTCTCTGGGCACTGTCTAGAGTTTTACTAGCGTAGTGAATAACATTCAACTTATTATCAACTCTTTGCCCTAGAACAACACCAACAGCTTAATCACTAGCATCACACATGATCTCAAAAGGTAAGTTCCAATCAGGTGGTTGAACAATAGGTGCAGTTATCAAAGCCCTCTTAAGTATTTCGAAGGCTTCCTCACAATCATCGTCAAAAACAAAAGGAATATCCTTTTGTAAGAGATTGGTAAGAGGCCTAGAAATCTTAGAGAAGTCTTTAATGAACCTTCTATAGAAACCAGCATGACCAAGGAAGCTTTGTATCCCTTTGATATCTGTGTGGTATGGCATTTTTTCGATTGCATCAACCTTAGCCTTATCGACTTCAATACCTCTTTCAGAAATTTTATGTCCTAAGACGATGCCTTCATTAACCATAAAGTGGCACTTCTCCTAATTCAAGACAAGATTGGTGTATTTACATCTCTGCAAGACTCGATCAAGGTTGCTGAGGCAATCATCAAAGGAAGACCCATACACGGAGAAGTCATCCATGAAAACCTCAACAATCTTTTCACAAAAGTCAGAGAATATATCCATCATACATCTTTGAAAGGTGGCAGGTGCATTACATAAGCAAAAAGGCATACGTCTATAAGCAATGGTACCAAAAGGGTAGGTGAAAGTGGTTTTCTCTTGATCACATTGTGCAACTGGTATTTGGGAGAAACCAGAATAACCATCTAGAAAGCAGAAGTATGTGTGTTTACACAGTCTTTATAGCATTTGGTGTATAAAAGGCAGAGGGTAATGATCTTTCCCAGTTGCCTTATTCAATTTCCTAAAATCGATCACCATCCTATAGCCAGTAATAATCCTCTGTGGGATCAATTTATCCTTATCATTAGGGACAACGGTAATGCCTCCCTTCTTAGGGACGCAATGCACTGGACTCTCCCAATCGCTATGAGCAACAGAATAGATGATACCTGCTTCCAGGAGCTTTAGTATTTCTTTTCTTACTACTTCTTTCATCTTAGGATTTAATCTCCTTTGATGATCAGCAATTGGTTTGAAGTCAGGATCAGTTTTAATCTTGTGCTGGCATAGAGTAGGACTAATACCCTTAAGATCATCAAGAGTATATCCAATAGCAACACAGTGCTTCCTCAGAATTTTTAGTAACTTTTTTCTTCATGCTCTGAGAGGCTAGCACTAATAATAACAGGATATATCTCTTTTTCATCAAGATAGGCATACTTAAGAGTATCAGGCAATTGTTTAAGCTCGAACACAGGAACACCCTTTGGTGGGGGTGGATCCCCAAGCAGTTCAATAGGCAGATTATTCTTAAGGATAGGATATTGTTCTAAGACAACTCTATCTATCTCATCCCTTTCATCCATATGCATATCATTTTCGTGCTCAAGCAAGCATTGCTCTAAGGGATCAGTAGGAGGCACGACAATAGAAGCTAAGGCAATAGTTTCATCCCTACTAGGCAACTCCTTTTCATGAGGTTGTCTACCAAACTTAGAGAAATTGAACTCATGTGACACACCTTCAAACCAACAGTGACAGTTTGCTTCTCACAATCAATATGAGCATTGACAGTATTGAGAAAAGGTCTACCAAATATGATGGGACAAAAGCTATCTTGTGCGGTAGCAAGAACGAGGAAATCAGCAGGATACTTCGTTTTACCACACAAGACTTCAACATCCCTAACAGTTCCCACAGGGCAGATAGTATCTCTATTGGCAAGCTGAATAGTGACATCAATAGGCTCTATCTCAACAGGTGCAATCTCATCTTTGATTTCATCGTATAAGGATTGAGGTATTGCACTAACACTAGCACCCACGTCACATAAGCCATGATAACAATGATCTCCTATCTTAACAGAAACCACAGGCATGCCAACAACATGCCTATGTTTGTCTCTAACGTGAGGTTTAGCAATTCTAGCAGCATCTTCACAGAAGTGAATAGTGTGTCCCTCAACATCGTCGGACAGAAGATCTTTGATAATAGCAATTCTAGGTTCAACTCTAATTTTCTCAGTGGGTGTAGGTGTTCTAATATAGCCTCTACATATCACAGTTGAAGCTTTAGAATGATCCTTTATCCTAACAGGGAAAGGTGGTTTCTCAATGTAAGCACTCGGAACAACAGGATCATTATAGGCAATGACTTTCTCTTCAACTGGAGTGGGTTTAACTACATTGACTTCTAAAGGAGGATGATATTTAAACCACTTCTCTTTGGGGAGATCAATATGAGCAGTAAAAGATTCACACAATGAAGCTACTATCTCAGAGTCAAGTCCATACTTAGCGCTAAAATCACTAAAGATATTTGTCTCAACAAAGGATTTAACGCAATCAAACGTGAAATCCATACCTGACTCCTTACCTTCTTCAAGCTCCCAATCTTCAGAGTTGCGTTTAATTCTCTCCAATAAATTCCATTTGAAGTCAATATCTCTCTTCATAAAAGAACCGATACAAGAAGTGTCAAGCATGGTGCGATCATCATGAGAAAGCCGAGCATAGAAGTTCTGAATGATAATTTCTCTCGAGAGCTCATGATTGGGGCATGAATATAGCATTGATTTAAGCCTCCCCCAAGCTTGAGCGATGCTTTCTCTTTCACGAGGCCAAAAATTATAAATATAATTCCGATCACGATGTACTAAATGCATATGATAAAACTTTTGATGAAATTCCAATTTCAACCGATTGTAGTCCCATGATCCAGTATCATCACATAGCCTATACCATGTCAACGCCTTATCCTTCAAATATAAAGGAAAGACCTTCTTCTTGACCTCATCCTCGGGCAAACCTGCAAGCTTAAATAAACCACAAACTTCATCTACATAGATTAGATACAAGTCTGGATGTGATGTTCCATCTCCTGTAAAAGTATTAGCCAGCAGTTTCTCAAGCATACCCGAAGGAAATTCAAAGCAAATATTTTCAGTAGGTGCAGCAGGTTGAGGAGAAACTATTTGTTCTTCCGTTCGAGGTGAAGATACCCCGAACAAGCCCCTCAAAGGATTAGTATCCATAGTGACAAGTGACAATAAATTTCAGCACACTATATGAATGTTTCCTTACCAAGTTCCACTTACCAAAGGCGCTCCACTCCCCGGCAAGGGCGCCAGAAGAGAGTCTTGATGACCCACAAGTATAGGGGATCAATCTTAGTCCTTTCAATAAGTAAGAGTGTTGAACCCAATGAGGAGTAGAAGAATCTGACAAGTGGTTTTCAGCAAGGAAATATCTGCAAGCACTGAAATTATCGGTAACAAGTGATTGTGTGGTGAGATAATTCGTAGCGAGCAACAAGTAACAAAAGTAGCAATGGTGCAGCAAAGTGGCCCAATCCCTTTTGTAGCAAGGGACAAGCCTGGAAAAAGTCTCATAGGAGGAAAAACGCTCCCAAGGACACACGGGAATTTTTGTCATGCTAGTTTCAGCATGTTCATATGATTCACGTTCGTTACTTTGATAGTTTGATATGTGGGTGGACCGGCGTTTGGGTACTGCCCTTACTTGGACAAGCATCCCACTTATGATTAACCCCTCTCTCAAGCATCCGCAACTATGAAAGAAGAATTAAGACAAAGTCTAACCATAGCATTAAACTAGTGGATCCAAATCAGCCCCTTGCGAAGCAGCGCATAAACTAGGGTTTAAGCTTCTATCACTCTAGCAACCCATCATCTACTTACTACTTCCCAATGCCTTCCTCTAGGCCCAAATAATGGTGAAGTGTTATGCAGTCGACGTTCACATAACACCACTACAGGAAAAACAACATACAATATATCAAATTATCGAGCGAATACCAAATTCACATGACTACTATTAGCATGACTTATCCCATGTCCTCAGGAACAAAAGTAACTACTCACAAAGCATAATCATATCCATGACGAGATAGGTAATGAGTAGCATAAAGGATCTGAACATAAACTCTTCCACCGAGTAATCGAACTAGCATCAACTACAAAGAGTAATCAACACTACTAGCAACCCTACAAGTACCAATCGGAGTCGCGAGACGGAGATTGGTTACAAGTGATAAACTAGGGTTTGGAGATGAGATGGTGTTGATGAAGATGTTGATGGTGACGAGTCCCCTCCGATGAGAGGAGTGTTGGTGATGACGATGGCGACGATTTCCCCCTCCGGGAGGGAAGTTTCCCCGACAGGATCGTCCTGTCGGAGCTCTAGATTGGTTCTGCTCAAGTTCCGCCTCGTGGCGGCGGCAAAACCATGAAAAAGCTCCTCCTTGATTTTTTCCTGGACGAAACCCTTCATATAGCAAAAGAGGGGGGGCAAGTGGGCCAGCAGGTTGCCCACAAGCCCTCATGGCGCGGCCTGGGGGGTGGCTGCATCGTGCAGGCTTGTGGCCAACCCTTGGCGCCCCTCTGGCACTTCTTCGTCCCAGTATTTTTTATAAATCCGGAAAAAAATCCTCGTTGATTTTTACGGCGTTTGGAGTTCTGCAGAATAGGTATCTCAACTTTGCTCCACTTTCAGGCCAGAATTCCAGTTGCCGGCATTCTCCCTCTTCATGTAAACCTTGCAAAATAAGAGAGAAAAGGCATAAGAATTGTACCGTGAAGTGAAATAACAGCCAAAGAAATGATAAATATCAACATGAAAACATGATGCAAAATGGACGTATCAGCAATCCACATGTAGGTGAAGTAGATGAAGTTGAGAAGACCACACGAACGGAGGTGGAGGGAGAACAATCATTCCCACAAATCTTGTACATACCATATTTATCTTGAAGCTTTGTCCACAACTCATGAGCATCCCGGAATGGAATGAGTTGAAATATAACTACATTGCTCAAAGCATCAAAAAGCACATTAGAAGCTTGAGCATTGAGATAAGAGTTTTTCTCATCCTCTAAAGATATATTTTGAGAATCCTTTGGAGGAGAAAAACCCATATCTACAATTCACTCCAAGTTTGGGTCCATGACCCTAAAGTGATTAAGCATGTGAATTACCCAAACATCAAAATTTGTGCCATCGAAACTAAGAGTGTCAAAGAATCCTAAACCCCTAGTCGACATCCTTACTCTCTAGGTGGTTAAACCTAATAAAGATAGACCTAGCTCTGATACCAATTGAAAGGACGTGGATGTCGCCTAGAGGGGGGTGAATAGGCGCTTTAAAACAATTACGGTTTAGGCTTGAACAAATGCGGAACAAAACTAACGTTTAATTTGTCAAGCACAAAATCTAAAACAACTAGGCTCATCTATGTGCACCAACAACTTATGCTAAGCAAGATAAACAACTAAGTGATAGCAAGATATATGACAATAAACAATATGGCTATCACAAAGTAAAGTGCATAAGTAAAGGGTTCGGGTAAGAGATAATCGAGGCATGCGGAGACGATGATGTATCCCGAAGTTCACACCCTTGCGGATGCTAATCTCCGTTGGAGCGGTGTGGAGGCACAATGCTCCCCAAGATGCCAATAAGGCCACCGTAATCTCCTCACGCCCTCGCACAATGCAAGATGTCGTGATTCCACTAAGGGGCCCTTGAGGACGGTCACCGAACCCGTACAAATGGCAAACCTTGGGGGCGGTCACCGGTACCCGTACAAATTGCTCGGGGCAATCTCCACAACCTAATTGGAGACCCCGACGCTTGCCCGGAGATTTACACCTCAATGATTGAGCTCCGAGACACCACCAAGCTTCTAGGATGCCAAAGCATCCACGAAGAACAATATCTAGGGTACTAAGTACCAAAGGTAATAAGCTTCTCAAACTTCACTTCCACGTATCACTGTGGAGAACTCAAACCGATGCAACTAATGCAATGGCAAGAACACAGGAAGTGGACAAGTCCCTCACACTCAAATCCCCCCACAACAACAAAAGCTATGGAGAAATATAAGAGGAAGAACAAGGAGCTCACAAAGAACTCCAAGATCTAGATCCAAGGGGTTCCCCTCACATAGAGGAGAAAGTGATTGGTGGAGATGTGGATCTAGATCTCCTCTCTCTTTTCCCTCAAGAACAAGCAAGAATCATTGGAGGGATTGAGAGTAAGCAAGCTCTAAGAAGGTCAACAATGGGGGTGGAACATGAGCTCAACGGATAAGTGATAACCCACAAGTATAGGGGATCGCAACAGTTTTCGAGGGTAGAGTATTCAACCCAAATTTATTGATTCGACTCAACGGGAAGCGAAAGAATATTCTCAAGTATTAGCAGTTGAGTTGTCAATTCAAGCACACCTGAAAGATTTAGTGTCTGCAGCAAAGTATCAGTAGCAAGGTAGTATGATAGCAGCAGTAGCAACAGTAACCAATAGCAGCAGAGTAACAACAGTAGCAACAGAGTAACAACAGCAGCAGCAACAGTAGTAGCGACAAAGTAACGTAGCAAGGACCAGTAGTAAAAGACTCGTAGGCATTGGATCGGGGATGGATTATTATGCCGGATGCGATTCATCATGTAACAGCTATAACACGGAGAGATAAGTGACTAGCTCACGTTCGTCAATCTAATGTAGGCATGTATTCCGTATGTAGTCATATGTGCTTAGGGGAAAGAACTTGCATGACATCTATTGTCCATCCCTCCCGTGGCAGCGGGGTCCTAATGGAAACTACGAGATATTAAGGTCCTCCTTTTAATAAAGAACAGGACCAACGCATTAACACTTGGTGAATACATGAACTCCTCATACTATGGTCATCTCCGGGAGTGGTTCCGGCTATTGTCACTCCAGGGTTGTCGGGTCATAACACATAGTAGGTGACTACAACTTGCTAGATAGGATCTAAAACACACATATATTGGCGACAACATAATAGGTTCGGATCTGAAATCATGGCACTCAGGCCCTAGTGATAAGCATTAAGCACGGCAAAGTAGTAGCAACATCAATCTCATAACATAGTGGATACTAGGGATCAATCCTCGTCAAAACTAACTCGATTACATGATAGATCTCATCCAACTCATCACCGTCCAGCAAGCCTACGATGAGATTACTCACGAACGGTGAAGAGCATCATGGAATTGGCGATGAAGGAAGGTTGATGATGACGATGGTGACGATTTCCCCTCTCCGGAGCCCAGAACGGACACCAGATCTGCCCTCCAGATGAAGAACACGAGGTGGCGGCGCCTCCATATCGTAAAACGCGATGAATCCTTCTCCCTGATTTTTTTCCGGGCGAAACAAAATATATAGAGCTGAGATTGGAGGCGGTGGAGCTCTGTGGGCCCCACAAGCCTGCCAGGCACGACCATGGGGGTGGCCGCGCCTCCTGGGCTTGTGGCCCACTGGCTCACCTCCTCCGGTGGATCTTTGCGCACGTATTTTTCATTAATTCCAGAAAAATTCTCCGTAAATTTTCAGGTCATTCCGAGAACTTTTATTTCTGCACAAAAACAAAACCATGCAATTCTGCTGAAAATAGCGTTAGTCTGGGTTAGTTCCATTCAAATCATGCAAATTAGAGTCCAAAACAAGGGCAAAAGAGTTCGAAAAAGTAGATACGACGGAGGCGTATCAATAAGAAAACACCAAGGGGGAAGAAGGACCCCTTTATATAGTGGGGGAAAGAATCAGACTGTTACCCCCACTTACAGCCCGAGCACGGCGGTACTACCGCTGCCCCCAGCGGTACTACCGCTCAGGGAGGAGCGGTACTACCGCTGCCCCTGGCGGTACTACCGCTAGAGAAAGTCTTCGTAAAAAGTCCGACGGAGAACAACCGCTCAGAGAGAGGTACTACCATCCCAAAGCGGTACTACCGCCCACCCGGAGCGGTACTACCGCTGCCCCTGGTGGTACTACCGCTAGGCCCCTCGTGGTACTACCGCTAGGACTGGAGCGGTACTACCGCTGCCACTGAAACAGCCTTAACTTTCGCATACGGACTCCGAATTCAACGAAATCAAGTTTGTTGGAAAGCTAACGAAATGGGCTAACACAATATTGATAGAAATATCAATAAGAAGCAAGTGAGAAAAGGCCCATAAGAAAATTTTGAGAACCCTTCCTCGAATAAGACCGGTAAAAACTCCCAACATCGAAAACATCATAGAAGATGCATATGAACTCAAGCTTGTCATGAAGATGACCATAAGCTCTAAAACTCACAAAGAGAAACACCAAAAAAGAACCAAGAAGTATGATGCAAGGATGCAAATGGTTTGAGCTCTCAACGAATGATACGATCAAGATACTCACTTGAGAGCCCCCCTTGACAGTACGGCAATCTATCCTAAAATAGAAAACCTATCAAGGGAAAACCTATACCTTGCACCTCGTCCTCTTGAGCTAGATGACGATGATATTGGCTTCCTCAATATGGACCACCTTCTTGATTGCATTGGCTTGATGAAGACTAGTTGATTGCCCCCCCATCCACAACATGGGTGAGCCGCTCTTCAGCATATCTTCACAAGTCCCCACCACAATGGACGACAAGCTTCAAGCATGATATCTTCGTGCTGATCCACTTGAACTTGCACACCGCAATCTTGATGACGATCACCACTTGACGTCATCCTTCATGGGTTGTATGAGATCTTCATCTAGACGCAAGCCCATGTAAACACATCTAACCCCACATAGAACTCTCGCGAAGACCATGGGTTAGTACACAAACACGTAATGAACAATGCTTACCAAACCATGGGATCACTTGATCCCTCTCGGTACATCTTGTACGCTTTGTGTGTTGATCATCTTGATTTACTCTTTGTCTGAGATCTTGATCAACCTTGTGTCTCTATGACCATTCTTTGGATAATACCTTGAATACCTCATTGGTCATCATATAAACTCCTTGAACCCAAGAGATGGACTTCAAGAAGTGCCTATGGACAAATCCTATAAATATAACTTAAGGCAACCATTAGTCCATAGGAATTGTCATCAATTACCAAAACCACATATGGAGAGATATGCTCTAACATACTCTAACACCCCCCTCAAACCCATGATGGTTGAACAACAGTGAGTTTGGAGAGATAGAAGCCATGTTGCGGTCTACTCTGGGCCTTCGTTGGGAAATCCGCCAACTGTAACTCGGAAGGCACATACTGAAGAGCAATAACCTGATCCTGCACACTAGCACGCACATCAAGTAGTTCTTTCAAAGTCTACACTTTGTTTTCATACATGGATCCTCTCTCGGATTTCATGGCTTCCAGCCATTTGTCGGAATCTGGGCCCACCATCGCTTTCTCCATAACTCGTAGGTTCACTGTTGCTCAACAACATGACCTCCAAGACAGGGTTACCGTACTACTCTGCAGCAGTACGCGACCTTGTCGACCTACGAGTTTTGTAGTAACTTGATTCGAAGCTCAATGATCACCATCATCAGCTTCCACTTCAATTGGTGTAGGCGCCACAGGAACAACTTCCTATGCCCTGCTACACACTGGTTGAAGTGATGGTTCAATAACCTCATCAAGTTGTACTACCCTCCCACTCAATTCTTTCGAGAGAAACCTTTCCTCGAGAAAGGATCCGTTTCTAGAAACAAACACTTTGCTTTTGGATCTGAGATAGGAGATTTACCCAACTGTTTTGGATATCCTATGAAGATGCATTTATCCGCTTTGGGTTCGAGCTTATCAGACTGAAACTTTTTCACATAAGTGTCGAAGCCCCAAACTTTCAAGAAACGACAGTTTAGATTTCTCTAAACCTCAGTCTATACTGTGTCATCTCAACGGAAATACGCGGTGCCCTATTTAAAGTGAGTGCGGTTGTCTCTAATGCATAACCCATAAACGATAGTGGTAATTCGATAAGAGACATCATAGTATGCACCATACCAAATAGTGCGTGGCTATGACGTTCAGACACATCATCACACTATGATGTTCCAGGTGGCATGAACTGCGAAACAATTTCCACATTGTCTTAACTGCGTACCAAAACTCATAACTCAGATATTCATTTCCATGATCATATCGTAGACAGTTTATCCTCTTGTTACGACGAACTTCACTCTGAAACCGAATTGAACTTTTCAACATTTCAGACTTGTGATTCATTAAGTAAATACTCCTGTATCTACTCAAATCGTCAGTGAAGTAAGAACATAATGATATCCACTACGTGCCTCAGCACCCATTGGACTGCATACATCAAAATGTATCACTTTCAACAAGTTACTATCTTATTTCATCTCAATGAAAACAAGGCCTTGCTCATGTGGTATGATTTGCATGTCACTAGTGATTCGAAATCAGGTGAGTACAAAGATCCATCAGCATGGAGCCTCTTCATGCAATTTATACTAACATGACTTAAGCGGCAGTGCCACAAGTAAGTGGTACTATCATCATCAACTCGTATCTTTTGGCACCAATATCATGAACATGTGTAACACTACGATCGAGATTCAATAAACCATTGAAGGTGATTATTCAAGAAAATAGAGTAACCATTATTCTCTTTAAATGAATAATCGTATTGCAATAAACACGATCCAATCATGTTCATGTTTAACGCAAGCACGAAATAACAATTATTTAGGTTTAACACCAATCCCGATGATAGAGGGAGCGTGCGACGTTTGATCATATCAATCTTGGAAACACTTCCAACACGTATCGTCACCTCGCCTTTAGCTAGTCTCCGTTTATGCCGTAGCTTTCATTTCGCGTCACTAATCACTTAGCAACTGAACCGGTATCCAATACCCTCGTGCTACTAGGAGTACTAGTAAAGTACACATCAACATCATGTATATCAAATACACTTCTTTCGACTTTTGCCAGCCATCTTATCTACCAAGTATCTTGAGTTGCTCCGCCTCAGTGATTGTTCCCCTCATTACGGAAGCACTTAGTCTCGGGTTTGGGTTTAATATTGGGTCTCTTCATTAGTGCAGCAACTGTTTTGCCGTTTCACGAAGTATCCCTTCTAGCCCTTGCCTTTCTTGAAACTTAGTGGTTTTACAAACCATCAACTATTGACGCTCCTTCTTGATTTCTACTTTCGCAGTGTCAAACATCACGAATCGCTCAAGGATCATTGTATCTATCCTCAATATGTTATAGTTCATCACGAAGCTCTCACAGCTTGGTGGCAGTGTCTTTTGGAGAACCATCACCATCTCATCTGGAAGATTAACTCCCACTTGATTCAAGTGATTGTCGTACTCAAACAATCTGAGCACACGCTCATCGATCGAGCTTTTCTCTTTTACTTTGTGGACAAAGAATCTTGTTGGAGGTCTCGTACCTCTTAACAAGGGCACAAGCATGAAATCACAATTTCATCTCTTTAGAACATCACTTATGTTCCGTGACGTTTTACAACGTTTTCGGCGCCTTGCTTCTAAGCCATTAAGTATCTTGCACTGAACTATTGTGTAGTAATCAGAAACGTGTATGTCGGATGTTCACAGCATCCACAGACGACGCTCGAGGTGCAGCACACCGAGTGGTGCATTAAGGACATAAGCCTTCTGTGCAGCAACGAGGACAATCCTCGGTTTTACAGACTCAGTCTGCAAAGTTTGCTACTATCAACTTTCAACTAAATTTTCTCTAGGAACATATAAAAACAGTAGAGCTATAGCGCAAGCTACATCGTAATTCGCAAATACCATTAGACTATGTTCATGACAATTAGTTCAATTAATCATATTACTTAAGAACTCCCACTCAAAAAGTACATCTCTCTAGTCATTTGAGTGGTACATGATCCAAATCCACTATCTCAAGTCCGATCATCATGTGAGTCGAGAATAGTTTCAGTGGTAAGCATCTCTATGCTAATCATATCAACTATACAATTCATGCTCGACCTTTCGGTCTCATGTGTTCCGAGGCCATGTCTGCACATGCTAGGCTCGTCAAGCTTAACCCGAGTGTTCCGCGTGCGCAACTGTTTTGCACCCGTTGTATGTGAACGTTGAGTCTATCACACCCGATCATCACGTGGTGTCTCGAAACGAAGAACTGTAGCAACGGTGCACAGTCGGGGAGAACACAATTTCGTCTTGAAATTTTAGTGAGAGATCACCTCATAATGCTACCGTCGTTCTAAGCAAAATAAGGTGCATAAAAGGATTAACATCACATGCAATTCATAAGTGACATGATATGGCCATCATCACGTGCTTCTTGATCTCCATCACCAAAACACCGGCACGATCTTCTTGTCACCGGCGTCACACCATGATTTCCATCATCATGATCTCCATCAACGTGTCACCATCGGGGTTGTCGTGCTACTCATGCTATTACTACTAAAGCTACGTCCTAGCAAAATAGTAAACGCATCTGCAAGCACAAACGTTAGTTATAAAGACAACCCTATGGCTCCTGCCGGTTGCCGTACCATCGACGTGCAAGTCGATATTTCTATTACAACATGATCATCTCATACATCCAATATATCACATCACATCGTTGGCCATATCACATCACAAGCATACCCTGCAAAAACAAGTTAGACGTCCTCTAATTTTGTTGTTGCAAGTTTTACTTGGTGACCGGGGGTATCTGGTAGGATCGCATCTTACTTACGCAAACACCACAACGGAGATATATGAGTTGCTATTTAACCTCATCCAAGGACCTCCTTGGTCAAATCCGATTCAAGTAAAGTTGGAGAAACCGTCACTTGCCAGTCATCTTTGAGCAAAGGGGGTTACTCGTAACGATGAAACCAGTCTCTCGTAAGCGTACGAGTAATGTCGGTCCAAGCCGCTTCAATCCAACAATACCGCGGAATCAAGAAAAGACTAAGGAGGGCAGCAAAACGCACATCACCGCCCACAAAACCTTTTGTGTTCTACTCGAGAAGACATCTACGCATGAACCTAGCTCATGATGCCACTGTTGGGTAACGTCGCATGGGAAACAAAAATTTTCCTACGCGCACGAAGACCTATCATGGTGAAGTCCATCTACGAGAGGGGATGAGTGATCTACGTACCCTTGTAGACCGTACAGCAGAAGCGTTAGAGAACGCGGTTGATGTAGTGGAACGTCCTCACGTCCCTCGATCCGCCCCGCGAACAATCCCGCGATCAGTCCCACGATCTAGTACCGAACGGACGGCACCTCCGCGTTCAGCACACGTACAGCTCGACGATGATCTCGGCCTTCTTGATCCAGCAAGAGAGACGGAGAGGTAGAAGAGTTCTCCGGCAGCGTGACGGCGCTCCGGAGGTTGGTGATGATCTTGTCTCAGCAGGGCTCCGCCCGAGCTCCGCAGAAACGCGATCTAGAGGAAAAACTATGGAGGTATGTGGTCGGGCAGCCGTGAGAAAGTCGTCTCAAATCAGCCCTAATACCTCCGTATATATAGGTGGGAGGGGGAGGGAAGAGGCAGCCTCAAACCCTCAAGGGTTGGCCGAAATTGGAGGTGGAGGAGTCCTACTCCAATCCTACTTGGAGTAGGATTCCACCTTCCCACTTGGAAACTCTTTCCACCTTGTGTTTTTTCCTTCTCAAACCTTATGGGCCTTAGTGGGAACTTATTCCAGCCCACTAGGGGCTGGTTTATCTCTTCCCATAGCCCATGAGACCCCTTGGGGCGTGACACCCCTCCCGATGGTCCCCGGCACCCCTCCCGACACTCCCGGTACACTACCAATGAGCCCGAAACTTTTCCGGTAATGCACAAAAACCTTCCGGTAACCAAATGAGGTCATCCTATATATCAATCTTCGTTTCCGGACCATTCCGGAAACCCTCGTGACGTCCGTGATCTCATCCGGGACTCCGAACAACATTCGGTAACCAACCATATAACTCAAATACGCATAAAACAACGTCGAACCTTAAGTGTGCAGACCCTGCGGGTTCGAGAACTATGTAGACATGACCTGAGAGACTCCTCGGTCAATATCCAATAGCGGGACCTGGATGCCCATATTGGATCCTACATATTCTACGAAGATCTTATCGTTTGAACCTCAGTGCCAAGGATTCGTATAATCCCGTATGTCATTCCCTTTGTCCTTCGGTATGTTACTTGCCCGAGATTCGATCGTCAGTATCCACATACCTATTTCAATCTCGTTTATCGGCAAGTCTCTTTACTCGTTCCGTAATACAAGATCCCGTAACTTACACTAAGTCACATTGCTTGCAAGGCTTGTGTGTGATGTTGTATTACCGAGTGGGCCCCGAGATACCTCTCCGTCACACGGAGTGACAAATCCCAGTCTCGATCCATACTAACTCAACGAACACCTTCGGAGATACCTGTAGAGCATCTTTATAGTCACCCAGTTACGTTGCGACGTTTGATACACACAAAGCATTCCTCCGGTGTCCGTGAGTTATATGATCTCATGGTCATAGGAACAAATACTTGACACGCAGAAAACAGTAGCAACAAAATGACACGATCAACATGCTACGTCTATTAGTTTGGGTCTAGTCCATCACATGATTCTCCTAATGATGTGATCCCGTTATCAAGTGACAACACTTGCCTATGGCCAGGAAACCTTGACCATCTTTGATCAACGAGCTAGTCAACTAGAGGCTTACTAGGGACAGTGTTTTGTCTATGTATCCACACAAGTATTGTGTTTCCAGTCAATACAATTATAGCATGGATAATAAACGATTATCATGAACTAAGAAATATAATAATAACTAATTTATTATTGCCTCTAGGGCATATTTCCAACAGTCTCCCACTTGCACTAGAGTCAATAATCTAGTTCACATCACCATGTGATTCCAACGAATCCAACACCCATATAGTTATGGGGTCTGATCGTGTCTTGCTCGTGAGAGAGGTTTTAGTCAACGGTTCTGAAACTTTCAGATTCGTGCGTTCTTTACAAATCTTTATGTCATCTTATAGATGCTACTACTACGTGCTATTCGGAAATGCTCCAAATATCTACTCTACTATACGAATCCGTTTCACTACTCATAGTTATCCGGATTAGTGTCAAAGCTTGCATTGACGTAACCCTTTACGACAAACTCTTTAACCACCTCCATAATCAAGAAAAATTCCTTAGTCCATTAGTTACTAAGGATAAATTTCGACCGCTGCTAGTGATTCAATCATGGATCACTCTCTGTACCTCTCAACATACTTTGAGTCAAGGCACACTTCAGGTGCGGTACACAGCATGGCATACTTTAGATTCTACGGCTAAGGCATAGAAGACGACCTTCATCTATTCTCTTTATTCTGCCGTGGTCGGGTTTTGAGTCTTACTCAAATTCACACCTCACAACGCAACCAAGAACTCCTTCTTTGCTGGTCTATTTTGAACTCTTTCAAAACTTGTCAAGGCATGCATCTTGTTGAAACTTCTATTAAGCGCTTTCGATCTATCTCCATAGATCTTTGATGCTCAACGTTCAAGTAGCGTAATCCATGTACTCCTTTGAAAACTTATTTCAAACAACCTTGTATGCTTTACAGAAATTCTACATTACTTCTGATCCACAATATGTCAACCACATATACCTATCAGAAATTCTATAGTGCTCCCACTCACTTCTTTGGAAATACAAGTTTCTCATAAACCTTGTACAAACCCAAAATCTTTGATCATCTCATCAAAGTGTATATTCCAACTCCGAGATGCTTGCACCAGTCCATTGAAGGATCACTGGAGCTTGCATACTTGCTAGTATCTTTAGGATCGACAAAACCTTCTGGTTGTATCACATACAATGTTTGCTCAAGGAAACAGTCGAGAAAACAATGTTTTGACATCCTACGTGCAATATTTCATAAATAATGCATCAACAACTAACATAATTCTAACAGACTTTTAGCATCGCTACGAGTGAGAAAGTCTCATCATAGTCAACTGTTTGATCTTATCGAAAACATCTTTGCGACAAGTCGAGCTTTTCTTAATAGTGACTTATCACCATCATCGTCTGTCTTCTTTTAAAGATCCATCTTTACTCAATAGTCTTATGACCATCAAGTAGTTCTTTCAAAGTCTACACTTTGTTTTCATACATGGATCCTCTCTCGGATTTCATGGCTTCCAGCCATTTGTCGGAATCTGGGCCCACCATCGCTTTCTCCATAACTCGTAGGTTCACTGTTGCTCAACAACATGACCTCCAAGACAGGGTTACCGTACTACTCTGCAGCAGTACGCGACCTTGTCGACCTACGAGTTTTGTAGTAACTTGATTCGAAGCTCAATGATCACCATCATCAGCTTCCACTTCAATTGGTGTAGGCGCCACAGGAACAACTTCCTATGCCCTGCTACACACTGGTTGAAGTGATGGTTCAATAACCTCATCAAGTTGTACTACCCTCCCACTCAATTCTTTCGAGAGAAACCTTTCCTCGAGAAAGGATCCGTTTCTAGAAACAAACACTTTGCTTTTGGATCTGAGATAGGAGATTTACCCAACTGTTTTGGATATCCTATGAAGATGCATTTATCCGCTTTGGGTTCGAGCTTATCAGACTGAAACTTTTTCACATAAGTGTCGAAGCCCCAAACTTTCAAGAAACGACAGTTTAGATTTCTCTAAACCTCAGTCTATACTGTGTCATCTCAACGGAAATACGCGGTGCCCTATTTAAAGTGAGTGCGGTTGTCTCTAATGCATAACCCATAAACGATAGTGGTAATTCGATAAGAGACATCATAGTATGCACCATACCAAATAGTGCGTGGCTATGACGTTCAGACACATCATCACACTATGATGTTCCAGGTGGCATGAACTGCGAAACAATTTCCACATTGTCTTAACTGCGTACCAAAACTCATAACTCAGATATTCATTTCCATGATCATATCGTAGACAGTTTATCCTCTTGTTACGACGAACTTCACTCTGAAACCGAATTGAACTTTTCAACATTTCAGACTTGTGATTCATTAAGTAAATACTCCTGTATCTACTCAAATCGTCAGTGAAGTAAGAACATAATGATATCCACTACGTGCCTCAGCACCCATTGGACTGCATACATCAAAATGTATCACTTTCAACAAGTTACTATCTTATTTCATCTCAATGAAAACAAGGCCTTGCTCATGTGGTATGATTTGCATGTCACTAGTGATTCGAAATCAGGTGAGTACAAAGATCCATCAGCATGGAGCCTCTTCATGCAATTTATACTAACATGACTTAAGCGGCAGTGCCACAAGTAAGTGGTACTATCATCATCAACTCGTATCTTTTGGCACCAATATCATGAACATGTGTAACACTACGATCGAGATTCAATAAACCATTGAAGGTGATTATTCAAGAAAATAGAGTAACCATTATTCTCTTTAAATGAATAATCGTATTGCAATAAACACGATCCAATCATGTTCATGTTTAACGCAAGCACGAAATAACAATTATTTAGGTTTAACACCAATCCCGATGATAGAGGGAGCGTGCGACGTTTGATCATATCAATCTTGGAAACACTTCCAACACGTATCGTCACCTCGCCTTTAGCTAGTCTCCGTTTATGCCGTAGCTTTCATTTCGCGTCACTAATCACTTAGCAACTGAACCGGTATCCAATACCCTCGTGCTACTAGGAGTACTAGTAAAGTACACATCAACATCATGTATATCAAATACACTTCTTTCGACTTTTGCCAGCCATCTTATCTACCAAGTATCTTGAGTTGCTCCGCCTCAGTGATTGTTCCCCTCATTACGGAAGCACTTAGTCTCGGGTTTGGGTTTAATATTGGGTCTCTTCATTAGTGCAGCAACTGTTTTGCCGTTTCACGAAGTATCCCTTCTAGCCCTTGCCTTTCTTGAAACTTAGTGGTTTTACAAACCATCAACTATTGACGCTCCTTCTTGATTTCTACTTTCGCAGTGTCAAACATCACGAATCGCTCAAGGATCATTGTATCTATCCTCAATATGTTATAGTTCATCACGAAGCTCTCACAGCTTGGTGGCAGTGTCTTTTGGAGAACCATCACCATCTCATCTGGAAGATTAACTCCCACTTGATTCAAGTGATTGTCGTACTCAAACAATCTGAGCACACGCTCATCGATCGAGCTTTTCTCTTTTACTTTGTGGACAAAGAATCTTGTTGGAGGTCTCGTACCTCTTAACAAGGGCACAAGCATGAAATCACAATTTCATCTCTTTAGAACATCACTTATGTTCCGTGACGTTTTACAACGTTTTCGGCGCCTTGCTTCTAAGCCATTAAGTATCTTGCACTGAACTATTGTGTAGTAATCAGAAACGTGTATGTCGGATGTTCACAGCATCCACAGACGACGCTCGAGGTGCAGCACACCGAGTGGTGCATTAAGGACATAAGCCTTCTGTGCAGCAACGAGGACAATCCTCGGTTTTACAGACTCAGTCTGCAAAGTTTGCTACTATCAACTTTCAACTAAATTTTCTCTAGGAACATATAAAAACAGTAGAGCTATAGCGCAAGCTACATCGTAATTCGCAAATACCATTAGACTATGTTCATGACAATTAGTTCAATTAATCATATTACTTAAGAACTCCCACTCAAAAAGTACATCTCTCTAGTCATTTGAGTGGTACATGATCCAAATCCACTATCTCAAGTCCGATCATCACGTGAGTCGAGAATAGTTTCAGTGGTAAGCATCTCTATGCTAATCATATCAACTATACAATTCATGCTCGACCTTTCGGTCTCATGTGTTCCGAGGCCATGTCTGCACATGCTAGGCTCGTCAAGCTTAACCCGAGTGTTCCGCGTGCGCAACTGTTTTGCACCCGTTGTATGTGAACGTTGAGTCTATCACACCCGATCATCACGTGGTGTCTCGAAACGAAGAACTGTAGCAACAGTGCACAGTCGGGGAGAACACAATTTCGTCTTGAAATTTTAGTGAGAGATCACCTCATAATGCTACCGTCGTTCTAAGCAAAATAAGGTGCATAAAAGGATTAACATCACATGCAATTCATAAGTGACATGATATGGCCATCATCACGTGCTTCTTGATCTCCATCACCAAAACACCGGCACGATCTTCTTGTCACCGGCGTCACACCATGATTTCCATCATCATGATCTCCATCAACGTGTCACCATCGGGGTTGTCGTGCTACTCATGCTATTACTACTAAAGCTACGTCCTAGCAAAATAGTAAACGCATCTGCAAGCACAAACGTTAGTTATAAAGACAACCCTATGGCTCCTGCCGGTTGCCGTACCATCGACGTGCAAGTCGATATTTCTATTACAACATGATCATCTCATACATCCAATATATCACATCACATCGTTGGCCATATCACATCACAAGCATACCCTGCAAAAACAAGTTAGACGTCCTCTAATTTTGTTGTTGCAAGTTTTACGTGGTGACCGGGGGTATCTGGTAGGATCGCATCTTACTTACGCAAACACCACAACGGAGATATATGAGTTGCTATTTAACCTCATCCAAGGACCTCCTTGGTCAAATCCGATTCAAGTAAAGTTGGAGAAACCGTCACTTGCCAGTCATCTTTGAGCAAAGGGGGTTACTCGTAACGATGAAACCAGTCTCTCGTAAGCGTACGAGTAATGTCGGTCCAAGCCGCTTCAATCCAACAATACCGCGGAATCAAGAAAAGACTAAGGAGGGCAGCAAAACGCACATCACCGCCCACAAAACCTTTTGTGTTCTACTCGAGAAGACATCTACGCATGAACCTAGCTCATGATGCCACTGTTGGGTAACGTCGCATGGGAAACAAAAATTTTCCTACGCGCACGAAGACCTATCATGGTGAAGTCCATCTACGAGAGGGGATGAGTGATCTACGTACCCTTGTAGACCGTACAGCAGAAGCGTTAGAGAACGCGGTTGATGTAGTGGAACGTCCTCACGTCCCTCGATCCGCCCCGCGAACAATCCCGCGATCAGTCCCACGATCTAGTACCGAACGGACGGCACCTCCGCGTTCAGCACACGTACAGCTCGACGATGATCTCGGCCTTCTTGATCCAGCAAGAGAGACGGAGAGGTAGAAGAGTTCTCCGGCAGCGTGACGGCGCTCCGGAGGTTGGTGATGATCTTGTCTCAGCAGGGCTCCGCCCGAGCTCCGCAGAAACGCGATCTAGAGGAAAAACTATGGAGGTATGTGGTCGGGCAGCCGTGAGAAAGTCGTCTCAAATCAGCCCTAATACCTCCGTATATATAGGTGGGAGGGGGAGGGAAGAGGCAGCCTCAAACCCTCAAGGGTTGGCCGAAATTGGAGGTGGAGGAGTCCTACTCCAATCCTACTTGGAGTAGGATTCCACCTTCCCACTTGGAAACTCTTTCCACCTTATGTTTTTTCCTTCTCAAACCTTATGGGCCTTAGTGGGAACTTATTCCAGCCCACTAGGGGCTGGTTTATCTCTTCCCATAGCCCATGAGACCCCTTGGGGCGTGACACCCCTCCCGATGGTCCCCGGCACCCCTCCCGACACTCCCGGTACACTACCAATGAGCCCGAAACTTTTCCGGTAATGCACAAAAACCTTCCGGTAACCAAATGAGGTCATCCTATATATCAATCTTCGTTTCCGGACCATTCCGGAAACCCTCGTGACGTCCGTGATCTCATCCGGGACTCCGAACAACATTCGGTAACCAACCATATAACTCAAATACGCATAAAACAACGTCGAACCTTAAGTGTGCAGACCCTGCGGGTTCGAGAACTATGTAGACATGACCCGAGAGACTCCTCGGTCAATATCCAATAGCGGGACCTGGATGCCCATATTGGATCCTACATATTCTACGAAGATCTTATCGTTTGAACCTCAGTGCCAAGGATTCGTATAATCCCGTATGTCATTCCCTTTGTCCTTCGGTATGTTACTTGCCCGAGATTCGATCGTCAGTATCCACATACCTATTTCAATCTCGTTTATCGGCAAGTCTCTTTACTCGTTCCGTAATACAAGATCCCGTAACTTACACTAAGTCACATTGCTTGCAAGGCTTGTGTGTGATGTTGTATTACCGAGTGGGCCCCGAGATACCTCTCCGTCACACGGAGTGACAAATCCCAGTCTCGATCCATACTAACTCAACGAACACCTTCGGAGATACCTGTAGAGCATCTTTATAGTCACCCAGTTACGTTGCGACGTTTGATACACACAAAGCATTCCTCCGGTGTCCGTGAGTTATATGATCTCATGGTCATAGGAACAAATACTTGACACGCAGAAAACAGTAGCAACAAAATGACACGATCAACATGCTACGTCTATTAGTTTGGGTCTAGTCCATCACATGATTCTCCTAATGATGTGATCCCATTATCAAGTGACAACACTTGCCTATGGCCAGGAAACCTTGACCATCTTTGATCAACGAGCTAGTCAACTAGAGGCTTACTAGGGACAGTGTTTTGTCTATGTATCCACACAAGTATTGTGTTTCCAGTCAATACAATTATAGCATGGATAATAAACGATTATCATGAACTAAGAAATATAATAATAACTAATTTATTATTGCCTTTAGGGCATATTTCCAACAGGTTGAACAACAGTGAGTTTGGAGAGATAGAAGCCATGTTGCGGTCTACTCTGGGCCTTCGTTGGGAAATCCGCCAACTGTAACTCGGAAGGCACATACTGAAGAGCAATAACCTGATCCTGCACACTAGCACGCACATAAAAAAGCATCAACACCAATGTGCTTGGTGAGCTCATGCTTCACCGGATCGCGCACAACGCTGATAGCACTTGTACTGTCAGATAAGAGCATAGTAGGTGTAGTGATAGAAACACCAAAATCCTGAAGTAACCATCGTAACCAAGTCACCTCTGCCGTCAAAAGAGACATTGCTCGCAACTCAGCCTCTGCACTCGAACGTGAAACTGCGGTCTGTTTCTTCGTCTTCCAAGCAATGAGAGAACCACCAAGAAAAACAGGTAAGCAGAAAGTGAACAGCGATCTGAAGAATCACTAGCCCACGTAGCATCCGTAAAGGCCTGAAGTTGTAAAGAACTGGAGCGAGGAAAGAATAGACGATGAGAGATCATGCCCTGAAGATATCGGAGAACACAAAGGAGGTGACTATAGTGAACCAAGGTGGGAGCAGAGACAAACTGACTCAGAATATGAACCGGATAAGAGATATTTGGACGAGTGATAGCTAGATAGACAAGACTGCCAACAAGATGACGATAACGCGTCGGGTCAGGCAGGGGGTCACCGTCAGTATCACGAAGGTGAACATTGAGCTCCATGGGAGTCTCAACAATGCGCTCGTCGGTAAGAGCAGCACAAGCAAGAAGATCATGGATATACTTTTCCTAGGATATAAAAAAGGCATCGTAGGTAGAAGAGACTTCAATCCCAAGAAAGTAACAAAGAGGTCCAAGATCAGACATAAGAAACTGCTCACTAAGACGGGCCTTTACAAAGGCAATATACTCGGGGTCATCACCAGTGATGATCATGTCATCAACATAGAGAAGAAGAAGAGTCCGACTACGAGGAGAAAGGTGGACAAATAAGGCTGGATTAGGAGCACTGGGTGAAAAACCAGCAGCAGTTACCACAGAGGCAAATCGCTCAAACCAGGTGCGGGGGGCTTGCTTAAGGCCATAGAGAGAGCGACGAAGACGACATACCATGCCATCAAGAACGGAATACCCAGGTGGTGGCTGCATGTACACCTCCTCACGCAACTCACCATTAAGAAAGGCATTCTTAACATCATGCTGAGATACAGACCAGCGGCATGCAGAGGCCACGACAAGAAGTGTACGAATAGTGGTCATATGGGCCACATGAGCAAAAATCTCGTAGTAATCACGACCATACTCCTGCTGAAAGCCACGAGCCGCAAGACGAGCTTTATAACGCTCAAGAGAACCATCGGAGCGAGTCTTAACCTTGTAGACCCACTTACAAGTGATGGGACGGACACCGGGGGGAAGGGAAACAAGATCCCATGTACCAGTGCGTTCAAGAGCAGCAATCTCCTCTGCCATCGCAAACTGCCATTCAGGATGAACAACAGCCTCACGATAGGAAGTCGGCTCAAGAACAGTAGCACTAACGGTGGGAAATCCAAGGTGATCAACAGGCGGATGAGGACGAGAACGCAAGGCATAGGGAGGCTGAGACGAGGATGACAACACATCCGTAGAGGCATCCACATGACGGGAACGATGAGTGTAACACTGAGGAAAAGATGGAACAATGCAAGGAGGGATCGCCAAGGTAGAATCACGGGGGTGAAGACGAAGAAGTCATCGGAGATGAAGGTGCAGAATCCGGTGACATGCTAGGGGAGGAAACTGTGGGACATGGTGGTGACAAATCGACAAGAGGTGGAGAAGCAGAGGTAGTAGAACGAATAGACAAAGGCTCGATGGGGGTGAGAGGTGTATCAGGAAAAGTGAGGAAAGAGAGATCCTCTACTGAAAAGGTCGAGGAAGATGAGTGTGGGTATAAGGGACAAGACTCATCAAAATTCACATCCCAAGAGATACGCATCCGACGACCGATAGGATCCCAACAACGATAGCCCTTATGCTCATCACTATAGCCTAAGAAGACTCACTCAACAGACTGAGCGGTCGGTTTGGTGCGTTCGCGAGGGGCAAGAAGAACATAACAAACACAACCAAACAAGGGAAGCATCGAATAATTAGGAGGACGATCAAAAAGACGCTCGAAAGGAACACCACCCTGTAGAGCAGCAGAAGGTTGTAGATTGATGAGATAGGTGGAGGTGGAGACGGCCTTAGCCCAAAAATGAGGCGGGAGAGAGGCAACAATCATCAATGCACGAGCCGTCTCAAGAAGATGACGATGCTTTCGCTCAGCTACGCCATTCTGAGCGTGAGCACCAGGACAAGAGAACTGAGAAAGAGTCCCTTGCTTAGCAAGAACACCACACAACATCTTAGAAATATACTCGCCAGCGGAGTCAGCACGAAACGCACGAATGGGCGAAGAGAACTGAGTGTGAACCATGGTAGCAAAAACGCTTATAGATAGACAACACCTCACTACGAGAAGTCATGAAATAAAGCCATGTGTAACGAGAGAAATCATCTATGAAAATAATATAGTATTTATGACCCCCTTTCGAAGCGAAGGGAGCTGGACCCCATAGATCAGAATGGACTAAATCAAAAGGACGCTTAGACAGTGACTCACTATGAGAATATGATAACTAAATCTGCTTGCCAAGACGACAACCCTGACATTCTAAAGAGACATCTCCTGAGACAGACCTCAGAAGACCTCGACAAACTAAAGACGACAGACGAGAACCACAAAGATGACCAAGTCGATGATGCCACTCCTGGAAGGAATCAGTAGCAGAGGCGACTGAAGCGAAGGGACTGGCGATAGTGGTGGCAGTGGAAGGAACATGAAGCAGTCTAACTCCCAAAGACCCTGAAAATCACGGCAGCGAGGGCCAGCCCCAACAAGAGTGTGCATGCGACGGTCCCTGGACAGAACAAGAGTCAACGTCAAGGATGACGCAACAACCAGAATCAGTAAGTTGACCAGCAGAAAATAGATTCATGGTAAGTCGAGGAACATGAGCAACATCAGGGACAGAATAAGAAGGAGTGGTAAGATTGCCTCTACTAACGACAGAAAGAGGAGTACCATCAGCAGTGAGGACATGAACAGGAGAATCAAGAGATCGAAGAGAGGACAAAGTGGAAGAATGAGAAGACATATGAAAAGAAGCTCCAGAGTCCAAAACCCATGGGGATGTACCTGACTGTGTAGAAGGTGGTTGCTCAGTGCGAGAAGAATAAGTCACAGAACCAGCAGTACCCCTCGAGGAAGAACGTGAAGCAGCGAGCAGACGCTTAAGTCTCAGAATATCCTACTCGGTCAAAGCGGTGGCTGAAGATGTCGAGGTAGTAGACGAAGTCCCTGAAGATGATGATCGCGCCTGACGCATGTGTTTCTTTTTTCGGTAGCACTGAGACTCAACATGACCATCCAGGTTACAGTACCCGCAATGTGGACGGGGCGGCCCGAGCCGCCGGGAGGAGTGGACAAGAGCGGCGGAGCACTTGAGCGAGACGAAGCCGGTGCAGATGTGGCGTAGCACGGGCTCGAGCAGCGAGCACAGAGGTAGTCTCTAGTAAACCAGCACCACGCAAGCGAGTCTCCTCAGCACGAATCTCAGAAAGTGCCTCCATGAGAGAAATACGGCCACGAGCAAACAACCGAGCACACCGGGGCTCAAACTCCTTGCGGAGCCGAGACAAAAACTCGTAGACACAATGAAACTCCAAATTGGCCTCTACAGCCTAGCAACATGGGCAAGTATGACAACCAGCACTGCAGAGAGAATCAAGCTGACACCAGATAGCAAAACTCTGGGCATATAAATCATCAACAGTGGAGTCACCCTGCTGAAGAGCATGCTCCTGATGGATGACAAAGAGGTATAAAGCATCACCAGAGGGCTCATAGCGTTGACGAAGACAGGTCCACATCTCAAATACAATAGAAAGGCCCAGAAACTCAGAGCCAAACTGAGGCAGAACACTAGCAGTAAGAACAGCTGCAGCACGAGCATCATCATCAAGCCACTGGGTGTAAATAGATAGAGCACCATGATATGCCTGAAGAGCCTCCTCATAAGTCAAAACCTGCTCATCATAAGCAAGAACAACGGCCTCATCAGCAAACATAGCTGCATCCTTCGCAGCCTGATTAGCATCCGCAGGAAGAACCGGTGGCCTCGGCGGAGTGGGGCGAGATGAGCAACCGGACATGGCGGACAAAGAACCTCGCCAGAAAGAACGCCCCATAGACGGATGCCATGCATGTGAATGCGCATGAAGCCAATGAACTCGGTGTAGTTAGTACCATCAAAAATCACCGGACAACGAGGAACAACAACATAGCCCGATGCAGCAGACGTTTTTTTAAAAGCAACAAAGATTAGGAGAACTAGCAGAGAGCAGGGACGGATTCAGGCGAGACGACAGGGAGCAGCAACAGCCAGCGAGATCCAGCAGTGGGCAGCTGGATCGGGACAACCCACAGCTGGTGCGATCCGTCTATGGGGCAGGGCTGAACAGGGCTGGTGTTGCAGGGGTTGACCAACGAGCAGAACCTGCGAGCAGAAACAGCGAGCGGGCAGATCCACCAGTGCACCACGAGTGGGCAGATCCACCAGTGCACCACGAGCGGGCAGATCCACCAGTGCACCACGAGCAGAACCTGCGAGCGGAACCAAACCTGCACCACGAGCTGAACCTCCACCAGATCGACGGGGCAGACAGATCTGACGAGATGCGAGCAGAACTCCACGAGAGATCGACGGGGCAGACTCGTACCAGTGCAGAACCAGCGAGCGGGCAGATCGTGCGAGCGGAATCAGCTAGCGAAACCTCCACCACGAGCGGAACCAGCGAGCGGGACGAGATCCGGCCTGCAGAACTAGCTAGCACCAGAGATCGACGGGGGAAAACGAGATGCGGATTGCATCGGGAAGAGCACAAGTTGCGCGTACAAAAAAATAACCTAGGCTCTAATACCATGTTAGGAATATGCAACTTGTATTCCCATGAGGCCATAGGCCGATATATATACATGTACAAGTGTGAACTATATGTAGAGAACCCCTTATACAATGAGATAAATACGGAGGGGTACATGGCTATATTATATATACTCTAACACAGTTGAGTTGTGGATTTTGAAAAAAAAATGTTGTGAACTGTGAGCTGAGAACTATGAAAAGGCTGAAATTATTTAACCGTTGATTTGAAGGAATTGTCTCTTATATACCTAAGGCCTGAAAGACTGTTTACATGACTACATACAGTTTATTTTAACAGCTATTACGTAATAGATAATATAAATAGATTGAATAATACACTATTATTACAAAAGACAATAGTGTAATAAATCGCAACAATCAACAGTTTTTTTTCGTGGAAGAGAAGTGGAAGAGAAAATCCCGACGTGTTGTCGCTGCCAACCCAACGCGCTGCCACCGACAATCCCGTGGGGGCGGCGGCCTAGGGTTTATCTCCCCTGGTGGAAACGTCTCGGGTTCCTTCGTGCAATCCGACTACAACTCCCCTCCGGAGTGGGGGGACGATCTCCATATAACCACACCAGGGTAGCGCTCGGATCCTGTGCCGGAGTTGTGCAGCGGTCTATGGCGACGTCGGGCTCTAGATCTTCGGCAAGTAGCTCAACCATGGCGGATAAGGCGATGGGTGTGGATGATCTGATAGGAAAACTGAACCTGCAAGAGAGAGAGGAGGACGATCTCAACTTCGATGAGGAATTCCCGGAGGAGACTGCGGGAGCGGAGTTCATGGTGATAGACAAAGTTCATACCGAGAAACCCTTCTCCCGGGGGGCGTTCTATGAGAGCATGCGCATGGCCTGGAGCTTGGCATAGGGGGCTACTTTCAGCGCGCTAGGAGCAAACCTCTTCTCGATCACGGCCAATTGCATGGGCGATTGGAAGAGAATCACGGAAGAAGGACCTTGGCTTTTCCGGGACCATGGGGTGTTGATGGAACCATACGACGGATTCACAAAATTTGACGAGGTGGCGCTGGATAAACTTGCAGTTTGGATCCAAATTGTTGACCTACCTCCTATGTATAGGAAGGAACAGGTGATACGCTCGTTGACCAGGAAAATTGGGGAGGTATCGAGTGTCATGCTAAACCCTAGATGGGGTGACGGAAGGATCGTCAGGGTCCGGGTCAGGATGAATGTCAATGAACCGCTTATGAGGTTCGTCTCTATAACCAAGAATCAACGAAAAGTCTACTACTCCATTCTTTATGAGAAAATGCCGGTGTTCTGTTATGTATGTGGACATATGGGTCATACATTCTTGGAACATGGTAACGGGAAGCACGGCAGAGAGGCCATGGCCTGGGGGGACTGGATTCTTGCTGCTAGATCAGGGGGTCAACCACAAGGAACAAGGCAGCAGGCTACGGGGGGAAGTAAGGTCAACCCCCAGGGCAGAACTGATCATGGGAGGCCATTGGCGAAGGAGTTGCAGGATGATGCTAGTAGCCCACACAAAGTTGGAGTTGGGACAGTGTATGAAGGTGAAAAATCTCGGAAAAGGTTGACTTACGAAGTGCCAACAACAGAGACCAGTAACCCGAAGCCACCTCTCCTCTTGGAGGCTGCGGTTGTGGGAACAATACCAATGGATGATCTGGATGCTAACCCTGCTGCAGATGGGGAGGTGGAGGACGATGTGTCGTCTCAGGACTCAAAGCGATCAAGAACAGGATGTAATACCGTCATGGATGCTAGTCATCAGATATCGGCGAGCTCCAAGAAGGAGCTCGACCGGACGCAATGAAACTACTGTGTTGGAATAGCCGCCGGATACGGAAGCATGCGGCAGTGCGTGCGCTCGTGGGGATCCACGGGCGAGTAAAACCAGATGTGTTTTTCCTGTCTGAGACACATCTGAACAAAGCAAGGGCAGGAAAACTGATGAGGCGTCTGGGCTTTGATCAAATGGCAGTATCAGAAAGCGATGGAAGGAGCGGTGGTCTCTTGATGCTTTGGCAAGCTAACGTGGGAGTCACGTCAGTGGAGATTCATGCAAATTTCATCGACATTCGTATCAATGAGAATTCCCCGGACGGATGGCGATTCACGGGCCTATATGGGGAACCTAGTGGAGAAATAAAACACCTCACCTGAGAATATCTAAGGCAGCTACATGCGATGATAAGCCTCCCCTAGCTTATAGCGGGTGATTTTAACGAAATTCTGCACAATTATGAGAAGGAAGGGGGTGCTTCACGACCGATCCGATGCTTGCGGGCCTTTAGTGATGCATTGTCTGATTGCGGTCTGGATGACCTAGGATATGTGGGTGACATCTTCACCTGTCATAGAGGAACTATCCGCGAACGTCTGGATCGAGCGGTGAGTAACGTGCGCTGGGCTGATATGTTCCCAGACTATGGGGTTTCCAATGAGGAGTATGATAAGTCTGACCACCGTCCTATCCTAATTAATACGGAACATAGCGCGATACTGCAGCAGAGGAAGAGACCGGGGGCTCAGAAGTTTGAGGCTCGGTGGCTAGCAGAGGAGAATGTGGAGAACATCGTGCAGACGGCGTGGAATAAGAGGAAGGAGGAAGGGTTAGGCCCCTTGGCAGATGTAATTGCAGGGGTGCATGCTGATCTACATCACTGGGACAAGAATACGCTGAAGGGACCGAGGTCGAAGCTAAGACAGTTGCAAGCTGAGCTGAATGTTGTACTGTCGGGTCCGTTATCTGACGAGGCAATAGTCCAACAGCAGAAAATCCATATCGAGATTGAGGAAATGCTCGAGAAAGAGGAACTATACTGGATGCAACGAGGTAGAGCAGATTGGCTTGCAAAAGGGGATCAAAATACAGGTTTTTCCACTGAGCAGCTAATGGCAGGAAGAAGCGCAATTCAATCATGAAAATCAAAGGGCCTAATGGCGACTGGGTCGAGGAGCTCGATGATATACATGAGCACATATCAACTTATTTCACCTCTCTCTTTACGGCTAGAGCGCAAGGGGGTGATGACAACCTCATTCAGAAAGTAAACTCTAGAGTCACACAGGAGATGAACACGGAGCTAAATAAACCTTACACTAGAGACGAGGTGAAAAAAGCTTTGTACAACATTGGTGATTTCAAAGCCCCTGGCCCCGATGGACTTCATGCAGTTTTCTATAAGCGATTCTGGCACATCATAGGAGAGGATCTGGTGGATGAGGTGTTGCAGGCTATACAAACCAAGAAAATCCCTAGGGGATGGAATAACACAACGATAGTTCTTATACCCAAGGTGGATAACCCTGAATTTGTTACACAATTCAGACCTATTAGCCTCTGCAATGTTCTATATAAGATCACATCCAAAGTGCTGGCAGGGAGACTGAAAACGGTATTGTCTGATATCATCTCGCCCAACCAGAGCGCATTTGTTCCAGGCCGGCTCATTACCGACAACTTCCTGGTAGCTTTCGAGTCCTATCATGCAATCAAGAGGAAGACATCGGGGTATGGCACATGTGCGGTGAAACTAGACATGCACAAGGCGTATGATCGGGTGGAATGGAGATTTCTCGAGAAGATGATGATCAAGCTAGGTTTCAGAGCCGACTGGGTGGCCCTCATCATGGAATGTGTCTCCTCAGTCCAGTACCAAGTACGTATTAACGATGAACTATCGGCACCTTTTACTCCAACGAGGGGCCTGCGGCAAGGCAATCCGTTATCACCGTACTTGTTCCTTATATGTGCGGAAGGTTTGTCTAGTATGATCGCGTTTGAAGAGACTGCTGGTAATATCACGGGGGTTAAAGTATGCCGAGATGCCGCAGCAGTCTCCCACCTCCTCTTTGCAGATGATTCTCTAATCCTGATGCGAGCGGACCAAGCAAATGCAACATCCCTCCGGAGAGTTCTTGACGAGTACTGCAGGGCCTCGTGACAGCTAGTCAGTGAGACCAAATCAGCGTTGTTCTTTAGCCCATGCACGTCAGTACAAGCAAGAGTGGAGATCTGCACCACTCTTAACATTATGGCCGAAGCTATCTCGGAGAAATATCTAGGACTGCCACCAATTGTAGGAGTGGATCGATCTGATTGTTTCCAGCATCTTGTTGAAAGAGTTCTGAGTAGGATCAGAGGATGGAAAGAGAAACTCCTCTCGGTGGGGGGGAGAGAAACATTGCTCAAAGCAGTAATACAAGCTATCCCCTCTTATGCCATGTCTGTTTTCAAACTACCGAAGGAGATATGCAATGAGACCACATCGGCAATCTCAAAGTATTGGTGGGGTGATGAAGAGCAGAAGAAACACATGCACTGGTTTGCATGGTGGAAAATGTGTGTGCCGAAAGAGAAAGTAGGAATGGGCTTTAGAGACATCCAATGTTTTAATCTAGCTCTTCTTGCAAAACAATCTTGGAGGCTCCTATGCTACCCAGATTCACTGTGTGCAAGGGTTCTCAAAGCAAAGTATTATCCAGATGGTGATCTTCTTAATTGCACCCTAAAGAAGGGAAGCTCATACACATGGCAAAGTTTGTGGAGTGGGTTACAAACATTCAGACAAGGCATCATTTGGCGTGTGGGAGATGGAGCTTCAATTAAAATCTGGGAGGATCCGTGGATACCTAGCAGCCCCAACAAAAAACCTATGACTCCACGGAGTAATATTGTGCTAACCAAAGTTTCTGAACTTATAGATGTGGATAGTAGATCATGGGATGAGGAGCTCATCACGGATATTTTCTGGCCAATTGATACACAACGCATTTTAAATATCCCCCTTGCGGTGGGGATGATGGATGACTTCGTTTCCTGGCACCCGGATAAGCGAGGTATGTTCTCTGTGAGATCGGCATATCACCAAGAATGGGATAACCAACATGGGCGAAAGTTGAGGAGGACGAATACAAATCATTCCTCAGGTAATAACCCTATTTGGAGAACCATATGGAAGTTGAGGCTGCCCGCAAAGATCAAAATTCATCTATGGAAATCATTACTAGGAGCTATACCATGCTATGGGGTTTTGGCAAATCGACACATCATTACCAGCTCTCAATGCCCGCTCTGCTCAATGGACTGTGAAAGTATAAAGCATGTTTTTTTCCAGTGCCCTAGAGTACAGGAAATCTGGAGGGTTTTAGGTCTTCTGAACCTGGTGAATCAAGTTTGTGATCTGGAGCAGGACGGGAGGGCGGTCCTATCTGAATTGTTACTCTCTAAGAGCACCATCAAATCAAATATTTCGGATGTTGACCGTGCTGAACTCATTGCGACGACGGTCTGGTATGTCTGGTGGGAAAGGAGGAGCTTTACTCATGGCGAGCATGTCGTCGAATCACCCAGATCGGCACATGCAATATCGGCACTTGTGAAGAACTTCGTCGGGGCAAGGAGGAGGCGCCCAGGTGTTGTTTGACATGGATGGCAACGGCCTCCTGATGGCATTTACAAGCTTAACGTGGATGCCGGCTTCTCTAAAGACTCGGGGACGGGTAGCACCGGTGCGGTGCTGCGATCAAACAAGGGGGTGTTCATCGCTGGTTCCTGTAGTGATATACCTTTTGCCGAAGATGCCAGTTCAGCGGAAGCGAGAGCCTTGCGAGATGGACTTCTCTTGGCCAGCGAGGTGGGTGTGCAACAGATCATTGTGGAGTCTGATTGCCAGGAGGTGATTGACACCATGTTACTCGACGGCAATTCACTCGGTCCAGCGGCGGCAGTATACGAAGAGTGCTCCTTCCTCGCCAAGAACTTTTTTCTGATCCAATTTGCTTTCTGCCCAAGGGAAGCAAATATGGTAGCTCATACCCTAGCTAGGTTTGCTGAACCCACTAGAACTATAAAATGGATAGAGGAGCCTCCAGGCTTCCTCATTGATACATTAGCTAATGATGTAAGTGTTTTTTTACATGAAATATAAAAGCCGTCAGGCTTTCCCCGCTCAAAAAATATAATAAGAAGCACCAATAAGTACAAAAAGTTAGCATGTTCTCTCAACCTCTCTCACCGTCTCTATTTGTACAAATAGTTAGCAAGTTAATTTTCAATGTACAAATATCGCTTGGTGTCTTTGTCGTATACTCGGGGCCCCTTGGAAGCCCCCAAGGCCGTGTAGCGAGGAGGATGGAGATGTGCTGGTAGACAAGAAGGCCGAAGTGTACATCTAGAAGTCTCATCGCGAGCAGTTTTGGTGCCACCTTGCCCAGCAAAAACCACCATGCAAAGCTTCATTTATACACATGACGACACTGATTTTAGATTTCCTGATTTGAACTAATAGTGTTGATCTTTTCATGTTTGTCAAGGACGAGATTTGAGTATTTTTCTAGTGTTTAGGGGAGGGGGCATATGCTCTCGCCTTAAAGGGTCCCACACATTTGAACAATATTCTGTGAATAAATTGCAATTGAGGTCTTAAGGTTAAATTGGGATTTACTTCTAGTATCAAGGATGGTTTTCGCACTTGAGGTTTAAGGAAGGATGATTTCTTTCTTTATGTTGTTTTGCTGGTTTTGTATTATGGGAATGGTTTTGGTTATTTTATCCTCGCACTCGAAATAATTGGTTGTAGACACAACACAAAGCAATTGGATTCAGGTTTGTCGGAGCAGGCAAAATATTCAATTCAAGTGATTTGATAATGTTGATTGAATGCCGAGGACAACTGGATTGGAAAGCGAAAGAGAGTGGTTGTCGGAACATGGTTTTTACGAGAGATCAACCCGTCCAAGCTGCAAATTGATCAAAGTTTGGGTTGTTTTCTTCAACTGTTAATGTCTTTTTTGGGGATATTTTTTGTTATTAGAACAATCTGCTACGCTTTATTGATCAAGAACAATAGTTACAGGGATAATGTTCAGATCATGAGGCTGAACAAATATGTCACCCCTGATCTAGAGAAAAAGTACACCTAGCAAGACTGCGAGCCTCATAATTTGAGCTCCTAGCTTCATGAACAGAAGTGCAAGTAGCAAAAGAAAGCTTCCAACATGTAATTGCCTTAATGATCCCCCCTACTGGCCACCTCCTCTTTCCTTGATGTTTTTGATGACAGTCAAGCAAGAAGCAATATAGGGATTACGAACACCAAGATCTTCAGCTAGTGTGAGTGCTTCCCGACAGCCAAGCGCCTCAAGAGTCAGAGGATCCGATATGCTTGGGTATACCATAACAGAAGATCCCAAGAATTCTTGTCTCATCCCGGCAAACAAACCATCGCTCTCCTATCACTCGCTCTAGATATTCTGAGCTGAACTTTACAAAATCGTTGACAATCTAAAAAAAGTAATTTTATAAAAATGCTTGATTTAAAAAATGAAATTGTTTTTTCAGTATTTTAAAAAATGGTTATTAAAAATATTCACAAATTTGAAAAATGTTCAAAAATTAAGAAAAAAAACATTCTTTTAGAAACATTCCAAATATCTAAAAGTTGTGAGCAAACTTTCAACAAATCTTCATACCTTTTATAATTATGTCTTCCTTTTCTTTAACCAGCGAGAAAACATATTAATAAAATAAAAAACCAATGTTGCAATAACCAGTTGCTACAATGAACCGCTCGCCATAGTGCCCACCAATGGGTCCGCAGTCAAGCTTCCTTGTGCATGGCGCGCTCTATTTGCTGCAAAATACATCAAAACTTCTTTCAAGGATTACTTTCACCTTCCAGGTAGCGACAAGTGACGCACTGTAAATACGTTATTTGTTGCAACCTGAAAGTTTTTCCTTTTTTTTATAGATTTATATTTTCTACACATTTTATCTCCTAAACCGTGTGTTTAAATTTCGAACCGTTTTTATCATTGAGTTTCTTGCATTGAGATCTTCAAAATTAGATCTCATGTTGATAGTTTTGGAAGAACTTTTTCTTTTCACAAAAAAACTCAAAAACAAATCCGTGTCTCTTGCAAAAAAAACACGTTTCGCAAAGGCAAAATCGTGTCTCTCACGAAAAAAAACTAAAGACCGCGTTTTTTCCTTTCCAAAAGGAACGGCCGTGCCTCTCGCGAAGGCAAAATCATGTGCCTCGCAGAAGCAAAATCATGCACCTCGCAAAAAAAAACATGTTTTTTTTCCTTTCCAAGAGACACGCTCGCGAAGGCAAAATCGTGTCCTCGCAAAAACAAAATCGTACTTCTCGCAAAAAAAAAGCATGTTGTTTTACGCAAAAAAGTTGTTTTTTTCATTCAAAAGCTAAGAAAGACCGGTGAAAATCAGAACACAAGAAAAACCACTAAAAAACCAAAAACGCGTGCGAAAAAATAAAAAATAGAATAAAATTCAAAGAAATTGCTCAAAGCACGACATGTGATGACGACTGAAAACGCGCCAAGGTAACGACGCATGGGAATGATCGTTGGAAGGCTTTTCAGTGAATACTCCTCAACTAGTTGCTCCCGATACCCACCAGCTAGTGGCTCTCCTCCTTTAACGACATCTGAGAGACAAGGTAACATTGTGTCAAAGGACAAAGGCCGAGCTCGATGCAGTGGCCCGGTAAAGACCGTCTTGGACGGTATCCGGCCCAGCAAAACAAAATTGGGCTGGAACTGGGTGCAAGACAAGTGTTTTTTTTTAGAGAGAGAGAGAGCAAGACAAGTGTGACAACCCTCTTTATTTTTGTGCGAGAGCAGCTTGGACGGCCTGGCGCAACCTCGTGCACCACACTTGGACTCCAACGGTTTCTAGAAAAAAAAATGGACTCCAACGAGACACCTGCTGCGTTACGCACCAGCAGCCAAGTGAAACAAAGCTTTCATAATTCCTGCCGTTTCCATGGTTCGTTTCTCAAATCCTGTTGCCGTCGGAGTTGAGCCACCACCAACAAGCCACGACTCGCTCTGAATCTCAAAGCGCGGCACCATGAGCGACAGACAGCGTGAACGCCCAGTGGCAGCAGCATGCCTGACCTACCCCCAACGGCCCCTCCCTCCCTCTTTCTCTCTCTCCTCGCACTGACCGCGTCCGGCGTGCTCCCCCAGTCTGCCAAACCCAAGCCAGAAAACCCACGGAGCCTGCAGATCAGACAACCAAAAAAACAATCAATATATATAATACATATGATCCCAAGATGAACATAAGCACGGCACGCCCAAAAAAAAAAGAAATGTGTAGGATGAGCATGACATAACAACGGCAACAAACTACAGAACACTTGGAATGAAATTTGGAACCCTGCTTTCACAAACCTGAATCTATATATCTATATATACGGGAGCAGGTGAGTGCTCTTTGGCCGGCCATCCGTACCAAAATTAGCCGTGGTAGTGAGCTAATCCTACTTGCCTGGTCGTCCGTACCTGTTTTGGGTCACCAATGCAGTGCGCGCCGGACCTGCCCATGCCATTTCCTCCCTCCATCTAACCACTCCTCGACCCCTCCACACGCCACTCTCACCCGCTCTTCATTTACCCTCCTCACCTCACGCTCCTCCTCCTCCTCCCGTCTCCGTCCCAAGATAGCAGCCCAGCACAAACTCCCATGATCATTCCCTTCCAAAAGTGATTGGCAAAAAATGAAGATCAGTTAGAGGAGGGTAGGTAGGGTTTTCTACTCGCCTCGCGCTTCCAGTAGTTGGAAGCATTGTCCCTTCTGTTCCTTCATTTCTACTTTCCTCGCGGGTTCTTCCATTCGCGAAGATGGCGCTAGCTCTGCGGCTCCTCCTCGCGTTCCTGGCAATCGGGCCCTGCATAGCTGCTGATCACATCGACTTGTGGCCGATGCCCAAGACGGTGACCCACGGGACGCAGAGGCTCTACGTCAGCAACAACGCCACCATGTCGATGGCGGGAAGCAAGTACTCTGATGACAAGGCCATCCTCAAGGACGCCTTCCAGAGGATGCTTGATTTGCTGAAGCAGAACCACAACGCTGACGGTGCAAACCCAAGCTCCTCCCTGCTTATTGGTGTTAACATAGTCGTCCATTCACCGGGGGATGAGGTAACATGCTCTCATTTTATCTGATCAACCGCGAGTTTCCTTATGAACTGCAAATGCCTGATTCTGTTTGTTGTTCATCTTCTGCAGCTCGGCTTTGAGGTAGACGAGTCATACAACCTGACTGTTCCTACAATAGGGGAACCATTGCATGCACAGATTGAGGTCAGTGAAAGCTCATTGCTTTATAATGCTCTGGAAAGACATCAGAACTTACTTGGTTGCTTTCCTTCTAGTTACTGCAGCTCCTCTCTTCTTTGTGATAATTCTCTGACAGAGTATCCTACAGAGAAATAAACCATACAGTTCCCTGTTCTATACACAAACAACAGACTTCAGATATGGCATAGAGTCGCATGCTACTAGCAGTGTTTTAAACATGCTTACTTTGCAAAACATAACCCAGTTTCTTTTTCGATGAAGATAAAACCCAGTTTCTACATACAATTCTTTAATAGAATTTGAATAGGCAAGTTATTACATAGTACTACGGAGTATATCACAAGGCATGAAGGTAGTTTTGTGTTTTGTGCTTCACCATATTCCAGCATCTCTTGTGACACGCATAATGCTGTAACCTGGTTACCAACAAGTAATTGCTACTATTGGTACTACCCTGCATGTTCTTCAGCTTATGAAACGAGTGATGTGTTCATATTTATGCAAGATACAAAACGCCGCAAATATCTTTATACAGTTCATAAAAATAATTGATGCCACCTTGCAATATTTTGTAGGCTCAAACAGTTTTTGGAGCACTTCACGCCTTACAGGTAACTTACTAGCGTGATTTTCTGGACACTAAATCTTCTTTGAGGTCACCTGACAGTAAATTATTCATGAATGCAGACATTTAGCCAACTGTGTCACTTTGAGTTCACATCAAGGCTTATTGGACTCAACTCAGCTCCGTGGATGATTAGTGATGCGCCCAGATTTCCTTACCGAGGCCTTCTTATTGGTGAGATACAGCGTGATATTATCTAACTTTCGCCCAACAAGCAGTTATTGTATTCCATTAACTAGAAGCAGAACCTTGTTTTCGTTCAAAAAGAAGAAGCAGAACCTTGAAATTACTTCTTTTTACTGAAGGTTTTTTTTTTAATGAGCAGCCACACAAAACAAACCCAGTTCTAACTTCATTTAAATTGCCTCAAATGCCAAAACTCTCATATAGGCTTCTACTCCCTCCGTCCCAAAATAACTGTCTCAAGCTTAGTACAATTTTATACTAGAGCTAGTACAAAGTTGAGACACTTATTTTGGGACGGAGGGAGTGTTAGGAAGTATTAGTATTAGTCTAGGAGTCCTTACTAGTCTATGTTTACTTTCCTTGCACCTCAAGTCATGTGTAATATATATATGCCCCTTGGGCCTTCAATAAAGATAAGTTGCTTTCCTAACATGGTATTAGAGCTTTAGGTTATTTTTTCGCACGCGCAACTCGTGCTGATCCAATCTCGCGCCGCCACCAACCTCCTCTCGGCCGGACGCTCCCTCCCCTCGCGATGCCGCCATCGTCCTCTGGCCGTCTCGCGCTGCCCTCCCCGATCGAGAAGGAAGAACCGCACGGGCTCCCGCTCGAGCTGCTGCTCGATCCCCGAATCAATCTCCCGCTCGAGCTCGCCCTCGTCCCGCTCGCAGCCTCGGCCTCGCTCCCCAGCCGGCCCGATCTGATCCCCGATCTCCCGCCGGCTCCCGATCTTCAGCCGGTCCCGCAGGCCCTGGATCCCGCCGGCCCCCGTGGGTCTTTGTCCCCGGCTGCTGCAGATCAGGCCGGATCTCGCAACGCCGGCCCCGCCATCCCGCTCGCCTACCCCGCCGCCGAGATCCCATCTGCTGGGGGCTCCTTCTCGTACCTGCGGGTCGAGCTCGGCGACATGGCGGCGTTCCTCGCCGCCGGGAACATACTGCTTGAGGCCGTCATGGGGGCGGCCGGCCTGGGGCGCTCCTGGACGTCCTACCTCGCCGCGCTCTTCGGACTCGACATGGACGCGCTCCGCATCCACGTCCCGGCGCTCGCTGAAGGTTTCAATCTGCAAGATCCCAGTCGTGCCTGCCCTCAACCTCCCTGTTGCTGGCCCAGACAGCTCCTGCACCTCCAGCCTACTGTGGCTGCTCACGTGTTGCTCTCCTCGTTCAGCTGCCCTTTGCTGCACTGCTCATGCATCCGCCTTCGGCATGGGCAGCAGTTCCTGCTGCTACGTGGTGCTCCTCTTGGCCGACGCTGCCTCTGCTCCGCACGTTGCTGCTGCGTGCTACCTTGGCATGACGTGTGCTGCTTTGCTTCCGTGTGCGTACCTGCTGCTATCTTCTGCTACGCTGGCTGCTGCTGCATGCTTGTCTAGTTGTCTGCACTAGCTGCTAGCCTGCTACTTGGTGCTCTCTGTTGTTAGCTGCTTACGTGCGATTAATGCTGCTACAACTCTGCTGTTTGGCCTCGTTATCATCTTCCGCTGACATTGCATCTAGTCTAGCATGTGTGTTTTTTTTCCGCTGCGTCCACCAAATCCGTTCATATTTTGTGTTTTCTCGTGCCATGCGAGTCCACCATACCTTAGTCCGTCAGCCTTTCTCCGGTCCTGATCCTTTCTATACAACTTTTGTGGCCTATTTGCCCTTGTTGTTTTCTATAGGATTTTCTGGACTTTTTTTGCATTGTCAATCTATGTTCATCGTGCCTTAACCGCCGAGCTTCTTTCGCTGTCGGTTGTCGTGGACTATGATTTTTTGCACAATGTTTTATTCCTCTTGATGTGCCATCTTCTTTTGACAACCCATCTTCTCTTGATACTTATGTTGTATCTTCAAGTGATGCGGTGTCTTCCTCTGATGTGCCATCTTCTTTTGACCCATCTTCTCTTGATACTTATCTTGTATCTTCAAGTGATGCGGTGTCTACCTCTGATGTACCATCTCTTCGTTATCTCCTTCGGCGACTCGACAAGTTTTGAAGACTCTTCATGCTACGACAACACTCTCAAGACGCGGATTTGGATTATCATTTTTTTTTAGTATTACACTTCTTCAAATGCAATGCTATTACATACGCTTTGCATTTGAGGGGGGGTGTTAGGAAGTATTAGTATTAGTCTAGGAGTCCTTATTGGTCTATGTTTACTTTCCTTGCACCTCAAGTCATGTGTAATATATATATGCCCCTTGGGCCTTCAATAAAGATAAGTTGCTTTCCTAACAGGGAGTACTATATGTTAAATCTTATTAACATGTCCATCCTGCTCATGATTATTGCACTGCTGATTATCAATACTAATTTGTACTTCGGCGCTTGCAGATACCTCAAGGCATTATCTTCCTCTCACAACAATTAAACGAGTGATTGATGCAATGACATACAGTAAACTGGTAGGTCTGATAACCATTCAATACTAACTGTGTGACTGATAAGTTGCTTTGAGACTTCAATGATCATTGAGTTCATGTTTTCTCTACATTAGTTTTCATTATGATACCACTCTATCGTCATGCAGAATGTTCTCCATTGGCATATCGTGGATGAGCAGTCATTTCCGATTGAAATACCTTCATACCCAAAACTGTGGAACGGTTCATACTCTTATTCTGAGAGATACACAATGTCTGATGCCATCGACATTGTACGGTGCGTTTTGTTTTCATTTCCATATTCATATTAGAATTCTTGGCCTTTGGATTTGTTTATATCACAGCAAAGAAAGCTAACAGGTGTGTTTTCTTACAATCATAATCCACATCTGCATTTAAAGTTTAAATACTGCAGCATGAAGAAATGGCATAGATAATAGATTAAATGATCTACTAACTTAGATACGCACATAGCTAGATGCGCAGTTATGAAACTATGACACTAGAAGCAATGTAGCTAATCTATAACTTTGCAGATATGCTGGAAAACGAGGTGTAAATGTCTTGGCTGAGATTGATGTTCCTGGACATGCTCGCTCATGGTAAGACATTCCATTCTGTTCAGTTATGTATAATGAGATAGGCAAGATTGACTCCCAGTCGCTTCAATTGGTTGGCATTTGCTGGATCATACTGTAAATCGATAATTTGCTCATGTACATTACAAAATCATGACTGTTTGCTAGAACATGTCGGACCAATTAAAATATTTCACATTAGTGTTTAGAAGACACAGGGGTTGTGAAAATGCTGGCTAACTAATGTCCCACAAACAATTATCAACTTTGTAACTGCAAAGCCAAGGAACCAACCTTGACTTGCAGATAGCCCGGAATTCTGTGATGTCTTCTGTAGCAAAAAGGCACATTTTATCCAGTGAGTGTAGAGTCAAGATACCTTATTGGAGTTCAACTGTGCAACTTAATTTATATAGTCTGCATAGCAATAAGCATGACTGAAAGTTGTAGATGTTGCACTTTTTCAGGGGTGTTGGCTACCCAGAACTGTGGCCATCAGATAGCTGCAGAGAACCGCTTGATGTCAGTAACAACTTTACCTTCAAAGTTATTGATGGTATTCTTTCAGGTGATGAACCATACTAGTTTTGTTGGCAGCAGTGGGATTAGATTCTTCATTTGTTTATTCAAAAAACCATTTGTCCTGAGGGTGTGTTCCAAAAGAAACTAGTGACCAATGTGCATAATACATTATCTGGATTTCAGTAACTATTGGCAAATACTAGGCAACAGTCTAAATGTATTCTTAACTCTGTTTTCTTCCAGATTTTAGCAAGGTTTTTAAATTCAAATTTGTCCACTTAGGAGGTGATGAAGTCAACACAAGTAAGACAAACCATTGCTTTTACAGTTGTCGTAGAATTACAAAACAGTGAGCCTATAGATTATTTCCATTTTATCCTTTCCTTTGAATTTTCAGGCTGCTGGACTGCAACGCCCCACATCAAGGAATGGTACATTCTTATCAACATAAGAAAACTTGAAATTGATAACTTTGCCTAATGTGCTTCCTTACCATGTTATCAGTGCAAAAGCAAATCAGTCATTTTTTGTATCAGCCAGTTAATCTAATGATAATCCTTTTTTATGGCACACAGGTTGAATAATAACCATATGAATGTGTCTGACGCATACAGATATTTTGTGTTGAGAGCCCAAAAGATAGCAATATCACATGGATACGATGTCATTAACTGGTATACCTATTAGTTGCGAATTTCACAGGGTCGATAGAATTCTTAACACTTAACAGAAACCATTCCATGTTTGCAGGGAAGAAACGTTTAACAACTTCGGAGATAAGTTGGACCGTAAAACCGTGGTGCATAACTGGTACTTCCTCTGTCATGAAAAGGGCTATGCTGGAAACTGTAGAATAATACATGCATGCACAAAGAATCGCTGATGAATCTTCGATGTACCGTAGGAACTACATGAATACAAGTTTACCATTGTTCTTGACATTTATGCTTACAGTAAAGAAAGATATAGCATCTCAGACACTTCTTGCTGGTGCCAATAACTAACAACCTGTATGCTCATAAATTAACAGGCTTGGGGGTGATGTAGCACCAAAAGTGGTTGCTGCAGGGCTGAGATGCATAGTAAGCAACCAGGATAAGTGGTACCTAGATCACTTGGATGCCACATGGGAAGGATTTTACCTGAATGAACCCCTGAAAGGAATCAACGACCCAGAACAGCAACGGTTGGTTATTGGTGGTGAGGTTTGCATGTGGGGAGAGCAAATTGATGCATCAGATATTGAACAAACTATTTGGCCACGCGCTGCAGCAGCTGCAGGTAAGTAATAAAAATAGTTTCAGACTCCTAATCTATGCCTGGAAATATTTCGAACTTGGGAGCATGCATTTTTTTTATCCAAACATTATCTTCGTTATATGATATGATCAACTACATTGCATTCCTTCATGAATTAAAGGAACACTATAACATGTTGCCTGATTAGATAAAGAGTATTCAAAATGCAATATAATGGTATACTTGGAATGATAGCTTCCTCTCTGTATATGCATCTGCCATGTATGTCTGAGTGAAAAAACTGAGCACACTGAGAAACGTGTAATATTCTTATTCCCATATCGTACAAATGAATAGATCAGCTAAGTGCGCAATACTCAGGTCTGTCGCATACTTATAAAGAGAAAAAAGAAGCACAGTATCAATTATCGAAGGCATAAGTTGGAGGTGATTGCATTCACACTTTTCCATTAGGATGGGCGGCATCCTAATTCCTCACGAATGCTCATAACAAAAACCATCTTGCTATACCTATATGTCAATATGTTACTTAGGAGCATGATTTACAGGCTATAGAATCAGAACCTATATGCAATCTTGTCGATTCTGATATTCCTTTTCTGTCCATGTCATGTCAACTGTTAATAGTATTCATCATTAGGTGCATGAATGCAGTGCCTTCTCTTTCACATATTTCGACTCACCAATATACTTTAAACTGCTTTGGCTTGAAGAGAGACTGTGGAGTCCACGTGAGCAGATTGCTGATGACACCAGGTCAGCCACATCAAGACTATCACGCTTCAGGTGTTTGCTGAATCAGAGAGGGGTAGCTGCTGCACCATTAGCTGGCAATGGTCGTACAGCACCATATGAACCTGGTCCCTGTGTAAGGCAATAGGATATTCATAGCAAAATTTGAAGTAGCATTCAAAGAGGATACACATCATTTCACAAGTGTTAGTTCAGCATTATGAATCTGAAGTAGTTATATGGTTGTGTAGACTATAGAAGATTTCAGTGAGTCCTTACTCTTCTTTATGTATTTTTGCCCATCTCCAATTTTCCACTAGAATAGTTTGAATGGTAATGCCATCTATAGTATAACTACAAAATGATAGGGACATCAGGAGATTAGTCAAATCTGAAAGAAAATGGACATAGAGGTTGCCTGAACAAATCCAGTAGGTTCCCAAATTCAATGTTGTTGCAAACACTCAGTCATCTCTCCTACACATCAGAATGCATTAAATTCACAGACATGGTTACTATCGACAAAGAATCCACATGCTTACTAGAGATGTAGTTCAGACAATATTTGGCCTGTCATATGCAACCACTCAAGTACATAACTCGATGATCTATTTATCTCTTGGTTGTGAACTGCACCGTTCAGAAGCATCTATACTATACTAGGACAGGCTGAGACATGCTACCAGACATACTTGTGCTTGGTGCCCCCTCTTGCTGACTACATTCATCAGGATTTTTTCCATGCAAAGTATGTTCACCAGCTTCACTATGAAACATTTTCTGGAAGTGCTCAAGGTATTGCTCCATGTCTGCTATATACTGCTTCATGCTTTCAACATGCCGAGAGAGATCTAATCCCATCTTCATCCATTTTATACCAACTGAAGCTTGATTAAGCCGCCTAGCCAAATATGACTTGTTCCAGGCACTCGCTGCAAGCCACTGACCTTCCTCACATGGATATTCACCATCTCTCAGTCCAACCATGATCTGGTAGGCTTGTCGATATACATCATACACTGCATCACTCTTGCTACCACTTAAGTCTTGCAAGCCAGCAAGGCAGGCTAGGTTCCTTAGGGCAGAGCTGATTACCCTGTAGTCTGGGGAGTGAGAAGCAAGGGCGCTCTTGATGCTAGCCTTCAGGGAAAATTCAGCAACAAGCAGGTTCGGTGGGGTGCCTTCAGAAGCAGCTTTTCCAAGTTTGAGAAGATGGGACGGTGTGCATGCTTTAGAGGAAGCGAAGTTCTTGACTAGCTGGAGCTGCTGAGGATGTGTGCTGGTGTCCATCCTGTCAAGGAGTTGGTAGGAGTAGAAGGTATGAAGAAACAGAAAGTTGTTGGCATCAGCCTGATCAGAGGCGACTGAAACTGAGGGCCAGATCGAAGGTAATAGCTGCACACCAATACAACCGAATCAGAATAATATTAGAGAAAACTAAATCACTTTAGAACACACACAAAGGGGTAACTTTTGGTATTTTTCAAACCCCATGTTTACCTTGCCAGCTCTGCTGAGCATCTCAACACCTTTTTTAACGTCAGAATCCGACAAGGGAGAATTGTTTAGCTCCTCAGCTTTAAGCCTGGAAGTGACACTCATGATTAACGCTTTGCAAATTGTGGGGCGATTTCCATCAGCCTCGTCATTACTTGCACCACCAAAGAACTCTACTGCAAGCTCAAAGAACTCAGCACTAAGGTCATATTTCTGCTCCTTTGCCACCATTCTACCCATATTCCAGCTATTGCCTGCAAACCAGTTCAGTTCACGCGCCCCAACAGGTCCATTGCCAAAAAAGCCTTCCACGCCAAGGTCAGACATCCGTAGCTTGGCACGTCTCGAGTACTTCAGGATCTCATCCTCAGTACCTTGCTCACGACGGAGGAGCTCAATAAGAGTGCGGAGGACAGTAACCTCACGCTCTGGCATAGGCTTTCCGGGAGAATAGAGACCAAGAAGGAAGGTTAATGAAGCAACTGCTACCCGGACAGCCTTGCAGGCAATAGCCTCATGAGTTGTGAGCATTAGGAACGTGGGATTGAAGTCAATGCAACTCATCATGATTTTTATCTGCTTGATAGCCTCGTCCTTGTCGTTCTTCTGAAGATGAATTTTGATCTACACAATTCTTCTGGGTTAGCAAACAATACCAGAGTTAAATGAGACCCCTGAAGAATTAGCATGTATACTGTATTTATTACCTTCATAAAGGCACAGTGGGCGTTGTGTTCCACCTACAGATACACATTTTGAACCAATCATAAGAAGCAACAGGCAAGATTATTTAATGAAATGATGAGGAGAGTGATCAATACCTTGTCAGCCTCATTGACAAACTCATGTGCTCGATCCAGACGTTGAAGGGCTAGATAGCAAACCGCAAGGACTCGGAGGCATTGTGCTCGTCGGGCTCTGCTTCCCTCTTCACGGGATAGATAAAGCATCGACCTCTCAAACAAGTCCGCACATGTATCGTAGTTCTTTGCGTTGAAATGCTCGACACCGCTGTCCCATATTCCAAATGTCAGCCCCAGCAAGAAATCATCTGTACATAAAAATGCTGTAAAATTACTTGTGTAAAAGAGTGCAGACCAGTTCCACAGCAGTGTATGCATTGCTCCACGGTGACTGGTGTTGGCCGGGCCATCGAACAGTGCGACCACCCTCTCATCCGACACGAGCTCACCGATCGCTCTTGCGCGGCCAGCGCTACTGATGCCACCATCAACCACCTTGGTCACCACTCTCACAGCAGCAGCTGCACCTCCTGCGCGGCAACGTGCCGCAAGCGCAACGAGCACCTTGCGTGCAGCCTCAGGTCCCGCGGAGGCAAGGTACACCTCAGCGGCCCCCACGCATACACTCTCTGGTGCGTTGGCGTTGGCCATGATCCTCTCGAGCTCCCTCTCGGCCTCCGCCAAGTTCCCGGTACCAAGCCAGGCGTGCAGCGCCATGAACCCCACGCTCGGGTGCTCACCCGCCAGCCCTACTGAAGCCCTCGAGACCTGGATGCAGCGCAGGACGCCCTCGTGGTCCTTGGCTTCAAGACGCTCGAGGGCGAGATAGCGGAGGCATCGACCCTTTTGCTCATTGAGATTTGGGGTCTTGGGGCTGGCGCTGGAGGGGGAGGGGGAGGGGGAGGCCAGCTTCTCGAAGAGATCTAGCGCTTCTGTGAGGAGGCTGGACGCTCCGACGGCGGGGTCAGATGGTTTTGCGGAGAGCGTGGCCTCGCCGACGGACAGGTACCCCTCGGCGAGGGATCTGGTCCCCTTGGGGGACGCGGACGCGAGGGGCTTGGACCGGCTGAGCAGCGCGACGGCGAGGGACTGATCGCCCGCGTGGGACGCCGCGAGCGCCCGCGCGAGGTTGAGGTCGAGCAGGACGGACCGCTCCTCCTCCGTGGCGGTGGCGGAGACGAGCGGCGTGGCCTTCTCGAAGCAGGCGGTGGCGAGGTCGACGCGGCCGAGGCCGAGCCACTCCTGGCCGGCGCGGAGGAAGAAGGAGGCGGTCTTGGCGGCGGCCAGGTGGATCTCGTCGGGGCAGCCGGCGAGGAGGAGGAGCTCCGGCGCCGCCTGCCTGATCTCCGCCTCGGCGGCGCGCGCGGAGGGGCCCCGGGCCAGCGCGGCGGAGTTGGCGCGGTCGACGACGGCGTTCCAGAGGCGGGTGGCCAGCTTCCATATCTGGAGCCGGCAGGCGTCGGTGAGGGACGAGGCGGCGGAGCCGAGGTTGGTGAGCACGCGGCGGAAGTCGGCGGCGAGCTTCTCCGGGGGGGCGGGGTCAGAGGTGTCGTACTGCTCGACGTCCGCGACGACCCGCGCGAGGTCGGTGAGGTGGCCGGCGTGCGGCGGCGGGCGGTGGTACTCCGGGGAGAGCTCGGAGATCTTCATGGCGGCGGGGGCTAGGGTTCCGGCGGCCGGGATTGGGCGGATTTGGGCGGGAAGCGGCGAGGCGAGGCGTGGGGAACGGGGAACGGGGAGGGAGGGTTCGAGAACGGGAGGAGGAAGAGCACGAAATTTGAATTGCTTCTACCGTGCCGGTCCTTCCTCTCCTCGTCCCCCCGTTTATCAGAGTTCTTCTACTTGGATCAAATGTTAGAGCATCTACACTCTTGATGGACTAGTCCTTCAAACCCCCGCGGACACATCCGACATTGACCGGACACGCCTTAGGCTGCGTTTGGGACGTCGTATTTCTGCCAAAACCGCTCCGTAAAAGTTACATCTGTAAAAAAATAAGGGCCAGGGTCAAATCTTATTTGGAACGTCGTTTCCCACAGTAAAAATTACACCGGTTTTCTTGGATACATCTGGATTACACCGGTATTTGACACACCGCCCAGCACATATGTGTTCTTCCTCTGTATTCTCTGTGAACAAGAAGAGTTGGCGAGGAAGTGAGGCGCCGCGATGGGGAGGAGGCGAGGCGTCGTCGCCGGCAAAGTCTCTTCCTCCAGCCTCCTCTACCCGACGGCGTTGAGCTGGCTCATCCTCCCAAACAGCTTTCGGTGGGATGAAGTTATACGGGCGTAAACCACGTGTCACCAGTAAATTACGGATGTAAACTATTACGGCTGATAAAAATTTACACTGCTTCCAAGCAAGGCCTTACATTTGCCATTTTACATTCGCGTATTTTATATTGAATGTTATATATACATACTACACATATAATATTAAACTACTTTACGTGATCAACATTGGACAACAAAATCAGATGCAAATAATACACAAGATCGATTGCAAACGGACATGAAACATCACCTCTAACGATATAAGCAATGCGGAGGGAGGGGGCGAGATCAACACTTCCTCGTCGGGGTCTTTGCCCTTTAGGTCGTCGACGTAGATGTGGCCGTCCGCGGTCGGGGGAGGGTCTTGGTCGTCGTCGGAGGAGGTGCAGATGTCGCCTTCTTCATCATCGGAATCCGAAAAGGACGATGAGCACCTCCATCCGACGGACAGTCATGTCCTGCTCCCGCTTTAGCTTGGCGATCCGAGTCGCCTTCGTCGTTGTCTCCTTCGCCTCGTGCTCCGACTGCTCAATAGCAAGCCGGGGCGCCTTGGCATTTTTTCGTCGGAGGCGGCGAGCATCTGTCTCTGCCGTCGTGGGGGACCGGTGATACACCTATGCAATGAGGCGTTCATCGTCGTCAGGCTCTGCGGCTTCCCGCGGCGGCGGCACGCGGATTGCTACACCGCATCCCTCTCCCTAGCCCGTCGTCTCTCGCGGCGGGCGGCACATGCCTTTGATTCCGAAATGCGCGTGCGGGCCGACGGCGCGAGCAGCAGCACACGCCGCTGCCTGCGTGAAGGAGCGACCGACGAGGAAGGAGACGACGTGTGGTCGATGCAGATTGTGCTGTCCTGCAGGAGCGACGTGCGTGCCGGGAGGGTCCAGCTCCGACGTCCGCGCTGCGTCGGTCCGGGAGTTGTGGCGATGCTCCAGATTTGGAGTTGCGGCCGGTGTCCATCTTGGACCGCTCCAAGACAATGCGGATGGCGAGTTCCTCGATGTAGTAGACATTGGAGTCTGGGCGGCTGTCGGAGCTTGACATTGAAGTGGATGGGATCGAAATCGAAGAGGGAGAGGAGAGGACGGAGCGAGAGAGAATGAGCTAGGGTTCGAAGCGAGACGCGTGTAATAGCGTTTTTGTGAGATAACGATGGGGCGGTGGTGGGTCGAGCATGCCAGTTAGAACGTGAAGGACGTGCCCGAGCATGACAAGACCGTCCCATATCCGTCTTAGATTTGTGCTGGATATGACCGGTGCCGATCAACCCTGGCATTTGAGACGGGTCGTGTTTTCTTGACCAATCACTGATCGGACGGTTTGCCCGGACTTTTGAAGTATGAGGGATCCGGTTTGTAGATGTTTTTATTGTAAAAATTGGCTCAGCTCGCACCGGCCACTGCTAGACTGTTTAAAGGGTCTGCGAAAGTTCATTGTCCATGAGATGTCGGTCACTTTATTTACAAATTAACATGCGAACAGAGGCTCGGCCAATAAATGTGATGAATTTATTTTAGGGTCTTTATACACACCGGTCGCTGTTATACTGTTTAAATGGTTTGCGGAAATTCATTATACATGTGATGTTGATCACTTCACAAATTGGCATGTGAGCAGAGGTTCGGCCAATAAATGTGATGAATTTATATACACCCCCTCCAACAAAATGTAGAAGAGGAACGTATAACACTATTATGCACTACAAGTAGACATACGTATATCCACCTCGTATTGCATAGTCCTAAAATAACTGTCTTAACTTTGTGATAGCTCTAATATAAAATTATATTAAGCTTAAGACATTTATTTTAGGACGGAGGGAATACATTTTATGGAGAGGGAGGGTGTACCAAAGCACACCTTTTTATTTTATTTCTAGTTCATAGGAGTACTATGATGGACTGAACGTGATGAAGTGGATTAATTTCGAACCAAATTAACATCGATTACCTTTGAGGAATTCAAAGTTCAAAATACAAAAACCCTGCAAAAGGGAAAGGCGCTGTTCAAAATACAGAAACCCTGCAAAAGAGAAAGGTGCTAGAGAAACGAAACAAAAAAACTGCAAAAGTAGAATTGTCTGAGCCCAGGTTCGAACTGGGGACCTTTAGTGTGTGAGACTAACGTGATAACCAACTACACCACCCAGACTAGCTGGTTCGCTTTGCAAAGTAGAGCTAGATAGAGAGCACGTACATCCTGCGGAACAAAGCACAGAACTGATTTCTACAGAGCCGATCGAGTGCATCGCTGGGAATTTCGCCGATCGATGGACTTCAGCCGGCGTCCCGTCGCACGGTGCGCTACAGCCATCGTCAGGCTTATCAGCATTTTTTCAGTAAGGTCCTCTTCGGCTTTCCACCGCTCGGCAACTCGCCTCTGAAGTTGGCGGAGCTGAGCTTAAAAAATGCAGAGATACTTCATAGATCCTCTACTATTACTGAACAACAGGATTGCCGAACAGTTACTAAGTTATGCTTAGAGCGTCTCTAATCGATCGCGCAACCGCGCGGCACGTTAAAACAAAGATACATCGTCGAAATATCGATTTTTACGCGTCAAAGAGCGTTGGCTCCATCGATCGATGCAAAATGTAGCGCGCGTGACTCGTTTCAGCACGCGCTGCAAAAAAAAGACGCGCGTTCAACACAAACAAAATTTGACACTTCAAACAAAACCAAGAAGATCAAACACATAAAAAATAAATGAACAGTAAATAATTTAACTTTATTACTACAACTCAAACAAATAGTTTAGTTTACAATACAACAAATAGTTCAATAATATAACATCAAGCATACAAATTACTTGTTTTGTCGGCCATTTTATTTCCATCACTCCTTGATTAGATCCTTCTGAATATCGTCATGCGTTTCGGCATGTCGAATGACATGATATGAGGCAACAAATCGGGCCATCCTCGCAGACCTACGGCGCACTCGCACGCGGTGTCCCAAAAGCTCATACTGAGAGTAATCTAAATCTTGAACACGCTCATTCTCGATGATCATGTTATGCATGATCATACAAGCATGCATGATGTACCAAAGAATCTTTTGATTTCAAAATCTAGTCGGGCCTCTCACGATAGCAAATTGGGCTTGCAAAATCCCAAAAGCTCTTTCCACATCTTTCTTAGCTGCCGCATGAGCATTGTAAAAATCTAGATTTTTCTTACCTTTCGGTTTTTTCAACGGCTTCACAAATGTTTACCACTTTTGGTAGATGTCATCCACAAGATAGTAGTCATAGTTGTATGTATGGTCATTTGCTACAAACTGCATTGTTGCAGTTCATCATTTGCAATCTTATTTATGAGTGGTGACTGATTAACAATGTTGATGCCATTCAAAGATCCAGGCAATTAAAAAAAATCATGTCAAATCCAAGTCTCTTGATCGACCACCGCTTCAAGGATTATAACAGAACCTTTTGTCTGGCCGTGGAATTGTCCATGCCATGCCTTTGGACAGTTCTTTCAACTCCAACGTGTGTAATCTATTGATCCAAGCATATATACCTAGAAACCCGCGAGCTTTGTTCATCTCCAAAAGCCTTGCGACATCAAGCGCATTGGAAGTTGAAGCAGTACATACCTTGCAAGCGTTTTGCCAAACACCATGTGGGCGCCGAGAGCGACGGTGGGCGGTCGGACGCTGTTCGTCGAAGGAATGGCGCGATCGATGGGCGGCGGCGACTAGAGGGAGGTGGAGGAAGCAGCGGCGGCGCAGCGATAGCCAGGGAAGCGCCGCCGGGTCGCCGGAGCAAATAGGGAGGTGCGGGCGGCGACCCCAACACCTGGACATGGTAGTAGGCGAAAGTCGCGGCGCGAGCGCTTGAGTGTGCAGCGCGTGGAGCGGGCGCATGAAATAAGCGGCGCGCGATACCGTTTCGCCCCCCCCCCCCCCCCCCGCGCAGAATCACTTATGCCGCGCATGTGTTTTTTACACATCCGTTGGAGCTCCTGGAACGGCTGCGCGCATGTAAAAAGTGCAATTTATCCAGCGTGGTGCTAATATCAGGTGGGTGTTGGAGATGCTCTTATCAACACCACCGTGAATATAACAAGATTAAGTGTAGTATTTGTTCTTTTTAGTTTAATATCTGATATGTGGGTCATGTGTCCTTAACGATATTAAATTTATTTATTGTTATGGAGAAGGATCCATCACAGTGACTTGTCACCGGGCCCCGCGTGTTCCTTGGAAGCAGATTAGGAAGCCTCAAAGTGTATGCACGTTTATACGAGCGCTTTCATCTATATTGTGTTAAAAAAAACTCCTAAATGCACCTCGTTCTTGTAGCCACCGTGTACTTCGTGCGGTTTCGTAGTTGGATGTGTGCTTCCTCAGCGCTCTCTTCAAATCAAGACCCACTACCCCCCCACACACACACACGCGCTCCACTCTCTGACTGCCCATGAGAGGCGATCTCACGGGTGAACTGCTCATGCCTTCTCTTAACGGCGAGGGCGTTGGCTCCCCTTCCCTCGGCTCGTCGCTCCGACGACAGTGGAAAGGTGGGGGAGCCCGATTTCTTCCGCCTGGTCTGTAGATAGGTTTAGGATAGGTATGCTGGGTGTCTGCGCTCGGTTGATGCCGACATCGTCATCGCGAATAAAAAATTTCAGGCCACCAATTCGACGGCGTTCTTCTGCGACGTCTAGGAGCCATGGACTTTTGTCCGAGCGAGTTCCTCAAGACGTCGGCGTAGATCTTGCTCATGTTTTTGTTTCTTCGGTTTCGTCCGCATTACATCGGCTGCCGTTTGTGTCTTGGAGTTGGCCGCCGTTGCAATGCTGATCTTGTCCTAGGATAGTCCACATGAAGTTTTTCGAAGGTTCTATCAGTCGAGACCTTCAAGACCGCGATCCAAGATGTGTGAAGTATTTTTTCGACCGACGATCCACGTCGACATGTGCATTGCCACTTTGTGACGGCGCATGTTCAGAAGTTCATAACGCAACTTGGCTGCTATGGCGCTATCTTGGATCTTGGCAAGTTGGTGGCCTATGTTTCTCTCCTCCGACGAACGCTTCGACGTCCGTGACGGCTAGACTTTTTGACGACGATGATGTAATTTTTTTTGTGTGCTGTCTCTCCGGACTGTTTAAAAAAAAGCCATATATGTTATATGTTGCTATTTTTATGAATAAATATATAGTTTTTCCTAAAAAAAGACCCACCATGTTCAACGCCATATATCTTTGACTCAAGAACGAACAAAGGTGAGTCGATTGTCAGATACAGATTATATACAATAACGCAACTTTTTTTTCCCCTTCTAGTTAGTGATATTGGCAAGTAATAAAAAAAAATACTTCCTTCATCTTAAAATAAATGTCTTAACCTTAATATAAATTTATACTAGAGCTAGTATAAAATTAAGACAACTATTTTGGGACAGAGGAAGTATGCAAGTACTAAAACATAACCAAAAATATGTTGTCATTGTTAATGGAAAATATAATGGTGCCATTCACATCATCCTCGTAACGTCGTCTTTTTTTGTGCGGATTTTTCGTAATGTTATAGTGGTCAAGTACTGCACAAAATATGACTACTGATTTTCTTGTATTTACACATGGATTGTATCCTCCGTCAACCACTTTATGCCGGGAGCATTCACGAGATTAAAATAACAGAATTACTGACGTCAAATGTTATTGCAAAAACTGCTCTCGAGTCAACACTACTCTCGAGTCAACACTACTCACTACAGACTATTTCCATCGTATTTAGTCTTCGCTTGTGAGCGAAAGTTCGTATTTTGTTCTTTGGACCTCCTGGGCAACCTTTCGCATGGAGGAAATTGTTTCTATTAGTACCTTTTATTTTGTTTCGTTTGGGGAGTTTTCATAGGTGTTATTCTCTTTGTTTCTAAATATAAGTCTATTTAAAGTTTCTACTAGAAAACAACATATGAATGTATATAGACATACATTATAGTATAGATTCACTCATTTTGCTTCGTATGTATTCCTTTATTAGAATTTTTAAAAAGACTTATATTTAAAAACGAAGAGAGTAGTTGCTATAATGGTTTGTCGTATGTTTAGATATATACTTGCACTTCAATGGCGGTTTAAAGTTCAACTACATGTTGATGAAGGACGTGAGGGGAGGGGATTCAAACACAAAATTCATGATCCAAAAATCGACAATCTAATCCGATACAACGCACGGACACTTTTACTAGTAATAACAATGCCAACATCCAAGATCATGCATTATGGATGCGCCCACGGTTGCTTGGCTAGTAAAATAGGCAAATCAACCTTAGAAATATATTAAAAACTAACAACAGTGTGGCAAAATAATTATACTGGCGGACAACACTCAGGTCCTTGCTAACTACTTGCTACTACTTTATTATTTGATCAAAATTATTATTTCATAACCCTAAAAAAAAGCCATCAAAATTTCATGTTACATAATCCTGCCTCGCTCGTTTATACAGATCTCGACCAGTTTATATAGGATCACATGTTTCTTGAAATATCAACAAAAGGCCTAAATAACTAAAGCGGGAAGGTGCATTTAAAGGATAAACGGAAATTATCCCCTTGTCTCTAGGGTATGAAAGGATGCAAACCTTAAACGTGGCGATCTTTACTGCAGGAAAAAATATAATTTAATTGTTAATATATTGTTGTGTCTAAAATGAAAATTCTAAACAAAAACAGAGTCACGGTTTGTATTTGTGATGAATAACTGATGTTTCAATTGGCAAATTTAAACTAAGGTTTCTAAAACACATTATGCTCTAGGCTAGCCGCATGTAATCCATCAACTAAATGTATTATATTCTTTATATTCTTATAAGTTCAACCAGGGTTCATTTTTTTTTTATTTTGAATTAACAAGGTCGACTATACATTATGTGTTCTCAGTAGCTTGATTTGAACATCGTAGAATTGCTAATCCATTGCAGCGCACGGGCACTTTCTTACTCTAGATTGGGAACCACCAACCATGCTCGGACGATCCGTGGTGTGTACATGTGTAGACAGTACACCGGAAATGTTTCAACAGACGAGGAAGAGCTTGCGATTTCTAGATTCCTCATGTCTGACATACCGACACAGAGTACTAGCGTTCAATGTTTTATTTGTATATGTTTCCAATGCAAGGCACAGGCTCTTTTGCTAGTAATAACAATGCCAACATCCAAGATCATGCATCATGGGTGCGGCCACGGTTGCTTGGCTAGTAAAATAGGCAAATCAACCTTAGAAACATATTAAAAACTAACAACAATGTGGCAAAATAATTATACTAGCGGATAACACTCAGGTCCTTGCTAACTACTTGCTGCTACTTTACTATTTGATCAACCTGAAGAAGAGTTTACAGGTAAGGTACTCCTAATTAACTAAGCACTAATTGTCCGACCACCGTCGACGGCGATGACCTGGCCGGTGACGAAGGATGCCGCCGGCATGCAGAGGAACGACACCATTGCAGCCACCTCCGCTGGCTCGCCTGCCCGCCGCATTGGAGTCCTCGCCAACTCGTTCTCTCTAATCTCCAGTGGGAGCTGTTCCACTCACAAATGATCAGTTCTCCAAATGATTTGTTTCATAGGAAAAGATACTAGAAGAGAATCCTACTACATGTAAAAAAGCCATAACTAATTAGGCTAAAATAGTTATGCTTGTGCATTTTCTTTAGTGTAATTTTAATATAGATTAGGTCGGCGCATACACTGCTTAACATGTCACTCTTGGTCGCGCCCGGGGCGACGCAATTCACCCGGATCTTGTTCTGGGCCCATTCAGTAGCAAGGCTCCTTGTAAGCTGGTTTATTCCTCCTGCATAGCAGGTGGTGCATTAGAAACAAAAGGAGATGTAAGTTGAATACCATCAATTAGAGCTTCCTTGGGTATTTGTACAAGGAAAGAATCAGATTTCAAAGTTGTCACTTGACTATTGACATTTAGAAATATTGAGATCGAATACCTAAAATCATGCATGTGAATTTGTATCGGAAAGCACATCATTCATTACTTAGACTTTGCGATTATATTAAATGAAAGCATGATTATTGTTTTGGACATTGACATGATCTTTAAAGTACCACAAATTAAACCACTATTCTCTGAAACTATCATTATTTGTAAGTTTCATTTTTAACATGGAGGCTGTAACTTTTAAGCATCCCTCTGACTATTTATTGGGACAATAATAATACTCAAATTCCAAAAGTAGGAAAACTGGAGGGAATAGTGCATATATTACCTTTTGTCATACTGTAAAGCGCAAGGCCCGTGAAACCAAGTGTGCCCCCAAGGGAGGATATGTTGACGATGCTACCTCCAGCGATGGAGGCGTTGAGGAGCAAGGGGTGCGCGAGCTGGCTGAGGTGGAAGCACGACTCTAGATTGGTCGCCATGAGGTGCGAGTACTCCTCCGATGTCCACTCCACGGCCGCCTTGGCAAGAATCTGTGCCGCGTTGTTCACCTGCGTAAAACACAGTAGCCCATATGAGCCTCTTTGGATGGATTGGGGGTAATTAATTTCAGAGCCCATTTGCAGTCTTTGGGCGGCGGTAGGGTAATCATATTGGAAGAAACTCTGGAGATTTCAGGAAGAGGGCAAGTCCAAGTCCTCCTAGTTACAGTCTCAACCTGAACTTAGGCCTGTTTGGTTTACAGTCTAAAGTTATCACGCCTAATTTCAATCGTGTCATGTTATTTTTAACATGTGTTGGATTCATTGTGATATTTATGGTTTGTCATGCTTTTTTAGCAACATGGTCCACATGTTATAGGCTTAATTTTTTACGTGTGATGACCATTTTGTAAGTCACCTTTTTTTGATAGTCACACCTTATCTAAGCTTAATTATGAGAAAGTTAGTCATGAATAAACATGCCCTAAATCAGATAGACCAGGAACTCTGGAGATTTCAGGAAGGTGGCCAAATCCAAGTACTCGTAGTTACCAGTATGTCGAGCTTGCCGCCGAAGACTTGCTTGACCGTCTCCACGAGCTGCTCCCTGCTGGCGCGCAGGGAGACGTCGCAGACGGAGACGGTGACCGGGAGCCCCTTGGCCTCCCACCGGCGGCGGCACTCCTCCAGCTCCGCCGCGCTCCTGGCGCACGTGTGCACCCGCGCCCCGTGCCCCGCCAGCTCCTCCACGATCGCCTGGCTGCGTTCCATCAATCGATACCGTCATGCAGTTAATTAAGCACATGAGTATACGTGTGTGCATAGCATGTTTGTACGTAAGAAGATCATAAAATCACGCACCCGATGCCTTTGCTGCCGCCGGTGACGAGCGCCGTCGCGCCGGCCAGGCTCCACCTCTCCTCCCTGCTCATGCCGCCGGCCGCCATCTCTATCTCTCGGGCTAGATCGCTCTGTGTGCGTCTGCGTGTGCGCGTGTTCTGGTACTTTCGTGTCGTGGAGTAGCTAGCAAGAGGAGTATATGTAAGACAAGGCCGTACGCACGCAGGGAGAGAGTGCACTCGTTCCACACGTTACATAGAGTGTGTGTGTGACTGTCTGGCTGAGACGCATGCATGTTCCACGAGTAGATCAGAGTGTCCAGTCGTATTTGCCTACTGCCCGCACGCCACACACACACGCTCGCACTAGCGCCCAGTACCTCGCAGAACGCAGAGGATAACACGATATCCAGTCTACGGCGTCGTCCTATCACGTTCACATCACGCTCCATTTTGGAGCTGCATTTATAAGCGACCAATGCGCCTCACTTTGTAGACCTAGGGGCTGTTTGGTTTTATACCTTGCAATGCCACATTTACCACACAATATTGGCATACTTGTTCTTGTCATATTTTTGAAGTGTATGTGATGTGAGATCTTAGAGATCTCTAGCAGACCCTGTATAAAGCCGTCTCGTAAAAATCGTTTACATATCGCGGAAAAACGCTTTTGTGGGCCGGCGTGGGCGACGGCCGAGCAGACCCCGCACAACGGATCCGCATAAAAGGATATGCGAATATCTTTTTATACGGATCCGTTGTACAGGGTTTGCTCGGCCACCGGCCCGCAAAATCTGTTATTTGCATTACATTTTCAGGCATAAAAACACATTTAGTTGCTTCTTTATTTTCTTCAAAGGCATTGAATAGATCATAATTCACCAAATCTTTGCTAAAACAACAAGATCAAAGAAAACAAGAACCACAATTAGACATTTTAAAAGATATCCAGTTTCCTTAACTGCTCCCGCTAGTTGGATCAACATATTCTCCATGCATTTATTGTTGATCTGGGGGTTCTTCAACTTGCATTCTTCATTCTTTGGCTTTGATTTTGAAGAATTAGATGCTGCTTTCCCTCTAATTTCTTTTGTAATTGCACATGCAGCTGCATCGTAAGACTCAATTATACTAAGGAGTGCACGAACTTCTATTAAATTTTTTTCTATCAATAGATCGATGTATTCTTCTTCCCATACCAAAATAAGCATCCACCTTCCTACACAGATGAAGACCTCAATAAGCTACCGTAATTTAATCAAATAAGTTAACAAAGCCGAAGAGGAAGAAGAGCATACCCCGTCGTTTTTTTTTGCATTTAAAGAATACCCATCCGAGGTGCTGCCGTGTGTTGGATGTGAGCCGCAACACTGTTTCTATGCATTCGTCGCACTGTATGAGCGGCAACGGCAAGCCGGCGAGCCGCTGCGTGACCACCGAGCCCGGGCGATGGCCGGAAGAGTCCTTGCCGGCAAACCGATGTCGGCGACTAGACAATGAGCCAGTACCTGCATGCGGTGCTGGAGCTTTGCCAGGGCTATGCGGGGTGTTCCCCAACCAATCAATGGTTGTGGCGCAGCCGCCGGTGACTGGAAAAGCCGAATCCGGTGGTCGCGACACCATCCCCCTTGGATTTCCGTGGTTTTGGTTTGATGCAAAAATGCTAAACATACAAAGATTTACACAAGGTTACACATTCATTAGAATTTTTTTAACTAACCTCTTTCCCCTGATTTTCAAGAAGGTTCGTCCCTTATCTTTGTTAATCTCCAATCAAAATTCAGTAAAATCTCTGTAGTATGTGTTAGGTGCAGCATCGCCGTTTGCACGTTGATGATGCCCGTGTCCTGCCGAGTGAGTTAACGCTTGATTACTACACAGACCACTCCCACTGGATTCGAGCACCGTCCGTCCATGGCCCAGCTGCCTGCGAGCGATACCCTCGGCCCGTCCATGTCCATGCATCTGCTACTATGGCTCTGCAACTGTAGCCGTCTCCAGCTATTGGCTGCTACCTGCATCGTCTGATTGTCATAACTCCTAACCGATTGGTCGGGTCGAGGTATATGGGGCTGAACAAACAAGAACAGTGCGCCACCGCGTGCACCTGCACCCAACCCAAAAGTTCACCGGAGGTCCACCGATCACGCTGCGTCCCGTCCGTCCATGTGGAGCACCACCATGCACGCACTACGACTGGCTGGCGAAACAGCACGCGGCCTCCTCCGCTGCTGCACGGCACGGCCCCGCCCCGCCCCGGGACGACGACGAGAGGAGATGAACCGAAGCGTTAATTCTCTCGTACGACGTCTTCAATGCCGCACTTAAGCCGGGCGCGACCGCTCGGCCGCGGACCACCAGCCTTTCCTCTGTTCCCCCCCGCCATGAACGATCGCCCAATCCGAGGCGTGGCTCGCTCGATCCCCTCTCCTTTTCGCCCTCGCGCGCCCGTTTCTTCGCTGTCAGTAGTTACCTCTTGCCTTATTGCCGGCCACGGTGTTGAGGCCAGTCAGTCAGTCCGGCCGCGCGCTTTGCTTGGAGGTTGGAGCAATGGCGACGCGCTTCTCCGCCGCCGCGCTGCCTTTGCTCCTAGGCTTCCTGCTCCTGCGAGGGGCCCCGTCCCGCGCCGCCGACCCCGACACCGTCGCCGTCAGCCGGCCGCTGTCCGGCGGACACAGGCTGGTGTCCAAGCGCGGCAAGTTCGCGCTCGGCTTCTTCCAGCCTGGTAAACTCACCTACGACGCCTACCTCTCCGGCTCTCTTCTTAGTGGCTTAATTGTTGTTGTTGTGTAAGCTTCATTTCGCATGCGCAGCAGGCTCCTCGCAGAGCTGGTACCTCGGCATTTGGTACAACCAAATCTCCAAGCACACCACGGTGTGGGTCGCCAACCGGGACGCGCCGGTCTCCGACCCAGCCTCCTCGCAACTCTCCATATCGAGCGACGGCAACATGGTGCTCCTCCACGGCGACCCTGTCAAGTCCCCGGTGCTCTGGTCCACGGACGTCGCCGGCATCGCCTCCCGCTCCACGGTCGGCGTCCTGCTTGACACGGGCAACCTCGTTCTGACGGACGCGTCCAACACCTCCGTCGTGCTCTGGCAGAGCTTCGACCACTTCGGCGACACGTGGCTGCCCGGCGGCAAGCTCGGCCGGAACAAGCGCACCGGCGAGGTCACGCGCCTGTTCGCGTGGAAGGGCTACGACGACCCGGCGCCCGGCGTGTTCGCCCTCGAGCTCGACCCGAACGGCACGAGCCAGTACCTGCTCAACTGGAACGGCAGCATGGAGTACTGGACCAGCGGCAACTGGACGGACGACGGGTTCACCGGCGTGCCTGAGTTGAAGGCCTATAGCAACGCCCCGAATTCCCAGTACAAATTCGGGTACGTCGACGGCGAGGACGAGAGCTACTTCTTGTACGACGTCAAGGACGAGGCCGTCGTGACGCGGTTCCTGGTGGACGTGACGGGTCAGATCAAGTTCCTGACGTGGGTTGAGTCAGCCGGCGAGTGGATCCTCTTCTGGACGCAGCCCAAGGTGCAGTGCGACGTCTACGCGCTCTGCGGGGCCTTCGCCGCGTGCGTCGAGAACGAGCTGCCATCGTGCCGCTGCCTACGCGGCTTCCGCGAGCGGCGGTCACTGGCATGGCTGCAGGGCGATCACGCCGAGGGCTGCGTCCGGGACACCGCGCTGCAGCAGTGCGGGCGCGGCGGCGGTGCCCAGGGCGCCACGCGGCAGACGAAGAACGACGACGGTTTCTATTCCATGCCCAACGTGAGGCTCCCGAGCGACGCGCGGGGTGTCGCGGCCGCGGCGACTGCTCGTGACTGCGAGGTAGCGTGCCTCGGTGACTGCTTCTGCACCGCCTACTCCTACAACGGTAGCTGCTGGCTCTGGCATGGAGGTCTCGTCAACCTCCAAAGCACGAGCAGCACTGGCACCGGAGGCGGCAGTGGCACCATCCTCATTCGGCTGGCCGCGTCCGAGCTCACTGGCACTGGGCGCACCAGGACACTGATCATCGCGCTCGCCGTCGTCGCGGCCGCCGTGGCCGCAGTCACCGTTGCCGTTCTCGTGTCAGTCTTCGTTCTGAGGAGGAGAAGGGTGAAGGCGCAAGGGAGAGTTGTGGAAGGTTCGCTGATGGCGTTCACGTACCGCGACATGCAGTCCGTGACCAACAACTTCTCGGACAAGCTCGGCGGCGGCTCCTTCGGGTCGGTGTTCAAAGGGTCGCTCCCGGACGCGACGGCGATGCTGGTGGCGGTGAAGAAGCTCGAGGGCGTGCGTCAGGGGGAGAAGCAGTTCCGCGCGGAGGTGAGCACGATCGGCACCATCCAGCACGTGAACCTCATCCGGCTGCTGGGGTTCTGCTCCGAGGGGAGACGGAGGCTGCTCGTCTACGAGCACATGCCCAACGGCTCCTTGGACAGGCACCTCTTCGGGCCCAGCCCCGGCCATGGCATCCTGAGCTGGGAGAAGAGGTACCAGATCGCTCTGGGCATCGCGAGGGGACTCGACTATCTGCACGAGAAATGCAGGGACTGCATCATACACTGCGACATCAAGCCGGAGAACATCCTCCTCGACGACGCGTTCGCCGTGAAGGTGGCGGACTTCGGCCTCGCGAAGCTCATGGGCCGGGACATCAGCCGCGTGCTGACCACGATGAGGGGCACGGTGGGGTACCTGGCGCCGGAGTGGATAACCGGCACGGCCATCACGGCCAAGGCCGACGTGTTCAGCTACGGCATGCTGCTGTTCGAGATCGTGTCCGGCAGGAGGAACGTGGAGCAGCGGCCGGATGGCACTGTGGACTTCTTCCCGTCGACGGCCGCGAGCCGGCTCCTGGACGGCGACGTGAAGAGCACGGTGGACAGGCAGCTCGACGGCGACGCTGACATTGCCGAGGTGGAGCGGGCGTGCAAGGTGGCGTGCTGGTGCGTACAGGACGAGGAGGGCGAGAGGCCGAGCATGGGCACGGTGGTGCAGGCACTCGAGGGGCTCGTCGATGTCAGCATGCCGCCTGTCCCGAGAATGCTCAAAGTGCTCGGGGATCCAGACAACTACGGCAAGTTCTTTTCAGGGTTGCCGTCGACGTGAAATCAGATCAGTACAGGCTCACACAGCAAGATGTACTTAGCTCTTAGCCTTTTGTCATCAGCGGCATGACTTACTCATGCCATGCATAGTTGTGTAGAAATATATAGGGTGGTATTCTTCAAGTGTAACCGTGAACTGTAGTGGTATCTCCTAATTTCCTGTGTGTTCTAATAGTCAAGAATTAGAGCATCTTCAACAGCCAGGCCGCGCGCGCTAAAAATATTTTGCAGCATTGAAATAGAGTTTTTTTAGCACGCCGGCAAGCGCTCGCTCCTGCGGTCGTCGTAAAAAATTACGCGCGTGAGCTGCTTCAGCAGGCGCGTTAAAGCTACAACGAGCACGAGCAGCCGACACCTATATATATATTCATTTTTGATAATATGATGATATTTCAAACATCAAAACAACACACATCATAGTCAAAATCAGCCAACGAAGTTCATCATGACATAAAAGTCCAAAGACATGCCACATCACATCTCATCATCCAACCAAGTTCAAAATCACCCAATCAAGTTCATGACATAAAACTTCACAAAAACAATCATGCCTCATCTTCGTCCTCATCTTCCTCCGTTTCTTCATCCTCATCCGAAGACGATTCTTCCTCCTCCTCGTCTTCATTGACGCGTGCCACATCATCATATGGAGCTCGATAGGTGTTGGAAAGATCTTCAACATCATCAGGCGAATGTATGTGAGGAGGAGGCATACCGAAAGACATGTGTCCACCTGGAGGTGCTCCCATGCCTCCCATGAGAGACACAAAACTCATGCCTCCCATGCCCCCCATGGTAGCTCCGAAGCCACCCATGCCTCCCATGCCGCCCATGGTAGCTCCGAAGGCACTCATGCCTCCCATGCCACCCATGCCTTCCATAGTAGCTCCCATGCCTCTAATGGCCATGCCTCGTTTTTCGATCAAGACTTCTTCTCGGACAAGCTTGACGTACTCCTTTTGTTGCTCGTCGAGGGTAGATGTGGTCGTGATGAAGAACAAGTACTTCTCCCATTCCAACAATCTAGTGCGCTCCTTCATGGCCAATTTCTTCTCCTTCAATGCCACCTTTTTCTCCTCGGCCACCACCCTTCTCTCCTCGGTCGCCAACCTCCTCTCCTCGGCCACCGCATCTTGGGTACTTGCCATCTTCCTCACCTCATCCGCTTCCTTTCTTGCGTTCACCATAGCTTCCATAGCATTTTTTAGCTCATCATCTCCTTTCCTCTTCTTCTTTTCTTTTCCATCTTTCTTGCCTCCACTTGGTCTATTTGGCTTGGAGTAGGCAACCGAGTTTGGTGTAGGGCTTCTCTTGCCGCCATCACTTGATGACTCTTCCTCATCATCATCCAAATCAATAGTTTCCTTGCATTTGTTGCTCTCCTCATCGACACCTTCACGGGGCCTCCATTTCTCATCATCCTTCAACGCATCATAACAATGGGGCAAGGTAAATGGTCTCCCTTTCCTGATCTTTCCTTTCTAGGTCTTCTTCTCCTCTCCTTGAAATAAGTTTTGTGCAATAGTGAGCTACAAACAAAAGAATAAGTTAGCACTTGAAGCACCAAAGAAGAAGCATGAACATGGAAGAATCATGAAAGAAATGGCACTTACCCTATCTCGGTCATTAGTGCCACTTGGGTTAAGCGTGTCAACCGCCTTAAGTGCGCACATCCACTTTTGACAATCTTTGTTGATTGTCGACCACGGGAGCGAAGAGATCTTTCCGTGCAGTCAATTACACTTTTGTTGTATAAATCAAAGTGCTCCTTCATCCGGATCCAATATACATCTCTACTTTGGTCCCCTCCGATAGTGGCATCCCTAGACACTTTCAACTATGTATTGCATAGCAAGACGTCTTCATACATGGTGTAGTTGCCCGCTCTTCCCTTTGGTGCATCGAAGATACCCTCACCATCCTCGTCCACCTAAAACTCATGATCATCTAAATGCACATCATTGATTTGGGACCAATGGGAATTGTTGGAGTCAACACCCATAGCAGTCATGTATGTCTCATCATTGAAACTACAAAGTATATACATCAAACATATATAAGCTATCCATATGTATCTATTCATGTAAATAACAACAACGAAAAAAGTGGGTGAAAACATACCTTGTGGGCATTTCATCGAACACGTTGTGTGCATTAGCCGCCGACAGTACAAACGAGCTCACCGGCGCTTCGGTCGCGGCAGCATGCATTGCACGACGTGCAAGTTTCTTCTTCCATGGCCTAGTGGAGCCATCCGTCGCCGTTTTCTTCTTTCCGGACACCTTCTTGCCGGCCTTCTTCAGCGCCGGAGCATTTGGAAGCTTCGAAATGGGGGCACGTGTCAGAGGGGGCGCCGGCGTGCCGCCACCGTCGAGGTCGCTCGTGGAGCCATGAAAAGGTTGCGCGTGAGACCGATGCTCGGAGGAGCTACGACGGAGATGAGCCCAAAGCTTGTCGGGCTAGGGTTTGCGATGGCTGAGGGATCGCGAGCGTAGGAGGCGGTGAGGGGAATGTCGGCGCGGCTGTCCATCGCACGGTTTCGACGACGGCGGCACGGGGTGGGAGCAGATTGGCACCGCAAGCGCTCGAGTGTGCAACGTGCGGTAGCGGGCGCACGAAATATGAGGCGTGCGATGCCGTTTCGCCTCTCGCGCTAAACCTTTATGTCGCGCGCGCGTTTTTTCTGCCTCCACTCGAGCGCCCGGAGTGGATGCGTGCGCAATAAAATCGATTTTTGTAGCGCGACGCATATATAGCGTGGTTGTTGGAGATGCTCTTAGTGTGTGCAGTCTTGCAGCGGCCATGTGGTTCGATCCCGGAAGAGACCCCCACGGAGCAAGGCAAGGAAGGCCCCCACTTTCCGTATCTCATTCACCTCGACAAGGTCAAGGACTACACTTGTCTCCCGAGTAATGCTACATCTACGAAGGTTTACATAAAGATTTTACATACAAACTGACGTAGAAGATTGTGAATGGTAATAGAGGGATGATGGACCCCACCCCCAGTGAAAATCAGGAGGGGAAATAGAGAATTAGTTTGAAAGGTTAAATAAACCTTTGTAAGTTTTTGTAGGTGTAGCATTATTGCTCCTCTCCCTGATGGTGTGACCGGGGAGTGGCCAAGGATCTACAGGCACAAGGACTGGAGCATGGGCATCAAGGACGATGAGGGGGGAGACGGTCGATGGCTTCATCTGGCTCCTTCATCGTCGGACACCGACATGATGAGGACGGGGATGAGGAAGCAGGCGTCGGGGGGGGGGGGGGGGAGGAATGCCGCGAGGTTGGCCTCAAAAGATTCTGGAGAGGGATGCGCGAGCAGGCACAGTGCAGAGACTTGGGGCATACAACCCGCAGCCGCGCCAGCATAGGCGTCGTGATGCTGGTTCAATTGGTGACCATATGGAGAACCAGCAGCCAACGACTACAGGGGAGGGGCCCGGTGCAGGGGCACGATCCGAGCACGCCTGGTCGGAGCACGATCGTGATCGTATGCTCATGACCCCGACCTTGGAAGTCCTGTCGGTTCAGTCATCACAAGTTGCAGAGGAGATTGCAGCTCAACCTGCTGATGATGATGCGAGAAGTGATGCACATAGCATTGGAGATGCCCCCACCATGTGGCGCTGCGCTGACAGAGAGCCAGTTGGGCCCGTGCTCCCTCCTTCTGATCTGGTGGCAAGAGCATTGATGTCAACGCTATATTAAAGAGATACTGGGAGAGAGCCAGACACGTGCGAGATCACTATTCACGTAGGGTTTACTCTGCTCCCTATATTCCCTCACCCCTTTCGATCAAGGGGAGCACCGTAGCGACGGGTAGACCTACTCCAGCCGCCTTGCCGTCCGTGGGAAGTGTCGGTGATGCCCTGAAGGAATCATATGACGTCAAGGAGGTGGTCTACTTCGACTACATCACCCCTCCATCTCACCTGCACCAAGAAGGTGATCATTTCATCTTTTGTGCCAAGTAAAGATTCCCTAAACCCCTTTGTTCACATTGTTTTGGTGATCTAGATGCAATCTACTCATGTTGATGGCATCCCGGTGATGAAAACAATTTAAGAATGGTATCGGTCGCCAATATTGATTGCAATAGATCCCAAATTTGATGAGTAGATCAAATGCTTGATTAAGGATTCATGGTTACAAATTGGATCTAAGTCTGTGGTTAGCCCTATATGCATGTTGCTACTTTTTGTTCTGCTTTAGTTGCCCTGTGTTAATCCTTATCCACAATTATATTCGCTACGGTCTAAGTACTGTCAATTATGTGAACCAATTTTAATAAATCTAACTTAAGAATCAGTGCTCACAATAATGCTCTACTTATTTTAATTGATTGAACACTCTCATACTAGCAATTAGAAGTAAAGGGCATTTGTAGTACATGGTTAGAACCCTAGAAAAAAAAATCCCCTATTTGGAATAACCCTAATTTTACAATTAGGATGTTTTCTCCCAACTAAGCAATGATGAGCAAGAATTGGAGAGGAAATGAGAATGAGACTCACCTCATGCGCCGCGTCACCGTCTCTTCCCTACGAGGCCCGTACAACACCCACCGTTGTGCGAGGCCAGAGACGATGCGATGCCCCACCCGCTGGACGACGCGTGGACATCGTTGTCCCTTCTTTTATGGATGCACGCGAGTATGGCCATTGCCGTGCACATCGTTGTCGCTCCCTAACAGTCGTGGTCATCGGCGACCCCTCCCTGCCGCATGAGTCGTCGCACGCGTGAACATAAAGGCCTCGCTGGACGGGAAAGAGCGCATATCAGATCCGTTGCATGCTTCGTGGACGCACGGAGCCGCCCCGCAGCCATGCGTTGTGTGCGTCGCATTGCCGCAAGTGCCGTCGCCGCTCTTTGAGAGCGTGAAATGCAGGGGAGTCAGGGAAGGAATGAAGTAGGGTTGGTTGCAGGTGGCGTTTTTTTCCACTCGGGATCAGCGGCCACCGTCCGATTCGATCGAAAGCCCCAGAGTGTCGCTGAGCTTCGAGTTGGGCCGCCGGGCGTTTAAGGGCCATATCTATTTGTAGGCTGCGTCCCAGGTTGTTTTAGTCCAGCAATAAGTTTTATTTTTTACGAATTTTTGCTCCTGGGCTGGGCCATTTTACGGGCTACCGTGTGTAACCTTTGGGCCTATTTTTCTTGCAGTTTTCTATGCTTTTATCCACTGCGTTTAAGTTAATATTTTTTATTTTTTTCACTGTTTTAAAATAGAAAATGCCTAAAATATAATGAACACATTATTATTCTGGGTAAAATTGAACCAATGCGATTTTCTATTTAGATTTGAGGATGTGTTTTTTGCATGGTGAACATTTTTTAAACATAAAAAAATATTGCACATTTTTAATGTTGATGTTTAAATTGAGAATTAAATGACTCTAATATTAATTCAGACTAACATAGTTTTATTATTATGAGCCATCCCTTATGACATTTTTAATTCAATGTTTTTTCTGCCCAATGTTGATTTAACATGGAATTGAAATCAAATCCTTGGCATGTTTTTATTTATTTACCAACGTAAATCTATAAACATGCAAGTTTACTTATGATTTTTTTGTGATAATTTCAGCTTCCGCTCGATTGCGGTACGACATGATCGAACCACGTTGGAAGTCCCAAGTCGAATTATGTTTGGGTTGTAATGAGCTTGATTTTGCCTTGAGGAAAGAAAAATCCGAAGCACCTGCTACTAGTGCTACATGATATGTAGACCTCAAGAAGGCGTATTACACTAAGTTGGATAAATGGGACACGTCCAACCATATTGTGCTTCTTATCATGAATGCGACAATTTTACTGGACTTTTCCGGGGCACTCCCTAAGAAAGACACTGCTACAGAATTCCTTGCTGCACCAGAGGAGCAATTCAAAGGCTCCGATAAAGTGTATGCTAATGAGCATTTTACTAAGCTTCTTCAGAAGTACAGAGCTGACGGTAATGTTAGGCAACACATATGGAGGCTGGTGAATGCTTTCACCAGGCTTAAAATTTTGGAGTGTTCTTTAAGTGAAGGTCTTCTTGTAATAATGATTCTTGAGTCCTTTCCAAGTGATTTTGAGCAACTCAAGATCAACTATAGTTCTCTTAAGGAAAAAAAGGAACTCGCTGAGTTGACCGCAAGAATTACTGAGGTGAAAGATATGATCATAAGACACAATAAATACCAAGTTTTTCATGTTGGCTTTAACAAGGGAAAACATGAGGGGCAAGGTTTTCCCAAGCCTCAGAAAAAACAATTCAAGAAAGAAACCCCTAAGCCATTCAACCCAAAGCCATTCCACCGTAAGACTTTCAAGGGTAAAAAAGCTGCCAACTCTTCTTGTGCTCCTAGCAGCTCCACCATTGTAGAAAATGCATGTAACTTCTGCGTGCAGGAGGGACATTCCCAAAAGAGATTGCCTAAACTTTCTAAAATGGAAGAACAGAAAAGGTAATGATGAAATAACTTTTGTAGATGAATCTCATTATGTCGGTTTTTCTATAAAGTCATGGTGGATTGATTCAGGTGCAACCACTCACATTGCTAGTTCTATGCAAGGATTTGATACAATCCAAACTATAAGTCGGGGAACAAGAATGCTTAAGGTAGCAAACGGAGTTGAAGCCGATGTTGAAGCTCTGGGATCTCTCAAATTGGAGCTACACACTGGATCCAATCTAAGATTGAATAATGTCATTTATGTGCCTACCTTAAGCAGGAATTTAATTATAGTTTCTCGTTTAGATGATGATATGTATGAGTGCCATTTTTGCAACAAATAATTTGCTTTGAATAAATGTAGTTAGATTGTTGGCCTCGGTGTTAGACAAGGCAACCTATACATGTTATCTCTTATTAATGATTTAGTTATGCATGTCCAAAGGATCAAAACTTTGGTCGCTTAACTGAAGCAGGAGACGAAGCGATGTCCAAAGTTGCCGTCTGACTCTTAGTAGCTTGCTTTGCAGGAGGCCAACATACATGATTGAAGGACTTGAAGAACCAACTTTTTGCATCTTCATGATGGAGCTTGTCCAAAGGATGATCCAACTTCATTGTGCGAAGATCGAAGATCTTTAACCACTTAGTATCAGGAAAGGCTATCATGGGTGGATCGAAAAGGAGTTGCAAAGAACCTCCAGTTTCATCTTTGTATGACCCTTTGACAAAATCATCCAGAGCAATAGTTTTCAAGGTATTCCACGACACCTCCTAGATTCTAGACCACATGGTGCTAATAAAAATCATATTATTTCAAATTTCCATAAACACCACACAGCAGCAGCTCAAACAATATTGATGGTAGAATTCTTATTATGAGAAACCGAAAATCTAGCTATAGATTCATAATTAGCACCTAAAGTTTTTTAAAGAGGCCACTAATCATAGACAAAATGGCTATGGCCATTATGAATTCACGAAACAAATGATGAACAAATTCATTTTCTATGCAGAAACATAGTCCAAAGGTTTAATGACATGTCTCTTCCTAAGATTATCCATAGTCATACACTTATTATGTGAGAGCAACCATATGAAGATATGAACTTTATGTGGTACAACCAATTTCCACATAGAAGGGAGGTGCATGTTAAAAACCTCTAAAATTGTTGACATGATAAAGAGGGGTAGTCCTATATTGACCTTTGTATTCTAATTGCCACACTAGAGAATCATTATCTTTGTATCATCCTGGAAAAATATACTAGTGGCTACATTAACAAGTTGGAACCATTGTTCTATCATCCATTCATTAAAGATTCTTCTAAAAGCTAACATTAGCTGATTACCATCCCAAGCATGCTTGGCAGTTTTATAGGGATCTTTACATATGGTGTAAAGGTCCAAAAACTAAACAACTAAAGGGCAAGTACCAAACCAAGTGTCTTTGGAAAATCTTTTTTAGCTCCATCTCCAATCTGCCATCTGTATCCAAATTTAATGGATTTAATGACATTTTATACCCCTTTCCAGAACGTGAAGGCATTTATTTTGGAGCTAGTGAAAATGTTTGGGTTACTACCCCCTCCCTTCAGATTTATAGAGCTTACCTCAAACGATTTATTTTAATGCCTTATATGTCTCAATTTTATTGCTCTCCTTCACATGTTCAGATATTGTGGTGCACTAAATCGTTGCATGCAAGCACTAAAAGAAATGCACTAATGCAGAGTTCTTGATCATATATCAGTCACTCAAGCATGCATTGCAAATAATTCATTGGTAAACACATTTTTTGAGGAAAATTGATTGCATTAATTGAGTACTTTTGCAGACTAGGAAAAAAATCACCACTCTCTACCTTGACAGGTGAGATTTTTTAATTGTGTACTATAAAGTAGAAGGGATGGAGTTGTTTTATACTTATGATCTATTATCATCCTCTAGGCTTGCCAATGCGCTGGTTTTATCTTTTAATCCAGGACCCCAAGAGGCAAATGTTGACTTCTTGAAACTAGATTATACCCTGCACGTTATTGCGAGAATATTTTACACCATATTTTATTGCGATTCATGGTATGAAACATGAATATTGAAAGGAATAATGTACAAATCTAGAACTGAAAATACATAAAATTTATTATGTTTGATTACTATATATCTCCTTTGTAAAGAAATATAATAGTGTTTACTTCTTTACGGGGGGATTAGTTCTAAAACGTTTATTAAATCATAATAGAATGAAAATTCTCATGTATGTGTGCATGTTGAGATGGGTATTTTTTTAAATATGTTTCATAATGAAGTACCATGCTTGCATGTTGAGAAACATATGGTAGTAGGGATGGGTCTTTTCTCATGCATGCTGTGCGATTATGTGGCATGCTTGCATATGGGAGTAGGGGCTAGCTGTTTAGATATAGAAGATCAGGAACTCCTAGGTTTTAAATTCTTTTTTCATGCAAACTAGTTTTCAGTTGTCTATATGTAGCTTTCTATGACTGTTAAAATGATTCCAGAGATAATTAACCATTTGAGTGTTTATGATCTCTATAGCCCATTTAGAAAATTTGAAGGAAAAAAGAAGGTATATAGGAACGAGTACTAGCTAGACATGCTTGAATGAGAAGAAACCTTCCTATATAGAGAGGGTAAATTTCCCCTCCAGCCTGCCATGGTCTTCATGATTTTATCTATGAAAGGTTGGATTGTAAACAACCCATCCATGGAGGCTCTTTCCATGGAGTAAAACAGCGTGCGCATACACCAACAAAGAATTCAACGCACAAGAACATATAGAGGCAACCCAACCATTTTATTCTCTCAACTTGTTCCAGAAGGATCCATGGAGTTGGCGTCACTCCGAAGGACACACGGCAGCGGTGCTATGAACAAGACGCTAACATCAAGAAACCACTAGTGCTAGTAGAGATGAACATGGGAATTAAACGCAAAGTTGACAAATTACATATAAAATATTCCTTTGATTCATCAAACCATCTTATTGGTTGTTGCCCCAAACCAGATACTAGCAGACGCTTTGGAGTCACCTCTGTCGTTCAGGCGTCCACGGTGTCACATTGCTCGTCGACACTAGGACAGTCGCCGGGTGTAGCGCCTCGACTCCCTTGAGTATCGTTGTTCGTCGATGTCGTTCGGCCGGCCGAGCGCCTTGAGTGCCAGGTGCGCTGCCTTCTGGCCGGAGATGATCGTGGCACCGAACGTTGGAAGCTGCAACCATCGCAAGACAGAACAAACCGTCACTGAAGAACTGACAGCTATACCAAGAACTCGTGTTAAAAAACACAGAAGTTACTATTTTTCTCACCATTCTATGGGGGCCATCGATCTCGGCAACCTCAATGCCAGCAACGATCATACCTGGGACGACCTCGCGGGTCAAGGAGACAATTGCATCCTCGGCAGTGTTCACATCAAGCGCTTTCATTCTGGGCATAGTGTTGATCGTTCCAATGTCCTCGAGCCGTTTGACTCCGTTGGCACTGAATAACCCCTCGTGGCCGCAGGAGCTTACAACGATCTTGCCTTCCATGACGTTTGGGTCGATGTGAGATTTTATGTCCTGGTTCATCGATGCGAGCGCCCAGTTCGTGATCACACCGGCGACGCGATTCTCTTTGACAACCAAGTCTTCCACGACAACGGCGTTAAAGAGCTTCACATTGGGCTGCGCGAGGAGCCGGCTCAACAGGGTGGAGGTGAAGAGCGCAGCATGCTTGATGACGACATAGTCCTCCTGCTCGTCGTACTCGATGTTTATCTCATCGAGCAAGAGGTGTGCCGGCTTGCGCACGACCATGGCGGAGAAGAGCTGGCTGCCGAGCCAGCCGCTTCCGCCGGGGGAAACGGACCGTTCAACGATGGCGATGTTGACAGACGGGTCCTTCGAGAGCTCGTACGCGCAGGACAGCCCCGCGGAGCCAGTTCCGATGATGATGACATCTGTGTTGACGTCGGCGATCATGTCGGTCATGTACCGACGGGTCATCTCGCGGGAGGCGACGGATTCTTTCATGGGGTTGAACTTGAAGCAATTGAGATCATAGGGAGGGGTAGAGGAGGAGATGGAGTTGCAGATGGCCGCGACGCGCCGGGTGGAGGCGCGGGAGGGGGAATGAGTGGCTGTCGGAAGGCAAACGACAGGGAATGAGGTCTTGAGGAAGCTGGAGGCGGTGATTGTCATGGCTGCCATGTGTTGATGGGTCTTTGCTAGGAAATGGATGGAGCTTGTAAATGTGATGAGACTAGACAACATGAAGTGGCACTATATAAAGAAGAGGGGGAGGCAAGTCATTGTGTGTGCGTGCCGTCACATATTGAGGAATTTGTCAGAATACATCACTTTTGCACTGCCTTTCCTTCGTAAGCATATATCTCTTTTCCTTTGCTAAACTAACAAACATTGGATTGACACTTAACCAAAATAGTCTTTCATCTATTTTGTTCTCGGACTTTTCCAAGATAACACAACTTTCCTGTGCCTTTGCTGCCAAATCACACATTTCTTTTCCTTTGCCAAAATAACACACATTGCATTGACACTTAGGCAAAATACACTTTTATCTACTTTTGTTCATGGATTTTGCCAAAATAACACAACTTTCCTCTGCTTTTGCTTCACAAGCACACATTCATTTTCCTTCACCAAAATAACACACCGATGATTGACAGTTACCCAAATAGCCATTTTCTACTCCTTTTTTGAGGAATATGACAAAAACAACACTGCTTTCCTCAATGTTTGCTTCCTAAGCAAAACATCTTTCCTTTTGCCAAAATAACACACCACTGCTGACAACTATGCTACCTTCTATATTCCTTCACCAAAACATTTTCCCCTTGGCCAAAAAATTTCTTTTCCTTTAACAAAATAACACGCCACTTTTTTCTGCTGTTTTTTTAGAATCTTCTTTGGCTTTGCTGCATAAGCACACATATTTCTTTTCTTTGCTACAATAACACACAATGGATTACCACTTAATCAAAATACTGATTTTCTTTGATTTGGGGGAATTTGAGAAAATAACACAAGTTTTTTCACTACCTTTTGTTGTGTAAGCATATATTTCTTTTCCTTTGCCAAAATTACACACATTTGATTGACACTTAACCAAAATACTCTATTTCTATATATTTTTAGGATTAAGACAAAATAACACGACCTTTCACTTCCATGACTCCATAGGCATATATTTCTTATCTTTTGCCAAAAGAACAATCATTGGATTGACACTTAACCAACATACTCTTTTTTCTACTTTTCGAATAATCTATTATATACTAAAAGGAAAATACAGAGGAGAATCAGTGATATTCACAGGAAAATCCCACGTGAGTTAGGAAAATACGGAGGAGAATTATAGATATTCATAGGAAAATCCCACGTTAATCAGGAAAATACGGAGGAGAATTAGAGGTATTTGCTGGTAAATCCCACGTTAATCCGAAAATAGCGACCCTTCATTTTGTGGACAACGAATTGTAACCGTTAGATCTTTGTAACAGGATTTTTCAAAAAACAATGTATGTGACAATCCAAACTGAAGGTGCACAAACCAACCCACCAGATCCATCTAAAAACCTGTATATGACAATCTATCTTAAAAATGGTTGAAAGTGCACGAACCAACTATGGACCTGATGCTGCTATAGCTATGGATTGCAAACAAATGACTGCAGATTTTGCAAAGACTGAATGTATCCACTGCTTCCGAGAAGCAAAAGGAGTGGCAGATAGGATAGTTAAATACTCCTTTGATACAAGATCTTCAGAGATTTGGGGAAGTACTATCCCAGACTTTGTTTCTCATTTTCTTGCAGTAAATGATTTGTCTACCATATGAGAAATAAAGTTTTAAGTTGTCAAAAAATAAAACCCCACAAGATCCATATCAAAATAAAATTTATACGTGACAATCATTCTCAATCAAAAATACAATAAAACTAAACATGCACAAACCAACCCATGAGATCCATCTAAAAAATATATAAAATCTGAACCTGCGCAAACCAATTGACGAGCACGGTAGTCATACCTAATCTTTTTTGCTGGTCCCAAAAACACATCTTCCGTTCTTCCTACTACATTTTTTTAAATCACTTGTTGTTCCTACTAAACAACAATTGTTCATGGTCTGGAATTATTGAAGAGGGTGATTATCTGGCGTGTTGGTCATGCGCGCACATCGATTCGTAATTGGCAGGATCGATGGATATAGAGAGGGAAACCCAGCAGGGATGCTGAAATGCCCAAATGCTCTGAAATTTGGCACGAACATCGCACACTCATGCACCTTTTACCACAAAAAACAGAATTTTTTGAAATTGTTTTCTAATTTTCTCGATTTTACTGTTCACCAGGTGCATCTGAGCTCGGGTTCAGGATGGAATTATCGACCCAGCAGGCCGTTTTCTCCTCAAGGTTGCTGTCGTTTACGTCGTGCGGACCAGTTACTTGATGATTGTGCTAATTGGCGTATGTACTTTCTCTAGAGGTTATTCATTCCTGCAGTTCGGGAACAGCCGTCGAAGAATTTGCTCAGGATATCTGGATCGGTTAGATTCCGGTCGTGTACGTCCATACCAGCCTACGAGGTTCTGAGGGCATGGCACGGAGTTCTGTTGACTGATGACACCTTGGGACATTTCGGCTTCTCGATTTTCATGATGAAGACAACAGTGGAGAAAGTCATGGTGGCCGAGATCGGAGGATCAGTTACACGGGTGGAGTCTTGGAGGCGATGGAGACAACCAAGTGTTAGATGATTCCTAGGAGTAGCAATGATTTGTGGGGCGGCAACAGTGGAGGATTTCCTCTTTAGTGGTACATGTCGGGGTGCCGAGTCATGACTTTCAGGATGAAAACCTAAGGTCTGGCCTTCATTGGTTGTGCCTGGCGATTACCTTGTTGAAGGAATTGTTTTGGGAGCGCGGACTCTCCCCAGGGTAAAAACCTAAGATCTTTGATCGAGCAACAACGACGCTTGTGCACTGCTTCCTTTTTGGAGGCGTTGTTTTTGGAGAGCTATTATGTTTCCTGGATGTTGTATTTGGTGCTGGTATGAGTGTTGCTGTTGACAGGAGGTGATCACTGTGGTGGAACTTTTTTTCATTTATTTTCATTTTCTTCTTTGGATGTGTGCATTCTAGATGTCTCGGCGACATCTTCCAGGTGTAGAGGCTGGGTGTAATTGGTATCTTCATGATATTAATATATTCTTCTTTTAAAAAAAAGATATGGAGGAAATTCTAAAGATCCATACGTAGGAGAAGATATACTGGCTTGGGCGCTTGAATGCTCGGGCGCCTTCTCTGTCTGGAGCGCTTACCATTTGGGTCTAAACGAGCGTCTTCGGCCGTCTTCTGTCACAGCGAGCAGGGCACTGAACGAGCAACGACTTGTTTGGGCTTATTTATGAAGGTGCCCTGCTCCTACAAAGGTGCATGTTTTTGCATGGCATCTTGCGACAAACTCTTTCCCAACTTGGGAAAATAAGAATCACCGAACTCTTGAACAAAGTAATGTTTGTCCCCTGTGTATGGTTGGGGAGAATACATACCACGCCTTTTGCACGTGTCCAAGAGCTGTTGAGCTTTCGAAGGTGATGGCTAAGCAATATAACCTGTCGGATTACGCTCGGTGAAGGATGAGGGCTCGGAATGGCTACTTCCGGTGCTTGCACCTCTCCGACTATGACCGCATGTGCCTCCTCATGACTCTATGGAGGCGTTGGGACGTGCAGAATGAGACCGTCCATAACAAGAAGCCGCACATGATGATTTTGATGAATATGATATGTATGTGCTGACTGCTCCTACTTACAATTATTATGAGAGAGAAACAAAATCTTCACATCTCTATCTTTTCAATACGATAAAATTATAAAAAACTACTTATGCTACGTATTGGCCTTTACGTTATGTGAACGAATTGTTCTTTTATGACATGTGGATGCATAGAAAGAGAGTTAGACTTCGTTGTCACATGATATATATCACTCTGTGCTTATAACTTAATTACAATTTATTGTTAATTAAAATTGACTTTGATATACTTTGGGATCGAGATGGATCAATTACTCGAGCACTACATGCCTAGCTTAAGGGCTTTAAAGAAAGCGCTGCGAGGGAGACAACCCGAACATTTTAGAAAGTCATTTTATTCCGTTGTGTGCTTTTCAAATAATTAAATACAAAAAAATAAAGCGGGGAACCTAAAGCCTTTTCAAAAATAAAAGTGAAAGTGAGAAGGACGAGTACCATTGAAGTGGGGGCTAGCCTTGAACTTTGTTCATGTCCATGGAAACTTTGTGAATCTTGATTACATAAACTTTTCAACAAAAATAATTACCACCTTGTACAAATCCATTGCATTATAAAAATGATGTGCCAAGATTTACCTTTAGGATGTTTAAATTGCTTGTTTGATATGTGTTGTGCAAAAAAAAACTTTGGTTGTAGTGTTTAATTTTTCCAATTTTACTAGAACGTCAAAAAGTTCTAATTTTTTTACACATTACTGCTATGCAAAGTTTTTCCACGTCCTTATTTTTCACAAATTTCTGAGATAGAGAAGTATATATTTCATCTGCATCTTTAGAGACTGTCCTGTTTTTCACAGATTGTTGTTCTAGTTGCTTTGTCTACTTATGTTTGAGTTCTTGTTAAGTCCGTTGACTTGGGAGCTATAGAATTGTGATATCATACAGTAGGGAATGTTGTATAATAACTACAGAATAATGTTATGGCAGGACAAGATGAGATATTATATTATATGCACTAACCTTTCTAATAAAAGTTTTGTCAAGTTTTGTATGGATGAAGTGTTCGAAAATCGAGGAGGTATCGACATGAGAAGAATAAGGAGAGACAAGAGTTCAAGCTTCGGGATACCCAAGGCACCCCAAGTAAATATTCAAGGAGACTCAAACGTTCAAGCTTGAGTATGCCTCGGAAGGCATTCCGTCTTTCTTCTTCAATAATTATCGATATGTCTTTGTTTTTGTTTTGTTCACATGATAAGCGTAAATTCTTGGAGCGTTGACACTTGTGATCAGTGTTTGGTTTTCCGTGAAGAGGAACGGGTTATCGCAGCACAAAGTGGCTAAGTATTTCCCTCATTTATGAAACCAAGGTTTATCGAACCAATAGGAATATCAACCACATCCGTCTTCAACGGCTGCACACAAAAGAACAAATAACTTGTACCCAACATGGACAAGAGTGTTGGCAATCCTCCTGTCTTGTTATTTGCAAGCAAGTGAGGTGTGTAGATAATCCTAGATAGCAAGATAAAATAAAAACAAGTAAATAACAGCAAGGTAATAATGGTTTTAACAATGTGTTGTGAATAGACCGAGGGGCCATAGCTTTCCCTACTAGCATCTCTCATGAAAAATAGCATACGGTGGATGAACAAATTATTGTTGGGCAATTGACAGAAAAGCAGATAGTTATATTGACGACAATGATCATGTGTATATAGACATCATGTCCATAAACAAATAGGACAACTCCTCCCTGCACCTATTACTATTACTCCACTCATCGATCGCTATCCACCATGCATCTAGAGTATTAAGTAAAACAGAGTAATGCATGGAGAACAATGACATGATGTAGACAAAGTAAACTCAAGCAATATGAATAAACCCCGTCGTTTTATCCTTAGTAGCAGCAACACAAAGATGCATATTTCCCCCTTCTGTTACTGGGATGTAGATATTCGCTAGGTTGAACCTACCACAATGCACCTCTCTCACCGAAGAAATATCGATCTGGTTGGGCAAACTATTTCAATAGATCGAAGAGAATTACGAAGCTATCATAATCATGCACATAAGAATCATATAAGTATTAATAGGTGACTCAAATATTTATCATGAATAATGTGAACATAAACCCACAATTGATAGGATCCCAATAAACGCACTGCACAAAAGGAATTACATCATATGGATCAAAGCAAAGATGCGATGATCATTGTATTGAAGATCAGAGAGAGAGAGATTGTCATATAGGTCCTGACTATGGACCCATAGTTCTGTGGTGAACTATCCACACATCATCGTGAGGGCAACAAGTTTGATGAAGAGGCCCTCCGTGATCGATCCCCCCTCTGAAGGGGTGCCGGAACGGAGCTCCAGATGGACTCCTGTCGGAATAGAGAGTTGTGTGATACGTCTCCATCGTATCTACTTTTCCAAACTCTTTTGCCCTTGTTTTGGACTCTAATTTGCATGATTTGAATGGAACTAACCTGGACTGACGCTGTTTTCAGCAGAATTTCCTTGGTGTTATTTTTGTGCAGAAATCAAAGTTCTCAGAACGTCCCGAAAATTTATGGGGAACATTTTTGGAAAATATGAAAAATACCTGCGCAAAGATCCACCTGAGGGGGTGGGCCAGTGGGCCACAAGCCCTGCCACCGCCACCCCCCTGGTGGCAGTGGGCAAGCTTGTGGGGCCGACGTGGCTCTGCCGCCCCCAATCTCAGCTCTATAAGTTCACTTTCGTCCTAGAAAAAATAAAAACAGAAGATTTCGTCGCGTTTGCAATACGGAGGCGCCGCCACAACCTGTTCTTCATCTGGAGGGCAGATCTGGAGTCCGTTTTGGGCTCCGGAGAGGGGAAATCGTCGCCATCATCATCATCAACCTTCTTCCCTCTCCAATTCCATGAAGCTCTTCGTCGTTCGTGAGTAATCTATTCATAGGCTCGCTGGGCGGTGATGAGTAGGATGAGATCTATCATGTAATCGAGTTAGTTTTGATGGGGATTGATCCCTAGTATCCACTATGTTCTGAGATTGATGTTGCTACTACTTTGCCATGCTTAATGCTTGTCACTAGGGTCCGAGTGCCATGATTTCAGATCTGAAATTATTATGTTGTTACCAATATATGTGTGTTTTAGATCCGATCTTGCAAGTTGTAGTTACCTACTATGTGTTATGATCCGGCAACCCCGGAGTGACAATAACCGGAACCACTCCCGGTGATGACCATAGTTTGAGGAGTTCATGTGTTCACCAAGTGCTAATGCGTTGGTCCGGTTCTTTATTAAAAGGAGAACCTTAATATCCCGTAGTTTCCTTTTGGACCCTGCTGGCACGGGAGGGATGGACAATAGATGTCATGCAAGTTCTTTTCCCTAAGCACGTATGACGACACACGGAATGCATGCCTACATCACATTGACGAACGGGAGCTAGCCACATATCTCTCCCTGTTATAACTATTGCATGATGAATATCATTCAAACAAATCACCGACCCATTGCCTACGAGTTTGTCCTACTGCTGCTGTTACTTGTCTTGCTCTGCTGCGATCACTTGTCTTGCTCTGCTGCTGTTACTTGTCTTGCTCTGCTGCTACTGTTGCTACTACTGACGCTTGCTACTGTTGTCACTACTGTTGTTCCTTGCCGCTGCTATTACTCGTTACACTGCTGCTACCTGCTACACTCTTGATTCGCTGGTCGTTGACGGGAACAGACAATTTCCGTCAACGAGGTAACTTGGCGCCATTGATACAATCGTTAGGAATAGTCTGCCATCAACAGATCGTTTCTGACACAGTTGTTATCATACTACTTTGCTGTTACTACTTTGTTTGCAGATACTAATCTTTCAGGTGTGGTTGAATCTGACACATTCAGCTGCTAATACTCGAGAGCATTCTCTCACCTTCTGTTTGGCGATCAACAAATTTGGATCGAATACTCTACCCTCGAAAACTGCTGCGAACCCACGCGCTGGTGGGCCATCAACAACATTCTTCTAGTTTCGTTGCCGGGGAGTGCTAGCAACATTCTTCTGGTGTCATTGCAGGGGAAGGTTTGTTGTCACAATATCAGCATTCGTCTTGCTATTGCCAGAGAGTGCCAGTCATTATGTTGGCGTAAAAAGTGACTTGGGACTCCCTCTCGTGTTTTTAGGGTAGATGAGAATTTATAAGCCAAAGAACGGAGTCGTGAGGGCCACGAGGGAGGCACAAGCTATCAGGACGCGCACCCCCAGGCCGCACCATGTTGGCTCTTGGGCCCCTCATGAGGCCTCCAACCTTCTGCCGATGCTCGTTGGTCTTTTTTGGTTCAAATAAATCACCAAAGAATTTCACGGCAATTGAACTTCCTTTGGTATGGAAAACCTGAAAAGTGAAGAACACACAAAAAATAGCAACTAGAACTGGGCACTAGGTCAATAGGTTACTGCTCAAAAGTAATAAAAATTTGTAAATAAATACCCCAAAAGTATTCTCGAAGGATAATATATCAACACAGAACAATAAAAAATTATAGATAAGTTGGAGAGATATCAAGCATCCCCAAGCTTAATTCGTGCTCGTCCTCGAGTAGGTAAATGATAAAAATAGAATTTTTGATGTGACATGCTATCCATGATGTAACCTTATGCATGTATGCTCACTAAGGAATGATGAATTAACAAACATTAACATAGAAATACTTATAGGTATGAGCACCAAATCATTATCTTTCAAAGTATATGATCCTCAAAGATTGTTTTACCACCCATCCATCTTTATTATATTAGCAAGGCATGGCTCCATTTTCACCAATTAATACAAATGCCAAGCACCACGGTGTTCAAGTCAGGCAATTGGATCATACTTTTTCAGTATGCATCAACTTTTTATTCTTAACACAATACATGAGCGTGAACTATTGGACATAGCATAAAGGTAGAATAGAATATGGTGGTAGGTCTCAAAGGGGTAAAAGTGGAGAAGATAGTCTCACATAAACTAGGTGTAGCAACGAGCTATGGATATGCTCATCGATAGATGTCGATGCGAGAAGTAGGGATTTCCATGCAAATGATGCACAAGAGCTATAAGTGTATGAAGGATCCACTGAAGCAAAGTGGGGTGTGCATCCAACTTGGTTGCTCATGAAGACCTCGGGCATTTGAGGAAGCCCGTCATCGGAATATACAAGCTAAGTTTATGAAAAAGTGATTCCCACTATCATATGAATGATATAACATGAGACTCTCTATATGAAGAACATGGTGCCACTTTGAGGCACAAGTGTGGTAAAGGATAGTAGCAAAGTCCCTTCTCTCTTTTTCTCTCATTCATTTTTTCATCTTTTTTTAATTATGTGGGCTTATTTGGCCTCCCCCTTTTTTATTTCCTCACTAGGACAATGCTCTAATAATTATGATCATCACACTTTTATTTACTTACAACTCAATATGAAAACTGATAGGATCATATGACTCCGAATGAATGCCTCTCACAGTGTACCAGAATGTGCAAAGATCTAGCATGACATGTATCAAAAATATGATGAACGGCGGCTTTGCCATAAATACTATGTCAAATCTATATGATCATGCAACGCATTATGATGATGAACAAACTAGTCATGTGAAGTGATGATGGCATTTGCATGACAATATATCTCGGAATGGTTATGAAAATTCCATGATAGGTAGATATGGTGGCTGTTTTGAGGAGGATATAGAAACTTTTTATGTGAAACAGAGTGTGTCATGTCACGGGGTTTGGATGCAACGACAAAAGTTGCACCGATCCTCAAGGTAAGAACGGACGATGCACGGTACCGAAGAGGCTAGCAATTATGAGGAGATGAGAGTGTGTATGTCCATGGTGTCACATTAGTCGTGAACAACTTATATACTTATTGCAAAGTTTTATTAGTTTTATCACAAATTAAAGTACTACTTGCATGCCCCGAGGGAGAGGGTTGGTAGGAATTAACCATCGCGCGACTTGGACTCATCGCGCGACTCGGACTCAAAACAAGACAAGGATTTCACCTCGGAATGAAAATGCTCACACATGAGCATCATGCCTTTTTATTTTTTTAGATGAACAAGAAGTTTGACATCTTTTAATATCGACACCTATATGAATTAATAATAATGCACTCCAACCTTTTTCATATTGCCACATCAATATTATTAACCCACAATTTCACTATATGTGCTACATGATGGTTTTTATCATCACTCATTGGATATTCGTTATTTTTAGTCTAGTTATGGCCCATGAAAATTACCGTCACTATTTGTCGAGCTCTCAAACAAATATAAGTGAAGAATGATAGCATAATATTTCTATAAAATATACACATCGCCATGCTCAAAAAGATATAAGTGAAGTACTAGAGATACTGCTAAGCTCAAAAGATATAAGTGTGTCTCAACTACTTCATGGCTTATACCCCTTGATACAACCCATAGCATCATCAAAACAAGCAAACTACACATGCAAAAAATGGAATCTGACTGAAACAGAACATTCTGTAGTAATCTGTAATAAACCTATACTTATGATACTCCAAGAATTCTAAACAATTAGGAAGACCTGAGGAATTTATATATAAATACTGTGTAAAATATTCAGCATAAAAAGACGTTCTAGTAAAATCATAGAAATTATGCACTGGACGTCAAAGTTTGTGTTTTTGCACCGTATCAATTCTACTTATCATGCAAATTATACCAAATGCTTTACTTGGCACAAACACTAATTAAAACATAAAAACACAATCATTACAAAGTCTATAATCATGTTATAACACACTAATATAAAATTAAAAACAAAAAATAAGATAACTATTGGGTTGCCTCCCAACAAGCACTATTTTTACGCCCCTAGCTAGGCATATTGCATAGTTTCATGTGTTGTCATCTTTGAAACTCAACTCATAACTGGCTCTCATGATTGACTAATATGGTGGCCTAATTCTATTCTATGGAAATGTTCCGTTCCTTTACTTAAAGGAAATTGGAACCTTATTTTTCCCTCTTTCATGTCAATGATTGCACCTATAGTTCATAGGAAGGGTTTTCCAAGTATAATTGGACAAGTAGGGTTGAATCAATATCAATCACAATGAAATCTACAGGCACATAAATTTTATTTGCAATTATCAGAACATCATTTATTCTACCCAAGGGTTTCTTGATTGTAGAATCCGCAAGATGCAAGTTTAGGGAACATTCTTCAATATTAGTGAGACCAAGCACATCACATAAAGTTTTAGGCATGGTGGAAACACTAGCACCAAGATCACACAAAGCATTGCATTCATATTTATTTATATTAATTTTTATAGTACGTTCCCACTCATCATGCAACTTTCTAGGAATAGAAACTTCAAGCTCAAGTTTCTCATCATAAGCTTTCACTAGAGCTTCCACTATATGTTGAGTAAAACGTTGTTTTGTTCATAAGAATTGGGTGAGCTAATAATGGATTGCAGCAAGGAAATACATTCTACTAAAGAGCAATTATTATAATTAAAATCCTTGTAATCCAAAAAAGTGGGCACATCACTAGTTGATGTTTTGACATCTCCAAACCCACTTTTTCAGTTTTAGTATTAAAATTAGCACCCTCCAAGCAAACGAGACGCTCCTTCACTAGAGTTGAGTCATATCCAGTCCCTTTATTATTAACATTCAGAGAACTGACCAAAGATTCAATAGGAGAAGAACCAATCATTTTAAGATCATCATCCTAAAACTGGGTGGAAGAGCTTTTTATAAGAATTCCCGCTTAGCTTTCAACTTAGCGGTCCTATACTTACTGTCATTAACAGAAACTTGGATAGATTTAATAGTATCAATAAAATCATGCTTAGGAAGCAAATCCTTTTGAGTTTCTACATCAAAAGCGATCCTATCCATGTTCGTAGCCAAAGTATCAAGAACATGCAATTTTTCTTCTACCATAGTATTGAATTTTTTTGAGAATTAATGAATTACTTTAATGTGTTCTCAAGATCAGAGGGTATCCTATTATAATTTTTAGATGAATTTCCATAAGAATTCCCATAACCATTAGGATTATTACCGGGATACGGCCTAGCGTTGAAATTACCCCTATAAGCATTGTTGTTGAAATTATTTCACGAGACAAAGTTCACATCAATAGCATCATTGTTTTGTTCAATAAAGGTAGACAAGGGAATATCATTAGGATCAACATGAGTATTTTTATTAGCAACCGAATTCATAAGAGTATCCCCTTTTTCGCTCAAGGTAGCGATCTCCTCAACAGAATTTACCTTCTTACCAGTTGGAGCTATTTCGGTATGCCATTGAGAATAGTTGGCCATGATGTTGTCCAGAAGTTTGGTGTCTTATCCTAAGTTCACCTCCATGAAGGTACCACCAGCGGCAGAATCTAGAAGATTTCTAGACACAAAGTTTAGTTCAACATAGAAATTTTGGATAATCACCCACAAGTTTAAGCCATGTGTTGGACAATTTCTTATCAACAATTCCATCCTATCCCAAGCTTGTGTAATATGTTCATGATCTTGCTATTTAAAATAAATTCATTATTTTATTTCTAATGGAGATGATCTTAGAAGGAGGAAAATACTTGACAAAAAAGCATCTTTACACTTATCCCATGTTACAATACTATTATGTGGTAAAGATGAAAACCAAGCTTCACCTTTCTCTCTTAGTGAAAAAGGAAACAATGTTAATTTCAGAATATTATTATCCATGTCCTTTTTCTTTTGCATATCTGTAGCGACCCGACTCAAAATGAGTCAAGCATGTGTGTGTCTGTACCATCCCTGGATAAGTATGCTGGCACACACAGTACATCAATGTATATATCAAAGTGCAATCAAATGTAAATACCGTAAAACTGGTATATACCTCATGAGTCTTGGCGGAAACAGACAAACGGGAGTTGTCATGGTTTCGTCACGACACATGTCCTCGTGAAAGGACTTAGGTGTGAGGCCATCGCAACTAGGTGGCGGCTTGAGAAGGGTTGGTCGGAATTGAGAGGCGCGAGTTTACCCAAGTTTGTCCCCTCCGATGGAGGTAAAAGCCTACGTCTTGCTTGTGTTTCAGTGATGAAGATCTTGATTACAAGGGTTCGGAATCGCTATCTCTAGTCTCGAGGGTTTCTAATCTGTCTATCTCTAATGAGTTTTCTTGTCCAAACTTAAGTTCTCCCTCTTGGGGTGCCCTGCCCCTCCTTATATAAGTTGAAGGGGTAGGCTTACATAGAGTCATATTAGGACTAGGACTAGTTTCTCTTGAATCCTAATCTGGGTCTTGCTTCTCTTGTGGAGGGAATTCATCCTCTTCTTGGTCCTTATCTGTGAGCCGTCCTTCAAGCCTTTCCATGAGCCGGCCTTTGACCAGGTCTAGGACTTTGGGCCTGCGTGTATGAGCCGTCATATTGGGCTCCTTGTCAAGTCGGCCTCCTACCGGGTATCATCACTGAACCCTGGAATCTTCCTTGTCATCTTTATGTTAACCCGGAAAATGGAGTGACCCATAGAGCTATTAGCTATAGGTCGGGTCAAACCTTTAGTCGGGTTATAACCATGGGGAGTTTCCCCGACATTAGCCCCTAGTTTAGCTTGAATTTATTCATGGTAATCTCATTAAATAATAATACTAAATATGTTAAGGGACATGCTTGCTCCATTGGATGGCTTATTACAAATAAGTAGCACCTCAAAAATCAGGGTTTTTTCTTCATGTAAACAATCCAACTTCACAACTATTTTGCTTGTTAGTGTCCTTTGCAATAAAATATTAGGAATAAAACACCCATATGTCATTGAATTGGCCTTCAATGCATTGACTTGATGAAAATATTGGAGATAAGAAAACCATATGAAGTTGAGCCGGCTTCCATTGCTTCGGCTTTGATGGAAATATTGGGTATAGAAATTCATCCGTTGTTAAACCACTTGATAGGTTGAGGGGATCTTGTCGGGTCATCAGACGTAGTGGATGCCAACTTAGGATAAAAATATTACTGATTTATGGATGTAGAACTTGCCAACTTGTGAAGCCGGGTTGCTTATATATACTCTGCCGGGTCATGATCTTTTGATGATGTCGGATAATGATTGTTGGTGACCCCAGGTCAGACAACTGGATTCCAGTTGACTTGACAAAATTATTGGGAATAAAAAAAATTGTGTGATGCTGATTCGGTATTTCAATGCTTCAGCTAGATAGAAATATGGTGAGCCGACCTTTCAATGCTTCATCTCCATGAAGAAATGACACCAATCTCGCTCACAATTGACATCTTGAAAGCGCTCTTCTATTTTTTGATATATCCATATTACCTATAGCCCCAAAGCTTCAAGTTTATCAGTTTCATGTGACTTGGTGATTTGCAATAATATCTTTGAGTGTGTAGCTCCCAAGTGCCGGGTTTTCTTGCCTGCAGCAACCTGGGACTTGTAATTGTTTTATACTTTATAAAGCTTCAGCTGGCGTAGCCCCCAAGGGACGATTTGCTTTGCTTGCAACAACCTGGGACTTTTGACCTTGGTTTTGAATGTTGTAGAGAGATAGCTTTAGAAAAATCTGGGTTGTCATCTAAGTCGCTAGATATAGATTGAATGTCTTAAATTTCACATGTGTAGCCCCGAAGAGCCGGATCATCAGTATGTGATGGGCCGGGTCTTCAATTTGGACCTTATAATCTGTTTAAACAGCCGAATAATGTAGCCCCCAAGTGCCGGGTCGCATGCCTGAAGTGACTTGGGACTTTTAGAAAATTCTATATGAGTAGTGTATCCTCCATGTGCCAGGTCATTTCCCTCCGACAACTCGGGAATTTATATGTACTTCTCCTTTTAAAAGGAAAATATCATATGACGTAGCCCCCAAGTGCCGGGTCGTATGCCTAGAAAGACTTGGGAATCTGTGAGAATTATATAACCCATCATAACGAAGGTCATAAGTTCTTTTGAACTTGAATTAATCCTTGGCAGTGGTTTTAATGCAACCCGGATATTTATTGTCTTGTATGAATATGCTGGAATACCTTTGTTCTTGGAATTAAATGCCTACTCGTGGTTGCGGTGCAACCCGGGAAATATATGTTTGAGAAATCCATAAGTGTTGTAGAAATCCAAGAGCCATTCAAATCAGATGACCCGACATTATATGTGATAAGTTGGCTCAGCAATATAGGCCAGCTCTTCAAGAGTAATCATTTATTATGAGGTGGCTTGGAAACCCCAATCATTTAATACTGGTTATGATAAACCATGATGAAGATCCGGCCATTTTGGCTATCAAATATTTATTTGTTCCTGCAAAAGTTACGACGTAACCCGGTTTGAAGACCAGCTTTTTGCAACATAAACAAAGATAGATGTGTATGTATGATATATTGTGCAATGATGCAATGCAGGATGATGTATGTGTATGATAACAGAGTATAAGATGCCACATAAGGACCGACATTCGAGGCTCGAGTCTTGCTTCAATGAAGCGTGTATGATAACCCATGGTTTATCCTAGCTCTGTGTAAGTCGGCTTTCACGTGACTCAAGCTGATGTTTTAACCTTGATAATTTTAGGGTCCAAAGTGGATTGACTTGTCAAGAGTACACGGGGTCACCTTATCAGAGTCGCATCAAGCATACATGCACGTTTGACCATTTTGTGGCATTTTGCCGGATCAAGAGGGTGAGAAAGTTGAACTCAATGAGTTGGAAGCCCCCAAATGACCTATGATCATGGAAAAGCTCACCATGGGAAATATAGGAGACAATGCTACTACTCCAAAACATCTAGGGTTCAGATAAGCCGGCTTTATTCCATTGATTATAATATGATAATATGAAGGATACCTATGTTTGAACATCGCATCATGGCAGCTGGTCCTCTTTAGCAATCTTTAATTTTTCGCCCATACGGCATGTCACCCATAACTCCGCCTATGTTGTCTAAACATAGTCGGTCCCAAGCGCGGGTAAAAGAAGGAGGGTTGTGATAGGCTTGGAAAGCCAATGTCAAAACTCATCCACTCTTATGGAGGTGAAACCCAAAAGTTCTTCATTGGGGCATAACCCTCTCAGTGACGCACCACATCGGAACCAGGCTGTGGTGGAAAATGAGCAAGGGACGGGCCATCAACCCCCCTGGTGGTGCACCGTATGGTGATGTGGATATAGTCGCAATTAAACAAGGATCATGGCGTCACATCCTTAGTGGCGCGCTACATCAGCGCCCAGGTGTAGTGGAAAATGAGCAATGGTATTTTCATTTGACTCGACAAGTGCGAAGGGTAAGGAAGCTAGCCAAGCCTAGGAGGATTCGCTTAGGTAGCTAGGATGTAGGATCTCTGACTGGTAAGCTTCGGGAGGTAGTTGATACAACAATGAGGAGAGGCGTTGATATCCTTTGCGTCCAAGAGACCAAATGGAGGGGACAGAAGACGAAGAAGGTGGAGGTTACCGGCTTCAAGCTATGGTACACAGGGACAGTTGCAAACAGAAATGGAGTAGGCATCTTGATCAGCAAGAGACTCAAGTATGGAGTGGTAGACTTCAAGAGACGTGTGGACCGGATTATCCTGTTCAAGCTGGATGTCGGGGACTTAGTTCTCAATGTTATTAGTGCATATGCCCCACAAGTAGTAAACAATGAGAACACCAAGAGGGAGTTCTGGGAAAGCTTGGAGGACATGGTTATGAGTGTACCGATTGCCGAGAGGCTCTTCATAGGAGGATACCTCAATGGCCACGTGGGCATATCTAACACAAGTTTTGAAGGGGTGCATGGGGGATTTGTCTATGGCATCACGAATCAAGAAGGAGAAGACGTCTTAAGCTTTGCGCTAGCCTAGAACATGATCATAGCTAACACCCTCTTTAAGAGGAGAGAATCACATCTAGTGACTTAAAGTAGTGGGTAACACTCTAGCCAGATTGATTTCATCCTCTCGAGAAGAGAAGACATGCGTGCATGCCTAGAATGTAAGGTGATACCTAGAGAGAGTGTTGTCCCTCGGCATAAGCTTGTGGTTGTTGACTTTTGCTTTCGGATTCGTTTCCACCGGGACAAGCGTGCCAAAGTTGCTAGACGAAGTGATGGAAGCTCAAGGGGGAGGTAGCTCAGGCGTTTAAGGAGAGGGTCATTAAGGAGGGCCCTTGGGAGGAAGGAGGTGATGCAGACAACATGTGGATGAAGATGGCGACTTGCATTCATAAGGTGGCATTAGAGGAGTTTGGAGTGTCCAAGAGAAGTAGAAGAGAAGCTAAAGATACCTAGTGGTGGAACGATTATGTCCAGAAGGCAATTAAGGAGAAGAAAGATTGTTTCAGACGCATATATCCGGATAGGAGTGTAGACAACATAGAGAACAAGATGGCAAAGAAGGCCGCAAAGCTAGCTGTGAGTGAAGCAAGGGGTCATGCATATGAGGACCTCTACCAATGGTTCCACACGAAGGAAGGCGAAAGGGACATCTATAAGATGGCCATGACCGAGAGAGGAAGACGAGGGATGTTGACTAAGTCAAGTGCATCAAGGACAGAGCCGAGCAACGCCTAGGGAAGAATGAGGAGATTAAGCAGAGATGGCGGGAGTACTTATAAAATATGTTCAATGGGGAGTGTGAGAGCTCTACCATTGACCTGGACGACTCCTTTGATGATACTAGCAGGCGTTTCCTGCAGCGAATCCAGGAGTCGGGGGTCAAGAAGGCTTTAAAGAGCACGAAAGGAGGCAAGGCAATGGGCCCTGATTGCATCCCCATTGAGGTGTGGAGACGCCTTGGGGACATAGCGATAGTATGGCTAACCAAACTTTTCAACCTCATTTTTAGGGCAAACAAGATGCCAGAAGAATGGACACGGGGTATATTAGTACCAATCTTCAAGAACATGGGGGATGTTCAGAATTGTACTAATTACCGTGGAATTGAATTGACGAGCCATACAATGAAGCTATGGGAGAGAGTCATTGAGCACCACTTAAGAAGAATGACAATCTTGACCAAAAATCAGTTTGGTTTCATGCCTAGGAGGTCGATCTTGGAAGCCATTTTGTTGGTACAACAACTTATGGAGAGATATAGGGATTAAAAGAAGGACTTGCATATGGTGTTCATTGACTTGGAGAAGTCCTATGATAAGATACCGCGAAATATTTTGTGGTGGGCCTTGGAGAAAAACAAAGTCCTAGCAAAGTACATTATCCTCATCAAGGACATGTATGATAATGTTGTGACAAGCGTTTGAACAAGTGATGGCGACACTGATGACTTCCCGATCAAGATAGGACTGCATCAGAGGTCAGCTTTGATCCCATATCTTTTTACCTCGGTGATGGATGAGGTCACGAGGGATATACAAGGAGATATCCCATTGTGTATGCTCTTTGCGGACTATGTGGTGCTAGTCGATGATAGTCGGACGGGGGTCAATACGAAGTTGGAGTTTGATGTCTACTACACAACCTTCTTCTTGTAGACGTTGTTGGGCCTCCAAGTGCAGAGGTTTGTAGGACAGTAGAAATTTTCCCTCAAGTGGGTGACCTAAGGTTTATCAATCCGCGGGAGGCGTAGGATAAAGATGGCCTCCCTCAAGCAACCCTGCAACCAAATAACAAAGAGTCTCTTATGTCCCCAACACACCCAATACAATGGTAAATTGTATAGGTGCACTAGTTCGGTGAAGATATGGTGATACAAGTGCAATATGGATGGTAGATATAGGTTTTTGTAATCTGAAATTACAAAAACAGCAAGGTAACTAAAAGTAAAAGTGAGCACGAACGGTATTGCAATGCGTGGAAACAAGGCCTAGGGTTCATACTTTCACTAGTGAAGTTCTCTCAACAATGATAACATAATTGGATCATATAACTAGCCCTCAACATGCAACAAAGAGTCACTCCAAAGTCACTAATAGCGGAGAACAAACGAAGAGATTATTGTCGGGTATGAAACCACCACAAAGTTATTCTTTCTGATCAATCTATTCAAGACTCTGTAGTAAAATAACACGAAGCTATTCTTTCCGTTCAATCCATCATAGAGTTCATCCTAGAATAACACCTTAAGACACACATCAACCAAAACCCTAATGTCACCTAGATACTCCATTATCACCTCAAGTATCCGTGGGCATGATTATACGATATGCATCACACAATCTTAGAATCATCTATTCAACCAACACATAGGACTTCAAAGAGTGCCCCGAAGTTTCTACCGGAGAGTCAAAACGTGTGCTAGCCCATATGCATAGGTTCCCGATGTCACGAAACCCGCAAGTTGATCACCAAAACATACATCAAGTACTCACATGAATATCCCATTGTCACCACAGATAGACACGTGCAAGACATACATCAAGTGTTCTTAAAGACTCAATCTGATAAGATAACTTCAAAGGGGAAACTCAATTCATTACAAGAAGGGAGAGGGGGAAGAACATCATAAGATCCAACTATAGTAGCAAAGCCCGCGGTACATCGAGATCAAGACTTCTCAAGAACACGAGAGAGAGAGAGAGAGAGAGATCACACATAGCTACTGGTACATACCCTCAGCCCTGAGGGAGAACTACTCCCTCCTCGTCATGGAGATCGCCGGGATGATGAAGATGGCCACCGGAAATGGATTCCTCCTCCGGCAGGGTGCCGGAACGGGCTCTAGATTGGTTTTTGGTGGCTACAGAGGCTTGCGGCGGCGGAACTCCCGATCTAGGTTTCTTTTTGGGGGTTTCTGTATTTATAGGAATTTATAGCGGTGGAATTACGTCGGTTGGGCCCACGAGGAGGTCACAAGCCTGCTAGACCCGACCTAGGGGGCGGGCCTCCTGGGCTTGTGACTCCCTCGTGGCTCTTCTCGCCTTCTTCCAAAGCTTTAGGGGTCTCTTTTGGTCCAAAAAAATCATGCAAAAGTTTTAATCCATTTGGACTCCGTTCTGAAAAAGGTCAAAAACTCAGAAAAACAGAAACTGACACTAGGCACTAAGTTAATAGGTTAGTTCCAAAAAGATATAAAATAGCATATTCATGCATATAAAACATCCAAAGTTGACAAGATAATAGCATGGAACCATCAAAAATTATAGATACGTTGGAGACGTATCAAGCATCCCCAAGCTTAACTCGTGCTCATCCTCGAGTAGGGAAGTGATAAAGGCCGAATTTTTGATGTGGAATGCTACCTAACATATTTGTCCTTTGTAAATTGTTTCTCGTGGCATGAATGTTCAGATCCATAAGATTCAAAACAATAGTTTACTATTGACATGAAAACAATAATACTTCAAGCTTACTATTGACATGAAAACAATAATACTTCAAGCTTACAAGGCCAAAGAAAGTTATCCCTACAGAATCATATAGTCTGGCTATGCTCCATCATCCCCACACAACGAATTTAAATCATGCACAACCCCGATATTGGCCAAGTAATTGCTTTTGCACTCTTACTTTCTCAAACTTTTTCAACTCTCACGCAATACATGAGCGTGAGCCATGGATATAGCACTATAGGTGGAATAGAGTGTGGTGGAGGTTGTGAGGCAAAAAGGAGGAGATGGTCACATTGACTCGGCGTATCAATGTGCTATGGAGATTCCCATCAATAGATATCAATGTGAATGAGTAGGGATTGCCATGCAACGGATGCACTAGAGCTATAAGTGTGTGAAAGCTCAAAAGGAAAACTAGTGAGTGTGCACCCAATTTGCTTGCTCACGAAGACCTAGGGCAATTTTGAGGAAGCCCATCATTGGAATATACAAGCCAAGTTATATAATGAAAATTCCCACTAGTTTATGGAAGTGTCAAAATAAGAGACTCTTTGTCATGAATACCATGGTGCTACTTTGAAGCACAAGTGTGGTAAAGGATAGTAGCATTGTCCCTTCTCTCTTTTTCTCTCTTTTTTTTGGGCTCTTTGGCCTCTTTTTTTCATTTTTTTATTTCCTCACATGGGACAATGCTCTAATAATGATGATCATCACACTTTTATTTACTTACAACTCAATACTTAGAACAATGATGACTCTATATGAAATGCCTCCGACAGTGTACCGGGATGTGCAACGATCTAGCTTAGCGTATGACGTTGAAACATCTCCCTAGCTATTTTACGATCATGAAATGGCAATATGAAAGTGACGACACATGTCATGAGACGGAACGGTGGGAGTTGCATGGCAATATATCTCGAAATGGCTATGAAAATGCCATAATAGGTAGGTATGGTGGCTGTTTTGAGGAAGGTATATGGTGGGTTTGTGCACCGGCGAAAGCTGCGCGGTACTAGAGAGGCTAGCAATGGTGGAAGGTAAAAGTGCATCTATACCATGGACTCACATTAGTCATGAAGAACTCATATACTTATTGCGGAAGTTTTTATTAGTAATCGAAACAAAGTGCTAAACGCATACTCCTAGGGGAAGGGTTGGTAGGTGTTAACCATCGCGCGATCTCGACCGCCACACAAAGGCTGACAATCAATAAATCAATTATGCTCCGACTTCCTAACATAGCGGTTCACCATACGTGCATGCTACGGGAATCACTAACTTCAACACAAGTATTTCTAGATTCACAACACCCTACTAACTAACTCTAATATCACTGTATCCATATATCAAAACTAATTGTGAGGAATCAGACTTCTCTTACTAATCAATGCACATAAATATGGAAGTTTTTATTATATCCTCTTTGGATGCCTATCATCTTTAGGAGTAATTTCATAGCACACGCCAATTACCAAGTTACTTAGAGAGAGCACTCTCAAAAAGATATAAGTGAAGATCGAGAGTTTTTATTTCTAAAAAATATGACACCACCGTGCTCTAAAAAGATTTAAGTGAATCACTAGAGCAAAATTATCTAGCTCAAAAGATATAAGTGAAACACATGCGAGCTAAATTGCCTAACTCAAAAGATATAAGTGAAGCTCATTGAGTATTCTAGCAAATTCACGATGAGTGCATGTCCCTCTCAAAAAGGTGTGCAGCAAGGATGAATGTGACAAAAAAAAGCAAAGACTCCTATAATACACGACGCTCCAAGCAAAACACATATCATGTGGTGAATAAAAATATAGCTCCAAGTAACGTTACCGATGGATTAAAGACGAAAGAGGGGATGCCTTCCCGGGGCATCCCCAAGCTTAGGATTTTTGGTGTCCTTGAATATGGCTTTGGGGTTCTTTGGGCATCCCCAAGCTTAGGCTCTTGCCACTCCTTGTTCCATAGTCCATCAAAACTCTACCCAAAACTTGAAAACTTCACAACACAAAACTTAACGGAACTTCGTGAGATGGGTTAGTATGATAACGAGCAAATCAATCACTTGGGTACTGTCAAAAAAAGACTCATAATTATTTTCATACAATTCCTACTGTATCTTATCATTTCCACAATTTATATCACTTAATATAATCTATGGAAACACTAAAACAAGCAAACTATGCATTGAAAACAGAATCTGTCAAAAACAGAACAGTCTGTAATGATCTGAATGCTAACCATACTTATGCACTTCCAAAAATTCTGAAACAATTATGAAAATTAAGGAAATTTGTATATAAATCATCATAAAAAATAATAAACCTAAAAGCACTCTCTGGATAGAAATTATAAATGATTTTGTGAGCGCAAAGTTTCTGTCTTTTTCAGCATGATCAAACAACTATCACTCAAACTAATCATAAAGGCTTTACTTGGCACTTTATTGAAACTAAGGCAATAAAACATGATTAATACAGTAGATTAATCATGTGAACACACAAAAACAGTAAGGATATGTACTGGGTTGTCTCCCAACAAGCACTTGTCTTTAATGCCTTTCAAGCTAGGCATGATGATTTCAATGATGCTCACATAAAAGATAAGGATTGAAACATAATGGAAGCATCATGGAGCATATTACTAGCACATTTAAGTCTAACCCACTTCCTATGCATAGGGATTTTGTGATCAAGCAATTTATTGGAGCAAGAATCAACTAGCATAGGAAGATAAAACAAGCATGACTTCAAAAGTTTCAACACATGGAGAGGAAGCTTGATATTATTGCAATATGTAGAAGCATATGATCCTATCTCATAATAATTTTCAGTAGCATCATGAATGAATTCAACAATATAACCAGCACCTAAAGCATTCCTTTCATGATCTACAAGCATAGAAATTTTACTACTCTCCACAATAGCAAATTTATTCTCATCAATAGTAGTGGGAGTATCGTAAAAGACTTGAACACTACAAATTGTTTCCACATTAAAAGAGTAATGTTCAGTAAAAGGGTACTCATAATTGTGACAAGTTTTATCATCTTTCTTCTTTATAGCATAAGTATCATCACAATAATCATCATAGGTAGGAGGCATGCTTTCATCATAATAATTTTGATCATTCAAAGTGGGGGAACTAAAAATATCATCTTCATCAAACATAGCATCCCCAAGCTTGTGGCTTTGCATATCATTAGCATCATGGGTATTCAAAGAATTCATACTAACAACATTGCAATCATGCTCATCATTCACATATTTTATGCCAGAGCATTCTATGTAATTCTTCTTCTAGCACTTGAGCACAATTTTCCTTCCCATCATTTTCACGAAAGACATTGAAAAGATGAAGCATATGAGGCAGCCTTAGTTCCATTTTTTGTAGTTTTGTTTTATAGACTAAACTAGTGATAAAACAAGAAACTAAAAGATTCGGTTGCAAGATCTAAAGATATACCTTCAAGCGCTAACCTCCCCGGAAATGGCGCTAGAAAAGATCTTGATGTCTACTACACAACCTTCTTCTTGTAGACGTTGTTGGGCTTCCAAATGCAGAGGTTTGTAGGACAGTAGCAATTTTCCCTCAAGTGGGTGACTTAAGGTTTATCAATCCGCGGGAGGCGTAGGATGAAGATGGTCTCTCTCAAGCAACCCTGCAACCAAATAACAAAGAGTCTCTTGTGTCCCCAACACACCCAATACAATGGTAAATTGTATAGGTGCACTAGTTCGGCGAAGAGATGGTGATACAAGTGCAATATGGATGGTAGATATAGGTTTTTGTAATCTGAAATTACAAAAACATCAAGGTAACTAAAAGTAAAAGTGAGCACGAACGGTATTGCAATGCATGGAAACAAGGCCTAGGGTTCATACTTTCACTAGTGAAGTTCTCTCGAGAATGATAACATAATTGGATCATATAACTAGCCCTCAACATGCAACAAAGAGTCACTCCAAAGTAACTAATAGCGGAGAACAAACAAAGAGATTATTGTCGGGTACCAAACCACCAGAAAGTTATTCTTTCTGATCAATCTATTCAAGAGTCTGTAGTAAAATAACACGAAGCTATTCTTTCCTTCGATCCATCATAGAGTTCGTACTAGAATAACACCTTAAGACACACATCAATCAAAACCCTAATGTCACCTAGATACTCCATTGTCACCTCAAGTATCCGTGGGCATGATTATACGATATGCATCACACAATCTCATAATCATCTATTCAACCAACACATAGAACTTCAAAGAGTGCCCCAAAGTTTCTACCGGAGAGTCAAAACGTGTGCCAACCCATATGCATAGGTTCCCGATGTCACGAAACCCGCAAGTTGATCACCAGAACATACATCAAGTACTCTCATGAATATCCCATTGTCACCACAGATAGACACGTGCAAGACATACATCAAGTGTTCTTAAAGACTCAATCCGATAAGATAACTTCAAAGGAGAAACTCAATTCATTACAAGAAGGGAGAGGGGGAAGAACATCATAAGATCCAACTATAGTAGCAAATCCCGCGGTACATCGAGATCAAGACATCTCAAGAACACGAGAGAGAGATCAAACACATAGCTACTGGTACATACCCTCAGCCCCGAGGGAGAACTACTCCCTCCTCGTCATGGAGATCGCCGGGATGATGAAGATGGCCACCGGAGATGGATTCCCCTCCGGCAGGGTGCCGGAACGGGCTCCAAATTGGTTTTTGGTGGCTACAGAGGCTTGCGGCGGCGGAACTCCCGATCTAGGTTTCTTTTTGGGGGATTCTGTATTTATAGGAATTTATGGTGGTGGAATTACGTCGGTTGGGCCCACGAGGAGGTCACAAGCCTGCTAGGCCCGGCCTAGGGGGCGGCCCTCCTGGGCTTGTGACTCCCTCGTGGCTCTTCTGGCCTTCTTCCAAAGCTTCGGGGGTCTCTTTTGGTCCCAAAAAATCATAACGAAAGTTTTATTCCATTTGGACTCCGCTCTGAAAAAGGTCAAAAACTCGGAAAAAACAGAAACTGGCACTAGGCACTGAGTTAATAGGTTAGTCCCAAAAAATATATAAAATAGCATATTCATGCATATAAAACATCCAAAGTTGATAAGATAATAGCATGGAACCATCAAAAATTATAGATACGTTGGAGACGTATCAAAGTTATGAAGGCAAATGTTGGAATGAAAGGTTTTAAACTTAGTAGGACTAAGACCGAGTATATGAGGTGCGCTTTTAGTAGTACTAATTAAGCACGAGGAGGAGGGGGTGTTAGCCTTGATGGGCAGGTGGTACCTCAAAAGGGCACCTTTCGTTATTTGGGGTCAATGTTGCAGAAGGATGGGGATATCGATGAAAATGTGAACCATCGAATTAAAGCTAGATGGATGAAGTGGCTCCAAGCTTCTGGCATTCTCTCTGACAAGAGTGTGCCACAAAAGCTAAAAGGCAAGTTCTATTGGACGGTGGTTCGACCTGCAATGTTGTATGGCGCTGAGTGTTGGCCGATGAAAAGGCGTCATGTGCAACAACTAGGTGTGGCGGATATGCGCATGTTGAGATGGATGGGTGGCCACACAAGGAAGGACCAAATCCAAAATGGTGATATATGAGATAGAGTTGGGGTAGTGCCAATTGAAGAGAAGCTTGTCCAACATCATTTGAGATGGTTTGAGCATATTCAACGTAGGCCTTCAGAAGCCTGAGTGCATAGCAGACGGCTAAAGCATGCTAATAATGTCAAGAGAGGTCAGAGTAGACCAAACTTGTCATGGGAAGAGTCCATAAAGAGAGATCTAAAGTTATGGAGCATCACCAGGAACTAGCCATGTACAGGGGTGCGTGGAAGCTTGCTATCCATGTGCAAGAACCATGAGTACGTCGTGATATCTTATGGTTTTCACCTCTAGCCTACCCAACTTGTTTGGGACTAAAGGCTTTGTTGTTGTTGTTGTTGTTGTTGTTGTTGTTGTTGTTGTTGTTGTTGTAAGGCAGAGCACCCATGTTTGATCTGTGCATTGTGGCAGCTAGACCTCTTGGGTAACTTTTAACTTTTCGCCAATAAGGCAGCAACCCTCGGGACTGGGTTATCTTTCCTTGAATGACCCGGGGTTGTAGAATTTTTTAGCATGGTTGAATCTGCCGAGGCATGTCTATGTAGCCCCCGAGTCTTAAGTCGACTCGTGGAGGCGGCTTGAGAGTCTTCATATTTGGCTGTAGCATAAGCCGGTGTAAAATTGCCAGCTGAATGATGAAATGTATTAAAGTTGGAGACGATATGGCGAGTTGATGGTCTTCGTGATGATCATTGTATATCTTTGGAAAATGTCATGGCCAAATTGAGTTTATATGCCTCTTTGACCCATGCTTTGTTATTCTCATTTGGTCCGGCTCTTCCAAGGCCATCTTTGCCACTTGATTTTGAATTGTCGGCTCAATAAAGGTCGGCTGAAATTGTAGCTTCTCCAGGGATGTTTCCTTCATGGAAGCTCTCCTGATATGTTGAAGTCGATTGTATCGCTGTGATAATAGGCTAATGTGTCTATCCATTTAGCAACCTGGTGCGAGTGGAAGTTGACGCATGTTTTGGTGATGTTGCGTAATACATGATTCCGAATGTCACTTTTTTCATTTGCTCCAATGTTGTTGGAGGACACGGGCCATGGGGGCGGCTTGGGTGCGTCTGTGGGACGTCTTGAGCGAACAGTCGCGACACCAGTGTGTTCATGTAGATGAGACCGCCAGAACGGCGGCTTAAGCGCGTTCATTGGGCGGCTCGTACGAGTGTATGTGGCCCCGGTGTGTTTGATGTAGATGTGGGAGTCAGTCGTGTCATTGAAAACCAGCATGATAGTGAGTTGGTCGTGGCATTGTAAGTCGGCACGAACGGTGAGTCGGCCGCTTCATTTGTAAGCCGGTGCGAACGGCGAGTCGGCCGCGTCATTTGTAAGCCAGCGCGGACGACGAGTCGGCTGCATCATTTGTAAGCCGACACAGACGGCGAGTCGGTCACGTCATTTGTAAGCCGACGCGGACGGTGAGTCGGCCACGTCATTTGCTTGCCGGCCACATCATTTGTAAGCCGACGCGAATAGCGATTCGACCGCGTCATTTGTAAGTCGGCACGGATGACGATTGGACCGTGGCATTGTAAGCCGGCGTGGACGGCGAGTCGACCGTGTCGTTGTTAACCGGTGTGGACGGGGAGTCGACCGTGGCGTTGTTAGCCGGCACAGACGGTGAGCGTTGTTAGCCGGCACAGACGGTGAGTCAGGAGTGACATTGTAAGCCGGCGCGGACGGATACTGGTGCACGATGATATTGACGCGAGCTCCGTATTTGTAGTCTGACTTCATGCCACTTTTGTAATAGACAATTGTACTGCACAAAATTATCACAGGCGAGAGTAAATGTTTTTGAAGAAATTATTATATGTTAAATAAATAGACTGGACGAATATCACCTAATAGATTTAATTAGCAAATGGTCTATGAGGGTGCTTGGATACGTTTTAATCCCATGACTAAAAGTAATGAGACTAAAACTTGCTAGCCTCAACCATGCTTGGATCCAAGTACTAAAGAGATTAAAATCAAGTTAATGAACATTTATTATCCTCCAAACCCTCCAATCCAAAACTTGCATGAGGAGTTAAATGAGGACAGAGAGGAGTAATGCATATTTTAGTAGGGGTACCCCTGAGTAAAAGATTTTAGCCTCAAGACTAGTTTTAGCTTCTCTTTAGTCAGGGATGCTTGAAACTTTAGCCTTTCAAAAAGACTAGTTTTAGTCTCTTGGATCCAAGCACCCTCTATATGCAGGCCTGAAATGAGATGTATTGGGAAACATCAACGTGGACGTGGAAATATTTTAGTCTCCATGGAGTACTACTATTACTGTTTGCACTCAACAGTCGTGTCTCGCCTGAACAATACTCCATGGAGTAGCACTTTTGGTGGATTGGTTCTACTCGGTAATTGTGGGTTCGTAGTGGACGTACTGGTGCTGGGGCTGTAGAATTCCTCGTGTGACGTAAAGGCACCAAAATTCAACTCTCCAAAGGACTACCATAAGAACCCTTGCTGGCCCCACCAGAATCATTCATGTGTTGATTCGGTAACAGCTGATCTTGAATTATCAGGTGTGGGGGGCTTCCCTTGCGAAGATTTGCTTGGCGGGGGCTGGAGACTTGCGACTCGGCGGAGTTTTCTTCTCGCCACTAGCAGTGGAGAGATGGCGTGGCGACGCTAAGATGGAAACGACCATGGCGCAGCACAGCGGGGGCGTGACGAGGTGGAGCGGCTGGCGACGGGCGTGTGGACGCGGCACCGGCGGACAGGTGTACGAGGGCGGAGCAGGAAGGGGTGGCTGATAATCCCCAAGTGTAAGAATCATCGTAGAAATTTCTAAAGGTGGAAGCGATAAGTATGGTGTAAGAGCAATATTCTCTCAAGTCTTATCTCTCACTAATATAACTCTACGTATGCCGAACGTTTGCTTCCAACTAGAAACGAGAAATAAAACTATGTTCTGGGTATGAAGTGAATAGCTTCGCGTGACTTCGAAGAACTAAAATATAAAATAGGCGTTGTTATTATAAAGTTAGAATATATTACAATATATTGTAAATAACGAGTGTGGAATAATGATGGACCGGTGTGCGGAATTATCCTAGACAATTGTTAACAAGATCGGTAATCATTATTGCAATTTTATATGAGGGAGATACATAAGCTAACATACTTTCTCTACTTGGATCATATGCACTTACGATTGAAACTCTAGCAAGCATCCGCAACTACTAAAGATCATTAAGGTAAAATCCAACCATAGCATTAAAGCATCAAGTCTTCTTTATCCCATACGCAACAATTCACCTACTCGGATTTATGCTTCTGTCACTCAAGCAACCCACTATAAGCGAATCATGAACGTATTGCAACACCATACAGCGGGAAGCCCTCACGCTTGCGCGACACGAAGCATCATAGGACAACATCAATAATAAAGCATGCAACTCAAACCAATCTATATCATCAATCAACCCATAAGACAAAGGGAATCTACTCAAAACATCATAAGATGGCAACACATCGTTGAATCATAATATGTGGCATAAAGCACCATGTTCAAGTAGGGGATTACAGCGGGGTGCGAGAGAGTGGACCGCTAAAAGAAGATGAGGATGGTGATGAAGAAGGTGATGTTGATGAAGACGATCACCGCGGTGATAGTTCCCCCGGTGGCACTCCGCCACCACCGGGAGAGAGAGGGAGAGGGTCCCCCCTTGTGCCTCCTCCTCCATGGCCTCCCCCCAAGGTGGGGAGAGGTTCTCCCTCTGGTCCTTGGCCTTGGAGGGCCAAGAATGGTTTTTTCGTGGCTCTGGAGGCTTGCAGCGGCGGAACTCCCGATCTAGGTTTCGTTTCAGGGGTTTCTATATTTATAAGATTTGGCGTTGCAATCACATCACAGGAGTGCTCGAGGGGCCCACAAGCCAGGGGGTGCGCCCTGGTGGCTTGTGGCTGCATCAGAACTCCTATCTGATGTCTTTTCTCTTCATTATTTTTCATATTTCCCAAAAATATTCTTCGTAAATTTTCAGCCCATTCCTAGAACTTCTATTTCTGCACAAAAATAACACCACGGTAGCTGTGCTAAAAACAGCGTCAGTCCAGGTTAGTTCTAATAAAATCATACCAATCATATAGAATTATTGTAAATATAGCATGAATACTTCATAAATTATAGATACGTTGGATACGTATCAGCATCCCCAAGCTTAATTCATGCTCGTCCTCGAGTAGGTAAATGATAAAAGAAATAATTTATAAAGTGTGAATGCTACCATAGTGCATAAATTTGATCAATGATAGTTCCAAAAACTTTTTCTAGCATCATTATATATCATAAACAGTAGATTATCTCATAAAAACTTCTCATGATGAAGTAACAAGCTATTCATGTGTTAAAGTGTAGACCATAAAGTTTCTTGAAAACTAACAAACTATGCTTTCAGTCACCAAACAATTGCAATTCATCTTATTTTCAGGAAGGGTCTATGTAAGAGCTTTGATTTAGCAAATTTCACATACTCACCTATCGTATAGTCTTCCATGATTATTGACACTCAAAGCATATTTTTAGAACAAATAGCATCCATTGAACACAGAGAAAGATATGGGCTTAAAGTTTCGCCTCTCAACTTATTTATCATAAAGATAATTGTCAACAATAATAATTCATGATCAAATATATTTGTATGGATATATATGTTTATATGTTTGGATCTTTCCGCGCCATGTGATGCTTGCCAACTAATATTTTGGGTTGGAATAAGAAGTTAACTCAACAAGAATAATAAATAACGTGAAAGTAAATAGATTGGCCCTTCGCAGAGGGAAGCAATGATTTGCATGTGTGCGAGAGCTCGAGCTTTTAAAACAGAGATGAATAATAATTTTGAGCGGTATGCTTTCATTGTCAACATAACAACCGATACATCTCGGTATCTTCCATGCTATATACATTATAGGCGGTTCCCAAACAGAATGATAAAGTTTTTACTCCCCCTCCACCAATCAATCACACTCCACGGCGAGCCGAATCCACGGGTACCGTCCATACAAACAACAATCTCGGGGGAGTTTTGTTTCATTATATTTTGATTTGATTTTTGAGCATGGAACTGGGCATCCCGGATACCAGCCACTTTCTCGTGAATGATAGTGAATCAACACATATCGTCAGAACAACCCACCTAGCATGGAAGATACTCACAACCCCTAGTCACTATATGAGAGATACGAGCATACAAAATAGAATATTATTTGAAGGTTTAGAGTTTGGCACATGCAAATTTACTTGGAACAACAGGTAAATACCGCATATAGGTAGATATAGTGGACTCTCATGGCAAGAAACTGGGTTTAAGTGTTTTTGAATGCACAAGTAGTATCTCTACTTAGTACGAAGTGTTTGTTGGAAATATGCCCTAGAGGCAATAATAATTAGTTATTATTATATTTCTTTATTCATGATAATCGTTTATTATCCATGCTATAATTGTATTGTTTGGAAACATAATATTTGTGTGGATACATAGACAAAACACTGTCCCTAGTAAGCCTCTAGTTGACTAGCTCGTTGATCAAAGATGGTCAAGGTTTCCTGACCATAGGCAAGTGTTGTCACTTGATAATGGGATCACATCATTACGAGATTCATGTGATGGACTAGACTCATCCTAATAGACGTAGCATGTTGATCGTGTCATTTTGTTGCTACTGTTTTCTGCGTGTCAAGTATTTGTTCCTATGACCATGAGATCATATAACTCACTGACACCGGAGGAATGCTTTGTGTGTATCAAACGTCGCAACATAACTGGGTGACTATAAAGATGCTCTACAGGTATATCCGAAGGTGTTCATTGAGTTAGTATGGATCGAGACTGGGATTTGTCACTCCGTGTGACGGAGAGGTATCTCGGGGCCCACTCGGTAATACAACATCACACACAAGCCTTGCAAGCAATGTGACTTAGTGTAAGTCACGGGATATTGTATTACGGAACGAGTAAACAGACTTGCCGGTAAACGAGATTGAAATAGGTATGCGGATACTGACGATCGAATCTCGGGCAAGTAACATACCGAAGGACAAAGGGAATGCCATACGGGATTATATGAATCCTTGGCACTGAGGTTCAAACGATAAGATCTTCGTAGAATATGTGGGATCCAATATGGGCATCCAGGTCCCGCTATTGGATATTGACCGAGGAGTCACTCGGGTCATGTCTGCATAGTTCTCGAACCCGCAGGGTCTGCACACTTAAGGTTCGACGTTGTTTTATGCGTATTTGAGTTATATGGTTGGTTACCAAATGTTGTTCGGAGTCCCGGATGAGATCACGGACGTCACGAGGGTTTCCGAATGGTCCGGAAACGAAGATTGATATATAGGATGACCTCATTTGATTACCGGAAGGTTTTCGGAGTTAGCGGGAATGTACCGGGAATGACGAATGGGTTCCGGGTGTTCACCGGGAGGGGGCAACCCACCCCGGGGAAGCCCATAGGCCTTGGGGGTGGCGCACCAGCCCTTGGTGGGCTGGTGGGACAGCCCAAGAAGGCCATATGCGCCAAAGGATAAGAAATCAAAGAGAAAAAAAAGGGGAGGTGGGAAAGGAGAGAAGGACTCCACCTTCCAAACCTAGTTGGATTCGGTTTGGAAGGGGAGGACTTCCCCCCTTGGCTCGGCCGACCCCCTTGGGGCTCCTTGAGCCTCAAGGCAAGGTCCCCGCTCTCCCACCTATATATACGGAGGTTTTAGGGCTGATTTGAGACAACTTTGCCACGGCAGCCCGACCATACCTCCACGGTTTTTCCTCTAGATCGCGTCTCTGCGGAGCTCGGGCGGAGCCCTGCTGAGATCAGATCACCACCAACCTCCGGAGCGCCGTCACGCTGCCGGAGAACTCATCTACCTCTTCGTCTCTCTTGCCGGATCAAGAAGGCCGAGATCATCGTCGAGCTGTACGTGTGCTGAACGCGGAGGTGCCGTCCGTTCGGCACTAGATCGGATCGGATCGTTGGACGGATCGCGGGGCGGATCGTGGGACGGTTCGCGGGGCGGATCGAGGGACGTGAGGACGTTCCACTACATCAACTGCGTTTCTTAACGCTTCTGGTGTGCGATCTACAAGGGTACGTAGATCGGAAATCCCCTCTCGTAGATGGACATCACCATGATAGGTCTTCGTGCGCGTAGGAAATTTTTTGTTTCCCATGCGACGTTCCCCAACAGTGTTGGCTAGCAAAAGGTTCTAAACAAGCACCACATGTTGGAGGATCCATAACAATATAACTTCAATGCAAATATACCCAAACATAACTCATTAAGTTGTCTTCCTTGTCCAACTTTAACTAATTTGTTCAAGTTCGAAATTAATTAATGGGTTCACAATCATAGAAGATGTCCAAGATAGTGCATTTATATGTGAAATCTCTCTTCCTTCAATATTCTTTCATGAATTGTTCAAGTGACCAATGCGGTGTTTGCTAACTTTCAATAAATTTTACCACCTATACTTCTTATATGTGAAATCATTACTCCCCATGGTATAAGAATTTAAAACATATATAATTTTAGATTTAGGATATTCAATTCATTCAATTATTTACTCATGGGATATAAATAAAGCACGAGAGTAAATGACAAAACTACTCTAAACCATATAAGTGAAGATCAATGAGTAGTCCAACAATTAAGTAGCTATATGAGGATTTTATCGCTCTCTCTCAATAAAGATTTTTATATCTTAGTATTTTATTTAAACAAAAAGCAAAATAAAAATATCACTTCAAGAATAGGACGCGTCATGTGAACGAATAAAAATAGCACTCCAAGAATAGGACGCGTCATGAAGGAGGTGGGTCATGGGACCCGACCAAGTCACCCTTAGCGGGCTTGCTCTGCGGGGGGCTCAGGCCCTTGGCGACGGACGCCTTCCCGAGGCCCTTGGCGACGATCTTCAAGCTCTCACCTCGAGAGGCACAGGCCCTCGCGAGGGTTCTCCTTGTCGGGATCGCCGATGGGCCAAACCAGGCTTATCCCACCACGTCGCGTCCGGGGCTGCAGGCCGACGGGCATGGGTACCCCCGATCCCACGGGCCCGACAACCTCATTAGAGATAATTATTGTGTTGCTTCTATTGCGGTTTTGTCCCTTAGATCAAAGGTACTCGGTGACTCTTCAAGTTAGTACTTGTAGAGAAACAAACAATATCACCAGAAGTACGCTTCTGTATCGAGCTCATATGCACCATCGTGAATAGTAAAGTTAAAAAAATAGTAAAAAACTAAATTCTTTTGAAGACAAACTTTGACAAATTCAAAATATGCGTGTAGAATTTCATGAAGAAACAACAGTCCGAAAATGCTGCCGTAAAAAAACAAAATTGGTGCAGCTAGAAAAAACAGTTTTTGTTTGTTTTGCTATTTTTTAATTTTACTGCTCACGGGGATGCATATGAGCTCGTATGCACAAACTTCATGTTCTAATATCAACAGGTCTAAAAAAATGTAGGGCATATACACAATCATAATCAAAGTTCTTTTTTGTGTGTCCCTTGATCAACAGGAAAACATATCGCTGTTTGTTTTCCTGTCCTTTTTTCGTGTGGGTATTTGGCCCATAGTAAAATTCACGTCTATTTTTATGCATGATTATACATGTCCCAATTACAGAATAAGATTAAGTTCCAAGGCACGTAAACACCGACCTTACAAGACTGAAAAAATAGAATAATCCTATGCAAAATACCATCACATGGCCCTTTCCTTCGACACCATCAAAGCGGACACCAAAAGAAAAGAAGCCAGATCACCTCTTCACCTCAGCTCGACGCGGCTCCATCGCTAATTTGCAGCTTTACAGACCTCCAAAGTAGTTTGCTAGAATCATAACCATTGCCGTTGAAAAAATCAAACCGGGGAAACATGTCCTCGCACACGTCATCGAACTCCAGATCCGACACACCCGCATCACGACAACGTCGGAGGAGGACACCAGAACTGCCATCCACCGACTACAAACCCAACACAAGATGTACCACCTTCCAGCTGTCACTTGCGTAGACAACCGTCTGCGCATACTCTGAACGACAAAACCCCCTGCTCCACCATGATGTCGGAGGCAACACCACAACAACAGGGACAAAGCAGAAGGAGAGACACACCTGATGGAATCGTCTCGCCGCCCCATCAACACCATCCATGAACCCTAATGTCGCCGATCTAAAGTATCGACAAACACACGATGCCATCAACTTTGAGACGCCGTCATGAAGGACACTGCCTGTATGCTAGTGAAGCTGAGGCAGATTTGTTCGTCCGGACGCTACTCCCACCACCTCCAACGACGCACCATGATCTACAGATTCAAACCCTAACTACAGACCGGAGGATCGAGGCCCCCTCCCTCCTGCCGCTAGAGCAGCAGCCGGAGGGAGAGGGGTCAACGACCTGGCCGGTTGAGATGCATGGCTCCTGGCGGCGTTTAGGGTAGGAAAAACAGGGGCGACTGGTTGGTTGGGAGGTGGGGGTAAAATTCACGTGTCTGCTGATATTAGTTTGTGGTACAAGAGCTGAAATCATACAGTGTACCCGTCCAAAAGTGCAACTAACTCCCTCGGAAATTTCAGCATAGCCACTTCGAATACACTCGGTCCTTATACTATAATATGCCACCAAAAATGTTGTTGATGCAAAAAATAAGGGTCCTGATAACACCCACGTGGGCGTTAAGGGGTATTGCCAACACGTCGCGTGTGGTGTGTAAGGGCAAAACAGCTAACGCCCACACCGCATACATGCATGTGGCTGTTTTTTTGGATTTCGAGTTTATAAAATATTTTATCTTGTAAATGTAAATTCAACTGAAGATCCGTTTTCACCATTAAATTCATCGCGACGAGATCTTCGAAACTAGATCCCAAGTTGATATGTTTCAATGAATTTATTTTCCGGGCAACAGTTGCCATGGTGTTTACACTAAAGTTGTCATAATATGTTTCAGCTATTTTTTCTTCTACATTTAAAACTAATTTTTGACATATTATAAAACGGTGAATTAAGAAACTAGACTTGCCATGAACCATAAACTAAAATTGTCATGGTGAAAAATTGACATGGTCAATTAATAAAAATTGCCGTAAAAAGTAGTTAAAAATACAACTGTAGCTTTAAATCTAGAAGAAAAAAGAGGTAGAACATGTTATGGCAACTTTAGTGTAAACACTATGACAACTAGAGTGTAAACATCATGGCAACTTTTGGTGGAAAAAAAATCATCGATCATGGTCAAATTCTAAAATTGCCATGATCTATAAACTAAATTTGCCGTGATGGATTACTAAAAATTGTCATGATTCATGCATCAAATTTGCCATGGTTAATTACTAAAAAATATCATGATCAATTAATAAGAATTGTCATAAAAATAGTTGAAAATATAACGATAACTTTAAATCTAAAAGAAAAAATAGATAGAACATGTTAGGGCAACTGTGGTGTAAACACTATGACAACTACCGTGTAACATCATGGCAACCGTTGCCCGAAAAAAAATCACCAAAACATATCAACATGAGATCTAGTTTTGAAGATCTCGTCGAGACGGATTTTAATCGTGAAAACAGATTTTTAATTAAATTTTTTAATTAGGAGGTAAAATATTTTTAAGCCGAAAACGAAAAAAGATTCCTACTGAGAAAGAAACGGACGTGTGGGCAAAGTGGTTAAATATCCATATACCTAGTCTTACGTGGCATAAAAAAACTGCCAAAAAATGCTAAAATTAGTGAAAAGCACAAACGGATGCAGATTCATGCGTGTGGGCGGTTTGCAAACGCCCACGTGTGAGTGTTATCTTTACCCAAAAATAAAGTACACGAAATACATTGGTTCCCCAAAAATGCAGTCGATCCAAAAATACAGTGCATACTATATACTGCTTCCAAAAATACATTATACAAATGTTAAATAATACAATGCCCTTTTTCTAAAATGTGGGGTACAAGTAGTGCAATTGTGCAAAATGAGTGAAACTGGCAATACAGGGCCCCGTTATATCAGTGAGAACAAAACTCCAAGGCCAGCGACACGGCCGGGTAAGGTAAAGGTCACACTGGCAAGTGGCAACACAATGCACCGTTCCAAGTGTGATTTGCGCCAAATAAGTCTCAGTCCGATGGCAATTCTGATTCTGAAAAGAACTTGACATAATAATTCTCTGATTCCGTGAGTAGTTTGAGGGATCTCGGCACGGGAGGCACATTAACCTCAAGAATCCCCTCTAGAACCTGCACCACGGTGGCCATGGTCGGCCTAGTGCCATCGTCGTCCTGAATGCACCAGCAGGCGACCTTGCAGGCCCTTTCCACCTCGGCCGAGTCATGGACGCCGCAGTCCAGCCGGCTGTCCACGAGACCATCCAAATCCCCCAGCTCACTTAGCATTGTCGCGGCCAACAACGGGAAGAAATCCACTGTGCCGTCCTGCCGCCGCCTCACGTTCCTCCTGCCCGATATTATCTCGAACAACATCATGCCGTAGCTGTAAACGTCCACCTTTGTGGTGATAGCCGTGCCAGCAATCCACTCCGGCGCGAGGTACCCCACCGTACCCCTCACCGTGGTCAGGACACGGCTGAAGTCATGGCCCATGAACTTGGCAAGCCCAAAGTCCGCCACTTTGGCGACAAACGTGTCGTCGAGAAGGATGTTCTCGGGCTTGATGTCGCAGTGTATGATGCACTCCCTGCATTTCTCGTGCAGATACTCCAACCCCCTCGCGATCCCCAGAGCAATCCGGTACCTCGTCTCCCAGCTCAGGATGCCCTGGCTGGGGTTGGGGCTGGGACTGGACCCGAAGAGATGCCTGTCGAGAGAGCCGTTGGGCATGTGCTCGTAGACGAGCAGCTTTTGTGCCCCATCGGAGCAGAACCCGAGCAGCCGGATGAGATTGACGTGCTGGATGGTGCCGATCGTGCTCACCTCCGCGCGGAACTGCTTCTCCCCCTGACGAACGCCATCGAGCTTCTTCACCGCGACCAGCGTCGGCGTGGCGTCGGGGAGCGACCCTTTGAACACAGACCCGAAGGCGCCGGCGCCGAGCCTTTCCGAGAAGTTTTTGGTCATGGACCGCAAGTCCCGGTAGGTGAAGGCCATAAGGGAACCATCGACTCTTCCCAGGGCCTTCACCCTTGTGCTTCTCAGAACCAACACATGGACCAGAGCAACGACTGTGGCTGCAGCCACAACCGCGGCTACGATGACTCCGATGAGCAGTGTCTTGTTGTGCCCGGTCCTGGACCTGGAGAATTCGGATGCAGCCAGGCGGATCAGGTTGGTATCACTGTCCCTGTCGCCTCCAGCACCAATGTTGCTCGTGTCCCGAAGGTTGATGAGGCCTCCGTACCAGAGCCAACAGCTGCTGTTGTAAGAGTAGGCTGTGCAGGAGCAGTTGCCGAGACACGCGAGCTCGCAGTCGCGGGCACTCCCTGCGGCCGGCACGCCGTGCGCGTCGCTCGGCAGCATCACGTTGGGCATGGCGTGGAAGCCGTCGTCGTCGTCATTCGCCTTGCGTTGGACGCCGCACCGCTGCAGCTCGGTGTTTCTGGCGCATCCTGCGGTGTGATCGCCTTGCAGCCACGCGTGCAGCCGCCGCTCCCGGAAGCCGCGGAGGCACCTGCACGACGGCAGCGCGTTCTCGGTGCACACACTGAAGGGCCCGCAGAGCGAGTAGACGTCGCACTGCGCCTTGGGTTGCGCCCAGAAGAGCATCCACCCGCCGGCGGACTCCACCCACGTCAGGAACTTGATCTGCCCCGTCACGTCCACCAGGAACCGCGTCACAAGGGCGTCGCCTTTGATGCTGTAGGTGAAGTAGCTCGCGTTCGGGCCGTCGACGTAGTCGAACGGGTACATCGAGTTGGGGTAGACGTTGGTGGGTGTCATCTCCGGCACGCCGGTGAAACTTCGGCGGTCCAGTTGCCGCTGGTCCAGTACCGCTGGGTCCTATTCCACAGGAGGAAGTATTGGCTTGTCCCGTTTGGGTCCAACAAAAGTGAGAACATACCTGCAGCTGGGTTATTATAAGCCTTCCATGAGACTAGACGCGTGCTCCCGCCGGTAAGCCTGCCCCGACCGAGCTTGCCGCCGGGGAGCCATGTGTCGCCCAAGTGGTCGAAGCTCTGCCACAGCACGACTGAGGTGTTCAACGCGTCTACTAGTACGAGGTTCCCCGTGTCGAGGATGACGCCGGCCGTGTGGCCGGAGGCGACACTGGTGATGTTGGTAGACCAGATAAGAGACTTGTCGTGGTCGAGGAGGACCATATTGCCGTCGCTTGATATGGCCAGCTGTGAGGACGCTGGGTCGGAGATCGGGGTCCGCCTATTGGCAACCCACACCCTCGTTCGTGCTGAGATTTGATTGTACCAAATGCCCATGTACCAATTCTGCGAGGAGTTATCTGTGTGGGCATGGGAAGGAGAATGATTCTGCAACTTTGAATCTGTACACTGTTCCGTTTCAAAAAAAAAAAGTAGACTGTAGCAGCAACAATTTGAAAGATAATACACGGAGGAGTCCTAGTAATTAGTTCCTCAATTTTAACCACTTTGTACCAAAGAATTCTAATGTATGCACTCAACTTAGGAAGATTTTCTTGTTCAATTTAAGCACAACACTAAAGAGTGAGAGTATACGTACTAGGATTGTCTTTCAATCATCTCTAAGTCAATCTTTCACAAGAAATACTGCAGGGTCGGGTATGAACTCCGCACAGAAAAGAGTAAAAGAAAACAATAATCTATGCCTAGCTAGCTATATATGTACTCCTATATAGGTTGAGGTACCTGGCTGGAAAAACCCCAGCGCGGACTTGCCGCTCTTGGACAGCAGTGCGCTCTGGCCGCCGGACAACGGCCGGTCGACGGTCAAGGTATCGTCGGCGCCAACACGTAACACGGCTCCTTGAAGAGCAACCAAGCCCATGGCGAAGAGAACGGGAATGAGTTCAGGGAAGACGGTCGTCCCCTTGCTCGCCATTGCTCCTGCTCTCAGAAATTAACGCGAGAACACAGAGCAGACGCGAGGAAGGGAGCGACCTGTTATACGCCGAAAAATAGAACGAAAGGGAAATACCACTCGAGCTACCATTTAGAGCATATACAGCGCGACGGCCTGGCCATTCATCGGTCACAAAATTTCGATTCACAAGGTCTCAAACACTTGGACTGACCAGCATCTTTCATATCCATTACAAATATGAGGCGAATATTAAGACGTGCACACGTGTGCGCCTCGTAGATCTGACGTCGGGGTCCCACCCAAAATCACCCGAAAACCCGGCGGTCCAACGGACGTCTTCTTCGATGGGGGGTGTGAACGCCGCGTGGCATCGACTCGCCTCGTCGTCCGAGGCCAAATCCGGCTATTTAAGCCGCCTGGTGTCCCTCTCCGCGCCGTCAGCCCGAGCCCATCCACCTCCTATGTCCCACTCCGACGCTTTTCCCACCTCTCCGGCTTCCCATGGTCCAGTAGAAGATGACCACGTATGTTATGCTCGCGACGGAGCGACGGTACCAGATCAAGCATGAGATTTAGGTGAGGCGTGCCGTCCGTAATGTTGTTGGGCTATCTCCGAAGAGGAGGAGGACGAGGAGGAGGAGGAGGGAGATGAGCAGCCGCCGGCTTCGATGGAGTGGGCGGATCCGAAGGACGAGGAGGAGGCGAAGTAGTCGGAGCAGGAGTTGCTGTTGTCTCTGGGCTTCAACATGGATCAGGCGAGCAGACGAGATGACGAAGCAGCATGTCATCCTGGAGTCCATCCAGGATGAGGCCTATGTGAAAGTTAACCCACGCTTCATACGGTAGGAGCAAGCGGCTATCGGCGCTCTTTTTGTTGAACTCGACGTAGAGGCGAAGGTGAAGGTGGAGCAGCCACAAAGGAGCCGGAGTTGCGGCTGCCGCGCTTGTACCCAGCGCTGCTGGGCGCAGAGATAGTGCACACCTCCAAGGACTAGGCTAGTTGATCTATGTAGCACATAGGATTATTATTTTTTCATACTTTTATATGAATTTTATAATTTTAATATGAGGTATTGAGATGCAGATGATAAATTTAAGGTGTCCGTGGATGTTTGAGAACGTGAGGACAAAATGATCATAGGAATAAGAAACTTGTAAAAAATAAAATGATATTGTCTTAAATCTTATGAGTAGGAATAGGATCAGAGATGCCATTTGTTCGCATCCTATAAATTCTTTTCATTGAGTCTAGTCTCAAGTTTATTTTTCTATGAAATATAAAGGATAGAAACAAATCTGTGTAGAAATAGTAATCCATGAACCTAAGGGCTCTAAAAAATCTATAATTTTTTTATCCTGTAGAATTCCTATTTCGTAAGAAATTTCTCTTGGACCAAACCAAAACAGACGTTACGCTCTTGACCGGAACTACTGGGCGCCATACGTTTCTGTTTTTTTTTTTTGAGTGTACCATACGTTTCTGTTTTGAGATCTCGCCGGCACCACAGGTTTTCGGTTTCCCACGTGACAGTGGAAAGTTAGAAGTCTCGAGGCGCCTGTTTTGTCGAACAGCGTGTGGCTGGCTTTCTTTTCGGACCCAAACTTCGATGGAATATTGAAGGGGACTAAGGCCGTGTTTCTTTAAAAAGTCCTATGACTTTTTTTGTCTCAACTAAAAAGTCTTTAGTCCCTTATCCGTTTTTTTCTAAAAACTAGACATGGACTAAAGGTCATTAAATAACATGCAAAAAGATCATGTTATCCCTAGTAATATACTATAAGTTATTAAATGACATGCTAAAAGTAAGGACACTGTTGAAAAAAGTGCCAAAAAAGTCTTAAAAAGTCCCTCCCATAGGGACTTCTTCCTTTAGTTCCAAATACCCTCTTTTAGTCCCTAAAAGTCACTCCTGTTTCTTTCACATGGGGACTAAAAGAGACTTTTTTTAATCCCTACACAAAAAGTCACTGGAAAGAAACACCCCCTGATCTGCGCCGGCGCGTCGGTCCAAACTTTCGGCCGGTCGCACGCGAGCCGCAGGATCCACCAACCCCGCGTCGTCCGCACCGTTGGATTCGCATGCAACATTTTTTCCCCTATGCAGCAAAATTTTGATTCGATGCAGCAATTTTATCAACTGTTGCAACAAAAAACAAAATTTGTAGCAAAAAATATATCTACGTGATCGTAGCAAAAAAACGAAGCTGATGGTGTGTGGTAGCAAAAGTCAAACGTCGGTTGTAGCAAATATTTACGTGACGTGTATGCAACTTTTTTAGTAAACGGTTACAGCAAAACATGGTGCCAATTGTAGCAAAAATTAACACAGTTGTAGCAAAAGCAAAAAACATCGATTGTAACGAAAAATCCGACGAACTGGAGTTGTAACCAAACGTATATGCAGTTTTTTTACTGGGACAAAAAATAGTAAAAAACGCTTGCAGCAAATATGACGCTGGTTGCAACATATTTAGACGAAAAATGTTGCATCCACTAACCAACGAAGCACGCGGGTGAAAAAAATGTTGCATGGGTCCATGCACGCGAGGGGCGATCGGCGCGTCGGTTCGGCCGACGCGCCGTATGAAAACGATTCCCAATATTAAAGGACGAAACAAATACTTATAAGAGTATTATAGACAAAAAATAAAACGGGAACAACTCATGTATGCCCGCTCGTGAGAACAAGAACAACCATCGCCAAGGCAACTCGGGAGGACAGATATCGAGGGCCAGATTGACGGTCCCTGTGTGCGTATGGATGCGTGGGTGCCGACCATCCAACTCTATTCATATATATTTTAAACAAAATTTAAATAAATTAAACGGAATTCATCAAACTTGACAGATTTCATAAAAGCTTGGACATAATTTACAGTTAACATTTCGTCGGTTTAACTAAAAACAAAACAAAAATTAAACCCTATACTAGAAGACCATCTAGTATGCGTGACCGCTCTGCCGTGCTGCGCCGTCGTCGTCCTCGTCCCTTCAATGATGAAAGGGCGACTTGTTCGGCGTATGCCAACTGCTTGCGGAGGAGCTTACGCGGTGCGGAGGGCCGCTGTCGAGGGAACGGTCCTGACAATAGTACTAGGGGTACGAATGAGGAATAGAGCCTAGTTATGACATAGGTGTAAGAGGAGAAAATCACTGCTCTCACCCTTTTTGCTAAAGTATAGCATAAAATGAACTGCGACTAAAAGTATTTTACTATCTGACCCTTTTAGAAACGTCACCACCTGTGACGTTGCTGCTACACTTAGAAACGCCAGTCTACACAACAATGAGGATGACGGGGAGTTCGATGAGGGCAACGAGGACTCGGAGGAAGGAGACGAGGCGGAGTCCTCCCTGTCCAAGGACGTCCGATGGAAACCCTCTCCAAGGTGTGCCAAGACCCGGGGGGCGTGCTGGCGATGCTAAGGCTCCGAGTGGCACCGAGTCATTCCGATCCGCAACTCGAAGCGAGGGCAGAGTGAGCATGCAGCATCACCTGAGAGGGCAGTTAAGCAACCCAAGATCCCGACCATCAAGCCTTGTAAGGCGGTTCTGCCATGAGTCAAAGTGAGTGTGTCTGTGGCATCAACGTAAGTGCTTCGTCGCGTGTCATTTCCATTTCGACTAACATTTTTTACGGTTGACCGAGTGATATGATTTCTCGAATGACTTTGTTGAAGTGTTGATACCTTGACCGCTTCGCTCGATCCTAAGGCCCGAGAGAAGGGTCACACCGAGGTTGACGTTGCGTCTTCAAAAGGTAATATCCGAACTTTGGCACTTCTATTCAAATCTGCTTGGTTGCATCCGACTTCTTTGATAGAAAGCACACTAAGAAGAAACTGGCCGTAATCACCATTGTTACTATTAGTGTTGTAGTAATGGTGGTTGTTTCAGTTTTCCTATTGAGGAGAAGGTTCAGGCTTGTGTCGCCACGAGTCGACAGTGCACTGATAGTTTTTCGATACAGTGATGTGCAGATTCTAACAAAAAAATCTCTAAAAAGCTCAGCGGAGGCGCCTTTGGTTCAGTGTTCAAAGGGTCATTGCCTGATGCAACCTCGGTGCCCGTGAAGAATCTCAAAGGATTTCGTCAAGGGGAGAAGCAGTTTCGCGCAGAGGTGAGCACAATCGGCATCATTCAACATGTAAACCTAGTTCGATTATTGGGGTTCTGTTCAGACACAACGCGCAGGCTGCTAGTAACGAGTACACTCTGGGACGGAGCCAACATTCAGGCATAGAGGGGGCAAATTTGTTCATGGAGAAGGCAAAGTTCATATGAAGTGAAATTTGTTAGCTAAAACAACCACAGTCATAGTAGAAGAATCGATTTGTTAGGGAGGTCTAGCCCCCCCTCCCCCCCCCTAAATTCGTCCCTGGCCTCACTAGACAGGTACCTATTCAGGAGTCGTCAAACATTGCTGAGTTGGAGCACAAGGTACCAGATAGCACTAGGAGTTGCCACGGGACTACATTATCTCCATGAGAAATGCAGGGACTGCATTATACACTGCAACATCAAGCCCGAGAACATACTTCTGGAAGACTCATTTGTGCCGAAAGTCGCCAACTTCGGACTCGCAAAGCTAGCATGACAACGGTGAGGGGAACCGCGGGGTACCTTGCGCGAGAGTGGTTTGCCGGCACGGCCATCACGGTCAAGGAAGACGTTTATAGCTATGGCATGATGTTGTTCGAGGTCGTGTCCGGCAGGAGGAACGCAGGGCTGCAGTCGGACAACACGGTGGATTTCTTGTGGATTTCTTGTCGTTGATGGTCGCCGGAATGTTGGTCACCCAAGAGGAGGTGGATTCATTCATGATACCAGTAATTTACGTGTCCTTGATTTCTACTCCTTCCTTTCCTAAATATAAGATCTTTTAGAGATTTTACTATAAACTAGATACGAATCAAAATGAATGAATCTCTAAAAGGTCTTATATTTAGGAACGGAGGGGTACTCGATAACCACCATTGTAAATTGATACTACTGTATGACAAAGTTCTAATTCTGCCATGTTGCAGTCATGATCAATAACATCAATAGCTAATTAATCTATGGGAAACGTTTCCCTCCGCTCCTCACTGGCTCGCCTCTGTGCGCACAAGCACTGGACCAGGTATGTTACATGAGCCTCAAATGTTGCATGGATCGATTATGTTTGTATTTTGGACGCTACTACAGAGGGGCGCCGCACAGGGGTTCTCCCGTGCGGCGGCCAGGTTTGCCAGCCTGGCTTCCATTTTTTGGCAAGTATCCCGCGCTTGCCAGCCTGTCTGAATCAGCCACGGTAAAAACAACATATTCCTGTCTGAAGCAACCACCCCTCATCCATAAATATCTCCCCTCCCCCTCCCCCCTCCCCCACCCACCACCAATCCCAACAACCCCATCTCAGATCCCCCACCCCCACCACCGTAATCTCTTCTCCCCTTCTTCTTCCTCCCTTCCCAATACTGCACTGCCATGAACACACACAAATCTGAAGGAAACATAACAAAACAACCAGCAAGAAGAAGGTGAATTATGCAGTTTTCTAAGTCATCCAAAGCAGCAAAATATAACAGGTACGCAACTGCCCCATACCAAGATCATTACAACAAAAAATATGAATCTACTTACAGAAAAACTACAGAGAACATGTATGAATTACTGCACAATCAGATCTCTTGTTTCTCCCCCTCAAAGACAACACCTATCTTTCTCTCTGCACCCACAGATTTGCACCTCTCTTTCTCCTCTCTGGATCTTGAGCTACTGATCCTCTTTCCAATTCCCCTGTCCCAGAACAAAAAAGTCAGAAAAAAACACTGATATATTGTCTCCATCTGGCACAAAAACATGAAGGGGAGGAAGGACTTCCCAAAAAGAAAACAACAAGAGACAGGACACATATATAGATGGATTCTCACTTTGTGGCTGCTCATGACACAGGTTTGTCCCTCCCTCCATATACTTACCAATTTAATTGTTGTTTTTTTCATGTTTTTGCTGCTACCATAATTCCTACATTTTCCACCTAAAGCACCACCATCTAATTGTGTCATCATATTAAAAAAGTACTTTGTTACCAGATTACAAACTTCTTGCATCCCTGATGCATGTGCATGGTGTTATTACTTAGTTGTCCAATTATAATTGGTTGCTGGCTTGCGCGCTAGTTGCCATATTAACCGTGCTCACACACCAGATTAACCGTGCTTACTCACCAGGATCTAAGTACTTGCTTATCATTTTAGAAAATCTTATTTCCCAGATTAAGTATTATTTAGTTGTTAGGTTGCTAAAAAGCAGTTGTCACGTTGCCTGATTACCAAAAATTCAGACATGGCCTACCAATATTCACACCATGTGTCGTGGTTTTGTCATGGCCGATGTCCTCGTGAAAGGACTTAGTGTTGGAGCCATCGCACCTTGGTGGCGACTCAAAGGGGTTGAACGGGAGGGAGACAGAGATTTACCCAGGTTCGGCCCCTCGTGAGGAGGTAAAAGCCTACGTCCTGCTTTTGTGTTGTATTGATGGTGTTTCGATTACAAGGAGGGCGTAACTCGCCTGACCTAGCACTCGATGATTTCTAACCTGCCCCTCCTTCCCTGGGACTCGCCTTTATATATAGGTCGAGCCCTTAGGGTTTACAAGAGTCCTTTCCATCACGCAAGTCATGATTCTTTCTATCTCTAAGTCGCCGTGCTTTCCAAGACTGGAGTACTCCCCGATAATTGGTTCTCCACGAGGATCTTGAACCGCCATCCAGCTCCCGGGCCTATTGGGCCAAAGCTTAAATCGTCAAAGGATGAGTCGCCCACTTGGTGACCCGGCCCAACTAGGGCGGGTCACACCACAGATAATATCCCCAACATTAGGCCCCAGATTGACTTGAACCTGTTCACGCCAATACTCATACCTAGTCAGGGGCGACTCACTCTGTTCCTTTTATGCATCATACGCTTAAACCGCCATCTGTTGTGGGGATACCCAAGTCGCCGAACCACTTCTTGTTGGCATCATCTTATCCCTTTAATCTCGGAAGAGATAATGACACAATCCCCAACGGATCCTTCAGCACAGATATCCCGAAAATTTTGGGTGCCATTATAGCTAATCTTTATCCCGTCGGCAGTTCCCGCGCGAGGCCCCTTGATTCCAGCGCCCGTCCTAATAAATAGGCTGGGGGAAGGGGCAGGGAACATTTCCACCTACCCATCTTGTCGACCTCTTCGTCCTTGCGACTGTACTGAGAGCTCCGTCGCCGCCCGAAGACCTCCGTCTCCGGCCGCCGCATCCGACGCATCCCCACGCCTGCTAAGCGCGCAACACTCGCCGCGGATCTTCCTCAGTCTTCTCCGGTCGCCATCACGAGGTCAGTCTTCCACCATTAGAGGTGGATCTTAGCTCCTCGAGGTTCATTGCCTGCCAGTTTCTTAGAACACCTCGAATGCTTCTATAATCGCTGATTAGTTAACGACGATAACAGTAAGCACAGTAGCGTCGACCATATCCTTAGTTGACTAGAACCGGTTTGAAGATCTAGAAAGGCTTCTATCAAATCAGCTTTACTGTTCTTACCCTAGCCATAGGCTGTTCTTCTTTATCCAGGCTTTTTTCATTCACTTTTGCCTGCTCTATAGATCTATATGTTACTGCCTGTTGTACAAAACCTGTTTGTAGATCCGTACTTCAACATTTTAACGAACATCTCTGAAGCCCTGAGCCGTCTCTCTTAAGCAGTAGGAAATTCCTAAATCGCCCTTGTATTCTGACCCGGCCCCTTGTCGGCGAGTCATCAAACTCCCTTAGTCATCTGACAAATGTTCGGCGAGTTAATTGATCTTTTAACCACTCAGCGAGCGCTCGACGAGTTAATTTACCCGTAATCTTTTCCTTTGTAGCCATGGGTACCGTTTTCAAAGCCGATTGGCTCCCGACCAAAGTTGATGAAGCTTTTCTCAATGACTGTGTGAAGACGGGAAATCTTGACCCGAAAGAGGTTATCGGATGGTGTTCCGGGTTTGGAGAAGAGATTACCAACCCGAAGGAAGGGGAAATAGTTGTTTTTGCTGAGCACCTCGAACGGGGGTTTAAGCCGCTAGGGTCAAAATTCCTCAGAGACGCCATGACCTTCATGAATGTCCGCCTCCAAGACTTAGGACCTAACTCGATTAGCAACTTATGTTAGTTCCAAGTGTTCTGTGAAGCCTACTTGCGGATGGAACCTTCAGTTCCTTTGTTCTGGTATTTCTTTCATTTGAAACGCCAGACCGAATTTTCCAGTGGCCCTAGCTTGGAACTCGGAGGCGTCAACGTTCAACGCCGCAGGGACAGCCCGTTCCCATCACTCGACATGCCAAGCCATCCCAAAGGCTGGGGCGAGTCTTGGTTTTACTGCCAAGAAACTTCTCCTGAGGGTGAAAACAAGCTCCTTGGCTATAGGGAGGAACACCTTCCTACGAACTTTAAACTTCCAGACAAGCTTACTGAAGAAGAGGAATCAGATTTTATCCCGGTGCTATCCGAGTTACGATCTCTGACAAACAACGGTCTTACCGGGATCGACTTGATCCGTTGCTGGGTCGAATGGCGCATCCTCCCCTTAAGTCGCCGAGACGGCTTAATGTGTGAGTTTGATGGCACCTTGGGCCATCCCCAGTGCTACATCCGTACAGCACTGACAGAAAATGACATCGTGTCCATCATCAAGAAGCTGACCGGCGAGCCCTTGGCCAAGTGCGGCCAAATAGGTCTTAAGCCATTCTGCAAGATCAATCCGGCACCTAAGGTAAATAACTTGACCCGCCTTTACTTTATTCCTTCCGACTTACTTGAATTATGATCCTCATAATAAAAATGCCACTTCAGAAAGGTAACAAGTTCTGGTCCAAGAGGCCGAAAAAGATGGCCCTGAAGCAAGCCAGGCCACCCCCAAAGAAGAAAACCAAGGGCAAAGGCAAAGCCGTCGTTACTGAACCGTCTAACGCGGAAGAATCCCAAGTCGGCGATGTACTTTGAGAGGTAAAAATTCTATCTTCTTTGTCTTGCCATTCATTGCTATAATTTTGTGTTTACACCTCCGTATCTCTTGTGTAGAATGAGGACAACGAAAGCCAGGAAGACTCCGTAGAGGTAATTTCTGTTTCCTCTGACTCATCTTCTCCTCCGCCTAAGCCGGCCAGGCGGATTTGTGGGAAGGTTCCCATGTCTTATCCAAATGCTTGTTTGGATCCTAATTTCCTTTTGAAGAAAACGCAATATGCTTCCAATCGGAAAACTCGGAGTCATTCTGGAGACTTGGTGTCCGGGTTACCAACGAAAACTCCTACCAAGAAGATGCATAATGAGGTATCCTTTTAACAGCATCCCCTTTCGTTTCCTTTTGGATCATATTTATAACTCGCTCATTCTTGAGGCATTACTTTTGCAGAATTCTCCCCCTTCGTCAGGCGACTCAGTGATGTCAGCCCTTCCGCCGATGATCCGCGTTCCAGGGTAAGTTCTTATAGTACTTACATTATTCTGATAATGACGATGTCTGTTTTTAAGCGCACCCCCTTCTCCTTTAGGGCACAAGCGAAGAAGAGAAAAAATGGTGGGTCAACTTCCACTATAGCTCCGGAGCCTATTGAAAAACCGGCACCGACTCAGGATAACCCGGCCAAAGATAAATCTGATGATCAAGCGGATCTCCCGAATTCGCCCAAGGAAGGCATGGAAACGCCCAATCCACCGAGTCCGTTGAAAACGACAGAGGATCCAGATGCTGTAATCATAACTGGTACTCGCTTCTCTAAGCCGGCTTCAGCAGTCTTGTTGAAGCACGTATCAACATCAGCCCAGCCTTCTATTGAACATGAAATTTCCAAGGCCAAGCTATCCCAATATGAAAATCTGGAATTTAAAGAACTCTGCTCTGGCTTTGCAAGCCGCCTGGAGGCGAGTTATGAAATGGAAAAGAGTCTGCTCCTTATGATGAAGAACAGACATGAGGTACGTCTTAATGCATACTATCCTCATTAACCCCCAAGGGCCGGGTCATCTGTTAAAAGATGAGCCGGGTCTTGATAGTAGAAAAATATTTCGAGCTATAACCCCCAAGGGTCGGGTCATCTGTTAAAAGATGAGCCGGGTCTTGATATTAGAAAAATCTTTCGACCTGTAACCCCCAAGGTCCGGGTCATCTTGTTGAAAGATGAGTCAGGTCTTGTCATTAGAAAATTCTTTCGACCTGTAACCCCCAAGGGTCGGGTCATCTTGTTGAAAGATGAGCCGGGTCTTGTCATTAGAAAAAATCTTTCGACCTGTAACCCCCAAGGGCCGGGTCATCTGTTGAAAGATGAGTCGGGTCTTGATACTGTATAATTTTGTCTAAAATATTATACATTAGCCCCCCAAGTGTCAGAGATGTTGCTTGCAATAATTCTGAGACTTGCCCTCGATGATGTATTTTGACAGGAATCTCTTGCCCAAGCTAAGTCGGCATTTGGTGACTTAAAGAAAAGTTTAGCTGATCAGCAAGATGCACGGGCAAAATCAGAAGAAAAATATCAAATAATCTTATCTGAGATGGAGAAGCTGAAGGCCGCCCACAAGAAGGCTCAAGCTGATCAAGACACCGCGGTAAAGCGAGCGGAAAAAGCTGAAGCCAAATTGGAAGCCGTGCAACAAGAGCTGGCCGGTTTAAAGCAACATATCTCCAACATGGCACATGCTATCTTTGGTAAGAAGCAAAACCCTGATCTCGCACTTTGTAAATAAATAACTTAGTATGAAGAAGTTACTGACCATCATTATCCCTTATATAGGTCCGAGAGCCGCCAGCCTTCAGAATGATTGCGTCCTGATGCTGAAGGCGATTTACACATTAACAGAGCAACTGTATACCGGAAGCATGCTGACCGTGAAGGCACTGATGGGTGCCAAGGAACCCATAACATCAATCAAAAAGATGCTTGGCTTCTTATCTACCCTTCCGCCTCAGATCGGTGAGCTAACCCGGTCAGCTGCCCAAAAAGGGGTACTGACTACGTTGAGTCAGTGCTTAGCGTATGTTCCAGAGTTAAAACCCGAAGAAGTAGCAGCAGGCTTTCCCCAGCTCAAGGACGACGGGTCAGAATTTTCTCAAGAGGATTACCATCGTGTTGTCAAAGAATCCCGCTTGGCGGCGACTCAGCTTGCAGCAAGCTTGGATTTATCAAAGTACCAAGCTGCTTATGATGACAACAATAAGAAAGGAAATCCGCCAACCTTTGTGACAACCAGCTTGACTCCGCGTCGACCCAAGAACCCTTTTGATTTGGAGGCGGATCTCTCATCATTTCTTAACGATGAAGATGAATTTACCGCCTTATCCAAGTGTAATTGGGTATTGGGCGACTTGCAAATTGAAGTCGGTCAGAGTTCAAAGCAGGTTGACCCGGGGACATCAGCAGAGTAGTTCTTCATGGATTTGGCCATCAGAGCCATGTAATAAGTCATTCGTAGAAAACAACCTTGTTCTGTGATTTCTTTAAAACCCTTTTGTCGCCCTCAGGGCGTCTTATGATGCTTGACCCGCCATGGCAATAATGATTTTGATCATCAACCTGTTAGGCTTAAAAACATACATCAAACCACCTCAGTGAGTAATGGATGATAATAAATAATAACCGACTCAAGATGTTAGGGTGAGTGGGAAAAATTTGAAAAACCTTGTGGCAGTGCCAGGAAGGTAAAAAATAAGAATTTCGTCGGCTCATTCAAGTCGCGACAGGATAGGACGAGTTATATAAACTCAAGTGCTACCCGAGGGAGAATTTTTGTATAAAAAAGCTCAAGTATTTAGACCGGCTGATCAGGCACGAGTCAAGCTTCAATGAAGCAGGTTCAGTGAACCAATGGTTTCTCTATTTTCCATGTGGGGCGCTAGCCGGTACCAGACATGTTTTAACCAAGGCGAGTTCAGGGTCCATGAAGCGGAGTAACTCGCCAAGATTTCATGGGTCCATATGGCGATTCGGCCAACACACAGTCCAGTATAACCATTTGAAATGCGGTAATTTTTCGCAGGCCAAATGGGTAGTAAGGCTGATCTCAGTGAGAGGAAGCCCCCAAGTGACCTATGATTAGGGGAAAGACCGGTCGTAGGATTGTAGAAGCGTATACGCTATTACCACAAAACGACTTGGGAACAAATAGCCCCCAAGTAAGCCGGCCTAATCCACAGAATCATATAAGGCACCTATGTTTGAATCACGCGCTTGTAGCGACTTGATCCTCTTTGGCCTATCAATACCCAGTGTTGTAATAAGTGCATCATGGCGACTTATGCTCTCTGGTATGGATAGCGTCCATGCTTGGGCGACTTGTTGAGGAGCAAAATAAAAGATCCATACTTTCAATAAGATGAAATAGCAGGAAAGCCCCTGAGCTTGTGGGCATCAATTTTATTGCTTCATAAAAATGAGAAACTTACAAAAAGCACAGCTAATAGCTCAAGTGTAATAAGGCCGCAAGTGGACTATGTTCCAGGGGCGAGTTGACTCCCCCTCCGTGGTTGGCCGATCAGGCCGAAGATCCACCAGATAGTATGACCCGTTGTGGAGGCTTTTGCTGACGACGAACGGTCCTTCCCATGGTGGTGATAACTTATGCATGCCAGTGCGATCTTGGATCAATCGAAGCACTAAGTCGCCCTCCTGAAAGGTTCGGCTCTTGACCCGGTGGCTGTGGTAACGCCGCAAGTCCTGCTGATAGATAGCCGATCGGGCGGCAGCCAAGTCGCGTGCTTCCTCCAAAGCGTCCAAAGAATCTTGACGCGCCAACTCGTTGTCCTGTTCCACATAAGCAGCAACTCTGAGCGAGTCATGCCTAATGTCAGTGGGAAGAACAACTTCTGCTCCGTATAACAGGAAAAAGGGAGTAAAACCCGTAGAACGGTTTGGGGTGGTCCAGATGCTCCATTGTACTGAAGGTAACTCCTCAACCCAACACCCTGGGGTGCGTTCTAGGGGAACCATAAGTCGGGATTTGATTCCTCGCAATACTTCCTAATTCGCTCGTTCCGCCTGCCCATTAGATTGTGGATGGGCCACTACAGAGACATCAAGCCGGATGTGCTCATGATGGCAAAACTCCTGCATCGCTCCTTGTGATAGATTACTACCATTATCAGTAATAATGTTGTGTGGATATCCGAACCGGAAGATCAATTTTTTCAAGAACTTGACCGATGTCTCGGCATCACAAGCACCAACAGGTTCTGCTTCGACCCACTTGGTAAATTTATCAACCGCCACGAGCAGATGAGTTTTTTTGTTGGACGACATCTTAAAGGGGCCAACCATGTCTAGCCCCCAGACCGCGAAAGGCCAAGTAATAGGTATCATCCTTAGTTCTTGAGCCGGCACATGAGCCTGTCGTCCGTAACGTTGGCAACCATCACATCGACGAACTATCTCTTCTGCATCTGCATGAGTCGTCAACCAAAAGAAACCGTGACGGAAAGCCTTTGAAACCAGGGAGCGTGACCCGGCATGATGCCCACAATCTCCGACATGGATGTCGTTCAGAATCACACATCCTTCTTCGGAAGAAACGCATCGTTGGAATACCCCAAAAGTGCTTTGCTTATACAATTCGTCATTGATGATGACCATGGATTTGCTTTAACGGACAATTTGGCGAGCCAACACCTCATCCGAAGGTAACTCGCCTCGTGCGAGATATGCCAAATACAGAAGAAACCAATCCGGCGTAACACGGAGAGCCGCCACAAACTGGGACTCAGGGTCTGGTATTGCCAACTCCTCTTGTGAGGGCAGCCTTACGGAAGGATTATGCAAAATATCCAGAAAGACATTCGGAGGAACCGGCTTACGTTGTGAGCCGGGATGCGAAAGAGCATCAGCTGCTTCGTTAAGGCGCCGGTCGATATGATCAACTTGATAGCCATGGAAATGACCCGCCACATCAGAGAGAGCCCTTCTGTAAGCCGCCATCAGGGGGTCCCGAGCATCCCAAGTACCTGAAACTTGCTGAACCACCAGATCAGAATCGCCGAGACATCTGACCCGTGTGAGGTTCATCTCCTTGGCGAGTCGCAAACCATGAAGCAAGGCTTCGTATTCTGTAGCGTTGTTGGTGCATGGAAGCATGAGTCGGAGAACATAACAGAATTTGTCTCCCTGGGGCGAAATCAACACCACGCCAGCCCCCGAGCCTTCCAATTGCTAAGACCCATCAAAGTAAACAGTCCAGTACGTGAGGTCGGGCCTGTCTTCCGAAATCTGTAATTCGGTTCAATCGTTGATGAAGTCAACCAAGGCCTGAGACTTGATAGCCGTGCGAGGGGTGTATCGCACGTGGTGCGGCCCAAGTTCGATCGCCCATTTGGCGATTAGCCCTGTCGCTTCTCGGTTTTGGATGATGTCCCCAAGAGGAGCGGAGCTAACCACCGTGTTGGGATGCTCTTGGAAATAGTGTTTGAGCTTTGGACTCGCCATAAAGACCCCATAGACCAGCTTCTGCCAGTGCGGGTATCGTTGCTTGGAGAGGGTTAGCACCTCACTAATGAAATACACCGGGCGTTGCACCGGATATTACTTCCCTTCTTCCTTCCTTTCGACGGCCACTGCCACGCTCACCACCTTGGAGTTTGCCACGATGTACAGAAGCATAGGCTCTTTTTCAGTCGGGGTGGCCAAAACCGGCGGGTTGACCAGCTGCTGCTTCAAGGCTTCAAAAGCTTCATTGGCCTCGTCTGTCCAAACAAAACGGTCAGATTTCTTAAGCAACTGATAAAGGGGAATAGCTTTTTATCCTAGGCGGCTTATGAAGCGACTTAAAGCCGCGATTCGACCCGCCATTCGTTGAACTTGCTTGATATTCGCTGGTTTCCCAAGCGAAGTAATCGCCTCGATTTTGTCCGGGTTGGCTTCAATGCCGCGCTCAGACACCAGGAAACCCAACAACTTTCCTGCGGGAACGCCAAAGACACACTTGGTGGGATTAAGCTTCATCTGGTATACCCACAGATTGTCGAAAGTTTCCCTTAAATCTTCCAAGAGCGTCTCGTTCCTATGAGTTTTAACCACAATGTCGTCAACGTAAGCGTGGACGTTGCATCCGATTTGGCCACGGAGACAATTTTGGATGTAGCGCTGGTAAGTCGCCCCAGCGCTTTTGAGCCCAAACGGCATGGACACATAGCAAAAAGCCCCGAAGGGGGTTATAAAGGCCGTCTTCTCCTGATCCTCCACAGCCATCTTGATATGGTGATATCCGGAATAAGCGTCCACGAAACACAAACGCTCGCAGCCCGCCACTGAATCAATGATTTGATCGATGCGGGGAAGGGCGAAAGGGTCCTTTGGACATGCTCTGTTAAGATCTGTGTAACCAATGCACATGCGGAAGGTGCCGTTCTTCTTGAGCACCAGGACCGTGTTAGCCAACCATTTGGGGTGGAATACCTCTACGATGAATCCGGCGGCCAAAAGACGGGCGACTTCTTCCCCGATTGCCTTGCGTCGTTCCTCATTGAACCTGCGAAGATATTGCTGAATCGGCTTCGCTTTTGGGTCAACATTAAGATGGTGCTCAGCGAATTCTCTCGATACACCAGGCATGTCAGAAGGTTTCCATGCGAAGATGTTCCGATTCTCATGGATGAATTCGATGAGCGCGCTTTCCTATTTGGGGTCCAGACCCGCCCCAATACTGAACTGCTTGGTTGGGTCGCCAGGGACGAAATCCACTATCTTAGTGTCATCTGTTGGTTTGAACTTGAGGGGCGGCTCAGCGTCTGTTGTTGGCTTCTTTAGAGGTGACATATCTGCTGGATCAACATTGGCCTGGTGATATTTGAGCTCTTCTGCAGCGCAGGCGACTTCTGCGTAAGCCGCATCCCCTTCTTCACACTCTCTTGCTATCCTCCTGTCACCATCAACCGTGATGGGCCCCTTAGGACCGGGCATCTTGAGTTTAAGGTAAACATAGCAGGGGCGAGCCATGAAACGGGCGTAAGCCGGTCGCCCAAACAACGCATGATAGGGGCTCTTTAACTTGAACACCTCAAACATAAGCAATTCACTCATGTAATTAGATGTTGTTCCAAACGCAATTGTGAGTTTAACCCGGCCTATGGGCTATGCCGATTTACCTGGGACAATCCCGTGGAATACCGTGGTTGACGGTATTAAATCTTTCTCCAGCAGGTTCATCCTTCGAAAAGTGTCGAAGTATAGTATGTTGATGCTGCTACCACCATCCATCAGTACCTTCGATAAGGTATATCCCCCGACTTGAGGAGCCACGACCAACGCTAAGTCGTCGGGGTTGTCAACTCTGGGCGGGTGATCCTCCCTGCTCCACGATATAATCTGCTCGGACCAGTGGAGGTACCTAGGGAGTGCCGGCTCAGATACACTGTATGCTCGGTGATTCACCTTTTTATCACGCTTGGAGGCATTGGTGGTGAAGACATGGTATTGCCCGTTGCTTAATTGTTTGGGATTGTTGCGGAACCCGCCATTATCATCTTGCCCCTGTGGAGCCCCCTGTGGGGGTGGCTGTTGAAAAACCCCGGGTGGGTTATACCGCCGTTGGTTATGCACTGGATACTAGCCGCTGCTTGGCTGCGAGCCGCCATGAGCCCCCGGTTCGGGGAAGCCGCCAAACGGGTTCTAGCGTTGATTAGGTGCACCGAACTGTTCCTGCCGTTGGTCCGCGTCACCGTTTTGCCCTTTTTTGATCGCCTCCGCCCAAACTTCCCGCATCACATAACAGTCCTCCCATGAGTGAGTCGTCAGTCCGTCCGCCATGGCATGGTGCGGGCAGGGGCCCTTGAGTATCTCGTTATAATTGCGCGGCTTCTTGCCACTGTAACCCCTCTTCTTCTGGCGCTGGTTGCCGTTGTTGGCATTGGTGTTGGCGACGAAGTCCTTGGATTCTTCCTGCTGCCTTCTCTTGTCGTTCCCTCCATGATTATGGCGGGCGCGTCCCTGAAACCGGGTATGATTTTTGGATGACTCGCCTTTCCTCGGCGAGTTGGCCTTGCCGCCATCCTCTCCTGGATCTTTGGTATCGTCTGCCTCGGCGTACCTAGTGAGGGTGTCCATTAGTTCCCCCATATCCTGGACCTTTCGCTTGAGTCGCCCCAACTTCTGTACCAAGGGCTCATAGTGGCAGTTTTGCTCCAAGATCAGCACAGCCTGAGCCGCCGTGATGCCGTCCGACGAGTGAATGATTTCCGCGACCCGCCGCGTCCAGTGGTGTGCCGACTCATCAGGGCGCTGAACGTAGTGTTGTAAATTGACTATTGTCATTGGGCACTTGCAAGTTCCCCGGAAGTTTTTGATGAAACACTCTTTCAATTCAGCCAAGTTTGGATGGAGTTGGGGGGCAGGTTTTTCAACCAAGTACGCGCCGTTCCCTCTAGTTACATTGTGAAGTACCTGGCGCAGATTGCTTCATTTACATCGAGCATGTCCATGGCGATTTCGTAACTCTCAACCCATGACGCCGGCTCAAGGTCCAGGGTGTGGTTAGGCACCTTTCTTGGTCCCTTAAAATCCTTCAGCATTCGCTCATTGCGAAGGGCGGGGGCCAAGCATGGCACCCCTACCTGCCTACCGCCTCCAACAAGCGGTGCTGGGCCGGTTTGGATGTCCGGGTGATCCCGACCCGGAGGGTCCCGATGGTCAGGCGGGTTAACCTGAGGAAGGGTTCGCGGTCCGCTGGTTATGGTGGGCTGGTCCTCTGGCTGACTCCTGGTGCGGCTTGCCTGGGGGTGGAGTGCAGCCGATCGAGGCTGTGCGAGAACTGGGCGTTTTGAACCACCACCGTTTTCAACATCTCAATGGTGTTCCTTGCTTCTATTTCAGCCGGGGTGTTGCGATGAATCGGAAGGGACTCTAAATGGCAAGTCGCGGCGAGCATGTTGTCCACCGGGTTGGAAAAGTGACCTCGAGGTGTCTGGAATCGAGGGACGCGATCAACCGCTGGCTGAAGCGGCGGGTTTGGCGGCTGGCCCGGCCCTCCTCCCGGAGCGTCTCCTGCCCCGGGAGTACGTGGAGTGTCGAATAGTCGGGTAGGGTTGAGATCAGGGGGTAAATGCCCCTGGTGCCTCCACTGATGGACAGCGTTAGATGTGCGTTGATGCCTCTCGAGCCGCCAGTTTTCGGTGTTCAAGCGGGCTGCCTCAGCGGTGATTTGAGCTTGCCGGGTCTCGATCCTGGCGGCTTCTATTTCAGCGTCTCGCTGAGCCTTTGCCACCCCATCTCTTAGCTTTGTCAACTCGGCATTTATCGTGTCCTCGTTTTCTGCTGTTACAAGGGTCGCCATGAGCCTTGTTATCTCTGCCGCCAAATCCACCAAGATCGCAGCTGGGCTTCTGGATGTTTTGCCAGTCCCGTCGTTGCCTGCCGGGTTTGGCGGGGGCTGAGTCGCCCCTGCCATGTAAACGGCGATCTGACGGCGGGTCCGGTCGAGAACCTCGGGGTCCATTGCTAATGACAGGCCTCCGAGGCAGCCCCCATGCAGAGACTGAATGGAATCTAAGTCGCCCATGGATGATTCGTCATCAGTGTTGACCAGCGTGGTCTCCTGAGTCGCCGATCGTTCTGGTTCCTCAAATCCCTGTGTGAAACCAACAAAGATCGGGCGGGGTTAGATTTGGAGTCGCGACAGCGCGGACATACCTGGTCGGCTCGACGATGTCGTTGAAGATGTCCGGCTCAGGCATAGGCGATCCAACCATGCCGACGAAGATGTTGATCTTGCCGAAGGGGATTCTGTAGCCGGATTAGATTGAATCGGCCTTGGGCCCCAACAACAAGTTATTGATGTAGTACTTCCCATGGCGGCTCCGAGTCATGAGCCCTGCTACGTAGCTCCCGGACCCTGGTAGGGCTCCCTTTGAGAACTCAACTCCACCGTGCGTAGACCCCACGGTGGGCGCCAACTGTCGTGGTTTTGTCACGGAAGATGTCCTCGTGAAAGGACTTAGTGTTGGAGCCATCGCACCTTGGTGGCGACTCAAAGGGGTTGAACGGGAGCGAGATAGAGATTTACCCAGGTTCGGCCCCTCATGAGGAGGTAAAAGCCTACGTCTTGCTTTGTGTTGTATTGATAGTGTTTCGGTTACAAGGAGGGCGTAACTCGCCTGACCTAGCACTCGATGATTTCTAACCTGCCCCTCCTTCCCTCGGACTCGCCTTTATATATAGGTCGAGCCCTTAGGGTTTACAAGAGTCCTTGCCATCACGCAAGTCATGATTCTTTCTATCTCTAAGTCGTCGTGCTTTCCAAGACTGGAGTACTCCCCGATAATTGGTTCTCCACGAGGATCTTGAACCGCCATCCAGCTCCCGGGCCTATTGGGACAAAGCTTAAATCGTCAAAGGATGAGTCGCCCACTTGGTGACCCGGCCCAACTAGGGCGGCTCACACCGCAGATAATATCCCCAACACCATGGCCTACGTCTACCTACATGGATGAGTTGACCTATTGTCACTGTATAAAATGTCTACTTGCCAAATTACAAGTAGCTAGTCATCATAGTACAAAAAGTGCTTTTGTTACCAGATTACAACTGCTTACTTGCCAGATTATAGCTGCTTATTTACCAGATTACAACTGCTTACTTACCAAAGTTGACCTCTTATGTGTGTTATGCATCACAACTAATTACCAGATTACAACTGCTTACTTACCAGAGTTGACCTCTTATGTGTGTTATGCACATCATGAGACTGTCGGTGCATCACGCACTGTGTTACAACGACCGGCCAACACGGACGAAAAGCTGGATGCATCGTCTAATCGCACACCAAATGATGACAATGCAAATGAGGATGAAGGCATGCCGAAGGTGATGTACACGCCACAGCAACCCACAACCATGATGAGATTTGACACTCTTGAGGATGCTGAAAAACACTACAAAATGTATGCAAGGCAGAAAGGTTTTGGAGTGAGGTACTGTTTCAGAAAAAAGTTGGAGGCTAGTGGTGAACTGATAAGAGCATCCTTTGTGTGCCATAGAGCTGGGTTGAAGATCAAGAAGAAAGTAGACACCCAAAACCCGCAACCTATTGCCCCTGAGAGGTGGAGGAATACAACTGAAAGAACAAACTGCCCAGCCCGTATGTTTGTGAAGCGGAGAGATAATGCCTGGGTTGTTACAAAATAAATGACGACCATAACCACCCTCTCATCAATAAGTGGTCGCTGACAGGGTTCCTACGATCACATAGACATATCCCTGAAGAAGAAGAACAGTTTGTGAAGTTGCTTCACTCGTGCAATCTGGAACCTTCTAGACAGATGCAGCTGTTGACAGAGTTGCATGGCCAACGTGAAGCAATTGGATACACTGATAAAGACTTGGCAAACTTGCTGGCAAAGTTTCGGGCCGAGCACAAATATACTGATATGCAGGACACGGTTGAGTACTTCAAGAGTAGTCAACAACTTGATAAAGACTTTTTTACAAGTACAAGCTTGATGATGATGATAAGGTCCAATGCATTTACTACATTGATGGTTCAGCGGGAAGGGCATACAAATTTTTCAGTGATTGTGTCTCTTTTGACACAACCTACTTGACCAATATATACAAGATACCTTGTGCCCCGTTTATTGGTATAAACAACCATAGACAGTCAATTCAGTTTGGTTGTGGTTTCATTAGGAACGAGCTATCGACAAGCTTCGTGTGGCTATTTGAGACATTCCTAGAGGCAATGGGTGGTTTGGCTCCAACCAATATCATAACTGATCAAGATTTTGCCATGAGGTCTGCTATTCAGGATGTTTTTCCCAATACAACACACCGAAACCGTCGTTGGCACATAATGCAAAATGCAACTGGGAAGCTTGGTCCGTTCCTAGTGAAACACCCAGAGTTGCAAGCTGAGTTCAATGATTGTGTCAATGACAGCTACGCTCCTAAGGAGTTTGAAGCAAGGTGGCTTGCAATGGTTCAGCAACATGGGGTTGCAGAACACCTAGTCTTTGTTTATTTGTATGAGAAACGAACATGTTGGGTTCCTGCCTACTTTATGCACAAGTCCTACCCCTTTCTCCAGACCAAGCAAAGGAGTGAAGGCTTCAATGATGTGCTCAAAAATTATGTCAACCCACAAAACTCAATCATGGACTTTATTCGCCAATATGCTGTTGGAAATATGCCCTAGAGGCAATAATAAATTAGTTATTATTATATTTCTTTGTTCATGATAATCGTTTATTATCCATGCTATAATTGTATTGATTGGAAACACAGTGCATGTGTGGATACATAGACAAAACACTGTCCCTAGTAAGCCTCTAGTTGACTAGCTCGTTGATCAAAGATGGTCAAGGTTTCCTGACCATAGGCAAATGTTGTCACTTGATAACGGGATCACATCATTAGGAGAATCATGTGATGGACTAGACCCAAACTAATAGACGTAGCATGTTGATCGTGTCATTTTGTTGCTACTGTTTTCTGCATGTCAAGTATTTGTTCCTATGACCATGAGATCATATAACTCACTGACACCGGAGGAATGCTTTCTGTGTATCAAACGTCGCAACGTAACTGGGTGACTATAAAGATGCTCTACAGGTATCTCCGAAGGTGTTCGTTGAGTTAGTATGGATCGAGACTGGGATTTGTCACTCCGTATGACAGAGAGGTATCTCGGGGCCCACTTGGTAATACAACATCACACACAAGCCTTGCAAGCAATGTGACTTAGTGTAAGTTGTGGGATCTTGTATTACGGAACGAGTAAAGAGACTTGCTGGTAAACGAGATTGAAATAGGTATGCGGATACCGACGATCGAATCTCGGGCAAGTAACATACCGAAGGACAAAGCGAATGACATACGGGATTATATGAATCCCTAGCACTGAGGTTCAAACGATAAGATCTTCGTAGAATATGTGGGATCCAATATGGGCATCCAGGTCCCGCTATTGGATATTGACCGAGGAGTCACTCGGGTCATGTCTACATAGTTCTCGAACCCGCAGGGTCTGCACACTTAAGGTTCGACGTTGTTTTATGCGTATTTGAGTTGTATGGTTGGTTACCGAATGTTGTTCGGAGGCCCGGATGAGATCACGGACGTCACGAGGGTTTCCGGAATGGTCCGGAAATGAAGTTTGATATATAGGATGACCTCATTTGATTACCGAAAGGTTTTCGGAGTTACCGGGAATGTACCGGGAATGACGAATGGGTTCCGGGTGTTCACCGGGGGGGCAGCCCACCCCAGGGAAGCCCATAGGCCTTGGGGGTGGCGCACCAGCCCTTGGTTGGCTGGTGGAACAGCCCAAGAAGGCCCTATGCGCCATAGATAGAAAATCAAAGAGAAAAGAAAAAAAGGAGGTGGGAAGGAAGAGAAGGACTCCACCTTCCAATCCTAGTTGGACTAGGATTGGAGCAGGACTCCTCCTCCCCATGGTGGCGCAGCCCTTGGGGCTCCTTGAGCCTCAAGGCAAGCCTCCCCTCCCCTCCTCCTATATATATGGAGCTATTAGGGCTGATTTGAGACAACTTTTGCCACGGCAGCCCGACCACATACCTCCACGGTTTTTCCTCTAGATCGCGTTTCTGCGGAGCTCGGGCGGAGCCCTGCTGAGATTAGATCACCACCAACCTCCGGAGCGCCGTCACGCTGCCGGAGAACTCATCTACCTCTCTGTCTCTCTTGTTGGATCAAGAAGGCCGAGATCATCGTCGAACTATACGTGTGCTGAACGCGGAGGTGCCGTCCGTTCGGCATTAGATCGGAGCGGATCGTGGGACGGATCGTGGGACGGTTCGCGGGGCGGATCGAGGGACGTGAGGACGTTCCACTACATCAACCGCGTTCACTAACGCTTCTGCTGTGCGATCTACAAGGGTACGTAGATCGGAAATCCCCTCTGTAGATGGACATCACCATGACAGGTCTTCGTGCGCGTAGGAAAATTTTTGTTTCCCATGCGACATTCCCCATCAGTGGCATCATGAGCTAGGTTCATGCATAGATGTCTTCTCGAGTAGAACACAAAAGTTTTTGTGGGCGGTGATGTGCGTTTTGCTGCCCTCCTTAGTCTTTACTTGATTCCGCGGTATTGTTGGATCGAAGCGGCTCGGACCGACATTACTCGTACGCTTACGAGAGACTGGTTTCATCGCTACGAGTAACTCCGTTGCTCAAAGATGACCGGCGAGTGTCCGTTTCTCCAACTTTAGTTGAATCATATTTGACCAAGGAGGTCCTTGGATGAGGTTAAATAGCAATTCATATATCTCCATTGTGGTGTTTGCGTAAGTAAGATGCGATCCTACTAGATACCCATGGTCACCACGTAAAACATGCAACAACAATTAGAGGACGTTTAACTTGTTTTTGCAGGGTATGCTTATGATGTGATATGGCCAACGATGTGATGTGATATATTGGATGTATGAGATGATCATGTTGTAATAGTTAATATCGACTTGCACGTCGATGGTACGGCAACCGGCAGGAGCCATAGGGTTGTCTTTAAACTAACGTTTGTGCTTGCAGATGCGTTTACTATATTGCTAGGACGTAGCTTTAGTAGTAATAGCATGAGTAGCACGACAACCCCGATGGCGACACGTTGATGGAGATCATGGTGTGACATCGGTGACAAGAAGATCGTGCCGGTGCTTTGGTGATGGAGATCAAGAAGCGCATGATGATGGCCATATCATGTCACTTATGAATTGCATGTGATGTTCATCCTTTATGCACCTTATCTTGCTTAGAATGACGGTAGCATTATGAGGTGATCTCTCACTAAAATTTCAAGACGAAATTGTGTTCTCCCCAACTGTGCACCGTTGCGACAGTTCTTCGTTTCGAGACACCACGTGATGATCGAGTGTGATAGACTCAACGTTCACATACAACGGGTGCAAAACAGTTGCACACGCGGAACACTCGGGTTAAGCTTGACGAGCCTAGCATGTGCAGACATGGCCTCGGAACACATGAGACCGAAAGGTCGAGCATGAATCGTATAGTTGATATGATTAGCATAGAGATGCTTACCACTGAAACTATTCTCGACTCACGTGATGATCGGACTTGAGGTAGTGGATTTGGATCATGTACCACTCAAATGACTAGAGAGATGTACTTTTTGAGTGGGAGTTCTTAAGTAATATGATTGATTGAACTAATTGTCATGAACATAGTCTAATGGTCTTTGCGAATTACGATGTAGCTTGCGCTATAGCTCTACTGTTTTTATATGTTCCTAGAGAAAATTTAGTTGAAAGTTGATAGTAGCAAACTTTGCAGACTGAGTCTGTAAAACCGAGGATTGTCCTCGTTGCTGCGTAGAAGGCTTATGTCCTTAATGCACCACTCATTGTGCTGCACCTCGAGCGCCGTCTGTAGATGTTGTGAACATCCGACATACACGTTTCTGATGACTACACGATAGTTCAGTACAAAATACTTAATGGCTTAGAAGCAAGGCGCCGAAGACGTTTTGAAACGTCACGGAACATAAGATATGTTCTAAAGAGATGAAATTGTGATTTCATGCTTGTGCCCTTGTTAAGAGGTATGAGACCTCCGACAAGATTCTTTGTCCATGAAGTAAAGGATAAAAGCTCAATCGTTGAGCGTGTGCTCAGATTATCTGAGTACGACAATCGCTTGAATCAAGTGGGAGTTGATCTTCCAGATAAGATAGTGATGGTTCTCCAAAGTCACTACCACCAAGCTGTGAGAGCTTCATGATGAACTATAACATATCAAGGATAGATACAATGATCCTTGAGCGATTCGCGATGTTTGACACTGCGAAAGTAGAAATCAAGAAGGAGCATCAATAGTTGATGGTTAGTAAAACCACTAAGTTTCGAGAAAGGCAAGGGCTAGAAGGGATACTTCGTGAAACGGCAAAACAGTTGCTGCACTAATGAAGAGACCCCAGTTTAAACCCAAGCCCGGGACTAAGTGCTTCTGTTGTGAGGGGAATGGTCACTGAGGCGGAGCAACTCGAGATACTTGGTAGCTAAAGAAGGCTGGCAAAAGTCGAAAGAAGTATATTTGATATACATGATGTTGATGTGTACTTTACTAGTACTCCTAGTAGCACGAGGGTATTGGATACCGGTTCGGTTGCTAAGTGATTAGTAACACGAAATGAAAGCTACGGCATAAACGGAGACTAGCTAAAGGCGAGGTGACGATACGTGTTGGAAGTGTTTCCAAGGTTGATATGATCAAACGTCGCACGCTCCCTCTGCCATCGGGATTGGTGTTAAACCTAAATAATTGTTATTTGGTGCTTGCGTTAAGCATGAACATGATTGGATCGTGTTTATTGCAATACGATTATTCATTTAAAGAGAATAATGGTTACTCTATTTGCTTGAATAATCACCTTCAATGGTTTATTGAATCTCGATCGTAGTGTTACACATGTCCATGATATTGGTGCCAAAAGATACGAGGTAATGATGATAGTACCACTTACTTGTGGCACTGCCGCTTGAGTCATGTTGGTATAAATTGCATGAAGAGGCTCCATGCTGATGGATCTTTATACTCACTTGATTTTGAATCACTAGTGACATGCAAATCATACCACATGAGCAAGGCCTTGTTTTCATTGAGATGAAACAAGATAGTAACTTGTTGGAAGTGATACATTTTGATGTATGCAGTCCAATGGGTGCTGAGGCACGCAGTGGATATCATTATGTTCTTACTTCAATGACGATTTAAGTAGATACAAGAGTATTTACTTAATGAATCACAAGTGTGAAATATTGAAAAGTTCAATTCTGTTTCGGAGTGAAGTTCGTCGTAACAAGAGGATAAACTGTCTACGATATGATCATAGAAATGAATATCTGAGTTACGAGTTTTGGTATGCAGTTAAGACAATGTGAAAATTGTTTCGCAGTTCATGCCACCTGGAACATCATAGTGTGATGATTTGTCTGAATGCCATAGCCACGCATTATTCGGTATGGTGCATGCTATAATGTCTCTTATCGAATTACCACTATCGTTTATGGGTTATGCATTAGAGACAATCGCATTCACTTTAAATAGGGCACCGCGTATTTCCGGTGAGATGACACAATATAGACTGATGTTTAGAGAAATCTAAACTGTCGTTTATTGAAAGTGTGGGGCTTCGACACTTATGTGAAAAAGTTTCAGTCTGATAAGCTCGAATCCAAAGCGGATAAATGCATCTTCATAGGATATCCAAAACAGTTGGGTACATCTCCTATCTCAGATCCGAAAGCAAAGTGTTTGTGTCTAGAAACGGATCCTTTCTCGAGGAAAGGTTTCTCTCGAAAGAATTGAGTGGGAGGGTGGTAGAACTTGATGAGGTTATTGAACCATCACTTCAACCAGTGTGTAGAAGGGCGCAGGAAGTTGTTCGTGTGGCGCCTACACCAATTGAAGTGAAAGCTGATGATGGTGATCATCGAGCATCGAATCAAGTTACTACAAGCCTCGTAGGTTGACAAGGTCGCGTACTACTGCAGAGTGGTACGGTAACCCTGTCTTGGAGGTCATGTTGTTGAGCAACAGTGAACCTACGAGTTATGGAGAAAGCAATGGTGGGCCCGGATTCCGACAAATGGCTGGAAGCCATGAAATCCAAGAAAGGATCCATGTATGAAAACTAAGTGTAGACTTTGGAAGAACTACTTGATGGTCATAGGACTATTGAGTAAAGATGGATCTTTAAAAGGAAGACATACGATGATGGTGATAAGTCACTATTAAGAAAAGCTCGACTTGTCGCAAAGATGTTTCCGACAAGATCAAACAGTTGACTATGATGAGACTTCCTCACTCGTAGCGATGCTAAAAGTCTGTTAGAATTATGTTAGTAGTTGCTGCATTATTTATGAAATATTGCACACAGGATGTCAAAACATTGTTTCCTCGACGGTTTCCTTGAGAAAACATTGTATGTGATACAACCAGGAGGTTTTGCCGATCCTAAAGATACTAGCAAGTATGCAAGCTCCAGCGATCCTTCAATGGACTGGTGCAAGTATCTCGGAGTTGGAATATACACTTTGATGAGATGATCAAAGATTTTGGGTTTGTACAAGGTTTATGAGAAACTTGTATTTCCAAAGAAGTGAGTGGGAGCACTATAGAATTTCTGATAAGTATATGTGGTTGACATATTGTGGATCAGAAGTAATGTAGAATTTCTGTAAAGCATACAAGGTTGTTTGAAAGGAGTTTTCAAAGGAATACCTGGATTGAGCTACTTGAACATTGAGCATCAAAGATCTATGGAGATAGATCGAAAGCGCTTAATAGAAGTTTCAACAAGATGCATTCCTTGACAAGTTTTTGAAGGAGTTCAAAATAGATCAGCAAAGAAGGAGTTCTTGGTTGCATTGTGAGGTGTGAATTTGAGTAAGACTCAAAACCCAACCCCGACAGAATAAAGAGAATAGACGAAGGTCGTCTTCTATGCCTTGGCCGTAGAATCTGAAGTATGCCATGCTGAGTACCGCACGTGATGTGTGCTTTGACTCAAAGTCTGCTGAGAGGTACAGAGAGTGATCCATGATTGAATCACTAGAAGCGGTCAAAATTTATCCTTAGTAACTAATGGACTAAGGAATTTTTCTCGATTATGGAGGTGGTTAAAGAGTTCATCGTAAAGGGTTACGTCGATGCAAGCTTTGACACTAATCCGAATAACTATGAGTAGTGAAACGGATTCGTATAGTAGAGTAGATATTTGGAGTATTTCCGAATAGCACATAGTAGCAGCATCTATAAGATGACATAAAGATTTGTAAAGAACACACGGATCTGAAAGTTTCAGAACCGTTGACTAAAACCTCTCTCACGAGCGAGACGTGATCAGACCCCAGAACTATATGGGTGTTGGATTCGTTGGAATCACATGGTGATGTGAACTAGATTATTGACTCTAGTGCAAGTGGGAGACTGTTGGAAATATGCCCTAGAGGCAATAATAAATTAGTTATTATTATATTTATTTGTTCATGATAATCGTTTATTATCCATGCTATAATTGTATTGATTGGAAACACAGTGCATGTGTGGATACGTAGACAAAACACTGTCCCTAGTAAGCCTCTAGTTGACTAGCTCGTTGATCAAAGATGGTCAAGGTTTCCTGACCATAGGCAAGTGTTGTCACTTGATAACGGGATCACATCATTAGGAGAATCATGTGATGGACTAGACCCAAACTAATAGACGTAGCATGTTGATCGTGTCATTTTGTTGCTACTGTTCTCTGCATGTCAAGTATTTGTTCCTATGACCATGAGATCATATAACTCACTGACACCGGAGGAATGCTTTGTGTGTATCAAATGTCGTAATGTAACTGGGTGACTATAAAGATGCTCTACAGGTATTTCCGAAGGTGTTCGTTGAGTTAGTATGGATCGAGACTGGGATTTGTCACTCCGTATGACAGAGAGGTATCTCGGGGCCCACTCGGTAATACAACATCACACACAAGCCTTGCAAGCAATGTGACTTAGTGTAAGTTGTGGGATCTTGTATTACGGAACAAGTAAAGAGACTTGCCGGTAAACGAGATTGAAATAGGTATGCAGATACTGACGATCGAATCTCGGGCAAGTAACATACCGAAGGACAAAGGGAATGACATACGGGATTATATGAATCCCTGGCACTGAGGTTCAAACGATAAGATCTTCGTAGAATATGTGGGATCCAATATGGGCATCCAGGTCCCGCTATTGGATATTGACCGAGGAGTCACTCGGGTCATGTCTACATAGTTCTCGAACCCGCAGGGTCTGCACACTTAAGGTTCGACGTTGTTTTATGCGTATTTGAGTTATATGGTTTGTTACCTAATGTTGTTCGGAGTCCCGGATGAGATCACAGATGTCACGAGGGTTTCTGGAATGGTACAGAAACGAAGATTGATATATAGGATGACCACATTTGATTACCGGAAGGTTTTGGGAGTTACCGGGAATGTACCGGGAATGACGAATGGGTTCCGGGTGTTCACCCGGGGGGGGGGGCAGCTGTGACAGCCCGATGCCGACGTTCCAGAAGATTCCCCTCTCTTTCCGTTTTCGTCATGTGTCTATTTATATTTGTCGCATCATCATCGCATCATGCGCATCATCAGCATTGCATCGGCATCTCCGTTGCCGTCAGTTTTCAAAACTTGCATTCGTTAGTAGTCGCCGGTCCTCGTCGTTGTCCGTTCCGAGCCCGACCGCACTCGCACGCGCCCGCGGCAGCATTCGGAACCCTGTTTTTAAAGTGTGCGTAAAGCTTTCTCTGATTGGGTTGAGATTTGACGTGCGGTGATATTTTAATATAGGTAGGCCGCCTGTCAAGTTCCGTCGCAATCGAAGACCGTCTGGTACCTGAACGGTCGACCGTAGCGGCACCGTATTCGGTCTACCGTCGGACGTTTGTCGGTGTTTTAAAAAAATCGTTGCTGCGCCGCCCATTCTCCCTCTTGTCTCCGGATATCCCCTCTACACAACCACTCGGCCGTCACGCGTTCGGAATTAGTCGAATCCGACCGCGCGATTGGATCCGGGTCGAAATTTCGCTAAACCTAGCCCCCCTTTCCTATTTAAACACACCTCCCCTTCCATTGTAGGCCTCCCCTAATCCTGCCTCAAAAACCGTGTAATTCCGAAACCCTAGGAGCCATCTCTCTCTCCTCCCAGATCTGATCCACCCAGGGCGCCGATCTGGACCGTCGGATCCCTGATCCAACGGCCCAGGCTCCTCCCGCAGCCCCCGTCCTTGGCCTCCCGTGGCCGAGGTGTTCCTCCCGCGCCTCGAGCCGCCGGCCGCCGGGCTGCCCGCCCCGCCTGAGACTCCCCGAGCTCGTGCCTTCCCCGCCGGTCGCGGCCTGCTCCGCCTGACCGCGCAGCCCTGCCTCCCTGCTCCTCTCCGCCGCTCGCCTGCAAGGAGCCGCGCCGCTGCGAGGAGCTGCGCCAGCCGCTCTGACTTCCCCGCTCCTTGTCGGATGCATCGTCGGGAATGGGGTCCGGGGGGCTGGATCCATCCGCCGCCGCCAGACCCGGCCAGCCCCCTCGCCGGAGCCTTATCGCCGGCCACCGCAGTCTACCCTGCGCCGCTGGAACCCCGTCCTGCCCGTGCTCCAGGAGGGAGACGATGGGGGACGCTCGGGGCAGGCCTGTTCCGCCTCGCCAGCTCGTGGGCCGCGCAGGAGCAGCCAGGCTGCCAGATCCGGCCCAGCTAGGCAGCCCCCCATCGGCCTCCTCGAGGCTTCCTCCACTGCCAGCCCAGGCTGGTGTGCATCTGCCGCCCGAGGCCTCCTCCTCTCCTGGGCTTCGGCCCACCAAGGTGAGCAGCCCCGCTCCGTTAATCCCCGCCTGTGGCGATTTAATCTATGCTGCGCCATGCCCCTGTGTAGCCCATTAGGATTAGATTCGGCCCGTTAGCTATTTAGATTTTTCGGAGTTTAATTATAAATTCCAGAAAATTAGACGTTTAATAAAATCCCCGTAACTTTTTATCCGTAAGTCGGATCAAGGCGTATTTTATATGGTTTTGGCGTAGATTTTCGCGTAGAACACAATTTAACTACTTGCATATTTATTTTACGTTGTTTGACGTGACGTATGCCTAGATTTACGTGCTGTCCCAATAGTATATTGCCCGTGTTTAATTTTCGTGCGTGTCCGGATAGCCCGTATGCCTTAGATTAAATGTCTATATTTTAGGACCTATTTTTCCGTGTATTTTAGAGCGGTACCTCGTATTTTTGCGTGTAGGGATTGCCTCTAGTTTATTTTCCCGTATATAGGTTATTTTCCTGCATTAATGTGTGGCTTTATTTTGTTGTGCAACCCCACATATTTTATATGTTTCCGGGGTATAAAAATCCCATGGATTTTTATGTGCAATTAGTTTTAGCATTAGAGCAAGTTAGTTCGCGAGATATTTTGCTATGTTGCCCTTTTGTTTAATTCGTAGGATTTATTCCGTGCCTCGTTTGAATTAGTTGTCAACTAGGGAGTTCTTCTTAGATGTTTATACTAGCCCCTGGTATTTTTAGTTGCAATAGAAATGCATGTTTAGGGGTGTTTTGATTGCCCTCAAGTTGCTAGAAATAGTGCTGTTTTAGAGGAGCTGAAATATTTCTAAGTCTGGAATCTGTTATATTTTGTTGCTGTCTTGTCTTGCTTGCATCTTGTGATCTGTAGCTCTTTTGAGGTTGGTCCAATGGAGTTAGTTGTACCCCTTGTGTTTCTCTAGCATGCTGTAAATTTTCATGCCATTTGGAGTCCTGTAGTTATAGGTTTTGCTGCTGTCAATATTGCTTCAGATCGAAAAGTGCACTTTCATGAGGTGTAATTTTCACTAAGTCTGAAATGGTGTGTGAGATGCCGTTTTGTGTCTTCTTGTCCTAGTGCTCCTTGCTGCCATGCTAGTTTTTGTTAGTTGTTTGTAGTAGAGCGTCTTGCCCTCTTTCGTGCCATGCCTTGCTCGAGTTTATCGGAGTTGTGTAGCCGTAGTTGTGGGGCGTAGAAAGTGCTATGTGGCTGATTTTGGCAGATTGTAGTGAGTTCTTGATTTGCTCGTATCTTTTGAACCGTAGTTCCGTTTTGATCGTGTCCTACATGAAACTTGCTTAGAATCTCGTGTAGATTCATTTTCTCTTGCTGTTTGTATGTCTTGAAGTGCTCGTGACCGTCGTTGCACACATTTTGCATTCATGCCATCATATCTTGCGGTGTCCGTATCTTTTGATCCGTAGCTCCGTTGGAGATGTTCTCTATGTGTAGTTTGCTTGAAATGACGCGTAGAATCACGTGAACCTATTTTTTTTTCTGTTTAACAACTAATTAAAGGTGTTAATTCAGATCTGGACAGAATTGTAAATTAACATGTGAGGTCGTTTCGGAGGTGCTATATGACATTTCCAACCTCATTTAAAATGCCTAGATAGGTAGTTTAATTGCGCTTCACCTCTTGCCATGTTTAACCACATTTAATATTGCCGTGTATCTAATCGGGTTAGAACTAAATAATAAATGTGGAGTTTCGTCAATATGCAACTCGTTGCATATTGAACTTCACTTAATGTGTAGTGTTTGATTGTGTGATTTGTCATGCCGTGACTTGCATGTATTCAGCTGTTCATGCATCATTTGTGTTGTGCATCGTGTGGTGAATTCCGTGTGTTGATTTGTGTTTCCGGTTTGCTTCGTCTCGATAGAGTTCCGCAGCGTGTCGGATTGTAAGGACCCGTTCGACTACGTCGGTTCGTCTGCTTCACGGAGGCATTCTTCTTCCAATCGGGATCTCAGGCAAGATGATCATTTCCCCAGATACCATTACTATCATTGCCATGCTAGTTTTACCGTTGCTATCGTTGATGTCTCGTTGCCTACCACATGTTAAATATCAGCCTCTCAACAATGTCATGATTACCTTCAACCTGTTCAACCTAGCAAACCACTGATTGGCTATGTTACTGCTTGCTTAACCCTGTGTTAGCGTTGCTAGTTGCAGGTGCAGATGCTTCCATGTGATGACATGGGTTCCTTGTTATATCACCATATTTAAATGCTATTTAATTTAATGCACCTATATACTTGGTAAAAGGTGGAAGGCTCGGCCTTTCTAGCCTGGTGTTTTGTTCCACCTTTGCCCCCTTAGTTTCCGGCTACCGGTGTTATGTTCCATAAATGAGCGTTCCTAACACGATCGGGGTTGTTATGGGGACCCCCTTGATAATTCGTTTTAGATTAAAGCTGGTCTGGCAAGGCCCAACTTTGGTACTACATTTGCCTAATCACCTAATAAAATTGCATAGGGACTTTCCGGACCCCGAGGATAATTTAATCAACCCCCCCGGCCAGTGCTCCGCATGAGTGTTGGTCCACCCACCTAGCAGTTGGCAGTGCCACCTCGGGGCAACTCGAGGTTTGGCTACCGTCCACTATGCATAGACGGTGTGTCCTGAGAACGAGATACGTGGCTCCTATCGGGTTCGTCGACACACCGGGTGGCCTTGCTGGATTAGTTTTACCTTTGATGAGATATCTTGTTCATCGGGATTCTGGTGATGCTTTGGGTAATCTCAGAGTTGAGGTTTTCCACTAGGGAATCCGACGAGATCGCGAGCTTCGTGATTGAGGATTTCTATGCGGCTTGTGGTAATTTGTGATGGACTAGTTGGAGCACCCCTGCGGGGTTAAATCTTTTCGAAAAGCCGTGCACGCGGTTATGTGGAAACGTGGAAACTTTGTTTAACACTGGTCTAGACAACTTGAAGTCAATTTAATTAAAATATGCCAACTGTGTGCGTAACCGTGACTGTCTCTTTCGTGAGTTCCTTCTCCGATCAAGGACACGGTGGGGTTATGTCTGACGTAGGTAGGTGTTCAGGATCATTCGTTTGATCATCCGTAGTTCACGTCCGCTATGCGTAGATCTTCCTCCTCTTATTTCTTGTACTCATAAGTTTAGCCACCAAATATATGCTTAGCCGCTGCTGCAACCTCACCCATCAAGCTTTGCTAGTCTTGATACCTTTGGAAATGAGATTGCTGAGTCCCCTGTGGCTCACAGATTACTACAACACCAGTTGCATGTACAGGTAAAGGTTACTTGACGTGAGCGCGTTGATTGTTCATTTGAAGTTGCTTCTTCTTCTTCTTCTTCATCGATCTAGGATGGGTTCCAGGCCGGCAGCCTGGGATAGCAAGGATGGACGTCGTTCTTATTTTTCTCGTTTGTTTTCGTCTGTGGTCGTACCCTACTCTTACTCTCGATGATTATGTAATGTACTGATGTGACTCTTATGTAGCTTGTGGCGAGTGTAAGCCAACTCTATATATATCTCTTCTTTTCAGTACATGTACTTGTGACGATATCCATTCTTGCGACACGACGAGATGCGCTTCTATCCCTGACGAGGCCTTCGTGCCAAATTGAGGATAGGGTCGCATCTTGGGCGTGACAAGTTGGGATCAGAGCCGTACCGACCTAGGAGCCCCCTTGATTGATCGAACTTGGCCGAGTCGAGTCTAGTGAAAAACTACTTTGAGTCTAGTTATATATCGGAGAGTAGGATTCTTTTTTCTCCTCTTCTATGCTCTGGTGAGGAATCTTGACGTAATAATTTAATTCTACTCCTCTTCTCACTCAAAAGTTTTTAGGATCACGCGGATATTTTTGGAATCTATATGATGCCGATGTGACGGAGTTCTGTCTTGGTGCCTCCTGTCTGACTTGATTTTCTTCCGGGGAGTTGAGCTCCAGGGGATTCTTGAGCACATCGTTATCATTCAGATTTCTTAGTATCTCAGGACGAAGGATGTTCATAATTGCTTCAATACTAGTAGTGGCAAGATAACCCCGATGTCCCCAGTACTGGTGCAGATTGTTCGGGAGTACTGCCATACTTTGTATCGTTGTGATCACGAGGGTCTGTTGTAGATGAAGGTCCGAGATTCTGGTCGTGTGTTGACGGATGTGATACAGGTGACGAGTTAGTATAGGAGTTGTGTGATATTACTCCTTGTATCCGAGTACCAGATTGCATGACCAGATATTTCGGGAATTCATAGGTGGGAATTCAAGTAGTTGCTTATAGGACAATCTTCCAACAAATTCTTGATGTTAGGTTGGGGTTCGACATCTAGTGGATTCGTTTGTTCACGGTCGACTTACAGCGGTACACATTGTGTCTTAAAGAGTCCTTGTAGCTTGCTACGACTCGGGGACGCTTCGTATGTCAGGTGCACTGCCTTGCACTTGATGGCTACTGTAAATCGAGCCCGTGCGATCCTATCCACGAAAATATCAGACGAAATCTTTCTCATGAGTTTGTTCTGGCTTGTTTCATAAGCCTTGTCCTTTGTCTTGTTGAATATGGTAATTCAAGTTGCTTTGATGTCAAGTGGTGATTTCAGATCTTTCCTAAGCGGTGTTCTCATATTTTTGTGGGAATGCTAATTCTCTTTGCTCAAATAATTGTCTTATCATTCTTGTCAACCGGAGTCATCATGTTAATTCTTTTCCAACCGGTGTGTTTATCTTCAAGTGCATTCCATCCTCTCCTATTTTGCAAGATCATTCTCTGAATTCTTTCCGGAGTTATCTCATGTGTCTCAAGTTGTCTTTGTTTTTCCCCGCCCTCCCGCCCTTTTTCTTCGGTGATTGGATTTCATCCAAGCGCATTCATTTCATTGTGCTTCCGCTATCTCTTCTTCCTTTCGTAGCCGGTGATTTATTGTAAAGATTCTCAGGAGATTCGTGTCATATTTGTTCATTCTTGTCATCTTTTCCGGTGAATTTAATTCAGCTGTCCGTGTTCATCATATCCTATTTATCCTTGTAATTCTTTCCTACGTTGGAGGTTCTTATCATCCTATCTTGTTATTTATACCTCTATTTTCTATCCGGAGCGTTGAAGTTATCTCAGTAATTCTGCTTTTCAATCCTTTAATTATTTCGAGGTTCTCAACCTCATCTAGTTCTCTTCATACCAGTGCAATATCTCTCTTCTAAGCAACCTTTTCTAACGGTGGTTTCTTCGAGTGGGTCCATAACCCACAGGTTTTCCCAGGATCTTTCCTAAATTTTTTTTAAAATTTTCCCGGAGATCTTTAATTCATTTCAATTTTGACGTAAGTATGAATTTCATCAGTCATATCCCTTTTTCAAGATCTATTTCAATTAATTCATTCTTTGGCTCAACCTTTCACTCTTCATTATTCCGGAGTGTCTCGGTATTCTTGGTGCTCTTTCTCGTCATCATTCTCAGCTTGCAAATTCGAAGGACTGTTTCTCTCAAATCTTGGTTCATTCTCTTGGATATTCATCATTTCAGCTTCGTGTTATCATCATGAATTTGTTTTCAATCAGGAGTAATCTATTTCTTGCTATCCGATGCATTTCTGAGTTGTTTTTATTTCTCTTTCCTCCGAAGGCCATCATTTTAGAAGAATCTTTGTTCTCAGCTTTCAGCTTTCATCCTCAATTCGTCTCAATTGTTGTCTCTTTGTTCGTCTCTCGATTATCCTGTGCCTTATTCAAGTTTTCTCTCAGGTGCCTCATGATCTCATCATTCTCATGTATCTCCATTAATTCTTGATTTTCCCATTCAATTGTGAATTCTTACCGGTGCTTCCTTCAATTTTGCCTCAAGTGGTGCTTTCCTCTCTGTTTCTCCAAGATTCATTTCTAGTAGAATAAGTGGTATGCTAAATCCGTTGCTTGTCATCAATTAAACTTGGTGAAGGATTAGCATAACATAATTCTTATTCTTGTTCTTCCTTCTTCCAAGATATTTCAATTCTTCTTCCGGAGTGGCTCATGATATCGATTCGTTCCTCTTGTGCTTGTCTTTCTTTTCCGGAGTTCTAAGTTTATCAAGTATCTCTTTGTGAAGCTTCTTCTAAATCTTGGCAAGGTCATAATCTTATTCTTTTCTACCTTCATATTTGTTGCATCATTCTTTTGTATACGGAGGTCCTTCATGGTGATTCATCAAGATTTCAATTCATTCTGAAGTGTTCTTCAAGATTTTTGCGGGAGAACCTAAAGTTTTCTTCTCTTGCATTTCCAAGTGCATTTGTTCTTCTTTATCCTTTGAGGTGGTATTATAGCATTATTGTTAGTGTAGGAGCCTCGAAGAGATATCCTTTCAAGAATGAGATAATTAAACCCACCAATCCTTTGATCATGAGATATTTCAACCCATGATTTCTTCATTGAGCTAGCTTGGCTTAGTTTTCACCTAAAGCTTTTCCTATGGATTGTTGCTATCATGGTGCTTGTCATTAATCCAAGTTCTCAATGTATCCTCTTGGTGTAAGAATTGTTCATATCTTGTTTCTCCCAATCAATCCTTGTTTCTTTTAGTGGTTGGTTGTCACCTCATATTTGTTGAGATGATTTTCACAAGCCCACTACTATCTTGTTCTTTTCGTTGTTGGTTTTCCAACTACTAAGTCAATTCTCTGTCCGGAGGCTCTTCAATTCTATTGTGATGATAGTTGTCATTCTCTTGCTTCATTGTTTTCTTCTGCTTGAGATAGTTCCTACTCTATTGTTCCGGAGGCATGGTGACGTTGCTCTTTTGGGTCGATCATGTTATTCTATCAAGCTCATGGTGTTCCCTTGCTCTATTTAGTTGTTTGTTATGAATATTGTCTAATTCTCTCTTCTTATTGAATTTTTTGTCCCATTTTCCTACCGAAGTGCTGCCGAAATTTTCCGTGAATTCTTGCTTCTTTCTCATAACATTCCTCATCTCTTTGCAACCTTCAAGGATCGTTGGTTTCACTCGTTTGTCAAAGAAGCGACTAAGTTTTTACCTCTTGTTCTTCCTCGTCCTCTTCCCCCTTTCATTCTTGGATCTCGGGGCGAGATCCTCTTGTAGTGTAGGAGAGTTGTGACAGCCCGATGCCGACGTTCCAAAAGATTCCCCTCTCTTTCCGTTTTCGTCGTGTGTCTATTTATATTTGTCGCATCACGCGCATCATCAGCATTGCATCGGCATCTCCGTTGCCGTCAGTTTTCAAAACTTGCATTCGTTAGTAGTCGTCGGTTCTCGTCGTTGTCCGTTCCGAGCCCGACCGCACTCGCACGCGCCCACGGCAGCGTTCGAAACCCTGTTTTTAAAGTGTGCGTAAAGCTTTCTCTGATTGGGTTGACGTGTGGTGATATTTTAATATAGGTAGGCCGCCTGTCAAGTTTCGTCGCAATCGGAGACCGTCTGGTACCCGAACGGTCGACCGTAGCGGCACCGTATTCGGTCTACCGTCGGACGTGTGTCGGTGTTTTAAAAAAATCGTTGCCGCGCCGCCCGTTCTCCCTCTCGTCTCCGGATATCCCCTCTACACAACCACTCGTCCGTCACGCGTTCAGAATTAGTCGAATCCGACCGCGCGGTTGGATCCGGGTCGAAATTTCGCTAAACCTAGCCCCCCTTTCCTATTTAAACACACCTCCCCTTCCATTTTAGGCCTCCCCTAATCCTGCCTCGAAAACCGTGCAATTCCAAAACCCTAGGAGCCATCTCTCTCTCCTCCCAGATCTGATCCACCCAGGGCACCGATCTGGACCGTCAGAACCCTGATCCAACGGCCCAGGCTCCTCCCGCAGCCCCCGTCCTTGGCCTCCCATGGCCGAGGTGTTTCTCCCGTGCCTCGAGCCGCCGGCCGCCGGGCTGCCCGCACCGCTTGAGGCTCCCCGAGCCCGTGCCTTCCCCGTCGGTCGCGACCTGCTCCGCCTGACCGCGCAGCCCTGCCTCCCTGCTCCTCTCCGCCGCTCGCCTGCAAGGAGCCGCGCCGCTGCGAGGAGGTGCGCCAGCCGCTCTGACTTCCCCGCTCCTTGTCGGATGTGTTGGAAATATGCTCTAGAGGCAATAATAAAATGGTTATTATCATATTTCCTTGTTCATGATAATCGTCTATTGTTCATGCTATAATTGTATTAACAGGAAACAGTAATACATGTGTGAATAAATAGATCACAATGTGTCCCTAGCAAGCCTCTAGTTGGCTAGCTCGTTAGTCAATAGATGATCATGGTTTCCTGATCATGGGCATCAGATGTCATTGATAACGGGATCACATCATTGGGAGAATGATGTGATGGACAAGACCCAATCCTAACCCTAGCACTAGATCGTATTGTTCGTATGCTAATGCTTTTCTAATGTCAAGTATCTTTTCCTTCAACCGTGAGATTGTGCAACTCCCGGATACTGTAGGAGTGCTTTGGGTGTATCAAATGTCACAACGTAACTGGGTGACTATAAAGGTGCACTACGGGTACCTCCAAAAGTGTCTGTTGGGTTGGTACGAATCAAGATCGGGATTTGTCACTCCGTGTGACGGAGAGGTATCTCTGGGCTCACTCGGTAGAACATCATCATGAGCTCAATGTGACTAAGGATTTAGTCACACGATGACGTGCTACGGAACGAGTAAAGAGACTTACCGGTAACGAGATTGAACAAGGTATTGGTATACCGATGATCGAATCTCGGGCAAGTTCTATACCGACAGACAAAGGGAATCGTGTACGGGATTGATTGAATCCTTGACACCGTGGTTCATTCGATGAGATCATCGTGGAGAAAGTGGGAGTCACCATGGGTATCCAGACCCCGCTGATGGTTATTGGCCAGAGAGGTGTCTCGGTCATGTTTGCCTGTCTCCCGAACCCGTAGGGTCTACACACTTAAGGTTCGATGGCGCTAGGGTTATAGGGAATTGTTATACGAGGTTACTGAAAGTTGTTCGGAGTCCCGGATGAGATCCCAGACGTCACGAGGAGCTCCGGAATGGTCCGGAGGTAAATATTGATATATAGGACGGATGGTTTCGGATACCATAAGTGTTTCGGGCATCACCGGTAACGTACCGGGACCACCGGAGGTGGCCCCGGGGGACCACCGAAGGGGGGCAACGACCCCGGGAGATAAGGTGGGCCAAGTGGGGGTGGGAACCAGCCCCTAGGTGGGCTGGTGCACCTCCCCACTCAGCCCATAGCGCAAGGGAGAGAAAAGGGGGGGCAAACCCTAGGCCAGGTGGGCCTAAGGCCCACCAGATGGTGCGCCACCCCCTCCTCCCCCTTCTGGCCGCCGCACCTCCCATCTGGGGGGCTGCCGCACCCCCTAGGGTGGGAACCCTAGGGGTGGCACCCCCTCTCCCCTCCCCCTATATATATCGGGCACTTTTGGCCATTGAGACACACGGTTTTTCCTCTCTCTCACCGCAGCCCCGCTCCTCTCCCTCCTCCTCTCTGCCGGTGCTTGGCGAAGCCCTGCCGGGAGACCTCGTCTCTCCATCGACACCACGCCGTCGTGTTGCTGGAGTTCTTCCCCAACCTCTCCCTCCTCCTTGCTGGATCAAAGTGCGGGAGACGTCACCGGGCTGCACGTGTGTTGAACGCGGAGGTGCCGTAGTTCGGCACTAGATCGGAATCGCTGCGAGTACGACTCCATCAACCGCGTTCTAGCAACGCTTTCGCTTAGCGATCTTCAAAGGTATGAAGATGCTCTTACCCCTCTCTCGTTGCTGGTCTCTCCATAGGAAGATCTGAATATGCGTAGGAAAATTTTGAATTTATGCTACGTTACCCAACAGTGGTATCAGAGCCAGGTTTTCTATGCGTAGATTCTATGCACGAGTAGAACACAAAAGTTGTGGGCGATGATTTGTCAATTTGCTTGCCGCTACTAGTCTTATTATTTTTCGGCGGTATTGTGGGATGAAGCGGCCCGGACCGACTTTACACGTACACTTACGTGAGACTGGTTCCACCGACAGACATGCACATCGTGCATAAAGGTGGCTAGCGGGTGTCTGTCTCTCCTACTCTAGTCGGATTGGATTTGATGAAAAGGGTCCTTATGAAGGGTAAATAGCTTTGCCATATCATCGTTGTGGCTATCACGTAGGTAAGAAGGCGTTCTTGCTAGAAACCCAAATCAGCCACGTAAAACTTGCAACAACAATTAGAGGACGTCTAACTTGTTTTTGCAGGGTTTGACATGTGATGTGATATGGCCAAAGTTGTGATGTTGCATGTATGATGTATGAGATGATCATGTTATTGTAATAGGTTTCACGACTTGCATGTCGATGAGTATGACAACCGGCAGGAGCCATAGGAGTTGTCTTAATTTATTGTATGAGATGCAACGCCATGTGCTTACTACTTTTACTTCATTGCTAACGGTTAGCTATAGTAGTAGTGATAGTAGTAGTTGGCGTGACGACTTCACGGAGACACGATGATGGAGATCATGGTGTCACGCCGGTGACGATGATGATCATGCGATGCCTGAAGATGGAGATCGAAAGAGCAAAGATGATAATGGCCATATCATGTCACTATATGATTGCATTGTGATGTTTATCATGTTTTACATCTTATTGCTTAAAACGACGGTAGCATAATAAGATGATCCCTCTTAAAATTTCGAGAACGTATTCCCCTAAGTGTGCACCGTTGCGAAGGTTCGTTGTCTCGAAGCACCACGTGATGATCGGGTGTGATAGATTCTAATGTTCGCATACAACGGGTGTAAGCCAGATTTACACACGCGAAACACCTAGGTTGATTCGACGAGCTTAGCATGTACAGACATGACCTCGAATGCAAGAGACCGAAAGGTCGAACATGAGCCGTATGGTTGAATACGATCAACATGAAGTTGCTCACCATGGTGACTAGTCCGTCTCACGTGATGATCGGACACGGGTTAGTCAACATGGATCATGTATCACTTAGATGACTAGAGGGATGTCGATTTAAGTGGGAGTTCATACTTAATTTTATTAAGTGAACTTAATTGTCATGAACTTAGTCTAAAAGTTGTCTTTATAAATATTGTAGATGTCCAACGTCAACCTCAATTTCAACGCATTCCTAGAGAAAAACAAGCTGAAAGATGATGGTAGCAACTATGCGGACTGGGTTCGCAACTTGAAGCTCATCCTTGAAGCAGCTAAAAAGGCTTATGTCCTTAATGCGCCGCTAGGTGACCCTCCCGCTCCCGCAGCAGCCCAGGACATTCTGAACGTCTGGCAAACACGGAGTGATGACTACTCTCTGGTCAGGTGTGGCATGTTATACAGTTTAGAAACGGGGCTCCAAAGGCGTTTTGAGCAACACGGGGCATATGAGATGTTCCAGGAGCTGAAGCTAGTTTTTCAAGCTCATGCCCGTGTCGAGAGATATGAAGTCTCCGACAAGTTCTTTAGCTATAAGATGGAGGAGAACAGTTCTGTCAATGAGCACATACTCAAAATGTCTGGGTTACACGGTCGTCTGACTTCACTTGGAGTCAAACTTCCGGATGATGCTATAATTGACAGAATCCTCCAGTCTCTCCCACCAAGCTACAAAGGCTTTGTGCTTAACTACAACATGCAAGGGATGGAGAAGACCATTCCCGAGTTGTACTCGATGCTCAAGTCTGCAGAAGTAGAAATCAAGAAGGAGCATCAAGTGTTGATGGTCAACAAGACCACTAGTTTCAAGAAAGCCAGGGGTAAGAAGAACTTCAAGAAAGACGGCAAAGCTGTTTCCGCACCCGGTAAGCCAGATGCCGGGAAGAAGAAAAAGAACGGACCCAAGCCTGAGACTGAGTGCTTCTATTGCAAGGGAAAGGGTCACTGGAAGCGGAACTGCCCCAAATACTTAGCGGACAAGAAGGCCGACAACGTTAAAGGTATATGTGATATACATGTTATGGATGTGTACCTTACCAGCGCTCGTAGTAGCTCCTGGGTATTTGATACTGGTGTTGTTGCTCACATTTGCAACTCAAAGCAGGAACTGCGGAATAAGCGGAGATTGGCCAAGGACGAGGTGACGATGCGCGTCGGGAATGGTTCAAAGGTCGATGTGATCGTCGTCGGCACGCTACCTCTACATCTACCATCGGGATTAGTTTTAAACCTTAATAATTGTTATTTAGTACCAGCTTTAAGCATGAACATTGTATCAGGGTCTTGCTTAATGCGAGACGGCTATTCATTTAAGTCAGAGAATAATGGTTGTTCTATTTATATGAGTGATATGTTTTATGGTCATGCTCCGCTGGTGAATGGTTTATTCTTGATGAATCTCGATCGTGATGTTACACATATTCATAGTGTGAGTACCAAAAGATGCAAAGTTGATAATGATAGTCCCACATACTTCTGGCACTGCCGCCTTGGTCATATCGGCGCTAAGCGCATGAAGAAGCTCCATACTGATGGACTATTAGAGTCTCTTGACTTTGAATCATTTGACACATGCGAACCGTGCCTCATGGGCAAGATGACTAAGACTCCATTCTCAGGAATAATGGAGAGAGCAACTGACTTATTGGAAATAATACATACTGATGTGTGTGGTCCAATGAACGTTGAAGCTCGCGGTGGTTATCGTTATGTTCTCACTCTCACCGATGATTTGAGTAGGTATGGGTATATCTACTTGATGAAGCACAAATCTGAGACGTTTGAAAAGTTCAAGGAATTTCAGAGTGAGGTTGAGAATCAACGTGACAGAAAAATTAAATGTCTACGATCTGATCATGGAGGAGAATATTTGAGTCACGAGTTTGGCACACACCTAAGGAAGTGTGGAATCGTTTCACAACTAACGCCGCGTGGCACACCGCAGCACAACGGAGTGTCTGAACGTCGTAATCGCACTTTATTAGATATGGTACGATCTATGATGTCTCTTAGCGACTTACCGCTATCATTTTGGGGATACACATTAGAAACTGCTGCATTCACTTTAAATAGGGCACCGTCTAAATCTGTTGAGACGACACCGTATGAATTATGGTTTGGCAAGAAACCTAAGTTGTCGTTTCTTAAAGTTTGGGGCTGCGATGCTTACGTGAAGAAACTTCAACCAGAAAAGCTCGAACCCAAAGCGGAGAAATGCGTATTCATAGAATACCCTAAGGAAACTATTGGGTATACCTTCTATCTTTGATCCGAAGGTAAAACCTTTGTTGCCAAGAACGGATACTTTCTAGAGAAAGAGTTTCTCTCGAAGGAAGTAAGTGGGAGGAAGGTAGAACTTGATGAGGTAATTACACCCCCTCTCGAACAGGATAGTAGCGCAGCGCGGGAAGCTGTTCCTGTGGCGCCTACACCGACTGAAGAGGAAGTTAATGATGATGATCATGAAGCTTCGGATCAAGTTACTACTGAACCACGAAGGTCCACAAGGGCACGCTCCGCACCAGAGTGGTACGACAACCCTGTGATGGAAATCATGTTGTTAGACAACGGTGAACCTTCGAACTATGAAGAAGCAATGGCGGGCACGGATTCCAACAAATGGCTTGAGGCTATGAAATTCGAGATAGGATCCATGTATGAGAACAAAGTATGGACTTTGGTGGACTTGCCCGATGACCGGCGAGCCATAGAAAATAAATGGATCTTCAAGAAGAAGACTGATGCAAACGGTAATGTAACCGTTTACAAAGCTCGACTTGTCGCAAAGGGTTTTCGACAAATTCAAGGACTTGACTACGAAGAGACTTTCTCTCCCGTAGCGAAGCTGAAATCAGTCCGAATCATGTTAGCAATTGCCGCCTTTTATGATTATGAAATTTGGCAGATGGACGTCAAAACAGCGTTCCTTAACGGGAACCTTAAGGAAGAGTTGTATATGATGCAATGTGACAGCCTGAGACCGACGCCCTAGAAGATTCCCCTCTTTTCCGGTGGTGACGTATGATTATTTTATTTGTCGCATCATCATCGCATCATGCATGTCGTCATTTCTCTTGCGTGCTTGTCTTGGTGTCTAGTTGCACCTTGGTGATTGTGAGTGTGAGTGCTTTGTGAGTGTACCATTGTCATTGTTGTGTGATTGGGTGCCTCAAGGATTCATCTCAAAACCCATTGTTGCACCAAAGCTCCAAAAACCCCTTCTTCCAATTTATTTAGTGGCTGAGTTTAAAGTCTCTATTTGGGGCCTAATAAAATGTTCCTCCTCTTTTAAAAAACATTCTTATTATTTTGGGGCAACCCTCTGGTTTTTTTATTTTTATATTCTCCTTTTGTTTTATTTCATAAACAAATTCTTTGTCTTTAAAAGGCATTCAATTTTTACTCTTACAAAATGCCTAATTTATTCTTTATAAAAAATGGGACATGATTTCAAAAGCCCCTAAACATTTTATTTTTATTTTTACAAACTATTTTTTTTCTTTTAGCCTGTAGCAACTTTGTTCAGACCAGTCTTTTTTTCCTTTCTTTAGAAGGCCATGTTTACTCTGTTTTTGTTGTGAGATAGAGTGTCGGCCCACTTGGGCTCTCCTCGTCGTCGCAGCCCAGTGACCCCTCCCCCGCGAGCTGGCTCTTTCCAGCGTGGCTCCCGTCGGGCCCAGCGTCAGCCTCCTCCTTCCTCTCTATTTTCTTCCTCCTTTCCACGTCCCTCTCACAACGTCGACGCACACAACACCGAGCACATGACCACCATGGCAGCCACAACGACCAGCACTCGGGCTATAACCCCCGGAGTCCGTGCCCCTACCCCTAGGGTTTCCCTCTCCTCCTTGTCCGCCGCCACCTCCACTCCTTCTTCCTCCCTTCTCTGTTTCTTTGTGAAGGACGCCGCGGGTAAGGTTCAGAGACACGGGAGGCGTCGTTGTCGTCGCGTCTCCGTCGACGCCTGCAGATCGAGCCCCTCCTCGATCTTGTTTCACGGAACGCGGCGAGCTCACGTTTCCCGTTCCCGCCGCTAGGGTGGCCGGAGGGCTACCACACCGGCAACCCCATGTCCGGCTCCGTCGGGCGCCTGAAGAGAGTCTGCAGCGCCAGCGTCCTTTCACTTCTCCGCCCCGATCTCCTCTCCTAATTCCTCGGTGAGCATCTCCCCTTCCCCGTGCGTGCATACCTTGTGTAGCCTTGTTGTAGCCGTTCGCGTCCCTGGCCAGGAGCGGGCAGTGCTCGAGCTCGACGACTCCGCCGTGCCCAGCTCCTTAGAGCCTCGTAGCCCCGGGAATGGAACCCCGTAGGGTTCCCGCACCCCCGTCGGTAGTACCTCGCCGCCGTTGTTGCCTCACCGCTCGCCGGCGTCGAACCCTCTTCTCCTCTGTACTGACAGACTGGAGGTAGAAGAAGGGTGCCCGTGTTGTTAGCTTATTCTGTGCAGATCCTGTTTCAGTTCAGAATCCCCCACCTAGTCCGACTGGTTTGAGCGCCGCGCAGAGACTGCGAGGTCTCGGGTTCGAGAACCCAGCGCCCCATTTTTTATCTCTGTGATTTTGTTCTCCTGTGATAGCTGCATACGTGCATTTCTTTCCCTGTTCTAGCAGTAGCCGTTCACCATCGTAGTGGCAACCGAGCCACTGTAGCGCCAGTAGGTCGAGGGTTCGAGCCCTCGCGCGCCCCTTTTTATTGTGTTTTATTTCAACCTGTTGCACTGCCGCATAGATAGCTTAGGTAGCTTACTCCCCCTCTCAGGGCAGGGAACCGAGCCTAGCTCAGCGGTGTTTTCCCTGACTTGTTGCAAATAGGTAGTGGGTTAGAGTCCCCTACTCCCAGGTTATATTTTAGTTGCTTGCTGTAGTGTGCCACTGTCAGTGGGCCCAGAGCCCACATGCCATACTAGGGGCCCTGGTGTGTATGACCAGTGGGACCCCTTGAGGATTAAATTAGTTTTGTTTGTTTAGTTTTGTGTTGTATATCCAAATCTGGAATTTTCCAGAAGAGGAATATGCCAAATCTGGCATATCAAGAACAACCCATGATCTTGTTATTAGCTGAGTTTGATCTTGTGTAGTTTTTCCTTTGATGTTATTGTTGTTTTCTGCATGCATATATAGCAGTGTGATATATGGATTTGGGGTAGAAGAACCCAGTAAATCCAATGGAGGTAGTAGTTTCCAATTTTGGGCAGTCCTGCGGAAGTGTCAACTCATGATGAGGTGGCACTTGTTTACCGATGTAGGATGGTTTAAGTGCATCAATAGGGGTTGAGCATCCATGCATCATATTGGGTAGTGCATCCGGTTGTGCATGTGTTGTGGTGAATATTGTATGTTGATTCTTGTTTCCATTTGCTTCGTCTCGTTAGAGTTTCGCAAGCATGTCGGAAAGTGAGGATCCGTTCGACTACGTCGGTTCGTCTGCTTCACGGAGGCATTCTTCTTCTAATCGGGTTCTCAGGCAAGATGATCATTTCCCTAGATACCATTACTACCATTGCCATGCTAGTATTACCGCTTCTATCGATTATGTCTCGTTGCCTACCACATGTTAAATATCAGCCTCTCAACAATGCCATGATAACCTTCAACCTGTTCGACCTAGCAAACCACTGATTGGCTATGTTACCGCTTGCTTTTCCATGTTGTTACCGTTGCTAGTTGCAGGTGCAGTTGCTTCCATGTGATTACATGGGTTCCTTGTTATATCACCCTATTAATTGTTATTTAATTTAATGCACCTATATACTTGGTAAAAGGTGGAAGGCTCGGCCTTTCTAGCCTGGTGTTTTGTTCCACCTTTGCCCCCTTAGTTTCGGCTACCGGTGTTATGTTCCATAAATGAGCGCTCCTAACACGATCGGGGTTGTTATCGGGACCCCCTTGATAATTCGTTTTAGATTAAAGCTGGTCCGGCAAGGCCCAACATTGGTTCTACATTTGCCCAACATAATAATTTTGTTAATATTGAAATGCATAGGGCGTCATGAACCCGAGGAGTAATTTTACATAAACAGGGGGGCCAGTGCTGATGGTGTTGGTCCCAAACGGTCTGCCTGCGGGGCCACCGCGAGGAAACTCGAGGTTTGGCACCCGTAGCTAGTTCCATCCGTCGTGTCCTGAGAACGAGATACGCGGCTCCTATCGGGATCGTCGACACGCCGGGCGGCCTTGCTGGATTAGTTTTACCTTGGACGAGATATCTTGTGCATCGGGATTCCGGTGATGCTTTGGGTAATCTTAGAGTTGAGGTTTTCCACTAGGGAATCCGACGAGATCGCGAGCTTCGTGATTGAGGATTTCTATGCGGCTTGTGGTAATTTGTGATGGACTAGTTGGAGCACCCCTGTAGGGTTAAATCTTTCTGAAAGCCGTGCCCGCGGTTATGTGGCAACGTGGAAACTTTGTTTAACACTGGTTCTAGATAACTTGAAGTTAACTTAATTAAAACTTGCCAACTGGGTGCGTAACCGTGACTGTCTCTTTTGTGAGTTCCTTCTCCGATTGAGGACACGGTGGGGTTATGTCTGACGTAGGTAGGTGTTCAGGATCATTCATTTGATCATCAGTAGTTCACGTCTGCTATGCGTAGATCTTCCCCCTCTTATTCTTGTACTCGTAGGTTTAGCCACCAAATATATGCTTAGCCGCTGCTGCAACCTCACCACTTAACCATGCCTCACCCATTAAGCTTTGCTAGTCTTGATACATTTGGAAATGAGATTGCTGAGTCCCCTGTGGCTCACAGATTACTACAACACCAGTTGCAGGTACATGTAAAGGTTACTTGACGCGAGCGCGTTGATTGTTCATTTGGAGTTGCTTCTTCTTCTTCTTCATCGATCTAGGATGGGTTCCAGGCCGGCAGCCTGGGATAGCAAGGATGGACGTCGTTCTTATTTTTCTCGTTTGTTTTCGTCCGTAGTCGGACCTTGCTCTTACTCTTGATGATTATGTAATGTACTAATGTGACTTTGATGTAACTTGTGGCGAGTGTAAGCCAACTCTTTTATATATATCTTCTTTTCAGTACATGTACTTGTAACGATATCCATTCTTGCGACACGACGAGATGCGCTTCTATCCCTGACGAGGCCTTCGGGCCAAATTAAGGATAGGGTCGCATCTTGGGCGTGACAAGTTGGTATCAGAGCCGTACCAACCTAGGAGCCCCCTTGATTGATCGAACTTGGCCGAGTTGAGTCTAGTGAAAAACTATTTGACTCTTAGTTATATATCGGAGAGTAGGTTTCTTTTTTCTCCTCTTCTATGCTCTGGTAAGGAATCTTGACGTAATAATTTACTCTACTCCTTTTCTCACTCAAATTTTTTTTAGGATCACGCGGATATATTTGGAATCTATATGATGCCGATGTGACGGAGTTCTGTCTTGGTGCCTCCTATCTGACTTGATCTTCTTCCGGGGAGTTGAGCTCTAGGGGATTCTCGAGCACATCGTTATCATTCAGATTTCTTAGTATCTCAGGACGAAGGATGTTCGTAATTGCTTCAATACTAGTAGTGGTGAGATAACCCCGATGTCCCCAGTACTGGTGCATATTGTTTGGGAGTACTGCCATACTTTGTATCATTGTGATCACGAGGGTCTGTAGTAGATGAAGGTCCGAGATTCTGGTCGTGTGTTGACGGATGTGATACAAGTGACGGGTTAGTATAGGAGTTGTGTGATTATTACTCCTTGTATCCGTGTACCAGATTGCATGACCAGATATTTTGGGAATTCATAGGTGGGAATTCAAGTAGTTGCTTATAGGATAATCTTCCAACAAATGCATGATGTTAGGTTGGGGTTCAACATCTAGTGGATTCGTTTGTTCACGGTCGACTTACAGCGGTACATGTTGTGTCTTAAAGAGTCCTTGTAGCTTGCTACGACTCGGGGACGCTTCGTATGTCGGGTGCACTGCCTTGCACTTGATGTCTACTGTAAGGTTCGAGCCCGTGCGATCCTGTCCATGAAAATATCGAACGGAAATCTTTCTCATGAGTTTGTTCTGGCTTGTTTCATAAGCCTCATCCCTTTGTTTTCCTGAATGTGGTAATTCAAGTTGCTTCGATGTCAAGTGGTGATTTCAGATCTTTCCTAAGAGGTGTTCTCATATTTTTTTGAGAGTATTAATTCTTTTGCTCTATCAGATTGTCTTATCAATTCTTGTCTACCGGAGTTGTCATGTTGATTTTTTTTCAACCGGTGTGCTTCTCTTCAGTGAATTCAATCCTCTCCAATTTTTGCAAGATCATTCTCTCGTTTTATTCCGGAGTTCATCTCATCTCTCCCATGTTGTCTTTGTTTTCCCGCCCTCCCACCCTTTTTTTGCAGTGGCTCAATTTTCTTTTCATTATGCTTCCGCTGTGTGTTCTTTTCTCTCTTACTCGGTGATTCATTGTGAAGATTCTCAGGAGTCGAGTTCATCATTTCTTCATTTTGTTCTTTTCCGGTGAATTCAATTCAGCTGTCCGTGTTCATCATATCCTTTTCATCCTTGTAATTATTTCCTATGTTGGAAATTTTTATCAGTCTATTTCTTGTTGTTATTTCTCTCTATTCTATCCGGAGCGTTGAAGTTATCTCAGAATTCTTGTTCTCAGTTCTTTAATTATTTCGGGGTGCTAACCTCATCTAGTTCTCTTCATACCGGTGCAATATCTATCGTTCTAAGAAATCTTTTCATCGGTGGTTTCTTTGAGTGGCCCCATAACCCACAGGTTCTTTCCTAGGATCTTTCCTGGCTCTTTTAATTTCTTTCCGGAGATCTTTAATTCTTTTCAACTGTGATGTAAGTATGAATTTCATCAGTCATATCCCTTCTCCAAGGCCTATTTGAATTAATTGTCTTATTTGGCTCAACCTTGCATTCTTCTTTATTCCGGAGTGTCTCAACTATTCTTGCTGATGTTCTTGTTGGGGAACGTCGCATGGGAAACAAAAATTTTCCTACGCGCACGAAGACCTATCATGGTGATGTCCATCTACGAGAGGGGATGAGTGATCTACGTACCCTTGTAGATCGTACAGCAGAAGCGATTAGAGATCGCGGTTGATGTAGTGGAACGTCCTCACGTCCCTCGATCCGCCCCGCGAACAATCCCGTGATCAGTCCCACGATCTAGTACCGAACGGACGGCACCTCCGCGTTCAGCACACGTACAGCTCGACGATGATCTCGGCCTTCTTGATCCAGCAAGAGAGACGGAGAGGTAGAAGAGTTCTCCGGCAGCGTGACGGCGCTCCGGAGGTTGGTGATGATCTTGTCTCAGCAGGGCTCCGCCCGAGCTCCGCAGAAACACGATCTAGAGGAAAAACTATGGAGGTATGTGGTCGGGCAGCCGTGAGAAAGTCGTCTCAAATCTGCCCTAAAAGCCCCATATATATAGGAGGAGGGAGGGGGACCTTGCCTTGGGGTCCAAGGGAACCCCAAGGGGTCGGCCGAGCCAGGGGGGAGGACTCTCCCCCCCCCCCCAAACCGAGTCCTACTTGGTTTGGTGGGAGGGAGTCCTTCCCCCTTCCCACCTCTCCCTTTTTTTTTCTTTCCTTTGATATTTTCTCTTCCTTGGCGCATAGGATTTGGTGGGCTGTCCCACCAGCCCACTAAGGGCTGGTGTGACCCCCACAAATACCTATGGGCTTCCCCGGAGTGGGTTGCCCCCCTCCGGTGAACCCCCGGAACCCATTCGTCATTCCCGGTACATTCCCGGTAACTCCGAAAACCTTCCGATAATCAAATGAGGTCATCCTATATATCAATCTTCGTTTCCGGACCATTCCGGAAACCCTCGTGACGTTCGTGATCTCATCCGGGACTCCGAACAACATTCGGTAACCAACCATATAACTCAAATACGCATGAAACAACGTCGAACCTTAAGTGTGCAGACCCTGCGGGTTCGAGAACTATGTAGACATGACCCGAGAGACTCCTCGGTCAATATCCAATAGCGGGACCTGGATGCCCATATTGGATCCTACATATTCTACGAAGATCTTATCGTTTGAACCTCAGTGCCAAGGATTCGTATAATCCCGTATGTCATTCCCTTTGTCCTTCGGTATGTTACTTGCCCGAGATTCGATCGTCAGTATCCGTATACCTATTTCAATCTCGTTTACCGGCAAGTCTCTTTACTCGTTCCGTAATACAAGATCCCGCAACTTACACTAAGTTACATTGCTTGCAAGGCTTGTGTGTGATGTTGTATTACCGAGTGGGCCCCGAGATACCTCTCCGTCACACGGAGTGACAAATCCCAGTCTTGATCCATACTAACTCAACTAACACCTTCGGAGATACCTGTAGAGTATCTTTATAGTCACCCAGTTACGTTGCGACGTTTGATACACACAAAGCATTCCTCCGGTGTCAGTGAGTTATATGATCTCATGGTCATAGGAATAAATACTTGACACGCAGAAAACAGTAGCAACAAAATGACACGATCAACATGCTACGTCTATTAGTTTGGGTCTAGTCCATCACGTGATTCTCCCAATGACGTGATCCAGTTATCAAGCAACAACACCTTGTTCATAATCAGAAGACACTGACTATCATCGATCAACTGGCTAGCCAACTAGAGGCATGCTAGGGACGGTGTTTCGTCTATGTATCCACACATGTAAATGAGTCTTCATTCAATACAATTATAGCATGGATAATAAACTATTATCTTGATACAGGAATTATAATAATAACTATACATTTATTATTGCCTCTAGGGCATAATTCCAACAGTCTCCCACTTGCACTAGAGTCAATAATCTAGCCCTCACATCACCATGTGAATTACATTATAATAAATCTAACACCCATACAGTTCTGGTGTCGATCATGTTTTGGCCGTGGAAGAGGTTTAGTCAGCGGGTCTGCTACATTCAGATCCGTGTGCACTTTGCATATATTTATGTCCTCCTCCTCGACGTAGTCGCGGATGAGGTTGAAGCGTCGTTTGATGTGTCTGGTCTTCTTGTGAAACCTTGGTTCCTTTGCTAAGGCAATGGCACCAGTGTTGTCACAGAACAAGGTTATTGGATCCAGTGCACTTGGCACCACTCCAAGATCCGTCATGAACTGCTTCATCCAGACACCCTCCTTAGCCGCCTCCGAGGCAGCCATGTACTCTGCTTCACATGTAGAATCTGCTACGACGCTTTGCTTGGAACTGCACCAGCTTACTGCACCCCCATTAAGAATAAATACGTATCTGGTTTGAGACTTAGAGTCGTCCGGATCTGTGTCAAAGCTTGCATCGACGTAACCTTTTACGGCGAGCTCTTCGTCACCTCCATACACGAGAAACATCTCCTTAGTCCTTTTCAGGTACTTCAGGATATTCTTGACCGCCGTCCAGTGATCCACTCCTGGATTACTCTGGAACCTACCTGCCATACTTATGGCCAGGCTAACATCCGGTCTAGTGCACAGCATCGCATACATGATAGAGCCTATGGCTGAAGCATAGGGGACGGAGCGCATATGCTCTCTATCCTCATCAGTTGCTGGGCACTGAATCTTACTCAATCTCGTACCTTGTAACACTGGCAAGAACCCTTTCTTGGACTGTTCCATTTTGAACCTCTTCAAAACTTTATCAAGGTATGTGCTTTGTGAAAGTCCTATCAGGCGTTTTGATCTATCCCTATAGATTTTAATGCCTAGAATGTAAGCAGCTTCTCCTAGGTCCTTCATAGAGAAACTTTTATTCAAGTAACCTTTTATGCTCTCCAAAAGCTCTACGTTGTTTCCAATCAGTAATATGTCATCCACATATAATATTAGAAACGCCACAGAGCTCCCACTCACTTTCTTGTAAATACAAGATTCTCCAACCACTTGTATAAACCCAAATGCTTTGATCACCTCATCAAAGCGTTTGTTCCAACTCCGAGATGCTTGCACCAGTCCATAAATGGATCGCTGGAGCTTGCACACCTTGTCAGCATTTTTAGGATCGACAAAACCTTCGGGCTGCATCATATACAACTCTTCCTTAAGGAAACCGTTAAGGAACGCCGTTTTGACATCCATCTGCCAAATTTCATAATCGAAAAATGCAGCTATTGCTAACATGATTCTGACGGACTTAAGCATCGCTACGGGAGAGAAAGTCTCATCGTAGTCAATTCCTGGAACTTGTGAAAAACCCTTTGCCACAAGTCGAGCTTTATAAACGGTCACATTACCGTCAGCGTCCGTCTTCTTCTTAAAGATCCATTTGTTCTGAATAGCCTTGCGGCCCTCAGGCAGCATCTCCAAAGTCCACACTTTGTTCTCATACATGGATCCTATCTCGGATTTCATGGCTTCTAGCCATTTGTTGGAATCTGGGCCCACCATTGCTTCTTCATAATTTGCAGGTTCATTGTTGTCTAACAACATGATTGATAAGATGGGATTACCGTACCACTCTGGAGCAGCACGTGATCTCGTCGACCTGCGTGGTTCAACAGAAACTTGAATTGGAGTTTCATGATCATCATCATTAACTTCCTCCTCAACTGGCGTCGCAATGACAGAGGTTTCCCCTTGCCCTGCGCCACCATCCACAGGGATGAGAGGTTCGACAACCTCGTCAAGTTCTATCTTCCTCCCACTCAATTCTCTCGAGAGAAACTCCTTCTCGAGAAAAGTTTCGTTCTTAGCAACAAACACTTTGCCCTCGGTTTTGAGATAGAAGGTGTACGCAACTGTCTCTTTTGGGTAACCTATGAAGACGCACTTTTCCGCTTTGGGTTCCAGCTTTTCAGGCTGAAGCTTTTTGACATAAGCATCACATCCCCAAACTTTAAGAAACGACAACTTAGGCCTTTTGCCATACCACAGTTCATATGGTGTCGTCTCAACGGATTTCGATGGTGCCCTATTTAAAGTGAATGCAGCTGTTTCTAATGCATAACCCCAAAATGATAACGGCAAATCAGTAAGAGACATCATAGATCGCACCATTTCTAACAAAGTACGATTACGACGTTCGGACACACCATTACACTGTGGTGTTCCAGGCGGTGTTAACTGCGAAACAATTCCACATTGTTTTAAGTGAGTACCAAACTCTTAACTCAGATATTCACCCCCACGATCAGACCGTAGGAACTTGATCTTCTTGTTACGATGATTTTCCACTTCACTCTGAAATTGCTTGAACCTTTCAAATGTTTCAGACTTGTGCTTCATCAAGTAGACATAACCATATCTACTTAAATCGTCAGTGAAGGTGAGAAAGCAACGATATCCGCCGCGTGCCTCCACGCTCATTGGACCACACACATCGGTATGTATGATTTCCAACAAGTCACTTGCACGCTCCATTGTTCCGGAGAACGGAGTCTTAGTCATCTTGCCCATGAGGCATGGTTCGCACGTGTCAAGTGAATCAAAGTCAAGTGACTCCAAAAGTCCATCAGCATGGAGTTTCTTCATGCGCTTTACACCAATATGGCCCAAGCGGCAGTGCCATAAAAATATGGCGCTATCATTGTTTACTCTAACTCTTTTGGTCTCAATGTTATGTATATGCGTATCTCTATCAAGATTCAATATGAACAATCCTCTCACATTTGGTGCATGACCATAAAAGATGTTACTCATAGAAATAGAACAACCATTATTCTCAGACTTAAAAGAGTAACCGTCTCGCAATAAACAAGATCCAGATATAATGTTCATGCTCAACGCAGGCACTAAATAACAATGATTTAAGTTCATCACTAATCCTGATGGTAGTTGAAGTGACACTGTGCCGACGGCGATTGCATCAACCTTGGAACCGTTTCCTACGCGCATCGTCACTTCGTCTTTTGCCAGCCTTCGTCTATTCCGCAGTTCCTGCTTCGAGTTGCAAATGTGAGCAACAGAACCGGTATCGAATACCCAGGCACTACTACGAGAGCTGGTTAAGTACACATCAATAACATGTATATCAAATATACCTGATTTTTCTTTGCCCGCCTTCTTATCTGCCAGATACTTGGGGCAATTGCGCTTCCAGTGACCCATACCCTTGCAATAGAAGCACTCTGTTTCAGGCTTAGGTCCAGCCTTGGGTTTCTTCGGCGGATTGGCAACAGGCTTGCCGCTCTTCTTCGAATTGCCCTTCTTGCCTTTGCCGTTTCTCTTGAAACTAGTGGTCTTGCTCACCATCAACACTTGATGCTCTTTACGGAGTTCAGACTCTGCGACTTTCAGCATCGCAAACAACTCGCCGGGAGACTTGTTCATCCCTTGCATGTTGTAGTTCAACACAAGCCTTTGTAGCTTGGCGGCAGTGATTGAAGGATTCTGTCAGTGATAGCTTCTTGCGGGAGTTCAATCCCCAGTTCAGCCAGACGGTTTGAGTACCCAGACATTTTGAGCACATGTTCACTGACAGACGAGTTTTCCTCCATCTTGCAAGCATAGAATTTATCGGAGGTCTCATACCTCTCGATCCGGGCGTTCTTCTGAAAGATAAACTTCAACTCTTGGAACATCTCAAATGCTCCATGACGCTCAAAGCGACGTTGAAGTCCCGGTTCTAAGCCATACAAGACTGCACATTGAACTATTGAGTAGTCCTCCTTACGTGCTAACCAAGCGTTCTTAACATCCTGATCAGCCGTAGCGGGTGGTTCATCTCCTAGCGCAGCATTAAGGACATAATCCTTCTTTCCAGCTTGTAAGATTAGCTTAAGATTACGAGCCCAGTCTACAAAGTTGCTTCCATCATCTTTCAACTTAGCTTTCTCTAGGAACGTATTAAAATTGAGGATGACACTTGCGTGAGCCATGATCTACAACACAAATATATTCAAAGTGGACTTTAGACTATGTTCAAGATAATTAGAGTTCAACTTAATCAAATTATATGCTAAACTCCCACTCAAAAAGTACATCTCTCTAGTCATTTGAGTGGTTCATGATCCACTTACACTATCCCAAGTCCGATCATCACGTGAGTCGAGAGTAGTTTCAGTGGTAAGCATCCCTATGCTAATCATATCAACTATATGATTCATGATCGACCTTTCGGTCTCATGTGTTCCGAGGCCATGTCTGCACATGCTAGGCTCGTCAAGCTTAACCCGAGTGTTCCGCGTGCGCAACTGTTTTGCACCCGTTGTATGTGAACGTTGAGTCTATCACACCCGATCATCACGTGGTGTCTCGAAACGACGAACTGTAGCAACGGTGCACAGTCGGGGAGAACACAATTTCGTCTTGAAATTTTAGTGAGAGATCACCTCATAATGCTACCGTCGTTCTAAGCAAAATAAGGTGCATAAAAGGATTAACATCACATGCAATTCATAAGTGACATGATATGGCCATCATCACGTGCTTCTTGATCTCCATCACCAAAGCACCGGCACGATCTTCTTGTCACCGGCGCCACACCATGATCTCCATCATCATGATCTCCATCAACGTGTCGCCATCGGGGTTGTCGTGCTACTTATGCTATCACTACTAAAGCTACATCCTAGCAAAATAGTAAACGCATCTGCAAGCACATATGTTAGTATAAAGACAACCCTATGGCTCCTGCCGGTTGCCGTACCATCGACATGCAAGTCGATATTTCTATTACAACATGATCATCTCATACATCCAATATATCACATCACATCGTTTGGCCATATCACATCACAATCATACCCTGCAAAAACAAGTTAGACGTCCTCTAATTTTGTTGTTGCATGTTTTACGTGGTGACCAAGGGTATCTAGTAGGATCGCATCTTACTTACGCAAACACCACAACGGAGATATATGAATTGCTATTTAACCTCATCCAAGGACCTCCTCGGTCAAATCCGATTCAACTAAAGTTGGAGAAACCGTCACTTGCCAGTCATTTTTGAGCAAAGGGGGTTACTCGTCACGATGAAACCAGTCTCTCGTAAGCGTACGAGTAATGTCGGTCCAAGCCGCTTCGATCCAACAATGCCGCGGAATCCAGAAAAGACTAAGGAGGGCAGCAAAACGCACATCACCGCCCACAAAACCTTTTGTGTTCTACTCGAGAAGACATCTACGCATGAACCTAGCTCATGATGCCACTGTTGGGGAACGTCGCATGGGAAACAAAAATTTTCCTACGCGCACGAAGACCTATCATGGTGATGTCCATCTACGAGAGGGGATGAGTGATCTACGTACCCTTGTAGATCGTACAGCAGAAGCGATTAGAGATCGCAGTTGATGTAGTGGAACGTCCTCACGTCCCTCGATCCGCCCCGCGAACAATCCCGTGATCAGTCCCACGATCTAGTACCGAACGGACGGCACCTCCGCGTTCAGCACACGTACAGCTCGACGATGATCTCGGCCTTCTTGATCCAGCAAGAGAGACGGAGAGGTAGAAGAGTTCTCCGGCAGCGTGACGGCGCTCCGGAGGTTGGTGATGATCTTGTCTCAGCAGGGCTCCGCCCGAGCTCCGCAGAAACACGATCTAGAGGAAAAACTATGGAGGTATGTGGTCGGGCAGCCGTGAGAAAGTCGTCTCAAATCTGCCCTAAAAGCCCCATATATATAGGAGGAGGGAGGGGGACCTTGCCTTGGGGTCCAAGGGAACCCCAAGGGGTCGGCCGAGCCAGGGGGGAGGACTCTCCCCCCCCAAACCGAGTCCTACTTGGTTTGGTGGGAGGGAGTCCTTCCCCCTTCCCACCTCTCCCTTTTTTTTCTTTCCTTTGATATTTTCTCTTCCTTGGCGCATAGGATTTGGTGGGCTGTCCCACCAGCCCACTAAGGGCTGGTGTGACCCCCACAAATACCTATGGGCTTCCCCGGAGTGGGTTGCCCCCCTCCGGTGAACCCCCGGAACCCATTCGTCATTCCCGGTAACTCCGAAAACCTTCCGGTAATCAAATGAGGTCATCCTATATATCAATCTTCGTTTCCGGACCATTCCGGAAACCCTCGTGACGTCCGTGATCTCATCCGGGACTCCGAACAACATTCGGTAACCAACCATATAACTCAAATACGCATGAAACAACGTCGAACCTTAAGTGTGCAGACCCTGCGGGTTCGAGAACTATGTAGACATGACCCGAGAGACTCCTCGGTCAATATCCAATAGCGGGACCTGGATGCCCATATTGGATCCTACATATTCTACGAAGATCTTATCGTTTGAACCTCAGTGCCAAGGATTCGTATAATCCCGTATGTCATTCCCTTTGTCCTTCGGTATGTTACTTGCCCGAGATTCGATCGTCAGTATCCGTATACCTATTTCAATCTCGTTTACCGGCAAGTCTCTTTACTCGTTCCGTAATACAAGATCCCGCAACTTACACTAAGTTACATTGCTTGCAAGGCTTGTGTGTGATGTTGTATTACCGAGTGGGCCCCGAGATACCTCTCCGTCACACGGAGTGACAAATCCCAGTCTTGATCCATACTAACTCAACTAACACCTTCGGAGATACCTGTAGAGTATCTTTATAGTCACCCAGTTACGTTGCGACGTTTGATACACACAAAGCATTCCTCCGGTGTCAGTGAGTTATATGATCTCATGGTCATAGGAATAAATACTTGACACGCAGAAAACAGTAGCAACAAAATGACACGATCAACATGCTACGTCTATTAGTTTGGGTCTAGTCCATCACGTGATTCTCCCAATGACGTGATCCAGTTATCAAGCAACAACACCTTGTTCATAATCAGAAGACACTGACTATCATCGATCAACTGGCTAGCCAACTAGAGGCATGCTAGGGACGGTGTTTCGTCTATGTATCCACACATGTAAATGAGTCTTCATTCAATACAATTATAGCATGGATAATAAACTATTATCTTGATACAGGAATTATAATAATAACTATACATTTATTATTGCCTCTAGGGCATAATTCCAACAGTTCTTCTCGTCATTCTCTCCATTGAAGATTCGAAGGAGTGTTTCTCTCAGTCTTTTTCCATTCTTGTGAAGATTGTCATCTCAGCTTCGCGTTATCCTCTCATTTTTTGTCAATCATGAGTATCCCTTTCTTGCTATTCGGTGCATTCTGAATTGTTTTCATTCTCGATCCTCCGAAGGCCATCATTTCAGAAGATTCTTCGTTCTCAGCTTTCAGCTTTCATCCTCAATTCTTCTCAATTGTTGTCTCTTCGTTCGTCTCGGTTATTCCGACGCTTTGTTCAAGTTTTCTCTCAGGTGGTTCATGATCTCTTCATTCTCTTGCATCTCCATTAATTCTTGGTTGCCTCATTTATTTCAATTCTCACCGGTGCCTCTTTCAAGATTTCTTCTAGTTTGTGCTTATATTTCTCCGTAATCATTTCAAGAAGAATAAGTGGTATGCTAGATCCGTTGCTTGTCATCAATTTAACTTGATGAAGGATAAGCATAACATAATTCTTATTCTTGTTCTTCCTTCTTCCAAGTGATTTCAATTCTTCTTACGGAGTGCCTCACGATATCAATTCTTTTCTCTAGTGTTCTTATCTTTCTTTTCCGGAGTTCCAATTTTTCTCAAGTATCTCTTCGTGTTGCTTCATCTAAATCCTGGCAAGGTCATAATTTTATTCTTTTCTACCTTCATATCTTTGCATCGTTCATTTGTATACGGAGGTCCTTCTTGGTGGTGCATCAAGGTTTTAATCCATTATCAAGTGTTCTTCAAGATTCTTGTTGGAGAACCTCAAGTATCCTTTCTCTTGCATTTCTATGTGCAATTGTTCTTTCCTTATCCTTGAGGTGGTATTATAGCATTTTTGTTAGTGTAGGAGTCTCGAAGAGATTTCCTTTCAAGAATGAGATAATTAAACCCACCAATTCTATGATCATGAGATATTTTCAACCCATGATTTCTTCATTGAGCTATCTTGGTTTGGACTTCACCTAAATTTTTTCCTATAGATTGTGCTATCATGGTGCTTGTCATTAATCCGAGTTCTCAATGTATCCTCTTGGTGTAAGAAATTGTTCATATCTTGTTTCTCCCAATCAATCCTTGTTTCTGTCAGTGGCTGGTTGTCAACTCGTTGTTTGAAAAGGTCTCCATAAGCCCACTACTATCTTGTTCTTTTCGTTGTTGTTTTCCAACAACTGCGTTCAATTCTCCTTGCAAGGATGCTTGCCAAGTTCATTTGAGTTAGTAGTGGTCATTCTCTCTTCATTCTCTTCTTCCGTATGAGCTAGTTCCTATTCTATTGTTCTGGAGGCATTGTGATGTTGCTCTTTTGGGTCAATCTTGTTGTTCTACCAAGATCATGGTGTTCCCTTGCTCTATTTAGTTGTTTCTTATGATTATTGTCTATTTCTTCTACCTTTTTGAATTTTTTGTCCCATTTTCCTACCGACGTGCTGCCGAAATTTTCCGTGAATTCTTGCTTCCTTCTCATATCAGTCCTCATCTCTTTGCAACTTTCAAGGATCGTTGGTTTCACTCGTTTGTCAAAGAAGCGACTAAGTTTTTACCTCGTGTTCTTTCTCACCCTCTCCCCCCTTTCATTCTTGGATCTCGGGGCGAGATCCTCTTGTAGTGTAGGAGAGTTGTGACAGCCCGAGACCGACGCCCCAGAAGATTCCCCTCTTTTCCGGTGGTGACGTATGATTATTTTATTTGTCGCATCATCATCGCATCATGCATGTCGTCATTTCTCTTGCGTGCTTGTCTTGGTGTCTAGTTGCACCTTGGTGATTGTGAGTGTGAGTGCTTTGTGAGTGTACCATTGTGATTGTTGTGTGATTGGGTGCCTCAAGGATTCTTCTCAAGACCCATTGTTGCACCAAAGCTCCAAAAACCCCTTCTTCCAATTTATTTAGTGGCTGAGTTTAAAGTCTCTATTTGGGGCCTAATAAAATGTTCCTCCTCTTTTAAAAAAACATTCTTATTATTTTGGGGCAACCCTCTGGTTTTTTATTTTTATATTCTCCTTTTGTTTTATTTCATAAACAAATTCTTTGTCTTTAAAAGGCATTCAATTTTTACTCTTACAAAATGCCTAATTAATTCTTTATAAAATGGGACATGATTTCAAAAGCCCCTAAACATTTTATTTTTATTTTTACAAACTATTTTTTTCTTTTAGCCTGTAGCAACTTAGTTCAGACCAGTCTTTTTTTTCCTTTCTTTAGAAGGCCATGTTTGCTCTGTTTTTGTTGTGAGATAGAGTGTCGGCCCACTTGGGCTCTCCTCGTCGTCGCAGCCCAGTGACCCCTCCCCCGCGAGCTGGCTCTTTCCAGCGTGGCTCCCGTCGGGCCCAGCGTCAGCCTCCTCCTTCCTCTCTATTTTCTTCCTCCTTTCCACGTCCCTCTCACAACGTCGACGCAGACAACACCGAGCACATGACCACCGTGGCAGCCATGACGACCAGCACTCGGGCTATAACCCCCGGAGTCCGTGCCCCTCCCCCTAGGGTTTCCCTCTCCTCCTTGTCCGCCGCCACCTCCACTCCTTCTTCCTCCCTTCTCTGTTTCTTTGTGAAGGACGCCGCAGGTAAGGTTCAGAGACACGGGAGGCGTCGTTGTCGTCGCGTCTCCGTCGACGCCTGCAGATCGAGCCCCTCCTCGATCTTGTTTCAAGGAACGCGGGAAGCTCTCGTTTCCCGTTCCCGCCGCTAGGGTGGCCGGAGGGCCACCACACCGGCAACCCCATGTCCGGCTCCATCGGGCGCCTGAAGAGAGTCTGCAGCGCCAGCGTCCTTTCACTTCTCCGCCCCGATCTCCTCTCCTAATTCCTCGGTGAGCATCTCCCCTTCCCCGTGCGTGCATACCTTGTGTAGCCTTGCTGTAGCCGTTCGCGTCCGTGGCCAGGAGCGGGCAGTGCTCGAGCTCGACGACTCCGCCGTGCCCAGCTCCTTAGAGCCTCGTAGCCCCGGGAATGGAACCCCGTAGGGTTCCCGCACCCCCGTCGGTTGTACCTCGCCGCCGTTGTTGCCTCACCGCTCGCCGGCGTCGAACCCTCTTCTCCTCTGTACTGACAGACTGGAGGTAGAAGAAGGGTGCCCGTGTTGTTAGCTTATTCTGTGCAGATCCTGTTTCAGTTCAGAATCCCCCACCTAGTCCGATTGGTTTGAGCGCCGCGCAGAGACTGCGAGGTCTCGGGTTCGAGAACCCAGCGCCCCATTTTTTATCTCTGTGATTTTGTTCTCCTGTGATAGATGCATACGTGCATTTCTTTCCCTGTTCTAGCAGTAGCCGTTCACCATCGTAGTGGCAACCGAGCCACTGTAGCGCCAGTAGGTCGAGGGTTCGAGCCCTCGCGCGCCCCTTTTTATTGTGTTTTATTTCAACCTGTTGCACTGCCGCATAGATAGCTTAGGTAGCTTACTCCCCCTCTCAGGGCAGGGAACCGAGCCTAGCTCAGCGGTGTTTTCCCTGACTTGTTGCAAATAGGTAGTGGGTTCGAGTCCCCTACTCCCAGGTTATATTTTAGTTGCTTGCTGTAGTGTGCCACTGTCAGTGGGCCCAGAGCCCACATGCCATACTAGGGGCCCTGGTGTGTATGACCAGTGGGACCCCTTGAGGATTAAATTAGTTTTGTTTGTTTAGTTTTGTGTTGTATATCCAAATCTGGAATTTTCTAGAAGAGGAATATGCCAAATCTGGCATATCAAGAACAACCCATGATCTTGTTATTAGCTGAGTTTGATCTTGTGTAGTTTTTCCTTTGATGTTATTGCTGTTTTCTGCATGCATATATAGCAGTGTGATATATGGATTTGGGGTAGAAGAACCCAGTAAATCCAATGGAGGTAGTAGTTTCCAATTTTGGGCAGTCCTGCGGAAGTGTCAACTCATGATGAGGTGGCACTTGTTTACCGATGTAGGATGGTTTAAGTGCATCAATAGGGATTGAGCATCCATGCATCATATTGGGTAGTGCATCCGGTTGTGCATGTGTTGTGGTGAATATTGTATGTTGATTCTTGTTTCCATTTGCTTCGTCTCGTTAGAGTTTCGCAAGCATGTCGGAAAGTGAGGATCCGTTCGACTACGTCGGTTCGTCTGCTTCACGGAGGCATTCTTCTTCTAATCGGGTTCTCAGGCAAGATGATCATTTCCCTAGATACCATTACTACCATTGCCATGCTAGTATTACCGCTTCTATCGATTATCTCTCGTTGCCTACCACATGTTAAATATCAGCCTCTCAACAATGCCATGATAACCTTCAACCTGTTCGACCTAGCAAACCACTGATTGGCTATGTTACCGCTTGCTTTTCCATGTTGTTACCGTTGCTAGTTGCAGGTGCAGTTGCTTCCATGTGATTACATGGGTTCCTTGTTATATCACCCTATTAATTGTTATTTAATTTAATGCACCTATATACTTGGTAAAAGGTGGAAGGCTCGGCCTTTCTAGCCTGGTGTTTTGTTCCACCTTTGCCCCCTTAGTTTCGGCTACCGGTGTTATGTTCCATAAATGAGCGCTCCTAACACGATCGGGGTTGTTATCGGGACCCCCTTGATAATTCGTTTTAGATTAAAGCTGGTCCGGCAAGGCCCAACATTGGTTCTACATTTGCCCAACATAATAATTTTGTTAATATTGAAATGCATAGGGCGTCATGAACCCGAGGAGTAATTTTACATAAACAGGGGGGCCAGTGCTGATGGTGTTGGTCCCAAACGGTCTGCCTGCGGGGCCACCGCGAGGAAACTCGAGGTTTGGCACCCGTAGCTAGTTCCATCCGTCGTGTCCTGAGAACGAGATACGCGGCTCCTATCGGGATCGTCGACACGTCGGGCGGCCTTGCTGGATTAGTTTTACCTTTGACGAGATATCTTGTGCATCGGGATTCCGGTGATGCTTTGGGTAATCTCAGAGTTGAGGTTTTCCACTAGGGAATCCGACGAGATCGCGAGCTTCGTGATTGAGGATTTCTATGCGGCTTGTGGTAATTTGTGATGGACTAGTTGGAGCACCCCTGCAGGGTTAAATCTTTCTGAATGACGTGCCCGTGGTTATGTGGCAACGTGGAAACTTTGTTTAACACTGGTTCTAGATAACTTGAAGTTAACTTAATTAAAACTTGCCAACTGGGTGCGTAACCGTGACTGTCTCTTTTGTGAGTTCCTTCTCCGATTGAGGACACGCTGGGGTTATGTCTCACGTAGGTAGGTGTTCAGGATCATTCATTTGATCATCAGTAGTTCACGTCTGCTATGCGTAGATCTTCCCCCTCTTATTCTTTTACTCGTAGGTTTAGCCACCAAATATATGCTTAGCCGCTGCTGCAACCTCACCACTTAACCATGCCTCACCCATTAAGCTTTGCTAGTCTTGATACCTTTGGAAATGAGATTGCTGAGTCCCCTGTGGCTCACAGATTACTACAACACCAGTTGCAGGTACATGTAAAGGTTACTTGACGCGAGTGCGTTGATTGTTCATTTGGAGTTGCTTCTTCTTCTTCTTCTTCATCGATCTAGGATGGGTTCTAGGCCGGCAGCCTGGGATAGCAAGGATGGACGTCGTTCTTATTTTTCTCGTTTGTTTTCGTCCGTAGTCGGACCTTGCTCTTACTCTTGATGATTATGTAATGTACTAATGTGACTCTGATGTAACTTGTGGCGAGTGTAAGCCAACTCTTTTATATATCTCTTCTTTTCAGTACATGTACTTGTAACGATATCCATTCTTGCGACACGACGAGATGCGCTTCTATCCCTGACGAGGCCTTCATGCCAAATTAAGGATAGGGTCGCATCTTGGGCGTGACATGCAACCAGAAGGTTTTGTCGACCCTAAGGGTGCTAACAAAGTGTGCAAGCTCCAGCGCTCCATCTATGGGCTGGTGCAAGCATCTCGGAGTTGGAACATTCGCTTTAATGAGGTGATTAAAGCGTTTGGGTTCATACAGGTTTACGGAGAAGCCTGTCTGTACAAGAAAGTGAGTGGGAGCTTTGTAGCTTTCCTCATACTATATGTGGATGACATATTATTGGTGGGGAATAATATAGAGATGTTGGAGAGCATAAAGGCCTATTTGAACAAGAGTTTTTCAATGAAGGACCTTGGAGAAGCTGCATACATATTAGGCATCAAGATCTATAGAGATAGATCGAGACGCCTCATAGGTCTTTTGCAAATTACATACCTTGACAAGATATTGAAGAAGTTCAATATGGAAAACTCAAAGAAAGGGTTCTTGCTAGTTTTGCAAGGTATGAGATTGAGTAAGACTCAGTCGCCGACCACGGCAGCAGATAGAGAGAAGATGAGTTCTGTCCCCTACGCTTCAGCCGTGGGCTCTCTAATGTATGCCATGTTGTGTACCAGACCTGATATAAACCTTGCCATAAGTTTGGTAGGGAGGTACCAAAGTAATCCCGGTACAGAACACTGGACAACGGTCAAGAATATCCTTAAGTACCTGAAAAGGACTAAGGAAATGTTTCTCGTTTATGGAGGTGACGAAGAGCTCGTCGTAAAGGGTTACGTCGACGCTAGCTTTGACATAGATCCGGATGACTCTAAGTCACAGACCGGATACGTATATGTGTTGAATGGTGGGGCAGTGAGCTGGTGCAACAGCAAGCAAGAAGTCGTGGCAGCATCTACATGTGAAGCGGAGTACATAGCTGCTTCAGAAGTGGCTCATGAAGGAATTTGGATGAAGGAGCTCATCACCGACCTTGGAGTGGTTCCAAGCGCATCGGGTCCTATGACACTCTTCTGTGATAACACTGGAGCCATTGCCATAGCCAAGGAGCCCAGATTTCACCGGAAGACGAAGCACATCAAGCGCCGCTACAACTCCATCCAGGACCATGTCCAGAGTGGAGTGATAGATATTTGTAAAGTACACACGGATCTGAATATTGCAGACCCGTTGACTAAACCTCTTCCACGAGCAAAACATGATCAACACCATAATGCTATGGGTGTTCGATACATCACAATGTAACTAGATTATTGACTCTAGTGCAAGTGGGAGACTGTTGGAAATATGCCCTAGAGGCAATAATAAAATGGTTATTATCATATTTCCTTGTTCATGACAATCGTCTATTGTTCATGCTATAATTGTATTAACAGGAAACAGTAATACATGTGTGAATAAATAGATCACAATGTGTCCCTAGCAAGCCTCTAGTTGGCTAGCTCGTTAGTCCATAGATGATCATGGTTTCCTGATCATGGGCATTAGATGTCATTGATAACGGGATCACATCATTGGGAGAATGATGTGATGGACAAGACCCAATCCTAAGCCTAGCACTAGATCGTATTGTTCGTATGCTAATGCTTTTCTAATGTCAAGTATCTTTTCCTTCGACCGTGAGATTGTGCAACTCCCGGATACCGTAGGAGTGCTTTGGGTGTATCAAACTTCACAACGTAACTGGGTGACTATAAAGGTGCACTACGGGTACCTCCGAAAGTGTCTGTTGGGTTGGTACGAATCGAGATCGGGATTTGTCACTCCGTGTGACGGAGAGGTATCTCTGGGCCCACTCGATAGAACATCATCATGAGCTCAATGTGACTAAGGAGTTAGTCACACGATGACGTGCTACGGAACGAGTAAAGAGACTTACCGGTAACGAGATTGAACAAGGTATAGGTATACCGACGATCGAATCTCGGGCAAGTTCTATACCGACAGACAAAGGGAATCGTGTACGGGGTTGATTGAATCCTTGACATCGTGGTTCATCCGATGAGATCATCGTGGAGCAAGTGGGAGTCACCATAGGTATCCAGACCCTGCTGATGGTTATTGGCCAGAGAGGTGTCTCGATCATGTCTGCCTGTCTCCCGAACCCGTAGGGTCTACACACTTAAGGTTCGATGGCGCTAGGGTTATAGGGAATTGTTATACGAGGTTACCGAAAGTTGTTCGGAGTCCCGGATGAGATCCCGGACGTCACGAGGAGCTCTGGAATGGTCCGGCGGTAAAGATTGATATATAGGACGGATGGTTTCGGATACCGGAAGTGTCTCGGGCATCACCGGTAACGTACCGGGACCACCGGGACCACCGGAGATGGCCCCGGGGGACCACCGAAGGGGGGCAACGACCCCGGGAGATAAGGTGGGCCAAGTGGGGGTGGGAACCAGCCCCTAGGTGGGCTGGTGCACCTCCCCACTCAGCCCATAGCGCAAGGGAGAGAAAAGGGGGGCAAACCCTAGGCCAGGTGGGCCTAAGGCCCACCAGATGGTGCGCCACCCCCTCCTCCCCCTTCTGGCCGCCGCACCTCCCATCTGGGGGGGCTGCCGCACCCCCTAGGGTGGGAACCCTAGGGGTGGCACCCCCTCTCCCCTCCCCCTATATATATCGGGCACTTTTGGCCATTGAGACACACGGTTTTTCCTCTCTCTCGGCGCAGCCCCGCTCCTCTCCCTCCTCCTCTCTGTCGGTGCTTGGCGAAGCCCTGCCGGGAGACCTCGTCTCTCCATCGACACCACGCCGTCGTGTTGCTGGAGTTCTTCCCCAACCTCTCCCTCCTCCTTGCTGGATCAAGGTGCGGGAGACGTCACCGGGCTGCACGTGTGTTGAACGCGGAGGTGCCGTAGTTCGGCACTAGATCGGAATCGCTGCGAGTACGACTCCATCAACCGCGTTCTAGCAACGCTTCCGCTTAGCGATCTTCAAAGGTATGAAGATGCTCTTACCCCTCTCTTGTTGCTGGTCTCTCCATAGGAAGATCTGAATATGCGTAGGAAAATTTTGAATTTATGCTACGTTACCCAACAGGATGCGTCGCCGGGAATGGGGTCCGGGGGGCTGGATCCATCCGCCGCCGCGAGACCCGGCCAGCCCCCTCGCTGGAGCCTTGTCGCCGGCCGCCGCAGTCTACCCTGCGCCGTTGGAACACCGTCCTGCCCATGCTCCAGGAGGGAGACGACGGGGGACGCTCGGGGCAGGCATGTTCCTCCTCGCCAGCTCGTGGGCCGCGCAGGAGCAGCCAGGCTGCCAGATCCGGCCCAGCTAGGCAGCCCCCCATCGGCCTCCTCCAGGCTTCCTCCACCGCCAGCCCAGGCCGGTGTGCATGTGCCGCCCGAGGCCTCCTCCTCTCCTGGGCTTCGGCCCACCAAGGTGAGCAGCCCCGCTCCGTTAATCCCCGCTCGTGGCGATTTAATCTATGCTGCTCCATGCCCCTGTGTAGCCCATTAGGATTAGATTCGGCCCATTAGCTATTTAGATTTTTTGGAGTTTAATTATAAATTCCAGAAAATTAGACGTTTAATAAAATCCCCGTAACTTTTTATCCGTAAGTCGGATCGAGGCATATTTTATATGGTTTTGGCGTAGATTTTCCCGTAGAACACGATTTCACTACTTGCATATTTATTTGACGTTGTTTGACGTGTCGTATGCCTAGATCTACGTGTTGTCCCAATAGTATATTGCCCGTGTTTAATTTTCGTGCGTGTCCGGATAGCCCGTATGCCTTAGATTAAATGCCTACATTTTAGGAACTATTTTTCCGTGTATTTTAGAGCGGTAACTCGTATTTTTGCATGCAGGGATTGCCTCTAGTTTATTTTCCCGTATATAGGTTATTTTCCCGCATTAATGTGTGACTTTATTTTGTTGTGCAACCCCACATATTTTATATGTTTCCGGGGTAGAAAAATCCCATGGATTTTTATGTGTAATTAGTTTTAGCATTAGAGCAAGTTAGTTCGCGAGATATTTTGCTATGTTGCCCTTTTGTTTAATTCGTAGGATTTATTCCGTGCCTCGTTTGAATTAGTTGTCAACTAGGGAGTTCTTCTTAGATGTTTAGACTAGCCCCTGGTATTTTTAGTTGCAATATAAATGCATGTTTAGTGGTGTTTTGATTGCCCTCAAGTTGCTAGAAATAGTGCTGTTTTAGAGGAGCTAAAATATTTCTAAGTCTGGAATCTGTTATATTTTGTTGTTGTCTTGTCTTTCTTGCATCTTGTGATCTGTAGCTCTTTTGAGGTTGGTCCAATGGAGTTAGTTGTACCCCTTGTGTTTATCTAGCATGCTGTAAATTTGCATGCCATTTGGAGTCCTGTAGTTATAGGTTTTGCTGCTGTCAATATTGCTTCAGATCGAAAACTGCACTTTCATGAGGTGTAATTTTCACTAAGTCTGAAATGGTGTGTGAGATGCCGTTTTGTGTCTTCTTGTCCTAGTGCTCCTTGCTGCCATGCTAGTTGTTGTTAGTTGTTTGTAGTAGAGCGTATTGCCTTCTTTCATGCCATGCCTTGCTTGAGTTTATCGGAGTTGTGTAGCCGTAGTTGTGGGGCGTAGAAAGTGTTATGTGGCTGATTTTGGCAGATTGTAGTGAGTTCTTGATTTGCTCGTATCTTTTGAACCGTAGTTCCATTTTGATCGTGTCCTACATGAAACTTGCTTAGAATATCGTGTAGATTCATTTTCTCTTGCTGTTTGTATGTATTAAAGTGCTCGTGACCGTCGTTGCACACATTTTGCATTCATGCCATCATATCTTGCGGTGTCCGTATCTTTTGATCCGTAGCTCCGTTGGAGATGTTCTCTATGTGTAGTTTGCTTGAAATGACGCGTAGAATCATGTGAACCTATTTGTTTTGCTGTTTAACAACTAATTAAAGGTGTTAATTCAGATCTGGACAGAATTGTAAATTAACATGTGAGGTCGTTTCGGAGGTGCTATATGACATTTCCGACCTCATTTAAAATGCCTAGATAGGTAGTTTAATTGCGCTTCACCTCTTGCCATGTTTAACCACATTTAATATTGCCGTGTATCTAATCGGGATAGAACTAAATAATAAACGTGGAGTTTCGTCAATATGCAACTCGTTGCATATTGAACTTCACTTAATGTGTAGTGTTTGATTGTGTGATTTGTCATGTCGTGACTTGCATGTATTCAGCTGTTCATGCATCATTTGTGTTGTGCATCGTGTGGTGAATTCCGTGTGTTGATTTGTGTTTCCGGTTTGCTTCGTCTCGATAGAGTTCAGCAGAGTGTTGGATTGTGAGGACCCGTTCGACTACGTCGGTTCGTCTGCTTCACGGAGGCATTCTTCTTCCAATCGGGATCTCAGGCAAGATGATCATTTCCCCAGATACCATTACTATCATTGCCATGCTAGTTTTACCGTTGCTATCGTTGATGTCTCGTTGCCTACCACATGTTAAATATCAGCCTCTCGACAATGCCATGATTACCTTAAACCTGTTCAACCTAGCAAACCACTGATTGGCTATGTTACTGCTTGCTTAACTCTTTGTTAGCGTTGCTAGTTGCAGGTGCAGATGCTTCCATGTGATGACATGGGTTCCTTGTTATATCACCATATTTAAATGCTATTTAATTTAATGCACCTATATACTTGGTAAAAGGTGGAAGGCTCGGCCTTTCTAGCCTGGCGTTTTGTTCCACCTTTGCCCCCTTAGTTTCCGGCTACCGGTGTTATGTTCCATAAATGAGCGTTCCTAACACGATCGGGGTTGTTATGGGGACCCCCTTGATAATTCGTTTTAGATTGAAGCTGGTCTGGCAAGGCCCAACTTTGGTACTACATTTGCCTAATCACCTAATAAAATTGCATAGGGACTTTCCGGACCCCGAGGATAATTTAATCAACCCCCCGGGCCAGTGCTCCGCATGAGTGTTGGTCCACCCACCTAGCAGTCGGCGGTGCCACCTCGGGGCAACTCGAGGTTTGGCTATCGTCCACTATGCATATACGGTGTGTCCTGAGAACGAGATACGCGGCTCTTATCGGGTTCGTCGACACACCGGGTGGCCTTGCTGGATTAGTTTTACCTTTGACGAGATATCTTGTGCATCGGGATTCCGGTGATGCTTTGGGTAATCTCAGAGTTGAGGTTTTCCACTAGGGAATCCGACGAGATCGCGAGCTTCGTGATTGAGGATTTCTATGCGGCTTGTGGTAATTTGTGATGGACTAGTTGGAGCACCCCTGCAGGGTTAAATCTTTTTGGAAAGTCATGCCCGCGGTTATGTGGCAACGTGGAAACTTTGCTTAACACTGGTCTAGATAACTTGGAGTCAATTTAATTAAAATATGCCAACTGTGTGCGTAACCGTGACTGTCTCTTTCGTGAGTTCCTTCTCCGATCGAGGACACGGTGGGGTTATGTCTGACGTAGGTAGGTGTTCAGGATCATTCGTTTGATCATCCGTAGTTCACGTCCGCTATGCGTAGATCTTCCCCCTCTTATTTCTTGTACTCGTAAGTTTAGCCACCAAATATATGCTTAGTCGCTGCTGCAACCTCACCACTAAACCTTACCTCACCCATCAAGCTTTGCTAGTCTTGATACCTTTGGAAATGAGATTGCTGAGTCCCCTGTGGCTCACAGATTACTACAACACCAGTTGCAGGTACAGGTAAAGGTTACTTGACGTGAGCGCGTTGATTGTTCATTTGGAGTTGCTTCTTCTTCTTCTTCTTCATCGATCTAGGATGGGTTCCAGGCCGGTAGCCTGGGATAGCAAGGATGGATGTCGTTCTTATTTTTCTCGTTTGTTTTCGTCCCTAGTCGGACCCTGCTCTTACTCTTGATGATTATGTAATGTACTGATGTGACTCTGATGTAACTTGTGGCGAGTGTAAGCCAACTCTATATATATCTCTTCTTTTCAGTACATGTACTTGTGACGATATCCATTCTTGCGACACGACGAGATGCGCTTCTATCCCTGACGAGGCCTTCGTGCCAAATTGAGGATAGGGTCGCATCTTGGGTGTGACAGCAGCCCACCCCGTGGAAGCCCATAGGCCTTGAAGGTGCCGCACCAGCCGTTGGTGGGCTGGTGGGACAGCCCAAGAAGGCCCTATGCGCCATATATAGAAAATCAAAGAGAAAATAAAAAAAAGGAGGTGGGAAGGAAGAGAAGGACTCCACCTTCCAATCCTAGTTGGACTAGGATTGGAGGAGGACTCCTCCTCCCCTTGGTGGCGCAGCCCTTGGGGCTCCTTGAGCCTCAAGGCAAGCCTCCCCTCCCCTCCTCCTATATATATATGGAGCTATTAGGGCTGATTTGAGACAACTTTTGCCACGGCAGCCCGACCACATACCTCCACGGTTTTTCCTCTAGATCGCGTTTCTGCGGAGCTCGGGCGAGCCCTGCTGAGATTAGGTCACCACCAACCTCCGGAGCGCCATCACGCTGCCGGAGAACTCATCTACCTCTCCGTCTCTCTTGCTGGATCAAGAAGGCCGAGATCATCGTCGAGCTGTACGTGTGCTGAACGCGGAGGTGCCGTCCGTTCGGCACTAGATCGGAGCGGATCGTGGGACGGATCGCGGGACGGTTCGCGGGGCGGATCGAGGGACGTGAGGACGTTCCACTACATCAACCGCGTTCACTAACGCTTCTGTTGTGCGATCTACAAGGGTACGTAGATCGGAAATCCCCTCTCGTAGATGGACATCACCATGACAGGTCTTTGTGCGCGTAGGAAATTTTTTGTTTCCCATGCGACGTTCCCCATCATATGCTGCCATACAAGAGAAGATAATGTGTGCGGAGAGCAAGTAGGATGCAGACACAACAATCACAACAGCTAGGAAGTGGAGTTACAACCCAATTGAGCTCCAAATGTCAAGTATCTATACGCGCAATATTTTTGTTAGGTTCCAGGGGGAGATGCAGTCATTGTTATCCTACAGCTGTAAGCAGACAGGTGCCCAAGAGTACATGGTTGACTGCATTGCTAAGTTTGTCCCGGGATATGGCAACAAGTCGTTTAAGGTTCATGCAAATGTTGAAGAAGGGTTTTATATGTGTGAATGCTGCAAGTATGAGCATGATGGGATTGTCTGTTGCCATATACTCCCTCCATTCCCTTATACAAGGCCACAAACTCATATTACAGGTACCAAGGCAAAATTTAATTATCGCTTGGAAAGTCAAGTTTTCTTTTCGTTAACTGGAATCATTAATACGCTACATACATGCAACAAATGGGTGAGAAGAAAGTAGCTAAGTGTCATTATGAATACATGCATGCAATTATTAAACTAGTTGCTAGTATGAGGAAACATCATTAATGTTACATCGATTACTGTTGGTGGCCTTATATAGATGCGAAATGTATTTTCCATAGTGGCCTTGTATAAGGGAATGGAGGGAGTACTAAGGGTAAAAACACATCCTGCTTGCTGGGTTTTGTTTTCCATAATTGTCATGCTCCCCCCTTGTTTTCCTACTTGGGATATTTTGTAGGATGTTTTGTGGAATTTGTTAGGTTCTCCAAAATGCATAATTGACTTGAATGACTCAAAAATCTGCCTTCTCTTTCCATGACTTATGTATTACCTCCTTATACGTTTTTGCAGATCATGGTCCAGCTTGGTGTTACCACGTTGCCAGCGGCATACATACTCAAGAGATGGACATGGCTTGCGGAGGAAATGCTCGTTGATATGTCGTCACAAGTCCTTGGCAAGGTGCATGAGATGCCTAAGGAGTCGGTGATTCTGATGAAAACAACCCTCATGAAGAATGAGTTTGCCTTACTAGCTAAAGTTGGGTGCCGCACGGCTGATGGTCGGAAGATAATAGGTACACACTTAAAGGAGATGAAGAGGGAGCTAGCTGCACTTGCGAAAGAACAGAAAAAAAGAGAATCAAGGGCTGATTTTGCTCCAGCTTCTTCAGCGACTGCTCCGAGTGCACCATCTACGTCAAACTATGCTGCTCAACATGCCTATTCTGCCCAAGTTCATGGCTCCAACAACCAAGCTCATTCTTCATATGGAGCTCCTTTCGAGCCAAACATTATGGGCCAAGGTGCTACAGCAACAGCTGCAAGTACACACACTATGTCAAAGTCTGCTGCTCTAGGTGCATCTTCTGCCCGAAGTGCTTCGGCGGCTGCAGCAAGAGCGCCGGCTATGTCAAACAGTGCTACTCCGGGAGTCTATACTGCCGAAGCTGCTGCTGGCTCCAACAACCAAGGCCATTCTTCTCATGCAGCAGCTTCCGGCCTCCAAATTCAGGGCCAAATTGCATCCATGAGTGTTATGGGTCCTTATGCTTGGCCAATGGCTGCTGCTACAGATGCTATTTCTACCCCGATTGATGGCTCGGACAAACAGCACCGTTCTTCACATGTAGTTGCTCCTGAGCCTATCATTCGTGACCCGGAGAAGTCAAACACGAAAGGGCACAAGAGGAAGAAGTCGTTCCAGCACCCATTGAACAGTGGGAAGAGAGAAAAAAGGACTTGCCGGCTCTGTGGATCAAACACACATGATGCAAGGACATGATCAAGGAGGGATAAACCCGCCCCTACTCCAAACTAAAGAAGTAATGTTTTCCTGAATGCATTGTGTAATTTTTGATTCTAATTATATATTAAATTTTGGATGCTATTTATATATGTAATTCTGAATGCACTATGTTCTGCGAGGGGTGCTAATGTCATTCTTGGTGCTATTATATATATATATGGAGATATATATGTGTGTCTTTTCTGTGATATGCAACTAACTTGGTCTTTCTGTAAAAAGGTCTTCTGTAATTTTAACTCTTTGACATACTAAGACGCTTAATTTAAAAAACAAACACTTGGTTGCTGGTTTCTTAAGAAAAACATATCTAGTTGTCCCATTTTTAATACTTAATTTCCTAAAGACAACAGATTCAGATGTCGGAATTTGAGCACGTTTATTTGGCAAACTGAATTCCTTTATTTAGAACTGGCAATTAAGTACCCTATAATCTGGCACTGAAGCAGGCTGCTGCAGTTTTGAAGAAACACACTTAGTCACCGATTAGTCAGGTTATGAGTACTAGGCTATTATTTTAGAAAATTTAGTTTGCCGATTTGCAAGTACTTGACGACTACTACCTCTGTTCCTAAATATCTATTCTTGGAAAGAAATAAACTAGTTCTCTTTAATAACAAAATACTGCGTTATGGAGGGAGTAGATTAGAAAATTCTTAGTTTCTGAATTACATACTACTTAGTTGTCAGGTTACTGAGTAGTCACCAGGATAGTCGGATCTTTTTTACCTTAGTTGTCCGATGCAAATACTTCGCTACGAGATTATAAATGCTTACTTGCCAGATTAAGAACTATACTTAGTTTTCAACGTTTAACTGTGACTCCTAAGCTACCAGAACAATACTTGCCACATTGTTCCACTCGCTTGCCATATTATTATGCCAGGTTGCAAGAACTTATCAACAGGTTTTTAAAAAAGGAAAAATCTATATTGAAGCGTGCGCACGCTAGTCATCCCGTGCGGCGGGTTCCTAGGCTCCATCATGTGGCGCACACCGAACCATACAATATATAAAGTACAATCTACGTCTGGCTACAGTTCGCTCTCTTAGTAGGCTGACCTTACAGTATTTTCTAGCATGCTACAGTAGCAGACTGACCATGTTTTATAGTGCGTTAGCACTATACGGTGCACTACTAGTAATAATCGTCGTAGAGATATGCATGTGTTTTATACATGTCGATATACTCCTACCAAGCAACTTGTAATCTAGCATGGAAAAAAGGTTTTAACCTATCAACCAAGCACACAAGCTAAATTTTCTGCAACAAAATACATGTGATTTGGCATTTCAGTATGTAATCTCGCAACTAAACATGCTTAAACAGTTGGAAAGCAGATACTATATAATCTGATGAGTAAGCACGGTTAATATGGCAACTAGGTACGTGTAACCCGACAATCAATTTGTAATCTGACAACTCAGTACTGGTATTAAATAATCTCATGAGTAAGCACAGTCAATATGACAACTAGGTACGTGTAACCCGGCAATCAATTATAATCGGGCAACTAAGTAATAACATTATGTACTTACAACTCAACTAATATGAAGAGTAAGCATATTTTGATATGGCAATTAAGCAGTTGTAATCCGATAACAAAAGTACTAGTAATATGATGACTAGCTACTTGTAAATTGGCAAGTAGACATTTTTAAACAGGTCAAGAGGTCAACTTATCCATGTAGCTAGAGCTAGGCCATGTGTGAATATTAGCTATGCCACTAAAATATATTGTACTAACACTGCCACACATGCTCCTGTTGTTTGCTTTTTGCAATGCCTTGAGCTCATGGACTCCTTTTTGACAATGCCTTGCATGCCTATGCTGCCAGACCACCCGTGAAGATCGACACGCATGTGATAAAGCAACTACAGGAAAGTACAACCTGTGCTACCACTGCACACCTAGGGAATACGAGTAGTCATGAGGCTTGTGCTAACGATGCAATTTTGTGGGCTGGTAGCAGCCGCCGCACGGGACGTCTTATATACGGCGCCGCTACATAGTACGGTTCTTTAAAAAAATGCAGATTAGGAACTACTTTCTCTGTTCCTAAAAACATGTATTGGATTTTATCACGGACTGCATACCCTTAGAGTGTATAATTATTCATGTTGTTGCATGTATAGTCCAACTTTCTTGTGTTCTGTGACTATACAAGTATAACCTATCAATCGTGTATTAAAATGAACAACTGCTGGGACAAAAATGGGATATGCAACAGTAACAAAAAAGGAAAAAGTGGAAACTCTTTACACAACTGAATACATGAGCAAAAAGCTGACATAGTTTTAAAAATTTGCTTGATTTCAATGTTTTTACTTACCTCACGCAGAGTTGTTGTCAAGATGCCATTTCCACTTTGGGTTTTTGTTGAAAGGAGCGCTGAGCCACTTGTTGGCTGTTTTCTTCTTTATTTTTTGGATGTCCTCTTTCCGAATGTTAGGCACATTTACACCATCCCACTTATGAAGATAATCCAGCATGTAGAAGTCGCATTGCACACTCCTATTTTTCATTAAAAAACTTGTGAGAGATAGCTTTTTCCAAAAACTTATGAGTGAAAATCATATTTGCAGTTTGTATTCACAAAAAAGGAAATGAAAAAAGATTCAAAAAACATTTTCTCACTTTGGGGCCTCCTTGGGAATGTCAATGATCTCGAGTTCGTAGTTTTCAATCTGAACCCTGGACTTATAATAATATAACTTCCATGCTTCCTTGATTCTTTTCATTACAGCAGTTGCGTGGCACATAAGACCCATGTTTATTTTGCCGCGTAGTGAATCTAATGCCTCAAACCTTTGAGCAGTATTATTGATGCATAGAACATACCAGTGATTTCCTGACACTTCATTCACTCCAATTTCTTCAATAACAGGGAACATGATCTACGGGCACACATGAAAAAAAGAAAAAAAAACATTAACATATATCACTACCCCGTATCTAACGTGTGTGCTAACAGAGTATGGAAGACGTATGGGCTAAACAAAAATGTTTTGGGGAACTTAGTGTAACAGTACTGTATAATTAAAAGCCACCTAAAAATGGCAACTTACTAAAAGCTGACTCAGTGGCAAATTGGCCACTCAGTGCACTAGTACTCTACAATTAAGGATGTTTAATTTTTTGCAAGTAAGCAATTGTATTATGGCATGTAAGTCTTTTTAAACATGTCAACTAATGACTTGTAGTCTAACACAAACTAAACATGTATATTTCTGACAACTAAAGCAATTGAAATTTGACAACTAAGTAAATGTAATTTGACAACTAAAAAACGTGATTTGCCAGGTGACTAATTTGACGTCCCAGAATGTTTGTGAGAGAGAAAAATAACAACAACAAAAATTGTCAGGTCAAAAAATAAAATAATTACTTACTAAGTTCTGACAGCTAAGAGCAAAGTCCTTCTTCCTTTTGAAAATGTTTGTGACTATCTTCTTAGCATGCTCGCCTTGCAACAAGAACTTGGCCACGAAGTGTGAGAATATCAACTTGCCCTCAACCTTGTTGGTTTCCTGCAGGTACTTTATCCCAACTTCGGCACAACTAGCAGACAACTCTCCTGTGATGTAGCTTGAATCAGCAAGATCCCATGTGTACACCCAGTTTTTTCATACTTGATGATGATCACGCTACATATTTGTAGAAAAAAGCATACAAAAAATAACTTGTTATTCAGGAAAAGAAATTTTCTTTCAGGAAAAAAATGATATGACATATTTGGAGAGTGTGAAAAAGGACAGAAAACAGAAATTGAAAAGCAAAATAAAAAAGAAGCGCGCAATTACTTTTTGATCGTTGAATTTCCGTTCCTTTTGTATTTGCTGCTCAACATTAGCTTCGCATACACATCTTCCTCTTCACTGCTGACCTTGATCTCATCATCGTATGGTGATAGCTGAAAGCGAGACGGCTTCTTCACCCTTCCCTTATGAGGGTTGGGCTTTGCTGTCATGCTTTAAACACCGGCATCGCCTGCCATGTCATTGCTTCTCGCTGCTGTAGCTGTTGCTTCCGCTGTGCGCTTTTGCTTAAAGAAATCAACGAGATGACTTTCATAATCATCAAGCTCTTCGGCTAGATCAGCATCCATTTCATCCTGATCTCCAGTGGCTAGAAATGCAGTCAGTTTTTCCGACATTGAATACTCAAACATCTGCAGGCCTATTTCAACTCCTACATGGAACAAAAAAAAAGCAGGACATGCATGATATTAGACATGAGTGTAAGTGCAGGCATGATATTAAAAAATGAGTTGTTGGACAAAATTGTCGCTTTTTTAAAAATTAGGCAGCTGAGTATTTAAAAATGTGACAACTAGTTATGTTTTAACCTGGCAACCAGGTGTTTGTATTATGAGAACTAGACACATTTAAATTTAGGCCACTACGTATTTGAAATACAACAGCTAAGTTATGTTTAAACCTGGCAACCGGGTGATTGTATTTTAAAGTGCAACTCAGCACAACAAAAAACTGACAAAAAATGTAACAACTCTACACATTTTCAACCAACTGCTAGACTGTTAACAAATTTTGGCAAGCTATATCAAATAAAAATGACAACTCATCACAGTTAAACTGACAAGTAGAGTGTACAATTTGTTATATGTGAAAAGGGTATACATCATGTTTTCGTGTTAGTACCTTCTGGTTTGGCCCATGATAATGGAATAATTTCTAAGGGATTGCCAACATCTAGTTGCTCAGAATCTATGTTCCCTTCGCTGCTTGGATTCGATAAAATGGGTGACAAACCCAAGGAGAATGAAGGAGGTGTAAATGACCCAGGCCGGTTATCTCTAGGCTGGACTGATGAAAAACTAGGGCTTCTCTTGTTTGGGTTCGTCGCTTGTGTCTTCGCACCCGCTCCTGTTGATTCATATTTGTCGCCTTGAAAAATCCCTAACCTTTTGGCTGATTCTGAAAGATCTTTTATGGCATTTAATACATGTTCTGGAATGGGAGCCGACTTGCCATCATTACTCATGCGTCGCAAGAAGCTTTTACGAAGTGGGGATATCCTGGTTGAGCTTGAAGAAGATCCGGATCCAGCATGCACATTTGCATTGACTGCTGACGACAAGACAATGCTTGTGGACTTGCTTTCACCAAATTCCGTGCTTGGTTGCGTTGTTGGGCTGATTTTTGGAGAAACTATAATAGTTGTGCTACTCCTACTTTCATCTTTAACTAATGGGCGCATTCGGATTCTGCCTAAGCGTGTTGTAACCACATCACCTTCTGGTTTGTTTGTGTTGACAGTTGGCGACAAGATAATGGCGGTGCACTTACTTTCCCCAAATCTTGTACTTGGTTGCGTTCTTGGGCTGATTTTTGGAGAAATTGTAATAGCTTTGCTGCTGCTACTTCCATCTTGGACTACTGGATGCATTCGGATTCCGCCTGACCGTGTTGTAGACACAAAACCTGGTCTTTTGTTTCCACTGCTTACTGCTGATGTTTGTTCCATTCGTGCACGAGAGACATCAGCAACTGTGGCATTTGAGGGTGATATGCGTGCAAGCCGTGGTGATGTCCTTGTTACCTGTCGTTTTGGTGAAGGTTGCTTCAATTTTGCAGTACTTTTTTGTGAAAAAACATGCAAAAAGAAAAGAAAAAGTATGTTAGAAGAAGATGATAGTCAAATGCATTTTGAAACATCTTTAGTTTAAATGTCAAAACTATACGTGGTTTGCGGAATAAAGTGTTGCTCACCTCTTTATCGCAACTCCAAGTTGTTGTACATATTCAAGCTCCTTCTCCCCATCTTCTTGTGTGGATTCAGCATGCTTCCTGCCAAAAAAATTCTGGTAACTATTCTGGTAATAAAGAGGTGACTATTATCTAGCAATTCTGGTAACTAAGGCCTTTTTTATCTAGCAATGCCAGTACAATGCAAATCCTTTCTTAATCTGGAAAAATCGTGGCAAGTAGGCATAATTATACTAGAAAGTCGGACATTTTTCATCTGGAAAATTTCGTGGCGAAATAGGCACACATTGTTCTGGTAACTAGGGCCTTATTTATCCAGCAATACTAGTACAATGTAAATTCTTTTTTAATATGGAACATCATGGCAAGTAGGCATAATTATACTGGAAAGTAGGACATTTTTTTATCTCAAAACTAGTAGAATGCAAACCGTTTTTAAAAAAGATCTGAAACATCATGGCAAGTAGGCAGAGATTATTCTGATAACTAGGGTGTTTTTATCTGGCAGAACAACTACATTTAAACCCTTTTTTGAAGCTGGACTATCATGACCAGTATGCACAAATCATTTTGGTAACTAGAGCGTTTTTTAGCTGGCAAAACAAGTACAAGGTAACCCCCTTTTTAATCTGGAACATCATAGCAAGTAGGCATAATTATATTGGAAAAGTGGAGCATTTTTATATGCAAGCTAGATTGGAAGTAGAGAATATAACCTGGCAACTAGTTATGTTACACATTGAAGCTTTTTTAAAATATGGCAACTAGATTGGAAGTATTAACCATGTAGCTATAAAAACAACCATTGTCCATTTCTATAAAAACATTGAAGGACATACTACCTCCTCGGCAACTGCTTTATAGGACGTGCATTGATCTTCGTTAAGTCTTTGTGGGCATTTCTCTCCTCAAATTGATGTGTACAAGTTTATTTCAGCAGTCTCAGCTATTTTGCAACAATGAGCTTGATCTCTTCATGTGTGCTTCCGCTATCCCGTTCTGTATCAGCCGGTCTTGTGCTTTTCAATTCACACAGTCTATTAGCAAGTCCTGCCGCGCTGCCTCTAATCTTTTGCTCCAACTCCTGGTTGTTCACAAGTGTATCTGTGGGGGAATTGTTCTCTGAACTGCACACATCGCTGTCAGATGGAAGGTTCAGCTGTTGATGGGGTTATAGTCCTAGGGTAGGGTCATATGCCTGTCATGTAGGTCCTACCCAAGGACTACCCCTCACAAAGGACAAGGCCCTTAGTCAGTTCCGACTGAATTAAGGAGTCCCCATCATCCAGTCGGTAACAGGTCCTCGACCATCCAGTCGGAGATTAACATTCGGAGGATATCAAGCTAACCGACTGGATACCACTCGGTACATCGTAACCCCCCTGGAGGGAAACGGTCGTACGTTTCCAGGTGCATTTGTTAGCATTTAGGGCGTACTTTACCTGTAACGTACACATTCAATCCCCACTACTCCACCCCTGTACCGGAACCGTTGTGGAGGGCAGCGCACTCTATATAAGCCACCCTCCCCCACTGGTAGAGGGGTTAGCAACTTATTGTATTCCATATTTCCACTCGACAACAAGGTCCCTAAGCACTGAGACGTAGGGCTATTACCTCCACCGCAGAGGGGCCTGAACTCATACAACCTCGCCGTAGCTAAGGCTCTGCCCATCCTTTTCGTACCCTACACATCTACTGTCAGGCTTATACCCACGACAGTTGGCGCCCACCGTGGGGCAGGCGTCTAAGCGACTTCCGGCGAGTTTGCGACTACTTCCTTTCGTCATGTCGTCCGGTGGGGATTCGAGCATGGGTCACCAGATCTTCTTCGGCGCTCTCTCCTTCATCGTCGACGATTCGGCATGGCTTCGGGATGCGCCCCTCGACGTCGAGGCGCTTCCGCGTCGCGGGGCTACGCACTTCCGTGCCAGCGCCCGCGGCATTCTTCTTCTCCAGCAGTCGGTTCAGGTGTCGACCTACACCGCCGTCACGCGCCGCGTCAAGCGGTCCCGCCGTCAGCGGCTCCAGCGTTGGGTGCAACACGCCCAGGCGCGCCAGAACGCGTCTTCATAAGTGGCGGTTCTAGAGTCAGTTGTGGTTGCCCCACCGTCCCAGCACTCGGACTCGGTTCCGACTGAGTTTCCTTCCAAGTACGCGGGTCGCGGGCCTGCAGCGGAAGTACACATGGCCAATTCCCATGAAGATCCCCGTCAAGCTGGCCGGAACGAGCACAAGATCGGCGAAGCGTCCGGCGCGCGTCGTCCACCTCGCCGTTGTGCCAGTCGGCACACTCGATGGAGCAACGTGGAGCTGTTCCGCACACCCCTCCTCAACTTGGCTACAGCTGCCAAGATAGTCGATTCCCTCCAGCCGACTGATTCAGAGGCTGGTAGAGGGATCGAGCAGATCCGAGCCCTGTTGCACACGGCGCAGCAGCAGAATTCGGCGGTCTCCTAGTCGCACAACATGATCTATAATAGTTTTGTTCATGCGAATACGCATCGGTCGGTTCACAGCCCAGGTTCCCATCAGCGGCACAGAGGAGGCAGCCGTTCCATAAATCACGAAGATCGCCGCCGTTCACGCACCCCTCCGTCGGTGACACTTACGACCCAAGGCCCGACGCAAGAGGGCATATCGCCCAGCGGAGGGTCGACAGGGGCCGGGCCCACCGCGATGGTCGCGATATTGACCGTCCCAGTGGAAGCAGGGCCATCGTTTCTGGTCCCGAGTGTTTCAGTCGAGCCATCCGTTCGGCTGACATCCCTCCCAACTTCCGAATGGCGACGGGAATTAACAAGTTTACAAGGGAGTCCAAGCCAGAAACGTGGCTGGATGATTACCGAGTGGCAGTCCAGATCGGAGGAGGAGACGACCATGTCGCCATGAAGCACCTCCCTCTGATGCTCGACGGCTCGGCGCGAGCGTGGCTGAACCAGTTGGCCCCCTCAAGCATCTACAGCTGGGCAGATCTGACCCGGGTGTTCATCAGGACCTTCGAAGGGACGTGCAAGCGCCCTGCTGGCCTCGTGGAGCTCCAGCACTGCGTCCAGAAGCAGAATGAGCCCCTGCGCGACTTCATCCAGCGTTGGACAACTCTCTACCACACGGTGGAGAACGTCACCGAGCATCAAGCAGTCTGCGCCTTCAAGGCAGGCGTGCGGTACAGGGATCTGTACCTTAAGTTTGGCCGAACAGGCGACATCTCCATGAGCAAGATGATGGAGATAGCGACACGCTATGCACATGGCGAAGAAGAGGACCGCATCCGAAGCGGCAAGCACAAAACAGTCGCCGAAGGAGACGCGGGCAACACTCGGAAGCAGAAGCAGAAAGCTCTGACTGCTCCGCAAGCAGAAGCTGCAGCCGTAACCAATGCCAAGTTCAACGGCAAAGGGAAGGCTCAGTTCACCCCCAAGAAGAAGCAGTTCAATAACCCCATCCTGGACCAGCCATGTCCGGTTCATACGAAGATGGACGAAGAGGGCAATCCCATATATGCGAAGCATACCACTCGACAGTGTCGCCTCCTGATCCAGGGGTTCATCGAAGGGCAACCGAGTGAGAAGGACCATGAACAGGATGAGGAGGATAAGGAGGATTCGTTCCCCCAAGTCCATGCAACCCTGATGATTTTTGCTGACGTCGAGAGCAAGAATCGACTGAAGCTGGTGAACAGAGAGGTGAACATGGCCACCCCTGCCAGCCCCAAGTTCCTCAAATGGTCTCAGACTGCGATCACCTTTGACCAGTCGGATCATCCAGCACATGTACCCACCCCGGGGAGAAAGGCTCTGGTCGTCGACCCGGTGGTAGAAGGAGCCCAACTGCGCAAAGTCCTCATGGATGGCGGCAGCGGCTTGAACATCATGTACGCCGACACACTCAAGGGGATGGGCATCCCGATGTCCAAACTCAGCGAGAGCAGCATGCAGTTCCATGGAGTCGTCCCTGGACGGAAGGCCAAGTCACTCGGCCAGATCGCGTTGGACGTTGTTTTCGGCTCCGACAAGAACTTCCGCAAGGAAAAGCTGACGTTCGAAGTGGTCGACTTCCAGAGCGCTTATCACGCGATTCTGGGTCGCCCAGCGTATGCGCGTTTCATGGCCCGTCCATGTTACGTATACCTGAAGCTGAAGATGCCAGGCCCGAAGGGTGTGATCACCATCACAGGCAATCGGCAGCGGGCTGAAGAGTGTCTGCAGCAGGGATCAAGAATCGCCGACCAGCAGATGGCCGTCCTCGAGCTTGACGAGTACAAGAAAACAGTCGATCCCGCCGACCTGATGCGCTCGAAGAAGCCAGCTTCAGAGTCTGCATCCCAGTCGGGGGGAGAGACGAAGAAGGTCAGCATCCACCCGACGGACGCCACTGCTGCCCCGACGAACATCTCCACCACCCTCAATCCTAAATAGGAAGCCGAGCTCACCCAATTCCTCCATGAGAACTGGGACATCTTCGCATGGAAGCCCTCTGACATGTCGGGTGTACCCAGGGAGTTGGCTGAGCACCGACTGCATGTGGATTCCACTGCTCGGCCTGTCCGAGAGCGCCTGCGCCGGTCCGCCGCGCACAAGAGGAAGGCAATCGGGGAAGAGGTGGCCAAGCTGTTGGCGGCCAACTTCATTCGCGAGGTTCACCACTCCGAGTGGCTCGCCAATGTTGTCATGGTGCCCAAGAAGGACAAGTCGCTCCGAATGTGCATCGACTTCAAGCATCTCAATAAGGTCTGCCCGAAAGACCATTTTCCGCTCCCCCGCATAGATCAAATTGTCGATTCGACTGCGGGTTGTGAGCGTCTGTCATTTCTTGATGCCTACTCGGGCTATCATCAGATTCGTCCGTATGGTCCCGATGAGTTAAAAACAGCCTTCATCACCCCATTCGGGTGCTTCTGCTACATCACCATGCCATTCGGTTTGAAGAATACAGGAGCTACCTTTATGCGCATGATCCAAAAATGTCTCCTCGACCAGATCGGTCGGAATGTGGAGGCGTATATGGATGATATCGTAGTCAAGTCACGCAAAGGTTCCGACCTGCTGACTGACTTGGCAGAAACATTCGCCAACCTTCGTAGGTACGATATCAAACTCAACCCCGCCAAATGTTCATTCGGCGTTCCCAGCGGAAAGTTACTTGGTTTCTTTGTTTCCGAACGAGGGATCGATGTCAACCCCGAAAAGATCGGGACCATCGTCCGAATGGAGAGGCCGGTCAGAATACACGACGTTCAACGGCTCACAGGTTGCCTAGCGGCTTTGAGCAGGTTCATCAGTCGACTCAGCGAGAAAGCGCTTCCTCTGTACCGACTCATGAAGAAATCAGATACCTTTGAGTGGACAGATGAAGCCCAAGTCGCATTCGACAACCTCAAAGTCCTACTTTCCACCCAGTCGGTTCTTACTGCTCCGCTCAGTAAAGAGCCCCTTCTTCTGTATATCGCGGCTACAAATCAAGTCGTCAGTACTGTTCTTACAGTCGAGCGAGAAGAAGAAGGCAAAGCATACAAAGTTCAGCGGCCAGTGTACTACGTCTCCGAGGTCCTGACTCCTTCCAAGCAGAGGTATCCCCACTATCAAAAACTTATCTACGGGATTTACATGACTGCGAAGAAGGTGGCCCATTATTTCCAAGACCACTCGGTGTCTGTCGTTTCTGATGCTCCATTGTCGGAAATTCTCCACAATCGAGACGCGTCAGGCCGAGTGGCGAAGTGGGCGATGGAGATGTTGTACTATGATATCAAGTTCGAGGCCAAGAAAGCTATTAAGTCTCAAGCTCTGGCTGACTTCATAGCAGAATGGGTACAACAACAGCAACCGACCCACATCTACTCGGCCCATTGGACAATGTTCTTCGATGGGTCCAAGATGTTGAATGGCTCCGGCGCTGGCGTTGTGATCATATCGCCAAAGGGTGACAAGCTCAAGTACGTTCTACAGATACACTTCGATTCCTCCAACAACGAGGCAGAGTATGAAGCTCTCCTCTACGAGTTGCGTATGGCCATCTCACTCGGCGTCCGTCGCCTGATGGTCTACGGCGATTCGGATTTGGTGGTCAATCAAGTGATGAAAGAGTGGGACGTCAGGAACCCCACCATGACTACATACTGCAATGTAGTGAGGAAGCTTGAGAAGAAGTTTGAAGGTCTAGAACTTCACCATGTTCCAAGACTGAAGAACCAAGCAGCTGATGAGTTGGCAAAACTCGGATCCACTCGGAGACCAGTCCCGAGTGACGTCTACCTCGAGCACCTCCGCCTCCCCTCAGTCAAAGAAGATCCTTTTACAGAGAAGCCAGTACAACCGAAGAGTTCAACGGATCCGACTGAAGTCGATGTACCTGCTGTGGTTGATCTGGTCATGGAGATTCTTTCTGTCGTCCCCGATTGGACTGTGCCGATCATTGCATATATCCTAAGGCAAGAACTACCAGAAGACGAAGTCCAGGCCAGGCAGATAGTCCGCAGGTCGAAGTCATTCACTGTCATTGATGGCCAACTGTACAAAGAAAGTATCTCAGGCGTTCTTCAATGATGCATCTCCCCAGAGGAGGGGCAGCTGATTCTGGAGGATATTCACTCGGGGACCTGCGGTCATCATGCTTCTTCGAGAGCAATCGTCGCCAAGGCATTCAGGGCTGGTTTCTTCTGGCTGCAGGCTAACGAGATGGCTAAAGATATGGTTGACCGATGTGAGGGCTGCCAGTTCTACTCCAACAAGTCCCACAAGCCGACGTCCGCGTTGAAGACGATCCCTCTTGTGTGGCCGTTTGCAGTGTCGGGATTAGATACAGTCGGCCCATTCAAGACAGGCCAAGGTGGATACACGCATCTGTTGGTGGCAGTCGACAAGTTCACGAAATGGATCGAAGCCAAGCCCATCAAGAAGATCGATGCCTCGACAGCCATCAAGTTTGTCAGGGACATCATCTTCAGATTAGGTGTACCTCACAGCATAATCATGGACAACGGGACAAACTTTGATTCGGACAGATTCAAAGGATTCTGTACAAGTCAAGGTATCCGAGTGGATTTTGCTTCCGTGGCACACCCGCAGTCCAATGGACAAGCAGAGCGGGCGAACGGACTTATCTTGCAAGGTCTGAAGCCCCGACTCCTGCGAGAGATAGGACATGATGCTGGCACTTGGTTTACCGAGCTACCTTCAGTGCTTTGGGGACTTCGCACAACCCCGAACAGATCTACAGGGCGATCACCGTTCTTCCTCGTTTATGGACTAGAAGCGGTCCTTCCGAGTGAATTGCTTCACAATGCGCCACGAGTCGAACTCTTCTCCGAAGCTGAAGCAGAACAAGCAAGGCAAGACGGAGTGGATCTTTTAAAGGAGGAGCGCGAGATGGCATTGACTCGCTCAACCATTTATCAACAAGATCTGCGGCGTTTTCACGCACGACACGTCAAGAGTCGTACGTTCCAAGCAGGCGACCTGGTGCTCCGAGTGGATCAGCAAAGACCTCATTAGTTGGCTCCTGCCTGGGAAGGACCCTTCATCATCTCCAAGGTGCTGAACAATGGGGCATACAGACTCTACAACGTCGACAGGGAGACAGACGAGCCGCGGACATGGAACGGAGATCTCCTCAAGCGCTTCTACACGTGACCGTCGACTGAAGCAATGTAAAGAACAAGTATTGGTGAAATAATATAAAGCAGATTGAGTTTTTTGCAGGTTCAAAGTTCTTTCGCGGTCCCAGACTCCGGTCTCAAAAAAAAAACTTAGCTGCGATCCTGAATCGCCTAAGTATTAACCTTCTCCGAGTGTGCACTTCACGTCACACTCGGGGGCTTAGCTGCGATCCAGAATCGCCTAAGTATTAACCTTCTCCGAGTGTGCACTTCACGTCACACTCGGAGGCTTAGCTGCGATCCAGAATCGCCTAAGTATTAACCTTCTCCGAGTGTGCACTTCACGTCACACTGGGGGGCTTAGCTGCGATCCAGAATCGCCTAAGTATTAACCTTCTTCGAGTGTGCACTTCACGTCACACTCGGAGGCTTAGCTGCGATCCAGAATCGCCTAAGTATTAACCTTCTCCGAGTGTGCAATTCACGTCACACTCGGGGGCTTAGCTGCAATCCAGAATCGCCTAAGTATTAACCTTCTTCGAGTGTGCACTTCACGTCACACTCGGGGGCTTAGCTGCGATCCAGAATCGCCTAAGTATTAACCTTCTCCGAGTGTGCACTTCACGTCACACTCGGAGGCTTAGCTGCGATCCAGAATCGCCTAAGTTTTAACTTTCTCCGAGTGTGAACTTAACGTCACACTCGGGGACTTAGCTGCGATCCAGAATCGTCTAAGTATAAACTTTCTCCGAGTGTGCACTTTACGTCACACTCGGGGGCTTAGCTGCGATCCAGAATCGCCTAAGTATAAACTTTCTCCGAGTGTGCACTTTACGTCACACTCGGGGGCTTAGCTGCGATCCAGAATCGCCTAAGTATAAGCTTTCTCCGAATGTGCACTTAACGTCACGCTCGGGGACTTAGCTGCGATCCAGAATCGCCTAAGTATTAATTTTCTCCGAGTGTGCACTTAACGTCACACTCGGGGGCTTAGCTGCGATGCAGAATCGCCTAAGCACCCACATGCCTCCGACTGTATCCTACAGGTACACTCGGGTAACCAGAAATTCCACGGACCCTCAATGAGGCTCATGCAGATGTCAAGACAATTGACATGTTCCGAATGTTTCCCTTTGGCTTCACCAAGAAATGCCAAACCAAAACTCGAGTCAAAATTGCAACAAAAGAGCAAAAGATTCGATTCAAAGTTCAACCAAAGATAGTGGCTCGGTGTGGATCAAGCTTACCCACACCGAAACAAGAATGTGACGGCCAACAGCAGTGGCCAAAGTTTCTTACAGATAAACACTCGGCATACCAAGGATAAAAGTGTTCTTACGCATCATCTGGAGTAACACCAGGACTGGAGGGCTCTACGAACGTGTCCAGATCAATACCGTCGGCGATGCGGGTGGCACTTTCAAGGAAGGTTTCCATGAAGTCTTCGAATCGAAGTTTCTTCGTGTTGGCGACCTTCAACGTCTTTAGTTTCTCCTCGCGCACCTCCTTGCAATGGACTTGGACCAGGGACAGAGCAACATCTGCACCACAACGAGCTGCAGATTTATTCCACGACTGCACTCGGTTCGGAATCTCCTCCAGTCGGGTCATCAGGTTCTCCATCTCCTGCCACGACTCATCTTCTGGCCAAAGCTCCTTGTCGATTCGGCCGACGACTTCTCTCAGTCGACCGATGAAAGGACCAACTTTGCCCACGCGGATGTGCGCACGCAGCAGGTCCTGATTGGCGTCCTCGCCGAGTGGAACGTTCGCGAGAATCGACCGCTCCACATCAGCCGCTTCAGCTTCAGCGTCAAAGCAAAAATCTGCGACAACAGGACAAGCAGACAATAAGCGCCGAGTGTGACGTGCATAACACAACCACTCGGAAAGAGCAGGACTTACCAGCCAGACGCGTCATCATCTGCCGAGCCCAGTTGCTGACATATTTCTCCTGTGCTCTGCACCGTTTGTTCAGCACGTCCATTTGTCCCATCAGAGCAGTCCTTTGTTTCCCCATCTTTTCAACTTCCTCAGTCAACACCCTGTTCGCTTCGCGAGCCTCCTCCAATGACTTCTCTCGTCCCGCCAGAGCATCCTTCATGCCAGCCATTGCAAGCAGCGCCGCATCAAGCTCACCAGCTAACCGATTCTTCTCCGCCCTGAGAGTCTCATAGGTTGTTCCCATTTCACAAGTTTTCTGCCAGCAAACACCAACAGACAATCAGAAAATTCCACAATAAAGGTCTAAGTTCTTCAGACCCCTGCCGACGCAAGCAGTCGACAGCGGTCTCGGGGACTACACCCAGTGGGTTCACTGAGAGTGACCCCACTGGCACGCAACTCAAGCAGGCCCGCCCTATTGAGATGCATGTTACCACCTACGCCTATGAGGCCAATACTACCCGACCTGAGTACAAATTACTCTCGGGGACTCTTACAGTAAGTGCACTCCGAGTGCCACAACTACTCGCACTCAGTCATGTTATTTACAGACCTGACCAAAGCAAAGGCATTATGTATAAAGACAACTGTCGGTGCAAGCACTCGACAGAAGTCTCGGGGACTACACCCACTGGGTTCACTCAGAGTGAAACCATTGCAAACAACAGATGCTCTCCAAAAACACCCAGTGGGTTACAAGAGAAAAGTAAATACTTACTAGCCCACTTACTCGGATATCATCCCGCAGCTCCAAGCTCCGCTGGTACAAGGACGCGACGGAGTCGTAGGCCCTCTTGGCTTCTCCAGCCATCAGCTCCGCCTGCACCATGGCTCCCTTGGCCACTCCCACCTGCTCCTCCGGGAGACGCTGGATGTTGAACTCGACATTCGACGAGCCTGGCATCGTCAGAAGTTCCTGAGGCATCCCAAGGTCCGCTCCAGTCGGCACCTCAATCACCAGCGTCGGTTCAGTCGGCGGGAGCGCCTCAGTCGGCGGCGGGAGGAGCAACAGGCGGAGAAGCCTCAAGAACGGGCTCCGCAGCCTGTTCAGCTATCCCCTGATCGCCCTCATCCACGCAAATCGCCCCTGATAGACCGAACGACGCAAGATCTCAGAAAAAGAAAGAGGCAGAACCTATGATAGAACAAAACACTCGAAGTCACTACAACACACCTGGCTGGGACGAGACGACGTTGTCCGTGTCCATGGGGTCATCCTCCTGGCGCGCCAGAGAGGTGGCAGAAGTAGAGACTCTGTCGAGTGAAATCCATTCGACCAATGAACAGGAATTCACTCGGATATCAGAAGAAATTAGAAGATCGATACACTTACGTGGAGGTGACGGGGACAGCAACCCTCATCCGCGACAGAGCCTTCCGAGGTTTGGACCCACTCGGTTTGGCCGCCTTGGAAGACTGACCCGCAGGCTCAGCGGCAGCATCCCTGGCCCTCTTGATGCTCCGAGCACTCGGGACCATCGGAGTAGTGGGCGGAGCACTCGAAGATGCTGGAGGGGCCGAGGGAACGGCAGGCTCGTGTCGGCGCTTGGTACGATGCTCTGTTTGCGGAGGCGGCGAGTCCTGCTCTTCGTCTTCCTCCTCTTCCTCGCTAGTCTCTTCCTCTGACTCCCCGCTGTCGGAGACATATTCAGCGCTCTCCACGCTGCCTTCCTCCTCCTCGGCCGGGTTCCCGTTCGAGACGGGAGAAAACCAGTTGGTCCACTCCTGCATAAAATTCAGTCGGCGACGTCAGACGTCACACAAAGATTCAAGCAAACGATAAGATTAAGACAGTTAGAGGCACTCGACAAGTGCCACTCACCTGATTCGGAGGAGGATTATCCGCGCAGAAAGGCTTCACTCGCCGAGATCCTTTTGGATTCTCGCAGGGCCTTGTGATCTGGAGCACCCACGAGGTCACCTTCTCCTCAGTCACGCCCACAACGTTGGTCCGAGTGGAATCCTCGGCCCCCGTATAATGCCACATGGCGTGGTCGCGAGCCTGCAGGGGTTGGATACGCCGACCGAGGAAGACCTCCAGCAAGTCTGTGCCAGTGACCCCCTCCTGACGACATCTACGAGCGCCCCGACCAGAGGTTGGATGTCGTTCTTCTCCGCCCTCGTGAGCGCGAGTTGCTTAGGTGGGGCGGGCCGATCTAAGCTAAAGGGAGGCAGCCCTGTCGAAGCATTCAGACAGGCGATATCCTGGCAGTAGAACCACGTCGACTGCGAGTTCCTGACCGACTCACTTAGCTGGAGGGCAGGATAACTGCTCCGACTCTTTTTCTGGAAACCTAGGCCCCCGCAGAGCTGGAGAAGATGTGTTTTATCATCCGACTGGCTGAGTCGTTTGATGGTTTGGGATCTAGCAGAAAATATGTGCTTGAATAGCCCCCAATGGGGAGGACAGTCAATGAAACACTCGCACAGAACTATAAAAGCAGAGAGATGGGCAATGGCGTTCGGGGGAAAGTGGTGAAGTTGTGCCCCGAAGTGATTCATGATGCCCCTCAGGAAAGGATGCGGGGGCAAGGAGAAACCTCGATAGACGTGGCTGAGCAGCAAGACGCGCTCCCCCTCCCGGGGCGCCGGCTCGACCTCGTTCTTCGCCGGCAGCCTCCAAGACTTGTGCACGATCATCCCGTGCTCAACCAGCTGCAGCAGACCCCCTCTGTCACCGTGGAGGGGAGGAAGTCGCCTTGAATCCACCCCACCGGCAGCGGCCGCTGCCGCCGCTGAGCAGGAGCCCCCGCCTTCCCCTTCTTCTTCCTCACCTCCATCTTGCTGGTCTGACCCTTGGTCATGGCGGAAACGGCAAACCCGCGGGAGGAAGGAGGAGGTAGGAGTGTAGAGGCGCTGGAGGTGGCAAGAGAGACGGAGCAGGCGAAGGCAAGAGGTTCGGCGAGCGTAACGAAGAACCCTCGCCGCCGAGATTTAAGTAGGGCTCCGACTGGGTCGCTGGCAGGTGGGCCCGAAACCTTATTCCCTGACCCACCGCGGCAATATTAATGGAGAGGTTGAAGGCGCGAGAATCGAGGCGTCAGGCGCTACTCGAGCGCGATGGCGTCATCCCCGCTGAGCGCGCGGAACCCGAAATTTGAGATCCTGGAAAATCCGCCGCTGTCAGTTGACCGGTCGCGTCAAAAGATGCCGCAGAAGCACTCGGCTTTCGACAGTCTGTTTCGCGAGTACTTCCACTCGGATCATTGGTCAGAAAATATAAAATGGATTGAGGCAAGCAACGCCCAAGCCAAGCCCGCTCCAGTCGGATCCAAACTTCAAGCATCGCTTCGTCGTTTCAACCCCAATCCATTCGGGGACTAATGATGGGGTTATAGTCCTAGGGTAGGGTCATATGCCTGTCATGTAGGTCCTACCCAAGGACTACCCCTCACAAAGGACAAGGCCCTTAGTCAGTTCCGACTGAATTAAGGAGTCCCCATCATCCAGTCGGTAACAGGTCCTCGACCATCTAGTCGGAGATTAACATTCGGAGGATATCAAGCTAACCGACTGGATACCACTCGGTAAATCGTAACCCCCCTGGAGGGAAACGGTCGTACGTTTCCAGGTGCATTTATTAGCATTTAGGGCGTACGTTACCTGTAACGTACACATTCAATCCCCACTACTCCACCCCTGTACCGGAACCGTTGTGGAGGGCAGCGCACTCTATATAAGCCACCCTCCCCCACTGGTAGAGGGGTTAGCAACTCATTGTATTCCATATTTCCACTCGACAACAAGCTCCCTGAGCACTAAGACGTAGGGCTATTACCTCCACCGCAGAGGGGCCTGAACTCATACAACCTCGCCGTAGCTAAGGCTCTGCCCATCCTTTTCATACCCTACACATCTACTGTCAGGCTTATACCCACGACAGCTGTGATGTTGCTCCAGATGGAGACTTGGTGTCAAACTATGCAGATGGATCCCCACTTAATGCTTTGTCACAACTTTCGGTCTCATTCCTCATCAATGGTGATTCTTCATTGCCATTGTCGATGTGCTCCTCTCTGCATTAGTGTTTTACAAAAAATCAATATTAGTAAGAGTGAAATTATCCATATAGGCGTGAAAACTGCATGGGTTATGGCAAAAGTGTGTAAAACATATACATGTCAAATTATTAATGTAACAAAAAAGAAGGAAAAAAAACTAATCTAGTTTTTCTAATCTGATAAGTTCGTACAACTACTCTGAAATTTATGCGATAAACACGTACAAAAAAATTAAAGTATGGGAATCTCAGCCACTATTATGTCAACCAAGGACTCAACGAATTTGGCAACCTGATTAGATTAATCTGGTAGTTAGGAGTAGCAGTAAAAATCAAGCATGGCAAGCTCTAATCTTTTTTCCTTTTTTGTGAATGAAGCTCAACAGCTCAAGAGTTAATCTGACAACCTGATGTAAATAATCTGGAAATTTGATACAGTTTATTTGGAAACTAGGGAGTATGTAAGTACAAAAATCAAATTTGTGCACCTTGCATTGTCTTCGTTTTGATATCCACGTTACATGTTTAGTTATCAGGTTACTTTTACCTTGTGTTCCTCTTCTTTTTTTCACGTTCGATATCCGCGTCGTCTTCATCTGTGCCATCGTCAGATTCTGATGATGATGAATCTTCAGGCAAGGTATCTTCCCTTTCTCCTCTGTCGGCACCGCTGTTTATCCTACTATTAGTTGAGTTACTTGTCGTAGGAGCCGTCAGCCCCTGCACGAGCTCTGTAAGGAGTTTGTCCACCCCTAATTCAAACTCGGTAAGGAGTGTGCCCACCCCTGATGCAAACTTGGAGATGATTGTGGTGGCTTTAAGCTTCTTCTGCAGGAAAGAAAAGACACAAAAAAGCATTATTCAGAGCATTTTGTGTAAAAAAAAGATTTTGAGTGTGGATAAAAAGATGATACAGGGTAGATGCTACATCCACATCACACTCATGCCCTTCTCGTAGAAAAAGAAAGGAAAAAGGGAAAAATAAAAAAAGGATTCTCAATGTTTACACTTTCAGAGTAGCTTGCATGGATGTTCTCCTTCATCCAGGTTTCAACGCCACCGGGTCCCCTGAACAGACCAAATCTGCTATAAGTCTTCTCTCTGAATTCTTCCTTCAGCTACATGTGTGAAAAAAGTTGATTCTCCATTAGAGCTTTATCCTATGGAAGTACTATTCTAGAAAATAAAGTTATCAACGATACTGTTATGCCAAGAAAAAAAAATTAGTGAGGGGGAAACAAAGAACCTGGAAATTGCCAAAACTGGGTGGATCATGCTCCAGCATGTCCATCTCAGGAACAACATCAACATGTGTCTTGGACCATGCGTTCACTGTGTGCGAGGTGTCGGGTAACTCAAGCTCCATGCCGTCACAATCCAAAGCATCAAGATACCTTAGTTGTGGGTGCAAAAAAGAGATACACATTGAGTGTGGTTGTCAGATTGGCATATTGCCACATTCAAGTACACACAGTTGCCATATATATATTTATATATATATAATGATTGTCAGATTTAAGCATGCATAGTTATAAGGTTTTGGTGAGTGTGGTTACCATATACACATGGTTGTCAGATTTTAATAACTTTAATTGTCAAAAAAATGTACACTTGCAAAAAAAATGATAGCGTTTAGTTGCACGAAAAAGGATATTGTATGCGGTTATCACTAACCATGCAGTAAAGTAAGCAACCCTTTGTATACTTGCCCTTTGAGAGGTGCTCATGTAGCTGATCCACGGCAAATGATAGCCTGATCAATGTGTTCCTTACCAAAGACCAAAAGCAAAAAAAACGTCAGCAAAAATCAGCGAAAAAAAGAAAACACGTTTGCTGCTATATGAAAACCTCACATAGAAGAGAGCCTTACCAGCATAGGGTGGCACTTGTTGCTGATCCTTGTATCAGTTGTAGGAGCCAGCACAGTTGACACGATGTAAATAAGCCATAACTTATTAAATGTAGCATCAGCATTGTTGTTGTTCATGATTTTACTAGCAACTGTCGTGATCTTTGGCCTGCTGCTATCACGTGGGAACAAACAACTTACAATTTCATCTTCATTGTCGTAGTCAGCTTCGTACTTCACATCAATATCTCCATGAGGGATGCCCAAAATCTGACGAACGGACTCCTCGGTAAGCGGGATGAACCCACGTCTATGTACGACAAAAAACCCGCCTTCCTGGATGATACAACCTAGTGAACCATGTCACAACAGTGTTGTGCAGGTATACACACTTGATATCGAGGAACGGTCCAGTCCCCATGTCTCTGATAGCAACACGTTGATCTTCATTGGTGTGCTTGTAGAGCTTGCAAATGGCATGTGGTGATGCTCTGTTTCGCTCAATACCATCAATGGGGACCTGGCAGAAAAAGGAAAGAAAGTGGTAACTATGAACTAATATTTTGGAAAGTACTATGGAAAAAGTGGCAATTGATACGAAACAATGTGACAAAAAAGAGGAATAATAAAAATGTGAAAAATCAGAAAACCTTATTGGTTGCCAGCATGCCGCCTGCAGCTGGTTCCGTCCGGTTCCTCTTTCTCCTTGGCATTTTCAGAAACACCCTGTTCATTTTAAAAGAACAAAAATGACAAATAGTAAGTCAAACCTATCTGAAACTCGAAAACACAAGGTTGTAACTGTGCCAATACTAAAATCAACGACATCCGGTTTCTCTGTCTTTCGATGCAGCGGCCAGTAGCAAACCCACAAATTAAGTATTAATATTTGATTGTCAATATAAACATGCTTACTTGCCAAAATATTTATATTTAGTTGTCGTGTAAAGGATTAGTTGTCAGATTGCAGAAAATTTGATTGACAATTTGAACATACTTACTTGCCGAATTATGTATATTTAGTTGTCATATAAAAGTTGGCACAATTACAACTTTAATACTTTGGCAAGTAAGCATATTTAAATTGACAACCAATAGCAGCAATAAAAGTTGGCTACACGATGTGGCCTCCCCCTTGACTAAATATTTTCTTCAGCACGATGCTGCCGTAAAAAATTTGGACTAATTGGTGGCCACAGGAGCAATCATAGATCATCAGATGTGTTATTGCAAAATTTCCACAGCTTGCAAACTGACTGGTAATACCAGTGGCAGTATGAAGGGGAAGGGTTCCACTCCCCTTCCTCCTCCGGATGCAACCTACACATCGACCTCATCAACTTGTTGACATGGTCATGGATGATAACCATCTCCGGCTACTCAAAAACCTCCGCCTATCCACCCCCCCCCCTGAGGATCCAGATTCTCTTCCTCCAGAGACCATCCTCATTGACTCGTTCGACTACCTCAGCGACCGCACCAACGCAATGACCGCCAAAATGGCTGCAGGACCAGGACCAAAAAGAAGCAGCGCAAAAAAGCATACACTGGTCACCTTCTGGCCGGCTGCCCCGCCGCGGGTCTCCTGTTTCACCGTCCACTGCCCAGATCTGAAGCCCGACGCGTACGGCAAGCATACCCAAAGGTATGCTACACGGAAGACAGCCTCGCCCCTGCTCCGCGTCACTGTCTGCCCCGAGCACCAGCACATGTACAGCAAAAAAACATCCGCTACTTCATCTAACCACAGGCAGGTGGCGGAGCCCCAAAAAGGACAACACGCCACCGTTGGTCAAGCTCGTCCACTCACTGCCCCAACTTCCCCTTTTTCGATCGAGAGGTTGCCCCTGTTGCCGCCGACGCGACCAGGACACCTTCTTCATCGCCGTGCTCCCGTACAGATGCAGTTAGTGGGGGAGGGCACGGCGCGAGGCGCTGAGTGGACGAGCCTGACGAACGGTATCCTGGTCACCTTCTGGCCGGTTGCCCCGCCGCGGGACTCCTGTTTCACCGTCCGCTACCCAGATCTGAAGCCCGACGCGTACGGCCAGCATACCCAAAAGGTTTGCTACACGGAGGATGGCCTTGCCCCTGCTCCGCATCATTGTCTGCCTCGAGCACCATCACATGTACAACAAAGAAACATCCACTACTTCGTCTAACCACACGCACGTGGCGGCGCCAAAGGACAACACGCCACCGTTGGTCAGGCTCGTCCACTCACTGCCCGACTTCCCCTTTTTCGATCGAGAGGTTGCCCTGCTGCGTCGCCACGACCAGGACACCTTCTTCATCGCCATGCTCCCATAGAGATGCAGTCGGCGGGGGAGGGCACGGACATGGCGCTGAACCCTGGGTGAGGCCGTCCTCCGTGTAGCAGGCCTCAAGTATCGCATCTCCCTCTTCTACGCGTCATGGCTCCTCATCGTGACCGCAATCACCACCCCCTACCCCCGTGTCCACCCCCCGTCGCGGCTTTGCCATTTGTGAACGGCCATGTCCACCCCCGCCGCAAGCTTCCACTCCCCCTACCACCGTGCCCCCCCCCCCCCGCCGCGGCTGTGCCATTTGTGAACGGCCATGTCCACCCCCGCCGCAAGCTTCCACTCCCCTACCACCCTCGAACCGACAGAAATCCGCAGCCGACGACCAACCCCACTGGCGACGGCGACGGCAACGAGGCGAATATTTCCCCACTAACCGGAGCGCCTGCCTGCCGAAGGAGGTCTCGGCCATGTTCACCCCCGCCGCAAGCTTCCACTCCCCCTACCACCCTCGAACCGACAAAAAATCCCCAGCCAACGACCAACCCCACTAGCGACGGCGACGACAACGAGGCGCAAATTTCACCAATAACCAGAGCGCATGCGTGCCGATGGAGGTCTCGGCCATGTCCACCCTCGCCGCAAGTTCCACTCCCCCCTACCAACCTCGAACGAACAAAATCCGCAGTCGACGACCAACCCGACAAAAAGCAACGCGAGAGAATGCGCTCACCTGGGTTCTCGTCCTCCAGCGCCGGTGCCGGTTGCAGATCCACCCTACGCCGCACCGGATCTGCCCTTTCCTCGCGCCGGATGGACAGTTCGTCACGCGGGGCTCGCCGGATCCGCCCCTGCTCTCGCGGGACTCCGCTGTCGGCAATGGCTTGTGAGAGGAATGGGGCGCAGATAATGGCAAAAAAAAAAAAGCAAAGGGAAATTTGAACAGTTCCCCGCCTGGGAGCGTAAAAAAGGTGGGCGGGTCGGTGCGACGCTGGCAACCGCAAGATTCTACGCGAATCTTGGCGCGCCGCCCGCCGCACGGAACAGCCGCGCTGCAGCGCCTCCCGTTAGATTTTCCCTTGTATTTTTGCTTCATTGCACAAACAACGTCTAGATTTTTTGCTATAATTGGTAGCATGTCGTGCTACAGCCAGTCCTTTTTCAAATTGTTGCACACACTAGGATGATGTTGGGGCGAGGACGCATGGCGACTGTCAGTCTTTTGCTGCATTGGGTTTTTTTTTGCTCAAACTAGCAACCATTTTTGCTGTAACCGTGTTATTTTTTGCTACAATCATGCTAGCTTTTGCTACAACCGACGTAGCAATATGCTGTACCGGCGTCTCGTTCTGCTACAAGCCGGCTTCGATTTTTTTACTACAACCATGCCAGCTTTTCTTACAATCGGCACTTTGTTTTGCTACAACGCACCACCGATGTCGACAGTTTGAAAACGACGACGCTGCTCCGACTAGCACTTCCCTATTACAAGCACCGTTTGTGATGCTACAATCTGTATCTCATTTTGCTATAACCATGTCGGTGTTGATTTCTTGCTACAATGACGTCTGTTTTTTGCTACAACCCACATTTTGTTTTGCTACCACGCACTATCAGCGTTGTTATTTTTGGTACAACCACGTTAATATTTTTGCTACAACCACATTTCTATTGCATCTGTGGTCGATGTTTGCTACATCGCTACTTGTTTTTGCTACCATCAGTGATTTTTACTGCATGGTTCGATCTGACGGTCAAACAGGGTTCGATCTGGCAGCTCGTGCGCAACCGGCCGAAAATTTTGGGCGACGCGCCGGCACAAGTCAGTCCGCTTAATCTATCTCTTTCCTTTTCTTTTCTTACATGGAGAATTAACCCTCTCTCTCCCCGTAAAAAATATTGACCCAGTATCTCGTTGCAGCTTTTGTTTACCTTAACCAAAATCCTCTTGCAACAACTGCGCCATGTTAAAATTTGTCGTTCAGTACATATTTCACATTTTTTCAATGCTAGATTATACATATTTATAATATTAATAATTCTAAATAAAAGTGAAAATTGTGAAAAAGAAAAGAAAAGGTGAAATAAAGACAGAAAATGAGGTTGTGGTCTTCACGAGCTAGGCCGGTCCAGTCTGCGCGCTCCCTCGGGCTGGCCGTCCCTGTGTCTTAGCGAGACCTGGTCAAGCCTCGCATCGCCTCGTGCAAGATGGGCCTGTCCGGGTGCGCGGGAGGCCACGGCCTCATTTTTTGTATTTTTTCTTATTTTCGTTTATATTTCCAAATTTTCTAAATAAATATATTACAAAGAATCGTTAACATACACATATTGAAAATTTTAATAACTGGCATTTGAAAAGTGTTAAATGTATAGAAAAAAATTCCTCATGTATACATAAATATATATGTATAAATATAAAATATTCCTGAAAAAGTTTGAACATCTATTTCATTTTTTTAATCCATGCATTTGAACGAAAGTTAAACACGTATTTAGAAAATTTTAATCAAGTATTTGAAAAATATGAAATGTGCATATAAAACATGTTGACCATGTCTTATGAAATTTAATATCATATTTAAAAAAATTAATCAAGCTTTAAAACATGGTGAACATGTATTAAAAATATTAAACTTGTATTTGAAAAATGTTAAATGTGCATAGAAAACATGTCGACCATGTCTTAGAAAATGTAAAATTATATTTTAAAAAGGATAATCAAGCTTTAAAAATGTTGAACGTATAATAAAAAATGTTAAACTTGTATTTGAAAAACTTTAACCAAGTATTTGAAAATTGCTAAATGTGTATATAAGAAATGTTGACCATGTATTTGTTAAATTTCTATTTGGAAAGTGTTAAACCATTTGAAATATGTTAAATGTGTATAAAAATATTAACCATGCATTAAATATGCTAATCTTGTTTGTTTTGTAATATTTATTAGAAAGATGTATTATATAGTACTATATAACAAAAATGTGTATATATAAACAGTGAAAAACGAGAGAGTTGATGAAAAACGAGAAAAGAAAGAAGGAAAGAAAGAAAACTGAAGGGGCGGAAGCTATTCAAAACGTGAAAAACAAATAAAATTAAAGAAAACAAGGAAAAAAGGAACGAAATAAAAATCTCATGAAAACAGAGAAAGAAACCAAGACAACTGGTGAGAAAACAAGGAAAAGAACCCAGAAAACCAGTGAAAAACTGACTCATTCCCCTGAAGTTGATCGCACCCTACCATTTTACCACGAACCCAACAATGACTTACTGACTTGCAGCGGTACGGAACATCCATGAGATCCCGGATCAATTAATGGGTGCTCCCTTATTCTTCTCTATTTCTTTGAAGCCTGTACCTGTTACTGTGGATGCTTGAGGCAAGAACTCCTTCTGTCTCATTATAAGCGAGTTATAGCTCTCGCACCTCTGGTCGTGAGGCTGCCCTACATTTCGCGTCAAGCGAGACATAGATGCGCCAGCTGAAGACTCCCAGTAGACCTGGGCCCAATTCAATCGCGCTCTTCAGCCCGTATGGAACAGACATATGGGCCAAATTCGGCAATCTCCTCTCCTCTCCTCCTTTTTCTTTTCTTCCTTGCAGTATCGTTTTGTAAATTGTACGTACTGTATAATCCATTTTCTGAAGTGGAAAAGGCCGAGCGATCGGATAGAGAAATCCCGGGGCGCGGAGAGCTCCACCTCCTTCTATCCTTGCACGGCATGGCGCTCCTCCGCCTCCAGCAGCACTGCTCCCTCCTCCAAACCTCCACCTCCCACCTCCCAACCCTCCTCACGCCCCCGCGGAACCCTCGCAGGAGCCAACTCCCGCCGCCCAATGCGGCCAGGAGTAGGACCGCCAGCTCCTGCATGGCCCCCTCCCCCGCCGCGCGAATCTTGGCGCGGAATGCGGCGGCGCCCTGGCGGGGCGAGCTGCTGCTCCTCCTCCCGGCGGCCTGGCCGCTCCCGGCCCTCGCGGCCGAGGCCGACGGCGGCGGCGGCGGGAGCAAGGTGAGCCTCGAGTCCATCGTGCTGGCCATCGACGACTTCAACAACCGGAACCCCTTCTTCGTGGCCGGGGTGGTGTTCGTCTGGCTGGTGCTCGTCCCGCTGGCGCAGGACTACTTCAGGAAGTACAAGGCCGTGGGCGCCCTCGACGCCTTCCGCAAGCTCCGGGACGTGCCGGAGGCGCGGCTGCTCGACATCAGGCGGGGCAACAGCGTGCGGTTCATGGCGCCGCCCAACCTCAGGCTCGTCGAGAAGAGCGCCGTGCAGGTGGAGTTCGACGAGGAGGACGAGAAGGGGTTCCTCGGGGAGGTGCTCGCCAGGTTCCCGGACCCGGCCAACACCGTCGTATGCGTCCTTGACAAGTGAGTGCTCCTTGGAACCTCGATTGACGTACCTGCAGTGCTGAATGCTTAGCCATGTGTATCTATTGATCGAATAGGTCTGGCATCAGATCCTAGAATTCATTCGATTAACGTGCATAGTGCTACATGTCTTTTTATACAGCAGACTACTAGTGTACACAAGTAACACAACTTGGAAATTGGAAGTTCGGTGCAGGTGTAGTTAAACAACGAAATCAAACTATTTCCATGCAAAATTCGTGGAATAAAAAATAGACCCTAGGCGATTATTTGGATGGGCTGATAGTTTAGTGGTTGAGCGAGAATCGGCCGAGTGTGAAAATCAAGTTAAGACCAGTTTTCTCTCGCTATGTTCAAAATTGAGGCGGACTAATTTAGTATCGTCTTACTTACAACTGAGAACTGCTTTCGCATCAAGCTGACGGTGCAAGCAAATAGCATAGCCATGTTTCAAAAACATTGCCTTTTCTCAATTTTGAGCATAATCTGAATAATTTGGGACTATTTGAAATTAGCACAGATTTTCTCCCTGAAAAAAGGAAAAGACCCTCGGCCTAGAATTAGGACAGATCAAACTGCCGCATTGACAGTTCAAAATAGTCAGATAAGCAATTAGTCAGTTATGTTACTCGTTCTGCCACAATGAAATAAGTTCTCCATCCGTCTTGAATTACTTGTCTTAGATTTGTCTAGATATGGATGTATCTAGACATGTACATCCATATCTAGACAAATCTGAGACAAGTAATTTGGGACGGAGTTAATACAAGATAAGCCTCTTTTGCATCCCACGAGTCCCTATTCTAAATAATTGTCTAGACTCGACAAATAGATAAATAAATAGATAGATAGAAAATGTTATGTTCATGTTCTAGTGCATGTACCAGACTGCTAAAGCTGGATGCCATGTGAATTCAGAATCCAGATTGTGGCAGTTTTGCATTGGCACTGAATGTACTGATGTTGCTGTATACTTTTCATCATGCCAAAGCAACTCTGCTTCAACTCTTATATATCTCTTTGAACTTTATCATGCTGCAATCTTTTACCAACTTAAGTTTATGTTGTGTAAGGTAGCTTTGATGGTAATTCAATGAAAGTGGCTGAGCTCCTGTTCAACAATGGTTTCAAAGAGGCATATGCAATCAAAGGGGGACTGAGAGGCCCAGATGGTTGGCAGGTTAGTTATGACACCGAGTTTTAAGTAATAACGGCAGTTAAAAAAGACACGTACATTGTTGTTTTAGCACTGATATTAGCTATTTTCATAGGCAATTCAAGAAAACTATCTTCCACCATCTGTCCACGTTTTTCCACGGGAAAAGAAGAGCAAAACTTTAACGCACACTGATGTGAGCACTGAAGGAACAGGTGATCAGCCAGAGGGGAATGGGGAACTGTTGACTTCTCCTAACAGCACTTTAGTCAATACAAGCAATGGAACTAAGGATGGTCATGAAGAACCGAATGGAAGTGTTTTAGCCGCGAAGCATCCAAGGAGACCATTATCACCATATGCTAATGTATGACCCCATTGCCTTCCTACCTCCATACAGTAATTCAGCAGGCTCTAAATTTGATTTTCATCAAACTTCTATCTAGTCAACGGCAGTTATAATGTTCTTTTCAAAATAGTAACAACATTCAGACAGTTAATATACTATAGTTATAACTTCTCACTGCGCGCTATCATACTTACAGTTAACTGAACTCTCATTGTATTTACTGCTGATATACTATAGTTCTGTTTCTGGATATGCATGTCTCAGTTAGACAGTTAATTCCTGAAAACAATGGCAGGCACTATGCTCTGTCCTAGCAGGTAATAAACAGTTATAACTGCCCTGCTCAAATATTTTCATGCCTAAGTTGTTCAACAATACATTTTAGGTTTCTGTTTGATTTTATTTTTTTGGATCATGTTGTAATCTAAACACACCTTGAATTTATTATGCAGTACCCTGACTTGAAACCGCCATCATCTCCGACGCCATCCAAGCCAGGGAGGGCAGAGGGAAAAGAAGAATTACTAACTTCTACTGGCAGTTCTTTAGTCAATACAAGCAATGCAACAAAGGATGGTCGTGAAGAGCCGAATGCAAGTACTTTAGTCACTAAGCATCCAAGGAGACCATTATCACCATATGCAAATGTATGATACCATTGCCTTCCTACGTCCATACAGTAATTCGATGGGGTCTAGATTTGATTTTCATCAAATTTCTATCTAGTCAACGGCAGTTAAAATGTTGTTTTCAAAATAGTAACAACATTCAGACCGGCCTGACTGCGTGCCGTCATAATTAGTTAACTCCATTACAGAATCATCCTTGTATTTACTGATGATATACTAGAATTCTGTTTCTGGACATAGCATAGCCTTGTAAAGCCTTATGCATGTCTTAGCTAGACACTTAATTCCCGAAAACAATTGAGGGCGCCATGCTCTGTACTAGCAGGAGACTAACAGTTGACAGACTGACCTGCTTAAATGTTTTCATACCTAAGTGGTTCAGTGTCCAACGCATTTTAGGCTTATGTTTGAGATATTTATGATTATATCATAATCTGTTTACACACAATGAATGAATTATGCAGTACCCTGACTTGAAACCACCATCGTCTCCGACGCCATCCAAGCCAGGGAGGCCAGATGGGAATGGACAACTGTTAACTTCTCCTGACAGTTCTTCGGTCAATACAAGCAATGCAACCAACGATGTTCAGGTAGAACCAAATGGAAGTACTTCAACGACGAAGCATTCAACAAGGAGACCATTATCGCCATATGCAAATGTATGACTACATTGCGTTCCTATCTTCATAGAGTAATTCAGAAGGATCTATATTTGATTTTCATCAAACTTATATTTAGTGAACAGGAGTTAAAATATTGTTCAAAAAATAGTAACAACATGCAGACTGGACGGATTGCATGCTGTCATACTTACAGTTAACTCCATTACAGGATTCTCTTTGCATTTACTGCCGATACACTAGATTACTGTTTCTGGACATGGTATTGCCTTGTAAAGCCTTTGTTAGATAGTCAGTTCCTGAAAACAATGGCAGGCGCTATGTTCTATACTAGCAGGAGAATAAACACTTACAGACGGTCATTGCTCAAGCTCAAATGTTTTCCTACCTAAATTGTTCAATGTCCAATGCATATAGGCTTCTGTTTCAGTTCATGATCATGTACTAACCCATTTACGCACATTGAATTTATCATGCAGTACCCTGACTTGAAGCCGCCATCGTCTCCGACGCCATCCAAGCCAGGGAGGTAGAGGAAGCAATGATGGATATATAGGGCAATAGGACACCGAAGACTTAACGAAGTCAGAGTCAGCCTTTTGCCAAATAACCATTTTGTTATTATACTTGAATCCATGGATATAGAGGCGATTGAACGGATCGTGACACAGAGGACCGTTGCTGCTACCATGAACTATTTTATGTTATAGCATGGTGAATTCTTACATTCTATGTAAATTTCAAACTTCTTCCCAGATTGCCGTTCTTATTGTCTGTACATTGAAGTGAATGTTGCACTACCAGACTGCGAGCATATCGTATTAACATTGTATTGGCATGGTAGTGCTGCATGGATCTCAGCCTGCTAACAGGGTCTCCTCTGCTGAAAATCAAAATCATTTTGGACCTGTCTGTTAGCAACAGGCCAAGAACAACAGGCCGTCCGGAGTTTGGGATAAAATGATCCTTTTGCAGTTTGGTCATCCAGCCTCCTTCATGTTCGACGGTTTCTTTTTGAGGACTGCTTAACAATTTTTCGTCGGTCGACAACTGGATGGCTTTGGCGGTGGAGAGGCAACTGTGTCGATGAGTCATCGGTCCAATAGGAAGGAAGAAGATTGCCCAAGACACCTCGGGGTATTTGTTTTTGAGGGGAAGTTTGCTCGTATTAGTAAGAATTTTCTTTTTTGTCATGCATTGGGGCAATCATTTTGACTGTGCAACATGTTGGTAAATACTAAAAGTGAATAATCGGTCTTGAAAATGATTTTGAGGGGAAGTTTGCGTGTATTAGTAAGATTTTTCTTTATTTTTTTCCGCAGGAAAGTAAGATTTTTCTTGTTATAGGGGAAATGATGTTGACTGTGCAACATGTTGGTAAATAAAAGTGAATAATCTTCGCAAACAAAAAAGTGAATAAGTGGTAGTGAAAAGCAAACTGGTAAACAAAAGGAAAGAACTTATTTAAAGATGAAAGACATGTTTTTTTCTCGAGAATATTATTTGAGGTTTCGGGTGAAAAAAAAATGGCACATGTTGGTAAATACTAAAAGTGAATAATCGGTCTTGAAAATGATTTTGAGGGGAAGTTTGCGTGTATTAGTAAGATTTTTCTTTATTTTTTTCCGCAGGAAAGTAAGATTTTTCTTGTTATAGGGGAAATGATGTTGACTGTGCAACATGTTGGTAAATAAAAGTGAATAATCTTCGCAAACAAAAAAGTGAATAAGTGGTAGTGAAAAGCAAACTGGTAAACAAAAGGAAAGAACTTATTTAAAGATGAAAGACATGTTTTTTTCTCGAGAATATTATTTGAGGTTTCGGGTGAAAAAAAAATGGCACATGTTGGTAAATACTAAAAGTGAATAATCGGTCTTGAAAATGATTTTGAGGGGAAGTTTGCGTGTATTAGTAAGATTTTTCTTTATTTTTTTCCGCAGGAAAGTAAGATTTTTCTTGTTATAGGGGAAATGATGTTGACTGTGCAACATGTTGGTAAATAAAAGTGAATAATCTTCGCAAACAAAAAAGTGAATAAGTGGTAGTGAAAAGCAAACTGGTAAACAAAAGGAAAGAACTTATTTAAAGATGAAAGACATGTTTTTTTCTCGAGAATATTATTTGAGGTTTCGGGTGAAAAAAAAATGGCACATGTTGGTAAATACTAAAAGTGAATAATCGGTCTTGAAAATGATTTTGAGGGGAAGTTTGCGTGTATTAGTAAGATTTTTCTTTATTTTTTTCCGCAGGAAAGTAAGATTTTTCTTGTTATAGGGGAAATGATGTTGACTGTGCAACATGTTGGTAAATAAAAGTGAATAATCTTCGCAAACAAAAAAGTGAATAAGTGGTAGTGAAAAGCAAACTGGTAAACAAAAGGAAAGAACTTATTTAAAGATGAAAGACATGTTTTTTTCTCGAGAATATTATTTGAGGTTTCGGGTGAAAAAAAAATGGCACATGTTGGTAAATACTAAAAGTGAATAATCGGTCTTGAAAATGATTTTGAGGGGAAGTTTGCGTGTATTAGTAAGATTTTTCTTTATTTTTTTCCGCAGGAAAGTAAGATTTTTCTTGTTATAGGGGAAATGATGTTGACTGTGCAACATGTTGGTAAATAAAAGTGAATAATCTTCGCAAACAAAAAAGTGAATAAGTGGTAGTGAAAAGCAAACTGGTAAACAAAAGGAAAGAACTTATTTAAAGATGAAAGACATGTTTTTTTCTCGAGAATATTATTTGAGGTTTCGGGTGAAAAAAAAATGGCACATGTTGGTAAATACTAAAAGTGAATAATCGGTCTTGAAAATGATTTTGAGGGGAAGTTTGCGTGTATTAGTAAGATTTTTCTTTATTTTTTTCCGCAGGAAAGTAAGATTTTTCTTGTTATAGGGGAAATGATGTTGACTGTGCAACATGTTGGTAAATAAAAGTGAATAATCTTCGCAAACAAAAAAGTGAATAAGTGGTAGTGAAAAGCAAACTGGTAAACAAAAGGAAAGAACTTATTTAAAGATGAAAGACATGTTTTTTTCTCGAGAATATTATTTGAGGTTTCGGGTGAAAAAAAAATGGCACATGTTGGTAAATACTAAAAGTGAATAATCGGTCTTGAAAATGATTTTGAGGGGAAGTTTGCGTGTATTAGTAAGATTTTTCTTTATTTTTTTCCGCAGGAAAGTAAGATTTTTCTTGTTATAGGGGAAATGATGTTGACTGTGCAACATGTTGGTAAATAAAAGTGAATAATCTTCGCAAACAAAAAAGTGAATAAGTGGTAGTGAAAAGCAAACTGGTAAACAAAAGGAAAGATCTTATTTAAAGATGAAAGACATGTTTTTTTCTCGAGAATATTATTTGAGGTTTCGGGTGAAAAAAAAATGGCACATGTTGGTAAATACTAAAAGTGAATAATCGGTCTTGAAAATGATTTTGAGGGGAAGTTTGCGTGTATTAGTAAGATTTTTCTTTATTTTTTTCCGCAGGAAAGTAAGATTTTTCTTGTTATAGGGGAAATGATGTTGACTGTGCAACATGTTGGTAAATAAAAGTGAATAATCTTCGCAAACAAAAAAGTGAATAAGTGGTAGTGAAAAGCAAACTGGTAAACAAAAGGAAAGATCTTATTTAAAGATGAAAGACATGTTTTTTTCTCGAGAATATTATTTGAGGTTTCGGGTAAAAAAAAATGGCCCATGCAGGTCTCGAACCTGCGACCTTGGCGTTATTAGCACCACGCTCTAACCAACTGAGATAATGGGCCAACTTGACATGTTTTATTAATCACTTTATTTAATTTCAACGTAATAATAACTCCCTTTTTCCACGTGAAACCCCGTTCCGGGGAAACAAAACGAAATATTAAAACTGCATTGGCCCATGCAGGTCTCGAACCTGCGACCTTGGCCTTATTAGGACCACGCTCTAACCAGCTGAGCTAATAGGCCAATTTAATAATTATGTATTAAACAAATTAATAATTAAGTAAAATAGCAATCCGTACGTAATAGCTTCCGTATTTATTTATCTCTTCCTATACCTACTAATAAAACAAATAGTGCTTCTTTCGTACGTCATCCAAATTATCCTTAAAGTTGACTAAAATTACCCACCAATGGAACCTATAAGTCATGAAAAACGTTTCAAACAGAAAAATCTTTGAATTGGGCGGCACATGTAGGCACCTCCTATATTACGCTCTGGTTTTTGAAAAAAAATGCAGCATACCTGTTTGGGCCGGCCCATGCGTGGACGCCTGTTTTTTAGTTTAGTTTTTTTACTTCTCTTTTCAGTTCCATTTTGTTTTTTCTACATTAAATAATTTAGAACTTCAAACAACTTTTCTCAATTTTAAGAAACTGAGAATTTCGAAATAAAATATTAAAAAAACATTTTTTTTAGAATTCAAAAACTACTCAGGAGTTTTGAAAAATGTTTGCATATAAAAAATGTTTAAACTTTGAGAAAATGTCCATAAAATAAAAAAGTCAACAATTTTAAACAAAAGTCCATGTAAAAATCTTAAAAACAGCTCGTGCCTCTGTTTTTAGTCTCATTTTTTATTTTTATTTTTATGTTCCATTTTTTAGTTTAAATAATTTAGAACTTTGATAAAATTTTGCAATTTATAAAACTGGGAAATTTGAAATAAAAGTTTGAAGAAAATATAAAATGCTTGTGAATTCAAAAAATGCTCAAGATTTATGTAAAAATATTCGCATATTCAGAAAAATGTTCATAATTTTGAGAACAATGTTGGTGAAAACAATAAAAGTCCATGATTTTGAAAAAACGTTTGTGTGTTATTTTTTGAGTGCAATTGAAAAAAATGTTTGCTAATTCAAAAAATCTTCATGCATTTCAAGAAATGTCCAAAAAATTAAAAGACATAATATGATCAGCATTATAGGAGATTATAATTGTTTTTCTCCCGTTGCAACACACGGGTCATTTTGCTATAATAATAAAGCAATTTGGGTTTCTGGTCGTCCGTCGTGGCATTTTTGCACAAAAGCCCCTGTCGTTTTCAGTAATCAACCCACACTCCAGTAAATAAGTGAAAATAAAGTTTCGTATTTCTGCCCCACGCTCGAGTCGAGCGACCGCACCTCCCAACCCCATCTGGATTGATTCAAAAAAAAACCCATCTGGATCCGCCGCTGGTCCTCATCCCGTCCTTCCCGCACCCCGGCCTACCTTCTCCCCCGCGCCACCCGAGTCCTTCGCGCGTGGTTCGCCGACGTCGAGGCCCAGGCCGCCGTTCTTCGGGCCCGCGCCAACGACCGTGATGGGCTGCTCAACACTCTCCTCGCCGCCACGGACAAACGGCCAAGAGGAAGAGGAGGACGCAAGGGAGGCGGGGCAGCGTCAGAATAAGTGAGCGCCGGATCCGGCCGAGGGTTACGACGAGACGGGCGTGAAGGCTTTGGTCGTGGCCGCCGCGCTCTATGCTCTGCCCCTATTCTAGGCGTCAATCATGGTTGCTCATGAGGTAAGAGAAGGAAAGATGATGAAGGACAGGAACTACACACCTTTTATATGATTAATTGCAGTGCAGGAAGAAACGGGGGTGGCTCCACCATGGCCTTCACCACGCCTCCACAAGGCAATGGAGGTTGGATGCGGTGGTGGGCGGGATGGGATGCAGCTACTCGCAGGGGCAAGGCCTTCGGCGGCCGGCTTTGGGGCATGGGATCCTATTTGTGCGGTGGAGTGAGTTTGCATGTTGATTGGACAGTGTGCTAGCTTGTTTTGTAGTTACTCTGTAGCTACCAGTGGTCGAAGTTGGAAGCTCAATGTAAGCTGCACAGTTAAGCTTCTTTACTGGTGATGGTTTTTCCATGCTTGATTCTATGGGGCGTAGGAATTTTACTGAAACAAGCTTGATTTCCATAAGAATCTAAACCTCGGCTGAAAGATACATATTTGGGTAGATAAGTTTTAGTGATTGAAACTATTGCATGTTATTATTGGTGAATAAGTTCACGTTCATGGGCAAATAAACTCGAAGATCAGGGATAAATTGCTATCAATTTTGATTTGTTACTCTGACTTATTCTGTTGTCGACAAAATTATATAGTCAGGTGAGGCATGTAGCATAGGTATTGAGTCTAGACTGATTTTTTGGTGGGAATAATTAATCATGAATTTCCTTGGGTTCTCTCCTGATATTTGGCAGTTGTAGAATATCATACTCCCTCCGTCCGGAATTACTTGTCGCACAAATTGATAAAAATGAATGTATCTAGAACTGAAATACATCTAGATACATCCATTTCTATGACAAGTATTTCCGGACGGAGGAAGTATTCATTATTCATATGAAATATGGCATCTCCATTGTTACTGTAGAATATGATATACATTATTTATTTGATATATGACATCTCTATTATTACTACTGGAGCTGAAAAATATATTTCACAACTACCTAAACATATCTATTTTATCATCTATTACTGACTTTTTGGCTACCAGGTTCAAATAAAAAAGTTGACAAGTGCAACCTTATGTATGAATGTACAAAAAATATGTAGGTTAGCCAATAAAAATGATGAGCAAAAGTATTTCATCATAAAGTAGTCATGTGACCATATCTAGATTTATCGTCATCAAACATCTTCCTTCGACACATCATAGCTTCGTCAAACATCAAAGAAAAGTCATTTTTGTGTTTCCACATTCCACAAGTAATTAAAGCCTTGATTTGCTCTTCCCAACTTAGTGAAGAATCATTATGACCTTTTGAGAAACATCCACATTGCTCCGCTAGGTTGAAATTCAAAAACCCAGTAGCTTATAAAGCCTATAATTAACTTTTCAAGATTATTAGATGATTTTCTGTCAAGATGAATACATGGATACTCCACTATCTACATTATTGTAATTTTCTCTTCATGTTTGATACATCTCTATGATAGTTGCATCTTCACATAATACGAAATATTGTTCGAACAAACTAACTCTTGGAGGTTTAGCTTTTTTTGTGATTGCAAAAAATGGATGACAAAGCTGAATTGAGCATCGTTGAGGATTTTGATAACCGACCACCAAAAAAGGCAAAATGCTCTGAATCAGTGTACTACTCTAAATTGCCAGAACGATCAGGTAGGTGTACTGAGTTTTATTCTTTGTCTGAATTGAGTTTTCATTCCCATATGCTCAATCAGTGAATGAAAGTAAAAGGCCTAAAAAACACTTAGAAAGAGCAGCCCTAAAAGCGCACCCCATTCATAAAAAAATTGTTTAGTTTTTGTTTTGTTTGGCCTTTACTCCAACGACACATATATTTGCTAGACTTTTTTAAAGATTGTTTGCTTAAAAAAATAATTATTCTTCATGTTAGAGATGTTTGACGTGGGTAATAAATCAAATCATCAATTATGTTTTATACCATGCTTGTTGTCATCACTTATATTTTAAGCGATACTTATGTTTTTTTAAAGAAATCTTGATGATTGTATCACGAATACCGGAGTCAATGATATATTTTTTTCCGTTGCAACGCACGGGTCATTTCCCTAGTAATAATAAAGCAAATTGGGTTTCTGGTCGTCTGTCTAAAAATTACCCTCAAAGTTGTCCGAAATTACCCGTTATGCCACATATAAGTCAGAAAATACGATTCGCTTTTATGTCGCTCTGTCAAAGTGTGTTCTATTATGTAGCGAACCACTACTGGTCAACAAAGTTGTCGTATCCTGCTGGCTAGAGAATGCCCCTGGTAACCGGGACACCCGGGTTCGAATCCACCAGGCTACAATTAATTGGTATAATTTGGATATGCAGTACCAGAGACCAACTAATTGAATTTAATGTTATTTTTCTGATGCAAGTCTGTTCATAGTAATGCTTAAGCCAGATACAATTATCAGATCTTTTTTGTCCTGTTATCAAGATGATCTTTTATCGTGTCAAACAGATGGTTATTTACTCGAGGAGAGAGAGAGGGAGGGAGAGAGAAACCTTCGGACCACATTCAAACATGTTTTCGTTGTGTGAGCACTAAGGCCATTGTCGACAACACACATGTGATGCCATGTGAAACTAAAAGACGTTGACCTATTAAGGTCTTGGGTTGTGGTTATTGGGTTAAGAATGTGCGTTATTTTCTCTCCCGTTGCAACGCACGGGCTTTTTTGCTAGTTTTTACCAAAAGGAACAGTTACAACAAAGCTTAGCAATTACTTAAATTAGTAATCGTGTACGTGCAAATGCACGTATTGACTAATGCAAAAAGAACATATTGCACATGTTAATTTTATTCAATTTTTGAGCTATATAAAGTACATTTAATTTTTTAGTGAGATCAAGCTTTCAGCATTGCTTCTTGTTTTCTGACTTGAAAGGTTTTGTCTCACTACAACATTCCATCAAATATAATGGGTACTAATAGACAAACCCTTTAGCTGTGGGAGCAAAATGCAAGGCTAATAAGAATATTTATGCGTGAATAGCTCGAAGCACCGCTTGTTGGTCTCATAGAGCTCCAGACTATTTTTATAGTTATCTGATTATAACCCTTTCAACTGACATAAAACTCCCTGATTCTCCGCAAAAAAGAAAAGAATATGTAGTAGAAGTAATATGTGACAGAAACCACAACTGGATTCTTTCAATAGTTTATGGAATGCATCACACATTTTCTGCACTTTTCTTGAGGCCGCAAAAATGAAAACAAAATAGCATATTCCAGTCTGAACTTTAGATCATATTTCGACTAAATCAAGACTTAAGCTTGAAATTATAGTCGGGAAGTCCATGTCTCCCTAACAAGAAGATCATGTAATCCCACACCCTATCAGCATCCCAATTAAAGAAAAATAATACTCGAGCAAAACTTTGTTTGCACCAGCTGCAATTGTGTACATGCATAAAACATGTTGACCAAGACATTAGCGGGAATAAACTTCAGGTTGTTAGGAATTTGAATGGTACTATGGTCACAACAACAAACTCTCATATTTTCTAAAAAATCTTAGAGAAATTTGATGAAAGCGGTCAAAACGATTGCCCGTGATAAAACCCTATTGACAAATCTAACAACTCACGACCAACACAAAGGCCAAGATAGCAAACTTAGTAATTCCATCAAGTCTATATTTTGTAACACCAAATGAGAATTATAGATCATAGCTCATACAAACAAACATCTTGGTAAAATTTGTGATGGCCGGTCATCTAGCTTCTACGTGACCTTGAATCCATTCCATCTATTTTTACAGCCAAAATCCTCTGCATCCCAATAATAAAAAGAAGAATAAATTATACACTTAACATGGATCGATGATCTCATCCCATAAGCTTTCAGTTTGGTTTTGCTTTTTAATGTCAAGCTATACAATGGTACAAACAAATATCACTTCACTCCGAGTTTCATTCATATATTAATTAAACATGCATGTGAAATCTATGTATAATCTTTGAATTTTTTTAGTAAAGTTTTCTTAATCCCTGAACTTGTAAAGGTAATTTGATTTGAGTCCTAAACACCCAATTCTGGTATTTGTATAAGAAACATAATAGTTTGGATCGTTAGCATGCCAAATCTCATTTTCCAAACGGATTGTGTGATTAAAGTCGGTTCATTCCATCAGCATGCCACGGGGCACTCTTGGCCAAGTCTATAAGCTCGCTCAAATCATCTACGGTCGAAATTGATGGTGATGGTGAAGGAAATTCAAGGATTGAGAGCGGGAGAGAAGAAAGAGCGAAATAGGCGCTGAAAGGGACAGCGATGGTCATCGGCGTTCGGGAGGCGGCGAAAGGGTAAATAGCATCTCTTCACGTTTGTTGCATTCTCCGCAAGTGGTGGCCGTTGCGGAAGTAGCATTAGTAGATGCACATACCCGCTTAGGGTAGCCACGTTAGCGTTCGTGCCACGAGGCTAAAGTTGAGGAGCACGTTAGCACATCTGGCCACACCAAGAACTAACATGATGTCGCCCCCGTAAGTGTCCCACCATTCCCCTCGTTACACTGAATATGTTGAATAGTGGTAAACCAAAATCTGAACTTCACGAAATGACCAAAGCAAAAGTTGGCTTCCACTATTACTCCACTACATGTGAATCAAAAACTAAGAGTTAGAGCAAGACATTCAGTAAAATATGGCGGTAAAAAAAGCACTGCAGATACAACTTTGTTAAATTTGTATAGTTCAGGTGTTTATCAAACATGTGACTTAACAAAAACAAATCTAGGTGCTATATATTATGAGGTACATCGAACTGTGGGATTGATGTTAAGGTAAAGAAAAACCTGATAAAGGTTTGTCGGCTTGGTGGTGAGGGCCTGAACATGAAGGCGGTGGCAAATGAAAATAGGGAAAAGGCTAGAAACATGCACTCCCTCCGTCCCAAAATAAGTGACTCAAAAATGACTCAACTTTGTACTAACTTCAGTACAAAGTTGAGTCATTTTTGATTCACTTATTTTGGGACGGAGGGAGTATGAGGTGTGAGAAAGGCTAGGAACGTCGTACCCACTTAGGCCGACGGCTTCGAGTTTATATAGCAGGGTAACTACCCTGATAGCGTACAAGTAGTTGGGATTACAATCTTGTTAAGCAAGACATAGAGTAGGGAGAAATACATTTAAGTTACATGAATAGAGATAAACCCTAACAATCTCTCCTAATCTAACTTGTGGTACAAGAATAGCTCCAACTGCCATAGGATACCATAACATAGATTACGTTTAACACCCTCCCTTAATCACAACTACGTAGGTTAAGGTGATGCTTGAACCCTAACAATCTCTTTGTAAAACCATCTGCAACCTGGTCCCTTGAGTGTATGAACCGAATTTCCAATTGCCTATTTGCAACTCGTTCTCTGACAAAGTGGAAATATATCTCAATATGCTTTGTTCTTGCATGAAAGACAGGGTTAATTAGCACACAAATAAGTAGACCCAAGATTTTCACACCATAAACAAGGGGCTTGAGTGCATTTTACACCAAGTTCTCTCAACATGGATTGCACCCAAATAATCTCTGACGTAGCATTCGCTAATGCCATATACTCAACCTCTATACTTGATCTTGATACAGTTGCTTGTTTCTTTGCACACCATGATATAAGGTTTGGACCATAAATACTGCAAATCTACCAGTGGACCTTGTGTCATCTAAGCATCTTGCCCGGTCAGAATTAGAGAAGGCACTGACAAGAGTAGATGTGAACTTAGTGAAAGTAAGACCAAGCTTCATAGTATGTTTCACATATCTCACTATACGCTTGGCAGCAGTCCAATGAACAACCATAGGTGCATGAAGAAACTGACATACTTTATTGACAGCAAAAGAAATATCAGGCCTTGTCAATGTGACGTACTGAAGAGCTCCTACCAGGCTTCTGTACCTGGTGCTATCCTCTTGATTCAAGGGATCCCCTTCTAACAGAGATAGTTTTTCTGAGCTAGACAAAGGAGTTGGTGATGGTTTACATCCTTGTAAACCAACCCTTCTTACCAGATCAGCTGCATATTTTTTCTGAGATAGATGAAGGCCATCTCCAAGTTTCTTTACTTCAATACCAAGAAAGAAATGCAGGTCACCCAAATCCTTGAGAGCAAATTCAACACTTAAATCCTTTAAGAGCCCTGTCACAGCCTCATCAGATGAACTTGTGACAATGATATCATCAACATAAATAAGCACAAATATGGATGTATTTGACTTATTATAGATAAATAGAGATGTGTCAGATTTTGAAGGGATGAACCCAAGTACTTGCAACTTTTGTCTAAGACGTGAGTACCATGCCCAAGGTGCCTGTTTCAATCCATAAAGAGCTTTATCAAGTTTGCACACATGTCTAGGTAAGTTTTTGTTGATGAACCCAGGTGGTTGTTTCATATATACTCCCTCTTCCAGAATGCCATGAAGGAACGCATTGTGTACATCTAGTTGTCTCAGACTCCATCCCCTGGAGACAACAATAGATAACACAAGTCGAATAGTGGCAACTTTTACAAATGGACTAAAAGTGTCTTCATAATCTATGCCATACCTTTGCTTGAAGCCTTTTGCAATAAGTCTAGCTTTGTAACGATCTATAAATCCATCGGATTTTCTTTTAATTCTGTTAACCCATTTGCAGTCAATTGAGTTTTTACCTCGTGATGGAGGGACCAAGTGCCAAGTTTTTTTTAAGTGCATCATACTATTCCTCCATAGCCTTCTTCCACTTTGCATCACCTAGGGCTCATCAAGGGTGCTTGGTTCTGCTATAGAGAAAGCAAGGCCAAACTTGGTTTTGTAATTGATATGTGGAATTACCCCTGATTGAAGACGTGTACGTGGTGGTGGAGTGGGAATTGGTCTAGAGGATCCAGCGTCAGTTGTGCGTGCCACGACAACGGGATCATCTTTTGTAGATTCTGGTTGATGTAGAGCTGATGAAAACGTTGCACAAGATCCCGCACCGACAGCACCGGAGGATCCCGCAGCAGCAACGTCTCGCTCCTCGGTCGACCGACGAGGTGAATCTGCTGCGGATTGCATGCCATCGCAAGACCGCGCGCCAGTTTGGCGTCGCGTGTAGATGTGGGGCCCGCCTTTGGGCCAGTGGTTTGCAACCAGACGTGTGACGGTTGCAGGTTCATCACCGTTGCACCTGGAGACCGACGCAGTTTCTACAGTTCCACCGCGTTGCAGCAACGCGAATCCTGGTGCAGATTCGCAGCTGTCCTTGTGCAGCGAAGATCCCGAGGGGCATATGCTCCCTTGAGTCTGGCACATAAAATGTTGCTTGTTTTGTTCGTTTTCTGCATCGTTTTCCATTGTTTCTGCTCCACCTAGAGTATCTGCATCATCATAAGACTCATGCAGGCTGTGAGGATTAGTCAACACATGATCATTACAATTATTAACCACCCCACAATCAATGCTGGTAAGATGAGACGGTGGGAGTAAGATTTCTTGGCGAAGAAGAGATCCAGCATTAGGGTGCAGATCAGAAAAGGGGAACTTGGTCTCATCAAATATAATATCATGAGAGATATAGACTCGACCAGTGGAGACGTCAAGGCACTTGACTCCTTTATGAAGAGGGGTATAGCCAATGAAGACGCGTTGTTTGGACCGAAACATGAGTTTGCGGTTGTTGTATGGCCTAAGATTGGGCCAACAGGCACAACCAAACACACAAAGATAGGTGTAATCTCGTTTGGTATGAAGCAACTTTTCAATGGATGTTTCATTGTGGATAACACGGCTAGGTAATATATTTATGAGATGAACTGCAGTAAGAAAGGCCTCATCCCAACATTTGAGGGGCATGGAGGCTCGGGCTAGGAGAGTTAGGCCAACTTCAACAATGTGTCTATGTTTGCGCTCAGCAAACCCATTTTGTTGATGGGCATGTGGACATGACACATGATGAGAAACTCCAAGAGTCTGAAAGAAGGAGTTTAGTTTTTCATATTCTCCTCCCTAATCAGACTGGACAACTATGCTTTTTGTGTCAAATTTTCATTCAATGAGTGCTTGGAAGTTTTTGAACACTTGAAAAACGTCGGATCGTTTCTTAAGAAGATAGATCCAAGAGTATTTGTTGTAGTCATCAATAAAGCTAACGTAGTAGGAATGTCTACCAACAGATGAGGGAGCAGGTCCCCAAACATCGGAAAACACAACGTGCAAAGGTTTTGTAGAGATGCTGGTAGAAACTGAATAGGGAAATTGATGACTCTTACCTTTTTGACATGAATCACAAACTGTTTCAGCATTATGCTCTCCAACATATGAGAGTTTATTCTTTCTAAGTAATCGTTCAACTAAAGAAAAAGTTGCATGACCTAGCCTATCGTGCCATCGTGAAGAGGATAGTTTGGTGGCAGTAAAAACTTGTTTATTGAATCTTCTAATCTCCGGAATGAGTGGGTAAAGCCCACGGACGCATCTACCTCGATAGAGAACTTTCTTCGTTGCCTGATCCTTGATCAAAAAGAAGAAAGGGTGAAACTCAAGAAAGACATGATTATCAATGGCAATGCGATGGACAAAGAGCAAATTTTTGGAAGCACTAGGAACATGCAGGATTTTTCGTAGGTGAATTCTTTTATGGGGAGTTTTAATAATTGAATGACCAATGTGACAAATCTCCATACCTTCTCCACTAGCAGTATGGATGTTGTCTTTGCCACGGTACTTCTCCAGCATAGTCACCTTCTCAAGTTCGCCGGTGATGTGGTTTGTGGCTCCACTCTCCACGTACCAATTTGTGTCTACTCCGTAGGAGCCATCAGCAGCGCCGGCCACCTTCTCCTCCTGGGAGGAATCACCTGTTGGGAAACCTAGCATAAATTCAAAAAAAAATCCTACGCATATTCAGATCTTCCTATGGAGAGACCAGCAACGAGAGAGAGGTGAGTGCATCTTCATACCTTTGAAGATTGCTAAGCGGAAGCGTTGCTAGAACGCGGTTGATGGAGTCGTACTCACGGCGATTCGGATCGCGGTGTGATTCCGATCTAGTGCCGAACCACGGCACCTCCGCGTTCAACACACGTGCAGCCCGGTGACGTATCCCGCACCTTGATCCAGCAAGGAGGAGGGAGAGGTTGGGGAAGATCTCCGGTAGCATGACGGTGTGGTGTTGATGGAGAGACGAGGTCTCCCGACATGGCTTCACCAAGCACCGTGGGAGGAGGAGGAAGGAGGGAAGCAGGGCTGCGCCGAGGGGAGAAGAAACGGTGTGTTCCAAAAGCCCCAAACCCCTAGGTATTTATAGGAGGAGGGGAGGGGTGCCACCCCTAGGGTTTCCCCCCTAGGTGGTGCGGCAGCCCCCCAGATGGGAGGTGTGACGGCTAGGGCAGGGGGAGGGGGTGGCGCACCCCTTAGGTGGGCCTTAGGCCCACCAGCGCCAGGGTTCCCCCCCCTTTCTCTCCCTCCCGCGCCTTCGGCCTCTTGTGGGAGGCGCACCATCCCACTTTGGGCAGGTTGCCCTCCCTATTTTGTTCCATGCTACCTCTTGGTCCTGGTGGCCCCTCCCGGTGGACCCCCGGGACCATTTTCGGTGGTCCCGGTACGCTACCGGTGACGCCCGAAACATTTTCGGTGTCCAAAACCATCCATCCTATATATCAATCTTTACCCCCGGACCATTCCGGAGCTCCTCGTGACGTCCGGGATATCATCCGGGACTCCGAACAACTTTCGGTAACCTCGTATAACATATCCCTATAACCCTAGCGTCATCGAACCTTAAGTGTGTAGACCCTACGGGTTCGGGAAGCATGCAGACATGACCGAGACGCTCTCCGGTCAATAACCATCAGCGGGATCTGGATACCCATGGTGGCTCCCACACGTTCCACGATGATATCATCGGATGAACCATGATGTCAAGGATTCAATCAATCCCGTATACAATTCCCTTTGCATGTCGGAATATAACTTGCCCGAGATTCGATCGTCGGTATACCTATACCTTGTTCAGTCTCGTTACCGGTAAGTCTCTTTACTCGTTGCGTAGCACGTCATCGTGTGACTAACTCCTTAGTCACATTGAGCTCATGATTATGTTCTACCGAGTGGGCCCTGCTACGGCAACAAAATACCTTCCCCGGCAACGGCGCCAGGAATCCTTCTGCTGCTGGCTACGCCTACAGGGACTTCCTTGGCAAATATGCAAAGGACTCCCCCGCGGCCTTGGAGCCTTGCGTTGGTGTTCCCTTGAAGAGGAAAGGGTGATGTAGCACTGCGGCAGTAAGTATTTCCCTCAGTTTGAGAACCAAGGTGTCGATCCAGTAGGAGGATCGCGTCAAGTCAGAAGTACGTGCACAAACACAAAGAGCTTGCACCCAACGCTATGAAGGGGTTGTCAATCCCTTATAGATTGTTTGCAAAGTGAGAACTGAAAGCAAAAAGTAAACAAAGCAAAGGAAAAGTAAAAGTGGAGACGATAGTTGTGAATAGTCCCGGGGGCCGTAGTGTTCACTAGTGGCTTCTCTCATGAAAGCAAGTAGACGGTGGGTGAACGAATTACTGTCGAGCAATTGATAGAACCGCGCAAAGTCATGACGTTATCTATGGCAATGATCATATCTATAGGCATCACGTCCAAAACAAGTAGACCGATACTTTCTGCATCTACTACTATTACTCCACACGTCGACCGCTATCCAGCATGCATCTAGTGTATTGAGTTCATAAGAACAGAGTAACGCCTTAAGCAAGATGACATGATGTAGATGGACAATCTCAAATCTATGATGAAAGCCCATCTTGTTACCCTTGATGGCAACAACACGATGTGTGCCTTGCTGCCCCTTTTGTCACTAGGAAAGGTCATCGCACGGTATGAACCCAAAACCAAGCACTTCTCCCATTACAAGAATCATAGATCTAGTTGGCCAAACAAAACCCAAGACTCAGAGAGACTTACAAGGATATCAAATCATGCATATAAAAAATAAGCAAAGACTCAAATATAATTCATAGATAATCTGATCACAAATCCACAATTCATCGGATCTCGACAAACACACCGCCAAAGAGGATTACATCGGATAGATCTCCATGAAGATCATGGAGAAGTTTGTATTGAAGATCCAAGAGAGAGAGACGAAGCCAGCTAGCTACTAACTACGGACCCGTAGGTCTGAAGTGGACTACTCACGAGTCATTCGAGAGGCGATGATGTTGATGTGGAAGCCCTCCAACTCCAAAGTCCCCTCCGGCAGGGCATCAGGAAGGGTCTCCAGATGAGATCTCGTGGAAACGGAAGCTTGCGGCGGCGGAAAAGTGGTTTCGTGGACGCCCTGATTTTTTCTGGGATTTTAGGGAATTTATAGGCCAAAGAGCTAGGGCAGGGCAGCGCCAGGGAGGCCACAAGCCTGGTCGCCGCGGCCCCCTAGCCGCGGCAACAGGGCTTGTGGGCTCCCTGTGGGCCTCCTGCCTTGGCCCTCAAGTCCCCCGATCTTCTTCTGTTCTGGAAAAAATTATTTCGGGGATTTTATTCCGTTTGGACTCCGTTCCAAAATCAGATCTGAAAAGAGTCAAAAACACAGAAAAAACAAGAACTCGCACTTGGCACTGAATTAATAAGTTAGTCCAAAAAAAGATATAAAAGGTATATAAAACATCCAAAGTTGACAAGATAACAGCATGAAACCATAAAAATTTATAGATACGTTTGAGACGCATCAGGCCGAGAGATACCTCTCCATCACACGGAGTGACAAATCCTGATCTCGATTCGTACCAACCCAACAAACACTTTCAGAGGTACCCGTAGTGCACCTTTATAGTCACCCAGTTTCGTTATGACGTTTGATACAACCAAAGCACTCCTACGGTATCCGGGAGTTGCACAATCTCACGTCGAAGGAAAAGACACTTGACATTAGAAAAGCTTTATCATACGAACAATACGATCTTGTGCCATGCTTAGGATTGGGTATGTCCATCACATCATTCTCCCAATGATGTGATCCCGTTATCAATGACATCTAATGTCCATGATCAGTAAACCATGATCATCTATTGATCAACGAGCTAGCTAACTAGAGGCTTGCTAGGGACACATTGTGATCTATTTATTCACACATGTATTACTGTTTCCTGTTAATACAATTATAGCATGAACAATAGATGATTATCATGAACAAGGAAATATGATAATAACCATTTTATTATTGCCTCTAGGGCATATTTCCAACAGTCTCCCAATTGCACTAGAGTCAATAATCTAGTTACATTGTGATGTATCGAACACCCATAGCATTATGGTGTTGATCATGTTTTGCTCGAGGAAGAGGTTTAGTCAACGGGTCTGCAATATTCAGATCCGTGTGTACTTTACAAATATCTATCACTCCACTCTGGACATGGTCTTGGATGGAGTTATAGCGGCGTTTGATGTGCTTGGTCTTTCGGTGAAACCTGGGCTACTTGGCTATGGCAATGGCCCCAGTGTTATCACAGAAGAGCGTCATTGGACCCGACGCGCTTGGAACCACTCCAAGGTCGGTGATGAGCTCCTTCATCCAAATTCCTTCATGAGCCGCTTCTGAAGCAGCTATGTACTCCGCTTCACATGTAGATGTTGCCACGACTTCTTGCGTGCTGCTGCACCAGCTCACTGCCCCACCATTCAAAACATATATGTATCCGGTCTGTGACTTAGAGTCATCCGGATCTGTGTTGAAGCTAGCATCGACGTAACCCTTTACGACGAGCTCTTCGTCACCTCCATAAACGAGAAACATCTCCTTAGTCCTCTTCAGGTACTTAAGGATATTCTTGACCGATGTCCAGTGTTCCATACCGGGATCACTTTGGTACCACCCTACCAAACTTTTGGCAAGGTTTATATCAGGTCTAGTACATAGCATGGCATACATTAGAGAGCCTACAGCTAAAGCATAGGGGACATTACTCATCTTCTCTCTATCTGCTGTCGTGGTCGCTGACTAAGTCTTACTCAATCTCATACCTTGCAAAACTGGCAAGAACCCTTTCTTTGAGTTTTCCATATTGAACTTCTTCAATATCTTGTCAAGGTATGTACTTTGCGAAAGACCTATGAGGTGTCTCGATCTATCTCTATAGATCTTGATGCCTAATATGTATGCAACTTCTCCAGGGTCCTTCATTGAAAAACTCTTGTTCAAATAGGCCTTTATGCTCACCAACATCTCTATATTATTCCCCATCAATAATATGTCATCCACATACAGTACGAGGAAAGCTACAGAGCTCCCACTCACTTTGTTGTACAGACAGGCTTCTCCGTAAACCTGTATGAACCCACATGCTTTAATCACTTCATTGAAGCGAATGTTCCAACTCCGAGATGCTTGCACCAGCCCATAGATGGAGCGCTGGAGCTTGCACACTTTGTTAGCACCCTTAGGGTCGACAAAACCTTCTGGTTGCATCATATACAACTCTTTCTTAAGATTCCCGTTAAGGAACGTTGTTTTGACGTCCATTTGGGAAATCTCATAATCATAAAAGGCGGCAATTGCTAACATGATTCGGACTGATTTCAGCTTCACTACGGGAGAGAAAGTCTCTTCGTAGTCAACTCCTTGAATTTGTCGAAAACCCTTTGCGACAAGTCGAGCTTTATAAACGGTCACATTACCGTTTGCATCAGTCTTCTTCTTGAAGATCCATTTATTTTCTATGGCTCGCCGGTCATCACGCAAGTCCACCAAAGTCCATACTTTGTTCTCATACATGGATCCTATCTCAGATTTCATAGCTTCAAGCCATTTGTTGGAATTCGGGCCCGCCATTGCTTCTTCATAGTTCGAAGGTTCACCGTTGTCTAACAACATGATTTCCATCACAGGGTTGCCGTACCACTCTGGTGCGGAGCGTGCCCTTGTGGACCTTCGCGGTTCAGCAGTTGGTGTAGGTGCCTCTTCAGTTGGTGTAGGTGCCTCTTCACCGTTGTCTAACACATCCGAAGCTTCATGATCATTATCATTAACTTCCTCTTCAGTTGGTGTAGGTGCCATAGGAACAATTTCCCGCGCTGCGCTACTTTCTTGTTCGAGAGGGGGTGTAGTTACCTCATCAAGTTCTACTTTCCTCCCGCTTACTTCTTTCGAGAGAAACTCTTTCTCTAGAAAGGATCCGTTCTTGGCAACAAAGGTTTTACCTTCGGATCTAAGATAGAAGGTATACCCAAAAGTTTCCTTAGAGTATCCTATGAAAACGCATTTGTCCGCTTTGGGTTCGAGCTTCTCTGGTTGAAGTTTCTTCACATAAGCATCGCAGCCTCAAACTTTAAGAAACGACAACTTAGGTTTCTTGCCAAACCATAGTTCAGACGGTGTCGTCTCAATGGATTTAGACGGTGCCCTATTTAAAGTGAAAGTTGCAGTTTCTAATGCGTATCCCCAAAATGATAGCGGAAAGTCGGTAAGAGACATCATAGATCGTACCATATCTAATAAAGTGTGATTACGACGTTCAGACACTCCATTGCGTTGCGGTGTGCCAGGCGGGGTCAGTTGTGAAACTATTCCACACTTCCTTAGGTGTGCTCCAAACTCGTGACTCAAATATTCTCCTCCACGATCAGATCGTAGACACTTAATTTTTCTGTCACGTTGATTCTCAACCTCACTCTGAAATTCCTTGAACTTTTCAAACATCTCAGATTTGTGCTTCATCAAGTAGATATACCCATACCTACTCAAATCATCGGTGAGAGTGAGAACATAACGGTAGCCACCGCGAGCTTCAACGTTCATTGGACCACACACATCAGTATGTATTATTTCCAATAAGTCAGTCGCTCTCTCCATTATTCCTGAGAATGGAGTCTTAGTCATCTTGCCCATGAGGCACGGTTCGCATGTGTCAAATGATTCAAAGTCAAGAGACTCTAATAGTCCATCAGTATGGAGCTTCTTCATGCGCTTAACACCGATATGACCAAGGCAGCAGTGCCACAAGTATGTGGGACTATCATTATCAACTTTACATCTTTTGGTACTAACACTATGAATATGTGTAACATCACGATCGAGATTCATCAAGAATAAACCATTCACCAACGCAGCATGACCATAAAACATATCACTCATATAAATAGAACAACCATTATTCTTTGACTTAAATGAGTAGCCGTCTCGCATTAAGAAATACCCTGATACATATTCATGCTCAAAGCTGGTACTAAATAACAATTATTAAGGTTTAAAACTAATCCCGACGGTAGATGTAGAGGTAGCGTGCCGACGGCGATCACATCGACCTTGGAGCCATTCCCGACGTGCATCGTCACCTCGTCCTTGGCCAGTCTCCGCTTATTCCGTAGTTCCTGCTTTGAGTTGCAAATGTGAGCAACAACACCGGTATCAAATACCCAGGAGCTACTACGAGCGCTGGTAAGGTACACATCAATAACATGTATATCATATATACCTTTAACGTTGCCGATCTTCTTGTCCGCTAAGTACTTGGGGCAGTTCCGCTTCCAGTGACCTTTTCCCTTGCAATAGAAGCACTCAGTCTCAGGCTTGGGTCCATTCTTTTTCTTCTTCCCGACATCTGGCTTACCGGGCGCGGCAACGGCTTTGCCGTCTTTCTTGAAGTTCTTCTTACCCTTGCCTTTCTTGGAACTGGTGGTCTTGTTGACCATCAACACTTGATGCTCTTTCTTGATTTCTACTTCTGCAGACTTGAGCATCGAGTACAACTCGGGAATGGTTTTCTCCATCCCTTGCATGTTGTAGTTCAGCACAAAACCTTTGTAGCTTGGTGAGAGAGACTGGAGGATTCTGTCAATTATAGCATCATCCGGAAGTTCGACTCCAAGTGAAGTCAGACGACCGTGAAACCCAGACATTTTGAGTATGTGCTCACTGACAGAACTGTTCTCCTCCATCTTACAGCTAAAGAACTTGTCAGAGACTTCATATCTCTCGACATGGGCATGATCTTGAAAAACTAGTTTCAACTCTTGGAACATCTCATATGCACCGTGTTGCTCAAAACGCCTTTGGAGCCCCGTTTCCAAACTGTATAACATGCCACACCTAACCAGAGAGTAGTCATCACTCCGCGTTTGCCAGACATTCAGAATGTCCTGGGGTGCTGCGGGAGCAGGAGGGTCACCTAGCGGCGCATCAAGGACGTAAGCCTTTTTAGCTGCTTCAAGGATGAGCTTCAAGTTGCGGACCGAGTCCGCATAGTTGCTACCATCATCTTTCAGCTTGTTTTTCTCTAGGAATGCGTTGAAATTGAGGTTGAGGTTGGCCATCTACAATATTTATAAAGACAACTTTTAGACTAAATTCATGACAATTAAGTTCATTTGATCAAATTAAGTATGAACTCCCACTTAAATCGACATCCCTCTAGTCATCTAAGTGATACATGATCCATGTTGACTAACCCGTGTCCGATCATCACGTGAGATGGACTAGTCGTCATGGTGAGCAACTTCATGCTGATCGTATTCAACCATACGACTCATGTTCTACCTTTCGGTCTCTTGTATTCGAGGTCATGTCTGTACATGCTAAGCTCGTCGAGTCAACCTAAGTGTTTCGCGTGTGTAAATCTGGCTTACACCCGTTGTATGCGAACGTTAGAATCTATCACACCCGATCATCACTTGGTGCTTCGAGACAACGATCATTCGCAATGGTGCACACTTAGGGGAATACGTTCTCAAATTTTTTAAGAGGGATCATCTTATTATGCTACCGTCGTTCTAAGAAATAAGATGAAAAACATGATAAACATCACAATGCAATCATATAGTGACATGATATGAACATTATCATCTTTGCTCTTTCAATCTCCATCTTCAGGCATTGCATGATCATCATTGTCACCGGCGTGACACCATGATCTCCATCATCGTGTCTCAGTGAAGTCGTCACGCCAACTACTACTACCACTACTACTATAGCTAACCGTTAGCAATGCAGTAAAAGTAGTAAGCACATGGCGTTGCATCTCATATAATAAATCAAGACAACTCCTATGGCTCCTGCCGGTTGTCATACTCATCGACATGCAAGTCGTGAAACCTATTACAATAACATGATCATCTCATACATCATACATGCAACATCACAACTTTGGCCATATCACATCACATGTCAAACCCTGCAAAAACAAGTTAGACGTCCTCTAATTGTTGTTGCAAGTTTTACGTGGCTGATTTGGGTTTCTAGCAAGAACGCATTCTTACCTACGTGACAGCCACATAGATGATATGCCAAAGCTATTTACCCTTCATAAGGACCCTTTTCATCAAATCCAATCCGACTAGAGTGGGCGAGACAAACACCCGCTAGCCACCTTTATGCATGGTGTGCATGTCTGTCGGTGGAACCAGTCTCACGTAAGCGTATGTGTAAGGTCGGTCCGGGCCGCTTCATCCCACAATACCGCTGGAAAAGAGTAAGACTAGTAGCGGCAAGCAATTCACAAATCATCGCCCACAATCTTTTGTGTTCTACTCGTGCATAGAATCTACGCATAGAAAACCTGGCTCGGATGCTAGTGTTGGGAAACGTAGCATAAATTCAAAAAAATTCCTACGCATATTCAGATATTCCTATGGAGAGACCAGAAACGAGAGAGGGTGAGTGCATCTTCATACCTTTGAAGATCGCTAAGCGGAAGCGTTGCTAGAACGCGGTTGATGGAGTCGCACTCGCGGCGATTCAGATCGTGGTGTGATTCCGATCTAGTGCCGAACCACGGCACCTCCGCGTTCAACACACGTGCAGCTCGGTGACGTCTCCCGCACCTTGATCCAACAAGGAGGAGGGAGAGATTGGGGAAGCTCTCCGGCAGCACGACGATGTGGTGTCGATGGAGAGACGAGGTCTCCCGGCACGGCTTCGCCAAGCACCATGGGAGGAGGAGGAAGGAGGGAAGCAGGGCTGTGCCGAGGGGATAAGAAACGGTGTGTTCCAAAAGCCCCAAACCCCTAGGTATTTATAGGAGGAGGGGAAGGGGTGCCACCCCTAGGGTTTCCCCCCTAGGTGGTGCGGCAGCCCCCCGAGATGGGAGGTGTGGCGGCTAGGGCAGGGGGAGGGGGTGGCGCACCCCTTAAGTGGGCCTTAGGCCCACCAGCGCCAGGGTTCCCCCTTTCTCTCCCTCCTATGCCTTGGGCCTCTTGTGGGAGGCGCACCAGCCCACTTTGGGCTGGTTGCGCTCCCTATTTTGGCCCATGCTACCTCTTGGGCCTGGTGGCCTCTTCCGGTGGACCCTCGGGACCATTTCGGTGGTCCCGGTGCTCCCGGTACGCTACCGGTGACACCCGAAACATTTCTGGTGTCCAAAACCATCCATCCTATATATCAATCTTTACCTCCGGACCATTTCGGAGCTCCTCGTGACGTCCGGGATCTCATCCGGGACTCCGAACAACTTTCGGTAACCTCGTATAACATTTCCCTATAACCCTAGCGTCATCGAACCTTAAGTGTGTAGACCCTACGGGTTCGGGAAGCATGCAGACATGACCGAGACACTCTCCGGCCAATAACCATCAACGGGATCTGGATACCCATGGTGGCTCCCACATGTTCCACGATGATCTCATCGGATGATCCACGATGTCAAGGATTCAATCAATCCCGTATACAATTCCCTTTGTTTGTCGGTATAGAACTTGCCCGAGATTCGATCGTCGGTATACCTATACCTTGTTCAATCTTGTTACCGGTAAGTCTCTTTACTCGTTCCGTAGCACATCATCGTGTGACTAACTCCTTAGTCACATTGAGATCATGATGATGTTCTACCGAGTGGGCCCAGAGATACCTCTCCGTCACACGGAGTGACAAATCCCGATCTCGATTCGTACCAACCCAACAGACACTTTCAGAGGTACCCGTAGTGCACCTTTATAGTCACCCAGTTACGTTGTCATGTTTGATACAACCAAAGCACTCCTACGGTATCCGGGAGTTGCACAATCTCACGGTCGAAGGAAAGGACACTTGACATTAGAAAAGCTTTAGCATACGAAAAATACGATCTAGTGCTATGCTTAGGATTGGGTCTGTCCATCACATCATTCTCCCAATGATGTGATCCCGTTATCAATGACATCTAATGTCCATGATCAGGAAACCATGATCATCTATTGACCAACGAGCTAGCCAACTAGAGGCTTGCTAGGGACACATTGTGATCTATTTATTCACACATGTATTACTGTTTCCTATTAATATAATTATAGCATGAACAATAGACGATTATCATGAACAAGGAAATATGATAATAACCATTTTATTAGTGCCTCTAAGGCATATTTCCAACATCACCATCATCATTAAAGTGATACCAGCAATCCTTGGCCAAGTGGCCAAGTTTATCACATATCTGAAACTTGACAGCATGTGATCGTTTGTTGGAGGAGGAGTTTTGGCGGCCCCTGTTGTTGGTGGAGGAGGGCCGGCCACCATTCCCGCGGGAATCACCGCGGTCACCAGAAGAGTTGTTGTTGTAGTTTTCTTTGCCGTGGTTTGTTCCGCGGCCACGACCACCACGGTCGCGAGTGGCAGCATTGGCTGATGACTTGAACCCGCTCGAGTTTGCGCCTTGGAAGAGTGCCACCCTTTGATCGAAGTTATTCATTTGAGAAAACAGTTCGTCAAGGGTGACAGGTTCGACGCTTGCGTCGAGGTCGAAGATGAGCGGCTGGTACTCCATGTCGAGGCCAGCCACGATGTAGAAGATGAGCTCATCATCGTCAAGTGGCTTGCCAGCAGCAGCCAACTCATCAGCCAGGGAGCGCATATGCGCGAAGAAGGTGGCAACAGTTTGGTTGCCCTTCTGTGCGTTCGCGAGGGCGACGCGGATGTCGTTGACACGGGGCATCGACTGTGACGAGAACATGTTCGCTAGAGCGGTCCAGAGTTCATGTGCATGGGAGATCTAAGTTATCACCTACACGAGAACTTCTTTGGAAAGATTATTCAGGAGGTAACCAAGTACCTGCTGATCCTCCCGGATCCAGATCGGATGAAGGGGGTTTGGGTTGAACTCATCCTTCCCATCCTTGTCCTTGGTGATGACAGACTTGACTGGCTCCTTCATGGTGCCGCCAACGTAGCCATAAAACCCCGCACCTCTGAGCTGCGATGTAATTTGTGTGCACCAGAGGATATAGTTAGTGCGGGTGAGCCTTTCGGTGATTTGGTCGGAGAGGCTGGGGTTGGAGGTGTTGGAGGAGGCCATGGCGGAAGCTTAGGCGATAGGAGATGGAAAACTAGATGTGATGGAAGAGTTGGCTATGATTACCATGTGAGAAAGGCTAGGAACGTCGTACCCACTGAGGCCGACGGCTTCATGTTTATATAGCAGGGTTGCAACTTCCCTGATAGCGTACAAGTAGTTTGGATTACAATCTTGTTAAGCAAGAGATAGACTAGGGAGAAATACATTTAAGTTACATGAATAGAGATAAACCCTAACAATCTCTCCTAATCTAACTTGTGGTACAAGAATAGCTCAAACTGTCGTAGGATACCATAGGATAGATTACGTTTAACATAAGACACTACCTTATTTATTGCTTTATGATACAAATGCTTGTTAGTCTGCATTAACACTTCAAGAGTATGGCACCAACATTTGCACATGTCATTATATTCGTTCTTTTTAATATATATTTCTTAGATTCGCAAAATCCTTTCAACTTTGCCTTGTCCTGTGGAAAAGGAGCATAAAAAGCAGCAAATGTGAGCACATAGTAGACAAGTAAAATCAGACATCTGCTTATTCCCACGAGTAAGGAGTGCTTTTATATATTAAGAGAAATATGTCTCTCTTATCTGAGGCACTTTGTATTTTGCTCCTTCCCTCTCACAATTATAACTTACTCTCCAGGTTTCTTTACACACATTTTTTCTTCCCTGTACATAGAAAAACTAATATACTTAGAACTCACATAATAAAGTAAAATATTCTCTTGAAGTTGCAATGGTTACCAGAATTGTTTATTCTACTTCATCCGCTCTAATCAAACCAAACTATTCTCTTAAAGTTGCAGGTTTTAAACCATAAGTTGTGAGGTGATAGGCGAGTTCACTTATGTAAAGGTGATGACCAATATATTGCTGCTCGTTAATGAACGTGGAGACCACCATTGATTTTTGTCACTGACGCTATGCTTTTAGCCTTTAACAATCTGAGGATTCTTGTTGCTGACACTATGCTTCTAGCCTTTAGCTCAACAATCTCAGCAATAACTTCGTCGTTTCCACTTGCATATATATTGAGAAAGGATAGTAGAACAGAAGATAACATAACTTTCCATGAAACACTTGGCATATTTAATGCTGAGATGGCAAATATTAAAAATAATATCCCAACCATTTCTTCTAATATGTGCAATCTTCAAATGTCGAAGATTACAAACCATGCAAACCTAAAGATTTTTATTGAAAGTTAGCCATTCATATCAACTAAAGAGAAATAAGTAGTCTGCCTATCCCAAAGATAGTACTCTCTTTATTTTTATATACAAGGCCACTATCAAAATTACAATTTGCAAAAATATAAGACCATTAACACTAATCGATGCAATATTAATGGTGTTTACCTCGTAATACTCCCTCTGTTTCTTTTTAGTGTGCATATAAGGTTTGGTCAAAGTCAAAATTTGTAAAATTTGACTAACTTTATATTAGAAAATATCAACATTCACACCATGAAATAAATATTATCAGATGCACCACGAGATGTATTTTCATACTATATAATTTTAATATAATAAATATCCATATTTTTTTATATAAATTTGGTCAAACTTTATGTTGTTTGACTTTGACCAAATCTTATACGCGGAGTAAAAAGAAACGGAGGGAGTACGAACAAAGGAAAACATTAATTATCCTTTGCATGCATGCATGGGAGAAAAAAAAATACACATTAATTTACACGCCAAACAATGACACAAATTGTTTTGCAATATTGGCTTGTAATATGAGTTTTATGGCCTTGTATATAAAAATGAAGGGAGTAACATTATATATAAAGAGAAATATAACTCATAATATACAATGATTTTCTAGCTACACTATACAATAATTACTGTTGAGTGATTTGTGACGCTGGATCTTCTCCTGAGCATTGCTATTTCGTTAACAAATGGCATGCATCAAGTTTCAAAATATGTTTCTGAACAGAAATATATTAAGATAGTATGCAGATCAAGAAAACGTACCACGCACTTTGACCCAACCCGATGTAGATGATTTCATTGGGTCTTCTCTGCCGAGGCCTTCGATGTAGCTTCTACACAATAACGCAATCTCTGAATAAATAAGTTTTGCACATTATCTGAAGAAATAGATTCAGTATAATAGATTGAAATTTCCATGTGATAAAATAGGATGGACATTAACAGCAAGCAAGTCGGCTCAACACATGAAAGCATGTAATCCGAGTGTGCTTTCTTATCATAGATCTATCAAAACATTAAACAACAAATCCCAGAAGTGTGTTCTTCAATTTTCTACTCTCATCAATCAGCCAATAAAGACTTATATTTAGGAACGGAGGGAGTAGGTTCTAAGATGTTCTATAGGAATAAGAAGAAATCGCAACTCCTTTGCGCTACACATAAAAATTGATTTCGAAGGTCTTTTTTTTCTTTCAGAATCCTCCATTTTAGTTCTTCCCCCCATGCAATAGAGAGGAAATGGGAAAAAAGGGGTTACTTTTATTTTCATTTTTCCCTTAAAAGATAGACTTTGAAATAGGAGTCTTGGAATAATGCTGAATTCAAAGGTTTATTTCTACAAGTATAAGATAAGAAAAACAAATCGAATCAAATTCATGGATTTACAACGACCTCGGTTGTGACTCCATAGATAAAAATAGAAAATTTCTCTCTTCGAGACTTGAAAAAGGGCATTGAACGAGAAAGAAATCGTCCACAGATATAAACTGCATTGGCCCATGCAGGTCTCGAACCTGCGACCTTGGCCTTATTAGGACCACGCTCTAACCAACTGAGCTAATAGGCCAATTTTATTGTATTGTAATAAGCGAATAATTAATACTTCCTCCGTTTCTAAATATAAGTCTTTTTAAGAGTTTCACTAATGGACTACATACGGATGTATATAGACATATTTTAGGATATAGATTCATTCATTTTGTTTTGTATGTAGACATCTAGTGAAATATTTTAAAAGACTTATATTTAGGTACAGAGGAAGTAATATTTAAATAAAATCACAGCCCGTACGTAGCTTCCTTGAATGATGGGGACTGTTGGACGACACATTGACCTGCGCGTCCCACAGTTGACGTTGCATGCATCATCGGCCATCGTTGGCAGCATGGCAATACCCCACTCGATCACCATCATCGATGACATTCTGCAGTAACCAGGAGTAGCTGCTACCTGCTAGGAGTGGCTCGACCTCGAGCGGGGTCCCTGTTTGGCGCGGACCAGCAGTTCACCACCATCTTGTTCCTTCCCTCGGTCCGTTCGTTTCGGGGAACAGTGCGCTGGCTGCGCGCAGGCACGACTATTCGAGCGTGGCATATCACTCATGCCCTGTGCGATCACGGCCGTACCCCCGGTGAATGCCTTGACGGGACGCGACGTGCGCGGGGACGGCCGTCGGCGTTAGACCCTGTTTGGTTCCAATAAATCAGGTGACTTAAAACCAGTGACTTATAAGTCACCCTTGTTTGGTTGTCACCTCACTTATAAGTCACCTGACCACACCGGTGATCTCGTTGTCGAACTGGACAGACCTCGCCACGCTCTGGACGCCGCCCGGCACGACGGCGCTGTGGTCGTCGTCGACCTCGCCGAAGAACGGCTCGCCGGAGTAGCGGAGCATGCAGGCGTCGAGCCAAACGACGGCGTCCTTCTTGGACGAGCAGAGGCGCTGGGCCTGGGCTCCCGCGGAGCGGATGCACTCGGCGCACGTCGTCCTGGGGACGTCCCCACGGCAGAGCGCCAGGCCGTGCACGCCGCCGGAGCTGCCGATGTCGAACCCGATGGCCGGGGCCTTGGTCTCGAGGAGCGACATCAGCCCCTGAGCGAGCGGATCCGGCCAGGGCGAGCTCGCGAGGGAGGCCGGCGGCGGCGAGCTCGCGAGGGAGAGCGGCGGCGGCGAGCTCGCGATGGAGGGCGGCGGCGGCGAGCGGATCCGGCCGGGGCGAGCTCGCGAGGGAGGCCGGCGGCGGCGAGCTCGCTTGGAGGCTGGCGACGGCGAGCTCGCGATGGAGGGCGGCGGCGGCGAGCTCGCGATGGAGGGCGGCGGCGGCGAGCTCGCGATGGGGTGCGCGGGTGCCTGGAACGATGGGGAGGAGTGGGGTGCACGGTGCCTGGGCGTGGTCACGGGTGGGCTGGCTGAAAAAGTGGTGGGACCCACCCAAAAGTAAGTGACTTATAAGTTTTAAGTTGGGGTGGAGCAACTTATGACTTATAAGTTAGGGTGACTTATAAGTTGAACCTGTTTGACAAAATAAATCACTTTTTACACTTTTTAACTTATAAGTTGGTGACTTATTTGAAACCAAACAGGGCCTTAATTCCATGCCTGCTGCATCTGCATGCCGCTACGCGTAGGTGCATGCACAGTCCATGCACGCGCCCCTCGGGCAGGCCGTAGCCTATGCACCACACTCTACAACTAGAGGTAAACTTCACTCTTTTTGTCATTTTTCGAAAAGTTAAGCCCGATTTGGTCAAAAAAATTGGATCTGATCCTTTTGCTACCGCCAGAGCCCTTGGCGGTACGGTATAAGAACAACTCTAGCAGACCCCGCAAAAAAGGCAAACCCGCAAAAGTCCGGCGAGTATGCGGGTTAGGTCTATTTTTTCGGTCAGAACATAGATCTCATACTCGCCCGGTCCGTAAAATTTTTTGTCGCGGCCCGCAAAACGCACGTCCCGAACACTATATCTACGGTTCCGCGACGCGTTTGCGGGTCGAAACCCTATCCCCCGCCGCCGCCGAGCCCCCGCGATTCCCCACCCCTTTTCCACATTTCTCGCCGCCGGCGACCATCTCCGCCGCCTCCAGCCGCAATGTGGAGCTCCGGACGTGGCTCCGGCGGCGGAAGCGACCCGGAGCGCGAGCAGCGCGTCCGGTCGGACGCCGCGAGGAAGCGCGGGGCCCGGAGGTGGACCAACCGCGACATTTCGCCGCCGGCGAGCTTCCGCGCCGGGAGACGGAGGAGTACGACCGTTGGTAGGTCGCCGCGGGCTCCTTCTCTTCCGTGCCCCTTCTTCCTGTGAAGAGGCAATGGTCGGAGGAGCCGGAGGACGTCGTCGCTGTCAAGGAGGAGCCCGAGGAGCTCGGCCGCCGCGGAGTCGTCGGGCCGGAGGACTTCGTCGCCGGCGTGGAAGCCGTTGCGGCAGCCATTGCCGAGCGCAGCTTGCACGAGGAGGCGGAGCGCCGGCGTCACGACGAGGAGATCGAAGACCTTCAGTGACGGCCGGCGGTCGAGGCCGACATCGCCGCCAAGAAGAAGGAACACGGACACAGACAGGCCGGCGGATGACCCAAATGGACGAAAAGCGGACAAAGCGCGCACCCGTTTGGGACGTTTAGTTGAAGTTGCACTCACATGCAATTAACTTGGTTTCTTGTCCTTCTATAAAATATTAGTTAAATACCCGTGCGTTGCCACGTGTTGCCACGTGACATATAATATGACATGAAACCATAACTCGATAGAATGATAGCATGGACTTGGGTATTTTAGATCAGTGCTTCTTATGGGCTACAACCCAACACCAGAACAATGTCAAAGATAATTCAAGAGCGTATGCATATTATTGTTGTTCTATTTGTGTTACCCGTTATTTAATTCAACAAAACAAAAATCAGATAAAAAAACAAAATCTATAATTGAATGGTATTTTATTTCACAATGCATGTTGTTGATACATGACAAGAAAAAAAAAGAGGAAGCGAAATAGGTCAAACAGCTACTGCGTATGTGAGAAAATTGTTACTATCAGTGTACACTACTGTTGTGTGGGCATCGATCAAGAATCCCAGAATCAATCACCTATGCTTGGGCATCAAGCAGAGGAAGCATGTTGGTGGCTGATGCCGCTGCCTTCAGTGGCTTCTCTTCAGCGCCGTGAGGAAGCTCGACTTCGTCTTCTGCCGGCCCTCGCCGTCGGCTCCCACCTGTCATTGTTACTTCCAAATCAGACATCAACATAGCCGGATCATAACAAGTTATACGACTACTTAGCAGGAGAAATTTGCTGAAGCATGCGATCGGTTCCGATGGAAAAAACCAACGGGAGGCGAGGCTGACCTCTTTGGAGAGTCTCTGAAGGATGTCCAAGATCTGGGAGAAGTCGGGCCTCTCGGCCGAATCTTTGTGCCAACATTTCTGAAGCAGCTCTGCTAGCTTGGAGTTGGTATCCTTCGGAATCGTCGGCCAGATGCCCTGCACAAAATGCGGATCGGAAGGAGGGTTAGCATCTCCACAAAATGCTAATAGAAATGGGTTCTATCAAGTTTTCGACAAGAAAAATAGGTGGTTTCAACAAACATCTGCAAGGCTTACCTTCTGAACAACACTTATTGCTGCTTGCAATGGAGTCAGATAATCATAAGGGATCTGGACAAATAGAACAGATATCAATTTCACTCTAGAAGTGGACGTACACAGATATACTACTTAAAAAGAAGGTGAAAAAAATGTTAGTCTGCTAATGTAGAATAATAACAATTGCAGTTACTTTGCCAGTTAAAAGCTCCCATAGAACAATGCCAAAGCTAAAAACATCTGCCTTGTGATCTTACGGCTTACGCTCTATGACCTGAAGTTAGATAGTACTCCCTCCGTCCCAAAACGCTGAATGCCCGTACGTTGACACGGAGCGAGACAATCTATAAATAAAGGAAATAATCTGTGGACTTGTTATTTTATAATAAATGCAAATGCAGTTCAAGACCGCATCCAAACAAATATCAAATCCTCATGTCACTCTTGCAACACCACACATTTTTTGAGCCTCGCCACAATTCGTTTGATATTTCTCATACAGGAGCTTTCTTTGCGAAGAACCCCTCAGAATTATTTTGCTACCTAGTAGTGATAGAAAGCACCCAAACATAAAAACAAGCAAACATGTTCCTATGGTACCGACCAACCCCTCCATACACCCCTGGTTTTCTTCTCAAACACCCAACCTAGAACAAGACAAGGTATCAATTCCTCTTACGTCTCAAACGGTCTCTGAGACCACACATCGTGTTTATTCTCCTCTTAAGCTTCACCAAATCACCATCACGACTCTTGACATCACAAAGGTACACATGATCAAGCATTAAGATTGTCGTAATGATATGATTAATGAGATAACGAAAGTGTGATGACCAGGGCTGCAATAGGTTTCACACGATGGTCGTGCACTAAGCGCCTCGGTTTAAAACATGGATAATGAAGTGTTTGACATCTAACAACATCATCTCCCACCACCAATTGGAATTGTTTACCATTAGTCCATGATGAATGAAAGAAGGAAACCATGTTGGGCGCCTACCATCAATGATCAAACCATGTTAGGTTCTTCCCATCATTGTTACTCAAACTAAATTAATTCACGCATGACTAAAGTCAGTCCTATTTTTGTACGATTCGGCGATGGACGGTGACAACGATTCCTACATATGCATCAAGGCTGCCTTTTTTGCATCGTAGAAAAATCATATGTGATTTGTGTTGGGAACGTCGCATGGGAAACAAAAATTTTCCTACGCGCACGAAGACCTATCATGGTGATGTCCATCTACGAGAGGGGATGAGTGATCTACGTACCCTTGTAGATCGTACAGCAGAAGCGATTAGAGATCGCGGTTGATGTAGTGGAACGTCCTCACGTCCCTCGATCCGCCCCGCGAACAATCCCGCGATCAGTCCCACGATCTAGTACCGAACGGACGGCACCTCCGCGTTCAGCACACGTACAGCTCGACGATGATCTCGGCCTTCTTGATCCAGCAAGAGAGACAGAGAGGTAGAAGAGTTCTCCGGCAGCGTGACGGCGCTCCGGAGGTTGGTGATGATCTTGTCTCAGCAGGGCTCCGCCCGAGCTCCGCAGAAACGTGATCTAGAGGAAAAACTATGGAGGTATGTGGTCGGGCAGCCGTGAGAAAGTCGTCCCAAATCAGCCCTAAAACCTCCGTATATATAGGTGGGAGGGAGGGGAGGAGGCAGCCTCAAAACCCAAAGGTTTGGCCGAAATTGGAGGTGGAGGAGTCCTACTCCAATCCTACTTGGAGTAGGATTCCACCTTCCCACTTGGAAACTCTTTCCACCTTGTGTTTTTTCCTTCTCAAACCTTATGGGCCTTAGTGGGAACTTATTCCAGCCCACTAGGGGCTGGTTTATCTCTTCCCATAGCCCATGAGACCCCTTGGGGCGTGACACCCCTCCCGATGGTCCCCGGCACCCCTCCCGGCACTCCCGGTACACTACCGATGAGCCCGAAACTTTTCCGGTAACCAAATGAGGTCATCCTATATATCAATCTTCGTCTCCGGACCATTCCGGAAACCCTCGTGACGTCCGTGATCCCATCCGGGACTCCGAACAACATTCGGTAACCAACCATATAACTCAAATACGCATAAAACATCGTCGAACCTTAAGTGTGCAGACCCTCCGGGTTCGAGAACTATGTAGACATGACCCGAGAGACTCCTCGGTCAATATCCAATAGCGGGACGTGGATGCCCATATTGGATCCTACATATTCTACGAAGATCTTATCGTTTGAACCTCAGTGCCAAGGATTCGTATAATCCCGTATGTCATTCCCTTTGTCCTTCGGTATGTTACTTGCCCGAGATTCGATCGTCAGTATCCGTATACCTATTTCAACCTCGTTTACCGGCAAGTCTCTTTACTCGTTCCGTAATACAAGATCCCGCAACTTACACTAAGTTACATTGCTTGCAAGGCTTATGTGTGATGTTGTATTACCGAGTGGGCCCCGAGATACCTCTCCGTCACACGGAGTGACAAATCCCAGTCTTGATCCATACTAACTCAACTAACACCTTCGGAGATACCTGTAGAGCATCTTTATAGTCACCCAGTTACGTTGCGACGTTTGATACACATAAAGCATTCCTCCGGTGTCAGTGAGTTATATGATCTCATGGTCATAGGAATAAATACTTGACACGCAGAAAACAGTAGCAACAGAATGACACGATCAACATGCTACGTCTATTAGTTTGGGTCTAGTCCATCACATGATTCTCCTAATGATGTGATCCCGTTATCAAGTGACAACACTTGCCTATGGCCAGGAAACCTTGACCATCTTTGATCAACGAGCTAGTCAACTAGAGGCTTACTAGGGACAGTGTTTTGTCTATGTATCCACACAAGTATTGTGTTTCCAATCAATACAATTATAGCATGGATAATAAACGATTATCATGAACTAAGAAATATAATAATAACTAATTTATTATTGCCTCTAGGGCATATTTCCAACAGTCTCCCACTTGCACTAGAGTCAATAATCTAGTTCACATCACCATGTGATTCCAACGAATCCAACACCCATATAGTTATGGGGTCTGATCACGTCTTGCTCGTGAGAGAGGTTTTAGTCAACGGTTCTGAAACTTTCAGATCCGTGCGTTCTTTACAAATCTTTATGTCATCTTATAGATGCTGCTACTACGTGCTATTCGGAAATACTCCAAATATCTACTCTACTATACGAATCCGTTTCACTACTCATAGTTATTCGGATTAGTGTCAAAGCTTGCATCGACGTAACCCTTTACGACGAACTCTTTAACCACCTCCATAATCGAGAAAAATTCCTTAGTCCATTAGTTACTAAGGATAAATTTCGACCGCTGCTAGTGATTCAATCATGGATCACTCTCTGTACCTCTCAACATACTTTGAGTCAAGGCACACTTCAGGTGCGGTACACAGTATGGCATACTTTAGATTCTACGGCTAAGGCATAGAAGACGACCTTCGTCTATTCTCTTTATTCTGCCGTGGTCGGGTTTTGAGTCTTACTCAAATTCACACCTCACAACGCAACCAAGAACTCCTTCTTTGCTGGTCTATTTTGAACTCTTTCAAAAACTTGTCAAGGCATGCATCTTGTTGAAACTTCTATTAAGCGCTTTCGATCTATCTCCATAGATCTTTGATGCTCAACGTTCAAGTAGCGTAATCCAGGTACTCCTTTGAAAACTTCTTTCAAACAACCTTGTATGCTTTACAGAAATTCTACATTACTTCTGATCCACAATATGTCAACCACATATACCTATCAGAAATTCTATAGTGCTCCCACTCACTTCTTTGGAAATACAAGTTTCTCATAAACCTTGTACAAACCCAAAATCTTTGATCATCTCATCAAAGTGTATATTCCAACTCCGAGATGCTTGCACCAGTCCATTGAAGGATCACTGGAGCTTGCATACTTGTTAGTATCTTTAGGATCGTCAAAACCTTCTGGTTGTATCACATACAATGTTTGCTCAAGGAAACCGTCGAGAAAACAATGTTTTGACATCCTACGTGCAATATTTCATAAATAATGCATCAACAACTAACATAATTCCAACAGACCTTTAGCATCGCTACGAGTGAGAAAGTCTCATCATAGTCAACTGTTTGATCTTGTCGAAAACATCTTTGCGACAAGTCGAGCTTTTCTTAATAGTGACTTATCACCATCATCGTCTGTCTTCTTTTAAAGATCCATCTTTACTCAATAGTCTTATGACCATCAAGTAGTTCTTTCAAAGTCTACACTTTGTTTTATACATGGATCCTCTCTCGGATTTCATGGCTTCCAGCCATTTGTCAGAATCTGGGCCCACCATCGCTTTCTCCATAACTCGTAGGTTCACTGTTGCTCAACAACATGACCTCCAAGACAGGGTTACCGTACCACTCTGTAGTAGTATGCGACCTTGTCAACCTACGAGGCTTGTAGTAACTTGATCTGATGTTTGATGATCACCATCATCTGCTTCCACTTCCATTGGTGTAGGCGCCACAGGAACAACTTCCTGCACCCTGCTACACACTGGTTGAAGTGATGGTTCAATAACCTCATCAAGTTCTACTACCCTCCCACTCAATTCTTTCGAGAGAAACCTTTCCTCGAGAAAGGATCCGTTTCTAGAAACAAACACTTTGCTTTCGGATCTGAGATAGGAGATGTACCCAACTGTTTTGGATATCCTATGAAGATGCATTTATCCGCTTTGGGTTCGAGCTTATCAGACTGAAACTTTTTCACATAAGTGTCGAAGCCCCAAACTTTCAAGAAACGACAGTTTAGATTTCTCTAAACCTCAGTCTATACTGTGTCATCTCAACGGAAATACGCGGTGCCCTATTTAAAGTGAGTGCGGTTGTCTCTAATGCATAACCCATAAACGATAGTGGTAATTCGATAAGAGACATCATAGTATGCACCATACCAAATAGTGCGTGGCTATGACGTTCAGACACATCATCACACTATGATGTTCCAGGTGGCATGAACTGCGAAACAATTTCCACATTGTCTTAACTGCGTACCAAAACTCATAACTCAGATATTCATTTCCATGATCATATCGTAGACAGTTTATCCTCTTGTTACGACGAACTTCACTCTGAAACGGAATTGAACTTTTCAACATTTCAGACTTGTGATTCATTAAGTAAATACTCCTGTATCTACTCAAATCGTCAGTGAAGTAAGAACATAATGATATCCACTACGTGCCTCAGCACCCATTGGACTGCATACATCAAAATGTATCACTTTCAACAAGTTACTATCTTATTTCATCTCAATGAAAACAAGGCCTTGCTCATGTGGTATGATTTGCATGTCACTAGTGATTCGAAATCAGGTGAGTACAAAGATCCATCAGCATGGAGCCTCTTCATGCAATTTATACTAACATGACTTAAGCGGCAGTGCCACAAGTAAGTGGTACTATCATCATCAACTCGTATCTTTTGGCACCAATATCATGAACATGTGTAACACTACGATCGAGATTCAATAAACCATTGAAGGTGATTATTCAAGAACATAGAGTAACCATTATTCTCTTTAAATGAATAATCGTATTGCAATAAACACGATCCAATCATGTTCATGTTTAACGCAAGCACGAAATAACAATTATTTAGGTTTAACACCAATCCCGATGATAGAGGGAGCGTGCGACGTTTGATCATATCAATCTTGGAAACACTTCCAACACGTATCGTCACCTCGCCTTTAGCTAGTCTCCGTTTATGCCGTAGCTTTCATTTCGCGTCACTAATCACTTAGCAACTGAACTGGTATCCAATACCCTCGTGCTACTAGGAGTACTAGTAAAGTACACATCAACATCATGTATATCAAATACACTTCTTTCGACTTTTGCCAGCCATCTTATCTACCAAGTATCTTGAGTTGCTCCGCCTCAGTGATTGTTCCCCTCATTACGGAAGCACTTAGTCTCGGGTTTGGGTTTAATATTGGGTCTCTTCATTAGTGCAGCAACTGTTTTGCCGTTTCACGAAGTATCCCTTCTAGCCCTTGCCTTTCTTGAAACTTAGTGGTTTTACAAACCATCAACTATTGACGCTCCTTCTTGATTTCTACTTTCGCAGTGTCAAACATCACGAATCGCTCAAGGATCATTGTATCTATCCTCAATATGTTATAGTTCATCACGAAGCTCTCACAGCTTGGTGGCAGTGTCTTTTGGAGAACCATCACCATCTCATCTGGAAGATTAACTCCCACTTGATTCAAGTGATTGTCGTACTCAAACAATCTGAGCACACGCTCATCGATTGAGCTTTTCTCTTTTACTTTGTGGACAAAGAATCTTGTTGGAGGTCTCGTACCTCTTAACAAGGGCACAAGCATGAAATCACAATTTCATCTCTTTAGAACATCACTTATGTTCCGTGACGTTTTACAACGTTTTCGGCGCCTTGCTTCTAAGCCATTAAGTATCTTGCACTGAACTATTGTGTAGTAATCAGAAACGTGTATGTCGGATGTTCACAGCATCCACAGACGACGCTCGAGGTGCAGCACACCGAGTGGTGCATTAAGGACATAAGCCTTCTGTGCAGCAACGAGGACAATCCTCGGTTTTACAGACTCAGTCTGCAAAGTTTGCTACTATCAACTTTCAACTAAATTTTCTCTAGGAACATATAAAAACAGTAGAGCTATAGCGCAAGCTACATCGTAATTCGCAAATACCATTAGACTATGTTCATGACAATTAGTTCAATTAATCATATTACTTAAGAACTCCCACTCAAAAAGTACATCTCTGTAGTCATTTGAGTGGTACATGATCCAAATCCACTATCTCAAGTCCGATCATCACGTGAGTCGAGAATAGTTTCAGTGGTAAGCATCTCTATGCTAATCATATCAACTATACAATTCATGCTCGACCTTTCGGTCTCACGTGTTCCGAGGCCATGTCTGCACATGCTAGGCTCGTCAAGCTTAACCCGAGTGTTCCGCGTGCGCAACTGTTTTGCACCCGTTGTATGTGAACGTTGAGTCTATCACACCCGATCATCACGTGGTGTCTCGAAACGAAGAACTGTAGCAACGGTGCACAGTCGGGGAGAACACAATTTCGTCTTGAAATTTTTGTGAGAGATCACCTCATAATGCTACCGTCGTTCTAAGCAAAATAAGGTGCATAAAAGGATTAACATCACATGCAATTCATAAGTGACATGATATGGCCATCATCACGTGCTTCTTGATCTCCATCACCAAAACACCGACACGATCTTCTTGTCACCGGCGTCACACCATGATTTCCATCATCATGATCTCCATCAACGTGTCGCCATCGGGGTTGTCGTGCTACTCATGCTATTACTACTAAAGCTACGTCCTAGCAAAATAGTAAACGCATCTGCAAGCACAAACGTTAGTTATAAAGACAACCCTATGGCTCCTGCCGGTTGCCGTACCATCGACGTGCAAGTCGATATTTCTATTACAACATGATCATCTCATACATCCAATATATCACATCACATCGTTGGCCATATCACATCACAAGCATACCCTGCAAAAACAAGTTAGACGTCCTCTAATTTTGTTGTTGCAAGTTTTACGTGGTGACCGGGGGTATCTAGTAGGATCGCATCTTACTTACGCAAACACCACAACGGAGATATATGAGTTGCTATTTAACCTCATCCAAGGACCTCCTCGGTCAAATCCGATTCAACTAAAGTTGGAGAAACCGTCACTTGCCAGTCATCTTTGAGCAACGGAGTTACTCGTAACGATGAAACCAGTCTCTCGTAAGCGTACGAGTAATGTCGGTCCAAGCCGCTTCAATCCAACAATACCGCGGAATCAAGAAAAGACTAAGGAGGGAAGCAAAACGCACATCACCGCCCACAAAACCTTTTGTGTTCTACTCGAGAAGACATCTACGCATGAACCTAGCTCATGATGCCACTGTTGGGAACGTCGCATGGGAAACAAAAATTTTCCTACGCGCACGAAGACCTATCATGGTGATGTCCATCTACGAGGGGGATGAGTGATCTACGTACCCTTGTAGATCGTACAGCAGAAGCGTTAGTGAACGCGGTTGATGTAGTGGAACGTCCTCACGTCCCTCGATCCGCCCCGCGAACAATCCCGCGATCAGTCCCACGATCTAGTACCGAACGGACGGCACCTCCGCGTTCAGCACACGTACAGCTCGACGATGATCTCGGCCTTCTTGATCCAGCAAGAGAGACAGAGAGGTAGAAGAGTTCTCCGGCAGCGTGACGGCGCTCCGGAGGTTGGTGATGACCTTGTCTCAGCAGGGCTCCGCCCGAGCTCCGCAGAAACGCGATCTAGAGGAAAACCGTGGAGGTATGTGGTCGGGCTGCCGTGGAAAACTCGTCTCAAATCAGCCCTAAAACCTCCGTATATATATGTGGGAGGGAGGGGAGGAGGCAGCCTCAAAACCCAAAGGTTTGGCCGAAATTGGAGGTGGAGGAGTCCTACTCCAATCCTACTTGGAGTAGGATTCCACCTTCCCACTTGGAAACTCTTTCCACCTTGTGTTTTTTCCTTCTCAAACCTTATGGGCCTTAGTGGGAACTTATTCCAGCCCACTAGGGGCTGGTTTATCTCTTCCCATAGCCCATGAGACCCCTTGGGGCGTGACACCCCTCCCGATGGTCCCCGGCACCCCTCCCGGCACTCCCGGTACACTACCGATGAGCCCGAAACTTTTCCGGTAACCAAATGAGGTCATCCTATATATCAATCTTCGTCTTCGGACCATTCCGGAAACCCTCGTGACGTCCGTGATCCCATCCGGGACTCCGAACAACATTCGGTAACCAACCATATAACTCAAATACGCATAAAACATCGTCGAACCTTAAGTGTGCAGACCCTGCGGGTTCGAGAACTATGTAGACATGACCCGAGAGACTCCTCGGTCAATATCCAATAGCGGGACCTGGATGCCCATATTGGATCCTACATATTCTACGAAGATCTTATCGTTTGAACCTCAGTGCCAAGGATTCGTATAATCCCGTATGTCATTCCCTTTGTCCTTCGGTATGTTACTTGCCCGAGATTCGATCGTCAGTATCCGTATACCTATTTCAACCTCGTTTACCGGCAAGTCTCTTTACTCGTTCCGTAATACAAGATCCCGCAACTTACACTAAGTTACATTGCTTGCAAGGCTTATGTGTGATGTTGTATTACCGAGTGGGCCCCGAGATACCTCTCCGTCACACGGAGTGACAAATCCCAGTCTTGATCCATACTAACTCAACTAACACCTTCGGAGATACCTGTAGAGCATCTTTATAGTCACCCAGTTACGTTGCGATGTTTGATACACACAAAGCATTCCTCCGGTGTCAGTGAGTTATATGATCTCATGGTCATAGGAATAAATACTTGACACGCAGAAAACAGTAGCAACAAAATGACACGATCAACATGCTACGTCTATTAGTTTGGGTCTAGTCCATCACATGATTCTCCTAATGATGTGATCCCGTTATCAAGTGACAACACTTGCCTATGGCCAGGAAACCTTGACCATCTTTGATCAACGAGCTAGTCAACTAGAGGCTTACTAGGGACAGTGTTTTGTCTATGTATCCACACAAGTATTGTGTTTCCAATCAATACAATTATAGCATGGATAATAAACGATTATCATGAACTAAGAAATATAATAATAACTAATTTATTATTGCCTCTAGGGCATATTTCCAACAATTTGTCGTACGTGAAACATCACTCTTCTTATGCTTGCTTATTGCAATCATCTCTAAAATAATCATTTGCAATCTACGCACTTCTTCCATTCAATGAGACATCATTGTGTACAATCTGACATGTTACACATTGCAATTGATGTAGGCTAATAATATACTTTTTCAATCTTAGGTTGGAGCTTACCCAAGAGGCAACATAACAAGATGAAAAATAAAAAAGAAAATTCAAGGATGTCAAGAAGCCATCTCGGCTGCACACGAGGAAAGGCTAAGTGCCAAATGCTTTCAAATGGAGGTTAACATTGTAAATAACTTCAGAGACCGACTATTCCACCCATGAAAAAAAACTCTTCCATATCCATCTCTTTGGCCTAAAAAGTTATGTACTTATTTCTTTCCAAATCTGCCACACTGCATAAGAGGCAAGGGAGTATAAATCTTACCACTATGTTAGCAACACTCCATAGATGTTTTTGGATTTTTGGCTCCGTCTTCTCCAAGTGCTTCTCCTTTGTTCCTTGTAGTCATATATCTGGGAAGCATGTGAAATTCTCATCTTGTGAAACAAACCACTTTCAGGGTCCATTTGACACTTTCTTGGTCGGTGAAGATACGGCTGAAGTGTGTGACATTAAATTCAGCAACAATGGCAAGTCTATGCTTTTGACACAACTAACAACCATATATATATTCTGGATGCATATGGAGGGGAGAAGGTCAGTTAGTGCTATAATTGCAGAATTTTGCTTTAGATATCGAGATGTAAATTGCATATTTTGCTCCGAATGTAGTCCGTAGTAAAATCTTTGAAAAGATTTATACTACCTCAATCCTTAAATATAAGTCTTTTTAGACATTACACTACAAACTCCATAAGGATATACATAGGCATACTTTGGAGTATAAATTCATTCATTTTGCTCCGTATGTAGTCTAATGGAATCCCTAAAAATACTTATATTAAGAACATTTAGAAACAGAGGGAGTAAATTTCATTTCTTTCTGCCATGCTACAAACGAATGAACTCATATCAGTCTTGCCATAGAAGAGAAATACGAAGGTATATGAAGGTGAAGAAGAGAAATACGAATAAGCACCCCTACCTCAAGCAATCCAAAAAAAAACTTACCCCTTAAATATATATCCTAGCTATCAGGTAAGTTACCTCTCAGTTATTGTCAGAGACTTTAGCCGTCTAGTTCATTTTTTAGAAGTCAATTATTACCTGTCTTACGACCAAACTACTTTAATTTGACTTTTTAGAATGTCCTTGAAACAAATGCTTTTGCTCTGCAGGACTGTACCTATCACCTAGTTAATTTGAACAACAATAATTCATCAATGATGTTTTAGTTTAATGATCATATTGCAAATTTAGCTTAGACACAGATAAGTATACAATAACTTAAGCAAATAATTTCCAAAGAATAGGTGAGAATCCATGTGAAGATATTATAGAGAAAACTTACCATCCGTGGATGAATTTCTGTAGGTGTTCTTCAAGAACTCGACGAAAAAATGACCATTGTGAGTAAGCGTCACTGGTCCAAATAAATGTTGCCAAAAACAAACGTAGCTATGAAGTAAATGATGTAACCATATGAATCCTTCAGCAGACAAACCAAAAGCACTTAGCACAACTACACGATATTACCTCACTGTTTGATCCTAAAACACCGCGTCCCACCACCACCATTGTGTCCCAATGATCCGTTATTAATCCCTCCATATCAACGTAATTCACTTCCGCCTCTCAAAGTCGGCATCATATACACCTGCTTTACCCCAGGATGTATGTGCAGGAACAAGCCATCTATAAGAAAAAAAATACTTGCTGCGTTGTGTGAGACCCTGCCCGCTGGGCTCTGCTCCATGGTCAAAGTCGTTCTCATGTGTCCGGCTCGAGATCCTATAAATAAGTCAGTAGTGTGCCATCATGTGATTGAGATATGGTTGCACCAAAATACTGAAAAAAGATCATTCAAGCTTTAGCAGAAAGCAAATGGAGATGAACTCTTCGCTCCCCAAGTAATCATATTTGCAGTTGGTGTTTAGTACTCTGTAGAAATTTGAATATGATCGTCATCATATAGCTTTTTGGACTATCCACTGTATACACTTCTATACAAGAGCAATTCTTCTACCACTTTGTGGGCATAACATAAATTAAACATATACTTTAATTTCTCCAGAAACTAAGTAAACATTATAGTACAGATTATAAAATGAGTTGCCAATGGTTAGCACTCCCAATATCTCCAAACTCAAACGACTTGACATCATCTATTCAGTTAATCATTGATCCCACAAGTCTCTCATGGCATTCAGACTCCTGCATAATCAGAAACATAAAGAAAAAGAAACAAAGATTTGGAGGCATGGCGGGATTAATGGCCCATATCATCAATAATCCTGGACACCTGAAGATCAAGCATGGAACAGAGCAACTGCCTGTTAGGAAAATCATGGACAAAGACGTGCTCAATGACACGCAAACACAATGTATGAACACTGAATTTGTTAGAAGATTCATGACATAACCCCACACAAATTCAACGTTTAACTTTGCAAGATTCAGCGCTCTGTCAGAAAGACGTTACCTGGACGACGCGCACCGACAGGGCTGGCCGGCGCTGCGGGTCGCGCGCCTCCTCGAGCAGGCGCTGGTGGGTGACCACGTCCTCCGCCCTCTCCGCGTTCACATCCAGCGCGTACCTGCACAGAATAGACGTCGCGCGCATGACGGACGGCGTCAGAGGACAGCGTGCGGAGACTGGCAGTGCCGATAGGGTGGCGGGGTGTGCGGGGGATAGGGCTCACCGGGCGAGGAGGCGGTGGAAGTGCGCCCAGAGCGCGTCCTCGAAGGCCGGCGAGATCTCGGTGCCCCCGGCGGTGCGGAGGCGGGCGAGCACCTCGTTGTACACCTCAAGGCGCCGGCCCTGCTTGTCCGTGCGCCGCCCGCCTGCGCGACCTCCGGCTGCCGCCGCGGCGCGGACGAATCGGCGGCCGGCGACGGGGGCTCCTCCACGGCCATCGATCCAAGTGCATGCCTGCTTTATGTATCCCTTCCGCTTCCGTGCACGCCTTGTCGTAGTACCCTCATGCGCGGCTGCGCTCCGACGGACAAGGAGGCAGAGCTGGGTCTCGGGGGAGAGGGCATCCCTCGATGAAGAAGGAGGCATCAGGGTGGTCGCGAGGGAGGGGGTGGGGAGGTTTCTTGTTCGGGGAGAGAGATCTGGGGATGGAGACTGACGGGGGAAGTGGAGGTCGGTTTTTTTGCTGGCGGTGGGATTTTTTCCTGCGCGGGGATGGGTAAGACGAGGTGTGATCGAGCGTGGTTGAACCGAGGTGGAGAGGTAGAGGGTGTTTTCCTCATGTGAACCGAATTGGTTTATGAAGGAGTGGAAACCGGATTGGTTTATGGAGGGATGAAAAAAATCGGTGAAAAGACTAGCGAGGGGTTGCTTCTGGTCTCATTTATATATTCTGTTTGGTAAGTATAAGGAAAAAAATCTCTCACCGCATCAGCAGCACGCCAGCATGAGTTAATCGGCCGTTGAAGAGCGGATTCCGGCTCTTCCCGTCGGCCTGCGCGCGACCGTCGTCGGTCGACGCGTGCTCCCATGAGCAGCGCCAGCCAGCGCCCGACCGGTGGTCACGGTGAAGGGACGAGTGGTCGAGCCGTTGAGCCGCATTAACACACGCCCGCCGGACCGGAATCGAGCCCGCACGCACGCGCCGCGTGCTCTGCCGGGGCGGCGTGGTGACGTGACGGGGAGATCGCGCGCGGCAGGGCCTCGTGGCCGACGCCGGCCGGGGCCGGGGCCCCGTCCGACAGCGGCGCAGGAGCATTCGCATTTAACGCCCGGCGCAGGAGGGGACGGGGGATATCGAGGCGGCAGCGGCAGCGGCAGAGAAATCTCTCTCCTCTCCTCTCCTCTCCGCGCTGCCACCGTCGTACCGTCGCCGCCATCATTGCCTGGCCTGCCGTTTCGCGCCCCCGCCCGAGCCATCATTGCGTGCCGGTACATGCCTCCGTCGATCGATCCACGCATCGATCGGGCCGGCCCCAGCCATTCCCGTCGTCACTGTGGCAGTGCGTGCATGGCACCGTGCAATCCTTCCTCACTGTCGAGTGGAGTACTACGTACTTAAGCTAAGCATTCCACCATGAGGGTCTGCCTGCTGCCACGTACAGCGCGTACGCACAGTGGTGTTACGTGTTGGAGCAACTTTAGCCGGACGGGAATGCGGCCTGTGTTTGTCTGGTTGGATCGGATTTCGATTTTTTGTTTGTGTCGACTATGCACTGAACGTGTCAATTCATTTTTCGTCTCCGTGACAGGTTTGTGATCATTTTCTGATCACTTTGTCAAAAATCATATTAAATTTAATTCTAAATTAACACATGTTAAATAAAATATAATAGAGTATTACATAGTTTAAGAACAACATAAATATCTTATAGTTTAAGATTAAGTTGTTTCAAATACATTTAAAAAAAAGGTTATAGATACATCTATCGATTGTCGACATGAATGCATATATGCATAACCAAATTATTTTACAGCTGCATGTCAGTTTTTGAATCACATATCTTATGATAAAACTTGACGAATTGTGTATAATGTTGCTGCTCCTTCATGCTTATGTACAGCATTGCTACTCTGAAATTGAAACTCTTGCTCGTAGAGACGTCCTGGACGCCCATCCTCTCATGTTGTGCATGATCACACAAACTATCGTCACCTCCTATAACTTTTTGATGCTCCAAGTCCTAACAGAATACCGAACGATGCCCCATCAAGATTAAAGAACGCCAAAGGCAAGCTCTATATCCTTTCTAACACTCTCTTGATTTTGGGCAAATCTCTTTCTCTTTTCTACTACAGGGTTAGAGGTTGTCTTGATAAGATAGTCAACTATGGATAGGTACCGTCAGCTAGATAATATCCATTGTTGTATTGGTGGTCATTAATCTCAACATTAACCTCCAAGCAATTGCCTTCTGCCATCGTAGCAAACACCGGAGAGCACTGGAGCATTATTGATTTCGTTGTGAGATCCGGTCATGCCGAAGAAAGAGTGCAAAATTCAGAGATCTTGGGAAGCCACGGCCTCAAATATGGCAGTGCAAGCTTGGACATGGCCCTTATACTATCCTTGCCAAGAAGAAGGGCAGTTTTCCACTTGCAATGCTTACAAATCTATACTACCAAGCATCCCTCGGAACCCCCTCCTAGCATTCATCGCCAGCAACCATGTTGTATCAGCAACGACTGGCTCTATTAAGTATTCTGGCCCAAACACAACGCTGGTAGCTTTGGTAAACCGATACATGGACTCAAAGCATGTGGACTCACTCATCCAGACATACTCGTCAGTGAGATCATCGGGAACTCCGTATGCAAGCATCCGAATGGCACCAGTGCATTTCTGATAAAAGGAGAAGTCAATCTTTTCAAGGGCATCCGTCTTGAATTTGAAATAGTTATTGTACTCCACCATCCCCTCCCGAATACAATTGAATACATGCCTAGTCATACAAAAACAACGTCGAAACATGTGATGTTTGAAGAGCATGTTTGGGGTCTCGATCTAGTCCTTCCAAAGTAGGAAATAGCCACTCTCCCGGTTGCGATTCAATGTCGACGTGTGCCTCCGTATGAAGCCCCTAAACAGCGGCCGCTACATACTTAGGTGGTCATGGACGATCAACGTAGCTGCCACGATCCCCTCATCATGGAATGAAGAATCATTAGAATCATATATAACATTACATAAGAAAAACTCATCGTCGTAGTCTATTTATACCTTGCGAGCAAAGCGTCCAACAGCTTGCGGGCAAGAAGCCGGCCGGTGAAAAGCCTCGCGCCCCATTGAGACAAGGTAGCGGAGCTGGGCAGCGATGACGGGAGATGAGTTGGCCAGGAGGATGAGTCTATGGACGGATGGCTGGTGGCGTTGACGGAAGTGGGCGACAGCGGTGGGTGGTGGGGCAGACGGATGAGTTGGAGGCGAAGAAGGAAAGAGAAGACTGGCGTGCGTGCCATCGACTCACGGGTCAGGGGAAAAAGGGCCGATGTTGCGGACGTCCATCGTGTGTGCGTGCGTATGCAAATGCGACCTAAATTTGAATTTAAATGAACCGCGGGCGAACAAAAAACGAACACACATCCGTTTGAATCACCATGTCGACTGTGTTTAATGTCCATGGTAACCAGAACACGTACGGATGAAATGGATACGTCCGGTTAAAGTTGCATGTGTTTTACTCCCTCCGTTCCTAAATATAAGACCTTTTAGAGCTTGCACTATGAACTATATATGGATGTACATAGACATATTTTAGATTATAGATTCACTCATTTTGCTCCGTATGTAGTCTTTTAATAGAATCTTTAAAATGTCTTATATTTTGGAACGGAGGGAGTATAATCTAATGGTGGCAGGTCGGATAAAATGAACAGAAACATGGCACTGTAGGTAGCGTGTGCGGGAGACCAGCTACGTACCGCTAGAGCCAGAGGAACGCGACTGTGCCTGTATTGTACACGTATGCCTGCCGCCATGAATGCAGGGAGATGCGCATTGAATGTCTCCTGCAGAACGAACGATATTTCTGGGAGGCCTGACCTGACCCTGCCTCCCTCTCTCTCCCCCCCGCTGCTGCTAGGTCCTGCAACATGCATTCTGCCTCATCGAACGGCGACCTCCCAAAATTCAGAGGGCCGAGAGAGTCCGGAGAGAGAGAGAGAGAAACAAGAGAGGGCGACGATGAGGGACGATCAAATGCGAATGACATGTGCACTCAAACTGGCATGGGTCAACGGAGGATACAGTGGTGTAATCAGCTGCAGGATTCAAGCGAAGCGAGCGCCAGCTTTGTGGCGTGTGGCATGGCCTCCGCCACTGCTCACCGCTGCATGCATGGCCACGACGCACGATCGCGCGCCAGCCGTGCCATGCCATGCCATGGAGCACACTGCACTGCACACACCAACGCTAGCTGCTAGCTCCCTTTTGTGCATTCACGCAACGCATGCATGACCATGATAACAGTAGCTCTGCATCTAGGCTCACTAGCACGGCATGCCCAGCCGGTCCGAGTAAAGAGTAATTACCAGCTGCATGCACATGCATATGCATGCTAGTAGAACATCTTGCCAAATAAATCTACCGATTAGGAGTAGCTATTTTGGCTCAGTACCATGATCTTCTTAGGGATTCACCGCGAGAAAGCTCGCCATCAACACTGACCAACCACTGCCCCGTCTCACGATGTGACCTCTCCAGGCGCCTATTGACTTCGCATCACATCACATCACAGCAGCCTAGGGATCGGTTCTAGGCTGCGGAAATCTTCTCCCATGCATCTCTAGAGAGAGAGAGAGAGAGAGGGAGGGGGGCCAGAGAATGCAGCGGACGGCCTTTAGTTACACCCACAGCCCTAGAGAGCTAGCCTACGAGCAGCGGTTCCTCTACCCCGGCCATGCACGCGCGCAGTTTGCCTCCGGTGCAAGCAAAAGCAAACCAGCACCAGCTGCAGCGTCGCAGCGCAGGAATTGAAGAGAAGCGCTGCTACTCTACGAGTAAATGCTTGCTTCATCAGGTACTCACGTCTAGTACCACTACTACTTGATCGGTCGACCCATCCACCTGACCAGTCCTGGGGAGGATCTCATGCAATGATGCAGCATATTTCACCACAGACAAGCGCGCGCGCATGCACCGCAGGCCCTAGCTACCTAGCTCATTATACGATAGCATGCCGTGTCCAATCGTATGTGTAACCTAAGCCTTCCTAGGTCACAGTCACGCACAAGTCAACCCAAAGATACTACTAGAGCTACTACTGATCTACTGTAATCTCAGACTGATTCAGCAAAACCTGCAAGGCCAGCTCAACCAGTAACCAGGGCAGGAGTAGGCCATCCAACTTGAATGCACGAGAGTTTTTTTTTGTTTTTTTTTTGCTGTTGTATTTTTGTATATTTAGTTCAAATTTGAACCGAAAAGTATCTTTCTTCGGATTTCATTGCGACTCTAACTGAGTGAACCCTAGCAGAATTACGGGGATGCAAAATTGAGTCGAGCCAACCGTACGTCAGAAACCCCACTGTCCGTTTGATCCAGCAGTCCACCACACATATTTTCTATACATAATAATTAAGGGAGACGTCTGATCAAGTGGTAGAAGTCAGGGACAAACACCAGCGGTACAGCAAAAACCAAAGGGATAAGACGCAAAGTAAACATATGCATTCATGCCAAATAGACTAGTAAATCAATTAACACTCCGGTGATCAAGATCAAGATCAAGATAGATACTAATTCAGGACGTTCCACGGCCGCCTAGGTCTTCAACATACACCTTGATGGATCTTTTCTGTCAGCAGCCTGCGTAAAACAATTGGCAAATATCAAAACAAGGCCAAAAATAGGTGCTCCTCTCTTCATGTATGAATAAATGGTCAATTAGTTCTTGATGTTCTACACTGGAGTATACTACTCGTTAGACAAAAAATATATATAGAAATCTTGGCAACTGTTTACAAACTGTAGGTAGTCATACTAATCTTGTTTAACACTAGACATAACTACTAAAACTGGAGTGAAGCACAGTTGAATATGACAACACAATGCAACTGTATCAGCAGGTCAGCAGCAAACTGTTCATGATCAGCTACTTGTCAATGATACAAACAGTTCTCTTCTTCTTGGAAGCTACACTGGGAACGATCGGTGCTAATTTATTAATTCTTACTCCCGCCATTTTAGGTCATTCTTGTTGCATTTCAATTTTTCGTACACCACTTACACTTAATTTGAAAAGGAGATGCACGTACGTCGCAATAGCAGACATGAAATATCAGTAAATTTTCCCACGGATGAGGTGTTTAGCTCGCCGTGGTAGTAGCTGGCTGGCTAGCTAGCTCTACCAGGTGATAGCTAGTACCGATGAGCCATCAGGCCATTGAATTAGAAATTTAAAGCATCTTACGGTACTCCACTAGCTAGCTATAGCTAGTTAGCTAGACATGGCACCTAATTATAAGTATAGAAACCAAGAATGCATGCTGCAGCACTGTTAAGAGGTCCAGTTTGAAACAGACTTTGGTTTCCACATGATGGACAAAGAGTATCATATTTTTCCCGTCTATTCACGCATGACGTGCATTGCGTACTCCTACTACAAATGCTGAAGGTATGTTCACCACAAGAGTGTGGCTGGGCACTAACAATAACCAGAGTAAAAGCTAAACAGTGCGCCGGGTCGTCGGATTAATGGCTGCGCGCACGTAACGAATCAACAACATTTTACAAGCAAATCGGGCAGCCAATCATCGACATTAATTGGGTTCCAACGCATTATTGCACACAGCAAACTAACCAAAGAACCGTGATGGTTTATTCAAGATTGTGAATGCATGTAAGAAGAAGAACACAGTGCAGGGAGTGTAGTTAATGCCGCACCTGGCCTGACAGAGAGCAGCCACTCGGCTACTGCCCGGCGCCGCCCCTCTCGTCGCTGCCGGCGATGCCGGGCTTCAGGAACGGCGAGCCGCCGAGCATGCCGAGGCCTGGCACCGATCCGGCGCCGGTCATCGCGGACGCCGAGTACCCGAACTCGTAGCTGCCGTTCAGTCCCAGCCTCGCGATGGGCTCGGCTGCCTCGTAGCTCCTGGACAGCATCTGCACGGCAGCGAACTGCTGGTCTTGCCCGAAGCCCGTCACGCCGCCGACGGAGCCGAGCGCCGCGGAGTGTCCCACGTTGATGAAGCTCGCCACGCCGTTCGGGACCGCGCTGCCGATGAACTCCGCCATCGCCTGCGACCCGTTTGGCCCCGCCGCTGACTGAAGCAAGGGTCACAGTCAAACACCACCAACAAATGTATGAGCATCAGCGTATGAGCTATGATCGATGGTATGGAAGATCGACGAGTGTGATGCGATGAAAAAAACTCACCTGGTATTTGGAGAGCTCGTACTTGGCGCGGGCGAGGTCCTGCTGGAGCTGGCGGAGGTTGCGCTGGAGGATGGAGATTACGGCGACGCAGCCGTAGACGGGGTCGCGGAGGCGCATGTCGGCCTCGTAGGCGAGGGAGTTCACGGCGTCCTCGCGCTGGTACGGGTGGAGCTCGTTCAGCAGCTTGGTCACGTTGCTGGCGCCGAAGACGCGGTGCACGTGCACGAACTTCTGCGGGTTGTCCGGCGGGAAGTAGGGCGCGAACACGCAGTCAGGCTGGCACTTGCGGCGGAGGAACTTGCAGGCCGCGCACGGCGACCCCGTGCCGCACACCCCGCCGGCGCCGTTGCCCCCCGCCGACGAGGCGGCCAAGGTGATCACCGATCCGCCCGGCGCCGGCAACGACGACGCCGACGACGAGGCCATCCTTCGCGCCTACTGAAAGAAAAGGAAGCACGAAAGGTGAGAAGGCCCTCGATCGTGTGTTCTTCTTCCATGAAATCTTTACGTTGTCAGGAAGCAGCATATAAGCAGAAAGAATCAGTGATTTTATTCTCTTGCCAAATACTCCATGGAAAACGGACGATACCTAAAAAGCACAAGAAAATATACCAAATATGTACTGGCATCTCCTATATATTGGAAGGAAACAAATACACGGGAAGAAATCAGAATAGAATTCGTTTCCTTTTGAGCAGAAATGCCAAGAAAACTTCGGGCATGTGCCTTTCTTGGATCAATGGCAGGAAGCGTAGTTAACTGGGACCAAGAAGAGAAAGGAAGAGACTACAAAAAGCAAGGGGAGAGAGGTAGACCGAGGGGGATAAAAGAAAGGAAGAGAAGTTATCGGATCCGCCGCCGGCGGTGGATGGCTGCCTACGTACGCACGCACGCACGTACCCTTTTTGCACGATCTTTTTCCGCTATCTCTGCGCGCGCCGCCGCCGCCTCTTGCTGCTCACCGCCCGTCTCGCCTTCCTCTCCGGCCTCCCGGCTGTTGCTCCTCCTTTTAGACGGAGCTGCCTTCTTTTGCCTCCCTGCTGATTTACTCTGTGGAGGTGTCTGATCCCGGGGGAGAGGGAGAGGGAGAGGGAGAGGGAGAAGTGAGGAGGTTAGGGACAGGCCACCGAAAGATGGTGAGGTGCGTGGTATATGTTGCGAGGAAGGGGGAGGAGAAGCGGAGGGGGGATGGATGTTGGCTTGGGAGGGGAGGTTAAATGAATGGAATTTGATATCTGTGTTCTTTATGGATGGGTAGATATTAAGGAAGAGAGAGAGAGAGAGAGAGAGAGTTTGTGAGAGAATGGAATGAAAGAATACTGATTGGACCTCCGAGGTCAATGTGATCTCAATCGTATCGATGATCATTGTGTTTCGTGTGTAAAATTTCAGTTCATGGGAAATAGACTGATGTGCAGAAAGCATGTGCCGGGGCTTTGGGTGAACAGTTGTATTTTTTGAATATAAAATATTTACAAAATGTATAAATAAAATTAGTTTTTTGTGAAAATAATATCAATTTGTTCTCACATAATTTGGGTGCATGAGTTCTTTTCGCAGTGGAAAGTTTCGAATGAACGTGATGTAAATAAGAAAGATCAGTTGCCATTCGTTGATTATTAGAAGCATCCAAAAACGTCCATATTAAAATATGGATTTCAGGTAACATTTATTTCTTTTACCACCCTAAAGATAAAGACAATTGTTTTCATGAAGCTTTGCAAATATAGAAATGGCTCCAACATTTACATGTTTACATATCTGCAGATTATTTATACACTTTATAGTGTTCTTAAATCTATTCAATTCGGAAGCACGACCTTGCGAGAAGCGTTTCACTGGATCCTTCTATTTTAACCTTTTTAGAAAGGATCAGGCGACTTAGGCGCCAATTTTCATTCAAACTTAGCTTCGAAACATTGTATAGCATCTGTACAAAATCTGGATAGTCTAAGTCAGCAAATTTGCCCTTTAAGACCAAATTTATTCGAATATATGAGAGGAAGGGGTTTAGGGATCTACTCTATTTTGAGATTTGCTAATGCCGAGAGACTATCGAAAGCAAAGAGAAGGTTGTTATTCCATAGTTGTTGCCGGTAAAGGAACAGCTTGTCGTAATGTGAGTATCATAAATGGTCATGCATGTCAAGTAGGTTTTTTTGATGATGTGACATACCATTAAATAAGAAAAAAGAGAGTGTGATATCATATTATGATACCTTATCATATTAAATATTGTAATACTTTGTGTCATGCATGATAATTAATAAGTTATTTTAAATATTAACGTATGATACTATGCATTATAAAAATAGTATCATACACTGATATCATAAGCATGATACTAGTATATGATGCTCTTCATTACGGACAGCCTTATGCTATTCTTGAGGGTAATGCATGAATTAAGTCGTGATAATTCATTGCTTGAAGGATTTCTTATACCCAGCCCCCCCCCCTCCCTTCCGACAAAGGCTTTTACAACTGTCAATCTCCTTGATCCTCGTTCGCAGAAAAAAATTAAATTACCGTACATCACCGTAATATTTGCGATGAACAGTTTGGAAAAGAGAATGCTTGACATGTAGTAAACTGGGATAGAGGAAAAGACAAGTTTAGTGAGTTCCAATCTAACAGGATGAGAAAGAGTATTAGATTTGACTTGCCTGCCTACATGTCGATATATGTACCAACAGAGGGGTTTACCAGAAATTGGAAATTAACTGTTATTTTATTTTGCATCGTCATTGCATCATAAGCATTGCATAAGCAACATATTAAATTAATTAAAAAATTATTTGGATATTTTAGGTCACCATTTTGTTCTCTATCCATTTGATGTTCGATATTTTGGACCTATGCAAATTATTTCACAATTTTAGCATAAGCCTAGGTGTCACTCTTAGTTTCAAATCCATTTATTAATTACATGTATTAAATAAATATAAAATGAAGCCCAAATGGTTGAGCTTGTTATAGTTTAGATATGCCACATTTAAAATTCCATCCAAGTCGGAGTTTGTTTGGTGCCCCAAATAAAATAAATTAGTTGTTGTAGCCTTTAATTAATAAGAAACATATTTCAGAATAAAGATGTTTGGTAGGTACAGATAACATGACATCAAACGACGTTATTATTTTACCATTAGGGATGGTTTTCACCTAATAGCTTGCAAACATATCATCCCAGGTTAGACGATAATTATCTTTTGTTTCGTCTCTAGCCCATCTTAACTCCTCGGAGATACGATTTTTAAGTCTGACTCACAACTACAACCGGATTCTCGATTAGAACAAACTCAGTTGGCTGGCTTCCTGAACTTGGATGTAGCGTAGAGGATGTTGTTGTTGTGAGTGAATTATAAAGCTGTTGAGTAGAATTGCAACCACATTTCTTGCTCGTCATAAAAATCTACCTCTTTCGTAGCTAATTTTTTTAATAAACACAACCATGATTTCTAACAGAATTGACCCACGTGTCGGGTGCCACGTAGGACAAATGTGACGGCAAGTGGTTGACGGCCGTTATGACCAGGAGCTCTCCATGCTCGTTAGTCGCTGCCGCTGCTGATGCGTGTTGTCGCTGTTGGCCGTTGTTCCCCGTCGTAACCGTCGCAGCTGTTGGGGAACGTAGTAATTTCAAAAAGATTCCTACGTCATGCAAGGATCTATCTATGGAGAAACCAACAACGAGAGAGGTTGTAGAGCATCTTCATACCTTTGAAGATCGCTAAGCGGAAGTGTTGCTAGAACGCGGTTGATGGAGTCGTACTCACAGCGATTCAGATCGCGGTAGATTCCGATCTATGCACCGAACGTTGGTGCCTCCGCGTTCAACACATGTGCAGCCCGGTGACGTCTCCAACGCCTTGATCCAGCAAGGAGGGAGGAGAGGTTGAGGGAGAGCTCCGGCAACATGACGGCATGGTGACGGTGCAGCTACGTGGCAACTTCGATAGGGCTTCGCTAAGCACTACAAAGGGCGAGGAGGAGGTGCAGGGCTGCGCCGAGAGAGAGGCAATTGTTGTCTCAAATCTGCCCAAAAGTCCTTAATATATATAGGAGGAGAGGGAGGAGGTGCCCACCTTTTAGGGTTTCCCATCCTAAAGGGTGCGGCAGCCCTAGAGTCCAAGGAGGGCGGCGACCAAGGATGGAGGGCCCTAGGTTGGGCCTTTGAGGCCCAAGGTGGCCTCCCACGCCTAGGGTTTCCCCTCTCTCCACCCCTTGTGCGCCTTGGGCTGGTTGTGAAGGCGCACCAGTCCACATATGGGCTGGTTCCCACCCACTCTTAGCACATGTAGCAACTTGGGGCCGGTGGCCCTTGCCGGCGGACCCCCAGAACCCTTCCGGTGGTCCGGGTACATTACCGGTGTCGCCCGAAACAATTCCGATGACAAAATCCTCACTTCCTATATATAATTCTTTACCTCCGGACCATTCCGGAACTCCCCGTGACGTCCGGGATCTCATCCGGGACTCCGAACAACCTTCGGTAACCACGTGCACTATTTCCCTATAACCCTAGCGTCATCGAACCTTAAGTGTGTAGACCCTACGGGTTCGGGAGACATGCTGACATGACCGAGACACCTCTCCGGTCAATAACCAACAACGGGGTTTGAATATCCATGTTGGTTCCCGCATGTTCCTCGATGATCTCATCGGATGAACCACGATGCCGGGGATTTAATCAATCTCGTATGCAATTCTCTTCGTCTGCCGGTATGATACTTGCCCGAGATTCGATTGTCGGTAATCCCTATACCTTGTTCATTTTCGTTATCGACAAGTATCTTTACTCGTTTCGTAACACATCATCCGGTGGCTAACTCCTTAGTCACAGTGAGCTCAATATGATGATGGATTACCGAGTGGGCCCAGAGATACCTCTCCGTCACACGGAGTGACAAATCCAAGTCTCGATTCGTGCAACCCAACAGATACTTTCGGAGATACCTGTAGTGCACCTTTATAATCACCAGTTACGTTGTGACGTTTGATATGTCCCAAACGTATCTGTAATTTCTACTTGTTCCATGATCTTTTGGGTGACATTATTATACGTTTTGCTACACTTTTATATCATTTTACACATATTTGGACTAACCTATTAACTCAGTGCACCCAGTGCCAATTTCTGTCTGCTGATGTCTATTTTGCACTGGATTTTACCCAATTTTCCGAAGCCCGAAAAATTCCAGGAAAAAAATATAAAAAATCAGCGAAACAGAAGCTACCATATGATCGAAGATGGGCCAGAGAGGGGCCAGGGGCTGCCCACGCGACCTGCTGGCGCGGCCAGGCCCTAGGCCGCGCCAGGAGGCCGCCTCGGTGGGCCTCACCTCCTCTGGTTCCCTCCTTTGACCTATATTTAGTCCCCCGAGAGGAAACCCTTCCACAACTTCCAGAATAGCGAATTTCTCCATCGTTCCGCCGCCGCAGCGCTTCCGAGATCGGGAGCGTGAGGAGACCTCTTCCCGGCACCCTGCCGGAGGGAGGATTGACCGCCGGGAGCTTCTCAACCGCCATTGTCCATGGACGCTTTCCGGACATGCCGCGAGTAGTCCTCCTTGGACCATGGGTCCATGACCAGTAGCTATGTGATGTCTTCTCTCGAATCTTGTGCTTCAATGGTTAGTCCTTGTGAGCTGCCCTACAGGATCAAGGCATCTATGTAATTCTCCTTGCTATTGCTATGCTCGGTTTGTTGGGATCCGATGGATTATGAGATTATGTTCAGATTGTTATGAGTTATATATTTGATTATCTTTTTATATTATGTTCCTTAGTGATTCATGCATGTTCTCCGTTGCTATTTATTACTTTGGCCAAGTAGTAGATTGTAACTCCAAGAGGGAGCGTTATGCATGATTGTGGGTTCATGCCCCTCGATGTCTAGCTTGAGTGATAGAAACATGAGACTAGGGGATGTGCTGTTGCCAGCAGAGCGAAAACAACGGTGCTTGTGACCACCGTTGCAAGGATTGTTTACCTTACGCATAGTTCGTTAATGCAGTTGTCCGTTGCTTTGAGTTTACACTTTGGGTTGGGCTCGCAACTTAATACCGGAGAGATGTTTTGAATAGATATCTCAAGGTGGATGATTAGTAAGTAGATGCTGATGAATAAACGGTCCACTTGTCTAGGCGTACTGCCCATTAGTATCGAACCTCTAACTATCAAGTAGCATAATTAGCATTGCGGTGCGTTCATAATTCTGTCAATTGCCCAACTGTGATTTGTTTACCCAAGCATAGTTGTTTATCATCTTTTGGGAGAGAGACATCACCAGTGAACATCATGTGACTCCGGTCCATACCACCATCATTGTTTACACCTCCATCATTTACCGTTTTCACTTATTTTTCCGTTGCTATCTGATACGTCTCCAACGTATCGATAATTTTTGATGGTTTCATGCTATTATCTTGTCAAACTTTGGATGTTTTGTATGCCTTATATATATATTTTTTGGGACTAACTTATTAACTCAGTGCCAAGTGCCAGTTCCTATTTTTTCCATGTTTTTGACCCTTTTCAGAGGAGGATTTTAAACGGAGTCCAAACGGAACAAAACTTCCAAAAAGATTTTTTCCGAAATAGAAGAAGATCGGGAAACTTGAGAACCAAGGCAGGGGGCCACCAGGGACCCCACAAGCCCCCTAACCATGGCCAGGGGGGCCCGCACCTCCCAGACTTATGGGCTCCATGGGCCACCTCTGCCCTAGGTCTTCCGCCTATATATTCCCTGAAATCCCAGAAAAAATCAAGAGATCATCGAAAGTACTTTTCCGCCGCCGCAAGCTTCTGTCTCCGCAAGATCCCATCTGGGGCACGTTCTGGTGCCCTGCCAGAGGGGCGATTCGGATACGGAGGCCTTCTTTATCAACACCATGACCTCTCCGATGATGCGTGAGTAGTTCACCTTAGACCTATGGGTCCATAGCTAGTAGCTAGATGGCTTCTTCTCTCTCTTGGATCTTCAATACAAAGTTCTCCATGATCTTCATGGAGATCTATCCAATGTAATCTTCTTTTGCGGTGTGTTTGTCGAGATCCGATGAATTGTGGATTTATGATCAGATTATCTATGAATCTTATTTGAGTTTCTTCTGATCTCTCTTATGCATGATTTCATATCCTTGTAATTCTCTTCGAGTTGTGGGTTTTGTTTGGCCAGCTTGATCTATGATTCTTGCAATGGGAGAAGTGCTTGGTTTTGGGTTCATACCGTGCGGTGACCTCACCCAGTGATAGAAGGGGTAGCGAGGCACGCATCATGTTGTTGCCATCAAGGGTAAAAGGATGGGGTTTTCATCATTGGTTTGAGTTTATCCCTCTACATCATGTCATCTTGCTTAAGGCATTAGTCTGTTCGTCATGAACTCAATACACTAGATTCATGCTGGATAGCGGTCGATGTGTGGAGTAATAGTAGTAGATGCAGAAAGTATCGGTCTACTTGTCTCGGACGTGACGCCTATATGTATGATCATTGCCTTAGATATCGTCATGACTTTGCCCGGTTCTATCAATTGCTCGACAGTAATTTGTTTACCCACCGTAATATTTGTTATTTTGAGAGAAGCCTCTAGTGAACACTATGGCCCCCGGGTCTACTTCACATCATATTTTCAGCCTTGCTCTTTTAGTTCGTTGCACTTTCCGCCTTCAGATCTCACTTTGCAATCAATCTTAAAGGGATTGACAACCCCTTTATAGCGTTGGGTGCAAGCTCGTTTGTGTTTGCGCAGGTACTCTGGACTTGACGAGATTCTCCTACTGGATTGATACCTTGGTTCTCAAACTGAGGGAAATACTTACTGCTCCTGTGTTGCATCACCCTTTCCTCTTCAAGGGAAAAACCAACGCAAGCCCAGTCTCCGTCAATGTGTCAATCTCTGGAGCTTTTGTCTGTTGTCGTAGCAGAAGAATTTCTGGCGCTGTTGCCGGGGAGGATCATGTCAAGAACTCATCCAAGTAAGTGTCGCAAACTCATCTCTTGCATTTACTTTTTTGCCTCTCGTTTTCCTCTCCTTCACTTCTAAAAAACAAAAAATTACAAAAAAATATATGCCTTTTTCGTTTGCCTTTTCGTTCGCCCTTTTCTCTCGCTTGCTCTTTGTTCGCTTGTGTGCTTGCTTGCTTGCCGAAGTCACCATGACTGAAAACACCAAATTTTGTGACTTCTCGAATGCTAATAATAATGATTTTATTAGTACTCCGATTGCTCCCACCACTAGTGCGGAGTCATACGAAATCAATGCCGCTTTGCTGAATCTTGTTATGAAAGACCAATTTTCCAGCCTTCCTAGTGAAGATGCCGCATCCCATCTTAATACCTTCATAGAGCTTTGCGATATGCAAAAGAATAAAGATGTGTATAATGATGTGATTAAATTGAAGCTTTTTTCCTTTCTCATTGCGAGATCGAGCAAAAACTTGGTTTTCGTCTTTGCCCAAAAATAGTATTGATTCTTGGGATAAGTGCAAAGATGCTTATATATCCAAGTATTTTCCGCCGGCTAAGTTTATCTCTCTCCGTAATGATATCATGAATTTTAAGCAACTTGATCATGAACATGTTGCACAATCTTGGGAGAGGATGAAATTGATGATTAGAAATTGTCCCGCTCATGGTTTGAGTCTTTGGATAATTATACAAATCTTCTACTCTGGCTTGAATTTCGCTTCTAGAAATATCTTGGACTCCTACTCAGGTGGAACGTTCATGGAAATCACGTTAGGAGAAGCCACAAAACTGCTAGACAATATCACGACGAACTACTCTCAGTGGCACACTGAAAGGTCACCTACTAGTAAGAAGGTACACACTATAGAAGAAATTAACTCGTTGAGTGCTAAGATGGATGAGTTAATGAATTTGGTTGCTAGTGGAAGTGCTCCTTTAGATCCTAATGATATGCCCTTCTCTTCCTTGATTGAGAGTAGCAACGCTAGCTTGGACGTTAATTTTGTTGGTAGGAATAATTTTGGCAACAACAATGCTTTTAGAGGAAACTATGTTCCTAGGCCTTTTCCTAGTAACTCCTCTAATAACTTTGGCAACTCCTACAACAATACTCATGGAAATTACAATAGATTACCCTCTGATCTAGAGAGTAATACCAAAGAGTTTATCCACTCGCAAAATATTTTCAATGCGTCCATAAAGGAAAAACTACTCAAAATTGACGATTTGGCTAAGAGCGTTGATAGAATGTCTAGTGATATTGATGCTTTGAAAGTTAGATGTGCTCCTCCCAAGATCAATATGGATGAAACTTTGAAAGCTATGCGTGTTTCCATGAGTGAGAGCAAAGAAAGAACCGCCCAAATTCGTGCTAGACATGAATGGCTTAAAAAGGCGTGTTCTCGTGATAAGAATCACGAAGATCTTAAAGTGCTTGGTGTGACTCCCATTGAATCTTTGTTTTCTTGTGTCAAACCTAATGATGATGGGGCTGAATATGAATCCACTTTGGTTGAAGAACACCCCAATGATTCGGAGTCCACCTATCTTGATGCTAAAAGCATTGAAAGTGGAGTAGAAGATATTAAAACTTTGAGTAGTAATGAAATTACTACTTTGGATTTCAAGGAATTCAATTATGATATTTGCTCCTTGATTGAATGCATTTCCTTGATGCAATCCATGCTAAACTCTCCATACGCTTATTGCCAAAACAAGGTCTTTACCGATCATATCGTCGAAGCTATGATAAAATCTCTTGACGAGAAACTTGAATTGGAAGTCTCTATCCCTAGAAAGCTTCATGATGAGTCGGAACCTACTATCAAAATCAAAATAAAAAACTATGAAGGCAATGCTTTGTGTGATTTGGGTGCTAGTGTTTCCGCGATTCCAAAATCTTTATGTGATGTTCTGGATTTTAATGAGATTGAGGAGTGTTCTCTTAATTTGCATCTTGCTGATTCTACTGTCAAGAAACCCATGAAAAGGATCAATGATGTTTTATTATTGCAAATAGGAACTATGTACCCGTGGATTTCATTGTGCTTGACATTGATTGCAATCCTACATGCCCTATTATTCTTGGTAGACCTTTCTTAAGAGCATCTCCAATAGCCGCGCAACGCGCTGCGCACTAAAAACTTGTTTGCCGTGCGCGCTTCGTCTGGTTTTGCGCAGCCGCCAGCGCTGGCTCGAGCAGCGGCGTGAAAATTGAGCGCGCGCGCGTAGCTCCAGCGGCGGCGCAAAAAGGCAGCGCGCTATACATTGCGTACATTTTTTTAATAACTAAAATAAAATTCATAGATAAAAAATATATACATAGATATTTTACATAGTTCCATAGCTTACATAGATAAAAACGATACATAGATAGATAAAACTACTAGATAGTGCAACTACAACCTACTCCCAGTCGTCGGCACCATCATCATCGTCGCCATCCTCGCTGGTCTTGTTCGAGGTATCGAGCCATATGTCCGTCCAACGATCATCGTCAGACGTAAAGATCGACTGCCCACCATTCTCAACGATTTCGCACTGCGATATCGCCAGGGCCTTCCGCCGACGCCTGTCCAACCGCTGGTCGTGGCGCCTTTGTGCCTCTTCCTCACGGTGCCTTGCCCAGTAGGTTTGCTCGTAGGTGACGTCCTCCGGGTGGCACCGGCGCCACTCCGCCATGACCCGCTCATCCTCCTAGGCGACGAGGAGGCGGCGGTGCCGCTCGACGTGCTCCGCACGGTCTTCTGTCGTGTTAAGACGAGGCGGCAGGGCACGGTCCAGCGCCTGCTAGAGCGAGTAGACGTCCTGGAAGTTCATCTGCGCGCGCGGCCTGCCTAGGCGCCACGCTGCCGCATCGTACGCGCGGGCGGCCTCGCGCGCCGTCCTGAAGGTGCCGAGGCCGAGCCGAAGTTCGTCGGACCGTATCTCGGAGTAGAAACCGCCGTTGGGGCGCTGGCGGACGCCGCAGTAGCCCGACGCTCCTCGGCAGCATGGTGGTGCGTCAGTGGTGGGGCGTTGCAGCGGCGGGGGCGTGCGTGGCAGCGGAAGCAACGAGGAAGCGGTGGAGGCGCGCATGGCAGAGGCAGAGGAAGAGAAGTGTGTGGAATAGGCACGTGGCGAGCGCCGTAATTTAAAGGCGCGCCAGAAGCGGTGCGCCAAAAATAGCACGCGAGCTGCCGCCTTTTCCCCCGCGCGCGAGTTTCCCGCCACCGCTGGAGCGCGCCGAAACGCCCCTCGCGCGCAAATATCTCTTTTTACCGCGTGTGCGCCTTTTGAGGCGGCTATTGGAGATGATCTAAGGACTATCGGTGCTATCATCGATATGAAGGAAGGGAATATTAGATTTCAATTTCCTTTAAAGAAGGGCATGGAGCACTTTCCTATAAAGAAAATAAGATTGCCTTATGAATCCATGATGAGGGCTACTTATGGTTTGAGCAACAAAGACGACAATACGTGATTCTATCGCTTTATGCCTAGCTAAGGGCGTTAAACAATATCGCTTGTTGGGAGGAAACCCAATGAATTTATTTCATTTTATTTCTGTTTTGTCGCGTCCATGCCATCATAATTCTGTTATGATTGTGTTTTTTGTGTTTCTTTTTGTGTTTGAGCCAAGCAAAACCTTTATGACTAGTCTTGGTGATGGTTGTTTGATCCTGCTGGAAAAAGACATAAACTTTTCGCTCACGAGATTATTTTTCATTTTTATTCAGGAAGAGCTTTTGAGTTGATTCGTTTTGCTGCTGGTTGATATGCCTTTTTCCCAGGCATTCGTAATTTTTAAGAATTTTTGAGGTACCAGAAGTATACGAAGTATACAGATTGCTACAGACTGGTTTGTTTTTGACAAATTCTGTTTTTGTTGAGTTGGTTGCTTGTTTTGATAAAACTATGGATAGTATCGGGGGGGGGGGGGGTACTAGCCATGGAAAAGTGAGAATACAGTAATCTAACACCAATATAAATAGAATTCAAGATTGCTAGAGTACCTAAGGAGGTGGTAGTTTGTTTTCTTGTGCTAATGATATCACGAGTTTCATTTTAAGTTTTGTGTTGTGAAGTTTTCAAGTTTTGGGTGATGTTCTCATGTACAAAGGGATAAAGAGTGGAAAGAGATCAAGCTTGGGGATGCCCAAGGCATCCCAAGCTAAATTCAAGGACACCAAAAAGCCTAAGCTTGGGGATGCCCCGGGAAGGCATCCCCTCTTTCGTCTTCAATCCATCGGTAACATTACTTGGAGCTATATTTTTATTCACCACATGATATGTGTTTTGCTTGGAGCGTCTTGTATCGTAGGAGTCTTTTCTTTTTGTTGTGTCACAATCATCCTTGCTGCACACCTTTTGAGAGAGATATGCACTCATCGTGATTTTGCTAGAATGCTCATCGTGCTTCACTTATATCCTTTGAGGTAGATAATTTTGCTCTATGTGCTTCACTTAGATCTTGTAGAGCACGGCGGTGCGTGACTTGGTAGTTGGCTTATGCTATGAAAGTAGTCCCAAAGGTGATAGGTACCCAAAGATGATACAAAAACCTCCATCTTCATGTCCATTGAGTAGAAAGAAAAGTCTTGATTCCTCTCAGTTAGTTTTGAGACATGGATTTGGTAATATTAAGAGTTATGTTAGTAGGGTGTTGTGAATCTAGAAATAGTTGTGTTGAAGTTAGTGATTCCCGTAGCATGCACGTATGGTGAACCGCTATGCTAGGAAGTCGGAGCATAATTGATCTATTGATTGTCATCCTTTTGTGTTGAGGTCGGGATCGCGCGATGGTTAACACCTACCAACCCTTCCCCTAGGAGTATGCGTTTAGCACTTTGTTTCGATTACTAATAAAACTTTCGCAACAAGTATGTGAGTTCTTCATAACTAATGTGAGTCCATGGTATAGATGCACTTTCACCTTCCACCATTGCTAGCCTTTCTAGTGATGCACAACTTTCGCCGGTGCACAAACCCACCATATGCCTCCCTCAAAACAGCCACCATACCTACCTACTATGGCATTTTCATAGCCATTCCAGATATATTTCCATGCAACTCCCACCGTTCCGTCTCATGACTTGTGTCGTAACTCTCATATTGCCATTGCATGATCTTAAGATAGCTAGCGAGATGTTTCTGTTGGGGAACGTCGCATGGGAAACAAAAATTTTCCTACGCGCACGAAGACCTATCATGGTGATGTCCATCTACGAGAGGGGATTTCCGATCTACGTACCCTTGTAGATCGCACAATAGAAGTGTTAAGAAACACGGTTGATGTAGTGGAACGTCCTCACGTCCCTCGATCCGCCCCGCGAACCGTCCCACGAACCGTCCCGCGATCCGTACCACGATCCGCTCCGATCTAGTGCCGAACGGACGGCACCTCCGCGTTCAGCACACGTACAGCTCGATGATGATCTCAGCCTTATTGATCCAGCAAGAGAGACGGAGAGGTAGATGAGTTCTCCGGCAGCGTGACGGCGCTCCGGAGGTTGGTGGTGATCTAATCTCAGCAGGGCTTCCCCCGAGCTCCGCAGAAACGCGATCTAGAGGAAAAACGGTGGAGGTATGTGGTCGGGCTGCCGTGGCAAAAGTTGTCTCAAATCAGCCCTAATACCTCAGTATATATAGGAGGGAGGGGGAGGGAAGAGGCAGCCTCAAACCCTCAAGGTTTGGCCGAAATTGGAGGTGGAGGAGTCCTACTCCAATCCTACTTGGAGTAGGATTCCACCTTCCCACTTGGAAACTCTTTCCACCTTGTGTTTTTTCCTTCTCAAATCTTATGGGACTTAGTGGGAACTTATTCCAGACCACTAGGGGCTGGTTTATCTCTTCCTATAGCCCATGAGACCCCTTGGGGCATGACACCCCTCCCGATGGTCCCCGGCACCCCTCCCGGCACTCCCGGTACACTACCGATGAGCCCGAAACTTTTCCGGTGACCAAAACAGGACTTCCTATATATCAATCTTTACCTACGGACCATTCCGGAGCTCCTCGTGACGTCCTTGATCTCATCCGGGACTCCGAACAACATTCGGTAACCAACCATATAACTCAAATACGCATAAAACAACGTCGAACCTTAAGTGTGCAGACCCTGCGGGTTCGAGAACTATGTAGACATGACCCGAGTGACTCCTCGGTCAATATCCAATAGCGGGACCTGGATGCCCATATTGAATCCTACATACTCTACGAAGATCTTACCGTTTGAACCTCAGTGCCAAGGATTCATATAATCCTGTATGTCATTCCCTTTGTCCTTCGGTATGTTACTTGCCCGAGATTCGATCGTCAGTATCCGCATACCTATTTCAATCTCGTTTACCGGCAAGTCTCTTTACTCGTTCCGTAATACAAGATCCCGCAACTTACACTAAGTCACATTGCTTGCAAGGCTTGTGTGTGATGTTGTATTACCGAGTGGGCCCCGAGATACCTCTCCGTCACACGGAGTGACAAATCCCAGTCTCGATCCATACTAACTCAACGAATACCTTTGGAGATACCTGTAGAGCATCTTTATAGTCACCCAGTTACGTTGCGACATTTGATACACACAAAGCATTCCTCCGGTGTCAGTGAGTTATATGATCTCATGGTCATAGGAACAAATACTTGACACGCAGAAAACAGTAGCAACAAAATGACACGATCAACATGCTACGTCTATTAGTTTGGGTCTAGTCCATCACATGATTCTCCAAATGATGTGATCCCTTTATGAAGTAACAACACTTGCTATGGCCAGGAAACCTTGACCATCTTTGATCAACGAGCTAGTCAACTAGAGGCTTACTAGGGACAGTGTTTTGTCTATGTATCCCCACAATTATTGTGTTTCCAATCAATACAATTATAGCATGGATAATAAACGATTATCATGAACAAAGAAATATAATAATAACTAATTATTATTGCCTCTAGGGCATATTTCCAACAGTCTCCCACTTGCACTAGAGTCAATAATCTAGTTCACATCACCATGTGATTCCAACGAATCCAACACCCATATAGTTATGGGGTCTGATCACGTCTTGCTCGTGAGAGAGGTTTTAGTCAACGTTCTGAAACTTTCAGATCCGTGTGTTCTTTTACAAATCTTTATGTCATCTTATAGATGCTGCTACTATGTGCTATTCGGAAATACTCCAAATATCTACTCTACTATACGAGTCTGTTTCACTACTCATAGTTATTCGGATTAGTGTCAAAGGTTGCATCGACGTAACCCTTTACGAGAACTCTTTAACCACCTCCATAATCGAGAAAAAATTCCTTAGTCCATCAGTTACTAAGGATAAATTTTGACCGCTGCTAGTGATTCAATCATGGATCACTCTGTGTACCTCTCAACAGACTTTGAGTCAAGGCACACATCAGATGCGGTACCCAGCATGGCATACTTCAGATTCTACGGCCAAGGCATAGAAGATGACCTTCGTCTATTATCTTTATTCTGCCGGGGTCGGTTTTTGAGTCTTACTCAAATTCACACCTTACAACACAGTCAAGAACTCCTTCTTTGTTGATCTATTTCGAATTCCTTCAAAAACTTGTCAAGGCATGCATGTTGTTGAAACTTCTATTAAGCGTTTTGATCTATCTCCATAGATCTTGATGCTCAACGTTCAAGTAGCTCAATCCAGGTATTCCTTTGAAAAACTCCTTTCAAACAACCTTTTATGCTTCACAGAAATTCTACATTACTTCTGATCAACAATATGTCAACCACATATACTTATCAGAAATTCTATAGTGCTCCCACTCACTTCTTTGGAAATACAAGTTTCTCATAAACCTTGTACAAACCCAAAATCTTTGATCATCTCATCAAAGTGTATATTCCAACTCCGAGATGCTTGCACCAGTCCAATGAAGGATCGCTGGAGCTTGCATACTTGTTAGTATCTTTAGGATCGACAAAACCTTCTGGTTGTATCACATACAATGTTTGCTCATGGAAACCGTCGAGGAAACAATGTTTCGACATCCTATGTGCAATATTTCAAAAATAATGCAACAACTACTAACATAATTCTAACAGACTTTTAGCATCGCTACGAGTGAGAAAGTCTCACCATAGTCAACTGTTTGATCATGTCGGAAACATCTTTGCGACAAGTCGAGCTTTTCTTAATAGTGACTTGTCACCATCGTCGTCTGTCTTCCTTTTGAAGATCCATTTTTACTCAATAGTCCTACGACCATCAAGTAGTTCTTCCAAAGTCTACACTTTGTTTTCATACATGGATCCTCTCTCGGATTTCATGGCCTCCAGCCATTTGTCGGAATCCGGGCCCACCATCGCTTCTCCACAGCTCGTAGGTTCATTATTGTTCAACAACATGACCTCCAAGACAGGGTTACCATACCACTCTGTAGTAGTACGCGACCTTGTCGACCTACGAGGTTTGTAGTAACTTGATCCGAAGCTCAATGATCACGATCATCAGCTTCCACTTCAATTGGTGTAGGCGACACAGGAACAACTTCCTGTGCCCTGCTACACACTAGTCGAAGTGATGGTTCAATAACCTCATCAAGTTCTATCACCCTCCCACTCAATTCTTTTGAGAGAAACCTTTCCTCGAGAAAGGATCCGTTTCTAGAAAGAAACACATTGCTTTCGGATCTGAGATAGGAGATGTACCCAACTGTTTTGGATATCCTATGAAGATGCATTTATCCGCTTTGGGTTTGAGCTTATTCGACTGAAACTTTTTCACACAAGTGTCGAAGCCCCAAACTTTCAAGAAACGACAGTTTAGATTTCTCTAAACCTCAGTCTATACTATGTCATCTCAACGGAAATACGCGGTGCCCTATTTAAAGTGAATGCGGTTGTCTCTAATGCATAACCCACAAACGATAGTGGTAATTCGATAAGAGACATCATAGCATGCACCATACCAGATAGTGTGTGGCTATGATGGTCAGACACATCATCACACTATGATGTTCCAGGTGGCATGAACTGTGAAACAATTTCCACATTGTCTTAACTGCGTACCGAAACTCGTAACTCAGATATTCATTTCTATGATCATATCGTAGATAGTTTATCGTCTTGTTACGATGAACTTCACTCCTGAAATAGAATTGAACTTTTCAATATTTCAGACTTGTGATTCATTAAGTAAATACTCTTGTATCTACTCAAATCGTCATTGAAGTAAGAACATAATGATATCCACTGCGTGCCTCAGCACCCATTGGACTGCATACATCAAAATGTATCACTTCCAACAAGTTACTATCTTGTTTCATCTCAATGAAAACAAGGCCTTGCTCATGTGGTATGATTTGCATGTCACTAGTGATTCAAAATCAAGTGAGTATAAAGATCCATCAGCATGGAGCCTCTTCATGCAATTTATACCAACATGACTCAAGCGGCAGTGCCACAAGTAAGTGGTACTATCCTCATTACCTCGTATCTTTTGGCACCAATATCATGAACATGTGTAACACTACGATCGAGATTCAATAAACCATTGAAGGTGATTATTCAAGCAAATAGAGTAACCATTATTCTCTTTTAAATGAATAATCGTATTGCAATAAACACGATCCAATCATGTTCATGCTTAACGCAAGCACCAAATAACAATTATTTTGGTTTAACACCAATCCCGATGGTAGAGGGAGTGTGCGACGTTTGATCATATCAACCTTGGAAACACTTCAAACACCTATCGTCACCTCGCCTTTAGCTAGTCTCCGTTTATGCCGTAGCTATCATTTCTGTTACTAATCACTTAGCAACCGAACCGGTATCCAATACCCTCGTGCTACTAGGAGTACTAGTAAAGTACACATCAACTATTGGAATTATGCCCTAGAGGCAATAATAAATGTATAGTTATTATTATAATTCCTGTATCAAGATAATAGTTTATTATCCATGCTATAATTGTATTGAATGAAGACTCGTTTACATGTGTGGATACATAGACAAAACACCGTCCCTAGCATGCCTCTAGTTGGCTAGCCAGTTGATCGATGATAGTCAGTGTCTTCTGATTATGAACAAGGTGTTGTTGCTTGATAAATGGATCACGTCATTGGGAGAATCACGTGATGGACTAGACCCAAACTAATAGACGTAGCATGTTGATCGTGTCATTTTGTTGCTACTGTTTTCTGCGTGTCAAGTAATTATTCCTATGACCATGAGATCATATAACTCACTGACACCGGAGGAATGCTTTGTGTGCATCAAACGTCGCAACGTAACTGGGTGACTATAAAGATGCTCTATAGGTATCTCCGAAGGTGTTAGTTGAGTTAGTATGGATCAAGACTGGGATTTGTCACTCCGTGTGACGGAGAGGTATCTCGGGGCCCACTCGGTAATACAACATCACACACAAGCCTTGCAAGCAATGTAACTTAGTGTAAGTTGCGGGATCTTGTATTATGGAACGAGTAAAGAGACTTGCTGGTAAACGAGATTGAAATAGGTATACGGATACTGACGATCGAATCTCGGGCAAGAAACATACCGAAGGACAAAGGGAATGACATACGGGATTATACGAATCCTTGGCACTGAGGTTCAAACGATAAGATCTTCGTAGAATATGTAGGATCCAATATGGGCATCCAGGTCCCGCTGTAGGATATTGACCGAGGAGTCTCTCGGGTCATGTCTACATAGTTCTCGAACCCGCAGGGTCTGCACACTTAAGGTTCGACGTTGTTTTATGCGTATTTGAGTTATATGGTTGGTTACCAAATGTTGTTTGGAGTCCCGGATGAGATCACGGACGTCACGAGGGTTTCCGGAATGGTCCGGAAACGAAGATTGATATATAGGATGACCTCATTTGATTACCGGAAGGTTTTCGGAGTTACCGGGAATGTACCGGGAATGACGAATGGGTTCCGGGAGTTCACCGGGGGGGGGGGGGGGGCAACCCACCCCGGGGAAGCCCATAGGCTTTGGGGAGACACACCAGCCCTTAGTGGGCTGGTGGGACAGCCCCAAGGGGGCCTATGCGCCAAGAAAAAGAAATCAAAGGAAAAGAAAAAAAAAGAGGGAGGAAGTGGGAAGGGAGGGGGACTCCTCCCACCAAACCAAGTCCAACTCGGTTTGGGGGGGTGGAGTCCTCCCCCCCTTGGCTCGGCCGACCCCTTGAGGGTCCCTTGGACCCCAAGGCAAGGTCCCCCTCCCTCCTCCTATATATATGGAGCAATTAGGGCTGATTTGAGACGACTTTCTCACGGCTGCCCGACCACATACCTCCATAGTTTTTCCTCTAGATCGCGTTTCTGCGGAGCTCGGGCGGAGCCCTGCTGAGACAAGATCATCACCAACCTCCGGAGCGCCGTCATGCTGCCGGAGAACTCTTCTACCTCTCCGTCTCTCTTGCTGGATCAAGAAGGCCGAGATCATCGTCGAGCTGTACGTGTGCTGAACGCGGAGGTGCCGTCCGTTCGGTACTAGATCGTGGGACTGATCGCGGGATTGTTCGCGGGGAGGATCGAGGGACGTGAGGACGTTCCACTACATCAACCGCGTTCTCTAACGCTTCTGCTGTACGGTCTACAAGGGTACGTAGATCACTCATCCCCTCTCGTAGATGGACATCACCATGATAGGTCTTCGTGCGCGTAGGAAATTTTTTGTTTCCCATGCGACGTTCCCCAACAGTGGCATCATGAGCTAGGTTCATGCGTAGATGTCTTCTCGAGTAGAACACAAAAGTTTTTGTGGGCGGTGATGTGCGTTTTGCTGCCCTCCTTAGTCTTTTCTTGATTCCGCGGTATTGTTGGATTGAAGCGGCTTGGACCGACATTACTCGTACGCTTACGAGAGACTGGTTTCATCGTTACGAGTAACCCCCTTTGCTCAAAGATGACTGGCAAGTGACGGTTTCTCCAACTTTAGTTGAATCGGATTTGACCGAGGAGGTCCTTGGATGAGGTTAAATAGCAACTCATATATCTCCGTTGTGGTGTTTGCGTAAGTAAGATGCGATCCTACTAGATACCCTTGGTCACCACGTAAAACATGCAACAACAAAATTAGAGGACGTCTAACTTGTTTTTGCAGGGTATGATTGTGTTGTGATATGGCCAACGATGTGATGTGATATATTGGATGTATGAGATGATCATGTTGTAATAGAAATATCGACTTGCACGTCGATGGTACGGCAACCGGCCGGAGCCATAGGGTTGTCTTTATACTAACATATGTGCTTGCAGATGCGTTTACTATTTTGCTAGGATGTAGCTTTAGTAGTAATAGCATAAGTAGCACGACAACCCCGATGGCAACACGTTGATGGATGATCATGGTGTGGCGCCGGTGACAAGAAGATCGTGCCGGTGCTTTGGTGATGGAGATCAAGAAGCACGTGATGATGGCCATATCATGTCACTTATGAATTGCATGTGATGTTAATCCTTTTTGCACCTTATTTTGCTTAGAACGACGGTGGCATTATGAGGTGATCTCTCACTAAAATTTCAAGACGAAATTGTGTTCTCCCCGACTGTGCACCGTTGCTACAGTTCGTCGTTTCGAGACACCACGTGATGATCGGGTGTGATAGACTCACCGTTCACATACAACGGGTGCAAAACAGTTGCGCACGCGGAACACTCGGGTTAAGCTTCACGAGCCTAGCATGTGCAGACATGGCCTCGGAACACATGAGACCGAAAGGTCGATCATGAATCATATAGTTGATATGATTATCATAGGGATGCTTACCACTGAAACTATACTCAACTCACGTGATGATCGGACTTGGGATAGTGTAGGTGGATCATGAACCACTCAAATGACTAGAGAGATGTACTTTTTGAGTGGGAGTTTAGCATATAATTTGATTAAGTTAAACTCTAATTATCTTGAACATAGTCTAAGTCCACTTTGAATATATTTGTGTTGTAGATCATGGCTCACGCGAGTGTCATCCTGAATTTTAATACGTTCCTAGAGAAAGCTAAGTTGAAAGATGATGGAAGCAACTTTGTAGACTAGGCTCGTAATCTTAAGCTAATCTTACAAGCTGGGAAGAAGGATTATGTCCTTAATGCTGCGCTAGGAGATGAACCACCCGCTACGGCTGATCAGGATGTTAAGAACGCTTGGTTAGCGCGTAAGGAGGACTACTCAATAGTTCAATGTGCAGTCTTGTATGGTTTAGAACCGGGACTTCAACGTCGCTTTGAGCGTCATGGAGCATTTGAGATGTTCCAGGAGTTGAAGTTTATCTTTCAGAAGAACGCCCGGATCGAGAGGTATGAGACCTCCGATAAATTCTATGCTTGCAAGATGGAGGAAAACTCGTCTGTCAGTGAACATGTGCTCAAAATGTCTGGGTACTCAAACCGTCTGGCTGAGCTGGGGACTGAACTCCCGCAAGAGGCTATCACTGACAGAATCCTTCAATCACCGCCGCCAAGCTATAAAGGCTTTGTGTTGAACTACAACATGCAAGGGATGAACAAGTCTCCCGGCGAGTTGTTTGCGATGCTGAAAGTCGCAGAGTCTGAACTCCGTAAAGAGCATCAAGTGTTGATGGTGAGCAAGACCACTAGTTTCAAGAGAAACGACAAAGGCAAGAAGGGCAATTCGAAGAAGAGCGGCAAGCCTGTTGCCAATCCGCCGAAGAAACCCAAGGATGGACCTAAGCCTAAAACAGAGTGCTTCTATTGCAAGGGTATGGGTCACTGGAAGCGCAATTGCCCCAAGTATCTGGCAGATAAGAAGGCAGGCAAAGAAAAATCAGGTATATTTGATATACATGTTATTGATGTGTACTTAACCGGCTCTCGCAGTAGTGCCTGGGTATTCGATACCGGTTCTGTTGCTCACATTTGCAACTCGAAACAGGAACTGCGGAATAGACGAAGGCTGGCGAAAGACGAAGTGACGATGCGCGTAGGAAATGGTTCCAAGGTTGATGCAATCGCCGTCGGCACATTGTCACTTCAGCTACCATCGGGATTAGTGATGAACTTAAATCATTGTTATTTAGTGCCTGCGTTGAGCATGAACATTATATCTGGATCTTGTTTATTGCGAGACGGTTACTATTTTAAGTCTGAGAATAATGGTTGTTCTATTTCTATGAGTAACATCTTTTATGGTCATGCACCGAATGTGAGAGGATTGTTCATATTGAATCTTGATAGCGATACGAATATACATAACATTGAGACCAAAAGAGTTAGAGTAAACAATGATAGCGCCATATTTTTGTGGCACTGCCGCTTGGGTCATATTGGTGTAAAGCGCATGAAGAAACTCCATGCTGATGGACTTTTGGAGTCACTTGACTTTGATTCACTTGACACGTGCGAACCATGCCTCATGGGCAAGATGACTAAGACTCCGTTCTCCGGAACAATGGAGCGTGCAAGTGACTTGTTGGAAATCATACATACCGATGTGTGTGGTCCAATGAGCGTGGAGGCACGCGGCAGATATCGTTATTTCCTCACCTTCACTGACGATTTAAGTAGATATGGTTATGTCTACTTGATGAAGCACAAGTCTGAAACATTTGAAAAGTTCAAGCAATTTCAGAGTGAAGTGGAAAATCATCGTAACAAGAAGATCAAGTTCCTACAGTCTGATCGTGGGGGTGAATATCTGAGTTTCGAGTTTGGTGCTCACTTAAGACAATGTGGAATTGTTTCGCAGTTAACACCGCCTGGAACACCACAGCGTAATGGTGTGTCCGAACGTCGTAATCGTACTTTGTTAGAAATGGTGCAATCTATGATGTCTCTTACCGATTTGCCGTTATCATTTTGGGGTTATGCATTAGAAACAGCTGCATTCACTTTAAATAGGGCACCATCAAAATCCGTTGAGACGACACCATACGAACTGTGGTATGGCAAAAGGCCAAAGTTGTCGTTTCTTAAAGTTTGGGGATGTGATGCTTATGTAAAAAAGCTTCAACCTGAAAAGCTGGAACCCAAAGCGGAAAAATGCGTCTTCATAGGCTACCCAAAAGAGACAGTTGGGTACACCTTCTATCTCAAATCCGAGGGCAAAGTGTTTGTTGCTAAGAACGGAACTTTTCTCGAGAAGGAGTTTCTCTCGAGAGAATTGAGTGGGAGGAAGATAGAACTTGACGAGGTTGTCGAACCTCTCATCCCTCTGGATGGTGGCGCAGGGCAAGGGGAAACCTCTGTCATTGCGACGCCGGTTGAGGAGGAAGTTAATGATAATGATCATGAAACTCCAGTTCAAGTTTCTGTTGAACCCCGCAGGTCGACGAGATCACGCGCTGCTCCAGAGTGGTACGGTAATCCCGTCTTATCAATCATGTTGTTAGACAACAATGAACCTGCAAATTATGAAGAAGCAATGGTGGGCCCAGATTCCAACAAATGGCTAGAAGCCATGAAATCCGAGATAGGATCCATGTATGAGAACAAAGTGTGGACTTTGGAGATACTGCCTGAGGGCTGCAAGGCTATTCAGAACAAATGGATCTTTAAGAAGAAGACGGACGCTGACGGTAATGTGACCGTTTATAAAGCTCGACTTGTGGCAAAGGGTTTTTCACAAGTTCCAGGAGTTGACTACGATGAGACCTTCTCACCCGTAGCGATGCTTAAGTCCGTCAGAATCATGTTAGCAATAGCTGCATTTTTCGATTATGAAATCTGGCAGATGGATGTCAAAACGGCGTTCCTTAACGGTTTCCTTAAGGAAGAGTTGTATATGATGCAACCCGAAGGTTTTGTCGATCCCAAAAATGCTGACAAGGTGTGCAAGCTCCAGTGATCCATTTATGGACTGGTGCAAGCATCTCGGAGTTGGAACAAACGCTTTGATAAGGTGATCAAAGCATTTGGGCTTATACAAGTGGTTGGAGAATCTTGTATTTACAAGAAAGTGAGTGGGAGCTCTGTGGCGTTTCTAATATTATATGTGGATGACATATTACTGATTGGAAACAACGTAGAGCTTTTGGAGAGCATAAAAGGTTACTTGAATAAAAGTTTCTCTATGAAGGACCTAGGAGAAGCTGCTTACATTCTAGGCATTAAGATCTATAGGGATAGATCAAAACGCCTGATAGGACTTTCACAAAGCACATACCTTGATAAAGTTTTGAAGAGGTTCAAAATGGAACAGTCCAAGAAGGGGTTCTTGCCAGTTTTACAAGGTACGAGATTGAGTAAAACTCAGTGCCCAGCAACTGATGAAGATAGAGAGCATATGCGCTCCGTCCCCTATGCTTCAGCCATAGGTTCTATCATGTATGCGATGCTGTGCACTAGACCGGATGTTAGCCTGGCCATAAGTATGGCAGGTAGGTTCCAGAGTAATCCAGGAGTGGATCACTGGACAACGGTCAAGAATATCCTGAAGTACCTGAAAAGGACTAAGGAGATGTTTCTCGTGTATGGAGGTGACGAAGAGCTCGTCGTAAAAGGTTACGTCGATGCAAGCTTTGACACAGATCCGGACGACTCTAAGTCGCAAACCGGATACATATTTATTCTTAATGGGGGTGCAGTAAGCTGGTGCAGTTCCAAGCAAAGCGTCGCAGCAGATTCTACATGTGAAGCAGAGTACATGGCTGCCTCGGAGGCGGCTAAGGAGGGTGTCTGGATGAAGCAAGTTCATGACGGATCTTGGAGTGGTGCCAAGTGCAACTGGATCCAATAACCTTGTTCTGTGACAACACTGGTGCCATTGCTCTGGCAAAGGAACCAAGGTTTCACAAGAAGACCAGACACATCAAACGACGCTTCAACCTCATCCGCGACTACGTCGAGGAGGAGGACGTAAATATATGCAAGGTGCACACGGATCTGAATGTAGCAGACCCGCTGACTAAACCTCTTCCACGGCCAAAATATGATCGACACCAGAACTGTATGGGTGTTAGATTTATTACAATGTAAATTCACATGGTGATGTGAAGGCTAGATTATTGACTCTAGTGCAAGTGGGAGACTGTTGGAATTACGCCCTAGAGGCAATAATAAATGTATAGTTATTATTATAATTCCTGTATCAAGATAATAGTTTATTATCCATGCTATAATTGTATTGAATGAAGACTCGTTTACATGTGTGGATACATAGACAAAACACCGTCCCTAGCATGCCTCTAGTTGGCTAGCCAGTTGATCGATGATAGTCAGTGTCTTCTGATTATGAACAAGGTGTTGTTGCTTGATAACTGGATCACGTCATTGGGAGAATCACATGATGGACTAGACCCAAACTAATAGACATAGCATGTTGATCGTGTCATTTTGTTGCTACTGTTTTCTGCGTGTCAAGTAATTATTCCTATGACCATGAGATCATATAACTCACTGACACCGGAGGAATGCTTTGTGTGTATCAAACGTCGCAACGTAACTGGGTGACTATAAAGATGCTCTACAGGTATCTCCGAAGGTGTTAGTTGAGTTAGTATGGATCAAGACTGGGATTTGTCACTCCGTGTGACGGAGAGGTATCTCGGGGCCCACTCGGTAATACAACATCACACACAAGCCTTGCAAGCAATGTAACTTAGTGTAAGTTGCGGGATCTTGTATTACGGAACGAGTAAAGAGACTTGCTGGTAAACGAGATTGAAATAGGTATACGGATACTGACGATCGAATCTCGGGCAAGTAACATACCGAAGGACAAAGGGAATGACATACGGGATTATACGAATCCTTGGCACTGAGGTTCAAACGATAAGATCTTCGTAGAATATGTAGGATCCAATATGGGCATCCAGGTCCCGCTGTTGGATATTGACCGAGGAGTCTCTCGGGTCATGTCTACATAGTTCTCGAACCCGCAGGGTCTGCACACTTAAGGTTCGACGTTGTTTTATGCGTATTTGAGTTATATGGTTGGTTACCGAATGTTGTTCGGAGTCCCGGATGAGATCACGGACGTCACGAGGGTTTCCGGAATGGTCCGGAAACGAAGATTGATATATAGGATGACCTCATTTGATTACCGGAAGGTTTTCGGAGTTACCGGGAATGTACCGGGAATGACGAATGGGTTCCGGGAGTTCACCGGGGGGGGGGGGGGGCAACCCACCCCGGGGAAGCCCATAGGCTTTGGGGAGACACACCAGCCCTTAGTGGGCTGGTGGGACAGCCCCAAGGGGGCCTATGCGCCAAGAAAAAGAAATCAAAGGAAAAGAAAAAAAAGAGGGAGGAAGTGGGAAGGGAGGGGGACTCCTCCCACCAAACCAAGTCCAACTCGGTTTGGGGGGGGGAGTCCTCCCCCCTTGGCTCGGCCGACCCCTTGAGGGTCCCTTGGACCCCAAGGCAAGGTCCCCCTCCCTCCTCCTATATATATGGAGCAATTAGGGCTGATTTGAGACGACTTTCTCACGGCTGCCCGACCACATACCTCCATAGTTTTTCCTCTAGATCGCGTTTCTGCGGAGCTCGGGCGGAGCCCTGCTGAGACAAGATCATCACCAACCTCCGGAGCGCCGTCACGCTGCCGGAGAAATCTTCTACCTCTCCGTCTCTCTTGCTGGATCAAGAAGGCCGAGATCATCGTCGAGCTGTACGTGTGCTGAACGCGGAGGTGCCGTCCGTTCGGTACTAGATCGTGGGACTGATCGCGGGATTGTTCGCGGGGCGGATCGAGGGACGTGAGGACGTTCCACTACATCAACCGCGTTCTCTAACGCTTCTGCTGTACGGTCTACAAGGGTACGTAGATCACTCATCCCCTCTCATAGATGGACATCACCATGATAGGTCTTCGTGCGCGTAGGAAATTTTTTGTTTCCCATGCGACGTTCCCCAACATCAACATCATGTATATCAAATATACTTCTTTCGACTTTTGCCAGCCTTCTTATCTACCAAGTATCTAGAGTTGCTCCGCCTCAGTGAGTGTTCCCCTCATTACAGAAGCACTTAGTCTCGGGTTTGGGTTTAATCTTGGGTCTCTTCATTAGTGCAGCAACTGTTTTGCCGTTTCACGAAGTATCCCTTCTAGCCCTTGCCTTTCTTGAAACTTAGTGGTTTTACTGACCATCAACTATTGATGCTCCTTCTTGATTTCTACTTTCACAGTGTCAAACATTGCGAATCGCTCAAGGATCATTGTATCTATCCTTGATATGTTATAGTTCATCACGAAGCTCTCACAGCTTGGTGGCAGTGACTTTGGAGAACCATCACTATCTCATCTGGAAGATTAACTCCCACTTGATTCAAGCGATTGTCGTACTCAGACAATCTGAGCACATGCTCAACGATTGAGCTTTTCTCCTTTACTTTGTGGACAAAGAATCTTTTTGGAGGTCTCGCACCTCTTAACAAGGGCACAAGCATGAAATCACAATTTCATCTCTTTAGAACATCACTTATGTTCTGTGACGTTTCAAAACGTCTTCGGCGCCTTGCTTCTAAGCCATTAAGTATTTTGCACTGAACTATCGTGTAGTCATCAGAAACGTGTATGTCGGATGTTCACAACATCTACAGATGACGCTCGAGGTGTAGCACACCGAGTGGTGCATTAAGGACATAAGCCTTCTGCGCAGCAACGAGGACAATCCTCGGTTTTACAGACTCAGTGTGCAAAGTTTGCTACTATCAACTTTCAGCTAAATTTTCTCTAGGAACATATAAAAATAGTAGAGCTATAGCGCAAGCTACATCGTAATTCGCAAAGACCATTAGACTATGTTCATGACAATTAGTTCAATTAATCATATTACTTAAGAACTCCCACTCAAAAAGTACATCTCTCTAGTCATTTGAGTGGTACATGATCCAAATCCACTATCTCAAGTCCGATCATCACGTGAGTCGAGAATAGTTTCAGTGGTAAGCATCTCTATGCTAATCATATCAACTATATGATTCATGCTCGACATTTCGGTCTCATGTGTTCCGAGGCCATGTCTGCACATGCTAGGCTCGTCAAGCTTAACCCGAGTGTTCCGCGTGTGCAACTGTTTTGCACCCGTTGTATGTGAACGTTGAGTCTATCAGACCCGATCATCACGTGGTGTCTCGAAACGAAGAACTGTCGCAACGGTGCACAGTCGGGGAGAACACAATTTCGTCTTGAAATTTTAGTGAGAGATCACCTCATAATGCTACCGTCGTTCTAAGCAAGATAAGGTGCATAAAGGATTAACATCACATGCAATTCATAAGTGACATGATATGGCCATCATCATGTGCTTCTTGATCACCATCACCAAAGCACCGACACGATGTTCTTGTCACCGGCGTCACACCATGATCTCCATCATCATGATATCCATCAACGTGTCGCCATCGGGGTTGTCGTGCTACTCATGCTATTACTAATAAAGCTACGTCCTAGCAATATAGTAAACGCATCTGCAAGCACAAACGTTAGTTTAAAGACAACCCTATGGCTCCTGCCGGTTGCCGTACATCGACGTGCAAGTCGATATTAACTATTACAACATGATCATCTCATACATCCAATATATCACATCACATCGTTTTCCATATCACATCACAAGCATACCCTGCAAAAACAAGTTAGACGTCCTCTAATTTGTTGTTGCATGTTTTACGTGGTGACCATGGGTATCTAGTAGGATCGCATCTTACTTACGCAAACACCACAACGGAGATATATGAATTGCTATTTAACCTCATCCAAGGACCTCCTCGGTCAAATCCGATTCAACTAAAGTTGGAGACACCGACACTTGCCAGTCATCTTTGAGCAATGGAGTTACTCATAGCGATGAAACCAGTCTCTCGTAAGCGTACGAGTAATGTCGGTCCAAGCCGCTTCAATCCAACAATACCGCGGAATCAAGAAAAGACTAAGGAGGGCAGCAAGACGCACATCACCGCCCACAAAAACTTTTGTGTTCTACTCGAGATTACATCTAAGCATGAACCTAGCTCATGATGCCACTGTTGGGGAACGTCGCATGGGAAACAAAAAATTTCCTACGCGCACGAAGACCTATCATGGTGATGTCCATCTACGAGAGGGGATTTCCGATCTACGTACCCTTGTAGATCGCACAGCAGAAGCGTTAAGAAACGCGGTTGATGTAGTGGAACGTCCTCACGTCCCTCGATTCGCCCCGCGAACCGTCCCACGAACCGTCCCGCGATCCGTCCGACGATCCGCTCCGATCTAGTGCTGAACGGACGGCACCTCCGCGTTCAGCACACGTACAGCTCGATGATGATCTCGGCCTTCTTGATCCAGCAAGAGATACAGAGAGGTAGATGAATTCTCCGGCAGCGTGACGGCGCTCCGGAGGTTGGTGGTGATCTAATCTCAGCAGGGCTCCGCCCGAGCTCCGCAGAAACGCGATCTAGAGGGAAAATGGTGGAGGTATGTGGTCGGGCTGCCGTGGCAAAAGTTGTCTCAAATCAGCCCTAATACCTCAGTATATATAGGAGGGAGGGGGAGGGAAGAGGCAGCCTCAAACCCTCAAGGTTTGGCCGAAATTGGAGGTGGAGGAGTCCTACTCCAATCCTACTTGGAGTAGGATTCCACCTTCCCACATGGAAACTCTTTCCACCTTGTGTTTTTTCCTTCTCAAACCTTATGGGCCTTAGTGGGAACTTATTCCAGCCCACTAGGGGCTGGTTTATCTCTTCCCATAGCCCATGAGACCCCTTGGGGCGTGACACCCCTCCCGATGGTCCCCGGCACCCCTCCCGGCACTCCCGGTACACTACCGATGAGCCCGAAACTTTTCCGGTGACCAAAACAGGACTTCCTATATATCAATCATTACCTCCGGACCATTCCGGAGCTCCTCGTGACGTCCTTGATCTCATCCGGGACTCCGAACAACATTCGGTAACCAACCATATAACTCAAATACGCATAAAACAACGTCGAACCTTAAGTGTGCAGACCCTGCGGGTTCGAGAACTATGTAGACATGACCCGAGTGACTCCTCGATCAATATCCAATACCGGGACCTGGATGCCCATATTGAATCGTACATACTCTACGAAGATCTTATCGTTTGAACCTCAGTGCCAAGGATTCATATAATCCTGTATGTCATTCCCTTTGTCCTTCGGTATGTTACTTGCCCGAGATTCGATCGTCAATATCCGCATACCTATTTCAATCTCGTTTACCGGCAAGTCTCTTTACTCGTTCCGTAATACAAGATCCCGCAACTTACACTAAGTCACATTGCTTGCAAGGCTTGTGTGTGATGTTGTATTACCGAGTGGGCCCCGAGATACCTCTCCGTCACATGGAGTGACAAATCCCAGTCTCGATCCATACTAACTCAACGAACACCTTCGGAGATACCTGTAGAGCATCTTTATAGTCACCCAGTTACGTTGCGACGTTTGATACACACAAAGCATTCCTCCGGTGTCAGTGAGTTATATGATCTCATGGTCATAGGAACAAATACTTGACACGCAGAAAACAGTAGCAACAAAATGACACGATCAACATGCTACGTCTGTTAGTTTGGGTCTAGTCCATCACATAATTCTCCTAATGATGTGATCCCTTTATCAAGTAACAACACTTGCTATGGCCAGGAAACCTTGACCATCTTTGATCGACGAGCTAGTCAACTAGAGGCTTACTAGGGACAGTGTTTTGTCTATGTATCCACACAAGTATTGTGTTTCCAATCAATACAATTATAGCATGGATAATAAATGATTATCATGAACAAAGAAATATAATAATAACTAATTATTATTGCCTCTAGGGCATATTTCCAACAGTCTCCCACTTGCACTAGAGTCAATAATCTAGTTCACATCACCATGTGATTCCAACGAATCCAACACCCATATAGTTATGGGGTCTGATCACGTCTTGCTCGTGAGAGAGGTTTTAGTCAACGGTTCTGAAACTTTCAGATCCGTGTGTTCTTTTACAAATCTTTATGTCATCTTATAGATGCTGCTACTATGTGCTATTCGAAAATACTCCAAATATCTACTCTACTATACGAGTCCGTTTCACTAGTCATAGTTATTCGGATTAGTGTCAAAGGTTGCATCGACGTAACCCTTTACGACGAACTCTTTAACCACCTCCATAATCGAGAAAAAATTCCTTAGTCCACCAGTTACTAAGGATAAATTTTGACCGCTGCTAGTGATTCAATCATGGATCACTCTGTGTACCTCTCAACAAACTTTGATTCAAGGCACACATCAGGTGCGGTACCCAGCATGGCATACTTCAGATTCTACGGCCAAGGCATAGAAGACGACCTTCGTCTATTGTCTTTATTCTGCCGGGGTCAGTTTTTGAGTCTTACTCAAATTCACACCTTACAACACAGTCAAGAACTCCTTCTTTGCTGATCTATTTCGAATTCCTTCAAAAACTTGTCAAGGCATGCATGTTGTTGAAACTTCTATAAAGAAGAGGCCAAAGATCCCAAATAAAAAAATGAGGGGGAAAGAGGCCCAAGAGCCCAAAAAAAAAAAGAGAAAAGGAGAGAAGGGACAATGCTACTATCTTTTTCCACACTTGTGCTTCATAATAGCACCATGTTCTTCATGGTTGAGAGCCTCTAGTTTCTCATCACCGTATGCTAGTGGGAATCTTTATTATATAACTTGGCTTGTATATTCCAATGATGGTCTTCCTCAAAATTGCCCTAGGTCTTCGTGAGCAAGCAAGTTGGATGCACACCCACTAGTTCTCCTTTTGAGCTTTCACATACTTATAGCTCTAGTACATCCTTTGTAGGGCAATCCCTACTCACTCACATTGATATCTATTAATGGGCATCTCCATAGCCCTTTGATACGCCGAGTCAATGTGACCATCTCCTCCTTTTTTGTCTCACAACCACCACCACACTCTATTCCACCTATAGTGCTATATCCATGGCTCACGCTCATGTATTCCGTGATAGTTATAAAAAGTTTGAGAAAGTAAGAGTGCGAAAACAATTACTTGGCCAATACTGGGGTTGTGCATGATTTAAATTAGTTGTGTGAGGATGATAGAGCATAGCAACACTATATGATTTTGTAGGGATAACTTTCTTTGGTCTTGTTATTTTGAAAGTTCATGATTACCTTGCTAGTTTGCTTGAAATATTATTGTTTTCATGTCAATAGCAATCTATTGTTTTGAATCTTACGGATCTGAACATTCATGTGACACGAAAGAAGTTACAAAGGACAATTATGCTAGGTAGCATTCCACATCAAAAATTCAGTCTTTATCACTTCCCTACTCGAGGATGAGCATGAGTTAAGCTTGGGGATGCTTGATACCTCTCCAACGTATCTATAATTTTTGATGGTTTCATGCTATTATCTTGTCAAACATTGGATGTTTTGTATGCCTTTTATATTTTTTTGGGACTAACTTATTAACTTAGTGCCAAGTGCCAGTTCCTGTTTTTTCCATGTTTTTGACCCTTTTCAGAGGAGCATTTTAAATGGAGTCCAAACGGAATGAAACTTCCAAAAAGATTTTTTTCCGAAACAGAAGAAGATCGGGAAACTTGAGAACCAAGGCACGGGGCCACCAGGGACCCCACAAGCCCCCTAGCCGCGGCCAGGGGGGCCCGCGCCTCCCAGGCTTGTGGGCTCCCTGGGCCACCTCTGCCCTAGGTCTTCCGCCTATATATTCCCTAAAATCCCAGAAAAAAATCAAGAGATCATCGAAAGTTCTTTTCCGCCGCCGCAAGCTTCTGTCTCCGCAAGATCCAATCTGAGGCACATTTTGGTGCCCTGCCGAAGGGGGATTCGGATACGGAGGGCCTCTAAATCAACACCATGACCTCTCCGATGATGCGTGAGTAGTTCACCATAGACCTACGGGTCCATAGCTAGTGGCTAGATGGATTCTTCTCTCTCTTGGATCTTCAATACAAAGTTCTCCATGATCTTCATGGAGAACTATCCGATGTAATCTTCTTTTGCGGTGTGTTTGTCGAGATCCGATGAATTGTGGATTTATGATCAGATTATCTATGAATCTTATTTGAGTTTCTTCTGATCTCTCTTATGCATGATTTCATATCCTTGTAATTCTCTTGGAGTTGTGGGTTTTGTTTGGCCAGCTTGATCTATGATTATTGCAATGGGAGAAGTTCTTGGTTTTGGGTTCATACCGTGCGGTGACCTCACCTAGTGACAGATGGGGTAGCGAGGCACGCATCATGTTGTTGCCATCAAGGGTAAAAAGATGGGGTTTTCATCATTCATTTGAGTTTATCCCTCTACATCATGTCATCTTTCTTAAGGCGTTACTCTGTTCGTCATGAACTCAATACACTAGGTGCATGCTGGATAGCGGTTGATGTGTGGAGTAATAGTAGTAGATGCAGAAAGTATCGGTCTACTTGTCTCGGACGTGATGCCTATATGTATGATCATTGCTTTAGATATCGTCATGACTTTGCGCGGTTCTATCAATTGCTCGTCAGTAATTTGTTCACCCACCATAATATTTGTTATTTTGAGAGAAGTCTCTAGTGAACTCTATGGCCCCCGGGTCTACTTCACATCATATTTTTAGCCATACTCTTTTACTTCGTTGCACTTTCCGCCTTCAGATCTCACTTGCAATCAATCTTAAAGGGATTGACAACCCCTTTATAGCGTTGGGTGCAAGCTCGTTTGTGTTTGCGCAGGTACTCTGGACTTGACGAGATTCTCCTACTGGATTCATACCTTGGTTCTCAAACTGAGGGAAATACTTACTGCTCCTGTGCTGCATCACCCTTTCCTCTTCAAGGGAAAAACCAATGCAAGCCCAGTCTCCGTCAACGTGTCAATCTCTGGTGTTGTTGTCTGTTGCCGTAGCACTATCACTACTACTTTTCCTGCTTGTGCTTTGATCCTTTGCAAACTACAAGGCCGGAGAGATTGACAACCTCTCTGTACTCGTTGGGAGCAAAGTTATTTGTTGTGTGTGCAGGTCCACGTCTTTTGCTAACCAGGACATGAGACACCTACTTGTTGATCCTAGGAGTTCTCCTGGTTCGATAAACCTTACAGTTCCCGTGTGAGGGAACACTTGCTGCTGGCTACATCTCAACCTTCCACTTGGGGTAACCAACGAGGTGCGAGAAGTATATACATCATCTCGTCATCAACATTTGATACACCCAACGCACTCCTACGGTATCCGGGAGTTGCATAATCTCATGGTCTAAGGAAATGATACTTGACATTAGAAAAGCTTTAGTAGACGAACAACACGATCTAGTGCTATGCTTAGGATTGGGTCTTGTCCATCACATCATTCCCCAATGATGTGATCCCGTTATCAATCACATCCAATGTCCATGATCAAGAAACCATGATCATCTATTGATCAACGAGCTAGCCAACTAGAGGCTCACTAGGGACACATTGTGATCTATATATTCACACATGTATTACAGTTTGTGGTTAATACAATTATAGCATGAATAACAGACAATTATCATGACTGGAAATATAATATTAAGAACTATATTATTGCCTCTAGGGCATATGTCCAACAACAGCTGCCGCTGCTTCTGATCGCTGCTCCCCGCCGCCGCTGCTGATGTGTGCTGCCAATGCTGGCTATTGCTCGTGTACTAGCCGCCGCCACTGCTGGCCGTAGCTCCTAGAGCTGCAACCGCCGTTTCTTCTGCTCGTTGCGCCTCGTTCTCACTTCTGATGCATGCTGCCGCTTCTGTCCGTTGCTCCTCGCCATAGCTGTTGCTGCATCCGCCATCACCATCGCTTCTGCTGGCTGCAGCTCCCCGTGTCGCAGATGCTGCTTGTTTTGCTCGTTGCTCCTCATCGTCGCTTCTGATGCATGCTGCTGCTTCTAGCCGTCGCTCGTCGCCCTAGCTGCCACTGCATCCGCCGTCATAGCCGCCACTGCTATTGGGCGCTGCTCCCCGACATCACGGCCGCTACTGCTCGCGACCGGTCGTGAGGCTGCCCCGACAATGGTGCGGGTCGGGCACTGACGTCGGTGAGGTGGGGCTGCTGCGACCATGGCGTAGGCCGGGTGCCGACATTGTCGCGGTGGTGGTGCGCCGGCCATGGCGCGGTGTTGAATTTTGGTGCTAGGTCATAAGGGCCGTGAACCACTCATCATTACATTTGTCCTACGTGGCACCCGACATGTGGGCCTATTCTGTCAGAAATCGTGGTTAGCAGCTCCAAATCGGTCATTTGTGTTTATTGAAAAATTAGCTAGGAAAGAGGTAGATTTTTTTGACACGCAAGGAATGTGGTGGCAATTCTACTCAATAGCTTCAAATGTGGTGGTTTTTTTTATAATTCACCATGTTGTAGTCGATGATCCCCCACCAATATATGCCATAAAATGTGCTTAGATGGCCTTTGAGGGATGATCAAATGTGTATAGATACATTGGTGCGTACCTGCAGAGATAAATCTATTCAAATATCCATGTGTGCGGTTATGGACTACTTGGTATATGATCCAGGTTCATAGAACAACTTCAACCCTAATTGCCAAAGATGACGACCTTTAATTTTCTTAGCTAGTAGATTTAACAACTTCAACCTTAACAAATAAAAATTGACTATCGTGTGAGTGCCTTGTGGATTCTTTTTCGTGGCAGATGCAAAGAAGGATGCAAGGTAGTGTTGTGTTTTACGGTAGCATTAGTTTGTTCTATGTGATCTTTTCCATTATGCGCTCGCTTTTTAATTCCTGATAGATATAAGTAGAATGATCGGTGCTTTGTTGCCGCTTAACCAAACATACCCATTTACTTGAGAATGACGCAAAAGTTCATAGATCCCATGTAAGTCTTGTGAGTGGATGTGTGTACTCACCTTTCCTAATTTTCTCTTTTCCCTCGAAATTGCTACAGTCAAACGTTAGCATTTCGAGAATTTTTTTGTTGATGGACAATGTTAGCTGGTTATCCCACACACAGTGGTCTCGGCAGGGATATGGATGCTCCTTGCTTATCTTTAAAGCCTTCTTAAGGCAATTTGTCAAAATTACTTGTCTAACGTGTAATTCGCTTCCGCTGCATGAGTTGTATCTTGATCGAAAGGCCCTCGTTGTATTCATCTACGCACATGGTGCTATTGTATATATGTTGTTATTGTTGTGGATTGTTTGTGAACTCTGTTGTAATACTGACCATTCCACCCACATGGTGCACACGTTTTCATTTGTAAATTGTGTTAGATATGCATGGTGTCGGCCCCGAGATGCTACAGTATATTACAAATATTATGATTCCACAACCCATGTGAATTACTGACAATGTGCTAGCAAGTTGTGACATATCATGATCCATTGATAGCATTAAGTGTTGATGGTTGATAAGACCACTAGTTTCAAGGAGGGCAAGGGCAAGAAGGGAAACTTTAAGATTGGCAAGCCAGTTGTCGTTCTAGTTAAGAAAACCAAGGTTGGACAAAAACCCGAGACTAAGTGCTTCTATTGTAAAGGGAAACGATTAGTGGAAGCGGAACTGCCCCAAATTCTTGGCAAATAAGAATGTTGGCAACATAAACGAAAGTTTATTGTATATACATGTTATTGATGCGTACCTTACTAATGCTCGTAGTAGTCCCTGGGTATTCGATACTGGGTGAGTTGCTAATATTAGTATCTAAGGACGAGGTGACGATGCGTGTTTAATTGTCTCCAAGGTTGATGTGATCGCCATGGGCACGCTCGCTCTACCTTTAGGATTAGTTTCAAACATAAATAAATGTTATTTGGTGCATGATTGGTCAAATAATAATGGTTGTTCTGTTTACATAAATGATATCTTGTATGATCATGCACCCAATGTGAATGGTTTATTCAATCTCGATCGTAGTGATACACATGCTCATAGTATTGATGCCAAAAGATGCAAAGTTAATGATAATAGTACAACATACTTGTGGCAAAGTTAATGATAATACCATATTGGTGTAAAGCGCATGATGAAACTACATAATAAAGGATCTCTGGACTCCCTTGTTTTTGATTCGTTTGAGACATGCGAACCATGCCTCATGGGCAAGATGACAAATACCCCGTTTTTCTGTACGATGGAGCGGTCAAGTGACTTATTGTAAATAGTACATATGTATTTATGCAGTCTAATGAGTGTTGAAGCACACAGTGGATATCTATCATCTTACCTTCACAGATGATTTGAGTAGATATGGTATATTTACTAGATGAAACACAAGTCTGAAATTTTGAATATTTCAAACAATTTCAGAGTGAAGTTGAAGATCATCATGACAAGAAGATAAAATGTCTATGACATGATCATGCAAGTGAATATCTGAGTTATGAGTTTGGCATGCATTTAAGACAATGTGTAAATTGTTGCACAACTCACGCCACCTCGAACACCTAATTTGTGAGAAGGTACTTGATTGTAAGTTGGTGATACTTGATACGTCTCCAACGTATCTATAATTTATTATCGTTCCATGCTCTTATATTATCATTCTTTGATGTTTTACAATCATTTTATAGCAACTTTATATCATATTTTGGGACTAACCTATTGACATAGTGCCGAGTGCTAGTTGCTGTTTTTTGCTTGTTTTTTCCTTCGCAGAAAATCAATATCAGATGAAGTCCAAATGGCATGAAATTTTTGGAGATTCTTTTGGACCATAAGGAAACATGAGAACCAAGGAAGCTCGCTAGGGGAAGCCCAGGTGGACAACTAGGCACCAAGGCGCCCCCCGGGCCCCTCGCGCACCGTTGTGGGTGGTGGGGGTCCTTGGGCACCTCGTCCACTGCCTCTTGACTCAATAAATATCTAGATATTCCAGAAACCCTAAAGGAGTCGATGAAAAATCATTTCAGCCGCCGCAAGTTTGAGAAGCCACGAGATCCAATATAGAGCCATTTCCGGCACCCTGCTAGAGGGGAACACGATCACGGCGGGGTTCGTCATCATCATTGGTTCTCATCCGGTGATGCGTGAGTAGTTCATATCAGACCTACGGGTCCATAGGCAGTAGCTAGATGGCTTTCTCTCGTGTTTTGCTACTCAATACAATGATATCTTGGAGATCTATTTGATGTAACTCTTTCTTTTGTGGTGTGTTTGTTGGGATCCGATGAACTATGAGGTTATGATCAGATCTATGAAATTATATCCATACTTTATTATTATAGCCTCGTATTTATTCTCCGATATTTGGGTTTTGTTTAGAAAACTAGATCTTTTTTTGTCTTGCAATGGGAAGAGGTGCTTTGTGATGGGTTCGATCTTGCGGCGCTCAATCTCAGTGACAGAACGAGACATGACACGCATGTATCATTGCTATTAAGAATAAAACGATGGGGGTCTATTCCTATATGAATAGAACTTTTCTACATCATGCCATCGTTCTTGAAGCATTACCCCATTTCTCCGTGAACTTAATACACTAGATTCATGCTAGATTGCGGTGGATGTGTGGAGTAATAGTATTAGATGCAGGCAGGAGTCGGTCTACTTGTCTTGGACATGATGCCTATATACATGGTCATTGTCTTGGATTATAGTCATAATTATTCGCTCTTCTATCAATTTCCCAAGAGTAATAATTTTACCCAGCGTATGCTATTTTCTTGAGAGAAGCCACTAGTGAAACCAATGACCCCTCGATCTATTTTTCATCATCTATTTGAAAGATCTATTTTGCTATTCGTGTTTCCAATTTATTTTCTCTTTTAGTTTCAGAACTATATTATCAAAACCCAAAAATACCTTGCTGGGTTTTATTTGTCGTTACTTTATTTACATCTATCAATCTATTTATTTACCGTTTTATCTTACCCATGAGGGATTGACAACCCCTACACGCGTTAGGTTGCGAGGATTTGTTGTTTGTGTTGAGGTACTGCTTACATAGTCTTGTGGATCTTCCTACTGGTTCGATACCTTGGTTCCAAAATAAGGGAATTCTTGTCATCGTTGTGCTACATCACCCTTTACACTTGGAGGGAAAAACCAACGGATCAGCAACACCAACCAAGCTTTTTGGCGCCGTTGCCGGGGACGATCAGATCATGATCTATCAGGTTCCCACACATAAACTCTCATCTCCTTGAAATTACATTATTTTCCATTTGCCTCTCATTTTCCTCTCCCCCACTTCACAAAAATATTTTCCTTCTTTCTGTTTGTCATTTTCTTGACGAATCTCTTGTTTGTTTGCGTTCTTGTTTGTGTAGTCACGATGACTCAAGAAAACACTATGTTGTGTGATTTTTCCAATACCAATAATAATGATTTTATTAGCACTCTAATTGCTCCTCCTGCCACTAGTGCAAAGTCTTATGATATTAATGCCACTTCGCTCAATCTTGTTATGAAAGAGCAATTTTCCAGTACTCCTAATGAGGATGACGCATCCCATCCAAACACTTCCATAGAATTGTGTGATATGCAAAAGTAGAAATATGTGGATGATACGTCCCAAACGTATCTAAAATTTCTGCTTGTTCCATGATCTTTTGGGTGACATTGTTATATGTTCTCCTACACTTTTATATAATTCTACACATATTTAGACTAACCTATTAACTTAGTGCACCCAGTGCCAGTTTCTGTCTGCTGATGTCTATTTTGCACGGGCTGTTACCCAATTTTCTGAAGCCCAAAAAATTCCAGGAAAAATATATAAAAAAATCAGAAAAACAGAAGCTTCTAGATCATCGAAGATGGGCCAGAGGGGGGCCAAGGGCTGCCCACGCGACCTGCTGGCGTGGCCTGGCCCTAGGCCGCGCCAGGAGGCCGCCTGGGTGGGCTCCACCTCCTCCGGTGCCCTCCTTTGGCCTATATTTAGTCTTGCAAGAGGAAACCTTTACACAACTTCCAGAATCGCGAATTTCTCCATCGTTCCGCCGCCGCAGCACTTCCGAGATCGGGAGCGTTAAGAGACCTCTTCTTGGCACCCTGCCGGAGGGAGGGTTGACCTCCGGGAGCGTCTCCACTGCCATGGACGCTTCCCGGACATGCCGTGAGTCCTCCTCCTTGGACCATGGGCCCATGACCAGTAGCTATGTGATGTCTTCTCTCCAATCTTGTGCTTCAATGGTTAGTCCTTGTGAGCTGCCCTACATGATCAAGGCATCTATGTAATTCTCTTCCTATTGCTATGCTTGGTTTGTTGGCACCCGATGGATTATGAGATTATGTTCATATTATTATGACTTATATATTTCATTATCCTTTTATATTATGTTCCTTAGTGATTCATTCATGTTCTCCGTTGCTATTTATTGCCTAGACCGAGTAGTAGATTGTAACTCGAAGAGGGAGCGTTATGCATGATTGTGGGGTCATGCCCCTCGATGTTTAGCTTGAGTGACAGAAGCATGAGACTAGGGGATGTGATGTTGCCACCAGGGAGAAAACAACGGTGCTTGTGACCACGGTTGCAAGGATTGTTTACCTTACGTATAGTTCGTTATTGCAGTTGTCCGTTGCTTTGAGTTTACACTTTGGGTGGGGCTCACAACTTAATACTAGAGAGATGTTCTGGATAGATATCTCTAGGTGGATGATTAGTAAGTAGATGCTGATGAATAAATGGTCTACTTGTCTTGGCGTACTGCCCATTACTATTGAACCTCTAACTATCAAGTAGCATAATTAGCATTGCGGTGCGTTCATAATTCTGTCAATTGCCCAACTGTGATTTGTTTATCTAAGCATAGTTGTTTATCGTCTTTTGGGAGAGAGACATCACTAGTGAACATCATGCGACTCCGGTCCATATCACCATCATTCTTTACACCTCCACCATTTACCGCTTTCATTTACCTTTCCGTTGCAATCACTATTACTTTTCTTGCTTGTGTTTTGATCCTTTGCAAACTACAAGGCCGGAGAGATTGACAACCTCTCTGTACTCGTTGGGAGCAAAGTTATTTGTTGTGTGTGCAGGTCCACGTCTTCTGCTGACCAGGACAGGAGACACCTACTTGTTGATCCTACGAGTCCTCCTGGTTCGATAAACCTTACACTCTTCGTGTAAGGGAAAACTTGATGCTGGCTACATCTCAACCTTCCACTTGGGGTAACCAATGAGGTGCAAGAAGTATATACATCATCTCGTCATCAAGCAAAGTTTTCTAGCGCCGTTGCCGAGGACTCCAGTCTTCAAGATAGGGGAGTTGTACACTATCTTTTACCTTTGCTTTTTAGTCTTGTTAGTTTGCTTTCTAGTTTTTTACTTTAGAGTCTTATACCAAAAACCACAAAAAAAATAGTTGCCTTGTTCTTGCTTGTTGCTGCTACTATGGGTTCCACTGAGAAAACTAAGTTGTGTGACTCCACTAGTTAGGCTTATGGAAAACTGCACTCTTAGTTCGCTGCTTGGGGAAGGCCGCTATACCACACTCGTGGTAGAGAAGTACCCTCCACCTACTGAATGTATCCCATTCAAAATACCACTTGGGATAATTTAATTAATTAGGAATGATTGTTATGCAGGAGATGGAACAATCAATCCTAGCATTCATTTGTTGAAACTTACATAACTTTGTGAGTTGTTTAAGATTTCAGGTTTGACAAGAGATGGAGTCATCAGGAAATTATTTGCCTCGTCACTGAAAGGAAAAGCATTGGAATGGTATAGGCCACTAGATGATTCTCACCTACGTGATTGGGAAGAGATTCAGTCTCTCTTTTACTCCAAGTTTTATCCTCTTCATGAAGTCCATGTGGATCATGGTAACAATTCTTTATGTGGTACTTATATTTTTGAGTTTATTCATGATCCCACTAAAAATTATTATGATAAGGGAACATATGCTTATAGATATTTCAATAATATCAAGTTCCCTCTCTTTATGTTGAAGGTTTTGAAGCTGTACTTGTTTTGCCTTCCTATGCTTATTGCTTTGTGCTTCAGTTAATTATTCTATTGCAATATTCCTATGCATAGGAAGCATGTTAGACTTAAATGTGTTTGGTATTTTCTTCTTGATGCTCTCTTTTGTTCTACAACTCTTATTCTTATGAGAGCATCATTAAAATCTTAGGCCTATCTTTATGGCTATAAAGAAAGAGCTCTAGGGAGACAACCCTTGTTATCTTTACTTTGAATTTTTACTTTCTGTTTTAGTGGTCTTGATGCTTTTTACTACTGTAACAACATCATTGTATCTCTATTTTCAAGCTTTGTGCCAAGTTATAGCCTCAGATTGTAAGGAATTTCAAAAATTGTGACATGCTGTCCAAAAACAGATTCTGTTTGCTTGATGAAACAATTCGCCAAAAATCACCAGATCATATTTTTGATCTGAATTTGTTTGACAGCATGCTCTATCTAATTTTATTTCCGGAATATGTTCTAAGTTTTTTGATTTGAGTTGCAGAAGTGCCCCGAATAAATTATTTACTACTTGCTGTTCTGTTTTTCACAGATTCTGCCATGTTTTGCGTTTTCATTATTTTGCAAATCCTAAGCTTACTTTTTATTTGCAAAGACCTTTTGTCAATCATCAGAAGCAGTAACTTTTCATGAAAATCTTTATTTCCAGCAAGTAATGAATTATTTTACTAAGGGTACTAACCACTCTAATCAGCTTATGATGAGTTTCGTATGAAGGGAGTTTTCAAGTATGCGATGGGAGATGATGAAAGAAGATACAAGAGTGTCAAGTGCTCAAGCTTGGGGATGCCCCCATGCACCCCAAGAAATATTCAAGCTGACTCAAGCGTCTAAGCTTGTGGATGCCCCCGTGCATCCCCTTCTCTATCTACAATCATCAGTTCGTCCATCTCCATGCTATATTTTTATCACTTCATATGTTATGTGCTATGCTTGGAGCGTCCCGCTCTTTACCTTTTAGTTTGTTTTAGTTTTTCTTGCTGTTCATAACAATTCGGAACCTAGCCTACCTTGTTTGGGAGAGAGACACGCTCCATTCCACTCTAGAACACAACATAGGTTTTCATGATTATCCTTTTTGTGTGTTCTTCATCTTTTCGTAGCTACTGTCATGCTTCGCTCTTAGTTTTCATGCTTATCTTTTTAAGAGCTTTTATTTAGGTTGCTTTTGGAACGCTCTTGAGTTATCATGCTTATCTTGTTTGGGGAGTTGGCTCGTTGCACTGAGTTGTGTGTCTTGCATGAGTAGGTTACTGAGGTTGCTATTTAAGTATAGTAGTAACTTGCAATAGTTTTGAGGTATTGATTTGAGTAACGGTTGGACTATTGGTGCCACGAGCTTGAGCCTATTAGTGATAGGTGTCGCATTTTGGGAAATCCGTGTGTTTTTCAAAAACTAAAAATTAGTTGAGAACTCTAGCTACTAAATTGATCGCTAACCTCTGGAGGGGTCGGAATCTATAGAGTACCCTCACATTACCATGAGTCGAGCATGCGCAAGGATAACCAAACCCCCAAACACTCCTCCTCGGGGTACTTGTCTCTTTGTGAATTTCCTAACTAGATAGAGAGTCACCGATAATAACTGTATGAGTTCTTCAAACTAACGTGAGTATTCGATTGTTGGCACTTCCACCATCCATGCTTTGCTAGCCTCCTCGGTACCGTGCATTGCCCTTTCTCACATTGAGGGTTGGTGCAAACTCCGCCGGTGCATCCAAACCCATGACATGATACGCTCTGTCATAAATAAGCCTCATTATATCTTTCCTCAAAACAATCACCATACCTACCTATTGAGGCATTTTCATAGCCCTTCCAAGATACATTGCCATGCAACATCCATCATCTCATGACTTGATCTTCATATCATACATGCTTTTGCTTCATCGTAGAGCCGCATGATAGTTGGGCCTTGCCCCAATTATTGCTACATGACACGCTAGTATCATTGCATATCCTACTACACTTGCAGAGGCATACATTTGCATACATCATGATAGTTTTCACTTGTCTTTATGTTGAGTACTTCTTATAAAGTGTGATGATCTTCTTTTTGTTCATGTAAAACATAGAGTGTTGCCCTTAAGTGAGGAAAAGATCCCAAAGAGGACAAATGAGGGATAAATAGAAAGAGCCCAAGAGGCCACAAAATAATAGAAAAAAGAGAAAAAAAAAGAAAAAGAAATAAAAAGAGAGAAGGGGGCAACACTACTATTCCTTTTGAAGATCCACACTTGTACTCCATTGTTATATTGGTACTACATAGAGATTGTCATTCATGCATAGCTATGTGGGGACCCTTACACTATAGAACTTGGTTTGCATATTCCAATGATGAGCGTCTGATGACGAGATGATGTATATACTTCTCGCACCACGTTGGTTGCCCCAAGTGGAAGGTTGAGATGTAGTGAGCAGCAAGTTTTCCCTCACACGAAGACTCTGAGGTTTATCGAACCAGGAGGACTCCTAGGATCAACCAGTAGGTGTCTTCCACCATGGCGCTAGTAGAAGACGTGGACCTGCACACACAACAAATAACTTTGCTCCCAACGAGTATAGAGAGGTTGTCAATCTCTCCAGCCTTGTAGTTTGCAAATGATCAAAACACAAGCGGGAAAGTGACAGTGATTGCAACCGAAAAGTAAATGAAAACGGTAAATGGTGGAGGTGTAAACAATGATGGTTATATGTACCGGTGTCACATGATGTTCACTAGTGATGTCTCTCTCCATAAAGACGATAAACAACTATGCTTGGGGTAAATAAATCACAGTTGGGCAATTGACAGAATTATGAACGCATGATATGTCCCAAACGTATATTTAATTTTTTGCTTGTTCCATGATCTTTTGGGTGACATTGTTATATGTTTTGCTACACTTTTATATCATTTTACACATATTTGGACTAACCTACTACCTCAGTGCACCCAGTGCCAATTTCTGTCTGCTGATGTCTATTTTGCAGGGGCTTTTACCCAATTTTCCGAAGCCCGGAAAAATCCAGAAAAATATATAAAAAAGCAGCGAAACATAAGCTTCGGGATCACCGAAGGAGGGACAAAGGGGGGCCATGGGCCTCCCAGGCGTCCTGCTGGCGCGGCCAGGGACCAGTCCGCACCAGGAGGTCGCCTGGGTGGGCCCCACCTCCTCCAGGGCCTATATTTAGTGTTCCGTGAGGAAACCCTCGCAAACTTTCTGGAATCGCGAATTTCTCCATCGTTCCGCCGCCGCAGCGCTTCCAAGATCGGGAGCGTTAGGAGACCTCATCCCGGTACCATGCCGGAGGGAGGATTGACCTCGAGGAGCTTCTCCACCGCTGTGGACGCTTCCCGGATGTGCCGTGAGTAGTTTGCCTTGGACCATGAGTCCATGACAAGTAGCTATGTAATGTCTTCTCTCTAATCTTGTGCTTCAATGGTTAGTCCTTGTGAGATACCCTACATGATCAAGGTATCTATGTAATCCTCTTGCTTTTGCCATGCTCGGTTTGTTGGGATCCGATGGATTATGAGATTATGTTCAGATTGTTATGAGTTATATATTTGATTATCCTTTTATATTATGTTCCTTAGTGATTCTTGCATGTTCTCCATTGCTTTTTATTGCTTTGGCCAAGTAGTAGATCATAACTCCAAGAGGGAGCGATATGCATGATTGTGGGTTCGGGCCCCTCGATGTCTAGCTTGAGTGACAGAAACTTGAGACTAGGGGATGTTCTTGTTGCCACTAGGGAGAAAACAACGGTGCTTGTGACCACGGTTGCAAGGATTTTTTACCTTACGCACATTTCGTTAATGCAGTTGTCCGTTGCTTTGAGTTTACACTTTAGGTGGGGCTCGTAACTTAATATCGGAGAGATGTTCTGGATAGATATCTCAAGGTGGATGATTAGTAAGTAGATGCTCATGAATAAATAGTCTACTTGTCTTGTTGTACTGCCCATTACTACTGAACCTCATACTATCAAGGAGCATAATTAGCATTGCGGTGCGATCATAATTCTGTCAATTGCCCAACTGTGATTTGTTTACCCTAGCATAGTTGTTTATCGTATTTTGGGAGAGAGACATCACTAGTGAACATCATGTGACTCCGGTCCATATCACCATCATTGTTTACACCTCCATCATTTACCACTTTCTTTTACTTTTCCGTTGCAATCACTATTACCTTCCCACTTGTGTTTTGATCCTTTGCAAACTACAAGGCCGAAGAGATTGACAACCTCTGTGTACTCGTTTGGAGCAAAGTTATTTGTTGTGTGTGCAGGTCCACGTCTTCTACTGACCAGGAGAGGAGACACCTACTTGTTGAGCCCAGGAGTCCTCCTGGTTCGATAAACCTTACAATCTGTGTGTGAGGGAAATTTGCTGTTGACTACATCTCCACCTTCCACTTGGAGTATACAACGAGGGGCGAGAAGTATATACATCATCTCGTCATCAAGCAAATTTCTGGCACCGTTGCCGGGGACTCCACTCTTCAAAATAGGGGAGTTTCACACTATCTTTTACCTTTGCTTTTTAGTCTTGTTTGTTTGCTTTCTATTTTTTGCTTTAGAGTTCTATACCAAAAACCACAAAAAACTTAGTTACTTCGCTCTTGCTTGTTGCCGTCGCTATGGGTTCCACTGAAAACACCAAGTTGTGTGACTTCACTGGTCACAACAACAATGCCTTTATCTGCACTCCTATTGTTGCTCCTGCCACTGAGGCTACGTCCTATGAGATTAAATCTGCTTTGCTGAACCTAGTTATGAAAGATCAATTCTTCGGTACTGGAGATGATGCTGCTTTGCACTTGAACAATTTATTGAGCTCTGTGAAATGCAAAAATATAAAGAAGTAGATGGTGATATCGTTAAACTTAAGCTTTTTTACTTTCCCTTTGGGAGGAGGAGCCAAAGTGTGGCTTCAATCTTTGCCTAGGAATAGTATATATTCTTGGGATAAGTGCAAAGATGCTTTTATTGGGAAGTATTACCCGCGTGCTAAGATTATCCAGTTGAGGAGTAACCTTATAAATTTTAGGCAACTAGATAATGAACATGGATCTCAAGCTTGGGAACATATGAAATTTCTTGTTAAGAATTTCCCTACTCATGGTTTGACTACTTGGATGGTTATCCAAACTTTCTATGCAGGATTGAACTTTACCTCGCGGAATCTGTTAGACTCGGCCGCGGGAGGAACCTTTATGTCAACTACACTTGGTGCTACCACAAAGCTATTGGATGAGATGATGACAAATTATTCTCAACCGCACACCGAGAGAGCTCCAACAGGTAGGAAGGTAAACTCTGTTGAGGAGATTTCCTCCCTTAGTGATAAGGTTCACATGATCATGAATCTACTTACTAAACAAGCTCCTATTGATCCTCATGATGTTCCTTTAAATTGTTTGGTTGCTCAAGAAAGAGAGCTAGTGGATATTAATTTTATTTCTAGGAACAACTTCAATAACAATGCTTATAGGAGTAATTTTGGTAGCAATCCTAGACCGTTTCCATCCAACAACTATGGGAACAACAATAATTATCCTAGCACCAAAAACTCCACTTCTAAATTAGAGAGCATGCTTAAGGATTTTGTCACTTCTCAAAAAACCTTCAATAAGAGTGTAGAAGAGAAACTAGAAAAAATAGATAGTCTCTCTTTGAAGGTGGACAATATAGCTCATGATGTAGAGATGCTTAAAATTAGAACTTCCCCACTTGAGGAAATGAACACCACACCCATGAATGCTATCCAAGTCCAAATTAATGAGAACATAAGAATGCTAGTCAAACTTAAAGAGAGATGGGCTAGAGAAAAGGAAGAGGAAGAGAGAATTAAGAGCCTTCCTACACACACTACCATTGCTACTATACAAGTTGTTGAGGACCTCAAAACTTTTAGCATCCATCGCTCTCCTAGTCCCAATGGACCTATTAATGGTGATGATAATACCTCAACCATAGGAAAAGAAGGTCCTATGAATTTAGAGACTACCAAAAGAATGAGCTTAGATGGCATTACTACCACTTTAATTAGTGGTAGTAACCTTGATTTTGACAATTCTAGTATCTCTGAAGTCATCACCTTTTTGCAAAGAATGGATAAAGACCCCCACACTAGTACACTCAATATTGCCTTCACCGAGCATATTACCAATGCTCTTATCAAAGCTAGGGAGGAGAAGCTCAAGCTAGAGACGTCTATTCCTAGAAAACTAGAAGATGATTGGGATTCTATGGTCAAAATAAAATTGAATAATATATCTTGCTTTGCTTTGTGTGATGTTGGAGCTAGTGCTTCCGTTATTCCCAAAAGAATGTATGATATGCTTGATTGGAAACCTGATGATCGATGTTCTTTTGGTCTTTGTCTCGTTGATCCTTCCATAAAGAAACCTTTAGGAATAATTGATGATGTTCTTATTATTGTCAATGATAATTATGTTCCCGTTGATTTTCTTTTTATGGACATTGAATGTGATCCTTCATGTCCAATTATTTTGGGACGTCCTTTTCTCCGCACCGTTGGTGCTACCATTGACATGAAAGAGGGAATTATTAAATTCCAATTTCCTCTTAAAAAGGGAATGGAAAACTTCCCTAGAAATAAGATTAAGTTACCTTATGAGTCCATTACACGGGCAAGTTATTCTTTTCGAGTTGATAACACTTGATCTTCTTGCGTTGTGCCTAGCTCAAACGCATAAAAGAAAGGGCTTGTTGGGAGGCAACCCAATATGTTTTTACTTTCTGTTTTAGTGGTCTTGATGTGTTTTATTACTGTAGCAACATCATTGTATCTTTATTTTTAAGCTTTGTGCCAAGTTATAGCCTCCGATTGCAAGAAAGTTCAAAAGTTGTGACATGCTGTCCAGAAGCAGATTCTGTTTGCTTGACGGAAAAATTTGCCACAAATCACCAGATCATCTATTTGATCTGAATGTTTTTGACAGCAAACTCTACATAATTGTCTTTCTGGCATCTGTTCTGAGTTTTTTTATTTGAGTTGCAGAAGTGACCCGGATAAATTATTTACTACCTGTTGTTCTGTTTTCACAGATTCTCCCATGTTTTGTGTTTTCATTGTTTTGTGAATCTTAAGCTTGCTTTTTTATTTGCAAAAACCCTTTGTCATTCATGAAAAGCAGTAGATTTTCATGAAAATATTTATTTCCAGCAGGTATTGAATTATTTTATTAAGGGAACTAACCACTCTAATCATCTTATGATGAGTTTTGTATGAAGGGAGTTTTCAAGTATTGCGATGGGGGAGATGATGAAAGAGGATAAAGGAGTGTCAAGCGCTCAAGCTTGGGGATGCCCCCATGCATCCCAAGAAATATTCAAGGAGACTCAAGCGTCTAAGCTTGGGGATGCCCCCCGTGCATTCCCTTCTCTATCAACAATCATCAGGTCGTCCATCTGCATGCTATATTTTTATCACTTCATATGATATGTGCTATACTTGGAGCGTCCCGCTATTTTCTTTTTAGTTTTGTTTTAGTTTAGTTTAATGGTCATAACAAGTCGGAACCTAGCCTACCTTGTTTGGGAGACACACACGCTCCATTCCACTCTAGAACACAACATAGCTTTTCATGCTTATCTTTTTTGTGTGTTCTTCATCTTTTCGTAGCTACTGTCATGTTTAGCTCTTAGCTTTCATGCTTATATTTTTAAGAGCTTTTACTTAGCTTGATTTTGGAACTCTCTTGAGTTATCATGCTTATCTTGTTTAGAGAGTTGGCTTGTTGCACTGAGTTGTGTATCTTGCATGAGTAGGTAATTGAGGTTGCTATTTAAGTATAGTAGTAACTTGCAATAGTTTTGAGGTATTGATTTGAGTAATATTTGGACTGTTGGTGCCAAGAGCTTGAGCCTGTTAGTGATAGGTATCGTATTTTGGGAAATACGTGTGTTCTTCAAAAACTTAAATTAGCTGAGAACTCTAGCTACTAAATTTATCGCTAACCTCTGGAGGGGTTGGAATATATAGAGTACCCTCACGTTTCCATGAGTCGAGGATGCGCAAGGATAACCAAACCCACAAACATTCCTCCTCGGTGTACTTGTCTCTTTGTGAATTTCTTAACTAGATAGAGAGTTACCGATAATAAGTATATGAGTTCTTCGGACTAATGTGAGTATTCGATTGTTGGAACTTCCACCATCCATATTTTGCTAGCCTCTTCGGTACCGTGCATTGCCCTTTCTCACATTGAGAGTTGGTGCAAACTCCGCCGGTGCATCCAAACCCATGACATGATAGGCTCGGTCATACATAAGCCTCATTATATCTTTCCTCAAAACAGCCACCGTACCTACCTATTAAGGCATTTCCATAGCCTTTCCAATATAGATTGCCATGTAACATCCATCATCTCATGACTTGATCTTCATGTCATACATGCTTTTGCTTGATCATAGAGCCGCATGCTAGTTGGGCCTTGCCCTCATTACTGCTACATGACGCGCTAGTATCATTGCATATCCTGCTACACTTGCAGAGGCATACATTTGCATACATCATGATAGTTTTCACTTGTTTTTATATTGAGTACTTCTTATAAAGTGTGATGATTTTTCTTTCTATTCATGTAAAACATAGAGTGTTGCCCTTAAGTGAGGAAAAGATCCCAAAGAGGACAAAACAAAAGATCCCAAAGAGGACAACTGAGAGATAAACAGAAAGAGCCAAAGAGGCCACAAAAAAAGAGAGAAAAATAAAAAGGAAAAGAAAGAAATAAATAAATAAAAGAGACAAGGGGGCAACAATATTATTCCTTTTGAAAGATCCACACTCGTACTCCATTACTATTTTTGGTACTACATAGAGATTATCATTCATGCATAACTATGTGGGGACTCTTACACTATAGAACTTGGTTTGCATATTCCAATGATGAGCCTCCTCAAATGAGCTCTAGGTCTTCATGAGAAAACAAGTTGGATGCACCCCCACTAGTTCTATTGGAGAGCTTACCTTAGCTCATTTGTGCATCCGTTACATGGCAATCCCTACTCCTCACATCATATCTATCATTTGGCTTTCTCTCGCCTATGGTTGTCCTCATTGATGTGAGCCTTTCACACCCTTTTTGTCTTCCTTCCCCGTCATTATTCTATTTTCCATCCTAAGTGCCAACATATCTTGCTTATGCTCATCCATTGCATCAGTGCTCAAAGTCGAAAGGGAGAGGATCATTTTGACTTGTGCCTGTCAGGTGGTCTGGGGATGAGTCAAAATAAGATTCCGAAGAAGACTAAGTGTGAGGTTTAGTAGATTGAGTTCTCAATTAAAAAATTATTTTATCTCTGAACATATCTCCCACTTCTTGCGCTCAAACACCATTTTTAGACATTCGGGTCACGAACAGCGAGAGCTCTTGCACCTTTATGTTCATACTTTGCTAAACTCAATACTAAATGTAGACTCTTGCTTGTTATTATCTTGACTTAATTGCATATCTCACTTTCTTTACTTTGAAGTTCTTATATGTGTGTTAGCATGTCACCATAGAAATCATTTGTTATCATTTATCTACTCGAGGACGAGCAGAAATTAAGCTTGGGGATGTTGATACGTCCCAAACGTATCTATAATTTTTTGCTTGTTCCATGATCTTTTGGGTGACATTGTTATATGTTTTGCTACAATTTTATACCATTTTACACATATTTGGACTAACCTCCTAAGTCAGTGCACGCAGTGCCAGTTTCTGCCTGCTGTTGTCTATTTTGCAGAGGCTTTTACCCAATTTTCCGAAGCCCGAAAAATCGAGAAAAATATATATAAAAAAACCAGCGAAACAGAAGCTTTGGGATCGCCGAAGATGGGCGAGAGGAGGCCCGGGGCCTCCTAGGCGGCCTGCTGGCACGGCTAGGGCTCAGGCCGCACCAGGAGGCCGCTTGGGTCGGCCCCACCTCCTCCGGTGCACTCCTTTGGCCTATATTTAGTCCTTCGAGAGGAAACCCTTACACAACTTCCAGAATCGCAAATTTCTCCATCGTTTCGCCGCTTCGGCGCTTCCGAGATCGGGAGCGTCAGGAGACCTCTTCCCGGCACCCTGCAGGAGGGAGGATTGACCTCCGGGAGATTCTCCACCGCCATGGACGCTTCCCGGACGTGCCGTGCATAGTCCTCCTTGGACCATGGGTCCATGACTAGTAGCTATGTGATGTCTTCTCTCCAATCTTGTGCTTCAATGGCTAGTCCTCGTGAGCTTCCCTACATGATCAAGGCATATATGTAATTCTCTTGGTATTGCTATGCTCGGTTTGTTGGGATCCGATGGATTATGAGATTATGTTCAGATTGTATGAGTTATATTTTTGATAATCCTTTTATATTATGTTCCTTAGTGATTCATGCATGTTCTCTGTTGCTATTTATTGCTTTGGCCGAGTAGTAGATTGTAACTCCAAGAGGGAGCGTTATGCATGATTGTGGGTTCATACCTCTCGATGTCTAGCTTGAGTGACAGAAACATGAGACTAGGGGATGTGTTGTTGCCACCAGGGTGAAAACGACGGTGCTTGTGACCACAGTTTCAAGGATTGTTTACCTTACGCATAGTTTGTTAATGCAGTTGTCCGTTGCTTTGAGTTTACATTTTGGGTTGGGCTCACAACTTAATACCAGAGAGATGTTCTGGATAGATATCTCAAGGTTGATGATTAGTAAGTAAATGGTGATAAATAAACAGTCTATTTGTCTTGGCGTACTGCCCATTACTATTGAACCTCTAACTATCAAGTAGCATAATTAGCATTGCGGTGCGTTCATAATTCTGTCAATTGCCAAACTGTGATTTGTTTACCCAAGCATCGTTATTTATTGTCTTTTGGGAGAGAGACATCACTAGTGAACATCATGTGACTCTGGTCCATATCACCATCATTGTTTACACCTCCACCATTTACCGCTTTCATTTACCTTTCCATTGCAATCACTATTACTTTTCCCTCTTGTGTTTGGATCCTTTGCAAACTACAAGGCCGGAAAGATTGACAACCTCTCAGTACTCGTTGGGAGCAAAGTTATTTGTTGTGTGTGCAGGTCCACGTCTTCCTCTGACCTGGACAGGAGACACCTACTTGTTGATCCTAGGAGTCCTCCTAGTTCGATAAACCTTACCGTCTCCGTGTAAGGGAAAACTTGATGCTGGCTACATCTCAACCTTCCACTTGGGATAACCAACGAGGTGCGAGAAGTATATATATCATCTCGTCATCAGTGGACAATGATATTGTTAAGTTGAAATTATTTCTGTTCTCTTTGTGTGATCGTGCTAAAATTTGGTTTCTTCTTTGCCAGTAAATAGTATCAATTCTTTGAACAAGTTCAAAACTCATGGTTTGAATTTGTGGATGATCATATAAAAAATTGATGATAACAAATTGCCCAACTCATGGTTTGAATTTGTGGATGATCATATAAATTTTTTATGCGGGATTGAATTTTGTTTCTAGAAATCTTTTAGATTCCTCCGCGGGTGGTACTTCTATGGAAATTACTTTGTGTGATTCTACTAAGCTGCTTGATAATATCATGGCTAATTATTCACAATGGCATACTCAAAGAGCTCCTACTAGTAAAAAAAGTTAATTCCGTGGAAGAAATTAATGCTTTGAGTGATAAAGTTGATGCTCTTACGAAATTGGTTGCTAGTAAACATGCTCCTATGATCCTAATGGTGTGGCTTTGGCTACTTTGATTGAGCAAAATAATTATTTCATAGATGTGAATTTTGTATCTCGAAAGAACTTTAATAATAATCCTTATAGAGGCAATTTTAATCCTAGGCGGTATCGTGGAAGTTGTTCAAATAATTATGGTATTCCTATGCTAATTATCATAATAATAATAGGATGCCATTTGATCTTGATAATAATATTAAGGAATTCATCAATGCGCAAAAAAGTATTCAATAATACGATAGAAGAAAAGTTGAATAAGACTGATGATATGTCTTGAAGCATTGATAGAATTTCGCATGATGTAGAGAATCTCAGGAATATATTTTTTACTATGGTTGATATTAAATAATGCATTAAAGCTTTGTATGTTTCTATAGATGTAAGTAAAAAAAGAACCGCTATGCTTAGAGCTAAAAGAGAATTTTTAGAAACAACGTTTCCTGCTTGCTTTCATAAAAATGATGAGGAGATTAAAATGATTGGTGTTTCTTCTATTGATTCATTGTTTAGTAATGTTAAAATTGAGGATGGAACTGAAGAAGACTCAAATTTATCTAGAAGGCATTCCCATGATTTGGAGTGTGAAAATCTTGTTGAAAAAATTGATGAAAGTGGGATTGAAGAGGTCAAAACTTTAGCTAGTGATGCACCCACTTTTTGAGATTACAAAGACTTTAAGTTTGATTGTTGCTCTTTGATTGACTGTATTTCTTAGTTGCAATCTATGATAAATTCACCTAATGCCTATGAACAAAATAAAGCTTTCACTAAACATATTTCTGAAGCGGTAATAAAAACTTTGGAAGAAAAGTTAGAATTAGATATTTCAATTCCTAGAAAATTATATGATGAATGGGAACTACCATTAAAATCAAGATCAAAATTTTTGAGTGCTATGCTTTATGTGATTTGGGTTCTAGTGTTTTCACAATTCCGAGATCTCTTTGTGATGTGCTTGGTCTTACCAATATTGAAGAATGTTCTCTCAATTTACACTTAGCAAAATCTACTATTAAAAAGCCTATGTGAAGAATTAATGATGTTCTTATTCTTACAAATAGAAATTATGTGCCCATAGATTTTATGGTTCTTTATATTCATTGCAACCTGTCTTGTCCAATAATTCTCTGTAGACCGTTTTTACGTACTATAGGAGCTGTGATTGATATGAAAGAAGGGAATATTAAATTTCAGTTTCCACTAACAAAGGGTATGTAACACTTCCCTAGAACTAATATTAAATTACCATATGAATAAATCATGAGGGAAACCTATGGAGCAACGAAGAAAGATGACAAGGCTTGAATCTATGCATTATGCCTAGCTAGGAGCGTAAAACGATAGCGCTTGTTGGGAGGCAACCCAATGAATAAAATTTATTTTTTGCTTTTGCTTTCTCTTCTTGAGTTTTTGCATAATTATTCTACTGTTTTGGTTGTGTATTTCATATTTTAGTTAGTGTTTGTGCCAAGTAAAGCCTTTAGGATCATGTTGGGTGATAGTTGGTTTGATCTTGTTGGAAAACAAAAACTTTTTTCCAGTAGCAGAATTTTAAGAAATCACATAATTGACGAAAGTGTCTGGATTTTATACGCAATATTTATATAAAAATTTCCTATGCTGTCCTAATTTTTCTGAATTTTTGAAGTTACAGAAGTATGAGTAAAATTCAAGTCTTTACAGACTGTTGTGTTTTTGACAGATTCCGTTTTTTACGTTGTGTGCTAATTTTGATTAATAGATGGATTGTGTCGGAGGGTATAAGCCATGGTAAAGTTAGAATACAATAGGTATAATGAAAAAAAAATTGGAATGGGTTTTCAACAGTACTTAAATCAAAGATTGGTTTTATTATATTAACGGATCTCGCGAAGGTTTTGTTGAGTTTTGTGTGATTGAAGTTTTCAAGTTTTGGGTGAGATCACGATGGATGAAGGAATAAGGAGTGACAAAAGCCTAAGCTTGGGTATGCCCCATGTCACCCCAAGGTAATATCAAAAGAGTACCAAGCAACTAAGCTTGGGGATTCCCCGGAAGGCATCCCCTCTTTCTTCTAACGACCATCGGTAATTTTACTTGGAGCTATATTTTTATTCATCACATATCACGAGTTTTTCTGCGAGCGTCTTGTATTATATGAGTCTTTGCTTGATTTTCTTGTTAGTTTGTCAAAGTAATCCTTGGTGGATACACCTATTTGAGAGAGCCAAATTAGGCTATGATTTGTTAGAATCGCTCTTTATGCTTCACTTGAAATTTTTAGAGCCATGGAATTGCTCAAGTACTTGACTTATATCTTTTTGAGCACGGTGGTGCTATTATTTTCAAGAAATATGCTCTCATGCGTCACTTAGATTATTTTGAGATTTAGTAGAAACTTTGGAGAAATCCTCTCTTGTTTCACTTATATTATTTTGAGAGTTGAAAATTTTAAAGAAACTTGTTCGCCCGTTCTTCACTTATATTTGTTTGAGATCTTGTTATTAGCAATGGTAGCTTGCTTTAAATGAAATTTGTCCCAAAGTGATAGATATCCAGGGGAGATATAAAAAAAACTTTCATGAAGACCATTGGATGTTAAACTTGATTCTTTGCAATAGTTTTGTGATATGAAGATAGTGATATGTGAGTTGTGTTGATGAGTAATTGTGCTTTAGTAAGAATATTGGTTTTAAAATTTGTGATTCCCAATGCATGCACATGAAGTCAATAATTATGCTATGAAATTACATCCTACTTGTTTTGCATTATTCGATGTTAGTTATGTTTAATGTTCGCTTATGATGGTTTTCGTTCCTAGGTTGGGCACTTCTCAATCTATTTGCTAGCCTTCACTTGTACTAAGCGGGAATGCTTCTTGTGCATCCAAATCCTAAACCTAAAGTTGTGCCAAATGAGTCCACCATAGCTACCTATATGTGGTATTTGAATGTCATTCTAAGTAAATTTGTATGTGCCAACTCTAATATTCAAAATAAACTTCTGTTTTGTGTGCCTCCACCGCTCATGAATCGACAAGGGGTGGCTAGTATCTTCCATGTCAAATAGGTTATTGTCAAGATGAGTGTTTATTCACTTGTCATTGCATGAGAGTATGACGGTAATAGGGATGCCCAGTCCCGAAATGTCAAGGGAATTTATGTTATGTTGCCAAATAATAAATTCCTTGGAAAGTGTTGGTATGGACGGTCCCATGGATGCGGCTAGCCGTGGAGTGTGAAAGAATGCTGGAAAAAGGAATAAACTTTATTTTCAGTTTAGGAACCGCCTATGATTTGTTTAGCATGGAAGATATTGGGAACTCTTAGTCGTTTTCATTGACAGGAAAAGCTTGCCACCTGAAATATTTGATCTCTCAATTTTTTCGCTTTGAGCTTTGGAACTGCTACGAATCTCTGCTTCCCTTTGTAAAGGGCCTATCTATTTACTTTGATGGAACTTGATTTTTATTTGAGTCTCCATCTTCTCTTATAAAGCACCAACTATGGAACAATCTTATCATACTTGAGCATTGGATGTAGCTAATATTTGGATGTGTTGCATGAATGGATCAATTATTGAGCATGATGGGGTAGGGATAGCGTTCTTTAGCGTTGATATTTTGAAAGACTTGGTTGCTTGTTGATATGCTTGAGTACTAAAGTTTTCATGTCAAATTATAGACTATTGTTTTGAATCATCTACAAGTCCATAGGCCCATGCTATAAATAAAAGAATATGATGAACATGTTAGGCAACATTCCACATCAAAAATTCTATTTTAGTCATTTACCTACTCTAGGACGAGAAGGAATTAAGATTGGGGATGCTGATACGTCTCCAACGTATCTATATTTTTTTATTGTTCCATGTTGTTATATTATCATTCTTGGATGTTTTACAATCATTTTATAGCTCTCTCAAAACAAAGTACTACTCGCATTCCCCTAGGGGGGAGATTGGTAGGAGTTAACCGTCACACGCCCCTGGCCTAAGCAACACATGATTTCAACGAGGAATAAGAATGCTCACACATCATCACCATGCCATAACCACTATTTAGATGAACAACAAATTAACATCCTTTAAATTTTTATATTTTTACTAACCAACAATCATGCACTCATACCCTTTCATATCACCACATCAATATCATTAACCCACAATTTCTATTTTATGTGCAACATGTGGTTTTGATTATGCACTCCTTGAGTACCTATTATTTTTAGACTAGTCTTATAACCCATGCAAATCACCATTGTTGTTTATTAACTCTCAAACAAATTTAGGTGAAGAATGAGAGTGCAATTATTTCGATAAAATATGTACGTCACCGTGCTCTAAAAGATATAAGTGAAGTACTAGAGCAACTGCTTAGTTCAAAAGATATAAGTGAAGGACATAGAGTCTTGATACGTCTCCAACGTATCTATAATTTTTGATGGTTTCATGCTATTATCTTGTCAAACTTTGGATGTTTTGCATGCCTTTATATATTGTTGGGACTAACTTATTAACTCAGTGCCAAGTGCTAGTTCCTGTTTTTTCCATGTTTTTGACCCCTTTCAGAGGAGATTTTGAAACGGAGTTCAAACGGAAGAAGATCGGGGAGCTTGGGAGCCAAGGCAGGGGAGCCCCAGGGGCAAGCCTCCACCCCGCGGCCAGGGGGGAGGCCGCACCATCCAGGCTTGTGGGCCCCCTGAGCGTCCCCTGACCTAGGGGTTGCGCCTATAAATTACCTAAAATCTCAAAAAATGAGGAGATCATCGAAATCACTTTTCCGCCGCCGCAAGCTTCTGTCTCCGCAATATCCCATCTGGGGCACGTTCTGGTCCCCTGCCGGAGGGGGGATTCGGACACGGAGGGCTTCTTCATCAACACCATGACCTCTCCGATGATGCGTGAGTAGTTCACCATAGACCTACGGGTCCATAGATAGTAACTAGATAGCTTCTTCTCTCTCTTGGATCTTCAATACAAGGTTCTCCATGATCTTCATAGAGATCTATCCGATGTAATCTTCTTTTGCGGTGTGTTGGTCGAGATCCGATGAATTGTGGATTTATGATTAGATTATTGCTGCTAGCAGTCCCCGGCAACGACACTAGAAGAATGTTGTTGACGTGTTCCTGACATGATGCCTCCGCAGCAACAGAGCCAGAACTGCTCCCAGTTACTCAACAATTAGCAATTGTCTTGCAATGGCCCACCAGCGTGTGGGTTCGCGGCAGTTTTCGAGGGTAGAGTATTCAACCCAAATTTGTTGGTTCGCCCGTCAGGAAGTGGAAGGATACTCTCAAGTATTAGCAGCTGAATGTGTCAGATTCAACCACACCTGAAAGATTAGTATCTGCAAGCAAGGTATCAGTAGCAAAGTAGTATGATAGCAACGGTGTCAGAAACGATCTGTTGACAAGGCAGACTATTCCTAACTGTCGTATCAATGGCGCCAGAGGTGGCCCGTGGACGGGAAATATTATTTCCCGTCAACGTCAAGCGAAAAAGTATTGTAGCAGGTAGAAGCAGTGTAACGAGTAACAACAGTGGAAAGGAACAACAGTAGTGACAACAGTAGCAAGTAGCAACAGTAGTAACAACAGCAGCAACAGTAGTAACAGTAGCAGAGCAAAACAAGTAACAGCAGTAGCAAGGGAAAACAAGTAATAGCAGTAGCGGGACAAACTCGTAGGCAATGGGTCGGTGATTTGTTTGGATGCTATTCATAATGCAACAATGATAATACGGAGAGATACGTGGCTAGCTCCCGTTCGTCAATGTGATGTAGGCATGCATTCCATGTGTCGTCATACGTGCTTAGGGAAAAGAACTTGCATGACATCTATTGTCCATCCCTCCCATGGCAGCGGGGTCCAAAAGGAAACTACGGGATATTAAGGTTCTCCTTTTAATAAAGAACGGGACCAATGCATTAGCACTTGGTGAACACATGAACTCTTCAAACTATGGTCATCACCGGGAATGGTTCCGGTTATTGTCACTCCGGGATTGCCGGATCATAACACATAGTAGGTAACTACAACTTTCAAGATCGGATCTAAAGCACGCATATATTGGTGACAACATAATAATTTCAGATCTGAAATCATGGCACTCGGGCCCTAGTGACAAGCATTAAGCATGGCACAGTAGTAGCAACATAAATCTCAGAACATAGTGGATACTAGGGATCAATCCCCGTCAAAACTAACTCGATTACATGATAGATCTCATACTACTCATCACCGCCCAACGAGCCTACGCATAGATTACTCACGAACGATGAAGAGCTTCATGGAATTGGAGAGGGAAGAAGGTTGATGATGACGATGGCGACGATTTCCCCTCTCCGGAGCCCAAAACGGACTCCAGATCTGCCCTCCAGATGAAGAACAGGATGTGGCGGCGCCTCCGTATCGCAAACGCGACGAAATCTTCTCTCTTGATTTTTTTCTGGGACGAAAGTGAATTTATAGATCTGAGTTTGGGGGCGGCAGAGCCACGTGGGCCCCACAAGCTTGCTAGCCGCCACCAGGGGGCGGCGACACCAGGGCTTGTGGCCCACTGGCCCGTCCCCTCCGGTGGATCTTTGCGCAGGTATTTTTCATATTTTCCAGAAATATTCTCCGTAAATTTTCAGGACGTTCCGAGAACTTTCATTTCTGCACAAAAGCAACACCAAGGCAATTCTGCTGAAAACAGCGTCAGTCCAGGTTAGTTCCATTCAAATCATGCAAATTAGAGTCCAAAACAAGGGCAAAAGAGTTTGGAAAAGTAGATATGATGCAGACATATCAATTATCTATGAATCTTATTTGAGTTTCTTCTCATCTCTCTTATGCATGATTTCATATCCTTGTAATTCTCTTCGAGTTGTGGGTTTTGTCTGGCCAACTAGATCTATGATTCTTGCAATGGGAGAAGTGCTTGGTTTTGGGTTCATACCGTGTGGTGACCTCACCCAGTGACAGAAGGGGTAGCAAGGCACGCATCGTGTTGTTGCCATCAAGGGTAAAAAGATGGGGTTTTCATCATTGGTTTGAGATTGTCCCTCTACATCATGTCATCTTGCTTAAGGCGTTACTCTGTTCGTCATGAACTCAATACACTAGATGCATGCTGGATAGCGGTCGATGTGTGGAGTAATAGTAGTAGATGCAGAAAGTATCGGTCTACTTGTCTCGGACGTGATGCCTATATGTATGATCATTTCCTAAGATATCATCATGACTTTGCGCGGTTCTATCAATTGCTCGACAGTAATTTGTTCACCCACCGTGATATTTGCTATTATGAGAGAAGCCTCTAGTGAGCACTATGGCCCCCAAGGTCTACTCCACACCATATTTTCAGCCTTACACTTTTTTACTTCGTTGCACTTTTCGCCGTCAGATCTCACTTTGCAAACAATCTTGAAGGGATTGACAACCCCTTTGAAGCGTTGGGTGCAAGCTTGTTTGTGTTTGCGCAGGTCCTTTGGACTTGACGAGACCCTCCTTCTGGATCGATACCTTGGTTCTCAAACTGAGGGAAATACTTACTGCTCCTCTGCTGCATCACCCTTTCCTCTTCAAGGGAAAAACCGACGCAAACCAGAGAATTAACAAGAAGAATTCCTAAGTGTCGGGGAACGTTGCATGGGAAACAAAAAAATTCCTACGCGCACGAAGACATATCATGGTGATGTCCATCTATGAGAGGAGATTTCCGATCTACGTACCCTCGTAGATCGCACAGCAGGAAGCGTTAAGAAACGCGGTTGATGTAGTGCAACATCCTCACGTCCCTCGATCCGCCCCGCGAACCGTCCCACGAACCGTCCCGCGATCCTTCCCACGATCCGCTCCGATCTACTGCCGAACGGACGACACCTCCGCGTTCAGCACACGTACAGCTCGACGATGATCTCGGCCTTCTTGATCCAACAAGAGAGATGGAGAGGTAGATGAGTTCTCCGGCAGCGTGACGACGCTCCAGAGGTTGGTGGTGATCTAATCTCAGCAGGGCCCCGCCCGAGCTCTGCAGAAACGCGATCTAGAGGAAAAACCGTGGAGGTATGTGGTCGGGCTGCCGTGGCAAAGTTGTCTCAAATCAGCCCTAATACCTTAGTATATATAAGAGGGAGGGGGAGGACCTTGCCTTGAGACTCAAGGGAGCCCCAAGGGGTCGGCCAAAGGGGGGAGGAGGAATCCTCCTCCAATCCTAGTCCAACTAGGATTGGAAGGTGGAGTCCTTCCCTTCCTTCCCACTTCCCCCTTTTTTTATTTTCTCTTTGATTTGCTTTATCTCCCGCGCAAGGGCCCTCTTGGGCTTGCCCATCAGCCCACTAAGGGCTGGTGCGGCACCCCAAAGGCCTATGGGCTTCCCTCGGGTGGGCTGCCCCCGCCCCCGGTGAACATCCGGAACCCATTCGTCACTCCCGGTACATTCCCGGTAATGCCGAAAACTTTCCGGTAATCAAATGAGCTCATCCTATATATCAATCTTCGTTTCTGGACCATTCCGGAAACCCACGTGACGTCCGTGATCTCATCTGACACTCCGAACAACATTCGGCAACCAACCATATAACTCAAATACGCATAAAACAACGCCGAACCTTAAGTGTGCAGACCCTGCGGGTTCGAGAACTATTTAGACATGACCTGAGGGACTCCTCGGTCAATATCCAATAGCGGGACCTGGATGCCCATATTGGATCCTACATATTCTAAGAAGATCTTATCGTTTGAACCTCAGTGCCAAGGATTCATATAATCCCGTATGTCATTCCCTTTGTCCTTCGGTATGTTACTTCCGTGAGATTCGATCGTTAGTATCTGCATACCTATTTCAATCTCGTTTACCGGCAAGTCTCTTTACTCGTTCCGTAATTCAAGATCCCGTGACTTACACTAAGTCGCATTGCTTGCAAGGCTTGTGCATGATGTTGTATTACCGTGTGGGCCCCGAGATACCTCTCCGTCACACGGAGTGACAAATCCCAGTCTTGATCCATACTAACTCAACGGACACCTTCGGAGATACCTGTAGAGCATATTTATAGTCACCCAGTTACTTTGTGACATTTGATACACACAAGGTATTCCGCCGGTTCCAGTGAGTTATATGATCTCATGGTCATAGGAATAAATACTTGACACGCAGAAAAACAATAGCAACAAAATGACACGATCAACATGCTACGTTGATTAGTTTGGGTCTAGTCCATCACATGATTCCCCTAATGATGTGATCCCGTTATCAAGTGACAACACTTGCCTATGGTCAGGAAACCTTGACCATCTTTGATCAACAAGCTAGTCAACTAGAGGCTTACTAGGGACAGTGTTTTGTCTATGTATCCACACAAGTATTGTGTTTCCAACCAATACAATTATAGCATGGGCAATAAACGATTATCATGAACAAAGAAATATAATAATAACTAATTTATTATTGCCTCTAGGGAATATTTCCAACAGTCTCCCACTTGCTCTAGAGTCAATAATCTAGTTCACATCACCATGTGATTCTAACAAATCTAGCACCCATATAGTTCTGGGGTCTGATCACGTCTTGCTCGTGAGAGAGGTTTTATTCAACGGTTCTGAAACTTTCAGATCCATGTGTTCTTTACAAATCTTTATGTCATCTTATAGATGCTGCTACTACGTGCTATTCGGAAATACTAAAAATATCTACTCTACTATACAAATCTGTTTCACTACTCATAGTTATTTGGATTAGTGTCAAAGCTTGCATCGACGTAACCCTTTACGACGAACTCTTTAACCACCTCCATAATCGAGAAAAATTCCTTAGTCCATTAGTTACTAAGGATAACTTTGACCGCTGCTAGTGGTTCAATCATGGATCACTCTCTATACCTCTCAACAGACTTGAGGCAAGGCACTTATCAGGTGTGGTACTCAGCATGGCATACTTCAGATTCTACGGCTAAAGCATAGAAGACGACCTTCGTCTATTCTCTTTATTCTGCCGTGGTCGGGTTCTGAGTCTTACTCAAATTTACACCTTACAATACAGTCAAGAACTACTTCTTTGCTGATCTATTTAGAACTCCTTCAAAAACTTGTCAAGGCATGCATCTTGTTGAAACTCCTATTAAGCGTTTCGATCTATCTCATAGATCTTGATGCTCAACGTTCAAGTAGCTCAATCCAGGTATTCCTTTGAAAAACTCCTTTCAAACAACCTTTTATGCTTCACAGAAATTCTAAATTACTTCTAATCAATAATATGTCAACCACATATACTTATCAGAAATTCTATAGTGCTCCCACTCAATTCTTTGGAAATACAAGTTTCTCATAAACCTTGTACAAACCCAAAATCTTTGATCATCTCATCAAAGTGTATATTCCAACTCCGAGATGCTTGCACGAGTCCATTGAAGGATCGCTGTATCTTGCATACTTGTTAGTATCCTTAGGATCGGCAAAACCTTCTGGTTGTATCACATACAATCTTTCCTCAAGGAAACCATCGAGGAAACAATGTTTTGACATCCTATGTGCAATATTTCATAATGCAGCAACTACTAACATAATTCTAACAGATTTTTGGCATCGCTACGAGTGAGAAAGTCTCACCATAGTCAACTATTTGATCTTGTCGGAAACATCTTTGCGACAAGTCAAGCTTTTCTTAATAGTGACTTATCACCATCATCGTCTGTCTTTCTTTTAAAGACCCATCTTTACTCAATAGTCTGATGACCATTAAGTAGTTCTTCCAAAGTCTACACCTCGCTCTCACACATGGATTCTCTCTCAGATTTCATGGCCTCCAGCCATTTGTCGGAATCCAGGCCCACCATTTGCTTCTCCATAACTCGTAGGTTCATTGTTGTTCAACAACATGACCTTCAAGACAAGGTTACCGTACCACTCTGTAGTAGTATGCGACCTTGTCGACCTACGAGGTTTGTAGTAACTTGATCCAATGCTTAATGATCACCATCATCAGCTTCCACTTCAATTGGTGTAGCCGCCATAGGAACAACTTCCTGTGCCCTGCTACACACTAGTTGAAGTGACGGTTCAATAACCTCATCAAGTTCCACCACTCTCCCACTCAATTCTTTCGAGAGAAAACTTTCCTCGAGAAAGGATCCGTTTCTAGAAACAAACACTTTGCTTCCGGATCTGAGATATGAGATATACCCAACTGTTTTGGATATCCTATGAAGATGCATTTATCCGTTTTGGGTTCAAGCTTATCAGACTGAAAACTTTTTCACATAAGCATCGCACTTTCAAGAAACAACAACTTAGGTTTCTCCAAATCATAGTCTATTCTGTGTCATCTCAATGGAAATACGCGGTGCCCTATTCAAAGTGAATGCGGCTGTCTCTAATGCATAACCCATAAATGATAGTGGTAATTTGATAAGAGACAACATAGTATGCACCATATCAAATAGGTCGTGGCTATGACACCATCACACCATGGTGTTCTTGGTGGCATGAATTGCGAAACAACTTCCACATTGTCTTAACTGTGTACCAAAACTCGCAACTCAGATATTCATCTCTATGATCATACCGTAGACAGTTTATCCTCTTGTTACGACGAACTTCACTCTAAAACAGAATTGAACTTTTTCAATATTTCAGACTTGTGATTCATTAAGTAAATACTCGTGTATCTACTCAAATCTTCATTGAAGTAAGAACATAATGAAATCCACTACGTGCCTCAGCACCCATTGGACTGCATACATCAAAATGTATTACTTCCAACAAGTTACTATCTTGTTTCATCTCAATGAAAACAAGGCCTTGCTCATGTGCTATGATTTGCATGTCACAAGTGATTCAAAATCAAGTGAGTACAAAGATCCATCAGCATGGAGCCTCTTCATGCAATTTATACCAACATGACTCATGCAGAGTGCCACAAGTAAGTGGTACTATCATCATTACCTTGTATCTTTTGGCACCAATATCATGAACATGTGCAACACTACGATCGAGATTCAATAAACCACTGAAGGTGATTATTCAAGCAAATAGAGTAACCATTATTCTCTTTAAATGAATAATCGTATTGCAATAAACATGATCCAATCATGTTCATGCTTAACGCAAGCACCAAATAATAATTATTTAGGTTTATCACCAATCCCGATGGTAGTGGGAACGTGCGACATTTGATCGTATCAACCTTGGAAACATTTCCAACACGTATCGTCACCTTGCCTTTAGCTAGCCTCTGTTTATTCTGTAGCTTTCATTTCGTGTTACTAATCACTTAGCAACTGAACCGGTATCCAATACCCTCACGCTACTAGGAGTACTAGTAAAGTACACATCAACATCATGTATATCAAATATACTTCTTTCGACTTTGCCAGCCTTCTTATCTACCAAGCATCTAGTGTAGCTCCGCCTCAGTGACCGTTCCCCTCATAACAGAAGCACTTAGTCTCGGGTTTGGGTTTAATCTTTGGTCTCTTCATTAGTGGAGCAACTGTTTTGCCGTTTCACGAAGTTTCCCTTCTAGCCCTTGCCTTTCTTGAAACTTAGTGGTTTTACTAACCATCAACTATTGATGCTCCTTCTTGATTTCTACTTTCGCAGTGTCAAACACCGTGAATCGCTCAAGGATCATTGTATCTATCCTTGATATGTTATAGTTCATCACGAAGCTCTCACAGCTTGGTGGCAGTGACTTTTGAGAACCATCACTATCTCATCTGGAAGACTAACTCCCACTTGATTCAAACGATTGTCGTACTCAGACAATCTGAGCACACGCTCAACGATTGAGCTTTTCTCCTTTACTACGTGGACAAAGAATCTTGTCGGAGGTCTCATACCTCTTAACAAGTGCACAAGCATCAAATCACAATTTCATCTCTTTAGAACATCTCTTATGTTCCGTGACGTTTCAAAAAGTCTTCGGCGCCTTGCTTCTAAGCCATTAAGTATTTTGCACTGAACTATCACGTAGTCATCAAAAACGTGTATGTCAGATGTTCACAACATCCACAGACGACGCTCGAGGTGCAGCACACTGAGTGGTGCATTAAGGACATAAGCCTTCTGCGCAGCAATGAGGATAATCCTCAGTTTTACAAACTCAGTCCGCAAAGTTTGCTACTATCAACTTTCAACTAAATTTTCTCTAGGAACATATAAAAACAGTAGACCTATAGCGCAAGCTACATCGTAACTCGCAAAGACCCTTATACTATGTTCATGACAATTAGTTCAATTAATCATATTACTTAAGAACTCCCACTCAAAAAGTACATCTCTCTAGTCATTTGAGTGGTACATGATCCAAATCCACTATCTCAAGTCCCACCATCACGTGAGTCGAGAATAGTTTCAGTGGTAAGCATCTCTATGCTAATCATATTAACTATACGATTCATTCTCGACCTTTCGGTCTCATGTGTTCCGAGGCCATGTCTGTACATACTAGGCTTGTCAAGTTTAACCCGAGTGTTCTGCGCGTGCAACTGTTTTGCACCCTTTGTATGTGAACATTGAGTCTATCACACCCAATCATCACGTGGTGTCTCGAAACGACGAACTGTCGCAACGGTGCACAGTCGGGGAGAACACAATTTGAGCTTGAAATTTTAGTGAGAGATCACCTCATAATGCTACCGTCGTTCTAAGCAAGATAAGGTGCATAAAGGATTAACATCACATGCAATTCATAAGTGACATGATATGGCCATCATCAAGTGCTCCTTGATCTCCATCACCAAAGCACCGGTATGATCTTTTTGTCACCGGCGCCACACCATGATCCCCATCATCATGATCTCCATCATCGTGCCGCCATCGAGGTTGTCGTGTATGCTATGCTATTACTACTAAAGCTACGTCCTGGCAATATAGTGAACGCATCTGCAAACACAATCGTTAGTTTAAAGACAACCCTATGGCTCCTGCCGGTTGCCGTAGCATCGACGTGCAAGTCGAGATTAACTATTACAACATGATCATCTCATACATCCAGTATATCAGATCACGCCGTTGGCCATATCACATCACAAGCATACCCTGCAAAAACAAGTTAGACGTCCTCTAATTGTTGTTGCATGTTTTACGTGGTTGCCATGGGTTTCTAGTAGGATCGCATCTCACTTACGCAAACACCACAATGGAGATGTATGAATTGCTATTTAACCTCTCTCCAAGGACCTCCTTGGTCAAATCCGATTCAACTAAAGTTGGAGAAACAGACACTCGCCAGTCATCTTTGAGCAATGGGGTTGCTCGTAGCGATGAAACCAGTCTCTCGTAAGCGTACGAGTAATGTCGGTCCGAGCCGCTTCGATCCAACAATATCGCGGAATCAAGAAAATACTAAGGAGGGCAGCAAATCGCACATCACCGCCCACAAAAACTTTTGTGTTCTACTCGAGATTACATCTACGCATGAAGCTAGCTCATGATGCCACTGTTGGGGAACGTCGAAGGGAAACAAAAAAATTCCTACGCGCACGAAGACCTATCATGGTGACGTCCATCTACGAGGGGAGATTTCTGATCTACGTACCCTCGTAGATCGCACAACAGGAAGCATTAAGAAACACGGTTGATGAAGTGGAACGTCCTCACGTCCCTCGATCCGCCCCACGAACCGTCCCACGAACCGTCCCGCGATCCGTCCCATGATCCGCTCCGATCTAGTGCCGAACGGACGACACCTCCGCGTTCAACACACGTATAGCTCGATGATGATCTCGGCCTTCTTGATCCAGCAAGAGAGATGGAGAGGTAGATGAGTTCTCCGGCAGCGTGACGGCGCTCCGGAGGTTGGTGGTGATCTAATCTTAGTAGGGCTCCGCCCGAGCACCGCAGAAACGCGATCTAGAGGAAAAACCGTGGAGGTATGTTGTCGGGCTGCCGTGGCAAAGTTGTCTCAAATCAGCCCTAATACCTCAGTATATATAGGAGGGAGGGGGAGGGCCTTGCCTTGAGGCTCAAGGGATCCCCAAGGGGTCGGCCGAAGGGGGGAGGAGGAATCCTCCTCCAATCCTAGTCCAACTAGGATTGGAAGGTGGAGTCCTTCCCTTCCTTCCCACTTCTCCCTTTTTTTTATTTTCTCTTTGATTTGCTTTATCTCCCACGCAAGGGCCCTCTTGGGCTTGCCCATCAGCCCACTAAGGGCTGGTGCGACACCCCTAAGGCCTATGGGCTTCCTTCGGGTGGGCTTCCCCCCCCCCCCCGGTGAACATCCAGAACCCATTCGTCACTCCCGGTACATTCCCGGTAATGCCGAATACTTTCCGATAATCAAATGAGGTCATCCTATATATCAATCTTCGTTTCCGCACCATTCCGGAAACCCCCGTGACGTCCGTGATCTCATCCGAGAGTCGGAACAACATTCGGTAACCAACCATATAACTCAAATATGCATAAAACAACGCCGAACCTTAAGTGTGCACACCCTGCGGGTTCGAGAACTATGTAGACATGACCCGAGGGACTCCTCGGTCAATATCCAATAGCGGGACCTGGATGCCCATATTGGATCCTACATATTCTACGAAGATCTTATCGTTTGAACCTCAGTGCCATGGATTCATATAATCCCGTATGCCATTCCCTTTGTCCTTCGGTATGTTACTTGCCCGAGATTCGATCGTCAGTATCCGCATACCTATTTCAATCTTGTTTAACGGCAAGTCTCTTTACTCGTTCCGTAATACAAGATCTCGTGACTTACACTAAGTCACATTGCTTGCAAGGCTGGTGTGTGATGTTGTATTATCGAGTGGGCCCCGAGATACCTCTCCGTCACACGGAGTGACAAATACCAGTCTTAATCCATACTAACTCAACGGACACCTTCGGAGATACCTGTAGAGCATCTTTATAGTCACCCAGTTACGTTGTGACGTTTGATACACACAAGGTATTCCTCCAGTGCCAGTGAGTTATATGATCTCATGGTCATAGGAATAAATACTTGACACGCAGAAAAACAATAGCAACAAAATGACACGATCAACATGCTACGTTTATTAGTTTGGGTCTAGTCCATCACATGATTCCCCTAATGATGTGATCCCGTTATCAAGTGACAACACTTGCCTATGGTCAAAAAACCTTGACCATCTTTGATCAACGAGCTAGTCAACTAGAGGCTTACTAGGGACAGTGTTTTGTCTATGTACCCACACAAGTATTGTGTTTCCAACCAATACAATTATAGCATGGGCAATAAATGATTATCATGAACAAAGAAATATAATAATAACTAATTTATTATTGCCTCTAGGGCATATTTCCAACACTAAGCGCCAGGGAAGGACTTATGTTGCCGCAGCAAGTCTTCTAACAAATCATGGTGAACATGTGTCTATCTCAAGTGGGTATGTCTATTAAAGAATTATTGTGGAAAATTAAAACAAAGGCGAACTAAAGCAAACGTCGCTCCAAGTAAAACTCGTCGATGGAGTGAGATGAAAGAGGGGATTCCTTCCGAGGCATCCCCAAGCTTTGACGCTTGAGTCTTACTAGAATATTACCTTGGGATGCCTTGGGCATGTGAAAGCTTAGGATCTTACCGTTCCTTATTCCTTCATCCATCGTGATAACACAAAAAAGTTGAAAACTTCAGCACACAAAACTAAACAGAAAATTCGTAAGATCCGTTAGTAGGATAGGAGAACCATAAACATTCTGTACTGTTATAAATTGATTTATATTTTATTATTGCATAAGGTGCTGTAGTCTAACTTGGCCATGACTTATACCCCCCGATATAATCCATATGATCCTCAAAAAAAACTATCCAAGCAAAACACAGAATCTGTCTAAAACAGAATAGTTTGTAATGATCAGCAATTACACCCTACTTATGTAACTCCAAAAATTATGAAAAATTAGGACAACCTGAGTAATTTGTACAACAATACTGTGTATAAATTCAGATCAAAAGGAGGTTCCATTAAAATAAGAGAAATTCTGCACCGGACTTAAAATTTTCTGTTTTTGCACCATATCAATTCTACTTATTATTCTAATCACCCCAAAGGCTTTACTTGGCTAAAAACTAATTTAAAAATAAAAATACAATCATTACATTAGAAATAATCATGTTATCACCCACAAAAACAAAGTATAACAAGAAGGATTTTCATTGAGGTTGAGGATTTTCATTCCATCTTTCAACCCACTAAGAGCATCAATCTTTTGCTCTATGGTATCAAACCTCCTATTTTGGGGCACTATGTTCCCATTGATTTTAGTGGACATGTTGTATAAACCTCTAAAGTTGGTCTCCATAATGGCCTTACTTTACTTTATGAGCTTGGTTTGGTAGTAGCTAACCAATATGGTAGGTTCCATGGTTTCTATCTCTGGTTGCCCGAGTACACTTTTCATCCTTTCATAAGTGTCGAAAGCATTATTTCCAAGAAAGTCTTTTTCAAACATAGAATGCAAAACACGTCTATGAAATAGGGTTATACCAACATAAAAGCTTCTAAGAAGTAATTTAATATGACTCTTGTGTTTATCTCTCATTTGTATTACTAACAATCTATCCCAAGCTTCCTTTAAAGATTCATCACCCAACTATTTAAAATCTAGAATTTCGGAACCTTCTCCCAAGTAAGGGGGAAGGGGCATGTCCAAATGAGAACTAGCCATAGCAACAAGGCAAACAAGCAAACTAGCAAAGGTAAATATTTTTGTGTTTCTGAATTTGATAGAAACAAAAATATATCAGCAAATAAAAATTAGATACTAAGTTGGTGATACTCCGAGACAACGGCACGAGAAATCCTTCCTCATACTTGTGATCTGCATTGGGTTTTTGCACGAAGAGGAGAGGATGATGCATCATAGTATAGATAAGTATTTCCCTTAGTGAGAACCAAGGTTATCGAACCAATAGGAGTACCAAGTGACTCCGGTCTTCAATGCTTACGCACACAAGAGCAAACACTTTCACCCAACACGGGCACGAGGGTTGTCAAGCCCCTTGAACTCGTTACTTGCAAGAAGATAAGTAGTGTAGACTGATAGTTTAAATATATTAAATGTAAAAATTAAATACAAATAATAAAGGTAAGCAAGGAAATAATAGAATTTGCAAATTTAGAAGTGAATACACTCGGGGGGGCATAGTGTTCTCATGGCATCTCTCATGAAGAAGGCATAGAGTGGATAAACAAATTATCGTTGGGCAATTGATAGAAAAGCGCATAGTTATGCAGTATTTATTCATGGCAATGATTATGTGTATATATGCATCACATCCACAAGCAAGTAGACCGAATCCTGTCTGCATCTACTACTATCAATCCACCCCTCGACCGCTATCTAACATGCATCTAGAGTATTAAGTAAAACAGAGTAATTCTTGGATAATGATGGCATGACGTAGATAGAGTAAATACAATTAATATGAATCAAACCCATTGTATTATCCTTAGTGTAAGCAATACAAAGACGTGTGTTGTATCTTTTTGTCGCTGGGATATAGAGCACCGCGAGATTGAACCCACTACAACACACACCTCCTACTGAAGATAGATCAATCTAGTTCGCCAACCCAAATCAATAGATCAGAGATATTTACGAATCTATAATAATCATGAAAATAAGAATAATATAATTAAGAGAAGACTCAAAGCTTTTGTCAAGAATAATCTAAACAAAAACCCACAATTCATCGAATCCCAACAAACGAACCACACAAAGTGATTACATCGAATAGATCATCGCGAACCTGCGATGAACTTTGTACTAAAGAACATAGAGAGAGAGAGTCATCTATATACTAGCTATGGACCCGTAGGTCTGTTGTAGACTACTCACACATCACCATGGGAGCAACAGGGTTGATGTAGAACCCCCCCCCTCGTGATCGATCCCCCCTCTGCGAGGGCACCAGAACAAGGCTCTAGATGGGCACACGGCGGAACAAAGACTTCTGACGGAGGAAAAGGTGTATTGGAAGCTCCCCTAGGGTTTTCAGAATATATGAGGATTTATAATCCAGAGAACGAGGTTGGGAGATGAGGGGGTGGGTCATAATCTAACAGGGTGAACCACCCCTAGGCGGCCCCTGTTGGCTTGTGAGGCCCTCATGTGGCCCCTGGCCTGCTCCCAAAACTTCGAGATCTTTGTTTATTCTAGAAAAAATCATCGAAAAGTTTTGTGGTATTTGGACTACATTTGGTACTATAAACCTGAAAAGTCAAAAACATGTAGAAAACAACAACTGGCACATGGCACTGGTTTAATAGGTTAGTGCTCAAAAATAATATGAATCAGCAAATAAGTGCCCAAGAAGTATCCTAGAATGATAATATCATAGCATGGAACAATCAAAAGTTATACATACGTTGGAAACGTATGAGTGGGTACATCATTATTTAAATTTTGACCTCTCCAAACTCACATTTTCAATTTTACCATAAGAATCGTCACCCTCCAAGCAAACGAGACGCCTTCTATATATCATCTAGTACATCAGCAGTCCGACAATTAGTATTAAGGTTCTATATATCATCTAAGAAAATGCAAGTATGTTTTTTTCCTGTTGGTACTTGGTAGCATGTTCAATTGACTGTTCAGAATATATATCTGATGATGTTTGATTATATTTATAAAATAATGCATCATCCCAGATTGAGATTAATCATGTTGTTACATAGGAAAATATAGTGTGTACATTGGGATTTTTTTTCTAATAATAGCGACACTAAAAGATATTGTCGTGCAGCAATAGCTAAAGGATGAAGATTACCTTAATGGATAAACAAATCCAATTGATCTCCTTGGCATCCCCATATGAGTTGACGTTGTTCATAACCTGCTTTACCCCGATGATACTCACCTCATGGGAGTCTACTTATCTTCCTAAGCCTTCTTGAGGACCGGATTCAGCGCCCAACAACTCTTTGCCGATGTACAGGTTGCCTTATATGCCAATTGAGCACCATACGGATGAAAATCCTATAATAGGAAATACTTAATCCACATATGACGGATCCCTCATGATAACTACCAATATGGAATTGTCTAAACACAATTAAGGTAGAAGAGAAGACCAAACCTAAGGCTATAGGCTGTAGCGCACGTCTGGAGACTCCTCGCACACTCCACTGTTGGTTAATGATTGGTTGGTAAGGTGCCCAAGCGATGGGGAGAGAGGCCGTCGGTAGAGCACTCCAGCACAGAGAAGCCCTTGCGGAGGATCGACTTTGCTGACGGGAAGATCCGAAGATGGGCTTCACATAGCTGGTCGCCAGCGTCTCCTTGGATACGTCATAGCCGAGCGCCGATGGAACAGGGGATTGGAAGCGCCGCCTCCTTCAATTCGTGATGACAGTCAACACCGAGACGATCGTCGCCCAGGAGCATGGGCTATGACCAACTAAAAGAGGGAGGGCGTCAAGTATCGAGATGCTGCTATTATAAAACAATGCAAAAAACACTGTCAAATACTATTATATTGACAACGTACAAATCCCAAACCATTTTGTTTTGTTTTCTACTACTCTTTCTGGCATGTACACTATATAAACAAAAAAGGTACTGAGAAACTGAAAGGAGAAAAATGTCAGAAATACTTTGAAGAGTACAAACTTCATTGATTAAACAAGGGACATCACAATTAGTTTCCTCATCTAGAAGGAAACTCACCTCATGACATGCTGACTTTTGAGATTATTTCCGAAACGGTACCTAAAACTCATCTCTATCCGGAAGCATCGTTCTTGACTTATTTGCTACACATAACTAATATATATGTGGCCCTATGCCAAATTAAAAATAGTCAAAAATATTACTTGCTCCATCTGGAATTACTTGTCACAGAAATGGATGTATCTAGATGTATTTTTTTGTTTTAGATACATTCATTTCTATCCATTTATACGACAAGTAATTCGGGATGGAAGGAGTACTACATACTATATGTATATATGCATGAATCAACCAGTGTTGTCATGGCTTTGCATTATAAGAACTGAATCAGTACTAATTATCAACCAATTGCCAAGTTAGTTATGCGCTCAGCCAGTCGGAGCTATCTAGGAAACACAACAATGTAACTAATTAAAGGAACAACGCATCATTAAGCGCCTTCCAAAGTACAAAAATGCCCGGGATCCCTACCCGCAACCCTGCATCGATAGCCTAATAGTCCATTTCCTAACAAGGATTTCTCTTAAATACCATATTCTTTGAAATACCTGATTCCACTTTGGAGAGACCAAGGATGCCATCGATCGATTGTAACACAGCATTTCCAGAGGATAACATAAGCTCTAGCAACTGATGTTGTTCTTGATCCAGTTTGGTAGTTGCAAGAAGCTCGGCTATCCTAAGGACTTCTGAAAGGGGAGATCCGATCTCATGTGACATTGTGGCTAACATTTGTTTTGCTTGCGGTGTGTCATATGCATTGTTAACAAGTGGAAGTACTCAGTGTAATTCTGAATCAATATGCAATAAGTCAATGCTAGAGTAAAATGTACACCATGCAAACCTGTAATATTAGGTGATCTGCTATGCTATGTTTCCTTGGCTTTTTGAACAGCTTCCCTCACCCTTATGTCTGCCATTTTATCTCTTGTTTTGACCTGAAGTTCAAGGAAGTAGACGCAGTTCAGAAGTGTGGAATAAAATGTAATTCAATGTAGAACGACATGAAATGAGATTCAGTTCGAAGAAATTTATTTTCAAATGAAAATGGTATCTTAGCTCATGCGGAAAATACCCTCAAATTCAAATAACCGTTTATGAGATCACTGCACAATACTTTTCATGCGCACTATCAAAGAAGAAATCATGGAGACCAATAAAGATTGGGACACTATTTTATTCATGGAGACCAACATGGATGGCGATGCTATTTTATTCATGAAGACCAGCAAGGATGACGATGCTATTTATTAACGGAAACCAACAAGGATGACGATGATATTTTCACTAAAGAAAAAGGTGTACAATTGTGCACAAGAAACAAGGGAAACAAAAAACACATAATCAGTCTCGAAATAATACTGAGACCATAATAATATCTTATTATTCTCTAGATTCTGAAAGAATGGAAATTGAAGAAACATGAATATGATAGAAATGAATATAACAAATCACCTGGTCTGTTATGTCCAGTGCAACATAATTCACACCGATTGTTTTCCCTATTTTACTGAAAACCGGTTCGATGTATACCACAGAGGTCTTTGGTCCGAACAATGGAGTGTTAAATAAAAACTCTCTCTTAATCGGTATACCCTTGGACATAACCTCTCTCTTGACCTTATTCATCTCATCTATACCCTCTCCTAATAATATCTCATGGTCTGTTTTACCAATAACATCCTGAAAACAAATTGTGAACCAGACAAAAATACAACTTAATTTCAGGATTAAAGAGCAGTGCACTATATGGAGCGGAAAAATCAACGGCAAAGGCATTCACCTCATCCGCAAGTGTCAGAAAGTAGCGGTACCGTAACTCGACATCCTGAAAAGAAGAAATAAATTGTTGTTATTATTATTACCATATATCATCAAATTTAAGGGGAAGTTGGAAAAGGTGTGGAAAAGAACTAACGGCAGACCTGATGAGCAATCACAATGGGGGCACTTTGGAGAATCAGGTGCAAGAAATAATCGGCCCGTTTTAACATGGCAGAGAATTCCCCCCGCGAGTGTTTCTGGCTGAAATTTCTTGAGATATTCCCCCAACTTCTCCTCCAACTAACACTCCCTTTCCAAGCTTGCCCCATGCGCTTTCTCCGACCGCAATGCTCGCCGTTTCCAGTAGGGGGTACTGTCATGCTCTGCATCTTCTTCAAGATCCTCGTCATGAGAAGGGTCATTAATCTCTTGTCTCGAACACTTGAGGGCATTGTGATGTTGGTCCTCCTCCATGATCTCCTGCTTCTTTTGCTCAATATCTTCTCGCTGTTGGAAGAGACGACCGAGCTCTTCATTCAGGAGCCGGGCATTGTTGGCCCTCCTGTATTCCCAGTGCTTCACGAAGCATTGCATTTGAGAAGCAGCTTTCTCGGTATCTGCGATTTCTGCTAGCCGGCTGAGATCCACACGAGTGGGCTGCTCTCTGAATTCAACATCCTTGAGTGCATCTTCGTGGTTCTTCCCGTGATTCTCCATTTTGTACCGTCTTCTTTCTCGATAGTTAGCACTTTCGTTACCTGGTCCAAACATGATAAAATATGTTTAATCAAACGACGTCAGCGATTGTTGCACAGGATATTGAAGAAACAATAGATACCTAATAAACTGCTAACCACTGTGGACACAATTCATTATACTGAATTGATTCACAAGTTGGAATTTGGGGGAAACAAGTGTTACATGTCGAGTGAGCAGTGCAAAATAAACCAACAGTAGAAATCAACTTAACACACTGAAACTTTGTGGTTAGCAAGCACGGTAACATTGAATCAATTTAACCACTGAAGTGCATTTGTTTTACTGGAGTATCCAACGAAATACCCCATAATCAGGAGCACCATGAAAATGGCTAAAGACCTACTGTTGGAAGTAACATGTAGAGTTTCAAGAATCAGCTAAAACCATACCCACTGGCTGCCACCGTTCCTGGCTTCCTGCTAAGGTGTGGCATCACGTGAACAATTTAAGCAGATACACATGATTTAGGTCCTAATGTCCTATGATTAATTACGCTGAACTACCATGGCGATATTTCACCAAATTCCGTCCCTAAGAACACAATGTTTCATGAAATTATTCTTAGAAGTAGATGAACAAACCTATTTTCTTACCAGTATTTATGGATGGGAATCGATGGATGTTACGCCGGGAAAATGTGGTGAGTATACTTAACACCAAACTAATCATACAGTTGAGTCTCACCTTGGTCTCCACTGTGGAGGAGGTGGTCGAGGCATCAGATTCCTTCTTCTTATCCTGCTCGCCAACACGCGGGTGGAAAACAAATCAGCTCCTCCCCATCGCCGGCAAAAGCAACAATTCAAACAAAAAATCCACGGCCAATCAGGCGCCACCACGCCAGGACTCGGGAATCACCTGCGGGTAGAGCAGGAGGACGGCGAGGACCGGCTGGCGCACCATGGCAAGCATCTCGTCGTCGAGCCCGTACACATCACAGAACCCCACGTCCTCCGGGACCCCCAGCCCCCACATGAACTGCGCACCGTAGCATGAGGGCCCGTGAGCGAGGGAGGAAGAGGGGAGACCAGGGCGAGACACCGGTGAATACAGGAAGTGGAGAGGAGGCGTGGGTACCTGGTTCATGACGTCGGGGTTGGCCTCTAGGGGGAGCCACCGCTTCACCATGGCGGTCGGCGTGCCGGGGGAGGAGGGGATGGAGAGTGGCGGTGGCGGCGGCAGTGCCGAGCGGTGCGGGGGACGGGGGCGAGCGACGTGGGGCCGTGTGCGGCGGCTAGCGGCTGCGTGAGAGGAGCGGTTCCCAGTTGAGGATGTGGGTGCGCGGTAGGGTTTTTCATGTAAACCGGTTGTTTTTGTATTTAATCGTTTGGTTTATGAAGGGATGAAAAAAATGGTGGAACTGCTAGTGGTGGAAGTGCTAGCGTTAAGAGGGGATATGTCGTGGTCGAACCATCACGACGACGGCAGATCCCCCTTTAATAGTAGAGATTAATAGATATTTGGATGGATTTAATTGGACACATTGGTATCATACTTTAATGGATTTTTTTTTGTTTTAAAAGTTTCCACATCAAGAGCAATTCTATCCATGTTCCTAGCCAAATCATCAACTTTATGCAACTTTTCTTCTACCATAGTATTCAAAATCTTTTAAGAACTAATGAATTCTTTAATGGTGTTCTCGAGATCAGACGATAACCTATTATTAATTGTTGAAGAATTTCCTTAAGAATTGCCATAATTGTTAGAGGAATTACCGGGGTAATCTAGTGTTGAAATTTCCACTATAAGCATTGTTATTGAAATTGTTTCACGAGATAAAGTTCACATCAATAGCATTATGAGTTTGCTCAATCAAAGTAGACAAATGCATATCATTGGGATCAATGAGCATTTTCACTAGCAACCATATTCAATAGAGCATCCACTTTCTCACTCAAAGTAGTGATTTCCTCAACAGAGTTTACCTTCTTAATAGTCGGAGCTTAATCGTTTGTCATGATGTTATCCAAAAGTTTGGTGGCCTCTCCTAATGTCACCTCCATGAAGGTACCACATGTGGCCTAATCTAGAATATTTCTAGATACAAAGTTTAGTCTAGCATAGATATGTTGGATAATCATCCATAAGTTCATACGATGAGTAGGACAATTTTTAATCATCAATTTCATCCTCTCCCATGCTTGTGCAACAAGTTCTTTATCATGTTGCTTAAAATTCATAATTTTATTTCTAAGGGAGATAATCTTAGCACGAGGAAAATACTTGGTAATAAAAGCATCTTCACATTTATCCCATGTTCCAATACTATTATGTGGTAAAGATGAAAAACAAGATTTAGGTTTATCTTGTAGTGAAAAGGAAATAATTTTAATTTAACCACATCATTATCCATATCCTTTTTTATTTTGCATATCACATAACTCAACATAAGTATTGAGATGAGCAACGGGATCCTCATTAGGACTTCCCAAAAATTGTTCTTTCATAACAAGATTCAACAATGCAACATGTACATCATAAAACTCCGCACTAGTGGCGCGTGGTATAGGAGTACTAATAAAACCATTGTCATTAGTATTCGAGAGGTCACACAACCTATTGTTGTCTTGAGACATGGTGATCAAACAAGCAAAGTAAAGAAAAGAAAAACAAGTAAACTAACAAAGATAAATATGTTTGTATTTTTGATTTTTATAGCAAGCAAAATATAACAGAAAATAAAAAGTAGAACAAGTGAATGATAATTTGTGATAAGGTACATGAGAGGAAATTGATGATAGTCCGTGCAACGGCGCCATAAATCCTTCATGATACTTGTGATATGCGTGGGGTTTTCCCCCCGAAGAGGAGGGGATGATGCAACACGATATAGATAAGTGTTTCCTTTAGTGAGAACCAAGGTTATCAAACCAATAGGAGAACCACGGAATTTTCCGTCTTCATTGCCTACACACAAAAGATCACACTCTTGCACCCAACGCATGCAAGAGGGTTTTCAATCCCCTTGGACTCGTTACTTGCAAGAAATAAGTATTGATAGATAGGTAGCTGAAATATATTAAGTATAAAAACAAAATGCAAATAGTAAAAGGCAGCGACGTATTTTGTATTTTTATAAATATATTTGTGAATAGACCCGGGGGCCATAGTTTTCCCTAGAGGTTTCTCTCTCGTACAAAGCATACGGTGGGTAAACAAATTACTATTGGGCAATTGATAGAAAAGCGCATAGTTATGCAATATTTATTCATGGCAATGATCATTACATATAGGCATCACATCCGTAAACAAGTAGATCAACTCCGGCGTGCATCTACTACTACTCCACCCATTGACCACTATCCAGCATGCATCTAGAGTATTAAGTAAAACAGAGTAATGCTTCGAGGTCAATGACATGATGTAGACGTAGAAAATCCAATTAATATGATCAACCCCATTGTGTTATCCTTAGTAGCAACAATACAAATACTCGTCGTGTCCCCTACTTTGTTACTAGGATATAGAGCATCACAAGATTGAGCCGACTACAACATACCTCTCTCACTAAAGATAGATCAATCTAGTTGGGCAAACCAAGTCAATAGATTAGAGAGAATTACGAATCTATCATAATCATGCATATAAGAATTCATAGAAGACCCAGATATATTTCACGAATAATCTAAATATAAACCCGCAATTCATCGGATCCCAACAAACACACCGCACAAATGGGAGCACGTCAATGAAGAACATATAGAGAGTGACCATGGCAATGAAGAACAAATAGAGAGTGATATCCATCTAGGTACTAACTACAAACCCATAGGTCTATGGTGAACTACTCACACATCATCATGCGAGAATCAAGCTTCATGTAGAGGCCCTCCATAATTGATCCCCCTTTGACAGGAGACAGGAATAGACCCCCCTTTGATAGGGCACACGAACAGAGGTCCGGATGGGAACACGACGGGGCAGAGACTTGCGGCGATGGAGAAAGTGTTTTGGGAGGCTCCCTAGGGTTTTGGGTATAATTGAGAATTTATAGGACAGATAGGGGCATCGGAGGCCAATGGAGGTGGTCCCAAGCCATCACGGTGCGGCCACACCCCGTGGGCATGCCATGTTGGCTTGGCGCCACCCCGTGGGGCCTCCGGTCTCCTTCCGAAGCTTCCAGATCCTTATTTTTTCTAGAAAAAACGTCCAGAAAATTCGGTGTATTTGGACTTCGTTTGGTACAGTATTCTTGAAAAACCAAAAAAACATGTTAAAAACAGCAACTCGCACTTGGCATTGGTTTAATAGGTTAGTGCTTAAAAATAATGTAAAACAACAAGTAAATGCCTAAAAAGAATCCTAGAATGATAACATAATAGCATGGAACAATAAAATTCAGATACATTGGATACGTATGAGGAAGGTATACCCCACGCCTTGGTGCAACTCTCCCTCTCTCCCTAGATTGTTTTATCCTCCGTTCGTGGTCCCATCAACGCTTGGCGTAGCCCTGCAGGGATAGCACCACCACCATCGCTGCCATGACGTCGTGCCACCGGTGATCCCACCTAGTACTCCACCCTCGCTCGATGGATCAAGTAGGAGGAGGCGTCATCGAGCTGCACGTGTGCTGAACGTAGAGGTGTCGTTTATTCAGCACTAGATCAGGACGGATCATGATTGGATCGTGAAGATGACTACATCAGTCGCGTTATAAACACTTCCGCTTAACGTCTATATGGGTACATAAACACACTCTCCCTTTGGTTGCTATGCATCTCCATAGATAGATCTTGGGTGCTCGTAGGAATTTTTTCCATGCTTCATTCCCCAACAACATAGTGTAAATATCGATAGTATATCGACTAGAGGGGGTGAATGGAAGATTCAAAAATTCTTTCCAAACTTTGAATGGTCCCTTTATCACAACGACAAAAATAATAGAGCGAGTAGATCACTGAAGAAGAACTTGAGATTAGCCCAAGCGAAGGTAAATTTAGATGGGGTACTAAGCAAAACTCTCAAGGAAATGATTGAAAATTATGTTCGCCTAGTAGGTGATGGCATTCACGTATATAATGGTAGCACAAAAATACAACACATCAACTAACATAACATATAAATTGGTAAAGATGAGACAGGCGAATGTGATCCTGACAAGATACAAAATAAATGACGTTTTCTTGACAGGATGCATGAAACAAATAAAGTAGCATGATAAGGAATAGATGTTAAGTGCACACAAACAAGATAATTGTCATGAAGCACAAGTGTAAGGTGAGTCGAGAAAATGGACAAGTGGTGCTTGATGGCGACAGTTGATTAGGTAGGCCAGTTCACTCTTTTGCAAAAGAGTTACGTCTGGTTGGAGGACTTGTGGTTGAATACATGGGCAAATATCTCTCTGGTATATTCTCCTTTAACTTGAAGCTGATGGGATTTCAGTTGATTTCACTCAAAATAAATACTTGTCAGCGATCTCCAAATCTTTGACAGACTTCGTCTTCAATGACCACAACTACTCTTGGTCAAACAGCAAACCACAATACTCTTGGTTGCCGAAGACTGACTCGGAGACGACGATTACTCTTCGTCACTCGAGCTGACACCTATCCGTCTAGATAATTTACAACTCTCAAGAGTAAAAAGTACAAGAACTCTAACTCAGATCTACCGTGATGCTCAATTGTTGTCTATTGGTTTTCTCTCGGTCGACATTAAACTCAAATTTGTTAAGAGGGGATGCTCGATTAATATTTTGAGGAATCTTAAGAAGAGTAGCCAACGTACAACACTCAAGCAAGGTGGCTATTAATAGTCGCAGCCTTCCCTGATGGGAAATTACCATTTTAGACATGCGGTCCAACCAATGGCCAATCGACACGATTTCAACGGTCAGAATTTTGGAGCAATGCACTAGTGGAAAACGGGCCTTTGGCCGGGACCATTTAGTCCCGGCCTGCCTCTGGGCCGGGACTAAAGGCCCGGCCACGTCGCCCCAATTCTCAATGCCTCCCTCGAGGCTTTAGTCCCGGCCCGTAAGGAGCCTTTAGTCCCGGTTCGTGTCCCAAACCGGGACTAAAGGGCTACGCGGTGGGCAGTGGTGGTGGCAACCGTTCGTATCCCCCTTTAGCCCCGGTTGGTGGCTCAACCCGGGACTAAAGGACTAACACGTGGCCTACCGTAGTGGTGGCGACGGTTGGTATACCTCTTTAGTCCCGGTTGGTGGCTCAACCCGGGACTAAAGACCCAAACGGTTTGCATCCCGCGTCGTTTCGGGCGATGAAAAGCACGAACCGAAGCGTACAGTCGCCATTTCTCTGTTTCTTCTTCTCTCTCGCGTCGCCCTCTCTGTTCTTCTCCTCTCTTCTTCCCTTCTCTTCTTCCACCATGCCAACTAGCTTTCATGAGGTGCTCGCACATGGCACGACCAAGCTCCGTGTCGTGTACACGAACCTCAGCAGGGAGGTGCCGTTTTTTCTTCAACAGTTGAAGGAACGATGGTTTGACCACGCAGCGGATCATGAGAAGTTCTTGGGGCTTGATCTGGAGTACACAGCCGATCAACGCGGTGTTGCCGTCATCCAACTATGCTTCGCACGCCATGTCTTGATCTTCCAATGGGCGAGGTAAGTTTTGAGGCTTTCTTTGATCCAAGATAATGACATTGTAAGTTTATTTGTTTCAATCATAGTTGGTTCCCTTCAAATAGTTGTAGTGAAACAATTTTGATTAGTTGAAGGGGAGCACAATCTAATTGGAATAGTGTTCCATAATCTGAAAAATCGTATTAGAATCAACTAGTGTTTAATATGTTCCATTAGAATCATAGTTGGTTCCCTTCAAATAGTTGTAGTGAAACAATTTTGATTAGTTGAAGGGGAGCACAATCTAATTGGAATAGTGTTCCATAATCTGAAAAATCGTATTAGAATGAACTAGTGTTTAATATGTTCCATTTGGATCATAGTTGGTTCCCTTCAAATAGTTGTAGTGAAACAATTTTGATTAGTTGAAGGGGAACACAATGTGATTGGAATAGTGTTCCATAATCTGAAAAATCGTATTAGAATCATGTAGTGTTTAATATGTTCCATTGGAATCATAGTTGGTTCGCTTCAAATAGTTGTAGTGAAACGATTTTGATTAGTTGAAGGGAACACGATCTGATTGGAATAGTGTTCCACAATCTGAAAAATCTGATTGGTTCAATATGTTCCATTGAAATCATAGTTGTAGTGATACAATTTTATGCGGTGTTCTTTGATCCAAGGTTATGAAAATTGAATATAGCTAGTGATCTCTCTAGGTTCCATTGGATAGCAATATGATCATAGTCATGAAAATTGCATATAGCTAGTGATCTCTCTAGGTTCCATTGGATAGCTATAGTGATCTCTCTAGGTTCCATTGCATATGTTCTATTTGAATCCTAAAGATAATTTTCTCTTTAGTTGTAGTGAAACATGTTTCCTTGTTGCAGCAGTATGTAACATTTGTTCCATTTTAATTTGTTTCTGTTGCAGGAGTGACAAGCATTGTCCAGAACTCATGGACTTCCTTCGCAGCGGCATCACTTTTGCTTCCGTTGACATAAGGAACGACAAGCTGAAGATGAGGCACAGCTTCGGTATTGAGATACCAGCTGGTTGCCTCGTTGATCTCCAAACGATATTCAGGCTTCGACATGACAGGACTTCGATGGCTCATATGGCAGTTGCCTTGATCGACGATTCATATACTGATATGAAGACCAGTTTCCCAAAGTCTCAGCACAAACTTTGGGAGAAGTGCCCACTTGATGATATCAACATTGAGTATGCAGCAAAAGATGCATACATTTCATAGGAGTTGTACCGCAAGATTCGAGTCGTCCACTATGGCCAGCGTCACCTCGAGGACGGTGGACATTCTGATTTAGATGATTCAGACGAGTAGTGTTCTGAACATCGAACACTTGTATATATATCTATGGTAGCTATTATAATGTACTGTTTGGACTAGTATCATGTACTTCTTGTGCCATTATATATGTCTAGTTTCTGTTTGTGCCATTATAGTTTCCAAATTTGAATGGTTTAGCCCTTTCTAACTTCATTTGCTACTTTTGAATGGTTTAGCCCTTTCTAACTTCATGGTATCATGCATTTCGACCACATATATATACAAAAAGTCTTCAGTTCAAATAAGTTCAAAAACTGAAATCCCTTTTGTAGCAGATCTGTTTTTGATTAAAACAGTCACTTAAAAATGAAAGATCGTTAGTCCCACATGGCGTGCAGCGGAACCACGTGGCGTGCCGCGGAACCACTTTTGTTGTGGGGGTCGCTTCTCCTTCTTTTCCTTGTGCTAGATATTGGTTATGCACTAGGGGAAGTAGGAGTAGCGACCATCATCGACGGTTGAAAAATCAGGTGAGCTAGTGTCCACCATATATGAGAGAAGAAGAATGTCGTCTCTTATTGTGGGGGTCGCTTCTACTTCGAGAGAGATTATCCATTTTGTGATGTGCCTTTGAATGGTGCATTTTGAACACACAAAAAGTATGGAGTTCAAATAAGTTCAAAAAAATGAAGTCCCTTTGTAAGAGATGAGTTCTCGTTCGAAACCCTCCTACTTCGAGAGAGATTGTCCGTTTTGTAAACGAACTGCATGCAGTTTTTGTCGTAGCCCTCTCAACTTTTTAACACATGCTATGTGGGTGAAATGATGATAGCATGCCAACTTTCAACATTTTCAGAGTTCATTTGTAGTGCTTTTCAATTTCAGGGTCAACTAGCTGAAAAAAAATAAGTAAATGCATGAAATATACCAAATGAAGTCAGAAATTGTTGAAATTTTGTGATGTGCCTTTGAATGGTGCATTTTGAACACACAAAAAGTATGGAGTTCAAATAAGTTCAAAAAAATGAAATCCCCTTGTAAGAGATGAGTTCTCGTTCGAAATCCTGCTACTTCGAGAGAGATTGTCCGTTTTGTACACGAACTGCATCCAGTTTTTGTCGTAGCCCTCTCAACTTTTTAACACATTCTATGTGGGTGAAATGATGATATAATGCCAACTTTCAACATTTTCAGAGTTCATTTGTAGTGCTTTTCAATTTCAGGGTCAACTAGCTCAAAAAAAATAAGTAAATGCACGAAATATACCAAATGAAGTTAGAAATTGTTGAAATTTTGTGATGTGCCTTTGAATGGTGCATTTTGAACACACAAAAAGTATGGAGTTCAAATAAGTTCAAAAAAATGAAATCCCTTTGTAAGAGATGACTTCTTGTTCGAAACCCTGCTACTTCGAGAGAGATTGTCCGTTTTGTACACGAACTGCATGCAGTTTTTGTCGTAGCCCTCTCAACTTTTTAACACATGCTATGTGGGTGAAATGATGATAGCATGCCAACTTTCAACATTTTCAGAGTTCATTTGTAGTGCTTTTCAATTTCACGGTCAACTAGCTCAAAAAAAAATATGTAAATGCACGAAATATACCAAATGAAGTCAGAAATTGTTGAAACTTTGTGATGTGCCTTAGAATGGTGCATTTTGAACACACAAAAAGTATGGAGTTCAAATAAGTTCAAAAAAATGAAATCCCTTTGTAAGAGATGAGTTCTCGTTCGAAACGGTGCTACTTCGAGAGAGATTGTTCGTTTTGTACACGAACTGCATCCAGTTTTTGTCGTAGCCCTCTCAACTTTTTAACACATGCTATGTGGGTGAAATGATGATATCATGCCAACTTTCAACATTTTCAGAGTTCATTTGTAGTGCTTTTCAATTTCAGGGTGAACTAGCTCAAAAAAAATAACGAAATATACCAACTGAAGTCAAAAATTGTTGAAATTTTGTGATGTGCCTTTGAATGGTGCATTTTGAACACAAAAAAAGTATGGAGTTCAAATAAGTTCAAAAAAATGAAATCCCTTTGTAAGAGATGAGTTCTCGTTCGAAACCCTGCTACTTCGAGAGAGATTGTCCGTTTTGTACACGAACTGCATCCAGTTTTTGTCGTAGCCCTCTCAACTTTTTAACACATGCTATGTGGGTGAAATGATGATAGCATGCCAACTTTCAACATTTTCAGAGTTCATTTGTAGTGCTTTTCAATTTCAGGGTCAACTAGCTCAAAAAAAAATAAGTAAATGCACGAAATATACCAAATGAAGTCAGAAATTGTTGAAATTTTGTGATGTGCCTTTGAATGGTGCATTTTGTACACACAAAAAGTATGGAGTTCAAATAAGTTCAAAAAAATGAAATCCCTTTGTAAGAGATGAGTTCTCGTTCGGAACCCTCCTACTTCGAGAGAGCTTGTCCGTTTTGTACACGAACTGCATGCAGTTTTTGTTGTAGCCCCCTCAACTTTTTAACACATGCTATGTGGGTGAAATGATGATAGCATGGCAACTTTCAACATTTTCAGAGTTCATTTGTAGTGCTTTTCAATTTCAGGGTCAACTAGCTCAAAAAAATAAGTAAATGCACGAAATATACCAAATGAAGTCAGAAATTGTTGAATTTTTTTGATGTGCCTTTGAATGGTGCATTTTGAACACACAAAAAGTATGGTGTTCAAATAAGTTCAAAAAAATGAAATCCCTTTGTAAGAGATGAGTTCTCGTTCGAAACCCTGCTACTTCAAGAGAGATTGTCCGTTTTGTACACGAACTGCATCCAGTTTTTGTTGTAGCCCCCTCAACTTTTTAACACATGCTATGTGGGTGAAATGATGATAGCATGCCAACTTTCAACATTTTCAGACTTCATTTGTAGTGCTTTTCAATTTCAGGGTCAACTAGCTCAAAAAAAAGTAAATGCATGAAATATACCAAATGAAGTCAGAAATTGTTGAAATTTTGTGATGTGCCTTGGAATGGTGCATTTTGAACACACAAAAAGTATGGAGTTCAAATAAGTTCAAAAAATGAAATCCCTTTGTAAGAGATGAGTTCTCGTTCGAAACGCTGCTACTTCGAGAGATAATAGTTTGGATAGTCAAATATGCAAAAAGAATTCTTAATAAACATAGTTTTTAATTGAAAATAACAAAATATATAATAGTTTGGATAGTCAAAATTATTAATTATGAAAATGGAAAACAGGTTTCCATTATTTATTCAATTTCAAACACTTTTCATTATCATAGTTTTGTCAAATTCTTAAATATGCAAAAAGAATTTTTAATAAACATAGTTTTTAATTGAAAATAACAAAATAGATAATAGTTTGGATAGTCAAAATTATTAATTATGAAAATAGAAAATAGATTTGAATTATTTATTCAATTTCAAACACTTTTCATTATCATAGTTTTGTCAAATTCTCAAATATGCAAAAAGAATTTTTAATAAACATAGTTTTTAATTGAAAAATAACAAAATAAGTTAATAGTTTGGATAGTCAAAATAATTAATTTTGAAAATAAAATATAGTTTTGCATTATTTATTCAATTTGAAACACTTTTCATTATCATAGTTGTGTCAAATTCTCAAATTTGCAAAAAGAATTTTTAATAAACATAGTTTTTAATTGAAAATAACAAAATAGATAATAGTTTGGCTGGTCAAAATTATTAATTATGAAAATAGGAAATAGTTTTGAATTATTTATTCAATTTCAAACACTTTTCATTATCATAGTTTTGTCAAATTCTCAAATATGCAAAAAGAATTTTTAATAAACATAGTTTTTAATTGAAAATAACAAAATAAGTTAATAGTTTGGATAGTCAAAATAATTAATTTTGAAAATAGAAAAAATTGAAACTATATGAGAAATCATCGAAAAAATTCAACCTGAATTCCAAGTGAACTCACTCTGAATTCAGATTGAATTTTCTCCACAATTTCGAATATAGTTTCAATTTTCAGTAAGTTTAGGCCCGTAAGCCTGCTTTAGAGAGGAGCTCGATGGACAAGCTGCGACGGGGCTTATAAACAAGTGTTAGTCCCCCTCGCTGGGCTAGGTGGGACTAAACTTATCGTGCAGCCGAGGAGGGGCTTTAGTCCCGGGTGGAGCCACGCCCCGGGACTAAAGACCCCCTTTAGTCCCGGCTGGAGCCAAGCACCGGGACTAAACCGGGACTAAAGACCCCTGCTTTCCGCCTCTTGGTCTGCCCGAAAAGTGGCCTTTAGTCCCGGGGCGTGGCTCCACCCGGGACTAAAGGGGGTCTTTAGTCCCGGCTCGAGCCACGCACCGGGACTATAGATCCACCTATATAAGCGGGACTTCGAAAATTTCCAACCCAAATCGTCCATTTCTCTTCTTCTTCCTCTCATTCTCCTCCCCGGCGCGGCACAGCGACGAACTTGACGACGCCGTCAGGCTGCCCGCCGTCCTGCTCGCCGCCGCCTGCCGTCCTCCTCGCCGCGCGCCGTCGACACCTCCGGCCGGTAAGCCCCCCGCCCCCTCCTCCCCAACACTCCGGCCAGTAGAACAAAAGAAGAAAAAGGAGAAGAGAAGAAGAAAAAGGAGAAGAAAGGAAGAAAAATGAGAAGAAAAGAAGAAAAAGGAGAAGAAAAGAAGAAAAAGATTTTTTTTGTCATTTAATTCCTATTGTTATTAGGTTTGTGCTAGATTATTAGGGTTAGTAATATTTAGAATTAGATTAGGGTTACAAGAAGAAGAAATATGAATAAAAATAAGAAAATAAGATTAGGAAAAATGAAAATAAGAAGAGGAGGAGAAGAAAAGAAGAAAAAGGAGAATATTTAGAATTAGGTTAGGGTTACAAGAAGAAGAAATATTTTTTTTGTCATTTAATTTTGCTATTGTATAGTGTATATGCTTAAGTGTTAATAGTGTTTCTTAGATTATTGCTTAATCTTGCTATTGTATATGCTTAAGTGTTAATAGTTTAATTTTGCTATTGTATATGCTTAAGTGTTAATAGTTTATTTTTAGCAAGAAAATTAATAGAACTAGTTTATTTTTTAGTTCATTTTACGATGCCTATCCCGCATCCTCGTCGTCGACTCGGCGGACACCTGCTTGATCAGAGGGGCCCTGTCCGGGACTGGGCTCCGCCCGGCTGGTATTGGGAGGTGCTACCTTCCGGGGGGCGTAGGTTGGTGAGGAGCCAGCCCGTCGTTGACCCGATCCTTGTTTGGTGGCGGTCGCGTGGGCCAGTGAGGGTGCCGAGGCTTCCGGACACCGCGGAGGTGGTACGTCACCATGTCAGCGAGGAGGATGAGCACGTCCGTCGCTACATGGTTGCGTTGGAGGGCAGGTTCGAGCATACCTGGCAGGTTCTTCAGGGATCTCACTGGAGCTATGATCATGTGATGGTTCCTTCTCTTTGGGTGTCCACCGCCCGCGCCGATACCCGTCGGGCGCTACGGTTCTATATGTATGAGTGATGCTATATGTATGATAGTATTCGAGGAGTATTAGTGATAATATTCGACGATGTACGGACAAAAGTGATGATGTATTAGCTTATAATTGAATGCATGCTAATTTGAATACTACTTTATTTTACGATTTGGTTTTTCTTATTGAATGCTCAAATTGGAAAAGTACTCCTACTTCGAATACTATGCAGAAATCTAGGAGTCCCGGGTGCAGCCACGACCTGGGACTTAAGTTGTTTTGGAACGGAGTTCCTGATAGAATAATTCTTTTTTGGTACAAAGGTTAAGAGAATCCGTTTTTTGCAGAACTATGGATCCACATATCAGGAACCTCGAAGAGGAAGAACTTCTCGAAGATATAATCAAAGACGGCCCCGACGTTGAACCAGCTAAATCTCCGTCGTCATATCTAAACCAGGACGTTGGAATGGAGGTCAAGCGACACGAAGATGAAGCCTATGGGGCAGGAGATAGGTCCAATGACGGAGAAGGTGATAGCTCCACTGATGGAGAAGCCGGTGAAGAGGAGAAGTCCGGCGAGGTATACATATGAAGTTCGACAATCACTTGTAATATGTGAAAAATATTGGAGATAGCTCTATATTGTATACATATACATTCATTTGACGAATGTTTCTCCCTCTTAGGCCTCCACATCGAGCAAAACTATGAAACGAGGCCCGACTAGAAAGTTGGATGCACGGACGCATTGTTGGAAATATGCCCTAGAGGCAATAATAAATTAGTTATTATTATATTTCTTAGTTCATGATAATCGTTTATTATCCATGCTATAATTGTATTGATTGGAAACACAATACTTGTGTGGATACATAGACAAAACACTGTCCCTAGTAAGCCTCTAGTTGACTAGCTCGTTGATCAGAGATGGTCAAGGTTTCCTGACCATAGGCAAGTGTTGTCACTTGATAACGGGATCACATCATTAGGAGAATGACGTCATTGGGAGAATCACGTGATGGACTAGACCCAAACTAATAGACGTAGCATGTTGATCGTGTCATTTTGTTGCTACTGTTTTCTGCGTGTCAAGTATTTGTTCCTATGACCATGAGATCATATAACTCACTGACACCAGAGGAATGCTTTGTGTGTATCAAACGTCGCAACATAACTGGGTGACTATAAAGATGCTCTACAGGTATCTCCGAAGGTGTTCGTTGAGTTAGTATGGATCGAGACTGGGATTTGTCACTCCGTGTGACGGAGAGGTATCTCGGGGCCCACTCGGTAATACAACATCACACACAAGCCTTGCAAGCAATGTGACTTAGTGTAAGTTGCGGGATCTTGTATTACGGAACGAGTAAAGAGACTTGCCGGTAAACGAGATTGAAATAGGTATGCGGATACTGACGATCGAATTTCGGGCAAGTAACATACCGAAGGACAAAGGGAATGACATACGGGATTATATGAATCCTTGGCACTGAGGTTCAAACGATAAGATCTTCGTAGAATATGGGGGATCCAATATGGGCATCCAGGTCCCGCCATTGGATATTGACCGAGGAGTCACTCGGGTCATGTCTACATAGTTCTCGAACCCGCAGGGTCTGCACACTTAAGGTTTGACGTTGTTTTATGCGTATTTGAGTTATATGGTTGGTTACCGAATGTTGTTCGGAGTCCCGGATGAGATCCAGGACGTCACAAGGAGCTCAGGAATGGTCTGGAGGTAAAGATTGATATATAGGAAGTCCTGTTTTGGTCACCGGAAAAGTTTCGGGCTCATCGGTAGTGTACCGGGAGTGCCGGGCGTGGTGCCGGGGACCATCGGGAGGGGTGTCAGGCCCCAAGGGGTCTCATGGGCAATGGGAAGAGATAAACCAGCCCCTAGTGGGCTGGAATAAGTTCCCACTAAGGCCCATAAGGTTTGAGAAGGAAAAAACACAAGGTGGAAAGAGTTTCCAAGTGGGAAGGTGGAATCCTACTCCAATCCCTCCTCCACCTCCAATTTCGGCCAAACCTTGAGGGTTTGAGGCTGCCTCTTCCCTCTCCCTCCCTCCTATATATACTGAGGTATTAGGGCTGATTTGAGACAACTTTTGCCACGGCAGCCCGACCACATACCTCCACGGTTTTTCCTCTAGATCGCGTTTCTGCGGAGCTCGGGCGGAGCCCTGCTGAGATAAGATCACCACCAACCTCCAGAGCGCATTCACGCTGCCGGAGAAATCATCTACCTCTCCGTCTCTCTTGCTGGATCAAGAAGGCCGAGATCATCGTCGAGCTGTACGTGTGCTGAACGCGGAGGTGCCGTCCGTTCGGCACTAGATCGTGGGACTCATCGCGGGACGGTTCGCGGGGCGGATCAAGGGACGTGAGGACGTTCCACTACATCAACCGCGTTCACTAACGCTTCTGCTGTGCGATCTACAAGGGTACGTAGATCGGAAATCCCCTCTCGTAGATGGACATCACCATGATAGGTCTTCGTGCGCGTAGGGAAATTTTGTTTCCCATGCGACGTTCCCCAACAGTGGCATCATGAGCTAGGTTCATGCGTAGATGTCTTCTCGAGTAGAACACAAAAGTTTTTGTGGGCGGTGATGTGCGTTTTGCTGCCCTCCTTAGTCTTTTCTTGATTCCGCGGTATTGTTGGATCGAAGCGGCTCGGACCGACATTACTCGTACGCTTACGAGAGACTGGTTTCATCGCTACGAGTAACTCCGTTGCTCAAAGATGACTGGCGGGTGTCAGTTTCTCCAACTTTAGTTGAATCGGAATTGACCGAGGAGGTCCTTGGATGAGGTTAAATAGCAATTCATATATCTCCGTTGTGGTGTTTACGTAAGTAAGATGCGATCCTACTAGATACCCATGGTCACCACGTAAAACATGCAACAACAAAATTAGAGGACGTCTAACTTGTTTTTGCAGGGTATGCTTGTGATGTGATATGGCCAACGATGTGATGTGATATATTGGATGTATGAGATGAACATGTTGTAATAGTTAATATCGACTTGCACGTCGATGGTACGTCAACCGACAGGAGCCATAGGGTTGTCTTTAAAATAACGTTTGTGCTTGTAGATGCGTTTACTATATTGCTAGGACGTAGATTTAGTAGTAATAGCATGAGTAGCACGACAACCCCGATGGCGACACGTTGATGGAGATCATGGTGTGACGCCGGTGACAAGAAGATCGTGCCGGTGCTTTGGTGATGGAGATCAAGAAGCGCATGATGATGGCCATATCATGTCACTTATGAATTGCATGTGATGTTAATCCTTTTTGCACCTTATCTTGCTTAGAACGACGGTAGCATTATGAGGTGATCTCTCACTAAAATTTCAAGACGAAATTGTGTTCTCCCCGACTGTGCACTGTTGCGACAGTTCTTCGTTTCGAGACACCACGTGATGATCGGGTGTGATAGACTCAACGTTCACATACAACGGGTGCAAAACAGTTGCACACGCAGAACACTCGGGTTAAGCTTGACGAGCCTAGCATGTGCAGACATGGCCTCGGAACACATGAGACCGAAAGGTCGAGCATGAATCGTACAGTTGATATGATTAGCATAGAGATGATTACCACTGAAACTATTCTCGACTCACGTGATGATCGGACTTGAGATAGTGGATTTGGATCATGTACCACTCAAATGACTAGATATATGTACTTTTTGAGTGGGAGTTCTTAAGTAATATGATTAATTGAACTAATTGTCATGAACATAGTGTAATGGTCTTCGTGAATTACGATGTAGCTTGCGCTATAGCTCTACTGTTTTTTATATGTTCCTAGAGAAAATTTAGTTGAAAGTTGATAGTAGCAAACTTTGAAGAGGATTGTCCTCGTTGCTGCGCAGAAGGCTTATGTCCTTAATGCACCACTCGGTGTGCTGCACCTCGAGCGTCGTCTGTGGATGCTGTGAACATCCGACATACACGTTTCTGATGACTACACGATAGTTCAGTGCAAAATACTTAATGGCTTAGAAGCAAGGCACCGAAGACGTTTTGAAACGTCACGGAACATAAGTGATGTTCTAAAGAGATGAAATTGTGATTTCATGCTCGTGCCCTTGTTGAGAGGTACGAGACCTCCGACAAGATTCTTTGTCCACAAAGTAAAGGAGAAAAGCTCAATCGTTGAGCGTGTGCTCAGATTGTCTGAGTACGACAATCACTTGAATCAAGTGGGAGTTAATCTTCCAGATGAGATAGTGATGGTTCTCCAAAGTCACTGCCACCAAGCTGTGAGAGCTTCGAGATGAACTATAACATATCAAGGATAGATACAATGATCCTTGAGCGATTCACGATGTTTGACACTACGAAAGTAGAAATCAAGAAGGAGCATCAATAGTTGATGGTTTGTAAAACCACTAAGTTTCAAGAAAGGCAAGGGCTAGAAGGGATACTTCGTGAAACGGCAAAACAGTTGCTGCACTAATGAAGAGACCCAAGATTAAACCCAAACCCGAGACTAAGTGCTTCTGTAATGAGGGGAACAGTCACTGAGGCGGAGCAACTCTAGATACTTGGTAGATAAGAAGGCTGGCAAAAGTCGAAAGAAATATATTTGATATACATAATGTTGATGTGTACTTTACTACTACTCCTAGTAGCATGAGGGTATTGGATACCGGTTCGGTTGCTAAGTGATTAGTAACACGAAATGAAAGCTACGGCATAAACGGAGACTAGCTAAAGGCGAGGTGACGATACGTGTTGGAAGTGTTTCCAAGGTTGATATGATCAAACGTCGCACGCTCCCTCTACCATCGGGATTGGTGTTAAACCTAAATAATTGTTATTTGGTGCTTGCGTTAAGCATGAACATGATTGGATCGTGTTTATTGCAATACGATTATTCATTTAAAGAGAATAATGGTTACTCTATTTTCTTGAATAATCACCTTCAATGGTTTATTGAATCTCGATCGTAGTGTTACACATGTTCATGATATTGGTGCCAAAAGATACGAGGTAATGATGATAGTACCACTTACTTGTGGCACTGCCGCTTGAGTCATGTTGTTATAAATTGCATGAAGAGGCTCCATGCTGATGGATCTTTATACTCACTTGATTTTGAATCACTAGTGACATGCAAATCATACCACATGAGCAAGGCCTTGTTTTCATTGAGATGAAATAAGATAGTAACTTGTTGGAAGTGATACATTTTGATGTATGCAGTCCAATGGGTGCTGAGGCACGCAGTGGATATCATTATGTTCTTACTTCAATGACGATTTGAGTAGATACTAGAGTATTTGCTTAATGAATCACAAGTCTGAAATATTGAAAAGTTCAATTCTGTTTCGGAGTGAAGTTTGTCGTAACAAGAGGATAAACTGTCTACGATATGATCATAGAAATGAATATCTGAGTTACGAGTTTTGGTACGCAGTTAATACAATGTGGAAATTGTTTCGCAGTTCATGCCACCTAGAACATCATAGTGTGATGATGTGTCTGAACGTCATAGCCACACACTATTTGGTATGGTGCATGCTATGATGTCTCTTATCGAATTACCACTATCGTTTATGGGTTAAGCATTAGAGACAACCGCATTCACTTTGAATAGGACACCACGTATTTCCGTTGAGATGACACAGTATAGACTAAGGTTTAGAGAAATCTAAACTGTCGTTTCTTGAAAGTTTGGGGTTTCGACACTTATGTGAAAAAGTTTCAGTCTGATAAGCTCGAACCCAAAGCGGATAAATGCATCTTCATAGGATATCCAAAATAGTTGGGTACATCTCCTATCTCAGATCCGAAAGGAAAGTGTTTGTTTCTAGAAACGGATCCTTTCTCGAGGAAAGGTTTCTCTCGAAAGAATTGAGTGGGAGGGTGGTAGAACTTGATGAGGTTATTGAACCATCACTTTGACCAGTGTGTAGCAGGGCGCAGGAAGTTGTTCCTGTGGCGCCTACACCAATTGAAGTGAAAGCTGATGATGGTGATCATCGAGCATTGGATCAAGTTACTACAAACCTCGTAGGTTGACAAGGTCGCGTACTACCACAGAGTGGTACGGTAACCCTGTCTTGGAGGTCATGTTGTTGAGCAACAGTGAACCTACGAGTTATGAAGAAAGCAATGGTGGGCCCGGGTTCCGAGAAATGGCTGGCGGCCATGAAATCCGAGAGAGGATCCATGTATGAAAACAAAGTGTAGACTTTGGAAGAACTACTTGATGGTCATAGGACTATTGAGTAACGATGGATCTTTAAGAGGAAGACAGACGATGATGGTGATAAGTCACTATTAAGAAAAGCTCGACTTGTCGCAAAGATGTTTCCGACAAGATCAAACAAGTTGGCTATGATGAGACTTTCTCACTCGTAGCGATGCTAAAAGTCTGTTAGAATTATGTTAGTAGTTGCTGCATTATTTATGAAATATTGCACATAGGATGTCAAAACATTGTTTCCTCGATGGTTTCCTTGAGCAAACATTGTATGTGATACAACCAGGAGGTTTTGTCGATCCTAAAGATACTAGCAAGTATGCAAGCTCCAGCGATCCTTCAATGGACTGGTGCAAGCATCTCGGAGTTGGAATATACACTTTGATGAGATGATCAAAGATTTTGGGTTTGTACAAGGTTTATGAGAAACTTGTATTTCCAAAGAAGTGAGTGGGAGCACTATAGAATTTCTGATGAGTATATGTGGTTGACATATTGTGGATCAGAAGTAATATAGAATTTCTGTAAAGCATACAAGGTTGTTTTAAAGGAGTTTTCAAAGGAATACCTGGATTGAGCTACTTGAACGTTGAGCATCAAAGATCTATGGAGATAGATCGAAAGCGCTTAATGGAAGTTTCAACAAGATGCATGCCTTGACAAGTTTTTGAAGGAGTTCAAAATAGATCAGCAAAGAAGGAGTTCTTGGTTGCGTTGTAAGGTGTGAATTTGAGTAAGACTCAAAACCCGACCACAGGAGAATAAAGAAAATAGACAAAGGTCGTCTTCTATGCCTTAGCCGTAGACTCTAAAGTATGCCATGCCGAGTACCGCACCTGATGTGTGCCTTGCAGCAAGTCTGTTGAGAGGTACAGAGAGTGATCCATGATTGAATCACTAGCAGCGGTCAAAATTTATCCTTAGTAACTGATGGACTAAGGAATTTTTCTCGATTATGGAGGTGGTTAAAGAGTTCGTCGTAAAGGGTTACGTCGATGTAAGCTTTGACACTAATCCGAATAACTATGAGTAGTGAAACGGATTCGTATAGTAGAGTAGATATTTGGAGTATTTCTGAATAGCACATAGTAGCAGCATCTATAAGATGACATAAAGATTTGTAAAGAACACACGGATCTGAAAATTTCAGAACCGTTGACTAAAACCTCTCTCATGAGCAAGACGTGATCAGACCCCATAACTATATGGGTGTTGGATTCGTTGGAATCACATGGTGATGTGAACTAGATTATTGACTCTAGTGCAAGTAGGAGACTGTTGGAAATATGCCCTAGAGGCAATAATAAATTAGTTATTATTATATTTCTTAGTTCATGATAATCGTTTATTATCCATGCTATAATTGTATTGATTGGAAACACAATACTTGTGTGGATACATAGACAAAACACTATCCCTAGTAAGCCTCTAGTTGACTAGCTCATTGATCAGAGATGGTCAAGGTTTCCTGACCATAGGCAAGTGTTGTCACTTGATAACGGGATCACATCATTAGGAGAATCATGTGATGGACTAGACCCAAACTAATAGACGTAGCATGTTGATCGTGTCATTTTGTTGCTACTGTTTTCTGCGTGTCAAGTATTTGTTCTTATGACCATGAGATCATATAACTCACTGACACCGGAGGAATGCTTTGTGTGTATCAAACGTCGCAACATAACTGGGTGACTTTAAAGATGCTCTACAGGTATCTCCGAAGGTGTTCGTTGAGTTAGTATGGATCGAGACTGGGATTTGTCACTCCGTGTGACGGAGAGGTATCTCGGGGCCCAGTCGGTAATACAACATCACACACAAGCCTTGCAAGCAATGTGACTTAGTGTAAGTTGCGGGATCTTGTATTACGGAACGAGTAAAGAGACTTGCCGGTAAACGAGATTGAAATAGGTATGCGGATACTGACGATCGAATCTCGGGCAAGTAACGTACCGAAGGACAAAGGGAATGACATACGGGATTATATGAATCCTTGGCACTGAGGTTCAAACGATAAGATCTTCATACAATATGGGGGATCCAATATGGGCATCCAGGTCCCGCCATTGGATATTGACCGAGGAGTCACTCGGGTCATGTCTACATAGTTCTCGAACCCGCAGGGTCTGCACACTTAAGGTTCGACGTTGTTTTATGCGTATTTGAGTTATATGGCTGGTTACCGAATGTTGTTCGGAGTCACGGATGAGATCCAGGACGTCACGAGGAGCTCAGGAATGGTCCGGAGGTAAAGATTGATATATAGGAAGTCCTGTTTTGGTCACCGGAAAAGTTTCGGGCTCATCGGTAGTGTACCGGGAGTGCCGGGAGGGGTGCCGGGGACCATCGGGAGGGGTGTCACGCCCCAAGGGGTCTCATGGGCAATGGGAAGAGATAAACCAGCCCCTAGTGGGCTGGAATAAGTTCCCACTAAGGCCCATAAGGTTTGAGAAGGAAAAAACACAAGGTGGAAAGAGTTTCCAAGTGGGAAGGTGGAATCCTACTCCAAGTAGGATTGGAGTAGGACTCCTCCACCTCCAATTTCGGCCAAACCTTGAGGGTTTGAGGCTGCCTCTTCCCTCTCCCTCCCTCCTATATATACTGAGGTATTAGGGATGATTTGAGACAACTTTTGCCACGGCAGCCCGAACACATACCTCCACGGTTTTTCCTCTAGATCGCGTTTCTGCGGAGCTCGGGCGGAGCCCTGCTGAGATAAGATCACCACCAACCTCCGGAGCGCCGCCACGCTGCCGGAGAAATCATCTACCTCTCCGTCTCTCTTGCTGGATCAAGAAGGCCGAGATCATCGTCGAGCTGTACGTGTGCTGAACGCGGAGGTGCCGTCCGTTCGGCACTAGATCGTGGGACTGATCGCGGGACGGTTCGCGGGGCGGATCGAGGGACGTGAGGACGTTCCACTACATCAACCGCGTTCACTAACGCTTCTGCTGTGCGATCTACAAGGGTACGTAAATCGAAAATCCCCTCTCGTAGATGGACATCACCATGATAGGTCTTCGTGCGCGTAGGAAAATTTTGTTTCCCATGCGACGTTCCCCAACACGCATTACCCATTTGAGGTGATATTTCCTACGGGCGAACCCAAGCTTCCTAAGAATGCTGCTGACACATTCAAGAAGCAATGCGGAGTTCTCGTTAGGGATCACGTCCCGATCAGCGTTCGAGAGTGGAACAAGCGCAAAGGGGCAGCCGATAGTGACTATGTCGCCGAAAGGTACAAAGATAATCTTTGGAATGATCTCATGTCACATTTCAACCTGCCAGAATGTGAGAATGAAGACGCCGCAGACAAACTGAGGGCCAAAGTCAAGCAGTGGACTCTGAAGAAGATGGCCGAACTGTTCCATAGCTGGAAGAAGAAGCTATGGAAAAACTATCTGAAGACAAAGAAAGTGCCAGTATTCGAGGGGTATCTAGCCAAGGAGGCGAATCACTGGAAGGCATTTCAAGAGTACAAGGAGTCAGAAGATGCCCAGGCATTATCAGAAAAGAACAAGAAGAAATATCACCACAAGCTGGGGCCAGGGGGCTATGAGACTGCCATCCCAAAGTGGGATAAGAAAGAGCAAGATCTGATAGATAAAGGCATCGTACCTGAACCACTCCGTGATGAGTGGGAATTGAGAGCAAGAAATTGGTTCCTTGCGCATGGTGGGTCGTACGATGAAACAACAGGGGACCTCATCTGCAATGACGAGCTTAGGATACCCACGGAGAATTGGAAAAGGATAGTGAAAGAAATTAAGGAGGGACAAAGAAAGTTCACTCCAGATAGAGATAGAGATTTGCTCACACTGGTCCTCGGCAATGACGAACATGGAGGACGAACGCGAGGCTTCGGTCCTTCTTACCCGTGGTGGCTTGGGTTTGCCAGAGACCAAGACACTTACAGAAGCCGAGAGAGAGCAAAGAAGCGGCAGCAGGATGAGGAGAATGACAAGTTCAACCAGTTGCTTGCCAGGATTAACGAGCAACAGAAGCAGATTGATGAGCTTAGAGGAGTACCGCGCCAGGAAGATCCTGCACTTGATATTACCGGCGCCCCATCTAAGCGGAAAAGCAGCGTGGCTGAATCTGAGGTCCCGCCCGACGATGAACGAAGAATGATAGAGGGCGGTCCCGGCTACCCCGTGGATGGAATCAAGGAGTCAACATCATGTGATCTCCATCAGAAATTCAAGAACATATCCATGAAGGTGGTCGTCGGACAAGCTTTACCTTCTGGCCCTGATGCACGCTGGCATGGCCGTGAGATTCCACCTGGCTTTGCTAAAGTCGGGGTGGATGAAATCATGACGGGGTTTAATGATATGGAGCTCGACATAGCTGGACCGAAGATGAGAGGACACTCGGAGAAGTACTGGGTGGAGTCATCCTATGGGACAAGAACTACATCAAGCTTCCACGCTCGGCCCCAAGGACAACACCGCCTCCGAGTCATCGCAGGTCACCTACACCTCCATTACCTCCAAGCCCTCCACATGACGTCGGCCAGCACAACACGAGTCCATCTCGATCACCGCCGCCGGACTTGGGTCGTCCGTCTCCGCCGCCGCCCGCACATGATACTAAGCGGAAGCGTGCCAGCAAGAACGCTCCGTCGATGATTTCTAAGCGACGGAGCTCCCCAAAGCGCAAACTGTCGTCCCTCCCAAAGGTACCTCATGCTAATCTTCCTATCAGACCTTATGATCGTACCCCCGAGGAAAACGCCAGGATATCAAAGGAACAACATGATGCGCACATGAAAAGGAAGGAACCCGAGCCCTGCTCGGAATACACCGAGAAGCAAATAGCATGGGCAAAAGACTTGATAACCCTTCCATCACAGTATGACTTACACTATAAGCCTGATGACTATACACGCACATTGCAGAAGGAAGTGAAAAAGAGCAGCTCACGTGCAAGTGCAAGTGGAAGCAAATCAATTTCAACTACAAGCAAGAAAAAATCAGACGTTCCTCAGCTTGGACAACAGGCCAAACAGTCGATCCCACCCCTCAAGGTGTTAACCGAGAATGTTCCCCCTCCGGTGCAGGGGCAAGCTTTTGAAAGAGCAAAGGAGTTGGTGGATGAATGTGGTATCTCGGTTGAAGATTTGCTGGCTTCCCAAGACGACAGGATACCCAAGGCTGTGGTAGCCCCTAAGCCACAGTTTGTCATGGGAGAGCCTTTGGTCAGCAAAGATGATCTCCCAACAAATATGCGTTACTTGCATAAATGGTACTTAAGTGAATCAAAGAATGGGAGAACGATGATCATGCTGAGTGTCTCACCGGAGTACTACGGCCGCTCCGAAGAAATACATATCGACTTTGATGAACTCTTCCAGATGTACAATGGCGACGCCCTCGACAAATCGCTTATGAGTTACTATTGTCTGTAAGTTTTTCAATTCGTTGTCTACATATAACTTGTTTAGTTATTTCAATTCATTGTCTATATATAACTTGTACTCTATTATGCAGAATGAAGATTCTGGAGTGTAAAAGTAAGAGCATCCTAAATGTTGGGTTTATTGACCCAGATAAAATACATATAGCGACGCTAACTGACAAACCCAAGGAGACGGAGGAAAACCTTCTAAGGTTTCTAATAGATCAAAATTTCTGTGACCACATACTGTTTCCATACAACTTCAGGTGAGGGTCTTTACTCTGTTGTGTCCATTCACTTATAAGTGTAATTGATAAGTCACTAAAACACACACACACACACACACACACACACACACACACACACACACACACACACATATATATATATATATATATATATATATACATGTGCAGCTTTCATTGGATTCTGTTGGACATTCAAATTGATAAGGGAAGAGTTGATGCCTTCAACCCATTATCGAGATCCTTGGAACAGTTCCAAAGCCTGCAGGACATGCTTCAAGGGTAATTTTAATCATTCTTGCGCTCTATCGGTCTCTTTCGATGATTTTCTGATATATCAATTGATGAAAAACTTAGCAAATCATTATCCTTGTCGGGCAGGGTTTGGAAGCGGTTCAAGTGCGTGACTCCCGGTAACTTTCCTGAGAAGCTGACCTTTAGAGCGGCTCAGGTAAGTAGTAGTATGATATACTTCTATTAATTTTCAACACATTTATGATGCTAGATTATTATTTTGATTATATATATTCTATTCTCGTAAAGTGCGACCAGCAGCCACGGGGAACGCATCTATGCGGATACTATGTTTGCGAGAACATTCGCACGTTTACCTCTGAGTTCAAGGATCACAGATTCGACGTAAGCAATGAACATTCACACCTCTATTTTTACCCGTCATTCTTTGTTATCATGATTGATATTCATATTCATCTCCTCTTCTTATATAGCACACGGCCATGAGGACGAAGGTCCTACCAGAGCAACGCGCGATTGCTGTTTCAGAGGAGCTTGCGGGGTTTCTGAGGACGGAAGCTATAGAAGACAAAGGACGATTTAGTGTAGCTAAGGGCCATTACTGATGTTCGTCCATGTAATCGAATAGACGGGCTCTAGTCCCGATAATTCAGATTTCCATATAATTGTATATATATGATCGCTCGTAAGATAAGTTAATCTTATATATATATATATGCATAATTATTTCTATTTAAATTATATGAAAACTAATTACCGAACACCAAACGAGGCATCACGTTAATCTCCCGAACACCTAAACCCTAAAACCCAAAAATAATTTCATTAAAAAAAAACCCAAAAACCAGCAAAATCTGAAAATCTTTAGTCCCGGTCCCTGTAACGAACCGGGACTAAAGGGCCTGCCCCTGGGGCGCTACGAGGCGCCCACGTGGAGCACCTTTAGTCACGGCTTGTAAGAGGGCCGGGACGAAAGGTTAGGCCTTTAGTCCCGCCCCTTTAGTCCCGGTTGGTGAACCGGGACTAAAGCCCCTTACGGGCCGGGGCTAAAGGCCCCGTCCCCACTAGTGATGGTAACATTACTTGAGGAACAAGTAACGCTAACTCCTTGGCCCAAAACAAATCGCTCGCAGGGAAGAAGAACATCGTCTATGGCTGCCAAGAATTTATTCAGAACACAACGAGAATTCTCTTAGTCTTATATAGGTTTTGGCTAAGCACCACAACAGACTTAAGCTTCGAGAATCTATACCCCTATTAATAGTACGGAGGTCCTATGACTCAAATAAATAAAGAAGATGAATGAAAAGGATGTTATGTCTCGAGTTCATCTTCAATCCTCTCGACTGTAATCATTTCCCTTTGGAAGATCTGAACGAATATTACTTCAGGTTGGCAACAATTTTGAGAGGGTCAATTCCCTCGCTACCATATTTTTCAAATGTAGCTCATCCTTCTCTGCTTCGCAGATAATCTTAGCTTTTGGGTACAACATTCTCCTCGACTTGCATGGAATATTTCTCTATGCGTGCACTAGCGAACAAGTATGCCCATGTTTGTTTCGGAAAACAATCTCCAAAACATAAGGGGCAATATATTGCACCAACACATAGAACAAGTATATTTATAAATTCCGCAAAGTATTGCAACACACGTGAACCGTGATATTTATACGAGGGTCATCAATTCATACCCTCTAGTCAGAAAGGTCAAGGCCATGGCGGCAAGGGAAACCTTCGTGGCATCATCGTTACCACTCATCATTACGAGGTTGGTGAAGTCACATAGTTAGATGTTCAAAGGTAAGTAGCCACGCGAGGACTCTCTAGAAAAATCTTATCGCAAGGGTGAGATAGGAACACTGATGTGTTCGCAAGGAGCCAGAAAAGTTGTGATCTGATGATATGACAACTAGCATTGGCAATCCTGTATAGATTGGGGACCGATGTTGCTAACACTTCTCTCGCCCGTTTCGATCCAACAAAGAAAAAGTGCACTCATGTCATGGGTTCGAGTGGTGCAAGCTCTCCTACAGTTCACATGCATGACTAAACTCTCACCATGTCATGAATCATTAAATGGTACATTTATCTAGAAAATAATAGATATATTGGCCTAAAGCCCATCATTAATTCATTATTTCAAATTTTATATGTGGTTGGATTTAAATTGTAGCCGGAGTGGTACGCTATTTACATAAATAGTTTTAAATTAATGTATCATGGAAAAAATGGTATTGTTTTTTATAATATGAATTAGCATGCCAAAATAAATAGTGTAGATCACATACATTACTAAACTTCTATTGATGTGAAGATTTGTAGTTTGCTTGTAGAGATATCAACCTCCCAAAATTATAGGTGGCCTGAATTTAAGTATTGTGTCGTTATAAACTGCTTATGCCTAATCAAAATTTTCTTGCACAATGTTCAGCACTCATTGGGTACAAGGTATATGGTCCTGCCTATAGGGTTCTTCTAGCTCCAACCCTAGTCATTAAGTGGCCATGATGAATGTTATCAAATAAGATAGAGAAGTTGCACCTAGGGTGGTACCACTTGTAGTAACAATTAGAAGGTGACCATGTCATATTATTCCATGGTCATTGATTCAACGAAAGCGATATGCACCACAAATTCAATTGAAGAGGACAAGCATTGTTCTAATCTAAGTCTATTATGTTACCGTTGGGACGAGACTTAATACTGGAGGAAGTTTGATGGTGATAATGTTGAGAGTATTATGGTTGTCGTGGCAAGCGACAATTCACTTCTAGATCGGGCGCACCAAAGGCATGACAAGGGGTCATTTGGTATCTAGCGGTGTGTGAAGAAGTGAGTTGGGCGTAACATAGAACATTAATTCTATACAAGAACAAAATTTTAAAAATAAGAAGTGTTCCTTTTCCTACCACATAGAACTCTTCGTCAACCGTCTCCCACGACGTCCCTCAATGGTTTTTTTCATCCAACCTTTTGTTTTCACCACACCATAATTTACCACATATTTTCAATACACCTCTTTATAACATTAATTTCCTTACCTTTTGCAGCACTACGTCAACTCCATCTCAATTAACTTACCTTTTGCATCAATTCCATATATCACTTGGTTAACTTACATTACTCAAGAATTACATGATTTGTGTATCATCCATTACATCTTACATTCTTGATTATTTTGGTAAGCTTAGATTTTTTACTATACACATTTGATCGTGAATCGGCTCGCATGCATGCTAGGATTAGGAGGTCATGCATATGCATAAATCACTTAGAGTGCTTGGGTTTTGGAAAGTTTAGATTTTTTTTCTAAAAACACAATTCATATACTCCTTCTTTTCTCTCTGACTTCGTTGAAGAAGACAAGCTGTAGACGATGATGATTTGATAGCATTAGCGACGATTCGCTGTAGTTTCATCTGCTATTGTTGTGTTGGAAACTATTTTCCCCCCTAAGCAACGCACGGAGAGTTACCTAGTATATAATACAATTTCTTTTACCATTTATTATATGTATAGTTCCCCACTCATTTGCTATAAGGTAGACGGTCCTCCCACTAGGGTTCTTCAAGCTTCGACCCTAGTCACTAGCTGGCACTCTATGAATGTTTTCCAGTAAGATATAGAATTTGCATCTAGGGTGGTACCAAGTGTAGTAACAATGAGAGGGTGACCATGTCATATTTATGCCTTGGTCGCTGATTCAACAGAAGAGAGATTCAAGAAATATTTAATCAAAGAGGAAAGGCATCACTCGTATATTTATCGGCGATGTCACTATTCAGAGGAGAGTTGAAACCGGAGGAACTTCAATGGTGACAATGTTGAGAACAATGTGGTTGTCGTAGCAAGCAACAATTTACTTGTAGATTGGTGCGCCAAAGGTCAGCCACGAGTCAGCTGGAATCTTGAGGCACGTGAAGAAGAGAGTTGGGACGGTGGTAGAACATTGATTTTATACAAGGACGATGTTGTGCATGCATATGATACTACAACTTCTTTAACCAGTTACTCCCTCCGTTTCAAAATATAAGGTGTATTAGTCTTTTTTAAAGTCAAATATGTGCATCTTTGAACAAGTTTTTAGAAAGTAAAATATCATTATCTATAGTACCAAATTTGTATCATTAGATTGACCATGAAAACTATTTTCAGATTTTATTTATTTCTCATTGTAAGATGTGGATATTTTGTTTTATAATCCTGCTCAAACATACACACACAAAAATTCGTGTAAACATACACAACATGTCACTTGCACGGAAATGAATACACCTTATATTTTAAAATGGAGGGGGTATTACACTTATAGTTGTACACTTCTTTCATTATAAAAAAAATACACTAATTGAACACTCCTTTTTTTGCAGCTACTCCTTTGGTAGATGGGCATTCGGCTATTCCTCCTCCCCCCCCCCCCCCCTTTTTGGAGGGTGTGGGAGCATTGGACTTGAACGCTAACAAATGTTCAAGGTACCCTGCCCACCGTGACTAGATATTCATGTGGCTCTAGCAAGCGCTGGACCCTTTTATGCAAAGGTTTAGATCGCCTTTTTCTTTTCTGAGAATGCAAAGTTTAGAGAGATCCATGCATGGAAATGGCAACGTCCCTCCTTCACACGACAATGAGCATGTCCCGAACGAACAACGCTGCTTGCTTGGCCCACCGGCCGGGCGGGACCGGGCCGTTTTAAATACCAGTAGCACGAGCCAGAGGAAGCGGGCCAGCTTCCCCCTCCTCCTCCTCGCGCGCTGCCAAAGCCAATTACACCAGCCCAGGGCAGCCATGCCCACAAGACAGACGATGCAAATATTGAATGCAGGAATGTAACGGTGCATGATTGAGCACTTGGGGTTGGGTCCGATCCGGTCCGGTCCTCGTCCCAGGCAGGACCCCTTCCCATTCAATACCGTGATGGCCACAACTCACGCTTCCACAACTCTCATCATGACTAGGTTAGCCACCACACCACGTCGCAGGTGGCTAAGCACGTACGCCCTCATCACATACCATTGGATATCTCTAAGCTTAAATCATTGTACAGCTGGGCAATTGGGTCGACGTCGACTGCTTAATTTGTGCTGCAGGTACGTGATGGGAGCAGGCGGCCGGGCGGATCACTTGATCGATCGGCTAGCTAGCTAGCTAGCAGCAAGTAGGAGTGGCGCCGCGCCGGGAGGATGCATGCATGGCTGGACCGCTTGGCGGGTGGCCGGCTGCCAATTCTAGCTCGGCAATCAATTCGGGTGCGCGTTTCTTTCCTCCCACATGATCCAATTCTTGGTCGTGATCGGTGTCAATGTCATCATAGTGGTACTACTAGAGCTAGAGGGAGGGATAATCTTTGCAGCACTGCAACATGGTCTGTAGTATTTATCCGCTGCACCCCTGGCCGGCTTCCCGGCCGCTGCTGCTGCACTTAAGCCCTTCATTCAATTCTTGATTACACATTTAGTTTCCACGGGCGTGCATGGTGGCACCTGGCGGTAATCCTACGAGGAGCGGGGCAGAAATCACACGCGCGGGTGCGCGGGGAGACGGTTGAGGTGGTGGGCGGCGGCGCGCGCGGTGTGTGTGTGTGTGACCCAGCAAACCGTGGAGATTGCGGGCGGGGAAAAAGAGCGTGGGCAAGCGGAGAGCGGCGATGCCGGTGACCGCCGAGTTGCATGTCCCTTCTCACGGGTACTAGGATGGGATTGCATGCTGGTAACCACCGGATGTGTAGATCGATCATGTGTGCAGTGCTGGCTAATCAATCAATCAGTCAGTCGCAGCATCCAAACAGAGACAACTGACGTGCGTGCTTAATTCCTGGAGCCGGCGGTGCAACAGGGGAACAGATCGAAACATTTCGCCGTGTTGACTGGAACTCTGGAAGGAGAATGGAATCGAATCGTTCGAGTGTGAGATGATGTGAAGAAGGGACGCCTTTCGATCGATCGATCGCTGCAGCATATACCTAGCGGCCCGGCCCGGCCCCATGGACGGAGGAATGGATCGAGTTGTCAACGTCCAAGGCTCCAAGCAGGCGCAGGGGAGTTATGCGTAACACTGATCCTCCCACTCTGTCTGCCTGCTTCCGTGCTCCGTGCTTGGGCCACCTCGCTCTTTCTCTCTCTCTCTCTCTCGTCTCATCCGGTGGAGGAGCAAATGCGATCGACCGACTATACGACTATCCCTTTCCCTCGTCATTCTTGGGATCCGCGCCCTTGATGCCTGCACCGTCCTCCCCCTCCCACTGTCCCGCCGTGTCTGCGAATGACACTGTCTGTACTCACGTACATAGCACAGTACTCCAATTTGTTAGCAGGTACTCCTGGTTAGCCAGGTTGTATTCAACGGTGACACTCGAGCGTAGTTTACTGAATTAGCCTTGATCTTGGGTAGTACAGTACCATAAGACTGATCTAAACGCTCCTATATTAAACCTTTTACAACGGGTATTACTACTACGTGAGAACGTGAGAACTACCGATCGATCCATGGCGAAGGCATGGGCATGGGTGAGCGAGGACGGCATGGACGGAAACGCAACGAGAGCGGGTCCATGCAGGACGTACGAGGGGACAAAACGGAAGGAAGGCGAGCCAAGAGAGAATGAGGCAGTAATTGCGTCGCGCCTACTCAGTCGTCCTCTCATTCCCCACTACTCACTAGCTCGGCCGCCTCGGGATGTGAGATCAGAATGAATGCGACGCCGGCCCAACTATGTGCAGCGTCGCGCGCAGACCAGACCCGTCCCCATCTCGCCATCGCCTTCGCCTTGGAGCCATGCATGTGCATGTGCGTTCGTCTCCCTCCCTCCCTCCCTGGGCCATGCATGCCAATGCCATGCCGCCCCTCTCCCTCCCTTCTGCTGTGCTGCGCCCCCGTGCTTTCAGTTCTCGCATTCCCCGGCGGAAAGGCTCACAGCGCGTTCTGCACCCGCATTCGATCGGACGAGAGGCCACTGTTGCGTCCCCGACCCGATCGTTCATTCACTCCGTGTTGGTGAAAAGAGAGAAAACCCTGCTGCAGTCTCTCTCTCGCTCTCAGTCTCACCCTTCCCTTCTGTCTGCCGAGTTCAGAGCGGCGCGCTGTTGATGCATATGGACGGGTGCGAGCTGCGAGGAGCAGGAGAGGATTAATGGCGGCAGTGTAGCTGCGGAGCGGTGGTCGTATCGTAGCGTAGGACGGACGGACAGCCTGACTCGAAGTGACGGGTCCTCTCCCCCCCCTCTCAGGAATTGTGGCCAGTACGCGAGAATGCGTGTGTGTGGGTGTATGCAGGTGTACACGCGCGGTGCAGCGAGCGCATGCCTGCCATCCTTCCTGCCTGCTGCCTGCGACGAGGGAGGAGGGCATGGAGTCGTAAATGCATACCGGTCGGGAAGAATGCACCTCGGAGTCCACGTTTTGACGCCACTTTTCGCTCCGCCTGCTCATGATGCGTCGATCGATCGATGCCGCTGCGTCCTGCTGCATGGCATGGTTGACCTGTCCTGTTGAACTGAACGGACGAGGACGAGCATCGTCTACACTGGCCTGTCCTGCAGTCGTAATGTATAACCAACGATACGATGCTACTCCGCCCTAGCATCTGGTATGAATCTGTATGCACGTACTACCAACTTTTGTGGCGTGTATGTTGATTGAAGCAGGTTCATTTGTAGTAGAGTATGTGATGCATTGAGGGAGCTGCTACACGGTTGATCTCCTTTGCCTTTCTTCAAAGGCTCGAGACATGCAACTTGGCCATGAGCGGCACGGCTCTAGCCAAGTTGGCACGTGCAGCCGCCCAGCTCGGTGAATCTGTCGATCTATCTGCACGGCAATGTGCAATGTTCATACACTGATCGTAAATCGTACCATCAAGGGGAAATGCACTATTGTTATACTTGGATCAGGTTAGCTGATCAAGGGAGTATTCCTATCAAAAGAACAATCAAAAAATAAGAAGATAGTCGAAGCATCTACAACCGAAACTTGCAAATGTGTCCCCTCAGACGCTCGCGGACACGATCGATCAGTGACCGGGCGTGTCCATCTTGAATCCCTACTTTTTCGTCCGCGCAGCCCACCTCTCATATTTTTTCGATACGTCCGGTCATTTGCATATGATTGATGTAGAGGAAGAAAGAAAGAAAAAATGAATGAATAAAGAAAGAGAAAATATGGTCTGAGGTGAGGTCACGTCCTACCTGACAGACTGACCGAGAGTGTCCGCGAGCCCTCGTAAGTCCTCGTATTTGAAATAGATATGAAGAATGTCGGTTATTCCGGACATTTGAGACCGGTTAAAGGGGTCTATCTGGATCGCTCTTTCGTAACCGGTCGGTTTGCGCGAACGTTTGAGAAGGGATTAAGGGGTCCGGCTGTAGATGCTCTCAGTCGACACTTTCCACGCAAGAACCGCTTTTCTATGCCGTCTCCTTACTAAAAAAGAATATAATCAAGTCATTTTTACCAAAGAAGTCCCCAACACAGTGGCATTTGGTGAGAAGTATACTTGAGCATTCTTCGGGCCGGGTCGGGTTTCGAGCCGGGCAAAAAAAAGCCTGATGCTAAATATCCAGGCTCGAGCCCGGTCCGGCCTAACCGTCGGGCCTGAATGTTGGGTCGAAGCCCGGTTCAAGACCGAAAAATCAAACTGGGCCTGACCATGGCTTACTTTTGTTTTTTCATAGACCCGAGCCTAGCCCGATCTAACCATCGGACTTAACTTTTCGATCCGAGCCCGGTCCGATGACACAAATAGGCTAGGCCCGCGGGTTAGGGATTTTTGGGTCAGATCAGATCAGGCCGGCCGGGCCGGGCTGTTCATGCCCATATATAGTGAGGAGCTATGGTCCGATGGTGGACAAGCCATTGATCAGAGGCGACTGGACAGCTTTTGCAAGCTGCAATGGTAACCATACGACGACGGTATTGGTCCTGTCTAGTGAACTTGTGCAGGAGTACAGATGAGTCCTATGATCCTGTTGATTGGGTGGGAGCCGGGAAAGCACGCCCCGATCGTCAAACGAGTGCGTACGAGTTTTACCATCAACTGAATCTGATTTCGCGTTGGTGCCCGCTGGCACAAAAGTTGGACGCTGATATGTGCCGAACATTAGGTACGATCACACGACAACTCCTAACGTTTTCGATGATAAGTTTTGTTACGCGAGGATGGCAACTTTAGTAGACGATGCCCTTAAACTCGGTCGACTGATTTTATCGAAGTTTCAGTCGAGTCGTTCATCATTTTCTTAAACACAATACGGACGCAAGCACTCATATATACACGCATAAACTCACTTCTATGAACACACATATACCCTATCCCTATGAGCACCTTCAAGAGACTGAGCCGACATATCATCTTGAGATTTTATCAAGTCACCGTAGGCGCCTCGTCGTTGTCGGCGGGAACGTCTCCTTCCACTGAAAGCTTATCCCCAGGACTTGAACCCTAGTGGACTGAAATATCACTGTCTCTCTAACCATCCAACCACAGGTTGGTTTGCGAGTCATCAATATCTTTTTTGCATGCTAATACGTGTCTCATTTATATCATAAAGATCAAAATACGAGTCACATAAAGACCAACATGACAAAATTAAAATATAGGAGAACATCTATGAGCTTGACACCAACGTTCGTCATATGCCTCGGCGCCACCACACCACACATCGAAGAAAAAAATGACAGGCCACCTCCTCACGAGAGCTCAACTCGGCTCCATCATTGATATGCGACATTGCGATTGGCTCATCGGAAATGAAGCCCTTACCGTTGAACAAGTCAGATTCGGACAACACCTCGGACACGCTATCGAACTCCACATCTGACACCCCATCACGACTAAGACGTCGAAGGAGTAAATCATACCTGCCATGGACGAACTATGAACCCAACACATGTTCCGTCTTCCAGATGTCGTCGATGCAGACCATAATCTACATCCTCTCCTGGACTACCTCCCAAGCTCCATGCCGATGTTGGAGCAAACGCCGTTGCAACGGCGAAGCCCGAGGACATAGGTCCACCACGATGATGCCGCCACCGCCATGCTATCCTTGGTTGAACAGACTGGTTTCCAAATCCATCCCCAACCATAGGACCGGTGGCCTCGTCAGAGAAGGATCCGAAGAATTTTTATTCAGCGCAACCATCGTCACCATCGAAGCCAAGAGGGTGAACAACCTAAAAATAGACTACGAAAACTAAAAATGATCCACACACGTGAATCCGATGAGCCCTCCCCCCCCCCCCCCCCTCCCTCACAACCGACGACCGAGGTCGCCGACAGAGGGGGGCCACCGAAGGATGGCGCTGGAAGTTGGCCTCTCCTGGCGGCGGCTAGGGTTCCAAGCAGCAAGGATGAGGAAAACGATTTGTCGTATCCGACCCCGTTCATCATCAGATTTTTTTTGAACACAGTACATATACACGCGCATACACTCACCCCTATGAGCATCTTCTAAAGACTGAGCCGACATTTCATCTTGATAATTTACGAAGCCATCGTAGACGGCTCGTCGACGACGAGAACGTCTTCTTCCACTGAAAACATATCGTCGAAAATCCTAAAATAAATTAAAAGTTAATACAAACACCAGGACTTGAACCCCGATAGGATAAGGATACCATTATCCCTCTAACCATCCAACCATATATTGGTTTGCATTCATCATCAGGTTTGGTGCTAAGATTTCGGTTGGACCTTTGTATTTTGTACGTATCATATATGTGAGTCGCTCGTAAAAGTCGATGTACCTGTACTGCGTTTCTACATGGGCTTTGCTCTTTTTTTTCCTTCACTCTCGGCCTTAGCTACGTGTTGGACTCTGCTATTTTTTTTTCTTGTCTAGCGAACCTCGTTGTTTAAACCTGTATTCGGATTGTGAGGTTTTTACTTTCTTTTCTGTTTCCATTTATATTCCACTAGTTGAGCGCCCGTGCGTTGCCACGGGACAACAAACTTATGTTGTTCATCGTTATTTCCAGCAGTCCGACCCAATCTTATCAGTTGTCTCGGCGCCATCGTAATAAATCCCTTGTCCCTCGTCGTCGTCAACCAATGAAACATGGGTTCTATCACACTAGCAACCCCTCCATTACAATCCCTCCACTGAAAGCGCCCATCACATAAAATATCACCATATACTCTCGTGTCCTATACAGTGTATCACTAAAACAAAATATATGCGACTCATACTTAAATTTCAGTTGAACATAAACAAGTCAATAATAATTTATACCGGTACGTTCTTGATCAAAACTCATACAAGTCCAAGTATATTGGCCCCCAAATAAATGCTCAACATTATTGTGTAACTATAAATTTAGGCAGAGATGCACGTGCAACTCTATGAAACATCACAAAAAGCGCGTGTCATCTTCTCTACTCTTTATTCCTATCGTATTCATGGGTACTGCTGATTGCTCTATTTTCTGAAGGTGCAGAACAGAAGATTGGCTCTATCTTCTAAACAGAGTGTGCAACAGAGGTTTCTATGTAGGACATTGTTAGTGAGTGCAGTGAACCAACATGTGCACAGATAATTCTTTTAAAAAACACTTGCATAGAGAATAATCTGAAACTGGATTGTCACTAGCTCATCACATGAATATTATTGTAAAATACATTCTTGAAGCTTTTTTGTCTTGTAACTATAATCTGTAGATTGTAAAACTTATTTAGGTTCAGCACTGAAGGTCAACAACGGAAGGGGAAATTAAGTTTATGCGGTAAGAAACAATGTTGTATATGCTTCAACATATGTGCTTGTTACAATCAATCATTGTACTGGAAGTTATTTCTTTCTGGCCATCAGCTCTTCTGATCTCCACACGAAAAAATATCTATCGGAATTGCATGATTTCGCCAAGTCTTGGAGGGCCACCACTGCGACTGAAGCAATTCTGAAGAAGAGGACCTGGTTAAGGAAATAGGGTTCTTGCACGCACAATCCACCAAATATAATCGATGGCCACATCACTGGTCTCAGTAGGCAGCAACGAAGGGAAGTTGCTTCCACGCGAAGAGAATAAACCGACAATGACACGAACAAGGAGCAGCGGTAAAAAGAATGCAGTGCCGAAGAACTCGTCACATGAATATTCTTCTAAGATATCCTCTTGAAGTTTTGCACTGAAGACTACAGGGCTACACACTTAATCAGCTTCAGCACTGAAGATCAATGGTTCTTTTAGGTTCTGAAAATGCAAGAAAATTAGGTCTGTGCTTAAAGGAAAAATGCTGACAATATGCTTCGGCACATGTGTTTGTGACAATCAATCAATCATGGAACTGAAAGCAATTACGAAAAGAATCTCTGCCAGAATGGCATGGTTTTGCCAATCGTATCATTATCAGATGCCAAGGCCTCAAGGGCCACCACTGAGACTGAAAGCAATTTTGAAAATGGCCGGTGAAGAAAATAATACGGCTATCAGAAGCACCAAAATGCAATGAGTGGTATTGTGAGTGGTCAGTACCACTGTACCTGTATCAGTAGACGGTAACAAAAGGAAATTTGGTTCCATGTGAAGGGATGAGCTACCAACAAAGCAGCACATCGGGTCTCTTCAACTGCAAGCAGTACACTACAGGGAGCATCAGAAAAATAGATGAAACATTACATCCATTCCATATACAGAATTTCCAGAGACCACCATTAAGAAAACCAAAACCCGTTTCTTTAAGCAGCAAAGTTAAGAGATTGGCAAGGGGTAGTAATATGTCCAATGGCAGGTGCAAAGTTCAGAGATTGGCAAAAACTGTGCCAACAGATATAATGCATTATCTGGATCCCAAAACAACCACGTCATTGCAACTTGCATATGATGCGATTATTCAAGATCCGTTTTCTGATATATTCATTTAGTTCAATGTGCAAATCGGGACACATACCTGGATTGGCCGACCGGAGCCGCCGGTGGGCGAGCAGAAGGAATCCGTGTCGCCCCTCTTCTTTTCTCTCCATCGCACCTCCTATTTCTCCCTCGTATCTTCTTCCCAGGAGGCCGAGCCGCCATGGCCATGGAGCGCCGCAGCCGGCGGCCTCCACTACGCACCGCCGCGCTCGACCCTGATCTGATCCGCCTCGCCTCGTCGTCCGTTGTTTCCACGCCGTTCCCCGCCTCAAGTGTTGCTGCTGGTGACAAGAGTTTTCATCACAATCATCTAAAAGAACAAGGCAAATTAAGAGTCAAACAACTCGATTTTTAGTCACCACTTGCCGAACGAAATGGCCAAAAAAAACTATCTGCAAATAAAATTGACATAAAAAATCAGTCGTACCGTGGCTGCAGGTGCGCCACCTGCCACCACGCAAGGAGGCGGCATGCCCTGCCGCATGCCCTATCGCCATCGGGTCAGACGATAGGCAGCACATAGCAACTTTCGACGCGCCCGTGTGCAAGGCACAACAGAACCATTAGCTCCATCCATGGTACTGGAATCTGTTCTCCTGCCCTGCAGTATGTGTTAAACTGGTAAAAGGGAAATGAAAGCTCTATACCATTGTACATAATAAAGAATTTTGTGCAACAGCAGTGGAAAATGGGCATGTATGTCTAGATACAATAGCATATCATGCAAAAAAATAAGTAAACATATACTTGTTGTTTAGTCTATAGATTCTCGTATAGTCCTATGCTATTTTCCTTTGCTTAGCATGATGTAGTATGGGTGTTGGTTGACTCTCGGAATCTAAGCTTTAGTACACCTTCCCCATGGACATTTTTTCTGTAATTCTCTCGAATATATAGATCTCTAATCTACGGCCAGTAGTTGTACCACCATCTCCACATGGTTCTTTGCAGACTGGGAGCTTTGGTGACCAAGATTATATTGGAACCAAGCGGAGCTTATTCATGGATGTTCATGTCTTTCAAATGTGTTAACTTATATTCCTGAATACGTTGGTATAACTATCTCTAAACAACAGTAGTGGGAGTACACATTCTTCCCGATGGACAGTTTTTTTGTAAGAATCTCCATCATATAGACCTCTAATCTACAACCAGTAGTTGTACCACCGTCTCCAGATGGTTCTTCTCAGTCTGGGAGCTTTGCAGACCAATATTACATTGGAACCAAGTGGAGATTATTCATAGATGATCATCTTAGCTGGAATAGTGGAACTCAAACCAACCTTCAGTCCATAAATCTTGTTTGAACTATGGTGGACTCTATACATGGTCCAGATTAGCTCCTACTAAAAATTAAAATATTAGGTTTACCTCTGCAATTTCTGCTTGCTGCAACTTTTGTGCTTATGAAGAGGAGCCTCAAGTGTTGCTGCTGGCAACAAGAGTTTTCATCACAACCATCTAAAAGAACAAGGCAAATTAAGAGTCAAACAACTCGAACTTTAGTCACCACCCCCCGAACGAAATGGCCAAAAGAAAACTGTTTGCAAATAAAATTGACATAAAAAATCAGTCGGACCGTGACGGCAGGTGCGTCAGCCGACGCTTGCACCTGTCACCATGCGAGGAGGCGGCATGCCCTGCCGCATGCCATGTCTCCATCGGGTCACGCGATAGGAAGCACATAGCAGCTTTCGGCGCCCGTGTGCAAGGCACAACAGAACCATTAGCTCCCTCCATGGTACTGGTATCTGTCTGGTAAAAGGGAAATGAAAACTCTATACCATTGTACATAACAAAGAATTTTGTGCAACAACAGTGGAAAATGGGCATGTATATCTAGATACAATACCATATCATGCAAAAAAATAAGTAAACATGTACTTGTTGTTTAGTCTATAGATCTGGTATAGTCCTATGCTATTTTTCTTTGCTTAGCATGATGTAGTATGGGTGTTGGTTGACTCTCGGCATCTAAGCTTTAGTACACCTTCTTCCCCATGGACATTTTTTCTGTAATTCTCTCGGGTATATAGATCTCTAATCTACGACCAGTAGTTGTACCACCATCTCGACATAGTTCTTTGCAGACTGGGAGCTTTGGCGACCAAGGGAACCAAGCGGAGCTTTTTCATGGATGTTCATGTCTTTCAAATGTGTTAACTTATATTCCTGAATACATTGGTATAACTATCTCTAAACAAGAGTAGTGGGAGTACACATTCTTCCCCATGGACAGTTTTTCTGTAAGAATCTCCATCATATAGACCTCTAATCTACAACCAATAGTTGTACCACCATCTCCAAATGGTTCTTCTCAGTCTGGGAGACTTGCAGACCAATATTACATTGGAACCAAGTGGAGCTTATTCATGGATGTTCATGTCTTTCAAATGTGTTAACTTGTATTCCTGAATATGTAGGTATAACTATCTGTGAACAACAGTAGTGGGATAGTATTCGAGAAAGAAAAACAGTAGTGGGATTCATAAACAAATAAACTTTGCTTCTTCTCGAATTATTTTGAATTGGATATAGCAATAATTAGATATTGTAAAATATATCTAACTCATTTGTTATGTAAGCATGACGAACTATGCAAATTAGAGTCGCTTGGTGAAAATTAAAGAGGCCAATAATACTTTGTATTGTACGCTACAGATAATTACTAAAACGAACAATTTCATCTTCTATTCAGTATAAAATTAGCGATCTGGAAGAGGATCTATACCTAACTTTGCAACAGAAAGGGCCCACGGACATTGAAACTCCCCGTCCAATATGAATTTAATGATGTAGAGAACAACAACAAGGAGAAGAAGGCATGGCCTGTACTTTTAACTGTAAGTAGGAACTGTGGAGTAATTTCATCCATATTATAGACTTTAGATACATTGCACCCAAAAACTATATCACGCTTATGTTACTTTCAGTCAACAAATTCAATACATGAATTGCTAAGTGATTCCAATTGTTAGAAACCTCTACTGCAGGGTTGCCTATTTCAGGTGGGCAGGACATACGTACCCCCCGAAGGTAATGTAGGGCACTTACTCCATCGCTTCACTTTGCGCTCGTGCTCGCGTAGGTGAGTCTGCAGTCGTACCCGCTCCTCAAGGGATAGCTGCAGCAGCAGCTCCTCCAACGATGGCGCAATAAGCGGCGCAAACTCCTGTCTAATGGAATCCAGCCCAGACTCCATCAGTGATTTGGAGAACACGCCCACTGAAGGTGATCTGTAGAGGGTATATGCCATTATTAAATTTGCAGAAGATATTCAAAATAACAGGGCAACAAACAATTCGCTGCAGTTTGTATTAACAATGACAGCAACCACTTATCCTACTAAAAGTAGTGCAGCTCGAGCGTTATATATACAACCAATGGAATTACCTAAGACACAGGAGGTAGTTAAAAAGACCACACGCATCCAACTGTACATATTTTTTTTACAGCCAACTGCAATTACCAATTGCTAAAATCATCAGAGGTAACAATTGAGCAACAGATTAAGGACGGTTACTACAATCAGCACTGAAACAGCAGCAGGTATTTAGAGACCAATAAAAGAAAGACTGAATCTAAAATGATGTTATGTTTGTGCCCATCAAAATCTGTAGCATAAAGAAAAACTAAGGAAGTAAAAAATAAGTTATACCTCCCCAGGAATGCCAAATGATCTATCACTTTTGGCACCATAAGCAAGAACAACCTGTTAATCAGTAAATACTAAGTCGACATTATCTCAATAACGAACTTCATAGAGTTATATCAACAGAAAAAAGTAGCTACTTGGCAGAAAGGATATTCTAATGATCATCTGCTTACAACATCATATGTCTTCCGAAGCTCTGGTAGAGATACATCACTTCCAAGTGTTACATTCCCAAAAAAAGAGCAACGCGGATTCACAGCTACATGAGAAAATTGGTTTACCACAATCTGTTGAAAGAACATGGAAAGTTAAATCTTCTAAGGGATTTATTGAGTACCACAACTGACAAAGCAGGTAAAATCACGAGGTGATAAAGCAACTTGTACAGATATTGGTGGAACCAATAAATTACTTCAAGATGATATAAGGAAGTAAACCTCGTGTCCACTGCTAAACAAAATATGTTTCTCAATTTCTTGCGGTTATGGTAGTAGCTGCTGATAGATTAAAATTTGCTGCATTTCAGTTTCACAATAAGATAACAGAATCAAATGCTCACCTTTGTTTCTGGATGATCTGGAGCCACTCCAGAACGAACTAAGCGAAACGGTGTCGGCAACCTGTCAATAATATCGACTTGCACTCCTTCATGACCCTTTAGCATCTGCTTAATCAACCAAAAGATCCAATGAACATCAAACAAGTGCGCAGAAAGAATTAAAGTAATTCCTCAAATGGAAACCCTTAGAAAGATCTTTAGCCTGACTATGTTCTTTTCCTTTTCCTGTTGCAACATATGCAAGAGAAAACTACATATGTGTTGCTGTAGGAACATGGTTTCGTGTTTAAGGTTTTGTTGCAGCAGCAGATAGGTTCAAGCTTTCACATGACATCTCATTAGACAAGCACTACTAAGGTACAGAGTTCCACGACTATTACTGCACCTTAGCATTTAGATTTTGATGGAACTGAATTCAGGGAAATTTTGCAACTATAGCACAGAAGAAAGCACTGAAACACTATCACAATGAACAAAAGGACACGGGATAAGCAAAGAAACCCACCCTCAAAGAGAGGCAAAAACAAGGGGACCATGAACCTAACGATTGTATAGTGAGATGCATGCAACCATTATATTTATTGTTACTGACCTAAGAATTTCTATATTTCCGCCTCAAAATGTAAAAATCCATCCCTAAATCTGCCTGTCGTCCATGCATTTACTAGAAATCTCATGCCCTCATGCTCCTCGATGGTGCACCTCCTCGCGCTGTTGCCCCTTGATGGTGCACCTCCTACCACGACGGCGCAACCAGTGTCCTTGCTTGACCACATGGGACCGACCGGTAGGTCCTCTGTCACGCCCAAGATGCGACCCTATCCTCAAATTGGCACGGGGGCCTCGTCAGGGATAGAAGCGCATCTCGTCGTGTCGCAAGAATGGATATCGTTACAAGTACATGTACTGAAAAGAAGGGATATATAGAATTGGCTTACACTCGCCACAAGCTACATCAGAGTCACATCAGTACATTACATAATCATCAAGAGTAGGAGCAGGGTCCGACTACGGACGAAAACAAACGAGAAAATGAAACGACGTCCATCCTTGCTATCCCAGGCTGCCGGCCTGGAACCCATCCTAGATCGAAGAAGAAGAAGAAGAAGAAGAAGAAGAAGCAACTCCAAATGAACAATCGACGCGCTCGCGTCAAGTAACCTTTACCTGTACCTGCAACTGGTGTTGTAGTAATCTGTGAGCCATAGGGGGGACTCAGCAATCTCATTTCCAAAGGTATCAAGACTAGCAAAGCTTAATGGGTGAGGTATGGTTAAGTGGCGAGGTTGCAGCAGCGACTAAGCACATATTTGGTGGCTAACTTACGAGTACCAGAAATAAGAGGGGGAAGATCTACGTATAGCGGACGTGAACTACAGATGATCAAATGAATGATCCTGAACACCTACCTACGTCAGACATAACCCCACCGTGTCCTTGATCGGAGAAAGAACTCACGAAAGAGATAGTCACGGTTACGCACACAGTTGGCATATTTTAATTAAGTTAACTTCAAGTTATGTAGAACCAGTGTTAAACAAAGCTTCAACGTTGCCACATAACCGCGGGCACGGCTTTGTGAAAGATTTAACCCTGCAGGCGTGCTCCAACTAGTCCATCACAAATTACCACAAGCCGCATAGAAATCCTCAATCACGAAGCTCGCGATCTCGTCGGATTCCCTAGTGGAAAACCTCAACTCTGAGATTACCCAAAGCATCACCGGAATCCCGATGCACAAGATATCTTGTCAAAGGTAAAACTAATCCAGCAAGGCCGCCCGACGTGTCGACGATCCCGATAGGAGTCGCGTACCTCGTTCTCAGGACACGACGGATGAGCGATGGTTACCACGCCAAACGCCGAGTTGCCCCGGGTAGCGTTAATAAGCTGCTCTGTTTTGGACCAACACTCATGAGGAGCACTGGCCCGGGGGTTGATTAAAATAGTCCGCGGGTGCCGGCGGGTCCCTATGCAATTTTATTAGGTGATTAGGCAAATGTAGTACCAATGTTGGGCCTTGCCAGACCAGCTTTAATCTAAAACGAATTATCAAGGGGGTCCCCATAACAACCCCGATCGTGTTAGGAGCGCTCATTTATGGAACATAACACCGGTAGCCGGAAACTAAAGGGGCAAAGGTGGAACAAAACACCAGCCTAGGAAAGGGCCGAGCCTTCCACCTTTTACCAAGTATACAGGTGCATTAAATTAAATAGCAATTAATATGGTGATATAACAAGGAACCCATGCTTTCGCATGGAAGCAATGCACCTGCAACTAGCAACGCTAACACAGGATTAAACAAGCAGTAACATAGCCAATCAGTGGTTTGCTAGGTTGAACAGGTTGAAGGTTAACATGGCATTGTTGAGAGGCTGACATTTAACAGGTGGTAGGCAACGAGACATAATCGATAGAAGCGATAAAACTAGCATGGCAATGATAGTAATGGTATGTGGGGAAATGATCATCTTGCGTGAGATCCCGCTTGGTAGAAGAATGACTCCGTGAAGCAGACGAACCGATATAGTCGAACGGGTCCTCACAATCCGACATGCTTGCGGAACTCTATCGAGACGGAGGAAAACGAAAACAAGAATCAACACACGATATTCACCACACGATGCAAGACACATATGATGCATGAACGGTCTAATGCGAGGCATGACAATCACAACAATCAAACACTACACATTAAGTGAAGCTCAATATGCAACGGGTTGCATATTGACGAAACTCCACGTTAATTATTTAGTTCTATCCCGATTAGTTATACGGCAATATTAAATGTGTTTAAACATGGCAAGAGGTGAAGCATAATTAAACTACCTATCTAGGCATTTTAAATGAGGTCGGAAATGACATATAGCATCTCCGAAACGACCTCACATGTTAATTAACGATTCTGTCCAGATTTGTCCTAATCGCATTTTAGGTTTGTTAAACGGAAAAACAAAGTGGTTCACGTGATTATACTCGTCGTTCTGCTCCATTTACATATATGGCACAACTCCAACGGAGCTACGGACAAATAGTTACGACCTAAACCGTTTTCAACACGTCGACATGCAAATCGAAGCAAACAACACACCTAACAAATTTAAATATGCATGAGAGTTGGTTTTTGTGAAACTACAGAAAATTCTAAGCAACTTACATGTTGAAATCATTTTAATCCGGTGCACGATTAAATTTATACGAATTTTACAAAATGGCATTTGAATCTGTCCAAAATAAAAAAAAATGGAATTGCTAGGATTTGAACCCCAAATCCCTTGGATGGACACTAAGAGCCCTACCACCAGACTAATTAAGTGGTTGTGTCAAAATTGACAAAACAACACATAAAAAAGGTATGACAGAAGCTATTGCGCTGGAGGCAAAATTCCTAAAAAAACATAATATGCACTGATGGGGATTTGATCCCAGGATCCTAGGGCAAAACTAGCTGGTGCTAACCACTCCGCTATAGCATACGATTGGTGCTAGAAACATAATGGACACTCTAAATAACATGGATTTTCCTGACAGATCTAGAAAACAAGAGGGATCAGATCGGGAGAAACTGCTCACAGCAGGAAAAAACGAAGTCTGCGGTGAGATCCGCCTGACCTGGTGCAAATCCGCGACGAGCAAGGTGCTCCGGCGTAGGCTCCGGTGACTGGGGCTCCATTCCTCGCGACGGGAGCTTGATCCGACGCACGAGCACATGGGAGAGGTCCAACTCCTGCTTGCTAACAACGATGTTCCTGAACCAGCTAGAGAAAGGATTCAGAGGAAGAGAGAGACTCGAAGGGAGAGGGAAGGGCGTGCATCTGGCCCACCTGCTGGTGGAGCTCCGGCGAGGAGATCCTTGGGGCGGCCGGGGCGGACTGCAGCAGCGGAAGCTGGCCATGCTGGCTCCTGTGGCTGCGAGCTCCTGGACCTGAAGAAAGAAACAAACAGAGGGAGAGAGAGTTCAGAGAAGAAATAGGGGAAGGAAGAGAGGAAAAAAAGGAGAACGAGGCGTGAGGGAGAGAAGAGAGAACGGGAGGAGCAGGGGAAGAAGGAAAAACGGGAAAGAAAGAAGCATGGCGTGACGGATCTGGACGAGGGGTTCCATTCCCGCCAACAAGGTGGCTTGCACAATGCTGCAACTCCAGTTGTGGAGAATCTCCATGGAGCGGCTCGGTTGCTCCTGCAGAAGCTGCTGCCGGTAGGTGCCGGCGGCGGCCTCGGGATGCTCCGGCGAGGCGTGCTCCGGCAAGGGGCTAGGGCGGCGCGGCTGGAGGAGCTACTGGTTTCGGGCACGAGCTGCTGGGGCGAACGAAGGAGCTGGTGCGGGGTGCTGGATGGATGGATGGATTTGTTTTTGGAATCGGGGAGGAACCCGATGGAGGAGGAGGCTAGTTGGGTAGCTGGGGATTCCAAGGCAAGCAGGTGGCGGCGGGATGAGGGATTGGACAGGGGGAGGATTTCTAGGGATTGGTCTAGGGTTAGACTAGGTGGTCTATATATAATAGGTGGGGTAGATTAGGGGTTATTTGGACCCTCCGATTGAAATCGGACGGTCGAAAATATTAGGTTAGAGAGACCAATGAACAAACCGATGACGGTTTGTGGTAAAACGGGGTTGATCCGGATCCAATGGTCATGACCGCCGGGCTCGGGTTCTGGGAGGTTTCCGGACTGGGCCGCGCGTAGGGTCGACGCACTGTGCAGAGGGGCTAGGCGAAGATGAGAGGGAAAACGGGCGACCCGGCAACGTATTTAAAAACATCGACAGACGTCCGACGGTAGACCGAATACGGTGCCGCTACGGTCGACCGTTCGGGTACCAGACGGACTCCGATCGCGACGAAATTCGACAGGCGGCCTAGCTATAACTACTTACGACCGCATGCCAAGTTTCACCGCGATCAGAGAAAGTTTTATGCACACTTTTAAAAACAGGGATTTGACGATGCCGCGGGCGCGTGCGTGTGCGGTCGGACTCAGAACGAACAACGACGATATCCGGCAACTAACAACGGATGCAACGTTTGAAAACTGGCGGCAACGGAGATGCCGATGCAATGCAGATGATGCGAATGATGCAATGATGATGCGACAAATAAAAATAGACACACGACGAAAACGGAAAGAAAGGGGAATCTTCTGGAACGTCGGTCTCGGGCTGTCACATCCTCCCAGCGGCTTGTCGACGGCATGCTCGCCTTGGCTTCCAGCCTGGAGGTTCGCCAACGGTATCCCCTTTTCCTTGGCTCATGGTGGAGGCGACCCCGGACCTCTTGCGTGGCACCTGGAACGGCGGGCCCTCTTCTCCGGATCGATGAGGCCTCCGAATGCGGGGTGCATGCTGCGGACGCGCGCGATATCGTTCAGCAGCTCCTCGTCCGACATGTCCGCGATCTCCCGTCGCAGGTTGTCGTTCGATGTCGCCGAGCACTCCCCGTCCGCCTCCTCACCGATGCCCCCCCTTCCGCATGGCCATCGCCGCTGAGCGAGGGGAGACGGGTCCCTCGCCGCGGCCGAAGCCGAGGGAGGAGCGGGCGGACGCATTCCCCTTCCCGGGCGCCGAGGGGGAGGAGAGGAAGCAGACGTCGGCGATCTCCCGCCGCAGGTTGTCGTTCGATGTCGTCGAGCACTCCCCGTCCGCCTCCTCACTGATCCCCCCTTCCGCCTGGCCGCCGCCGCCGGGCGAGGGGAGACGGGTCCCTCGCCGCGGCCGAAGCCGGGGGAGGAGCGGGCGGACGCATTCCCCTTCCCGGGCGCCGAGGGGGAGGAGAGGAAGCAGACGTCGGCGTGACCGTCGAAGTAGGAGGCGAACGCTGCCATCCAGTCGATGGTGATGCCGACCTTCTTCGTTGTGGCCGCCGCCCTCGTCATCCGCGGCACCGGCGGAGGAAGATGGGATCGGGAGCGAGTTGGGAGTTAAAGGAGAGAGGAGAGACAGAGACGTGCGTGCGTGTGTAGCTACAGTTTTTTATCTCTTCGTGTTCGGTCGTGGATGTTCGGTCGCGGTTTTGCCCTGTGAAATCGCCCTGTGCGTGCGTGGGCTGAAAAAAAATCGGTGGAAGCAGTGCGTACGTGGGTTGAGAAAAATCGGTGGTAGCGCTAGTAGCGACGGGGGATCTGTCGTCTGGTTGAACCATCACGACGACGGCAGATCCCCTTTAATAATAGAGATATATGGCGTGAGCTGTTTTTTTATTGCTAAAAGTTCTAATTTGTATTTTTCACATTTTTCTTGTTTCTTTTATATTTAATTGTGTGTTCTATTTTTTCTTTGCCTTTTATTTTTTTCTTCCCTTTCTAACAGTCTGATTCCTGCTAGCTTTCTATGTTTTGGGATTTGCTAATCCCCATTCGAATGAGTATTAGTCAAGTGTTAGTTGATTCGGTAAAGATAAGATCTTGGCGCAAAGATTCATGCAGGGTATCATTTTTCCTATTTGTTGAAGTTGACGTGCGGACGCGTCGTACACAATGGGTGGTATGCTTTTTTTCTTTGGGCGAGTGATCAATACGCCACACCTCTCTCGTGGGCTATGCTCTTTTGTCCTTCTTTTCTATTGCAGACGTGTGTAGTTGTGAGGGATGCATTCGGGTCTTTTGTTCTTGTACCAGCGGCTAATATTTACTGAAGCATCTGAAATTAGTTTTTTTGTTTTCTTTTTCTTTTTGTTGTTTGACCTATCTATTTTTATCTTAATGATTTACCTAGTTTTTAGTTTCTTCCTTTTGTTTTATTTTCCCTCTCTTTTTAGGAAATATGGAATAATAATATATTTTCAATTTTATTTATTATGCATTACCCTTTTGTTCAAATAAAAATGTGTTTTACTTTTGTGTTTCTGCTGCATCATTTTATTCTTTCTAATTTCAAGTTATAATTGTAATTGTTCTTGTTGACTAAAGCATTACTAACCAGGTTTTAAGTGTGGAAGAAGTATGAAAGTAGTGGATCATGGTATTTCTCCAACTTTCCCCTCTCTTCCTTCGGATGTGGTTTTTCTGAATGCGAGCTAGTTGGTACTCGGTGAATCCAATGGTGCAGTCAGATTTCACTTTAGAGCAACTTCATAAAACTGTTATTTTCTGATATGATGTCATGTTTAGAGCTTTACATTAGGTGGTGCTTTGGCCCTTTGTGGATGATTCCTTGATGAAATGGTAGTGGGTGAACCCCTCTACAGCACGGGGCCTTTGTTTTTGTTCTTAGGAATTTGTATGCACCTATTGTGCCTTGTCAAAGTGGACACTTGGCTGAAAACTGTCAGATTTGTGAAACCTTGTGATTTTCACTAAGTCTGGGAAACTAGAGTTATTTTCTTCCCATGTTGTCTTGTGTGAATTAGCTCCTGTGTTGGGAATTAGCCCATGCAACAATCTATTGTTTGTGAGCTTTTATGTTTAGCTCCCTGTTAAATTTCAAGCTTATACACTTCATGTAGATATCATTTTGGAGGCTGTCAAAATGCTTCAGAGCTTAAGCAGCTCGTGAAAATCTGTGATTTTCACGAAGTCCCAGAAACTGTGATATTTTGTCCAAGTTAGTGTCTATAGATCTGCTCATGGGTGATTCCTTTGCATTAGCTTCTTGTACAGGGTTGTAGAGCTTTTGGATGGCTTCTGTCTCATATCTTGTTTGATTCATTTAGATGGATGTAGCTACTTTAAATCTTGTAGATAAACTGCTATGTTGCTATTGAAAACAGATTGTATGTTTGTATTGTTTTGAAGCTTGTGGGGGCATTGTTGATGGTGTGGTGTGTTCCCATGCACCACCCCACTTATATGTTGTTGCTTGATCATGTGGCAACCTGGTTACACCAGGGAGTGCCCATTAGAGTGTGTTTGTGGCTGATTTGAACCGTAGGCCTTTGAAACTTGTTTTGTAGTTTCCGGTTGAACCGTGACTCTGTTCTCTATGTTATTTATATGTGTTTGCATCGTTTTCTCATGATGCACACGTTCATGCCATATTCATGCATGTCAAGATAAATTAATATGAGGTTCTGTCCAGAATTCAATTAACTCAACTAATGCATAGGAAAGTGACTAGAATAGTGATGCTTGCTTCCTTCTTCACACATGCATCATATTGATTGTTGCATTATGTCTTGCCGGTGTTCATTGGCTGTTATCTTATCTTGGGTAGCATCGGTAACGGAGAGCGAGTTCGTGGATTCTGGAGAGTACGTGCAGAAAGAACAGGAGCAGTTCCAAGCTGAAGACATCACACGCAAGATGACCGTGACCCTGACACCGTATCTAGCTTTGTTATGCTTAGAATCATGTTTTCCTTCGTTACATGCTCGCTGCCTACCACTTGATATAAATGCCACCTGTCTTTTCCATGAACCCCAAACACCTCCCTCTCCTAGCAAATGTTGTTTGGCTAAGTAGGCTTGCTCAACCTCTAATGGGTAGCTTTGCTAGTTGCAGGTGCGAGCTGTCCCATGTGATAACATGGGTATTTTGATATTATTATGTTTAAACTGCAATTTAATTAATGCACCTATATACTTAGTAAATAACGGAAGGCCTAGCCTTATGTCGGGTGATTTGTTCCATTATTGCCACCTTAGTTTCGGCTACCGGTGTTTGATTCCATAACTGATCGCTCCTAACATGTTCGGGGTTGTTATGGGGACGCCCGTGATAACTCATTTTAGATTAAAGCCCTTCCAGCCAGACCCAACTTTGGTTTTTAATCTGCTAATAACTTAATAAAAATGCATAGGGAATAGCTACCCCGAGGATTTAATTAACAACCCGGGCCAGTGCTCCTCATGAGTGTTGGTCCAAACCGGGCGATGTCCGGCGCCCTCTGGTGACCCAGGGTTTAGTCAACCCAACGTCCTGCCCATCCATCGTGTCCTCAGAACGAGATACGTGGCTCTTCTCGGGTTCGTCGACACGACGGGCGGCCTTGCTGGATTAGCTTTACCTTTCACGAGATATCTTGCGTATAGGAATTCCGGTGAAACTTAGGGTCTCCTCAAAGTTGAGGTTTTCCTTTAAGGAATCAGACGAGATCACGAGTTTCGTGATAGAGGATTACTTTGCGGCCCGTGGCAGTTTGTGATGGACTAGTTGGAGCACCTGTGACAACCCGAGACCGACGTTCCAGAAGATTTCCCCTTTATTCCGTTTTCGTCGTGTGACTTATTTTATTTGCCACATTGATACGTCTCAAACGTATCTATAATTTTTGATGGTTTCACGATGTTATCTTGTCAACTTTGGATGTTTTGTTTACCTTTTATATCTTTTTTGGGACTAACTTATTAACTCAGTGCCAAGTGCCAGTTCCTGTTTCTTCTGTGTTTTTGACTCTTTTCAGATCTGATTTTGGAACGGAGTCCAAACGGAATAAAATCCCCGAAATGAATTTTTCCAGAACGGAAGAAGATCGGGAGGCTTGAGGGCCAAGCAAGTGGGCCCACAGGGGGCCCACAAGCCCTGTTGCCCCGGCCAGGGGGAGGCCGCGGCAACCAAGCTTGTGGCCCCCCTGGCGCTCCCCTGCCCTAGGTCTTTGGCCTATAAATTCCCTAAAAATCTAGAAAAAATCAAGGCATCCACGAAAACACTTTTCCGCCGCCGCAAGCTTCCGTTTCCGCGAGATCTCATCTGGAGACCCTTCCCGGTGCCCTGCCGGACGGGACTTTGGAGTTGGAGGGCTTCTTCATCAACATCATCGCCCCTCCAATGACTCGTGAGTAGTTCACTTCAGACCTACGGGTCCGTAGTTAGTAGCTAGATGGCTTCTTCTCTCTCTTGGATCTTCAATACAAAGTTCTCCATGATCTTCATGGAGATCTATCCGATGTAATCCTCTTTGGCGGTGTGTTTGTCGAGATCTGATGAATTGTGGATTTGTGATCAGATTATCTATGATATATATTTGAGTCTTTGCTGATTTCTTATTTGCATGATTTGATATCCTTGTAAGTCTCTCCGAGTCTTGGATTTTGTTTGGCCAACTAGATCTATGATTCTTGCAATGGGAGAAGTGCTTGGTTTTGGGTTCATACCGTGTGGTGACCTTTCCCAGTGACAGAAGGGGCAGCAAGGCACGCATCGTGTTGTTGCCATCAAGGGTAACAAGATGGGCTTTTATTGTAGATATGAGATTGTCCATCTACATCATGTCATCTTGCTTAAGGCGTTACTCTGTTCTCATGAACTTAATACACTAGATGCATGCTGGATAGCGGTCGACGTGTGGAGTAATAGTAGTAGATGCAGAAAGTATCGGTCTACTTGTTTTGGACGTGATGCCTATAGATATAATCATTGCCATAGATAACGTCATGACTTTGCGCGGTTCTATCAATTGCTCGACAGTAATTCGTTCACCCACCGTCTACTTTCTTTCATGCAGAAGCCACTAGTGAACACTACGACCCCCGGGTCTATTCACACCTATCGTTTCCACTTTCGCTTTTACTTTGCTCTGTTTCTTTGTTGCTTTCAGTTCTCACTTGGCAAACAATCTATAAGGGATTGACAACCCATACATAGCGTTGGGTGCAAGCTCTTTGTGTTTGTGCAGGTACTTGTGATATTCCTTCACTGGATCGATACCTTGGTTCTCGAAACTGAGGGAAATACTTACCGCCGCTGTGCTACATCACCCTTTCCGCTTTGAGGGAACACCAACGCAAGGCTCCAAGGCCACGGGGGAATACTTTGCATATTTTCCAAGGAAGTCCCTAGAGGCGTAGCCGTAGCAGAAGGATTCCTGGTGCCGTTGCTGAGGAGTATCAAGACAAGAATAGTCTCCCGTCAGCACGCTTGTTTCAGGCGCCGTTGGAAGGTCTTTTGTTGCAGTAGCAGAAGTATTTCTGACGCCGTTGCCGGGGAAGGAGAGATCTATCCAAGTAGGTCTCACAAACTCATCTCTTGCATTTACTTTTTTTGCCAGGTGCCTCTCGTTTTCCTCTCCCCCACTTCACATTTGCCGTTTTCATTTGCCTTTCTCCTTTGCCTTTCTCTTTTGCCTTTTTGCCGTTTTCCTTTGCCGGTTTTCTTGCTTGCTTGTGTGCTTGTTTGTTTGTTGAAGTCATCATGGCTGAAAACACCAAACTTTGCGACTTCTCGAGTACCAATAATAATGATTTTATTAGTACTCTGATTGCTCCCGCCACTAGTGCGGAATCGTATGAAATCAACGCAGCTTTGCTGAATCTTGTTATGAAAGAGTAGTTCTCTGGCCTTCATAGTGAAGATGTCGCATCCCATCTCAATACCTTCATTGAGCTTTGTGATATGCAAAAGAAAATATATGTGGATAATGACGTGATTAAGTTGAACCTTTTTCCTTTCTCGTTGCGAGATCGCGCAAAAACTTGGTTTTCTTCTTTGCCTAAAAATAGTATCGATTCTTGGGATAAGTGCAAAGATGCTTACATATCCAAGTATTTTCCGCCGGCTAAGATTATCTCCTTACTTAACGATATCATGAATTTCAAGCAACTTGATCATGGACACATTGCACAATCTTGGGAGAGGATGAAGTTAATGATTAGAAATTGTCCCTCTCATGGCTTGAGTTTGTGGATGATTATACAAATCTTTTACGTTGGCTTGAATTTTCCCACTCGCAATATCTTGGACTCCGCCTGAGGTGAAACGTTCATGGAAATCACGTTAGGAGACGCTACAAAACTCCTAGACAATAGCATGACCAACTACTCTCAGTGGCACACTGAAAGGTCACCTGCTAGCAAAAAGGTACACATTATAGAAGAAATTAACTCGCTTAGTGCTAAGATGGACGAGTTGATGAATTTGGTTGCTAGTAGAAATGATCCTTTAGATCCTAATGACACGCCACCATCTTCCTTGATTGAGAGTAGCAACGCTAGTTTGGACGTTAATTTTGTTGGTAGGAACAATTTTGGCAACAACAATGCCTTTAGAGGAAACTATATTCCTAGGCCTTTTCCTAGTAACTCCTCTAACAATTGTGGCAATTCCTACAACAACACTTATGGAAATGACAACAAATTACCCTCTGATTTAGAGAGTAATATCAAAGAGTTCATCAACTCTCAAAAGATTTTCAATGCGTCCATAGAGGAAAAACAACTCAAAATTGACGATTTGGCTAAGAGCGTTGGTAGGATGTCTTGTGATATTGATGCTTTGAAAGTTAGATGTGCTCCTCCCAAGGTCAACTTGGATGAAACTTTGAAAGCTATGCGTGTCTCCATGAATGAGAGCAAAGAAAGAACCGCCCAAATTCGCGCTAGGCATGAATGGTTTAAAAGGGTGCGTTCTAGTGATGCAAATCACGAAGATCTTAAAGTGCTTGGTGTGACTCCTCTTGAATCTTTGTTTTCGCGTGTCAACCCTATTGATGAAGGGGCTGGATATGAATCCACTTTGGTTGAAAAACACCCCAATGATTTGGAGTCCACCTATCTTGATGATAAAGGTGTGGAGAGTGGAGTAGAAGAAATCAAAATTTTGGCTAGTAATGAAACTCCCACTTTGGATTTCAAGGAATTCAATTATGATAGTTGCTCCTTGTTTGAATTCATTTCTTTGATGCAATCCATTGCAAACTCTCCACATGCTTATAGCCAAAGCAAAGCCTTTACCGCGCATATCGTAGATGCTATGATGAAATCTCTTGAAGAGAAGCTCGAACTAGAAGTCTCTATACCTAGAAAACTTCATGATGAGTGGGAACCTACTATCAAAATCAAGATAAAAAAACTATGAGTGCAATGCTTTGTGTGATTTGGGTGCTAGTGTTTCCGCGACTCCAAAGTCTTTATGTGTAATTCTTGGTTTTCATGAGATTGAAGAGTGTTCTCTTAATTTGCATCTTGCAGATTCTACTGTCAAGAAACCCATGGGAAGGATCGATGATGTTCTTATTGTTGCAAATAAGAACTATATACCCGTGGATTTCATTGTACTTGACATAGATTGCAATCCTTCATGTCCCATTATTCTTGGTAGACCTTTCCTAAGGACTATTAGTGCTATCATCGATCTGAAGGAAGGGAATATTAGATTTCAATTTCCCCTAAAGAAGGGCATGGAGCATTTTACTAGAAAGAAAATAAGATTGACTTATGAATCTATGATGAGGGCTACTTATGGTTTGAGCACCAAGGATGACTATACGTGATTCCATCACCTTATGCCTAGCTAAGGGTGTTAAACAATAGCGCTTGTTGGTAGGCAACCAAACAAATCTTTCCTTTTTATTTCCGTTTTGTGTTTTCCACACTTTCATAATTCTGTTATGATTTTGTTTTTTGTGTTTATTTTTGCGTTAGTGCCAAGCAAAACCGTTATGATTAGTCTTGGGGATGATCGTTTGGTCATGCTCGAAAAGACATAAACTTTCTGCTCACGAAAAGAATTTTCATTTTTTTTTCTGTAAGAGCTTTTGTGTTGATTTCTTTTGCTGATGATTTATACGCAAATTATTCAGACTTTCGTAATTGTTCAGAATTTTTGAAGTACGAGAAGCATACGAAGTATACAGACTGGTCTGTTGTTAACAGATTCTGTTTTTGTTGTGTTGGTTGCTTATTTTGATGAAACTATGGATAGTATCGGGGGGTATTAGCCATGGAAGATTGAAAATAAAGTAACCCAACATCAACTAAGTAGAATTTAAGTTTGCTACAGTATCTAAGGAAGTGGTGGTTTTGTTTCTTATACTAATGTTATCACGAGTTTCTGTTTAAGTTTCGTGTTGTGAAGTTTTCAAGTTTTGGGTGAAGTTCTTATGGACAAAAAGATAAATAGTGGCAAGAGCTCAATCTTGGGGATGCCCAAGGCACCCCAAGATGATTCAAGGATGCCGTAAAAGTCTAAGCTCAGGGATGCCCCGGGAAGGCATCCCCTCTTTCGTCTTCAATCCATTGGTAACGTTACTTGGGGCTATATTTTTATTCACCACATGTTATGTGTTTTGCTTGGAGCGTCTTTTATCGTAGGAGTCTTTTATTTTTGTTGTGTCACAATCATCCTTGCTGCACACCTAGAGAGAGAGACATGCTCTCACCGTGATTTTGTCGAGCTTCACTTATATCCTTTGGTAGACAATTCAGCTCACATGTGCTTCACTTATATCTTTTGAGCTAGTTGCTTTTGCTCTGTGTGCTTCACTTATATCTTTTAGAGCACGGCGGTGTGTGGCTTGGTAGTTGATCTATGCTATGAAAGTAGTCTCAAAAGGGGTAGTAATCCAAAGGGATACGAAAACTTCCACCTTCATGTGCATTGAATAGTTAGAGAAGTTTGATTCATCTCAACTAGTTTTGAGTTGTGGTTATGGTAATATTAAAGTTATATTAGTAAGGTGTTGTGGATCTAGAAATACTTGTGTTGAAGTTAGTGATTCCCGTAGCATGCACGTATGGTGAACCGCTATGTGATGAAGTCTGAGCATGATTAGTTTATTGATTGTCATCCTTTGTGTGGTGGTCGGGATCGCGCGATGATTTATACCTACCAACCCTTCCCCTAGGAGTATGCGTTGAATGCTTTGTTTCGATTACTACTAAAACTTTTGCAACAAGTATATGAGTTCTTCATGACTAATGTTGAGTCCATGGTTTAGATGCACTTTCACCTTACACCATCACTATCTTCTTTAGTGCCGTGCAACTTTCGCCGGTGCACAAAACCCACCGTTAGCCTCCCTCAAAACAACCACCATACCTACCTACTATGGCTTTTTCAAAGTCATTCTGAGATATATTGCCATGCAACTACCACCATGAGATATGCCACCACGTCTACATTGCCATTGCATGATCGTAAGATAGCTAGCATGATGTTTCCATTAATGTCCATGCCATGCTAGATCATTGTCACGGTACACTATCGAAGGCATTCCATATAGACTCATCGTTGCTCTAAGTTTTGAGTTGTAAGTGTGATGATCATCATTGATGGAGCATTGTCCCATGTGATAAAAAAAAAGAGCCCAAAGAGCCCATTCAAAAAAATGAGAGAAAAAGAGAGAAGGGACAATGCTACCACCTATCCACACTTGTGCATATTAAGCACCACGATCTTCATGATTGAGAGTCTCTCGTTTCGTCACCACCATATAGCTAGTGGGAAATTTTCATTATATAACTTGGCTTGTATATTCCAATGATAGGCTTTCTCAAATTTGCCTTAGGTCTTCGTGAGCAAGCAAGTTGGATGCACACCCACTAGTTTTCTTTAATAGCTTTCACACACTCTTTGCTCTAGTGCATCATTTGTATGGCAATCCCTACTCATTCACATTGATATCTATTGATGAGCATCTCCACAGCTCATTGATATGCCTAGTTAATGTGACCATCTTCTCCTTGTTTGTCTTGCAACCTCCACCACACTCCACACCACTTATAGTGCTAAAACCATGGCTCACGCTCATGTATTGCGTGAGAGTTGAAAAAGTTTGAGAAAGTAAAGGTGTGAAAACAATTACTTGGCCAATACCGGGGTTATGCATGATTTAAATTCGTTGTGCAATGATGATAGAGCATAGCCAGACTATATGATTTTGTAGGGATAATTTTCTTTTGGCCTTGTTATTTTGAAAGTTCATGATTACCTTGCTAGTTTGCTTGAATTATTATTGTCTCCACGTCAATAGCACACTATTGTTTTGAATCTAATGGATCTGAACATTCACGTCACATAAGAGGAGTTACAAAGAACATCTATGCTAGGTAGCATGAAAGCATCAAAAATTCATTCTTTATCACTTCCCTACTCGAGGATGAGCAGGAGTTAAGCTTGGGGATGCTTGATACGTCTCAAACGTATCTATAATTTTTGATGGTTTCACGCTATTATCTTGTCAACTTTGGATGTTTTGTTTACCTTTTATATCTTTTTTGGGACTAACTTATTAACTCAGTGCCAAGTGCCAGTTCCTGTTTCTTCTGTGTTTTTGACTCTTTTCAGATCTGATTTTGGAACGGAGTCCAAACGGAATAAAATCCCCGAAATGAATATTTCTAGAACGGAAGAAGATCGGGAGGCTTGAGGGCCAAGGAAGTTGGCCCACAGGGGGCCCACAAGCCCTGTTGTCGCGGCCAGGGGGGAGGTCGCGGCAACCAAGCTTGTGCCCCCCTCGCGCTCCCATGTCCTAGGTCTATGGCCTATAAATTCCCTAAAAATCCAGAAAAAATCAGGGCATCCACGAAAACACTTTTCCGCCGCCGCAAGCTTCCGTTTCCGCGAGATCTCATCTGGAGACCCTTCCCGGTGCCCTGCCGGACGGGACTTTGGAGTTGGAGGGCTTCTTCATCAACATCATCGCCCCTCCAATGACTCGTGAGTAGTTCACTTCAGACCTACGGGTCCGTAGTTAGTAGCTAGATGGCTTCTTCTCTCTCTTGGATCTTCAATACAAAGTTCTCCATGATCTTCATGGAGATCTATCCGACGTAATCCTCTTTGGCGGTGTGTTTGTCGAGATCCGATGAATTGTGGATTTGTGATCAGATTATCTATGATATATATTTGAGTCTTTGCTGATTTCTTATTTGCATGATTTGATATCCTTGTAAGTCTCTCCGAGTCTTGGGTTTTGTTTGGCCAACTAGATCTATGATTCTTGCAATGGGAGAAGTGCTTGGTTTTGGGTTCATACCGTGTGGTGACCTTTCCCAGTGACAGAAGGGGCAGCAAGGCACGCATCATGTTGTTGCCATCAAGGGTAACAAGATGGGCTTTTATTGTAGATATGAGATTGTCCATCTACATCATGTCATCTTGCTTAAGGCGTTACTCTGTTCTCATGAACTTAATACACTAGATGCATGCTGGATAGCGGTCGACGTGTGGAGTAATAGTAGTAGATGCAGAAAGTATCGGTCTACTTGTTTTGGACGTGATGCCTATAGATATAATCATTGCCATAGATAACGTCACGACTTTGCGCGATTCTATCAGTTGCTCGACAGTAATTTGTTCACCCAGCGTCTACTTGCTTTCATGAGAGAAGCCACTAGTGAACACTACGGCCCCCGGGTCTATTTACACCTATCGTTTCCACTTTTGCTTTTACTTTGCTTTGTTTCTTTGTTGCGTTCAGTTCTCACTTGGCAAACAATCTATAAGGGATTGACAACCCCTTCATAGCGTTGGGTGCAAGCTCTTTGTGTTTGTGCAGGTACTTGTGATATTCCTTCACTGGATCGATACCTTGGTTCTCAAAACTGAGGGAAATTCTTACCGCCGCTGTGCTACATCACCCTTTCCGCTTCGAGGGAACACCAACGCAAGGCTCCAAGGCCAAGGGGGAATCCTTTGCATATTTGCCAAGGAAGTCCCTAAAGGCGTAGCCGTAGCAGAATGATTTCTGGTGCCGTTGCTGAGGAGTATCAAGACAAGAATAGTCTCCCGTCAGCACGCTTGTTTCTGGCGCCGTTGGAAGGTCTTTTGTTGTAGTAGCACGCATCATCATCGCATCGTGCGCATCATCCGCATTGCATCGGCACTCCGTTGCCACCAATTTTTCAAACTTGCACCCGTTATTAGTTGCCGGTTCTCTCCGTGTTCGTCGTTGCCCGTCCTGAGCCCGACCACACACGCACGCGCCCGGGCATCGTCAAAACCTGTTTTTAAAATTGTGTTTCAAACTTTCTCTGATGGGGTAGAAACTTGACGTGCGATCGTATTTAGACGTAAGCAGGCCGCCTGTCAAATTTCGTCGCAATCGGAGTCTGTCTGGTACCCGAACGGTTGACCGTCGCGGCGCTGTAGTCGGTCTTGTTGGAAATATGCCCTAGAGGCAATAATAAAATGGTTATTATCATATTTCCTTGTTCATGATAATCGTCTATTGTTCATGCTATAATTGTATTAACAGGAAACAGTAATACATGTTTGAATAAATAGACCACAATGTGTCCCTAGCAAGCCTCTAGTTGGCTAGCTCGTTAGTCAATAGATGATCATGGTTTCCTAATCATGGGCATTAGATGTCATTGATAACGGGATCACATCATTGGGAGAATGATGTGATGGACAAGACCCAATCCTAAGCATAGCACTAGATCGTATTGTTCGTATGCTAAAGATTTTCTAATGTCAAGTATCTTTTCCTTCGACCGTGAGATTGTGCAACTCCCGGATACCGTAGGAGTGTTGGGAACGTCGCATGGGAAACAAAAAATTTCCTACGCGCACGAAGACCTATCATGGTGATGTCCATCTACGAGAGGGGATGAGTGATCTACGTACCATTGTAGACCTTACAGCAGAAGCATTAGTGAATGCGGTTGATGTAGTGGAACGTTCTCACGTCCCTCGATCCGCCCCACGAACAATCCCGCGATCAGTCCCACGATCTAGTACCGAATGGATGGCACCTACGCGTTCAGCACACGTACAGCTCGACGATGATCTCGGCCTTCTTGATCCAGCAAGAGAGACGTGACGGCGCTCCGGAGGTTGGTGATGATCTCGTCTCAGCAGGGCTCCGCCCGAGCTCCGCAGAAACGCGATCTAGAGGAAAAACCATGGAGGTATGTGGTCGAGCTGCCGTGGAAAAGTCGTCTCAAATCAGCCCTAAAACCTCCGTATATATAGGTGGGAGAGGGGGGACCTTGCCTTGGGGCTCAAGGAGCCCCAAGGGGGTCGGCCGAGCCAAAGGGGGGAAGGACTCCCCCCCAAACCGAGTCCTACTTGGTTTGGTGGGTGGAGTCCTACTTTCCTTTCCCACCTCCTCCTTTTTTTCTTTTCTCTTTGATTTTTCTTCCAATGCGCATAGGGCCCTTTTGGGCTGTCCCACCAGCCCACTAAGGGCTGGTGCGCCACCCTCAAGGCCTATGGGCTTCCCCGGGGTGGGTTGCCCCTCCGGTGAACTCCCGGAACCCATTCGTCATTCCCGGTACATTCCCGGTAACTCCGAAAACCTTCTGGTAATCAAATGAGGTCATCCTATATATCAATCTTCGTTTCCGGACCATTCCGGAAACCCTCGTGATGTCCGTGATCTCATCCGGGACTCCGAACAACATTCGGTAACCAACCATATAACTCAAATACGCATAAAACAACGTCGAACCTTAAGTGTGCAGACCCTGCGGGTTCGAGAACTATGTAGACATGACCCGAGAGACTCCTCGGTCAATATCCAATAGCGGGACCTGGATGCCCATATTGGATCCTACATATTCTACGAAGATCTTATCGTTTGAACCTCAGTGCCAAGGATTCATATAATCCCGTATGTCATTCCCTTTGTCCTTCGGTATGTTACTTGCCCGAGATTCGATCGTCAGTATCCGCATACCTATTTTAATCTCGTTTACCGGCAAGTCTCTTTACTCGTTCCGTAATACAAGATCCCGTAACTTACACTAAGTCACATTGCTTGCAAGGCTTGTGTGTGATGTTGTATTACCGAGTGGGCCCCGAGATACCTCTCCGTCACACGGAGTGACAAATCCCAGTCTTGATCCATACTAACTCAACGAACACCTTCGGAGATACCTGTAGAGCATCTTTATAGTCACCCAGTTATGTTGCGACGTTTGATACACACAAAGTATTCCTCCGGTGTTAGTGAGTTATATGATCTCATGGTCATAGGAACAAATACTTGACACGCAGAAAACAGTAGCAACAAAATGACACGATCAACATGCTACGTCTATTAGTTTGGGTCTAGTCCATCACGTGATTCTCCTAATGACGTGATCCAGTTATCAAGCAACAACACCTTGTTCATAATCAGAAGACACTGACTATCTTTGATCAACTGGTTAGCCAACTAGAGGCTTGCTAGGGACAGTGTTTTGTCTATGTATCCACACATGTAAATGAGTCTCCATTCAATACAATTATAGCATGGATAATAAACGATTATCTTGATACAGGAATTATAATAATAACTATATTTATTATTGCCTCTAGGGCATAATCCAACAGTCTCCCACTTGCACTAGAGTCAATAATCTAGCCCTCACATCATCATGCGAATTACATTGTAATAAATCTAACACCCATACAGTTCTGGTGTTGATCATGCTTTGCCCCTGGAAGAGGTTTAGTCAGCGGGTCTGCTACATTCAGATCCATGTGGACTTTGCATATATTTACATCCTCTCCTTCGACGTAGTCGCGGATGAGGTTGAAGCGTCGTTTGATGTGTCTGGACTTCTTGTGAAACCGTGGTTCCTTTGCTAAGGCAATGGCACCCTGTTCTCACAAAACAAGGTTATTGGATTGAGTGCGCTTGGCACCCCTCCAAGATCCGTCATGAACTGCTTCATCCAGACACCCTCCTTAGCCGCCTCCGAGGCAGCCATGTACTCCGCTTCACATGTAGAATCTGCTACGACGCTTTTCTTGGAACTGCACCAGCTTACCGCACCCCCATTAAGAATAAATACGTATCCGGTTTGCGACTTAGAGTCGTCCGGATCTGTGTCAAAGCTTGCATCGACGTAACCTTTTACGGCGAGCTCTTCGTCACCTCCATACACGAGAAACATCTCCTTAGTCCTTTTCAGGTACTTCAGGATATTCTTGACTGCCGTCCAGTGATCCACTCCTGGATTACTCTGGAACCTACCTGCCATACTTATGGCCAGGCTAACGTCCGGTCTAGTGCACAACATTGCATACATGATAGAACCTACGGCTGAAGCATAGGGGACGGAGCGCATATGCTCTCTATCTTCATCAGTTGCTGGGCACTGAGTCTTACTCAATCTCGTACCTTGTAAAACTGGCATGAACCCCTTCTTGGACTGTTCCATTTTGAACCTCTTCAAAACTTTATCAAGGTATGTGCTTTGTGAAAGTCCTATCAGGCGTTTTGATCTATCCCTATAGATCTTAATGCCTAGAATGTAAGCAGCTTCTCCTAGGTCCTTCATAGAGAAACTTTTATTCAAGTAATCATTTATGCTCTCCAAAAACTCCACATTGTTTCCAATCAACAATATGTCATCCACATATAATATTAGAAACGCCACAGAGCTCCCACTCACTTTCTTCTAAATACAAGAGTCTCCAACCACTTGTATAAACCCAAATGCTTTGATCACCTCATCAAAGCGTTTGTTCCAACTCCGAGATGCTTGCACCAGTCCATAAATGGATCGCTGGAGCTTGCACACCTTGTTAGCATTCTTAGGATCGACAAAACCTTCGGGTTGCATCATATACAATTCTTCCTTAAGGAAACCGTTAAGGAACGCCATCTTGACATCCATCTGCCAGATTTCATAATCGAAAAATGCAGCTATTGCTAACATGATTCTGACGGACTTAAGCATCGCTACGGGTGAGAATGTCTCATCGTAGTCAACTCCTTGAACTTGGGAAAAACCCTTTGCCACAAGTCGAGCTTTATGAACGGTCACATTGCCGTCAGCGTCCGTCTTCCTCTTAAAGATCCATTTGTTCTGAATAGCCTTGCGGCCCTCAGGCAGTACCTCCAAAGTCCACACTTTGTTCTCATACATGGATCCTATCTCGGACTTCATGGCTTCTAGCCATTTGTTGGAATCTGGGCCCACCATTGCTTCTTCATAATTTGCAGGTTCATTGTTGTCCAACAACATGATTGATAAGACGGGATTACCGTACCACTCTGGAGCAGCACGTGGTCTCGTCGACCTGCGTGGTTCGACAGAAACTTGAACCGGAGTTTCATGATCGTCATCATTAACTTCCTCCTCAACCAGCGTTGCAACGACAGAGGTTTCCCCTTGCCCCGCGCCACCATCCAGAGGGATGAGAGGTTCGACAACCTCGTCAAGTTCTATCTTCCTCCCACTCAATTCTCTCGAGAGAAACTCCTTCTCGAGAAAAGCTCCATTTTTAGGAACAAACACTTTTCCCTCGGATTTGAGATAGAAGGTGTACCCAACTGTCTCTTTTGGGTAACCTATGAAGACGCACTTTTCCGCTTTGGGTTCCAGCTTTTCAGGCTGAAGCTTTTTGACATAAGCATCACATCACCAAACTTTAAGAAACGACAACTTTGGCCTTTTGCCATACCACAGTTCATATGGTATCGTCTCAACGGATTTTGATGGTGCCCCATTTAAAGTGAATGCAGCTGTTTCTAATGCATAACCCCAAAACGATAACGGCAAATCAGTAAGAGACATCATAGATCGCACCATCTCTAATAAAGTACGATTACGACGTTCGGACACACTATTACGCTGTGGTGTTCCAGGCGGTGTCAACTGTGAAACAATTCCACATTGTCTTAAGTGAGCACCAAACTCGAAACTCAGATATTCACCCCCACGATCAGACCGTAGGAACTTGATCTTTTTGTTACGATGATTTTCAACTTCACTCTGAAATTTCTTGAACTTTTCAAATGTTTCAGACTTGTGCTTCATTAAGTAGACATAACCATATCTACTCAAATCGTCAGTGAAGGTGAGAAAATAACGTTATCCGCCGCGTGCCTCTACGCTCATCGGACCACACATATCGGTATTTATGATTTCCAACAAGTCACTTGCACGCTCCATTGTTCCGGAGAACGGAGTTATAGTCATCTTGCCCATGAGGCATGGTTCGCACGTGTCAAGTGAATCAAAGTCAAGTGACTCCAAAAGTCCATCGGCATGGAGTTTCTTCATGCGCTTTACACCAATATGACCTAAGCGGCAGTGCCACAAAAATATGGCACTATCATTGTTAACTCTAACTCTTTTGGTCTCAATGTTATGTATGTGTGTATCGCTATCAAGATTCAATATGAACAATCCTCTCACATTGGGTGCATGACCATAAAAGATGTTACTCATAGAAATAGAACAACCATTATTCTCTGACTTAAAAGAGTAACCGTCTCGCAATAAACAAGATCCAGATATAATGTTCATGCTCAACGCAGGCACTAAATAACCATGATTTAAGTTCATAACTAATCCTGATGGTAACTGAAGTGAAACTGTGCCGATGGCGATTGCATCAACCTTGGAACCATTTCCTACGCGCATCGTCACTTCATGTTTCGCCAGCCTTCGTCTATTCCGTAGTTCCTGTTTCGAGTTGCAAATATGAGCAACAGAACCGGTATCGAATACCCAGGCACTACTACGAGAGCCAGTTAAGTACACATCAATAACATGTATATCAAATATACCTGATTTTTCTTTGGCCGCCTTCTTATCTGCCAGATACTTGGGGCAATTGCGCTTCCAGTGACCCATACCCTTGCAATAGTAACACTCTGTTTCAGGCTTAGGTCCAGCTTTGGGTTTCTTCGTCGGATTGACAACATGCTTGCCGCTCTTATTTGAATTACCCTTCTTGCCTTTGCCGTTTCTCTTGAAACTAGTGGTCTTATTCACCATCAACACTTGATGCTCTTTAGGGAGTTCAGACTCTGCGACTTTCAGCATCGCAAACAACTCGCCGGGTGACTCGTTCATCCCTTGCATGTTGTAGTTCAACACAAAGCCTTTATAGCTTGGCGGCAGTGATTGAAGGATTCTGTCAGTGATAGCCTCTTGCGGGAGTTCAATCCCCAGCTCAGCTAGACGGTTTGAGTACCCAGACATTTTGAGCACATGTTCACTGACAGACGAGTTCTCCTCCATCTTGCAAGCATAGAATTTATCGGAGGTCTCATACCTCTCGATCCAGGCGTTCTTCTGGAAGATAAACTTCAACTCTTGGAACATCTCAAATGCTCCATGACGCTCAAAGCGACGTTGAAGTCCCGGTTCTAAGCCATACAAGACTGCACATTGAACTACTGAGTAGTCCTCCTTACGTGCTAACCAAGCGTTCTTAACATCCTGATCAGCCGCAGCGGGTGGTTCATCTCCTAGCGCAGCATCAAGGACATAATCCTTCTTCCCAGCTTGTAAGATTAGCTTAAGATTACGAGCCCAGTCTACAAAGTTGCTTCCATCATTTTTCAACTTAGCTTTCTCTAGGAACGTATTAAAATTCAGGGTGACTGTCGCGTGAGCCATGATCTACAACACAAATATATTCAAAGTGGACTTAGACTATGTTCAAGATAATTAGAGTTTAACTTAATCAAATTATACACTAAACTCCCACTCAAAAAGTACATCTCTCTAGTCATTTGAGTGGTTCATGATCCACTTACACTAGCTCAAGTCCGATCATCACGTGAGTTGAGTATAGTTTCAGTGGTAAGCATCCCTATGCTAATCATATCATCTATATGATTCATGATCGACCTTTCGGTCTCATGTGTTCCGAGGCCATGTCTGCACATGCTAGGCTCGTCAAGCTTAACCCGAGTGTTCCGCGTGCGCAACTGTTTTGCACCCGTTGTATGTGAACGGTGAGTCTATCACACCCGATCATCACGTGGTGTCTCGAAACGACGAACTGTAGCAACGATGCACAGTCGGGGAGAACACAATTTCGTCTTGAAATTTTAGTGAGAGATCACCTCATAATGCTACCGCTGTTCTAAGAAAAATAAGGTGCATAAAAGGATTAACATCACATGCAATTCATAAGTGACATGATATGGCCATCATCACGTGCTCCTTGATCTCCATCACCAAAGCACCGGCACGATCTTCTTGTCACCGGCGCCACACCATGATCTCCATCAACGTGTCGCCATCAGGGTTGTCGTGCTACTCATGCTATTACTACTAAAGCTACATCTAGCAAAATAGTAAACGCATCTGCAAGCACAAACATTAGTATAAAGACAACCCTATGGCTCCTGTCGGTTGCCGTACCATCGACGTGCAAGTCGATATTATCTATTACAACATGATCATATCATACATCCAATATATCACATCACATCGTTGGCCATATCACATCACAAGCATACCCTGCAAAAACAAGTTAGACGTCCTCTAATTTTGTTGTTGCATGTTTTACGTGGTGACCATGGGTATCTAGTAGGATCGCATCGCATCTTACTTACGCAAACACCACAACGGAGATATATGAGTTGCTATTTAACCTCATCCAAGGATCTCCTCGGTCAAATCCGATTCAACTAAAGTTGGAGAAACCGACACTTGCCAGTCATCTTTGAGCAACAGGGTTACTCGTAGCGATGAAACCAGTCTCTCGTAAGCGTACGAGTAATGTCGGTCCAAGCCGCTTCAATCCAACAATACCGCGGAATCAAGAAAAGACTAAGGAGGGCAGCAAAACGCACATCACCGTCCACAAAAAACTTTTGTGTTCTACTCGAGAAGACATCTACGCATGAACCTAGCTCATGATGCCACTGTTGGGAACGTCGCATGGGAAACAAAATTTTTCCTACGCGCACGAAGACCTATCATGGTGATGTCCATCTACGAGAGGGGATGAGTGATCTACTTACCCTTGTAGACCGTACAGCAGAAGCGTTAGTGAACGCGGTTGATGTAGTGGAACGTCCTCACGTCCCTCGATCCGCCCCGCGAACAATCCCGCGATCAGTCCCACGATCTAGTACCGAACGGACGGCACCTCTGCGTTCAGCACACGTACAGCTCGACGATGATCTTGGCCTTCTTGATCCAGCAAGAGAGATGGAGAGGTAGAAGAGTTCTCCGGCAGCGTGACGGCGCTCCGGAGGTTGGTGATGATCTCGTCTCAGCAGGGCTCCGCCCGAGCTCCGCACAAACGCGATCTAGAGGAAAAACCGTGGAGGTATGTGGTCGGGCTGCCGTAGAAAAGTCGTCTCAAATCAGCCCTAAAACCTCCATATATATAGGTGGAAGAGGGGGGGCCTTGACTTGGGGCTCAAGGAGCCCCAAGGGGGTCGGCCGAGCCAAAGTGGGGAAGGACTCCCCCCCAAACCGAGTCCTACTTGGTTTGGTGGGTGGAGTCCTTCTTTCCTTTCCCACCTCCTCCTTTTTTTTCTCTTTGATTTTTCTTCCAATGCACATAGGGACCTTTTGGGCTGTCCCACCAGCCCACTAAGGGCTGGTGCGCCACCCTCAAGGCCTATGGGCTTCCCCGGGGTGGGTTGCCCCCCCCCCCCGGTGAACTCCCGGAACCCATTCGTCATTCCCGGTACATTCCCGGTAACTCCGAAAACCTTTCGGTAATCAAATGAGGTCATCCTATATATCAATCTTCGTTTCCGGACCATTCCGGAAACCCTCGTGACGTCCGTGATCTCATCCGGGACTCTTAACAACATTCGGTAACCAACCATATAACTCAAATACGCATAAAACAACGTCGAACCTTAAGTGTGCAGACCCTGCGGGTTCGAGAACTATGTAGACATGACCCGAGAGACTCCTCGGTCAATATCCAATAGCGGGACCTGGATGCCCATATTGGATCCTACATATTCTATGAAGATCTTATCGTTTGAACCTCAGTGCCAAGGATTCATATAATCCCGTATGTCATTCCCTTTGTCCTTCGGTATGTTACTTGCCCAAGATTCGATCGTCAGTATCCGCATACCTATTTCAATCTCGTTTACCGGCAAGTCTCTTTACTCGTTCCATAATACAAGATCCCGTAACTTACACTAAGTCACATTGCTTGCAAGGCTTGGGTGTGATGTTGTATTACCGAGTGGGCCCTGAGATACCTCTCCGTCACACGGAGTGACAAATCCCAGTCTTGATCCATACTAACTCAACGAACCCCTTCGGAGATACCTGTAGAGCATCTTTATAGTCACCCAGTTATGTTGCGACGTTTGATACACACAAAGTATTCCTCCGGTGTTAGTGAGTTATATGATCTCATGGTCATAGGAACAAATACTTGACACGCAGAAAACAGTAGCAACAAAATGACACGATCAACATGCTACGTATATTAGTTTGGGTCTAGTCCATCACGTGATTCTCCTAATGACGTGATCCAATTATCAAGAAACAACACCTTGTTCATAATCAGAAGACACTGACTATCTTTGATCAACTGGTTAGCCAACTAGAGGCTTGCTAGGGACAGTGTTTTGTCTATGTATCCACACATGTAAATGAGTCTTCATTCAATACAATTATAGCATGGATAATAAACGATTATCTTGATACAGGAATTATAATAATAACTATATTTATTATTGCCTCTAGGGCATAATTCCAACAAGGAGTTCTTTGGGTGTATCAAACGTCACAACGTAACTGGGTGACTATAAAGGTGCACTACGGGTACCTCCGAAAGTGTCTGTTGGGTTGGTACGAATCGAGATTGGGATTTGTCACTCCGTGTGACGGAGAGGTATCTTTGGGCCCACTCGGTAGAACATCATGATGAGCTCAATGTGAATAAGGAGTTAGTAACACGATGACGTGCTACGGAACGAGTAAAGAGACTTACCGGTAACGAGATTGAACAAGTTATAGGTATACCGACGATCGAATCTCGGGCAAGTTCTATACCGACAGACAAAGGGAATCGTATATGGGATTAATTGAATCCTTGACATTGTGGTTCATCCGATGAGATCATCGGGGAGCAAGTGGGAGCCACCATGGGTATCCAGACCCCGCTGATGGTTATTGGCCGGAGAGGTGTCTCGGTCATGTCTGCCTGTCTCCCAAACCCGTAGGGTCTACACACTTAAGGTTCGGTGACGCTAGGGTTATAGGGAATTGTTATACGAGGTTACCGAAAGTTGTTCGGAGTCCCGGATGAGATCCCGGACGTCATGAGGAGCTCCGGAATGGTCCGGAGGTAAAGATTGATATATAGGATGGATGGTTTCGGACACCGGAAGTGTTTCGGGCATCACCGGTAACGTATCGGGACCACCGGGACCACCGGAGGTGGCCCCGGGGGTCCACCGAAGGGGGGCAACGACCCCGGGACGTTAGGTGGGCCAAGTGGGGAAGGTAACCAGCCCCTAGGTGGGCCGGTGCGCCTCCCCACTCAGCTTAATGCGTGGGGGAGAGAAAAGGGGGGCAAACCCTAAGCCAGGTGGGCCTAAGGCCCACCAGGGGTGCGCCACACCCCTCCTCCCCCCTTGGACGCCGCACCAGCCCCATCTAGGGCTGCCCCCCCCAGGAGAGGGAAACCCTCAAGGGGGCGCAGCCCCTCCCTCCCCCTATATACAGTGGGCAATTTTGGCCATTGGAGATCAGACTTTTGCCTCTCTCTCGGCGCAGCCCTGCCCTTCTTCCTCCTCCTCTCTGCCGGTGCTTGGCGAAGCCCTGCCTCATGCTGCTGGAGTTCTTCCCCAACCTCTCCCTCCTCCTTGCTTTATCAAGGTGCGGGAGACGTCACCGGGCTGCACGTGTGTTGAACGCGGAGGTGCCCTAGTTTGGCACTAGATCGGAATCGCTGCGAGTACGACTCCATCAACCGCGTTCTAGCAATGCTTCCGCTTAGCAATCTTCAAAGGTATGAAGATGCTCTTACCCCTCTCTCGTTGCTGGTCTCTCCATAGGAAGATCTGAATATGCGTAGGAAAATTTTGAATTTATGCTACGTTACCCAACAGTGGTATCAGAGCCAGGTTTTCTATGCGTAGATTCTATGCACGAGTAGAACACAAAAGTTGTGGGCGATGATTTGTCAATTTGCTTGCCGCTACTAGTCTTATTCTTTTCCGGCGGTATTGTGGGATGAAGCGGCCCGGACCGACTTTACACGTACGCTTACGTGAGACTGGTTCCACCGACAGACATGCACACCGTGCATAAAGGTGGCTAGCGGGTGTCTATCTCTCCTTCTCTAGTCGGATTGGATTTGATGAAAAGGTTCCTTATGAAGGGTAAATAGATTTGGCATATCATCGTTGTGGCTGTCACGTAGGTAAGAAGGCGTTCTTGCTAGAAACCCAAATCAGCCACGTAAAACTTGCAACAACAATTAGAGGACGTCTAACTTGTTTTTGCAGGGTTTGACATGTGATGTAATATGGCCAAAGTTGTGATGTTGCATGTATGATGTATGAGATGATCATGTTATTGTAATAGGTTTCACGACTTGCATGTCGATGAGTATGACAACCGGCAGGAGCCATAGGAGTTGTCTTAATTTATTGTATGAGATGCAACGCCATGTGCTTACTACTTTTACTTGATTGCTAACGGTTAGCTATAGTAGTAGTGATAGTAGTAGCTGGCGCGACGACTTCACGGAGAAACAATGATGGAGATCATGATGATGGAGATCATGGTGTCACGCTGGTGACGATGATGATCATGCGATGCCTGAAGATGGAGATCGAAAGGGCGAAGATGATAATGGCCATATCATGTCACTATATGATTGCATTGTGATGTTTATCATGTTTTACATCTTATTGCTTAGAACGACGGTAGCATAATAAGATGATCCCTCTTAAAATTTCGAGAACGTATTCCCCTAAGTGTGCACCGTTGCGAAGGTTCGTTGTCTCGAAGCACCACGTGATGATCGGGTGTGATAGATTCTAACGTTCGCATACAACGGGTGTAAGCCAGATTTACACACGCGAAACACCTAGGTTGACTTGACGAGCTTAGCATGTACAGACATGACCTCGAATACAAGAGACCGAAAGGTCGAACATGAGTCGTATGGTTGAATACGATCAGCATGAAGTTGCTCACCATGGTGACTAGTTCGTCTCACGTGATCACCGGACACGGATTAGTCAACATGGATCATGTATCACTTAGATGACTAGAGGGATGTCGATTTAAGTGGGAGTTCATACTTAATTGATTAAATGAACTTAATTGTCACGAACTTAGTCTAAAAGTTTTCTTTATAAATATTGTAGATGGCCAACGTCAACCTCAATTTCAACGCATTCCTAGAGAAAAACAAGCTGAAAGATGATGGTAGCAACTATGCGGACTGGGTTCGCAACTTGAAGCTCATCCTTGAAGCAGCTAAAAAGGCTTATGTTCTTGATGCGCCGCTAGGTGACCCTCCCGCTCCCGCAGCAGCCCAGGACATTCTGAACGTCTGGCAAACGCGGAGTGATGACTACTCTCTGGTTAGGTGTGGCATGTTATACAGTTTAGAAACGGGGCTCCAAAGGCATTTTGAGCAACACGGGGCATATGAGATGTTCCAGGAGCTTAAGCTAGTTTTTCAAGCTCATGCCCGTGTCGAGACATATGAAGTCTCCGACAAGTTCTTTAGCTGTAAGATGGAGGAGAACAGTTCTGTCAGTGAGCACATACTCAAAATGTCTGGGTTACACGGTCGTCTGACTTCACTTGGAGTCGAACTTCCGGATGATGCTATAATTGACAGAATCCTCCAGTCTCTCCCACCAACCTACAAAGGCTTTGTGCTTAACTACAACATGCAAGGGATGGAGAAGACCATTCCCGAGTTGTACTCGATGCTCAAGTCTGCAGAAGTAGAAATCAAGAAAGAGCATCAAGTGTTGATGGTCAACAAGACCACTAGTTTCAAGAAAGGCAAGGGTAAGAAGAACTTCAAGAAAGACGGCAAAGCTGTTGCCGCACCCGGTAAGCCAGATGCCGGGAAGAAGAAAAAGAATGGACCCAAGCCTGAGACTGAGTGCTTCTATTGCAAGGGAAAAGGTCACTGGAAGCGGAACTGCCCCAAATACTTAGCGGACAAGATGGCCGGTAACGTTAAAGGTATATGTGATATACATGTTATTGATGTGTACCTTAGCAGCGCTCGTAGTAGCTCCTGGGTATTTGATACCGGTGTTGTTGCTCACATTTGCAACTCAAAGCAGGAACTGCGGAATAAGCGGAGACTGGCCAAGGACGAGGTGACGATGCGCGTGGGGAATGGTTCCAAAGTTGATGTGATCGTCGTCGGCACGCTACCTCTACATCTACCGTCGGGATTAGTTTTAAACCTTAATAATTGTTATTTAGTACCAGCTTTGAGCATGAATATTGTATCAGGGTCTTGCTTAATGCGAGACGGCTACTCATTTAAGTCAGAGAATAATGGTTGTTCTATTTATATGAGTGATATGTTTTATGGTCATGCTCCGCTAGTGAATGGTTTATTCTTGATGAATCTCGACCGTGATGTTACGCATATTCATAGTGTGAGTACCAAAAGATGTAAAGTTGATAATGATAGTCCCACATACTTGTGGCACTGCCGCCTTGGTCATATCAGCGTTAAGCGCATGAAGAAGCTCCATACTGATGGACTATTAGAGTCTCTTGACTTTGAATCATTTGACACATGCGAACCGTGCCTCATGGGCAAGATGACCAAGACTCCATTCTCAGGAATAATGGAGAGAGCAACCGACTTATTGGAAATAATACATACTCATGTGTGTGGTCTAATGAACGTTGAAGCTCGCGGTGGCTATCGTTATGTTCTCACTCTCACCGATGATTTGAGTAGGTATGGGTATATCTACTTAATGAAGCACAAATCTGAGACGTTTGGAAAGTTCAAGGAATTTCAGAGTGAGGTTGAGAATCAACGTGACAGAAAAATTAAATGTCTGCGATCTGATCGTGGAGGGGAATATTTGAGTCACGAGTTTGGCACACACCTAAGGAAGTGTGGAATCGTTTCACAACTGACGCCGCGTGGCACACCGCAACGCAACGGAGTGTCTGAACGTCGTAATCGCACTTTATTAGATATGGTACGATCTATGATGTGTCTTACCGACCTACCGCTATCATTTTGGGGATACGCATTAGAAACTGCAGCATTCACTTTAAATAGGGCACCGTCTAAATCCGTTGAGACGACACCGTATGAACTATGGTTTGGCAAGAAACCTAAGTTGTCGTTTCTTAAAGTTTGGGGCTGCGATGCTTATGTGAAGAAACTTCAACTAGAAAAGCTCGAACCCAAAGCGGAGAAATGCGTGTTCATAGGATACCCTAAGGAAACTATTGGGTATACCTTCTATCTTAGATCCGAAGGTAAAACCTTTGTTGCCAAGAACGGATCCTTTCTAGAGAAAGAGTTTCTCTCGAAAGGAGTAAGTGGGAGGAAGGTAGAACTTGATGAGGTAATTACACCCCCTCTCGAACAGGATAGTAGCGCAGCGCGGGAAGTTGTTCCTGTGGCGCCTACACCAACTGAAGAGGAAGTTAATGATGATGATCATGAAGCTTTAGATCAAGTTACTACTGAACCGCGAAGGTCCACAAGGGCACGCTCCGCACCAGAGTGGTACGGCAACCCTGTGATGGAAATCATGTTGTTAGACAACGGTGAACCTTCGAACTATGAAGAAGCGATGCCGGGCCCGGATTCCAACAAATGGCTTGAGGCTATGAAACCAGAGATAGGATCCATGTATGAGAACAAAGTATGGACTTTGGTGGACTTGTCCGATGACCGGCGAGCCATAGAAAAAAAATGGATCTTCAAGAAGAAGACTAATGCAAACGGTAATGTAACCGTTTACAAAGCTCGACTTGTCGCAAAGGGTTTTCGAGAAATTCAAGGAGTTGACTACGAAGAGACTTTCTCTCCCGTAGCGAAGATGAAATCAGTCCGAATCATGTTAGCAATTGCCGCCGTTTATGATTATGATTTTGGCAAATGGACATCAAAACATCATTCCTGAACGGGAACCTTAAGGAAGAGTTGTATATGATGCAACCAGAAGGTTTTGTCGACCCTAAGGGTGCTAACAAAGTGTGCAAGCTCCAGCGCTCCATCTATGGGCTGGTGCAAGCATCTCGGAGTTGGAACATTCGCTTTAATGAGGTGATTAAAGCGTTTGGGTTCATACAGGTTTACAGAGAAGCCTGTCTGTACAAGTAAGTGAGTGAGAGCTCTGTAGCTTTCCTCATACTGTATGTGGATGACATATTATTGATGGGGAATAATATAGAGATGTTGGAGAGCATAAAGGCCTATTTGAACAAAAAAATTTCAATGAAGGACCTTGGAGAAGCTGCTTACATATTAGGCATCAAGATCTATAGAGATAGATCAAGACGCCTCATAGGTCTTTCGCAAAGTACATACCTTGACAAAATATTGAAGAAGTTCAATATGGAAAACTCAAAGAAAGGGTTCTTGCCAGTTTTGCAAGGTGTGAGATTGAGTAAGACTCAGTCACCGACCACGGCAGCAGATAGAGAGAAGATGAGTTCTGTCCCCTACGCATCAGCCATGGGCTCTCTAATGTATGCCATGTTGTGTACCAGACCTGATATAAACCTTGCCAAAAGCTTGGTAGGGAGATGCCAAAGTGATCCCGGTATGGAACACTGGAAAGCGGTCAAGAATATCCTGAAGTACCTGAAAAGGACTAAGGAAATGTTTCTCGTTTATGGAGGTGAAGAAGAGCTCGTCGTAAAGGGTTACGTCGACGCTAGCTTCGACACAGATCCGGATGACTCTAAGTCACAGACCGGATACGTATATGTGTTGAATGGTGGGGCAGTGAGCTGGTGCAGCAGCAAGCAAGAAGTCGTGGCAGCATCTACATGTGAAGCGGAGTACATAGCTGCTTCAGAAGCAGCTCATCAAGGAATTTGGATGAAGGAGCTCATCACCGACCTTGGAGTGGTTCCAAGCGCGTCGATTCCAATGACACTCTTCTATGATAACACTGGGGCCATTGCCATAGCCAAGGAGCCCAGGTTTCACCAAAAGACGAAGCACATCAAACGCCGCTACAACTCCATCCAAGACCATGTCCAGAGTGGAGTGATAGATGTTTGTAAAGTACACACGGATCTGAATATTGCAGACCCGTTGACTAAACCTCTTCCACGAGCAAAACATGATCAACATCATAATGCTATGGGTGTTCGATACATCACAATGTAACTAGATTATTGACTCTAGTGCAAGTGGGAGACTGTTGGAAATATGCCCTAGAGGCAATAATAAAATGGTTATTATCATATTTCCTTGTTCATGATAATCGTCTACTGTTCATGCTATAATTGTATTAACAGGAAACAGTAATACATGTGTGAATAAATAGATCACAATGTGTCCCTAGCAAGCCTCTAGTTGGCTAGCTCGTTAGTCAATAGATGATCATGGTTTCCTGATCATGGGCATTAGATGTCACTAATAACGGGATCACATCATTGGGAGAATGATGTGATGGACAAGACCCAATCCTAAGCATAGCACTAGATCGTATTGTTCGTATGCTAAAGCTTTTCTAATGTCAAGTATCTTTTCCTTCGACCGTGAGATTGTGCAACTCCCGGATACCGTAGGAGTGCTTTTGGTGTATCAAACGTCACAACGTAACTGGGTGACTATAAAGGTGCACTACGGGTACCTCCGAAAGTGTCTGTTGGGTTGGTACGAATCGAGATCGGGATTTGTCACTCCGTGTGATGGAGAGGTATCTCTGGGCCCACTCGGTAGAACATCATCATGAGCTCAATTTGACTAAGGAGTTAGTCACACGATGACGTGCTACGGAACGAGTAAAGAGACTTACCGGTAACGAGATTGAACAAGGTATAGGTATACCGACGATCGAATCTCGGGCAAGTTATATACCGACAGACAAAGGGAATCGTATACGGGATTAATTGAATCCTTGACATTGTGGTTCATCCGATGAGATCATCGTGGCGCAAGTGGGAGCCACCATGGGTATCCAGACCCCGTTGATGGTTATTGGCCGGAGAGGTGTCTCGGTCATGTATGCCTGTCTCCCGAACCCGTAGGGTCTACACACTTAAGGTTCGGTGATGCTTGGGTTATAAGGAATTGTTATACGAGGTTACCGAAAGTTGTTCGGAGTCCCGGATTAGATCCCGGACGTCACGAGGAGCTCCGGGATGGTCTAGAGGTAAATATTGATATATAGGACGGATGGTTTTGGACACCGGAAGTGTTTCAGGCATCACCGGTAACGTACCGGGACCACCAGGACCACCGGAGGTGGCCCCGGGGGTCCATCGAAGGGGGGCAACGACCCCGGGAAGTAAGGTGGGCCAAGTGGGGAAGGGAACCAGCCCCTAGGTGGGCTGGTGCGCCTCCCCACTCAGCCCAATGCGTTGAGGAGAGGAAAGGGGGGGCAAACCCTAAGCCAGGTGGGCCTAAGGCCCACCAGGGGTGCGCCACACCCCTCCTCCCCCCCTTGGCCGCCGCACCAGCCCCATGTAGGGCTGCCCCCCCCCCAGGAGAGGGATACTCTCAAGGGGGCGCAGCCCCTCCCTCCCCCTATATATAGTGGGCACTTTTGGCCATTGGAGATCAGACTTTTGCCTCTCTCTCGGCGCAGCCCTGCCCTTCTTCCTCCTCCTCTGTGCCGGTGCTTGGCAAAGCCCTGCCGGGAGACCTCGTCTCTCCATCGACACCACGCCGTCGTGCTGCTGGAGTTCTTCCCCAACCTCTCCCTCCTCCTTGCTGGATCAAGGTGCGGGAGACGTCACCGAGCTGCACGTGTGTTGAACTCGGAGGTGTCGTAGTTCGGCACTAGATCGGAATCGTTGCGAGTACGACTCCATCAACCGCGTTCTAGCAACGCTTCCGCTTAGCGATCTTCAAAGGTATGAAGATGCTCTTACCCCTCTCTCGTTGCTGGTCTCTCCATAGGAAGATCTGAATATGCGTAGGAAAATTTTGAATTTATGCTACGTTACCCAACAGGTCTATCGTCGGACGTTTTTTGGTGTTTTAAAATTACGTTGCCGGGTGTCGTTTTCCCTCTCATCTCTGGCTAACCTACTCTACACGCTCACTTAGTCGTCCCCGCATTCGAGATCGTTCGATTCCGATCGCGTGGGCAAAAACGGAGCCTGATTCGGATAACCCTAGCCCGTTTAGTCTATAAATAGAGACCTAGCCTCCAAACCCTAGCCGTCACCTCGGGATCCGCGCCCCACCTACCAGCACCCGCCACCCTAGTCTCTCTCTCCCCTCCAGCGTGTGCAGCCGCTGCGGCCCACCCGAGCCCGAGGCACGCCAGCCGAGCCCATCTGCGCCCGAGCGCCCGCGCCTCCTGCTCCCGCTTTGCCAGCCTCGCCTAGCCCCGTCGCCGTGCACCTGCTAGGCCTCTACCCCACCGCCTCGTGCCGACGTCCTAACCTGCAGCCGCCGGCCGTCGCGCCAGGTGCCGCCACCCCGACACGGGCTCTGGATCGGGATCCAGATCCTCTTACCTGATGCTCGGCTGTCGTGGTGGGCCTCGCCAGATCCGGACGAAGCAGGAGAACCGCCCGCCTCCAAATCCCGTCACCGCCATGACCGTTGTGCAGATCTGGTCGAGGGTGCGCCGCGCCGCACCGTTGACCGCCAGGCCCAGCTGCGTCAGCCCCGAGGCCAGCAGGCGCGCCGGGCTAACGTGCCTCGAGTCGGCCTCTTCCCCATCCCAGGTCCGCGACCCAGCGCCACCAGGCCACCTCCTCTCCGAATCCGGCCCAAGGCTTGGTGAGCTGCCTCTATTCCCCGTGTGTGCACGATTCAGTTATCCTGCGCCGCTCTATTTGGGCCCGTTTAGGTTTTTTTGTTAGCTTTGCGAATTGGTATGTTTCAGGAATATGCTAGATATTAAAACAGCCATATATTTTAAACCGTGTATCGGATCACGACGTTTTAAATACGTAAATTGTGTAGTTTTTCTTGTAGATTCATAATTTGCAATTTGCATGCATGTTTGAAGTGATTTGACTTGCCATATACCTAGAAACGCGTGTTGTCCTAATAGGAATTGTCCCGTATTTATTTTCGCGCGTGTCCAGATTGTTCCAACCCCGTATATAAAATGCTCATATTTTTAGGGACATCCTTTAGAGAGAAAGGAAACAACTTAAGGATATAGTAGTGGCGGATCTTCTCCTCATTAGTGAAAAGGGTGGCTATATCGTGTAGTTTGGCAAGATGGGCTACGACCGTCTCAGACTCATAACCGTGAAAAGGATCAGATTCGACTAGAGAGATTATCTCAGGATCGACAACGAATTCATAATCCTTATCGGTGATAAAGATAAGTGAAGTGGCAAACTTCGGGTCATATTTCATCCTAGCTTCCCGAGATTTTTCCTTCCACTTGAGAAGTAATTTCTCAGCGTCATAGGCATCCTTGTACGCAAGTAAATCCTCAGCTATCTCTCCCTTCATAACGTAACCCTCAGGTATATCAGGCAATTCATATGTAGGAGAGCTAGATCTAGTAGGAGCAAAAGCAGGTTCTATCTCAATAGTATCGGTAGTTTCAGAAGCATCACGAGCATTGGCAGTAACTCTAGCAATATGAGCATCAAGGAACACTCCTAGAGGAACATCAGGCAAAGTAGTATCTCTAGCATCATCAAGCATAGCATCATCAGGCATAACATCTCTAGCAGTATCAGGCAAAGCAGTATCAGGCATAACATCTCTAGCATTATAGAGCATAGTGTCATCAGGCATAGCATCTCTAGCAGTATCAAGCATAGCATCATCAGGCACATGCGACAAATCAAGATTTCTAGCAGGAGGTGATGTCGCAAACTTACTCATAACTGAAGGTGAATCAAGTGCAGAGCTATATGGCAATTCCTTACCTCCCCTCGTAGTTGAGGGCAAGACTTTGGTCTTCGGATCCTTCAGATTCTTCATAGTGGTCGGCAGATATAAATCCCAAGTGACTCAGAGAATATAGCAATACCTCCCCGGCAACGGCGCCAGAAAAATGCTTGATGTCAACTGTTCTTCCCCTTTGCAACGGCACCAAAAGAATGTTGTTAGCACTCTCCGGCAATCGAAACTAGAAGAATGTTGTTGATGGCCCACAAGCGCATGGGATCGTAGCAGTTTTGAGGTTAGAGTATTCGACCCAAATTTGTTGATTCGCACGACGGGAGGTGAGAGAATACTCTCAAGTATTAGCAGTTGAATTGTTAGATTCAACCACACCTGAAAGATTAGTATCTGCAAGCAAAGTAGTAACAGCAAAGTAGCGAGTAACAGTAGTGGCAAGGAACAACGGTAGTGACAGTAGTAGCAAGTAGCAACAGTAGCAAGCGACAGTAGTAGCAAAAGTAGCAGCAGAGCAAGACAAGTAACAATAGTAGCAACGGTAGTAGCAACAGCAGTAGGACAAACTCGTAGGCAATGGGTCGGTGATTTGTTTGGATGATATTCATCATGCAACAGCTATAACATGGAGAGATATGTGGCTAGCTCCCGTTCATCAACGTGATGTAGGCATGCATTCCATGTGTCGTCATACGTGCTTAGGGAAAAGAACTTGCATGACATCTATTGTCCATCCCTCCCGTGGCAGCGGGGTCCAAAAGGAAACTACGGGATGTTAAGGTTCTTCTTTTAATAAAGAACCGGACCAACGCATTAGCACTTGGTGAACACATGAACTCTCAAATTATGGTCATCACCAGGAGTGGTTCCGGTTATTGTCACTCCGGGGTTGCCGGATCATAACACATAGTAGGTAACTACAACTTGCAAGATCGGATCTAAAACACACATATATTGGTGACAACATAATAATTTCAGATCTGAAATCATGGCACTCGGGCCCTAGTGACAAGCATTAAGCATGGCAAAGTAGTAGCAACATCAATCTCAGAACATAGTGGATACTAGGGATCAATCCCCATCAAAACTAACTAGATTACATGATAGATCTCATCCTACTCATCACCGCCCAGCGAGCCTACGAATAGATTACTCACGAACGACGAAGTGCTTCATGAAATTGGAGAGGGAAGAAGGTTGATGATGACGATGGCGACGATTTCCCCTCTTCGGAGCCCAAGGAGGACTCCAAATCTGCCCTCAAGATGAAGAACATGTGGTGGCGGCGCCTCCGTATCGTAAACGCGGCGAAAACTTCTCTTTTTATTTTTTCTGGGACGAAAGGGGACTTATAGACCTGAGGTTGGGGGCGGCAGATCCATGTGGGCCCCACAATCCTGCCCACCGCCACCAGGGGGTGGTGGCGAAGCCAGGGCTTGTGGCCCATTGGCCCACCCCCTCAGGTGGAACTTGGCGCAGATATTTTTCTTATTTTCCAAAACTGCTCCCCGTAAATTTTCAGGACGTTTGGAGAACTTTGATTTCTGCACAAAAATAACACCAAGGGAATTCTGCTAAAAACAGCATCAGTCCAGGTTAGTTTTATTCAAATCATGCAAATTAGATTCAAAAACAAGGGCAAAAGAGTTTGGAAAAGTAGATACGATGGAGACGTATCATTCACCCATTAAGCTTTGCTAGTCTTGATACCTTTGGAAATGAGATTGCTGAGTCCCCTGTGGCTCACAGATTACTACAACACCAGTTGCAGGTACAGGTAAAGGTTACTTGACGCGAGCGCGTTGATAGTTCATTTGGAGTTGCTTCTTCTTCTTCTTCTTCGATCTAGGATGGGTTCCAGGCCGGCAGCCTGGGATAGGAAGGATGGACGTCGTTCTTCTTTTCTCGTTTGTTTTCGTCCGTAGTCGGACCCGGATCTTCTTCATGATGATTATGTATTGTACTGATGTGACTCTGATGTAGCTTGTGGCGAGTGTAAGCCAATTCCATATATCTCATCTTTTTAGTACATGTACTTGTAACGATATCCATTCTTGCGAAACGACAAGATGCGCTTCTATCCCTGACGACGCCCTCGTGCCAAATTGAGGATAGGATCGCATCTTGGGCGTTACAAGTTGGTATCAGAGCAGTACCGACCTAGGAGCCCCCTTGATTGATCGAACTTGGCCAAGTCAAGTCTAGTTAAAAATGTTTTGAGTCTTAGTTATATCGGAGAGTAGGTTTCTTTTTTCTCCTTGTCTATGCTCTCGTGAGGTTCACGACTTAGGAAATTTTAATTCTACTCCTATTCTCACTCAAAAAAAATTAGGATCATGCGGATATTTTTGGAATCTATATGATGTCGATGTGACGGAATTCTGTCTTGGTGCCTCCTGTCTGACTTGATTTCTTCCGAGGAGTTGAGCTGCAGGGGATTCTCAAGCACATCGTTATCATTCAGATTTCTTAGTATCTCAGGACGAAGGATGTTTGAAATTGCTTCAATACTAGTAGTGGCGAGAGGAGTCCGGCCTCCCCGGTAGTGGTGCACAGAGTTCCGTATGTATCGCCACACTTTGTATCGTTGTGATTACGAGGGTTTGTGTTAGATGAAGTTCCCAGATACTGGTTATGTGTTGACGGATGTGATACACTGGACGGGTTAGTATAGGAGTTGTGTCATATATTACTCCTTGTATCCGTGGACCAGATTGCATGACCAGAAATTTCGGGAGTTCTTAGGTGGGAATTCAAGTAGTTACTTATAGGACAATCTTCCAACAAATGCATGATGTTAGGTTGGGGTTCGACATCTAGTGGATTCGTTTGTTCACGGTCGACTTACAATGGTTCTCGTTGGGTCTTAAAGAGTCCTTGTAGCTTGCTACGACTCGGGGACGCTTCATATGTCGTGTGCACTACCTTGCACAGGATGGCTACTATAAGGATCGAGCCCGTGCGATCCTGTCCACGAAAATATCAGACGAAATCTTTGTCGTGAATTTGTTCTAGCTTGTTTTGTAAGCCTCACCCTTTGTTTTCTTGGAGTATGGTAATTCAAGTCGCTTCGATGTCAAGTGGTGATTTCAGATCTTTCCTAATCTGTGTTCTCATATTTTTATGAGAGTGCTAATTCTTTTGTTTATTAATTGTCTTATCAATTCTTCTCAACCGGAGTTGTCATATCAATTCTTTTTCAACCGGTGTGCTTCTCTTCAAGTGAATTCTAACCTCTCCATTTTTTGCAAGTCAATCTCTCATTTCTTTCTGGAGTTCCTCTCATCTGGCCCAAGTTGTCTTTGTTTTCCCCGCCCTCCCGCCCTTATCTTGAGTGATTGGATTTCATCCAGGTGCATTTCATTTCATTGTTGCTTCCGCTCTCTGTTATTTTCTCTCTAAGCCGGTGATTCATTGTGAAGATTCTCAGGAGTTTGAGTACATCATTTCTTCATTTTGTTCTTTTTCCGGTGATTCAGTTCAACCTATATGTGTCATCATATCCTTTTTCATCTTTCAATTATTTCCTGTGTTGGAAATTCTTATCAGCCTATCTTTCCTATCCGGAGTGTTAAAGTTATATTAGGAGTTTCTTGTTTTCAACCCTTTCAATTATTTTGAGGTGCTAACCTCATCAAGTTTTCTTATACCGGTGCAATATCTCTCTTTTTGAACAATCTTTTCAACGGTGGTTTCTTTGAGTGGGCCCATAACCCATAGGTTTTCCCAGGATCTTATCTGTCTCTTGTAATCTTTCAGGAGATCCTTAATTCTTTTCAGCTATGACATAAGTATGATTTCCATCAGTCATATCCCTTCTCCAAGATCAATTCGAATTAATTCTCGTCTTTGGCTCAACCTTTCATTGTTCTTATTCCGGAGTGTCTCAGTAATCCTTGGTGTTGTTTCTTGTCATCATTTTCAGCTTGGAGGACCGAAGGAGTGTTTCTCTCAAGTCTTTTTCCATTCTTGTGAAGATTGTCATCTCAGCTTCGTGTTATCCTCTCATTTGTTCCAATCATGAGAATCTCTTTCTTGCTATCCGGTGCATTTCTGAATTGTTTTCATTCTCAATCCTTCGAAGGCCATCATTTTAGAAGATTCTTCATTTTCAGCTTTCAGCTTTCATCCTCAATTCTTCTCAATTGTTGTCTCTTCGTTCATCTCTCAATTATTATGGTGTCTTGTTTAAGTCTTTTCCCTCAGGCGGCTCATGATCTCTTCATTCTCATGTATCTCCATTCATTCATGGTTGCCTCATTCATTTCAATTATCACCGGTGTTTCTTTCAAGATTTCTTCAAGTTTGTGCTCATATATCTCCTCAATCATTTCTAGAAGAATAAGTGGTACGCTAAATCCGTTGCTTGTCATCAATTAAATTTGATAAAGGATAAGCATAACCTAATTCTTATTCTTGTTCATAGTGATTTGAATTCTTCTTCCGGAGTGGCTCATGATATCAATTCTTTGTCTCAAGGTGTTCTTCAAGATTCTTGTGGTAGTAGTTCTCTTGTTCTTCTTCGTTCCCTCTTTCCAAGATCTAGTTTATATTCTCTTGTTCCAGAGTTGTGGTGATGTTGCTCATTTGGGTCAATCATGTTGTTCTATCAAGATCATATTGTTCCCTTGTTAATTTAGTTGTTCGTTGTGAATCTTGTCTAGTTCTCCTATCTTATCGAATTTTTTTGTCCCCTTTTTCTACCGAAGTGTTGCCGAAATTTTCTATGAATTCTTGCTTCTTTCTCATATCATTCTTCATCTCTTTGTAACCTTCAAGAGTCATTGGTTTCACTCGTTTGTCAAAGGAGAAACTAAGTTTTACCTCTTGCTTTCTCATCCTCTTCCCCTTTCATTCTTGGATCTCGGGTCGAGATCCTCTTGTAGTGTAGGACAGTTGTGACAACCCGAGTCCGACGTTCCAGAAGATTCCCCCTTTATTCCTTTTTTGTCGTGTGACTTATTTTATTCCTCGCATCATCATCGCATCATGTGCATTATCTGCATTGCATCGGCACTCCGTTGCCGCCAGTTTTTCAAACTTGCACCCGTTATTAGTTGCCGGTTCTCTCCGTGTTCGTCGTTGCCCGTCCTGAGCCCGACCACACACGCACACGTCCGCGGCATCGTCAAAACCTGTTTTTAAAAGTGTGTTTAAAACTTTCTCTGACTGGGTAGAAACTTGACGTGCGGTCGTATTTAGACGTAGGCACGTCACCTGTTAAATTTCGTCGCAATCTGAGTCTGTCTCATACTCGAACGGCCGACCGTAGCGGCGCCGTAGTCGGTCTATCGTCGGACATTTTTTGGTGTTTTAAAATTACGTTGCCAGGTGCTGTTTTCCCCCTCATCTCCGGCTAACCTACTCTACATTGTCACTTACTCGTCCCGCGTTCGAGATTGTTCGATTCCGAACGCGTGGGCGAAAACGGAGCCTAATTCGGATAAACCTAGCATGTTTAGTCTACAAATAGAGACCTAGCCTCCAAACCCTAGCCGTCGCCTCGGGATCCGCGCCCCACCTACCAGCAGCCGCCACCCCAGTCTCTCTCTCCCCTCCAGCGCCTGCAGCCGTTGCGGCCCGCCCGAGCCCGAGGCAGGCCTGCCGAGCCCATCTGCACCCGAGCGCCCGCGCCTCCTGCTCCTGCTTCGCCAGCCTCACCTGGCCCCGTCATCGTGCACCTGCGAGGCCTCTGCCCCATCGCCTCGTGCCGACGTCCTAACCTGCAGCCGCCGGCCGTCGCGCCAGGCGCCGCCACCCCGACATGGGCTTTGGATCGGGATCCAGATCCTCTTACCTAACGCTCGGGTGTCGTGGTGGGCCTCGTCAGATCCGGACGAAGCAGGAGAACCGCCCGCCTCCAAATCCCGTCACCGCCGTGACCGTTGTGCAGATCTGGTCGAGGGTGCGCCGCGCCGGCCCGTTGACCGCCAGGCCCAGCTGCGTCAGCCCCGAGGCCAGCTGGCGCGCTGGCCAACGTGCCTCGAGTCGGCCTCTTCCCCATCCCAGGTCCGCGGCCGAGCGCCACGAGGCCACCTCCTCTTCGAATCCAGCCCAAGGCGTGATGAGCTGCCTCTATTCCCCGCGTGTGCACGATTCGGTTATCCTGCGCCGCTCTATTTGGGCCCGTTTAGGTTTTTTTGTTAGTTTTTTAAATTGGTATGTTTCAGGAATATGCTAGATATTAAAACGGCTGTAGATTTTAAACCGTGTATCAGATCGCGACGTTTTAAATACGTAACTTGTGTAGTTTTTCGTGTAGATTCATAATTTCCAATTTTCATGCATGTTTGAAGTGATTTGACTTGCCATATGCCTAGAAACGCGTGCTGTCCTAATAGGGATTGTCCCGTATTTATTTTCGCGCGTGTCCGGATTGTTCCAACCCCGTATATAAAATGCTCATATTTTTAGGGACCTTTTACCATGTATTTTAGAGTAGTTGTTTGTACTTTTGCATGTAGGATTCCGTCGCTAGTTTGCTATATCATGTTTAGGACATAATCTCGCATATACGTGTGGCGATATTATTATTTTGCAACCCCTCATGTTATATATGTTTTCGAGGTAGAAAAATCTATTGGATTTAACTGTGCATTTAGTTTTGGTTTTTGAGAAAATTAGTTTGCATGATATTTTGCCATGATGCCCTGTTGTTTATTTTGTAGGATTTAATCCGTGCATGATATGAAGGAGTTATGAACTAGAGATATGCCATTGGATGTGTAGGCTAGCCCCTGGTAATTTTAGTTGCAATAGAAATCAATGTTTAGGTGTGGTTTGCTTGCTCTCAACACGCTAGAAAATAGTGTTGCTTTCTAGATGCTGAAATATTTCTATGTCTGAAATCTGTTATATTTTGTTGTTGTCTTTACATCAGTTTATCTCGTGATCTGTAGCTCTTTTGAGGTTGGTGCAATGGAGTTAGTTGCATTCATTAAGATTCTCTAGCATGCTGTGAATTTTCATGCCATTTGGAGTCCTGTAGCTTACGGTTTCGCTGCTGTCAATATGCCTTCAGATCGAAAACTGCACTGTCATAAACTGGTATTTTCACTAAGTCTGAAACAGTGTGTGAGATGCCATTTTGTGAGTTCTTTTCCTAGTGATCCATGCTTCCATGCTAAATGTTATTGGTTGTATGTTATAGTGCATCTTGCCCTCTGCTGTCTCATACCTTGGTTGAGCATATTGGATTTGTTTAGCTCGTAGTTGTGGGGTGTAGAAAATGCTATGTGGCTGATTTTAGCAAATTGTAGTGATTTCTTGTTTACCTCGTAGTTGTTGAACTGTTCCTCCGTTTTGATCGTGTCCTATACGAAACTTGCTTAGAATCTCGTGTAGTTTCATATTATTTTGCTGGTTGTATGTTTTGAAATGCTTGTGACTCTCGTTGCACACATTTTGCATTCATGCCATCATATCTTGCGGTGTTCGTATCTTTTCAACCGTAGCTCCGTTGGAGATGTTCTTTATGTGTAAATTGATTGGAATGACGCGTAGAAACACGTGAACCTATTTAGTTTGCTGTTTAATAAACATTTAAACGTGTTACTTCAGATCTGGACAGAATTGTAAATTAGCATGTGAGGTCGTTTCGGAGGTGCTATATGTCATTTCCGACCTCATTTAAAATGCCTAGATAGGTAGACTAGTTACGCTTCACCTCTTGGCATGTTTAACCACATTTAATATTGAGGTGTACCTAATCGGGATAGAACTAAATAATTCGTATGTGGAGTTTCTTCAATATGCAACTCGTTGCATATTGAACTTCACTTAATGTGTAGTGTTTGATTGTGTGAATTGCCATGCCATGTCATGCATGTATTCAACGGTGTGGTGAATATCTGTGTTCATGCTTGTTTTCGGTTTCCTTCGTCTCGATAGAGTTCCGCAAGCGTGTCGGAAAGTGAGGACCCGTTCGACTACATCGGTTCGTTTGCTTCATGGAGTCGTTCTTCTTCCAAGCGGGATCTTAGGCAAGATGACCATTTCCCCAGATACCATTACTATCATTGCCATGCTAGTTTTACCATTTCTATCGTTATGTCTTGTTGCCTACCACCTGCTAAATATCAGCCTTCCAACATTGCCATGAAAACCTTTAACCTATTCACAACCTAGCAAACCACTGATTGGCTATGTTACCGCTTGCTTAACCATGTGTTAGGGTTGCTAGTTGCAGGTGCAGTTGCTTCCATGTGACAACATGGGTTCCTTGTTATATCATCATATCAAATGCTATTTAATTTAATGCACCTATATACTTGGTAAAAGGTGGAAGGCTCGGCCTTTCTAGCCTAGTGTTTTGTTCCACCTTTTCCCCCTTAGTTTCTGCTACCGGTGTTATGTTCCATAATTGAGCGCTCCTAACACGATCGGGGTTGTTATGGGGACCCCCTTGTTAATTCGTTTTAGATTAAAGCTGGTCTGGCAAGGTCCTACATTGGTTCTACATTTGCCCAACATAAATTTTTTGTTAATACTGAATGCATAGGGCGTCATGAACCTGAGGAGTAATTTTACATAATACAGGGAGGGCCAGTGCTGATGGTGCTGGTCCAAAACAGAGCGCTGTGCGGGGCCAACCCAGGGCAACTTGGGTGATTTCTATCAGGCCACCGTACGCGTCGCTCATTTGTCGTGTCCTGAGAACGAGATACGCGGCTCCTATCGGGATCGTCGACACGCCGGGCGGCCTTGCTCGATTAGTTTTACCTTTGACGAATGTCTTGTGCATCGGGATTTCGGTGATGCTTTGGGTAATCTCAGAGTTGAGGTTTTCCACTAAGGAGTCCGACGAGATCGCGAGTTTCGTGATCGAGGATTTCTATGCGCCTTGTGGTAATTTGAGATGGATTAGTTGGAGCACCCCTGCAGGGTTAAATCTTTCGGAAAGCCGTGCCCGCGGTTATGTGGCAACGTGGAAACTTTGTTTAACACTGGTTCTAGATAACTTGAAGTTAACTTAATTAAAAATATGCCAACTAAGTGTGTAACCGTGACTGTCTCATTCGCGAGTTCCTTCTCCGATCGAGGACACGGAGGGGTTATTTGACGTAAGTAGGTGTTCAGGATCATTCATTTGATCATCAGTAGTTCACGTCCGTCATGCATAGATCATCCCTACTCGTAAGTTAGTGAAAAGGATCGAGATGGACCTACAGGGGGGGTGAATAGGTACAAATCCAAATTTTAATAATTACTTAGCAATTTTAGGCAAAAGTGCGGAATATGAGTGTAGGCCTAATAATTGCTACGACAAGGAGTAAGCTATTTAGAGTGAAGTAAGACAAGCGGTAAACAATAATCAAATACAAGTACGTAATAAGGATTAACACAATTAGAGAGTTAGGGTTAGGAATAACCGAAACTCCAAGAGAGACAAGGATGTATCCCGATGTTCACTTCTTTGGAGGGAAGCTACGTCACCGTTAGAGGGGCGGATGTTACCACGAAGGCACACCAACGCCACGAAGGCTCACCCTATTCTCCCTTTGAGATAACTCCACGAAGGCGTTTCTCAACCACTAGTGGTAAGCCTTGAGGTGGCTTCCAAACCTTCACAAACTTTCCGGGGGAAATCACAATGGTTTGATTCCTCTCCGAAGACTCCTACCGCCTAGGAGTCTCCAACCTCCAAGAGTAACAAGATCACGGGGATTGCTCAAAACTTGCTCAAATCACAAATCACTTTGGTGGGAAGGAGGAGAGGGAGACGATCTATCTTTTGATTGGAACAACACTCAAAGGGACTCACAAATGCTCTTGGGATCTAGGATTTGGTGTAGACAAGAGTGAGTGAGAAGAAAGGTGTTCTTGGATGTATTCTAGCTGTGTTGAACACACTTTCACGAGGTGGGAGAAGATTATATATAGTGAGGAGTGAAAACCAGCCGTTGGGGACACTTTTAGTCACAAAGGGTCCGGACGTCCGACAGTTGCCGGAAGTTCGGGCGTCCGCGAGGGGTCGGACGTCCGACAGGGGTCGGTCGTCCGAGGCCTGTAGATATGACTAAAAACACTGTGAATTGAACAGCGACCGGACGTCCGGAGGGGATCGGAAATCCGAGTTATTAGACTCAACTTCTTCTGGTGGGAGGTTCCGGATTTCCGAAGGGGAACGGACGTCCGGCCCTCGGACGTCCGGAGAGAGCCGGAAATCCGAGTTATAGAGCTCATGTTCTTCTGGTGCAGGGCTCCGGATTTCCGAGGCTGGTCGGACATCCGGCCCTCGGATGTCCGGAGGGAGCCAGAAATCCGAGTTATATGACTCACAAACTTCTGGTGGAGGGCTCTGAATTTCCTAAGCCTGCCGGTCGTCCGGCCCTCGGACGTCCGGAGGTAGCCGGACGTCCGAGGCAATAGACCCGTTTTGATATAAGAACAGAGTGGAGAATATGTGGTATTGGGTATGACAGTGAAGATGTGATACGAGCAAGTTCATCGCAAAACCTGTGATCCCCTCTTAATAGTGCGGGATCCCTATACTCAATATCAGTAAACTCAAAAGAATAGTCTACATCATCTTTTCTTAATCCCGAGCCTTCTCGAAATATAAATCCCGATCTTCTCAGACCACCTTTGGCACATAATTCTCAATCTACTAAAGTACTTGCCATCCTGAGATACACTCAACAACTAGGATTAGTTTCCTATGTATGTGTTGTCATTAACACCAAAAGTCGATTAGGGGCATAGCATGCACTTTCAATCTCCCCCTTTTTGGTAGTTGATGACAACATATACATAGGTCTAGGATTAGTTTCCTATGTATGTGTTGTCATTAACACCAAAAGTCGATTAGGGGCATAGCATGCACTTTCAATCTTCCCCTTTTTGGTAGTTGATGACAACATATACATAGGTCTCAAAAAGATTTAACATACATTATAGCCTAGGAGATATTTAGTACGGAGCTCCCCCTTAGTATATGCATGATAAAATATCGAAGCTCCCCTTTAATGTGTTTATCGAACATATAATGGATCAACATGTAAGGATAATAGATCATCATAGAAAGACAATAGATCATCATAGAAGTAGTGGAGCAAAACATAATAGTCTATGATGATATCATAGCAATCCATGGCAATCACAATCATTCATAAGTAGCCATACATGAGTTTATCCATTACATTAAATCTCCAAAGACTAAAACCTACGATACATTACTCCCCCTTTGGCACCAAGTACCAAAAAGGGAGGCACCAACAACACCAACCACGCTCTGAGCTCATCAGCATCATCATCAGCATCATCAGGCAAGCCACTTCCACCAGCCTCGTCAAGGAAATCAGCCCACTCAGGACCAGATGGGAAGCCAAAGTCAGTAGGAGGAGCAGCAGGAGGGGCCTCATCATCACTCACATCAAGAGCGCCCGAGACTCTCAGACGAGCCTTGAGGGCATTCTTGGAGGAGACTAAGCGAGAAACCACATCATGGGTTTGAGCACACTGGTAAGAGACGACCTTCATCATAGCAGAATATGCCTTACCAAGGAATTTGGCAATGCGACCGAGAGGAGCGGAGCTAGATGAGGGGGTGGCGGACCGGGCAGCAGTGCGGCGAGTGGATGTGGAGGATGAGGGGATTTTCTTGGGAGCATAGTTATCCGCCATGTGAGCGGGAATGACCCACTTGCGATGTGTGTGAGTGACAGCCACAGAGAAATCATCAACATGGTTAATAAGAGCCTGGATGAAGGGGGCACGAGGAAAGGCTCGCTTGTACTGAAAGCTAGCAAGCCGAATCTCATGCCATAGAAAATGAGGCACATTAATTTTGCTCTTGGGGTGCTCGTACAAGTGATACATGATGTCAATACAATAGCCACTGCAAGAACCCTTATCACCCATCTTGGGATAGATGGTGCGGATGAGACACTGAAAAATGATGAAGTAAGGTGAGCGCCAGATGGATACCTGGTTAAGGTCCTTCATGCGTTCATCCGCATCAAGCTCACTTAGTGGTTTGAGAAGATACCCACACGCCTCAATGGACTTAGGCGCATGGTTAGGATCATCCCTATATATTTTGAAGCTGGAGTTGGGGAAACCAAGTGCGGCAACAAATGTATCATAAGTAGATGTGAAGCGAACGTCAGAGGTGATCCAGCTGACAGTGTGGTTTGGAGCAAAGTAGCATGTGGCATAGAACTGGTGAATGGCAGCAGCATTAAAATCGCGATGAAAAGCAAACGGGGCGGCAAGCCCCGATGCCTCAATAAGCTCAATGGCACCCGGGTATTTCGCTGGGTGCATGCGAATATGCTCAAGATCTATGTAGAGATTAACAGACAGACCCTTCGGAACTATGACTGTAGTAAAAATGTCCGCCTGGACGTGTGTGCGGAAACGTGAGTCCGTAGAGTCACGTACGACAGCGTATTGATCAATGTCGTGGCGGAAAGTGAGGTATGACGACTTGGCAAGTGTGGTGAAGTTCGTGATTGCACGACCTAAGGTAGCAGGGGGTTCTAGTGAGATGCGACGAGCTTCACCTGCGGGCTGGGCAGGAGGAGGTGGTGGCATGTAGGACGCCCTGCGAGTGCCGGGCTTTGGCTTGGACCTCCGATCGGCGTGCTGGTCAGCAAGGTCCTCGACGGCAAGCTCCTCCTCGAAGTCGGGGTCATCACCATCAGATGACGAGGGGAGTTGTGGAGACGGAGAACGCCGGGCCGGAGAACGTCGGACAGTCCGTTTGAAGGGACGGCGTGATCCATCCGAGTCCGACCCCGTGCTAGGAGGGGCGCGAGATGATGAGCCAGCCACGTTCTTCTGAGCGGCGTGCTTGGTCTTCGGCATGGTGCACAATATCCTACGCGGATGAAAAAAAATCCCAAATAAGGAACGAACATGAAGACTTGGAAGAGAGAGGGAACCAAAACAAACGCGAAGGGAACGGAGGAGTAACCTGTAGACGGATCCCGCGAAGGAAGAGGAGGAAGAATAGGAGGATCCGCGGAGGAGATCGGCCCGATCTCGAGTCTCGCGGCGCTGGCGGGAGCTCCTGGAGCTGGCGGCGGCGGCTGTAGGGGAGAAAAGGGGCGCGTGAGGGCTAGGGCAAAGCCCAGCCCCGCGCCCAGCTATTTATAGGCCCGATGCGTCGGACGTCCGGAGGGGATTGTGGAGTCGGACGACCGACACTGGTCGGACGACCGGAAGGGGATTTGTCGTCGGACGTCCGAGACATGTTAGACGTCCGAGAAGGAGGAGGAGGCAGAGGTTGATTCTGGATTTTTTTGATGATGAGAGGATGACTTGCACGGTTTCTCACAAAAAGTACGAACATAGTTGCCTACAAGCATTACATGTACTACTTGGAGACAGAAATTGATTTATGCGTACTTTGTAAGCATAAAAACAGAAAATTAAGACTCATCCCCCTAAATGCATGCCCACATCAAGACACAAACATAATGTGAGTGTGTGTATGTGTGCAAGGTTTCAAGATATGTTGTCAAGCTCCAAGATACCAAGTTCATGCCTAAGTTGACAGAACCTAGCTACGCTAAGTGTCTTGGTGAAAATGTCGGCTAACTGCATGTCGGTACCCACATGGGTAATATCAATGTCACCCTTTTGCACATGGTCTCTCAAGAAATGATACCTAATATCAATATGTTTTGTGCGAGGGTGGTCAATGGGGTTCTCAGAGATCTTTATGGCACTTTCATTATCATAGAGAAGAGGAACGTGTCGATACGTGATACCATAATCCTTTAGTGATTGCCTCATCCATAGCAGTTGGGTTGCACAGCTTGCGGCTGCAATATATTCGGCCTCGGCCGTGGAGAGAGAAACACAGTTCTGCTTTTTCGAGGACCAACTTACCAAGGAGCGTCCAAGAAACTGACATGCACCGGAAGTGGATATCCGTCCCACTTTGTCACCGGCCCAATCCGCATCGGAATAACCAATAAGATCAAACTTTGCATCCTTAGGATACCATAAGCCTAACTTTGGGGTGTGAACAAGGTATCTAAGAATATGCTTAACCGCCTTGTGATGGCTTTCCCTAGGGGAAGCTTGAAATCTAGCACATATGCCTACACTTAACATGATGTCCAGTCTAGATGCGCAAAGATAAAGTAGCGAACCAATCATGGAGCGGTAAGTAGATGGGTCAAAAGGAATACCGTTTGGGTCTTCATTTAGAACTACATCGGTGGCCATGGGTGTCTTCATTGGTTTAGCATTTGTCATATCAAATTTTTCAAGAATGTCCTTGAGGTACTTAGTTTGAGACAAGAAAATCCCTTCTTGAAATTGTTGTATTTGAAAACCAAGAAAGAAGTTCAAGTCCGTGTTGAGTGACATCTCAAAGGTCTTGGTCATGAAAGCCGCAAACTTCTTGCATAAATGGATGTCAGGGGAACCAAAAATGATGTCATCTACATAGATTTGGCATAAGATCAAATCGCCATTTTCCCTCTTAGTAAAAAGAGTGGGATCGATCACCCCCATCACAAAGCCATCATCGAGTAGGAACTTCTTAAGATGATCGTACCAAGCACGGGGTGCTTGTTTGAGGCCATACAAAGCCTTGTGAAGTTTATATACATGGTCTTTGTGGTGAGGGTCAACAAACCCAGGTGGTTGTGATACATATACCTCTTCTGTAGAGGACCATTAAGAAAAGCACTTTTCACATCCATTTGATGCAAAGTAAAACCATTGAAAGCAGCATAGGCCAATAAAATGCGAATGGACTCAAGACGAGCAACAGGGGCGAAAGTTTCACCAAAGTCCAAACCTTCAACTTGGGAGTACCCCTGCGCTACTAACCTTGCCTTGTTGCGTAGGACAGTCCCGTTCTCATCTTCCTTGTTCTTGAAAATCCATTTAGTTCCAATGACATTATGTTCCTCAGTTGGTCGTTCTACCAATGACCACACTTCGTTGCGTGTAAAACTGTTTAGCTCCTCTTGCATAGCAAGGAGCCAGTCATTGTCACACAATGCATCCTGAACCCTGTGTGGCACGGTACTAGAGACAAAGGAAAAGTGAGCACAAAAGTTTGTTAATTGTTTACGAGTCACTCTACCTTCCGACACGCCGGTGAGGATTTGATCAATATCAACACGACCGGACACACGTGGCATGATGGAGGTCAAGGTTTCACGAGGTTCGACTTCGTTTCCATCATCAACGTCCTCAACATATGGATCATTTATGTGCGGAGGAAGATATTCCTCTTCGCGTTGCACCTGTTGAGGTTCATCATCAAACATACCCATACTTTGGTCTACCTCTTGAAGATCAACTTGTTCTTGAGTGTGATCAGGGTGAGAGACATGTTCTCCCACTTGATCCTCAACAACTGGCATGATGTGTGTGCTAGTATCTTGTGGAGGTACGGGTAGTGAAATGTCTTGAGGATGAGAAATACTCTCATCATCTTCATCATCATAATGGGGTCTTTGTTCCATGGGAAGAAGTGCACCTACACCCATGTTTAAGATATCTTGTGGGGAGTCTTCTTCACCTGCATCATTTAGATCAACTTGCTCCCCATGGGAGCGGTTAAATTCATCAAACGTCACGTCACAGGTTTCTATAACACATCCAGTGGATTTGTTGTAGACTCTGTAGGCGTGAGAGTTTGACCCATAGCCAACAAAAATCCCTTCGGTTGTTTTGGATTGAAATTTTCCTAACCGTTCCCGTTTGTTGAGGATGAAACACTTGCATCCAAACACACGAAAGTACTTAACATTGGGCTTGTTCCCAGTTAGGAGCTCATATAGAGTCTTCTCCAATATTGATCGAAGGAAGAGCCGGTTTGATGCATGACATGCTGTGTTGACGGCCTCAACCCAAAAACTATGTGATGACTTGTATTCGTCTAACATGGAGCTTGCCATTTCCACAAGTGTCCGGTTCTTCCTCTCTGCCACACCATTTTGTTGAGGGGTGTAAGGTGCGGAGTACTGATGTTCAATTCCCTCATCACTAAGAAATTCTTCTAGGGTGTAGTTCTTGAACTCAGAGCCATTATCACTTCTTACTGCCTTGATGTCCTTGTCAAACTTCCGCTGGGCTTGTTTGGCAAAATCAATGAAGGTGATCTTCGTCTCGTCCTTGGACTTGAGTAATCATCAACAATGACTAGGCCATAGTTTTTCCCTCCAAGACTTGCCCATGAAGGAGGCCCAAACAGATCCACATGAAGGAGCTCTAACGGCCTCGAAGTGGATACAATGTTCTTGGGTGGATGTTTTGATTGATGTTGTTTCATAGCTATGCATGCACTGCACACACGATCTTTCTTAAAAGATACATTTGTTAGTCCAAGGATTTGATTGCCGTTTAAGAGATTTTGAAGATTTTTCATGCCAACATGGGCGAGCCGGCGATGCCACAGCCATCCCATGTCGGCCTTGGCCATTAGACAAGTTGTATGGAAGGTGCTCTCTTTCGAGAAATCAACCGTGTAAAGGTTTCCATCCAACTCTCCAACAAAGGCCACTTCGAGAGTGTCTCTCTTAAATACTTCCACATCCGTTAGTCCAAATAATGTGTCATAACCGACGGAAGCCAATTGACGAACTGAAAGTAAATGATATTGAAGAGATTGGACAAGCATGACATTTGCAATAGACATGTCATTAGTGATTGCCACCTTGCCCAACCCAATTACCTGCCCTTTCGACCCTCCACCAAATACAATGCTCATGTATGGTCGAATGGCTTGCATGAAGTCATAGAGCAAGTTACTATCTCCGGTCATATGATTGGTGCATCCACTGTCGATCACCCATTTGGCTCCTCCGGAGAAAACAGCCTGTAACGAATTAAGACTTGGTTTGAGGTACCCATTTTGTCATGGGGCCTTTCACATTAGTTACAAGAGTCTTAGGGACCCAAATAGCATATAATCGGAATGCATTACGAGGACCAACGAATTTAGCATAGACCTCTCCTTCCTTTGATTTGCGTAGTACATAGGATGGAGGCATGAATTCGGTTGTCTTGTTGTGAGTAGGCGAACCCCTAGTGGCCGATCCACTCACAACCTTACCTTTCTCCTTGTGTCCCTCTCGTACAAATATTTCTTTAAGCGGAGTGGTACACTTGAGAGGAGATGCACTTTTCTTGGCAGTGCTTGGGTTGAACCCAAGCCCTTCCTTGGCGAAGCCTCCATTGTGTCGACTTAAGATCTCATTGAGAGTCTTTTGTCCTTGTGCGCATGTCATGAGACCTCTGTCTAACTGTGCCTTTAGCGAACAGTTTTCCTCAAGGATAGATGTCAGTTCACTACTAGAGTTAGTAGTGCAGGTATCAACATTAATGATAGGTGAGGAGTAGGCCTTAGCTAGAGTGTCAAGATAAGTAACCTTAAGTGCCTCAAAGCTCTTTGTAAGAACAGTGAGTTTCTCTTCCTTGTCTTTGAGAGACAAGGATAGACGCTCACAGTCCTTAGAAAGGGAAGCATGAGAGTTCACAAGTCGGTTTTTATCATTTAGTAATTCTTTGCACACAGATTCAGCCTTTTTCAAGGAGGCAAGATCATTAGCATGGTTATCAAGGTTTTCACCTACTTTTGAGCATAGTGCATCATTTTGTGCTTCCTCATACAGGACTTTCTGCTCAAGGATTTCATTTCTTTCCTTCTCCTCAGTGACGAGGGTTTCGAGTTCCTTGATGGTATTGGTGTGCTTACTCACCATTTCCATAAGTATGCGAAACATAGTGAGCTTCTTTCCTTTAAGAGAGCACATAAATTTGTTTATTTTAGCAAACATGGGATGATCTAAGTCATTATCCTCATAGTGATCTTCCGCATCAAGATACTCATCAGACGGAGTAGAAGCTAGACTGAAGGAGTTTAACCGTGGAGTTACCTTAACCTTATCATGGGAGCTTTGGTCTTCCTCATCTCCCATGGCAGTCTTTGCCATCAAACACTTGTGAGCGTTGCCCTTGTAGTCCTTCATATAGTTGTAGTGAACAACATCACCACTTTTGTTGACTAGCCTCAAGGTGTTTTATGTATCCTGAGCTACTCTGGCAACTCCACCAACATCTTCTGGATCTGATTCTTCTTGTGCAACCATTGCTCTTCCATTTGTCCTCTTGAACTTGGAGTTCATAGGGTTTGGCAACTTCTTCTTTACAAAGGTCTTTGGAAACCTTGGTTTGTCTTCTCTCTTCTCATAAGGGCAGTCATTGGAGAAGTGGTTGGTTTCCTCACAATTATAGCATTTCCTTACCTTCTTCTTTGGGAATCTTCCCTTGAACTTTCCTGCACTGAACTTCTTTACAAAGAGAGCAATGTCATCATAAGATGGGCTTTCATCAGAGTCAACATCATCATCATCTTCGTAGTCATCATCACCCTCTTCTTCTTCACTTTCTTCTTCGTCACATTCATGCTTGGCTTTCAAGGCAAGATTGATCTTTGATGTTGAAGTGCCATGCATGGCAAGGTGCTTTGTTGCATTTGCCTTTGACTCTTCAAATAATTGGAAAGTGGATATGATGTCATCTGGAGTCATTTCTTTGAACCCATGGTGTTGCCTCATGTCCCATACCATTTGATGGTGATACGGAGCAAGAGCATGAAGTAACTTGTCCACAAGAAATCTCTTGGTCAGATTGAAACCATTTTGCGTCTTGTCACAGTCACATGACTCAATGTCTGCGGCGAGAGTCATGAGCCGTTCTAGTAGTTGCTTGGGAGATTCACCCTTTTCCATACAGAAATTCTGTAATTGTCCCTTGGCAATTTCATATTGAGCAAGCCGAAGAGTGGAGGTACCGGTCTTGGTCCTTATAATGCTATCCCACAGTTCCTTGGCACTTGTGATGTGAATGTAAGGTCTTCGTTGCTTGTAATTCATTCCTTTTCTTATGCACATGATCGCAGTGTCATTGAGATGCCTGTCATAAGTTTCTCTCGGAGTGAGGCACCTTGGATCTACAGGATTGTACCCATGCTCGAGGATGTCCAACATCTCATCATTGTCGTACCTAAGATGATCCTACATACCAACTCTCCACAAAGAAAAATCGGAATTGTCATCAAGCAAGGGAGGTTTTCCTCCAGGATTGTACTTAGGTTTCTCAATTTGAGATCTAGCATAAAGCCATGGAACACTGGTTTGGTTCCTTTCCGGAGGTTGTTGGCCAAATGAAGTACCGTGCACATGTGGCCCTGAGGCCCTCGGGGACGTGGTTGTCCCCGTGGTTAGTGATGCTAGTCTCATTTGGACCATGGCCTCAAGAGAAGCATCATGCTCCTCTTTTTGCTTGGCAAGGGCCCGTTCCAGGTCCTCAGAGGTGAAATACTTGACTTCCGAGGAAGTCCCGTCCCTCTGCACTGGAGCTACCGTAGCCGGAACCCCGTCCATCTCGCTCTAGGGCGGTTAAGCCACAAGAATAGAGCACGAGGCTCTGATACTAATTGAAAAGGATCGAGATGGACCTACAAGGGGGGTGAATAGGTACAAATCCAAATTTTAATAATTACTTAGCAATTTTAGGCAAAAGTGCGGAATATGAGTGTAGGCCTAATAATTGCTACGACAAGGAGTAAGATATTTAGAGTGAAGTAAGACAAGCGGTAAACAATAATCAAATACAAGTACGTAATAAGGATTAACACAAGTAGAGAGTTAGGGTTAGGAATAACCGAAACTCCAAGAGAGACAAGGATGTATCCCGATGTTCACTTCCTTGGAGGGAAGCTACGTCACCGTTAGAGGGGCGGATGTTACCACGAAGGCACACCAACGCCACGAAGGCTCACCCTATTCTCCCTTTGAGATAACTCCACGAAGGCGTTTCTCAACCACTAGTGGTAAGCCTTGAGGTGGCTTCCAAACCTTCACAAACTTTCCGGGGGAAATCACAATGGTTTGATTCCTCTCCGAAGACTCCTACCGCCTAGGAGTCTCCAACCTCCAAGAGTAACAAGATCACGGGGATTGCTCAAAACTTGCTCAAATCACAAATCACTTTGGTGGGAAGGAGGAGAGGGAGACTATCTATCTTTTGATTGGAACAACACTCAAAGGGACTCACAAATGCTCTTGGGATCTAGGATTTGGTGTAGACAAGAGTGAGTGAAAAGAAAGGTGTTCTTGGATGTACTCTAGCTGTGTTGAACACACTTTCACGAGGTGGGAGAAGAGTATATATAGTGGGGAGTGAAAACCAGCCATTGGGGACACTTTAAGTCACACAGGGTCCGGACGTCCGACAGTTGCCGGAAGTCCGGGCGTCCGCGAGGGGTCGGACGTCCGACAGGGGTCGGTCGTCCGAGTCGTGTAGATATGACTGAAAACACTGTGAATTGAACAGCGACCGGACGTCCGGAGAGGACCGGAAATCCGAGTTATTAGACTCAACTTCTTCTGGTGGGAGGTTCCGGATTTCCGAAGGGGAACGGACGTCCGGCCCTTGGACGTCCGGAGAGAGCCGGAAATCCGAGTTATAGAGCTCATGTTCTTCTGGTGCAGGGCTCCGGATTTCCGAGGCTGGTCGGACGTACGGCCCTCGGATGTCCGGAGGGAGCCGGAAATCCGAGTTATATGACTCACAAAGTTCTGGTGGAGGGCTCCGGATTTCCGAAGCCTGCCGGTCGTCCGGCCCTCGGACGTCCGGAGGTAGCCGGACGTCTGAGGCAATAGACCCGTTTTGAGATAAGAACAGAGTGGAGAATATGTGGTATTGGGTATGACAGTGAAGATGTGGTACGAGCAAGTTCATCGCAAAACTTGTGATCCCCTCTTAATAGTGCGGGATCCCTATACTCAGTATCAGTAAACTCAAAAGAATAGTCTACATCATCTTTTCTTAATCCCGAGCCTTCTCGAAATATAAATCCCGATCTTCTCAGACCACCTTTGACACATAATTCTCAATCTACTAAAGTACTTGCCATCCTGAGATACACTCAACAAATAGGATTAGTTTCCTATGTATGTGTTGTCATTAACACAAAAAGTCGATTAGGGGCATAGCATGCACTTTCAGTTAGGCACCTCATACAATTCTTAGTCGCTTGCTGCAGCCTCGCCAATTAACCATACCTCACCCATTAAGCTTTGCTAGTCTTGATACCTTTGGAAATGTGATTGTTGAGTCCCCTGTGACTCACAGATTACTACAACACCAGTTGCAGGTACATGTAAAGGTTACTTGACGCGAGCGCGTTGATAGTTCATTTGGAGTTGCTTCTTCTTCTTCTTCTTCTTCTTCATCGATCTAGGGTGGGTTCCATGCCGGCAGCCTGGGATAGCAAGGATGGACGTCGTTCTTCTTTTCTCGTTTGTTTTCGTTCGTAGTCGGACCCTGCTCTTCTTCATGATGATTATGTATTGTACTGATGTGACTCTGATGTAGCTTGTGGCAAGTGTAAGCCAATTCCATATATCTCATCTTTTCAGTAAATGTACTTGTATCGATATCCATTCTTGCGAAACGACGAGATGCGTTTCTATCCCTGACGAGGCCCTCGTGCCAAATTGCGGATATGATCGCATCTTGGGCGTTACAACACCCCAGCAGGGTTTAATCATCGTAAGATAGCCACCATGTATATGCTTAGGTTGCTGCAAACCCAAACACTTAACCTTCCTCACCTAATAACTTGGCTAGATTCGATACCAAGGTCATTCGGTTGCTGAGTCCCCGTGGTTCACATATTACTACAAACACCAACAGGTACAGGTACGCCCGACGCAGGAGATCCTGATGACAACCAGCTGAAGTGGGAGTTCGACGAGGACTCTGGCCATTTGTACGTGAACTATCCGGAGGACTGAGGCCGTGGTTGTGATCGTGGGCCAGCATGCGGGATGTCATAGTTTTACTTGTTTCATGTTGTCCGTAGCGGGACTAAACTATGCTCTGAATAATGTGTGTCTGTAAGCTTAATGCTATGCTCTTATCAGATAGCAAGTGTATGCCCTACTTGTCACTCTTTCAGTTATGCAATATTATGATTATCTCGCTTGCAAAACGTTAGATGTTCCCCTTTCCCTTTTGAGGCCTCGCCCACAAAATAGGAAAGGGCCGCATCTTAGTCGTTACACCGTCGTTGTCCTTTTCCCTGAAGGGTTCTCTGCCCATGTCGTGCCAGAGCAGGCGACAGTCTCGAGCGGAATGCTTGGGATAGATGGGTTTCCCATCATCGTCCCTCTTGGTGTGAATCTGGCATGGCTGGTCCAAGAGGTCACTCTTGGGCTCAGTTTTTTGTTGGCTGCCCAATCCTTATTTTTCTTTTGCTTGGATTTGCTTTGGACATGCCTTGGGGCAGCAGCAACTTCGTCCTTCCCTAATGCATCGGCCTTTCGCTTCTGTTTCTTCCCTGTGTTACCCTCCTAGTGAGGGGATCACTGGCTCGCCCCTTGCCGCTACAGAGGCGGTCCTCCTCTTTGTCGTTCGCGTGCTGATTGGCGATCTCCATGGCTCGACTGCGGGATAGGTCCCCTACTCGGCCGAACTTGAGTATGAGCTCCATGTATCGAGTGCCTACCTTGAAGGCGCACATGGCCTGACGCTCAGAGACGTTCTCCACGGCATTGGGCAGCATGGTCCATCGCTAGACGTACTCGCGGAGAGTTTCATTGCTCTTCTCGATGCAATGTTGTAACTCCGTTAGACTACCCGGGCGCTTGTAAGTGCCCTCGAATGTTTTGACAAACACTCGGGTCAGGTCTACCCTACCGTGGATACTACTAGTGGGGAGCTCATTGAGCCACGCCCTTGCTGACCCCTCCAGCATAAGAGGTAGGTGCTTCATCACGACGAAGTCGTCGCCACTGCCAATCTGGACGGCCACTCGGTAATCTTCAAGCCAAATTCCGGGCTTGGACTCACCATTAAATTTGCCGATCCCCGTGGACAACCGGTAGTTGGAGGGGATTTCTCCTTCGCAGATGTGTCTACCGAAACACTCGAGACTAGAGACGCCTCGCCCTGCCCGCGATCGATCAACCATGTTTTGTGTGATAATAGCTCTCGCGTTTAACTGGTGGGCGTGATGCGTGTCGTCTCCATAGCCCCTGTGCCGATTGGGGCTTGGTCCGTTGTTGAAGGTTGATGGCCAAGTGAACCACTCCTCAGAGGAGGCATCCTGCTGCGAACCCGATCGTCATGCATTCGATCCCCATACGGGCCTGTAGAAAGAGGAGGGGTTCTCCGGTGTCTCCCTGGTGCATGACGGTTGTGAGCCGACTGCACCATGTCCAGCCGGACAGACTTGGTGTGAATACGGTGCTGCAATTGGGATATCGTGGAATTCTGTTGCACGGTGGTCTTCAACAAAGTCTGGATTTGCTGAATGCCCTCCCTAGTAGCGGAATCACTCGGCTGAATTGATACAGCGATCGGAGTGGTCGCAGCCAAGTTCTGTAGAGGTGTTCACATCACTTGAATGTTGCGCTGGTGGTCGTCCGGAAACAACTGTCGGCGATTGCGACTAGAGTCGGGCTGATCCCTTGCGGCTCGAGCGTCGAGTGAATGTTGGAGCCGCTCGAGTCGCTCGCGCTCAGCCAGAGTGGCTTGGCATGCGTTCTCGAGGGCTATCTCCTCCGGGGTGTTCCCGGTGATGGGTTTTATGAAGAGCGTGCTCATTTCTCCGCGTGACCTTCTCCCATTTATGCTCATTGATTGGCTAGGGAACGTAGAGGTCGGAGTCGGCATTGCGACGATCGCCTCCATCGTGTCCGCATGAGTTACCCACGGAAAAACCAGGAGCTCCTCCCCTGACCGTGTCGGCCCGGCGTGGGCATTCGGTATAAAGCGAATTTTTGGTTTCTACCTTTCAGTTATTTTTTAAATTCGGTTAATAAAGCTAGAAACCAAAAAAGGCTTCAAAATATGACGGACATATTTGGTTTGTTCACTTGCAGTACGTCACCAAAGAATTTCAGATGCATTGTTACCTCCACCTGCGCTCTGTATTATATAGCTGATCTCTTCACACGATTCTCCTTTGGAGTAAACAACACTCCAGCAACGCCTCTGCCCTCTGCTCCTTCTAGTACGTATGCGTGGGACCTCCTATGTTGCGCTTCAGGCGCCACTAGGGGAACGGGCGTCTGCAGCGCCCTTCTTCGATGGCCGGCCCATTTTAAATTCGTTGGTTATTAAAAAATGGAAAAAAGTTCACAGAATTTTCAAAAAGTTTAGTTTCGTGAGAAACATTCAATAATTATGAAAAAAAGTTCAACGATTTTTGGAGATATGTTTATGAATTTTCAAAAAGTTCACATAATTCGAAAAAAAAAATCATCGATTTTGAAAAAAAAATCATCAATTTTTAAAAATAGTTCACTGATTTCGAAAAACGTTCATGAATTTCAAATTATGTTCATAAATTTTCAAAAAAGTTCATCGATTTCCGAATAAAGTTCAACGATTTTCAAAAAAGTTCGTTGATTTAAAAAAATCACTGGCTAAAACACTTCACGGGCTAAAAAAGTTCATAAATAATTTCTAATGGGGCCGGCCCATTGCCGAGCGCTGCAGGCGCCGGTTAGCACATTTTACCTTTAACCAGAGCCTGTGGCGCTAAATAGGGTTCGCCGGTATGCGCACGTACGTGGAAACTGGCCTAGTGCTAGCGATCACAAGGACCTCTAGCTGAGAAAGAAAGCCCACACTAACTTGGGCCTTACACGCACGTAATTGGCTTGCCCCATGCCAAATTCCCGGTCGCTGTCGCACCAAGTCTACCTAAGGAAATCTCGATTTGACGCTCTTTATGTTAAATAGTCGGGCAAAGGCACTGGGACGCGACAAACTGGGCCGGCCCATCTCCCTTTGCACGTAGTTCCGGTTTCGGCTTCATTTTTTTGTCCTTATTTCTGTTTCGTTTTGTCCATTTTTCCATTTTTTCTTTTTCATTTTTCTGCTTCTGTTTTTTTTGTATAGTGATTTTTTTAACCTAAGTTCATGTTTAAAAAAATATTCTTGATTTTCTAAAATTTTTCTAAATTTCAAATATTTATCGTTTTTCAAAAATATTCCTAACTGCAAAAAATGTTCGGGAATTTAGAAAACTGTCCGATATTTTCAAAAAAATTCAAAATTTTCAAAAAATGTTCTTTTCCCCAGAAAATGTTCTTTACTTCAAAATATCCTATTTAATTTTTTCCTTCACTTTTGTTCCTTTTTCCTTTTCCTATTTTTATGTTTGACGTTTTATAATTTTCGTTTTGAATTTCAAAAAATGTTCTCACACTCACAGTTTATATTTAAATGTGCGTGCTTCAAAAAATGTTCCTTCTTCCAAAATGTGATCATCTTTTGAAAAATATTCCTGTTTCAAAAATTGATCTCGTATTCAAAAAACTGCATGAATTTTCAAACAAATGTTCCTTTTTTCAAAAATTGATCACAATTTTCTAAAAAATGTTCTCATTTTCACATTTTTATAAAAAATGTTCCTGTTTTACCAAAAAAGTTTCTCATTTTTGAAAATTTGTTCACAAATTGAAAGCTAAGCTAGTTCAAATTTTGTTTTCGAATTCTAAAATTAATAATTATTTAAAATGTTCGGGAAGTTTAAAAAATATTCTTCATTTTCTATAAATTAATTACCGTTTCAAAAAATGTACGTAAGTTTAAAAAGTGTTCCAGTGCTAAAAAGTGTACATAAGTTCAAAAAATGTTCTCTTCTCAAAAATTGTCCAGAAATTGAAAAAATGTTTTTTCTTATAAAATTATATATTATATGTTTGTAAAATGCTCCTGTTTTCAAATTTGTGTATAGACTAAGAAATTGTTTTTGTTTTCCAAAACTTTTGTGTATTTAGAAAATTGTTCGCGCTTCCAAATTCATTCAAAATTTCAAAAAATTGTTCTCAGTTTCAAACTTTGTTCTGAAAATGCAAAATTTGTTCTTTCTTTAAAAATTGTTCGCTCTTTCAAATCTGCTTGTGGTTTTTAAAAAAAATCTCCTTTTCAAAATTTTGTTCTCAAGATTCAAGAAATGTTCGTGTATCTAAAAAAATCCACGCTTCCAAATTTGTTCACCTTTTTTTAAAATTGTTCTCGCTTTCAAAATTTGTTCTCAAAATGGAAAAAAATATTCGTGCTTTAAACATTTGTTCGCGCATTCAAATATGTTTGGGGTTTTGCAAAATTGTTCTCCTTTTCAAATTTTTGTCCTCAGGATTCAGAAATTATTCGTGCTTTGAAAATTTGTTCTCGTTTTCAAATTTGTTTACTTTTTCAAAAATTGTACTCAGTTTCAAAATTTGTTCTCAAAATTCCAAAAGTGTTCCTCCTTCAAAAATTTGTCCACGCTTTCATATTTGTTCGGGTTTCTCAAAATTCTTCTCCTTTTCCAAATTTTGTTCTCAAGATTCAAAAAATGTTCGTGCTTTAAAAAACTGTTCATGCTTCCAAATTTGTTCTTATTTTTTAAAATTGTTCCCTGTTTCAAAATTTGTTCTCAAAATTCAAAAAATGTTCGTGCTTGAAAATTTGTTCAGGGTTTTTCAAAATTGTTCTCCTAATCAAAAATTTTAAAATATTCGTGTTGTAAAAAATTGTTTACTCTTCCAAATTTATTCACGATTTTTCAATTTTTTTGTTGAAATTCGAAATATATTTTTTTCCTCAAATAAAAAAAGAAAGGAAAAAGGAAAGAATAAATGAACCAAAAAAGAAAATAAATAGAGAATGAAAAAATAGCAGAAAAAGTTAGACAAAACTGGGCCGGCCTAGTCGGGGCGCCCCCCTGTGCGGTGCAGGACTGCCTACCACAGTGAGCGGCAGGTAGGAGCTCCCGCTACCTAGCACCGGCGATCCCTCAAAAACCTAGCGCTAGTGTGAAAAAATCAGGCTTAACCACACATGAGCGCGGGAGAAGCCTTCGTGAGCGCGGGCAATTTTAGTTTCCTCGGTTAACCGTACTAAACTTCTGTACCGACTGAATTTAAGTTCGGTTAGCACACCTAAAAATGATTTATTTTTTCTATGGTAGTACTAAAAATAAAAAATTCGGTTTTTTCATTTTCGGCTTCAGTTCGGTCTTCGGTTCGTCGGTTTATTGTCCACCCCTACTGTCGGCCATCTGGATCTCCGCAGCATCTCAACTCCTCTCGCAATCGTGCTCGTCGAACGAGTTGTCGCCTAAGGAAGGGAAAAGGCTAACAGTGGGCTCGTCTGAGTCGAGCATGGCCACTTGCCTTGATGTGGCTTGGAGAGCTACCGCATGCTTGATCCAACGTTGCAGCCGTGAGCATCTGGAGCACTTGCAACAAACCGTAGCAGGATGTGGGGGTGCCTAAAGGTACAACACTGACGGTTGTCGAATAACGACCCCTTGCGCCACCACGCTGTAGTGTGAAGCACCTCGGGCGGGCAAAGCATCGGTATCCAACGGCGCGTCTTGCAGCCTTGCTGAATCGTCGGCGATGAAGCTGAGGGAACCCAAAAGGATCTCTCCGCCGAGTGTCATCATAATGACAAAAAGGGATGAAAACTCCAACTACGCCGAAATTTGCTGGATGGGCCACCCCTGGTGGGTGCTAACTTTCGAGGGGATAAGCCTCACAATAGTACCAGGGGTTCCCCTCACAATAGTACCAGGGGTACGAACGGAGGGCGGAGCCTAGATACCGTGTGGTTACGACACTCGGATGTACGAGTTCATGCCCCCACTCGGAAGTGGCAAAGACCCTACATCTCGAGTCCGGAGTCTTAGTATTGCTTATGAGGGTGTAAGTACACAGAATGCTTAACGCTTCTCACGGAGCTCAAGGTAGGCTTATATAGAGTACGCCTGGGGCCGTTGAGCGTCATAACAAGAGCGAGTTAATGCTAATAACTATGGAAGTTAGTAGTAAGAGCAACTCTAACTGCATCATTACAAGTAACGTCGATCTTCATTGTCCTTTTTGTGGTAGATTAAGTACCTTGCCGTTCAGTCTCTTCCTCGTCCACGCCTCGCTTTAGTCCAAATGTCGGTGCACGTCCGACTAAGCGAGGATGGTCCGAGTGACCTTGCACGTCTGAGTGAGACTTAGAATGCACCGGTAGTCCTCGGACTTTAGTGACCTAGTGGGGCCCTAGCTAGGCCTTGGAAAGTAGGTCCATGGTCCTACCATTACTGGACAACCCCCATCAACCGTCACCAAAGAAGCTCTGGATCGACGACGAGACCCTGATTCCTCACCAAGTTGCGCGCCCCGGAAGGTAGCACCTCCGAGTGCCAACCCGGCGGAGCCCAGTCCCGGGCTTGGCGCCTCTCAAACTGGTTGTCGTCATCGTGTCGATGACGAGGATGCTGATCGGGCATCGTGGTCAAGAACAAATTCCTATGAAAACAAATTCCTATGCAAGAATTTGCATTTTATTATGCTACTCATATTTAATAAATTATTACAACTATATAATAATCATCGGCGATCATCTGGGACTCCTCCGGCGATCGTTGGGGACTGGTCACTTCTACATGAAACACTAATAATCTCACTTCTACATGAAACACTAACAATGTCAATTCTACATGAGTGAAATTCACAAATAATCACTAACGAATATTTCATCTACATGAAACACTAATAATCTCACTTCTACATGACTGAAATTCACAAATAATCTATAATAAACATTTCATCTACATGAAACACAAATTCACAAATAATCACTAATAATCTAACTTCTAAATGACCTAAAATAAGCAACAACAAAATTTGTATAAGTTTATCTTGGAAGGGGCTGCTGGTCGAGGGCCGGCCAGAGAAGATGCTGACGTCGTCCTTCGCAGTGGCTAGGCTCGGGCTCGATCGGCACGGGAGCTGCGGTGGGCGGGGGCAAGCGACAGAAGGAGAGGCAGAGGCGGGGCCGACGGGGATAGGGGGGGAGAGGGGAGCGGCCTTAGCGGTGTTGCCGAGGAGAGGGGCGGCAAGGCTTAGATGAGACCGGCATGAAGGAGGTCGGAGACGAGGGGCAACGACGGCGACGGCGTCAGGGAGAATTTGGGCAGCCTAGCGGTGTCAAACTGATTGTTCTCCCGGACGGTGGCTGCACCGGGAGAACATGCAGTTATATAGGAGAGACCTTTAGTCCCGGTTCTATCCATGAAGCGGGACTAAAGGACCTTTTGTACCGGCTCCAGCACCACCCGGGACTAAAGGTCCACCTTTTCGGCGGCCCAAATTCTGCGGGGAAGGTGGACCTTTAGTCCCGGTTGGTGATACCAACCGAGACTAAAGGTTGCTTTTTAGTTTTTTATTTGTTTTTCTAAACAAAACAAAAAATAGATTTTGAATAACTTTTAGAATATTTAGAGTTTTTTAGTGAATCTTTTTTGCTTTAGGTCACAAAAATTATAAATTTCTGTTAGTGCGAGTAGATTTCAAATTTGAATAGTTTAAATTTGAGTTCTTTGAAATTTATGTGAATCACTAGTTTGTGAATAACATTAGTTTAAAAATAGATTTTTGAGTGATTCTTTTTCATGTTGTTTAATATTAGTGTGTTTTATCAGTATGTTCAATTTGAGCATTTTCACGATATTTTGAATAGGTGTTTTAATCATAAACAGATTATCTTTAGCTCTTTTAGTTTTATACCTTTTTCCTTTGTTTTAATTATTTAAATTTATGTTTTCTTGTTATTCTTTTTCCAGATTATATTACGCTTCTGTTAGTCAACATGAGGAGTTTTCATTTTCATTTTGAAGAAATTATTTAACAAATTCTATTTTACAAATTGAAATTAATTCTTGTAAAATGCATAACAGTTTGAAAACTAAACCAAATGATTTGATTCAAATTTATGTGGATTCATCTTGAAGATTTTTATCAACTATATAGTATCATTTTGACACGAAGTTGCATAAATGTTTTGCACTTGTTAATTAAATACATAAATTGCATTGATGAACTCATGTGTATAATTAAAATAATAAAAAGGACTGGAATAATTCCTAATTTTGAAAATTCATAACTTAATAAATAATTATTGAAAAATCATGTTTCAAAGGACAAAATGCCCTAGCTCTTACAAAGATTCCCTCTAGTTTATCCGAAATGGGACTTTCCGTCTATAAGTCCGAAAACTCACTAGAGAGAAAGTGATGACAGTGAAATCGATCACATCCGAGAGTGATATCTTGGGGTATAATACTTTTTCTTCGCGTATGTCCCTTGCTTATGATTGCGCCGTAACCTTGGATAATCTCCATCATTTAACAAGATGGTTGGGTGAGTGTTCACTTTGAAGGGAGGAATTTCATCAAACTTATTATAATCTTGTCACTTGTGTGTCTTGTCCTCCATTCCTATGATGTTTCTTTTCCCTCAAAGAACTATGTGGTGCTTTGGCTCATCGTATGATGTGTCCACTTCCTTAACTTTTCTTTGTCTTGGTTTGATAGACATGTCCTTCCCATAGAAAACCTGAGCCACGTCATTGGCTAGGATGAATGGTTCATCTGCGTACCCAAGATTGTTGAGATCCACTATTGTCACTCCATACTGCGGGTCTACCTTTACCCTGCCTCATGTCAGATTGACCCATTTGCACCGAAACAATGGGACCTTCAAAGAACTTTCATAGTCCAGTTCCCATATCTCCTCTATATAACCATAATATGTGACCTTTTGCCCATTGTTGTATATTCCATCCAAGCGCACACCACTATTTTGAGTAGAGCTCTTTTTATCTTGGGCGATCGTGTAAAATGTATTCTCATTTATCTCGTATCCTTGGTAAGTCAATATAGTCGAAGACGGTGACTTGGCCAACACATACGACTCATCTTCAACAATGATGTTATTCATGCGATATGTTTGCAACCAACCGCCGAAAGTAGCAATCTGTGTACGTTTAATCCAGGAGTCAGACTACTCCAGGTTCTTGGAGCATACAATATTCATGTGTTCCTCTTTCTCGATATACGGAGCCACCAAGATATAATTTTGTAGAACTGTGTAGTGTGCATGAGTGAAAGAATGCCCGTCCATACATATTATTGCTTTCTTTCCTAGTGTGCTTTTTCCACTTAGTCCCCCCTCATGCTGCGATTGAGGAACACCAATCAGGTTAAGGTCAGGAATAAAGTCAACACAAAACTAAATAACCTCCTCTGTTCCATAGCCCTTGGAGAAGCTTCCTTCTGGCCTAGCATGATTACAAACATATTTCTTTAGAACTCTCATGAACCTTTCAAAGCGGAACATATTGTGTAGAAATACACGACCCACAATGGTAATCTCTTCGACTAGGTGAACTAGGACGTGTGTCCTAATATTGAAGAAGGATGGTGGGAACACCAACTCAGAACTAACAAGACATTGGACCAAATCATTATGTAACCTTGGTAGGATTTCTGGATCGATTAGCTACCGAGAAATTGCATTGAGGAATGCACATAGCTTCACAATGGGTACTTGAATTTTTCTGATAGAATCCCCCTCAATGCAACCGGAAGTAATTGCGTCACATGGCAGTCATGAGACTTTAGGTTTTAGAATTTTTTTTCTCTGTCATATTTATTATTCCCTTTATATTCGACGATAAGCCAGACGGGGCCTTCATATTGCTCAGGAATTCAAAAAAAATCATTTTCTTCTTTGGTAAGAGTGTACCTCGTAGAACCTTGATACTTCTTTGAATGCATGTCGTCTTTTTTTCCATAAGTTGCTGGTCCTCCCATGTCTTCGGTGTATCTTTTGTCTTTCCATACATGGCCAAGAAGCCTACTAGGTTCATGCAAAGATTCTTCATCACGCGCATCACGTCGATTGCATTGCGGACCGCTAGGACTTTCTAATAGGGTAGCCCACGAAATATAGATATGTTCTTCCACATGGGTGTGTGTCCGTTAGCGTTATTTGGAACAGATTGTCTGTCAAGACCCTTTTCAAATGTTACTTTTAAATGTTTGATCATATCAAATATATCATCACCAATAGAGTGGCCAGACTTCTATCGGTCTACCTCATCTTTAAAATGCTTGTCTTTCTTTATTAAGAGATGGCTGATCGAAATAAAATGACAATGTTCTGGATACACATTCTTCTTACATTTATCCCTTAACCATCCAACCCCAGGTTGGTTCGCATCATAGGTCAAGTTAGTTTGTAAACATATCATTTTCATTAGAATGATATCATTTCATTTCTGTAGTGACGAAATATTTTAGCCAATAGCCATGTATCTTAGAATGATTTGAATCTTGCCGTTCATCCACGTTGAGTATGCCATATGCCATATGTATCACCCCTGCAGAAACCTATCAGCATCTCAAGAGAGTTTTCCATGACAGACATGAAAAAACAAGATTAATCGCCGAGAAGCAAACTTCTTATCGATGCGAATCACAATTTACATCCAGAAACTCGAACGGGCATAGTATCCATTTCATTGGATACAAGCACAAGCCAACCAGCTAGTTCCTACATCCAGAACGCTACAGGTGAAAATCCGGTGACATGCTTCGACAACGGATAAGAGTTGGTGGTACGATCGATGGTGGTCTGCAGCTCTCGTTATGACTGTACCTGAGGCCAAACTTGGTCATATGGAGCATGCAGCCATCACAGACACCAAAGGCGTACTCATACTCCACGTCCTCACGTACAACACTCTTCACAATGCAAAACCTGGCGTTGCCCATGTACGTGAGGGTGGCATCCGAGGCCGCCCGCTTCCTCTCCGGGACCTTGTGGAAGTTCTGAGAACGAGTAACTTTGATCCGCGTGCATGCTGTAATGCACTATGTAATTATGTATTATGGAAAAACAACAGATGAAAATCAGAAATGTTTTCTTGTGCTTTCGCTAAGCAATTTGGTTTTAATACACTTGTAAGTGAGCCTATCAGCCACGGGCATGTTCTTTTTGCCTCTTACTGTGTGTTGACTGTATCTCAAGGATTACTTTGTTTCTAAACTGTTGTAGATGCACTTATGCCTTTTCTATATTATTTGTTTCTTAACATGTCAATTTATGCAATCATATGTACATTAAAGCAAACTCATGGTTATGTACTGGGTTTTAACCCATGGTTATGTTTTGGGTTTAAATTGGTTTGGGTGAAAAAAATAGTGGGTTTGGTTTTGATTGGGCTAAAAATAACACTAAATGGGTATGGTTCAAGTATGGTTTTGAAAGATAAATGAATGAGTATGGTTCAAGTATGGTTTAATTATGAAACCATTCTCAGGTTTACGTGGAACATCTTCTCCTTGACGATCTTCCAGTCCGGCCGCATGGCGCCGCTGCGGGGGGCGACTTGGCAGGCGCAGACGTAGCCATCCTCGCGAAGGCCGACCCATGCGTCCAGCGTGCTGTCGTAGTAGCCCTGGCCTTGGAAAGGCAAGGCCCGTTCTCCATGAAACCTCCACTCGCAGTGTCTGGTGTCGAAAGACAAGGTACGGCGTTTTTTATTGTCATTGTTGAGCACAGACATGAAGATGGTGCGTCCGTCTGGGTGCACGGCGTAGGAGGTGACCCACTCATGCTGCTCGAACGGCGGCGGCGAGGGCACGCTTTTCCAGCTCCAGCTCAAGGTACGAGGACGGGAAGATGATGCCCAAGACATCACCTCAAAGCCGTGCTTCTGATCCCACTGGCCAAAACTCAGCGCATACAGCATGTCCCCAGTGGCCACGGAGGCGCGGAAGTTACGTACCAGTGGAGCGGGGAGTGGAGGGCCGACGGCGAGTCCTGCACTTTTCGTGTCATAGACAAGTGTGGGAGCCTCACCACAATATGGGTTGGTAGTGACGATGTTGCTGCCAAGGGCTGCAAAGCGCATTGGATAACCAGGTGCCGGCGACACCAACCGGAGGACGGGTGGCTGGCCAAGGTCAGCGTCGTCGGCCGCGGCGTCGGCGTCAATCTTGTGGATGCTGAACTCGCCTTTCCGGTCATCCAATACCAGATAGAGGTGCTTCCGATCAGGTTCAGGCCGTGACCTTTTGCAGGCGCAGTTCGCCTGCTTCTCCCGTCCTTGGAGCCGCTTAGACATCCGTGTTCTCTCATCTGCTCCTCCCTCCGCGTAAAAAGTGACTATCTGCAACCAGTAAAGGCCTAAGAGCGCGCTTCGCGCCGCGTCTAAATAATGTGTTTACCGCACGCGCTTCGGCTGGTTTAGCGCGGGGATAGACGCTGGCTCCAACAGCCGCGCTATAATGCAGCACGCGCGCGCCGCTCCTGCAGCGCCCAAAAATCCAGTGCGCGCAACACGCACAAACCACATGTACATTTCAGAAAATAGGAGCAAAAATGATCAAACAAATAAAATAAATCAACAATAAATAGCCATTACAACTCAAACAAATAGTTTATCGTTCAGTACAACAAATAATGCAATAAACACAACCAATAGTTCATGAACAATACAATACAAATATGCAATAAACACAACCAAATCATGATCTTTGTCGTCCATGCCATGCCCACCATTCCTCAATCAGATCCTTCTCAAGATCATTGTGCGTTGCGGAACGACGAATGACATGATAGGAGGCAACAAAACAGGCTACCCTTTCAGCCCTCCGTCGCACTCGCACGGGATGTCCCAAGAGCTCATACTGTGAGTAATCTAAATCTTGGCCACGCTCATTCTCGATGATCATGTTGTGCATGATCACACAAGCGTGAATGATGTACCAAAGCATTTTTTGATCCCAAAATCTAGCCGGTCCTCTCACAATAGCAAATTGGGCTTGCAAAATCCCAAATGCTCTCTCCACATCTTTTCTAGCAGCCGCCTGAGCATTATGGAAATCAAGATTTTTTTTACCTTCCGGCTTTTTCAACGGCTTCACGAAGGTTTGTCACTTTGGATAGATGCCATCCGCTAGATAATAGCCATAGTTGTACGTACGGCCATTTGCTACAAACTGCACCGGTGGCAACTCACCATCTGCAATCTTATTCATTAGTGGTGACCGGTTGACAACATTGATATCATTCAAAGATCCAGGCATTCCAAAGAATGCATGCCAAATCCAAGTCTCCTGATCGGCCACCGCTTCAAGGATTATAGTAGAACCCTTTTTTTGGCCGTGGAATTGCCCATGCCATGCCTTTGGACAATTCTTCCAACTCCAATGCATGCAATCTATTGAGCCAAGCATGCCAGGAAAGCCGCGAGCCTTGTTCATCGCCAATAGCCTTGCGACGTCTTCAGCAGTGGGGAGATCTCAAATACTCCTCGTCAAACACTTGCACAATTCCCACTGCAAAGCGCTTGACACACATGATGGCTTGGCTCTCACCCATAGCCAAGTGATCATCAACTAGATTAGCCGGGATACCGTATGCCAACATACGCAATGCGGCTGTCACCTTCAGAAAGGTGCTATGCCCGAGCTCTCCGGCGGCATTCCTCCTTTGCTGGAAAAACCGGTCATGGCTCGCTAGTTTCTCTGCAATGCGCTTGAACAAGTCTGTGCTCATCCTAAACCGGCGATGAAAATACGACTCCGGGTATGTGGGATTCTCCACGAAATAGTTCTTCATCAATCTGTTATGGGCATCAATCCTATCTCTCCAAATTTTCTCCCGACCCATAACCGAACCACCGTGCTTCGGTTTTTTATTGATATGCGTAGCTATTATCATTGCAAGATCCTCCTCCTCTTCCATATCAAATTCTTCTTCGGAAGAATCATACGACGAACTCATCTACAATGTTCAATACTATACTATAAAAAGTACAATTCAAAACATGCACCAAATTCATAAGTTTGGAGCAATACATACCTTGTAGGCGTTTTGTCGAACACCTTGCAGGCGCGGCGCTGCAGCGAGCGCTCGGGCGCTGTTCCTCGGACGTCGGAGGCGCGCGAGGGCCGGCGGGACTAGGAGGGGGTGGGGCGGCTGCGCGGCGATGCGGGGAGGCCGGGGAAGCGCCTGAACGGTCGCTGGGGGGCGCGGGCGGCGGCCGCAGCGGAGACAGGCCGAGGAAGCGCCTGTGAGTGGTCGCCGGCGGGCGCGGGCGGCGACGGCGACGCGGGGATAGGCCGGGGAGCGCCTGAACGGTCGCCGGGGGCGCGAGCGCCGGCGGCCGCGCGGCCAGAAGGGGGTGGCAGTGGGGAGCGAGCGCGGGAGAGAGGAGGAGCGAGCGCGGAAGAGTCGCGCGTGCGGGAGCTGGCGCAGGAAATAAGGGGCGCGAGATTGCGTTTCGGCCAGCGCGCTGAACTGAAAATGCCGCGCGCACCGTTTTTGCGCGCCCGCTGGAGCTGTCCCCGCGTTGCGCGCGCGCTAATAATGCCTTTTTTTGCGACGTGGCGCTAGTATAGCGCGGCTGTTGGAGATGCTCTAAGGCTGGATTTTTATGTGCATGTTGCTTGAGCCAGTTGCACTCGAATTCGGAGCCAAGATTGCGTACCTGACATTGACTAGGAGCCGGAGGCGGTCGAATCAGTCCGTCGCCAAACGGTCAACGCGGCCGAAGTGAATCTTGTCTAATGAGTTGGTTCCTATACGGCTATACTCCTCCCTAGCTATAAGTTTTTTTTCCTTTTCGGGTAAGCTATAAGTTTCTAGCGAAGCTGATTAGGCCCTGTTTCTTTAAAAAATCCTAGGACTTTTTTTAGTCTCAACTAAAAAGTCTCTAGTCTCTACCCGTTTCTTTTCAAGGACTAAACATGGACTAGAGGTCATTAAATGACATGCAAAAAGACCATGTTACCCCTAGTAATATACTAGAAGTTATTAAATGACATGCTAAAAAGTAGGAGCACTGTTGGAAAAAGTGTCAAAAAAGTCCTACAAAGTCCCTCCCATAGGGACTTCTTCCTTTAGTCCCAAGTACCCCCATTTTAGTCCCTAAAAGTCCCTCCGGTTTCCTCTCCCTCCTTTTTTTAGTCCCTACACCAAAAAGTCCCTGAAAAAAACCACCCCCTTAATCTGGCCTGAATGTCGTCACACGTCACCTCCGTTTACGACTATTGATAAGTCAGCTACGTCTGTTAGCCATCTTCAACCCTCACCTGCAAAATTGCTCCCGTCCGTCTGTCCGCACACACGGATCCAAAAGCCGGCTATCCAATGTCATCTGCATGTATTTCAAACACGGTTCAACTAGACGACGCGAAATTCATGCAAACACTAAGGATTTCACTAAAGTTTGGAGATAAAATTTACATAAGACAAACGATATTTCGACCGCCTAACTAAAACCTACGCGAAAAAACATATACCAGGCGACCATCTTATATGCATGGCCATTTTATCGTGGCGCAGCCGCCGTGATCCGTGCCACCGATGTCCTTGTTGTTCTCCCTACAGCGGGGGAAGGGCATCGAAGGGCCGCGGTTGCCTGCCGCTTGCAGAAGAGCCACTTCGCCTTATGTTGCTCGGTGTGGAGGGCCGCCTAGGTCACTGTCGATGGCGACGGCGGATCCGTGTGGAGGCGGCCTTGCCCCAGCCATCATTAGCGGATGAGTCGCTAAGCGACCACTCCTTGATGATCTTGGCGAGCTTCCCATCAAGGTGGCGGTGGAACCTGGTTGTCATCTCCCTGGTCGTGACGGAGCGGTTGAGTGCCCACACGACAGCGAGGTCCGAGTAGTTATGGACCCATTCTAGTGTCATGACGATCTTGGCGAAACGGGAGCAATGAGCGGCATTGTGTCGGTCGTACCGCACGTGTTGATGAGGTCACCTACTAGTGGTAGGTCACCGACCAGATAAGTGAGGCCAACATAGGGCTCTACATAAATGATAAAGTCTAGGGACTGCGGCTGCATGCGGATCACAAACTAGGGTTCACTCGGACCCATCAAGTCACTCGAGCGTCCTCCCTTCAGTCGAGAGACTCCTTCACTCGGACAAAGAAGAGACGTGGGCTACATTGGAGCTCCTATGGTCAAAGGCCTAATGTAGTACTTATAGCACAATCATGACTACCATTATCTGTAACGTCTGTAGCTAGGGTTGTAGTTTCTAGTAACGCATGTAGTTACTCGCATTAATGGTCCTTGTAATGATGCTCGATGGGTCCTGGCGCACTCTATATATGCCACCCCAAGCTCTATGACAAGGGTTAACCACTCAGTGTAATCGGACACCCCCGAGAGAAAACACAAGCCTCCGTTCACGAGATGTAGGGTTTTACCTCGCCGAGAGGGGCCCGAACTCGATAAATCCGAGTGAGACACCTATGTCGTAGCTAGGCTCCGCTCTTCACTAGTACCCCCCGTACTCATTGTAAGGATCATTCCCACGACATTTGGCGCCCACCATGGGGCAGAGCGTCTAGCGATTTTGGACGCATGTGGTGATTTCCCAGTCATCATGATGACACTTGGCGGACAGATCTTGTTTGGTTCCCTCGGCTTCATCATCGATGATTCGGCGTGGCTGCGGAATGCTCCGCTGGACACGAATGCGTTGTCCGCCTACGGCACGCTGCAGTTTTGTGCAACTTCGTTCGGAATCCTTTTCCAACAGAAGTCAGTCCCGTACCGCGCGACACCGCTTCTTTCGGCTGGACGCCGTCGCAAATGCTCTGGGCGCTCACGGCTTCAACGCTGGATCGAGCATGTTGTGGCTCTTCAGTCCACAACCGAGCAGGTGGCTACACTCGATTCCATCGAGTCCACCCATGACTTATTTTCCTCCATGCACTACGACTCCTCCGACGAATCCAAGTGCGAGCGAAGCGAACCTGCTGTGGAGGTTATGATGACAGGACCAAACGGAGGTCCTCCTGGGTTCGACGATGGGACCTCCCACACGCGTAGCGGGAACGGACACGACGACAATGCCAACGACCTCTACATCCCTCGGCCCCTCTCTCGGGAGCAGCGGGAGGAGCTCTGAAAGCACATATGCTCCCTTGGTGGTTTGGATAATTCATGACAACATACATTGTCTCTTGGACTAATACCTTAACCTAGCATATTTCGGATATAGTCCACAGAGAGCATTGCCTAAAGGATTGTGAGGAGAAACCCCTTGATGCAAGGAAAGGAATAGGATTGGCCAAGCTTCAAGCAAGAGAACTCTATATTATATATTTGTGAGAAATCGCTTTTGAGTCCATAGGAAAGCCAATACTATTAAAAGGGGGTGAGGTATTTATGATGAATTGGTTTCTCAAGTTCTTAGAGATAGCCACCAAAAATACTCAGCATTTCTCTCACAAAATCTTTGTCCCAAGCCTAAACAACAAAATTGGTGCCACCAAGTTTTTCTATTTGGCACTACCGATTTTCCCACTGACAAATCATTTGCCAAACCCTAATATCTTGGTACCACCAACTTTCAGATTGGTGCCACCGAGATCAGTGACCAAGTTGTTGGTGTGTCAATTTGAAGAATTGGAATTCCCAAGTTTTGAAATCGGTCTCACCGAGATCTGGAAACTGCTATAGGTCATCGAACATTTATTGGTCTCAACCAGGATTCAAAAGTTGCCACATTTAGTGCAACTCGGTACCACCGAGATTCATTTCGGTGCCATCGAGTTGGCAATAATGTTGTATCGGTTGGATTTTGGGAGATGCCTTTATATACCCCTCCACCTCCTCTCACTCGTAGAGAAAGCACTCAGAACACACACACACACACACTTGCCACATCCATTTTTCTGAGAGAGAGACACCTACTCATCTGTTGAGATCAAGATGTTCCAATCCATCCATTTGAAACTTGATCTCTAGCCCCCCAAGTTGCTTTCCACAAAATCAATCTCTCCTTCCCATGCCAAATATGTGAGAGAGTGGTTGAGCATTGGGAGACTATCTTTTGAAGCACAAGAGCAAGGAGCTCATCATTCTACCGCATCTATTACCTTTTGGAGGTTGGTGCCTCCTAGATTGGTTAGGTGTCGCTTGGGAGCCTCGTACTTCGTGTTGTGGAGTTGAACCAAGAAGTTTGTACATGCAAGGAGATCGCCTACTTTGTGAAGATCTACCTCGAGTGAGGCTAGTATTTCGTGGACTTAAGCCATGGTGGAATAGACAAGGCTGCTTCTTCATGGACCCCCTATGGGTGGAGCCCTCTATGGACTCTGGCAGTCGTTACCCTCTGTGGGTTGAAGTCTCCACTAACATGGACGTACGATAGCACCACCTATTAGAACCACGCCAAAAATCACCGTGTTCGTCTTTGTGTTTGATCTTCCTAAACTCTACTCCTTACCTACATGTGGAATGTCTTTATTTTCCGATGCCATATATGTTGACTAGAATGTGTAGGGTGCACTAGACTTGTTAGAATTGCTAAAATCATCCAACAATGAAATTTGGGAAAAGGCTAGGTTTTAATTTATGCAAGTAGTCTATCATCCCCCCTCAAGATATCCCCTTCTAGCGATCCCAACAAGCTGAGATAGAGGAATGAGCATCCTCTGCTCACCGCCACCAGCCGGGATGACCCCCAGAGGCAATCGCCATGGAGGCCACGTGCTTGGCCACCCTGGTCGAGCCGCGAACGCCTCGAGCGGGCTCCAGAAGTCACTCAACGACCGCACGGCTCGGGAGCAGCCCAGCTCTAGCGGGCATCACAAGTGGTTGTTTTCGAATGACCAAGCGCGAAACATTCGCGTGATCCGACTCCATTGCAGAATTTGGTCGCCGCTACTCGGATCATTAATTCCATTCAGGCCCCTCTGATTCGACAGCTAGAGAAGGCATCTAGCAGATTCAAACACTCCTGAAGAGTGCTATGGAGCAAAATTCAGCAGTGTCTGAGTCGCACAATCGCATACACAACAAGTCAGTGCGGGTGGATACGGTGCAGTCGGCTCACAACCCACTCGCACCTACGAGACACATGGTGTTCTCCCACCCCACCCCCCGAGAGACATGTACAGAGACCGAAGGTCGGGTAACCATCGTCACACTCGGACGCCCCTCCAAGGGATGTCCCATGTGGGCATTGCACCTATGAACACTGGTGGCCTTACGAGGAAGATCGGCGTCGCAGCCCCATTCGGCGGAAAAGATTACAAAGACGAAAAGTTTCGAGTGCCTCCACTCAATACCACATCAATCATCGCGCAGGGTGTGGTCGAGAGGGCTAGAGCTAGCAGATAGCGACCCAGTGGCCTTTGTTTCTCGGGCCCTCGAGTGTTCCGGTAGGTACATTCGGGAAGCTGAGATCCCACCCAACTACAGGTTGGCGACTGCGATAGGAAAGTTCAATGGCGAGTCAAAACCAGAGACTTGGGTAGAAGACTACTGTTGGGGATGTAACCTGTGGATGACCCGCCCTAGTTGGGCAGGTTTATCCATTGGGTGAGCTCATCTAAGCGTTTAGTTGGGCCTCGTTTTGGCCGAATCAAGGTCGCATGACGAGTATGGCTCTTGGCGGTCTCCCAGATTTGGAAGATGGCGATTTAGAGATCGCAATGGTCACGAGTTGTAAGAAGGAAGGAATCCTTGTAAACCCTAGGGAGTCGACCTGTATATAAAGGCGAGGTCTTGGGGGACAGAGGATAGGTTAGAAATCATCGAGTGCTGGGTTTAGGCGAGTTACGCCTTCCTTGTAATCGAATCCATATCAATACACACAAAAGCAGGACGTAGGCTATTACCTCCTCTCGAGGGGCCGAACCTGGGTAAATCGCCGTGTCTCTCCTGCTTAACCCCTTTGAGTCGCCACCAAGGTTGCGATGGCTCCAGTATCAAGTCCTTTCACGAGGACATTTGCCGTGAAAAAACCACGACAGTTGGCGCCCACCGTGGGGCCTACGCACGGTGGAGTTGAGTTCTCAAAGGGAGCCCTACCAGGGTTTGGGAGTTACGCGACGGCGCTCATGACTCGGAGCCGCCGCGGGATAACCTACATCGACAACCAGCGATGGGGACCTGAAGCGAATTTCGATTGAATCTGGCTACAGGGTCCCCTTCGGCAAGATCAACATCTTCATCGGCATGATCGGATCATCCGTTCCTGAGCCGGACATCTCCACCGACATCGTCGAGACGGCCAGGTACGTCCGTCCAGTCATAACACAGAATTTAACTCGCCCGGTCTTTCTGGGGTTCACGCAGGGATCGGAGGAACCAGAACACTTGGCGACTCAGGAAGTTACCCCGGTCAACTCTGACGATGAGTCATCCATGGGTGACTCAGATTCCATCCGGTCTCTCCATGGGGACGGTCTTGGGAGGCTTGTCGCTGGCCATGGATCCGGAAGTCCTTGACCGAACCCGCCGCACAAAACCCTACCGGAGGCGATGGGACCGGCGGGACATCCAGAAGTGCATCCGCAGTCCTGGTGGATTTAGCGGCGGAAATCACGAGACTAATGGCGACTCCCCTCACGCCATAGAACCAAGAGGATATAAGCTCAGAGAGGCGGTGGCAAAGGCCCACCAGGATGCTGAGATGGAGTCCGCCGGGATCGAGACCCGACAAGCCGAAATTGCGGCCGAAAGGATGCGATTAAACACTGACAACTGGCGGCTCGAAAGACAGCAGCGCGCGTCCGACGCCGTCCATCAGCAGAGACACCAGGGTCGCCTTCCCCAAGACCTCAACCCGACCCGTCTGTTCGACACTCCACAAACCCCCGGGATGGGAGCCGCCCCGACAGGAGGACCGGGCCGCCCACCTAACCCGCCAGTTCAGCCGATTGAGGGTCAAATTCCTCGTTTCCGGACCCATCAAGGCCACTTCTCCAACCCGGTGGATAACGTGCTTGCCGCAACTCGCCCACCTGGAATCCCTTCCGATTCACGGCAACACCCCAGCTGAGATTGAAGCGAGGAACGCCATCGAGATGTTGAAAAACAGCGGTGGTTCAAAATGCCCAGTTCTCGCATAGCCTCGAGAGGTTGCACTCCACCCCTCAGGCAAGTTTATACCAGGAGCAGCCGGAGGGACCAGCCTGCCGTAAACAGTGGGGCCGTGACACTTCCCGCAGGACAACCCGCCCGAGCGGAACCCGCCGGGCCGAGATCTCCCGAATATCCAAGACGCTCCAGCCCCCCTCGTAGGGGGCGGAGGGCGAGTTGGGGTACCATGCTTATCCCCGGCCCCTTCGGAGCGAAAGGATGCCCAAGGACTTTAAGGGACCAAGGAAAGTGCCTAATTATACACCAGACCCTCGAACCAACGTCATGGATCGAGGGTTACGAGATTGCCACGGACATGCTCGACGTGAACGAGGCGGTTTGCGCCCGATACTTCACGATGATGCTCGAGGGGTCGGCACGCACCTGGTTGAGAAAACTTGCCTCCCAATTCCATCCAGTCCTGGCCGAGTTAAAAGAGCGTTTCATCAAAAACTTTCAGGGAAACCTGCAAACGTCCAATGATGATTGTCGATCTACAACACTGTGTTCAGCGCCCGGACGAATCGGCCCACCATTGGTCGCGCTGGGTGGCAGAAATTATTCATTCGTCAGATGGTATTACGGCGGCTCAAGCTGTGCTCATCCTCGAGCACAATTGTCATTACGAGCCCTTAGTACAGAAGTTGGGGCGACTCAAACGGAAGGTCCAAGACATGGGCGAACTAATGGACACCCTCACTAGGTATGCCGAGGCCGATGATACTAAGGATCCCGGCAAGGATGGCAAGGTTAACTCGCCCAAAAAGGGCGAGTCGTCCAAAAATCATACCCGTTTACAGGGGCGCAACCGTCACAATCAGGGGATCAATGGCAAGCGTAGACCGCAGGAGGAGCCCTCGGACTTGGTCGCCAACACCAATGCGAATGATGGCAAAAAGAAGAACCGAGGCTTCAGTGGGAAAAGGCCGCGTAACTATGAAGAGTTACTCAAGGGCCCTTGCCCGCACCACGCCACGGCTGACGGCCCGGCGAGTTATTCTTGGGAAAACTGTTTCGTGATGCGAGAATTTCGGGCGGAGGCAATCAAGAAGAGCCAAAACAAAGATCCAAACCGGCGCCAGGACCAACTCGCCGCGTCCAACCAAAGACAGAACCCCTTCGGCGGCTTTCCCGAACAGGGGGCTCAGGGAGGCCCGCAACCAGGCGGCGGCCAGTACCCGGTGCACCACCAGCGGCGGTACAACCCGCCAGGAGTTTTCCAGCAGCCGCCCCCACAGGGGGCTCCACAGGACCAGGATGACAATGGGGGCTTCCGTAGGAATCCCAAACAGCTAAGTAATGGGCAGTACCACGTTTTCACCACTAATGCTTGCAGGCATGATAAAAAGGTAAGTCACCGGGCGTACAGTATAACTGAGCCGGCTCTTAACCTTGTGGTCGTGGTCGTTGAAAGAAAGGAAGAAGGGAAGGAATACCCAGTGCAACGCCCAGTATATTTTATCAGCGAGGTGTTAACTCTTTCCAAACAGCGATACCTGCATTGGCAAAAACTGGTCTATGAGGTGTTTATGGCGAGTCGAAAACTTAAGCATTACTTCGAGGAGCACCCGATCACAGTGGTTAGTTCTGCTCCCCTTGGTGACATTATCCAGAATTGGGAGGCAACAGGGCGAATCGCCAAATGGGCGATAGAGCTTGGGTCTCATCACATACAATATACTCCCCGCACAACTATCAAATCCCAGGCACTAGTTGATTTCGTTAATGACTGGACCGAGCTACAGGCTCCGGAAGACCGGCCTGACCTTACCTACTGGACTATTTACTTTGATGGATCTAGGCAGCTGGAAGGCTCGGGGGCTGGTGTGTGGTGTTAGTATCCCCTCAAGGAGATAAGTTCTGTTACGTTCTCCGACTCATGTTTCCCTGCACTAATAATGCGGCGGAATATGAAGCTTTTCTTCATGGCTTGCGACTCGCAAAAGAGATGAACCTAACACGAGTCAGGTGTTTTGGCGACTCCGATTTGGTGGCGCAACAAGTTTCGGGTACCTGGGACTCTCGGGATCCCATGATGGCGGCTTACAGACGAGTTGTGTCTGACGTGGCGGATTATTTTCATGGCTATCAGGTGGACCATATTGACCGGCGCCTCAACGAGGCAGCTGATGCCCTCTCGCGACTCGGCTCACAGAGAAAACCGGTTCCCCCTAATGTTTTTCTGGGTATCTTGCATAAACCATCCGTGGTTTTACCCTCAGAGGAGGAATTGGCGATACCAGATCCCGAGTCTCAGCTCGTGGCAGCTCTCCATGTCGCTCCGGACTGGTTCTCCCTTATCTGGCTTATCTCACTCGCGGCGAGTTACCACCGACGAAGTTTTGGCTCGCCAGATCGTTCGGCGCAGCAAATCCATGGTCATCATTAATGGCGAGTTGTATAAACGGAGCGCTTCTGGGGTTTTTCAGCGATGTGTCTCCCCCGAAGAAGGATGTGCGATCCTAAATGACATTCATTCCGGAGACTGTGGACATCATGCCGGGTCACTTTCTTTGGTATCAAAGGCTTTTCGTCATGGTTTCTTTTGGCTGACGGCTCATGCAGATGCAGAAGACATAGTTCGTCGGTGCGAAGGGTGCCAACGTTATGGGAGGCAGGCTCATGTGCCGGCTCAAGAATTGAGAATGATTCCCATTACTTGGCCTTTTGCAGTCTGGGGGCTGGACATGGTTGGTCCCTTTAAAATGTCCTCCAACAAGAAGACCCACCTATTGGTGGCGGTTGATAAATTCACAAAGTGGGTTGACGCAGAACCTGTTGGAGCTTGCGATGCGGAGACAACGGTCAAATTTTTGAAGAAGCTGATTTTCCGGTTTGGATATCCGCACAGTATTATTACTGATAATGGTACTAACTTGTCCCAAGGGGCGATGCAGGATTTTTGTCGTCGAGAACATATCCGACTTGATATTTCTGCGGTCGCTCACCCGCAATCTAACGGGCAAGCAGAACGGGCGAATCAGGAGGTCTTGCGAGGGATCAAGCCCCGACTCATGGTTCCCCTGGAAAGGACTCCAGGGTGTTGGGTTGAAGAGTTACCTTCGGTACTGTGGAGTATTCGGACCACCCCGAACCGGTCCACGGGATTCACCCCTTTCTTTTTAGTCTATGGAGCAGAGGCTGTTCTTCCTACGGACATAAGGCATGACTCCCTTAGAGTCGCCGCATATGTGGAGCAAGATAATGAGTTGGCGCGTCAAGATTCTTTGGATGCCTTGGAGGAGGCTCGTGACCTGGTTGCAGCCCATTCGGCTATCTACCAGCAAGATCTGCGGCATTATCATAGTCGCCGGGTTAAGAGTCGGACCTTTCAGGAAGGCGACTTAGTGCTTCGTCTAATACAAGATCGAGCAGGCATGCACAAGTTTTCACCCCCTTGGGAAGGGCCGTTCGTCGTCAGCAAGAACCTCCGCAATGGCTCTTACTACTTGGTGGATCTTCGGCCTAATCGACCGACCACGGAGGCTGAGTCAACTCGCCCCTGGAATATTGCCCATTTGTGGCCTTACTACACTTAAGCTCTTAAGCTTTACACTTTGTAAGTTTTTCAGTTTCATTACGAAGTAATAAAATATTCCCCGACTTGGGGGCTTCTCTATTAAAAAGCAAATTTTGTCATCCTATTGCGGCCGTATGAGTCGACAGAATCTGCATTTAGGGTGGGTGCACGAGCTTTCTGACTCGCCTCCCCCTGTCGCGACCTTATGAGCCGACGAAACCTGCATTTAGGGTGGGTGCACGAGCTTTCCGACTCGCCTCCCCCTGTCGCGACCTTATGAGCCGACGAAACCTGCATTTAGGGTGGGTGCACGAGCTTTCTGACTCGCCTCCCCCTGTCGCGACCTTATGAGCCGACGAAACCTGCATTTAGGGTGGGTGCACGAGCTTTCTGACTCGCCTCCCCCTGTCGCGACCTTATGAGCCGACGAAACCTGCATTTAGGGTGGGTGCACGAGCTTTCTGACTCGCCTCCCCCTGTCGCGACCTTATGAGCCGACGAAACCTGCATTTAGGGTGGGTGCACGAGCTTTCTGACTCGCCTCCCCCTGTCGCGACCTTATGAGCCGACGAAACCTGCATTTAGGGTGGGTGCACAAGCTTTCTGACTCGCCTCCCCCTGTCGCGACCTTATGAGCCGACAAAACCTGCATTTAGGGTGGGTGCACGAGCTTCCTGACTCGCCTCCCCCCTGTTCCGACCTTATGAGCCGACGAAATTACTACTGCTATTTTTCGTTGTGGCATAGCCCTGAAGGTTTTAAGCCTTTTCTTTCTGATGCTTGTTGAAAACATCTATAGTTTGTTTGTTTTCACATATGCTATTCTCAAAGCTTAAGACAGGAGGGTGATAAGAATTGTTTCATCCATGGCGAATTAAGCGCTATAAAAGACTCTTATAAAAGGCGGGTCAAATATTTCAAATCGCCTTAAGGGCGATATAAAGGTTCTTGCAAGAGGTATCATCAAAAACAGTACTGACTTATGGAAAAGGGACCTATTACTTGGCTCTCATGCCAAACTCAATAAAATTTACTTTGCTCGCGCCTCGGGATCATCCTGATGTGAGCTCTGGCCGACTTCGATTTGCAAGTCGCCCAATACCCAATTGCACTTGGCCAAAGCAGCAAAGTCATCTTCATCAGTCAGAATTGATGCCAGGTCTGCTTCCAAGTCGAAAGGATTCTTGGGTCGCCGAGGAGTTAGACTGGTCGTCACGAAGGTTGGCGGGCTGACCTTCTTGTTTCTGTTATCATAAGCCGCCTGGTATTTTGTTAAGTCAAGGCTTGCGGCAAGTTGAGTCGCGGCCAGCCGAGAGTCCTTGACGACTCGCTGATAGTCCTCTTCAACAAATTCGGATCCATCGTCCTTGAGCTGAGGAAAGCCTGCGGCTACTTCTTCTACGTTGATTTCTGGGGCATATGCCCAGCGACTCAGGGCAGTCAGAATACCTCTCCGGGCGGCTGACCGAGTTAACTCGCCAATCTGAGGGGGAAGTGTGGATAAGCAGCCAAGCACCTTCTTGATGGAAGTGATAGGTTCTTTGGCACCCATCACAGCTTTAACTGTCAAGACACTGCCTGTGTATAATTGCTCTGTCAGCGTGTAAATCGCCTTCAGCATCAACACACAGTCTTCTTGAAGGTTGGCGGCTCTTGGACCTGAATCATGATGATTAGCGACTTATCATAAGTAAAACAAAAAAAGAGAGGAGGAGATCAAAGGTTTAAGTAAAGCTTACCAAAGACGGCTTGCGTCATGTTGGAGATATGACGCTTTAAGCCGGACAATTCCTGTTGTACAGTGGCCAGCCTAGCTTCAGCTTTTTCTGCCCTCTTCAAGGCGGCATTTTGTTCAGCCTGAGCTTCTTTCAACTCGGCCTTGAGTTTTACCAGTTCGGTCAAGGCCAATTGACATTTTTCCTCCGACTTAGCTCGGGCGTCTTGTTGTCCAGCTAAGTTTTTCCTTAAATCGCCCAGCGCCGGTTCGGTCTGAGCAAGGTGTTCCTATTGAAAGTTTAAAATAAGGGCAAGTCTCAGAATTACTGCAAAGCAAGATCCCTGACACTTGGGGGCTAATGTATAATTTTTTCAGGTGAAATTATACAAAAATCAAGACCCGGCTCATCTTTTTACTGATGACCCGGCCCTTGGGGGTTACTGGTCGCGAAGGTTTTTCTAAATTTTCAAAGACCCGGCTCATCTTTTTACTGATGACCCGACCCTTGGGGGTTAATGGGAATAATATAAGTATAACAAAATTTACCTCATGTTTGTTGTTTAACATCTTCAGCAGGTTTTTCTCCATCTCATAGCTCGCCTCCAGGCGACTTGCAAAGCCAGAGCAGAGTTCCTTAAACTCCAAATTTGCATAGTCGGAAAGTTTCGCCTTGGAGAGCCCAGACTCGGGAATGGCCTGAGAGGAGGATGCTACATGTTTGGACAAAACTGTCGCCGCCGGCTTAGAAAAGCCAGAGCCAGTAATAACTACAGCATCTGGGTCTTCTGTTGTCATCAATGGGTTCGGCGACTTAGAGGCATCCATTGTTTCCTTCGGCGACTCAGGAAGATCCACTTGAATCGCAGGCTCAGTCTGATCCGGATTGTCTTGAGTCGGAGTTGATTCTTTCGTGGGTTCTGAAGTTGCATCAGGAGTTGATCCACTGGTTTTTCTCTTCTTGGCTTGTGCCCTGACAAAAGGGAATAAGCACGTTAAGGAATTGAAAAGACCGTTATTCTCAAAAGTTGAGGCAAGGTTATCAAAAGACCTACCCCGGAACTCGAATCATTGGTGGAAGTGTTGACATCACTGAGTCGCCGGAAGTGGGAGGAGAGTTCTGCAAGAATTATACGTCAATAATACAGGCGGGTTACAAATGTGATCCAAAGAAGCATGAATAATTGTTACTCATAAAAGTACCTCGCTTGGCTTTCTTTTGTTCGTTGCTGGTAAGCCAGATACCAGATCGCCAGAGTGACTTCGTGTTTTCTGGTTTGAGGCGTGCTGTGCTTTCTTCAGTAGGAAATTTGGGTCCAAATAAGCATTTGGATGTGAGAAGGGAACTTTCCCACAAATTCGCCTGGCCGGCTTAGGCGAAGAAGGAGATGAATCGGAGGAAACAGAAATTACCTCAACAGAGTCCTCTTGGCTTTCGTTATCTTTATTCTATTTCAAGGGAAGGAAGCGATATAAATACAAAGGCTAACAGTAATAGGTGGCGAGTGAAAAGAGAACGAATTTTTACCTCCGAAAGTGCATCACCGACTTGCGATTCGTCAACTTCGGATGGTTCGGCTATAGCAGATTTGCCCTTACCCTTGGTTTTCTTTGAGGGCGGCTTGACATTTTTCACGGCTTGCTTTTTGGGCCGCCTGGACCAGAACTTATCGCATTTCTGAAATGGCATATATTACGAAATCACAATACAAATGAAGCATAAAGAATAAAGACCAAAGGCGGGTTAGGTTTGTTTACCTTGGGCGCCGGGTTAATTTTGCAGAAAGGCTTAAGGCCGATTTGGCCGCATTTTCCCGCAAGCTCGCCAGTCAGCTTTTTGATAATGGTCACAATATCCTTTTCCGTTAAAGCTGTGCGGAAATAGCATTGAGGATGATCCAGGGTGCCATCAAAATCACACATCAGACCATCCCGGCGGCTCAGAGGGAGGATACGCCATTCAACCCAAAAGCGGATTAAGTCGACCCCGGTAAGACCGTTGTTCATCAAAGATCTTAATTCAGATAGTATTGGGATGAATTCCGATTCTTCCTCCTCGGTAAGCTTGTCTGGAAGCTTGAAGTTGGTCGGAAGGCGAGTTGGCCTATAACCCAGAAGCTTGTTCTCACCAGCAGGAGACGTCTCTTGATAGTAAAACCAAGACTCGCCCCAGCCTTTGGGATGGCTAGGCATGGTGAGTGAGGGAAATGGGCTATCCCTGCGGTGCTGGACATTGACACCACCAAGTTCCAAGCTGGGGCCGTTATGGAATTCTGTTTGGCGATTCAGATGGAAGAAGTTCCAGAATAAGGGGACAGAAGGCTCGATCCGCAGATAATCCTCACAGAGAACTTGGAATTGGCACAAATTACTTATGGAATTGGGTCCCAGATCCTGGAGACGGACGTTCATGAAAGTTAAGGCGTCCCTAAGAAACTTTGATCCGGGCGGCTTAAAACCTCGCTCCAGGTGTTCAACAAAGACAATTATCTCCCCTTCTTTGGGGTTAGGGAGATCTTCTCCGAATCCGGTGCGCCAACCAATAACGTCCTGAGGATCCAAACTGCCCGTTTTCACATAATCAGCTAATATGGAGTCGTCGACCTTGGTAGGAAGCAGTCACTCTTGAAGACGGCACCCATGCTACAAATAAGTAAAGTATGATATTACATGCCTTGGACACCTACTGTATGGGATGAAATCGGTTCATTTAAACCCGCCAAGTACTTTGATTAAGGAAGGGTTTTGACCCGCCAGATCTAAGGGCCGAGTTGGGTCACTATGGCGACTTATGGAAGTGGGGCTATTCCCAAGGGTTACGTTCTGAAGATGGTAAAGGCGTTTCATTTGAAGTACCAGGAGATGAAGACTATAAACAACTTTTTGCAAACATTAAAACAAGGAATGGATCTACCAGACAGACGCGAAAACCTAGAGAAAATGACTGGTCGCGATAGTTTATTATCAGATGATGCCCATCGCTTGGTGAAAACATTATTTTCAAAGATTCACGAGTACAGCGGATCGGTAAAAGTATTCGGAACATTAGCTATCCTATCGACACTCGTGCTAATCGATTCAGAGCAGATAACGTCTGTGCACAAGGAGCTTCAAGAACACGGCAATGGCAGAAGTTCAAGCGGAAAGTAAAACTACTCCTAAAGATAGGTGGAAGCCTAACCTGATATTGTCGGGTGAGAAGAGCCGACGGTGATGGGGTTTGCTGCAGAAGCACGGGCGTCCCGTCGAGCGAAGAGGTTTCCGGCGGCGGCGAAGTTCGTGGTGAATGGCGAGGTGTCCGACGGCGATGCAGTCGACGATGACGATGGCGGATGTGCAGGTTGCAGCACGAGAATGGACGATGGCGAAAGCCCACAGGCGGTACCGAAGCTCCTCGCGTGAAGGCCGAAAGCACGGTCGGTGGTGGATCCCTCGGGGCGATGCGTTTTTCTCGCTGCGCCGGTGGGGAGGAAGGTGACATGACTGGTAGGTGGGAAACGCCAGTTCTGTCCCCCCCCGGGGCCTATTTATCAAGGCAAGGGCTGGAATCAAGGCGCCATGAGCGGGAACCATCGGGGGATAAAAGATTCGCTATAAATGTGCGCCGAAAATTTCAGGATAACAATGCGCTAAAGATCCGTTGGAGTTGTGGCGGTCTTCCCGAAAAAAGAGGAATAAGAAAGGGCCAGTTAGTAATGATCTGGCGACTTAAGGGATTGTCAGTACCCAAAGGCGATGGTGGGTGTGCAGTTTTTTTTGACAGGTGAAGAAAAATAGGGGATGAATCGCCTTCAATGGAGCAGAGGTATTGGCGTGAAGAAAAAAGGTTCAAGTCAATTTTGGGGCCTAATGTTGGGGATGTAACCTGTGGATGACCCGCCCTAGTTGGGCCGGGTTATCCATTGGGCGACTCATCTAAGCATTTAGTTGGGCCTCGTTTTGGCCGAATCAAGGTCGCATGACGAGTATGGCTCTTGGCAGGTCTCCCAGATTTGGAAGATGGCGATTTAGAGATCGCAATGGTCAGGAGTTGTAAGAAGGAAGGAATCCTTGTAAACCCTAGGGAGTCGACCTGTATATAAAGGCGAGGTCTTGGGGGACAGAGGATAGGTTAGAAATCATCGAGTGCTGGGTTTAGGCGAGTTACGCCTTCCTTGTAATCGAATCCATATCAATACACACAAAAGCAGGACGTAGGCTATTACCTCCTCTCGAGGGGCCGAACCTGGGTAAATCGCCGTGTCTCTCCTGCTTAAACCCTTTGAGTCGCCACCAAGGTGCGATGGCTCCAGTATCAAGTCCTTTCACGAGGACATCTGCCTTGAAAAAACCACGACAACTACCGAGTGGCAGTTCAGATCAGTGGAGGCAACGACTTAGTCGTGATGAAGCACATGCCCCTCGTGCTGGAGGGTTCGATGAGGGCATGTATAAATCAACTTCCACCGACAGTGTATACAGCTGAGAATACCGGGCCCAAGTGTTCATCGAGACGTTCGAGGGCACTTACAAGCGCCCAGGCGGATTAACTGAATTACAACACTACATGCAGAAAAGCAATGAGACTCTCCGTGAGTATATCCAGCGATGGACACTTGGACACTAGCTAAGCATGTGTATAACGACAAGAACAAAAGAGTTTGTAAAAATTTCTTTAACACTTTCAGTTTATCAACTGAATTGGTTGAGGACAAGCAATGAGTTAAGCATGGGGGACTTGATACGTCTCCAACGTATCTACTTTTCCAAACACTTTTGCTCTGGTTTTGACCTCTAATTTGCATGATCTAAATGAAACTAACCTAGACTAACGTTGTTTTCAGCAGAACTACCTTGTTGTTATTCACCATGTGTTAATGTTTTATTCCGGTTCTCTATTAAAAGGAGACCTTAATATCCCTTAATTTTCAATAGGACCCCGCTACCACGGGAGGGTAGTACAAAAGATGTCATGCAAGTTCTTATTGCAAGCACATATGACTATATACGGAATACATGCCTACGGTGTATTGATGAACTGGAGCTAGTTCGGTGTCACCCTAGTGTGTAAGTGTTACATTATCAATGTCATCTAAATCATTATCCATCACCGATCCACGTGCCTAAGCTTTACATATACTGAATCTTGCTAAGTTACTACTGTTGCTGCTACTCTCATACGTGCTACTCAATTGCTCATATTACTATTGTTATCAAAATTGTTGCTATCACTGTTACCGTTACTACTATCATTTGTTGTGCTACTAAATCCTTGTTACAAAGAGATATCCCAGGTGTTGTTGAATTGACAACTCAACTGTCAAGGCTAATAAATATTCTTTGGCTCTCCTTGTGTCGAATCAATAAATTAGGGTGAAATACTACCCGTGAAGACTGTCGCGATCCCCTATACTTGTGGGTTATCAGTTGTGCGCGGGAGAGTGGGGAGGGGATGTTTACTCCTGCTTGATGCCATGAAGAAGTGTCTCCGGTGGTGTCGTTGGGTCCTGGTCGTGGAGAGCTCAATAACGGAACATCCGCTCCATCTGATCCTCGTACTTGGCATCCATCACTGCATACACTGCGTCCTATGAGAGAACGGGCCTCTGTCGCGCCGATTGCTCCTCCTTGTCTCCTAGGGAGATGACGATATCCTCCTTAGCGAAGGAGTCGGTCGTTGAGTAGCAAGACAACCCCAGAGTGCGGTGGTAGTGTTGCAACAATCCTTCGGGGCCATGGATTGGACCCACGAGGAGGTCAAAAGGGTGGGGGTGCCCTACCACCCACGGCGTTCCCCTGCCATTGTCACCGCCTCGTGCAGCCTCTAGACCCCCTCCAAAGCTTCCAGGTCATGTTTTTCTCCAGAAAAAATCGTCAAAAAACTACATTGCATTTGGACTCCGTTTGGTATAGATTTTCTGAAAAAACAAAAACATGTAGAAAACAACAAATGGCACTCGGCACTGGGTTAATAGGTAGTTCCCAAAAAGATATAAAATGACATATAAATCTGATACATCTCCATCGTATCTACTTTTCCAAACTCTTTTGCCCTTGTTTTGGACTCTAAATTGCATGATTTGAATGGAACTAACCCGGACTAACGTTGTTTTCAGCAGAATTGCCATGGTGTTGTTTTTACGCAGAAATAAAGTTCTCAGAATGTCCTGGAAATTTACGAGGATTTTTTGTGGAATATATAAAAAATACTGGAGCAAGAATCAACCGGAGAAGTGGAGCGTGGAGCCCACAAGCCCACCAGGCGTGGGCCCCCCATAGCCGCGCCTGGCAGGTTTGTGGGGCCCACGTTGCTCCACCGCCTCCAATTCCAGCTCTATTTAGTCTCCTTCGTCCGGAAAAAAATCAAGGAGAAGAGTTCATCGCGTATTACGATACGGAGGCGCCTCCACCTCATGTTCTTCCTCTAGAGGGCAGATCTGGAGTCCATTCTGGGCTCCGGAGAGGGGAGATCGTCGCCATCGTCATCACCAACCTTCCTTCATCACCAATTCCATGATGCTCTTCATCGTTCGTGAGTAATCTCATCGTAGGCTTGCTGAACGATGATGGGTTGGATGAGATCTATCATGTAATCAAGTTAGTTTTGATGGGGATTGATCCCTAGTATCCACTATGTTCTGAGAGTGATGTTGCTACTACTTTGCCATGCTTAATGCTTGTCACTAGGGCCCGAGTACCATGATTTTAGATCTGAACCTATTATGTTCTCGTCAATATATGTGTGTTCTAGATCCTCTCTTGGAAGTTGTAGTCACCTACTATGTGTTATGACCCGGCAACCCCGGAGTGACAATAGCCGGAACCACTCCCGGAGATGACCATAGTATGAGGAGTTCATGTATTCACTAAGTGTTAATGCGTTGGTCGGATTCTCTATTAAAAGGAGAACCTTAATATCCCGTAGTTTCCATTAGGACCCCGCTGCCACGGGAGGGATGGACAATAGATGTCATGCAAGTTCTTTTCCCTAAGCACGTATGACTACATATGGAATACATGCCTACATTACATTGACGAACTGGAGCTAGTTACATATCTCTCCATGTTATAACTGTTGCATGATGAATACCATCCGGCATAATCATCCATCACCGATCCAATGCCTACGAGTTTTTCCTATTGGTCCTTGCTACGTTACTTTGCCGCTACTGCTGTTACTGCTGCTACTATTACTCTGTCGCTACTGATGTCACTACTGCTACTGTTACTCTGCTGCTACTGCTGTCACTTTGCTGCTACTGGTTACTGTTGCTACTATTGCTATCACACTACCTTGCTATTGATACTTTGTTGTAGATACTAAATCTTTCAGGTGTGGTTGAATTGACAACTCAACTGCTAATACTTGAGAATATTCTTTGGCTTCCCCTTGTGTCAAATCAACAAATTTGGGTTGAATACTCTACCCTCGAAAGCTGTTGCGATCCCCTATACTTGTGGGTTATCAAGACCTTTTTCTGGCGCCGTTGCCGGGAAACCATAGCTATATTCTCTGAGTCACTTGGGATTTACGTCTGCTGATCACTATGAGGAATCCGAAAGATCCAAGAACTAAAGTCTTGCCCTCAACTACGAGGACGGGTAAGGAACTTCCATCTAGCTGTGCACTTGATTCACCTTCAGTTATGAGTAAGTTTGCGACACCACCTCCTGCTAGAAATTTTGATGTGTCGCATGTGCTTGATGATGCTACTTCTACTATCCATGATACTTGTGATGATCCTATGCTTGATACTGCTTTTCCACTAGGTGCATTCCTTGATGCACAAATTGCTAGAGTTGCTGCTAGGTGTGATGATACTTCGGAAACTGCTGAGATTATTGAAGTAGAACCTACTATTTCGCCTATTCGAACTAGCTCTCCTAGATATGAACTGCATGATATGCCTGAGGGTTACGTTACAGAGAGAAAGATAGCTGAGGACTTTCTTTCTTGTAAGGATAGCTATGATGTTGAGAAATTACTGCGCAAGTGGAAAGAAAAATCTTTGAACGCTAGGATGAAATACGACCCGAAGTTTGCTACTTCGCCTATCTTTGTGACCGATAAGGATTATGAATTCTCTGTCGACCCTGAGTTAATCACTTTGGTCGAATCTGATCCTTTTCACGGTTATGAGTCTGAAACGGTTGTAGCACATCTTACCAAACTGCACGATATAGCCACCCTATTCACGAGTGAGGAAAAGATCCGCCACTACTATATCCTTAAGTTGTTTCCTTTCTCGCTAAAGGATGATGCTAAGACTTGGTTAACTTCTCTTGCTCCTGGTTGTGTGCATAGCCCCCAGGATATGATCTACTACTTCTCTGAAAAATATTTCCCTGCCCATAAGAAGCAAGCTGCCTTGCAGGAAATATACAACTTTGCGCAAGTTGAAGAAGAGAGTCTCCCACAAGCTTGGGGGAGGCTCGTCCAGCTACTGAATGCTTTGCCTGATCACCCTCTTGAAAAGAATGAAATACTTGTTATCTTCTATAATGGACTAACCGATGCTTCTAAAGACCACCTAGATAGGTGTGCTGGTTGTATTTTTAGGGAACAAACCGTAGAACAAGCTGAGATCCTATTGAATAATATCTTGTGCAATGAGAATGCTTGGGCTATTCCCGAACCACATCCAAAGCCAAGTCCTAAGAAAAGAGGTATCCTATTCCTCTGTCCTAAAGATATGCAAGAAGCTAAGAAATCTATGAAAGAGAAAGGCATTAAATCTGAAGATGTTAAAAATTACCACCTATCGAAGAGATCCATGGTCTTGATAACCCGATACAGGTAGTAGAGGTAAATTCTCTTTGTAGGTTCAATGCAGGTGATATTCCTTTTGATAAACCTTCTAGCCTATGCCTGGATGAATTTGATAACTTTGTTTCCAAACAACAAAGTTTCAATGATTATGTTAGCAGACAATTGGAACAGAATGCTCGTATGCTTAGTCATTTAAGTGCTTGTGTGGACAGAAATGTCAATGATCTTAAGCTCTTGAGTAAACATGCCTCTATGGTTACTACTCAGGTAGAACAAGTACTTAAGGCTCAGAATGACTTGCTCAATGAGTTGAATGAAATTCTGTCAGAGTCGTCACTAGAGGCGGTAGAATGACCCAGGAACCTTTGTATCCTGAGGGTCATCCTAAGAGAATTGACCAAGATTCTCAAGGAGTTAGCACTGATGCACCTAGTCATCCTAGGAAGAATAAGAAAGATGATTGGAACTTGCATGCTAGTAACCCTGTTGCTGTTACACCTAAGAGTCCAAACGATGTCTCTGCCTCTGATGCCGAAACACAATCTGGTGATGAACATGAGCCTAATGGTAATATCAATAGTGATGTTCATGATGATGCTCAACCTAGCAACGATAAGGATGTGGAGATTGAACCAGTTGATCTTGATAACCCATAGCCTAAGAATAGGAGATACGATAAGAACGACTTCATTGTTAGGAAGCATGGTAAAGAAAGGGAACCATGGGTTCAAAAACCCATGCCCTTTCCTCCCAAACCATCCAAGAAAAAGGATGATGAGGATTTTGAGCGATTCGTTGAAATGATTAGACCTGTCTTTATGCAAATGCGTTTGACAGATATGCCCAAAATGTCTGTGTATGCTAAGTACATGAAGGATATTGTGACTAATAAGAGGAGGATACCTGAGGTTGAGATTTCCACCATGCTCGCTAATTACACCTTCAAGGGTGGAACTCCTAAGAAACTAGGTGATCCCGGAGTGCCCACTATACCTTGCTCCATTAAAGGCAACTACGTTAGAACTGCTTTATGCGACCTTGGAGCTGCTGTTAGTGTTATGCCTCTCTCTCTTTATCATAGGCTTGAACTGGATAAGTTGACACCCACTGAAATCTCTCTGCAAATGGCCGACAAATCAACTGATTTCCCTATCGGCATTTGCGAGGATGTGCCTGTTGTGGTTGCTAACGTTACTATCTTAACAGACTTTTCAGATGATGCCATGGCGGTCATCCTTGGAAGACCCTTTTTAAACACTGCAGGGGTTGTTATTGATTGCAACAAAGGCAATGTCACTTTCCATGTCAATGGTAATGAGCATACAGTGCACTTTCCGAAGAAACAATATCGAGTACATTGCATCAATGCTATTGAAAAAACTTCATCGATTCTTATTGGGAGCTTTGAATGCCATGTACCTACTGTTAAGATGAAGTATGATTTGCTTGTTGGGGATATGCGCATCCCATTGAGGTAACCTAGTGGCTATTCGAAAATTCTCCGTTTCCTTTTGCGATTCGAAAAAGTTTGTCAAGGAGACTTGATCAACCTCATTGACGGATTTCTTTCGATGACCATGAGATGGATGAATCGAGGAGTCACAAACCTTTGTTCCAAGCTTTCACCTTCAGCTGCTTAGAAGAAAAATGATAGATTTAGCTTTAGTTTTCTCTGTTTTCTGCTTTTAGCGTCCCATAGAAAAGTACCCCGAAAATAAGAGTTCTCCGAATACCGTGAAAATCAAGTATGATTTTTTTCTGGAATTTTTGAAAAATTCTGAGAGGAAGAGCTAGTGAGGGGGATGCACCAGTGGGCCACAAGCCCTGGAGGCGTGGCCACCCCCCTGGCCGCGCCTACCAGGCTTGTGGGGCCCACGTGTACCCCCTCCACTTATTCTAGCTCCCATCTGCTTCTCCTACCTCCAGAAAAAATCGTTTCGCAGCTCAAACCCGTGTTCTTGCTCTTCTTGCTGCGATTTTCGATCTCCTTGTGCAAAGCCCCATTCACCAAACTGTTTTGAGGAAATTGCTCCTTGGTATGTGACTCCTCCATTGGTCCAATTAGTTTTTGCTCTAGTGCCTTATACATCGCATATTTTTGCTGCCTTGGTGACGCTCTTCTTGAGCTTTGCATGCTAATTTTAGCTGGTCCCAAGTAGTTTTGATGCGTGATATGGCCTCTAGGCACTTGTTGGAGTAGTTGCTATGAGTTTCGTTGAGCCTTGTTCACTTTTCCTTAGAGTCACTAAAAATTTCAGAATTTTCAGAGATAGAAAAAGGAAAAGATGAGGAGGTTCTTAAGAGGCTCTTCAAGCCGTGACCCCAAGGATGATGGAAGTGAGAAGAAGAAACCCAAGTATCCGGTCCCCCGAGTTGCAGAAGTTCGAGCGTGCGAGTGGCCAAGCGATGTGTTCCTACGCGCCGCCGGACTTTATGAGGACTTTTACTACTTGGTGGAGAATGCAGGCCTTACAGCCTGTCACGCCCAAGATGCGACCCTATCCTCAATTTGGCACGAAGGCCTCGTCAGGGATAGAAGCGCATCTCGTCGTGTCGCAAAAATGGATATCGTTACAAGTACATGTACTGAAAAGAAGAGATATATATATATACAGAGTTGGCTTACACTCGCCACAAGCTACATCAGAGTCACATCAGTACATTACATAATCATCAGGAGTAAGAGCAGGGTCCGACTACGGACGAAAACAAACGAGAAAAATAAGAACGACGTCCATCCTTGCTATCCCAGGCTGCCGGCCTAGAACCCATCCTAGATCGATGAAGAAGAAGGAGAAGAAGCAACTCCAAATGAACAATCAATGCGCTCGCGTCAAGTAACCTTTACCTGTACCTGCAACTGGTGTTGTAGTAATCTGTGAGCCACACGGGACTCAGCAATCTCATTTTCAAAGGTATCAAGACTAGCAAAGCTTAATGGGTCAGGCATGGTTAAGTGGTGAGGTTGCAGCAGCGGCTAAGCATATGTTTATGGTGGCTAACTTACGAGTACAAGAAGTAAGAGAGGGAAGATCTACGCATAACGGACGTGAACTACTGTTGATCAAATGAATGATCCTGAACACCTACCTACGTTAGACATAACCCCACCGTGTCCTCGATCGGAGAAGGAACTCACGAAAGAGACAATCACGGTTACGCACACAGTTGGCAAGTTTTATTTAAGTTAACTTCAAGTTATCTAGAACCAGTGTTAAACAAAGTTTCCACGTTGCCACATAACCGCGGGCATGGCTTTCTGAAAGATTTAACCCTGCAGGGGTGCTCCAACTAGTCCATCACAAATTACCACAAGCCGCATATAAATCCTCAATCACGAAGCTCGCGATCTCGTCGGATTCCCTAATGGAAAACCTCAACTCTGAGATTACCCAAAGCATCACCGGAATCCCGATGCACAAGATATCTCGTCAAAGGTAAAACTAATCCAGCAAGGCCGCCCGACGTGTCGACGAACCCGATAGGAGCCGCGTATCTCGTTCTCAGGACACGACGGATGGAACTAGCTACGAGTGCCAAACCTCGAGTTTCCTCGAGGTGGCCCCGCAGGCAGACCGTTTGGGACCAACACCATCAGCACTGGCCCCCCTGTTTATGTAAAATTACTCCTCGGGTAGCGCTAACTCCCTATGCATTTCAATTTATCAAAATTATTATGTTGGGAAAATGTAGAACCAAAGTTGGGCCTTGCCAGACCAGCTTTAATCTAAAACGATTTATCAAGGGGGTCCCCATAACAACCCCGATCGTGTTAAGAGCGCTCAATTATGGAACATAACACCGGTAGCCGAAACTAAGGGGGCAAAGGTGGAACAAAACACCAGGCTAGAAAGGCCGAGCCTTCCACCTTTTACCAAGTATATAGGTGCATTAAATTAAATAGCATTTAATATGGTGATATAACAAAGAACCCATGTTATCACATGGAAGCAACTACACCTGCAACTAGCAACGCTACAACAGGGTTAAGCAAGCAGTAACATAGCCAATCAGTGGTTTGCTAGGTTGAACAGGTTGAAGGTTTTCATGGCATTGTTGAGAGGCTGATATTTAATATGTGGTAGGCAACGAGACATAATCGATAGAAGCGGTAAAACTAGCATGGCAATGATAGTAATGGTATCTGGGGAAATGGTCATCTTGCCTGAGATCCCGCTTGGAAGAAGAATGCCTCCGTGAAGCAAACGAACCGACGTAGTCGAACGGGTCCTCACATCCGACATGCTTGCGGAACTCTATCGAGACGAAGCAAACCGGAAACACAAATCAACACACGGAATTCACCACACGATGCACAACACAAATGATGCATGAGCAGCTGAACGCATGCAAGATGCGGCATGACAATTCACACAAACAGACACTACACATTAAGTGAAGTTCAATATGCAATGAGTTGCATATTGACGAAACTCCACGTTTATTTTTTTAGTTCTATCCCGATTAGGTACACGACAATATTAAATGTTATTAAACATGGCTCGAGGGTGAAGCACAATTAATCTACCTAGCTAGCATTTTAAATGAGACCGGAAACGACATATAGCATCTCCGAAATGACCCCACGTGTTAAAATCTTAATTCTGTCCAGATTTGCCCTAATCACATTTTAGGTTTATTAAACGGCAAAACAAAGTGGTTCACGTGATTCTACTCGTCGTTCTGGTCCATTTACATACATGGCACATCTCCAACGGAGCTACGGACAAATAGTTACGACCTAAACCGATTCCAACACGTCGACACACAAACCGATGCAAACAGCACAGTAAACATTTCTAGTTATGCATGAGAGTTGGAAAATATTAACCTACGTGAAATTCTAGACAAGCTACAAATTTGAATCACTTCGATCCGATGCACGGTTTAGAAACTACGCTCGTTTGAAAAACAAAGCTTTTCTTGAAATTAGCAAAAGCCCTGTAGATTGGAAAAAAAATCACACGACGTTAAAAAAAGAACAATGGACCGAATTGCACTATTGTGCAGTGGTCCAGGGCTGAAATCGGCCCAAGTGGTGCTAAGGTGAAGAGAAAAAAATAAACTCAGCAGCAAAAATATTGAGGCCTCCATTGGATTCGATCCCGGGGCCTCTATGGTGGAGACAAAGGCACCAACCAGTCCAGCTAAGTAGTAGCTGTGATAAGATAAGGGTTTAGCAAGTGTAAGGGCGCATAAGGTACCAACTTGAAGCAAACCAAAACAACACAGAAAAATAGGGGTGAGTGGGATTTGATCCTCACACCCCGTGGTTGCTAACGAGAGACGCTAGCCACCTCGGCCACAAGAGTTGCTTGTCTAGAAATGTCGTGGCAACATAATAATCCTAACAGCCTAGAACGGATCTAGGGAAATAAACGAAGTACGCATACGATTCTTACAGTGGGGAAAACAGAGACAACAGCCATGGCGTGGAGATGCAGACGACCGAGGGCTGCCGGAGGCGAGCTGCAAGTGAGGGGCGCGAGGCCATGTCCGGGCATGGCGTGGCCTGGGAGTTTCATTCCGTCCAGAACGGGGGGTGGATGCGACCAGCGACATCAATGGAGCTGGTTGAGGTTGGCCATGTCGTTGTGTTCCTGATACAGAGAGATTCAGAGAAGATGGTCAGAGAGAGCAGGGGAGGGAAACGGGAGGCGGAAGAGAGATGGAGAGGCGGAGGAAGGGGCGGCCTGGGTCCCGTTCCGGCGAGCTCGTCGGCACGGACCGGAGCAAGGCCTACAGCAGCGGCAGTTGCATCCATGGCCATGACGGCTCCCTATTGCTGCAACTCCGGTGCCCTAGAGGCAAGGCGAGCAAGGGACGACGATGACGGCTTCGGGAGAAGGCGGCGGCCATGGCATCACGGGGCTGCAGGAAATCATAGACTGGCCGGCACTACGGGCATGCGGAGCTGCGGCACTGGCGGGCTCCGCGTTGACCAAGGGGAGGCGGAAGGCTGGTTGCGCGTTGGGTTGGTTTGGGCACAAGGGAGCTCGCTGGTTGGCTGGATCTGGAAACCGAGGAGGAGGAGACCAGGTGGTGTGCGGCGGCGGCAGATGGGACTGATTGGACTAGGGTTTGCCCGCTTAAATAATTAGGTGGGTTTGGATAGGGCTGATCTGGACCCCCCGATTCGAACAGACGGTTGAGAAAAATAGGTTCAGGAGTGCAATGGACAAACCGATGACTGTTTGCGGTAAAACGGGGTTGATCCGGATCCAATGGTCACGACCGCCGGGTTCGGGTTCCGGGAGGTTTTTGGACTGGGCTGCGCGTAGGGACGGTGCACTGTGCAGAGGGGCTAGGCGGAGATGAGAGGGAAAACGGGCAGTACGACAACGCGAATTAAAACACCGGGACACGTCCGACGATAGACCGAATACGGTGCCGCTACGGTCGACCGTTCGGGCACCAGACGGACTCCGATTGCGACGAAACTTGACAGGCGGCCTACCTATATTAAAATAACACCGCACGTTAAATCTCAACCCAAATAGAGAAAGTTTTCAACACACTTTTAAAACAGGGTTTCGACGATGCCGCGGGCGCGTGCGTGTGTGGTCGGGCTCAGAACGAACAACGACGAGAACCGACAACTAACAACGGATGCAAGTTTTGAAAACTGGCGGCAACGGAGATGTCGATGCAATGCTGATGATGCGCATGATGCGATGATGATGCGACAAAAGAAAATAGACACACGACGAAAACGGAAAGAAAAGGGGAATCTTCTGGAACGTCGGCATCGGGCTGTCACAACTCTCCTACACTACAAGAGGATCTCGCCCCGAGATCCAAGAATGAAAGGGGGAGAGGATGAGAAGAACAAGAGGTAAAAACTTAGTCGCTTCTTTGACAAACGAGTGAAACCAACGATCCTTGAAGGACGCAAAGAGATGAGGAATGATAAGAGAAGGAAGCAAGAATTCACGGAAAATTTCGGCAGCACTTCGGTAGGAAAAAGGGACAAAAAATTCGATAAGATGGAAGAAATAGACAATATTCATGACAAACAACTAAATAGAGCAAGGGAACACCATGATCTTGACAGAACAACAAGATTGACCCAAAAGAGCAACAACACAATGCCTCCGGAACAATAGAATAGGAACTAGCTCATGCGGGAAGAGAATGAAGAGAGAATGACAACTACTAACTCCAATGAACTTGGCAAGCATCCTTGCAAGAAGAATTGGACGGAGTTGTTGGAAAAACAACAACGAAAAGAACAAGATGGTAGTGGGCTTATGGGAACCTTTCAAACTAATGAAGTGACAACCATCCACTAACAAAAACAAGGATTGATTGGGAGAAACAAGATATGAACAATTTCTTACCCCAAGAGGATACATTGAGAACTTGGATTAATGACAAGCACCATGATAGCAACAATCCATAGGAAAAGCTTTAGGTGAAATCCAAACCAAGATAGCTCAAAGAAGAAATCATGGGTTGAAATATCTCCTTATCAAAGAATTGGTGGGTTTAATTATCTCATTCTTGAAAGGCAATCTCTTCGAGGCTCCTACACTAACAAGAATGCTATAATACCACCTCAAAGGATAAAGGGAGAACAATTGCACATATAAATGCAAGAGAAAGGATACTTGAGGTACTCCAACAGAATCTTGAAGAACACTTGAGAATGAATTGACATCATGAGCCGCTCCGAAAGAAGAAATGAAATCACTATGAACAAGAATAAGAATTACGTTATACTTATCCTTCATCAAGTTAAACTGATGACAAGCAACGGATTTAGCAAACCACTTAATCTTCTTGAAATGATTAAGGAGAGATATGAGCACAAACTAGAAGAAATCTTGAAAGAGGCACCGGTGAGAATTGAAATGAATGAGGCAACCATGAATAATGGAGATACATGATAAGGAAGAGATCACGAGCCACTTGAGAGAAAACTAGAACAAGGCACCGTAATAACTGAGAGACGAACGAAGAGACAACAATTGAGAAGAATTGAGGATGAAAGCTGAAAGCTGAGAACGAAGATTCTTCTAAAATGATGGCCTTCGGAGAATCGAGAATGAAACAATTCAGAAATGCACCGGATAGCAAGAAAGGGATACTCATGATTGACAACAATTAAGATGATGGCATAAAGCTGAAATGACGAATATCGAAGAGAATGAACCAAGATTCGAGAGAAACACTTCTTGGGTCTTGAAAGAAGAGAATGATGAGAAGAACACCACCAAGAATTAACTAGGAGACTCCGGAATAAGAATAATGAAAGGTTGAGCCAATATGAGAATTAATTCAAATAGATCTTGTCGAAGGGATATGACTGATGGAAATCATACTTATGTCATAGTTGAAAAGAATTAAAGGACTCTCGAAAAGATTAAAAGAGCGAGGTAAGATCCTGGGAAAAAACCTGTGGGTTATGGGGCCACTCAAAGAAACCACCGTAGAAAAGATTGCTAGAAGGATTGATATTGCACCGGTACAATTGAAGACTAGATGAGGTTAGCACCCTGAAATAATTAAAAGAATTGGAAATAAAAACCTCTAAGATAACTTCAGGACTCCAGATGGAATAAAGAGAAATGACAATAAGGAGACTGATGAGAATTTCCAACATGGGAAAAATTACAAGGATGAATAGGATACAATGAACACGGATAACTGAATTAAATTCACCGGAAAAGATGACAAGAATGAATAAAGATGAACACGAAGCTCCTGAGAATCTTCACAATGAATCACCGGTTACGAAAGAAAGAAGAGATAGCGGAAGCATCACTGAAATGAAATGTAGTTGGATGAAATCCAATCACTGAAGAAAAAGGGCGGGAGGGCGGGGAAAAACAAAGACAACTTGGGCTAGATGAGACAACTCCGGAAATAATTGGGAGAATGATCTGCAAAAATTTGAGAGGATTGAATTCACTGAAGAGAAGCACACCGGTTGGAAAAGAATTAACATGACAACTCCGGTAGACAAGAATTGCTAAGACAATTGATTGAGCAAAGAATTTGCATTCTCACATAAAAATATGAGAACACAGATTAGGAAAGATCTAAAATCACCACTTGACATCGAAGCAACACGAATTACCATATTCAACACAACAAAGGATGCGGCTTACAATTAGCCAGAACAAACTCATGAGAAAGATTTCCGTTCGATATTTTCGTGGACAGGATCGCACGGGCTCGAACCTTACAGTAGACATCAAGTGCAAGGCAGTGCACCCGACATACGAAGCGTCCCCGAGTCGTAACAAGCTACAAGGACTCTTTAAGACACAACGTGTACCGCTGTAAGTTGACCGTGAACAAACGAATCCACTAGATGTCAACCCCAACCTAACATCATTTATTTGTTGGAAGATTGTCCTATAAGTAACTACTTGAATTCCCACCTATGAATTCCCAAAATATCTGCTCATGCAATCTGGTACACGGATACTAGGAGTAATATCACACAATTCCTATACTAACCCGTCACCTGTATCACATCCGTCAACACACAACCAAAATCTTGGACCTTCATCTACAACAGACCCTCGTGATCACAACGATACAAAGTATGGCAGTACTCCCGAACAATCTGCACCAGTACTGGGGACATCGGGGTTATCTCGCCACTACTAGTATTGAAGCAATTACGAACATCCTTCGTCCTGAGATACTAAGAAATCTGAATGATAACAATGTGCTCAAGAATCCCCTGGAGCTCAACTCCCCGAAAGAAAATCAAGTCAGACAGGAGGCACCAAGACAGAACTCCGTCACATCGGCATCATATAGATTCCAAAAATATCCGCGTGATCCTAAAATTTTTTTGAGTGAGAAGAGGAGTAGAATTAAATTATTACGTCAAGATTCCTCACCAGAGCATAGAAGAGGAGAAAAAAGAATCCTACTCTCTGATATATAACTAGACTCAAAGTAGTTTTTCACTAGACTCGACTCGGCTAAGTTCGATCAATCAAGGGGGCTCCTAGGTCGGTCCTTGCTCTGATACCAACTTGTCACGCCCAAGATGCGACCCTATCCTCAATTTGGCATGAAGGCCTCGTCAGGGACAGAAGCGCATCTCGTCGTGTTGCAAGAATGGATATCGTTACAAGTACATGTACTGAAAAGAAGATATATATATATATATATATATATATATATATATATACAGAGTTGGCTTACACTCGCCACAAGCTACATCAGAGTCACATCAGTACATTACATAATCATCAGGAGTAAGAGCAGGGTCCGACTACGGACGAAAACAAGCAAGAAAAATAAGAACGACGTCCATCCTTGCTATCCCAGGCTGCCGGCCTGGAACCCATCCTAGATCGATGAAGAAGAAGGAGAAGAAGCAACTCCAAATGAACAATCAACACGCTCGCGTCAAGTAACCTTTACCTGTACCTGCAACTGGTGTTGTAGTAATCTGTGAGCCACAGGGGACTCAACAATCTCATTTTCAAAGGTATCAAGACTAGCAAAGCTTAATGGGTGAGGCATGGTTAAGTGGTGAGGTTGCAGCAGCGGCTAAGCATATGTTTATGGTGGCTAACTTACGAGTACAAGAAGTAAGAGAGGGAAGATCTACGCACGACGGACGTGAACTACTGTTGATCAAATAAATGATCCTGAACACCTACCTACGTCAGACATAACCCCACCGTGTCCTCGATCGGAGAAGGAACTCATGAACGAGACAATCACGGTTACGCACACAGTTGGCAAGTTTTATTTAAGTTAACTTCAAGTTATCTAGAACCAGTGTTAAACAAAGTTTCCACGTTGCCACATAACCGCGGGCACGGCTTTCCGAAAGATTTAACCCTGCAGGGGTGCTCCAACTAGTCCATCACAAATTACCACAAGTCGCATAGAAATCCGCAATCACGAAGCTCGCAATCTCGTCGGATTCCCTAATGGAAAACCTTAACTCTGAGATTACCCAAAGCATCACCGGAATCCCGATGCACAAGATATCTCGTCAAAGGTAAAACTAATCCAGCAAGGCCGCCCGACGTGTCGACGAACCCGATAGGAGCCGCGTATCTCGTTCTCAGGACACGACGGATGGAACTAGCTACGAGTGCCAAACCTCGAGTTTCCTCGCGGTGGCCCTGCAGGCAAACCGTTTGGGACCAACACCATCAGCACTGGCCCCCCTGTTTATGTAAAATTACTCCTCGGGTAGCGCTAACTCCCTATGCATTTCAATTTATCAAAATTATTATGTTGGGCAAATGTAGAACCAAAGTTGGGCCTTGCCAGACCAGCTTTAATCTAAAACGAATTATCAAGGGGGTCCCCATAACAACCCCGATCATGTTAGGAGCGCTCAATTATGGAACATAACACCGGTAGCCGAAACTAAGGGGGCAAAGGTGGAACAAAACACCAGGCTAGAACGGCCGGGCCTTCCACCTTTTACCAAGTATATAGGTGCATTAAATTAAATAGCATTTAATATGGTGATATAACAAAGAACCCATGTTATCACATGGAAGCAACTACACCTGCAACTAGCAACGCTACAACAGGGTTAAGCAAGCAGTAACATAGCCAATCAGTGGTTTGCTAGGTTGAACAGGTTGAAGGTTTTCATGGCATTGTTGAGAGGCTGATATTTAATATGTGGTAGGCAACGAGACATAATCGATAGAAGCGGTAAAACTAGCATGGCAATGATAGTAATGGTATCTGGGGAAATGGTCATCTTGCCTGAGATCCCGCTTGGAAGAAGAATGCCTCCGTGAAGCAGACGAACCGACGTAGTCGAACGGGTCCTCACATCCGACACGCTTGCGGAACTCTATCGAGACGAAGCAAACCGGAAACACAAATCAACACACGGAATTCACCACACGATGCACAACACAAATGATGCATGAGCAGCTGAACGCATGCAAGATGCGGCATGACAATTCACACAAACAGACACTACACATTAAGTGAAGTTCAATATGCAATGAGTTGCATATTGATGAAACTCCACGTTTATTTATTTAGTTCTATCCCGATTAGGTACACGGCAATATTAAATGTTATTAAACATGGCTCGAGGGTGAAGCACAATTAATCTACCTAGCTAGGCATTTTTAATGAGATCGGAAACGACATATAGCATCTCCAAAATGACCCCACGTGTTAAAATCTAAATTCTGTCCAGATTTGGGCTAATCACATTTTAGGTTTGTTAAACGGCAAAACAAAGTGGTTCATGTGATTCTACTCGTCGTTCTGGTCCATTTACATACATGGCACATCTCCAACGGAGCTACGGACAAATAGTTACGACCTAAACCGATTCCAACACGTCGACACACAAACCGATGCAAACAGCACAGTAAACATTTCTAGTTATGCATGAGAGTTGGAAAATATTAACCTACGTGAAATTCTAGACAAGCTACAAATTTAAATCACTTCGATCTGATGCACGGTTTAGAAACTACGCTCGTTTGAAAAACAAAGCTTTTCCTGAAATTAGCAAAAGCCGTGTTGATTGGAAAAAAAATCACACGATGTTAAAAAAAAGAACAATGGACCGAATTGCACTATTGTGCAATGGTCCAGGGCTGAAATCGGCCCAAGTGGTGCTAAGGTGAAGAGAAAAAATAAACTCAGCAGCAAAAATATTGAGGCCTCCATTGGATTCGATCCCGGGGCCTCTATGTTGGAGACAAAGGCACCAACCAGTCCAGCTAAGTAGCAGCTCTGATAAGATAAGGGTTTATCAAGTGTAAGGGTGCACAAGGTACCAAGTTGAAGCAAACCAAAACAACACAGAAAAATAGGGGTGAGTGGGATTCGATCCTCACACCCCGTGGTTGCTAACGAGAGACGCTAGCCACCTCGGCCACTAGAGTTGCTTGTCTAGAAATGTCGTGGCAACCTAATAAACCTAACATCCCAGAACGGATCTAGGGAAAGAAATGAAGTACACATACGATTCTTACAGTGGGGAAAACAGAGACAACAGCCATGGCATGGAGATGCAGACGATCGAGGGCTGTCGGAGGCGAGCTGCAGGCGAGGGGCGCGAGGCCGTGTCCGGGCGTGGCGTGGCCTGGGAGTTTCATTCCGTCCAGAACGGGGGGTGGATGCGACCAGCGACATCAATGGAGCTGGTTGGGGTTGGCCATGTCGTTGTGTTCCTGATACAGAGAGATTCAGAGAAGATGGTCAGAGAGAGCAGGGGAGGGAAACGGGAGGCGGAAGAGAGATGGAGAGGCGGAGGAAGGGGCGGCCTGGGTCCCGTTCCGGCGAGCTCGTCGGCACGGACCGGAGCAAGGCCTACAACAGCGGCAGTTGCATCCATGGCCATGACGGCTCCCTATTGCTGCAACTCCGGTGCCCTAGAGGCAAGGCGAGCAAGGGACGACGATGACGGCTTCGGGAGAAGGCGGCGGCCATGGCATCACGGGGCTGCAGGAAATCACAGACTTGCCGGCACTACGGGCATGCGGAGCTGCGGCACTGGCGGGCTCCGCGTTGACCAAGGGGAGGCGGAAGGCTGGTTGTGCGTTGGGTTGGTTTGGGCACAAGGGAGCTCGCTGGTTGGCTGGATCTGGAAACCGACGAGGAGGAGACCAGGTGGCGTGCGGCGGCGGCAGATGGGACTAATTGGACTAGGGTTTGCCCGCTTAAATAATTAGGTGGGTTTGGATAGGGCTGATCTGGACCCTCCGATTTGAACGGACGGTTGAGAAAAATAGGTTCGGGAGTGCAATGGACAAACCGATGACTGTTTGCGGTAAAACGGGGTTGATCCGGATCCAATGGTCACGACCGCCGGGTTCGGGTTCCGGGAGGTTTTCGGACTGGGCTGCGCGTAGGGTCGGTGCACTGTGCAGAGGGGCTAGGCGGAGATGAGAGGGAAAACGGGCAGCACGACAACGCGATTTAAAACACCGGGACACGTCCGACGATAGACCGAATACGGTGCCGCTACGGTCAACCGTTCGGGCACCAGACGGACTCCGATTGCGACGAAACTTGACAGGCGGCCTACCTATATTAAAATAACACCGCACGTTAAATCTCAACCCATACAAAGAAAGTTTTCAACACACTTTTAAAACAGGGTTTCGACGATGCCGCGGGCGCGTGCGTGTGTGGTCGGGCTCAGAACGAACAACGACGAGAACCGGCAACTAACAACGGATGCAAGTTTTGAAAACTGGCGGCAATGGAGATGTCGATGCAATGCTGATGATGCGCATGATGCGATGATGATGCGACAAAAGAAAATAGACACACGACGAAAATGGAAAGAAAAGGGGAATCTTCTGGAACGTCGGCATCGGGCTGTCACACAGCCTTTGTTGAAGATAAGTGTCTGCAATACCTCCTCCTCACTAATATTTTCATGCAAAGCTTTAACTTCTATGCAAGGAAGAGTCCTCCTATGGTTGAGTTCAAGTTATATGATATCCCCCAGCGCATGTCACTTCAGGATTTTTGCAATGTTTGCAAACTACCTTATGTTGGGGATATTCATGAACCTCATCCACGGGACTTGGAGGCTTTCATAGATACTATCGTTGTAGGAGAGGAGAGAGGAGTGTCTTGCGCCAGAGCTGCTAGCATACATTTTCCCGTGCTTCGGTACTTCTCATTATTCGTGGGAAAATGTTTGATTGGCCGTGGGAAAGTTGGGGCCCTTAGCTCCCCAGATCTTGCGGTTTTGCGCGAAGCCCTTTATAATGATAAAACTTATAGCTTGGGCGCTATAGTAGCTCAACGGTTGAACACGAACCGTTCTAAAGGCGTTGTTTATGGAGGTATCTATGCTACCCGTCTTGCTAGACATTTTGAGATACCTATTAGACTGGACGAGGAAGAAGAGATTCTTCTCCCTGAGAGATATCTAGACTATGACAGCATCGTTCGCCATGACTTTCTTGATAGAGATATAAATAGAAGGATGATTTATAACCTGGTATCTAGTCAGGGTACTCTTGAGACTATTAGTTTGCCTGCTCCTTCTTTGTTCAATCTTCATCTAGGCAGGTACATTATTATGCCCTCGGACATCTACACATATTGGGGTATAGCCCAACCACAGGCGCCCGTGCCCGAGCTACCAGTCGAATACCAGACACAAGTTTATTAGTGGGAGCCAGAAGATCTCACACAGCAGTGGCACCCTCAGTCCACGCCGGAGCACCCTGGAGACGGTTATTTCCCTCCTTGGGAGTAGACCAACTTAGGCCAAAAGCCTAAGCTTGGGGGAGTACGTGTTTCTCACTGACTTTATATTCTTGCTTACACTTTCACTTTGTTAGTCGGTGTTCACACTTTGCCACTGTATCATCCATGCTAGTTTATTTATTTTTGTCGCTTTCTTCTCGTGTGTTTGTCTAGTTTGAGAAAACCCAAAAAGATTTCTTGGTCTTCTTTTGCTTGTTGGGATCTTTCCCGTCTAAATAGTTTTCTTTTTCTTTGGGTCAAGGTAGAAGACCATGGTTACAATGTTTAGTGGCTCTTGCATGCATATCTGTTTATCTATCAAAGAGCCATATTACTTTGTCTTCTCCTTTGTGTTGCTTGCAGATTCCATCTTAGTCCAATGCACGAGCACTCTTATTATTGTTCACATCATTCGGTCGTGCAAGTGAAAGGTAATAATGACGATATATGATGAAGTGACTGAGCCTGGAAAAGCTGGTATGAACTCGATCTATTTTGTTTTTGTAAATATGACTAGCTCATCGTTCCCAATTCAGCTTTGTTGTGAGAGAAACATGTTTGCAATGACAACTTAGAGATCATAGTTTCTGATGCCATGCTTAATTAGCTAGGAGCTTATAATGGTTTGTCTTGGATGCCAACATGAATCTCGAGATGATTATGATGTAGTATGATAGGATGGTATCCTCCTTTGAATGATTCAAGTGGCTTGACTTGGCGCATGTTTACGCATGTAGTTGAAACAAAATCAACATAGCCTCTATGATATTCATGTTCATGGTGATTTATGTCCTACTCATGCTTGCACTCAATGTTGGTTATTCTCAATGCATTTTGATGACTATTGTCGCTCTCTAGTTGGTTGCTTCCAGTCTTTTGCTAGCCTTCACTTGTACTAAGTGGGAATACTGCTTGTGCATCCACTTCCATAAACCCAAAGTTGTTCCATATGAGTCCACCATACCTACCTATATGTTGTATCTACCTGCCGTTCCAAGTAAATTTGCATGTGCCACTCTCTAAACCTTTAAGAAATAATCTGTTTTGCATGCCCGAACCGCTCATGTGGTGACAGGGGGCTATCAGTATCTTCCATGCTAGGCGTGTTATCCTTGATATGTGTTTATTCACTATCATTCACGAGAAAGGGGCTGGTAATTGGAATGCCCAGTTCCATGCTCAAATCGAAAAGATAATTGCAAACAAAACTCCCCCTGGATTGATGTTGGTATGGAAGGCACCCGAGTATTCGGCTAGTCGTGGAGTGTTATTGATCGGTGGTGGGGGAGACAAAACTTTACTTTTATGTTTGGGAACCGCCTATAGTATGTGTAGCATGGAAGATGGTGAAAACTCTTGGTCATTGCGTTGACAATGAAAGCATGCCACCCAAAATTATTATCTCTGTTTTCAAAGCTTGAGCTCTCGCATCTCTGCAAATCAATGCTTCCCTCTGCGAAGGGCCTATCTATTTATGTTTCTTTGAGTCATCCTCTTCCTATTAAAGCACCAACTAGAGAGCACCTCTGTCATTTCTATGCTTTGCTTTTAATTGATGTTGAGTGTGACTGTGACTGGATCTTCTTTGCCATGAATTTCAATGTTTAGTCAGCCCTTGGTCTTTGAAGGTGTTGTGCATTTATGTTTTGCGGTCTCAGAAAGAGCTAGCGAGATACCATCTGTTCACACTGCTTCATGATTGTTTTGATTGAAGTGTTGACATTTGAAACTCATTATTATTGCTCGCTAGTTGATTATGCCATTGATATGAGTTTACCGTGAGACCTAGATGTCATTAGCTTATGTGGTTTGCTTGTGATCTTGCGGAAAATCTGGATATGAGTTAGGCATAATTGCAACAACAAGATCAAACAGAGTTCGTAAAAGTTTTTCTTTTGTCTCTTTCACTTTGTCAACTGAATTTCTTGAGGACAAGCAAGGCTTTAAGGTTGGGGGAGTTGATACGTCTCCATCGTATCTACTTTTCCAAACTCGTTTGCCCTTGTTTTGGACTCTAATTTGCATGATTTGAATGGAACTAACCCGGACTAACGTTGTTTTCAGCAGAATTACCATGGTGTTGTTTTTGCGCAGAAATAAAAGTTCTCGGAATGACCTGGAAATTTACGAGGATTTTTTATGGAATATATAAAAAATACTGGCGCAAGAATCAACCAGAGAAGTGGAGCGTGGAGCCCACAAGCCCACCAGGCGCGGGCTCCCCCCTGGTCGCGCCTGGCAGGCTTATGGGGCCCACGTTGCTCCACCGCCTCCAATTCCAGCTCTATTTAGTCTCTTTCATCCTGAAAAAAATCAAGGAGAAGAGTTCATCGCGTTTTGCGATATGGAGGCGTCCCCACCTCCTATTCTTCCTCTGGAAGGTAGATCTGGAGTCTGTTCTGGGCTCCGGAGAGGGGAGATCGTCGCCATCGTCATCACTAACCTTCCTTCATCGCCAATTCCATGATGCTCTTTACCGTTCGTGAGTAATCTCATCGTAGGCTTGCTGGACGGTGATGGGTTGGATGAGATCTATCATGTAATTGAGTTAGTTTTGATGGGGATTGATCCCTAGTATCCACTATGTTCTGAGAGTGATGTTGCTACTACTTTGCCATGCTTAATGCTTGTCACTAGGGCCCGAGTGCCATGATTTCAGATCTGAACCTATTATGTTCTTGTCAATATATGTGTGTTCTAGATCCTATCTTGCAAGTTGTAGTCACCTACTATGTGTTATGACCCGGCAACCCCGGAGTAACAATAGCCAGAACCACTCCCGGAGATGACCATAGTATGAGGAGTTCATGTATTCACTAAGTGTTAATGTGTTGGTCTGGTTCTCTATTAAAAGGAGAACCTTAATATCCCGTAGTTTCCATTAGGACCCCGCTGCCATGGGAGAGATGGACAATAGATGTCATGCAAGTTCTTTTCCCTAAGCACGTATGACTACATACGGAATACATGCCTACATTACATTGACGAACTGGATCTAGTTACATATCTCTCCGTGTTATAACTGTTGCATGATGAATACCATCCGGCATAATCATCCATCACCGATCCAATGCCTACGAGTTTTTTCCTACTGGTCCTTGCTACGTTACTTTGCCGCTACTGCTGTTACTGCTGCTACTGTTACTCTGTCGCTACTGATGTCACTGTTGCTGCTGTTACTCTGCTGCTACTGCTGTCACTTTGCTGCTACTGGTTACTGTTGCTACTGTTGCTATCACACTACCTTGCTACTAATACTTTGTTGCAGATACTAAATCTTTTAGGTGTGGTTGAATTGACAACTCAACTCCTAATACTTGAGAATATTCTTTGGCTTCCCCTAGTTTCGAATCAACAAATTTGGATTGAATACTCTACCCTCGAAAACTGTTGCGATCCCCAATACTTGTGGGTTATCAAGAAAAGCATACAAGATTGATAAAGTAATATCATGAAACCATCAAAAATTATAGATACTTTGAAGACGTATCAGCCCCCCCCCCCCCCCCGCAGCCTCTCACCATCGTCACGGGAGAGGTTGTACCGCAAGTCGTTGCCCTACCCGGATGTCAACCTCCCCCATATTTGGCATTTGGACCCGTGACAGTGGTGCCTAGGTCAACATCACTGTACAAAGAGGAGATGTGCAAGTGTCGCGCCCTCCTCTTGTTGTAGCAGCGGCGCCATCCTGCATATGCGCCGGACTCCCACAACTGGGAGATCTGATGTGCAATGGAGCACGACCAGGCCCGCCACGACAGCGTGCAACCGAACCCCGGCTTTGTGCCACCGCCCCCAAATGTCGTGTCGGAGGAGGAGGAGGAGGCCGCCTATCAGGCTGCGCTAGAGGCGGCACTAAAGCGCGTGATGGAGTACAGCGTGTGCGACGACAAGGAGGACGCCCACTAGGATGGCCTATAGTAGGCCCTCGCCCTCTCTATTGTCGGGGAATGCATCATCACTCATGCCTCCGCGGACGTTCCCAGAGCCCAAGGCCGACCCACCACCGCCCACACATCCCAAGGAGGAGCAGTATGAGTGGACTTGCATCATTCATGAGTGGGTGAGCACACCACCCGTCGCACTGGGCATGACATCGGCACGGGAGGCCGCCTACCTCAAGCATTGGAGGCATCGCACCATGACGGTGGAGTGCGCGGAGGGAGAACAGCACGTGCACGTGGAGCGCGCGGAGTAGGAGCAGGAGCGGGAGGAGCGGGAGGAGGAGGAGCGTGCCCACCTCGCTACAATGCCACCGCAGCAGCACACATAGAAGGAGGTGGCACTGGTAGTGTGGGTGAGCATATTCCTGTGGGCTGGGCCGTCGCCACCTTTCATCGACCTCGTCGGCGGCAACGACGATGGCAACGACAACGGCAAGGATGGCGGCAACGTGCAAGCGCGTCTATAACCCTTTTATGCTTTTATTTAATGTTTAAGTGGACTTTGATCGGTGGTTGACCGGTTGTATGTTTAATTCTGATTATTTCGGCCGCATGTTTTTTTAGTTTGTTATTATATTTTGGTGCATAACGGCAAAATGCATCAGCCACCCGTTGGATGCACCGGTCGACCCAAACGAAAAAGCGGACACACCCGTCCGCTCGACCGACTCAAACGGACAAAAAACAAACAAAATGGACGTCCTCTTGGGTCTGCCCATTGGATTTACTCTAAGGATCTCAGTTTAAGAGAGAGGCGACAAGAGAAACCCTAGCCGCCACCAAACGGCTGCCACCGCTCGCCACAACCAAGGTGCGTCGCCGGGCAAAGCCGATGCAACACCGACGGTGGCGGTGAGGTCCGCATCGAGGGGGTCTGCCATGCTGTTATCTTGTCAACTTTGGATCTATAATTTTTGATGGTTTCATGCTGTTATCTTGTCAACTTTGGATGTTTATTTACCTTTTGTATCTTTTTTGGGACTAACTTATTAGTTCAGTGCCAAGTGCCAGTTACTGTTTTTCTGTGTTTTTGACTCTTTTCAGATCTGATTTTGGAACGGAGTCCAAACAGAATAAAATCCCCGAAATAATTTTTTCCAGAACACAAGAAGATCGGGGAACTTGAGGGCCAAGGCAGGGGGCCCACAGCGAGCCCACAAGTCCTGTTGCCGCGGCCAGGGGGCCCGCGGCAACCAGGCTTGTGGCCTCCCTGGCGCTCCCATGCCCTAGCTCTTTGGCCTATAAATTCCCTAAAATCGCAGAAAAAATCAGGGCATCCACGAAAACACTTTTCCGCCGCTGCAAGCTTCCGTTTCTGCGACATATCATCTGGAGACCCTTCCCGGTGCCCTGCGGGAGGGGACTTTGGAGTTGGAGGGCTTCTACATCAACATCATCGCCTCTCCAATGACTCGTGAGTAGTCCACTTCAGACCTACGGGTCCGTAGTTAGTAGCTAGATGGCTTCTTCTCTCTCTTGGATCTTCAATACAAAGTTCTCCATGATATTCATGGATATCTATCCGATGTAATCCTCTTTGGCGGTGTGTTTGTCGAGATCCGATGAATTGTGGATTTGTGATCAGATTATTTATGAATTATATTTGAGTCTTTGCTGATTTCTTATATGCATGATTGGATATCCCTGTAAGTCTCTCCCAGTCTTGGGTTTTGTTTGGCCAACTAGATCTATGATTCTTGCAATGGGAGAAGTGCTTGGTTTTGGGTTCATACCGTGTGGTGACCTTTCCCAGTGACAGAAGGGGCAGCAAGGCACGCATCGTGTTGTTGCCATCAAGGGTAACAAGATGGGCTTTTATCATAGATTTGAGATTGTCCATCTACATCATGTCATCTTGCTTAAGGCGTTACTCTGTTCTTTTGAACTTAATACACTAGATGCATGCTGGATAGCGGTCCACGTGTGGAGTAATAGTAGTAGATGCAGGAAGTATCGGTCTACTTGTTTTGGACGTGATGCTTACATATATGATCATTGCCATAGATAACGTCATGACTTTGCGCGGTTCTATCAATTGCTCGACAGTAATTCGTTCATCCACCGTCTACTTGCTTTCATGAGAGAAGCCACTAGTGAACACTACGGCCCCCAGGTCTATTCACAACTATCGTCTCCACTTTCACTTTTACTTTGCTTTGTTTACTTTTTGCTTTCAGATCTCACTTTGCGAACAATCTATAAGGGATTGACAACCCCTTCATAGCGTTGGGTGCAAGCTCTTTGTGTTTGTGCAGGTACTTGTGACTTGACTCGATCCTCCTACTGGATTGATACCTTGGTTCTCAAACTGAGGGAAATACTTACCGCCGCTGTGCTACATCACCCTTTCCTCTTCAAGGGAACACCAACGCAAGGCTCCAAGGCCGAGAGGGAATCCTTTGCATATTTGCCAAGGAAGTCCCTATAGGCGTAGCCCGTAGCAGAAGGATTCCTGGCGCCGTTGCCAGGGAAGGTCTGTTGTCGCAGTAGCAGAAGGATTTCTGGCGCCGTTGCCGGGGAGAGATCAAGTCAAGATCTATCCAAGTAGGTGTCACAAACTCATCTCTTGCATTTACCTTTTTTGCCAGTTGCATCTCATTTTCCTCTCCCCCACTTCACATTTGCCGTTTTCATTTGCCTTTCTCCCTTGCGTTTTCATTTGCCTTTTTGCCTTTTTCCTTTGCCGTTTTCTTTTGCCTTTTGCCGTTTTCCTTTGCCAGTTTTCTTGATTGCTTGTGTTCTTGTTGGTTTGTTGAAGTCATCATGGCTGAAAACACCAAACTCTGTGACTTCTCGAGTACTAATAATAATGATTTTATTAGTACTCCGATTGCTCCCGCCACTATAGCAGAATATTATGAAATCAACGCTGCCTTGCTGAGTCTTGTTATGAAAGAGCAATTCTCTGGCCTTCCTAGTGAAGATGCCGCATCCCATCTCAATACCTTCACTGAGCTTTGCGATATGCAAAAGAAAAAAGATGTGGATAATGATGTTGTTAAGTTGAACCTTTTTCCTTTCTCGTTGCGAGATCGCGCAAAAACTTGGTTTTCTTCTTTGCCCAAAAAATAGTATCGATTCCTGGAATAAGTGCAAAGTTGCTTACATATCCAAGTATTTTCCGTCAGCTAAGATTATCTCTCTCCGTAACGATATCATGAATTTCAAGCAACTTGATCATGAACACGTTGCACAATCTTGGGAGAGGATGAAGCTAATGATTAGAAATTGTCCCGCTCATGGCTTGAGTTTGTGGATGATTATACAAATCTTTTATGCTAGTTTGAATTTTGCTTCTCGCTATCTTGGACTCTGCCTCAGGTGGAACGTTCATGGAAATCACGTTAGGAGACGCTACAAAACTCCTAGACAATATCATGACCAACTACTCTCAGTGGCACACTGAAAGGTCACCTGCTAGCAAAAAGGTACACGCTATAGAAGAAATTAACTCGCTTAGTGCTAAGATGGACGAGTTGATGAATTTTGTTGCTAGTAGAAATTCTCCTTTAGATCCTAATGCCATTCCACTATCTTCCTTGATTGAGAGTAGCAACGCTAGTTTGGACGTTAATTTTGTTGGTAGGAACAAGTTTGGCAACAACAATGCTTTTAGAGGAAACTATGTTCCAAGGCCTTTTCCTAGTAACTCCTCTAACAATTATGGCAATTCCTACAACAACACTTATGGAAATCATAACAAAGTACCCTCTGATTTAGAGAGTAATATCAAAGAGTTCATCAACTCTCAAAAGATTTTCAATGCGTCCATTGGGGAAAAACTACTCAAAATAGACGATTTGGCTAAGAGCGTTGATAGGATGTCTTGTGATTTTGATGCTTTGATAGTTAGATGTGCTGCTCCCAAGGTTAAATTGGATGAAACTTTAAAAGCTATGAGTGTCTCCATGAATGAGAGCAAAGAAAGAACCGCCCAAATTCGCGCTAGGCATGAATGGTTTAAAAGGGTGCGTTCTAGTGATGCAAATCATGAAGATCTTAAAGTGTTTGGTGTGACTCCTCTTGAATCTTTGTTTTCGCGTGTCAAACCTATTGATGGAGGGGCTGGATGTGAATCCACTTTGGTTGAAAAACGCCCCAATGATTCGGAGTCCACCTATCTTAATGATAAAGGTGTGGAGAGTGGACTAGAAGAAATCAAAATATTGGTTAGTAATGAAGCTCCCACTTTGGATTTCAAGGAATTCAATTATGATAGTTGCTCCTTGTTTGAATGACTTTCCTTGATGCAATCCATTGCAAACTCTCCACATGCTTATAGCCAAAGCAAAGCCTTTACCGCTCATATCGTAGATGCTATGATGAAATCTCTTGAAGAGAAGCTCTAATTAGAAGTCTCCATACCTAGAAAACTTCATGATGAGTGGGAACCTACTATCAAAATCAAGAACAAAAACTATGAATGCAATGCTTTGTGTGATTTGGGTGCTAGTGTTTCCGCGATTCCAAAGTCTTTATGTGATATTCTTGGTTTTCATGAGTTTGAAGAGTGTTCTCTTAATTTGCTTCTTGCGGATTCTACTGTCAAGAAACCCATGGGAAGGATCGATGATGTTCTTATTGTTGCTAATAAGAACTATGTACCCGTGGATTTCATTGTACTTGACATAGATTGCAATCCTTCATGTCCCATTATTCTTGGTAGACCTTTCCTAAGGACTATTGGTGCCATCATCGATATGAAGGAAGGGAATATTAGATTTAAATTTACTCTAAAGAAGGGCATGGAGCATTTTCCTAGAAAGAAAATAAGATTGCCTTATGAATCTATGATGAGGGCTACTTATGGTTTGAGCACCAAAGATGACTATACGTGATTCCATCACCTTATGCCTAGCTAAGGGCATTAAACAATAGCGCTTGTTGGGAGGCAACCCAACGAATCTATCCTTTTTCTTTCTATTTTGTGTTTTCCACACTTTCATAATTCTGTTATGATTGTGTTTTTTGTGTTTATTTTGTGTTTGTGCCAAGTAAAACCGTTATGATTAGTCTTGGGGATGATCGTTTGGTCATGCTGGAAAAGACAGAAACTTTGTGCTCACGAAAAGACTTTTCGTTTTTTTCTGTAAGAGCTTTTGAGTTGATTCTTTTTGCTTCTGATTTCTATGAAAATTCTTTAGATTGTCGAAATTTTTCATAATTTTTGAAGTACCAGAAGTATACAAAATATAACGATTGCTACAAACTCGTCTGCTGTTAACAGATTCTGTTTTTGTTGAGTTGGTTGCTTATTTTGATGAAACTATGGATAGTAACGGGGGGTATTAGCCATGGAAGATTGAAAATACAGTAACCCAACATCAACATAAGTAGAATTTAAGTTTGCTACAGTACCTAAGGAAGTGGTGGTTTGCTTTCTTATACTAATGTTATCACGAGTTTCTGTTTAAGTTTCGTGTTGTGAAGTTTTCAAGTTTTGGGTGAAGTTCTTATGGACAAAGAGATAAAGAGTGGCAAGAGCTCAAGCTTGGGGATGCCCAAGGCACCCCAAGTTTATTCAAGGATGCCAGAAAAGCCTAAGCTTGGGGATGCCCTGGGAAGGCATCCCCTCTTTCGTCTTCAATCCATCGGTAACGTTACTTGGGGCTATATTTTTATTCACCACATGTTATGTGTTTTCCTTGGAGCGTCTTGTATCGTAGGAGTCTTTTATTTTTGTTGTGTCACAATTTTCCTTGCTGCACACCTAGAGATAGAGACATGCACTCACCGTGATTTTGTCGAGCTTCACTTATATCTTTTTGTTAGACAATTCAGCTCACATGTGCTTCACTTATATCTTTTGAGCTAGTTGATTTTGCTCTATGTGCTTCACTTATAACTTTTCGAGCATGGAAGCGCGTGGCGTGGTAGTTGATCTATGCTATGAAAGTATTCTCAAAAGGGTTAGTTATCCAAAGGGATATGACAACTTCCACCTTCATGTGCATTGAATAGTTAGAGAAGTTTGATTCATCTCAATTAGTTTTGAGTTGTGGTTGTGGTAATATTGAAGTTATATTAGTAAGGTGTTGTGGATCTAGAAATACTTGTGTTGAAGTTAGTGATTCCCGTAGCATGCACGTATGGTGAACCGCTGTGTGATGAAGTCTGAGCATGATTAGTTCATTGATTGTCATCCTTTGTGTGCCGGTCGGGATTGCGCGATGGTTTATACCTACCAACCCTTCCCCTAGGAGTATGCATTGAATGCTTTGTTTCTATTACTACTAAATTTTTTGCAACAAGTATATGAGTTCTTCATGACTAATGTTGAGTCCATGGTTTAGATGCACTTTCACCTTCCACCATCACTATCTTCTTTAGTGTCGTGCAACTTTCGCCGGTGCACAAAACCCACCATTAGCCTCCCTCAAAACAGCCACCATACCTACCTACTATGGCTTTTTCAAAGCCACTCCTAGATATATTGCCATGCAACTACCACCATGACATGTGCCACCACTTCTACATTGCCATTGCATAATCATAAGATAGCTAGCATGATGGTTCCATTGATGTCTATGCCATGCTAGATAGTTGTCACAGTACACTACCGAAGGCATTCCATATAGAGTCATCATTGCTCTAAGTTTTGAGTTGTAAATGTGATGATCATTATTGATGGAGCATTGTCCCATGTAAGCAAATAAAAGAGGCCAGTGAAGCCCATTTACAAAAAGAGGCCAAAGATGCCCACTAAAATAAATAAATAAAAGAGGCCAAAGAGCCCACCAAAAGATGAGAGAAAAAGAGAGAAGGGACGATGCTACTATCTTTCCACACTTGTGCTTATTAAGCACCATGATCTTGATGATTGAGAGTCTCTCGTTTTGTCACCATCATATAGCTAGTGGGAAATTTTCATTATATAACTTGGCTTGTATATTCCAATGATAGGCTTCCTCAAAATTGTCTTAGGTCTTCATGAGCAAGCAATTTGGATGCACACCCACTAGTTTTCTTTAAGAGCTTTCACATACTCTTAGCTCTAGTGCATCAATTGTATGGCAATCCCTACTCATTCACGTTGATATCTATTTATGAGCATTGATACGTCTCAAACGTATCTATAATTTTTTATGGTTTCACGCTGTTATCTTGTCATCTTTGGATGTTTTATGTACCTTTTATATCTTTTTTGGGACTAACTTATTAATTCAGTGCCAAGTGCCAGTTCCTGTTTTTTCTATGTTTTTGACTCTTTTCAGATCTGATTTTGGAACGGAGTCCAAACGGAATAAAAACCCCGAAATGATTTTTCCTCGAACGGAAGAAGATCAGGGGGCCTCTGGGCCAAGCCAGGTGGGCTCCAAGGAGCCCACAAGCACCCACTCCGCCACCAGGGGGAGGCGGCGGGGTTAGGGCTTGTGGCCTCCCTGGCCGCCCCCTGACCTAGATCCTTGGCCTATATATTCCCAAAAATTCAGCAAAAAATCAGGGGAGCCTCGAGAATACATTTCCGCCGCCGCAAGCTTCCGTTTCCGCAAGATCTCATCTCGAGACCCTTCCCGGCACCCTATCGGAGGGGACTTTGGAGTTGAAGGGCTTCTTCATCATCATCATCGCCCCTCCAATGACTCGTGAGTAGTTCACTTCAGACCTACGGGTCCGTAGTTAGTAGCTAGATGACTTCTTCTCTCTCTTGGATCTTCAATACAAAGTTCTCCATGATCTTCATGGAGATCTATCCGATGTAATCTTCTTTGTCAGTGTGTTTGTCGAGATCCGATGAATTGTGGATTTGTGATCAGATTATCTATGATATATATTTGAGTCTTTGATGATTTCTTATATGCATGATTTGATATCCTTGTAAGTCTCTCCGAGTCTTGGGTTTTGTTTGGCCAACTAGATCTATGATTCTTGCAATGGGAGAAGTGCTTGGTTTTGGGTTCTACCATGTGGTGACCTTTCCCAGTGACAGTAGGGGCAGCAAGGCACACATCAAGTAGTTACCATCAAGGGTAACAAGATGGGGTTTTCATCATTGGTTTGATATTATCCCTCTACATCATGTCATCTTGCTTAAGGCGTTACTCTATTCTTAAGGACTTAATACACTAGATGCATGATGGATAGCGGTCGACGTGTGGAATAATAGTAGTAGATGCAGAAAGTATGGGTCTACTTGTTTTGGACGTGATGCCTATAGATATAATCATTGCCATAGATATCGTCACGACTTTGCGCGATTCTATCAATTGCTCGACAATAATTTGTTCACCCACCATCTACTTGCTTTCATGAGAGAAGCCACTAGTAAACACTACGGCCCCGGGTCTATTCACATCCATCGTTTACACCTCCGCTTTTACTTTGCTTTGTTACTTTGTTGCTTTCAGTTCTCACTTGGCAAACATTCTATAAGGGATTGACAACCCCTTTATAGCGTTGGGAGCAAGCTCTTTGTGTTTGTGCAGGCTCTTGTTATACTCCTCCACTAGTTCGATACCTTGGTTCTCAAACTGAGGGAAATACTTACCACCGCTACGCTACTTCACCCTTTCCGCTTCGAGGGAACACCAACGCAAGGCTCCAAGGCCATGGGGGAAATCCTTTGCATACTTTCCTAGGAAGTCCCTTAAGGCATAGCCGCAACAGAAGTATTTCTGAGGAGGATCAAATCAAGTATTCTCCCGTAAACGTGCCTATTTCTGGCGCCATTGTAAGGTCTTTTGTTGCAGTAGCAGAAGTATTTCTGGCGCCGTTGCCGGGGAGGAGAAATCAAGATCTATCTAAGTAGGTCTCACAAACTCATCTCTTGCATTTACTTTTGTTGCGAGTTGCGTCTCGTTTTCCTCTCCCCCACTTCACATTTCTCGTTTTCATTTGCCTTTCTCTTTTGCCGTTTTCTTTTGCCTTTCTCCTTCGCCGTTTTCTTTTGCTTTTAGCCTTTCCCTTTCGCCCTCCTTCTCTTAGGTTTGTTCGTGAGAGACCTTTCCTCATGGCCAAACCAAACTATTTCAGTAAATTGGAGGAGATTGAAACTAATGTCAAAAGTTTCATGTCTTCTCAGTTTGACCAAAATAGTTACTTCCGTAGGGAATTAAAAGAGCAAAATTCCTTTTTGGTCTCTTTGAATAAAGAGGTTGATGATATGTCCAATGATTTCCTTGCACTTAGTTCTCAGTTTGCTCACCTTGAAAAATTGGTGGGCCAAATTTCTGACAAGCAGGCTACCTTAATCAATAAGATGGCAGCTAAACCTGAAATTTGTGATGCAAATCATGAGGATCTTAAAGTGCTTGGTGTGTTTCCTCTTGAATCTTTGTTTTCACGTGTCAAACCTACTTATGGAGGGGCTGGATATGAATCCACTTTGGTTGAAAAACGCCCAAATGATTCGGAGTCCACCTATCTTGATGATAAAGGTCTGGAGAGTGGAGTAGAAGAAGTCAAAATTTTGGGTAGTAATGAAACTCCCACTTTGGATTTCAAGGAATTCAATTATGATAATTTCTCCATGTTTGAATGCATTTCTTTGATGCAATCCATTGCAAACTCTCCACACACTTATAGCCAAAGCAAAGCCTTTACCGCGCATATCGTAGATGCTATGATGAAATCTCTTCAAGAGAAGCTCGAACTAGAAGTCTCTATACCTAGAAAATTCATGATGAGTGGGCACCTACTATCAAAATTAATATAAAAAACTATGAGTGGAATGCTTTGTGTGACTTGGGTGCTAGTGTTTCCGCGATTCCAAAGTCTTTATGTGATATTCTTGGTTTTCATGAGATTGAAGAGTGTTCTCTTAATTTGCATCTTGCGGATTCTACTATCAAGAAACCCATGGGGAGGATCGATGATGTTCTTATTGTTGCAAATAAGAACTATGTACCCGTGGATTTCATTGTACTTGACATAGATTGCAATCCTTCATGTCCCATTATTCTTGGTAGACCTTTCCTAAGGACTATTGGTGCTATCATCGATATGAAGGAAGGGAATATTAGATTTCAATTTCCTTTAAAGAAGGGATGGATAACTTTCCTAGAAAGAAAATAAGATTGCCTCATGAATCTATGATGAGGGCTACCTATGGTTTGAGCACCAAATATGACTATATGTGATTTCGTCACCTTTCGCCTAGCTAAGGGCGTTAAACAAAAGCGCTTGTTCGGAGGCAACCCAACAAATCTATCCTTTTTCTTTCTGTTTTGTGTTTTCCACACTTTCATAATTCTGTTATGATTGTGTTTTTTGTGTTTCTTTTTGCGTTCGTGCCAAGCAAAACCGTTATGATTAGTTTTAGGGATGATCGTTTGGTCATGCTGGAATAGACAGAAACTTTCTGCTCACGAAAAGAATTTTCATTTTTTTCTATAAGAGATTTTGCGCTGATTCTTTTTGCTGCTGATAGCTACGAAAATTATTCAGAATGCCGTAATGTTTCAGAATTTTTGAAGTACCAGAGGTATACGAAATATACAGATTGCTACAGACTGGTCTGCTGTTAACAGATTCTATTTTTTTGTTGTGTTGGTTGCTTATTTTGATGAAACTATGGATAGTATCGGGGGGTATTAGCCATGGAAGATTGAAAGTCAGTAACCCAACATCAGCACAAGTAGAATTTAAGTTTGCTACAGTACCTAAGGAAGTGGTGGTTTGCTTTCTTGTACTAATGTTATCACGAGTTTCTGTTTAAGTTTCGTGTTGTGAAGTTTTCAAGTTTTGGGTGAAGTTCTTATGGACAAAAAGATAAAGAGTGGCAAGAGCTCAAGCATGGGGATGCCCAAGGCACCCCAAGAGATTCAAGGATGTCGTAAAAGCCTAAGCTTGGGGATGCCCCGGGAATGCATCCCCTCTCTCGTCTTCAATCCATCGGCAACGTTACTTGGGGCTATATTTTTATTCACCACATGTTATGTGTTTTTTCTTGGAGCGTCTTGTATCGTAGGAGTCTTTTTTTTGTCACAATCATCCTTGCTGCACACTAGAGAGAGAAACATGCGCACACCGTGATTTTGTCGAGCTTCACTTATATCTTTTGGTAGACAATTCAGCTCACATGTGCTTCACTTATATCTTTTGAGCTAGATACTTTTGCTCTTTGTGCTTCACTTATATATTTTAGAGAGCAGCGGTGCGTGTCTTGGTAGTTGAGCTATTCTTTGAAACTAGTCTCAAAAGGGGTAGTTATCCAAAGGGATACGAAAACTTCCACCTTCATGTGCATTGAATAGTTAGAGAAGTTTGATTCATCTCAATTAGTTTTGAGTTGTGGTTATGGTAATATTGAAGTGATGCTAGTAAGGTGTTGTGGATCTAGAAATACTTGTGTTGAAGTTAGTGATTCCCGTAGCATGCACGTATGGTGAACCGCTATGTGATGAAATTTGAGCATGATTAGTATATTGATTGTCATCCTTTGCGTGGCGGTCGGTGTCGCGCGATGGTTTATACCTACCAACCCTTCCCCTAGGAGTATGCGTTGAATGCTTTGTTTCGATTACTAATAAAACTTTTGCAACAAGTATATGAGTTCTTCATGACTAAGGTTGAGTCCATGGTTTATATGCACTTCCACCTTCCACCATCACTATCTTCTTAGTGCCGTGCAACTTTCGTCGGTGCACAAAACTCACCATTAGCCTCCCTTAAAACATCCACCATACCTACCTACTATGGCTTTTTCAAAGTAATTCCGAGATATATTGCCATGCAACTACCACCATGACATGTGCCACCACGTCTACATTGCCCTTGCATGATCGTAAGATAGCTAGCATGATGTTTGCATTGATGTCTATGCCATGCTAGATCATTACCACGGTACACTACCGAAGGCATTCCATATAGAGTCGTAGTTGCTCTAAGTTTTGAGTTGAAAGTGTGATGATCATCATTAATGGAGCATTGTCCCATGTGAGGAAATAAAAGAGGCCAAAGAAGCCTACCAAAATAAAAAATAAAAAAAGAGGCCAAAGATCCCACCAAAAAATGTGAGAAAAAGAGAGAAGGGACAATGCTACCACTTTTTCCACACTTGTGCATATTAAGCACCATGATCTTCATGATTGAGAGTCTCTCATTTTGTCACCACCATATAGCTAGTGGGAAATATTCTTTATATAGCTTGGCTTGTAAATTCCAATGATATGCTTCCTCAAAATTGCCTTAGGTCTTCGTGAGCAAGCAAGTTGGATGCACACCCACTAGTTTCCTTTAAGAGCTTTCACATACTCGTGGCTCTAGTGCATCATTTGTATGGCAATCCTACTCATTCACATTGGTATCTATTGATGAGCATCTCCACAGCTCGTTGATATGCCTAGTTAATGTGACTATCTTCTCCTTTTTTGTCTTGCAACCTCCACCACACTCCACACCATCTATAGTGCTATAACCATGGCTCACGCTCATGTATTGCGTGAGAGTTGAAAAGGTTTGAGAAAGTAAAGGTGTGAAACAATTACTTGGCCAATACCGGGGTTGTGCATGATTTAAATTCATTGTGCAAAACTATTGTTTTGAATCAAATGGATCTGAACATTCACGTCACATAAGAGGAATTACAAAGGACACCTATGTTAGGTAGCATGAAAGCATCAAAAATTCATTCTCTATCACTTCCCTACTCGAGGACGAGCAGGAGTTAAGCTTGGGGATGCTTGATACGTCTCAAACGCATCTATAATTTTTGATGGTTTCACGCTGTTATCTTGTCATCTTTGGATGTTTTATGTACCTTTTATATCTTTTTTGGGACTAACTTATTACTTCAGTGCCAAGTGCCAGTTCCTGTTTTTTTTGTGTTTTTGACTCTTTTCAGATCTGATTTTGGAACGGAGTCCAAACAGAATAAAAACACCGAAATGATTTTTTCCCGAATGGAAGAACATCAGGGGGCCTTTGGGCCAAGCCAGGTGGGCTCCAGGGAGCCCACAAGCTCCCACTCCGCCACCAGGGGGGAGGCGGCGGGGTCAGGGCTTGTGGCCTCCCTGGCCGCCCCGTGACCTAGATCCTTGGCCTATATATTCCCAAAAATTCAGCAAAAAATTAGAGGAGCCTAGAAAATACTTTTCCGCCACCGCAAGCTTCCGTTTCCGTGAGATCTCATCTGGAGACCCTTCCCGGTGCCCTGCCGGAGGGGACTTTGGATTTGGAGGGCTTCTTCATCATCATCATCGCCCCTCCAATGACTCATGAGTAGTTCACTTCAGACCTACGGGTCCGTAGTTAGTAGCTAGATGGCTTCTTCTCCCTCTTGGATAATCAATAGAAAGTTCTCCATGATCATCATGGAGATCTATCCGATGTAATCTTCTTGGGCGGTGTGTTTGTCGAGATCCGATAAATTGTGGATTTGTGATCAGATTATCTATGATATATATTTGAGTCTTTGCTGATTTCTTATTTGCATGATTTGATATCCTTGTAAGTCTCTCCGAGTCTTGGGTTTGTTTGGCCAACTAGATCTATGATTCTTGCAATGGGAGAAGTGCTTGGTTTTGGGTTCTTACCGTGTGGTGACCTTTCCCAGTGACAGTAGGGGCAGCAAGGCACACATCGTGTAGTTGCCATCAAGGGTAACAAGGTGGGCTCTGTCGTAGATATGAGATTGTCCATCTACATCATGTCATCTTGCTTAAGGCGTTACTCTGTTCTTTTGGACTTAATACACTAGATGCATGCTGGATAGCGGTCGACGTGTGGAGTAATAGTAGTAGATGCAAAAAGTATCGGTCTACTTGTTTTGGACGTGATGCCTATAGATATAATCATTGCCATAGATATCATCACGACTTTGCGCAGTTCAATCAATTGCTCGACAGTAATTTGTTCACCCACCGTCTACTTGCTTTCATGAGAGAAGCTACTAGTAAACACTACGGCCCCCGGGTCTATTCACACCTATCGTTTACACCTCCGCTTTTACTTTGCTTTGTTACTTTGTTGCTTTCAGTTCTCACTTGGAAAACAATCTATAAGGGATTGACAACCCTTTTATACCGTTGGGAGCAAGCTCTTTGTGTTTGTGCAGGCTCTTGTGATACTCCTCCATTAGTTCGATACCTTGGTTCTCAAACTGAGGGAAATACTTACCACCGCTACGCTACAGCACCCTTTCCGCTTCGAGGGAACACCAACGCAAGGCTCCAAGGCCACGGGGGAAATCCTTTGCATACTTGCCTAGGAAGTCCCTTAAGGCGTAGCCGCAGCAGAAGTATTTCTAAGAAGGATCAAATCAAGTATTCTCCCGTAAACGTGCCTATTTCTGGCGCCATTAGAAGGTCTTTTGTTGCAGTAGCAAGCATCTCCATAGCTCGTTGATATGCCTAGTCTATGTGACCATCTTCTCCTTGTTTGCCTTGCAACCTCCACCACACTCCACTCCACTTATAGTGCTAAAACCATGGCTCACGCTCATATATTGCGTGAGAGTTGAAAAAGTTTGATAAAGTAAAGGTGTGAAAACAATTACTTGGCCAATACCGGGGTTGTGCATGATTTAAATTCGTTGTGCAAGGATGATGGAGCATAGCCAGACTATATGATTTTGTAGGGATAACTTTCTTTTGGCCTTGTTATTTTGAAAGTTCATGATTACCTTGCTAGTTTGCTTGAAGTATTATTGTCTCCACATCAATAGCAAACTATTGTTTTGAATCTAATGGATCTGAACATTCACGTCACATAAGAGGAGTTACAAAGGACATCTATGCTAGGTAGCATGAAAGCATCAAAAATTCATTCTTTATCACTTCCCTACTCGAGGACGAGCAGGAGTTAAGCTTGGCGATGCTTGATACGTCTCAAACGTATCTATAATTTTTGATGGTTTCATGTTGTTATCTTGTCAACTTTGGATATTTTATTTACCTTTTGTATCTTTTTTGGGACTAACTTGTTCATTCAGTGCCAAGTGCCAGTTCCTGTTTTTTCTGTGTTTCTGACTCTTTTCAGATCTAATTTTGGAACGGAGTCCAAACGGAATAAAATCCCCGAAATAAATTTTTCCAGAACCAAAGAAGATCGAGGAATTTGAGGGCCAATGCAGGGGGGCCACAGGGAGCCCACAAGCCCTGTAGCCGCGGCCAGGGGGCCCGCGACAACGAGGCTTGTGGCCTCCTTGGCGCTCTGATACGTCTCGAACATATCTATAATTTTTGATGGTTTCACGTTGTTATCTTGTCAACTTTGGATGTTTTGTTTATCTTTTATATCTTTTTTGGGACTAACTTATTAACTCAGTGCCAAGTGCGAGTTCCTGTTTTGTGTGTGTTTTTGACTCTTTTCAGATCTGATTTTGGAACGGAGTCCAAACGGAATAAAATCCCCAAAATGATTTTTTCCAAAATGGAAGAAGATCAGGAGGCTTGAGGGCCAAGCAAGTGGGCCCATAGGGAGCCCACAAGCCCTGTTGCCGCGGCCAGGGGAGGCCGCGGCAACCAAGCTTGTGGCCTCCCTGGCGCCCCCGTGTCCTAGGTCTTTGGCCTATATATTACCTAAAATCCAGAAAAAATCAGGGCGTCCACGAAAACACTTTTCCGCCGCCGCAAGCTTCCGTTTCTGCGAGATCTCATCTGGAGACCCTTGCTGGTGCCCTGCTGATACGTCGCCATCGTATCTACTTTTCCAAACTCTTTTGCCCTTGTTTTGGACTCTAACATGCATGATTTGAATGGAACTAACCCGGACTGACGCTGTTTTTAGCAGAATTGCCATGGTGTTGTTTTTGTGCAGAAATGAAAGTTCTCGGAACGTCTTGAAAATTTACATAGAATTTTTCTGGAAAATATGAAAAATAACTGCGCAAAGGTCCACCAGAGGGGGTGGGCCACAAGCCCTATTACCGCGGCCACCCCCTTGGTCGCGGCAACCAAGCTTGTGGGGCCCACGTGGCTCTGCCGCCCCCAATCTTGTTGGTGAATGTCGCATGGGAAACAAAAAATTTCCTATGTGCACGAAGACCTATCATGGTGATGTCCATCTACGAGAGGGGATGAGTGATCTACGTACCCTTGTAGACCGTACAGCAGAAGCGTTAGTGAACGCGGTTGATGTAGTGGAACGTCCTCACGTCCCTCGATCCGCCCCGCGAACTATCCCGCGATCAGTCCCACGATCTAGTGCCGAACGGACGGCACCTCCGCGTTCAGCACACGTACAGCTCGACGATGATCTCGGCCTTCTTGATCCAACAAGAGAGACGGAGAGGTAGAAGAGTTCTCCGGAAGCTTGACGGCGCTCCGGAGGTTGGTGATGATCTCGTCTCAGCAGGGCTCCGCCCGAGCTCCGCAGAAACGCGATCTAGAGGAAAAACCGTGGAGGTATGTGGTCGGGCTGCCGTGGAAAGGTCGTCTCAAATCAGCCCTAAAACCTCCGTATATATAGGTGGGAGAGGGGGACCTTGCCTTGGGGCTCAAGGAGCCCCAAGGAGGTCGGCCGAGCCAAAGGGGGGAAGGACTCCCCCCCAAACCGAGTCCTACTTGGTTTGGTGGGTGGAGTCCTTCTTTCCTGTCCCACCTCCTCCTTTTTTTTCTTTTCTCTTTGATTTTTCTTCCAATGCGCATAGGGCCCTTTTGGGCTGTCCCACCAGCCCACCAAGATTCTGTCAGTGATAGCCTCTTGCGGCAGTAATTGAAGGATTCTGTCAGTGATAGCCTCTTGCGGGAGTTCAATCCCCAGCTCAGCTAGACGGTTTGAGTACCCAGACATTTTGAGCACATGTTCACTGACAGACGAGTTCTCCTCCATCTTGCAAGCATAGAATTTATCGGAGGTCTCATACCTCTCGATCCGGGCGTTCTTCTGAAAGATAAACTTCAACTCCTGGAACATCTCAAATGCTCCATGACGCTCAAAGCGACGTTGAAGTCCCGGTTCTAAGCCATACAAGACTGCACATTGAACTACTGAGTAGTCCTCCTTACGTGCTAACCAAGCGTTCTTAACATCCTGATCAGCCGTAGCGGGTGGTTCATCTCCTAGCGCAGCATTAAGGACATAATCCTTCTTCCCAGCTTGTAAGATTAGCTTAAGATTACGAGCCCAGTCTACAAAGTTGCTTCCATCATCTTTCAACTTAGCTTTCTCTAGGAACGTATTAAAATTCAGGATGACTGTCGCGTGAGCCATGATCTACAACACAAATATATTCAAAGTGGACTTAGACTATGTTCAAGATAATTAGAGTTCAACTTAATCAAATTATATGCTAAACTCCCACTCAAAAAGTACATCTCTCTAGTCATTTGAGTGGTTCATGATCCACTTACACTATCCCAAGTCCGATCATCACGTGAGTTGAGTATAGTTTCAGTGGTAAGCACCCCTATGCTAATCATATCAACTATATGATTCATGATCGACCTTTCGGTCTCATGTGTTCCGAGGCCATGTCTGCACATGCTAGGCTCGTCAAGCTTAACCCGAGTGTTCCGCGTGCGCAACTGTTTTGCACCCGTTGTATGTGAACGTTGAGTCTATCACACCCGATCATCACGTGGTGTCTCGAAACGACGAACTGTAGCAACGGTGCACAGTCGGGGAGAACACAATTTCGTCTTGAAATTTTAGTGAGAGATCACCTCATAATGCTACCGTCGTTCTAAGCAAAATAAGGTGCATAAAAGGATTAACATCACATGCAATTCATAAGTGACATGATATGGCCATCATCACATGCTTCTTGATCTCCATCACCAAAGCACCGGCACGATCTTCTTGTCACCGGCGCCACACCATGATCTCCATCAACGTGTCGCCATCGGGGTTGTCGTGCTACTCATGCTATTACTACTAAAGCTACATCCTAGCAAAATAGTAAACGCATCTGCAAGCACAAACATTAGTATAAAGACAACCCTATGGCTCCTGCCGGTTGCCGTACCATCGACGTGCAAGTCGATATTATCTATTACAACATGATCATCTCATACATCCAATATATCACATCACATCGTTGGCCATATCACATCACAAGCATACCCTGCAAAAACAAGTTAGACGTCCTCTAATTTTGTTGTTGCATGTTTTACGTGGTGACCATGGGTATCTAGTAGGATCGCATCTTACTTACGCAAACCCCACAACAGAGATATATGAGTTGCTATTTAACCTCATCCAAGGACCTCCTTGGTCAAATCCGATTCAACTAAAGTTGGAGAAACCGACACTTGCCAGTCATCTTTGAGCAACGGGGTTACTCCTAGCGATGAAACCAGTCTCTCGTAAGCGTACGAGTAATGTCGGTCCAAGCCGCTTCAATCCAACAATACCGCGGAATCAAGAAAAGACTAAGGAGGGCAGCAAAACGCACATCACCGCCCACAAAAACTTTTATGTTCTACTCGAGAAGACATCTACGCATGAACCTAGCTCATGATGCCACTGTTGGTGAACGTCGCATGGGAAACGAAAATTTTCCTACGCGCACGAAGACCTATCATGGTGATGTCCATCTACGAGAGGGGATGAGTGATCTACGTACCCTTGTAGACCGTACAACAGAAGCATTAGTGAACGCGGTTGATGTAGTGGAACGTCCTCACGTCCCTCGATCTGCCCCGCGAACTATCCCGCGATCAGTCCCACGATCTAGTGCCGAACGGACGGCACCTCCGCGTTCAGCACACGTACAGCTCGACGATGATCTCGGCCTTCTTGATCCAGCAAGAGAGACGGAGAGGTAGAAGAGTTCTCCGGCAGCGTGACGGTGCTCCGGAGGCTGGTGATGATCTCGTCTCAGCAGGGCTCCGCCCGAGCTCCGCAAAAACGCGATCTAGAGGAAAAACCGTGGAGGTATGTGGTCGGGCTGCCGTGGAAAGGTCGTCCCAAATCAGCCCTAAAACCTCCGTATATATAGGTGGGAGAGGGGGGACCTTGCCTTGGGGCTCATGGAGCCCCAAGGGGGTCGGCCGAGCCAAAGGGGGGAAGGACTCCCCCCCAAACCGAGTCCTACTTGGTTTGGTGGGTGGAGTCCTTCTTTCCTTTCCCACCTCCTCCTTTTTCTTCTTTTCTCTTTGATTTTTCTTCCAATGCGCATAGGGCCCTTTCGGGCTGTCCCACCAGCCCACCAAGGGCTGATGCGCCACCCTCAAGGCCTATGGGCTTCCCCGGGGTGGGTTGCCCCCCCCCCCCCCCCCGGTGAACTCCCGGAACCCATTCGTCATTCCCGGTACATTCCCGGTAACTCCGTAAACCTTCCGTAATCAAATGAGGTCATCCTATATATCAATCTTCATTTCCGGACCATTCCGGAAACCCTCGTGACGTCCGTGATCTCATCCGGGACTCCGAACAACATCCGGTAACCAACCATATAACTCAAATACGCATAAAACAACGTCGAACCTTAAGTGTGCAGACCCTGCGGGTTCGAGAACTATGTAGACATGACCCGAGAGACTCCTCGGTCAATATCCAATAGCAGGACCTGGATGCCCATATTGGATCCTACATATTCTACGAAGATCTTATCGTTTGAACCTCAGTGCCAAGGATTCATATAATCCCGTATGTCATTCCCTTTGTCCTTCGGTATGTTACTTGCCCGAGATTCGATCGTTAGTATCCGCATACCTATTTCAATCTCGTTTACCGGCAAGTCTCTTTACTCGTTCCGTAATACAAGATCCCGCAACTTACACTAAGTTACATTGCTTGCAAGGCTTGTGTGTGATGTTGTATTATCGAGTGGGCCCCGAGATACCTCTCCGTCACACGGAGTGACAAATCCCAGTCTTGATCCATACTAACTCAACGAACACCTTCGGAGATACCTGTAGAGCATATTTATAGTCACCCAGTTACGTTGTGACGTTTGATACACACAAAGTATTCCTCTGGTGTTAGTAAGATATATGATCTCATGGTCATAGGAACAAATACTTGACACGCAGAAAACAGTAGCAACAAAATGACACGATCAACATGCTACGTCTATTAGTTTGGGTCTAGTCCATCACGTGATTCTCCTAATGACGTGATCCAGTTATCAAGCAACAACACCTTGTTCATAATCACAAGACACTGACTATCTTTGATCAACTGGCCAGCCAACTAGAGGCTTGCTAGGGACAGCGTTTTGTCTATGTATCCACACATGTAAATGAGTCTTCATTCAATACAATTATAGCATGGATAATAAACGATTATCTTGATACAGGAATTATAATAATAACTATATTTATTATTGCCTCTAGGGCATAATTCCAACAGTCTCCCACTTGCACTAGAGTCAATAATCTAGCCCTCACATCATCATGCGAATTACAATGTAATAAATCTAACACCCATACAGTTCTGGTGTTGATCATGCTTTGGCCGTGGAAGAGGTTTAGTCAGTGGGTCTGCTACATTCAGATCCGTGTGCACTTTGCATATATGATAATAATAACTATACAGGAATTATAATAATAACTATATTTATTATTTCCTCTAGGGCATAATTCCAACAAATCTCAGCTCTATAAATTCACTTTCGCCCAGAAAAAAATCAGAAGAGAAGATTTCGTCGCGTTTGCGATACGGAGGCGCCGCCACATCCAATTCTTCATCTGGAGGACAGATCTGGAGTCCGTTTTGGGCTCCGGAGAGGGGAAATCGTCGCCATCGTCATCAACAATCTTCTTCCCTCTCCAATTCCATGAAGCTCTTCATCGTTCGTGAGTAATCTATTCGTAGGCTTGCTGGGTGATGATGAGTAGGATGAGACCTATCATGTAATCGAGTTAGTTTTGACGGGGATTGGTCCCTAGTATCCACTATGTTCTGAGATTGATGTTGCTACTACTTTGCCATGCTTAATGTTTGTCACTAGGGCCCGAGTGCCATGATTTCAGATCTAAAATTATTATGTTGTCACCAATATATGTGTGTTTTAGATCCGATCTTGCAAGTTGTAGTTACCTACTATGTGTTATGACCCGGTAACCCCGGAGTGACAATAACCGGAACCACTCCCGGTGAGCATCATAGTTTGAGGAGTTCATGTGTTCACCAAGTGCTAATGCGTTGTTCCGGTTCTTTATTTAAAGGAGAACCTTAATATCCCGTAGTATACTTTTGGACCCCGCTGCCACGGGAGGGATGGACAATAGATGTCATGCAAGTTCTTTTCCCTAAGCACGTATGACGACACACGGAATGCATGCCTACATCACATTGACGAACGGGAGCTAGCCACAAATCTCTCTGTGTTATAACTGTTGCATGATGAATATCATCCAAACAAATCACCGACCCATTGCATACGAGTTTGTCCCACTACTGCTCTTACTTGTCTTGCGCTGCTGCTGCTGTTGTTACTTGTTTTGCTCTATTGCTACTTGCTACCGCTGTCACTACTGCTGTTCCTTGCCACTGTTGTTACTCGTTACACTGTTGCTACCTGCTACAATTTTGATACGCTGGTCGTTGACGGGAACAGACAATTTCCGTCAACGGGCAACTTCTGGCGCCATTGATATGACAGTTAGGAATAGTGTGCCGTTAACAGATCGTTTCTGACACCGTTGTTATCATACTACTTTGCTGCTGACTCTTTGCTTGCAGATACTAATCTTTCAGGTGTGGTTGAATCTGATAAATTCAGTTGCTAATACTCGAGAGTATCCTCTCACCTCCTTTTGGCTTATCAACAAATTTGGGTCGAATACTCTACCCTCGAAAACTGCTGCGATCCCACACGCTGGTGGGCCGTCAACAACATTCTTCTAGTTTCTTAGTCGGGGAGTGCTAGCAGCATTCTTCTGGTGCCGTTGCAGGGGAAGTTTTGTTGTCACACGGAGTCAGCATTTTTCTGGCGCCGTTGCCGGGGAGGTAATTGCTATATTCTCTGAGTCACTAGGGATTTATATCTGCTGATCACTATGAAGAATCTAAAGGATACGAAAACCAAAGTCTTGCCCTCAACTACGAGGGGAGGTAAGGAACTGCCATCTAGCTCTGCACTTGATTCACCTTCAGTTATGAGTAAGTTTGCGACATCACCTCCTGCTAGAAATCTTGATATGTCGCATGTGCTTGATGATGCTTGTGATACTACTGCTAGAGATGCTATGCTCGATACTATGCCTGATGATACTATGCTTGATACTATGCCTGATACTGCCAGAGATGCTATGCTTGATACTATGCCTGATACTGCTAGAGATGATATGCTTGATACTGCTTTGCCTGATGATGCTAGAGATGCTATTTTGCCTGATGTTCCACTAGGAGTGTTCCTTGATGCTCATATTGCTAGAGTTACTGCAAATGCTCGTGATGCTTCTGAAACTACCGATACTATTGAGATAGAACCTGCTTTTGCTCCTGCTAGATCTAGCTCTCCTAGATATGAATTACCTGATATACCTGAGGGTTACGTTATGGAGGGAGAGATAGCTGAGGATTTTCTTGCGTGTAAGGACGCCTATGACGCTGAGAAATTACTTCTTAAGTGGAAGGAAAAATCTCTGAAAGCTAGGATGAAATACGACCCGAAGTTTGCCACTTCACCTATCTTTATCACCGATAAGGATTATGAATTCTCTGTCGACCCTGAGATAATCTCTCTAGTCGAATCTGATCCTTTCCACGGTTATGAGTCTGAGACGGTCGTAGCCCATCTTACCAAACTACACGATATAGCCACCCTTTTCACTAGTGAGGAGAAGATCCGCCACTACTATATCCTTAAGTTGTTTCCTTTCTCTCTAAAGGATGACGCTAAAGCTTGGTTCGCTTCTCTTGCTCCTAGGTGTGTGACTAGTCCCCAGGATATGATCTATTACTTCTGTGAGAAATATTTCCCTGCCCATAAGAAGCAAGCTGCCTTGCAGGAAATATACAACTTTGCTCAACTCAAAGAAGAGAGTCTCCCACAAGCTTGGGGGAGGCTCATCCAGCTACAGAATGCTTTGCCTGATCACCCTCTTAAGAAGAATGAGATACTTGATATCTTCTATAACGGACTTACTGATGCTTCTAGAGACCACCTAGATAGTTGTGCCGGTTGTGTTTTTAGGGATCGAACTTTAGAACAAGCTGAGACTCTATTGAACAACATCTTGATCAACGATAATGCTTGGACTATTCCCGAATCACCTCCTAAGCCAACTCCGAAGAAAAGAGGTATTCTATTCCTCAGTCCCGAAGATATGCAAGAAGCCAAGAAATCTATGCAAGAGAAAGGCATTAGATCTGAATATGTCAAAAATCTACCACCTATCGAAGAGATCCATGGTCTAGATAACCCGATACAGGTAGTAGAAGTAAACTCTCTATGTAGGTTTGATGAGAGTGATATTCCTTTTGATAAACCTGCTAGCCTGTGCTTTGATGAATTTGACAACTTTGTTGCCAAACAACAGAGTTTCGATGATTATGTTAGCAGACATTTGGAACTAAGCACTCGTATGCTTAGCCATTTAAGTGCTTGTGTAGACAGAAATGTCAATGATCTGAAGCTTCTGAGTAAAAATGCTTCTATGATTACTACTCAGGTAGAACAAGTACTTAAAGCTCAGAATGACCTTCTTAATGAATTAAATGACAACTCTGTCAGAATCATTACTAGAGGAGACAAAATGACTCAGGAACCTTTGTATCCTGAAGGTCATCCTAAGAGAGTCGATCAAGATTCTCAAGGAATTAATGCAGATGCACCCAGTCATCCTAAGGAGAAGAAGAAGGATGATAGAAACCTGCATGTTAGTTCACCAAATACTGTCACACCTGAAGAACCAAATGATATTTCTGCGTCTGATGCAGAAACACAATCTGGTGATGAACATGAACCTAGTGACAATGTGGACACCGATGTTCATAATGATGCTCAACCTAGCAATGATAAGGATGTGGAGATTGAACCTACGGTTAATCCTGATAACCCACAACCTGAGAGATACCATAAGAATGACTTCACTGCTAGGAAGCATGGTAAAGAAAGAGAGCCATGGGTTCAGAGACCTATGCCCTTTCCTCCTAAGCCATCCAAGAAAAAGCATGATGAGGATTTTGAGCGCTTCATTGAAATGATAAGACCCGTCTTTCTGCAGATGCGGTTAGTTGATATGCTCAAAATGTCTCCGTATGCCAAGTACATGAAAGATATCGTGACCAATAAACGAAAGAAACCAGATCTTGAGATCTCCACCATGCTTGCCAATTACACTTTCAAGGGTGGAACTCCTAAGAAACTTGGTGACCCCGGAGTGCCCACTATACCTTGCTCCATTAAAGGAAATTACGTAAGAACTGGCTTATGTGACCTTGGAGCCGAAGTTAGTGTTATGCCTCTCTCTCTCTCTCTCTTTATCGTAGACTTGAACTGGATAAGTTGACACCCACTGAAATCTCTCTGCAAATGGCCGACAAATCAACTGCCTTCCCTGTTGGCATTTGCGAGGATGTGCCTGTTGCGGTGGCTAACACCACTATCTTAACAGACTTTGTTATCTTGGATATTCCCGAGGACGATGCCATGGCGGTCATCCTCGGAAGACCCTTTTTAAACACTTCAGGGGATGTTATAGATTGCAACAAAGGCAATGTCACTTTCCACGTCAACGGTAATGAGCATACTGTGCACTTTCCGAAGAAACGATATCAAGTACATTGCATCAATGCTATTGAAAAAACTTCATCGATTCTTATTGGGAGCTTTGAATGCCCTATTCCTCGTGTCAAGATGAAGTATGATTTGCTTGTTGGGGAGATTCAAATCCCCATTGAGGTGACTTAGTGGCTATTCTAAAATTCTCCGCTCTCTCTTGCGATTCGAGAAAGTTTTGTCATAAGGATTTGATCAACCCCATTAACGGAGATGATCATGAAATGGATGAATCAAAGAGTCACATAGCTCTGTTTTAAGCTTTCACTTTCTTTCTCTTAGAAGAAAAATGGTAGAATTAGTTTAGTTTTTCCTGTTTTCTGTTTTAGCATCCCGGAGAAAAATACCTCGAAAATAAAAGTTCTCTGATGGTCCTGAAAATCTAGTATGATTTTTTCTGAAATATTTGAAAAATACTGGGACAGAGAGCTGGCCTGGGGGCCACCCCAGTGGGCCACAAGCCCTGTCACCGCGGGCCACACCCCTGGTCGCGGGGAGCAAGCTTGTGGGGCCCACAGGGGCCCCCTCCACTCATTCCAGCTCCTATCCTCTTCTTCTTCCTCAAGAAAAAAAATCGCAGCTCAAACCCGTGTTCTTGCTCATTTGGCCGTGATTTTCGATCTCCTTGCTCAAAGCACAATTCTTCGAACCGTTTTGGCGAAATTACTCCTTGGTAAGTGACTCCTCCATTGGTCCAATTAGTTTTTGCTCTAGTGCTTTATCCTTCGCGTATTCTTGCTACCTTGGTGAGCCTGTTCTTGAGCTTGAAATGTTGATTTTAGCTGGTCCCAAGTAGTTTTAGCGCGTGATACGGTCTCTAGGCACTAGTAGGAGTAGTTGCTACGAGTTGGGTTAATCTTTATTCACTTTTCTTTCGAAGTCTCTAAAAATTTCAGAATTTTTCAGAGCTAGAAAAGGAAAAAGATGAGGAGGTTCTTGAGAGACTCTTCAAGTCGTAACCCTAAGGAGGATGAGAAGAATCACCCCAAGTACGTGGTTCCTCGAGTCACGGAAGTTCGAGCGTGCGAGTGGCCAAATGATGAATTTTTGCGCGCCGCTGGGCTTTATGAAGACTTTTATTACTTGGTGGAGAACGCAGGTCTTACCGCGTCCGTCAACACATCGTTTCTGACACCGTTGTTATTATACTACTTTGCTGCTGACTCTTTGCTTGCAGATACTAATCTTTCAGGTGTGGTTGAATCTGGTTAATTCAACTCCTAATACTCGAGAGTATCCTCTCACCTCCTTTTGGCTTATCAACAAATTTGGGTCGAATACTCTACCCTCGAAAACTGCTGCGATCCCACGCGCTGGTGGGTCGTCAACAACATTCTTCTAGTTTCGTAGCTGGGGAGTGATAGCAGCATTCTTCTGGTGCCATTTCAGGGGAAGTTCTGTTGTCACACGGAGTCACCTGTCGGAGGGGACTTTGGAGTTGGAGGGCTTCTTAATCATCATCATCGCCCCTCCAATGACTCATGAGTAGTTCACTTCAGATCTACGGATCTGTAGTTAGTAGCTAGATGGCTTCTTCTCTCTCTTGGATCTTCAATACAAAGTTCTCCATGATCTTCGTGGAGATCTATCCAATGTAATCTTCTTTGGCGGTGTGTTTGTCGAGATCCGATGAATTGTGGATTTGTGATCAGATTATCTATGATATATATTTGAGTCTTTGCTGATTTCTTATTTGCATGATTTGATATCCTTGTAAGTCTCTTCGAGTCTTGGGTTTTGTTTGGCCAACTAGTTCTATGATTCTTGCAATGGGAGAAGTGCTTGGTTTTGGGCTCTTACCGTGTGGTGACCTTTCCCAGTGACAGTAGGGGCAGCAAGGCACACATCGTGTTGTTTCCATCAAGGGTAACAAAGTGGGCTCTATCGTAGATATGAGATTCTCCATCTACATCGTGTCATCTTGCTTAAGGCGTTACTCTGTTCTTTTGGACTTAATACACTAGATGCATGTTGGATAGCGGTCGACGTGTAGAGTAATAGTAGTAGATGCAGAAAGTATCGGTCTACTTGTTTTGGACGTGATGCCTATAGATATAATCATTGCCATAGATATCGTCACGACTTTGCGTGGTTCTATCAATTGCTCGATAGTAATTTGTTCACCCACCGTCTACTTGCTTTCATGAGAGAACCCACTAGTAAACACTACGGCCCCCGGGTCTATTCACGCCTATCGTTTACACCTCTGCTTTTACTTTGCTTTGTTACTTTGTTGCTTTCAGTTCTCACTTGGCAAACAATCTATAAGGGATTGACAACCCCTTCATAGCGTTGGGAGCAAGCTCTTTGTGTTTGTGCACGCACTTGTGATACTCCTTCACTGGATCGATACCTTGGTTCTCAAAACTGAGGGAAATACTTACCGCCGCTGTGCTACATCACCCTTTCCGCTTCGAGGGAACACCAACGCAAGGCTCCAAGGCCACGGGGAAATCCTTTGCATATTTGCCTAGGAAGTCCCTAAAGGCGTAGCCGCAGCAGCAAGATTCCTGGCGCCGTACCAGGGAAGGTTTGTTGTCGCAGTAGCAAGAAGAATTTCTGGCGCCGTTGCCGGGGAAGGAGTGATCTATCCAAGTAGGTCTAACAAACTCATCTCTTGCATTTACTTTTTTGCCAGTTGCCTCTCGTTTTCCTCTCCCCCACTTCACATTTGTCGTTTTCATTTGCCTTTCTCCTTTGCCGTTTTCTTTTACCTTTGCCATTTTCCTGTGCCGGTTTTCTTGCTTGCTTGTGTGCCTGTTTGTTTGTTGAAGTCATCATGGCTGAAAACACCAAACTTTGCGACTTCTCGAGCACTAATAATAATGATTTTATTAGTACTCCGATTGCTACCGCCACTAGTGCGGAATCTTATGAAATCAACGCAGCTTTGCTGAATCTTGTTATGAAAGAGCAATTCTCTGGCCTTCCTAGTGAAGATGATGCATCCCATCTCAATACCTTCATTGAGCTTTGCGATATGCAAAAGAAAAGAGATGTGGATAATGACGTGATTAAGTTGAAGCTTTTTCCTTTCTCGTTGCGAGATCGCGCAAAAACTTGGTTTTCTTCTTTGCCTAAAAATAGTATCGATTCTTCAGATGAGTGCAAAGATGCTTACATATCCAAGTATTTTCTGCCGGCTAAGATCATCTCCTTACATAACGATATCATGAATTTCAAGCAACTTGATCATGAACACGTTGCACAATCTTGGGAGAGGATGAAGCTTATGATTAGGAATTGTCCCGCTCATGGCTTGAGTTTGTGGATGATTATACAAATATTTTATGCTGGCTTGAATTTTGCTTCTCGCAATATCTTGGACTCCGCCTCAGGTGGAACGTTCATGGAAATCACGTTAGGAGACGCTACAAAACTCCTAGACAATATCATGACCAACTACTCTCAGTGGCACACTGAAAGGTCACCTGCTAGCAAAAAGGTACACGTTATAGAAGAAATTAACTCGCTTAGTGCTAAGATGGACGAGTTGATGAATTTGGTTGCTAGTAGAAACGCTCCTTTAGATCCTAATGACATGCCACTATCTTCCTTGATTGAGAGTAGCAACGCTAGTATGGACGTTTATTTTGTTGGTAGGAACAATTTTGGCAACAACAATGCTTTTAGAGGAAACTATGTTCCTAGGCCTTTCCCTAGTAACTCCTCTAACAATTATGGCAATTCCTACAACAACACTTATGGAAATCACAACAAATTACCCTCTGATTTAGAGAGTAATATCAAAGAGTTCATCAACTCTCAAAAGATTTTCAATGCGTCCATAGAGGAAAAACTACTCAAAATTGACGATTTGGCTAAGACCGTTGATAGGATGTCTTGTGATATTGATGCTTTGAAAGTTAGATGTGCTCCTCCCAAGGTCAACTTGGATGAAACTTTGAAAGCTATGCGTGTCTCCATGAATGAGAGCAAAGAAAGAACCGCCCAAATTCGCGCTAGGCATGAATGGTTTAAAAGGGTGTGTTCTAGTGATGCAAATCACGAAGATCTTAAAGTGCTTGGTGTGCCTCCTCTTGAATCTTTGTTTTCGTGTGTCAAACCTATTGATGAAGGGGCTGGAGATGAATCCACTTTGGTTGAAAAACGCCCCAATGATTCGGAGTCCACCTATCTTGATGATAAAGGTGTGGAGAGTGGAGTAGAAGAAATCAAAAAAATTGGTAGTAATGAAACTCCCACTTTGGATTTCAAGGAATTCAATTATGATAATTACTCCTTGTTTGAATGCAACTCTTTGATGCAATCCATTGCAAACTCTCCACATGCTTATAGCCAAAGCAAAGCCTTTACCGCGCATATCGTAGATGCTATGATGAAATCTCTTCAAGAGAAGCTCGAACTAGAAGTCTCTATACCTAGAAAACTTCATAATGAGTGGGAACCTACTATCAAAATCAAGATCAAAAACTATGAGTGCAATGCTTTGTGTGATTTGGGTGCTAGTGTTTCCGCGATTCCAAAATCTTTGTGTGACATTGTTGGTTTTCATGAGATTGAAGAGTGTTATCTTCATTTGCATCTTGCGGATTCTACTGTCAACAAACCCATGGGAAGGATCGATGATGCTCTTATTATTGCAAATAAGAACTATGTACCCTTGGATTTCATTGTACTTGACATAGAGTGCAATCCTTCATGTCCCATTATTCTTGGTAGACCTTTCCTAAGGACTATTGGTGCTATCATCGATATGAAGGAAGGGAATATTAGATTTCAATTTCCCTTAAAGAAGGGCATGGAGCACTTTCCAAGAAAGAAAATAAGATTGCCTTATGAATCTATGATGAGGGCTACTTATGGTTTGAGCACCAAAGATGACTATACGTGATTCCATCACCTTTTGCCTAGCTAAGGGCGTTAAACAATAGCGCTTGTTGGGAGGCAACCCAATGAATCTATCCTTTTTCTTTCTGTTTTGTGTTTTTCACACTTTCATAATTCCGTTATGATTGTGTTTTTTGTTCTTATTTTTGCGTTTATGCCAAGCAAAACCGTTATGATTAGTCTTGGGGATGATCGTTTGGTCATGCTGGAAAAGATAGAAATTTCTGCTCACAAAAAGAATTTTCATTTTTTTCTGTAAGAGCTTTTGAGTTTATTCTTTTTGCTTCTGAATGCTACGCAAATTCTTCAGACCTTCGTAATTGGTCAGAATTTTTTAAGTACCATAAGTATACGAAGTATACAGATTGCTACAGACTCGTCTGCTGTTAACAGATTCTGTTTTTGTTGTGTTGGTTGCTTATTTTGATGAAACTATGGATAGTATCGGGGGGTATTAGCCATGGAAGATTTAAAGTACAGTAACCCAACATCAACATAAGTAGAATTCAAGTTTGCTACAGTACCTAAGAAAGTGGTGGTTTGCTTTCTTATAGTAATGTTATCACGAGTTTCTGTTTTAAGTTTCGTGTTGTGAAGTTTTCAAGTTTTGGGTGAAGTTCTTATGCACAAAAAGATAAAGAGTGGCAAGAGCTCAAGCTTGGGGATGCCCAAGGCACCCCAAGAGATTCAAGGATGCCATAAAAGCCTAAGCTTGGGGATGCCCCGGGAAGGCATCCCCTCTTTCGTCTTCAATCCATCGGTAACGTTACTTGGGGCTATATTTTTATTCACCACATGTTATGTGTTTTGCTTGGAGCGTCTTGCATCGTAGAAGTCTTTTATTTTTGTTGTGTCACAATTATCCTTTCTGCACACCTAGAGAGAAAGACATGCACTAACCGTGATTTTGTCGAGCTTCACTTATATCCTTTGGTTAGACAATTCAGCTCACATGTGCTTCACTTAAATCTTTTGAGCTAGTTGATTTTGCTCTTTGTGCTTCACTTATATCTTTTAGAGCACGGCGGTGCGTGGCTTGGTAGTTGATCTATGCTATGAAAGTAGTCTCAAAGGGGTAGTTATCCAAAGGGATACGAAAACTTCCACCTTCATGTGCATTGAATAGTTAGAGAAGTTTGATTCATCTCAACTAGTTTTGAGTTGTGGTTATGGTAATATTGAAGTTATGTTAGTAAGGTGTTGTGGATCTAGAAATACTTGTCTTGAAGTTAGTTATTCCCGTCGCATGCACGTATGGTGAACCTCTATGTGATGAAGTCTGAGCATGATTAGTCTATTGATTGTCATCCTTTGTGTGGCGGTCGGGATCGCGCGATGGTTTATACCTACCAACCCTTCCCCTAGGAGTATGCGTTGAATGCTTTGTTTCGATTACTAATAAAACTTTTGCAACAAGTATATGAGTTCTTCATGACTAATGTTGAGTCCATGGTTTAGATGTACTTTCACCTTCCACCATCACTATCTTCTTTAGTGTCGTGCAACTTTCGGCGGTGCACAAAACCCACCATTAGCCTCCCTCAAAACAGCCACCATACCTACCTACTATGGCTTTTTCAAAGTCATTCCGAGATATATTGCCATACAACTACCACCATGACATGTGCCACCACGTCTACATTGTCATTGCATGATTGTAAGATATCTAGCATGATGTTTCCATTTATGTCTATGCCATGCTAGATCATTGTCACGGTACACTACCGAAGGCATTTCATATAGAGTCATCGTTGCTCTAAGTTTTGAGTTGTAAGTGTGATGATCATCATTGATGGAGCATTATCCCATGTTAGGAAATAAAATAGGCCAAATATGCCCACCAAAAAAAAAGAGGCCAAAGAGCCCATCCAAAAAAAAATGAGAGAAAGAGAGAAGGGACAATGTTACCACTTTTCCACACTTGTGCATATTAAGCACCATGATCTTCATGATTGAGAGTCTCTCGTTTTGTCACCACCATATAGCTAGTGGGAAATTTTCATTATATAACTTGGCTTGTATATTCCAATGATAGGCTTCCTCAAAATTGCCCTAGGTCTTCGTGAGCAAGCAAGTTGGATGCACACCCACTAGTTTTCTTTAAGAGCTTTCACATACTCTTAGCTCTAGTACATCATTTGTATGGCAATCCCTACTCATTCACATTGATATATATTGATGAGCATCTCCACAGCTTATTGATATGCCTAGTTAATGTGATCATCTTCTCCTTGTTTGTCTTACAACCTCCACCACACTTCACACCACTTATAGTGCTAAAACCATGGCTCACGCTCATGTATTGCGTGAGAGTTGAAAAAAGTTTGAGAAAGTAAACGTGTGAAAACAATTACTTGGCCAATACCGGGGTTGTGCATGATTTAAATTCGTTGTGCAATGATGATAGAGCATAGCCAGACTATATGATTTTGTAGGGATAACTTTCTTTTGGCCTTGTTGTTTTGAAAGTTCATGATTACTTTGCTAGTTTTCTTGAAGTATTATTGTTTCCACGTCAATAGAAAACTATTGTTTTGAATCTAATGGATCTGAACATTCATGTCACATAAGAGGAGTTACAAAGGACATCTATGCTAGGTAGCATGAAAGCATCAAAAATTCATTCTTTATCACTTTCCTACTCGAGGACGAGCAGGAGTTAAGCTTGGGGATGCTTGATATATCTCAAACGTATCTACAATTTTTTATGGTTTCACGTTGTTGTCTTGTCAACTTTGGATGTTTTGTTTACCTTTTATATCTTTTTTGGGACTAACTTATTAACTCAGTGCCAAGTGTCAGTTCCTGTTTTTTCTGTGTTTTTGACTCTTTTCAGATCTGATTTTGGAACGGAGTCCAAACGAAATAAAATCCCCAAAATGATTTTTCCAGAACGGAAGAAGATCAGGAGGCTTGAGGGCCAAGTAAGTGGGCCCACAGGGAGTCCACAAGCCCTGTTGTCGCTGCCAGGGGGGAGGCCGCGGCAACCAAGCTTGTGGCCTCCCTGGTGCCCCCCTGCCCTAGGTCTTTGGCCTATATATTCCCTAAAAATCCAGAAAAAATCAGGGCGTCCACGAAAACACTTTTCCGCCGCGCAAGCTTCCGTTTCCGCGAGATCTCATCTGGAGACCCTTCCCAGTGCCCTGCCGGAGGGGACTTTGGAGTTGGAGGGCTTCTTCATCATCATCTTCGCCCCTCCAATGACTCGTGAGTAGTTCACTTCAGACCTACGGGTCCGTAGTTAGTAGCTAGATGGCTTCTTCTCTCTCTTGGATCTTCAATACAAAGTTCTCCATGATCTTCATGGAGATCTATCCGATGTAATCTTCTTGGGCGGTGTGTTTGTCGAGATCCGATGAATTGTGGATTTGTGATCAGATTATCTATGATATATATTTGAGTCTTTGCTGATTTCTTATTTGCATGATTTGATATCCTTGTAAGTCTCTCCGAGTCTTGGATTTTTTTTGGCCAACTAGATCTATGATTCTTGCAATGGGAGAAGTGCTTGGTTTTGGGTTCTTACCGTGTGGTGACCTTTCCCAGTGACAGTAGGGGCAGCAAGGCACACATCGTGTAGTTGCCATCAAGGGTAACAAGGTGGGCTCTGTCGTAGATATGAGATTGTCCATCTACATCATGTCATCTTGCTTAAGGCGTTACTCTATTCTTTTGGACTTAATACACTAGATGCATGCTGGATAGCGGTCGACGTGTGGAGTAATAGTAGTAGATGCAGAAAGTATCGGTCTACTTGTTTTGGACGTGATGCCTATAGATATAATCATTGCCATAGATATCATCACGACTTTGCGCGGTTCTATCAATTGATCGACAGTAATTTGTTCACCCACCGTCTACTTGCTTTCATGAGAGAAGCCACTAGTAAACACTACGGCCCCCGGTTCTATTCACACCTATCGTTTACACCTCCGCTTTTACTTTGTTTTGTTACTTTGTTGCTTTCAGTTCTCACTTGGCGAACAATCTATACGGGATTGACAACCCCTTCATAGCGTTGGAAGCAAGCTCTTTGTGTTTTCTGCAGGCACTTGTGATACTCCTTCACTGGATCGATACCTTGGTTCTCAAAACTGAGGGAAATACTTACCGCCGCTGTGCTACATCATCCTTTCCGCTTCGAGGGAACACCAACGCAAGGCTCCAAGGCCACGGGGAAATCCTTTGCATATTTGCCTAGGAAGTCCCTAAAGGCGTAGCTGCAGCAGCAGGATGCCTGGCGCCGTACCAGGGAAGGTCTGTTGTCGCAGTAGCATGCTCCCCTGCCCTAGCTCTTTGTCCTATAAATTCCCTAAAATCGCAGAAAAAATTAGGGCATCCACGAAAACACTTTTCCGCCGCCGCAAGCTTCCGTTTCCGCGAGATCTCATCTGGAGACCCTTCCCGGTGCCCTGCTGGAGGGGACTTTGGAGTTGGAGGGCTTCTACATCAACATCATCGCCTCTCCAATGACTCGTGAGTAGTCCACTTCAGACCTACGGGTCCGGAGTTAGTAGCTAGATGGCTTCTTTTACTCTCTTGGATCTTCAATACAAAGTTCTCCATGATCTTCATGGAGATCTATCCGATGTAATCCTCTTTGGCGGTGTGTTTGTCGAGATCCGATGAATTGTGGATTTGTGATCAGATTATCTATGAATTATGTTTGAGTCTTTGCTGATTTCTTATATGCATGATTTGATATCCTTGTAAGTCTCTCCGAGTCTTGGGTTTTGTTTGGCCAACTAGATCTATGATTCTTGCAATGGGAGAAGTGCTTGGTTTTGGGTTCATACCGTGTGGTGACCTTTCCCAGTGACAGAAGGGGCAGCAAGGCACACATCGTGTTGTTGCCATCAAGGGTAACAAGATGGGCTTTTATCATAGATTTGAGATTGTCCATCTACATCATGTCATCTTGCTTAAGGCGTTACTCTGTTCTTTTGAACTTAATACACTAGATGCATGTTGGATAGCGGTCGACGTGTGGAGTAATAGTAATAGATGTAGAAAGTATCGGTCTACTTGTTTTGGACGTGATGCCTATAGATATGATCATTGCCATAGATAACGTCATGACTTTGCGCGGTTCTATCAATTGCTCGACAGTAATTCGTTCACCCATCGTCTACTTGCTTTCATGAGAGAAGCCACTAGTGAACACTACGCCCCCCGGGTCTATTCACAACTATCGTCTCCACTTTCACTTTTACTTTGCTTTGTTTACTTTTTGCTTTCAGATCTCACTTTGCAAACAATCTATAAGGGATTGACAACCCCTTCATAGCGTTGGGTGCAAGCTCTTTGTGTTTGTGCAGGTACTTGTGACTTGACTCGATCCTCCTACTGGATTGATACCTTGGTTCTCAAACTGAGGGAAATACTTACCGCCGTTGTGCTACATCACCCTTTCCTCTTCAAGGGAACACCAACGCAAGGCTCCAAGGCCGAGGGGGAATCCTTTGCATATTTGTCAAGGAAGTCCTTATAGGCGTAGCCCGTAACAGAAGGATTCCTGGCGCCGTTGCCAGGGAATGTTTGTTGTCGTAGTAGCAAGATGTTGAAGGGTTGTTGTGGGATGGCGAAAGAGATGTGTGCTCGAGCGGCGGCCTTCATTAGGTGGTGCGCGACATGACATTGGTGAACCCGGTCTGGTTGGATCATCGGAGAAGAGGGAGTTTGTGTACGGTTCTCATCGGCGACGAACTCGACATCAGACCCGGGCCTATCGTACAACAATATGGGTGGTTCTTTTCACATTTTCTTTTGGGAGTCTTGGTGTTTTGTGTGGGGCGAGGAAGTGGTGGTGTTACCCCAGGGTATGAATAATGTTGTCCATGCCCTATTCCCGTTTCGTTGGAGTATTTTTTACGAGCGGAGGGCTTGTGGAGTTGTGTTTGCAGCACGTCTTCCTCGATCCGGTTGGGTTAGGTTTTTGGTCGATCCGTCTGGACTCGGTCAACTTTGGTGTTTTTTGTTTTCTTTTTGTAGTTTCTACAAACCCTTATAGGAAGGGGGTTTTCTCCACGGCAACGATAAGCTTGCAGATCCCTTTTGTCGTTATCTCCTCGTCTGCATCAATGATTTTTCGGATACTGCTTCTACAAGCTTCTCGGTTTTAAAAAAAAATTGCGTTGAGGCAGGGGTCAAGAGGCGGCATCAAAGTGTGCTCATGACGCGTCGTCGATGGATGCAGGAGTGGAAGGCTTTGACAACCGAGTGAATGTACTTCTATTTTTTGCCAAGGGTGGATAAGGCCTTTTCGCCCGAAAAAATCTGCTGGATGACTTTCTAAAAAAATGATTCCTGTGTAACTGATTGAATTTCACACAAAAAGGAAAGAAACGCGTGATCTTCGAAAAGAATGGAAAGAGAAAAAATACGCAGCAACGCCGGAGGAGATTTCCTACCCGTTCGCGTACGGGATTGTTCTGGCGCCACTTATCTCCTCCTCTCCCAAGTAATCTCCGCGCGCAGCCCAAAGAAAATCCCAACAAACCACCGGATCCTGTTTCCGTGTTCCCGCAGTCGTCGGAGGACTCCGGTTCGGCCGTGGGCCCGCGGAGCAGTCCAGCGCGCGCACGGCGTCGTTCGCTCCCGTCCCGCGCCATATAAAGGTGGGCACAGCCCACTGCCACCCACAAGCAACGCAACGCCAGCCGACTCGACTCCCGCGAAGCGGAGCAAAGATCAGATCGATCGATCGATCTCCGCCTCTCCCTATCCCCCCTCCTCACCCACACCGGCCGCCACAACCAAACCCTAGCACCGAGCGCTGCCGCTAGAGCTCGTCGGGCTCTACCCATGGGGACCGATCCGGCCGATCAATCCCGCCCCACCCGCCGCCGCCCCCGCCCCCGCCCCGACCTCGAGGAGGGCGAGTTCGTCGCGGACGACGACGACGGCCGCTACCCGCCCCAGCGCCGCCCGGAGATCAAGGTGCGCCGCCTCGAGGACATCCTCGACGGGGACGCCCTGCCGTCGCCCACGCCCACGCGCGACTGCGACTCGGACGGGAGCATCAGCGACATGGACGCCGACGGTGAAGGCGTCGCGCGGGAGCCGGGCTTCCCTTGCCCCGTCTGCCGGAGGGAGTTCGCGAGCGGCAGGGCGGTGCATGGCCACATGCGCGTCCACCATGCGCGCGGCGGCGGCCGCCAGGGAATCGTCGTCGGCGGTGGATGGGCCGTCACCGGCAAGCGGGGCTTCGTCGGCGGCAGGTCCGCTTCCCCCCAGGAGGAGGAGGAGGAGGAAGGGGCGGGCGACTCCACGTCCATGACTTCTGCGGTCGCGGCGGAGCCCGTGATCGACGCCGCGCCCATCGCGTTCGCGAGCAGGACCGCCAGCGCCGAGCCGAACCCTCCATCCATGGCCATCGTTCTTGCAGCGGACAATCCTCCCAACCAGGCCGTCGTGCGCCCATCCTGTTCAGCGCAATGCGGCGACGGCCGCCGGCCCGCCGCGCCACAGGCCGTCATCGCCCAACCTCAGCCAACCGTCGCCCAAGGCCATCTCTCAGCGGCCGCGCCTCCGCAATTCTTCGCCTCGCCCCCTCAGGCCGCCGCGCGTCGGCCCGCGGCGCCGTCGGCGCCGTCACGGGACGAGCAAGGCCGGTGGGTCTGCAAGGAGGAAGGGTGCCACCAGCGGTTCGCCACGCACCAGGGGCTCGGCGGCCACATGGCCGCGCACAAGATGAGAAAGAACAACGAGGCCGCCGCAGCGGCAGTGGCCGCGGGGTTGCACCCGTGCCTGGCGAACGCCAAGCCGGCGAAGCTGCACCGGTGCAAGCGCTGCCCCAAGGTGTTCGACTTGGGCGTGCAGCTCGGCGGGCACATGAGGATGCACTACGACGGCAAGGTGAGAGGGAGGAGGCGCCGCGTCAGCGCTCCCGTGTCAGCGCGAGAGCTCGCGGGAACACTCTTCTCCATCCAGGCATCCCCCCAGACGTCGACCAGCGCCTCCCCGCCCGACGGGCTCGTGCAGTTCCTGTCCCCGTCCCCGTCGCCGTCGCCGTCCCGTCCGGTGGACGCGCCCGATGATCTCGCGCTGCCCTTGTCCCTGCCCGTGGACGCGCCCGATGATCTCGCGCTGTCCCTGTCCCTGTCCTCGCCCGCACCGGCCACCACGGAAGTAGCGCAGACTGGCATTATCACGCCGGCATTGGCGGGAGCACCCGAGCCGGCACCAGCGCCGGGCATGTTGAGGATTTTCGGCGTGAACTTCGTGGTGGCGGCACCTGCGGCAGCCGGGGAGGAAGTTTCCTCCGCCGTGAGATCGAGCGAGACGGACCAGAGCTCGGCGGCGTCTACCAACATCCAGGAGTAGATTGAGGTGCTAGTAAGGAAAGACTAGATTTGATAGGATATATACGAGATACGACAGATACTACACCTACATACCGCAGATCTTCTCTCGCGCATTTTACGTCATTTTCTATCACAGTTTTAGTTCATATTCATATTCATACGGGGAAAGAAATCTGGAGCGTAAGCACCAAATACACAGTCGAGTTGTGTCAGTTTTAGTAGGAATAAATAAACCGTGGTATGTTGCCAGCCGAAGTAAGCTGTGTCCACTTTAGATTTGATGTACGTCTATGCATTCTCTTCACGTCTTCACTCTAGATTTGATGTACGTCTATGCATTCTCTTCACGTCTTCATGCAGATTTTGTCTCATATGAGTCCGTTGTTGGGCATGCAACTGATACACCAAGTGTTCCTTATTTATTTATTTTTACAACCGTTCGTTATTAACTCTTGAAGCAATCAACCAATCCATTTACTCTTTTGTCCTAACCAAAAAAGTTATACGATTTTATGAGAAATATATGAACCGCTTGCTCATACAATTTGTTGCAAAGCCATCTCCAATGAGATATAATGTGACACCTTTTCTTAATGTAGTGAAATTATTCTACTTAGACTGCCGTAACGAAACAGACCAACCCCAACCTCCATCCCGCCCACTCTCAACCCTCATTCTCATCATAAAATCTCCTAACTTCTGATCTGTGTGAGCCAATGATCGACACCATTGTGACAGCCAGTGGCAAGGTACAAAGGTTGTGACCTTCTTCGCATCTTAGTGCTAGCACCTCCAAGTTCTATACTAGACCACCCTTCATCCCGGGCTCTACCACGACAGCGACATGCTCGTGGGGTTGTCACGGAAAAAGAAAGGTATGAATAGAAGTGTTCTTACAAAGCATGTAAATGTCAATGTTTCTCTCCTCGCCCCGTCCTCGCAGGCACATGCCTAATTCATGGTACAAATTTATGCATCCATTAGAGAAGAGCAAAAAAAAAGGATTCCCCTCACTTTCTATCTACTGTACCTAAAACTTATTTTAGGATCTTCATGCAGGTGGCATTGTTGAATTTTTTTAACCGTTAAATGAGTCTGCTTACTCCTCTTCTTCCATCCATTATCCCGGCTCTGTGATCGGAGCATCGAAGACATTTTCCCTTTCTTCGGTGGCCATTCTTGCTTTCTCAAAACAAATTATTAATCGGTCCCCTATTCAATCGTTTTTCCTAATTACACAAGATGACAAGTGATAAAAATATCCAACAATATCAACATAGAAAGTGAAGGTTCTGTCATCAACACAACATGATGATCTTGTAATACCAACAAAGTATCACAAGCATTTTGTCATTATCAAAATGCAAAAGTGAAGATCAGGAAGAATGAAATAGACGATGCACTTGCCAGAAGATAGGTTCAGAACAAGGGAAGAGCGCATCATACGGCAGAGAAAGAGCCCCAACCCTAGCCGTCGCTCCCTCCCTCCCAACCCTAGCCGCCCCTCGGTCTCACCCCTCCCCCTCCCTTCCTCGCCGCCGCCTGAGGCAGCCGCCGGGCAAGCCCGGGGTGTCAAGGATGGTGGCGGGGGGGGGGGGGGGGGGGCTAGGTTGCCCTGCCTTTGCGTGGGGAGCCCCAGATCTGGAGCGGTGGCTCCATTGGCGAGGCACGGCAAGCTAGCAGCCGTGTGGGCGGTGGATCTGGCGTCCCGGTTGCGCGGGCGGCGGGATCCTTTGGTCGTTGGCGTCCGGCGGTGGCTTCTGTGGTGGTCGTCAGTGCGCACGATCTGGCGCCTCCCTTCTTCCCCTGTTCGGCGTGCGGGCCAGCCTATTCAGGCCGCGCTTCCTTGGGTCGCCGGTTCTGTACAGGAGGCGATGCTTGTGGCGGGATCTAGTTCGGGTGAAATCCCTGGTCGGCCATGGCCGGCCGCGTCGATGGCGACGCCATAGGGTGTCGTTCCCCTCCTTGGAGACGTCGGTATGGATTGATCCCCTCACTTCCCTTTCCCCTAGGTATTCCGGGCGAAAGCCTTAACTTTGTTGGGCGGCGGCGGTGCCCACGGCGCCGTTCCCTTCTTGAAGGCGCCCCTTTGGGAACCTTGGGCTGGGTGACGCTTGTGGGTGGTGGGCGACGGCGATGGTGCGGCCCTATCCTAACATGGATCTGCGCCCGTTGCTTGGAGATGGACTCGCGTAGGTGGAGTTCGTCGTTTGGCGTCATGGTGGCGTCGATGGCGGAGGCACCTGCCAAGGCTAGTACCTCAATCTGATCTGAAGATGGACCAGTGGAAGATGGGGGCGACGACACATGTGAGTGCGCCGGACCGGTTTGTGCCCCGGACCCGGTATGTGGCTTGGTCGGGGCCTCCGGCTTTAGATGTTAGGCTTAGGTGAGAGGTTTGGATATTTGGTCCAGCTTGCACCCGTTCATCCAGGGCCTTCATCATATGGATAGGAGTAGGGGCAGATGTTGCCAAGATGGCGGATTCAGACATACTGGTGTACTACTTTGTAAGGTCCTCGAGAATAATCAATAAAATGGCCGCATGCATCTACCAGATGCAGAGGCCGGGGGTCATCCTCCTTTTCTAAAAAAAAGGTGCACTTGCCTGCAATTTGCATGGTATATCTTGGGACAAATGTAACTCTAACCATTACAAGATTTGGTTCCAATAAGCAGTCCCTGACTCACAAGCTACACATTTGAAATAATCAAATCGTGTTTTATCCTCAGTCAAATTGATTCCAAATCGAATATTTAATTTCCTCACATCAAGTACTTTGTCTAGTTTTCTTCAAGCCATCTAGTATTTGTCCACAAGGATAAAGTGGAGCACCATATTCAGTCAAAGCATTCAAGATAAAACGATGATCTTTATCAATACAAGCATTCAAGATTCCTTTATGTGAAGTTTAGTGCTCTGTGGACGTATTCAGAACAGATTTTATCACAGTTCTTTTCCATGTCGGATAAATGATAGAATACCAATGATTAGTACAAAGGTAACTGTATGCGCGTTGCTCCGTGGATGTTGTGGTGGAAGCAAAACTGAAAATATCTACGACGGACGAAGAGAAAATGCATAACCATAAAGTGAAGGGCAGCACAATAAGAACTAACGTAAATGAGCCGGTACAAAAATTGACAAAAATGGAAGTCCAAGCGAAAGCAACGCAGTTTGTGTCACCAACATAAGAAAAAACCTGATAATGGAGGAGTAGACTGAGTGAGTCGACATAATTATATTTAAATGTATAACGGAAACGTGCGTATTTGTGATTTTAATTCCACCAACCTAAAATTGATCGTGAGATGCATAATTAAGGGTCTGATAGATAATTGGTGAAACTTTACAAAAACAAGAATCAAAATCAAAGTTTCATATGTGATGCTCAAGTCAAGATGAAGAAAGTGAAAAGAAAAAAAATAAACCAAGGGTGGATGGTGATCTGGAGACGTGCACTCCCATATCACCTTGTATATAAAGAAACAAAGAATTACACTAAGGATCATCATAAGGGAAATTTTATGAACCGTCGATTGCAAAGTTGGAGATCAACTAGATAAAGTTTCATTTAGTAGACTGCAGCGTGCAGCCATAAAGAAACATGCTTTCGATCAATCAATATTGTTGAAAGCGGAACATATTGACATATGGATCTACGCGCAAACTTTGTAACTTCAATAATTTTATTTCTAACATGACATTCAATTGGTTTGTTCAAGTAGATATATATGTGATTTGGTATGTTGTTTTTTCTTGTATTAGGAAAGATGTGATTGTCATTTAATAGTAGAGATAATGATAACAATAAATTCCATCACATTGAGAAATGACTTATTTTGTTTTGAAACGTTATTGAGAAAAATCTTATGTCTATCTTTTAAGAAGGTGACCTCACATATATGATGCAATTTTAAATTCTTAATTACCTATTATTTACGTGATTGGATTTAATTAGCACACGTCAAATCAAATATGAAACAAGATCTTCCCCTTTAGTGGAATTTGGTTTTTAATGGAAGGAAGAAAGTATACCTAGATACTAGGCTACTAAACCTAGATACTAGGCTACCCCCCCCCCCCCCCCAAGGAGTAGATTAGGGGTAGAGGTTTGGCTAGTTTTGCTGGACTGAAAGTTACTCCCTCAGTTTCTAAATATAAGTCTTTTAGGAGATTTCATTAGGAGTCTACATACGAAGCAAAATGAATGAATCTATACTTTAAAGTATGTCTATATACATCCGTATGTAGTTTATTAGTAGAATCTCTACAAAGACTTATATTTAGGAACGGAGGGAGTAGAACGATGGTTTGGTTGGGCTCTAGTCCCCCAAACGTGGTTGACCTTAGTAAAACAGATTGTGAAATGTCAAATCTTCAGGAGTGAATAAAATATTGTTTAAAATGCAAAATAAACTGGAAAACAATGATTTTTGGGAGAGAAAGATGTGTGAGTATGTGATGTACGTGTCAAATTTTAGAGCATTCAGATGTTTCTGTAGCTCTAAGTAGAAAAAACAAATTTAGAATGTGCGAAAAAGCTTAGTGTTTGTGCACTGTTTTGACCTGGGTTTTTTTTGGTCGAGAACTACTTAGATGTCCAAGTGCTTTGCAATTTGACACGCACTCAAACATGTTCCATGCAACAACAAAAAAATGTACTTTTTGAAGTTTTCTAGTTTTTTTTAAATTACTGGTTATCATGTGCAAATGAGCCCGAGCTTAGAATTGAATATTCACAAATTATTGAGCAATGTAAGTTTTAACCCAAAAAAAAGGCTACGATCGAGAGTTGTGTCATGGTTTTATTAGAAAAAAAAATTGTTATGTGGTCAGTTAAAACTACCTCTAGCATGTACTCCCTCCGTATAGATCTAAACGCCTTTATATTTCTTTACGGAGGGAGCGATGAACATTCTATACATTGTTTCTCGGTTCATTTTGTGAATGATCACGCTACAAGAAAACATCTGGGTGGATACGGGTTCAGAATCATCGGAGTTGTCTAGCGCTCTGGAACACCACCGAAAATTCATATGTGGCGACTCATTAAGAATGGGCTGGCGGTGGCTGCTGAACTTCAACGAAGGAAAATCAAGGATGGGGTGTTTTGTTCAGTATGTGGCAGGGAGGAAACGATTCTACATCGGTTCTGGAAGTGCCCGCATTCAGCTATGTTCTGGAGAGTGTTAAGCGATGAGAAAGGAGTCCCGGTGGCGTCTCCTCCTGTGATAGCCCGAGACCGACGTTCCAGAAGATTTTCCTTTATTTATGTTTCCGTCGTCTGGTTATTTTATTTTGTTGCATCATCATTTAATTTGCATCGTCGCATCATGCATGGCATCTTGAATCGTCTGTCGCGTGTGGTGTTTTGAGCGTGTGTGCTTCGAGTGCTCACCGAGTCTTAGTGCGATAGGAATTCCCCTCCTCTCCCCTCTTATGTCTTTTTGCGGTTTGCTAAAGTTTCAGTTTTATCCCCTTTAAAAAAAGCGTCTTCTTTTAAAAAGTCATTTTATTAAATGTGGGGGCAACCCTTGGGTTTTATTTTATTTCTCCTTGTGTGTTATTTTAAAACCCTCTCATTTTCTTTTTCTCTTTTAAAAGGCTTTTATTTTATTCTTTAAATAAAGAGGTTTTGTTTAATTCTTCAAAGGGGTTTGATTTTTATTCTTTTGTAAACGGGTTATAATTTTAATTCTTCAAAAGGTTTTATTTTATTTCTTTTAGAAATGCCCAAACTATTTTTAAAGTTGGAGTGTATTTTTAAAGGAGCAAAGGCATTTTTTTATTTTTTTTATTTTTTTATTTTTTTTCCTCTTTGTTAAAAGCGTTTCTTTATTTAAAAAAAAGGTTTCTGTTTTAAAAGTGTTAAAAAACCTATTAGGGGGAGGGAGCAGGGGCTCCCTATACGTTGCACGTGTACCTGTTTTGTTGTGCCTCAACACATGGGAACCCGGTAACCGGGATCACCCCATCTTTATTTACTGTTCCTGCACGCGCTCCCTATACGTTGGCACGATATCTCGATGTGTTATCGGGATAGGAACGTTGTCGTGGCATCGTTTCCATCTTGCCGCCATGGTTCCCTCTCCCTCGCCGTGGCGACATGTGTTTCTTTTCCTTCTTGCCCGTGTTATGAACTCGCATGCATGACGCATTCATGACATATACATCTTGTGTTGCATGTTCTTGTGCCGTAGCTCTGTTCTATGTTCCGCGTGTTAACCATCTAGGATGCCATGTAGGACCGTCGCTCCATCCCTTGCCATGTTAACCACATTTAATATTGTCGTGTAAATAATCGGGAGTGAATTAAATAATTAATCGTGGAGTTTCGTCGATATGCAAACCGTTGCATATCGAGCTTCACTTAATGTGTAGAGTTTGCGTGAGGTGAATTGCCATGCCATCCCTTGCATCATTGAACTGATCATGCATCATATTAGGTTGTGCATCATGTTGTGCATCATGTGGTGAATATCTGTGTTGATGTTTGTTTCTGGTTTGCTCCGTTCGGATAGAGTTCCGCAAGCGTGTCGGAAAGTGAGGAACCGTTCGACTACGTTGGTTCGTCTGCTTCACGGAGTCATTCTTCTTCCAAGCGGGATCTCAGGCAAGATGACCATTTCCCCAGATACCATTACTATCATTGCCATGCTAGTTTTACCGTTTCTATCGATTATGTCTCGTTGCCTACCACATGTTAAATATCAGCCTCTCAACAATGCCATGATTACCTTCACCTATACGACCTAGCAAACCACTGATTGGCTATGTTACCGCTTGCTTAACCTTGTTGTTAGCGTTGCTAGTTGCAGGTGTAGTTGCTTTCATGTGATAACATGGGTTCCTTGTCTTATCACCATATTAATGCTATTTAATTTAATGCACCTATATACTTGGTAAAAGGTGGAAGGCTCAGCCTTTCTAGCCTGGTGTTTTGTTCCACCTTTGCCCCTTAGTTTTCGGCTACCGGTGTTATGTTCCATAAATGAGCGCTCCTAACACGATCGGGGTTGTTATGGGGACCCCCTTGATAATTCGTTTTAGATTAAAGTTGGTTTGGCAAGGCCCAACTTTGGTACTACATTTGCCTAATAACTAATGAACTGCGTAGGGAGTAATTAACCCGAGGGTAATTTAATCAAGCCCCGGGCCAGTGCTCCTCATGAGTGTTGGTCCACCCACCTAGCAGTCGGTGGTGCCACCACGGGGCAACTCGAGGTTTGGTTACCGTCCACTTTGCATAGACGGTGTGTCCTGAGAACGAGATACGCGGCTCCTATCTGGTTCGTCGACACACCGGATGGCCTTGCTGGATTAGTTTTACCTTCGACGGAATATCTTGTGCATCGGGATTCCGGTGATGCTTTGGGTAATCTGAGAGTTGAGGTTTTTCACTAGGGAATCCGACGAGATCGCGAGCTTCGTGATTGAGGATTTCTATGCGGCTTGTGGTAATTTGTGATGGACTAGTTGGAGCACCCCTGCAGGGTTAAATCTTTTCGAAAAGCCGTGCCCGCGGTTATGTGGCAACGTGGAAGCTTTGTTTAACACTGGTTCTAGATAACTTGAAGTTAACTTAATTAAAATCTGCCAACTGTGTGTGTAACCATGACTGTCTCTTTCGTGAGCTCCTTCTCCGATCGAGGACACGGTGGGGTTATGTCCGACGTAGGTAGGTGTTCAGGATCATTCATTTGATCATCAGTAGACACGTCCGTTATGCGTAGATCTTCCCCCTCTTATTTCTTGTACTCGTAAGTTAGCCACCACATATATATGCTTAGCCGCTGCTGCAACCTCACCACTTAGCCTGATCTCACCCATTAAGCTTTGCTAGTCTTGATACCTTTGGAAATGAGATTGCTGAGTCCCCTGTGGCTCACATATTAGTACAAAACCTGTTGCAGGTACAGGTAAAGGTTACTTGACGCGAGTGCGTTGATTGTTCATTTGGAGTTGCTTCGTCTTCTTCTTCATCATCGATCTAGGATGGGTTCCAGGCCGGCAGCCTGGGATAGCAAGGATGGACGTCGTTCTTATTTTGTCGTTTGTTTTCGTCCGTAGTCGGACCCTGCTCTTACTCTTGATGATTATGTAATGTACTGATGTGACTCTGATGTAGCTTGTGGTGAGTGTAAGCCAATTCTATATATATCTCTTCTTTTCAGTACATGTACTTGTAACGATATCCATTCTTGCGACACGACGAGATGCGCTTCTATCCCTGACGAGGACTTCGTGCCAAACTGAGGATAGGGTCGCATCTTGGGCGTGACAAGTTGGTATCAGGCCAATACCGACCAAGGAGCCCCCTTGATTGATCGAACTTGGTCGAGTCGAGTCCAGTGAAAAACTACTTTGAGTCTAGTTATATATCGGAGAGTAGGATTCTTTTTCTCCTCTTCTATGCTCTGGTGAGGAATCTTGACGTAATATTTTAATTCTACTCCTCTTCTCACTCAAAAAAAAAATAGGTTCACGCGGATATTTTTGGAATCTATATGATGCCGATGTGACGGAGTTCTGTCTTGGTGCCTCCTATCTGCTTTGAGTTTCAGGGGAGTTGAGCTCCAGGGGATTCTCGAGCACATCGTTATCATTCAGATTTCTTAGTATCTCAGAACGAAGGATGTTCGTAATTGCTTCAACACTAGTAGTGGCGAGATAACCCCGATGTCCCCAGTACTGGTGCAGATTGTTCGGGAGTACTGCCATACTTTGTATCGTTGTGATCACGAGGGTCTGTTGTAGATGAAGGTCCGAGATTCTGGCCGTGTGTTGACGGATGTGATACAGGTGACGGGTTAGTATAGGAGTTGTGTGATATTACTCCTTGTATCTGTGTACCAGATTGCATGATCAGAAATTTCGGGAATTCATAGGTGGGAATTCAAGTAGTTACCTATAGGACGATCTTCCAACAAATTTGTGTTGCTTCGATGTTAAGTGGTGATTTCAAATCTTTCCTAAGAGTTTTTCTCATATTTTTATGTGAGAATGCAAATTCTTTTGTTCATTCAAATTGTCATATCAATTCTTGTCAACCGGAGTTGTCATGTCATTTCCTTTTTCAACCGGAGTCATCGTATCAATTCCATTCAACCGGTGTGCTTCTCTTCAACTGAATTCAATCTTATCTAATTTTGCAAGATCATTCTCTCATTTTATTCCGTAGTTCATCTCATCTAGCCCGAGTTGTATTTATTTTTCCCCACCCTCCCGCCCTTTTTCTCAGTGATTAAATTTTTATCCAGGAGTTTTCTTTTCTTTGTGCTTCCGCTTTCTGTTCTTTTCTCTCTTACCCGATGTTTCATTGTGAAGATTCTCAAGAGCTTCGTGTTCATCCTTATTCAGTCGTGTTATCTTTTCCGGTGAATTCAATGCAGTTATCTGTGTTCATCATATCCTATTCTTCCTTGTAATTCTTTCCCATGTTGGAAATTCTTATCAGTCTTCTTGTTATTCATTCCCCTCTTTTCTATCCGGTGTATTGAAGATATCTCTGAGTTTCGTGTTTTCAATTCTTTTAATTATTTCGAGGTGCTACCTCATCTAGTTCTCTTCATACCGGTGCAATGTCAATCTTTCTAGCAATCTTTTCTAACGGTGGTTTCTTTGAGTGGGCCCATAACCCACAGGTTCTTTCCCAGGATCTCTTCTGGCTCTTTTAATTTTCTCCCGGAGATCTCTAATTCTTTTCAACTATGACGTAAGTATGATTTCCATCACTCATATTACTTCTTCAAGTTCTATTTGAATTAATTCTCATATTGGCTCAACATTTCATTCTTCTTTATTCCGGAGTGTCTCATTAATTCTTGGTGGTGTTCTTCTCATCATTCTCTTCTTTCAAGAACGAAGGGGTATTTCTCTCGAATCTTGGTCCATTCTATTGTAGATACATCATTTCAGCTTGGTGTCATCATCTTATTTGTTCCAATCATGAGTATCCCTTTCGTGTTATCAGGTGCTTCTCTGAGTTGTTTTCATTCCCGATCCTCCGAAGGCCATCATTTTAGAAGATTCTTCGTTCCCAGCTTTCAGCTTTCATCCTCAATTCTTCTCAATTGTTGTCTCTTCGTTCGTCTCTCGTTTATCCGGTGCCTTGTTCAAAATTCTTCTCTCAGGTGGCTCATGATCTCTTCATTCTCATGTATCTCCATTAATTCGTGGTGTTCCCATTCAGTTGTGAATTCTTACCGGTGCTTCCTTCAATTATGCTTCAAATGGTGCTCTTCTCTCTATCTCTCTTTAATCTTTTCAAGAGGAATAAGTGCTATGCTAAATCCGTTGATTGTCGTCAATTTAAGTTGATGAAGGATTAGCATAACATAATTCTTATTCTTGTTTCATGAAATGATTTCAATTCTTCTTCCGGAGTGGATCATCATATCAATTCCTTTTCTCAAGTGTTCTTATCTTTTCTTTTCCGGAGTTCCAAGTTTTATCAAGTATCTCTTTGTGAAGCTTCATCTAAATCTTGGCAAGGTCATAATCTGATTCTTTTCTACCTACATATCGTTGCATCATTCATTTGTATACGGAGGTCCGTCATGGTGGTTCATCAAGGTTTCAATCCATTCTCAGGTGTTCTTCAAGATTCTGTTGGAGTACCTCAAGTATACTTTCTCTTGCATCTCCGGTGCAATTGTTCTTCCTTTATCCTTTGAGGTGGTATTATAGCCTTCTTGTTATTGTAGGAGCCTCGAAGAGATTTCCTTTCAAGAATGAGATAATTGAACCCACCAATTCTATGATCATGAGTTATTTCAACCCATGATTTCTTTATTGAGCTATATTGGTTTGGATTTCACTAAAGCTTTTCCTATGGATTGTTGCTATCATGGTGCTTGTCATTAATCCTAGTTCTCAAGGTACCCTCTTGGTGTAAGAAGTTTTGATATCTTTGCTTTCATCTATCCTTGTTTCCGTTAGTGGTTGGTTGTCACCTGTAACGCCCCGGACACACCCGCCGGCGGTCGTTACTCCTGGCAGGACCTAGACTGGCCCCACATATCAATACTAGTCTTTTCTGCGCACTTTGTCCTCACTCATGCGCACCCGGGATCAACTTCCCGGTCGGTCACCCATCCTAGAACTACTCCAAGCCAGGCACGCTTAACCTGGGAGTTCTATTCGAATGGGCTCCCAGAAAAGAAGGAATTCCTTATTGATATGAGTAGTCTATCATCCCTAATAAGCCAGGCTATCACATCACCTCATAAATGTTGTGATGATTTCCATAAGCCCACTACTATGTGGTTCTTTTCGTTGTTGTTTTTCCAACAACTCCATCCAATTCTTATTGCAAGGATGCTTGCCAAGTTCATTTGAGTTAGTAGTTGTCATTCTCTCTTCATTCTCTTCTTCCGTATGAGCTAGTTCCAGTTCTATTGTTCCGGAGGCATTGTGATGTTGCTCTTTTGGGTCTATCATCTTGTTCTATCAAGATCATGGTGTGCCCTTGCTCTATTTAGTTGTTTGTTATGTATATTGTCTATTTCTTCCATCTTATCGAATTTTTTGTCCCATTTTCCTACCGAAGTGCTGCCGAAATTTTTCGTGAATTATTGCTTCTTTCTCATATCATTCCTCATCTCTTTGCAACCTTCAAGGATCGTTGGTGTCACTCGTTTGTCAAAGAAGCGACTAAGTTTTACCTCTTGTTCTTTCTCATCCTCTCCCCCTTTCATTCTTAGATCTCGGGGCGAGATCCTCTTGTAGTGTAGGAGAGTTGTGACAGCCCGAGACCGACATTCTAGAAGATTCCCCTTTATTTCCGTTTCCGTCGTCTGGTTATTTTATTTTGTTGCATCATCATTTAGGTTGCATCGTCGCATCATGCATGGCATCTTGCATCGTCTGTCGCGTGTGGTTTTTTGAGTGTGTGTGCTTCGAGTGCTCACCGAGTCTTAGTGCGATCGGAACTTCCCTCCTCTCCCCTCTTATGTCTTTTTGTGGTTTGCTGAAGTTTCCATTTTATCCCCTTTAACAAAAGCGTCTTCTTTTAAAAAGTCCTTTTATTAAATGTGGGGGCAACCCTTGGGTTTTATTTTATTTCTCCTTGTGTGTTATTTTAAAACCCTCTCATTTTCTTTTCTCTTTTAAAGGGCTTTTATTTTATTCTTTGAATAAATAGGTTTTATTTAATTCTTCAAAGGGGTTTGATTTTTATTCTTTTGTAAACAGGTTTTAATTTTAATTCTTCAAAAGGTTTTATTTTATTTCTTTTAGAAATGCCCAAACTATTTTTAAAGTTGGGGTGTATTTTTAAAGGAGCAAAGGCATTTTTTTTTTATTTATTTAATTTTTTCCTCTTTGTTAAAAGAGTTTCTTTATTTAAAAAAAGATTTCTGTTTTAAAAGTGTTAAAAAAAACCTATTAGGGGGAGGGAGCAGGCCCAGCTCCCCCCTGCCCTAGCGCCAAGGCCCGGTGCCTCTCCTCGCCCCCCATCTCCCCGTGCGCCGTCAGCCATGCCTCGATCCCCTTTCTTCCTCCTCGCCTCCCAGCGCCAGCAACCCCGCCGCCGGCCTCATGCTCCCCCCGCGCGCCCGTCGCCCCTGTTGCCCTCGCCACGCTGCGCCCTCTCGGCCTCGCCTCGATTCGCTGCCCCCTACACCCGCGCTGCCGAAGCTGCGCACCGCCCGCGCCATGGCCTCGAGCTGCCCCGCCGCCGGCTTCCTCCCGGTTCCCCTCGCCCCGCCATGGCTCGCCGCCGTTCGCCATGCCCCCATGCTGGCCCGTCCCCGCATGGTCGTCGCGCCGCCCGCCCAGGTCGCCGTGCCCTGCCGGCCTCGCCTCCAGGCCGCCCCTCGCCCTCGCCTCGCCTCTCCCCGCAGGTGCTCGCCGCGCCGCCAGGAGCTGCTGCCGCCCCTATGCTGCGTTGCCTTGCTGTAGCTGCTCCTCCTGCTGGCTGACTCTTGCTGCTGACGCTTTTGTTGTTCCTGTGTCGCCGTTGCTAGTGCTGCTGCTTAGTTGCTCGCCGTGCTTGCTAGGTAGTTGTGCCGCTGTTGCCTGATGCGTGTTTTCCTGCCAATGCTTGCCGTTGTTAGCTTGCGTGCATTGTGTTGTTGTTGTTTTGTGCTGCTGCTCGCCCCACCGCTGCTGCTGATTGCCTGATGATGCCGATGCCTGTAGCGGCTTGCTGCTAGATGTATGTTCTATACTTGTTGATGTGCTTGCTTGCCGCTGCTTGCTGCCTGCTTGTGCCGTGCTTTGCTTGCCTGCTGCCTGATTGCTATAGCTGCCGCTGCATGTTGTTGCTGTTAGTGCTTGCTGTAGCCGGTTGCTAGCTAGATGCTCCTGCTAGCCGTTGCCTTGCTGTTGCCTGCCGATGCAGTTGCTGCTGCTGCAGGTGCTTGGTTGCTGCTTGCTAGATTTTCTAGTTGTTGTGCTAGCTGCTGCTTGGTTGCCGATGCATGCTAGTGCTAGTTGCTGTTAGGAAGCTAGTTGTAGTTGTTTGATGCCTTGCTGTAGCTGCCATATAGGTTTAGTTGCTTTCTTGCCCTGCTTGTCGTGTTGTTTGCTCGTGCTGCCACCTGCGTCGCCGCATGCACCATCCCCGTCGCCGTGGATTCGACGAGTTCACGAGTACCACGACGTCCTCGACGACTCCCGGAAACGAGTTCGACTACCATCGCCGAAGACCGTGAACCACGACACCGAGCGAACGTCTACCGTCGACAAGACCGAGTACCTGGACTTCCACGACGACCACGACTTCCACGACGTCCGCTACGAACCGAACCCCTCCGTTTGCACGCTTCGAAGGTATACCGATGAGACGTTGTCGTGAACCGAACGAATGTGATGTATGAGTTGAATGTATGTTTGCGTCGTATGTTGCCCGTTGCACGTGTACCTCTTTTGTTGTGCCTCAACACATGGGAACCCGGTAACCGGGATCACCCCATCTTTATTTACTGTTCCTGCACGCGCTCCCTATACGTTGGCACGATATCTCGATGTGTTATCGGGATAGGAACGTTGTCGTGGCATCGTTTCCATCTTGCCGCCATGGTTCCCTCTCCCTCGCCGTGGCGACATGTGTTTCTTTCCCTTCTTGCCCGTGTTATGAACTCGCATGCATGACGCATTCATGACATATACATCTTGTGTTGCATGTTCTTGTGCCGTAGCTCTGTTCTATGTTCCGCGTGTTAACCATCTAGGATGCCATGTAGGACCGTCGCTCCACCCCTTGCCATGTTAACCACATTTAATATTGTCGTGTAAATAATGGGGAGTGAATTAAATAATTAATCGTGGAGTTTCGTCGATATGCAAACCGTTGCATATCGAGCTTCACTTAATGTGTAGAGTTTGCGTGAGGTGAATTGCCATGCCATCCCTTGCATCATTGAACTGATCATGCATCATATTAGGTTGTGCATCATGTTGTGCATCATGTGGTGAATATCTGTGTTGATGTTTGTTTCTGGTTTGCTCCGTTCGGATAGAGTTCCGCAAGCGTGTCGGAAAGTGAGGAACCGTTCGACTAGTTGGTTCGTCTGCTTCACGGAGTCATTCTTCTTCCAAGCGGGATCTCAGGCAAGATGACCATTTCCCCAGATACCATTACTATCATTGACATGCTAGTTTTACCGTTTCTGTCGATTATGTCTCGTTGCCTACCACATGTTAAATATCAGCCTCTCAACAATGCCATGATTACCTTCACCTGTACGACCTAGCAAACCACTGATTGACTATGTTACCGCTTGCTTGACCTTGTTGTTAGCGTTGCTAGTTGCAGGTGTAGTTGCTTTCATGTGATAACATGGGTTCCTTGTCTTATCACCATATTAATGCTATTTAATTTAATGCACCTATATACTTGGTAAAAGGTGGAAGGCTCGGCCTTTCTAGCCTGGTGTTTTGTTCCACCTTTGCCCCTTAGTTTTCGGCTACCGGTGTTATGTTCCATAAATGAGCACTCCTAACACGATCGGGGTTGTTATGGGGACCCCCTTGATAATTCGTTTTAAATTAAAGTTGGTCTGGCAAGGCCCAACTTTGGTACTACATTTGCCTAATAACTAATGAACTGCGTAGGGAGTAATTAACCCGAGGGTAATTTAATCAAGCCCCGGGCCAGTGCTCCTCATGAGTGTTGGTCCACCCACCTAGCAGTCGGTGGTGCCACCACGGGGCAACTCGAGGTTTGGTTACCGTCCACTTTGCATAGACGGTGTGTCCTGAGAACGAGATACGCGGCTCCTATCGGGTTCGTCGACACACCGGGTGGCCTTACTGGATTAGTTTTACCTTCGACAGAATATCTTGTGCATCGGGATTCCGGTGATGCTTTGGGTAATCTGAGAGTTGAGGTTTTTCACTAGGGAATCCGACGAGATCGCGAGCTTCGTGATTGAGGATTTCTATGCGGCTTGTGGTAATTTGTGATGGACTAGTTGGAGCACCCCTGCAGGGTTAAATCTTTTCGAAAAGCCGTGCCCGCGGTTATGTGGCAACGTGGAAGCTTTGTTTAACACTGGTTCTAGATAACTTGAAGTTAACTTAATTAAAATCTGCCAACTGTGTGTGTAACCATGACTGTCTCTTTCGTGAGCTCCTTCTCCGATCGAGGACACGGTGCGGTTATGTCTGACGTAGGTAGGTGTTCAGGATCATTCATTTGATCATCAGTAAACACGTCTGTTATGCGTAGACAGGTAAAGGTTACTCGACGCGAGTGCGTTGATTGTTCAATTGGAGTTGCTTCTTCTTCTTCTTCTTCTTCTTCGTCGATCTAGGATGGGTTCCAGGCCGGCAGCCTGGGATAGCAAGGATGGACGTCGTTCTTCTTTTGTCGTTTGTTTTCGTCCGTACTCGGACCCTGCTCTTCTTCATGATGTTTATGTAATTTACTGATGTGACTCTGATGTAGCTTGTGGCGAGTGTAAGCCAATTCTATATATATCTCTTCTTTTCAGTACATGTACTTGTAACGATATCCATTCTTGCGACACGACGAGATGCGCTTCTATCCCTGACGAGGCCTTCGTGCCAAATTGAGTATAGGGTCGCATCTTGGGCATGACACCTCCGTTGTATGAAGGAGCCCATTCCGAGTTAGCATCGTGGTTGCTGCAATGGTTTTCGCAGGCGGGGGATAATGACGGAGAGCTTATGATACAAGTTGTGTATGGTCTGTGGCTAGCTAGGAACGACGCTAGGGAGGGCAGAAGAATCGCGGATCCTCGGGTTGTTGCAGAAAACGTTTTTCAACATATTATGGAGTGGACTGCCATCCATACGCAAGAACCAAGGACGGAAAATCCAACACCGGTTGTTAGATGGAATCCGCGAGAGCAATGGTGGCTTAAGGCAAATTCTGATGGTGCCATGTCAAAGAATAGTGTCTTCGGTGGTGGAGGGGTAGTTCTCCGAGACCACGAAGGAGCTTACGGAGGAGGTGTTTGCTTTGTGTTCAGGGATGTTTCTCATCCTGAGGTGGTCGAATTACTTGCATGTCGAAAGGCGGTGCAGCTTGCGATCCTTATAGGAGCTACGAAGGTGCATGTCGAGGTTGATAGCAAGGGAGTGGCGACCATGGTGAATGCACATGCAAAGGATTTGAGTATGGCAGGTCCCATAGTCAAAGAAATAAAGATGTTGGATAGAACTCTTCAATGTTTCAAAATCTCGTGGGTTCGACGAAGAGGGAACCGGGGAGCTCACTTATTAGCTCGTGAAGGGGTTGCTAAGGATAGGTGCTGTTTTTGGCCTAATGAACCGCGTGAATGTATTCTTCATATAATCTCTGACGAAATCCCGGTTGGGATGCTTAAATAAAGTTCGGTGTTTTTTCAAAAAAAAAAAAGAAAAAAGCCAGGCTCGCTCCCTGACCCCGTGGTCCCACATGGCAGCCCAACAAACCAACCAACGAACCACCCCGCCGGCCAGGAGAGGATAAACACCGTCTCCATCCGTTCCGCTGCGGCTGCGGACTTCACGCATCGACAAGTCCGGCACAGGCGCGCGACGGGATCGGATCCTCTGCGCCGCCCACGCCAGCGCCACAGGCGCGCCTCGCGTCGCGAGCGGACGCGTGTCCCTCCGCGAAGCCGTGTGCCTTCGGGGCCGCGTCGCCCACCGTCTTTCCTGGAGCGGCCGCCTCACCCGATCCTCCCGCCAGCCTCCTCCCGCGCCCCGCTGGGTGCACCGGCTCCTCGGTCCACGGGTCGCTGGGGTGCGGGCCCGCGCTGCCTACTGTAAAAATGTTTCACCGGCTTTCCCTCCTAAACGTCCGAAAGCAAGCATCAGCATCAGCAGCAGCAGCAGCGTCGGCAGCAGCGTCGAGAGGAAGGACAGCCAGGTCGGGGGAGCGCCGGCCGTTTCGCCGGAGACGGAAGAGCTCGAGCTCGAGCTCCTGCCCCTCCCTCCCGGCAGTAGGTAAGTACGTGCGCGCGCCTCTGGGATAGGGATTTCGGGGAGGGCTATGCTCTGGCCTCTGGGAGCAGCGAATTCTGCTTGCTCGATTTCTTGGCTGGCCGTAGGCCGAATAGGAGGAATCCATGGGGTGCAGAGAAGAGGAGGGGATCACCGTGCTCCTTAGAGCGCCCACGTCCTGCTCTCGTCGTGGCAACCTGACAATTCCGGTTCTTGCCTGCTTCCGATTGCTAGGTCAGCGCTTGAGGATCTTGTTTGGGGGGGCTGGCTTTCCCCCACTCTCTCTGCCTGACCTGCCTCCAATTTCCTCGGTTCTCCACCCGGGGATTTACCCCATTCTCTCTGCTTGACCTGCCTGTTCCTGTGATTCTGGTAGCCTCCGCCGCGCATGTGAATCTGGGGCTTCGCTCGTTTGCATTTCTGTAGACAGAATTCTGGCTTTGTATGTAGTACTGTGTAGCGAGAACTGAGACCTGGCAGCAGAGCACCCAAGTTGAGGGACAGTCAGGAGAGCAAATGATGCTCTGTGAAAAGAAATGTTGCTTATGACCACACTGAGAAAATCCACATGTTTTCCCCTCGTGATAGGGAGCAAGCAGGAAATGGACGCAGCGAGTACCTCCAAGAGAGGTCGTCGTCCTCCTAACAAGGTGGGTTGGATCTGCGATTCTAAATGCTTACTGAGTAGTATTGTACTAATCCTTTTCTTGTTTTTCTATTTTAATAGCCACAGAAGCTCAAGTTCAAACCCAAAGTGCCATCACGCAAGCCAAAAAAGCCAACCGCACAAAAGTACACTCCTCTTCTCCTTGACTTGAGCTGCTACCGCTAGCATGATAATATCTCACGAACTTTGTTCAACTAGCATGTTACAGTTTACATTGCCAAGCACATTCTTTGCTATTTCAGGCCACAGCCGGAAGAGACAAAACCAATTGATGAAGAGGTGATGAAGACACTGAGGGTAAGTGATTAGTCATATATTATGTCTTGGGATTGGTGTCAGATGGTACTACTACTACTATATACTCCTTAGTGGTTGTTTACTAAGGACATAATTGTTCCTTAGTGGTTGTTTACTCAGGACATAATTGTTCCTTTCTGTCTGGGGCTGACTGTCTATTTTGTGCTTTATTTTTTATTTTTTCAGACAGGACGAGGAGATGCAAAAACTTCACGAGCCATGAAAGGTTGGTATGGATTACCTTGCTGCCACATGTACACTTGGGTCTACTTATAAGCTGGTATTGAGATTGAAGGACGAGAAGTCTTTCAATCGAATCAGCAAAGTGCACACAAAATGAGCTTTTGATCAGCAATCTTTCTTAAACATGGCAAAGATATACAGTAATACTCTTTGTATTCGCCTTGCAGACGAGCAATCAGCTCAGAATTCCAAACCGACCCTTTCTCCTGCAGACGGAATTAGCTTCCAAGCGGCGCAGTCAGGAAAGCAGAAGCAACCAACAAATTCTCAGGTTTCAACCTTACTCTGTTACAAAATATACAGTTCCCCTGTCATGAGAGATACATAACTTATATGTTTATTTATTCATTGGTATGTACTTGCCTTGGCAAAAGAAGGCACTTCAAATCCCTAAAGCCTACCCTGCCAACCCAGGTGAATTTGAGGCTTCACTTCATTCGTTCCAAACATTTGACCAAAACATTCCACTAGGGTTAGTCATGGTTATGTTTATTTGTTGGCAGAAAGGTTCTACCGTGATGAAGATGATGACGACGACGATGAAGACGATAATAATGCTGTTCGTGGAGATGATAATGATGCTGAATTACAGCAGACTCTCCCAAGCTCAACCGAATGTGAATCTTCCATCCATCCAGCAAAAGAGCTCAATCTGCTTGTAGGCTTCCCTGAGCCCTACACCATTAGCACCTTGATACTGTCTAGCACTCATGTAACTCGTTCGCTATTTGGGACGACAGGAACACGACGACAAAACAAGGATGTTCTTATTCCAGCTGCCGAAATCCCTTCCTCTGCTCAGAACACCATCCATTGTAGTTCATAGGAATGGAAAGGCCATTGTCAAGGAGGTGAAAGAAGGGTACAACCTGAATGATCTTCCAGGGGGGTACATGGGCAAGATGCTGGTGTACAAGAGCGGCAAGGTCAAGATGAAGCTGGGAGATGCCATGTTCGACGTCCGTTTCCTTCGACGCTATGGTTTTTCATTGCAATTTAGCAAAGATATCTCTGTCTGGTGCTTACTGTTTACGATCTTCCATTGCAGGTGAGCCCGGGCACGGAATCTGGAATGCTGCAGCATGCGGTAGTGATGAACACTAGAAGGAAACATTGCTGCCAGCTTGGGGAGATCGAGAAGCAGCATGTCGTCGTGACCCCGGATGTCGACTCTCTGCTGAGCGACAACAGGGGGTAGTTGTGATATGAGAACTGATCAGGCTGTGTAGCTTTTGGCAAATATGGTGTGCATATGCTAGAATATTTCGTACGACGTTTTAACTGCATGATACTCCCTCCTAGTGAAACCTCTAAAAGGACTTGTATTTAGGAACGGAGGGAGTACGATGTAAATGTGTAGCTGTAGCTGTGGTAGCACCTGTGTAGCAGTAATCTAGAAGTAGTCTAGAAATGCTGCTTGCCGCTGATGAGTGTTTTATCTTGAATACTTCTGTATCTTTATCTTACTCCTTAGAGTAGGGAGGAACATGACTGAATCTTTGTATCGTTTGAATCCCATTTTACCATTGTACATATGCATATGTAAAGATGAATTTCTTTTGTCCTTGCTCTCATGTTAATCATACTCTGAATAATGTTAGTGATAATTTAGCCAACTTTGCAAGAGGTGAGGGCAGAACTATGACTTGGTTAGGGTCTCTTGCCCAGACGTTGCTTTTAACTCTAGCTCTTGATTGTAAGGGACCTTGTGACTGAGTAATACAAGTTTTCACCCGCAAAAAAAAAAAAAAAAAAAAAAATCTCCAGATTGGTCTACCTTGTGATTGAGTAATACAAATTTTCACCCACAAAAAAAAAAAAAATCTCCAGATTGCCAGACCAAGAATACTTACTAAATGCGAGAAAAGAAACTTGGATAGCTAGCCTTTCAATCATGTCGAAAGCTATTGCCCATTGGAGAGTGGGACAAGAGCGTACTGGCGATTTCCGGACCACAAAGAGGGAGTTGCACGGCAAGCCACTCCTCAATTTTACAGAAAGTTGAGAGCACCAAAGGTAGGTCTCTGATTTGGTGATTTGCAAGTCACAACCAATCTCTGCCCTGCTATATTATTAGCAATGCTTGATTTAGGGTATTTGGATTTTTGGGTGGGGTTCAATAAATAATGCTCCGGAGAGCATGTTGAAGTACAAAGTTATTGTAACATGTAAAGAATGGAATTTCAACCAGATATGCCAGTGAGCCTCAAAAAATCTGAACAGTCTCAAGTCACCATAAACATGATTCTAAAAGCACAGCTGAGGGCAATCCAATGCAAATAACACAAAAACTCCAAAGTCAAGATATCAAAATGGACAGTGTCTTTTATATATTGTTAATTTGTGACATACAACTTTGTCACCTAAGACCTCGACTTCTTCTTCCGCGACTTGTTGGAGCCCTTCGATGGTTCTGGAGCCTTGGCCGAGGTGGCTGCTTTCGACGAGGTGGCACTGGCATTGGCAGCAGACGCATCATGCTTCTCTCTACTCACAGCTCCTTGAGCACCTCTGACCTGAGCCCTCTTATCCTTCCTCTTCGGACGGTAGGTCGACCTCTCCCTCTTGGGCAGCCATCTCTCAGGATCTGGGGGTGGCCCTGGGTTCGCTGGATCATATCCTTTCGGATATTTAGGTTTCCTCTTTCTCTTCTTAGCCTTTTGCTTCTTCACTTCCTCCGGAGTGTCAACCTTCATGGCTTGCTCTACATGCCTTGCACCAGATGTCTTCTCCAGGCTCTTTACGTCAATTCCCTGAAGACCCGGCAACGGTTTCAGCTGCTTCTCATATTGCTCAGCTTTCGCAAGGTCAGTGCGTGCGGACGTTGCTACTAGCCCAGCCAACGCTTCGGTGCTTCCATAGCTCTTCACAAGTTCCTCGTACAGTTGACAGGCCTCTTCATCACGCCCATGGTTGAGCTTAAATGTAGCAGCCTCCCGCATGAACACATCCAACTTGTTATCTTCTGTCATGGCATTTTTCCACCACTTGATAGCAGAATCAAGCACAGAAGCTGCGGCATTAGAGTCATTTAGACGCTCTTTTAGAGCTACAAGTGTAGCAACTGTAGCAGGCATGTGCTGGATGTCTGATATCTTTGACAGTGAATCAGCAGCAACCTGAAAATGGTTGGCATTGGCAGCAATCTGGGCAAGTGCAAGGAGGACTCCTTTAGAATTATCAGGATGCTTCTCAGCATAGCGACTTAGAACTTCTTCAGCTTTCGGGACCTTTTTTTCTCTCACATGAACTGCAGCTTGAAGTAAAACAGGGAATACACCGTCTCGAAACATACCAAGCAGCCCAGTGACCAACTCTTGTGCCTGAAACATACAACAAAGTCACTATATGTCAGTATGTACAACGAAACAAAAAAATAAGTAATAGGCTAACTGGTCAAGGCTAGGCTGGGAAATAGTACTGACTAGAGCATGATCCTGCCAATAAAATTAGCCACAATATAATGTCAAATGGCTGTATGTGTCCAAATACACATAAATGAAAGGAGCCAGTCATAAGATGAGAATTTTTCATATTAAACTGTTTCATTTTGTTACTTGAATCGATAACCTCTGTAAGCCAATCGCGCAAATAGATGTAAACATATGCAGTTACTAAGCACAATCAAACATTGTAGGAATATCCTTAGTAAAGGTTACTGAAGCAATGATGTCCATTTAACCAATCAAGCAGACCTTTATGCTAGTTTTCAGTCAGAGGATTATTTATCAATGGTTCCGCAACTACAAATCCATGTTACTCATGCCACTTTAGCTAAAATTCAACATGAGCTCACTAGAGGAAAATATAAACGTTTTACAAGTACAACAAATAAATTCATCGGCAGAATAGATGAAACAAACATTTAATTTAACTAGTACAAGTGCCCGTGCGTTGCACCGGGCGAAAACATGGATATTTCATTATTTTTAATAAAAATCTACATTTTGATAAGAACTGGAACGCTTTTTAAACAACATGTCACGTTTTTATGAAAATTGAAACATTTCTTCGAAAAAGAACATTTTTTGAACAGATGTTTCTTAAAAAATACTTTTGGGAATTTTATTTTATTTTAGAAATTACAAACAGACTTTTTTGAAACAAAAATAGTTTGAACATACGTATGTAAAACTATGAACATTTTAAAACTTTTTTTTGTAGATAGTTGGTTGCTTTCTTTGTAAGAGTTTTTATTTGAAGGTCGGTTATCAAAATCCTCTACGATGACTAACTGAGCATTGTCATCCATTTTGTGCAATTACAACAAAAAGCTAAACCTTCAGCCTTTAGTTTGTTCGAACAATATTTCAGACTTTATATTGCACAAGAAGGAATAGATTGGGAATCATGCCCAAAGTGTTGTAGCATATATCTAGCTTGTTTTCTTTCAAACTTTAATCCGGTGACAAATTTGCATGAGATAAATAAAGCCTTTTGACTCTCTTTTCTGTAATAAGGATCACTGCTAGAATAGCACACTTCCGTCTAGGTTTGAATATAAATTTTGACATAGTTTTACCTTATTTCACATAATCTATAGTACATATAGAACTTAGTTTCAACTTAGTTTCAGTTGACAAAACTATTGTATCAACTTTTAGATTTGAATCAAACAGGGAACGAACATAGTTTATTTGTTCATGGACACATTGATTTACTCATTGATTCAAACAGGGAGCAATCAGACTTGAAGAAATACAGCAGGAATCACTTGACAAAATTATTGTATCCACTTTAAACTTGAATCAAACATGGAGCAATCAGACTTGAAGCACTGCAGTAGAAATCAGTTGGCAAAATTATTGTATCAACCTTCAGAGTTGAACCACTAAAGACTTCAATCAAAAATCAGACTTGAATTACAACAGAACATAACACATGTGATTGTCTCTCTAGCACAAGTGCAGCAGAATATATGCATAGGAATTAATATTCAAAATCCCTCACATCTGACGGTGGCTTCTAATTAAAGTAAAAAAAGGATTCCGCATGAAAGTCTCTTAAAGTTGAGACGACATGATGTGATTTTAACCAAGCTAAGCACTTGAGAACAATAACAGCTAGTAAGCCACGCCATGGTGATTCCAGTAGAGAAAACCAAAATTAAACCCCTACATAGTGATGATGTTTATTAATGATGCTTGTTTTAGGCTAAGTGGAATTCAACAATTGTGTGCCTATAATAAAAAATGAATGCCAATTGAAAATCTGATTCAGCATTCATCAAGGCTTCCACATCCCAAATAAATGGCATCTAGAGAGCACGCTGGACTCAGAATGTGATACTGTGGATACCATTTATCCAAGATATTTGTCTAGGGCTCCAGGCAGATGGCGGGTGTATTAGAGAAGCGCAATTCTGCAATGCACACACAATAATTGTATGGTATTGGTACGACCAACCAGCTCTACTGCCATCATAATTTGCACAGAAAAAAGATACTTGCGATGAAGTAGGCAAAGGCGATGGTTGGTGGTCTTCTGACAAAGTCGGCGAAAGCGACGGCGTATGGTCTTGTAGCGAAGTTGACGGAGACGACGCCGGATGTTCTTTCGGCAAAGGCGACGGCGAAGTCGACATTGGACTATACGTCTTCAAAATTTGAGATGTGATCCGGTCGAGGCTTTCTTTTTATGACACCGAAAGATATCCGTAATCTGGGTCTCACACCCATGCCCATCGTGTTGGAGCCGTTCTTAGTTTTCCTGCATGGACACGCCATTGAATCCGATTGAAATCGGACACGACCGTCGGCGCCAGGAGGTCAACATGAAGAAGGATTGGTGTGCCGTCGGGGTGGATTGAGGGCGAGTGCGGAGGGGAAGGAGATCAAAATCTAGAAGGACGCCGGAGAGGACAGATCGGCGGCATGGAGGCATTCAGGAGAAGTAGTCTGTGTGTGTTCACGAGAAGGATGTTCTTTTTAAGAACTGGAGAAGGAGATGTGCGTCTGCTCGTGCTCGTTTAGGAGAACAGAAGTGTTTTCCATACTGTGTGCACTGAGAAGCCCAACAAACGATGGCTCAAATCCAATACTTTAGACCCATGAGGACATCTATGTGGCCCAGTAATGCGGGTGGAAGTAGCTGTAAAGAAAACGAGGCGACGTTTTATAGACCGAATCCTTTGAATTAAAACTCGTATAGAAGCTAGCTCACTTGGTTAACCCCATTAGATAGACCCGACGGGTGGTGGAATCGAACCTCGGTTCTCACAACAACTACTTTTTAAAGACCGCGGGTTTATTATCTGATAACTCAGGGGGTCTTTACGTAAAACACTGTCGGACCTCTTTTTCTAACTTAAACAAGAACTGCGGGTTTATTGGCTAAAATCTCAGGGGGTTTGTGTAAAACATAATGACGGACTAAGAATACCTATTTCTTTTATTAGTGGGTATAGATAGATACAGAAATAGGTACACAGGAAATGGATCAAATATGCAAACCTGATCGATTTTATTTGCATGGAGGAGCAAAAGTACACGAGCAGAATACAGGGCTTCTTTTTGCCTTGAAGATAACTTGAATTCAAGGCTCTCGATCAGTTGCAGCTGGTTTGGTGATGTAGACTTCTCAACAAGCCGGTCAAGCTTTCTCAGGCCATCAGCAACATCCTTTGTACCTTTTATAGAGATAAGGTTGGTTGTTGCCACGGCAAGTGATGAGGGGTCTCCTGATTTCTTGTTTATCATATTGGCATAGGTTTCCATAGCTTCTTGAGTCTGTCCTTGTAGCTGAAAATACAATTTAAAAAAAAAAATAAGTCACTGTGGCTCAAAATAGATATATGACGTTAATACGGTTCAATAAAATTTGGCACACAAGAGAACTGAACCAGATTTAGGTACCTGCTGTACATAAGCAAGCTGAGCAGACACAGGAGCTAATTCATATTCAATCTCATCTTCTGCGTAATCTTCCACCATAAGCTCCTCTTTCCCGATTCTGCAAATAAAATAAGAAATTAAAGTACAGCTAATTGTAGGAGCTTAATAGACTGGCCAATGGGGTTCTTTCCCCACCCCTTCTTTAATATATAGTGCGCACACTCGTGTGCATTCGAGAAAAGACCGGCCAATGGCACGAGTGATCATGCATAACTTTCCTAGCTGAGTGGCCTATCCATAAATAGAAACCTACGATTATGGGAAAGAGTGAAACAGCTAGAACTATGAACTAAATAAGATTTTTAATGTTTGCCAAGGCTCTAATATTACTGGAGAAGTGGTGTCCATTGGATTATCTTTGCAATGAACGAATAGTTCACCAGAAAAATTACCTTTTCGCCAAGTCCAGCTGCTCTTTAGCTTCTGAATACTTTTTATTTTCTATCAAGGTGCAAGCCGAATTATATGCCAGCTCGAAGCTCCTAGTATCTCTGAGTGCTCTAGTGGTAAGATCAACCTTTTGTGCCTTCATGGCTGCCTGTACTTCAGAAGCCCTTCCACCAGCAACTAGAGCAGCGATGATATTTATCTTTAGATCTATTGAGTCAACCTTAAACTTTTGGAGCTTCTCGTAGCTATTCATGCAATCATTCATTCTTCCTAATCGGTAATAGATCTGGGATTCCAGCTGGAGAACAGCAGCTGTTTCTTCTTGACCATTCAATATATCCAGAGCTTCTTGCAATTTATTTTGCCTGTAGTAGCAGTATGCCTGAACATAGATAAAAGTAGTACTTAGCACAATTGCGGATCTTATTATTTTATTGCCGGTGAGTATATGTCCTCAGTCTTAGAAATGCATAGAACAATTCAAAGAAGAAGAAAACAATACGAAAGTACGGATCCTAATGTCAAAGTTCAGCACTTCATTGAGAATTGAATACAATCTTAGTTCATCTACAATTCTACTTCTATCTACTCTAAAACATTGGTGAATAAAACACTTTGCCATACTAGCCATCAACTAGGCTGCCTTCATTGGTGAATATTAAACACCGTTACCTAATGCTTCACACAAAGTATGGTAGATCATAAAGCCATGCGACAAATCAAAAGAGGTGACCATGTGAAGATTTGAAAAGTTGGTGGAAATTAACAATTATAAGGTGTCAAAGACCAAGTTCACCATAACAGTCTGACATACGAAATAGTTACAGACCAAGTTTACCATAACAGTCTGACCTAAGAAATAGTTACAGCTGCTCAGTATCAGAACAGACAAAGAAAACAGAAATGTATAAAGTCTCATGCAATGATGGACATTGTACTCAATGGAACCTCAAATTCCAAACTGAAGTCCGAGAATCATAATGAAAAAAATGCTTCAGCACACATATTTAACTTGCAGAGCCACAGGTTCTTGACATACCCCAATCAACCGTTCACAAAATTTCCCCTTCCCTCCCCTGGAATAGTATGCATTGCAAGTGAAGAAGTGCACGCGGATGTGATCAGTAGTATGAAACAAGCCAACAATCATGCCAAATTACAAATCTCGATGGCACACTCTGCTAAGCAATGCTGTTCTCCAAGAAAATTCTACTTCATATGCAGAGTTGACAGCATAAGGTTGAACTATATTTGACATTGGAAGCTCCAAAGGTTAATTGCTTCGCAAACTTCCGTTTACCCACCCAGATAGCCAGGTTTTACCTTCGGGCATCAGCACAAACAGATCTGACTACTGCCAGATCCTAAAACCGCAGCCTACTAAGCCTACTCGATCCAAAGATTCTATCACCACGCAGTCACGAAAACAAGTTCACGCATACAGATCCATCGAAACTACCACGGGAGAGAGAGGATCAGCTGGCGTCACCTTGTAGTAGCTGAGATCGATGGGGAGGCGCTCGGCGGCGCGGATGGCCGCGAGCGCCTTGTCCGTCGCGTCGGACTTGATGTGCGCGACCACCTTGCATCGCACCGCGTCCTCGTCGCCCGGCGACGCCGCGAGGACTGCAGAATCACACGCGTGCGTCAGTGGTGGGTAGGGCAGGGCGCCAGGGGCGCGTAGGGGAGACGGGGGGAGGGAGGAGATTTGGTGCCTGACCTTGGTCGGCGACCTTGGCGGCCTGGGGGAACTCGCCGGCCTCGATGTGGCGGTGGAGCGCCGTGAAGAGGTCCTCCACGGAGACCGGCTCCGCGGCGGCGGCGGCCGCCGCGGCCTTGGATTTGGGCGGCATCGGGGAGGCGGGGTGTGGGGAGATGGCTCACGAGTCGCGAGGGCGGAGGCTGCGAGGAAAAACCCCCGGTGCGTGCGACAAGCTGTTTATTTTTACACAAATCCGTCCCCCTTTTTTGTTCTTATTTAGTAAACCGCTCCCTTTGCTTTTCTTTGGGTATCGTTTTTCGCAGGAAATCGTATGGTCTCCTCGAATGATCAAATTCAGATATGTTCCTTGTTTCAGCTTTTGAATTCAGGCGTTCGGAAGTCTCAACAATGACGGTCCCTCTACATTGTTTTGACGGGTGTGTCAATCTTTGACCCTTTTCAAATAAGTTTTGTTTTGAAATTTCATTCAACTCGGTACCATCTTATGACATGAAGTGCATAGGCCTGAAAATTAAAATTAGAAAGAAGATAAACTATAGGACAATACAAGTTCCTGTGAGCTGAAGCAAAACAACTAATGTCAGCTTTACCTCGCAAAAAAAATAATGTCAGGTTTTGAAGCACTACTTGTAACTTTTTTTGATAAAACTTTCGATCTATTCATCATAGCATGACAGTCCAAAGAACACGGGAATAATAATAAAATACTGAAGCAAGCTGAAAATGTGTCGTCGTCATCACCCCTCCTTTACTGAAACCGGATCAAACTTGTTGTAGTAGACACTTGGAAAGTTGTCGTGCTAAGGTCCCACGGGACTAGCGCACCAAAACAGCAACCGTCGTCCATGAAGTGAGGTATAAATCGAAAGAAATCCAACCTATAGACACAAGAACGAAGACTGGATCCAAGAGGATCTACCTAAAACCAACACCGAACGAATCCCGTGAGATCCGACGGAGATGCACCTTCATTCGCGCTCTGACGAAGCTAGACACATCACGAGAACAGGGGCGGAAGGGGAGAACCTTATTCCATCTTCAGGGAGTCGCTGCCGCCTTGTCTTCCTGAGTATAACACAAGCGCTGGACGAAATCATGAAAACACCAGAAACAAAGCTATGAGCTACGCCATTAATCTCTCTTGATATGTGGTACACCTAAGCTGGGGGGCTTGAGTAAGGGAGAAGAAGCCAGCAAGAGTATTCGTGATGGTCCAAGGAGTAGAAGCAGCTCAAATGCTTCTAGTCGCCGTCGCTTTAGCCAGGTAAATGAAAACTATGTTGAAAAATCTAAAGTCGATGGCGATCTGGCTACAAGAAGAACAGGAGTTTATGCTTGTAAAGGCAAGTGGGTCATCAAAAGAGAGGCTTGAATCTACACGTACTTCTATTTGAGACTGAAAATTTTGAGAAAAACTCCAACACTTGTAGCCAATGTTCTATGAAGTAGGCCTAAAATGATGTGTCACTGAAGCTTCATGTTCAAGGAGTGAACTCATGAACCACCATGCTAGCTATAGTTTCCCATACTTCATGAATATGTTCACCACCTTCAACTGATTCTTTTTAGTCTAAGGACACCTCCAAACAATCTGACGTGATGAATAAATTGTTTAAAAAAAACTTATTGAATGGGATTGAACGCTTAAAGGAAAACTAAAGGCTTCAAGATTGTTGGGTCAATGTTATATTTAAACACCATCACCGATGCCCAGTGAGGATGTCATGCTTGGTGCAGCACGCCGAAGTCACTAGCCGAGTGTGCAATTATGATCTAGATGAACTCCCCATGGCAAGGCAGGCTGGTGAGCAATAACATGAACTCCTTGGTGTCATGGCACTCAATATAAGACTTAGGTATCCAGTTAGCTCCTCATCGATCAAAGCAGATGGGATCTAGCTATACGTCAGACGAAGTAATCTCTAGGTGGAATGTACGTTGATGACACGCAAGTATAGGGTGAAATGTACATTGATGACCCACAAGTATAAGGTGGCAGTGTGATCAATCAGCGCAAGTGAAAGGACCATGATATTGCCTAGAGGGGGTGAATAGGGGTTTTAAAAACTTCTACGAATTTGGTTTTATCCTAATGCGGAAATAAACTAAGAAGATACTTTTCAAGCACAAATCCTAAATATACTAGGCTCAATTAAGTGCACCAACAACTTCTTCTACTAAGATGAGCACAACAAGATTACCCACTAGCACAAGTAATTTACACAAACTTACTTGAGCAATATCACAAGATATGTAAGAGTATGACACAAGTTAGCAATTCACACTAAACACAAGATATATCAATAGTAGCAAGTATGAATTGCGGGATATAATGTGTAGGCCTAAATAATTAATCTTTACAGGGAAATAGCCAACACAATATAAGGAGGACAGCAATATGTATTGAATGTACGCTCAAGTAACCAAGGTAAACCACATGTAAGGAGTTAGGGTTATGGATAACCGAAGTCACGGAGATGAGCATGTATCCCGATGTTCACTGCCATGGAGGGAAGCTAGTCACCGTTAGAGAGGTGGATGTTACCACGAGGGCACACCAACGCAACGAAGGCTCACCCTATTCTCCTTGAGATATCACCACTAAGGCGATTCCCAACCACTAGTGGTAGACCTTGAGGCGGCCTCCAAACCTCCACAAACTTTTTGGGGGACAAATCACAAGTTGATTCCTCACTAAAGCACTCCTACTGTTTAGGAGTCTCCAACCTCCAAGAGTAACAAGATCAAAGGGGAAATGCTCAAGACTTGCTCAAATCACAAATTGCTTTGGTCAAAAGAGAGAGGAACAGTGGATGTATGCTTGTATGAAATCTCTCTCAAGAACTCTCGGAAATATCTTTGGGGTTTACCACAAGAATGCTCAAATCCATCTCTATCAAAGCCCACCAAAAGTAACTAATGCTATGGAGGGATGGAAGAGGAGAGGAACAATGGAGGAGGTCAACAAATGAACCCTAGATCCATGGGATACCCCCCCCCCCAAATGGATTGGAGTTTTGAGGCTTGGGGAGGAGGAGAGAAGCTCAAAACAATGGGGAAATCTCAGATCCAAAAGTTGTTTATCATTGGGGAAGAAGGGCTATTTATAGGTGGGGAAGAAGTCCAGCCGTTAGGGCCAGATTTCAGCCAACCCCGGAAGTTCCGAGGGGACCGGAGGTTCCGGAACCTGGAAGTTTTGGCCAGGTTCCGGGCAGATTCCGGCTTCAACAGAATAAATGCACCCGGTTGGAGTCCCTCAGAAGCAGTGAGGATGGGACGGAAGATACGGAGCCCGGAAGTTCCTGCCGCCCTCAAAGTTCCGGTGCCCAGAAGTTCCGACCAGGGTCCGGCAAGGTTTCGGCCTAAATAGAAACCTTGCACAGAGGCTGGCAGTTTCTCTGGTTGGCCGAAAGCTCCCGGGACATTCTGGTCCCCATAAGTTCCGGCCGTCCCGAAAGTTCCGCCCTAGACAGAGGCTTTGAAGTGTTAATTTTGACAGATCTGAGAAATGGTTTTCCAAAACTTATTTATATGAAGAGTTGATTCCCTGATGATTTTCACGATGCAATCAATGCAAAGGTTTGAGTATAGAATTTGGGGAACCCTATTTGGCTAACGATTTTACTTTGGGATATATGATAGGAGTGGAATTGTGTATAGAAGATGTTTACTTGAGCAAGTCGATTATGAAACCATTTGATCCCCTCTTAATAGTGCGACATCCCTAAAACTCAAAAATCATAAAAGAGCTACACTACATAGCTACCGATAATCCATTCTTGAGTGTATATGTTTATTCGGTGATCGTCACTCCACACCACTAACGTCAAAGGAACTAATACCTTTGAGTCAAGCCTTTCACTTGAGCTTGATGTTATTCTTTCCTCTTGGCTCAAGCTGAAAGCAAGACATTGATGAAGTCTTCAAGTAGCACTCCCATACACAACGTGGAAAGCCTTGCTTTGTATTCATCTTCACTTGTCCATCATGTGAACATCCACAAGCTTCAAGCATGTAATCCTTAGGGATGGTTATCTTGAACTTGCCCTTGTCAAACATGATCATGAACACTTGATGTCATCCTCTCATGGACACTTGGAATCTCTATCTTGATGCGAGACGATGAGAATTACCTAACCCTCATAGACATAGACAACACATAGTATGGGTTAGTACACAAAGTGAAATTGACAATTACTTACCATACCACAAGATCCCATGTGGTACATCATTTGCGCTTATGTGATGACCAACTTTGAGTTAACTCTTTGATCTTCGTCTTGGTCAACATTTATCTTTGATCCATGATTAATCTTTATTTCTTGTTAGGCTTCATTGCTTTAAGAAATGATTACCAATATCTCAATTCACCATGACCATATCAAGTTTCTCCATGAATCTCATATTGGCTATAACTTGCTCGTCTTCACGATACAACATAGTTTCCTGAGAGGCACAATGAATTATTCACTTGAATTACTTGCTTCAAGACATAATCATCCATGACTCAACATATGAGCTCATCATGATCCTATTTTCAAGACATATGTAGAATTCTTCTCTTTAATTATTCTCTGAGGATCTTGATCCATCATGGGTCAAACCATAAGCCAAAGCATGAGAATGTATGAGATCCTCAATGAACTCCACATAGATCATATCTTGTTCATCACGTGGAATTCATCTCGATCGTATCATATTTGATTCAATCATTGAGCTCATCCTTGATGCATGCACAACAATATGTATATGACATTCATTTGAGATCCTTCTTGCATATTCATGGAACAAACATACTTCAATTCATCCGATATTCTTCATGTATTGCAAATAGAACATTCCTTCAAATGTACAATGCAATGCAAACATAAGTCCATTAGGATTGTCATCAATTACCAAAACCATGCATGGGAACTACATGCACTTTCAATCTCCCCCATTTTGGTAGTTGATGACAATCTCAACAAGAGGATTTATATAATGAATTTTAACACAAGTATGCAATTTACCCAAGGATATGTTGAATAGTTGGGATGGTTTGATAGCGTTAAGTGTCACAAAAATACTTGAGTTTATCACACTCGGTGTACTAACATCAAAATACCACACAAGGATTTTATGTTGGTAGAACCACAATATATAGAGCAAGCTCCCCCACAACATATGCATGTCTGAACGAACTATGAATTTTCTTGCATATATTGGTTGACATACTAGGTGGAGTTTTCTATATATATATATTCATTCATGCAATAAACAATAAGACATAGGCACTTTTAGATTATCTTAAATCCTCTAAGCTTCTCCCCCATTGGCAACAAATGCCAAAATGGGACAAATCTCGAAGACAATGAGTTGCTCCTTAGAGTATGCATATTACAAGATGTGAGTGGAATAAAATGCACATATTTAATGACAGGAAATTTGAGGAGCTCGGGATCTAGATATTGCAATAGATATGATATGAAAATAAGCATTCGACATGTGAGGGAAACATTCAAAGATCCAAACAACATATTATGGACAAGATATAATGTGAATATCCAAATCGATCATTATGATAAGTATGGGTCCAAAATCCATCCAAACACATGAGTGGATAAGATTTTATCCAAAACATACAAGCACTCACTTCGCAACCTCTTACCGATACTACCAATGAATCAATAAGGAAGGAACCAAGTGACCGACAAGGATCAAGTGATATCGCAAAGATGGGAACTTACTTATGTGCATAAATTTTTAAGTGGACAATAGTAGTCTATGTATCCACAAAGAAACTTGCATACATAAAATAGTCACAATTGATAAGAACGTGATATGCACAAGTGAATCCATTATCATGCACATGCGATCCTAACATAAGAGCAAGGCACATGGCACAAATTGATCTCATTTGTATAACCATGAATTCCTAAGAAGATACCAAATACTACGAGCAATTGTAGTGTTTTTGGAATTTTCATAAAAATTGCACGTGAGAGAACATTTTAGGAATTGATATGCAATGAATTGCTTAATTGGCATGTCTTGGGATAATTGAACCATGAATTTGATTTTGTAGATCCCCATTAGATGATTCTACTCAATTGTCTAACCATTGCAATAGAGTGTTTTCAAGAACATGCAGGAAAACACAAATATAATAAGTACTATTACATGCTATGGTGCAACCTACACAAGGTTAACTCTATTTTTATACATGCATGAAGTAAATACTTGTTACCGAGAAAGTGTTGGAAATATGCCCTAGAGGCAATAATAACTTAGTTATTATTATATTTCCTTGTTCATGATAACCGTTTATTATCCATGCTAGAATTGTATTGATTGGAAACTCATATACATGTGTGGATACATAGACAACACACTGTCCCAAGTGAGCCTCTGAAGGACTAGCTCGTTGATCAAAGATGGTCAAGGTTTCCTGGCCATAGACATGAGATGTCGTTTGATAATGGGATCACATCATTATGAGAATGATGTGATGGAAAAGACCTAAAATATGAACATAGCATATGATCGTGTCAGTTTATTGCTACTATTTTCTGCATGTCAATGTGTATGTTCCTATGACCATGAGATCATGCAATTCCCGGACACCGGAGGAATACCTTGTGTGTATCAAATGTCACAACATAACTCGGTGACTATAAAGGTGCTCTACAGGTATCTCCGAAGGTGTCTGTTGGGTTGGCATGGATTAAGACTGGGATTTGTCACTCCGTGTGACGGAGAGGTATCCCGTGGCCCACTCGGTAATACAACATCCCAATAAGCCTTGCAAGAAAAATGAGTAAGGAGTTAGTCACGGTATCTTGTATTACGGAATGAGTAAAGAGACTTGCCGGTGACGAGATTGAAATAGGTATGGAGATACCAACGATCGAATCTCGGGAGGTAACATAGCAATGGACAAAGGGAATAACATACGGGATTAACTGAATCCTTGACATAGAGGTTCGATCGATAAAGATCTTCATAGAATTTGTAGGATCCAATATGGACATCCAGGTCCCGCTATTGGTTATTGACCGGAGAGTGTCTCAGGTCATGCTACATAGTTCTCGAACCCATAGGGTCTGCACACTTAAGGTTCAGTGACATTTCGGTATTATTGAGTTATGTATGTTGGTGAACGATAGTTGTTCGGAGTCCCGGATGATATCTAGGACGACATGAGGAGCTCCGAAATGGTCCGGAGGTAAAGATTGATATATAGGAAAGTTGCATTTGGCTTCCGGAAAGTTTTCGGGCATTAACGGTAAAGTACCGGGAGTGACGAATGGGTTCCGGGGTTTCACCGGGAGGGCCACCCACCCGGGAGAGGACCTAATAGGCCTAAAGGTGGTGCACCAGCCCTTAGTGGGCTGGTGCGACCAGCCCAATAAGCCTACTTCGGCCAAGTGTAAAAGAAAAGGAAAAGAGAAGAAAGAAGGAAGGGAAATCCCACAAGGAAGGGGAGTCCTCCTCCACCAAACCTAATTGGAGGAGGACTCCTCCCCCTTGGATTCGGTCGAACCTCTCCTCCTTGGAGGAGAGGGCAAGGCATCCCACATCCCTCTTCCTCCTATATATAGTGGAGGTTTTGAGGGCAGCCACCACCTGAAAAGCCACGTGTTGCCCTCTCCTCCATAGATTGTCTCCTTCATCTAGATTAGTTCGGTAAAGCTTGGCGAAGCCGTGCTGGATTAGTTCACCACCACCACCACCACGCCGTCATGCTGGCGAACTCATCTACCTCTCCGCTCCTCTTGCTGGATCAAGAAGGCAGTGATCGTCATCGAGCTGTACGTGTGCTAAACGCGGAGGTGCTATCCGTTCGAGTTCGACACTAGATCGGGATGGATCGTGATGGGATTGCGGGACGGGCTACGATTTGGATCGTGAAGATGTTCCACTACATCAACTGTTGGAAATATGCCCTAGAGGTAATGATAAATAGTTATTATTATTTCCTGTTTAAAGATAATCATTTATTATCCATGCTATAACTGTATTGAATGAAATCATAGATACATGTGTGGATACATAGACAAAACAATGTCCCTAACAAGCCTCTAGATGGCTAGCGAGTTGATCAATGATAGTCAAGGTTTTCTGGCTATGTGCAAGTGTTGTCACTTGATAATTGGATCACATCATTAGGAGAATCATGTGATGGAATAGACCCAAACTATGAACGTAGCATATTGATCGTGTCGTTTTGTTGCTATTGTTTTCTGCGTGTCAAGTATTTGTTCCTATGACCATGAGATCATATAACTGCTACGGCAACAAAAATCCTTGTGCTGCCTCTTGAGCTTGCGTTGGTTTTTCCCTTGAAGAGGAAAGGGCGATGCAGCACAGGAGCAGTAAGCATTTCCCTCAGTTTGAGAACCAAGGTATCAATCCAGTAGGAGAATCGCGCCAAGTCCAGAGTACCTGTGCAAACACAAAAGAACTTGCACCCAACACTATAAAGGGGTTGCCAATCCCTTCAAGATTGATTGCAAAGAGAGATCTGAAGGCGGAAAGTGCAACGAAGTAAAATTGTAAGACTGAAAATATGGTGTGAAGTAGACCCGGGGGCCATAGTGTTCACTAGAGGCTTCTCTCAAAATAGCAAATAATATGGTGGGTGAACAAATTACTCTCGAGCAATTGATAGAACCGCGCAAAGTCATGACGATATCTAAGGCAATGATCATACATATAGGCATCACGTCCGAGACAAGTAGACCCATACTTTCTGCATCTACTACCATTACTCCATACATCGACCGCTATCCAGCATGCATCTAGTGTATTGAGTTCATGACGAACAAAGTAACGCTTTAAGCAAGATGACATGATGTAGAGGGATAAACTCAAACCAATGATGAAAACCCCATCTTTTTACCCTTGATGGCAACAACACGATGCGTGCCTCGCTACCCCTTCTGTCACTGGGTGAGGTCACCGCACGGTATGAACCCAAAACCAAACACTTATCCCATTGCAAAAATCATAGATCAAGTTGGCCAAACAAAACCCACAACTCGAAGAGAATTACAAGGATATGAAATCATGCATATAAGAGATCAGAAGAAACTCAAATAAGATTCATAGATAATCTGATCATAAATCCACAATTCATCGGATCTCGACAAACACACTGCAAAAGAAGATTACATCGGATAGATCTCCATGAAGATCATGGAGAACTTTGTATTGAAGATCCAAGAGAGAGAAGAAGCCATCTAGCTACTAGCTATGGACCCGTAAGTCTATGGTGAACTACTCACGCATCATCGGAGAGGTCATGGTGTTGATGAAGAAGCCCTCCGTATCCGAATCCCCCCTCTGGCACAGCACCAGAACGTGCCCCAGATGGGATCTTGCGGAGACAGAAGCTTGCGGCGGCGGAAAAGTATTTTCGTGGATCTTTTTCGCAGTTTGGGAAATTTTCTGAATTTATAGGCGGAAGAGGTAGGGCAGACGAGCCATGATGACCCACAAGTATAGGGGATCAATCGTAGTCCTTTCGATAAGTAAGAGTGTTGAACCCAACGAGGAGCAGAAGGATCTGACAAGTGGTTTTCAGCAAGGAAAAATCTGCAAGCACTGAAATTGTCGGTAACAAGTGATTTTGTGGTGAGATGATTCGTAGCAAGTAACAAGTAACAAAAGTAGCAAAGGTGCAGCAAAGTGACCCAATCCCTTTTGTAGCAAGGGACAAGCCTGGACAAAGTCTTATCGGAGGAAAAACGCTCCCGAGGACACATGGGAATTTTTGTCATGCTAGTTTCATCATGTTAATATGATTCGCGTTCGTTACTTTGATAGTTTGATATGTGGGTGGACCGGCGCTTGGGTACCGCCCTTACTTGGACAGGCGTTCCACTTATGATTAACCCCTCTAGCAAGCATCCGCAACTACAAAAGAAGAATTAAGACAAAGTCTAACCATAGCATTAAACTAGTGGATCCAAATCAGCCCCTTATGAAGCAACGCATAAACTAGGGTTTAAGCTTCTGTCACTCTAGCAACCCATCATCTACTTACTACTTCCCAATGCCTTCCTCTATGCCCAAATAATGGTGAAGTGTTATGTAGTCGACGTTCACATAACACCACTAGAGGAAAAACAACATACAACATATCGAAATACCGAATGAATACCAAATTCACATGACTATTATTAGCATGACTTATCCCATGTCCTCAGGAACAAAAGTAACTACTCACAAAGCATAATCATAATCATGATCAGAGGTGTAATGAGTAGCCTCAAGGATTTGAACATAAACCCTTCCACCAAGTAATCCAACTAGCATCAACTACAAAGAGTAATCAACACTTCTAGCAACCTTACAAGTACCAATCGAAGTCGCGAGATGCAGATTGGTTACAGGAGATAAACTAGGGTTTGGAGATGAGATTGTGCTGATGAAGATGTTGATGGTGACGAGTCCCCTCCGATGAGAGGAGTGTTGGTGATGATGATGGCGACGATTTCCCCCTCCGTGAGAGAAGTTTCCCTGGCAGGATCGTCCTGCCGGAGCTCTAGAATGGTTCTGCTCAAGTTCCGCCTCGTGGTGGCGGCGAAACCACGAAAAAGCTCCCCCTTCATTTTTTCCTGGACGAAACCCTCCATATAGCAAAAGAGGGGAGCAAGTGGGCCAGTGGGCTGCCCACAAGCCCTCATGGCGCGGTCTGGGGGGTGGCCGCGCCGTGCACGCTTGTGGGCACCCCGTGGTGCCCCTCTGGCACTTCTTCGGCCCAGTATTTTTGATAAATCGGGAAAAAATTCCTCGTTGATTTTTACGGCGTTTGGAGTTGTGCAGAATAGGTATCTCAACTTTGCTCCACTTTCAGGCCAAAATTCCAGTTGTCAAAATTCTCCCTCTTCATGTAAACCTTGCAAAATAAGAGATAAAAGGCATAAGAATTGTACCGTGAAGTGAAATAACAGCCAAAGAAGCGATAAATATCAACATGAAAACATGATGCAAAATGGACGTATCAACTTCCCCAAGCTTAGACCTCGCTTGTCCTCAAGCGAAAGCCGAGCTCAATAAATATGTCCACATGTTTAGGGAGAGAGGTGTCGACAAAACAAGATAGGAACATGCATGCATCATGATCAAGATTAGAACATCAATACCAACATATAATCTCTCATGCTAAAGTGATAATTCCTTCACAAAGTAAAGCATGGATCAAGAACCTTACCGAGAAGTAACAACCGATAGCCTTTAGTCATTGAAGCAATTGCAATTTATCACAACATTAGAAAGAGTCAAATAAGAGCTTGTAAAGCAAATCCACATGCTCAATCATTCTTTCGTTCTCTACAATTGCTACAACTCACGTGGTACTCATGAGATCAAAGTTTCAGCTGGACACAGAGAAAGATAGGGGCTTACAGTTTTTCCTCCCAACTGCTTACCTCAAGGGTAATGTCAACAATAATAATTCATGAATGCCTACCTCCAAGTTGACATATGAATATAGATCTTTCCCAAGCATGTGACGGTAGCCAAGACAAAGGCAAAATAAGGAATTGGTGAAGATCACCATGACTCTTTAGAGGGCAAAAAGTAAAGTTACAAGATAGGCCCTTCGTAGAGGGAAGCAGATCATGAGGTTGTCATGCGCTTTTGAGGTTTGGATGCATGTCCTCTTAGTGCTAAGGAATGTCACTTTATATTGCCTCATGTGATAAAGAACTTTATTATGCAGTTTGTCGCTTTTATGTCTTCCTCATCACAGGTTCGTATAAAGCTAATTTTCCACACAATAATAGATCATACATATTAGAGAGCAATTTTTATTGCTTGCACCGATGACAACTTACTTGAGGGATCTTATTCAATCCATAGGTAGGTATGGTGGACACTCATGGCAAGACTGGTTTGAAGGTTTATGGATGCACAAGTAGTATCTCTACTTAGTGCGGGAGTTTTGGCTAATATGAGGTGGAAGCAATCGTCACATGCTAAGGGATCTCTAATCATATAACATTGTTCAGAGCCAAGCAAACACAATTCATTATGTTGTCTTCCTTGTCCAACATCTACTTCTAGGCATGCAATAGTTTAGTGAGTGTTCACAATCATAGATGGTGTCAGAGATGATATATTTATATGTGAACCTCTCCTTCCTTATCACTTCCTATTAATTGCAACCATGACCAAGGTCTATATTTGCCTACCCTCAACAAGTTTCAATCATCATCCTTTTTATATGTGAAGCTATCACTTCCAATAAGATCATTACATGATCTTTCATGCTTTTGTTCTATTCTCACACTTTTGATCATGGCAAGAGGCAAAGCCCTTCAACTAAGACACTCTTTATTATAAGGCTCACAAGCAAGAATACATCGGGGGTGACACAAAGCAAAACTCAAGACTAAAACACTAAGACTTTTAAACTACTAAAGAAAAATAAAACTGAAAAGGAAAACTAAAACAAAGGTAAAGGCAAAAGATGTGATGGTGATACGATACCGGGGCAACTCCCCCAAGCTTGGCAAAAGCCAAGGGGATTGCCCATACCAATGCTCAGTTGTCTTCCTTTGGTGGTGATGGTGGAGTTGTTGCAACATGAGTTTGATCCTCCGTCTTCCAAGGCATAGGTGCTCCATCATGGAAAGATGAACGAGTCCCCGAAATCCTCAAATCTGCAACCAACTTTATTGATTTAAATCTATACTCATACTCACAGTTTTGGTTCTGCAGGTCATAGATCTGGCCTTGGAGTTGATCAACCCTGTCATAGATCCTGGAGAGGTGCTTCCCAATGTCATTGGCATCAATCCTGCGCTTGTTGGTGAACTCCATGATCATCATGTGGTTGGCGTTGAGTCCATGCTCCACCATCCCCTGGCACTTGAAGACTTGTTGCTCCATTGCTTCAAGCCCCGTGTCCATGCTTCCGGTCTTCTTAGGCCCCTCAACATCACGGATGTGCAACATCCCCTCACACATCTCAATAGATTGAGGGTGTTGCAGCACTTCCGTGAGGTAGGGATTGATGACTTTCTCGAAGATCTTGTCCTTCGGAGCTTTTGGGGAAGTCATTGCGATCTAGATCTGCAACAGAAACAGGCTCGAAACGAAAAACAGAGGAAATCTGCGTGATGCACGGGTCAGACCAAATGGAAGTATATATAATGATTTTTTCAGACCAGAAGGAGTACCCTGCACGAAAACGGAGTCCGGGAGGCGCACGAGGTGGCCACAAGCCCTCACGGCGCGGCCAGGGGGTGGGCCCCGCCGTGCAGGCTTGTCGCCTCCTCGCGCACTTTCCGGACTACTTCCAATTTTTGTATTTTTTCAAATATTCCAAAACGGAGAAAATTTCCTACTAGAAAAGTTTTGGACTCTGTTTTCTTACCGAATCACATACCTCTTCATTTTCGGAGTCTGAAATAGGCTGATAAATATCCCTTAGGTATTCTTCCGGAGTTATGGTATTGATAATATTGCTTTCAACATTTATGGGAGTACCTGAGATATATTGCTTGATTCTCTGCCCATTTACCACTCTCGGACAATTACCTTCCATGTTGTTGATCTTGATAGCACCGGAACGATATACTTCCTCAACAACATAGGGACCTTCCCATTTAGAGAGAAGCTTGCCTGTAAAGAATCTTAAACGAGAGTTATATAGCAAGACATAATCACCTACGTGGAACTCACGCTTTTGTATCCTCTTATCATGCCACCTCTTAACCTTCTCTTTGAACAGCTTGGCATTCTCATATGCCTGAGTTCTCCACTCATCAAGCGAGCTAATATCAAATAACCTCTTCTCACTGGCAAGTTTGAAATCAAAGTTGAGCTCTTTGATTGCCCAATAAGCTTTATGCTCTAGCTCAAGAGGTAAGTGACATGCTTTACCATACACCATTTTGTATGGAGACATGCCCATGGGATTCTTATAGGCAGTTCTATAAGCCCACGGTGCATCATCGAGCTTCTTAGACCAATTCTTTCTAGACCTGTTGACAGTCTTTTGCAGAATTAGTTTAATCTCTCTATTACTCAGCTCTACTTGACCACTCGACTGAGGGTGGTAGGGAGACACAATTCTATGGTTGACATCATACTTAGCAAGTGTTTTATGGAAAGCACCATGAATGAAGTGTGAACCACCGTCGGTCATTAGATATCTAGGGACTCCAAATCTAGGGAAGATAACTTCTTTCAGCATCTTGATAGAGGTGTTGTGATCAGCACTACTAGTGGGGATAGCTTCTACCCACTTAGTGACGTAATCAACAGCAACTAAGATATGCGTATACCCATTGGATTTTGGAAAAGGTCCCATATAATCAAAGCCCCAAACATCAAATGGTTCAATGACAAGTGAATAGTTCATAGGCATTTCCTGACGTTTGCTAATATTACCTATTCTTTGACATTCGTCACACGACAAGACAAACTTACGGGCATCCTTGAAGAGAGTGGGCCAATAGAAACCTGATTGCAATACCTTGTGTGCAGTTCTATCTCCCGCATGGTGTCCCCCGTAGGCCTCGGAGTGACACTTCTGTAGGATCTGTCCCTGTTCATGTTCAGGTACACAATGTCTAATAACACCATCTACTCCTTCCTTATAAAGGTGAGGATCATCCCAAAAGTAGTGTCTCAAGTCAAAGAATAATTTCTTCTTTTGCTGGTACGTGAAACTAGGTGGTATGTATTTGGCAACGATATAGTTTGCATAATCAGCATACCACGGTGCGCTACGTGAAGCATTGATGAAATTCAACTGCTCATCGGGAAATCTATCATCAATAGGTTGTGGGTCATCAAGAACGTTCTCCAACCTAGACAAGTTATCTGCTACTGGGTTATCAACACCCTTTCTGTCGTCAACGTGCAAATCAAATTCTTGTAGCAAGAGAACCCATCTGATAAGTCTAGGTTTAGCGACCTTCTTCTCCATGAGGTACTTAATAGCAGCGTGATCAGTGTGAATAGTGACTTTGGAATCGACTATGTAAGACCTGAACTTTTCACATGCAAACACGACTGCTAAAAATTCCTTCTCCGTAGTAGCATAGTTTCTCTGGGCACTGTCTAGAGTTTTACTAGCGTAGTGAATAACATTCAACTTCTTATCGACTCTTTGCCCTAGAACAACACCAACAACATAATCGCTAGCATCACACATGATTTCAAAAGGTAAGTTCCAATCAGGTGTTTGAACAATAGGTGCAGTTATCAAAGATCTCTTAAGTATTTCGACGGCTTCCTCACAATCATCGTAAAAAACAAAAGGAATATCCTTTTGCAAGAGATTGGTAAGAGGCCTAGAAATCTTAGAGAAGTCTTTAATGAATCGTCTATAGAAACCAGCATGACCAAGGAAACTTCTTAAACCTTTGATATCTGTGGGGTATGGCATTTTCTCGATTGCATCAACCTTAGCCTTATCGACTTCAATACCTCTTTCAGAAATTTTATGTCCTAAGACGATGCCTTCATTAACCATAAAGTGGCACTTCTCCCAATTCAAGACAAGGTTGGTGTCTTTACATCTCTGTAAGACACAATCAAGGTTGCTGAGGCAATCATCAAAGGAAGACCCGTAAACGGAGAAGTCATCCATGAAAACCTCGACAATCTTTTCACAAAAGTCAGAGAATATAGCCATCATACATCTTTGAAAGGTGGCAGGTGCATTACATAAGCCAAAAGGCATACGTCTATAAGCAAAGGTACCGAAAGGGCAGGTGAAAGTGGTTTTCTCCTGATCAGATTGTGCAACTGGTATTTGGGAGAAACTAGAATAACTGTCTAGAAAGCAGAAGTGTGTGTGTTTGGACAGCCTTTCTAGCATTTGGTCGATAAAAGGCAAAGGGTAATGATCTTTCCTAGTGGCCTTATTCAAGTTCCTAAAATCAATCACCATCCTATAGCCAGTAATAATCCTCTGTGGGATCAACTCATCCTTATCATTAGGGACAACGGTGATGCCTCCCTTCTTAGGAACGCAATGCACCGGACTCACCCAATCGCTATGAGCAACATGATAGATAATACCCGCTTCCAGGAGCTTTAGTATTTCTTTTCTTACTGCTTCTTTCATCTTAGGATTTAATCTCCTTTGATGATCAGCAACTGGTTTGAATTCAGGATCAGTTTTGATCTTGTGCTGGCATAGAGTGGGACTAATGCCCTTAAGATCATCAAGAGTATATCCTATGGAAGCACGGTGCTTCCTCAGGGTTTTTAGTAACTTCGTTTCTTCATGCTCCGATAGGCTAGCACTAATAATAACAGGATATATGTCTTTTTCATCAAGATAGGCATACTTAAGAGTATCAGGTAACTGTTTAAGCTCGAACACAGGATCACCCTTTGGTGGGGGTGGATCCCCAAGCAGTTCAACAAGCAGATTATTCTTAAGGATAGGATATTGTTCTAAGACAACTCTATCTATTTCATCCCTTTCATCCATATGCATATCATTTTCATGCTCAAGCAAGCATTGCTCTAAGGGATCAGTAGGAGGCACGGCAATAGAGGTTAAGGCAGTAGTTTCATCCTTACTAGGCAACTCCTTTTCATGAGGTTGTCTACCAGACTTAGAGAAATTGAACTCATGTGACACACCTTCAAAGCCAACAGTGACAATTTGCTTCTCACAATCAATATGAGCATTGAGAGTATTGAGAAAAGGTCTACCAAATATGACGGGACAAAAGCTATCTTGTGCGGTAGCAAGAACGAGGAAATCAGCAGGATACTTCGTTTTACCACACAAGACTTCAACATTCCTAACAATTCCCACAGGGCAGATAGTATCTCTATTGGCAAGCTGAATAGTGACATCAATAGGTTCTATCTCAACAGGTGCAATATCGTCTTTGATTTCATCATATAAGGATTGAGGTATTGCACTAACACTAGCACCCACGTCACATAAGCCATGATAGCAATGATCTCCTATCTTAACAGAAACTATAGGCATGCCAACAACATGCCTATGTTTGTCTCTAACGTGAGGTTTAGCAATTCTAGCAGCATCTTCACAGAAGTGAATATTATGTCCCTCAACTTCTTCAGACAGAAGATCTTTGATAATAGCAATGCTAGGTTCAACTCTAATTTGCTCAGGGGGTGTAGGTGTTCTAATGTAGCCTCTACGTATCACAGTTGAAGCTTTAGAATGATCTTTTATCCTAACAGGGAAAGGTGGTTTCTCAATGTAAGCACTGGGAACCACAGGATCATTATAGACAATGACTTTCTCTTCAACTGGAGTGGGTTTAACTACATTGACTTCTAAAGGAGGATGAAATTTAAACCACTTCTCTTTGGGGAGATCAATATGAGCAGCAAAGGATTCACACAATGAAGCTACTATCTCAGAGTCAAGTCCATACTTAGCGCTAAAATCACTAAAGGTATTTGTCTCAACAAAGGATTTAACGCAATCAAACGTGAAATTCATACATGACTCCTTACCTTCTTCAAGCTCCCAATCTTCAGAGTTGCGTTTAATTCTCTCCAATAAATTCCATTTGAAGTCAATATCTCTCTTCATAAAAGAACCGTTACAAGAAGTGTCAAGCATGGTGCGATCATCATGAGAAAGCCGAGCATAGAAGTTCTGAATGATAATTTCTCTCGAGAGCTCATGATTGGGGCATGAATATAGCATTGATTTAAGCCTCCCCCAAGCTTGAGTGATGCTTTCTCTGTCACGAGACCAAAAATTGTAAATATAGTTTTGATCACAATGTACTAAATGCATAGGATAAAACTTTTGATGAAATTCCAATTTCAACTGATTGTAGTCCCATGATCCAGTATCATCACATAGCCTATACCATGTCAACGCCTTATACTTCAAAGATAAAGGAAAGACCTTCTTCTTGACCTCATCCTCGGGCACACCTGCAAGCTTAAATAAACCACAAACTTCATCTACATAGATTAGATTCAAGTACGGATGTGATGTTCCATCTCGTGTAAAAGGATTAGCCAGCAATTTCTCAAGCATACCTGAAGGAAATTCAAAGCAAATATTTTCAGTAGATGCAGCAGGTTGAGGAGCAACCATTCGTGCTTCCGTTCGAGGTGAAGTTAACCCGAACAAGCCCCTCAAAGGATTAGTATCCACAGTGACAAGTGACAACAAATTTCAGCACACTATATGAATGTTTCCTTACCAAGTTCCACTTACCAAAGGCGCTTCATTCCCCGGCAACGACGCCAGAAAAGAGTCTTGATGACCCACAAGTATAGGGGATCAATCGTAGTCCTTTAGATAAGTAAGAGTGTATAACCCAATGAGGAGCAGAAGGATCTGACAAGTGGTTTTCAGCAAGGAAAAATCTGCAAGCACTGAAATTGTCGGTAACAAGTGATTTTGTGGTGAGATGATTCGTAGCAAGCAACAAGTAACAAAAGTAGCAGCGGTGCAGCAAAGTGGCCCAATATCTTTTGTAGCAAGGGACAAGCCTGGACAAAGTCTTATAGGAGGAAAAACGCTCCCGAGGACACACGGGAATTTATGTCATGCTAGTTTCATCATGTTCATATGATTCGCGTTCGTTACTTTGACAATTTGATATGTGGGTGGACCAGCGCTGGGGTACTTCCCTTACTTGGACAAGCATCCCACTTATGATTAACCCCTCTCGCAAGCATCCGCAAGTATGAAAGAAGAATTAAGACAAAGTCTAACCATAGCATTAAACTAGTGGATCCAAATAAGCCCCTTACGAAGCAACACATAAACTAGGGTTTAAGTTTCTGTCACTCTAGCAACCCATCATCTACTTACTACTTCCCAATGCCTTCCTCTAGTCCCAAATAATGGTGAAGTGTTATGTAGGCGACGTTCACATAACACCACTAGAGGAAAAACAACATACAACATATCAAAATACCGAACGAATACCAAATTCACATGACTATTATTAGCATGACTTATCCCATCTCCTCAGGAACAAAAGTAACTACTCACAAAGCATAATCATAATCATGATCAGAGGTGTAATGAGTAGCATCAAGGATCTGAACATAAACTCTTCCACCAAGTAATCCAACTAGCATCAACTACAAAGAGTAATCAACACTACTAGCAACCTTACAAGTACCAATCGGAGTCGTGAGATGGAGATTGGTTACAAGAGATGAACTAGGGTTTGGAGATGAGATGGTGTTGATGGTGACGAGTCCCCTCCGATGAGAGGAGTGTTGGTGATGACGATGGCGACGATTTCCCCCTCCGAGAGGGAAGTTTCCCCGACAGGATCGTCCTCCCGGAGCTCTAGATTGGTTCTGCTCAAGTTCCGTCTCTTGGCGGCGGCGAAACCACGAAAAAGCCCCCCCTTCATTTTTCCTGGACGAAACCCTCCATATAGCAAAAGAGGGGAGCAAGTGGGCCAGTGGGCTGCCCACAAGCCCTCATGGCGCGACCTGGGGGGGTGGCCGCGCCGTGCAGGCTTGTGGGCACCCCCTGGTGCCCCTCTGGCACTTCTTCGGCCCAGTATTTTTGATAAATCGGGAAAAAATTCCTCGTTGATTTTTACGGCGTTTGGAGTTGCGCAGAATAGGTATCTCAACTTTGCTCCACTTTCAGGCCAGAATTCCAATTGCCGGTATTCTCCCACTTTATGTAAACCTTGCAAAATAAGAGAGAAAATGCATAAGAATTGTACCGTGAAGTGAAATAACAGCCAAAGAAGCGATAAATATCAACATGAAAACATTATGCAAAATGGACGTATCAAGCCACAGGGGGCCCACAAGCCTGCTAGGCGCGGACCCCCTGGCCGCGCCTAGGGGGCTTGTGGGGTCCCTTGGTGGCCCGTGCCTTGGTTCTCAAGTCTCGTGCGTATCTTCTGTTCCGGAAAAAATCTTTTCGGAAGTTTTATTCCGTTTGGACACCGTTTAAAATCCTCATCTGAAAAGGGTCAAAAACATGGAAAAACAGGAACTGGCACTTGGCACCGAGTTAATAAGTTAGTCCCAAAAAAGATATAAAAGGCATACAAAACATCTAAAGTTTGACAAGATAATATCATGGAACCATAAAAAATTATAGATACGTTGGAGACGTATCAAGCATCCCCAAGCTTAACTCCTGCTCGTCCTCGACTAGGGAAGTGATAAAGACTGAATTTTTGATGTGGAATGCTACCTAGCATAGTTGTCCTTTGTAACTTCTTTCATGTCACATGAATGTTCAGATCCGTAAGATTCAAAACAATAGTTTAGTATTGACATGAAAACAATAATACTTTAAGCAAACTAGCAAGGTAATCATGAACTTTTGAAATAACAAGGCAAAACAAAGTTATCCCTACAAAATCATATAGTCTGGCTATGCTCCATCATCCCCACACAACTAATTTAAATCATGCACAACCCCGGTATTGGTCAAGTAATTGTTTTCGCACTCTTACTTTCTCAAACCTAGCATATCAACCAGTAGCAAAAATAATCAACTCAAAATCTCTTTCTGAATAAAAATGAAAAATAATCTCATAAGCGAAAAGTTTCTGTCTTTTTCCAGCAGGATCAAACAACCATCACCAAGACTAGTCATAAAGGTTTTGCTTGGCTCAAACACAAAAAGAAACACAAAAGACACAATCATAACAGAATTATGATGGTGTGGAGGCAACAAAACAGAAATAAAAAGATAAATTCATTGGGTTGCCTCCCAACAAGCGCTATTGTTTAACGCCCTTAGCTAGGCATAAGGCGATAGAATCACGTATCGTCGTCTTTGGTGCTCAAACCATAAGTAGCCCTTATCATAGATTGATAAGGCAATCTTATTTTTATTTCTAGGAAAATGCTAAATTCACTTCTTTAAAGGAAATTGAAATCTAATATTCCCGTCCTTCCTATCGATGATAGCACCGATAGTCCTTAGGAAAGGTCTACCAAGAATGATAGGGCATGTAGGATTGCAATCAATGTCAAGCACAATGAAATCCACGGGTACATAGTTCCTATTTGCAATAATAAGAACATCATTGATCCTTCCCATGGGTTTCTTGACAGTAGAATCCGCAAGATGCAAATTAATAGAACACTCCTCACTCTCATTAAAACCCAAAACATCACATAAAGACTTTGGAATCGCGGAAACACTAGCACCCAAATCACACAAAGCATTGCATTCATAGTTTTTGATTTTGATTTTGATAGTAGGTTCCCACTCATCATGAAGCTTTCTAGGGACAGTAACTTCCAATTCAAGTTTCTCTTCAAGAGATTTTATCATAGCATCGACGATATGATCGGTAAAGGCCTTGTTTTGGCTATAAGCGTGTGGAGAGTTTAGCATGGATTGCATCAAAGAAATGCATTCAATCAAGGAGCAACTATCATAATTGAATTCCTTGAAATCCAAAGTAGTAGTTTCATTACTATTCAAGGTTTTAATATCTTCTACTCCACTTTCAATGCTTTTAGCATCAAGATAGATGGACTCCGAATCATTGGGGCGTTTTTCAACCAAAGTGGATTCATATCCAGCCCCATCATCATTAGGTTTGACACAAGAAAGCAAAGATTCAATGGGAGTCACACCAAGCACTTTAAGATCTTCGTGATTCTTATCACGAGAACACGCCCTTTTAAGCCATTCATGTCTAGCACGAATTTGGGCGGTTCTTTCTTTGATCTCACTCATGGAAACATGCATAGACTACAAAGTTTCATCCATATTGATCTTGGGAGGAGCACATCTAACTTTCAAAGCATAAATATCGCTAGACATTCTATCAACGCTCCTAGCCAAATCGTCAATTTTGAGTAGTTTTTCCTCTATGGACGCATTGAAAATCTTTTGCGAGTTGATAAACTCTTTGATATTACTCTCTAGATCAGAGGGTAATCTATTGTAATTTACATGAGTATTGTTGTAGGAGTTGCCAAAGTTATTAGAGGGGTTACTAGGAAAAGGCCTAGGAACATAGTTTCCTCTAAAAGCATTGTTGTTGCCAAAATTATTCCTACCAACAAAACTAACGTCCAAGCTAGCATTGCTACTCTCAATCAAGGAAGACAAGGGCATGTCATTAGGATCTAAAGGAGCACTTCTACGAGCAACCAAATTCATTAACTCATCCATCTTAGCACTCAACGAGTTAATTTCTTCTATAGCTTGTACCTTCTTACTAGTAGGTGACCTTTCAGTGTGCCACTTAGAGTAGTTCATCATGATATTGTCTAGGAGTTTTGTGTCTTCTCCTAACGTGATTTCCATGAACGCTCCACCTGAGGCGGAGTCCAAGATATTTCTAGAAGCAAAATTCAAACCAGCGTAAAAGATTTGTACAATCATCCAAAGACTCAAGCCATGAGCGGGACAATTTATAATCACCAATTTCATTCTCTCCCAAGATTGTGCAACATGTTCATGATCAAGACGCTTAAAATTCATAATATCATTACGGAGAGAGATAATCTTAGCCGGCGGAAAATACTTGGATATATAAGCATCTTTGCACTTATTCCAAGAATCAATACTATTTTTGGGCAAAGACGAAAACCAAGTTTTTGCTCGATCTCGCAACGAGAACGGAAAAAGCTTCAATTTAATCACATGATTATCCACATCTTTCTTCTTTTGCATATCGCAAAGCTCAATGAAGGTATTAAGATCGGATGCGACATCTTCACTAGGAAGGCCGCAGAATTGCTCTTTCATAACAAGATTCAGCAAAGCAGCATTGATTTCGTATGATTCCGCACTAGTGGCGGGAGCAATCACAGTACTAATAAAATCATTATTATTAGTATTCGAGAAGTCACAAAGTTTGGTGTTTTCAGTCATGGTGACTTCAGCAAGCAAACAAGCACACAAGCGAACAGAAAGCAAGCGAGAGAAAAGGGTGAACGAAAAAGGCAAACGAAGAAAAGGGCAAATATTTTTGTAAATTTTTGTTTTTCAGAAGTGGGGGAGAGGAAAACGAGAGGCAAAAAAGTAAGTGCAAGAGATGAGTTTGCCACTTACTTGGATGAGTTCTTGACTTGATCCTCCCCGGCAACGGCGCCAGAAATTCTTCTGCTACGGCAACAGAAATCCTTGTGCTGCCTCTTGAGCTTGCGTTGGTTTTCCCTTGAAGAGGAAAGGGCTGATGCAGCACAGGAGCAGTAAGTATTTCCCTCAGTTTGAGAACCAAGGTATCAATCCAGTAGGAGAATCGCGCCAAGTCCAGAGTACCTGCGCAAACACAAAAGGGCTTGCACCTAACGCTATAAAGGGGTTGTCAATCCCTTCAAGATTGATTGCAAAGTGAGATCTAAAGGCGGAAAGTGCAACAAACTAAAATTGTAAGGCTGAAAATATGGTGTGAAGTAGACCCCGGGGCCATAGTGTTCACTAGAGGCTTATCTCAAAATAGCAAATAATACAGTGGGTGAACGCATTACTGTCGAGCAATTGATAGAACCGCGCAAAGTCATGACGATATCTAAGGCAATGATCATACATATAGGCATCACGTCCGAGACAAGTAGACTGATACTTTCTGCATCTACTACTATTACTCCACACATCGACCGCTATCGAGCATGCATCTAGTGTATTGAGTTCATGATGAACAGAGTAATGCTTTAAGCGAGATGACATGATGTAGAGGGATAAACTCAAACCAATGATGAAAACCCCATCTTTTTACCCGTGATGGCAACAACACGATGCGTGCCTCGCTACCCCTTCTGTCACTGGGTGAGGTCACCGCACGGTATTAACCCAAAACCAAGCACTTCTCCCATTGCAAAAATCATAGATCAAGTTGACCAAACAAAACCCACAACTCCAAGAGAATTACAAGGATATGAAATCATGCATCTAAGAGATCAGAAGAAACTCAAATAAGATTCATAGATAATCTGATCATAACTTCACAATTCATCGGATCTCAGCAAACACACCGCAAAAGAAGATTACATCGGATAGATCTCCATGAAGATCATGGAGAACTTTGTATTGAAGATCCAAGAGAGAGACGAAGCCATCTACCTACTAGCTAAGGACCCGAAGGTCTATGGTGAACTACTCACGCATCATCAGAGAGCTCATGGTGTTGATTAAGAAGCCCTCCGTATCCGAATCCCCCCTCCGGCAGGGCACCAGAACGTGCCCGAGATGGGATCTTGCGGAGACAGAAGCTTGCGACGGCGGAAAAGTATTTTCGTGGATCTCTTTTGCAGTTTGGGATTTTTGTCTGAATTTATAGGCGGAAGAGGTAGGGCAGACGAGCCACAGGGGGCCCACAATCCTGCTAGGCGCGGTCCCCTTGGCCGCGCCTAGGGGGCTTGTGGGGTCCCCTGGTGGCCCCTTCCTTGGTTCTCAAGTCTCGTGCGTATCTTCTGTTTCGGAAAAAATCTTTTCGGAAGTTTTGTTCCGTTTGGACACCGTTTAAAATCCTCCTATGAAAAGGGTCAAAACATGGAAAAAGCAGGAACTGCCACTTGGCACTATGTTAATAATTTAGTCCCAAAAAAGATATAAAAGGCATACAAAACATCCAAAGTTTGACAAGATAATAGCATGGAACCATAAAAAATTATAGATACGTTGGAGACGTATCAGTAACTCACTAGCACCGGAGGAATACCTTGTGTGCATCAAACGTCACAACGTAACTGGATGACTATAAAGGTGCTCTACAAGTATCCCCGAAGGTGTCCGTTGAGTTAGTATGGATCAAGACTGGGATTTGTCACTCCGTGTGACAGAGAGGTATCTCGGGGCCCACTCGGTAATACAACATCACACACAAGCCTTGCAAGCAATGTGACTAAGTGTAAGTCACGGGATCTTGTATTATGGAACAAGTAAAGAGACTTGCCGGTAACAAGATTGAAATAGGTATGTGGATACCGACGATCGAATCTCGGGCAAGTAACATACCGAAGGACAAAGGGAATGACATACGGGATTGTATGAATCCTTGACACCGAGGTTCAACCGATAAGATCTTCGAAGAATATGTAGGATCCAATATGGGCATCCAGGTCCTGTTATTGGATATTGACCGAGGAGTACCTCAGGTCATGTCTACATAGTTCTCGAACCCGTAGGGTCTGCACACTTATGGTTCGATGATGTTTTAGTATAGTTGAGTTATATCTGTGGTTATTGAATGTTTTTTGGAGTCCTGGATGAGATCACGGACATCACAAGGGTTTCCGGAATGGTTCGGAAACGAATATTGATATATAGGATGGTTTCATTTGGTTACCGGAAAGTTTCGGGCAATTCCGACAGTGTACCGGGAGTGACGAATGGGTTCCGGGAGTTCACCAGGAGGGGCCCACCCACCCAAGAGTGAGCCCAAGGCCATAGGGTGGCGCCACAAGTCCCTAGTGGGCTGGTGGAGTCAGCCCAAGGGGCCCATGGTGCCACTTATAGAAATACCAAAAAGAAAAGAAAAAGAAAAGGAAAAAGGGGAGGACTCCTCCTTCCCCAAACTGAATTGGAGGAGGAGTCCTCCTCCTTGGCCGGCGCACCCCTTGAGGGATTGGACCTCAAGGCACGCCTCCTCCCCCTCCCTCCTATATATAGTGGTATTTTAGGGCTGATTTGAGACAACTTTTGCCACGTGCAACTCAACCCTAGACCGCATAGTTCCACCTCTAGATAGGATTTCTGCGGAGCTCGGGCGGAGCCGTGCAAGAGTAGATCATCACCACCACCGGAGTGTCGTCACGCTGCTGGAGAACTCATCTACTTATCCGTCTTGCTTGCTGGATCAATAAGGCCGAGATCATCGCCGAGCTGTACGTGTGCTGAACGCGGAGGTGCCGTCCGTTCGGCACTAGATCGGAACGAATCGTGGGACGAATCGCGGGACGGTATGTGGGACGGTTCGTGGGGCGGATCGAGGGACGTGAAGACGTTCCACTACATCAACCATGTTTCTTAGCGCTTCATGTTGTGCGATCTACAAGGGTACGCAGATCCAAATCTCCTCTCGTAGATGGACATCACCATGATAGGTCTTCGTGTGCGTAGGAAATTTTTTGTTTCCCATGCAAAGTTTCCCAACAGTGGCATCATGAGCTAGGTTCATGCGTAGATGTTATCTCGAGTAGAACACAAAAGGTTTTTGGACGGTGATGTTCGAGTTGCTTCCCTCCATAGTCTTTTCTCGATTCGGCGGTATTGTTGGATTGAAGCGGCCCGGACCGACATTACTCGTCGCTTATGAGAGACTGGTTTCATCGACTAACATGCAACCTCGTTGCATAAAGATGAGTGGCGGGTGTCGATTTCTTCAACTTTAGTTGAATTGGTTTTGACCGAGGCGGTCCTTGGAGAGGTTAAATAGAAAATTGCACATCTCCGTTGTGGTTTTTGCGTAAGTAAGATGCGAACATACTAGATACCCATAGCAGCCACGTAAAACATGCAACGACAAATTAGAGGACGTCTAACTTGGTTTTGCAGGGTATGCTTGTGATATGATATGGCCAATGACGTGATGTGATATATTGGATGTATGAGATGATCATGTTGTAATAGTTAATATCGACTTGCACGTCGATGCTACGGCAACCGGCAGGAGCCATAGGGTTGTCTTTAAACTAACGTTTGTGTTTGCAGATGCGTTTACTATATTGCTAGGACGTAGCTTTAGTAGTAATAGCATAAGTAGCACGACAACCTCGATGGCGACACGTTGATGGAGATCATGGTGTGGCGCCGGTGACAATAAGATCGTGTCGGTGCTTTGGTGATGGAGATCAATAAGCACAAGATGATGGCCATATCATGTCACTTATGAATTGCATGTGATGTTAATCCTTTTATGCACCTTATTTTGCTTAGAACGACGGTAGCATTATGAGGTGATCTCTCACTAAAATTTCAAGATGAAATTGTGTTCTCCCCTACTGTGCACTGTTGCTACACTTCGTCGTTTCGAGACACCACGTGATGATCGGGTGTGATAGACTCAACGTTCACATACAACGGGTGCAAAACTGTTGCACACGTGGAACACTCGGGTTAAGCTGGACGAGCCTAGCATGTGCAGACATGGCCTCGGAACACATGAGACCGAAAGGTCGAGCATGAATCGTACAGTTGATATGATTAGCATAGAGATGCTTACCACTGAAACTATTCTCAACTCACGTGATGATCGGACTTGAGTTAGTGAATTTGGATCATGTACCACTCAAATGTCTAGAGAGATGTACTTTTTGAGTGGGAGTTTAGCAAGTAATTTGATTAGTTAAACTCTAATTATATTGAACATAGTCTAAGTCCACTTTGAAATATTTGTGTTGTAGATCAATGGCTCACGCGATAGTCACCCTGAATTTTAATACGTTCCTAGAGAAAGCTAAGTTGAAAGATGATGGAAGCAACTTTATAGACTGGGCTCGTAATCTTAAGTTGCTCCTGCAAGCTGGGAAGAAGGATTATGTCCTTACTGCTGCGCTAGGAGATGAACCACCCGCTACGGCTGACCAAGATGTTAAGAATGCTTGGTTAACTTGTAAGGATGACTACTCAGTAGTTCAATGTGCAATCTTGTATGGCTTAGAGCCGGGACTTTAACGTGGCTTTGAGCGTCATGGAGAATTTGAGATGTTCCAGGAGTTGAAGTTTATCTTTCAGAAGAACGCCCGGATCGAGAGGTATGAGACCTCCGACAAATTCTATGCTTGCAAGATGGAGGAGAATTTGTCTGTCAGTGAACATGTGCTCAAAATGTCTGGGTACTCAAACCGTCTAGCTGAGCTGGGGATTGAACTCCCGCAAGAGGCTATCACTAACAGAATTCTTCAATCACTGCCACCAAGCTACAAGAGCTTTTTGTTGAACTATAACATGCAAGGGATGAACAAGTCACCCGGCGAGTTATTCGCGATGCTAAAAGTCGCAGAGTCAGAACTCCGTAAAGAGCATCAAGTGTTGATGGTGAATAATACCACTAGTTTCAAGAGAAACGACAAAGGAAAGAAGGGTAATTCCAAGAAGAGCTGCAAGCCTCTTGCCAATCCGACAAAGAAACCCAAAGCTGGACCTAAGCCTGAAACGGAGTGTTATTATTGCAAGGGTCTGGGTCACTGGAAGCGCAAGTGCCCCAAGTATTTGGCTCATAAGAAGGCGGACAAGGAAAAATCAGGTATATTCGATATACATGTTATTGATGTGTACTTAACAAGCTCTCATAGTAGTGTGTGGGTATTCGATACCGGTTCTGTTGCTCTTATTTGCAACTCGAAACACGAACTGCGGAATAAGCGAAGGCTGGCGAAGGATGAAGTGACGATGCGCGTGGGAAATGGTTCCAAGGTTGATGCAATCGCCGTCGGCATAGTTTCACTTCAGTTACCATCATGATTAGTTATGAACTTAAATAATTGTTATTTAGTGCATGCGTTAAGCATGAACATTATATCTGGATCTTGTTTATTGCGAGACGATTACTCGTTTAAGTCAGAGAATAATGGTTGTTCTATTTCTATGAGTAATATCTTTTATGGTCATGCACCCAATGTGAGAGGATTGTTCATATTAAATCTTGATAGCGGTGATACACATATACATAACATTGAGACCAAAAGAGTTAGAGTTAACAATGATAGCACCATGTTTTTGTGGCACTGCCGCTTAGGTCATATTGGTGTAAAGCGCATGAAGAAACTCCATTCTGATGGGCTTTTGGAGTCACTTGACTTTGATTCACTTGACACATGCGAACCATGCCTCATGGGCAAGATGACTAAGACTCCGTTCTCCAGAACAATGGAGCGTGCAAGTGACTTGTTGGAAATCATACATACCAATGTATGCGATCCGATGGGTGTGGAGGCGTGATACGTCTCCAACGTATCTATAATTTTTGATGGTTTCATGCTATTATCTTGTCAAACTTTGGATGTTTTGCATGCCTTTTATATATTTTCTAGGACTAACTTATTAACTCAGTGCCAAGTGCCAGTTCCTGTTTTTCCATCTTTTTGACTCCTTTCAGAGGAGGATTTTGAACGGAGTCCAAATGGAATGAAACTGCCAAAAAGATTTTTTCCGGAACAGAACAAGATCGGGGAGCCGGAGAATCAGGGCACGGGGCCACCAAGGACCCCACAAGCCCTCATGGCAGGGCCAGGGGGCCTGCGGCCCCTGGCTTGTGGGCTCCTTGAGGCTCCGTTGCCCTAGGTTTTGCGCCTATATATTCCCTAAAAATCCATAAAAAATCAGGAGATTATCGAAAATACTTTTCCGCCGTCGCAAGCTTCTCTCTCCACAAGATCCCATCCGGGGCACGTTCTGGTGCCCTGCCGGAGGGGGATTCGGATACGGAGGTCTTCTTCATCAACACCATGACCTCTCCGATGATGCGTGAGTAGTTCACCATAGACCTACGGGTCCATAACTAGCAACTAGATGGCTTCTTCTCTCTCTTGGATCTTCAATACAAAGTTCTCCATGATCTTCATGGAGATCTATCCGATGTAATCTTCGGTGTGTTTGTCGAGATCCAATGAAATGTGGATTTATGATCAGATTATCTATGAATCTTATTTGAGTTTCTTCTGATCTCTCTTATGCATGCTTTCATATCCTTGTAATTCTCTTCGAGTTGTGGGTTTTGTTTGGCCAACTAGATCTATGATTCTTGCAATGGGAGAAGTGCTTGGTTTTGGGTTCATACCGTGCGGTACCTCACCCAGTGACAGAAGGGGTAGCGAGGCACGCATCGTGTTGTTGCCATCAAGGGTAAAAAGATGGGTTTTCATCATTGGTTTGAGATTATCCCTCTACATCATGTCATCTTGCTTAAGGCGTTACTCTATTCGTCATGAACTCAATACACTAGATGCATGCTGGATAGTGGTCGATGTGTGGAGTAATAGTAGTAGATGCAGAAAGTATCGGTCTACTTGTCTCGGACGTGATGCCTATATGTATGATCATTGCCTTAGATATCGTCATGACTTTGTGCGGTTCTATCAATTGCTCGACAGTAATTTGTTCACCCACCGTGATATTTGCTATTTTGAGAGAAGCCTCTAGTGAACACTATGGCCCCTGGGTCTACTCCACACCATATTTTCAGCCTTACACTTTTTTACTTCGTTGCACTTTCCGCTTTCAGATCTCACTTTGCAATCAATCTTGAAGGGATTGACAACCCCTTTAAAGCGTTGGGTGCAAGCTCTTTTGTGTTTGCGCAGGTACTCTAGACTTGACGAGATTCTCCTACTGGATTGATACCTTGGTTCTCAAAGTGAGAGAAATACTTACTGCTCCTGTGCTGCATCACCCTTTCCTCTTCAAGGGAAAAACCAACGCAAGCAAGTCTCCATCAATGTGTCAATTTTCGATGCTGTTGTTTGAGAAGTAGCAAGGCGCGCGGTGGATATCGTTATTTTCTCACCTTCACTGACGAACTGAGTAGATATGGTTATGTCTACTTGATGAAGCACAAGTCTGAAACATTTGAGAAGTTCAAGCAATTTCAGAGTGAAGTTGAAAATCATCGTAACAAGAAGATCAAGTTCCTACGGTCGGATCGTGGGGGTTAATGTCTGAGTTTCGAGTTTGGTGCTCACTTAAGACGATGTGGAATTGTTTCACAATTGACACCGCCTGGAACACCATAGAGTAATGGTGTGTCCGAATGTCATAATCGTACTTTATTAGAGATGGTGCGATCTATGATGTCTCTTACCGATTTGTCGTTATCATTTTGGGGTTATGCATTACAGATAGCTGCATTCACTTTAAATAGGGCACAATCAAAATCCGTTGAGACGACACCATACGAACTGTGGTATGGCAAAAGACCAAAATTGTCATTTCTTAAAGTTTGGGGATGTGATGCTTATGTCAAAAAGCTTCAGCCTGAAAAACTGGAACCCAAAGCGGAAAAGTGCGTCTTCATAGGTTACCCAAAAGAGACAGTTGGGTATACCTTGTATCTCAAATCCGAGGGCAAAGTGTTTGTTGCTAAAAACGGAGCTTTTCTTGAGAAGGAGTTTCTCTTGAAAGAATTGAGTGGGAGGAAGATAGAACTTGATGAAGTTGTCGAACCTCTAATCCCTCTAGATGTTGGCGCAGGGCAAGGGGAAACCCCTGTCGTTGCGACGCCGGTTGAGGATGAAGTTAACGATTATGATCATGAAACTTCGGATCAAGTTCCTATCGGACCTCGCAGGTCGACAAGATCACGTACTGCTCCTGAGTGGTACGGTAATCCTGTCTTATCAATTATGTTGTTGGACAACAATGAACCTGCGAATTATGAAGAAGCAATGGTGGGCCCGGATTCCAACAAATGGCTGGAGGCCATGAAGTCCGAGATAGGATCCATGTACGAAAACAAAGTGTGGACTTTGGAAGTACTAACTGAAGGCCGTAAGGCTATTCAGAACAAATGGATCTTTAAGAAGAAGACGGACGCATACGGTAATGTGACCGTTTATAAAGCTTGACTTGTGGCAAAGGTTTTTTCACAAGTTCAAGGAGTTGACTACGATGAGACATTCTCACCGGTAGCGATGCTTAAGTCCGTCCGAATCATGTTAGCAATAGCTGCCTTTTACGATTATGAAATCTGGCAGATGGATGTCAAAACGGCGTTCCTTAACGGTTTTCTTAAGGAAGAGTTGTATATGATGCAAACCGAAGGTTTTATCGATCCAAAGAATGCTAACAAAGTGTGCAAGCTCCAACGATCCATTTATGGACTGGTGCAAGCATCTCAGAGTTCGAATAAGCGCTTTGATGAGGTGATCAAAGCATTTGGGTTTATACAAGTGGTTGGAGAATCTTATATTTACAAGAAAGTGAGTGAGAGCTCTGTGGCGTTTCTAATATTATATGTGGATGACATATTGCTGATTGGAAACAACGTGGAGCTTTTGGAGAGCATAAAGGATTACTTGAATAAAAGTTTCTCTATGAGGACCTAGGAGAAGCTGCTTACATTCTAGGCATTAAGATCTATAGGGATAGATCGAGACACGTGATAGGACTTTCACAAAGCACAGACCTTGATAAAGTTTTGAAGAAGTTAAAAATGGATTTGTTCAAGAAAGGGTTCTTGCCAGTGTTACAAGGTATAAAATTGAGTAAGACTCAGTGCCCAGCAACTGTGGAAGATAGAGAACAAATGAGTTCCGTCCCCTACGCTTCAGCCGTAGGTTCTATCATGTATGCAATGCTGTGCACTAGACCAGACGTCAGCTTGGCCATAAGTATGGCAGGCAGGTTTCACAGTAATCCAGGAGTGGATCACTCGACGACGGTCAAGAATATTCTGAAGTACCTGAAAAGGACTAAGGAAATGTTTCTCGTTTATGGAGGTGAAAAAGAGCTCGTCGTAAAAGGATACGTCGACGCAAGTTTTGACACTGATCTGTATGACTCTAAGTCGCAAACCGGATACATATTTATTCTTAATGGGGGTGCAGTAAGCTGGTGCAGTTCCAAGCAGAGCGTCGTAGCATATTCTACATGTGAAGCGGAGTACATGGCTGCCTCGGAGGCAGCAAAGGAGGGTGTCTGGATGAAGCAGTTCATGATAGATCTTGGAGTTGTGCCGAGCGCACTAAATCCATTAACTCTGTTATGTGACAACACTGGTGACATTGCCTTAGCAAAGGAACCAAGGTTTCACAAGAAGACCAGACACATCAAACGACGCTTAAACCTCATCCGCGACTACGTCGAAGGAGAGGACGTGAATATTTGCAAAGTGCACATGAATCTGAATGTAGCAGACCCGCTGACTAAACCTCTTCCACGGGCAAAACATGATCAACACCAGAACTGTATGGGTGTTCGATTTATTACAATGTAAATCGCATGGCGATGTGAGGACTAGATTATTGACTCTAGTGCAAGTGGGAGACTGTTGGAAATATGCCCTAGAGGCAATGATAAATAGTTATTATTATTTCCTGTTTAAAGATAATCGTTCATTATCCATGCTATAATTGTATTGAATGAAAACATAGATACATGTGTGGATACATAGACAAAACAATGTCCCTAACAAGCCTCTAGTTGGCTAGCCAGTTGATCAATGATAGTCAAGGTTTTCTGGCTATGTGCAAGTGTTGTCACTTAATAACTGGATAACATCATTAGGAGAATCATGTGATGGACTAGACGCAAACTATGAATGTAGCATATTGATCGTGTCGTTTTGTTGCTATTGTTTTCTACATGTCAAGTATTTGTTCCTATGACCATGAGATCATTTAACTCACTCGCACCGGAGGAATACCTTGTGTGCATCAAACGTCACAACATAACTAGGTGACTGTAAAGGTGCTCTACAGGTATCTCCGAAGGTGTCCGTTGAGTTAGTATGGATCAAGACTAGGGTTTGTCACTCCGTGTGACGAAGAGGTATCTCGGGGCCCACTCGGTAATACAACATCACACACAAGCCTTGCAAGCAATGTGACTAAGTGTAAGTCACGGGATCTCGTATTACGGAGCGATTAAAGAGACTTGCCGGTAACGAGATTGAAATAGGTTTGCGGATACCGACGATCGAATCTCGGGCAAGTAACATACCGATGGACAAAGGGAATGACATACGAGATTATATGAATCCTTGACACTGAGGCTCAACCGATAAGATCTTTGGAGAATATGTAGGATCCAATATGAGCATCCAGGTCCCGCTATTGGATATTGACCGAGGAGTACCTCAGGTCATGTCTACATAGTTCTCGAACCCGCAGGGTCTGCACACTTAAGGTTCGATGATGTTTTAGTACGAGTTAAATGCAAGCGCGGTCCTAATTCTTTTCTGAAAGTGTCACTTGGGTCCTAATTCTTTCAAAATGCATATCTGAGTCCCATATCTTTTTAAGTTGTTCATCCGAGGTCCTAATCTCGTCTGACCGCCGCTGACCAGTGCCACGTCGACACCAGAGGGCCCGGGCGGGGTAACGACCGGCCGTGTATATTTACAGAAAACACCTGTAACCCTAAATCACTTTCTATCGCGGTCCCTCTTCCTTTTCCCCACACCTCTCCATCTCCCTGTCCGGCGAAAACAGGGGCTTGACGGCGGTGTCTCTGCTCCAGAGAGAAGAGGGGGTCGCTGCTGGCGGTTGTCCGAGGACGGCGACGCTAGGATGGCACCACATCTACGGCGACCCGGAGATCCTCCTCCGCGATATGGTAACAGCTCCTAACCCTAATCCCAATCTCTCCCCTGTTAGGTGCTCGTAACCCTAATCAGTGACCGAATCCTTTGCAATCTAGGACCACAAGAGGAGCTTTTGAGTGTAGAAATCAATTATGATGGTTTTTTTTGCGGATTTGGCAAGTCAAAGTCATATGTTGATGGCAAAGATGCTGTGTTTGATGGATGTGAAGTAGATACATGGTCTCCTCTCTGGCTCACTGATTTTATGCAACAATTAGGATACAGTGGCCAATCGAACTTCACTTTGTATTGGTTGCTCCCTGGAAAAAATCTAGCTGATGGTCTCCGGATTGTGGACTGCGACACTGACACATTGCACATGACAGCAGTTGTTCCAAAATTTCAGTATTTTCAGTTGTTTGTGGACCATAAAGGCATGACATTTGACAATGCAATTGATGACATTCATGTTAGTGGTACACCTGATCTTCCTGCTGTACTAAGCCCTAAGTCTCCTCAGTTTAATACTGGAATTAGGGGCAGTCCTAGGTTTAAGGTCAAAGCTCAGAAAGGCAATCTGAACCAGTGTCATGGAGGTAGCAGCAATGTAGGCAGTAGCAGTGTTCCACCAATGGCACAAATTGTTGGTCATGAGCTCAGAAGAAGTAGGAGAAAGCTTGTGGTAGAAGAAGAAGTAGGAGAAAGCATTTCATATATCACATTGTACCATTTCTTTTGTCATACTGTAGCATTTCATATGTTTTCTATACTCTGTGTATGTAGGGGTTGATCAATGCTGTCAATGCACTGTTTCCTGATGCACAACATAGATTTTGTGTGAGGCACCTGCATCAAAACTTTGCAAAGAACTGGAAAGGCGATGTTTTCAAGAATAAGTTATGGCAAATTGCAAGAGCTACACATGAGGCAGACTGGAAGAAATACATGCAAGAGATGAAAGAGATGGATCAGGGGGCATTTGAGTACTTGGATGCAATTGACCCAAGACAGTGGTGCAAGGCCTATTTCCAAGAACTCCCAAAATATGATTTGCTTCTGAATAATAGTTGTGAAGTGTTTAACAAGTAAGTACTAACTACAACATCTAATTTCTCTAAAATGTAGCATCTAATTTCTCTAAAATGTAGCATCTCATTTTATTTGTTCCCACTGTAGATATATACTTGATGCTAGAGAACTGCCCATTGTGACTGCGCTTAAGAAGATCAAGGACGAGTTAATGACTAGGTTTTATAGCAAAAATGTGGAAGCTGAGGAGATGTGTGGTTCTATTTGTCCCAAAATTAGAAAGAAATTGAACAAAAACATTGACATGTCCAACAACTGCACAGCTTTGCCTGCTGGGCAACATATCTTTCATGTCAAGGGCATGGTTGGGGAATATGAGGTGAACATACAGAAGGAAGAGTGCTCATGTAGGGCCTGGCAGCTCTCTGGAATTCCATGCAGACATGGAGTGGCATGTTTAAGATATGAAAGAATTAAACCAGAGGCAGTTGTCAACAAGCGCTACAGCATTGATGCTTTCAAAGCAGCTTATGGCAAAGTCATAATGCCATGTAGTGATCCTAGGGTGTGGCCTAAAACTAATGGCCCTCCAATGGCACCACCCAAATATGAGAAGCAAGTTGGGAGGCCTGGGAAAAAAAGGGAAGAAGAACCCACTAGAGGAAGAGAATGGTACTAGGATGAGTAGACATGGCATTGTGGGGGCATTGTAGTGTGTGCCAGCAGCCAGGGCACAACAAAAGAAAATGCCCTGAACTTGGTAGGGGCCCAGGAGCAGCAGGAGCAAGAGATGCAGCAGCAGAAGGAGCAGGAGATGCAGCAGCAGAAGGAGCAGGAGATGCAGCAGCTGGAGATGCAGCACCTGGAGATGCAGCAGAACAGGCAGAACCTGAACCTATTCATATTATTCTTCCTGAAGAAGAAGAACCACTTCCAGCACTTCCAGCACCTAGCCAAAGAAAGAAAATGCCAGTAAAAAGGCCTACTTACAAGGTGTTTTTTTTTCTCAAAATGTCTGCATTTTTCAAAATGTCTGCATTTACAGTGCAATTCCTGTTATGCAGAAAAAGTCATGCCCACAACTCTCAAGTAGAGCATCCAGTTTGGTTTCACCTTCAATGACTTATGATCTTGCTTCATCTACTGTCATGGAAATTCTGCAAGACCAAGTGAGTGTTGATTACTTTCTTCTACTGTGTATTTTCCTGATAATTACTAAGTGCTGCAAATGCTTCAATTGTAGGTGATAGCTACACAGCAATCACAAACATCATTGCCAGCTCCTCTACCAGATAGCCAGTTCCTTGCAGCCTGTAGAGATGCTCTGCCCCCTCCAAGAGTGCAAACTACTGCAACACTGGGCTTGAAGAGAAGGAAGAAAGTGACAAAAACTAAGGAGAACAAAGCCCCATGAACTAAGAAGTGAAGAGCTACAAAGGTGGCACATTTTGGACATATTTTGGATAGAAGCAAACTTGGACATATTCTGGAAAGAAGCAGTGTAGGATGTTCTCTTATTTTGGTTAGGAAACAAGATGGTTTGTAATGAAACCTGATGCTGGGATGTGCCTTTGGGTTTCACACAAACCATGGATAAGAGTACTCCCATGGAAATGTAATGCTATTTCCTATAATCTATCTTTGAAACTACTTCTAAGTTCAATTACTGTTTATTTGTGTTCTCAATGCTATTGAAAAAATGCTGGCACAGTACAGGAAAACAAACAAAATGCTGCCAAATTTTACTTCAAATTCATTACCACAGTACATGATCAAGATCTGGATAAATCAACAGTGCATACATCAACACTGGATACATCACTACCACATCACTTCTTAAAACCTACATACACCACTACTGCAATCAATACAACAAGTGCACTGAGAATACTCTTACAAAGAAAAATAAGCTCATTCATCTTCTTCAGTACATCCGCATTCACCACAGTCTCAACAGTGCTCTGCATTGCTCCTGCACATTCCTCTTGCACTTCTATCTCTTCACTTGCAATGACACCAGCCGAATCAAAACTGCTCAATCCATGGCTGATGTACCCACCTCTCACCAAAAAATCAAAATAGTTGTCTGGTCCATCTTCCCAGTAATAATGTTGGCAAGGATTTGGTGGAATCTGACACAAATTGAGTAAGAAAATTCAGTCAACAAATAACACAGGAACATGTCGAACACAGAAACATCAAATCGATTGGGGCACTTGTATAAAATCTTACATGATGATTGGGGCACTTGTAGAAAATCCTGCCCGGATTTGTCTCCGATTTTGACACAAGACGAATTGTAGACCGAATGCCTCAGCTAGGGCAAGGTACCAACGGCAGCATCCCCGCCGGCGGCTGCACCGAATGAGCTACTGTCCTCGGTGAAGATGCCAGCGGTGGATACGGCGCTGCCAAGGCCATGGATGCCGGCGATGGACCAAGCATCTTCCTCCCGTGGCGCTTCACCGCAGAGGAGCTAGCGGCGGCGGACATGGCGCTGGGCGGCGGCGGAACGAGCGGCAGCGGGGTGGAGCAGACCTAGGGACGGGGGAATGGGAACGAGGCATTAATGAGGGGCCAAATTGCATATAAGCCCAACCGCCACGCGCGGGAAAACTCCCGCCCGGGCCCTCTGGTGTCGATGTGGCACTGGTCAGCGGCGGTCAGACGAGATTAGGACCTCGGATGAAGAACTTAAAAAGATATGGGACTCAGATATGCATTTTGAAAGAATTAGGACCCAAGTGACACTTTCAGAAAAGAATTAGGACCGCGCTTGCATTTAACTCTTTTAGTATAGTTGAGTTATATGTGTGGTTACCGAATGCTGTTCGGAGTCCCGGATGAGATCACGAACGTCACGAGGGTTTTTGGAATGGTCCGGAAACTAAGATTGATATATAGTATGGTTTCATTTGGTTACCGGAAAGTTTCGGCAATTCCGACAGTGTACCAGGAGTGACGAATGGGTTCTGGGAGTTCACCGAGCGAGGCCCACCCACCCGAGAGTGAGCCCAAGGCCATAGGGTGGCGCCACAAGTCCCTAGTGGGCTGGTGGAGTCAGCCCAAGGGGCCCATGGCGCCACTTATAGAAATACCAAAAAGAAAAGAAAAAGAAAAGGAAAAAGGGGAGGTGGGAAGGAAGGGGAGGACTCCTCCTTCCCCAAACCGAATTGGAGGAGGAGTCCTCCTCCTCCTTGGCCGGCGCACTCCTTGAGGGCTTGGCCCTCAAGGCAAGCCTCCTCCCCCTCCCTCCTATATATGGTGGTCTTTTAGGGCTGATTTGAGACCACATAGTTCTACCTCTAGATCAGATTTCTGCGGAGCTCAGGCGGAGCCTTGCAGGAGTAGATCATCACCACCACCGGAGCGCCGTCATGCTGCCGGAGAACTCATCTACTTCTCCATCTTGCTTGCTGGATCAAGAAGGACGAGATCATCGTTGAGCTGTACGTGTGTTGAACGCGGAGGTGCTGTCCGTTCGGCACTAGATCGGAACGGATCGCGGGACGGTTCGTGGGACGGTTCGTAGGGCGGATCGAGGGACGTGAAGACGTTACACTACATCAATCGCGTTTCTTAACGCTTCTTGTCGTGCGATCTACAAGGGTACGTAGATCCGAATCTCCTCTCGTAGATGGACATCACCATGATAGGTCTTCGTGTACGTAGGAATTTTTTTGTTTCCCATGCAATGTTCCCAACATCAACTGCATTATATACGCTTTCTCTTAGCGATCTACAAGGGTATCTAGATGCACTCTCTCCTCTCGTAGATGGTCATCACCATGGATAGATCTTATGTGTGCGTAGGATTTTTTTTGTTTCCCATGCGAATTTCTCCAACAGAATGCATTGGTATGGAGTAGTAATGACTAAGTCATATACTCTTGGATCTAATTCCCTCGTGGTGACACTACCTTATTTATGAATAATCCAAGACAACAATGCTTCTCCAATGTACCTAGATCACTTTTAAGTACAATATGGTCCCCAAACTTATTGGGTCTGAAGTAGTTAATCTAACTACAATATATAGGGCAAAAACGACTCAATTATGTGCATATAGATATGAATTTCAATTTCATGCACATCTTAGCTTTGAAGGATATGACGGATTTACCATATATAAATTGGATAAAAAATAAAATAAACAAGGCATGAGAATTTACACATAGTAAATATGCCTACATAAGCCTACCAAAATCCAAAGAGCTACAAATTGGACAAATGAACACATAAGTGTTAATATTTCCAATGACATCACGAATCATTCATGTTGTCCAAAATAAATCAAAGTGACAAATCAACATATGATAGCACACCAAGTTCAAGACATGAACCAAGCAAAACCAATGAGCATATAAGATATGCATTGCACATATTCTTACATGCATATCTCACTTAAGTAGATATATTATAGTATAAGTAATAAGATAATAATTCCCACAATACCATAAAGCTAGTAATATGAACTCAAACAAAAGCATGGGAGATTATCGGGAGGCAAATGAATTTCTTGGCTAGCTATAAAATGCAAGTAGAAGAAAAGCCGAAATAAAGATGACCATGAAACTCTACCACACAAGGAATACCATGTGTAAGAGAACACAATGGTATTTAGAATTATCATTCAGTCATAGATTCCAAATAAGCACAAGGTCATTTATACTCACACAAGCATGATATGAGAGTTTAACAATAAGCACAACGCTTAGATACCATATTATTAACATGCAAATTAGCCAGATCATCATGTAGAGAAAGAATTGGAAAGGCTTGCATCATATATACCCTTCTTTTAAGTATGATCTAGAAGATAAACCATGAATAAACCTGCAATAGAATGTCATACTCACACACATCTAAGGAAGTAAACAACAAAAGAATTATTATGCAAATAGAGATGTGTTGAGCTTGGCAAGCCACAAAGATATAAAATAATCTCAATAATATATTCTAAGTGGCATTCATCAAATGTTTACATTACCAAGGATTGTGATACACACAAAGCATATCACTTCCCCATAATGTGATAATCCATGTATTTTCCACAAGAGGCAATTGAAATCCAACTAAAGATGATCAATGGATGAGAATTTGAAACTTCAAATGAACTTGACATACCACATAGTAACTAGATAATCTTGCACTATAAATACTAGATGGTGTCCAATATATACACATTTTAGGTTTGTGATGTGCGTAGAGCATAACACTCCCCCATAATGTGATTATCCACTAATATCTCAAAAGAGCCCAATAAGGCGCAACCAAGATGCAAGTAAGTCTCAATACTACACACACAACTATATGGCATGCATAACAACCTACACATGCTAGACAACACAAATCTAGCATACTAGGAGCCACAACATATCAAAACACATGCTAGGTACCAAACTTAAACGTGAGAGGAGCTAGTAACTTTCAATGTAGACAATATATACAAGTTAACGCCAGGAGAGGCATTGGAACAACAAATATGATGGTAATATTCTAGACTTGGATTGAACCATAATAAATGGTGAAAATAATTTTTATTCATGAACTAGCCAAGTCTTCAATCCCCTCCACACACCTATCAAGTTTGAGATTGATGGTCCCCAACCAAGTTGGGTCCTAAGAAGTTAGTAACAATAGGCTTGGCAACCCAAATGATTTTATCCACTTCCGAACCACTTTGGGCACCAATATACTTGGCAAACAAATTGCCAAAAATATCCTTCCTAAGCGAATAATGATCATTGATAATTGGAGGCTTAGAGATGTTACCAGTGGGCATGTTGAAGCTATGTGCCCATTCTTTCGACAGATATAGCAACATGTACTCTCCTTTCTCTTCTTCTTCTTTACTTTCTCAACTTGGGAAGAAATAACATGTTTCATCATGCATAGTGGTCGTTCTAAAACATGAGGTTGATCTCGAGATTGAACTTGAGGCCTCTTTCCATGTGGCATATCTTTATAAGCCCTTATCTTTAATGGAAAAGATCTCACGTTATGCCCAACCTTTTTGCACTTAAAGCAAGAAATGTTAGACTTGTTTGTGGCTTGGTCTTGTACCCTTTTCTTGTTCTTGGACTTATTCTTATTGGAGTGATAACTATGTCCATAATCACACTTTTCCAAGTCTTTCTTCAAACTAGTGACTTGGGCCTTGATCTCATTAATTTCTTCTACATGGTTAGTTTCAACACTAGAAACAAGAGGACTAGTGGAAGTAGAAACTTCATGGTTAGAGCAACAAGACAATGCGAGCAATTCATCATGATTGGTAATAATATGAGAGGTGGATGAATTGCAAGGATTAGCACATGGCAATAAAGCATTTATAGTAGATGTGCCAATGTTCACATGAGACTCACAACATTTTACCTTGGTGACCATAGTCTCAAGTGCTAACTTTAGCTCATTATGAGAGATTAGAAGATCCTCATGAGTGCTTGAGAGATTTCCATGACTTTCTTCCAATTTCCCATAATTTCTGGTTAGAAAATCAAGTTGAGCACATAACTCAACATTCTCCTTCAAAGTTGATGCTTCACATGAGGTAGAGTTAGATGTACAAGTATCATCGACAATATGAGAGGAGTAAGTAGCAATTAGAGACTTTTCATGAGTAGATTTAAGCTCCCCATGAATCTTAGAGATTTTGATGAGCTCTCCCTTGACATTATTGCATTCAAGGATAAGGAGCTCAAAATCCTCTTTAAGTTTACCATGAGCAATTTCAATCTCTCCTTTTGAATATCTTAAGTCTCTACATGTTTGATGAGCCTTATCAAGTTCATGTTCAAGGTATTTAGTTTTAGCTTGCTCGTTAATAAATAAATCATTACGTTTTTGAAAGTAAGCAAGAACATCTTGAAACCTTTTATAAGTGTTATATTTAGCTCTATGAATAATTTTACCAATCTCATAGAGATTTTCAGTCAAGTTATCATCATCATCCTCATTACAAATATCATCGTTATCAGTAAGAGAAGATGATACCTCATCATTACCTCTTGCCACGAGGCACATGTGGACAAAGGGGTTGATGATGATTCTTTTGGCGAACAAGGTTCTTTATCAATCAAGAGTGCCTCATTTTTCTTGTTTTCCTCTAAATGGTTAGTCATAGAATAACTAGAGGAAACCAAAGCATTTTGATCATGGAAACACAGGAGAGCAAGCATATCATCACAAACATTTGTCAAGGAATCATTTATACTATTTGTGGTGATAGATATTCCCAAGTCGATAGAAGATACAACACTATCACGAACACAAGCAAGTTCATTAATAATGGGCTTAACACCCTCATCACAAGATATTTCTTCACTCGCCATGTTATGACTTTGTGGCACGCCACATGTTGGTGGAGTGGAAGATGTTGAAGTGTGCAAGTAATCGGAGGTTGAAGCAATTGAGGGATCCTCATGATAGAAAAATGTGGAGAGTTCCTCCAACAACTCCTTCAAGATAATATTGTCTTCATCAAGATTGGACCCACCATATATATCTTCGAGTTTGGTCCAAACCCCAAGAACCGACTTGCAAGTTGAGATTGACTTAAACACTTCAGGGCTTATAGTTTGATGAATGGCAAGAGAGGCTTCACAATCAAGATACATGTCATCTATAGATGGAGATGGATCATCCTTTGCAAAAGCAATCCCTTTGAGAATAATTCGTAAAGCATTTGGACCCATGTCCTGAAGGTGGCAAAGCATACGAATTCTCCACAAGTGATAATTCGTGCCATCAAAATCAAAGGTGTCATTGTGTACTAATACATTAGTCGACATCGATACTCTCTAGGCGGTAAAGCCTAATAAGGAGATACCTTGCTCTGATACCAATTGAAAGGATCACGATATCTCCTAAAGAGGGGTGAATATGCGTTTAAAAGCTTCTACAGATTTGGCTTTATCCTAATGCAGAAATAAACTAAGAGGATACTTTTCAAGCACAAATCCTAAATATACCGGGCTCAACTAAGTGCACCAACAACTTCTTCTACTAAGATGAGCACAACAAGATTACTCACAAGCACAAGTAAGTTACACAAACTTACTTGAGCAATATCACAAGATATGCAAGAGCATGACACAATTTAGCAATTCACACTAAACACAAGATATATCAATAGTAGCAAGTACGGATTGCGGGATATAATGTGTAGGCCTAAATAATTAGTCTTTATAGGGAAACATCCAACACAATATAATGAGGACAACAATTGTATTGAATGTACGCTCAAGTAACCAAAGTAAACCACAAGTAAGGAGTTAGGGTTAGGGATAACTGAAGTCACGAAGACGAGCCTGTATCATGGTGTTCACTTCCTTGGATGGAAGCTAGTCACTGTTAGAGAGGTGGATGTTACCACGAAGGCACACCAACACCACGAAGGCTCACCCTATTCTCCTTGCGATATCACCATGAAGGCGATTCCCAACCACTACTAGTAGACCTTAAGGCGGCCTCCAAACCTTCGCAAACTTTTCGAGGGACAAATCACAAGTTGATTCCTCACCGAAGCACTCCGACCGCCCAGGAGTCTCCAAGCTCCAAGAGTAACAAGATCAAAGGGGAAATGCTCAAGACTTCCTCAAATAACAAATTACTTTGGTCAAAAGATAAAGGAGTGGTGTATGTATGCTTGGATGAAACCTCTCTCAAAAACTCTCAGAAATCTCTTCGGGATTTACCACAAGAATGCTCAAATCCCTTTCCCTCAAATCCCACCAAAAGCAGCTAATGATATCGAGGGATGGAAGAGGATAGGAACAATGGAGGAGGTCAACAAATGAACCCTAGATCCATGGGATACTTTTTCCCCAAATGGATTGGAGTTTTGAGGCTTGGGGGAGGAGGGAAGAGCTCAAAACAATGGGGAAATCTCTTATACAAAAGTTGTGTCTCATTGGGGAAGAAGGGCTATTTATAGGTGGGGAAGAAATCCAACCATTGGGGGCCAGATTTCAGCCAACCCCGGAAGTTCCGGCCAGGTTCCGGGCAGATTCCGTCTCAAACAGAATGATTGCACCCGGTTGGAGTCCCTCGGAAGCACTGAGGATGGGACGGAAGATCCGGAGCCCGAAAGTTCCCGCCGCCCCAAAAGTTTCGACGCCCGGAAGTTTCGGCCAGGGTCCAGCAAGGTTCCGGCCTAAATAGAAACCTTGCACAGAGGCTGGCGCTTTCTGTGGTTGGCTCGGAAGCTCCCCGGACCTTTTGGACCCTGGAAGTTCCGGCCATCCTAGAAGTTCTGGCCTAGAGAGAGGCTTTGCAGTGTCAATTTTGACAGATCTGAGAAATGGTTTTTGAGAACTTATTTCTATGAAGAGTTGATTCCCATATGATTTTCACGATGCAATCAATGCAAAGGTTTGAGTATAGAATTTGGGGAACCCTATTTGGCTAACGGTTTTACTTTGGGATATATGACAGGAGTGGAATTGTGTATAGAAGATGTTGACTTGAGCAAGTCCATTACGAAACCCTTTGATCCCCTCTTAATAGTGCGGGATCCCTAAAACTCAAGAATCATAAAATAGCTACACTACATAGCTACCGATAATCCATTACTTAGTGTATATGTTTATCCGGTGATCATCACTCCACACCACTAGCGTCAAAGGAACTAATACCTTTGAGTCAAACCTTTCACTTGAGCTTGATGTTGTTGTTTCTTCTTTGCTCAAGCTGAAAGCAAGACATTGATGAAGTCTTCAAGTAGTTATCCCATACACAATGTGGATAACCTTGCTTTGTATTCATCTTCACTTGTCCATCATGTGAACATCCACAAGCTTCAAACATGTAATCCTTAGGGATGGTTATCTTGAACTTGCCCTTGTCAAACATGATCATGAACACTTGATGTCATCCTCTCATGGACACTTGGAATCTCTGTCTTGATGCGAACCCATGAGAATTACCTAACCCTCATAGACGTAGACAACAAATAGTATGGGTTAGTACACAAAGTGCAATTGACAATTACTTACCATACCACAAGATCCCATGTGGTACATCATTTGCGCTTGTGTGATGACCAACTTTGAGTTAACTCTTTGATCTTCGTCTTGGTTAACATTTATCTTTGATCCATGATTAATCTTGATGTCTTGAAGGCCCTATTGATTTCATGTTAGGCTTCACTGCTTTAAGAAATGTTTACCAATATCTCAATTCACCATGACCATATCAAGTTTCTCCATGAATCTCATATTGGCTATAACTTGCTCGTCATAATGATACAACATAGTTACTTGAGAGGCACAATGAATTCTTCACTTGAATTACTTGCTTCAAGACATAATCATCCATGAGTCAACATATGAGGTTATCATGATCCTATTTCCAAGACATATGTAGAATTCTTCTATTTAATTTTTCTCTCAAGATCTTGATCCATCATGGTGATGCGTCCATTTTGCATCATGTTTTCCTACTGTTATTTATATTGTTTTATTTTATATTAATGCTTTTTGGAGTAATTCTAATGCCTTTTCTCTCATAATATGCAAGGTATACACAAAAGGGGAGAATTCTGGCTGCTGGAAATCTGGACCTGAAAAAGCTACGTCAGGCTACCTATTATGCACAACTCCATGAGCTGAAACTTTACGAGGAATTTTGATGGAATATTGGAGGAATATTGGAGCACATAAGTACTAGAAGGGGCTGACCAGGTGGGCACAACCCCGGTGTGTTGTGCTCACCCAGGCCCACCTCCGGTGCCCCTCTTCTGGTATATAAGTCATTTTGACCTAAAAAAAGGACGGGAGGACTTTCGGGACGAAGCACCGCCGTCTCGAGGCAGAACTTGGGCAGGAGCACTTTTGCCCTCCGGCGGAGCGATTCCGCCGGGGGAACTTCCCTCCCGGAGGGGGAAATCATCGTCGTCATCATCACCAACAACTCTCCCATTGGGGGGGGGCTATCTTCATCAACATCTTCAACAACACCAACTCCTGTGAAACCCTAGTTCATCTCTTGTGTTCAATCTTTGTACCAGAACTATAGATTGGTGCTTGTGGGTGACCAGTAGTGTTGATTACATCTTGTAGTGGATTACTATACGGTTTATTTGGTGGAAGATTATATGTTCAAATACATTATGATATTTAATACCCCTCTAATCTTGAGCATGATTATCGTTTGTGAGTAGTTACTTTTGTTCTTGAGGTCACGGGAGAAATCATGTTGCAAGTAATCATGTGAACTTGATATGTGTTCGATATTTTGATGATATGTATGTTGTGATTCCCTTAGTGGTGTCATGTGAACGCCGACTACATGACACTTCACCATATTTGGGCCGGGAATGCATTGTGGAGTAGTTATTAGATGATGGGTTGCGAGAGTGACAAAAGCTTTAACCCTAGTTTATGCGCTATTCTGTAAGGGACCGATTCGATCCAAAAGTTTAATGTTATGGTTAGAATTTATTCTTAATACTTTTCTCGTAGTTGCGGATGCTTGCGAGAGGGTTAATCATAAGTAGGAGGTTTGTTCAAGTAAGAACAACACCTAAGCTACGGTCTACCCACATACCAAATTATCAAAGTAGCGAACACGAATTAAGCCAACATGATGAAAGTGACTAGATGAAATTCCTGTGTACCCTCAAGAACACTTTGCTTATCATAAGAGACCGTTTTGGCCTGTCCTTTGCCTCAAAAGGATTGGGCTACCTTGCTGCACTTTACTTACTACTATCATTACTTGCTCGTTACAAATTATCTTGCTATCAAACTACTCCGCTACTTACAATTTTAGCACTTGCAGACATTACCTTGCTGAAAACCACTTGTCATTTCCTTGTGCTCCTCGTTGGGTTCGACACTCTTACTTATCTAAAAGTCTACAATTGACCCCATTTACTTGTGGGTCACCAAGGCTATTTTCTAGTGCCGTTGCCGGGGAGTGAAGCGCTCTTGGTAAGTGGAAATTGGTAAGGAAACATTATTACTACGTGCTGAAATTTATTGTCACTTGCTACTATGGAAAACAATCCTTTGAGGGGTTTGTTCAGGGTATCTTCACCTCGACCGGAACCACAATTAGTTTCCCCTCAAACTACTACACCTACTGAAAATATTGAATATGAAATTCCTTCGGGTATGGTAGAACAACTGCTAGCTAATCCTTATGCAGGAGATGGAACCGAACATCATGATATGCACTTGATATATGTGGATGAAATTTGTGGATTGTTTAAGCTTGCACGTTTACCCGAAGATGAAGCTAAGAAGAAGGTTTTACCTTTATCTTTGCAGGGAAAATCATTGACATGGTATACGCTATGCGATGATATTGGATCTTGGAACTGGAATCGGTTGAAATTGGAATTCCATCAAAAAAATTATCCTATGCATCTAGTTCATCGTGATCATAATTATATATATAATTTTTGGTCTCGTGAAGGAGAAAGTATCACTCTAGCTTGGGGGAGGCTTAAGTCAATGTTATATTCATGCCCCAATCATGAGCTCTCAAGATAAATTATTATTCATAATTTTTATGCTCGACTTTCTTGTAATGATCAATCCATGCTCGATACTTCTTGTACTGGTTCTTTTATGAAGAAGACTATTGAATTCCGGTGGGATATTTTAGAAAGAATTAAACGCAATTCTGAAGATTGGGAACTCGACGAAGGTAAAGAGTCAGGTATTGAACCTAAGTTTGATTGTGTTAAATCTTTTATGAATACCGATGCTTTTCAAAAGTTTAGCACTAAATATGGACTTGACTGTGAGATAGTAGCTTCCTTTTGTGAATCTTTTGCTACTCCTGTTGATCTCCCTAAGTAGAAGTGGTTTAAATATCATCCACCTATTAAAAAAGAAATTAAAGAGCCGGTAAAAGCTAAAGAAGAAACTATCATTTACAATGTTGATCCAGTTGTTCCCACTGGTTATATTGAAAAACCACCTTTCCCTGTTAGGATGAAGGAACATACTAAAGCTTCAATTGTGGTTAACAAAAGTTATGTTAGAACACCCAAACCAGCTGAACAAATCAGAGTTGAACCTAGTGTTGCTATGATTAAAGATCTCTTGGTCGATAATATCGATGGGCATGTTATTTACTCCGTGATGAAGCTTCTAGAATTGCCAATCCTCATAAAAAAGATAAACATAGACCAGTTGTTGGCATGCCTGTTGTCTCAGTTAAGATAGGAGATCACTGTTATCATGGGTTATGTGACCTAGGTCCTAGTGTGAGTGTTATTCCTTTTTCCTTATATGAAGAAATTAAGAATGAAATAGCACTTGCTGAAATAGAAGACATAGATGTTACTATTAAACTTGCCAATAGAGATACTATATCATCAATTGGGATTCTAAGAGATGTTGAAGTCTTGTGTGGGAAGATAAAATACCCTACTAATTTTCTTGTTCTTGGCTCCCCACAAGATGACTTTTGTCCCATTATCTTTGGTAGACCTTTCTTGAACACCATCAATGCCAAAATAGATTGTAAGAAACAAACCGTCGGTGTTAGCTTTGGTGATGAATCTCATGAATTTAACTTTTCCAAGTTTAGTAGACAACCGCATAAGGAAGATTTGCCTAGTAAGTATGAAATTATTGGTCTTGCTTCTATTGTTGTACCTCCTACTGATCCTTTAGAACAACATTTGCTAGACCATGAAAATGATTTGCATATGCGTGAAAGAAATGAAATAGATAGAATCTTTTTCGGACAACAACCTCTGCTTAAACACAATTTGCCTATTGATACTCTAGGAGGCCCCCTCCACCTAAAGGTGATCCTGTGTTTGAATTAAACAATTGTCAGACACTTTGAAATATGCTTATCTTGATGAGAAAAAGATATATCATGTTATTATTAGTGCTAACCTTTAAGAACATGAAGAAGAAAGATTATTGAAAGTTCTAAGGAAGCACCGAGTTGCTATTGGATATACTCTTGATGATCTTAAGGGCATTAGTCCCACTCTATGTCAACACAATATTAATATGGAACCTGATGCTAAACCCGTTGTTGATCACCAATGTCGATTAAATCCGAGATGAAAGAAGTGGTAAGAACAGAAATATTGAAACTTCTGGAAGCATGTATAATCTATCCTATAGCTGATAGTAGATGGGTAAGTCATGTTCATTGTGTCCCCAAGAAGGGAGGTATTACTGTTGTTCCTAATGATAAGAATTAACTTATTCCACAAAGAATTGTCACAGTCTATAGAATGGTAATTGATTTTAGAAAATTAAACAAAGCAACTAGAAAAGATCATTATCCTCTGCCTTTTATTGATCAAATGTTAGAAAGACTATCTAAGCACACATATTTTTTGCTTTCTTGATGAATATTCTGTTTTTTCACAAATACCCATTTCACGACCTGATCAAGAAAAGACCACTTTTACTTGTCCTTTTGGAACTTATGCTTATAGACGTATGCCTTTTGGTTTATGTAATGCAACCGCTACCTTTCAAAGATGTATGATTTCTATATTCTGTGGTTTCTGTGAAAAGATTGTTGAGGTTTTAATGGATGACTTTTCTGTTTATGGGAAGTCTTTTGATGATTGTTTAAGCAATCTTGATCGAGTTTTGCAGAGATGCGAACAAACAAATCTTGTCTTGAATTGGGAGAAGTGTCACTTTATGGTTAATGAAGGTATTGTTTTGGGTCATAAAATTTCTGAAAGAGGCATTGAGGTGGACAAAGCCAAGGTTGATGCAATTGAGAAAATTCCATGTCCTAAAGATATCAAAGGTATTCATAGTTTCCCTGATCATGCTGGTTTCTATAGGAGGTTTATCAAAGACTTTTCTAAAATTTCTAGGCCTCTTACAAATCTTTTGCAAAAGGATATTCCTTTTGTGTTTGATGATGATTGTTTGGAAGTCTTCGAAACACTAAAGAAAGCCTTAATTACCGCACCTGTTGTTCAACCACCTGATTGGAACTTGCCTTTCGAGATTATGTGTGATGCTAATGATTATGTTGTTGGTGTTGTTCTAGGACAAAGAGTTGATAAGAAATTGAATGTTATCCATTATGCTAGTAAAACTCTGGGCAATGCTCAATGAAATTATGCTACTACTTAAAAGAATTCTTAGCAGTAGTGTTTGCTTGTGATAAATTCAGATCTTACATTGTTGATTCTAAGGTTATTGTTCACACCGATCATGCCGCTATTAAATTTCTTATGGAAAAGAAAGATGCTAAACCTAGACTCATTAGGTGGGTTCTTATGTTACAAGAATTTGATTTGCATATCACTGATAGGAAAGGAGCAGAGAACCCCGTAGCTGATAACTTGTCTAGGCTTGAAAATATTCTTCATGACCCACAACCTAGTAATGATAGCTTTCCTGATGAACATTAGATGCAATAAATGTTTCGAATAGTACACCTTGGTATGCTGATTATGATAATTATATTGTTGCTAAATACAAAGCACCTAGATTCACGTACCAACAAAAGAAAAAGATTTGTTCTATGATTTTAGACATTACTTTTAGGATGACCAACATCTTTATAAAGAAGGACTAGATGGTATTATTAGACGTTGTGTACCTGAGCATGAACAAGAACAAATCCTACAGAAATGTCACTCCAAAGCTTATGGAGGGCATCACGTGGGAAATAGAACCGCTCATAAGGTATTGCAATCTGGTTTTTGTTGGCCTACTCTCTTCAAGGATGCCTGTAAGTCTATCTCATCTTGTGATGAATGTCAAAGAATAGGTAATATCAGTAAGCTCAAGAAATGCCTATGAATTATTCACTTGTTGTTGAACCATTTGATGTTTGAGGATTTGATTTCATGGGACCTTTTCCTTCCTCCAATGGGCAAACACATATTTTGGTTGTTGTTGATTATGTTACTGAGTGGGTAGAGGCTATTCCAACTAGTAGTGTTGATCACAACACCTCTATTGGAAAACTTAAGGAAGTTATTTTCCCAAGGTTTGGAGTCCCTAGATATTTAATGACTGATGGTGGTTCACACCTTATTCATGGTTCTTTCCGTAAAATGCTTGCTACGTATGATATTAACCATAGAATTGCATCACCTTATCATCCTCAGTCGAGTGGTCAAGTTGAACTTAGCAATAGAGAAATAAAACTAATCTTACAAAAGACTGTCAATAGGTCCCGAAAGAATTGGTCTAAGAAATTAGATGATGCACTTTGGGCTTATAGAATAGCATATAAAAATCCTATGGGTATGTCTCCTTATAAAATGGTTTATGGAAAATCTTGTCATTTGCCTCTTGAGTTAGAACATAAAGCATATTGGGCAATCAAAGAACTCAACTATGATTTCAAACTTGCTGGTGAAAAGAGGTTATTTGATATTAGCTCATTAGATGAATGGAGAACCCAAGCTTATGAAGATGCAAAGTTATTTAAAGAAAAAGGTTAAAATATGGCATGACAAAAGAATCCGAAAGCGTGAGTTCAAATTTGGAGAATATGTTCTTTTGTACAACTCTCATTTTAGATTCTTTGCCGGAAAACTCCTCTCCAAATGGGAAGGACCATATGTTATCGAGGAGGTCTATCGACCCGGAGCTATCAAAATAAATAATGCCGAAGGTACTAACCCAAAGGTTGTCAATGGGCAACGAATAAAACATTATATCTCACGTATGCCCATTAATGTTGAAAGCAACATTATCCAAACTATGGCACTGGAAGAACACATAAAAGAAACCTCCCGGAACACTCCAGAATCGTGAAAAGGGAGGTACGTGATACGGTAAGTAAACGGACTCCGAAAAATCCGCAAAAGTATTTTTTGTTGGTTTTGGAATATTTAAAAAATTAGGAAAATAAGAAACTTCCAGGGAAGTGACCCTAGTGGGCACGATACACCAGGGCATGCGTGGCTTGCGAGGCGCGCCCCGGTCGGTTGTGCCCACCTCGGGTACTTTCTGGACTCCGTTTTTCCTCCGTCCTGCTTGTTCCCCAAGAAAAAATATCTTTATATACCCCCGAACCTTTTGACCTCCGTATCATGGAGAAATCTCTTGTTTTCTTTTCTTGTTGTTTTCTGTCAGATCCAATCCAGCATGGGCGCTTGAAGCTTCTACAAGGACAAGTTCTTCGACAACGTCATCAACCCATATCTGCAGGAAGTGATGCAAGACCCTCAAGCTATCCAGATGCGCAATGGGGTGCTGCACATCCACGATGTGCAAGGACCCAAGGGGACTGGATCCATGGAGGCCAGGCTTGAAGCTATGGAGCAGGAAGTCTTCCGGTGCAAGGGGATGGTGGAACGTGGGCTCAATGCCAATCACCTCATGATCGCGGACTACACCTGTGATCTCAAGGTGGGTGGCATGTCCATGAAGGACATCGTCTTCTCCCTCAATGAGCAAATCAACTTCCTCCATAGCGAGATCCACGACCTTCAAAGCCAAGTCTTTGAATATGAGGCAAGGTTTAAAGGTATGAGTTTGGTTGCCAGTTGCAAGATCCGAGAGACTCACTCTTCCTCTTATGATGATGAGCCCCTGCCATGAAAATCGGAGGACAAGATTGCTTCTACTTCATCACCACCACCTCCTTCTTCATCACCAAAATAAAATTGAGTATCGGGTATGGGCACTCCCCTTGGCTTTCGCCCAGCTTGGGGGAGGTGCCTCGGTATCGTATCATCTCCACTATCTTTTGCCTTTAATTTTCTTAGTTCGATCCATGGTTATCTTTTGCTTTAGATGAATAAAAGTTTAGTTCGATCTTTTCTTTCCAAGAGTTTGCTTAGTGATCAATCTATGAATCGTATGCGAGATATATAATAAAGTTTAGTTTGAGTTTTGCCTTCTTTACTTTCTTGTTTCAATAAAAGAAAGGAAATAAATGAAAAAGATCATATGCTAATCTTATGGTAAGTGATGACATTATACAAGGAAAAGTATAAGTAGAAAATTTTATTGTAGATTGACAAACGTAGCATTGGTCAATGATGCAACTCATGAAAGAATTAATAAGGAAAGACAAGATTCACATGCAAATACACTATCGTGAAAATCTTTTGTGATTGTGAGCACCCATCAAAATATTATATGCCAAAATTGTTGACATTGGACAAGGAAGACAACGTAATGAATTATGTTTGTTCATATTCACATAGAAGTTATATTGTCATGGATCCTTCAACATGTGGTGCTTCCCCTACCTTTGCTAGCCAAAAACTCAGCACTAAGTAGAGATACTACTTGTGCATCCAAAACCCTTAAACCCAAATCTTGTTTGAGAGTCCACCATACCTACCTATGGATTGAGTAAGATCCTTCAAGTAAGTTGTCACCGGTGCAAAAAGGGCAATAAAAATTAGTTCTAAAAGTGTAAGATCATTTAGTGTAAGGGAAAATTGAGCGCTGTACGAACTTGTGATGGTGAAGAATAAAAGCGTCAGACTGCATAATAAAGGTTGCCATCACAAGGGGCAATATAATGTGACATTCTCTTGCACTAAGGGGTTGAGCATACAAACAAAAAGCGCATGACAACCTCTGCTTCCCTCTGCGAAGGGCCTATCTTTTACTTTTATGTATTTACTTTCATGCAAGAGTCAAAAGTTTTCTCTCTATTCCTTTTTTTATTTTCTCCTTTGGTAAGCATCATGTGGTGAGGAAAGATCTAGGCACATATATCCAGTTGAATATGGGTAGCATGAGTTATTATTGTTGACATCACCCTTGAGGTGAATTCGTTGGGAGGCGAAACTATAAGCCCCTATCTTTGTATGTGTCTGGTTGAAACATTTTGCTCATGTGTACGCGGTGAGTGTTAGCAATCATAGAAGACTAAATGATGGTTGAGTATGTCGACTTGCCTAAAGGCTCCGATATGTGACCCTGCTACTTCTCAAATAACAGCGCCAGAAATTGACACGTTGACGGAGACTTGCTTGCGTTGGTTTTTCCCTTGAAGAGGAAAGGGTGATGCAGCACAGGAGCAGTAGGTATTTCCCTCAGTTCGAGAACCAAGGTATCAATCCAGTAGGAGAATCTCGTCAAGTCCAGAGTACCTGCGCAAACACAAAAGAGCTTGCACCCAACGCTTTAAAGGGGTTGTCAATCCCTTCAAGATTGATTGCAAAGTGAGATCTGAAGGCGGAAATTGCAACGAAGTAAAAAGTGTAAGGCTGGAAATATGGTGTGGAGTAGACCCGGGGGCCATAGTGTTCACTAGAGGCTTCTCTCAAAATAGCAAATATCACGGTGGGTGAACAAATTACTGTCGAGCAATTGATAGAACCGCGCAAAGTCATGACGATATCTAAGGCAATGATCATACATATAGGAATCACGTCCAAGACAAGTAGACCGATACTTTCTGCATCTACTACTATTACTCCACACATCGACCGCTATCCAGCATGCATCTAGTGTATTCAGTTCATGACGAACAGAGTAACGCCTTAAGCAAGATGACATGATGTAGAGGGATAATCTCAAACCAATGATGAAAACCCCATCATTTTACCCTTGATGGCAACAACATGATGCGTGCCTCGCTACCCCTTCTGTCACTGGGTGAGGTCACCGCACGGTATGAACCCAAAACCAAGCACTTCTCCCCTTGCAAGAATCATAGATCTAGTTGGCCAAACAAAACCCACAACTCGAAGAGAATTACAAGGATATGAAATCATGCATAAGAGAGATCAGAATAAACTCAAATAAGATTCATAGATAATCTGATCATAAATCCACAATTCATCGGATCTCGACAAACACACCGCAAAATAAGATTACATCGGATAGATCTCCATGAAGATCATGGAGAACTTTGTATTGAAGATCCAAGAGAGAGAAGAAGCCATCTAGCTACTAGCTATGGACCCGTAGGTCTATGGTGAACTACTCACGCATCATCGGAGAGGTCATGGTGTTGATGAAGAAGCCCTCCGTATCCGAATCCCCCCTCCGACAGGGCACCAGAACGTGCCCCAGATGGGATCTTGCGGAGAGAGAAGCTTGCGACGGCGGAAAAGTATTTTCGATGATCTCCTTATTTTTTATGGATTTTTATGGAATATATAGGCGCAAAACCTAGGGCAACGGAGCCTTGGGGAGCCCACAAGCTAGGGGGCCGCGCCATGAGGGCTTGTGGGGTCCCTGGTGGCCCCGTGCCCTGATTCTACGGCTCCACGATCTTTTTCTGTTCCGGGAAAAAATCTTTTTGGCAGTTTCATTCCGTTTGGACTCTGTTCAAAATCCTCCTCTGAAAGGGGTCAAAAACATGGAAAAAACAGGAACTGGCACTTGGCACTGAGTTAATAAGTTAGTCCTAGAAAATATATAAAAGGCATGCAAAACATCCAAAGTTTGACAAGATAATAGCATGAAACCATCAAAAATTATAGATACGTTGGAGACGTATCAAGCATCCCCAAGCTTAACTCATGCTCGTCCTCGAGTAGGGAAGTGATAAAGACTGAATTTTTGATGTGGAATGCTACCTAGCATAGTTGTCCTTTGCAACTTCTTTCACGTGGCATGAATGTTCAGATCCGTAAGATTCGAAACAATAGTTTGCTATTGACATGAAAACAATAATACTTCAAGCAAACTAGCAAGGTAATCATGAACTTTGAAAATAACAAGGCCAAGGAAAGTTATCCCTACAAAATCATATAGTCTGGCTACGCTCCATCATCCTCACACAACTAATGTAAATCATGTACAACCCCGGTATTGGCCAAGTAATTGTTTTTCCACTCTTACTTTCTCAAACTTTTTATAACTATCATGCAATACATGAGCGTGATCCATGGATATAGCACTATAGGTGGAATAAAGTGTGGTGGTGGTTGTGAGACAAAAAAGGAGGAGATGGTCACATTGACTCGGCGTATCAAAAGGCTATGGAGATGCCCATCAATAGATATCAATGTGAATGAGTAGGGATTGCCATACAAAGGATGCACTAGAGCTATAAGTATGTGAAAGCTCAAAGGGAGAACTAGTGGGTGTGCATCCAACTTGCTTGCTCACGAAGACCTAGGGCAATTTTGAGGAAGCCCATCATTGGAATATACAAGCCAAATTACATAATGAAGATTCCCACTAGCATATGGTAGTGACAAAGCAAGAAGCTCTCAATCATGAAGAACATGGTGCTATTATGAAGCACAAGTGTGGAAAAAGATAGTAGCATTGTCCCTTCTCTCTTTTTCTCTCTTCTTTTTTTATTTGGGCTCTTAGGCCTCTTTTTTTTTCTCTTTTCTCTTTTTTTGGGCCCTTTGGCCTCTTTTTTTATTTTATTCCCTCACATGGGACAATGCTCTAACAATGATGATCATCACACTTTTATTTACTCACAGATCAAAGCTCAAAATGATGATGACTCTATAGGAAATGCCTCCGACAGTGTACTCGGATGTGCAACGATCTAGCTTGGCGTATGACGTTGAAACATCTCGCTAGCTATCTTACGATCATGTAATGTCAATATGAGAGTGACAGCACAAGTCATGATACAGAACGGTGTTAGTTGCATGGCAGTATATCTCGGAATGGCTACGAAAATGCCATAGTAGGTAGATATGGTGGCTGTTTTGAGGGAGGCATATGGTGGGTTTGTGTTACGGCGAGAATTGCGCGGCACTAGAGAGGCTAGCAATGGTGGAAGGTGAAAGTGCATCTATACCATGGATTCACGTTAGTCATGAAGAACTCACATACTTGTTGTGAAAGTTTTCATTAGTAATTGAACCAAAGTACTAAACGCATACTCCTAGGGGAAGGGTTGGTAGGTGTTAACCATCGCGTGATCCCGACCTCAACACAAAGGATGACAATCAATAGATCAATTATGCTCCAACTTCCTAACATAGCGGTTCACCATACGTGCATGCTACGGGAATCACTAACTTCAACACAAGTATTTCTAGATTCACAACACCCTACTAACATAACTCTTAGTATTAGCAATTCCACGTCTCAAAACTAATTGAGAGGAATCAAGACTTGTCTTTCTACTCAATGCACATGAAGATGGAGGTTTTTGTATCCTCGTTGGGTACCTATCACCTTTGGGACTACTTTCATAGCATAAGCCAACTACCAAGGCACGCACCGCCGTGCTCTAAAAGATATAAGTGAAGCACATAGAGCAAAAGTATCTAGCTCAAAAGATATAAGTGAAGCACTATGAGCATTCTAGCAAAATCACGATGAGTGCATGTCTCTCTCTCTCAAAAAGGTGTGCAACAAGGATGATTGTGACACAACAAAAAGAAAAGACTCCTACGATAAAAGACGCTCCAAGCAAAACACATATCATGTGGTGAATAAAAATATAGCTCCAAGTAATGTTACCGATGGATGGAAGACGAAAGAGGGGATGCCTTCCCGGGGCATCCCCAAGCTTAGGATTTTTTGTGTCCTTGAATTTGGCTTGGGATGCGTTGGGCATCCCCAAGCTTGATCTCCTTCCACTCCTTATCTCTTTGTCAATGAGAACATCACCCAAAACTTGAAAACTTCACAACACAAAACTTAAACAGAAACTCGTGATATCATTAGCACAAGAAAACAAACTACCACCTCTTTTGGTACTGTAGCAAACTTGAATTCTATCTATATTGGTGTTGGGCTATTGTATTCTCACTTTTCCATGGCTAGTACCTCCCGATACTAACCATAGTTTCATCAAACCAACTCAACAAAAACAGAATCTGTCAAAAATAGACCAGTCTGTAGCAATCTGTATACTTCGTATACTTCTAGTACCTCAAAAATTCTGAACAATTACGACTGCCTGGGAAAAAGTCATATCAACCAGCAACTAAAAGAATCAAATCAAAAGCTCTTTCTGAATAAAAATTAAAAATCATCTCGTGAGCGAAAAGTTTCTGTCTTTTCCAGCAGGATCAAACAACCATCACCAAGACTAGTCATAAAGGTTTTTCTTGGCTCAAACACAAAAGAAACACAAAAACACAATCATAACAGAATTATGATGGTGTGGACACAACAAAACAGAAACAAAAAGATAAATTCATTGGGTTGCCTCCCAACAAGCGCTATTGTTTAACGCCCTTAGCTAGGCATAAAAGCGATAGAATCACGTATCGTCGTCTTTGGTGCTCAAACCATAAGTGGCCCTCATCATGGATTCATAAGGCAATCTTATTTTATTTCTAGGAAAGTGTTCCATGCCCTTCCGTAAAGGAAATTGAAATCTAATATTCCCTTCCTTCATATCGATGATAGCACCGATAGTCCTTAGGAAAGGTCTACCAAGAATAATAGAGCATGTAGGATTGCAATCAATGTCAAGCACAATGAAATCCACGGGTACATAGTTCCTATTTGCAATAATAAGAACATCATTGATCCTTCCCATGGGTTTCTTGGTAGTAGAATCAGCAAGATGCAAATTAAGAGAACGCTCTTCAATCTCATTAAAACCCAGAACATAACATAAAGACTTTGGATTCGCAGAAACACTAGCACCCAAATCACACAAACATTGCATTCATAGTTTTTGATTTTGATTTTGATGGTAGGTTCCCACTCATCATGAAGCTTTCTAGGGATAGACACTTCCAATTCAAGTTTCTCTTTAAGAGATTTTATCATAGCTTCGACGATATGATCGGTAAAGGCCTTGTTTTGGCTATAAGCGTGTGGAGAGTTTAACATGGATTGCATCAAGGAAATGCATTCAATCAAGGAGCAACTATCATAATTGAATTCCCTGAAATCCATAGTAGTAATTGTTGGAAATATGCCCTAGAGGCAATAATAAATTAGTTATTATTATATTTCTTTGTTCATGATAATCGTTTATTATCCATGCTATAATTGTATTGATTGGAAACAGAGTGCATGTGTGGATACATAGACAAAACACTGTCCCTAGTAAGCCTCTAGTTGACTAGCACGTTGATCAAAGATGGTCAAGGTTTCCTGGCCATAGGCAAGTGTTGTTACTTGATAACGGGATCACATCATTAGGAGAATCATGTGATGGACTAGACCCAAACTAATAGACGTAGCATGTTGATCGTGTCATTTTGTTGCTACTGTTTTCTGCGTGTCAAGTATTTGTTCCTATGACCATGAGATCATATAACTCACTCACACCGGAGGAATGCTTTGTGTGTATCAAACGTCGCAACGTAACTGGTGACTATAAAGATGCTCTACAGGTATCTCCGAAGGTGTTCGTTGAGTTAGTATGGATCAAGACTGGGATTTGTCACTCCGTATGACGGAGAGGTATCTCGGGGCCCACTCGGTAATACAACATCACACACAAGCCTTGCAAGCAATGTGACTTAGTGTAAGTTGCAGGATCTTGTATTATTGGAAAATGAAGATTGATATATAGGATGACCTCATTTGATTACCGGAAGGTTTTCGGAGTTACCGGGAATGTACCTGGAATGACGAATGGGTTCCGGATGTTCACCGGGGGGCAACCCACCCCGGGGAAGCCCATAGGCCTTGGGAGTGGCGCACCAGCCCTTGGTGGGCTGGTGGGACAGCCCAAGAGGGCCCTATGCGCCAAGGATAGAAAATCAAAGAGAAAAAAGGAGGTGGGAAAGGAGAGAAGGACTCCACTTTCCAATCCTAGTTGGACTAGGATTGGAGGAGGACTCCTCCTCCCTTGGTGGCGCAGCCCTTGGGGCTCCTTGAGCCTCAAGGAAAGCCTCCCCTCCCTCCTCCTATATATATGGAGCAATTAGGGCTGATTTGAGACAACTTTTCAAAGGCAGCCCGACCACATACCTCCACGGTTTTACCTCTAGATCGCGTTTCTGCGGAGCTTGGGCGGAGCCCTGCCGAGATCAGATCACCACCAACCTCCGGAGCGCCGTCACGCTGCCGGAGAACTCATCTACCTCTCCGTCTCTCTTGCTGGATCAAGAAGGCCGAGATCATCGTCGAGCTGTACGTGTGCTGAACGCGGAGGTGCCGTCCGTTCGGCACTAGATCGTGGGATGGATCGCGGGACGGTTCGTGGGACAGTTCGCGGGGCGGATCGAGGGACGTGAGGACGTTCCACTACATCAACCGCGTTCACTAACGCTTCTGCTGTGCGATCTACAAGGGTACGTAGATCGGAAATCCACACTCGTAGATGGACATCACCATGATAGGTCTTCGTGCGCGTAGGAAATTTTTTGTTTCCCATGCGACGTTCCCCAACAGTGGCATCATGAGCTAGGTTCATGCGTAGAGTCTTCTCGAGTAGAACACAAAAGTTTTTGTGGGTGGTGATGTGCGTTTTGCTGCCCTCCTTAGTCTTTTCTTGATTCCGCGGTATTGTTGGATCGAAGCGGCTCGGACCGACATTACTCGTACGCTTACGAGAGACTGGTTTCATCGCTACGAGTAACTCCGTTGCTCAAAGATGACCGGCGAGTGTCGGTTTCTCCAACTTTAGTTGAATCGGATTTGACCGAGGAGGTCCTTGGATGAGGTTAAATATCAATTCATATATCTCCGTTGTGGTGTTTGCGTAAGTAAGATGCGATCCTACTAGATACCCATGGTCACCACGTAAAACATGCAACAACAATTAGAGGACGTCTAACTTGTTTTTGCAGGGTATGCTTGTGATGTGATATGGCCAATGATGTGATGTGATATATTGGATGTATGAGATGATCATGTTGTAATAGTTAATATCGACTTGCACGTCGATGGTACGACAGCCGGCAGGAGCCATAGGGTTGTCTTTAAACTAACGTTTGTGCTTGCAGATGCGTTTACTATATTGCTAGGACGTAGCTTTAGTAGTAATAGCATGAGTAGCACGACAACCCCGATGGCGACACGTTGATGGAGATCATGATGATGGAGATCATGGTGTGACGCCGGTGACAAGAAGATCGTGCCGGTGCTTTGGTGATGGAGATCAAGAAGCACATGATGATGGCCATATCATGTCACTTATGAATTGCATGTGATGTTAATCCTTTATGCACCTTATCTTGCTTAGAACGACGGTAGCATTATGAGGTGATCTCTCTCTAAAATTTCAAGACGAAATTGTGTTCTCCTCGACTGTGCACCGTTGTGACAGTTCTTCGTTTCGATACACCACGTGATGATCGGGTGTGATAGACTCAACGTTCACATACAACGGGTGCAAAACAGTTGCACACGCGGAACACTCGGGTTAAGCTTGACGAGCCTAGCATGTGCAGACATGGCCTCAGAACACATGAGACCGAAAGGTCGAGCATGAATCGTATAGTATATGATTAGCATAAAGATGCTTACCACTGAAACTATTCTCGACTCACGTGATGATCGGACTTGAGATAGTGGATTTGCATCATGTACCACTCAAATGACTAGAGAGATGTACTTTTTGAGTGGGAGTTCTTAAGTAATATGATTAATTGAACTAATTGTCATGAACATAGTCTAATGGTCTTTGCGAATTACGATGTAGCTTGCGCTATAGCTCTATTGTTTTTATATGTTCCTAGAGAAAATTTAGTTGAAAGTTGATAGTAGCAAACTTTTCAGAGGATTGTCCTCGTTGCTGCGCAGAAGGCTTATGTCCTTAATGCACCACTCTGTGTGCTGCACCTCGAGCGTCGTCTGTGGATGCTGTGAACATCCGACATACACGTTTCTGATGACTACACGATAGTTCAGTGCAAAATACTTAATGGCTTAGAAGCAAGGCGCCGAAGACGTTTTGAAACGTCACGGAACATAAGTGATGTTCTAAAGAGATGAAATTGTGATTTCATGCTTGTGCCCTTGTTAAGAGGTACGAGACCTCCGACAAGATTCTTTGTCCACAAAGTAAAGGAGAAAAGCTCAATCGTTGAGCGTGTGCTCAGATTGTCTGACTATGACAATCGCTTGAATCAAGTGGGAGTTAATCTTCCAGATGAGATAGTGATGGTTCTCCAAAATCACTGCCACCAAGCTGTGAGAGCTTCGTGATGAACTATAACATATCAAGGATAGATACAATGATCCTTGAGCGATTCGCGATGTTTGACATTGCGAAAGTAGAAATCAAGCAGGAGCATCAATGGTTGATGATTAGTAAAACCACTAAGTTTCAAGAAAGGCAAGGGCTAGAAGGGATACTTCGTGAAACGGCAAAACAGTTGCTGCACTAATGAAGAGACCCAAGATTAAACCCAAACCCGAGACTAAGTGCTTCTGTAATGAGGGGAACAGTCACTGAGGCGGAGCAACTCTAGATACTTGGTAGATAAGAAGGCTGGCAAAAGTCGAAAGAAGTATATTTGATATACATGATGTTGATGTGTACTTTACTAGTACTCCTAGTAGCATGAGGGTATTGGATACCGGTTCGGTTGCTAAATGATTAGTAACACGAAATGAAAGCTACGGCATAAACGGAGACTAGCTAAAGGCGAAATGAATATCCAAGTTACGAGTTTTGGTACGCAGTTAAGACAATGTGGAAATTGTTTCGCAGTTCATGCCACCTGGAACATCATAGTGTGATGATGTGTCTGAACGTCATAGCCACACACTATTTGGTATGGTGCATGCTATGATGTCTCTTATCGAATTACCACTATCGTTTATGGGTTATGCATTAGAGACAACCGCATTCACTTTAAATAGGGCACCGCGTATTTCCATTGAGATGACACAGTACAGACTGAGGTTTACAGAAATCTAAACTGTCGTTTCTTGAAAGTTTGGGGCTTCGACACTTGTGTGAAAAAGTTTCAGTCGAATAAGCTCAAACCCAAAGCGGATAAATGCATATTCATAGGATATCCAAAACAGTTGGGTACATCTCTTACCTCAGATCCGAAAGCAAAGTGTTTGTTTCTAGAAACGGATCCTTTCTCGAGGAAAGGTTTCTCTCGAAAGAATTGAGTGGGAGGGTGATAGAACTTGATGTGGTTATTGAACCATCACTTCGACTAGTGTGTAGCAGGGCACAAGAAGTTATTCCTGTGGCGCCTACTCCAATTGAAGTGGAAGCTGATGATGGTGATCATCGAGCATCGAATCAAGTTACTACAAATCTCGTAGGTTGACAAGGTCGCGTACTACTGCAGAGTGGTACGGTAACCCTGTCTTGGAGGTCATGTTGTTGAGCAACAGTGAACGTATGAGTTATGAAGAAAGCAATGGTGGGCCCCGATTCCGACAAATGGCTGGAAGCCATGAAATCCGAGAGAGGATCCATGTATGAAAACAAAGTGTAGACTTTGGAAGAACTACTTGATGGTCATAGGACTGTTGAGTAAAGATGGATCTTTAAAAGGAAGACAGACGATGATGGTGATAAGTCACTATGAAGAAAAGCTCGACTTGTCGCAAAGATGTTTCCGACAAGATCAAATAGTTGACTATGATGAGACTTTCTCACTCGTAGCGATGCTAAAAGTCTGTTAGAATTATGTTAGTAGTTGCTGCATTATTTATGAAATATTGCACATAGGATGTCAAAACATTGTTTCCTCAACGGTTTCCTTGAGCAATCATTGTATGTGATACAACGAGGAGGTTTTGTCGATCCTAAAGATACTAGCAAGTATGCAAGCTCCAGCGATCCTTCAATGGACTGGTGCAAGCATCTCGGAGTTGGAATATACACTTTGATGAGATGATCAAAGATTTTGGGTTTGTACAAGGTTTATGAGAAACTTGTATTTCCAAAGAAGTGAGTGGGAGCACTATAGAATTTCTGATAAGTATATGTGGTTGACATATTGTGGATCAGAAGTAATGTAGAATTTCTGTAAAGCATACAAGGTTGTTTGAAAGGAGTTTTTCAAAGGAATACCTGGATTGCGCTACTTGAACGTTGAGCATCAAAGATCTATGGAGATAGATCGAAAGCGCTTAATAGAAGTTTCAACAAGATGCATGCCTTGACAAGTTTTTGAAGGAGTTCAAAATAGGTCAGCAAAGAAGGAGATCTTGGTTGCGTTGTGAGGTGTGAATTTGAGTAAGACTCAAAACCCGACCCCGGCAGAATAAAGAGAATAGACGAAGGTCGTCTTCTATGCCTTGGTCGTAGAATCTGAAGCATGCCATGCTGGGTACCGCACCTGATGTGTGCCTTGACTCAAAGTCTGTTGAGAGGTACAGAGAGTGATCCATGATTGAATCACTAGCAGCGGTCAAAATTTATCCTTAGTAACTGATGGACTAAGAAATTTTTCTCGATTATGGAGGTGGTTAAAGAGTTCGTCGTAAAGGGTTACGTCGATGCAAGCTTTGACACTAATCCGAATAACTATGAGTAGTGAAACGGATTCGTATAGTAGAGTAGATATTTGGAGCATTTCCGAATAACACGTAGTAGCAACATCTATAAGATGACATAAAGATTTGTAAAGAACGCACGGATCTGAATGTTTCAGAACCGTTGACTAAAACCTCTCTCACGAGCAAGACGTGATCAGACCCCATAACTATATGGGTGTTGGATTCGGTGAAATCACATGGTGATGTGAACTAGATTATTGACTCTAGTGCAAGTGGGAGACTGTTGGAAATATGCCCTAGAGGCAATAATAAACTAGTTATTATTATATTTCTTTGTTCATGATAATCGTTTATTATCCATGCTATAATTGTATTGATTAGAAACACAATGCATGTGTGGATACATAGACAAAACACTGTCCCTAGTAAGCCTCTAGTTGACTAGCTCGTTGATCAAAGATGGTCAAGGTTTCCTGGCCATAGGCAAGTGTTGTTACTTGATAACGGTATCACATCATTAGGAGAATCATGTGATGGACTAGACCCAAACTAATAGAAGTAGCATGTTGATCGTGTCATTTTGTTGCTACTGTTTTCTGCGTGTCAAGTATTTGTTCCTATGACCATGAGATCATATAACTCACTCACACCGGAGGAATGCTTTGTGTGTATCAAACGTCGCAACGTAACTGGGTGACTATAAAGATGCTCTACAGGTATCTCCGAAGGTGTTCGTTGAGTTAGTATGGATCAAGACTGGGATTTGTCACTCCATATGACGGAGAGGTATCTCGGGGCCCACTCGGTAATACAACATCACACACAAGCCTTGGAAGCAATGTGACTTAGTGTAAGTTGCAGGATCTTGTATTACGGAACGAGTAAAGAGACTTGCCGGTAAACGAGATTGAAATAGGTATGCGGATACTGACGATCGAATCTCGGGCAAGTAACATACCGAAGGACAAAGGGAATGACATACGGGATTATATGAATCCTTGGCACTGAGGTTCAAACGATAAGATCTTCGTAGAATATGTGGGATCCAATATGGGCATCCAGGTCCCGCTATTGGGTATTGACCGAGGAGTCACTCGGGTCATGTCTACATAGTTCTCAAACCCGCAGGATCTGCACACTTAAGGTTCGATGTTGTTTTATGCGTATTTGAGTTATATGGTTGGTTACCGAATGTTGTTCCGAGTCCCGGATGAGATCACAGACGTCACGAGGGTTTCCGGAATGGTCCGGAAATGAAGATTGATATATAGGATGACCTCATTTGATTATCGGAAGGTTTTCGGAGTTACCGGGAATGTACCGGGAATGATGAATGGGTTCCGGATGTTCACCGGGGGGGGGGGACCCACCCCGGGGAAGCCCATAGGCCTTGGGGGTGGCGCACCAGCCCTTGGTGGGCTGGTGGGACAGCCCAAGAGGGCCCTATGCGCCAAGGATAGAAAATCAAAGAGAAAGAAAAAAAGGAGGTGGGAAAGGAGAGAAGGACTCCACTTTCCAATCCTAGTTGGACTAGGATTGGAGGAGGACTCCTCCTCCCTTGGTGGCGCAGCCCTTGGGGCTCCTTGAGCCTCAAGGCAAGCCTCCCCTCCCTCCTCCTATATATATGGAGCAATTAGGGCTGATTTGAGACAACTTTTCAAAGGCAGCCCGACCACATACCTCCACGGTTTTACCTCTAGATCGTGTTTCTGTGGAGCTCGGGCGGAGCCCTGCCGAGATCAGATCACCACCAACCTCCGGAGCGTCGTCACGCTGCCGGAGAACTCATCTACCTCTCCGTCTCTCTTGCTGGATCAAGAAGGCCGAGATCATCGTCGAGCTGTACGTGTGCTGAACGCGGAGGTGTCGTCCGTTCGGCACTAGATCGTGGGATGGATCGCGGGACGGTTCGTGGGACGGTTCGCGGGGCGGATCGAGGGACGTGAGGACGTTCCACTACATCAACCGCGTTCACTAACGCTTCTGCTGTGCGATCTACAAGGGTACGTAGACCGGAAATCCCCTCTCGTAGATGGACATCACCATGATAGGTCTTCGTGCGCGTAGGAAAATTTTTGTTTCCCATGCGACGTTCCCCAACAGTAATTTCATTACTACTCAAAGTTTTAATATCTTCTACTCCACTTTCAATGATTTTAGCATCAAGATAGATGGACTCTGAATCATTGGGGCACTTTTCAACCAAAGTGGATTCATATCCAGCCCCATGATCATTAGGTTTGACACAAGAAAACAAAGATTCAATGGGAGTCACACCAAGCACTTTAAGATCTCTGTGATTCTTATCACGAGAACACGCCTTTTTAAGCCATTCATGTCTAGCACGAATTTGGGCGGTTCTTTCTTTGCTCTCAATCATGGAAACACGCATAGCTTTCAAAGTTTCATCCATATTGATCTTGGCAGGAGCACATCTAACTTTCAAAGCATCAACATCAATATACACTCTATCAACGCTCTTAGCCAAATCGTCAATTTTGAGTAACTTTTCCTCTATGGACGCATTGAAAATATTTTGAGAGTTGATGAACTCTTTGATATTACTCTTTAGATCAGAGGGTAATCTATTGTAATTTTCATGAGTATTGTTGTAGGAGTTGCCAAAGTTATTAGAGGAGTTACTAGGAAAAGGCCTAGGAACATAGGTTCCTCTAAAAGCATTGTTGTTGCCAAAGCTATTCCTAACAACAAAATTAACGTCCAAGCTAGCGTTGATACTCTCAATCAAAGAAGAGAAGGGCAAATCAATAGGGTCTAAAGGAGCACTTCTACTAGCAACCAAATTCATTAACTCATCCATCTTAGCACCCAACGAGTTAATTTCTTCTATAGCGTGTACCTTCTTACTAGTAGGTGACCTTTCAGTGTGCCACTGAGAGTAGTTCATCATGATGTTGTCTAGGATATTTGTGGCTTCCCCTAACGTGATTTCCATGAACGTTCCACCTGAGTTGGAGTCCAATATATTTCTAGAAGCGAAATTCAGGCCAACGTAAAAGATTTGTATAATCATCCAATGACTTAAGCCATGAGCGGGACAATTTCTAATCATCAATTTCATTCTCTCCCAAGATTGTGCAACATGTTCATGATCAAGTTGCTTGAAATTCATGATATCAGTACGGAAAGAGATAATCTTAGCCGGCGGAAAATACTTGGATATATAAGCATCTTTGCACTTATCCCAAGAATCGATACTATTTTTGGGCAAAGAAGAAAACCAAGTTTTTGCGCGATCTCGCAACGAGAAAGGAAAAAAGCTTTAATTTAATCACATCTTTATCCACATCTTTCTTATTTTGCATATCGCAAAGCTCATTGAAGGCATTGAGATGGGATGCGGCATCTTCACTAGGAAGGCCGGAGAATTGCTCTTTCATAACAAGATTCAGCAAAGCGGCATTGATTTCATATGACTCCGCACTAGTGGCGGAGCAATCGGAGTACTAATAAAATCATTATTATTAGTATTCGAGAAGTCACAAAGTTTCGTGTTTTCACTCATGGTGACTTCAGCAAGCAAGCAAGCAAACAAGCGTACAAAGAGCAAGCGAGAAAAAGGGCGAACTGAAAAAGGCAAACGAAAAAGGCAAATTGTGAAGTGGGGGAGAGGAAAATGAGAGGCAACTGGCAAACAAAGTAAATGCAAGAGATGAGTTTGTGACACCTACTTGGATGAGTTATTGACTTGATCCTCCCTGACAACGGCACCAGAAATCCTTCTGCTACTTCTCAAGCAACAGCGCCAGAAATTGACACGTTGACGGAGACTTGCTTGCGTTGGTTTTTCCCTTGAAGAGGAAAGGGTGATGCAACACAGGAGCAGTAAGTATTTCCCTCAGTTTGAGAACCAAGGTATCAATCTAGTAGGAGAATCTCGTCAAGTACAGAGTACCTATGCAAACACAAAAGAGCTTGCACCCAACGCTTTAAAGGGGTTGTCAATCCCTTCAAGATTGATTGCAAAGTGAGATCTGAAGGCGGAAAGTGCAACGAAGTAAAAACTGTAAGGCTAAAAATATGGTGTGGAGTAGACCTGGGGGCCATAGTGTTCACTAGAGGCTTCTCTCAAAATAGCAAATATCACGATGGGTGAACAAATTATTGTCGAGCAATTGATAGAACCGCGCAAAGTCATGACGATATCTAAGGCAATGATCATACATATAGGCATCATGTCCGAGACAAGTAGACCGATACTTTCTGCATCTACTACTATTACTCCACACATCGACCGCTATCCAGCATGCATCTAGTGTTTTGAGTTCATGACGAACATAGTAACGCCTTAAGCAAGATGACATGATGTAGAGGGATAATCTCAAACCAATGATGAAAACCCCATCTTTTTACCCTTGATGGCAACAACACGTGCGTGCCTTGCTACCCCTTATGTCACTGGGTGAGGTCACTGCACGGTATGAACCCAAAACCAAGCACTTCTCCCATTGCAAGAATCATAGATCTAGTTGGCCAAACAAAACCCACAACTCGAAGAGAATTACAAGGATATGAAATCATGCATAAGAGAGATCAGAAGAAACTCAAATAAGATTCATAGATAATCTGATAAGAATCCACAATTCATCGGATCTCGACAAACACACCGCAAAAGAAGATTACATTGGATAGATCTCCATGAATATCATGGAGTACTTATTATTGAAGATCCAAGAGAGAGAGGAAGCCATCTAGCTACTAGCTATGGACCCGTAGGTCTATGGTGAACTACTCACGCATCATCGGATAGGTCATGGTGTTGATGAAGAAGCCCTCCGTATTCTAATCCCCCCTCCGGCACGGCACCAGAACGTGCCCCAGATGGGATCTTGCGGGGACAGAAGCTTGCGGCGGCGGAAAAGTATTTTTGATGGTCTCCTGATTTTTTATGGATTTTTATGGAATATATAGGCGCAAATCCTAGGGCAACGGAGCCTCAAGGAGCCCACAAGCCAGGGGGCCGCGGGGCCCCCTGGCCGCGCCATGATGGCTTGTGGGGTCCCTGGTGGCCCCCTGCCCTGATTCTCCGGCTCCCCGATATTTTTCTGTTCCGGAAAAAAAATATTTTTGGCAGTTTCATTCCGTTTGGACTCCGTTCAAAATCCTCCTCTGAAAGGGGTCAAAAACATGGAAAAAACAGGAACTGGCACTTGGCACTTAATTAATAAGTTATTCCGAGAAAATATATAAAAGGCATGCAAAACATCTAAAGTTTGACAAGATAATAGCATGAAACCATAAAAAATTATAGATACGTTGGAGACGTATCAAACCCTTCGTGAAAAAATGATGAATTGTAGTTGCAAAGTTGACTGAGAACATAGTTTGTTGTTTCCAGTAGAGTTTATGCTTTATACTTCGATGTTGTGATGAATTATCACTTGTTCATGAGAAGCCTATGATAAAAGTTTTATGTTAAAGTTTGTTGTTGTTATAATAAGTTGCATGATACTGCTATGTCCGTATTTTTGTTTTTATCGACACCTCTCTCTCTCTAAGCATGTGGACATGTTTCTCGATTTTGGTTTTCGCTTGAGGACAAGCAAGGTCTAAGCTTGTGGGAGTTGATACGTCCATTTTGCATCATGTTTTCCAACTGTTATTTATGTTGTTTTATTGTATAATAATGCTTCTTGGAGTAATTCTAATGCCTTTTCTCTCATAATATGCAAGGTATACAACTCCAATTGAGCTGAAACTTTACAAGGAGTTTTTATGGAATATTTGAGGAATATTGGAGCAAACAAGTACCAGAGGGGGCCCACCAAGTAGGCACAACCCACCTGGGCGAGCCAGGGAGCCCAGGCACGGCCTGGTGGGTTTTGCTCAACCAGGCCCACCTCCGGTGCCCCTCTTCTCGTATATAAGTCATTTTGAACTAGAACAACGGAGGGTAGGACTTTCGGGATGAAGTGCCGCCGTGTCGAGGCGGAACTTGGGAGGAGCACTTTTGTCCTCCGGCCGAGCGATTCCGCCGGGGGAACTTCCCTCCCGAAGGGGGAAATCATCGTATCATCATCACCAACAACTCTACTATCTTGGGGAGGGATATCTTCATCAACATCTTCAACAACACCAAATCCTCTCAAACCCTAGTTCATCTCTTGTGTTCAATCTTTGCACCGGAACTATAGATTGGTGCTTGTGGGTGACTAGTAGTGTTGATTACATCTTGTAGTTGATTACTATAGGTTTATTTGGTGGAAGATTATATCTTCAGATCCATTATGCTATTTAATACCCCTCTGATCTTGAGCATGATTATCATTTGTGAGTAGTTACTTTTGTTCTTGAGATCACGGGAGAAATCATGTTGCAAGTAATCATGTGAACTTGATATGTGTTTGATATTTTGATGATATGTATGTTGTGATTCCCTTAGTGGTGTCATGTGAACTTCGACTACATGACACTTCACCATATTTGGGCCTAAGGGAATGCATTGTGGAGTAGTTATTAGATGATGGGTTGCGAGAGTGACAGAAGCTTAAACCCTAGTTTATGCGCTATTCCGTAAGGGACTGATTGGATCCAAAAGTTTAATGCTATGGTTATAATTTATTCTTAATACTTTTCTCGTAATTGCGGATGCTTGCGAGAGGGTTAATCATAAGTAGGAGGTTTGTTCAAGTAAGAACATCACCTAAGCACCGGTCCACCCTGATACGTCTCCATCGTATCTACTTTTCCAAACTCTTTTGCCCTTGTTTTGGACTCTAATTTGCATGATTTGAATGGAACTAACCCGGACTGATGCTGTTTTCAGCAGAATTGCCATGGTGTTGTTTTTGTGCAGAAATGAAAGTTCTCGGAACGTCCTGAAAATTTACAGAGTTTTTTTCTGGAAAATATGAAAAATACCTGCGCAAAGATCCACTGGAGGGGATGGGCCAGTGGGCCACAAGCCCTGTTGCCGCGGCCACCCCCCTGGCCGCGGCAACCAAGCTTGTGGGGCCCACGTGGCTTTGCCGCCCCCAAACTCAGCTCTATAAATTCACTTTCGCCCAGAAAAAAATCAGAAGAGAAGATTTCGTCGCGTTTGCGATACGGAGGCACCGCCACATCCTGTTCTTCATCTAGAGGACATATCTGGAGTCCGTTTTGGGGTTCCGGAGAGGGGAAATCGTCGCCATCGTCATCATCAACCTTCTTCCCTCTCCAATTCCATGAAGCTCTTCACCGTTCGTGAGTAATCTATTCGTAGGCTCGCTGGGCGGTGATGAGTAGGATGAGATCTATCATGTAATCGAGTTAGTTTTGACGGGGATTGATCCCTAGTATCCACTATGTTGTGAGATTGATGTTGCTACTACTTTGTCATGCTCAATGCTTGTCACTAGGGCCCGAGTGCCATGATTTCAGTTCTGAAATTATTATGTTGTCACCAATATATGTGTGTTTTAGATCCGATCTTGCAAGTTGTAGTTACCTACTATGTGTTATGACCCGGCAACCCCGGAGTGACAATAACCGGAACCACTCTTGGTGATGACCATAGTTTGAGGATTTTATGTGTTCACCAAGTGCTAATGCGTTGTTCTGGTTCTTTATTAAAAGGAGAACCTTAATATCCCGTAGTATCCTTTTGGACCCCGCTGCCAGAGGAGGGATGGACAATAGATGGCATGCAAGTTCTTTTCCCTAAGCACGTATGACTACACACGGAATGCATGCCTACATCACATTGACGAACGGGAGCTAGCCACATATCTCTCCGTGTTATAATTGTTGCATGATGAATATCATCCAAACGAATCACCGACCCATTGCCTATGAGTTTGTTCCACTGCTGTTGTTACTTGTTTTGCTCTGCTGCTGTTACTACTGTTGCTACTTGCTACTGTTGTTACTATTGTCGCTTGCTACTGCTGCTACTTGCTACTGTTGCTATAGTGTTGCTACCTGCTACAATTCTGGTTCGCTCGGCGTTGTAGGGAAAAGACAATTTCTGTCAACGGGCAACTTCTGGCGCCATTGATATGACAGTTAGGAATAGTCTGCCGTCAACAGATTGTTTCTGACACCGTTGTTATCATCCTACTTTGCTGCTGGTACTTTGCTTGCGCATACTAATCTTTTAGGTGTGATTGAATCTGACACATTCAACTGCTAATACTCGAGAGTATTCTCTCACCTCCTGACTAGCATACCAACAAATTTGGGTCGAATACTCTACCCTCGAAAACTGTGGCGAACCCATGCGCTGGTGGGCCTTTGCAAGACAATTGCTAATTGTTGAGCAACTCGGAGCAGTTCTGGCTCTCTTGTCGCGAAGGCATCAAGTCAGGGACTCGTCAACAACATTCTTCTAGTGTCGTTGCCGCGGAGCGCTAGCAGCATTTTTCTGGCACCGTTGCCGGGGAGGTATTGCTATATTCTCTGAGTCACTTGACATTTATATCTGCTGATCACTATCAAGAATCTGAAAGATCCAAAAACCAATGTCTTGCCCTCAACTCCGAGGGGAGGTAAGGAACTGCCATCTAGCTATGCACTTGATTCACCTTCAGTTATGAGTAAGTTTGCGACATCACCTCCTGCTAGAAATCTTGATATGTCGTCTGTGCTTGATGATGCTAGAGATGCTATGCCTGATACTGCTAGAGATGCTATGCCTGATACTACTAGAGATGCTAAGCCTGATACTGCTAGAGATGCTATGCCTGATACTGCTAGAGATGCTATGCCTGATACTGCTTTGCCTGATGATGCTAGAGATGCTATACCTAATGATGCTATGCTTGATACTGCTAGAGATGCTACTTTGCCCGATGTGCCACTAGGGGTATTCCTTGATGCTCATATTGCTAGAGTTACTGCCAATGCTCGTGATGCTTCTGAAACTGCCGATACTATTGAGATAGAACCTGCTTTTGCTCCTGCTAGATCTAGCTCTCCTAGACATGAATTGCCTGATATACCTGAGGGTTACGTTATGGAGGGAGAGATAGCTGAGGATTTTCTTGCGTGTAAGGATGCCTATGACGCTGAGAAATTACTTCTCAAGTGGAAGGAAAAATCTCTGAAAGCTAGGATGAAATACGACCCGAAGTTTGCCACTTCACCTATCTTTATCACCGATAAGGATTATGAATTCTCTGTCGATCCTGAGATAATCTCTCTAGTTGAATCTAATCCTTTCCACGGTTATGAGTCTGAGACAGCCGTAGCCCATCTTACCAAACTACACGATATAGCTACCCTTTTCACTAGTGAGGAGAAGATCCGCCACTACTATATCCTTAAGTTGTTTCCTTTCTCTCTAAAGGATGACACTAAAGCTTGGTTCGCTTCTCTTGCTCCTGGATGTGTGAGTAGTCCCTAGGATATGGTCTATTACTTCTGTGAGAAATATTTCCCTGCCCATAAGAAGGAAGCTGCCTTGCAGGAAATATACAACTTTGCTCAACTCAAAGAAGAGAGTCTCCCACAAGCTTGGGGGGAGGCTCGTCCATCTACAGAATGCTTTGCCGGATCACCCTCTTAAGAAGAACGAGATACTTTATATCTTCTATAACGGACTTACCGATTCTTCTAGAGACCACCTAGATAGTTGTGTGATACGTCCATTTTGCATCATGCTTTCATGTTGATATTTATTGATTCTTGGGCTGTTATATTACTTGTGGTACCATATTTATGCCTTTTCTATCTTATTTTGCAAGGATTATTTGAAGAGGGAGAATTCAGGCAACTGGAATTCTGGACTGAAAAAGGAGCAAATCCTAGTCCACTATTCTGCACATCTCCAAATGCCCTGAAAATTTGTGTGGATTTTTTCTGGAATATATTAAAAATATTTGGCGAAAGAACTACCCGAGGGGGGCCACCTGGGACCCACAAGCTTGCCCACCGCCACCACCCCCCCTGGTGGCACAGGGCAGGCTTGTCGGCTGCCTGAAGGCCCACTAGCCCCCCTCTTTTGCTATATGAAGCGTCCTAGTCTGGAAAAAATCAATACGGAGCTTTTTCAAGGTTTTGCCGCCACCACGAGGCGGAACTTGAGCAGATCCAATCTAGAGCTCCGGCAGGACGATCCTGCCGGGGAAACTTCCCTCCCGGAGGGGGAAATCGTCGCCATCGTCATCACCAACACTCCTCTAGTCGGAGGGGAGGCATCTTCATCAACATCTTCATCAACACCATCTCCTCTCCAATCCCTAGTTCATCTCTTGTAACTAATCTTCGTCTCGCAACTCCGACTGGTACTTGTAAGGTTGCTAGTAGTGTTGATTACTCTTTGTAGTTGATGCTTGTTGGATTACTTGGTGGAAGAGTTTATGTTCAGATCCTTGATGCTATTCATTACACCTCTGGTCATGATTATGATTATGTCTTGTGAGTAGTTACTTTTGTTCCTGAGGACATGGGATAAGTCATGTTAATAATAGTCATGTGAATTTGATATTCGTTCGGTATTTTGATATGCTGTATGTTGTTTTTCCTCTAGTGGTGTTCTGTGAACGTCGACTACATAACACTTCACCATATTTGGGCCTAGAGGAAGGCATTGGGAAGTAGTAAGTAGATGATGGGTTGCTGGAGTGACATAAGCTTAAACCCCAGTCTATGCGTTGCTCCGTGAGGGGTTGATTTGGATCCACTAGTTTAATGCTATGGTTAGACTTTGTCTTAATTCTTATTTTGTAGTTGTGGATGCTTGAGAGAGAGGTTAATCATAAGTGGGATGCTTGTCCAAGTAAGGGCAGTACCCAAGCGCCGGTCCACCCACATATCAAACTATCAGAGTAACGAACGCGAATCATATGAAGATGATGAAACTAGCATGACAGAAATTCCCGTGTGTCCTCGGGAGCGTTTTTCCTCCTATAAGACTTTGTTCAGGCTTGTCCCTTGCTACAAAAGGGACTGGGCCACTTGCTGCACTGTTGCTACTACTTGTTACTTGTTACTCTTTGCTTGCTACGTTTCACCTCGCTACACAATCACTTGTTACCGCTACTTTCAGTGCTTGCAGTTATTACCTTGTTGAAATCCGTTTATCAGAGCCTTCTGCTCCTCGTTGGGTTCGACACTCTTACTTATCAAAAGGACTACGATTGATCCCCTATACTTGTGGGTCATGAAGACTCTTTTCTGGCACCGTTGCCGGGGAGTGAAGCGCCTTTGGTAAGTGGAAATTGGTAAGGAAACATTTTTATACTGTGCTGAAATTTATTATCACTTGTCACTATGGAAACTGTTCCTTTGAGGAGTTTGTCCGGGGTATCTTCACCACGAACGGAAGCACGAGGAGTTGCTCCTCAACCTGAGGTACCTACTGAAAATATCTTTTATGAAATTCCTTTGGGTATGCTTGAGAAACTGTTGGCTAATCCTTTCACAGGAGATGGATCTTCACATCCAGACTTTCATCTAATCTGTGTAGATGAAGTTTGTGGTTTATTTAAGCTGGCAGGTTTGCCCGAGGATGTGGTAAAGAAGAAAGTCTTTCCTTTATCTTTGAAGGATAAGGCGTTGACATGGTATAGGCTATGTGATGATGCTGGATCATGGGGCTACAATCGGTTGAAATTGGATTTTCATCAAAAGTTCTATCCTATGCATTTAGTACATCGTGATCGGAACTTTATTTATAACTTTTGGCCTCGTGACAGGGAAAGCATAGCTCAAGCTTGGGGGAGGCTTAAATCAATGCTATATTCATGCCCCAATCATGATCTCTCGAGAGAAATCATCACTCAAAACTTTTATGCTCGGCTTTCTCATGAAGATCGTACCATGCTTGACACTTCTTGTGCCTGTTCTTTTATGAAGAAGGATATTGATCACAAGTGAAATTTATTGGAGAGAATCAAACGCAACTCTGAAGATTGGGATCTGGAGGAAGGTAAGGAGTCAGGTATGAATTTCCAGTTTGATTGCGTTAAATCTTTTGTTGAGACAAACACTTCTAGAGATTTTAGCGCTAAGTATGGACTTGACTCTCAGATAGTAGCTTCTCTATGTGAATCTTTTGCTGCTCATGTTGATCTTCCCAAAGAGAAGTGGTTTAAATATCATCCTCCTGTAGAAAGCAACATAGCCAAAACCAATCTAGTTGAGGAGAAAATCATAGCTTTTAGTGATCCTGTTGTTCCTTGTGCTTACACTGAGAAACCACCATACCCTGCTAGGATGAAGGATTATTCTAAAGCTCCAACTGTGATACGTAGGGGTTACATTAGACCACTTGCACCCCCTGAGGAGATTAGAGTTTAACCTATTGTTGCTATTATCAAAGATCTCTTAGCCGAAGACATAGACGGGCATGTTATCAAATTCTGTGAGGACTCCGCTAGAATTGCTAAACCTCACGTGAAAGACAAGCATAGACCTATAGTTGGCCTGCCCGTTGTTTCTGTTAAGATAGGAGATCACTGTTACCATGGTTTATATGATATGGGAGCTAGTGTTAGTGCAATATCCCGTTCTCTATATGATGAAATCAAAGATGAGATTGCACCTGCTGAGTTAGAACCCATTGATGTCACTATTACGCTAGCTAATAGAGACACTATCTGCCCTCTGGGAATTGTGAGAGACGTAGAAGTCCTGTGTGGCAAGACAAAGTATCCTACTGATTTCCTCGTCCTTGGTACTGCGCAAGATAGCTTTTATCCCATCATATTTGGTAGACCCTTTCTCAACACTGTCAATGCTCACATTGATTGCATTAAGCAGACTGCCACAGTAAGTTTCGAGGGTGTGTCTCATGAATTTAACTTCTCCAAGTTTGGAAGACAACCCCATGAAAGAGAGTCGTCTGGTAGGGATGAAATCATTGCTCTTGCCTCTATTGCCGTACCTCCTACGGATCCTTTAGGGCAATATCTGCTTGAGCATGAAAATGATATGCATATGGAGGAGAGAGATGAGATAGATAGAATTATCTTAGAACAACATCCTATTCTCAAGAATAATCTGCCTGATGAACTGCTTGGGGATCCTCCCCCACCAAAGGGTGATCCTGTGTTCGAGCTTAAACAGTTGCCTGATACTCTTAAGTATGCCTATCTCGATGAGAAGGAGATATATCATGTCATTATTAGTGCTCTCCTCTCAGAGCGCGAAGAGAAGAAGTTACTAAAAACTCTGAGGAAGCACCGTGCTGCTATTGGATATACTCTTGATGATCTTAAGGGTATTAGTCCTACTCTATGTCAGCACAAGATTAAAACCGATCCTAACTTTAAACCAGTTGCTGATCATCAAAGGAGATTAAATCCTAAGATGAAAGAGGTCATTAGAAAAGAAATATTAAAGCTTCTGGAAGCAGGAATCATTTATCCGGTTGCTCATAGTGATTGGGTAAGTCCAGTACACTGCGTACCTAAGAAGGGAGGTATCACCGTTGTTCCTAATGATAAGGATGAACTAATCCCACAAAGGATTATTACCGGCTATAGAATGGTGATAGACTTTCGGAAACTGAACAAGGCAACTAGGAAAGATCATTATCCTTTGCCGTTCATCGACCAAATGCTAGAAAGGCTATCAAAGCACACACACTTCTGCTTTCTAGACGGTTATTAAGGTTTCTCGCAAATACCTGTTGCACAATCTGATCAAGAGAAAACCACTTTCACCTGCCCTTTCGGTACCTTTGCCTATAGACGTATGCCTTTTGGCTTATGTAATGCACCTGCCACCTTCCAAAGATGTATGATGGCTATATTCTTTGACTATTGTGAAAATATCGTCGAGGTTTTCATGGATGACTTCTCCGTTTATGGGTCTTCCTTTGATGATTGCCTCAGCAACCTTGATCGAGTCTTACATAGATGCAAAGAAACCAACCTCGTCTTGAATTGGGAGAAGTGACACTTTATGGTTAATGAAGGTATCATCTTAGGACACAAAATCTCTGAAAGAGGCATTGAAGTTGATAAGGCTAAGGATGATGCAATTGAGAAAATGCCTTGCCCCACAGATATCAGAGGTATACGAAGTTTCTTAGGTCATGTTGGTTCCTATAGAAGGTTCATTAAAGACTTCTCTAAGATTTCTACGCCTCTTACCAACCTCTTGCAGAAGGATGTTCCTTTTGTTTTTGATGAGGATTGTGAGGAAGCCTTCGAAAGTGCCCAAAGAAACTATGCCACTACAGAGAAGGAATTTTTAGCAGTTGTGTTTGCATGTGAAAAGTTCATATCTTACATAGTTGACTCCAAATTCACTATTCACTCTAATCATGCTGCTATTAAGTACCTCATGCAGAAGAAGGACGCTAAGCCTAGGCTGATCAGATGGGTTCTCCTGCTACAGGAATTTGATTTGCACGTCGTTGACCGAAAGGGTGCTGATAACCCTGTAGCAGATAACTTGTCTAGGCTAGAGAATGTCCTTGATGACCCACTACCTATTGATGACAGCTTTCCTGATGAGCAAATAAATGTCATCCGCACTTCACTTAGGGGACCGTGGAATGCCGATTATGCAAACTATATCGTAGCCAAATACATACCGCCCAGTTTCACCTATCAACAAAAGAAGAAATTCTTCTTTGATTTGAGACATTACTTTTGGGATGATCCTCACCTTTATAAGGAAGGAGTAGATGGTGTTATTAGACGTTGTGTGCCTGAACATAAACAGGGACAAATCCTGCAGAAGTGTCATTCCGAAGCCTACGGAGGACACCATGCTGGAGATAGAACTGCCCATAAGGTATTGCAATCAGGTTTCTATTGGACCACTCTCTTCAAGGATGCCCGTAAGTTTGTCTTGTGTTGCGACGAATGCCAAAGGATAGGGAACATCAGCAAGCGTCAGGAAATGCCTATGAACTATTCACTTGTCATTGAACCATTTGATGTCTGGGGCTTTGATTATATGGGACCCTTCCCGAGTTCCAATGGGTACACTCACATCTTAGTTGTTGTGGATTACGTTACTAAGTGGGTAGAAGCTATCCCCACTAAAAATGCTGATCACCACACCTCTATTAAGATGCTTAAAGAAGTCATATTCCCAAGATTTGGAGTCCCTAGATACTTGATGACTGATGGCGGTTCACACTTCATTCATGGTGTTTTCCACAAGATGCTAGCTAAGTATGATGGAACCATAGAGTTGCATCTCCTTATCATCCTCAGTCTAGTGGTCAAGTTGAGTTCAGTAATAGGGAGATCAAGTTGATCCTACAGAAGACCATTAATAGATCTCGAAAGAACTGGTCTAGCAAACTTGACGATGCACTATGGGCTTATAGGACTGCTTATAAGAATCCCATGGGCATGTCACCGTATAAAATGGTTTACGGTAAGGCCTGTCATTTACCTCTTGAGCTGGAACACAAAGCTTATTGGGCAATCAAAGAGCTCAACTTTGATTTCAAACTTGCCAGTGAGAAGTGGTTGTTTGATATCAGCTTGTTGGATGAATGGAGAGCCCATGCATATGAGAATGCCAGGTTGTTTGAAAGTGCGTTATATCGACTAGAGGGGGGGTGAATAGGAGATTTTTAGAATTTCATCACTGAGGAAATTCCTTTTGAGGAAATTCCTCACTGATGACTAACTTACAGCGGAAACAGTTAAGGATCAGACGTGCAACCTTTCACAATAGTAGTATTACAGAGTGAAGATTATGAAAACAGATTGCACAGCAAGCAGGCACGCAGAATACAGATGATGATTTACTCAAGTGAAGAATTTGGGGTTGAGGAAATTCAGAGAAAGTCTTCAGCAAATTCTTCAAACAGTCACAGTGAAAGTCATCAACACATAATACAGAGAATGTAAAGAGTTGAGGAATTAGAACCGGATTCTTGGTGAAGACTGTTGTTGATGACCCAGTTCCAACTGCTGTGACAGTTGTACATCTGGTTTGGAGCGGCTTGATATTTAAACCAAAGGACACTCAGTCCCGGGACACACAGTCCCTACCGTATTCTCCTTGAGCTAAGGACACACAGTCCTCGCCCAACACTCGTGGTAAGTCTTCAGGGCAGACTTCCAAACCCTCACAAACTCGGTCACCCGGCGATCCACAATTGACTGCTGGATTGCTCTAGACCATGACGCCTAACCGTCTGGAGGATGCACAGTCCTCAAAGGTAAAAGGCTTCAGTCCCACACAGGAACAACTTCTTCAGTGATGCTCAATCACTAGGTTTGGTTTGTGGTTTCGGTGGGTGGTGTATTTCCTCACTGATGATTTACTCTCGAAAGCTCTGAGGAATTGGGTTGCTCTTATGACAAGTGTCAGTTTCTAACGGAGCAGCCAACCAACTAGTGGTTGTGAGGGCGGCTATTTATAGCCTGGGAGCATCCCGACATGATTTGACATTAATGCCCTTAAATAATATGACCGTTGGAGTGGATAAGATCAGTGACTTGGCGCGGCTTATCGAAACGGTCGGGACCCTCAACTGTGAGAGTCCTCATGTCACTCATATTCCTCACTTGAGGCTTTTGGTAGGATTTGGCTTGGGTTGAGCATCATGAGGAAATCCATTCCATAGTGTTACTTTGACCCCCTTTAACAGTACGGTGTTCCTACTCATTAAGTGCGAAGAAAGTAAAACAGAAAACATAAATCTTCATGCTTCAATTTCTTCAGAATGATTTTCTTCAGGAACCACCGATCTTCTCAATATCAATATCTTCATGAGGAATATCAATTTCATCGCAAATTCTTCGCGATTCATTTCTTCAGCTTCAGACCAATTTCTTCAACTGAATACATATATTTTTAGGGGTCGATATTCTTCAAATATCTCAAACTCCTCAATGACTTATAGATCCTGTGTACACTTATAAACACATTAGATACTTAACCTATAAGTCTTCAAACCACCAAAATCACTAAGGGGCACTAGATGCACTTACAATCTCCCCCTTTTTGGTGGTTGATGACAATTAGGTTAAGTCTTCAACAGGGATCAAAAATATGAAGTGTAAATACTCATTTGAGGAATTTGAAAACAAGATTCACAGAGACTCCCCCTGAAGATGTGCATACCTTGAGGATTTTGTGTTTATAGCATATGCACATTGATGATTTATATCATGGAGATCTCCCCCTGAATCTTGTAAATCATGCATACATATAACATATCATATGAAGAAAATGAAGATGCATGATGACAAATGGTATCTAACGAATTTCAGCATGCGTGCATTAAAACTTGAGGAATAAGCATGCGAAGAAAAACGTTCAAAAGCGTCAGAGTACCATCGGGCTTAAGTTACAACTCATTACATAAAAACTTCAGAAGAGCCAAGAGTTTGTAAGTTAAATATAGTTCATAAGCCCCAAAAATAAATCCCGTTTGAAGACTAACTCTCAAGTTTCTCCCCCTTTGTCATCAAGTGACAAAAAGGGACAAACTGAGGACTAACGCCCATGAAGACTTCATTGCTTTGCAGTTGATGAAGATCCTTGGCGCTTCTTGGGTGTAGTCTTCTTCCTTGGGCCGGTTGCGGTGTCAAGTTGTTCCTCATCAGATTCCGCGGTGCGGAAGGACGAGAAGGAACTGTCTTCAAGATCTGGCACTGGAATGGGCCTGAACTTCTTCTTGGAAGGCCATGACCAGTCAAAGTCCTGCTCAAAGTTCAATTCTTCAAGAGCAGTCTGGGTCTTCAGATGTGCAAGGGTAGCCGAGGTGCGATCAAAAACCTCATGCAGATAGTGATGATTAAGCTTCACACTGTTCTGGGTCTCAGTGAGGGTTTTCACAATGGCACCAAACTGGCGTTTGACCCATTTGTGGTTGTGATCCACCTTCTGATGAAGACTGAGAAGAAGCTCTCTGGTGTTTAGCACGCGAGGAGGAACTGGACTTGGTGGACGAGTCTTAGTATCGTCCCATGAGGAATATGCATCTGGCTCTTTAAATTGACCATCAAGAGGCCTGCTTCCTTCATCAATGACAGACTTTCCTTTTCCCTCAATAGGCTCGAAAGTATTCTTGTTGACTCGAATAGGAGGCATATAACCAACATGGTTCTGGAAATCTGCGTGAAAGTTGATGCATGTCCTTGTCCTGAGGAATCTCATGATCCATGGTGCATAAATTTTGTGATCATATGGGCACATTGCACTGTCAGCCAAAGTCCTCAAGAAGAAATCATGGATATTCATGGGGATACCGTGAATGATGTTGAAGAGGATATTCTTCATGAGGCCGACGACATCTTCGTCATCATCATGGCCTTTGATTGGCGCTAGCACACTGCAGAGAATGCGGTAGACAGACCGGGGTGTGTACTTTAGCTCATGGACGAGGAATGTGGTTCTTGAGGGTTTGCCTGCAGCCAAAGGCTTCATGAGGACTTCCATCATTCCATTTGGCAGCTCACGCTCACCATAAAGCTTCACTGCCCCTTCTGAAGGAATTGGTACGGGCAGTTCTCTGAGGAGTTCAGACGCTGGAGCCTTGTAGTGAGTATTTTGGGTCATCCAGTCGAACACCCAAGTGTTGATGTCATCAGCATTGCCCGAGATGTGCAGAGTTGAATAGAACTGAAGAATTAGCTCACTATTCCAATCTGATATGTCGGAGCACATAGGGAGCAAACCTGCATCATGTAGTACACTGAGGACTGGTTCCATGCAGGGAATTTCTTCAAGTTCAGCATGAGGAATGTGTCTGTGCTGGAATATCTTGTTGCGGCCACAGAGCACAGAAGCATAGTAGTTCATTTGCGTCCTTGTCCAAAACTTTAGATGCCTCATTTGAGGCTTGTCATAAGGATTCTCTCCGATGAAATACATGCGTTCCTCAAAGAAATTCTCTTTCTGAAACTTTGGCCTCTTCGAGAATGGCAGGCGCTGAACTGGATTGAGATTGTGCTGAGGAATGGGAGGGGAAACAACTATGGCAGATTCTGGGTTGAGGACAATGAATTCATTGTCAGGGGCGGGAACATTTTCTTCAGCAGTTTCCTCAGGATGAGGAATTTCTTGTTCTAGCTGAGCATCAGGCTGAGGAATTTCTTCTTCCTTCTCAGCTTGAGGAGTTTGATCAGCCTGTTTAGTGGGAGGAGCCTGCTCAGACTGGACATTTTCTTCAGTTTGATTTTCATCAGCTGACTTTGTGGCAGACGCAGATTCATCATCTGCTGCAGCTGAAGCTTCAGTAATCTCTTTTGGAGGAATATGAGGTTGAGGACTGTCATCAATTTGTATTTCCTCATCAGTATGCTCCTCAGGGGCAGCATCCTTCATTTCCTCATCTGCCCTTGTAGTGTGGTCACCAACGACGACCATTTCAAATGAGGGGGCAACATTAAGAGGCACCGGGTCCAGTGGGGGCAGATTCTTCAGTTTCCTTGAGGCGTTTTTCCTCAATCTTTTCTTCTGCTGAGGAAGCTTTTCTCTTCTTCGCTTCCTTCTCAGCAGCCCTTGTCTTTTTCGCGTCTGATGCAGACGGGATTAACTTCTTCACCTTTGAAGTTTTTGGTGAAGGTGTTTTCTTAACAGATTCTTCAGCTGGCAGTGAGGAACCAGCTGGAACATAGTCATCAGCCTGCTTTGGTGAAGCAGCTGGATTGGTAGCAGTTTCATCAGGGTTTGGAGATTCATCAGGAGCGGTCTCAGTGATGATTTCTTCAATGGCCGGCTCATCAGCACGGCGCTCTTGGTGTTGTTCCTCAGCTTGAGGAATTTCCTCCTCAACAGGAGATGCATCTTTTGGCTGTTCAACCAGGGGCTGAGGAGTTGGTGCTGGTGGGGGTGACGTCTGTTGTAGTCATCAACAGCACTGGTGGCTAGCTTGATGAAATTGCTTTTGATGCTTGTGCGATCTGACAGTTTCTCACACTTGTCAGTCAAAACTTGCAGCTCTGCCTGGGTGGACACCAATGCTTCAGGCGTCAGCTTGAGAACATTTTGCCTGAGGAATTTCTCCTTTCTGGCCTTTGCAATCTTTGCCTGCTTGGCCTTCTGTTCCTTCCACTTGGCTTCATTTATGAAAGTAGCCACCATGTGGCTGACACCAGGAGGAAGTTTCAAATCATCAATGGGTGTGTTTGGGTCTTCATACCACACATTGATGAAATCGAGAAGGACCTTGGGGTCCATCGCCAGAGGAATAGCACTGCCTGATGCTTGTGCTACCCTTTCTTGCTTGTTCCTGATGATGGCTTCCAGAGTTTCATCATCATATTCTTCACTTCCCTCTGATGCAGACGGGACTGTGATGATTTTGCTTGGGCTGGGCAGAGGTGCAGGTTCAGTAGTTGCCAAAGTCTTCACATGGGGTGTTGAAGATTTTGTCTCCGAGCTAGTTGCAGCTGGGAGTGAGGAGCTAGAGCTGGCAGTCGTAGTCTTCACGACTTTCTTCTGTACTGGCTTTGGAGGTGGAGCTGAGGACTTTGGTGTAGATGCGATTGGTGCTGAGGGTTTTGGTGCTGATGGTTTTGGTGTGGACGGTTTTGGAACCGAGGGTTTTGGAGCTGAGGGTTTGGTGATAGAAGTCTGTGCAAGCTTCTCTTGGGGCTTTGAAGCTTTTGGCTTTGTTGGCACAGACTTTGGTTGAGGAATCTCGGAGCCTGAGGTTTCTGCTGCTGAGGAATGAGCAGCACCGGAGGCAGCAGCTGAAGATTCATGAAATTTCTTCACTGCTGTTTCTGCTTGCTTCTTGAGCTTGGCCAGATGCCTTTCTTTTTACTCTGGGTAGTTATCAAGTGTCATAAGACTTGAGGGATGAGCAACTTGATGATCCTCAAGCGGGGCCCTTCTGCCAGGAGGCTTCAAAGCGAATTTCTTCGCATATTTTGGAGTCACAAACCTGTACTCCTTCCACTCCTTTGCCCATCTGCGTTCAATTTTCTGCAGCCTAATCTTCCTTTTAGGCATAGTCTCAGGTTCATCATCAGGCGTGCAGTAGTCCAGGTATATGTCATCAGGAATGTCCACAGCTGTGTTCTGCTCCAGTTTCTTTCCTCCCCTCTGTTTCCTTTCTTCCTCCATTTTCTTCAGACGAGGAACTATCTGAGGATTTTGAACTCTTGAGGATTCTGATGAGCCTTGAAGAGTTTCTTCCAGAAACGCTGCAAATGAGTTAATGTGATGAGAACCGAGAGATTCATCAGCTGACATGTGTGTACCTGTGAACAGAGTATAGTTGCGAGGAATTTGGAGAGGTCATATGCGTTCTCAGATTTGAAGAAAATGGAAAAGTTTGACAGTTTGAGGAATATAACCAGTGGTTGAGGAATTTGCTTAAGCATCCTGTTCTTGGGTTCCAGAGTTGTACAGATCCAAAAATTTGCACAACTGAGGAATCTCGTGAAAATCTTAGATGCTTAGCTAGTTCATCAATGATTGTGGAGATGGATAGTGTTTGAGGAATCATGTGCACATCGTATCTTGAGGAAAAACAGATTTCACATGGGAGAGGTTAAATTTTAGATCTAATCTGTTGTAAAAATGGGATATAATTACCCTGGAAGGTGCGAACGAAGAACACAAAAAGGTGGTGATGGAGAGGCTCTTCGGTCAAGTGTCCAATGCACCCTAACTTGGCAGCAGAGGACGTCTACGTCGGCGGCAGACGTAGATGTTCCTTCTCCGGCGTGATCCTAGCGGCGAGAAGGTTGAGGCAGTGAAGCTCTTCCTTGCCGGCGTCAAGACTTCCAGCGGTGGCGCTAGGGTTCGGTGTGCTGTGGCAGGAGAGCGATGAGGTGAAGAAGATGATACCGAGGGGGTTAAGGACATATTTATAGCCCGAAAGTTACTGTTTGGCGCGAAAGTTTCGGACCGAATAGCCCTTGCCTCTACGTCTCCGCAAGACACGTGTAGCTTCCGTACGATGCGGTGGAGATAGTGGAGATCGTGGCTATCCAATCGTGGGAAGTGGGGGTTCAGTTACTGTTCCTTTGAAGAAAACAATTTTTCGAAGATTTGAGGATTTTTGTTACAAAATCATCAGCTGACAAGGATGCAGTGAGGATTTTGAACAAAGTTTCAAGTAGAACACATATGAAGAATTGAATAGACTGGATAAGTATAGCATAGAGGGAAAATCGGGTCCGATCACATTCACTTAGCAGAAACATCAACTTGAAGAAATAGCAATAAGTGAATGCTGTTGAGAACTAGAAATCACAGTCTATCTAGGCAAATGAAAGTCATCAAGTGTTTTTGAAGATTTTGCAATAGATCATCACAATTAAGAACAGTTGTTTTGAAGAAAAATGCATTGTGAGGAATTTGATCATTTGAAGAAAATCAACTTGAGGAATTTCACACTGGGCGGTGGCGTTGCCCACCATATAAGAATGTTGATTACAGACGCCGCGTACAATTGTCGTAGGGCCCTGAGAATCAATTTCTTCGTTAATTTCTTCACATTCAGAGTGACTTTCTTCATCGTTTGAAGAAAATCGTTTCATCACGTGTTTCACATCTAAGTCATCAACTTTGCATAAGTGTTAGGATGTGTGCATGTTTTTACAAAACATTTGAAGACTCTAAGATATTTAGCTCACACCGCAACTTGCAAAACCTTTTCTCATCCAAGGGCTTAGTGAAGATATCAGCCAGTTGATCATCAGTCTTCACATGGTCGATGAGGATATTGCCCTTGAGGACATGGTCCCGAAGAAAATGATGACGAATCTGGATGTGCTTGGTCTTCGAGTGCTGTACTGGGTTGTAGGCAATCTTGATAGCACTCTCATTGTCACAGTAGAGAGGCACATTCTTCATGTTGATGTCGTAGTCCTTGAGGGTTTGCTTCATCCATAGTAATTGAGCACAGCAAGAACCAGCAGCAATGTATTCAGCTTCGGTAGTGGAGAGTGATACGCGGTTCTGCTTCTTTGAGGACCAGCAAACCAGTGATCTTCCGAGGAAATGGCATGTGCCAGATGTTGACTTGCGATCCACACGGTCACCAGCATAGTCTGAATCAGAATACCCTACCAGATGAAGGTTGGAGCCCTTGGGATACCATAATCCTAGTGTTGGTGTGTGAGCTAAGTATCGAAGAATATGTTTCATAGCCTTATGGTGTGATTCCTTCGGTTTTGCTTGAAAACGTGCACACATGCAAACACTAAGCATTATGTTTGGCCTAGATGCACATAGATACAATAAAGAACTAATCATAGAACGGTATACCTGCTGATCGAAATCTTTACCATTTTCATCAGTGCCGAGGTGACCGTTGGTAGGCATTGGAGTCTTGGCACCTTTGCATTCATGCATGTCGAATTTCCTCAGAACATCCTTGAGGTATTTCTCCTGTGATATGAAGATTCCATTGCTTTGTTGACGAATTTGAAGACCTAAGAAGAATTTCAGCTCCCCCATCATAGACATCTGATATTCTTCACTCATCATATAGGCAAATTCATCACTGTATCTTTTGTCAGTATAGCCAAATATGATATCACCAACATATATTTGACATACAAACAATTCATTATCATAAGATTTTGTGAAAAGAGTTGGATCGAGTGAACCCGGTTTGAAGCCTTTCTTCATGAGGAATTCCTTCAATGTATCATACCATGCCCGAGGGGCTTGCTTGAGACCATACAGAGCCTTTTTGAGTCTGAAGACTTTGTCTGGATTCTTTGGATCCTCAAAACCTGGGGGCTGAGCTACATATACTTCTTCCTCAAGCTTACCATTGAGGAATGCACTTTTCACATCCATTTGATATAAGATGATGTTATGATGATTAGCATAAGCAAGTAAAATTCGAATGGCTTCAAGTCTAGCAACAGGTGCAAAAGTTTCATCGAAATCTATTCCTTCAACCTGGGTGTAGCCTTGGGCTACAAGTCGTGCCTTGTTCCTCACCACTTGACCGTCCTCATCTTGTTTGTTTCGAAAAATCCACTTGGTGCCGATGATGTTATGCTTGCGAGGATCGGGTCGTTTGACGAGCTCCCATACGTCATTCAGCTTGAATTGAAGAAGTTCGTATTGCATGGCTTGGATCCACTCCGGTTCCACAAAAGCCTCAGCTACTTTTGAGGGTTCTGTGATAGATACAAAAGAGAAATGCCCACAAAAGTTAACTAAGTGTGAAGCTTTTGAGCGAGTGAGAGGACCTGGCGCGTTGATGTCGTTGAGGATTTTGTCAAGTTCTACTTCATTTGCAATCCTCGGATGTGCCGGTTGAGGATTTTGCCTGGGCTGAGGAAGTGGTGTTGTTGCAATTTCCTCAGGAGCATCTTCTTGTCTTTCATCAGCGATGGAGATTGTTTCTTCACCAATTTCCTCAGTGGGAACAATGTCTTCAGTAGGCTTAAGCTTTATCGCTTCCTCAGGAGACAGCTTATCTGGGTCAGAAGGCAATTGCTCTCTTTGCGAGCCATTAGTTTCATCGAACCGCACATCTACAGTCTCAACAACTTTGTTGTGATAGTTGTTGAAGACTCTGTAGGTGTGCGAGTCCTTTCCATAACCGAGCATAAAACCTTCATGTGCCTTAGGTGCAAATTTCGAGCTGTGATGAGGATCTCTAATCCAGCATTTTGCACCGAAGACTTTGAAATAACTTACATTGGGTTTCTTGTCAGTGAGGAGTTCATATGAGGTTTTCTTGAGGAATTTGTGAAGATATACCCTGTTGATGATATGGCATGCAGTATTGATTGCTTCAGGCCAGAAGTGACGAGGAGTCTGATATTCTTCAAGCATGGTTCTCGCCATTTCAACCAGAGTCCTGTTCTTTCTTTCGACGACACCATTCTGCTGAGGAGTATAAGGAGCAGACAATTCGTGAGTAATACCAAGTTCATCAAGATAATCATCAAGAGCAGTGTTTTTGAACTCGGTTCCATTATCACTCCTAATATGTTTGATCTTGATGCCGAAGTTCGTCGAGGCCCTTGAAGAAAATCCTTTGAAGATTTCCTGCACTTCGGTTTTATACACTATGATATGCACCCAGGTGTATCTGGAATAATCATCAACTATGACAAAGCCATATAGAGATGCTGCATTGGTTAGTGTTGCATAGTGAGTAGGTCCAAATAAATCCATATGAAGCAATTCAAATGGACGTGTAGTGGTCATGACGGTTTTGGAGGGATGTTTGGATCTGGTCATTTTCCCAGATTCACAAGCACCGCAGAGATGATCCTTGAGGAATTTGACAGATTCGATGCCAATGACATGCTTCTTCTTTGCAAGTGTGTGCAAATTCCTCATGCCTGCATGACCTAGTCTTCTGTGCCACAGCCATCCTTCTGAGGTTTTTGCTAATAAGCAAGTGGCTGGTTGAGGACCTGTAGAGAAGTCAACAATGTACAAATCCCCTCTTCTTACACCTTCGAAGACTTTGGATCTGTCAGATTCCATGATAACTACACATCTATATCTACCAAATATAACAATCATATCAAGATCACAAAGCATCGAGACTGACATGAGGTTAAAACCAAGGGATTCAACAAGCATCACTTTGTCCATATGCCTATCCTTGGAAATAGCTACTTTGCCAAGTCCCAATACCTTGCTTTTACCTTTATCAGCATATGTGATTTGCTTCAGAGGTGATGGAGTTAGTGGCATATTCATCAGTAGGCTTTTATCACCAGTCATGTGATGTGTGCAGCCACTATCGAGAACCCACTCAGTATTTTTGGGTTTGTCATCCTGCAGATGAATTAGTACAGCTTACCATCTCATATGCTTCAAGTTTGAAGAATATGATACTAATTTCATCAGTTTAATGATTTCATCGTAACAGAAATGTAAGGACGTGTGAAATATTTCTATTTCATCAATCATTAGCTTGCGTCCTGTCAAGCATTTCCTCAGGTCTCCAGCAAATTCTTCAGATAATGATTTTCATCTGGAGACCTGACCTGCAGAAGTGATTAGTTTGATTTCTTCACCACCCACATATGAAGGGGTGGCAAAGCGTTCATCATCCTGCGAGCACCATATGAGAAAGGTGGCATTGAAGCTAATGCATTTCTCTTAATAGTAGGGGGGTTAAAGTACTCATATGAGTATGCAGAGAACTGGTTTGAGGATTTATGAACATAATGATTTGAAGAATAGCGCTCATAATCATATTCCTTGTAGTTTCCCTGCATGTTAGACGCATAAGCACGGGTATGAGCATAGTTTTGACCAGTTGAGGATTTTGATCCTCTTGAAGACTTTGGTCCTCCTGAGGAATTTGATCTGGGGTTCAGATTCTTCAGAGGTGATGTCATGAGGACATTTACTTGAAGATTTTCAAGACAATTTTTGGGAACCCAGATTTTCCTCAGAGGAGGGCCATTCCTGCAGTTAGTTCCAACATATCGAGCAAATACTTTACCAGATTGATCTTTGAACAGTTTATAGTTGGAATCAAATGACTCATCAGAGGAATAGGAGAATTCACATGAGAAGCCAGTTAGATTAGATGGATCAAAAGGAGGCCCAGTAGCAGCAACTCATGAGGTTTTGGGATACTGCTTAGGTTTCCAATAAGATCCATCAGCATTCAATTTCCTCTCAAAGGCAATTCCTTCTTTCCTCGGGTTCCTGTTCAAGATCTGCTTTTTGAGCACATCACAAAGGATTTGATGTCCTTTGAGGCTTTTGTACATGCCTGTCAAGTACAATTCCTTCAACCCTGCATTTTCATCAGTGACATTTGTATTTTCCTCAAGTGAGGAAATAGACACAACAGGTGCAGTTGAAGAATTTGTAGCAGTGGTAGCATTTGAAGATTCTGGTGAAGAATTAGCAGTTTCACGATCAATGCATTTAAGACATGGAGGAACAAATTCAACTTGACTAGCGCTGATTTGTTGAGCTAGTAATGAATCATTTTCCGTACGAAGATCATCATAAGACATCCTCAGCTTCTCAAGATCAAGCTTCCTTTGAAGAAATTCGTAGGAAAGCTTCTCATTATCAGTGAGGAGTGTATCATAACGATCCTGAAGAATATCAAATCTTGACTGAAGATTTTTCATGTCATCAGCGAGGATTTGATTAAGATTCATTTCATCATTCAACAGATCATCACTTTTGTCTAGCAGTTTTTGAAGCTTTTCCCGAGCAGTTTGTTGTTTAAGTGGCAATGATGGCAAGTTTACTGTAACTGGGTTTTTTGTAATCATCATGTTCACAGTCACTTGAATCAGATGAGGAGGCATTATGTGATACCTTTGAACCTTTTGCCATGAAGCAATAGGTTGGAGCGAAGTCATCAGCATGATCATCAGTATGAATGGTGCACTCATTTTCTTCAAGATTGAAGATTGACTTGCTGACGAAATTGGTTGCTAGCGCAAGACTAGCCTGTCTGGATTATGAATCTTCTTCAGAGCCTTCTTCATCATCACATTCTTCTGATTCTGCCTCGGAATCCATTTCCTTGCCAATAAGTGCCCGAGCCTTTCTGAAGCTAGTCTTCTTGTGTGAGGAGGACTTTGAAGATGAGGATTTTGAAGATTTCTTCTTCTTCTTTGAGTCATCAGAATTGTCATCCCTGTATTTCTTCTTCTTTGATTCCTTTCCCCAGCGAGGACAATCAGCAATGTAATGACCTGATTTCTTGCACTTGTGACAGGTCCGTTTCTTGTAGTCCTCAGATGCAGATTCTGATTTCCTCATGTCTCTTCTTGATGATTTACCGAACTGGCCTCGTCGTGTAAATCTCTGGAATTTCCTCACTAGCACTGCAAGTTCCTGACCAAATTCTTCAGGGTCACAGCTGCTATCATCTGTGTCTTCTTCTTCAGATGAGGAAATTGCTCTTGCCTTCAGTGCACGTGGTCTGGAATAGCTTTGTCCATATAGATCTCTCTTTTCTTCTAGCTGGAATTCATGAGTATTTAGCCTCTCGAGGATATCAGCAGGATCTAACATCTTGTAGTCTGGTCTTTCTTGAATCATTATAACTAAAGTGTCAAATGAAGAATCCAAAGATCTCAGCAGTTTCTTCACAACTTCGTGATCAGTGATGTCTCGAGCTCCCAGTGCTTGCAGTTCATTTGATATGTCAGTGAGGCGATCAAAAGTGTCTTGGCAGCTTTCATTGTCATTTCTCTTGAAGCAATTGAAGAGATTGCGAAGAATATCAACACGAGAGTCACGTTGGGTTGATACTCCTTCATTTACCTTGCACAGTCTCTCCCAGATCAGTGTTGCAGAGCCTAAGGCACTTACTCTTCCAAACTGGCCAGGGCTCAGATGACCACAGATGATGTTCTTCGCTTGAGAATCGAGTTGCTTGAATTTCTTCACATCAGCTGCAGTGACACTAGCAGAAATGATGGGGACACCATTTTCCACAATATACCAGAGATCATTGTCTATAGCTTGTAGATGCATTTGCATTTTGTTCTTCCAGAAAGGAAAGTTCTTTCCCTCGTAGGTAGGACATGCTGCAGTCGCCTTAAACATGCATGCAGTCGACATAACTAAAACTCCAGGTGGTTAAACCAAAATCACACAGAACAAGGGAGTACCTTGCTCTGATACCAATTGAAAGTGCGTTATATTGACTAGAGGGGGGTGAATAGGAGATTTTTAGAATTTCATCACTGAGGAAATTCCTTTTGAGGAAATTCCTCACTGATGACTAACTTACAGCGGAAACAGTTAAGGATCAGATGTGCAACCTTTCACAATAGCAGTATTACAGAGTGAAGATTATGAAAACAGATTGCACAGCAAGCAGGCACGCAGAATACAGATGATGATTTACTCAAGTGAAGAATTTGGGGTTGAGGAAATTCAGCGAAAGTCTTCAGCAAATTCTTCAAACAGTCACAGTGAAAGTCATCAACACATAATACAGAGAATGTAAAGAGTTGAGGAATTAGAACCGGATTCTTGGTGAAGACTGTTGTTGATGACCCAGTTCCAACTGATGTGACAGTTGTACATCTGGTTTGGAGCGGCTTGGTATTTAAACCAAAGGACACTCAGTCCCGGGACACACAGTCCCTACCGTATTCTCCTTGAGCTAAGGACACACAGTCCTCGCCCAACACTCGTGGTAAGTCTTGAGGGCAGACTTCCAAACCCTCACAAACTCGATCACCCGGCGATCCACAATTGACTGCTGGATTGCTCTAGACCATGACGCCTAACCGTCTGGAGGATGCACAGTCCTCAAAGGTAAAAGGCTTCAGTCCCACACAGGAACAACTTCTTCAGTGATGCTCAATCACTAGGTTTGGTTTGTGGTTTCGGTGGGTGGTGTATTTCCTCACTGATGATTTACTCTCGAAAGCTCTGAGGAATTGGGTTGCTCTTATGACAAGTGTCAGTTTCTAACGGAGCATCCAACCAGCTAGTGGTTGTGGGGGGCGGCTATTTATAGCCTGGGAGCATCCCGACATGATTTTACATTAATGCCCTTAAATAATATGACTGTTGGAGTGGATAAGATCAGTGACTTGGCGCGGCTTATCGAAACGGTCGGGACCCTCAACTGTGAGAGTCCTCATGTCACTCATATTCCTCACTTGAGGCTTTTGGTAGGATTTGGCTTGGGTTGAGCATAATGAGGAAATCTATTCCATAGTGTTACTTTGACCCCCTTTAACAGTACGGTGTTCCTACTCATTAAGTGCGAAGAAAGTAAAACAGAAAACGTAAATCTTCATGCTTCAATTTCTTCAGAATGACTTTCTTCAGGAACCACCGATCTTGTCAATATCAATATCTTCATGAGGAATATCAATTTCATCGCAAATTCTTCGCGATTCATTTCTTCAGCTTCAGACCAATTTCTTCAACTGAAGACATATATTTTTAGGGGTCGATATTCTTCAAATATCTCAAACTCCTCAATGACTTATAGATCCTGTGTACACTTATAAACACATTAGATACTTAACCTATAAGTCTTCAAACCACCAAAATCACTAAGGGGCACTAGATGCACTTACATTGTTCAAGGAAAAGTTTAAGAGATGGCACGACAAATGAATATATAAACGAGAGTTCAATGTAGGTGATTATGTCTTGCTATACAATTCTCGTTTGAGATTCTTTGCAGGCAAGCTTCTCTCTAAATGGGAAGGTCCCTATGTTGTCGAGGAAGTATATCGTTCCGGTGCCATCAAAATCAATAACACGGAAGGAAATTTTCCTAGAGTGGTAAATGGGCAAAGAATCAAGCATTACATCTCTGGTACTCCCATAAATGTTGAGACCAATATGATCAATGTCATAACTCCAGAGGAGTACACAAGGGATGTTTATCAGCCTGTTTCAGACCTTGAAAACGAAGATCTATCTGTTTCGGCAAGAAATTGACCTCCGATACTTTTCCAATAGGAAATTTCCTTAGTTTTGGAATTTTTGGAAAATTAGAAAAATAAAAAGCAGTCCGGAGAGCAAACGAGGAAGCCACAAGGGCCCACTCCTCCACCACCCCCTGGTGGCGGTGGGCAAGCTTGTGGGCACCTCGTGTGCCTCCCGAACTCCGTTTTCTTGCGGAGGACTCCTTCTGGCCCAGAAAAAATCAATATATAGTCGCCCGAAGGTTTTGATCTCCGTATCGCGCAGTTTTCCTCTGTTTTCGTTTCGAGCTTGTTTTGCCGCAGATCTAGGTCAAGATGTCTTCTCAAGATTCAGGGGGAGAGAGCTATGTGGCTGACTGACGTCAGCTGTGCTTCCCTGGCAATGGCTCTAGAAAAGTGCTGATCCTGCAATCTCTAGTGTTAGCTAGACGAATGCTTATAACAACTAACCTTCTCCTGCAACGGCACCAGAAGAATGCTGAAAGCACTCCCCGGCAATGAAACTGGAAGAATGTTGTTGATGGCCCACCAGCGCGTGGGTTCGCAGCAGTTTTCGAGGGTAGAGTATTCGACCCAATTTGTTGATTGCCTAAAGGAGATGAGAGAATACTCTCGAGTATTAGCAGCTGAATTTGTCAGATTCAACCACACCTGAAAGATTAGTATCTGCAAGCACAGTAGTAACAGCAAAGTAGTATGATAATTACGGTGTCAGAAACGATATGTTGACAACAGACTATTCCAAACGATTGTATCAATGGCGCCTCCGTTGCCGCGTTGATGGAAGTTGTTAATTCCCGTCAACGACCAGCGAACCAACAGTGTAACAGGTAGCAGCAGTGTAACGAGCAATAGCAGTGGCAAGGAACAGCAGTAGTGACAGCAGTAGCAAGTAGCAACAGTAGCAAGCGACAGTAGTAGCAGCAGCAGCAGAGCAAAACAAGTGACAACAGTAGCAACAGTAGTAGCAGCAGAGCAAGACAAGAAACAGCAGTAGCAACAATAGTAGCAGCAGAGCAAGACAAGTAACAACAGTAGTAGGACAAACTCGTAGGTAATGGGTCGGTGATTTGTTTGGATGATATTCATCATGCAACAGTTATAACATGGAGAGACATGTGGCTAGCTCCCGTTCGTCAATGTGATGTAGGCATGTATTCCGTGTGTCGTCATAGTGCTTAGGGAAAGAACTTGCATGACATCTATTGTCCATCCCTCCCGTGGCAGCGGGGTCCAAAAGGAAACTACGGGATATTAAGGTTCTTTTTTTAATAAAGAACCGGACCAACGCATTAGCACTTGGTGAACACATGAACTCCTCATACTATGGTCATCACCGGGAGTGGTTCCGGTTATTGTCACTCCGGGGTTGCCGGATCATAACACATAGTAGGTAACTACAACTTGCAAGATCGGATCTAAAACACACATATATTGGTGACAACGCAATAATTTCAGATCTGAAATCATGGCACTCGGGCCCTAGTGACAAGCATTAAGCATGGCAAAGTAGTAGCAACATCAAATCTCAGAACATAGTGGATACTAGGGATCAATCCCCATCAAAACTAACTCGATTACATGATAGATCTCATCCTACTCATCACCGCCCAGAGCCTACGAATAGATTACTCACGAACGATGAAGAGCTTCATGGAATTGGAGAGGGAAGAAGGTAGATGATGACGATGGCGACGATTGCCCCTCTCTGGAGCCCAAGACGGACTCCAGATCTGCCCTCCAGATGAAGAACAGGAGGTGGCGGCGCCTCCGTATCGAAAACGCGACGAAAACTTCTCTTTTTATCTTTTTCTGGGACGAAAGACAACTTATAGAGCTGGAGTTGGGGGCGGCAGTTGCCTGTGGGCCCCACAAGCCTGCCCACCGCCACCAGGGGGTGGTGGCGAAGCAGGGGCTTGTGGCCCACTAGCCCACCCCCTCAGGTGGATCCTGGCGCAGGTATTTTTGATATTTTCCAAAACTGCTCCCCGTAAATTTTCACGACGTTTGAAGAACTTTGATTTCTGCACAAAAATAACACCAAGGCAATTCTGCTGAAAACAGCATCAGTCCAGGTTAGTTCCATTCAAATCATGCAAATTATAGTCCAAAACAAGGGAAAAAGAGTTTGGAAAAGTAGATACGTTGGAGACGTATCACTCACTACCTTGCTAACCCCAAGGTCTATGGGGACTTGTAACCATATGGCTGGACCACTGATGAGGAAGAGGACTATGAGCCCAAAGGGAAGGAGCAAACGAGTTCCGATGAAGAGGAGGCTCCTCTACCTCAACCTGCAAACACCCATGTGGAGTTCAAGAAGTCAAGCCTCCCTGACCATAGGAAGAAGCCTAAGACCTTGTTTATCCCTTCTCGTTTCTTGCAGGAGAGTAAGCAGGAACTTTGCCATAGAGTGTTGAAACTTGAGGAAGAAAATGACGATCTAAGGGAGCAGAACTTTTTGCTCAAGTGGAAATTAGACAAGCTCAAGACTGCTTCGACAACAAGACCACCATCACCACCAAAGTAAGACAACTAAGCATTGGTATGGGCAATCCCCTTGGCTTCTGCCAAGCTTGGGGGAGTTGCCCTCGTATCGTATCACCTTTATATCTTTTGCTTTTACCTTTGTTTTAGTTCTTTCCTTTTCAGTTTTTATTTCTTCTTTTAGAGGAATAAGTCTTTAGTTTTTAGATTGAGTCTTTTGCTTTTGTCTCTCCCCCGATGTATTCGAGCTTACGAGCTATATAATAAAGAGTGTCTTAGTTAAGGGCTTTGCTTTGTGCCATGATCAAAAGTATGAAAAGAACGATAGCATGAAAGATCATGAGGTGATCTTATGGAAAGTGATAGCTTCACATATGACACGTATGATGATTGAAACTTGTTGAGAATAAATCAACATAGACCTCAGTCATTGTTGCAATTAATAAGAAGTAATAAGGAAAGAGAGGTTCACATATAAATATATCATCTTAGACACTTTTTGCAATTGTGAGCACTCACCAAACTACTACATGCCTAGGAGTAGATGTTGGACAAGGAAGACAACATAATGAATCGTGTTTGCTTGGTTCCAAACAATGTTATATGATTAGAGATCCCTTAGCATGTGACGATTGCTTCCACCTCATATTAGCAAAAACTCCCGCACCAAGTAGAGATACTATTTGTGCATCCATAAACCTCCAACCAGTTTTGCCATGAGAGTCCACCATACCTACCTATGGATTGAATAAGATCCTTCAAGTAAGTTGTCATCGGTGCAAGTGATAAAAATTGCTCTCTAATATGTATGATCTATTAGTGTGTGGAAAATAAGCTTTGTACGGACCTATGATGAGGAAGACATAAAAGCGACAGACTGCATAATAAAGTTCTTTGTCACAGGAGGCAATATAAAGTGACGTTCCTCCGCATTAAGAGGACACACATTCAAACCTTAAAAGCGCATGACAACCTCTGCTTCCCTCTACGAAGGGCCTATCTTGTACCTTTACTTTTTACCCTTGTAAGAGTCATGGTGATCATCACCTATTCCCTTTTTGCCTTTGTCTTGGCTACCGTCACATGTTTGGGAAAGATCGATATTCATATATCAACTTGGAGTTGAGTACTTATGCTTTATTGTTGTTGACTTTACCCTTGAGGTAAACCGTTGGGAGGCAAAACTATAAGCCCCTATCTTCCTCTGTGTCCAGCTGAAACTTCGACACCATGAGTACCACGTGAGTTGTAACAATTGTGGAAAACAAAAGAGATGATTGAGTATGTGGGTTTGCCTTACAAGCTCTTATTTGACTCTTTCTGATATTGTGATAAATTGCAATTGCTTCAATGACTATGGACTATTGTTGGTTACTTCTCGGTAAGGTTTTTGCTTCATGCTTTGCTTTCTGAAGGAATTGTTACTTTCCCATAAGAATCTTTATGATGTATTGTTGTTCTATGTGTGATCATGATGCCCTCATGTCCGTATTATGTTTTATAGAAACCTTCGTCCCCAAACATGTGGACATGTTTATGGAACTTGGTTTTCGCTTGAGGACAAGCGAGGTCTAAGCATGGGGGAGTTGATACGATCATTTTGCATCATGCTTTCATGTTGATATTTATTGCTTCTTGGGCTGTTATATTACTTGTGGTACCATATTTATGCCTTTTCTCTCTTATTTTGCAAGGATTATTTGAAGAGGGAGAATTCAGGCAGCTGGAATTCTGGACTGGAAAAGGAGCAAATCCTAGTCCACTATTCTGCACATCTCCAAATGCCCTGAAAATTTACATGGATTTTTTCTGGAATATATTAAAAATACTGGACGAAAGAACTACCGGAGGGGGGCCACCAGGGCCCCACAAGCTTGCCCACCGCCACCACCCCCTGGTGGCGCAGGGCAGGCTTGTGGGCTGCCTGAAGGCCCACTAGCCCCCTCTTTTGCTATATGAAGCGTCGTGGTCTGGAAAAAATCAATAAGGAGCTTTTTCGTGGTTTCGCCGCTGCCACGAGGCGGAACTTGAGCAGATCCAATCTAGAGCTCCGGCAGGACGATCCTGCCGGGGAAACTTCCCTCCCGGAGGGGGAAATCGTCGCCATCGTCATCACCAACACTCCTCTCGTCGGAGGGGAGGCATCTTCATCAACATCTTCATCAGCACCATCTCCTCTCCAATCCCTAGTTCATCTCTTGTAACCAATCTTCATCTCGCAACTCCGATTGGTACTTGTAAGGTTGCTAGCAGTGTTGATTACTCTTTGTAGTTGATGCTTGTTGGATTACTTGGTGGAAGAGTTTATGTTCAGATCATTGATGCTATTCATTACACCTCTGGTCATGATTATGATTATGTCTTGTGAGTAGTTACTTTTGTTCCTGAGGACATGGGATAAGTCATGTTAATAATAGTCATGTGAATTTGATATTCGTTCGGTATTTTGATATGATGTATGTTGTTTTTCCTCTAGTGGTGTTATGTGAACATAAACTACATAACACTTCACCATATTTGGGCCTAGAGGAAGGCATTGGGAAGTAGTAAGTAGATGATGGGTTGCTGGAGTGACAGAAGCTTAAACCCCAGTCTATGCGTTGCTTCGTGAGGGGCTGATTTGGATCCACTAGTTTAATGCTATGGTTAGACTTTGTCTTAATTCTTATTTTGTAGTTGCGTATGCTTGCGAGAGAGGTTAATCATAAGTGGGATGCTTGTCCAAGTAAGGGAAGTACCCAAGCGCCGGTCCACCCACATATCAAACTATCAAAGTAACGAACGCGAATCATATGAACATGATGAAACTAGCATGACAGAAATTCCCGTGTGTCCTCGGGAGCGTTTTTCCTCCTATAAGACTTTGTTCAGGCTTGACCCTTGCTACAAAAGGGATTGGGCCACTTGCTGCACCGTTGCTACTACTTGTTACTTGTTACTCTTTGCTTGCTACGTTTCACCTCGCTACACAATCACTTGTTACCGCTACTTTCAGTGCTTGCAGTTATTACCTTGCTGAAATCCGTTTATCAGAGCCTTCTTCTCCTTGTTGGGTTCGACACTCTTACTTATCGAAAGGACTATGATTGATCCCCTATACTTGTGGGTCATCATTGTGCCGGTTGTGTTTTTAGAGAACGAGCTGTAGAACAAGCTGAGACTCTACTGAATAACATCTTGATCAACGATAATGCTTGGACTATTCCCGAACCACCTCCTAAGCCAACTCCGAAGAAAAGAGGTATCCTATTCCTCAGTCCCAAAGATATGCAAGAAGCCAAGAAATCTATGCAAGAGAAAGGCAATAGATCTGAAGATGTCAAAAATCTACCACCTATCAAAGAGATCCATGGTCTCGATAACCCGATACAGGTAGTGGAAGTAAATTCTCTGCGTAGGTTTGATGAGAGTGATATTTGTTTTGATAAACCTAATAGCCTATGCTTTGATGAATTTGACAACTTTGTTGCCAAACAACAGAGTTTCAATGACTATGTTAGCAGACATTTGGAACAAAGTACTCGTATGCTTAGTCATTTAAGTGCTTGTGTAAACAGAAATGTCTATGATCTGAAGCTTCAGAGTAAACATGCCTCTATGATTACTACTCAGGTAGAAGAAGTACTTAAAGCTCAGAATGACTTGCTTAATGAATTAAATGACAACTCTTTCAAAGTCATTACTAGAGGAGGCAAAATGACTCAGGAAGCTTTGTATCCTGAAGGTCATCCTAAGAGAATTGATCAAGATTCTCAAGGAATTAATGCAGATGCACCCAGTCATCCTAAGGAGAAGAAGAAGGATGATAGAAACCTGCATGTTAGTTCACCAAATACTGTCACACATGAAGAACCAAATGATATTTCTGCGTCTGATGCAGAAACACAATCTGGTGATGAACATGAACCTGGTGACAATGTGGATAGCGATGTTCATAATTATGCTCAACCTAGCAATGATGAGGATGTGGAGATTGAACCTACGGTTAATCCTGATAACCCACAACCTAAGAGATACGATAAGAATGACTTCACTGCTAGGAAGCATAGTAAAGAAAGGGAGCCATGGGTTCAGAGACCTATGCCCTTTCCTCCTAAGCCATCCAAGAAAAAGGATGAAGAGGATTTTGAGCGCTTTATTGAAATGATAAGACCCGTCTTTCTGCAGATGCGGTTAGTTGATATGCTCAAAATGTCTCTGTATGCCAAGTACATGAAGGATATCGTGACTAATAAATGGAAGATACCAGATGTTGAGATCTCCACCATGCTCGCCAATTACACTTTCAAAGGTGGAACTCCTAAGAAACTTGGTGATCCCAAAGTGCCCACTATACTTTGTTCCATTAAAGGAAACTACGTAAGAACTGTCTTATGTGACCTTGGAGCCGGTGTTAGTGTTATGCCTCTCTCTCTCTCTATCGTAGACTTGAACTGGATAAGTTGACACCCACTGAAATCTCTCTGCAAATGGCCGACAAATAAACTGCTTTCCCTGTTGGCATTTGCGAGGATGTGCCTGTTGTGGTTGCTAACTCCACTATCTTAATAGACTTTGTTATCTTGGATATTCCCGAGGACAATGCCATGGCTGTCATGCTCGAAAGACCCTTTTTAAACACTGCAGGGGCTGTTATAGATTGCAACAAAGGCAATGTCACTTTCAATGTCAACGGTAATGAGCATACCGTGCACTTTCCGAAGAAACGATATCAAGTACATTGCATCAATGCTATCGAAAAAACTTCATCGATTCTTATTGGGAGCTTTGAATGCCCTATTCCTCATGTCAAGATGAAGTATGATTTGCTTGTTGGGGAGATTCATATCCCCATTGAGGTGACTTAGTGGCTATTCAAAAATTCTCCGTTCTCTTTTGCGATTCGAGAAAGTTTTGTCATAAGGATTTGATCAACCCCATTGACAGATTAATTTCGATGACCATGAAATGGATGAATCAAAGACTCACATACCTCTGTTTTAAGCTTTCACTTTCTGTTGCTTAGAAGAAAAATGATAGGTTTAATTTAGTTTTCCCTGTTTTCTGTTTTAGCGTACCGGAGAAAAATACCTCGAAAATAAAAGTTCTCCGATGGTCCTGAAAATCTAGTATAATTTTTTCTGGAATATTTGAAAAATACTGGGACTAAGAGCTGGCCTGGGGGCCACCCGAGTGGGCCACAAGCCCTATCACCGCGGCCACCCCCTGGTCGCGACAAGCAAGCTTGTGGGGCCAATAGGCCCCCCCTCCACTCATTCCAGCTCCCATCCTCTTCTTCTTCCTCCAGAAAAAATTGTTTCGCAGCTCAAACCTGTGTTCTTGCTCATTTGGCTGTGATTTTTGATCTCCTTGCTCAATGCACCATTCTCCGAACCGTTTTGGGGAAATTACTCCTTGGTAAGTGACTCCTCCATTGGTCCAATTAGTTTTTGCTCTAGTGATTTATCCTTCGCGTATTCTTGCTACCTTGGTGACCCTGTTCTTGAGCTTGAAATGTTGATTTTAGCTGGTCCCAAGTAGTTTTAGCGCATGATACGGTCTCTAGGCACTAGTAGGAGTAGTTGCTACGAGTTGGGTTAATCTTTATTCACTTTTCTTTCGAAGTCTCTAAAAATTTCAGAATTTTTCAGAGCTAGAAAAGGAAAAAGATGAGGAGGTTCTTGAGAGGCTCTTCAAGCCGTAACCCCAAGGATGATGAGAAGAACCACCCCAAGTACGTGGTTCCTCGAGTCACAGAAGTTTGAGCGTGCGAGTGGCCAAGTGATGAATTTTTATGCGCCGCCGGGATTTATGAAGACTTTTATCACTTGGTGGAGAACGCAGGTCTTACCGCATTCGTTGAAGATAAGTGCTCACAATACCTCCTCCTCACCAATATTTTCGTTCAAAGCTTCAACTTTTATCCGAGGAAGAATCCTCCCATGGTTGAGTTTATGTTGTACGATATCCCCCAGTGCATGACACTACAGGATTTTTGCAATGCATGCAAATTACCTTATGTTGGGGATATTTATGATCCTCGTCCACGGGACTTGGAGGACTTCATAGGTACTATTGCCGTTGGGGAGGAGAGAGGAGTGTCTCGCGCTAGAATTGCTAGCATACATTTTCCCGTGCTTTGGTACTTCTCATTATTTCTGGGAAAATGTTTGATTGGCCGTGGGGAGGCTGGATCACTTAGCTCTCCAGACCTTGCGGTTTTGCGCGAAGGCCTTTATAGCACTAAGACTTATAGCCTAGGTGTTATAGTAGCTCAGCAGTTGAACACAAACCGTTCCAAAGGTGTTGTCTATGGTGGTATATATGCTACTCGTCTTGCTAGACACTTTGAGATACCTATTGGACTTCGCGAGGAAGAAGAGATGCTTCTTCCTGAGAAATATCTGCATTATGACAGCATGGTTCGCCATGATTTTCTGGATAGAGATACTAGTAGACGGATGATTTATAACTTGGTATTTAGTCAGGGTACTTGAGAGACTATTACTTTGCCTGCTCCTTCTTTGTTCGATCTTCATGCAGGCAGGTACACTATTATGCCCTCAGACATCTACGCATATTGGGGCTTGGCCCAACCACAGGTGCCCGTGCCCGAGCCACCAGTCGAGTACCACACGCCAGTTTATCAGTGGGAGCCAGAGGAGCTCACACAGCAGTGGCATCCACAGTCCGCTCCGGAGTATCCCGGAGCTGGTTACTTCCCGCCTTGGGAGTAGACCAAGCCACGCCAAAAGCCTAAGCTTGGGGGAGTACGTGTTCCCACCGACCTTACATTCATGCTTATGCTTTCACTTTGTTAGTCGGTGTTTACACTTTGCCACTGTATTATCCATGCTAGTTTATTTTCGTTTTCTTGTTTTCTTGTTTTGTGTCCTTTTGAGAAAACCCAAAAAGATTTTCCTTTCTTCTTTTGCTTGTTGGGAGCTTTCCCGTGTAAATAGTTTTCTTTTTCTTTGGGTCAAGGTAGAAGATATTGGTTACAATGTTTAGTAGCTCTTGCATGCATACCTGTTTAGCTTTCTAAGAGCCATATTACTTTGTCTTCTCCTTCGTGTTTGCCTGCAGATTCAGCTTAGTCCACTGCACGAGCACTCTTATTATTGTTCACATCGTTCGATCGTGCAAGTGAAAGGCAATAATGATGATATATGATGAAGTGACTGAGACTAGAAAAGCTGGTATGAACTCTATCTATTTTGTTTTCGTAAATATGACTAGCTTGTCATCCCAGATACAGCTTTGTTGTGAGAGAACCATGTTTGCAATGACAACTTAGAGATCATAGTTTCTGATGCCATGCTTATTTAGCTAGGAGCTTATAATGGTTTGTCTTGAATGCCAACATAGATTTTGAGATGATTATGATGTGGTATGATAGGATGGTATTCTCCTTTGAATGATTCAAGTGGCTTGACTTGGCGCATGTTCATGCATGTAGTTGAAACAAAATCAACATAGCGTCTATGATGTTCGTGTTCATGGTGATTTATATCTTGTTCATGCTTGCACTCCATGTTAGTCAAACTCATTGCATCTTGATGACCATTGTCGCTCTCTAGTTGGTCGCTTCCCAGTCTTTTGCTAGCCTTCATTTGTACTAAGAGGAATACTGCTTGTGCATCCACTTCCATAAACCCAAAAGTTTTTCCATGAGAGTCCACCATACCTACCTATTTGCGGTATTTACGTGTCCTTCCAAGTAAATTTGCATGTGCCATTCTCTAAACCTTCAAGAAATAATCTGTTTTGCATGTCCGAACCGATCATGTGGTGACAGGGGGCTATTGGTATCTTCCATGCTAGGCGTGTTATCCTCGACATGTGTTTATTCACTGTCATTCACGAGAAAGGGGCCGGTAATTGGAATGCCCAGTTCCACGCTTAAATCGAAAACATAACTATAAAACAAGACTCCCCCTGGATTGATGTTAGTATGGACGGTACCCGAGGATTCGGCTAGCCGTGGAGTGTGATTGATTGGTGGTGGGGGAGTTAAAACTTTACTTTTCTGTTTGGGTACCGCCTATAGCATGAGTAGCGTGGAAGATATTGAGAACTCTTGGTCATTGCGTTGACAATGAAAGCATGCCACCCAAAATTATTATCTCTGTTTTCAAAGCTTGAGCTCTGGCACCTCTGCAAATCAATGCTTCCCTCTACGAAGGGCATGTCTATTTATTTTCCTGTTGAGTCATCCTCTTCTTATATAAGCACCAATTAGAGAGCGCCTGTGTCATTTTTATGCTTTGCTTTTGATTGATATTGAGTATGACTATGACTGGATCTTCGTTGTTATAATTACAACGTTTAGTCAGCCCTTGATCTTTGAAAGTGCTCTGCATTTATGTTTTGAGGTCTCAGAAAGAGCTAGCGAGATACCACCTATTCGTATTGCTTCATGCTTGTTTTGATTGAATTGTTGGTATATGAAACTCATTATTATTTGCTCGCTAGCTGATTATGCCATTGATATTAGTTTACCGTGAGGCCTCTGTGTCACTTGCTTATGTGGTTAATTTGTGATCTTGCTGAAATTCGGGTTATGAGTTAGACATAGTTGCAACAACAAGATCAAACAGAGTTTGTCAAAGTTTTTCTTTCTCTTTCAGTTTGTCAACTGAGTTGCTTGAGGACATGCAAGGTTTTAAGCTTGGGGGAGTTGATACGTCTCCATCGTATCTACTTTTCCAAACTCTTTTGCCCTTGTTTTGGACTCTAATTTGCATGATTTGAATTGAACTAACCCGGACTGACGCTGTTTTCAGCAGAATTGCCATGGTGTTGTTTTTGTGCAGAAATGAAAGTTCTCGGAACGTCCTGAAAATTTACGGAGGGGATGGGAACGTACAGAAATGAAAATTTCTGGAAAATATGAAAAATACATGCGCAAAGATCCACCGGAGGGGATGGGCCAGTGGGCCACAAGCCCTGTTGCCGCGGCCACCCCCCTGGCCGCGACAACCAAGCTTGTGGGGCCCACGTGGCTCTACCGCCCCCAAACTTAGCTCTATAAATTCACTTTCGCCCAGAAAAAAAATCATAAGAGAATATTTCGTCGCGTTTGCGATATGGAGGCGCCGCCACATCCTGTTCTTCATCTAGAGGACAGATCTGGAGTCTGTTTTGGGCTCCGGAGAGGGGAAATCGTCGCCATCGTCATCATCAACCTTCTTCCCTCTCCAATTCCATGAAGCTCTTCATCGTTTGTGAGTAATCTATTCGTAGGCTCGCTGGACGGTGATGAGTAGGATGAGATCTATCATGTAATCGAGTTAGTTTTGACGGGGATTGATCCCTAGTATCCACTATGTTGTGAGATTGATGTTGCTACTACTTTGTCATGCTTAATTCTTGTCACTAGGGCCTGAGTGCCATGATTTCAGATCTGAAATTATTATGTTGTCACCAATATATGTGTGTTTTAGATCCGATCTTGCAAGTTGTAGTTACCTACTATGTGTTATGACCCGGCAACCCCGGAGTGACAATAACCGGAACCACTCCCGGTGATGACCATAGTTTGAGGAGTTTATGTGTTCACCAAGTGCTAATGCGTTGTTCCGGTTATTTATTAAAAGGAGAACCTTAATATCCCGTAGTATCCTTTTGGACCCCGCTGCCACGGGAGGGATGGACAATACATGTCATGCAAGTTCTTTTCCCTAAGCACGTATGACTACACACGGAATGCATGCCTACATCACATTGACGAACGGGAACTAGCCACATATCTCTCCATGTTATAACTGTTGCATGATGAATATCATCCAAACGAATCACCGACCCATTGCCTACGAGTTTGTCCCACTGCTGCTGTTACTTGTTTTGCTCTACTGCTGTTACTTGTTTTGCTCTGCTGCTGTTACTATTGTTGCTACTTGCTACTACTATTACTACTATCGCTTGCTACTGCTGCTACTTGCTACTGTTGCTACTTGCTACTGCTGTCACTACTGCTGTTCCTTGCCACTGCCGTTACTCGTTACACTGTTGCTATATGCTACAATTCTGGTTCGCTCGGCGTTGACGGGAAAAGACAATTTCCGTCAATGGGCAACTTCTGGCACCATTGATACGACAGTTAGGAATAGTCTGCCGTCAACAGATCATTTCTGACACCGTTGTTATCATCCTACTTTGTTGCTGATACTTTGCTTGCAGATCCAAATCTTTCAGGTGTGGTTGAATCTGACACATTCAGCTACTAATACTCGAGAGTATTCTCTCACCTCCTCACTGGCGTACCAACAAATTTGGGTCGAATACTCTACCCTCGAAAACTGTCGCGAACCCACGCGCTGGTGGGCCATTGCAAGACAATTGCTAATTGTTGAGCAACTGGGAGCAGTTTTGGCTCTGTTGTCGCGAAGGCATCAAGTTAGGGACTCATCAAAAACATTCTTCTAGTGTCGTTGCCGGGGAGTGCTAGCACACCCACATACCAAATTATCAAAGTAGCGAACACGAATTAAGCCAACATGATGAAAGCGACTAGATGAAATTCCCTTGTACCCTCAAGAACACTTTGCTTATCATAGGAGACCGTTTTGTCATGTCCTTTGCCTCAAAAAGATTGGGCTAACTTGCTGCACTTTTTTTACTACTATCGTTACTTGCTCGTTACAAATTATCTTGCTATCAATCTACTCCGCTACTTACAATTTTAGCACTTGCAGACATTACCTTGCTGAAAACCACTTGTCATTTCCTTCTGCTCCTCGTTGGGTTGAACACTCTTACTTATCGAAAAGGCTACAATTGACCCCATATACTTGTGGGTCATCACATGGTTCAAACCATAAGCCAAAGCATGAGAATGTATGAGATCCTCAATGAACTCCACATAGATCACATCTTGTTCATCACAAGGAATTCATCTCGATCATATCATATTTGATCAATCATTGAGCTCATCCTTGATGCATGCACAACAATATGTATATGACATTCATTTAGAATTCATTCGAGCTCCTTCTTGGATATTCATGGAACAAACATACTTCAATTCATCCAATATTCTTCATGTATTGCAAATAGAACATTCCTTCAAATGTAGAACTCAGTGCAAAGATTAGTCCATTAGGATTGTCATCAATTACCAAAACCACACATGGGAACTACATCCACTTTCCACATGTATGTATGAAGCTTGAGAAATCTGAAGCGTCTGCAGGAAACCAGACAGAGAATCTCATTACAAATGTAATGTGCGGTGTCAAGTGGCTCATCGGGATGGGTGTGCATGCGCACCATCAGCCAATGCAATAGCTTCTAGCCTGCGAGCAATCTTCCTTCTTTCAATAAAGGGTCTGAACCACACAATAAAACAGAATGTAGTAGGGGGCCTAAAGATGGAGACCTCATTGGGTGGATACTTGAGCTCCTCTTCGGTGAGCAGACGGGCATGTTTTACAAGTGACAGACTAATACGTCTCCAACACATCTATATTTTTCTGTTGTTCCATGTTATTATATTATTATTCTTGGATGCTTTATATGCATTTATATGTTGTTCTATATCATTTTTTAGAACTAACCTATTAACCCAGTGCCCAATGCCAGTTGTTGTTTTCTGTGTGTTTTTGGTATTTCAATAAATCAGTACTAAATGTCATCCAAACGCAATGAAACTTTTTGGTGATTTTTTTGGACAAAAATAAGATCTGGAAGCTTCGAAGGGATACTTGACGCCACACAGGGTGGGGCCAAGCCAACAGGGCGCGCCTAGGGGGTGGTCGCGCCCTGATGGCTTGGGGCTACCTCCCGACACCTCTTGCCCCACCTCCACTCCTATAAATCCTAATATGTTGGGAAAACACTAGGGATCCACCCAAAATACTTTTTCCACCACCGCAAGTCTTTGTTCCATCATACCATCTGAAGCCCTATTCCGGTGTCCTGCTGGAGGAGGAATTAATCACGAAGAGCCTCTACATCAACCTTGTTGCTCCCATGGTGATGTGTAAGTAGTCTACCACAGACTCGCGAGTACGTAGTTAGTACCTAGATGAATCTCTCTCTCAATGGTCTATCAGTGCAATAGCAAGGACTTATGGACTTGTAGATGATTCAAAGCAATAGTCTATAATTTGACTTGAAAACTTTAATACTCAAGCATATCAATATGCAACCAATTCTTTCAAAATATCAACGCTAAAGAACGCTATCCCTAGCCCATCATGCTCAATCATTGATCCATTCATGCAACACACCCAAATATTAGCTACATCCAATGCTCAAGTATGATAACTGTGTTCCGTAGTTGGTGCTTTATAAGAGAAGATGGAGACTCAAATAAAAATAAAAAATTGCATAAAGTAAATAGATAGGCCCTTCGCAAAGGGAAGCAAGGATTTGTAGAGGTTCCACAACTCAAAGCTTAATTGAGAGATAAAATTATAAGCTTAATTGACTTATAGTGATTTTCCTGTCAATGAAGACGACTAAGAGTTTCCAATATCCTCCATGCTAAACAAATTATAGGCGCTTCCCAAACTGAGAATAAAGTTTATTCCTTTTCCACCATTGTTTCATATTACACGGCTAGCCGCATTAATGGGTACCGTCCATACCAACACTTTCCAAGGAATTTATGATTTGACAACATATAATAATTTGTCTTTTCATTTTGGGATTGGGCATCCCTATTACCGCCATACTCTCGTGCAATCACAAGTGAATAAACACCCATCTTGAGAATAACCTATTTAACATGGAAGATACCCGCAACCCCTCGCTGCTTTATGAGTGGTACGGGTACACAAAAGAGAAGTTTATTTTGAACATTAGAGTTGGCACTTGCAAATTTACTTGGAACGGCGTTGAAATACCGCATATAGGTAGGCATGATGGACTCATTTGGCATAACTTTGGGTTTCGGATTTGGATGCACAAGCAACATTCCTGCTTAGTACAAGTGAATGCTAGCAAATAGATTGAGAAGCGCCCAACCAAGGAACGAAAACCATCATAAGCGAACATTAAACATAACTAACCCCGAATAATGCAACACAAGTAGGATGAAATTTCATAGCATAATTATTGACTTAATGTGCATGCATGGGGAATCACAAACCTTGACATCAATATTCTTACAAAAGCATAATTACTCATCAACATAGCTCACATATCACTATATTCATATCACAAAATTATTGCAAAGAATCAAGTTTAACATCCATTGATATCATGAAAGTTTTTATTATATCTCCCCTTGATATCTATCACTTTGGGACCAATTTCATTTAAAGCAAATTTCCATTGCTAATAAGAAGCTCTCAAACAAATATAAGTGAAGAACGAGAGCACAAGCTTCTTTAAAAATTTCAACACTCAAAATAATATAAGTAAAGCACAAGAGCAATTCAATCAAACTACTCTCAAAAGATATAAGTGAAGATCAATGAGTAGTCAAACACTTAAGTAGCTATGTGAGGGATCTGTCTCGATAAATATTTCCAGATCTGATATTTTATTTCAAACATCAAATAAAACAAAAATACATTCCAAGAATAACACATATCATGTGGACATATAAAGATTTTGGCTCAACATAGGCTAACCGATATTTGTTTGATGAAGGGAGGTGGGATGCGTAGCATCCCCAATCTTAGATGCTTGAGACTTATTGAAATATTTACTTGGGGTTCCTTGGGCATACCCAAGCTTGATCTTTTGTGTCTCATTAATTCCTCTCATATCATGGTTTCACCTAAGTCTCAAAAACTTCATCCACACAAAACTTGAAAAGAACTCGTGAGATAGGTTAGTACACATAAAAGTAAATCAACTATTTATGTACTGCCAAGACAAGTTTCATAATAATTTTCAAACATTAGGTACTATATATGATATCCCACAAGTATAGGGCATCGTGTGTAGCCTTTTCGATAAGTAAGAGTGTCGAACCCAATGAGGAGCTAAAGGTGGGATAAATATTCTCTCGAGTTCTATCAACCATTGACACAACTCTACGCACACTAAACGTTTTGCAATATCTAGGAGATAAAACTAGAGTGACAATACGGGTATGAGAGAAAGCTTTGCAAGATAATAAATACAAGAAAGTAAATGTTAGTGCTGCAGCGATAATATATACTAAGTAACCATAAACTAACATACCATGAGTGCGAAAAAGTGGTGGTAATTGTGGTGGAATTGTCCATGATCAAATAGTCAAATTCAAGGTTGATATTCCTCTTTTATGTGGGAGAGGCAAAGCTAACAAGCTCTCACTATCCAATGATTGCAAGTACTTATGATTGGAACTCTAGCAAACATCCGTAAATACTAGAAGACACATTAAGGTAAAAATACCCAACCATATCATTAAGATCAAAAGGTCCTCTTTATCCCATATGATTTGATCCCTAGTTTGGGGCTCATGTTTCTGTCACTCAAGCAACCCACCCTCTAGCTATCTCCACATACTACAAACCCTATGATGTGATCCATGTGCAAATAAACATATGATGGGCACTGATACATCTCCAACGTATCTATAATTTTTGATGGTTTCATGCTATTATCTTGTCAAACTTTGGATGTTTTGTATGCCTTTTATATCTTTTTTGGGTCTAACTTATTAACTCAGTGCCAAGTGCCAGTTCCTGTTTTTCCGTGTTTTTGACCCTTTTCAGAGGAGGATTTTAAATGGAGTACAAACGGAACGAAACTTCCAAACAGATTTTTTTCGAAACAGAAGAAGATCGGGGAACCTGAGAATCAGGGCAGGGGTCACCAGGAACCCCACAAGCCCCCTAGCCGCGGCCAGTGGGGCCGCGCCTCCCAGGCTTGTGGGCTCCCTGGGCCACCTCTGCCCTAGGTCTTTCTCTTATATATTCCCTAAAATCCGAGAAAAAATCAGGAGATCATCGAAAGTACTTTTTCGTCGCCTCAAGTTTCTGTCTCCGCAAGATCCCATCTGGGGCACGTTCTGGTGCCCTGCCGGAGGGGGGATTCGGATACGGAGGGCTTCTTCATCAACACCATGACCTCTCCGATGATGCGTGAGTATTTCACCATAGACCTACGGGTCCATAGCTAGTAGCTAGATGGCTTCTTCTCTCTCTTGGATCTTCAATACAAAGTTCTCCATGATCTTCATGGAGATCTATCCGATGTAATCTTCTTTTGCGGTGTGTTTGTCGAGATCCGATGAATTATGGATTTATGATCAGATTATCTATGAATCTTATTTGAGTTTCTTCTTATCTCTCTTATGCATGATTTCATATCTTTGTAATTCTCTTCGAGTTGTGGGTTTTGATTGGCCAGCTTGATCTATGATTCTTGCAATGGGAGAAGTGCTTGGTTTTGGGTTCATACCGTGCGGTGACCTCACCCAGTGACAGAAGGGGTAGCGAGGCACGCATCGTGTTGTTGCCATCAAGGGGAAAAAGATGGGGTTTTCATCATTGGTTTGAGATTATCCCTCTACATCATGTCATCTTGCTTAAGGTGTTACTCTGTTTGTCATGAACTCAATACACTAGATGCATGCTGGATAGCGGTCGATGTGTGGAGTAATAGTAGTAGATGCAGAAAGTATCGGTCTACTTGTCTTGGACGTGATGCCTATATGTATGATCATTGCCTTAGATATCATCATGACTTTGCGCGGTTCTATCAATTGCTCGACAGTAATTTGTTCTCCCACCATATTATTTGCTATTTTGAGAGAAGCCTCTAGTGAACACTATGGCCCCCGGGTCTACTGCACACCATATTTTCAGCCTTAATCTTTTACACCGTTGCACTTTCCGCCTTCAGATCTCACTTTGCAATCAATCTTGAAGGGATTGACAACCCCTTTATAGTGTTGGGTGCAAGCTCTTTTGTGTTTGCGCAGGTACTCTGGACTTGACGAGATTCTCCTAGTGGATTGATACCTTGGTTCTCAAACTGAGGGAAATACTTACTGCTCCTGTGCTGCACCACCCTTTCCTCTTCAAGGGAAAAACCAATGCACGCCCAGCCTCCGTCAACGTGTCAATCTCTCGTTGTTGTCTGTTGCCGTAGCAGGCACCATAGGACTGTAACAAATTAAATATATAGCTCAAACCATCCATGGAGATTCAACAATCAATCATATGACAAAAGGGAACTACACAAACATGACATAGATGCAATAGATCATCTGCAAATAATTTATAACATCAAACACCATGTTTACATAGGGGATTACATAGGTTTGTGGGAGAGTGGACCGATATAGCTATGGAGGTGATGCTGATGGAGGTGTTGGTGAAGGCGGCATCATGGTGAAGAGGATGGAGAAGGGGCATCATGTGAGGTGTAGGGCGGCGTCGGCGACCGTCGGTGGCGCAGGGGGCTCCTCCTGCACCGGTCGGCCATCATGGGGGAGCGCCGCCCCTTAGGCCCCTTCCTCCATGCCTTCTTGGTGTTGTAGATGAGCCCTGCCCATGGAGATGAGGCCACGGGGAGACAAAATTCGTGGATTTTGGTGGTTGCCCAGAAATCAGGGTTTTCCTTTCCTTATATGAGCTGGGACGATCATCCTTGGCCCTCCAATGAATGCCCCTTTGATCCAAGGGCTCTTGGGCACCTCTAGAACCTTCCTAGGGACCCCTCTCAGCCCTAATGAGGTCCCAAAGTCGTGGCTTGGCCGAATCCAGCAAATATGGTAAGAGTTGGACTCAATCACATCACCGGTTCCCGTAATCCCGTAATCAGATATTTGTCCTCCAGTAAAACGGGATTTCCTGGAGCATCCGAACTTCAAATGGGCCAAATTTTATGTCTAAAATTATCAGAATAAAATTCCAAACACTTTTGTGGGAATCTTTAAAAAGAATGAAAGCCCCGTTTAAGGCCGTATTCGACCCCTAACGTGGCAATCTTTAAAAAGAGTTTTCAGACAGATTTCAGGAAAGTCCCAATTCGACTCCAAAAAGGTTTCCTCTTCTATTTTTGATAGTTCCTACACATAAAAGCGTAAAACAAGAACATTGTGCACTTTTGCAACTATTAATAGGTTAGTCCAAATAAATCATAAACTTAATATGAAAACAATTATCATAAGCATAAAAGCAGCATGAAACCATCAAAAATTATAGATACGTTTTGGACGTATCAGTATACTATCATTTACACAATTTATATCTACCAATATAAGCCATGGAAACTATATGATAAGTAAATAACAAAATTATGACATCAATCTGTCCAAACAGAATAGTCTAGAGAAATTTATTTAAAAAGTGTACTTATGTACTTCTAAATATTCTGAAAACTTTGTAAGTGATAAATAATTTGTATGAAAGTACTGTGTAAAAATTTCAAAGACTTTGCACATTCCAGTAAAATAAGATAATTCAAATACCACAGCATAAGTTTCTGTTTTTATACAACACACATCACACATGCAATTCAAGCATTCTAGAGGCAATTCTTGGAACTTTTTATTGAAAAACAAGATTATAAATAACATTTAACAGATAAGAACAAAATAAAATGATGCTCCAAGCAAAACACATATCATGTGATGAATGAAAATATAGCTTCAAGTAAGATATACCGATAATGTTGGAGATGAAAGAGGGGATGCCTTCCGGGGCATCCCCAAGCTTAGACGCTTGATTCTTCCTTGTATATTACCTTGGGGTGCCTTGGGAATCCCCAAGATTAGTTTTTTGCTGTTCCTTATTCTCCTCATATTGGTATCTCACCCAAAACTTGAAAACTTCAATCACACAAAACTTAACGGAACTTCATGAGATGGGTTAGTATGATAAATATAGATAATTCACTTAGGTACTTCCAAGACAAGATTAATAATTGTTCTCACATAATACCTAATGTATTATATCATTCTCATAATTTATATCACTCAATATAAGTTATGGAAACGCTAAAACAAGCAAACTATGCACACAAAACAGAATCTGTCAAAAACAGAAAAGTGTGTGAAGATCTGCATTAAAACCATACTTATCTGACTCTAAAAAATCCGAAAAATTAGGAAATCGTAGAGGATTGGCATACCAAAAATTTGTAAATATTTAAGAAGTTTTTGATTCTCCAGTAAAATCTGAGAAATTCTGCACTGGGCGTAAAAGTTTATGTTTTTGCACAAAATCAAACAAGCAAGTATCCTCACTATCCCAAAGGTTTTACTTGGCACTTTATTGAAATAAAAGCTATAAAACATGATTAACACAGTAGCTTAATCATGTTAACACTCAAAAACAGAAAGGTTAAACATTGGGTTGTCTCCCAACAAATGCTTTTCTTTAATGCCTTTTAGCTAGGCATGATGATTTCAATGATGCTCGTATAGGAATTATAGTTGAAACATGCAAGAGAGCATCATGAATCACATGTCAAGCACATTTAAGTCTAACCCACTTCCTATGCATAGGGATTCTATGAGCAAATAATCTATGGGAGAAAGAATCATCTTGCATAGGAAGGCAAAACAAGCATAACTTCAAAACTTTGAACACATAGAGAGGAGACTTGATATTATTGCAATTCCTACAAGCATATGTTCCTCCCTCATAATAGTTTTCTATAGCACCTTGAAGTAATTCAACAATATAACTATCACGTACAATATTATTTTCATGATGCACATGCATATAATTTTTATTACTACCCACATAAGCGAAATTCTTCTCATTCATAGTAGTTGAAGCAAACTCAACAAAATAACTATCATGAGATACTTGATTGATATAATCCATTTGAAAATTAAAGTCATGATGACAAGTTTCATGGTTTTTATTACTATTTATAACATACATGTCATCACCATAATCATCATAGATAGCAACTTTGTTGTCATAATCAATTAGAACCTCTTCCGAAATAGTGGAATCATCACTAAATAAAGTTATGACATCTCCAATTCCACTTTTATCATTATGAAAAGATTCAATACCCTCCAAAATAGTGGGATCATTAGTACCTAAAGTTGACACTCTTCCAAACCCACCTTCATCAATATAATTATCATAACTACGAAGCATGCTTTCATCATAATAAATTTGCTCATCAAAACTTGGGGGACAAAAATATCATCTTCACCAAACATAGCATCCACAAGCTTGTGGCTTTGCATATCATTAGCATCATGGATATTCAGAGAATTCATACTAACAATATTACTATCATGCTCATCATTCAAGGAATTCACATTAAGAATTTTCATACATTCTTCCTCTAGCAATTGAGCACAATTTTACTTTCCATCATTTTCAAGAAAGACATGATAGATATGAACAAAATGAGACCACCTCAACTCCATTTTTTTGTAATTTTATTTTTATAAACCAAATAGTGAAAAATAAGAAACCAAAAGATTTAATTGCAAGATATAAAGATATACCTTCAAGCACTCACCTCCCTGGCAACCGCGCCAGAACAAAGGTTGATGTCTACTACACAACTTGTTCTTGTAGACTCGTGTTGGGCCTCCAAGCGCAGAGTTTTGTAGGACAGTAGAAAATTTCCATCAAGTGGATGACCTAAGGTTTATCAATCCGTGGGAGGCATAGGATGAAGATGGTCTCTCTCAAACAACCCTGCAACCAAATAATAAAAAGTCTCTTGTGTCTCCAACACACTAAATATAATGGTAATTTGTATAGGTGCACTAGTTCGGCGAAGAGATGGTGATACAAGTGTAGTACTGATAGTAGATATTGATATTTGTAATCTGAAAATATGAAAACAACAAGGTAGCAAATAACAAAAGTGAGCATAAACGAAATTGCAATGCTTGAAAATGAGGCCTAGGGTCCGTACTTTCGCTAGTGCAATCTCTCAATAATGCTAGCATAGTTAGATCATATAACAATCCCTCAACGTGTGATAAAGAATCACTCCAAAGTTCCTATCTAGCGGAGAACATAAGAAGAAATTGTTTCTAGGGTACAAAACCACCTCAAAGTTATTCCTTCCAATCAATCTTTCCAAGAGTTCGTACTAAGATAACAAGTTATCCTTTCCGATCGACATATCAAGAGTTCATACTAAAATAACACCATAACAAATACATATTCATAATACTCAATCCAACACAAAGAACTTCAAGGAGCATACCAAGATTTCTATCGGAGAACATAGTATGAAAACGTGCAATCAACCCCTATGCCTAGATTACCCCATTGTCACCTCGGAAATCCGCGAGTTGATGCCACCACATATATCAAGTGAATCACTCGAATACCCCAATGTCACTACGGGTATCCACATGCAAGACATATATCTCGTGCTCTCAAACCTGAATATTAACAAAGCCCGTGATATATCAAGATCATGACATCAAGAACACGATAGACAGAGAGAGATTAAACACATAGCTATTGGTACAAACCTTCAGCCCCGAGTGTGGACTACTCCCTCCTCGTCATGACCTCCACCGGGATGATAAAGATGGCCACCGAAAATGATCTCCCCTTCCAGTAGGATGCCAGAACGGCCTCCCGATTGTTTTTTCATGGCTACAGAGGCTTGCAGCGATGGAACTTCTCATCTAGGGGTATTTCTAGAGGTTTCTATATTTATAGGATTTTTGGGCGTTGGAATCACGCCAAGATGGGCCATGAGGTGCCCACTAGACATCACGGCGCGCCAGGTTGGCTTGGCGCGACCTGGTGTCTAGTGGGCACCAGCCCCCCTTATGGTGGTTCTTTGCTCCAGTATTTCTCTTTTCCTCCAAAAAATCGTCAAAAAGTTTTGTCCAATTTCAAGAAATTTTATTTCTGCACAAAAAACAACACCGCAGCAGTTCTGCTGAAAGCAACACCAGTTCGGGTTAGTTCTAAATAAATCATATAAAGTGTAGCAAAACCATATAAAACTATTGTAAATATAGGTAAACATGGCATGAATACTCCATAAATTATCGATACGTTGGAGATGTATCATTGCGCGACACGGAGGGCACTGATGACCCACAAATATAGGGGATCAATCGTATTCCGTTCGATAAGTAAGAATGTCAAACCCAACAAGGAGCAGAAGGAGATGGCAAGTGGGTTTCAGCAAGGTAATTTCTACAAGCACTGAAATAGCGGTAACAAGTTGTTTGATAGCAAGATAATTGTAACAAGTAATGAGTAGAAACAGTAACAATAAGTGCAGCAAGGTAGCCCAATGCTTTTGTGGGAAAGGACGGGTCGGAACGGTTTATTATAATAAGCAAAGCGTTCTTGCGGGCACACGGGAATTTCATCTAGTCACTTTCGTCATGTCAGGTTAATTCACGTTCGATAGTTTGATAATTTGATATGTGGATGGACCGGTGCTTGGGTGTTGTTCTTACTTGAACAAGCCTCACACTTATGATTAGCCACCCCGCAAGCATTCACAACTCAAAAAAGTATTAAGAATAAATTCTAACCATGGCATTAAACATAGGGATCCAAATTAGCCCCTTATGGAATAGCGCATAAACTAGGGTTGAAGTTTCTGTCACTCCCGCAACCATGATCTAATAACTACTCACAATGCATTCCCTTAGGCCCAAAGATGGTGAAGTGTCATGTAGTCGACGTTCACATAACACCACTAAGGGAATCACAACATTCATATCATCAAAATATCAAACAAATATCAACTTCACATGACTACTTGCAACATGACTTCTCCCATGGCCTCAAGAACGAAAGTAACTACTCACAAGTGATGAACATGCTCATGATCAGAGGGGTTATTAATTAGCATATTGGATCTGAACATATGATCTTCCACCAAATAAACCATAAAGCATCAACTATACGTAATCAACACTACTAGTCACCCCCAGCTACCAATCTGAGGTTCCGGTACAAGACTGAACACAAGAGATGAACTATGGTTTTGAGAGGAGATGGTGCTGTTGCAGATGTTGATGAAGATTGGCCTCCCAAGATGAGAGGGTTGTTGGTGATGACGATGGCCTCGATTTCCCCCTCCGGGAGGAAAAGTTCCCCCGACGGAAGCACTCTGCCGGAGGGAAAAAGTGCCCCTGCCCAAGTTTCGCCTCGAGACGACGGCGCTCCATTCCGAAAGTCCTCTCCTTATTTTTTTTCCATGTCAAACGTGAATATATACCAGAAGATGGTCGCAAGAAGTTGGTCGTGTGGCCCACTACCGACCACGGCGTGCCAGGGGGGCTGGCGCGCCGTGGTCCCTAGTGGTCACCTGGCAGCCCCCCTCTGGTACCTCTTTCTCCCAATATTTTTTATTTATTCCATAGAAATTCTCCGTGGAGTTTCAGCCCATTTGGAGATGTGCATAATAGGTATGTGTGACGTAGCTTTTTCAGGTCTAGAATTCCATCTGCTGGCATTCTCCCTCTTGGTGTAAACCTTGCATATTATGAGAGAAAAGGCATTATAATTACTACATAAATTGGTATGATGCATAAAAACACTATAAATAACAGTAGTAAATCATGATGCAAAAAGGACGTATGAGGCACTGATTGCAATCTCTGGCGATAGCTAGACGAATGTTGATGACAACAAACCTTCCCTTGCAACGGCACCAGAAGAATGCTGCTAGCACTCCCCGGCAACAGAACTAGAAGAATGTTGCCGATGGCCCACCAACGCGTGGGTTCGCAGCAGTTTTCGAGGGTAGAGTATTCGACCCAAATTTGTTGATCGCCTATAGGAGGTGAGAGTATACTCTCAAGTATTAGCAGCTGAATGTGTCAAATTCAACCACACCTGAAAGATTAGTATATGCAGGCACAGTAGTAACAACAAAGTAATATGATAACAACGGTGTCAGAAACGATCTGTTGACGGCAGACTATTCCTAACGATTGTATCAATGGCGCCTCCGTTGCCGCGTTGACGGAAGTTGTCAATTCCCATCAACGGTCAGCGAAAAAGTATAGTAGCAGGTAGCCGCAGTGTAACGAGCAATAGCAGTGGGAACGAACAGCAGTAGTGATAGCAGTAGCAAGTAGCAACAGTAGCAAGCGACAGTAGTAGCAACAGTAGGAGGAGAGCAAGACAAGTAACAACAGTAGCAACAGTAGTAGCAGCAGCAGCAGAGCAAAACAAGTAACAACAGTAGCAACAGTAGTAGCAGCAGCAGCAGTAGGACAAACTCTTAGGCAATGGGTCAGTGATTTGTTTGGATGATATTCATCATGCAACAGCTATAACATGGAGAGATATGTGGCTAGCTCCCGTTCATCAATGTGATGTAGGCATGCATTCTGTGTGTCGTCATACGTGCTTAGGGAAAAGAACTTGCATGACATCTATTGTCCATCCCTCCCGTGGCAGCGGGGTCCAAAAGGAAACTACGGGATATTAAGGTTCTCCTTTTAATAAAGAACCGGACCAACGCATTAGCACTTGGTGAACACATGAACTCCTCAAACTATGGTCATCACCGGGAGTGGTTCCGGTTATTGTCACTCTGGGGTTGCCGGATCATAACACATAGTAGGTAACTACAACTTGCAAGATCGGATCTAAAACACACATATATTGGTGACAACATAATAATTTCAGATCTGAAATCATGGCACTCGGGCCCTAGTGACAAGCATTAAGCATGGCAAATTAGTAGCAACATCAATCTCAGAACATAGTGGATACTAGGGATCAATCCCCATCAAAATTAACTCGATTACATGATAGATCTCATCCTACTCATCACCGCCCAGCGAGCCTACGAATAGATTACTCACGAACGACGAAGAGCTTCATGGAATTGGAGAGGGAAGAAGGTTGATGATGATGATGGCGACGATTTCCCCTCTCCGGAGCCCAAGACAGACTCCAGATCTGCCCTCCAGATGAAGAACAGGTGGTGGCGGCGCCTCCGTATCGAAAACGCGACGAAAACTTCTCTTTTTATTTTTTTCTGGGATGAAAGGGATCTTATAGACCTGAGATTGGGGGCGGCAGAGCCGTGTGGGCCCCACAAGCCTGCCCACCGCCACTAGGGGGTGGTGGCGGAGCAGGGGCTTGTGGCCCACTGGCCCACCCCCTGAGGTGGAACTTGGCGCAGATATTTTTGATATTTTCCAAAACTGCTCCCCGTAAATTTTCAAGACGTTTGGAGACTTTGATTTCTGCACAAAAATAACACCAAGGCAATTTTGCTGAAAACAGTGTCAGTCCAGGTTATTTCCATTCAAATCATGCAAATTAGAGTCCAAAACAAGGGCAAAAGAGTTTGAAAAAGTAGATACGATGGAGACGTATCAGGCACCATAGGATAACACCAAAATAAAACATACAACTCAAACCAATCACGATAATCAATCAATCCATAGGACAAAAGTAATCTACTCAAACATCATAGGATAGCCACACATCATTGGGTAATAATATATAACATTAAGCACCATGTTTAAGTAGATATTACATTAAGTAAAAGAGATGTTACATTGTTGCATAGAGGGAGAGAGTTGGTGATAACCGTGACGAAGTTGTTGGTGTAGATCGTCTTCATGATGGTTGCCCCGGCGGCCTTCGGGCGCCAACGGGAGAGAGGGGGAGAGAGCCCCCTCCTTCTTATTCTTCCTTGGTCTCCCCCTAGATGGGATGATAGTTTCCCTCTCGTCCATGGTCGCCATGGCTCCCGAAGGGTAGGATCCCCTCCGAGATTGGATCTCTCTCTATGTGTTTCTCTTCTATTTCCGCGTTCTGTTTTCTAGCATTTCACCATTTCTTAAATATTCAGAGATCCGTAACTTCGATTGGGTTGAAATTTTGAGGGTATTTTTCTCAGGAAATTATCTTTCTTGCGGTGAAAGAAGGGGCCCAACCGACTTACGAGCGACTCCCAAGGCATCTGACGCGCCCATACCTCTGGTCGCGCAGGGATACCTTGGGACGACCTCGGGCACCGCCTTACGTTGATTCTTCTTCCCAAAATTCACATATATTCCAAAATAAGTCTCTATAAATTTTTATCGCGTTTGAACTTCATTGGATTTTCTGACAAACTTGCAAAAAAAAGAAGCTCGCACTAGGCACTCGATCAATATGTCAGTCCCAAAAATAATATAAAGTGTCAAAAGTATATGAAAGTTGTAGAGTATTGGCATGAAAAAATACAAAATTATTGGTACCATGGAGACATATCCATCACAATGGTTGAAACAATACAAAATTATTGATACCGTGGAGACATATTAATCACAATGGTTGATTCCTCACCAAAGAGCTCCTACGACCTCGGAGTCTCCAACCTCCAAGAGTAACAAGAACGATGGGGAAAAGATCAAGACTTGCTCAAATCATATATTCCTTTCGTCAAGAGAAGGGGAAGGAGTGTATATATCACTTGATTGGAGCACTTCTCACAAATACTCTCAAATGCCTCCGGGATCTTAGATTTGGTGTATGAGGATGTGTGAGAGAGAAATATGTGTTCGAGGGATAGCTCAAAGTGAATGCTCAACCTTATCCCGGGGGAGGAGAAGGTTATATATAGTGGTAGTGAAAATATGGTCGTTGTAGAGTAAGTGGATGGCACTCGCCGAACATCCGGACCAAGGGTTGGACATCCGACGTGGAGATAATTCTACATGGGAAGACATAGGATAGAATAAAAACACAGAAGCCAGACATCCTGGGGTGACCCGGAAATCCGACACCCAATGAAGGCACATACACCCGACAGAGGCCCAAACATCGGGCGTACAAATCCACAAGGAAAGCAAGTTACTGGTCGTGGCATGCCGAATTTCTAGGGGAGGGGGCTCGGCTATCCGACAGCCCAAACATTCGGAGGGGAAGCCGGACATCCAGCACATTTCTTGCAAAAAATAGATGCTCTCTGGATAGCTGGAGCCAGAAATCCGGGGGAGCCCTAGATGTCCGGCCACTGAAGAAGTCCCGGACATCCGGGGCCGGGGCCGGACATCCGACTACCCCTAGTATGAGTTCCTTAAGATAAGACAATGTGGGAAAGCGAGTGTGAAAATAATTGATCTCACTGTTGTTTGAATAAAATGGTGTTTTTCGAAGATGTGGCTAAAATAGAAGAGCCTAGGAGTTTGCAATGACTTGAGCATGTCTTTTACTAACCCTATCTACCCCCTCTTAATAGTGTGGTATACTTATAGTCAAGAACAAAAGAAAACGAGATCCATAAACCTCTTTGTTCCTTCTTCCTGAAGTCATATCACTTTCATGCGTCTGTGATTCACACCTATTATCACTTGAAGACTAATACCCGAGATTTACACGACAAACACAGTTATTCCTCTACATGTACATTGTCATCAACATCAAAATATGATATAAGGGCATGATTGCACTTTGAGCGGCGATGGCAAAGTCCTACTGGACGCGATGGATATGCAGGGAGGGGGCAGTGGAAAGCTGGTGGCGGCACATCGCCGGCCGATGACAAACTGACGGTTGGCTGGGGTTGCGAGAGGAGAGGCATTGCGTCAATTTGTTCTTGTGAAACGGTTTGTGGCACTTCGAAAGGCCATTGTGATGTAATATAGAAGCAACTTCCGCTCCTGGTTTTTGCGAAGCTAGGCTTCCGTAGCTCGAGAAAATTGCATTGCGAGAACAATTTCTTCGCAAAGCGGGCTTCTATGTAATGTGGCGTTCGGGCCAGCTTCGTGCGCGCTTTTGGAGTTGCGAGGAGTAGAAGAGCTTCCGAACATGGTATAAAATCCATTAATGAATCCATTGTGTAATGGACCAACTCATGCATTGCTAACTCTACGTCTAGCTTATTGCGAGTTGTAGAAAGCTCTCGCCCATATACTTCCATGCATTTCCCTAAAAAAGTTTTGTTTTCATGGATGGGTCACTGCCGACTAACATTAAATCGTCTTTTATTACATTTTTGTTGATTTATTCTTATTTCGGCGTGTTAGGGTTTTCTTTTATTATCTTTTGTTGTTCCATTTCTATTTCATTGTTTCTAAGTTCACTTCTCAAATTTCTGCATCTCCATTTCACAGTTTTACTTTTTTAATTGAGGATTAGATGATTTTTTATGAGATGGAGCAATATTTATTTTGGAACATATCGAACAAAAAACTCCTGAACCTTTGCTTAAAGATATATGATATTAGTTTTACCCGCAAGATTTTTTCTAAAACACATAAACTTTATTTTGACAGACATGGATATAAATTTTCATATAGGTGAGTTCTAAACCTATGCCAAAGCGAGCTAGTTCAGGTAGTTTACTGAAACCTTAAATTCAGAATTTAGAAAATATTTTTTCTGCAACTCATGAACATTTTTGCACATGCCAAAGCATTTACAAATGATTTGTTTAAATACATAAACATCTGGGTTGACACACGGCAACCACACATTTTGTTTTACCTCTTATTATTATTTTAATTATGTAATAATAACAATTTACTCCCTTCGTTCCTAAATATAAGTCTTTTAAGAGATTTCACTAGTGGTCTACATACGAAGCAAAATGAATGAATCTATATTCTAAAGTATGTCTATATTCATCCGTATATAGTCCACTAGTGGAATTTCTAAAAAGACTTATATTTAGGAACGGAGGGAGTACTAAATAAATATTTCTCCAAAATTTGTGGGGGAAAAGGAAAAACAGGATGTGCATGTCAATAGGCCCAATCTCTTGAGCAATACATGGATTCTCTTGAGCGATACAATTTATGAAACTGAGACATCGTTTGAAACTCCAGAAATATTAAACACATGAACCTTTTTTGCAATTTGTGAACGCTTTTTTTTAATGTCAGAACAGTTTTTGAGAATTTATGAAAATTCTGAACATAGGAGCATTTTTGAAAAAAATAATCTCATTTTTTGAATCTATAAATTACTTTTGAAAAACTATTTTTTAAAAATTTCGAATTTTTTTAAAAGCAAGATTGTTTTTCGAAATTTAAGAACAGTTTTCAAACATGAACTTATTTTAAAAAAGATAAAATAACGTTGAAAAACAAAAATAAAAAGGAAAAGGAGAAAACAAAAAAAGGAAAAAATACGGAAACATTTTTTTAAACTTGTGAACAATTTATGAAACTGGGACGTCTTGTGAAATTCTGGAAAATGTAAAATCATGAACCTTTTTGCAAATTTTGAACAATTTTTTAAACTTGTGAACATTTTATGAAACTGAGACATCTTTTCAAACTCTGAAAAAATAATAAAAACATGATATTTTTAAAATTTGCTAACAATTTTTTAAAACATGAACTTTTTTAGTGCCAATTTGTTTTTTTTTTTGAACAAAGGCATTCACAACATTTAAAAAAATAAAGACATCTTTCCAAAATACATCTTTATAAGAATATATATTTTTGATAAACGACAGTTATTTGAAATTTAGAACATTTTCAAAAGCAAAAACATGTTTCAAAATTTAAGATTTTTCTGAACATGAACTTAGTTTATAAAAAAGATAAAATAAACTTGAAAAATAAAAAGGAGAAAGAAACAGAAAACGGAAAAAAATAGAGGAAAGAAAGAAGAAAGAGAGTCAGAAACAAAAAAAACTATTAAAAACGGTTGTACGTGTACTTTCTATACAGAACTGGACCGGTCCTTGGCATCACTGCTCGATCCGTCGCGTGTGTAAAGCACACGTAGTTTGACGAAACGAGCGGTAAATAAAGAATTTTTTTTCTAGACCAAGTTCCATAAAACGACACATTTTGTTTGCCGTTGTCCGTTTAAGGTTGCACGGACAAAATGGATAGCCTAACGCGTCGACCCATTACCGTAACGCATCCGCTTCGCGTCCGCGCCGATTCATTTTCAGTCCAAATTTAGGACTGAAATGCGTAGGCGCACACGGGAAGCGGATGGGCGCCCTTTCGGTGTCCGCCCCACCCATCCACGGTCAACATTATTAATGATGGTCACCCTCCTCGGACCAACGCGTCAACGGCCGTGGTCGGCCTTTTCTAATCCGCCCGTGTGATGGATTCCGCCTCATCTCCTTCGAGAATCCACCTGTCCCCATCTCGTCACCTCGCCGGCGACCAAACCCTAGCATCATAGTCGGCTCCTTCCGAAACAAGGGCAAGGCCCCGCTCTAACATGCGCCATCTCCCCACCGACGTCTTCCCATTGGCCTCGCCAGCGTGTGAACGTCTCGGTGCACTAAGCGTGGTGGCACTCGGAGCACCGCGTGCCGCTGCCTTACCCCGACGTCACCCTCCCGCACCACGGGCATCTGGATCCGGAGAGGATGCCGGTGTCGGCCGTGCCACAGTTGGCGCGGGTGCACGCGGAAGAGGTGAGCCATCGTCGGCGTCTCCTAACGTCAGAGCAACGACAAAACCCTGCATACGCGACTGATTCCCCCAACTGGAAGCTCTACGAGGAGCAGCACCGTCGTGGAGTGCGCCACGTGCAGCCAGGAGGCCCGCCGCCGCCCCCCGCGTGTCATCAGCGACGGAGACCAGGAGGCCGAGGCCGCCTACCAGACTGCGCTGGAGTTGTGCTCCGCGAGAGCGAGGAGGAAGAGTGACGCAAGGCCGACAAGGAGGCGGCGTACCACCAGCAGCTCGCGGAGGCCATCGCACCGTCGTCCCCCGGTGAATGCGTCGTGCCACCTTCGCTGAAGCCCGAGCCCACGGAGCCGCAGGAGGTCTACGAGTGGACCGACTGCGTCCGCGAGTTTGTCAGTGCGTCGTCCATGTGGCTGGGCGCGACACCGCAGCAGGAACAATCCTACCTCGAGCACTGGAGGACGAAGCACCTGCGAGCGGAGCGCGTCGAAGCCTTCGGCTGATGGAGTTGAAGAAGGAGGCGGAGGAGGAACGACGGGAGATGAAGGAGGAGGAGCGCGCTCGTGCTGCTGCGCTACCACCGCCACCAACACAGCCCGTGCCGACGGGACAGACGACGGAGGCGCAGGTAGCTGTGCTCTGGAATACGTGTTTCCCTGGGCCGGGCCTGTGCCTACGCTGGTCGATCACACCGGCCCCGACGACGACAGCGACGACGCCTAGGGCTGCCTCGTAGTTTTAGTTTTTTTATTTTTAATTAATGTAATACGGACGCGTGGACACTCGCCGGCTTTCGTGGCCGGCTTTTAGTGTTTAATTGTGTCTATTTATTATTTTTGCAAATATTTTTTTCGTACGTCGGTAAAAACGAATTAGACCAGTGTTGGATGCATGCGTCGACCCAAACGCGAACGAATAAAAAAGGGATAAAATAGCCGTCCGTTTAAAGGAGTTGCTCTTGCCGCTTTCCTGCAGGGTTTGGTATGGATAACTTTCAGGCGTGTCATTCTGCTGCTATGGCCACTGCCTGCCATGCCGACTACCCTCACAAGTCACAAGTTGTTGCTCTCTGCTCTGCTTCTAATGGAAACAGCTGTGAGCCTGAGAGTCCGAGAAGAGCCTACCACGTCGAGCTGAACACCCGACACTCCGACGTGCCCACGCGAGCGCACAGCACAACGCCTTTCCCTCTCACCGAGCACTCGCAGGTCGCGGCCCGCAATACAAAACGAGCCGGCGGCGAAACAACGGCGGCATGCAACCGCAGATTCCTCCCCCGCCGGTCAACGTCGATCGTCTTCTCGATAGTGGAGACCAGACCACACAAGCAAATTCTCTTCCAAAGTTCCAAGTGCTAGCACCTTTCTACGATGGCTGGTCCTGGTCCCTCGTCATCAAGACACCAGTAAAAACTGGGCCGTGCAAGCCTGCTGAATTGGGCAAATTTGACTCTGGAGCCAAAACATTTCACAAACTAAGCTATGTTTGAAAAAATTTCACCCATCTAACCCTTTTGTGTGGCGTCCGACAATCAGGCGCCACACTACACTGTATGACGCCTTTGTTTTAGGCGTCTATGCCTTAGGCGTCACACTAGGTCTCAGACGTCACACAACATAGTGTCAGGCGTCATCGGACGCCACATAGTATAGTGTGCCGTCTAAGACAAAGACGTCACATAAAAAGGTCAATTGGATAAAAAAATTCAAACATGGTTCAGTTTGTGAATTAGTTGGGTATTTAGATCAAATTTGTCAATTTTACCGTTGAATTGCCGATGCAGGCAAAAGCTTGAGCTAGTCATCTCATGAGCTGCTAGCTACTTCCTCCGTTCCTAAATATAAGTCTTTTAAGCGATTTCATTACAAGACTACATACGAAGCAAAATGAATGAATCTATACTTTAAAGTATGTCTATATACATCTGTATGTAGTCCTTTAGTGAAATCTCTAAAAAGACTTATATTATGGAACGGAGGGAGTACTAACTAACTAGCTGCTCGTGTTAGGTGGCCCGTCTATATCGCGCGGCTGCATGCCAGCTCGGTCGGTCGTCGGCGAACGCATCCGAAATGCGTTGTAAATTACTGGAGGCCACTGAACCATGAGAAAAGTATGCATGCGTTTTCCCTTAGTTTTCCTCCGCATGGAGTCGTGAACCGGAAACCTCCGTCAGTTGGACTGTCGCCGATGCTCGCTGGATGGCAACGGCGACCTGCCATTGAATTCTTGTGCGTTTTGTTATGGGCGGCCATCTATCTACCAGGCAGCTTCGCGGCCGATTCTCTTTTCTTGAGGTTACTTCTCGGCTTATCCGGGCGTGTTTGGTTGGCAGATGCCTCACTGTCAGCGCTGTCCCCAGAGTTCAGAGCCCAAACTACTCAGTAAACGCCGCCGAAACCTGCAACTGACGGAGGCTGACACAAGACAACGAAACCACTTTTGCAAGCTGCGTCGATCAGTCTAAAACAAAAGTGTGTTGATCAAGGGAAAGGTGGTGCGGACTGTACCCAGAAAGCCCTGTTCAAAAAATGGAGATGATCATAGAGTTGGATTGGATAATCTCGGTTTGCTAGCAAGCATCATCACACTTGACTGTTTCCTGATAGATACCACACGGAGAGAGTGGCATTGTTGCGCCTTGACCTGTTCGTGCAGAAACACAGTCCTTATGATCCCGAGACAGAGTTCATCGTTTGGTGACGGAACCACCCCGTTCTACACTAGTTTTTCTTGGCGAATACGGGTTGGGTGGCCTGTCAGGTTCAGGTTGTCTATGACGAAACGGCGACAGGTTGAGAGCGAAGATGCCCCATGAGAACATGCGTCTTCTGCATGAAGGGATAGAACTATCCGGTATCCGTGTCTGCTTCCACATAAACAGAGCTCTTTGGATAACGTGACAAGCACCGGGGCCGGGAGAATAACACGCATGCGACCAAAACTAGAGTTTTAAATGCTACATAGAGCTATGCACAGTGCGGCCGCTGGTGGATGCAGGCAGGTGGAAGAAGACATCGACACCGCAAGAATATAATGTATTTCAATTTTCCTGCAAAGAGTGCGTTTGTGACAGCATCTACAAACGAAATTTGCAATTTTGTATCTTCAAGCGTCTTCGTGAACGGTGACCGAACGCTTTTTTTTTTTCCATTTGCAAACATATACCCTATTTTCAAAACATCAGATACATGCAAACACATGCACGTCTATCATTATATCTGTGTTGGGCGGGTGGGACACCGAAATACTCAAAGATTTTTGTATCCGTATTTTCCTGACAGTTTTCGACTGCTTTTACATCCATCTCGACGCCTTAGGGGCTAGTCGACCGGCTTAAATAGCCGGATCATCCAATTACGATAAGCTTCAATCATTATTATACCATTTGTGAAGCATATGGACGGCGAAGCTTGTCCCTATTCGGCAGCAACATCTCCTCTTCGGGTGGCTGCAGGCACGACCGCTTTGAAATGAAGTGCAATGTTCAGTCGGGTTCAGATGCCCTCATATTCTACCTACATTTGGTCTTGATTTGGGGATGCCGGTCAGTCTAGACATATAGGGACCAAATGAGGAGTCCGGTTAAGTCACATTTTTTTAACAAGACACCAACCGGGCAAGCGTTTCAAATGTTTAGGAAAGAAGTAGGGGGTACGACCATAGATACTCTAAAGATGTGTGATATTTAGTGTACGGCATTAGGTCTTTCCGTAAAAACGGTTTTGCTAGAACTCATGTGGCCGAGTTTTAGTTATATAGCATTTATTTTTTATAATCATTGGATGTGATACTTTAATATACGCGTGTGCTGACATGAGTTATAGTACTTTATATATGTTTTTATGTTTTTGATGAATGAGACCAAGTTATATTTCATCTAGATAAGTTCTAGACACTTCTAAAAAAATGCTACATACAGCTACAAGGATAGCCATGAAGCAATTGAAATAGGTGATAGATCGTGTTTATACAGAGTCCAGAAATTTGACAGCACGTTGGTGAAAACTTCAGCATAGCTCACGAGAGATTTCTGCGTTTCAGATAAAACCTGGACATATGCAACTCGTGGAATTTCTGGGTTTCAGACAAGCACTAATTCAGCCGGGGCGTTACTGTCAGATAAACAGTCATATGGTGTCATGTCTGCTGCAGAGACTTGCCGTGGCGAATCAATCCTCCCTTTGGCTCCACCCCGGCACCGCGTCACCACTTTCTCTCCCCGGATCAGACCCAATGCGCGCGCCAATGATCGCATAATTGTCTCTCTGCAGACTGATAGCCAATTGACCGGTTATTAAATCTTATCAGCTGCTTAATTTCCATCTTATCCAGCGACACGGTCAGAGGCTCAGAGCTCGTTCTCTTTCAATTTAATTCCTGAGACCGTATCCTCATGCCTTGATCACTTCATTATATTTTTCGCGTGATTGCTGCAGCATCAACGAGCGAGTGCAATTCTTAAACGGAACCGCGCATATGTTGGTCGTCCGTGTTGCTAATTAAGAAGTGGCTTCTGCTGCTGTCCATGCTTTGTTGTACAGCGATTGGCTCAACGGGATTAAGTTAACAAATCGATGCCCATTTGATGCCAGGAATCAGCAATTACGTGCCTTTTGAAATTAGTCATCCTTTTTCCCAGCCTCCTGGTAGTGCCATCTTTTGTATGGATTCGGAATTTCGTTGGAGATCACACAAATGATCATTGGCCTCGTGTTTCTGCTGAGAGATACAGGTCAAAGTTGTCCACGGAAACGGAGTTTTCACTGGCTAGCGCCAATCCGGAGCAGTACACGCCTACAGCCTACCTCAAATGTACCCGTATCCAGCTCTAGAAAAACCAAACCTATATGGGCAACGTCCAGCTGACTTTCAGACGCTATCTCGCCTCGCCACGCATCAAAACCGACTCAACAAGCAATCAAGAGGACGCAAATTTTGTCCGTCGCACTAACTCTGGCCCTTGCAGTCACCCCCATGCTCGTGTTTTTGACCCGTCGCAACGGAAAGCAGTCTGCTTTTCCGAACATGATCACGTGCCTATAGGCTGCCTAAATCTGGTCCGGCATATACCAGCAGGTGCCTTGACACGAGCAGCGGACGGGAGCCTGACCATGAAACCAAACAAGGCTAAAACAGCCGTCCGACCAAAACCATCGGCTGGCCAGACAATTATCACGATTAGGCCGGTCACTGATCAGGTAGAAAACCAGAGAAAGCCGCCGACGTCGGAGGTTTTCTGGCAGTCGGGCACAAGCAACCATAACCAAAGCCCAATTGCAACACCACCACCACGCCACACGCGAGCGAGAAAACCCCGAGTCAAATGGCGTTTCTTTACTAATCAATCCACGAGCATGCCCGCTGAAACCAGCAAGAAGCCGTCGTCGTCCCGAGCAGGCGAGCACCACCCCTATAAGACGAGGCCTCCCTCCCTGTCCCAAGCTCGATCGATTCCAAAGCCAGTCAGCAAGCCAACCACCGACGGGTCAATCATGGAGGGGCTCATCCCGTTCGTCTACAAGGCCATCAAGGAGCGGCGCAGCCGGAGCTACTCCAGGTGCGGCAGCTCGTCCGCCGTCGCGGACGAGGACGACGTGTGGGAGCAGCAGAAGCAGCAGTGGGCACCGGCGGCGGACGGCGCCGGGAGGGAGCAGGCGGGGCACCGGCGGCACCGGTCGCTGGAGGAACTGGCCGGCGAGGTGGGCGCCGCGGCGCCGGAGTGGCCGGCCCGCGGGGCCATGCGCAGGGGCAGGAGCGCCAGGATCTTCTCCTGCATCGGCGGCATGTGATCACTGATCAGCACGTACGTAGTTCATTTGTGCCTGTACTGTAAGGTAAGGTTGAGGGTGATCTGAAGAGTACGTACAAGGGAGTTGGTGCACGTAGTGCGCGCGTGTTGTGTTGTGTGTACTCCAACCAAAGTGTATATACATGGATTTTATGAAGATGATGGTGTAAATGGTGGTGCATGTCAGCATGTGTGTGTGTGCGCGTGTGTGTCTCAATCTGTCCAACGGACCGCCGTAATGCATGAATGGGCTTCTGTGCAAGCTACGTGCTGAAAATGGCAGCGACGACGGCGTTTGCAGATTAAGCTCCGTGGTTTTCTTATCCGTTTATCATGTCTGGTGATGTGCAAACGCCGATTCGCCTTGCTCGATCCGTTGCCGCCTCCGGCGTACGCTGCGCAGGGTGGAGTGGAAGATGTGAACCAGAGACTCTTTGGATGAGGCAGGCTGTTTGTTCGACAATCTCCACACACTGTTTGGATGACGCAGACTGTTTGTTCGACAATCTCATGGACCTAGTATCTCTATTGTTAGATTGGGGCAAGAAATGGAGACCGCCGTGAGAGCATCTAGAGCGCGGCGCTAAAAAATTTATACAGCACTGAAATAGTATTTTTAACGCGTTGGAAAGTGTTTGCTTCAACGACACCGTAAAATAAGACGCCCAATCCGGCGACTTCACTTGCATCTGCCAACACGTGCAATCCAGCGGCTCCATCAGCAATGGCCAGCGCGTAGGAAGCTAACGGTCCAACATTTACAACGCGGATGCCGACTTTTTCGTGCGCGTTTTATTTTACAGATTGTAGCCTTTTTTAGCGCATGTTGATGCTCTAATGCATGAATGGGCTTCTTTGGAAGCTACGTGTTAAAAATATTTTTTTTAGCAATTCGAACTTTATTCCTCAAATAATGGCCATATCATTTACAATGTGAGGGAGAATGAAATCAGGGGATCACCTTTCCAAAACTCTGAAGAACGAGTACTGAAGCAGTACTTAGCTAGGCTATCAGGAACTAGATTTGACTCTCTATTACACAGTACGAAGTAAATCGTGGGGGGTGGTCCCAAGCCATCAGGGCGCATCCTGTTGGCTTGGCACCAACAAGTGTCCCCCTCCGACACTTCTTTGCTCCATCAATTCAGGTATATTCCACAAAAAATCCTCGTGAAGTTTCACGTCATTTGGAGTCGAGAGAATTAGCATCTTTTTTCTTGGTTTTCAGGTCCAGAATGCCAGCTTCCCGCAATTTCCCTCTTTATGATGTACCTTGTAAGTTTAGAAAGAAAAGGCATAAGAATTGTATCATAGTGGAATAATGATCACAAATAATATAATTATCAATACGAAATCATGATGCAAAATGAACGTATCAGCCGCTACCCTCACCATGCTCCATTATCAATACGAGGGCAGTTGAGCATGCATGGGGAGCGACGAGCGAAGCGCCGAGATCTTCTTATAATTAGCGGCCACTTCCTCTGGTTCAGGCCCTTCTTCCGCTTTTGCATCTCGCCATGGTCCATCACCGTCGCCCGCTCCAGATCCCTCACTTCCTTCACGTGGATTGCCCTCGATTTTGGTGTAGGGAGCCCCATGACAACTCCAACCACAAACTCCTACGGGCCCACCGAAACGATGCGATGAGAGCGGAACCCCATCCACTTCATGGCTTGCTTCGGGTTGTCGGAGGCAGCTTCCTCCATCGCCCATAGAAGCATCTTCAAATCTGGGAGGGGAGAGGAACAATGCGTCAAGAGGTGAGGGAATGGCCGCCCTCGCCTGCTGCTGCGCCTTAATTACCTATTGCCTATTGGCCATGGCGCTCTCTCTTCTCCCACGCCTTGATCTTCGCAACGCGTCGGGACTCCTCATCCGAGCCAAACCTCCTGTCAACCAACACCACATGACACACACAAAAAATACCAGTATGCCTTCACCCATCACTTTGCCCTCGTGTACCGTCCTTGAGTCAACACAAATCTCAAGCTCATCGAGTAGGACGAGCCGACGCGTCCGTCGTTGCCACAGGAGCGAGCCCCGCCGAAATGAGAGGAGCTCTAGCACGCGGAGATCGGTAACGAGGTGCGCCTCCCACCGTCAATCAAACATGACCGAACCGTCATCCCCGTCTTCCGAATCGGAATAGATATAACTGGACGCTCGTGTCCGCCTAACCGATACAAACGGTCAAAAAACAAACAAAAAGGGTGATGTTTTGGCCAGCCGGTTGGAGTTGCCCCAAGCACGCTGAATGCATCGCGTGGCCGCCGTACACATATGATTCCATTGGTCCGAGATGCGCGGTGGCGCGCAAACACGGGAGGCAACATGGAAAGGGCCCCCGCGCCGACCAGAAAGAAGGAGGACGGACGTGCAAACGGGCCAGCAGGGGACGCGAATCGTGCCGCGTCCGTGCCGCCATGCATGCATGCCGCACGGAGAAGCAGCCAGGCATCAAGGACGCGCGGCACGGGCGGCCGCGGAGGCTGAGGCGACTAGTACCAGCGGTGCTCTGTGCATGGCCGGCAGGCCGCAGCCGCTCGCCGCGCCCACGAGCCACAGCCACAGCCACCACCACGAGGGGGACGACGCATCGTGCATGCAGCAGTGTTCGGTCCGAACCGATCGAGGCGGCCCGGCCGCGCCACACGCTCGCGTACGCTTTTCTCTTTCTGTTTTCTCTTTTTGTATGCATGGCTGGACGCGTCACAGCGTCACAGGGGGTGCTGATTAGCCACCGGCAACTGGAGTACGTACGTACGTAGTAGAGGAGGAGTTGGGCGGCTACTCGATCGGCGCTCGACAGGCCCTGCGATTGCACGGTACGTGGTCAAGGCGCCCTCTGACAGGCGTCGCTGTCGAGGATCTCGCGCATCCCGAGGTGTATCCCGCCTCCCGGCTCATCTCTTAAATCGATGCCCCGCCCGGCCCATCATCATGCTCCGGCGCTCGCTCGCTCGCTCGTTGATGGCCGGCCGGACATGCATCCTTGGTCGGTACGTGCGTGCAGGTGCAGCCATTGATGCCCGTCCACCAACCGTGGTTTGCCAAAAGCGACGCTCATGTTACTCCATCCCCAGCTCTAGCTTCCTTCCCCCCCCCCCCCCCCCCCCCGGCTGCTGCTGCTGCTTAACGGTACGAATCGTGGGGAACGGCCGTGCGCCGCAGGCAGAAAAGGTGGCCACCGTGGAGACAAAACTGGAGCTGTGCAGACGCAGGAGCTACGCGCTGCACTGCGCTTAAATGTTTGCATCCACGCAGCGGAGCGGAGTGGAGTGAACTCGTATTCGTTTGCTTCCCCTCGCTCCTCTCTCACCACTCTCTCGGCTCTCTGACCAAAAACTCTCTTGCAGTCTTGGAGGCGCGTGAGCTAGCTCGCTCCGACAATGTCGGCTCTTGTGCCCCCGCCGCCGGCGTTTCCGGACCCGCAGATAATGGTGCCGGTGGCGTACGGCGGGGCCGGGGGGACGGCGGCAGAGAGCGGGTCGTACGGCCCGGTGATCGCCATGCTGGCAGTCCTCGCGGTGCTGGCGGCGCTGGCCGTGGCCGTGGGGCGGCTCTGCTTCGGGCGCCGCGCGCTCGGACGGGCCGGCGGCCACGACCTGGAGGCCTGGGTGGAGCAGAAGTGCGGGCCCTGCGTCGGCGTTGGCATGCACTCCCCCGCCGCAGCCGCCGCCAGTGACCCCGCGAAGCAGGAGGAAGGCGACGAGACGGCGGCTCCGGCGGAGCAGCCGCCGGAAGGAACGGAGCGAGGGGAGTGCAGCGGCAGTGGCAGTGCTGGCGGGTCCTGAGCTCAATGCATGGTTCTTTGCCGCTGCACGCTGTAAATTGTTTGTTGATCCTTCTTTTCGAACTCCCGCTGGAATTTTCGGATTGGTAGCTAGCAATCTCTACCTAGTTTGCTTATTTGGGGCCTCCATTTTCTGTTAAAATTCAGTGGGAGCGGGACTGGTGATGTGTGTGCCGAGCTCATGATCCAATCCAGCAAATGGCATGCGGAAACACGGCTGATTTGATGTTTGATTGATACTCCAAATCTCCAATTACCATGCCTTGTGCATGATCGGTACCACGTACATTTATCATCCTTTTTTCCATCTCGCTCCTGTCACCGGGCTCCTTCCCTTTTCATTACATTCATAACAGAAATACAACATTGTTTTGCAACGTAGACAGTAGGGCTAGGGAATGAAAAGAAGCCAGTTCGAAACAATGCCAGAAAATTCACAATCAACGCCTGTCATCAAGAACATAGACCATGAAACGAAAATCTAAACATCACCCAAATCCGCACTACAAACTATTCTAAAAACCGCCAAATACCGCATAAACTTTCATCGGAATAGTACAAACCAGGATAACAACATAAAACTATCACAGACAGCAGACCAAGCTATTTAGCACCAATAGGCTCCCGCACAAGATGAACAGCAACCACCCTTAAAACATCACGCTTTACAGGAACAACGAAATCAACTCACCAACCCTTCATTATTCTTCAGTCATCGCTATGCTTGTCCATGTTCGGGATTGGTGGACCACACAGCAGTGTCATCTGTGATGCATTCTCCTTCAACATCTTTTTTTTTAAGAGCAACTCTAATGGAGCGATCCATTTTGCGGCCGTCCGTTTGAGTCCGTATGGACAAAAGTGATGGCCCAGCGTGCGGATCCATTGCTAAAACGCTCCGCCTCGATCCATTTTCGGCTCAATTTTAAGACTAAAATGGGTCGGCGCGGACGCGCCCGCGCCCTCTCGGTGTCCGCATGTGGTCGGCCTGACCCACTTGTCACACAGCCACCCAGCCACCTCTGTCTGTTTATTTAATTCGCTGGCCCACCCTACCCACATTTCTTCCATTATTATATTGCCACAGTGCTGCTATCCACTTGCTTTTCGTTGGATGCATGTGTTGATTCATTTAAAAGTGCGTACACGAACAGAACGGCGTACAACCCAAACAGAAAAAAAACAGATAAAGTCGCCGTCCTTTTGGACCAGTCCATTGAAATTGCTCTTACCACCTCTATCATCCCTGATTTGTGTAGACCTGCCCAATATTTAAGAAAAACGCAAGCTGTAAACACAATTTCAAAACGAGTGTTTCAAAAGGAGTGTTAATCCATTTCCGCTCAAAGGTAGCAGGGGTGCTGCTGGTGGCAGTTAAGATTATAATGATAATTGGAGCTTGCTTCAAGGTTTAATTTGTTTGTACTCCATACTGTAGCAGCTAGCACATGAGGCGCGCTCAGGGCGGCAGAGAAACACAGGGTTGACCGTCCTTCTGGGTCGCAAGGAAGAGAGATTCACCATGCATGCCATTGCCATGCGCATCGGCCTTGGTCGGTGCGACCCACGCACGCACGGAGTCGGGAGGATTTCCACATGAAGATGCAGGAATTCTGATCGCGGCTGCACCGTCATCAAGACTCTTGATTCAAGAGTGCAACAGAATCTGAATGGTGCGTTCCCAATCCTGGGATCGTGGTCCCGTTTTGCCGGTCCCTCGTGCCATTTTTACCACAGCACACAGACACACCCCTGCCTTCATTTCACCGCGTGCCTAGTGCAGTACTATGGAGCTAGGCTATGCTATACGACCGAATACTTGTTCCAATACCGTGCAACCTGGCTGTGCATGTTCGTGTCCATACACCGTATGTACTACTACGTACCATGCAAGCTAAGCTAGCCCTCCGTGTTGGACAAAATGCTACTGTGCAACGTACCTGTACTGGATGGGTCGTCGTCGTCGTCGTGCATGCAAGTTCTGTCCGAGAGTACCACCACCGTAGTTTTTTTTTTATTCCCATGTCGTCGTTTGAGGCCCTTTTACCATTGCAGCACCAGCGTTGCTATAGCATGCACGCAAGGAGACACGCGCGCGCGCGCAGGGATATTATTCCGGAGCGATAGACAACACGCTGCAAAACGCCATGTGCATGGAGACAAGTCAGTTAGTACGTTTCGGAACTCGGAAAGGAACACTCCTCCTTTTGAACGCCTATTTTTAACCTCCCCCGGCAGCGGTACGGACGCGGCGTCTCCTTCGCCGGCGACGATGCGTGGACGCACTGTGTGTGGTGAGCCATGGCCCGTGGGGACGCGGCAGCAGATCGATGTGTGAAGAAGGCCTGCAGCTCCACTGTTGCGGATTGAAACCCATGCATGCATGCCTTCTCCGCCCCGTACGTGCATGTGTGTCGATCCATCCACCGTCTTGCTGCTCAGGACCAGGGCCATGCAAGTAACCACTGTTCTGTGCGAGGACGGAACATGGTTGGCGGTGCAAGATTAATTCTGCTTGGCCTATGAAAACAGTGATGGTGAAGACTGAAGACCGTGGAGACCAGGCCTAAGACCGGCGCGTTGCTGTATTTCTCTTTTGCTTTTTGATGAGAAACCTGAGTGCGAAGAACATTGGAGGGATACCTGCAGTCTTTTGCTGTTTTTCTTAGTTGGGTTTTTGCTGTTTTTCAATATACAGCACATACGCACATACTCGTACATACCCATATATGTTCATCTTAATCAACGGACTAAGCAGCATAAAGTTGACATAGACGCGTTCGTACTACTCGACTAGAAGTTCTTCTCCCATTAAACACATATCTCCATAAGGCCTGGATAAATTCAGGTAAAAAGACCACCAGTGACAAGTTTATGACTTGAATCCTGGTTGGTTTGTTCCACCATAAGAAATCTAATTATCTGCACTACGCTCAGGTCACAGGTTTTTGCTGTTTGTTCACAAGTTTGTTGTTGTTGTTGATTGTAGGAACCTGTATTTCGTTTCGACGAGAAGATGCAAGTTTTGGCATTTTAGGGGGCGTTCATAAAACGCGATCAGGTTGTGTAAGAAATGGGCAGGCCTATGCATGCGCTTGTCGTTGGATTGGGTTCTGGCGCACCAGGTCTGTCCCGTGAGACCGTGACGTAATCCTGATCGTGCAATTTTTGTTGGGTCAGACATTGCTGGAGGGCCCAGTGCAGTTTCGGCTCGACCCACTTGGCTCTCTCTGATCCAGCCTTGCTGGACCACCTGCACGCCACGCCTGATCTCTTCTCTCTCTGTCTCTCACTCAGAGGTTCACTTGTCTAGGCCCATCACAAGCCATCATTTATCATGCTATTTTCTTGAAGTGTAAAAAAGTGTCAATTGTAAGATTTTACATTTTTGACAAAAAAAAATGTATTAATATCGCAAGACACCATTTACTTTCAGTCTTGGCAATAATGAAATGTTCTGAAGAGCACACACAGCCCAAAAAGCAAAAAAGAAGGAAAAAAACAAAAGATTCCGCTTCGGCGTTTGGGTTGGCGCATGCTTCCAACGCTGGTCCGATCCATTTTTTCTGGCGCATGAAAAAATAATAATCAAGCATTAGAAGCTGGCCACGAAGGCCGACGAGAGTCCAAGCGTCCCCGTTACATTATAAATGAAAAGGAAAAAAACTAGGCGTCCTCGTCATCGGCGACGAGGTCAGGCTGTGTTGGAGCGGGGGAGTGCTGTGCCGGCGCGGGCAGTACTGGTGTCGGCGGTGGGGCAACACGGGGTGCTCTCGTTCGTGAGGCGCAGTGCCATCTTAGCATGGAGGTAGGTCACCTCCTCCGGTAGCAGCGCGCAGGGATAGATGATGAGGATGTTTCGAGCGAAGCCGGGTACAGAATGGGCGTGCTCGTGCGCATGGCGCATCGCCCTCTTAGCCTGCAGGTAGGCGACCTCCTCTGGGAGCATCGCGCGGGCATAGACGACGAGGTCGTCGCCGTTGTCCATGGCTGCTGGGTCGCCGACAAGGAAACAGAGGGATGGCGAGATGGGGACCGGGGGGGGGGGGGGGCTGGAAGCACATGGTCGAACCCCAACGCACGTTCGGATTAAAAAAGGTCGACCGCGGACACTGACGCGTGGCCCCGAGAAGGGCGGCCGTCATAAATTATGTTGACCGCGGTGGTTGGGACGGACACCGAGGGGGCGCGCGTCCGCGCCGACGCATTTCATTCCCAAATTTTGACCACAAATTGATCAGCGCGGGCGCAGAACGAACACGTTTTGAAAATGGGTCAGCGCGTTGGATGATCACTTTTATCCGTATGGATCCAAACGAACGGCGACGAACGAAATAGATCGCCCCGTCGAAGTTGCTCTCAACGGCACAGTTGCGTGGTAAGCAGCTGCAGCTCTCACCCGTATGTGTACGTCCTTGGCAAGTTGGATCATATTCCAACTTTGTAAGTATTTTCTCTTATTTTTAAAATGTTTTTTTTGTGTTGATTTTCTGGTGTGTTTGGGCAATCAAGGAGCTCGTGACAGGAAACACCTCTAAATATGCTCTAGATGAACCATAAATTAGGGGAAAAAAATCAAGACAGTATGATTTTTTTTGGAAAGCAAGATGTTCTGGTGCACCAGGGCGTGAAATTTTTTGTGGTCAAATCATACGAGGATCTCTAGCAATTTACGTTTTGGCTATTTTCTTTGCGACACATTTTTTTTTTTGCCACGAGCTCCTAGAAGAATTTTGCGCGCACCTTGAGCACCCGAACATCTTGAATGCTAAGAATTACAGAGTTTTATGAATTTATTTGTTTTTTTTTTGAATTTACTGTTCAGCTAGAGCATATTTGCCTTTCTTTTTTCGCCATTAGCTCCTCAAGTATCCAAACACCATGAGAATTTACGCGCACCTTGCACACCCGAGCATATTAGATGCCAATTTTTTTTCATATTTTTCAATAAAAAATGCTATTGTTTTGAGTCTTCTGTTCATCTAGCACTGATTATGTGGCGGTCAAACCTGGTCTACATGGTCAAACTCAAGTTTTTGAAAATACCAGGTTTTGAAACTTGTAAGATCAAATGCCTACCAGAAAAATCTTAAGAGACCAAGTTTATACTTTTGAGGAACTTGAGGGACAAAAGACATTTATTTTCTTAGGAACAAGCCTGCCAGGGACAAACATACTTTTAGGTAGGAGAGATCATACCATCCAGGGAACGTGGTATGATTTCCTATATGAGAAAGTCCCGCATTTCTACTTTCAATGTGGACGTTTGGTTCATATGGACGGTATCTGTGAACCGCCTGTGGATTCGGGGGCTCAATGGGGTGGATGGCTGCGGGCATCGCCCGGGAAAAGCAAGGCGGGGAAGGAGCATGGGGGAGGGCAGGAGGCAAGCAAGAACAGCAGCTCAGGAACTGGATGGACAGGCAATAGTGAGGAAGGAAGTTTCAACCACTCTGGTGGTAGGAGGGAGTCCCCAACAAAACGTAATCTCAGTGCAGATTTTCTGCGTTTGATAGACTCGCGCACTGGCGCGGGCCTGAGAACAGACTGGGGAGAGGAAAACAGCCAGTTGAGGAGGACAGGAAACAGTCCTATAGAAGGAGACGGTGACCTGCGACAGGACATCGAGCAGCGAAGAGAGCATGACCTACGTGTTAAACTCATGGCACAACGTCAGCAGGATCACGGTTCGGGTGTGGAGAGCTCTCGGATCAAAGGAAAGACTAGCATGTCTGAACCATGTGCAATCTTCGCGCGGAGGGACACGCGGATGGTTGGTAGTCGTGAGGGCGCAACGAGGAAAAAGGGTACATACGTCAAGAAGGCGTGACTAGACCATTCTTCTCTCCATCCGGGGAGCTCTTATGCTGCCTCTTTGCGTGACAGTAGGAAACGTGGTCCAAAGCAGCTTTGGATAGCCAAGGAAGGAGGGGGCAGGCAGGCTACAGAGGAGGCTTTCATTCGCGATACGAGACGCAAGACGTCTACGGTGTTTGATCGCATCTCCGGGGAAAATGCTTCATCGGCGGACCCTGCTGGGCAGGGCCGCCGGGCGTCATGAATCTACTAGCATGGAATTGTCGAGGATTGGGATTGGCCTCGACAGTGGGAGAATTAAGAGACTTGGTTAGGTCTCTCAATCCAGTGGTGGTGTTCCTCAGTGAAACTAAGCAGAGTGCGAGGGCGATGGAGAGAATTAGGTGGAGTTTGGGGTTTTCGCATGGGTTGGTGGTGGACTGTAACGGGAAGAGTGGAGGGCTGGCCTTATGGTGGCGCGAGAATGTCCAAGTTACTGTGAGGCCTTGGTGCCAATATTTCATAGATGCCGAGATGGTGTGGGAAGAGAAACTATATAGATTCACTGGATTCTATGGGGAGCCCAAGACGGAGCTTAGGAAAAAAATCATGGGATGCGTTAAGGTTCCTTCGAGCGCAAGGTAATCACCCGTGGATTTGTGTGGGTGACTACAATGAAGTATTGTTTAGCTCGGAACAATGTGGAGGGAATACAAGGTGCTTTCGACACATGGAGGACTTTCGTGACTGCCTTGCTGACTGCGGCCTGGCGGATCTAGGGTTCTCGGGGTACCCTTATACGTGGGAGAATAAAAGGAGTGGTTCCGATCACATTCAAGTTCGGCTGGATAGAGCTACTTGCAATGAGTCTTTTCTCCAGCTCTTTCCAGCAACTCTGGTTGAACATATACTGACGGAAGAATCGGACCACCAAGCAATTCTGGTGCGTGAGAGTGAGACAGCTCCTCGCAGCGGCGCTAGAGGTGGGGGTCAGTTTAGACATGGAGAATATGACGGCATGGTTGATGCAGCATGGGAGGATGCTGGCTTGCATACGAATAGCCTGGGTGCACTCTGCTAGAAGCTACAGAAAGTTACCAGGAATATGCAGAACTGGGCTCGGAATGTTTTTGGCTCGGTGAAGCGGCAGATCATTAGACTGAAAGCTGATCTGGTGGATGCAAAAGCTCGAGCCGGGGTGACGGGATATACCACTTAGGTGCGGGATATTGAAGAGCAGCTACGGGAGATTTATGAGCGGGAGGAGGTGATGTATAGGCAGCGATCGAGGGTTGACTGGCTGAAGGCGGGAGATATGAACACGAAATATTTTCAGAACAGGGCTTCTCATCGTAAGAGGAAGAACACAGTTAGAGCGCTGAAGAGAGATGACGGATCTATATGCAAAGTTGACGAAGAGATGAGGCAACTTGCGGCCTCTTTCTGTGAGAAGTTGTTCACGTCGGAAGGATCGCAAGGAGCTATTGCCCTACTTCAGAACATTGATCAGGTGGTCTCTGAGGCGATGAACACGAGACTAACGGCGCCTTTTGCTGATGAGGAAATTGAGACTGCTCTTTTCCAGATGGGGCCAACTAAGGCCCCAGGGCCCGACGGTTTGCCGACCATGTTCTATCAACGGCACTGGTCGTTGGTGAAAGAGGATGTATGCCGAGCCGTTCGAGACTTCTTATGTGGGGCAGCGCCGCCGGACTCGTTTAATGCCACTGTGATTGTCATGATCCCCAAGGTAAACTCCCCGGAGGTCTTGTCCCAGTGCAGGCCGATAAGTCTGTGCAATGTGCTCTACAAGATTGCTACGAAGGTACTAGCTAATAGGCTCAAACAAATCCTTCCGGTCTTGATCTCGGTGGAGCAAAGCGCATTTGTCCCAGGGCGTCTCATTACACACAATGTTCTAGTGGCTTATGAATGTGTGAAAGTGCGTTATATCGACTAGAGGGGGGTGAATAGGAGATTTTTAGAATTTCATCACTCAGGAAATTCCTTTTGAGGAAATTCCTCACTGATGACTAACTTACAGCGGAAACAGTAAAGGATCAGACGTGCAAACGTTCACAACAACAGTATTACAGAGTGAAGAATGTGAAAACAGATTGCACAGTAAGCAGGCACGCAGAATACAAATGATGATTAACTATTGTGAAGAATTTGGGGTTGAGGAAATTCATAGAAAGTCTTCAGCAAATTCTTCAAACAGTCACAGTGAAAGTCATCAACACATAATACAGAGAAAGTAAAGAGTTGAGGAATTAGAACCCGATTCTTAGTGAAGACTGTTGTTGATGACCCAGTTCCAACTGCTGTGACAGTTGTACATCTGGTTTGGAGCGGCTTGGTATTGAAAACAAAGGACACCCAGTCCCGGGACACACAGTCCCTACCGTATTCTCCTTGAGCTAAGGACACACAGTCCTCGCCCAACACTCGTGGTAAGTCTTCAGGGCAGACTTCCAAACCCTCACAAACTTGGTCACCCGACGATCCACAATTGACTGCTGGATTGCTCTAGACCATGACGCCTAACCGTCTGGAGGATGCACAATCCTCAAAGGTAAAAGGCTTCAGTCCCACACAGGAACAACTTCTTCAGTGATGCTCAATCACTAGGTTTGGTTTGTGGTTTCGGTGTATGGGGTATTTCCTCACTGATGAATTACTCTCGAAAGCTCTGAGGAATTTGGGTTGCTCTTATGACAAGTGTCAGTTTATAACGGAGCAACCAACCAACTAGTGGTTGTGGGGGTGGCTATTTATAGCCTGGGAGCATCCCGACATGATTTGATACTAATGCCCTTAAATAATATGACCGTTGGAGTGGATAAGACCAGTTACTTGGCGTGGTTATCGAAACGGTCGGGACCCTCAACTGTGAGAGTCCTCGTGTCACTCATATTCCTCACTTGAGGCTTTTGGTAGGATTAGGCTTGGGTTGAGCATCATGAGGAAATCCATTCCATAGTGTTACTTTGACCCCCTTTAACAGTACGGTGTTCCTATTCATCAAATGCGAAGAAAGTAAAACAGAAAACGTAAATCTTCATGCTTCAATTTCTTCAGAATGATTTTCTTCAGGAACCACCGGTCCTCTCAATATCAGTATCTTCATGAGGAATATCAATTTCATCGCAGATTCCTCGCGATTCATTTCTTCAGCTTCAGACCAATTTCTTCAACTGAAGACATATATTTTTAGGGGTCGATATTCTTCAAATATCTCAAACTTCTCAATGACTTATAGATCCTGTGTACACTCACAAACACATTAGATACTTAACCTATAAGTCTTCAAACCACCAAAATCACTAAGGGGCACTAGATGCACTTACAATCTCCCCCTTTTTGGTGGTTGATGACAATTAGGTTAAGTCTTCAACTGGGAATGAAAATATGAAGTGTAAATACTCATTTGAGGAATTTGAAAGCAAGATTCAGAGAGACTCCCCCTGAAGATGTGCATACCTTGATGATTTTGCTTTTATAGCAAATGCACATTGATGATTTATATCATGGAGATTCTCCCCGTGAGTCTTGTAAATCATGCATACATATAACATATCATATGAAGAAAATGAAGATGCATGATGGCAAATGGTATCTGACGAATTCCAGCATGCGTGCATTAAAACTTGAGGAATAAGCATGCGAAGAAAAACGTTCAAAAGCGTCAGAGTACCATCGGGCTTAAGTTACAACTCATTACATAAAAACTTCAGAAGAGCCAAGAGTTTGTAACTTAAATATAGTTTATAAGCCCCAAAGATATCCCGCTTGAAGACTAACTCTCGAGTTTCTCCCCCTTTGTCATCAAGTGACAAAAAGGGACAAACTAAGAACTAACGCCCATGAAGACTTCATTTCTTGGCGGTCGAGGGAGAGCCGTGATGCTTCTTGGGAGTAGTCTTCTTCCTAGGGCCGGTTGCAGTGTCGAGTTGTTCCTCATCAGATTGAGCAGTGCGGAATGAAGAAAAGGAGCTGTCTTTAAGGTCTGGCACTGGAATGGGCCTGAACTTTCTCTTGGGAGGCCATGACCAGTCAAAGTCCTGCTCAAAGTTCATTTCTTCAACCTCAGTCTGGGTCTTCAGATGTGTAAGTGTAGCCCAGGTGCGATCGAAAACCTCATGCAGATAGTGATGATTAAGCTTCACAGAGTTCTGAGTCTGAGTGAGGGTTTTCACAATGGCACCAAACTGGCGTTTGACCCATTTGTGGTTGTGATCCACCTTCTGGTGAAGACTGAGGAGGAGCTCTTTGGTGTTCAGCACACGAGGAGGAACAGTGCTTGCTGGACGAGTCTCAGTATCGTCCCATGAAGAATATGCTTCTGCCTCTTTGAACTGACCATCAAGGGGCCTGCTGCCTTCTTCAATCACAGATTTTCCTTTTCCTTCGATGGGCTCGAAATTCTTCTTGTTGACCCGGATAGGAGGCATATAACCCATGTGGTTTTGGAAATCTGCGTGAAAGTTGATGCCTGTCCTTGTCCTGATGAATCTCATGATCCACGGGGCATAAATCTTGTGATCATATGGGCACATTGCATTGTCAGCCAAAGTCCTCAAGAAGAAATCATGGATATTAATAGGAATACCATGAATAATGTTGAAGAGGATATTCTTCATGAGGCCTACAACATCTTCTTTATCGTCATGGCCTTTGATTGGCGCGAGCACACTGCAGAGGATTCTGTAGACAGACCGGGGTGTGTACTTGAGCTCATGGACGAGGAATGTGGTTCTTGAGGGTTTTCCCGCAGCCAAAGGCTTCATGTGGACTTCCATCATTCCATTTGGCAGCTCACGCTCACCATAAAGCTTCACTGCCCCATCTGAGGGAATTGGTATGGGCAGTTCTCTGAGGAGTTCAGAAGCAGGAGCCTTGTAGTGAGTGTTTTGGGTCATCCAATCAAACACCCAAGTGTTGATATCTTCAGGGTTGCCAGATATATGAAGAGTGGCATAGAACTGAAGAATAAGCTCACTGTTCCAGTCTGATATGTCAGAGCACATAGGAAGCAAACCTGCATCGTGGAGTACACTGAGGACTGGTTCCATGCAAGGTATTTCTTCAAGCTCAACATGAGGAATGTGCCTGTGCTGGAATATCTTGTTGCGTCCACAGAGCACAGAGGCATAGTAGTTCATTTGAGTCCTTGTCCAAAACTTCAGATGCGTCATTTGAGGCTTGTCATAAGGGTTCTCTCCGATGAAATACATGCGTTCCTCAAAGAAATGTTCTTTCTGAAACTTTGGACGCTTGGAGAAGGGCTGTCGCTGAACTGGCTTGAGATTTTGCTGATGAATGGGGGAGGAGACAACAATGGTAGTCTCTGGGTTGAGCACAATGAATTCATTGTCTTGGGCGGGTACATTTTCTTCAGCATTTTCCTCAAGTTGAGGAATTTCATCAGCTGGTAGTTCTTGCTAGGGAGATGATGCTTGCTCTGGCTGAGCTTCAGGCTGAGGAATTTCTGCTTCTTTCTCATTTTGAGGAGTTGGGTCAGCCTGTTCCTCATCTTGAGGAGTCTGCTCAGAATGTACATTTTCCTCAGCATGTTTTTCTTCCGCTGGCTTTGTGACAGAAGCAGTTTCATCAGCTGGTGCAGCTGATGCTTGAGCAGTCTCTGTCTGAGAATAAGAGGTTGAAGACTGTCATCAATCTGGATTTCCTCATCAGTGTGTTCCTCAAAGGCAACATCCTTCATTTCCTCATCTTCCCTTGTAGCTGGATCATCAATGACGACCATTTCATATGAAGGTGCGAGATTTAGAGGCACCGGGTCCAGAGGGGCAGTTTCTTCAGTTTCTTTGAGGCGCTTTGCCTCTGTTTCTTCCACTGCTGAGGAGGCTTTTCTCTTCTTTGCTTCCTTTTCAGCAGCCCTTGTTTTCTTCACGTCTGACGCAGACGGAGTTATCTTCTTCATCTTTGTAGCTTTTGGTGAAGGTGTTCTTTCTGCAGATTCTTCAGCTGGTAGTGAGGAACCAGCTGGAACAGAGTCATCAGCCTGCTTTGATGAAGCAGCTGGATCAGGAGCAGTCTCATCAGTGGTTGCAATTTCATCAGTTGTAGTTTCTGTGATGATTTCTTCAATGGCCGGTTTATCAACACGGCGCTCTTGCTCAGCTTGAGGAGTTTCCTCCTCATCAGGAGATGCATCTTCTGGCTACTCAACCAAGGGCTGAGGAGTTGGTGCTGGGGGTGGGTTTCTTTTGTTGTAGTCATCAACAACACTAGTGGCTAGCTTGATGAAATTGCTCTTGATGCTTTTGCGATCTGACAGCTTGGCGTACTTGTCAGTCAGTACTTGCAGCTCTGCCTGGGTTGACACCAGTGCATCACGAGTAAGTTTGAGGAGATTCTGCCTGAGGAATTTCTCCTTTTTGGCCTTTGCAACCTTTGCCTGCCGGGCCTGCTGTTCTTTCCACTTGGCTTCATTTATGAAGGTGGCCACCATGTGGCTGATGCCAGGAGGAAGTTTCAAATCATCAATGGGAGTGTTTGGGTCCTCATACCATATATTGATGTAGTCGAGGAGGACCTTGGGGTCCATGGCCAGAGGAATAACACTGCCTGATGCTTGTGCTACCCTTTCTTGCTTGTTTCTGATGATGGCTTGCACGGTTTCATCATCATAATCATCACTTCCCTCTGATGCAGATGGGACCGCGATGATTTTGCTGGGGCTGGGCAGAGGTGCACGTTTAGTAGTTGCCAAAGTCTTCACAAGTGGTGTTGAAGACTTTGTCTCCGAGCTAGTTGCAGCTGGGAGTGAGGAGCTGGAGCTGGCGGTCGTAGGCTTCACGACATGCTTCGGTACTGGTTTCTCTTGAGGCTTTGGAGCTGGAGCTGAGGATTTTGATACTGAGGAGATTGGTGCTGAGGGCTTTGGCGCTGATGGTTTTGGTGTTGAAGGTTTTGGTAATGAGGGTTTTGGTGCTGAGGGTTTTGTGACAGAAGTCTGAGCAGACTTCTCTTGAGGCTTTGGAGCCTTTGGCTTTGATGGTGCATACTGCATTTGAGAAATCTCTGAGCCTGAGGTTTCTGCAACTGAGGAATGAGCAGCACCGGAGGCAGCAGCTGAGGATTCATTGAATTTCTTCACTGCAGCTTCTGCTTGCCTCTTGAGCTTGGCCACATGCTTTTCCTTTTCATCTGGATAGTCATCAATGGTTTTGAGGCTTGATGGATGTGCTACTTGATGATCCTCAAGTGGGGCCCTTCTGCCACGAGGCTTCAAAGCGAATTTCTTCGCATATTTGGGAGTCACAAACCTGCACTCCTTCCATTCCTTCGCCCATCGGCGTTCAATTTTCTGCAGCCGTATTTTTCTCTTGGCCATTGTCTCGTGTTCATCAGGCGTACAATAGTCCAAGTATATGTCCTCAGGGATATCAGCAGCTGTGTTCTGCTCTAGTTTCTTTCCTCCCTTCTATTTTCTCTCTTCCTCCATTTTCTTCAGTTGAGGAATTTGCTGATGATTTTGAACTCTTGAGGATTCTGATGAGCCTTGAAGAGTTTCTTCCAGAAACGCTGCAAATGAGTTAATGTGATGAGAACCGAGAGATTTATCAGCTGATATGTGTGTACCTGTGAACAGAGTATGGTTGCGAGGAATTTGGAGAGGTCATATGCGTTCTCAGATTTGAAGAAAATGAAAAAGTTTGACAGTTTGAGGAATATAACCAGTGGTTGAGGAATTTGCCTAAGCATACTGTTCTTGGGTTCGAGAGTTGTACAAATCCAAAAATTCGCACAATTGAGGAATCTCGTGAAAATCTTAGATGCTTAGCTAGTTCATCAATGATTGTGGTGATAGGTAGTGTTTGAGGAATCATGTGCGCATCGTATCTTGAGTAAAACGGATTTCACATAGAAGATGTAAAAATTTAGATCCAATCTGCTGTAAAAAATGGGATATATTTACCCTGGAAGGTGCGTACAAAGAACACAGAAAGTAGTGTTGGAGAAGCTCTTCGTTCGAGTGTCCAATGCACCCTAACTTGGCGGAAGAGGACGTCTACGGCGGCGGCGGACGAAGATGGTCCGACTCCGACGTGATTCTGGCGACGAAAAGGTCGAGGCAGTGAAGCTCTTCCTCACCGGCGACAAGACTACCAGCGGTGGCGCTAGGGTTCGGTGGAGTGTGCTGTGGCAGGAGAGCGATGAGGCAAAGAAGAGGATACCGAGGGGGATAAGGACATATTTATAGCCCAAAAGTTACTCTTTGGCGCGAAAGTTGTGGACCGAATAGCCCCTGCCTCTACGTCTCCGCAGGACACGTGTAGCTCCCGTACGATGCGGTGGAGATAGTGGAGATCATGGTTATCCGATCGTGGGAAGTGGGGGTTCAGTTACTGTGCCTTTAAAGAAAACATTTTTTGAAGATTTGAGAATTTTCGTTACAAAATCATCAACTGACAAGGATGCAGTGAGGCTTTTGAACAAAGTTTCAAATAGAACGCATATGAAGAATTGAATAGATTGGATAAGTATAGCATAGAGGGAAAGTAGGGTCCGATCACATTCACTTAGCAGAAACATCAACTTGAAGAAATAGCAATAAGTGAATGCTGTTGAGGACTAGAAACCTCAGTCTACCTAGTCAAATGAAAGTCATCAAGTGTTTTTGAAGGTTTTGTAATAGATCATCACAATGAAGAACAACTGTTTTGAAGAAGAATGCATTGTGAGGAAATTGATCATTTGAAGAAAATCAACTTGAGGAATTTCACATTGGGCGTGGCGTTACCCACCATATAAGAATGTTGATTACAGACGCCGCATACAATTGTCGTAGGGCCCTGAGAATCAATTTCTTCGTTAATTTCTTCACATTCAGAGTGACATTCTTCATCAGTTGAAGAAAATCGTTTCATCATGTGTTGCACATCTAAGTTATCAACTTTGCATAAGTGTTAGGATGTGTGCATGTTTTTACAAAACATTTGAAGACTCTAAGATATTTAGCTCACACCGCAACTTGCAAAACCTTTTCTCATCCAAGGGCTTAGTGAAGATATCTGCCAGTTGATCATTAGTCTTCACATGGTCGATGAGGATATTGCCCTTGAGGACATGGTCCCTAAGAAAATGATGACGAATCTGGATGTGCTTGGTCTTCGAGTGTTGTACTGGGTTGTATGCAATCTTGATAGCACTCTCATTGTCACAGTAGAGAGGTACATTCTTCATGTTGATGCCGTAGTCCTTGAGGGTTTGCTTCATCCATAGCAATTGAGCACAGCAAGAACCAGCAGCAATGTACTCAGCTTCGGCAGTGGAGAGTGATACGCAGTTCTGCTTCTTTGAGGACCAACAAACTAGTGATCTTCCGAGGAAATGGCATGTGCCAGAAGTTGACTTGCGATCTACACGGTCACCAGCATAGTCTGAGTCAGAATACCCTACCAGATGAAGATTGGAGCCCTTGGGATACCATAATCCTAGTGTTGGTGTGTGAGCTAACTATCGAAGAATATGTTTCACAGCCTTATGGTGTGATTCCTTCGGTTTTGCTTGAAAATGTGCACACATGCAAACACTAAGCATTATATCTGGCCTAGATGCACATAGTGTTGGAAATATGCCCTAGAGGCAATAATAAATTAGTTATTATTATATTTCTTTGTTCATGATAATCGTTTATTATCCATGCTATAATTGTATTGATTGGAAACGCAGTGCATGTGTGGATACATAGACAAAACACTGTCCCTAGTAAGCCTCTAGTTGGCTAGCTCGTTGATCAAAGATGGTCAAGGTTTCCTGACCATAGGCAAGTGTTGTTACTTGATAACGGGATCACATCATTAGGAGAATCATGTGATGGACTAGACCCAAACTAATAAACGTAGCATGTTGATCGTGTCATTTTGTTGCTACTGTTTTCTGCGTGTCAAGTATTTATTCCTATGACCATGAGATCATATAACTCACTGACACCGGAGGAATGCTTTGTGTGTATCAAACGTCGCAACGTAACTGGGTGACTATAAAGATGCTCTACAGGTATCTCCGAAGGTGTTAGTTGAGTTAGTATGGATCAAGACTGGGATTTGTCACTCCGTGTGACGGAGAGGTATCTCGGGGCCCACTCGGTAATACAACATCACACACAAGCCTTGCAAGCAATGTAACTTAGTGTAAGTTGCGGGATCTTGTATTACGGAACGAGTAAAGAGACTTGCCGGTAAACGAGATTGAAATAGGTATGCGGATACTAACGACCGAATCTCGGGCAAGTAACATACCGAAGGACAAAGGGAATGACATACGGGATTATATGAATCCTTGGCACTGAGGTTCAAACGATAAGATCTTCGTAGAATATGTAGGATCCAATATGGGCATCCAGGTCCCGCTATTGGATATTGACCGAGGAGTCTCTCGGGTCATGTCTACATAGTTCTCGAACCCGCAGGGTCTGCACACTTAAGGTTCGACGTTGTTTTATGCGTATTTGAGTTATATGGTTGGTTACCGAATGTTGTTCGGAGTCCCGGATGGGATCACGGACGTCACGAGGGTTTCCGGAATGGTCCGAAGACGAAGATTGATATATAGGATGACCTCATTTGGTTACCGGAAAGTTTTCGGGCATTACCGGAAAAGTTTCGGGCTCATCGGTAGTGTACCGGGAGTGCCGGGAGGGGTGACGGGGACCATCGAGAGGGGTGTCACGCCCCAAGGGGTCTCATGGGCTATGGGAAGAGATAAACCAGCCCCTAGTGGGCTGGAATAAGTTCCCACTAAGGCCCATAAGGTTTGAGAAGGGAAAAACACAAGGTGGAAAGAGTTTCCAAGTGGGAAGGTGGAATCCTACTCCAAGTAGGATTGGAGTAGGACTCCTCCACCTCAAATTTCGGCCAAATCTTGAGGGTTTGAGGCTGCCTCCTCCCCTCCCTCCCTCCTATATATAGTGGGGTTTTAGGGCTGATTTGAGATGACTTTTCCACGGCAGCCCGACCACATACCTCCACGGTTTTTCCTCTAGATCGCGTTTCTGTAGAGCTCGGGCGGAGCCCTGCTGAGATTAGATCACCACCAACCTCCGGAGCGCCGTCACGCTGCCGGAGAACTCATATACCTCTCCGTCTCTCTTGCTGGATCAAGAAGGCTGAGATCATCGTCGAGCTGTACGTGTGCTGAACGCGGAGGTGCCGTCCGTTCGGTACTAGATCGTGGGACTGATCGCGGGATTGTTCGCGGGGCGGATCGAGGGACGTGAGGACGTTCCACTACATCAACCGCGTTCTCTAACGCTTCTGTTGTACGGTCTACGAGGGTACGTAGATCACTCATCCCCTCTCGTAGATAGACATCACCATGATAGGTCTTCGTGCGCGTAGGAAAATTTTTGTTTCCCATGCGACGTTCCCCAACAGTGGCATCATGAGCTAGGTTCATGCGTAGATGTCTTCTCGAGTAGAACACAAAAGTTTTTGTGGGCGGTGATGTGCGTTTTGCTGCCCTCCTTAGTCTTTTCTTGATTCTGCGGTATTGTTGGATTGAAGCGGCTTGGACCGACATTACTCGTACGCTTACGAGAGACTGGTTTCATCGTTACGAGTAACCCCCTTTGCTCAAAGATGACTGGTAAGTGTCAGTTTCTCCAACTTTAGTTGAATCATAATTGACCGAGGAGGTCCTTGGATGAGGTTAAATAGCAATTCATATATCTCCGTTGTGGTGTTTGCGTAAGTAAGATGCGATCCTACTAGATACCCATGGTCACCACGTAAAACATGCAACAACAAAATTAGAGGACGTCTAACTTGTTTTTGCAGAATATGATTGTGATGTGATATGGCCAACGATGTGATGTGATATATTGGATGTATGAGATGATCATGTTGTAATAGTTAATATCGACTTGCACGTCGATGGTACGGCAACCGGCAGGAGCCATAGGGTTGTCTTTATAACTAACGTTTGTGCTTGCAGATGCGTTTACTATTTTGCTAGGACGTAGCTTTAGTAGTAATAGCATGAGTAGCACGACAACCCCGATGGTGACACGTTGATGGAGATCATGATGATGGAGATCATGGTGTGACGCCGGTGACAAGAAGATCGTGCCGGTGCTTTGGTGATGGAGATCAAGAAGCACGTGATGATGGCCATATCATGTCATTATGAATTGCATGTGATGTTAATCCTTTTTTCACCTTATCTTGCTTAGAACGACGGTAGCATTATGAGGTGATCTCTCACTAAAATTTCAAGACGAAATTGTGTTCTCCCCGACTGTGCACCGTTGCTACAGTTCGTCGTTTCGAGACACCACGTGATGATCGGGTGTGATAGATTCAACGTTCACATACAACGGGTGCAAAACAGTTGCGCACGCGGAACACTCGGGTTAAGCTTGACGAGCCTAGCATGTGCAGACATGGCCTCGGAACACATGAGACCGAAAGGTCGAGCATGAATCATATAGTTGATATGATTAGCATAGATATGCTTACCACTGAAACTATTCTCGACTCACGTGATGATCGGACTTGAGATAGTGGATTTGGATCATGTACCACTCAAATGACTAGAGAGATGTACTTTTTGAGTGGGAGTTCTTAAGTAATATGATTAATTGAACTAATTATCATGAACATAGTCTAATGGTCTTTGCGAATTACGATGTAGCTTGCGCTATAGCTCTACTGTTTTTATATGTTCCTAGAGAAAATTTAGTTGAAAATTGATAGTAGCAAACTTTGCAGACTAAGTCTGTAAAACCGAGGATTGTCCTCGTTGCTGCACAGAAGGCTTATGTCCTTAATGCACCACTCGGTGTGCTGCACCTCGAGCGTCATCTGTGGATGCTGTGAACATCCGACATAAACGTTTCTGATGACTACACGATAGTTCAGTGCAAAATACTTAATGGCTTAGAAGCAAGGCACCGAAAACGTTTTGAAACGTCGCGGAACATAAGTGATGTTCTAAAGAGATGAAATTGTGATTTCATGCTTGTGCCCTTGTTAAGAGGTAGAAGACCTCCGACAAGATTCTTTGTCCACAAAGTAAAGGAGAAAGGCTCAATCGTTGAGCGTGTGCTCAGATTATCTGAGTACGACAATCACTTGAATCAAGTGGGAGTTAATCTTCCAGATGAGATAGTGATGGTTCTCCAAAGTCACTGCCACCAAGCTGTGAGAGCTTCGTGATGAACTATAACATATCAAGGATAGATACAATGATCCTTGAGCGATTCGCGATGTTTGACACTGCGAAAGTAGAAATCAAGAAGGAGCATCAATAGTTGATGGTTAGTAAAACCACTGAGTTTCAGGAAAGGCGAGGGCTAGAAGGGATACTTCGTGAAACGGCAAAATAGTTGCTGCACTAATGAAGAGACCCAAGATTAAACCCAAACCCGAGACTAAGTGCTTCTGTAATGAGGGGAACGGTCACTAAGGCGGAGCAACTCTAGATACTTGGTAGATAAGTGGGCTGGCAATAGTCGAAAGAAGTATATTTGATATACATGATGTTGATGTGTACTTTACTAGTACTCCTAGTAGCATAAGGGTATTGGATACCGGTTCGGTTGCTAAGTGATTAGTAACACAAAATGAAAGCTACGGCATAAATGGAGACTAGCTAAAGGCGAGGTGACGATACGTGTTGGAAGTGTTTCCAAGGTTGATATGATCAAACGTCGCATGCTCCCTCTACCATCGGGATTGGTGTTAAACCTAAGTAATCGTTATTTGGTGCTTGCGTTAAGCATGAACATGATTGGATCATGTTTATTGCAATACGATTATTCATTTAAAGAGAATAATGGTTACCCTATTTGCTTGAATAATCACCTTCAATGGTTTATTGAATCTCGATCGTAGTGTTACACATGTTCATGATATTGGTGCCAAAAGATACGAGTTAATGATGATAGTACCACTTACTTGTGGCACTGCCGCTTGAGTCATGTTAGTATAAATTGCATGAAGAGGCTCCATGCTGATGGATCTTTGTACTCACCTGATTTCGAATCACTAGTGACATGCAAATCATACCACATGAGCAAGGCCTTGTTTTCATTGAGATGAAACAAGATAGTAACTTGTTGGAAGTGATACATTTTGATGTATGCAGTCCAATGGGTGCTGAGGCACGCAATGGATATCATTATGTTCTTACTTCAATGATGATTTGAGTAGATACTAGAGTATTTACTTAATGAATCACAAGTCTGAAATATTGAAAAGTTCAATTTTGTTTCGGAGTGAAGTTCCTCGTAACAAGAGGATAAACTGTCTACGATATGATCATAGAAATGAATATCTGAGTTACGAGTTTTGGTACACAGTTAAAACAATGTGGAAATTGTTTCGCATTTCATGCCACCTGGAACATCATAGTGTGATGATGTGTCTGAACATCATAGCCACGCACTATTTGGTACGGTGCACAGTAAGATGTCTCTTATCGAATTACCACTATCGTTTATGGGTTATGCATTAGAGACAACCACATTCACTTTAAATAGGGCACCACGTATTTCCGTTGAGATGACACAGTATAGACTGAGGTTTAGAGAAATCTAAACTGTCATTTCTTGAAAGTTTGGGGCTTCGACACTTATGTGAAAAAAATTCAGTCTGATAAGCTCGAACCCAAAGCAGATAAATGCATCTTCATAGGATATCCAAAACAGTTGGGTACATCTCCTATCTCAGATCCGAAAGCAAAGTGTTTGTTTCTAGAAACGGATCCTTTCTCGAGGAAAGGTTTCTCTCGAAAGAATTGAGTGGGAGGGTAGTAGAACTTGATGATGTTATTGAACCATCACTTCAACCAGTGTGTAGGAGGGCGCAGGAAGTTGTTCCTGTGGCGCCTACACCAATTGAAGTGGAAGCTGATGATGGTGATCATCGAGCATCGGATCAAGTTACTACAAGTCTCGTAGGTTGACAAGGTCGCGTACTACTACAGAGTGGTACGGTAACCCTGTCTTGGAGGTCATGTTGTTGAGCAACAGTGAACCTGCGAGTTATGGAGAAAGCGATGGTGGGCCCGGATTCCGACAAATGGCTGGAAGCCATGAAATCCGAGAGAGGATCCATGTATGAAAACAAAGTGTAGACTTTGAAAGAACTAATTGATGGTCATAAGACTATTGAGTAAAGATGGATCTTTAAAAGAAGACAGACGATGATGGTGATAAGTCACTATTAAGAAAAGCTCGACTTGTCGCAAAGATGTTTTCGACAAGATCAAACAGTTGACTATGATGAGACTTTCTCACTCGTAGCGATGCTAAAAGTCTGTTAGAATTATGTTAGTAGTTGCTGCATTATTTATGAAATATTGCATGTAGGATGTCAAAACATTGTTTCCTCGACGGTTTCCTTGAGCAAACATTGTATGAGATACAACCATGAGGTTTTGTCGATCCTAAAGATACTAGCAAGTATGCAAGCTCCAGCGATCCTTGAATGGACTGGTGCAAGCATCTCGGAGTTGGAATATACACTTTGATGAGATGATCAAAGATTTTGGGTTCGTACAAAGTTTGTGAGAAACTTGTATTTCCAAAGAAGTGAGTGGGAGCACTATAGAATTTCTGATAAGAATATGTGGTTGACATATTGTGGATCAGAAGTAATGTAGAATTTCTGTAAAGCATAAAAGGTTGTTTGAAAGGAGTTTTTCAAAGGAATACCTGGATTGCGCTACTTGAACGTTGAGCATCAAAGATCTATGGAGATAGATCAAAGGCACTTAATGGAAGTTTCAACAAGATGCATGCCTTGACAAGTTTTTGAAGGAGTTCAAAATGGATCAGCAAAGAAGGAGTTCTTGGTTGCATTGTGAGGTGTGAATTTGAGTAAGACTCAAAACCCGACCCCCGCAGAATAAAGAGAATAGACGAAGGTCGTCTTCTATGCCTTAGCCGTAGAATCTAAAGCATGCCATGCTGTGTACCGCACCTGATGTGTGCCTTGACTCAAAGTATGTTGAGAAGTACAGAGAGTGATCCATGATTGAATCACTAGCAGCGGTCAAAATTTATCCTTAGTAACTAATGGACTAAGGAATTTTTCTCGATTATGGAGGTGGTTAAAGAGTTCGTCGTAAAGGGTTACGTCGATGCAAGCTTTGACACTAATTCGAATAACTATGAGTAGTGAAAAGGATTCGTATAGTAGAGTAGATATTTGGAGCATTTCCGAATAGCACGTAGTAGCAGCATCTATAAGATGACATAAAGATTTGTAAAGAACACACGGATCTGAAAGTTTCAGAACCGTTGACTAAAACCTCTCTCACGAGCAAGACGTGATCAGACCCCATAACTATATGGGTGTTGGATTCGTTGGAATCACATGGTGATGTGAACTAGATTATTGACTCTAGTGCAAGTGGGAGACTGTTGGAAATATGCCCTAGAGGCAATAATAAATTAGTTATTATTATATTTCTTTGTTCATGATAATCGTTTATTATCCATGCTATAATTGTATTGATTGGAAACGCAGTGCATGTGTGGATACATAGACAAAACACTGTCCCTAGTAAGCCTCTAGTTGACTAGCTCGTTGATCAAAGATGGTCAAGGTTTCCTGACCACAGGCAAGTGTTGTTACTTGATAACGGGATCACATCATTAGGAGAATCATGTGATGGACTAGACCCAAACTAATAAACGTAGCATGTTGATCGTGTCATTTTGTTGCTACTGTTTTCTGCGTGTCAAGTATTTATTCCTATGACCATGAGATCATATAACTCACTGACACCGGAGGAATGCTTTGTGTGTATCAAACGTCGCAACGTAACTGGGTGACTATAAAGATGCTCTACAGGTATCTCCGAAGGTGTTAGTTGAGTTAGTATGGATCAAGACTGGGATTTGTCACTCCGTGTGACGGAGAGGTATCTCGGGGCCCACTCGGTAATACAACATCACACACAAGCCTTGCAAGCAATGTAACTTAGTGTAAGTTGCGGGATCTTGTATTACGGAACGAGTAAAGAGACTTGCCGGTAAACGAGATTGAAATAGGTATGCGGATACTAACGATCGAATCTCGGGCAGGTAACATACCGAAGGACAAAGGGAATGACATACGGGATTATATGAATCCTTGGCACTGAGGTTCAAACGATAAGATCTTCGTAGAATATGTAGGATCCAATATGGGCATCCAGGTCCCGCTATTCGATATTGACCGAGGAGTCTCTCGGGTCATGTCTACATAGTTCTCGAACCCGCAGGGTCTGCACACTTAAGGTTCGACGTTGTTTTATGCGTATTTGAGTTATATGGTTGGTTATCGAATGTTGTTCGGAGTCCCGGATGGGATCACGGACGTCACGAGGGTTTCCGGAATGGTCCGGAGACGAAGATTGATATATAGGATGACCTCATTTGGTTACCGGAAAGTTTTCGGGCATTACCGGAAAAGTTTCGGGCTCATCGGTAGTGTACCGGGAGTGCCGGGAGGGGTGACGGGGACCATCGAGAGGGGTGTCACGCCCCAAGGGGTCTCATGGGCTATGGGAAGAGATAAACCAGCCCCTAGTGGGCTGGAATAAGTTCCCACTAAGGCCCATAAGGTTTGAGAAGGGAAAAACACAAGGTGGAAAGAGTTTCCAAGTGGGAAGGTGGAATCCTACTCCAAGTAGGATTGGAGTAGGACTCCTCCACCTCAAATTTCGGCCAAACCTTGAGAGTTTGAGGCTGCCTCCTCCCCTCCCTCCCTCCTATATATAGTGGGGTTTTAGGGCTGATTTGAGACGACTTTTCCACGGCAGCCCGACCACATACCTCCACGGTTTTTCCTCTAGATCGCGTTTCTGTAGAGCTCGGGCGGAGCCCTGCTGAGATTAGATCACCACCAACCTCCGGAGCACCGTCACGCTGCCGGAGAACTCATATACCTCTCCGTCTCTCTTGCTGGATCAAGAAGGCTGAGATCATCGTCGAGCTGTACGTGTGCTGAACGCGGAGGTGCCGTCCGTTCGGTACTAGATCGTGGGACTGATCGCGGGATTGTTCGCGGGGCGGATCGAGGGACGTGAGGACGTTCCACTACATCAACCGCGTTCTCTAACGCTTCTGCTGTACGGTCTACGAGGGTACGTAGATCACTCATCCCCTCTCGTAGATGGACATCACCATGATAGGTCTTCGTGCGCGTAGGAAAATGTTTGTTTCCCATGCGATGTTCCCCAACACATAGATACAATAAAGAGCCAATCATAGAATGGTATACCTGCTGATCGAAATCTTTACCATTTTCATCAGTGCCGAGGTGGCCGTTGGTACGCATTGGAGTCTTGGCACCTTTGCATTCGTGCATGTCGAATTTCCTCAGAACATCCTTGAGGTATTTCTCCTGTGATATGAAGATCCCATTGCTTTGTTGACGAATTTGAAGACCTAAGAAGAATTCCAGCTCCCCCATCATGGACATCTGATATTCCTCACTCATCATGTAGGCAAATTCATCACTGTATCTTTTGTCAGTACAGCCAAATATAATATCATCGACATATATTTGACACACGAATAGCTCATTATCATAGGATTTAGTGAAAAGAGTTGGATCGAGTGAACCAGGTTTGAAGCCTTTCTTCATGAGGAATTCCTTCAATGTATCATACCATGCCCGAGGGGCTTGCTTGAGGCCATACAGAGCCTTTTTGAGTCTGAAGACTTTGTGTGGATTCTTTGAATCCTCAAAACCTGGGGGCTGAGCAACATATACTTCTTCCTCAAGCTTACCATTGAGGAATGCACTTTTCACATCCATTTGATATAAGGTGATGTTATGATGATTAGCATAAGCAAGTAATATTCGAATAGCTTCGAGTCTAGCAACAGGTGCAAAAGTTTCATCAAAATCTATTCCTTCAACCTGGGTGTAGCCTTGGGCTACAAGTCGTGCCTTGTTCCTCACCACTTGACCGTCCTCATCTTGCTTGTTTCGGAAAATCCACTTGGTTCCCATGATGTTGTGCTTGCGAGGATCTGGTCGTTTGACGAGCTCCCATACGTCATTCAGCTTGAATTGAAGAAGTTCGTCTTGCATAGCTTGGATCCACTCCGATTCCACAAAAGCCTCAGCTACTTTTGAGGGTTCTGTGATGGATACAAAGGAGAAATGCCCACAAAAGTTAACTAAGTGTGAAGCTTTTGAGCGAGTGAGAGGACCTGGCGCGTTGATGTCGTTGAGCATTTTGTCAAGTTCAACTTCGTTTGCAATCCTGGGATGAGCTGGTTGAGGATTTTGTCTGGGCTGAGGAAGTGGTGCTGATGCAATTTCCTTAGGAACATCTTCTTGGTTTTTATCAGCGATGGGGATCGTTTCTTCATCAATTTCCTCAGATGGAACAATGTCTTCAGTAGGCTTGAGCTTTATTGCTTCCTCAGGAGACAGCTTATCTGGATTAGAAGGCAATTGCTCTCTCTGCGAGCCATTAGTTTCATCGAACCGCACATCTACAGTCTCAACAACTTTGTTATGATAGTTGTTGAAGACTCTGTAAGTGTGCGAGTCCTTTCCATAACCGAGCATAAAACCTTCATGTGCCTTAGGTGCAAATTTTGAGTTGTGGTGAGGATCTCTAATCCAGCATTTTGCACCGAAGACTTTGAAATAACTTACATTGGGTTTCTTGTCAGTGAGGAGTTCATATGAGGTTTTCTTGAGGAATTTGTGAAGATATACCCTATTGATGATATGGCATGCAGTGTTGATTGCTTCAGGCCAAAAGCGACGAGGAGTCTGATATTCTTCAAGCATGGTTCTTTCCATTTCAACCAGAGTCATGTTCTTCCTTTCGACGACACCATTCTGCTGAGGAGTATAAGGAGGAGACAATTCGTGAGTAATACCAAATTCATCAAGATAATCATCAAGACCAGTGTTTTTTTAACTCAGTTCCATTATCACTCCTGATATGTTTGATCTTGATGCCAAAGTTCGTCGAGGCCCTTGAAGAGAATCGTTTGAAGATTTCCTGCACTTCAGTTTTATACACTATAATATGCACCCAAGTGTATCTGGAATAATCATCAACTATGACAAAGCCATATAGAGATGCTGCATTAGTTAGTGTGGCATAGTGAGTAGGTCCAAACAAATCCATATGAAGCAATTCGAATGGTCGTGTAGTGGTCATGATGGTTTTGGAGGGATGCTTGGATCTGGTCATCTTCCCAGATTCACAAGCACCGCAGAGATGATCTTTGAAGAATTTGACTGATTCGATGCCGATGACATGCTTCTTCTTCGCAAGCGTGTGCAAATTCCTCATGCCTGCATGACCTAGTCTTCGGTGCCACAGCCATCCTTCTGAGGTTTTTGCTAGTAAGCAAGTGGCTGATTGAGGACCTGTAGAGAAATCAACAATGTACAAATCCCCTCTTCTTACACCTTCGAAGACTTTGGATCTGTCAAATTCCATGATGACTACACATCTATATCTACCAAAGATAACAATCATATCAAGATCACAAAGCATTGAGACTGACATAAGGTTAAAACCAAGGGATTCAACAAGCATCACTTTGTCCATATGCCTATCCTTGGAAATAGCCACTTTGCCAAGTCCCAATACCTTGCTTTTACCTTTATCAGCATATGTGATTTGCTTCAGAGGTGATGGAATTAGTGGCATATTCATCAGTAAGCTTTTATCACCAGTCATGTGATGTGTGCAGCCACGATCGAGAACCCACTCAGTATTTTTGGGTTTGTCATCCTGCAGATGAATTAGTACAGCTTACCATCTCATATGCTTCAGATTTGAAGAATATGATACTAATTTCATCAAATCAGTAATTTCATCATAACAGAAATGTAAGGACATGTGAAATATTTCTATTTCATCAATCATTTGCTTGCGTCCTATCAAGCATTTCTTCAGGTCTCCAGCAAATTTTTCAGATGATGATTTTCATCTGGAGACCTGACCTGCAGAAGTGATTAGTTTGATTTCTCCACCACCCACATCTGAAGGGGTGGCAAAGCGTTCATCATCCTGCGAGCACCATATGAGAAAGGTGGCATTGAAGCTAATGCACTTCTCTTAACAGTAGGGGGATTAAAGTACTCATATGAATATGCAGAGAACTGGTTTGAGGATTTATGAACATAACGATTTGAGGAGTAACGCTCATATTCATATTCCTTATAGTTTCCCTGCATGTTAGATGCATAAGCACGGGTACGAGCATAGTTTTGACCAGTTGAGGACTTCGATCCTCTTGAAGACTTTGGTCCTCCTGAGGAATTTGATCTGGGGTTCATATTCTTCAGTGGTGGTGTCATGAGGACATTCACCTGAAGATTTTCAAGACAACTTTTGGGAACCCAGATTTTCCTCAGAGGAGGGCCATTCCTGTAGTTAGTTCCAACATATCGAGCAAATACTTCACCAGATTGATTTTTGAACAGTTTATAGTTGGAATCAAATGACTCATCTGAGGAATAGGATAGTTCACATGAAAAACCAGTTAGATTAGATGGATCAAAAGGAGGCCCAGTAGCAGCAACCCATGAGGTTTTGGGATACTGCTCAGGTTTCCAATAAGATCCATCAACATTTAGTTTCCTCTCAAAGGAAATTCCTTCTTTCCTCGGGTTCCTGTTCAAGATCTGCATTTTGAGCACATCACAAAGGATTTGATGTCCTTTGAGGCTTTTGTGCATGCCTGTCACGTACAATTCCTTCAACCCTGCATTTTCATCAGTGACATTTGTGTTTTCCTCAAGTGAGGAAATAGACACAACAGGTGCAGTTGAAGAATTTGTAGTAATGGTAGCATTTGAAGATTCTGGTGAAGAATCAGCAGTTTCGCGTTCAATGCATTTAAGACATGGAGGAATAAATTCAACTTGACTAGCGCTGATCTGTTGAGCTAGTAATGAATCATTTTCTATACGAAGATCATCATGAGACATCCTCAGCTTCTCAAGATCCAGCTTCCTTTGAAGAAATTCATAGGAAAGCTTCTCATGATCAGTGAGGAGTGTATCATAACGATCCTGAAGATTATCAAATCTAGACTGAAGACTTTTCATGTCATCAGTGAGGATTTGGGTAAGGTTCATTTCATCATTCAACAGATCATCACTTTTGTCTAGCAGTTTCTGAAGCTTTTCCAGAGCAGTTTGTTGTTTAGTGGCAATAATAGCAAGTTCACTGTAACTGGGTTTCTTATAATCATTAGGTTCACAGTCACTTGAATCAGAGGAGGAGGCATTATTTGATACCTTTGAACCTTTTGCCATGAAGCAATAGGTTGGAGCGATGTCATCAGCATAGTCATCAGTATGGATGGTGCAATCATTTTCTTCAAGATTGAAGATTGACTTGCTGACGAAAGTGGTTGCTAGTGCAAGACTAGCCTGTCCTGATTCTGAGTCTTCATCAGAACCATCTTCTTCATCACATTCCTCTGATTCTGCCTCGGAGTCCATTTCCTTGCCAATAAGTGCCCGAGCCTTTCTGAAACTGTTCTTCTTGTGCGATGAGGGCTTTGAAGATGAGGATTTTGAAGATTTCTTCTTCTTCTTCGAGTCATCAGAACTGTCATCCTTGTATTTCTTATTCTTTGGTTCCTTTCCCCAAGGGGGACAATCAGCAATGTAATGACCTGATTTCTTGCACTTGTGACAGGTTCGTTTCTTGTAGTCCTCAGATGCAGATTCTAATTTCCTCATATCTCTTCTTGATGATTTACCGAACTGGCCTCGTCGTGTAAATCTCTGGAATTTTCTCACAAGCATTGCAAGTTCCTGTCCAAATTCTTCAGGGTCACAACTGTTGTCATCTGTGTCTTCTTCTTCAGATGAGGAAATTGCTCTAGCCTTCGGTGCACGTGGTCTGGAATAGCTTTGTCCATATAGATCTCTCTTTTCTTCCAGCTGGAATTCATGAGTATTTAGCCTTTCAAGGATATCAGCTCGATCCAGCATCTTGTAATATGGTCTTTCTTGAATCATCAGAACTAAAGTATCAAATGAAGAATCCAGAGATCTTAGCAGTTTCTTCACAACTTCGTGATCAGTGATGTCTCGAGCTCCTAGTGCTTGCAGTTCATTTGATATGTCAGTGAGGCGATCAAAGGTGTCTTGGCAGCTTTCATTGTCATGTCTCTTGAAGCGATTGAAGAGATTGCGAAGAATATCAACATGAGAGTCACGCTGGGTTGATACTCCTTCATTTACCTTGCACAGTCTCTCCCAGATCAGTGTTGCAGAGCCCAAAGCACTTACTCTTCCAAACTGGCCTGGGCTCAGATGACCACAGATGATGTTCTTCGCTTGAGAATCGAGTTGCTTGAATTTCTTCACATCAGCAGCAGTGACACTGGCAGAGATAATGGGGACACCATTTTCCACAATATACCAGAGATCATTATCAATAGCTTGTAAATGCATTTGCATTTTGTTCTTCTAGAAGGGAAAATTCTTTCCTTCGTAGGTAGGACATGCTGCACTGACCTTAAACATGCCTGCAGTCGACATAACTAAAACTCGAGGTGGTTAAACCAAAATCACACAGAACAAGGGAGTACCTTGCTCTGATACCAATTGAAAGTGCGTTATATCGACTAGAGGGGGGTGAATAGGAGATTTTTAGAATTTCATCACTCAGGAAATTCCTTTTGAGGAAATTCCTCACTGATGACTAACTTACAGCGGAAACAGTAAAGGATCAGACGTGCAAATGTTCGCAACAACACTATTACAGAGTGAAGAATGTGAAAACAGATTGCACAGTAAGCAGGCACGCAAAATACAGATGATGATTAACTATTGTGAAGAATTTGGGGTTGAGGAAATTCAGAGAAAGTCTTCAGCAAATTCTTCAAACAGTCACAGTGAAAGTCATCAACACATAATACAGAGAAAGTAAAGAGTTGAGGAATTAGAACCCGATTCTTAGTGAAGACTGTTGTTGATGACCCAGTTCCAACTGCTGTGACAGTTGTACATCTGGTTTGGAGCGGCTTGGTATTGAAACCAAAGGACACCCAGTCCTGGGACACACAGTCCCTACCGTATTCTCCTTGAGCTAAGGACACACAGTCCTCGCCCAACACTCGTGGTAAGTCTTTAGGGCAGACTTCCAAACCCTCACAAACTTGGTCACCCGACAATCCACAATTAACTACTGGATTGCTCTAGACCATGACGCCTAACCGTCTGGAGGATGCACAGTCCTCAAAGGTAAAAGGCTTCAGTCCCACACAGGAACAACTTCTTCAGTGATGCTCAATCACTAGGTTTGGTTTGTGGTTTCGGTGTATGGGGTATTTCCTTACTGATGAATTACTCTCGAAAGCTCTGAGGAATTTGGGTTGCTCTTATGACAAGTGTTAGTTTCTAACGGAGCAGCCAACCAGCTAGTGGTTGTGGGGGTGGCTATTTATAGCCTGGGAGCATCCCGACATGATTTGACACTAATGCCCTTAAATAATATGACCGTTGGAGTGGATAAGATCAGTTACTTGGCGTGGTTATCAAAACGGTCGGGACCCTCAACTCTGAGAGTCCTCATGTCACTCATATTCCTTACTTGAGGCTTTTGGTAGGATTAGGCTTGGGTTGAGCATCATGAGGAAATCCATTCCGTAGTGTTACTTTGACCCCCTTTAACAGTACGGTGTTCCTATTCATCAAATGCGAAGAAAGTGAAATAGAAAGCGTAAATCTTCACGCTTCAATTTCTTCAGAATGATTTTCTTCAGGAACCACCGGTCCTCTCAATATCAGTATCTTCATGAGGAATATCAATTTCATCGCAGATTCCTCGCGATTCATTTCTTCAGCTTCAGACCAATTTCTTCAACTGAAGACATATATTTTTAGGGGTCGATATTCTTCAAATATCTCAAACTTCTCAATGACTTATAGATCCTGTGTACACTCACAAACACATTAGATACTTAACCTATAAGTCTTCAAACCACCAAAATCACTAAGGGGCACTAGATGCACTTACAATGTGTGCATGCGATAAGAACTAGGAAGAGGAAGAAATGTCTGTGTGCCGTTAAGATGGACATGATGAAGGCCTATGATAGGGTCGAGTGGACCTTCCTTGAACAAGTGCTGGCCCAATTCGGCTTTGCGAGTGAGTGGATTGTGATGGTTATGAGATGTGTTAAATCGGCGAACTTTTCTGTCAAACTGAATGGTGGTCTCTCTAGATGCTTTCGTCCCTCGAGGGGGCTTAGGCAAGGAGATCCTTTGTCACCATACTTATTCTTATTTTGTGTGGAAGGCTTCTCTGCACTGCTAAAGAAAGCAAAGGAAGAACAGATGATCAAGGGTGTGTCGTTTGGAAGTTCTGGTCCCCATGTCACACATCTGTTGTTTGCCGATGATAGCATAGTTTTTCTGGAAGGATCAAACGAAAACATGGAGACTCTAAAGGAGATACTAATTAAGTATGAAGAAGCGTCTGGCCAGCGGGTTAATTTACAGAAATCGTCGATCTTCTTCGGAAAGGGTTGTCAAGAGGAGACAAAGGCCCAACTAAAACAAGTTTTAGGTGTTCAATCTGAGGCTCTCAGTGAGCGATACTTGGGGCTCCCAACACTGGTTGGGAAGTCGAAAAATGGCACTTTTAAGTATGTTACAGAGAGCTCCAAAGGGAAGGTGACTGGTTGGAAAGGACAGGGGTTGTCCAAGGCCGCGAGAGAGGTCCTCATCAAATCTGGGCTTCAAGCCACGCCAACTTTCACCATGAGTTGCTTTCAACTAACCAAGAAGATATGCCAGAACCTGACTTCTATTTCTTCAAAATTCTGGTGGGGAGCAATTAATGGTGAGCGGAAAGTGCACTGGATTGCGTGGGACAAAATGTGTACACCTAAGAGAGATGGTGGGCTTGGCTTTCGGGATCCTGAGGCTTTCAACCAAGCGCTCTTGGCGAAGCAAGCCTGGCGTTTCCTCCAGGCGCCATCTTCTCTGTTGGCAAGAGTGCTTAAGGCTAGGTATTTCCCCGATCACTCCATCATGTGAGCTACTTGTCCTTCCAATGCATCATATACGTTTCGGAGTCTTCTGTATGGACGTGACTTACTAAGGGAGGGGTTGATATGGAGGGTGGGAGATGGCTCAAGCATCAGCATTCACAATGACAATTGGATTCCAAGGAGAGGGTGTTTGAGGCCGCTCGGTCAAGCCTTTGCACAGGGTATTACTAAGGTGGGGGACTTACTCACTACATCTGGACGATGTTGGGATATTCACAAGGTGGATGCAATGTTCTCAGAGTCAGATGCGGCTGATATCAAGCAGATTCCTATGGGTGGGCCGCATGTACAAGACTACCAGGCTTGGAATTACACGAAGAATGGGATGTTCAGCGTGAGATCAGCGTACCATCTCCGGGTCTCTCTAACGCGAGCGCATTCTGGACAGCCAGACGGGTCGAGCTCGGTTCATAAGCACAAGGGATTCCTGGCGTTGTGGGATACTAACGTCCCAGGTAAGGCGAAGATACATATGTGGCGCATGATCAGAAATGGACTTGCAGTGGGTGCAGAACTGCATAGGCGTCGTATTAAGCCCGACGTTTTTTGTGTTGCATGCGGCCAAGAGGAAACAATTCTTCACAGTTTCTGGTCGTGCCAACATTCAGCCCAGTTCTGGCAGATGTTACGCTCGGAGACAGGAGTCTCGGTGGCAGCACCACCGATCCAGATTGGCTCCCAGGGCGCCTTATCTCGCTGGCTTCTTGGTTGGTTAGCCGGTGCTGCTAACGATGAGAAGGAATACATGGTGCAGGCTACGTATGGACTTTGGTTGGCTAGGAACGAAGCAAGAGACGGGAAACAGATCGCCCCACCACATGCGATAGTAGACTCAGTTTCTGCCTTGGTAAGAGAGTGGAAGACCACACATGAGCAAGCTGCGAGGCAGCCAAAGGATCGGCCGATTCATAAATGGACAGTGCCGGATGAAGGGTGGATTAAGGTCAATGCAGATGGAGCTATGACTAAATCGGGTACGAAGGGCGGCGGAGGTGTGGTGCTGCGGGACCATAATGGGGCCTTCCTGGTTGGAGAGGCCCTTTTCTTCGGCGAGGTCAGGGATGCGGAAGCGGGAGAGATCCTTGCGTGCAGACGGGCGGTGCAATTGGCAAGTCAGCGGGGAGTCGTGAAGATACACCTTGAGCTTGATAATCAAGTTTTGGTCCGAATGCTGCAGGAACAACAGAGGAATATGGCCGTTGTGGGGCCGTGGATCCAAGAGGTTAAATCGATGTTATCGACTTTTGAAGCCTGTAGGGTGGACTGGGTTCGGCGATCAGCTAATGGGGCAGCACATAAGTTTGCTAGGGTTGTAGTGGGTGAAGGAGTGTGTAAGGAGTGGGTGGGGGTACCCCCGGACTTTGCGTTAGATGTAATCTCTGATGACATTCCTAGCTTTGTTGGCTAGTTTATAAAGGTTCAGTTAGTTTCAAAAAAAAAAAAAATCAGTCGCAGCCTATTAACAGGACACTTGGATATAATCTTTTAGATCATACTGCACAGACTAGTAGGCCTGGAATCTTCAATTGGTTGAGGATTCTTCACCTAGAAATCTAAACAATTATAGTACTCCCTCCGTCCGGAAATACTTGTCCTAGGAATGGATGAATCTAGACTTATTTTAGTTATAGATACATCCAATATATTTATTTTTAGGACAAGTATTTTCGGACGGAGGGAGTATATCATTAATCACATCTAGTAGCATTCTTCGTGAGATAGAAATTTGTTCACAACACGCACAATATCATCTTTGAAAATTTCCCAATTCCATTGAAGAAGCCTAACCGAAAGTCCTCCCGATTCCGAGGTTTTAATGGTCCAATTTGAAACAAAGCATCACTTATCTCATTTTTTGGAAAAAGGATTGTACAAATCAGGATTCATCTCATCATTCCCAAGCCGTTTCACAAACGGCAAAATATGAGAAGGATTCACGCTGGCATCACAAGAGTAGAGTTGCTTGAAAAAGGAATTAGTAACACCTTCAATCTCCTCCAAATTATGTTAAAGCGTACCAGGAGAGATATTTTATTTTCTTAGCTCTTCAAGAAGCTTTCCTAAGCATATCCTTTTTGTATTACGATCCCCATTTGATTGTATCCATACGTGATCTCTGCTTCCACATAATCATTCTTTGATAAGCATGAATTCGTGAGATGAATTCACATTGCCGGAATCCAAGTAATTACAAAGCCAAAAAGTAGCCCTCTGTTAATCAATCCTGATTCTAAACTTTAAAAAAAAAAGGCTCGCAGTTTGTACTAGAGTCTAGATCTGAAACAGCTACAGCTTAGCTCTGACCGACACGGAGAAGAAAAATGCAGCCTCTCTATCTCCACAAACAAGACGAGCCGCCACCGACGACGTTGTTGTGGGCATCGAGCGGGACGAAGGCCAGCGCGGCGAGGACGGCGAGCAGGCACACGGGCACGAGCAGCAGCGAGAGCGGCGGCGGGGGCAGCGGCGGCAGCACGAGCGGCAGGAAGGCGAGCGACGCGGCCACCCAGAGGAACACCATAAGCAGCTGGATGGTGAAGCAGCCCGGCGGCGGCGGCGTTCTCTGGCTGCTCCTCGACCCCCCGCGGCCCTGCTGCTGCTGCTGCGGCGGCTTCTGCTCCACCGGCGTCTGCATTCGGCTATGGTGAGCAGAGCTCCTCCTCCCCGCTCTTCTGTCCATCTTGTAAGCAAGGATTGTATAGCGCGCGATCGACGTCTGCTTTCTCCAACGATTAGATGGAACCCTCCGGTGAGTCGGACGAACTCGTAGCCGCGGCCTGGACGGAGGAGGTCGGGAGGCTGCAATGGATTGTGCTTCTGGGGGAGGAAGGAGGCTGCACCTGCACGCGATGGAAAGGGGGATCGAGCTGGTGGTTGTTCGACGGCTTTATTAGTAGGAGGAGGATCAAAGTGGGGCTGCTTGCTTCGGGGCAGGTTCGTTGAACAACGTGATGGCTATAAGCTGCATGTTTTGACCGGACCCGCGCGCGCTCCCTAGTCTGCACTCTCCACCCACAGCCACGCCCAACCTCGTATGATCGCACCCCAGTTCCCATGCAAGCACACGCGCCGGGTCGTGGCTCCGTACGCCGAGATCGGGTCGGAGATCGCGTGCGCCCCGGGGCCGCCGACGTGGAGATCTCGGCGTCTCCTGCACTGGGGTGGGGTCTGGCGGGCAGCAGGTGCAGCGTATGTGGAGGAGCTCGCCAGTGGACGCATGTGGGGAGCATGAGGAAATTCCAAGCCTGGTGGGGCAGATTAGCGGCGCATTACTCACTCCCGTAATCAAGGCGCGTCGGTTGAGGGGGCGACGCACCTGGCCTGGCCAGGTGCAGTCGGCGGTCGCCGTTGTTCCCTTGCCCGACCTGTCGCCGCCGGCCGCCCGACAGCTTGCCTGCGTGCAGTTCGGTGTTTGTGCACTGCTCCGTGGAGCGGCGGAGGCCATCGTACTGTACGTACGGCGCCGCGCGCATGCCTTCCCTGTCGCTGTCGCTTTCTACTTCGGGACGGACGGAACGGATGGACCGTGCGTCGTCATCGTCGTCGTCGTCGATCGCGAACCCACACGGTTGTTGGTGGCGTGGCGTGTTGATTTAATTTAGTTGATTAATTGGAGGAGACAGCATGTGCTCGTGGGGAAGAACACGTGCTGATTGCAGTTGCAGTGGGCGACTCGACTCAAGGTTGGAGTGGCGACGTCAGCTTGTACGTACGTACTATGCTCAGCTGCTATCCTCTGCGTGTGCGTGCATGTTTCGAGCGTTTGAAAAGTGTGCGTACAGACGGGCGTCGCTCGGACTGCGGAAAAAGTCCAAAACAAACCTTAAAGTTACAGACGAAAGCTAAATCAAACTCTAAACTTTGAATCCTTAAAATTGGCACTCCGAACTTATAATCCCGGTCTGTTTTAAACCCTAGGCCTGTTTGGCACACCGGGATTCTAGCAATACCACAATCCCGACCGAGATAACCTGCTAGGCTGCTACTTTTATAGACAGAAATTAGACCAGCCCACTAACAAACAAAATTACAAAGTTTTAAAAAAGTTTGCGCATTTTTAAAATTGTTCAGAAGTTAAAAATATTTATGTTTTCTATTTTTGTCACAAATTCTATGTCTTTTTTGTTTCAAAAAATGTTTGGCTTTTTTTAATTCTATTCGTATTTTTAATTCTATTCATATTTTTAGTTCTATTCGTATTTTTAAATCTATTCGTATTTTTAGTTCTATTGGTATTTTTAGTTCTATTCGTATTGGTCCAACATGCATTTTATAAATTTGTAGGAGCATAATCCTAGCGCCAAACATTCAACGTTTATTGTTATTTATACCTCAAAAATATATATATCAATTTTATAAAATGTTTATTGTTATTTATAAAATATAAAATACTTATTTAGAAAAGTATTACCATGTATTTTTTTTGTAAGATGTACTTTTAAAATGTACATAATGTGTTGAAAAATATTGGAAGTTTATCAAAAAATATACATATATGTGTTAAAAAATACATTGGATACTGAAAAATATACACATGTGGAAAAGCAAAAAGAAAATGAAAAAACAAAAAAAAAAACAAGAGCAGAGGGTGCGCGCGTGGGCAACTGCGCTAGTGGGGCCGGCCAAATTCAGCAAATCCCGGCTAAGTTCTGTCAAGGTTTAAAATAGACCAGGATCAGTGAGCTCGGTGTGCCGATTTCAGGGATTCAAAGTTTAGGGTTTGATTTAGCTTTCGTCTATAACTTCAAGGTTTGTTTTGGATTTTTTCCCTCGGACTGCGGAGTGAAAGATAACGACAGATGCATGGATGGTTATCAGAATTCTGAAGTGATCAGCAAATCATATACTCCCTTCGCTCATAAATATAAATATTTATAAAGATTTTATTAGATGACTATATATATGAAGAAAACTAATAAATATACATTTTAAAATATGTCTATATACATCCATATATGATTTTTTAGTAATTTTTTTTGAAAAAACTTATATTTAAAAACAAAATAAATATATACATACACATAAATGAAAGAAGGAGAATCAGGCCCGGTTTGGTTAGAGGGACTAGACTAAAAAAGTCCGTTTTAGTCCCTTTAAACCAAGCAGAAGAGATTTTTTTTAAGGGACTAGAAAAAGACTTTACAAAAGGGTCTTTTCTCTTTAGTCTCTGAAACTTAAAAAAAAATTAGTCCCTTAAAACCAAACATTTCCTGATTACGTACGAGAAAAAGTTTGAAAATAGCTACATAAACACATATTACACCTTGCCCTTTTTGATTGAGAATTGTATCTGTGGCTATTGCTGTTTTGGCAGTCTGTCTGTATACATGCTGATTAGTGCTATTGACATCACACGCATGACTATGCCTTTTCTACTTCCAAGACGACTCGTCTAAACTTCTTTTTCTCTGAATTATTGTACTACTCGTCTAAAGTCTTTAGTGCTGCGCTTTGTTCTCTTTATTTTTCGCCACATTCTTTGACAGTGACGTGACGGCGCCAAAAAGTATATACACCCAAGAAAAAGGAGGACGTTCGCCTGGAAACGTAACCGTGGTGCCATCCGATGAACATGTTCGGCATTTTTGTACGCAATTTCTTAGACGGCAGGTGACTGCCTTTTTCTTTCTGTAAAGCGCGATCAGCCTCAATGCCAACTCACTAAAATATAACGGCAACTCTAACACGGATCATCTAATCGATCGCGAATGTAAAGCGTGCGTACAGACTGCACAACTCTAAAACAGGTTTTACGGGCCGACGGACAAGGGCGGACCTAGAGAGAAAATGACCCGATGTCCTAGCATATAATCACTCATAAATTTCATCTAAAGATGAGGTGTCACACACTATATTTTGCATGAAACTTACAAAGAAAACATTTTGCATCCGGTGTCGTGTGCACCCAGGTAGCACAACGTGGGTACGCCCCTGTCGATGGAGGCGGCGACCAAGCAGACCCTTTAAAATAGATCCATAGTTTTTACTTGTCTGTTTTGCGTGATTTGCTCGGCCGTCGTTCGTCGTCGACTCGTAAATCAGTTATTTAAATTTTAATTTTAAATATGAAAATATTCCTTTTTGCTTTTTTATTTTTTAAAGACATTGGATGTATAATTATTCATCAAATCTTTCCTAAAATAGTAAGATCAAAGAAAATAACAAATCATAATTACGCATTTAGAAGATATCCAACTTTCATTATTGTTGATCTGTGGATTTTAAATCTTACATTCTTCATTCTTCGGCTTTAATTTTAAAGATTAGACGTTGATTTTTTTTAAAAAAAATTGCACATGCAGCCGCATCATTAACCTCTATTAGGCTAGTTGTAATGGGTAGTATCATATACTAGTATCATGCATATGATACTACTTTATGATACCACATCCGTAATGTATAGTATCATATGGTAGTATCATAGAATAGTTCATTTATTGCCATGCAAGACACATAGTAGCACAACATTTAATAAGATACGGTATCATGATATGATACTCAATCATCTCTTTCTTCATTTAATTCTATGCCATCTCATCAAAATTGTCTAGTTCGCACGCATGATACTACCTATGATACTCCCTTTACGGGCAGCCTTATACTAAGGAGTGCACGAACATCTTATAAGTTTATTTCTATCAATAAATCAATGTCTTCTTCTTCTCAATATCAAAATGAGCATCCACCTTCCTACACACACGAACATCTCAATAGGCTACCGAAATTTAACCAAATAAGTTGACAAAGCCGAACGGAAAGAACAACATACGCCGTCGTTATTGCATTTGAAGATACCCTCCAAGGTGTTGCCGCGTGCTAGATGTGAGCCGCAACACTATCTTTGTGCAGTCGTTGCACTGTATAAGCGGCATCGGCAAGCCGACGAACCGCTGCGCGAGCACCGAGCCCGACCGATGGTCGACCGAGTCCTTGCTGGCAAACCGACGACAACGACTAGAGGACGAACTAGTACCTGCATGCGGCGCTGGCGCTTTGCCGAGGCTGCGCGGGGTGCTCCCCGACCCATCCATGGCTTGACACAACCGCTGGTGGCCGGAAATGCCAGACCAGCAGACACGACAAACAGTCGTCGATCTACAACTTTTCGGCCGGCCGAGGCAGCAGGAAGGGGTAGAGGTCAATCCCGGGCGTGCGTGGGCCCGATGGCGTGATCCCGGCGGCTGGTATGGCCGGAATTGTAGGCGGCAGCCCGACGGTTGTGCGTGGGGGAAAAGCGCGGGTTGAAATGTGTTGGAATTATGCCCTAGAGGCAATAATAAATATAGTCATTATTATAATTCCTGTATCAAGATAATCGTTTATTATCCATGCTATAATTGTATTGAATGAAGACTCATTTACATGTGTGGATACATAGACAAAACACTGTCCCTAGCAAGCCTCTAGTTGGCTAGCCAGTTGATCAACCATAGTCAGTGTCTTCTGATTATGAACAAGGTGTTGTTGTTTGATAACTGGATCACGTCATTAGGAGAATCACGTGATGGACTAGACCCAAACTAATAGACGTAGCATGTTGATCGTGTCATTTTATTGCTACTGTTTTCTGCGTGTCAAGTATTTATTCCTATGACCATGAGATCATATAACTTACTAACACCGGAGGAATACTTTGTGTGTATCAAACGTCGCAACGTAACTGGGTGACTATAAAGATGCTCTACAGGTATCTCCGAAGGTGTTCGTTAAGTTAGTATGGATCGAGACTGGGATTTGTCACTCCGTGTGACGGAGAGGTATCTCGGGGCCCACTCGGTAATACAACATCACACACAAGCCTTGCAAGCAATGTGACTTAGTGTAAGTTGCAGGATCTTGTATTACAGAACGAGTAAAGAGACTTTCCGGTAAACGAGATTGAAATAGGTATACGGATACTGACGATCGAATCTCGGGCAAGTAACATACCGAAGGACAAAGGGAATGACATACGGGATTATATGAATCCTTGGCGCTGAGGTTCAAACGATAAGATCTTCGTAGAATATGTAGGATCCAATATGGGCATCCAGGTCCCGCTATTGGATATTGACTGAGGAGTCTCTCGGGTCATCTCTACATAGTTCTCGAACCCGCAGGGTCTGCACACTTAAGGTTCGACGTTGTTGTATGCGTATTTAAGTTATATGGTTGGTTACCGAATGTTATTCGGAGTCCCGGATGAGATTAAGGACATCACGAGGGTTTCCAGAATGGTCCAGAAACGAAGATTGATATATAGGATGACCTCATTTGATTACCGGAAGGTTTTCGGAGTTACCGGGAATGTACCGGGAATGACGAATGGGTTCCGGGAGTTCACCGGGGGGGCCACCCACCCCGGGGAAGCCCATAGGTGTTGGGGGTGCCGCACCAGCCCTTAGTGGGCTGGTGGGACAGCCCAAAAGAGGCCTATGCGCATTGGGAAGAAAATCAAAGAGAAAAAGGAAAAAAAAGGAGGAGGTGGGAAAGGGAAGAAGGACTCCACCTTCCAAACCAAGTAGGACTCGGTTTGGGAGGGGAATCCTTCCCCCCTTGGCTCGGCCGACCCCTTGGGGGTTCTTGGACCCCAAGGCAAGGCTCCCCCTCTCTCTCCAATATATAGTGGGGTTTTAGGGCTGATTTGAGACAACTTTGCCACGGCAGCCCGACCACATATCTCCACGGTTTTACCTCTAGATCGCGTTTCTGCGGAGCTCGGGCGGAGCCCTGCTGAGACGAGATCATCACCAACATCCGGAGCGCCGTCACGCTGCCGGAGAACTCTTCTACCTCTCCGTCTCTCTTGCTGGATCAAGAAGGCCGAGATCATCGTCGAGCTGTACGTGTGCTGAACGCGGAGGTGCCGTCCGTTCGGCACTAGATCATGGGACTGATCGCGGGACGGTTCGCAGGGCGGATCGAGGGACGTGAGGACGTTCCACTACATCAACCGCGTTCACTAACGCTTCTGCTGTACGGTCTACAAGGGTACGTAGATCACACATCCCCTCTCGTAGATGGACATCACCATGATAGGTCTTCGTGCGCGTAGGAAATTTGTTGTTTCCCATGCGACGTTCCCCAACAGTGGCATCATGAGGTAGGTTCATGCGTAGATGCGGTGATGTGCGTTTTGCTGCCCTCCTTAGTCTTTTCTTGATTTCGCGGTATTGTTGGATAGAAGTGGCTCGGACCGACATTACTCGTACGCTTACGAGAGACTCGTTTCATCGCTACGAGTAACTCCGTTGCTCAAAGATGACTGGCGGGTGTCAGTTTCTCCAACTTTAGTTGAATCGGATTTGACCGAGGAGGTCCTTGGATGAGGTTAAATAGCAACTCATATATCTCCGTTGTGGTGTTTGCGTAAGTAAGATGCGATCCTACTAGATACCCATGGTCACCACGTAAAACATGCAACAACAAAATTAGAGGACGTCTAACTTGTTTTTGCAGGGTATGCTTGTGATGTGATATGGCCAAACGATGTGATGTGATATATTGGATGTATGAGATGATCATGTTGTAATAGATAATATCGACTTGCACGTCGATGGTACGACAACTGGCAGGAGCCATAGGGTTGTCTTTATAACTAACGTTTGTGCTTGCAGATGCGTTTACTATTTTGCTAGGATGTAGCTTTAGTAGTAATAGCATGAGTAGCACGACAACCCCGATGGCGACACGTTGATGGAGATCATGGTGTGGCGCCGGTGACAAGAAGATCGTGCCGGTGCTTTGGTGATGGAGATCAAGAAGCACGTGATGATGGCCATATCATGTCACTTATGAATTGCATGTGATGTTAATCCTTTTATGCACCTTATTTTGCTTAGAACGACGGTAGCATTATAAGGTGATCTCTCACTAAAATTTCAAGACGAAATTGTGTTCTCCCCGACTGTGCACCGTTGCTACAGTTCATCGTATTGAGACACCACGTGATGATCGGGTGTGATAGACTCAACGTTCACATACAACGGGTGCAAAACAGTTGCGCACGCGGAACACTCGGGTTAAGCTTGACGAGCCTAGCATGTGCAGACATGGCCTCGGAACACATGAGACCGAAAGGTCGATCATGAATCATATAGATGATATGATTAGCATAGGGATGCTTACCACTAAAACTATACTCAACTCACGTGATGATCGGACTTGAGCTAGTGTAAGTGGATCATGAACCACTCAAATGACTAGAGTGATGTACTTTTTGAGTGGGAGTTTAGCGAATAATTTTATTAAGTTAAACTCTAATTATCTTGAACATAGTCTAAGTCCACTTTGAATATATTTGTGTTGTAGATCATGGCTCACGCGATAGTCATCCTGAATTTTAATACGTTCCTAGAGAAAGCTAAGTTGAAAGATGATGGAAGCAACTTTGTAGACTGGGCTCGTAATCTTAAGCTAATCTTACAAGCTGGGAAGAAGGGTTATGTCCTTAATGCTGCGCTAGGAGATGAACCACCCGCTACGGCTGATCAGGATGTTAAGAACGCTTGGTTAGCACGTAAGGAGGACTACTCAATAGTTCAATGTGCAGTCTTGTATGGCTTAGAACCGGGACTTCAACATCGCTTTGAGCGTCACGGAGCATTTGAGATGTTCCAGGAGTTGAAGTTTATCTTTCAGAAGAACGCCCGGATCGAGAGGTATGAGACCTCCGATAAATTCTATGCTTGCAAGATGGAGGAGAACTCGTCTGCCAGTGAACATGTGCTCAAAATGTCTGGGTACTCAAACCGTCTAGCTGAGCTGGGGATTGAACTCCCGCAAGAAGCTATCACTGACAGAATCCTTCAATCACTGCCGCCAAGCTATAAAGGCTTTGTGTTGAACTACAACATGCAAGGGATGAACAAGTCTCCCGACGAGTTGTTTGCGATGCTGAAAGTCGGAGAGTGTGAACTCCGTAAAGAGCATCAAGTGTTGATGGTGAATAAGACCACTAGTTTCAAGAGAAACGACAAAGGCAAGAAGGGTAATTCGAAGAAGAGCGGCAAGCCTGTTGCCAATCCGATGAAGAAACCCAAAGCTGGACCTAAGCCTGAAACAGAGTGTTACTATTGCAAGGGTATGGGTCACTGGAAGCGCAATTGCCCCAAGTATCTGGCTGATAAGAAGGCGGCCAAAGAAAAATCAGGTATATTTGATATACATGTTATTGATGTGTACTTAACCGGCTCTCGTAGTAGTGCCTGGGTATTCGATACCGGTTCTGTTGCTCACCTTTGCAACTCGAAACAGGAACTGCGGAATAGACGAAGGCTGGCGAAAGACGAAGTGACAATGCGCGTAGGAAATGGTTCCAAGGTTGATGCAATCGCCGTCGGCACAGTGTCACTTCAGCTACCATCGGGATTAGTGATGAACTTAAATCATTTTTATTTAGTGCCTGCGTTGAGCATGAACATTATATCTGGATCTTGTTTATTGCGAGACGGTTACTCTTTTAAGTCTGAGAATAATGGTTGTTCTATTTCTATGAGTAACATCTTTTATGGTCATGCACCGAATGTGAGAGGATTGTTCATATTGAATCTTAATAGCGATACGCATATACATAACATTGAGACCAAAAGAGTTAGAGTAAACAATGATAGCGCCATATTTTTGTGGCACTGCCGCTTGGGTCATATTGGTGTAAAGCGCATGAAGAAACTCCATGCTGATGGACTTTTGGAGTCACTTGACACGTGCGAACCATGCCTCATGGGCAAGATGACTAAGACTCCGTTCTCCGGAACAATGGAGCGTGCAAGTGACTTGTTGGAAATCATACATACCGATGTGTGTGGTCCAATGAGTGTGGAGGCACGCGGCGGATATCGTTATTTCCTCACCTTCACTGACGATTTAAGTAGATATGGTTATGTCTACTTGATGAAGCACAAGTCTGAAACATTTGAAAAGTTCAAGCAATTTCAGAGTTTGGGGATGTGATGCTTATGTCAAAAAGCTTCAGCCTGAAAAGCTGGAACCCAAAGCGGAAAAGTGCATCTTCATAGGTTACCCAAAAGAGACAGTTGGGTACACCTTCTATCTCAAATCCGAGGGCAAAGTGTTTGTTGCTAAAAACGGAGCTTTTCTCGAGAAGGAGTTTCTCGAGAGAGAGTTGACTGGGAGGAAGATAGAACTTGACGAGGTTGTCGAACCTCTCATCCCTCTGGATGGTGGCGCAGGGCAAGGGGAAACCTCTGTCGTTGCGACGCCGGTTGAGGAGGAAGTTAATGATGATGATCATGAAACTCCGGTTCAAGTTTCTGTCGAACCACGCAGGTCGACGAGACCACGTGCTGCTCCAGAGTAGTACGGCAATCCCGTCTTATCGATCATGTTGTTAGACAACAATGAACCTGCAAATTATGAAGAAGCAATGGTGGGCCCAGATTCCAACAAATGGCTAGAAGCCATGAAGTCCGAGATAGGATCCATGTATGAGAACAAAGTGTGGACTTTGGAAGCACTGCCTGAGGGCCGCAAGGCTATTCAGAACAAATGGATCTTTAAGAGGAAGACGGACGCTGACGGCAATGTGACCGTTTATAAAGCTCGACTTGTGGCAAAGGGTTTTTCACAAGTTCAAGGAGTTGACTACGATGAGACATTCTCACCCGTAGCGATGCTTAAGTCCGTCAGAATCATGTTAGCAATAGCTGCATTTTTCGATTATGAAATCTGGCAGATGGATGTCAAAACGGTGTTCCTTAACGGTTTCCTTAAGGAAGAGTTGTATATGATGCAACCCGAAGGTTTTGTCGATCCTAAGAATGCTAACAAGGTGTGCAAGCTCCAGCGATCCGTTTATGGACTGGTGCAAGCATCTCGGAGTTGGAACAAACGCTTTGATGAGGTGATCAAAGCATTTGGGTTTATACAAGTGGTTGGAGAATCTTGTATTTACAAGAAAGTGAGTGGGAGCTCTGTGGCGTTTCTAATATTATATGTGGATGACATATTGCTGATTGGAAACAACGTAGAGTTTTTGGAGACCATAAAGGATTACTTGAATAAAAGTTTCTCTATGAAGGACCTAGGAGAAGCTGCTTACATTCTAGGCATTAAGATCTACAGGGATAGATCAAAACGCCTGATAGGACTTTCACAAAGCACATACCTTGATAAAGTTTTGAAAAGGTTCAAAATGGAACAGTCCAAGAAAGGGTTCTTGCCAGTTTTACAAGGTACGAGATTGAGTAAGACTCAGTGCCCAGCAACTGATGAAGATAGAGAGCATATGCGCTCCGTCCCCTATGCTTCAGCCATAGGTTCTATCATGTATGCCATGTTGTGCACTAGACCGGATGGTAGCCTGGCCATAAGTATGGCATGTAGGTTCCAGAGTAATCCAGGAGTGGATCACTGGACGGCGGTCAAGAATATCCTGAAGTACCTGAAAAGGACTAAGGAGATGTTTCTCGTGTATGGAGGTGACGAAGAGCTCACCGTAAAAGGTTACGTCGATGCAAGCTTTGACACAAATCCGGACGACTCTAAGTCGCAAACCGGATACGTATTTATTCTTAATGGGGGTGCGGTAAGCTGGTGCAGTTCCAAGCAGCGCGTCATAGCAGATTCTACATGTGAAGCGGAGTACATGGCTGCCTCGGAGGCAGCTAAGGAGGGTGTCTGGATGAAGTAGCTCATGACGGATCTTGGAGTGGTGCCAAGCGCACTGAATCCAATAACCTTGTTCTGTGACAACACGGGTGCCATTGCCTTAGCAAAGGAACCACGGTTTCACAAGAAGACCAGACACATCAAACGACGCTTCAACCTCATCCACGACTACGTCGAAGGGGAGGACGTAAATATATGCAAAGTGCACACGGATCTGAATGTAGCAGACCCGCTGACTAAACCTCTTCCACGGGCAAGGCATGATCAACACCAGAACTGTATTACAATGTAATTCGCATGATGATGTGAGGGCTAGATTATTGACTCTAGTGCAAGTGGGAGACTGTTGGAATTATGCCCTAGAGGCAATAATAAATATAGTTATTATTATAATTCCTGTATCAAGATAATCGTTTATTATCCATGCTATAATTGTATTGAATGAAGACTCATTTACATGTGTGGATACATAGACAAAACACTGTCCCTAGCAAGCCTCTAGTTGGCTAGCCAGTTGATCAACGATAGTCAGTGTCTTCTGATTATGAACAAGGTGTTGTTGCCTGATAACTGGATCACGTCATTAGGAGAATCACGTGATGGACTAGACCCAAACTAATAGACGTAGCATGTTGATCGTGTCATTTTATTGCTACTGTTTTCTGCGTGTCAAGTATTTATTCCTATGACCATGAGATCATATAACTTACTAACACCGGAGGAATACTTTGTGTGTATAAAACGTCGCAACGTAACTGGGTGACTATAGAGATGCTCTACAGGTATCTCCGAAGGTGTTCGTTAAGTTAGTATGGATCGAGACTGGGATTTGTCACTCCGTGTGACGCAGAGGTATCTCGGGGCCCACTCGGTAATACAACATCACACACAAGCCTTGCAAGCAATGTGACTTAGTGTAAGTTGCAGGATCTTGTATTACGGAACGAGTAAAGAGACTTGCCGGTAAACGAGATTGAAATAGGTATACGGATACTGACGATCGAATCTCGGGCAAGTAACATACCGAAGTACAAAGGGAATGACATACGGGATTATATGAATCCTTGGCACTGAGGTTCAAACGATAAGATCTTCGTAGAATATGTAGGATCCAATATGGGCATCCAGGTCCCGCTATTGGATATTGACCGAGGAGTCTCTCGGGTCATGTCTACATAGTTCTCGAACCCGCAGGGTCTGCACATTTAAGGTTCGACGTTGTTATATGCGTATTTGAGTTATATGGTTGGTTACCGAATGTTGTTCGGAGTCCCGGATGAGATTATGGACGTCATGAGGGTATCCGGAATGGTCAGGAAACGAAGATTGATATATAGGATGACCTCATTTGATTACCGGAAGGTTTTCGGAGTTACCGGGAATGTACTGGGAATGACGAATGGGTTCCGGGAGTTCACCGGGGGGGGCACCCACCCCGGGGAAGCCCATAGGTGTTGGGGGTGCCGCACCAGCCCTTAGTGGGCTGGTGGGACAGCCCAAAAGAGGCCTATGCGCATTGGGAAGAAAATCAAAGAGAAAAAGGAAAAAAAAGGAGGAGGTGGGAAAGGGAAGAAGGACTCCACCTTCCAAACCAAGTAGGACTCGGTTTGGGAGGGGAATCCTTCCCCCCTTGGCTCGGCCGACCCCTTGGGGGTTCTTGGACCCCTAGGCAAGGCTCCCCCCTCTCTCTCCTATATATAGTGGGGTTTTAGGGCTGATTTGAGACAACTTTGCCACGGAGCCCGACCACATATCTCCACGGTTTTACCTCTAGATCGCGTTTCTGCGGAGCTCGGGCGGAGCCGTGCTGAGACGAGATCATCACCAACCTCCGGAGCGCCGTCACGCTGCCGGAGAACTCTTCTACCTCTCCGTCTCTCTTGCTGGATCAAGAAGGCCGAGATCATCGTCGAGCTGTACGTGTGCTGAACGCGGAGGTGCCGTCCGTTCGGCACTAGATCGTGGGACTGATCGCGGGACGGTTCGCGGGGCGGATCGAGGGACGTGAGGACGTTCCACTACATCAACCGCGTTCACTAACGCTTCTGCTGTACGGTCTACAAGGGTACGTAGATCACACATCCCCTCTCGTAGATGGACATCACGATGATAGGTCTTCGTGCGCGTAGGAAAATTTTGTTTCCCATGCGACGTTCCCCAACAAAATGTCCCATGAGCTAATCGCTCCTGATATATACACAACATCGACAGGGCGAGGGGGAGAACCTGCGTTTTCATGGGTTGGGGTGGGAATTTTGCCGTGCCCCGCAAAAAAATTTACGGGTCTGATCGGGAAACCTTTTCCGTGTGGACCCGTATATTGGTGGTTATTTTGCGGGTTAGGGCATTATACGAGGTCTCCTAGAGATACTCTTAGAGTGTAGATTCACTCATTTTGCTCCGTGTGTAGTCCCCTAGTGAAATCTCTAAAAAGACTTATATTTCGAAACGAAGGAAGTATATTTATGATTAAGACAATAACATGATTGACAACAGGAACTTTGGATCATGGCAAGGCAACGAGACAAATCACTCGTGGTGGGCGATAACCGGTTGGTCGGCGTGAGATATGGCGTTTTTTTAAATAACCACATATATTTCACTCTCGATACTTTATCGGTAATGCCCGAAATCTTTTCGGAAGCCAAATGCACCCTTGCTATATATCAATCTTCGTCTCTGGACCATTCCGAAACTCCTCGTGACGTCCGGGATCTCATTCGGGGCTCCGAAAAACATTCGGTCACCAACATACATAATTCAACTATAACGAAACATCACCGAACCTTAAGTGTGCAGACCTTGTGTGTTCGAGAACTGTGCAAACATGTTCGAGACACTCTCTGATAAATAACCGATAGCGGGACCTAGATGTCCATATTGGATCCTACATATTCTACGAAGATCTCTATCGGTTGAACCTCTATGTGAATCCTCTATGTCAAGGATTCAGTTAATCCCGTATAACATTCCCTTTGTCCTTCGGTATGTTACTTGACCGAGATTCGATCGTTGGTATCTCTATACCTATTTGGATTTCGTTGTCGACAAGTCTCTTTACTCGTTCCTTAATACAAAATCATGTGGCTCGCTCTTTAGTAACATTGTTTGCAAGGCTTGTTGTGATGTTGTATGACCGAGTGGGACCCAAGATACCTCTTCGTCATACGGAGTGACAAACCGCAGTCTTGATCCATGCTAACTCAAGGGACACCTTCGGAGATGCCTTTAGAGCACCTTCATAGTCACCCAGTTACGTTGCGACGTTTGATACACACTAGGTATTTTTTCGGTGTCACTGAGTTACACGATCTCATGGTCATATGAACATATACTTGACATGGAGAAAAAATAGTAGCAATAAAATGAAACGACCACATGCTACATTCATAGTTTGGGTCTTGTCCATCACATCATTCTCCCAATGATGTGATCTAGTTATCAAGTGACAACCCTTGTCTATGGCGAGGAAACCTTGACCATCTTCGATCAACGAGCTAGTCCACTAGAGGCTTACTAGCGACAGTGTGTTGTCTATGTATCCACACATGTATATGAGTTTCCATTCAATACAATGCTAAATTATCTTGAACAAGTAAATATAATAATAACAAATTTATTATTGCCTCTAGGGCATATTTCCAACAACGACAAGCGTCACAAGAAGAAGTAGATGATGATTAGATGATCATTTATCCTAATTAATTATGCATGTAATAGTTTATTTTGGTGCGTGGAAATGTCATGTGTGTACAAGCCACCTATGTAATTGAATGTTTAATTTGGTTGTGCAATCATTTTCTTATTAGTATATCTTGTTAAGTTGAACCATTTCTTTTTCATTGGCTCAACGCAAACAGGTTACCCGAGTGAACTGTATGCCTTATAAAGCACACACTTTTGATCTGGTTGTTGTGTTGCCTAATCATAAATAGTTCATACAAGTGAACTGTATGCCGTAGATCGCACACACCTTCATGTGGATGTCTGTTTCTATTGTTCTTCCTCATCGCAAATAGTTTATTGGAGTGAACCATATGCCAGACATCGCACACACAACTCTAATCTGAATCATGTTTGATGTCTCTGACATCGCAAATGTTTTGCATCTTTTTTGACGGGTTTTTTACAACACTGTTTGCGATTAATGCATCGCACACAATTTCATCAAAGGGTCTCTCATTGTAGTGTTGCGCTTGAACCATCCTGTAGTAGTGAAGGGTCTTGGGCCCATCGCCTTTTGCACTCCTGCACATTACGAGGACGACCGGGGTTAGTCCTAGCTACCTCTTAATCCATAGCAGGTGCTTACATGGACCACCCGGGCATGCGCCGCTCAATGTGACATCTGAAGAGGTTTCGGGAGAATGTACGATGAAGAGTGCCCATAATTATTCCCGTGTGGGGGCTAGTGTGAAAAAGGCTAGAGGCCTACTCAGATCACATATCCAAACCAGTTAGTGTCTTGAGAGTTCGTGGAAATGATGAGCGATCCTCTCACCCCGTCTTGAGGACTTACGACAAGGGTCAGGCCCATCCCTCTCCTGGGTCGGTCCGCTAGCCCGGCCGTGCCTCGCAATTATCTCGCGGGTACCCTCCAGGTCAATCTGACTCACAAGAAATTGTCAGGAACTCAAGCCCAGCTCAACAGGGGTACTGCATTTCCCTTCGGTCCCACAGTACCAGTAAAGGGGGCAATTGGAAAATGTAACAGTGTGTCCTTGTCATCAAGGGGAAATCCGAGGAATCACCCTCGATGTTTTTCCACTCGATGTAAACGTCAAGGTGACCTAGGAGGATTCGCCCTCGAGGGTTCACACTTGAGGTGTTGCATGACAGTGTCATTATCGGGAGTGGTGAAGGAGGAATCGCCCTTGGTAATCCACGACTAACTATCTACACTATATAGTTATCATCAGGAGTGCACTACTAGGAAAAGGGCTATAGATAATATAGACACTAATGACACACCACACAAGTGGTGCGCCACTACTATATAGCAGTGGCGCACCATGTGCACGTGAGCCATTAGTGTGATGGACACTAATGGCGCACCACACACACGGTGCACCACTACTAACAAACTTTTTTTTTCCAAAAGTACAAATGGCGCACCGGGGCAAAGTGCGCCATTACTAGTTTAACTAGTAATGGCGCACCACTCACACAGTGCGCCACTACTATAATTTTTTTTTTTGCAAAACTACTAATGACGCACCGGGGCACAGTGTGCCATTACTAGTTTAACTAGTAATGGCACACCACTACCTAGTGCGCCACTACTGCCAAACGACTATTCCAAATTTCCCAGCGTCCATTTCCTCCCCCATCTCCACCGCCACCACCTCCCCCTCCCCCTCCTCTCCATGGCCGACTACCACCACCCCTACCATCGAGACCTACACGACAGCGCCTCCGCCTCTCCCACCACCTCCTCGCCTCCGCAAGACGGCGTCCAGTGGGCTGAGGCCGCCTCCTCGGCCGCCCTCCGCCAGTACCGTGCCCTCCCCAAGAAGGGCAAGCCACAAGGGCGCGAGTCCACCATCCTCGCCGCCTTCCTTTTCTCCTCCCCGGTCAACCCACCAAGTTAGCAGCAGAGGTTATCAGCTTTGCCCATTGGGCCTCTGCCCACGACATCCATGATTCCCAGCTCTCCTCCTATCTGTCTCTGACTGACGCGGTGACGCCCCAATCGTCCTCCACCGCCGCCCCCACCCCACCCTGCCGGCGTCGAGCGTCCGCTCTGGCGACTAGGACGGAGGTTGCCCCAGGCACGGCGATATGGGGCGGATGAACGAGGCGAAGCTCCTCTCACTTTTGAGATTCCGACCTCGACTTGCAGGTACGCCAAACTATCATGTGAGGAATCCATGATTTCAACTTATTATCCGCGGAAACTGATGTGCCCAACCATTTCTTTCATGGCTTCAGATTAAGCGGCGTTGTCATTTAAGCGATTTCCCTCCATCAACTTGATTATAAGTACATGCTTGTTGTCAGAATTTTTTTACCTGAAACACACTATGCCATTCATGGTCTCTACGGATCTGCAGTATCATGAGTGGTCTTGAAAGCCTGTCCGAATTCCAACTTCTGCAAACTTGAAATCGTTGGCAACTTGGCGTCGGCAATCTGCTGTGAACCAGAATTCGATGTGCTTTGCGTCGGTTAGTAGCAAACATTCAGGAGTCAGCACACAAGATTAACACTAAATTGTTAACTATGATATTTCTATATTTCTGCGCTCACACATGCATAAGCATTGACTATACAAGACCGTGGGATCCCTACCAAAGTTTGTAATTATTAATGCTTTGCAAAATGACCGTCGCAGGGTGAGTCGTCCGGAAATTTCAAATCTGTTGTACAGCAACATCAAACTCATGTTCAAAGGTCAGCCAAGGGCACTGCCAAAAGTGGCATTGATGCATCGATGCACCTCCTTGAACATGATTCTCCTTTAAATTTTCCTCTACTGCAGCTTTCTTCCTTTTATTCTTTGAACCATAGGATCGAGCTATGCACACATGCAGATTGGTTATTTAATTCAATCATCACCAAGCTGTGTTAGGAAGAAACTCTAAATGGTTGTTCTAATTCCACACTGGAGCCTCTTACAGTCATTGCCTAGTTGTGCTCTCGCCTCTTCAACAATCAGTAGAGCATCATTCTGAAGTCACCTAAGTAGCAAGCTAATGTGGTTGTCGCCTTGCAGGTACAACAGCTAAGAAAGATGGGAGAGAAAATGGGAGTGGAAAACAGTTAAATTTGGAGCTGCATGAATTAGTCTATGAGCATTTTTATATACTTTGTTGATACACTTACCAGTAACTTTTTTAAGCAGGATTGAATATTCAAATCATTTGCTGATGAGCACGCTTCCGCATGTCTTCCTAGATTTCTCGCTTGATTCATCATCGTATAATTGAAGGGCTTCAGTGATGATATTACCTTTCTTTCTCTGAATAACCCTCGTGCTGTATATTCATAGGTTTGTAGCACAATTGATCTAGCGTCGTTGATTGTCAAAGCATTGCTAGATTACACACATATCCCATCACTATTGATACTTTCTTCACAGATGCATCGCTTCATGGTCTCAGTGCTGACAGGAAGTAAGTAGTCCAGGCTAAATGATTAAACACCCCAATGGCGGTAGCCTAGGCATCTTTCCGCAATTTTCTACAAGCACTAGAACATAGTTCTATATAATAGCATGTGAGATGATTATAACTTTTATAGAAACTATATTGTTAACTATGATATCATGATAATCTTTTGATCGAATATTTTTAATACGCATATGAGATTTTAACAACTTGATCTAGTTCCACTTTCTTGACAAATTTGTGCAAAATGTTTTCAGGTACTCAACCTATTGATGCACATGGACATGATAACTCTCTAGCGTTTATGGACCAACCAACCTGTAATCTTGGACCTTATTGTCTTGTAGACCATTTGGTGTTTCGAGTGTTTTGGAGCTTGCACTTTGTGCATGTAGATACAAACTTGTATGTTCTGGACCATCTGAAGTCTCTCATAGTAACCAATAGTCCTTATCTTTTTGTGACTTGTGTGTTCTAGATGATTGTTAAGATGGTCAAAACTATGCTTCCTCTAGGTTAATTTGTTTGTCAACTTGCATTCAATGTATGTGCATGTTTATAAACATATTTTCATTGTGGTATAATATGTGTTTATCTTGAACTTTCTTGTGGGTGTGAGGATAATAATTGAATATATTTAGAGCTGGTAGTATAACCTGTGGCGCACCATGAGCTATACTAATGGCACACCTGGGAGGCATACTAATGGCGCACCTGGGAGGCATACTAATGGCGCACCTGGGAGGCATACTAATGACGCACCTGGGAGGCATACTAATGACGCACCATGAGCTATACTAATGGTGCACTGCCTCGTGTGCCATTAGTATACTAGATACTAATGACGCACCTATGGTGCCTGATGTCTACTACGCAACCTTCTCCTTGTAGACGTTGTTGGGCCTCCAAGTGCACAGGGTTGTATGACAGTAGCAATTTCCCTCAAGTGGGTGACCTAAGGTTTATCAATCCGCGGGAGGCGTAGGATGAAGATGGTCTCTCTCAAGCAACCCTGCAACCAAATAACAAAGAGTCTCTTGTGTCCCCAACACACCTAATACAATGGTAAGTTGTATAGGTGCACTAGTTCAGCGAAGAGATGGTGAAACAAGTGCAATATGGATGGTAGATATAGGTTTTTGTAATATGAACTTACAGAAACAGCAAGGTAACAAATGGTAAAAGTGAGCACGAACGGTATTGCAATGCGTAGAAACAAGGCCTAGGGTTCATACTTTCACTAGTGAAGTTCTCTCAACAATGATAACATAATTGGATCATATAACTAGCCCTCCACATGCAACAAAGAGTCACTCCAAAGTCACTAATAGCGGGGAACAAACGAAGAGATTATTGTCGGGTACAAAACCACCACAAAGTTATTCTTTCTGATCGATCTATTCAAGAGTCCGTAGTAAAATAACACGAAGCTATTCTTTGCGTTCGATCCATCATAGAGTTCTTACTAGAATAACAACTTAAGATACATATCAACCAAGACCCTAATGTCACCTAGATACTCCATTGTCACCTCAAGTATCCGTGGGCATGATTATAGGATATGCATCACATAATCTCAGAATCATTTATTCAACCAACACATAGAACTTCAAAGAGTGCCCCAAAGTTTCTACCAGAGAGTCAAAACGTGTGCAAACCCCTGTGCATAGGTTCCCAATGTCACGAACCCGCAAGTTGATCACCAAAACATACATCAAGTACTCACATGAATCCACGTGTGCCAACCCATATGCATAGGTTCCCAATTGTCACAAACTGGCAAGTTGATCACAACAGATAGACACGTGCAAGACATACATCAAGTGTTCTCAAAGACTCAATCCAATAAGATAACTCCAAAGGGGAAACTCAATTCATTACAAGAAGGAGAGGGGGAAGAACATCATAAGATCCAACTATAGTAGAAAAGCCCATGGTACATCGAGATCAAGACATCTCAAGAACACGAGAGAGAGAGAGAGAGATCAAACACATAGCTACTGGTACATACCCTCAGCCCCGAGGGAGAACTACCCCCTCCTCGTCGAGGAGATCGCAGGGACGATGAAGATGGCCACCGAAGATGGATTCCCCCTCCGGCAGGGTGCCAGAACGGGATCCAGATTGGTTTTTGGTGGCTACAGAGGCTTGCAGCGGCGGAACTACCAATCTAGGTTTATTTCTCGGGGTTTCTGAATTTATAGGAATTTATGGCGCTGGAATTACGTCGGTTGGGCCCACAAGGAGGTCACAAGCCTGGTCGCCACCACCTAGGGGGGTGGTGGCGGCGTCTGGGCTTGTGACTCCCTCGTGGCTCTTCTGGCCTTCTTTCAAAGCTTCGGGGGTCTCTTTTGGTCCCAAAAAAATCATGATAAAGTTTCATTCCATTTGGACTCCGTCTGAAAATGGGCCAAAAACACGGAAAAAACAGAAACTGGCACTTGGCACTGAGTTAATAGGTTAGTCCCCAAAAAGATATAAAATAGCATATTCATGCATATAAAACATCCAAAGTTGACAAGATAATAGCATGGAACCATCAAAAATTATAGATACGTTGGAGACGTATGAAGCATCCCCAAGCTTAACTCCTGCTCGTCCTCGAGTAGGGAAGTGATAAAGAATGAATTTTTGATGTTGCATGCTACCTAGCATAGTTGTCCTTTGTAACTTCTCTCACGTGACATGAATGCACAGATCCGTTAGATTCAAAACAATAGTTTGCTATTGACGTGGAAACAATAATAATTCAAGCAAACTAGCAAGGTAATCATGAACTTTTAAAATAACAAGGCCAAAAGAAAGTTATCCCTACAAAAGCATATAGTCTGGCTATGCTCTATCATCATTGCACAACGAATTTAAATCATGCACAACCACGGTATTGGCCAAGTAATTGTTTCACACCTTTACTTTCTCAAACCTTTTCAACTCTCACGCAATACATGAGCGTGAGCCATGGTTTTAGCACTATAGATGGTGTGGAGTGTGGTGGAGGTTGCAAGACAAAAAATGAGAAGATAATCACATTAACTATGTTGGGGAACGTCGCATGGGAAACAAAAATTTTCCTACGCGCACGAAGACCTATCATGGTGATGTCCATCTACGAGAGGGGATGAGTGATCTACGTACCCTTGTAGATCGTACAGCAGAAGCGTTAGAGAACGCGGTTGATGTAGTGGAACGTCCTCACGTCCCTCGATCCGCCCCGCGAACAATCCCGCGATCAGTCCCACGATCTAGTACCGAACGGACGGCACCTCCGCGTTCAGCACACGTACAGCTCGATGATGATCTCCACCTTCTTGATCCAGCAAGAGAGACGGAGAGGTAGAAGAGTTCTCCGGCAGCGTGACGGCGCTCCGGAGGTTGGTGATGATCTTGTCTCAGCAGGGCTCCGCCCGAGCTCCGCGGAAACGCGATCTAGAGGAAAAACTATGGAGGTATGTGGTCGGGCAGCCGTGAGAAAGTCGTCTCAAATCAGCCCTAATTGCTCCATATACATAGGAGGAGGGAGGGGGGGCCTTGCCTTGGGGTCCAAGGACCCCCAAGGAGTCGGCCGAGCCAAGGGGGGGAGGACTCCCCCCCCCCCAAACCGAGTTGGACTTGGTTTGGTGGGAGGAGTCGCCCTCCCTTCCCACTTCCTCCCTCCTTTTTTTTTCCTTTTCCTTTGATTCTTTATTCTTGGCGCATAGGCCCCCTTGGGGCTGTCCCACCAGCCCACTAAGGGCTGGTGTGTCTCCCCCAAACCTATGGGCTTCCCCGAGGTGGGTTGCCCCCCCCCCCCCCCCCGTGAACTCCCGGAACCCATTCGTCATTCCCGGTAACTCCGAAAACCTTCCGGTAATCAAATGAGGTCATCCTATATATCAATCTTCGTTTCCGGACCATTCCAGAAACCCTCGTGACGTCCGTGATCTCATCCGGGACTCCGAACAACATTCGGTAACCAACCATATAACTCAAATACGCATAAAACAACGTCGAACCTTAAGTGTGCAGACCCCGCGGGTTCGAGAACTATGTAGACATGACCCGAGAGACTCCTCGGTCAATATCCAATAGCGGGACCTGGATGCCCATATTGGATCCTACATATTCTACGAAGATTTTATCGTTTGAACCTCAATGCCAAGGATTCGTATAATCCCGTATGTCATTCCCTTTGTCCTTCGGTATGTTACTTGCCCGAGATTCGATCGTCAGTATCCGCATACCTATTTCAATCTCGTTTACCGGCAAGTCTCTTTACTCGTTCCGTAATACAAGATCCCGCAACTTACACTAAGTTACATTGCTTGCAAGGCTTGTGTGTGATGTTGTATTACCGAGTGGGCCCCGAGATACCTCTCCGTCATACGGAGTGACAAATCCCAGTCTTGATCCATACTAACTCAACTAACACCTTCGGAGATACCTGTAGAGCATCTTTATAGTCACCCAGTTATGTTGCGACGTTTGATACACACAAAGCATTCCTCCGGTGTCAGTGAGTTATATGATCTCATGGTCATAGGAATAAATACTTGACATGCAGAAAACAGTAGCAACAAAATGACACGATCAACATGCTACGTCTATTAGTTTGGGTCTAGTCCATCACGTGATTCTCCCAATGACGTGACCCAGTTATCAAGCAACAACACCTTGTTCATAATCAGAAGACACTGACCATCATCGATCAACTGGCTAGCCAACTAGAGGCATGCTAGGGACGGTGTTTTGTCTATGTATCCACACATGTAAATGAGTCTTCATTCAATACAATTATAGCATGGATAATAAACTACTATCTTGATACAGGAATTATAATAATAACTATACATTTATTATTGCCTCTAGGGCATAATTCCAACAAACTAGGCATATCAATGAGCTGTGGAGATGCTCATCAATAGATATCAATGTGAATGAGTAGGGATTGCCATACAAATGATGCACTAGAGCTAAGAGTATGTGAAAGCTCTTAAGGAAAACTAGTGGGTGTGCATCCAACTTGCTTGCTCACGAAGACCTAAGGCAATTTTGAGGAAGCCCATCATAGGAATATACAAGCCAAGTTATATGATGAAAATTTCCCACTAGCTATATGATGGTGACAAAACGAGAGACTCTCAATCTTGAAGATCATGGTGCTTAATATGCACAAGTGTGGAAAGGTGGTAGCATTGTCCCTTCTCTCTTTTTCTCTCTTTTTTTGGTGGGCTCTTTGGCCTCTCTTTTTTATTTTTTTATTTTTTATTTTGGTGGGCATCTTTGGCCTCTTTTATTTCCTCACATGGGACAATGCTCCATCAATGATGATCATCACACTTACAACTCAAAACTTAGAGCACCGATGACTCTATATGGAATGCCTTCGGTAGTGTACCGTGACAATGATCTAGCATGGCATAGACATTAATGGAAACATCATGCTAGCTATCTTACGATCATGCAATGGCAATGTAGACGTGGTGGCACATGTCATGGTGGTAGTTGCATGGCAATATATCTCAGAATGACTTTGAAAAAGCCATATTAGGTAGGTATGGTGGCTGTTTTGAGGGAGGCTAATGGTGGGTTTTGTGCACCGGCGAAAGTTGCACGGCACTAAGAAGATAGTGATGGTGGAAGGTGAAAGTGCATCTAAACCATGGACTCAACATTAGTCATGAAGAACTCATATACTTGTTGCAAAAGTTTTATTAGTAATCGAAACAAAGCATTCAATGCATACTCTTAGGGGAAGGGTTGGTAGGTATAAACCATCGCGCGATCCCGACCGCCACACAAAGGATGACAATCAAAAGACTAATCATGCTCAGACTTCATCACATAGCGGTTCACCATACGTGCATGCTACGAGAATCACTAACTTCAACACAAGTATTTCTAGATCCACAACACCTTACTAGCATAACTTCAATATTACCACAACCATATCTCAAAACTAATTGAGAGGAATCAAACTTCTCTAACTATTCAATGCACATGAAGGTGGAAGTTTTCGTATCCCTTTGTATAACTACCCCTTTTGAGACTACTTTCAAAGCATAGATCAACTACCAAGCCACGCACCGCTGTGCTCTAAAAGATATAAGTGAAGCACAAAGAGCAAAAGTATCTAGCTCAAAAGATATAAGTGAAGCACATGTGAGCTGAATTGTCTACCAAAGGATATAAGTGAAGCTCGACAAAATCACGATGAGTGCATGTCTATTTATCTAGGTGTGCAGGAAGGATGATTGTGACACAACAAAAATAAAATACTCCTACGATACAAGACGCTCCAAGCAAAACACATAACATGTGGTGAATAAAAATATAGCCCCAAGTAACGTTACGGATGGATCGAAGACGAAAGAGGGGATGCCTTCCCGGGGCATCCCCAAGATTAGGCTTTTACGGCATCCTTGAATATCTTGGGGTGCCTTGGGAATCCCCAAGCTTGAGCTCTTGCCACTCTTTATCTCTTTGTCCATAAGAACTTCACCCAAAACTTGAAAACTTCACAACACGAAACTTAAACAGAAACTCGTGATAACATTAGTATGAGAAAGCAAACCACCACTTCCTTAGGTACTGTAGCAAACTTAAATTCTACTTATGCTGATGTTGGGTTACTTTATTTTCAATCTTCCATGGCTAATACCCCCTGATACTATCCATAGTTTCATCAAAATAAGCAACCAACACAACAAAAACAGAATCTGTTAACAGCAGACCAGTCTGTAGCAATCTGTATATTTTGTATACTTATGGTACTTCAACAAATCTGAAAAATTACGACAGTCTGAAGAAATTGCGTAGAAATCAGAAGAAAAAAGAATCAACTCTAAATCTCTTACAGAATAAAAATGAAAAATCGTTTCGTGAGCAGAAAGTTTCTGTCTTTTTACAGCATGATCAAACAATCATCACCAAGACTAATCATAACGGTTTTGCTTGGCACAAACACAAAAATGAACACAAAAGACACAATCATAATAGAATTATGATGGTGCGGATAAAGCAAAAAAGGAAGCAAAAAGCAAAGAAAAATTTATTCATTGGGTTGCCTCCCAACAAGCGCTATCGTTTAACACCCTTAGCTAGGCATTGATTTCAATGATGCTCACATAAAAGGTAAGGATTGAAACACAACGAGAGCATCATGGAGAAAATGGCTAGCACATTTAAGTCTAACCCACTTCCTATGCATAGGGATTTTGTGATCAAACAATTTATTGGAGCAAGAATCAACTAGCATAGGAAGGCAAAACAAGCATAGCTTCAAAAATTTCAACATATGGAGAGGAAGCTATATACTATTGCAATAAGTAGAAGCATATGATCCTCTCTCATAGTAATTTTCAATAGCATAATGAATGAATTCAACAATATAACCAGCACCTAAGGCTTTCTTTTCATGATCTACAAGCATAGAAATTTTACTACTCTCCACATAAGGAAATCTATTCTCAAGAATAGTAGTGGGAGTATCGTAAAAGACTTGAGCACTACAAATTGTGTCCACAATGAAAAAGCAAGGTTTACCAAAGGGGTTCTCGAGAGTATGACAAGTTTTATCATCCCTCTTCTTTAAAGCATAAGTGTCCTCACAATAATCATCATAGATAGGGGGCATGCTTTCATCAAAATGATTTTGATCGTTCAAAGTGGAAGAACTAAAAAGATCATCCTCCTCAAATATAGCATCCCCAAGCTTGTGGCTTTGCATATCATTAGCATCATGGGTATTCAAAGAATTCATGCTAAGAACATTGAAATCATGCTCATCATTCACATATTCTATGCCAAGCATTCTATGTAATTCTTCTTTCAGCACTTGAGCACAATTTTCCTTCCCATCATGCTCACGAAAGACATTGAAAAGATGGAGCATATGAGGCATCCTCAATTCCATTTTTTTTGTAGTTTTCTAGCGAAATAACAAGAAACAAAAAGATTCGATTGCAAGATCTAAAGATATACCTTCAAGCGCTAACCTCCCCGGCAACGGCGCCAGAAAAGAGCTTGATGTCTACTATGCAACCTTCTCCTTGTAGACGTTGTTGGGCCTCCAAGTGTAGAGGGTTGTAGGACAGTAGCAATTTTCCCTCAAGTGGGTGACCTAAGGTTTATCAATCCGCGAGAGGTGTAGGATGAATATGGTCTCTCTCAAGCAACCCTGCTACCAAATAACAAAGAGTCTCTTGTGTCCCCAACACACCTAATACAATGGTAAGTTGTATAGGTGCACTAGTTCGGCGAAGAGATGGTGAAACAAGTGCAATATGGATGGTAGATATAGGTTTTTGTAATCTGAAATTACAAAAACAGCAAGGTAACAAATGGTAAAAGTGAGCACGAACGGTATTGCAATGCGTAGAAACAAGGCCTAGGGTTCATACTTTCACTAGTGAAGTTCTCTCAACAATGATAACATAATTGGATCATATAACTAGCCATCAACATGCAACAAAGAGTCACTCCAAAGTCACTAATAGCGGGGAAAAAACGAAGAGATTATTGTCGATTACAAAACCACAACAATGTTATTCTTTCTGATCGATCTATTCAAGAGTACGTAGTAAAATAACACGAAGTTATTCTTTCCGTTCGATCCATCATAGAGTTTGTACTAGAATAACACCTTAAGATACATATCAACCAAGACCCTAATGTCACCTAGATACTCCATTGTCACCTCAAGTATCTGTGGGCATGATTATACGATATGCATCACATGATCTCGGAATCATCTATTCAACCAACACATAGAACTTCAAAGAGTGCCCCAAAGTTTCTACCAGGGAGTCAAAACGTGTGCCAACCCCTGTGCATAGGTTCCCAATGTCACGAACCCGCAAGTTGATCACCAAAACATACATCAAGTACTCACATGAATCCACGTGTGCCAACCCATATGCATAGGTTCCCAATTGTCACAAACCCACAAGTTGATCACAACAGATAGACACGTGCAAGACATACATCAAGTGTTCTCAAAGACTCAATCCGATAAGATAACTCCAAAGGGGAAACACAATTCATTACAAGAAGGAGAGGGGGAAGAACATCATAAGATCCAACTATAGTAGCAAAGCCCATGGTACATCGAGATCAAGACATCTCAAGAACACGAGAGAGAGAGAGAGAGATCAAACACATAGCTACTGGTACATACCCTCAGCCCCGAGGGAGAACTACTCCCTCCTCGTCATGGAGATCGCCGGGATGATGAAGATGGCCACCGGAGATGGATTCCCCCTCCGGCAGGGTGCCAGAACGGGCTCCAGATTGGTTTTTGGTGGCTACAGAGGCTTGCGGCGGCGGAACTACCGATCTAGGTTTCTTTCTGGGGGTTTATGAATTTATGGCTGTGGAATTACGTCAGTTGGGCCCACGAGGAGGTCACAAGACTGGTCGCCACTACCTAGGGTGGTGGTGGCGGCGTCAGGGCTTGTGACTCCCTCGTGGCTCTTCTGGCCTTCTTTCAAAGCTTCGGGGGTCTCTTTTGGTCCAAAAAATCATCATAAAGTTTCATTCCATTTGGACTCCGTCTGAAACTGGGCCAAAAACACGGAAAAAACAGAAACTCGCACTTGGCACTGAGTTAATAGGTTAGTCCCAAAAAAGATATAAAATAGCATATTCATGCATATAAAACATCCAAAGTTGACAAGATAATAGCATGGAACCATCAAAAATTATAGATACGTTGGAGAAGTATGAGTGCGCCATTAGTAAAAAATTCTAATGGCGTGATGCTAGTGGCGCACCTATAGTGCGCCATTAGTAGCCAAAACAGGTGTGCCACTAGCAGGCCTTTTCCTAGTAGTGGTGTGTTGCGAGGTATCACCCTAGGCACTCGATAGTAGCTCTGTAGAGTCATACAACTAAGGGGTGTGAGGTGATGTGTCGGGCTGAGGACATCGATCACGTTGATCGAGTCATCGATGATGAAGCGGGGGCAATAGGGACAAGGTGAGAGGTCACTGGTGGAACACTAATCTATTCTAAGCATGTAGGATAGACACGTAAGTAATCATAGCAAGCTACAAAATCAGACTATGCATCAGAATACGAGCAATTAAATACAGTAGAGAATTCTAATGCAAGCATGAGAGAGAAAGGATTCGCGATATAGGAATGATCAAGGGGGTTTTCTTGCGTGAAAGCTCTGCTGCAAGTGGTTGGACGTCGGTAGCAGTGTCAGTCTCTGGGTCTACCAGAGAGAACATGGGGAAGAAACAATAAATACACAACAATCAAATGTATCACAATGCATGACATGGCAATGTGTTGGGCTAGTGGTGACCTAATGCAATGGTACACATTACAAACGGAGCTAGAAAATATGCGTGGACATTTCTCGGGTCTTAGCATTTATCGGACAAACGGTTCGATGGGAAAAGTTTCATGTTCATCATGTAAGAGGCATGTGACACATGAAGATATAGCATATTCAGATTCATTATATTTTTCTGAGCAACTTTCATTTATAAATTATTTCCATCTGACTTATAGATTAGTTTATATGATTTTTCAAAGAGTTAAGCATTTTTTTGGAATTTATTTAATTTCGAAATAAATATTTAAATATCTAAGTGCACACATAAATGTGCCCAACCATGCCACACACGAGCTAACTGGTGGGTCTTGTTTACCGGGTCAACTTCCCAGTGAGCAGAGGCTGACGGGTGGGTCCTATTGCCCAGTTAGCACGCTCACTAGGTCAACCTTATCCACTATAAGAGTGGACACGACCGACATGTTATTGATACGTCCCAAACGTATCTATAATTTCTGCTTGTTCCATGATCTTTTGATTGATATTGTTATATGTTTTGCTACACTTTTATATTATTTACACATATTTGGACTAACCAACGAACTTAGTGCAACCAGTGCCAGTTTCTGTCTGATGATGTCTATTTTGCAGGGGCTTTTACTCAATTTTCCAAAGCCCAAAAAAATTCATGAAAAATATATAAAAATGAGCGAAACAGAAGCTTTCGGATCACCGAAGATGGGCCAGAGGGGGCCAGGGGCTGCCCGGTGCCCTCCTTTGGCCTATATTTAGAGTCACGAGACCGAGAGGAAACCCTTCCAAAACTTCCAGAATCGCGAATTTCTCCATCGTTCCGCCGCCGCAGCACTTCCGAGATCGGGAGCGTTAGGAGACCTCTTTCCGGCACCCTGACGAGGAAGGATTGACCTCCAGGAGCTTCTCCACCACCATGGATGCTTCCCGTACGTGCCGTGAGTAGTCCTCGTTGGACCTTGAGTCCATGACCAGTAGCTATGTGATGTCTTATCTCCAATCTTGTGCTTCAATGGTTAGTCCTTGTGAGCTGCCCTACATGATCAAGGCATCTATGTAATTCTCTTGCTATTGCTATGCTCGGTTTGTTGGGATCCGATGGATTATGAGATTATGTTCAGATTGTTATGAGTTATATATTTGATTATCCTTTTATATTATGTTCCTTAGTGATTCATGCATGTTCTCCGTTGCTATTTATTGCTTTGGCCGAGTAGTAGATTGTAACTCCAAGAGGGAGCGTTATGCATGATTGTGGGTTCATGCCCCTCGATGTCTAGCTTGAGTGACAGAAACATGAGACTAGGGGATGTGCTGTTGCCACCAGGGAGAAAACAACGGTGCTTGTGACCACGGTTGCAAGGATTGTTTACCTTACACATAGTTCGTTAATGCAGTTGTTCCTTGCTTTGAGTTTACACTTCGGGTGGGGCTCGCAACTTAATACCGGCGAGATGTTCTGGATAGATATCTCAAGGTGGATGATTAGTAAGTAGATGCTGATAAATATACGGTCTACTTGTCTTGGTGTACTACCCATTACTATTGAACCTCTAACTATCCAGTAGCATAATTAGCATTGCGGTGCGTTCATAATTCTGTCAATTGCCCAACTGTGATTTGTTTACCCAAGCATAGTTGTTTATCGTCTTTTCGGAGAGAGACATCACTAGTGAACATCATGTGACTCCAGTCCATATCACCATCATTGTTTACACCTCCATCATTTACCGCTTTCATTTACTTTTCCGTTGGTATCACTATTACTTTCCCGCTTGTGTTTTGATCCTTTGCAAACTACAAGGCCGGAGAGATTGATAACCTCTCTGTAATCATTGGAAGCAAAGTTATTTTTTGTGTTTGCAGGTCCACGTCATCTGCTAGCGCCAGGGTGGAAGACACCTACTTGTTGATCCTAGGAGTCCTCCTGGTTTGATAAACCTTATAGTTCCCATGTGAGGGAAAACTTGTTGCTGACTACATCTAAACCTTCCACTTGGAGTAACCAACGGGGTGCGAGAAGTATATACATCATCTCGTCATCAAGCAAAGTTTTTTGGCGCCGTTGCCGGGGACTCCAGTCTTCAAGATAGGGGAGTTGCACGCTATCCTTTACCTTTGCTTTTTAGTCTTGTTAGTTTGCTTTCTAGTTTTTGCTTTAGAGTCCTATACCAAAAACCACAAAACAAAAGTTGCTTTGTTCTTGCTTGTTGCCGCTGCCATGGGTTCTTATGCCCTTGGCATGGTTGCATCGGGAAGCCACACGATCTTTGGTTTGAAGTTGCTCCTAAACGTCCCCAAACTTGGGAAGACGTCCAAACTCTTATAATAGAGAGCAAATCAAACATAGAGAATGACACTACAATTTTACTTAATAGCAATAATATTGATTTTGACAATTGTAGTATCTCCGAAGTTATCACCTTTTTCCAAAGAATGGCTAAAGACCCCCACACTAGTACACTCAATATTGCCTTCACCGAGCATATTACCAATGCTCTTATAAAAGCTAGGGTGGAGAAGCTCAAGGTAGAGACTACTATTCCTAGAAAACTAGAAGATGGTTGGTATCCTATGGTCAAGATTAAATTGAATAATATCTCTTGCTTTGCATTGTGTGATGTTGGAGCTAGTGCTTCCGTTATGCCCAACAGAATGTATGATATGCTTGGTTGGAAACCTTATGATCCATGTTCTTTTGGTGTTCGTCTTATTTATTCTTCCATAAAGAAACCTTTAGGGAGAACATGTGCTTATTATTGTCAATGATAATTATGTGCCCATTGATTTTCTTATTATGGACACTGAATGTGATCCTTCATGTCCAATTATTTTGGGACGTCCTTTTCTCCACACAGTTGGTGCTATCATTGACATGAAAGAGGGAATTATTAAATTCTAATTACCTCTTAAGAAGGGAATGGAACACTTCCCTCGAAAGAAGATTAAGTTACCTTATGAGTCCGTTACTCGGGCAAGTTATTCTTTTGGGGTTGATAACACTTGATCTTCTTGCATTATGCCTAGCTCAAAGGCATAAAAGAAAGCGCTTGTTGGGAGGAAACCCAATTTGTTTTTTACTTTCTGTTTTAGTGGTCTTGATGCTTGTTACTATCGTAGCAACATCATTGTATCTTTATTTTTAAGCTCTGTGCCAAGTTATAGCCTCCGATTGCAAGAAAGTTCAAAAATTATAACATGTTGTCCAGAAACAGATTTTGTGTGCTTGACGGAAAAATTCACCAAAAATCACCAGATCATCTTTTTTATCTGAATTTGTTTGACAGCATGCTCTATATAATTTCAATTCTGGCATGTGTTATGAGTGTTTTGATTTGAGTTGCAGAAGTGCCCCGAATAAATTATTTACTACCTGTTGTTCTGTTTTTTCACAGATTCTGCCATGTTTTGCGTTTTCATTGTTTTGCAAATCCAAAGCTTACTTTTTATTTGCAAAACCCTTTTCGCAATCATGAGAATCAGTAGCTTTTCATGAAAATCTTTATTTCGAGTAGGTAATGAATTATTTTATTAAGGGTACTAACCACTCTAATCAGCTTATGATGAGTTTCGTATGAATGGAGTTTTCAAGTATGCGATGGGAGATGATGAAAGAAGATACATGAGTGTCAAGCGCTCAAGCTTGGGGATGCCCCATGCACCCCAAGAAATATTCAAAGGAGACTCAAGCGTCTATGCTTGGGGATACCCCCGTGCATCCCCTTCTCTATCAACAATCATCAGTTCGTCCATCTTCATGCTATATTTTTATCACTTCATATGTTATGTGCTATGCTTGGAGCGTCCCTCTCTTTGCTTTTTAGTTTGTTTTAGTTTTGCTTTCTGGTCATAACAAGTCGGAACCTAGCCTACCTTGTTTGGGAGATAAACACGCTCCATTCCACTCTAGAACACAACATAGGTTTTCATGCTTATCTTTTTTGTGTGTTCATCATCTTTTCGTAGCTACTGTCATGCTTAGCTCTTAGTTTTCATGCTTATCTTTTTAAGAGCTATTATTGAGGTTGCTTCTGGAACTCTCTTGAGTTACATGCTTATCTTGTTTAGAGAGTTGGCTCGTTGCACTAAGTTGTGTGTCTTGTATGAGTAGGTAATTGAGATTGCTATTCAAGTATAGTAGTAACTTCCAATAGTTTTGAGGTATTGATTTGAGTAATGTTTAGACTATTGGTGCCATGAGCCTGAGCCTATTAGTGATAGGTGTCGTATTTTGGGAAATCCTTGTGTTTTTCGAAAATTAAAAATTAGTTGAGAACTCTAGCTACTAAATTGATCGCTAATCTCTGGAGGGGTTGGAATATATAGAGTACCCTGCCGTTACCATGAGTTGAGGATGCGCAAGGATAACCAAGCCCCCAAACACTCCTCCTCGGGGTACTTGTATCTTCGTGAATTTCCTAACTAGATAGTGAGTTACCGATTATAAGTGTATGAGTTATTCACACTAATGTGAGTATTCAATTGTTGGCACTTCCACCATCCATATTTTGCTAGCCTCTTCAATACCATGCATTGCCCTTTCTCACATTGAGAGTTGGTGCAAACTCCATCGGTGCATCCAAACTCATGACATGATATGCTCTGTCATACATAAGCCTCATTATATCTTTCCTCAAAACAGCCACCATACCAACCTATTAAGGCATTTCCATAGCCTTTCCGAGATACATTGCCATGCAACATCCACCATATTATGACTTGATCTTCATGTCATACATGCTTTTGCTTGATAGTAGACCCGCATGATAGTTGGGCCTTGCCCCAATTATTGCTACATGACACGCTAGTATCATTGCATATCCTGCTACACTGGCAGAGGCATACATTTGCATACATCATGATAGTTTTCACTTGTCTTTATGTTGAGTACTTCCTATAAAGTGTGATGATCTTCTCTTTATTCATGTAAAACATAAAGTGTTGCCCTTAAGAGAGGAAAATATCCCAAAGAGGACAAAACAAAAGATCCCAAAGAGGACAAATGAGAGAGATAAAGAAAGACCCAAAGAGGCCACACAAAAAATAATAAAAGAGAAAAAGAAAAAGAAAAAGAAAAAGAAAAGGAAATAAAAAGAGAGAAGGGGGCAACACTACTGTTCATTTTGAAGATCCACACTCGTACTCCATTGCTATATTGGTACTACATATGGAATATCATTCATGCATAACTATGTGGGGACCCTTACACTATAGAACTTGGTTTGCATATTCCAATGATGAGCCTCCTCAAATGAGCTCTAGGACTTCATGATCAAACAAGTTGAAAGCACCCCCACTAGTTCCATTGGAGAGCTTACCTTAGCTCACATGTGCATCCGTTACATCGCAATCCCTACTCCTCACATCATATCTATCATTTGGCTTTCTCTCGCCTATGGTTGTCCTCATTGGTGTGAGCCTTTCACACCTTTTTGTCTTCCTTCCCCATCATTATTATATTTTCCATCCTAAGGGCCAACATATCTTGCTTACGCTAATCCATTGCATGAGTTCTCAAAGTCGAAAGGGAGAGGATCATTTTGACTTGTGCCTGACTAGTGGTATGGGGTTGAGTCAAAATAAGATTTCAAAGGAGACCAAGTGTGAAATTTTAGTAGATTGAGTTCTCAATTAAAAATATATTATATGATCTCAAACCATCTCCCACTTCTTGCATGCAAACACCATTTGGAGACATTCGAGTCACGGAGAGCGAGAGCTCTTGCATCTTTATGTTCTTACTTTGCTAAACTCAATACTAGATATAAACTCTTACTTGTTATTGTCTTGACTTGAATTGCATATCTCACTTGCTTTACTTTGAAGTTCTTATATGTGTGTTAGCATGTCACCACCGAAATTAAGCTTGGGGATGTTGATACGTCCCAAAGTATCTATAATTTCTGCTTGTTCCATGATCTTTTGGGTGACATTGTTATATGTTTTGCTACACTTTTATATTATTTTACACATATTTGGACTAACCTACCAACTCAGTGCACCCAATGCCAGTTTCTGTCTGCTGATGTCTATTTTGCACGGGCTTTTACCCAATTTTTCTGAAGCCCAAAAAAGTTCAGGAAAAATATATAAAAAATGAGCAAAACAGAAGCTTCCGGATCACCGAAGATGGGCCAAAGGGGGGCCAGGGGCTACCCAGACGACCTACTTGCGCGGCCAGGCCGTAGGCCGCGCGAGGAGGCCGCCTGGGTGGGCCCCACCTCCTCCGGTGCCCTCCTTTGGCCTATATTTAAAGTCCCGAGAGGAAACCCTTCCACAACTTCCAGAATCGCGAATTTCTCCATCGTTCCACCGTTGCAGCGCTTCCGAGACCGGGAGCGTCAGGAGACCTCTTCCCGGCACCCTGTCGGAGGGAGGATTGACCTCCGGGAGCTTCTCCACCGCCATGGACGCTTCCCGGACGTGCCGTGAGTAGTCCTCCTTGAACCTTGAGTCCATGACCAATAGCTATGTGATGTCTTCTCTCCAATTTCGTGCTTCAATGGTTAGTCCTTGTGAGCTGCCCTACATGATCAAGGCATCTATGTAATTCTCTTGTTATTGCTATGCTCGGTTTGTTGGGATCCGATGGATTATGAGATTATGTTCAGATTGTTATGAGTTATATATTTGATTATCCTTTTATATTATGTTCCTTAGTGATTCATGCATGTTCTCTGTTGCTATTTATTGCTTTGGCCCAGTAGTAGATTGGAACTCCAAGAGGGAGCGTTATGCATGATTGTGGGTTCATGCCCCTCGATGTCTAGCTTGAGTGATAGAAACATGAAACTAGGGGATGTGTTGTTGCCACCAGGGAGAAAACAAAAGTGCTCGTGACCACGGTTGCAAGGATTTTTACCTTATGGATAGTTTGTTAATGTAGTTGTCTGTTGCTTTGAGTTTACACTTTGGGTGGGGCTCGCAACTTAATACCGGTGAGATGTTCTGAATAGATATCTCAAGGTGGATGATTAGTAAGTAGATGTTGACGAATAAACGGTCTACTTGTCTTGGCGTACTGCCCATTACTATTGAACCTCTAACTATCAAGTAGCATAATTAGCATTGCGGTGCGTTCATAATTCTGTCAATTTCCCAACTATGATTTGTTTACCCAAGCATAGTTGTTTATCGTCTTTTGGGAGAGAGACATCACTAGTGAACATCATGTGACTCCGGTCCATATCACCATCATTGTTTACACCTCCATCATTTACCGCTTTCATTTACTTTTCCATTGCTATCACTATTACTTTTCCGCTTGTGTTTTGATCCTTTGCAAACTACAAGGCCGGAGAGATTGACAACCTCTCTGTACTCGTTGGGAGCAAAGTTATTTGTTGTTTGTGCAGGTCCACGTCTTCTGCTAGCGCCAGGGTGGAAGACACCTACTTGTTGATCCTAGGAGTCCTCCTGGTTCGATAAACCTTACAGTTCTCGTGTGAGGGAAAACTTGATGCTGACTACATCTCAACCTTCCACTTGGGGTAACCAACAGGGTGCGAGAAGTATATACATCATCTCGTCATGAGTTAGTGCCTAGGGATAATCTATGTGTTTAAAAATAAACTTTGATTAATTAAGGAGACATGGCGCACCTCTCATTTCCTAATTAAGTTAAACTAAATAAGTAATTAGCTAATTAGATTAGTGGGGGTAGCACCCAATTAACCTGGGTCGGCCCCACATGGCACTCGCATGTGATACTCGTGATCTGCGTTGGGTTTTCCGTGAAGAGGAATGAGTTATCGCAGCACAAAGTGGGTAAGTATTTCCCTCAGTTATGAAACCAAGGTTTATCAAACCAATAGTAGTATCAACCACAACCGTCTTTAGTGGTTGCACACAAAAGAATAAACAACTTGCACCCAACGCGGACAAGAGGGTTGTCAATCCCCTTGGTCTCATTATTTGCAAGCGAATGAGGTGTGTAGATAATTACAGATAATTATAAAATGCAAATAAAATAAAAGCAAATAAATGGCAGCAAGGCGTTGGAGGTTTTAGCAATATGTTGTGAATAGACCCGGGGTCCATAGCTTTCCCTAATGGCATCTTTCATAAAAATAGCACACGGTGGGTGAACAAATTACTCTTGGACAATTGATAGAAGAGTGAATAGTTATGTGATTTTCACGGCAATGATCATGTAAATATATGCATCACATCCATAAAAAATAGGCTGACTCCTGCGTGCACCTATTACTATTACTACACTTGAGGAGCGCTTCTATGCTTGCCTCTCTACGTATTAAGTTCATGACAAACGAAGTAATGCTTGGAGTAAGATGACATGATGTAGACAAAGTAAACTCAACCAATATGAATAAACCCCATCGTTTTACCCTTAGTAGCAGCAACACAAAGATGCAACTTGTCCCCTTCTATCAATGGGTTACATAAATTCGCGGGATTGAACCTACTACAATGCACCTCTCTCACCGAAGAAATATCAATCTAGTTGGCCAAACTATTTCAATAGATCAGAGAGAATTACGAAGCTATCATAATCATGCACATAAGAATCATATTATATATCAGTGAAGACTCAAATACTTATCATGAATAATCTGAACATAAATCTACAATTCATCAGATCTCAACAAACGCACCGTACAAAATAGTTACATCATATGGATCAAAGCGAAGATGCAATGATCATTGTATTGAAGATCAAAGAGAGAGAGAGAGAGATACCATCTAGGTACTGCTATGGACCTGTAGGGCTTCGGTGAACTACTTACACATCATCATGAGGGCATCAAGGTTGATGAAAAAGCCCTCGTGATCGACCCCCTCCCGCAAAGTGTCCGAATGGAGCTCTAGATCGTCTCCTGCCGGAATAGAGACTTGAACGACATAAAAACTATTTTTGGGACCTCCTCTGGTGGTTTGAGGGTAAATAAGAATTTATAAGCCAGGGAACGGGGCCGGGAGAGCCACGAGTTGGCCACAAGCCATCACGCCGCCCCCATGGCGCGACCTGATGGCTTGTGGGGGCTCATGCGCCTCTCGGCCTTCTTCCGATGCTCCACGGTCCTGTTTTGGTCCCAAAAAAATTCACAAAAAGTTTCACGTCAATTGGGCTTCGTTTGGTACTGGAACCTCGAAAGTGGAAAAACATGTAGAAAACAACAACTGGCACTGGGCACTGGGTCAATAGGTTAGTGCTGACAAAATAATTTAAATTGGTAGATAAATTAATAAAAAGTGTTCTAAGATGATAACATAATAGCATGGAACAATAAAAATTATAGACACGTTGGAGATGTATCAAGCATCCCTAAGCTTAATTCCAGCTCGTCCCGAGTAAGTAAATGATAAAAATAGAAATTTTGATGTGACATGCTATCCATGATGTATTCTTATGCATGTATGCTCATTGATAAACGATGAATTAACAAGTATTAACACAACAATATTTATAAGTATAACAATAAAAATGATTAATTTTTTAAAGTGTATGATCCTCAAAGATTGTTTCAACTCTTTCCATCTTTATTATATTAGGAAGGGATGGCTCCATCTTTGCCACATAACTACAATGTCAAGCACCACGGTGTCCAAGTTAGGCAATTGGATCGTACTTTTTCAATATGCATGAACTTTTTATTCTTCACAAAATAAATGAGGTGGAATAGAGTAAAGTGGTAGGTTTCAAAGGGGTTGAAAAGTGGAGAAGATAGTCTTGTATCAACTAGGCGTACCAATGGGTTATGGAGATACACATCGATAGATACTGACACAAGGAGTAGGGATTACCATGCAAATGATGCAGTAGAGCTATAAGTGTATGAAAGCTCCACTGAAGCTAGGTGGGGTGTGCATCTAACTTGATTGCTCATGAAGACCTCGGGCATTTGAGGAAGCCCGTTATCAGAATATACAAGCCAAGTTTATAGAAGTTTTGATTCCCACTAGCATATGAATGATGTAACATGAGACTCTCTACATGATGAACATGGTGTCACTTTGAGGCACAAGTGTGGTAAAGGACAGTAGCAAAGTCCCTTCTCTCTTTTTCACTCATTAATTTTATTTATTATGGTGGGATCATTTGGCCTCCCCCATCTTTATTTCCTCACCCGAACAATGCTCTAAAAATTATGATCATCACACTTTTATTTACTTACAACTCATGGATAACCCGATATGATGAATGAAGCAACATGACTCCAATATGAATGCCTCTAGCAATGTACCGGGATGTGCAATGATCTAGCATGACATGTATTCATCATATGATTTTTCGTGGCTTTGCCAAAAATGTAATTATGAATGGTGGCTTTGCCACAAATATTATGTCACATCTATATGATCATGCAAAGCAATATGATGATGAACGAACTAGTCATGTGAAGTGACGATGGAATTTGCATGGCAATATATCTCGTAATGGCTATGGAAATACCATAATAGGTAGGGATGGTGGCTGTCTTGAGGAGTATATAATAAGGCATATGTGCAATAGAGTGTATCATGTCACGGGGTTTGGATGCACCGGCGAAAGTTGCACCAATCCTCAAGGTAAGAATGGGCTATGCGCGGTGCTGGAGAGAGTGGCAAATATGAGGAGGTGAGACTGCATATGTCCATGGTGTCACATTATTCATAAAGAACTCATATACTTATTTCAAAATTTTAGTAGTCTTATCACAAATCAAAGTACTACTCGCATGCTCCGAGGGAGAGGGTTGGTAGGAATTAATCATCGCGTGACTCCGACTCAAAATAACACTAGGTTTTCAACGAGAAATAGAAATGCTCACACATCATCACCATGCCCTTTTATTTTTTCACATGTTCAATAAATTTTAACATCTCTTAATATCAACACCTCTATGAATTAGTGATTAGAGGTGTTGATATTAACATCTCTTATGGCAAACCTATTCATATTTTATTTTTGCATTATATCTACTGCATTCCAACTTTTCTATGTCAAAACCTCATCAAAGAAAACCATAGAATTTTCAAAACAAGCGCACAACGCAAAGAAAACAGAATCTGTCAAAAACAGAACAGTGTGTAGCAATCTTACTACTTCGAATACGTCTGTAACTCCCAAAATTCTTAAAAATTAGGATGACGTGAATAATTTGTTTTTTTATCTTAGGCAAAAAGAATCAACTAAAAATCACTCTTTTGTTAAAAATGAAAAATGATTTCGTGAGTATAAAAGTTTCTGTATTTCAGCAAGATCAAATCAACTTTCACCCAAATCATCCCAAAGACCTTGCTTGGTACAAACACTAATTTAAACCACAAAAACACATCTAAAAAGAGGTATAATTATGTATTTTATTGAAAACAGCAAGAAAACCAAAAAAACAAAAAAAATAAGTTGGGTTGCCTCCAACAAGCGTTATCATTTTATGCCCCTAGCTAGGCATAACGCGTAGGATCTAAGTGTTGTCATCTTTATCCTTCAATTCTTTGATCGAATACTTAGGGTTTTCTAGGGACTTTGCATATAAATTCTCAACGACAAAACTTCTAGGCACGAGATTGCTAAACTTATTTTTGCAAAAAGGGTCTCTTATGACTTCAATAAAATTGGGATGGATACTAATCATCTTAAGATCTCCTTTATCATTGCTGGAAGTTGCACCCTTGATTTTAGTGGCTTGAGTAGCCTTACTAATATTTAAGGGAGTTTTGGCGGAAGCAAAGGCCGTGCCTAGATTAGAAGAAATTTCTACCAGTTTATCAATCCTAGACGGGCTTTCTTCGATTCTTTCATGAATTATAGTATTCTTTTCTTTTAACAACTTGAAAACATCTCCCTCTTTTGACCCAATTTTAGTAGCATAGCTTTGCATTTTTATATCCATGTTTTCAATATGTTCCTCGGTAAGCATTTTCTTTTCGATAGCACCTAGTCTTTCCATAACATGCTCAAGGGTAACGATTGTTTCATTGATCATGAGAGCGGGTGAACCCACTAAATTTCCCAAAGCATTAAAAGCATCAAGAGAAGGACACATCAAGAAGTTTCCACCGGAATCGTATCAAGGATGAATCTATATCAAGTGGTGATGCCCACATAAAAACAACAAAGAAGAACAACGGTAGATTGCTTACACATAGATCTATTATGAGCATTGCAAATCCTATACAAAGCATCTTTTAAGTTCTTCCCTCCCATTTGCTTAAAGTTAAGAACCTCGCTCTCGGGGGTGTACGCAATAGAGGAAGAGCTATCCATAACGACAAAAAGTGGTAGACAAGATTGCACACAAAAACAGATCTCACGAGAAAACGGTGAACGAAAAAGAGGGCGAATAAAACGACAATTTTTTGTGAAGTGGGGAGAGGAAAATGAGTGGCAAATGGAAAATAATGTAAATTGCGAGGAGATGGGATTTGTGATTAGGAACCTGGTTGATGTTGAAGATCCTCCCCGGCAACGGTGCCACAAATTCCTTTTGATGTATGCTAGAACTACGTCGGTAATTCCCTAAAGAGGAAGGGATGATGCAGTATAGCGACGGTAGGTATTTCCCTGAGTGATGAGACCAAGGTTATCGAACCAGTAGGAGAACCTCCTCACACCACGTAAACAGCACCTGCACAGAAATAACAAATACTCGCAACCCGATGTGTTAAAGGGGTTGTCAATCCCTCCCCGGCAACGGCGCCAGAAATTGGCACGTTGGCGGGAGACTATCTTGACTTGATCTTCCCCGGCAATGGCGTCAGAAATTCCTTTCGGGGTTCGGCGCCTCAAGATAGGCAAATAACGTGAGGTAAAAGTGGTAAATATGATATATAGATTGTGGAATAAATACATTTCAGCAAGGTATATTTTTTATTTTTGGTTTAATATACCTGAAAGTAAAAGCAAAGTAAAATAGAACGCAAAGGAAAATATGATGAAAAGTGACCCGGGGGCCGTAGGTTTCACTAGTGGCTTCTCTCGACAAAAATAGCAAACGGTGGGAAAAAATTGTTGTTGGGCAATTGATAGAACTTCAAATAATCATGACGATATCCAAGCAATGATCATTATATAGGCATCACGTCCAAGATTAGTAGACCGACTCCTGCCTGCATCTACTACTATTACTCCATACATCGACCCTATCCACCAAGCATCTAGTGTATTAAGTTCATGGTAAAACAGAGTAATGCAATAAGAACGACGACATGATGTAGACAAGATCTATTTATGTAGAAATAGACCCCATCATGTTATCCTTAATAGCAACCATAAATACATGTCGTTTCCCTTTCTGTCACTAGGATCAAGCACTGTAAGATCGAGCCCATCACAAAGCACCTCTTCCCATTGCAAGATAAATAGATCAAGTTAGCCAAACAAAACCAAAATATCAGAGAAGAAATATGAGGCTATAATCAATCACGTATATAAGAGATCAAAGAAGACTCAAATAACTTTCATGGATAAAAACATAGATCTGATCATAAACTCAAAGTTCATCGGATCCCAACAAACACACCGCAAAAACACTTACATCATATGGATCTCCAAGAGATCATTGTATTGATAATCAAGAGAGAGAGAGAGAGAGAGGAAGCCATCTAGCTACTAACTACAGACCTGTAGGTCTACAAAGAACTACTCACGCAACATCGGAGAGGCACCAATGGACATGATGAACCCCTCTGTGATGGTGTCAAGATTGGATCTGGTGTTTCTGGACTCTGCGGCGGCTGGTATTGATTTTCGTCCCTCCTCCTAGGGATTCTAAGATATTGGGGTATTTATAGAACAAAGAGGCGGTGCGGGAGGCCAACCAGGAGGGCACAACCCACCGGGGCGCGCCTGAGCCCCCAAGCACGCCCTGGTGTGTTTTGCTCCCATCAGAGCTCCCCTGAGGAGCATTCCTGGCCCACTGGATGTCTCCTGGCCCAAAAAATCCACAAAAAGTTTCGCTGTGTTTGGACTCCGTTTGGTATTGATTTCCTGCGATGTAAAAAACATGCAGAAAACAGCAACTCACGCTGGGCACTATGTCAATAGGTTAGTACCAAAAAATGATATAAAATGACTACAAAATGATTGTAAAACATCCAAGAATGATAATATAACAGCATGGAACAATCAAAAATTGTAGATACGTTGAAGACGTATCAGCATCCTCAAGTTTAATTCCTGCTCGTCCTCGAGTAGTTAAATGATAAAAACAGAATTTTTGATGTGGAATGCTGCCTAACATGTTCATCACATTTATTTTCTTTATAGCATGGACATTTGGACTTTTATATGGTTCAAAGCAATAGTCTAGTTTTGACTTGAAGACTTTAATACTCAAGCATACCAACAAGCAACCATGTCTTTCAAAATATCAACACTAAAGCAAGTTATCCCTAGCCCATTACTCTCAACCATTGATCCATTCATGAAACACACTCGAATATTAGCTACACCCAATGCTCAAATATGATCATAGTGCCCCTTAGTTGGTGCTTTATGAGAGAAGATGGAGAATCAAATTCAAAATAAAAATTGCATAAGTAAAAGAAAGGCCCTTCGCAGAAGGAAGTAGGGATTTGTAGAGGTGCCAAAGATCAAAGCAAAAAAATTGAGAGATAAAAACATTTTGGGAGGCATACTTTTCCCACCAACGAAAACGACTTAAAGCTCCCAACACTTTTCATGCTAGATACATCATAGACGGTTCCCAAACAGAAAATAAAGTTTATTCCTTTTTCCACCATTACTTTCACTTTCCATGGTTTGTCCATATCCACGGGTGACCTCTGTACCAACACTTTCCAAGGAATTTATTATTTGACAACGAAAAGTAAATTCATTTTTTTCATTTCGGGATTGGGCATCCCTAATACCTTTGTCGCACTCACGTGCAATGACAAGTGAATAAGCACTCATCGCGAGAATAACATATCTAGCATGGAAAATATTTGCCACCCCTCACCGCCTCGCGAGCGGTGGAGCACACAAAAGAGAAATTTATTTTGAAAATTAGAGATGACACATGCAAATTTGCTTAGAACGGCATGGAAATACCGCATATAAGTAGGTATAGTGGACTCGTATGGCAAAAATGGTTTAAAGGGTTTTGGATACACAAGTAGTGATCATACTTAGTGCAAAATGACGGCTAGCAAAAATATTGAGAAGCAACCAAACAAGAAAGGAAAAATCTCGTATCCAAGCATTAAGCATAAGTAACATCGAATAATGCACCACAAATAGGATATAAATTTCATTGCATAACTATTGACTTTCGTGCGTGCACAGGAAATCACAAACCTTAACATCAATATTCTTACTAAAGCACAATTACTCATCAACATGACTCACATATCATATCATCATATCTCAAAACCATTACTAAGAATCAAGTTTATTTTGTCTAATGTTCTTCACGAAATTTTTATTATATCCTCCTTGGATATCTATCACTTTGGGACTATTTTCATATGTTGCTTTTGATAAGCTCAAACAAATTTAAGTGAAGAACATGAGCACAATTTTTCTTTCTATCAAAATAATCTAAGTGAAGTAAGAGAGAATTTCTTAAAAAAATTACTAACTCCCAAATAAATCTAAGTGAACCATGAGAGCATTTCTAGCAGAGCGTGGTCAAAACTATATAAGTGAAGTATTAGAGCAAATCCATGGCTCTAAAAATTGAAGTGAATCATAGGAGCAAGCATAGCATAATTTTTGGCTCTCTCAAAAAGGTGTGTCCAGCAAGGATCCAAGACTTAAAACACAAAGCAAAACAATCAAAGACTCATATCATACAAGACGCTCCAAGCAAATCTCATAACATGTGACGATGTGTTCACCGAGGAGGCACACGGATGCCCGACGACAAGCTAGTAACAGTAGAGTTGTCGGAATCGAGGAAGTTCGCCATTGATAATAGCAATGAAGATTAGGTCAATTTGGTCGATGCGTCGGTGCAGAGCTCAAGCTCATGCTTGGAGAGGAAGCAGCAAACAACGACGGTGCTCGTGGATACGTCAGAGAGACGAGAAGGGGGCAGTGCTACCTAGGCGGCGCCATGGCGACGGACTCGCTCGACTTGTACGAGGAAGAACACATAGAGGCGAGGGGGGAATGAGGGAGTTAGGGTTTCACGGGAGAGAGGGGGAGGGGGTTAAGCTCCACAGGAGCCGAGGGATGGCCGACATTTGACTAGGTGCGGCCATGGCCATAGGTTGCCGACCACGACCTCCCGTGCCTCTTGTAGCGAGAGGTGGAAGACAAGCTAGGTGGGCTGGGCCTCCCACTGTACTACTTGAGCGCAGTAGTACAGTAGGTCATTTCTCCTTTTCTTTTTCTTTTCTTTTCTGTTTTATTTCCAAAACAAAAGTACTTTAGTTTTATAAAATATAAAACCTGCGCCAATAATTATAATGTAATAATAGACACTGCCAAAAAAGTCTGGCAATTATTTAAGATAGTTTATATTTCTATAATTTAGAAAAGGCATTGTGAACTAATGTTTTGGCCTCTGTTTTATTTATTTCAGAGCAGTCAGCCACTTTATAAAATATTGGTTTCTATCCCACAATTAGGCACAGATTATTTGCAACACTATGAACATTTTTTTGTTTGAAGAATAATAATTTGGCTTTATTTTAAAATTTGAATTTGGGATGGGTTTGCATCAAAGTGAAGTTTATCAAAATTAATTGTGATGACATGGCACCATTAGCATGAGCTTACTATGGCATGACACTAGGGTTGTTACACACAGGAGGCTGGGAGAAAAGATTCTTGCAAGTTCTTATCGCATGTACGTATGACTATATACAAAATACATGTCTACATATGATTAATGAGTGGTAGTTACTATGTATCGCTCTAGGTTTGTGATAGTTACATATTGAATTTCATGTGAATATCCATCTCTACTCCATGTCTATACTTTATTGTTATTGTCCACGCTACAATCAACTACTCTACCTTCGAGAAACTTGTTACTATTGCTATTGCTACCGTTCTGTATCACAACTGCTGTCATATTATTGTGCTACTAATAAATCGTTGTCAGAAATGTTATCCCATATGTATGGTTAAATTGACAATTCAACTTTTAAGACTTATAAATATTCTTTGGCTTCCTTTATGTCGAATCAATAAATTTGAGTGAAATACTATCCTCGAAGACCGTTGCGATCCCCTCTATTGTAGGTCATCATGTGGTCTCATGGTCAGTACAACACACACGACGGAGTTTGTGGTGCTTTTTTCCCTTAGAATGTCAGATCTAGAACTGCGGATTATAGTCCCGTGCTTTGATCTGTCAAAGGCGGTGGTGGCGTGTCACAACCTGTTTTTCACCACAAGTGTTTTATGTTGCAAAAATCAGAGCTTGTTAAAACTTTTTCAAATAATGTTGTGAGTACAATGTGAACCCTTGTATGAGTGAATGCTTGCTTGTTTGATGACTTAAACCCATGAAAACTTATTATTTTGCTCTCTTCAAAAACCTTTTTTCCTTTATATCAAGACCACCTTCACCATGTTGGGATACACTACTAGCTCAGGAAGCCAAGTGGCACTTCCAACCAAAGTTGGTGGTCTGATACAAATATTATTTTCATTCATTAAAAACATTAATTGGTGATTTAAAATATTATTTTCCTATTTTATATCTATGTCTGTTTCTAAGGCCAGTAATGATATTCCCACAAGGAAAATTGCTTTCCTGCCTTAGAAATTTCTGAGAAATTCATGGAAGCTCAGAAGGACATATATTTTCCATATATTAGATTTTCAACCCTGTTTTATATTAATATTATTTGAGTAAAACCCTGAAAACCATTTCTGTCTGTTTTAGCTTTTTGAGATGTTTCCAAAGTAAATTATCTCAGTAAATTCCCATAAACTTACAGGAGCCCTCCCAAGCCATATTAGGTGCTCACCTAAAATCTCACCTTGATCCAAGGTGGGGAAGTGCACCTAATGAGCCCAAAACCCTCTTTGTCCAGAGTAGAATTGGAACAACTCTACATTGCAAAGTTTCTCCAATGGAGCTGAAACTTTGCAGAGGTGTTTGACACCCCAAATGAGGACTCCACACCAAAGATGGGATTTGTGAAACTCTGTTTGGCCACACTTCCTTTGTAAAGGACAGTACTGGTCATTTTGAGGCATTTTCAAGTTTACAAAGCCAAACTGGTTCAATGGAGCTCAAATTTGGTGAAACCCCATGTTTTTACCCCAAGACAAAACCTGTTAAGTTTCATTTCCAGTGGTGGAGTGGAAGCACCCCAAGTCACCGTCAAACACCTATTGACAGGAAGGTAAAACCCCTCCTAGCCACTGTTTTACCCAATGGCAAGGCCTCAAACTTGGTGGCTTAGAGCCCCAGAACACCCTGAGCACCCAGTCAATCAGCCCCTCCCCAACTCCAAGCACAAGTGACAAGAACTCCAATTTGAGCCGCAGGGCAGTACTGGCAACACCAGTGTTCCTTGCTCCCTTGACCAACTCGAGCTCCCACTAAACCACAACGGCTAGGCACACTCCCAGCAACACTCAGGACATGGAGGACACGTCCCAAGTGCCCCAGAGCACGCCAGCATGCCGTGGCATGCCAAAACTGCGCTCTGGGCGCGCTGCAGAGAGCCTCCCGCAAGGGGACGACGCCCCGGCCGGTCCCAACCTCCCCAGTGATGTCCAAACACTCCACCGACATCTATTCAGTGCAAAGCTACCCCCAGGGACCCTCTCCCCTCGCGCAAGAGCTCAGGGGACGCGTGCCCGTGCGCGCCCGACGCGGCCGAGCATGCACGGTCGCTGCGGCTCGACCCCACTCGCTTTCCCTCTGCGGCCGATGCACCAGGAAGTCCTAAACCACGTCCCGAACCCGTGGTTTCGCGGCCAGTACCTCACTGTGCTCGCACGCGCGCCACGGTGAGTCACCGGCGCGCCCGAGTCGGGTCACCGTCGCTGGCCTATAAATAGGTCCCCCCGGCACCCCAGCACCCTCCAAAGAGCTTCAGAACAACCAGTAGACACCCCCTAGCCACCCAATCGAGCTCGCAGAGCCCCGGTGCTCGAGATCGACCGAGGCCCCTCCGCCTCGGAGCTCCGGTCGATCTCCGGCTACACGTCGGCTCCTGCGCTGCCCGACCTCCCATTACACTCCCCTTGACACCAGGAACATTTCCCCCAACTTTCCCGAGTGAATCTGTGCCCCTAGCCACTAGTTCAACACCAACCCGAAACCCTTCCGCCACGGTCACCTCGTCACCGGCGACCCAGACCACCTCCGGTGACGTCCCGACCACGGGCAGGTAGGCGGAGGCACGAGGGACCCGTTCCCGCTCCTAGATTGGCCTGAGGACAACGACAGACTCGCCGGCGTCCGTCTCCACCTCTCTGGCTGGAGGTAGGAGAAGGACCCGACAGGTGGAGCCCACCTGTCGGTGTCCTGGGGCAGCCAGCGCGCACAGCCGCTGACGCTGACCCCAGGGGCCCGCAGGTCAGGTTTGAACCTGGCCCGCGCGTGCCTGGTGGCTAGGCCTGCTGGCTGGGCCGGCTGGATTTGTTCCCCTGGCCTTTTCCTTTTATTTTAATCCAGTAACTTCAATGATTTTTATAAAAATATTTAGCCAGTAGAAAAATGTGTACTATTTGATTCTGTAGTGTTTGACATTTATCAAAAACAGAAACTATTTTGGTATAATAAATTGATATTAAAAGCACTGATTTGCTTCTGTTTGCTTTTAAATAAATATGCTTAGCTAATAAAAACTATAGGAAACATTTTCCTAAATGATAAACTGAATTTATTCAAACTTTGCAACATTTTTAAAAGCACTTTGTGATCTGTTTTAGTGAGAGCTATTATTTATTTATTCCTTTCTCGACGGTAGAGTTATCGAGTGACGGAGGATCCGGAGCGGAAGACCTCAAAGACCCCGGATACCTAGCTGACCAAGGCAAGCAGCCTTTGACCATGAGTTGAGCATATGAAATGATGCATGCTAGAATAGCACGTACTTTTCCCGTTGCATGTGATCACAGTGCCGGTTCATCATTGATGTGATGGTACCGAAGGCTTCTTCTTCGAAGCACTTGCATGGTAGTTATGTTATTCACATGGCTCCTCGGAGCACAAACATGATGAGCTGACCCTACTATCTATGAGGATCATGCTACTGTCATGTTGATTAGTAAAGTTATAAGATCATTGCATTGAGCTTGACCCTACCCCGTGAGGGTCATGTTATTACCATGTTGACAAGTAAAGATAGAAGCATTTTATCATGAGCATGATGATGAGTTAAATGAAGAATTTATGAAAACCCCGTCGGGTGCCACTAATGCCCGAGGGTGATGATGAGTTGGTGATCACTTTTGGTGAAGTGATGCACCGGTGTTTTTGTGTGAGTATGGTTTCGGAAATGGGATTAGATTTATGATGTGTCGACCGTCCCAACCTTACCAGTACGACCACGATACCCCTTTATGGGACGGGGCTTTATTGATTACTCTGGTCGGTGCTAGCAAAGAGCCACATTACTAGTGGCGGGAGTGATCGGTGTCACTCTCGTGATGGGGTCGTGCCAGGTAGGACGACTATGCCATTATTATGAGTTCCAGGCACACCGTTGGTCCCCGCATGGTTGATATTGTCCAGAGTCGGTGCTCGTAAGACGTACAACATGTGGGCTGGGTACGAATCGAGTGGACCTCTTTGTCTAGTATCGTCAGGGGAAAGATGATGATCGGGTACTTACCTCGGGTATATGTGATATACCGCGAGTCGTGGATGACACGGAAGTTTCCCGTTTCTCGTGGGTCCAGCGTACTACCTCTGCAGAGTGTAAACTATTCGAATAGTCGTGTCCACGGTCAAGGACAGTTGGGTGGTGCTGCTTAAACTACGTCCAGTGTTTCCGCATAAACCAAAAGTGTGTGTGAGTGCTGTTAAAAAGGTGTTGTTATAATCATGATAGAATATGACCAAGTTCGGTGACTTGGCATATAGGGTAAACCCGGATGGTTTAGCCCTCATTAATACATTGAGGTTATGACAAGTGCGATGACTTGGCATATAGGGTGAACCCGGATGGTTCAACCCTTAGCAGATATGATGATATCTGTAACCTGTTATTCAAGAGTAATTCTTTAACCCGTTGCATAAACCTGATCATTCCACCAAATTGCATTCCACTAAAGATGCATGTTACTGTTATTTTTCACTATAAATGTTCATATCATGGGCTGTTTGCGAGTACATTCAAAGTACTCATTGGCTTGCCACTGGTTATATTATTGACCAGACATGGAAGGACCGGAGTTTGGCGATGAGTACGCCGTCACAGCCGAACCTGCGATCTAGGACGCTTCCAAGTCAGAATGCCTGTTGGTGTAGGCTTGATGGCATGGGCACCGCTTAGCCCTTACGAGTTTCCGCTACTCGATGTATCTGTTTAATTTGGCCTTAGGCCTCGCTCTTGAACCCGACCTTCTGGTCGTTTGATGTAATAATTTCGGTACTTGGATGTAAGACTCTATTATTCAGTATCTGTGTTCAGTGAACATTGATCCTTGGGGTCACTGGGCACGGCGAACTCGACTTGCTAGTCGGGGTCCCCACAGAACTGGTATCAGAGCCATCCTGACTATAGGACGCCTTAGATAGCATGGACGTTAGCCGAGAACGTTAGAACGCCAGCCTTGCACAAGACTTTGCACATACAACCTTCTGACTTCTCTCCTATGCCTTGTAGATGGCTGCCGTACCTGAGACGCTTCTGGAGACCGGCTTTCCACTCCTTCTGGTGGATTGTCTCGAGAAGTGCCACGTACGTCGCACGCCCATCTTCCTCTACCACGAGCATTGGGTCAACGCCGACACTAAGGAATATCACGTGGACGTGATAGTGAAGGCTAATGACTCCCCGTCTAGTTGGTTCTTCGAAGGACCACAGATGGGAGAGCTGATGTTGGCAGTGGAGACGGCTGCATGAGAGGCGCTCGTGCAACTCCGCAGCATCCTCCCTGAGATGGCTAATGAGCGTGTCACTCGTCACCTACCTTTCATTAAGGAAGGAATGGATGGGAGTTGGACACTCACCCCAGCCACGGAGGATGGGATGCCATTAAGGTTTCACACCTACTTCAGTCTCTCGTCGGACACCCTGACGCACTTCCTGGTTAAGGAATCAGTCAAGCTTCGCCAAGAGCTGCACCTAGTCAAGGACCTGCTCCACGCTGAGAAGATGCAGAACCGCAAGCTAAAGAAGGCAGGCGCACCTGAAGGGAGGACAGCTGTTTCCATTAGGGGTGGTGTGTTACCCATCCAGGCAGTCCCTCTTCGGAGTCGCCGCCTGACAGCGGAAGAGTACACTGAGATCTTCGCCGCCTCGCCTAAGAGACGCCGTGACGTGCGGATTCTTTCTTCCACTCCTATAAAGGAAGAAGATGTTGATGAAGATGAGGATCCTGTTGAGTCCGCCTTTGAGACCGAGCAGTCCGCCGCGTAGGATTTAGCGTAGGCAATTAGGAGTACCCCCGAGCATAGGGTATCCATGTATCCGTTTCTAATTTGCGTATGTCTGCGTGATGTAAGTCACATATTGCCTTAGGCAGCCTGTAAGTGACTACATCACCTAGTTTTTATGAATGCAATTTCCAGTTTGTCAAAAACTTTGGTTTTGAAAACTTGGTACATGCACGTATTGGACCCCCTCTTACTAGGAGCGAATCCTTGTATTCCCGAGCAAGGTGGCATTTTGACCTGTCTGTTTCTATGACAGGATGGTGAACGCAACCCGCAACAGCACCTTCGGCAACCCCGGCGCCGGCTCCTCAGGGACGCCGCAGGGAACCGAAGGAGAAGCTCACGCTGGAGGTCACCACGAGCAGCCTAGAGACCTTCCGCCACCACCTCCTCCTGAGAACTTGACAATGGCTCAGTTCCTTCAAGGTCTTCGGGAGGAGCGTCAAGCCAGCAATGCCGCTATTCAGCAGCTGACTCAAGTCCTGGTGGACAACCCGCCGCGGAATGGGAATGGCGGTGGTCGCTCTACTCTATCTGAGTTCATGCGGACTACGCCTCCCATATTCACGGAGTCGACTGAACCACTTGACGCCGATGACTGGATTCGCACCATTGAAGACCTCCTTGCGCTGGTCAAGTGCACCGACGATCATGGGAAGGTCCTTTATGCTTCTCACTGTCTCGGAGGCACCGCCAGAGCATGGTGGGATGGATTCCAGATCATGCGGATAGGGCAAGTCATCACTTGGGTGATGTTCAAGGAAGGATTTCGCGCGGCTCACATTCCACCTGGACTGATGACCATTAAGAAGCAGGAATTCCGAGCCTTGAGGCAGGGCAGTGGAACTGTTAAGGAGTGCCTGCAGAAGTTTAACCTCTTGTCGAGGTATGCGCCCGAAGATGTTAACACTGAGGCCGCTAAGGTGGAACGCTTCATGGAAGGGTTACAACAGTCCCTGCAATACCAGCTGGTGGTTTGCGACTGCCAGACTTTCAGCGAGCTGGTTAACAAGGCGCTTATGCTGGAAGACAAGCGTCGTGCGATGGACGACACCCGCAAGCGCAAACTGATAGGCAGTGGAGGGCCCAGTAACGCAAGACCAAGACCATGGCAGTCAGCACCTGCAAGACCCAACTTTCACCAGCAGCAGTACAAGTATCCGGTGTTCCGCCAGAATTATCAGCCTCAACAGCAAGCCAAGCCAGCAGTCAACCCGCCGAACAACGGTGGAGTCAAGACCAACCCTCCGGGGCAAGTCACCTGCTTTGGGTGTGGTCAGACTGGGCACTATTCCAGGCAGTGTCCCAACAAGAAGCCCGACGCACCGCATCCCAATGCACCCAACCCCGGTCAAGGTGCACCAGGAAGGAACCAGGCCCCCCCGCAACCAGCAGTTCAATGGCAGGGGTCGGATCAATCACATCACTCCAGAAGAGGCGCAGGAAGACCCGGACTACATTCTGGGTACGTTCCTCGTCAACTCAACTCCAGCAACAGTGTTGTTTGATTGTGGTGCCTCGCATTCTTTTGTTACTCAAGGGTTTACGGAGAAGTGTGGTTTAAGACCCACTCTACTCCGTGGGAAGATGGCAATTCAAACCCCGGGAGCAGTATTGCGGACCAACCTAGGGTGTACAAGGGTCGAGATAGTTATCAATGGGACGAGTTTCTTGGCAGACCTCATTGTGCTTAAATGAAAATGTGTAGAAGTAATCCTCGGCATGGATTGGTTGGCCAAGCACCAGAGTCTTTTGGACTGTGCCAACAGGGCCATTACCATGACAAGCAACCAAGGGGTCAAGGTCAAGTTTGTCTCTGAGCCAGTATCGGCTCAAGTGCCTCGAGTCAACAGTCTATCCGAGGTAGAGCTTGATCAAGTGCCTATAGTCTGTGAATACCCGGACGTCTTTCCTGACGAGCTACCCGGAATGCCTCCTGACCGAGACATCGAGTTCATCATTGAGCTCATGCCCGGATCAAGGCCTATATATAAAAAGCCTTACAGGATGGGTTCCGAAGAGTTGGCAGAGCTGAAGAAGCAGCTGGATGAGCAGCTCAGGAAAGGGTTCATCCGTCCGAGTGCATCACCTTGGGGATCACCTGTTCTATTTGTTTCAAAGAAGGATGGTACCATTCGACTCTGCGTCGACTACCGTTCTCTTAATGAAGTCACAATTAAGAACAAGTACCCGCTCCCCAAGATCGAAGACCTGTTTGACCAGTTAAACGAGGCCGAGGTATTTTCCAAGATCGATCTTCGACCGAGATACTACCAGTTGAAGATCCGACCTGAAGATATACCCAAGACTGCATTCGTGACCCGGTACGGTCTATATGAATGCACGGTCATGCCCTTCGGTTTGACAAATGCCCCAGCCTACTTCATGTACCTCATGAACAAGGTCTTCATGGAGTATTTGGACAAGTTTGTCGTCGTGTTCATCAATGACATATTAATCTTCTCCAAGTCTGAAGAGGAGCATGAGCAACACCTGAGGATAGTTCTGGGAAAGCTTCGAGAGCACCAACTTTATGCCAAATTCAGCAAGTGTCAGTTATGGCTGAACGAAGTTGGATTTCTGGGTCATACCCTGACGGCACGCGGTTTGTCCGTAGATCAGTCCAAGATTACTACAGTGACCAACTGGGAATCACCAAAGGACGTGAAGGATGACAGGAGTTTCCTCGGGCTCGCGGGATACTACCGCAAGTTTGTTGAAGGATTCTCCAGCATCGCTCAACCTATGACTCAGATCTTGAAGAAAGGCCGGAAGTTTGAGTGGACACTGGCGTGTGAAGCAAGCTTCCAGGAGTTGAAGAAGAGGCTAACTACCGCCCCGGTATTGGCTACCCAAGACATCAACAAGGAATTCGTGATATATTGTGATGCCTCTGGAACCGGGCTCGGTGGAGTCCTGATGCAAGATGGTAGGGTCGTGGCGTACTTGTCACGGCAACTACGACCGCATGAGGAGAACTACGCCACCCATGATCTCGAGCTAGCAGCTGTAGTGCATGCTCTCAATGTTGGGGAACGTCGCAAGGGAAACAAAAATTTTCCTACGCGCACGAAGACCTATCATGGTGATGTCCATCTACGAGAGGGGATGAGTGATCTACGTACCCTTGTAGATCGTACAGCAGAAGCGTTAGTGAACGCGGTTGATGTAGTGGAACGTCCTCACGTCCCTCGATCCGCCCCGCGAACAATCCCGCGATCAGTCCCACGATCTAGTACCGAACGGACGGCACCTCCGCGTTCAGCACACGTACAGCTCGACGATGATCTCGGCCTTCTTGATCCAGCAAGAGAGACGGAGAGGTAGAAGAGTTCTCCGGCAGCGTGACGGCGCTCCGGAGGTTGGTGATGATCTTGTCTCAGCAGGGCTCCGCCCGAGCTCCGCAGAAACGCGATCTAGAGGAAAAACTATGGAGGTATGTGGTCGGGCAGCCGTGAGAAAGTCGTCTCAAATCAGCCCTAAAACCTCCGTATATATAGGTGGGAGGGAGGGGAGGAGGCAGCCTCAAAACCTAAAGGTTTGGCCGAAATTGGAGGTGGAGGAGTCCTACTCCAATCCTACTTGGAGTAGGATTCCACCTTCCCACTTGGAAACTCTTTCCACCTTGTGTTTTTTCCTTCTCAAACCTTATGGGCCTTAGTGGGAACTTATTCCAGCCCACTAGGGGCTGGTTTATCTATTCCCATAGCCCATGAGACCCCTTGGGGCGTGACACCCCTCCCGATGGTCCCCGGCACCCCTCCCGGCACTCCCGGTACACTACCGATGAGCCCGAAACTTTTCCGGTAATGCACGAAAACCTTCCGGTAACCAAATGAGGTCATCCTATATATCAATCTTCGTTTCCGGACCATTCCGGAAACCCTCGTGACGTCCGTGATCTCATCCGGGACTCCGAACAACATTCGGTAACCAACCATATAACTCAAATACGCATAAAACAACGTCGAACCTTAAGTGTGCAGACCCTGCGGGTTCGAGAACTATGTAGACATGACCCGAGAGACTCCTCGGTCAATATCCAATAGCGGGACCTGGATGCCCATATTGGATCCTACATATTCTACGAAGATCTTATCGTTTGAACCTCAGTGCCAAGGATTCATATAATCCCGTATGTCATTCCCTTTGTCCTTCGGTATGTTACTTGCCCGAGATTCGATCGTCAGTATCCGCATACCTATTTCAATCTCGTTTACCGGCAAGTCTCTTTACTCGTTCCGTAATACAAGATCCCGCAACTTACGCTAAGTCACATTGCTTGCAAGGCTTGTGTGTGATGTTGTATTACCGAGTGGGCCCCGAGATACCTCTCCGTCACACGGAGTGACAAATCCCAGTCTTGATCCATACTAACTCAACTAACACCTTCGGAGATACCTGTAGAGCATCTTTATAGTCACCCAGTTACGTTGCGACGTTTGATACACACAAAGCATTCCTCCGGTGTTAGTGATTTATATGATCTCATGGTCATAGGAATAAATACTTGACACGCAGAAAACAGTAGCAACAAAATGACACGATCAACATGCTACGTCTATTAGTTTGGGTCTAGTCCATCACATGATTCTCCTAATGATGTGATCCCGTTATCAAGTGACAACACTTGCCTATGGCCAGGAAACCTTGACCATCTTTGATCAACGAGCTAGTCAACTAGAGGCTTACTAGGGACAGTGTTTTGTCTATGTATCCACACAAGTATTGTGTTTCCAATCAATACAATTATAGCATGGATAATAAACGATTATCATGAACTAAGAAATATAATAATAACTAATTTATTATTGCCTCTAGGGCATATTTCCAACAGTCTCCCACTTGCACTAGAGTCAATAATCTAGTTCACATCACCATGTGATTCCAACGAATCCAACACCCATATAGTTATGGGGTCTGATCATGTCTTGCTTGTGAGAGAGGTTTTAGTCAACGGTTCTGAAACTTTCAGATCCGTGTGTTCTTTACAAATTTTTATGTCATCTTATAGATGCTGCTACTACGTGCTATTCGGAAATGCTCCAAATATCTACTCTACTATACGAATCCGTTTCACTACTCATAGTTATTCGGATTAGTGTCAAAGCTTGCATCAACGTAACCCTTTACGACGAACTCTTTAACCACCTCCATAATCGAGAAAAATTCCTTAGTCCATTAGCTACTAAGGATAAATTTCGACCGCTGCTAGTGATTCAATCATGGATCACTCTCTGTACCTCTCAACATACTTTGAGTCAAGGCACACTTCAGGTGCGGTACACAGCATGGCATACTCTAGATTCTACGGCTAAGGCATAGAAGACGACCTTCGTCTATTCTCTTTATTCTGCCGTGGTCGGGTTTTGAGTCTTACTCAAATTCACACCTCACAACGCAACCAAGAACTCCTTCTTTGCTGGTCTATTTTGAACTCTTTCAAAAACTTGTCAAGGCATGCATCTTGTTGAAACTTCTATTAAGCGCTTTCGATCTATCTCCATAGATCTTTGATGCTCAACGTTCAAGTAGCGTAATCCAGGTACTCCTTTGAAAACTTCTTTCAAGCAACCTTGTATGCTTTACAGAAATTCTACATTACTTCTGATCCACAATATGTCAACCACATATACCTATCAGAAATTCTATAGTGCTCCCACTCACTTCTTTGGAAATACAAGTTTCTCATAAACCTTGTACAAACCCAAAATCTTTGATCATCTCATCAAAGTGTATATTCCAACTCCGAGATGCTTGCACCAGTCCATTGAAGGATCACTGGAGCTTGCATACTTGCTAGTATCTTTAGGATCGACAAAACCTTCTGGTTGTATCACATACAATGTTTGCTCAAGGAAACCGTCGAGAAAACAATGTTTTGACATCCTACATGCAATATTTCATAAATAATGCATCAACAACTAACATAATTCTAACAGACCTTTAGCATCGCTATGAGTGAGAAAGTTTCATCATAGTCAACTGTATGATCTTGTCGAAAACATCTTTGCGACAAGTCGAGCTTTTCTTAATAGTGACTTGTCACCATCATTGCCTGTCTTCCTTTCAAAGATCCATCTCTACTCAATAGTCTTATGACCATCAAGTAGTTCTTCCAAAGTCTACACTTTGTTTTCATACATGGATCCTCTCTCGGATTTCATGGCTTCCAGCCATTTGTCGGAATCCGAGCCCACCATCGCTTTCTCCATAATTCGTAGGTTCACTGTTGCTCAACAACATGACCTCCAAGACAGGGTTACCGTACCACTCTGCAGTAGTACGCGACCTTGTCGACCTACGAGGCTTGTAGTAACTTGATCCGATGCTTGATGATCACCATCATCAGCTTCCACTTGAATTGGTGTAGGCGCCACAAGAACAACTTCCTGCACCCTGCTACACACTGGTTGAAGTGATGGTTCAGTAACCTCATCAAGTTCTACTACCCTCCCACTCAATTCTTTCGAGAGAAACCTTTCCTCGAGAAAGGATCCGTTTCTAGAAACAAACACTTTGCTTTCGGATCTGAGATAGGAGATGTACCCAACTGTTTTGGATATCCTATGAAGATGCATTTATCCGCTTTGGGTTCGAGCTTATCAAACTGAAACCTTTTCACATAAGTGTCGAAGCCCCAAACTTTCAAGAAACGACAATTTAGATTTCTCTAAACCTCAGTCTATGCTGTGTCATCTCAACGGAAATACGCGGTGCCCTATTTAAAGTGAATGCGGTTGTCTCTAATGCATAACCCATAAACGATAGTGGTAATTCGATAAGAGACATCACAGTATGCACCATACTAAATAGTGCGTGGCTATGACGTTCAGACACATCATCACACTATGATGTTCCAGGTGGCATGAACTGCGAAACAATTTCCACATTGTCTTAAGTGCGTACCAAAAACTCGTAACTCAGATATTCATTTCTATGATCATATCGTAGACAGTTCATCCTCTTGTTACGATGAACTTCACTCTGAAACGGAATTGAACTTTTCAATATTTCAGACTTGTGATTCATTAAGTAAATACTCCTGTATCTACTCAAATCGTCAGTGAAGTAAGAACATAATGATATCCACTGCGTGCCTCAGCACCCATTGGACTTCATACATCAAAATGTATTACTTCCAACAAGTTACTATCTTACTTCATCTCAATGAAAACAAGGCCTTGCTCATGTGGTATGATTTGCATGTCACCAGTGATTCGAAATCAGGTGAGTACAAAGATCCATCAGCATGGAGCCTCTTCATGCAATTTATACTAACATGACTCAAGCGGCAGTGCCACAAGTAAGTGGTACTATCATCATCAACTCGTATCTTTTGGCACCAATATCATGAACATGTGTAACACTACGATCGAGATTCAATAAACCATTGAAGGTGATTATTCAAGAAAATAGAGTAACCATTATTCTCTTTAAATGAATAATCGTATTGCAATAAACACGATCCAATCATGTTCATGCTTAACGCAAGCACCAAATAACAATTATTTAGGTTTAACACCAATACCGATGGTAGAGGGAGCGTGCGGCGTTTGATCATATCAATCTTGGAAACACTTCCAACACGTATCGTCACCTCGCCTTTAGCTAGTCTCCGTTTATGCCGTAGCTTTCATTTCGCGTCACTAATCACTTAGCAACCGAACCGGTATCCAATACCCTCGTGCTACTAGGAGTACTAGTAAAGTACACATCAACATCATGTATATCAAATACACTTCTTTCGACTTTTGCCAGCCTTCTTATCTACCAAGTATCTTGAGTTGCTCCGCCTCAGTGATTGTTCCCCTCATTACAGAAGCACTTAGTCTCGGGTTTGGGTTTAATCTTGGGTCTCTTCATTAGTGCAGCAACTGTTTTGCCGTTTCACGAAGTATCCCTTCTAGCCCTTGCCTTTCTTGAAACTTAGTGGTTTTACAAACCATCAACCATTGATGCTCCTTCTTGATTTCTACTTTCGCAGTGTCAAACATCGCGAATCGCTCAAGGATCATTGCATGTATCCTTGATATGTTATAGTTCATCACGAAGCTCTCACAGCTTGGTGGCAGTGACTTTGGAGAACTATCACTATCTCATCTGGAAAATTAACTCCCACTTGATTCAAGCGATTGTCGTACTCAGACAATCTGAGCACATGCTCAACGATTGAGCCTTTTCTCCTGTGCTTTGTGGACAAAGAATCTTGTCGGGGGTCTCGTACCTCTTAACAAGGGCACAAGCATGAAATCACAATTTCATCTCTTTAGAACATCACTTATGTTCCATGACGTTTTACAACGTTTTCGGCGCCTTGCTTCTAAGCCATTAAGTATTTTTGTACTGAACTATCGTGTAGTCATCAGAAACGTGTATGTCGGATGTTCACAGCATCCACAGACGACGCTCGAGGTGCAGCACACCGAGTGGTGCATTAAGGACATAAGCCTTCTGTGCAGCAACGAGGACAATCCTCGGTTTTACAGACTCAGTCTGCAAAGTTTGCTACTATCAACTTTCAACTAAATTTTCTCTAGGAACATATAAAACAGTAGAGCTATAGCGCAAGCTACATCGTAATTCGCAAAGACCATTAGACTATGTTCATGACAATTAGTTCAATTAATCATATTACTTAAGAACTCCCACTCAAAAAGTACATCTCTCTAGTCATTTGAGTGGTGCATGATCCAAATCCACTATCTCAAGTCCGATCATCACGTGAGTCGAGAATAGTTTCAGTGGTAAGCATCTCTATGCTAATCATATCAACTATACGATTCATGCTCGACCTTTCGGTCTCATGTGTTCCGAGGCCATGTCTGCACATGCTAGGCTCATCAAGCATAACCCGAGTGTTCCGCGTGCGCAACTGTTTTGCACCCGTTGTATGTGAACGTTGAGTCTATCACACCCGATCATCACGTGGTGTCTCGAAACGATGAACTGTAGCAACGGTGCACAGTCGGGGAGAACACAATTTCGTCTTGAAATTTTAGTGAGAGATCACCTCATAATGCTACCGTCGTTCTAAGCAAAATAAGGTGCATAAAAGGATTAACATCACATGCAATTTATAAGTGACATGATATGGCCATCATCACGTGCTTCTTGATCTCCATCACCAAAGCACCGGCACGATCTTCTTGTCACCAGCGTCACACCATGATCTCCATCATCATGATCTCCATCAACGTGTCGCCATCGGGGTTGTCGTGCTACTCATGCTATTACTACTAAAGCTACGTCCTAGCAAAATAGTAAACGCATCTGCAAGCACAAACGTTAGTTATAAAGACAACCCTATGGCTCCTGCCGGTTGCCGTACCATCGACGTGCAAGTCGATATTATCTATTACAACATGATCATCTCATACATCCAATATATCACATCTCATCATTGGCCATATCACATCACAACCATACCCTGCAAAAACAAGTTAGACGTCCTCTAATTTTGTTGTTGCATGTTTTACGTGGTGACCATCGGTATCTAGTAGGATCGCATCTTACTTACGCAAACACCACAACGGAGATATATGAGTTGCTATTTAACCTCATCCAAGGACCTCCTCGGTCAAATCCGATTCAACTAAAGTTGGAGAAACCGACACTTGCCAGTCATCTTTGAGCAAAGGGGGTTACTCGTAACGATGAAACCAGTCTCTCGTAAGCGTACGAGTAATGTCGGTCCAAGCCGCTTCAATCCAACAATACCGCGGAATCAAGAAAAGACTAAGGAGGGCAGCAAAACGCACATCACCGCCCACAAAAACTTTTGTGTTCTACTCGAGAAGACATCTACGCATGAACCTAGCTCTGATACCACTGTTGGGGAACGTCGCAAGGGAAACAAAAATTTTCCTACGCGCACGAAGACCTATCATGGTGATGTCCATCTACGAGAGGGGATGAGTGATCTACGTACCCTTGTAGATCGTACAGCAGAAGCGTTAGTGAACGCGGTTGATGTAGTGGAACGTCCTCACGTCCCTCGATCCGCCCCGCGAACAATCCCGCGATCAGTCCCACGATCTAGTACCGAACGGACGGCACCTCCGCGTTCAGCACACGTACAGCTCGACGATGATCTCGGCCTTCTTGATCCAGCAAGAGAGACGGAGAGGTAGAAGAGTTCTCCGGCAGCGTGACGGCGCTCCGGAGGTTGGTGATGATCTTGTCTCAGCAGGGCTCCGCCCGAGCTCCGCAGAAACGCGATCTAGAGGAAAAACTATGGAGGTATGTGGTCGGGCAGCCGTGAGAAAGTCGTCTCAAATCAGCCCTAAAACCTCCGTATATATAGGTGGGAGGGAGGGGAGGAGGCAGCCTCAAAACCTAAAGGTTTGGCCGAAATTGGAGGTGGAGGAGTCCTACTCCAATCCTACTTGGAGTAGGATTCCACCTTCCCACTTGGAAACTCTTTCCACCTTGTGTTTTTTCCTTCTCAAACCTTATGGGCCTTAGTGGGAACTTATTCCAGCCCACTAGGGGCTGGTTTATCTCTTCCCATAGCCCATGAGACCCCTTGGGGCGTGACACCCCTCCCGATGGTCCCCGGCACCCCTCCCGGCACTCCCGGTACACTACCGATGAGCCCGAAACTTTTCCGGTAATGCACGAAAACCTTCCGGTAACCAAATGAGGTCATCCTATATATCAATCTTCGTTTCCGGACCATTCCGGAAACCCTCGTGACGTCCGTGATCTCATCCGGGACTCCGAACAACATTCGGTAACCAACCATATAACTCAAATACGCATAAAACAACGTCGAACCTTAAGTGTGCAGACCCTGCGGGTTCGAGAACTATGTAGACATGACCCGAGAGACTCCTCGGTCAATATCCAATAGCGGGACCTGGATGCCCATATTGGATCCTACATATTCTACGAAGATCTTATCGTTTGAACCTCAGTGCCAAGGATTCATATAATCACGTATGTCATTCCCTTTGTCCTTCGGTATGTTACTTGCCCGAGATTCGATCGTCAGTATCCGCATACCTATTTCAATCTCGTTTACCGGCAAGTCTCTTTACTCGTTCCGTAATACAAGATCCCGCAACTTACGCTAAGTCACATTGCTTGCAAGGCTTGTGTGTGATGTTGTATTACCGAGTGGGCCCCGAGATACCTCTCCGTCACACGGAGTGACAAATCCCAGTCTTGATCCATACTAACTCAACTAACACCTTCGGAGATACCTGTAGAGCATCTTTATAGTCACCCAGTTACGTTGCGACGTTTGATACACAGAAAGCATTCCTCCGGTGTTAGTGATTTATATGATCTCATGGTCATAGGAATAAATACTTGACACGCAGAAAACAGTAGCAACAAAATGACACGATCAACATGCTACGTCTATTAGTTTGGGTCTAGTCCATCACATGATTCTCCTAATGATGTGATCCCGTTATCAAGTGACAACACTTGCCTATGGCCAGGAAACCTTGACCATCTTTGATCAACGAGCTAGTCAACTAGAGGCTTACTAGGGACAGTGTTTTGTCTATGTATCCACACAAGTATTGTGTTTCCAATCAATACAATTATAGCATGGATAATAAACGATTATCATGAACTAAGAAATATAATAATAACTAATTTATTATTGCCTCTAGGGCATATTTCCAACACTCAAGACGTGGCGACATTACCTTCTAGGGAAGCGATGTGAGATATATATAGACCACAAAAGTCTGAAATATATCTTCACTCAGAGGGAGCTGAATATGAGGCAGCGGAGATGGCTTGAGTTAATCAAGGATTACGACCTCAGCATTTAGTATCATCCCGGCAAGGCGAACGTGCTAGCCGATGCCTTAAGCCGGAAGGCAGGCTCCTTGAACGTCACGCTCAAGGAAAGGTTACCCGTCTTGTATGAAGAGATGGAGGACTTCGGGCTTGAGATAGTCGAACCAGGGTACCTGGCCAACCTCGAGGTCAAACCTACTCTGGCAGACGATATCAAGGAAGCCCAAAAGGGGCACAAGAGTATCGAAGGCCTCAAGAGGAAGGTGCGAGAAGGCAAAGCCCCAGGATTCTCGATTGATGAGCAAGGAGTACCGTGGTACGGGAAGCGCTTGTGCGTACCTAACAAGGCCGAACTTAAGGACATGATCCTGCAAGAGGCTCATGACACACCGTACTCTATCCATCCAGGTGGTACCAAGATGTACCAAGACATCCGAGAACGATTCTGGTGGCATAGCATGAAGAGAAAAATTGGCTCCTATGTCGCTAAATGCGATGTATGCCAGCGAGTCAAGGCTGAACACCAGCGACCTGCTGGATTGCTGCAACCTCTTCAAGTGCCGGCATGGAAGTGGGATAAAATCGGCATGGACTTCATCACCGGGTTGCCCCGTCGAATAAGGGTCATAACTCCATTTGGGTCATAGTCAATCATTTGACCAAGGTGGCCCATTTCATCCCCGTTAACACCACCTACGATGGCAGCCAGCTGGCCAGTCTATACATTCATCGAGTGGTGAGTCTCCATGGAGTTCCCAAGGAGATCGTGTCCGACCGCGGCACGCAATTCACCTCAAGATTTTGGAAGAAGTTTCAAGAAGCTCTCGGAACCAAACTCTCCTTCAGTACGGCTTTCCACCCGCAGACGGGCGGACAGACCGAGAGGGTAAACCAGATACTTGAGGACATGCTCCACGCCTGTGTTTTGGCTCATGGTGCCAAGTGGGAAGATTGCCTGCCATTTGCTGAGTTTTCTTACAACAACAGCTACCAGTCCAGCCTTCAGATGGCCCCATTTGAAGCGTTATATGGGCGGAAGTGCCGCACCCCGCTCAATTGGTCCGAAACCGGTGAAGGACTAGTTTTCGGACCAGAAGCACTGCAGGAAGCAGGGGACAAGGTTCACCTTGTCCAAGAAAACTTGGAGGCAGCTAAGTCAAGGCAGAAGAGCTATGCGGACCCTCGCCGCAGAAACGTGGAGTTTGTTCCCGGAAACCAGGTGTAGTTGCGAGTCACGCCTCTCAAGGGGACCAAGCGTTTCCACGTCAAGGGGAAGCTAGCTCCAAGGTTCATTGGACCCTTCAAGGTCACGACAAGGCGCGGGGAAGTAGCTTATCAGTTGGAGCTACCTCCTGAGCTTTCGGGTGTGCACAACGTGTTCCACGTGTCACAGCTCCGAAAGTGTTTGCAAGTGCCGAACCGTCCCGATCTTTACAAGGACATTGATCATCAAGCTATTGACCTTCAACCAGATCTTACCTACCGCGAGAGACCGATCCACATTTTGGATGAAGCCGAGCGTTGCACCAGAAGCCGCACCATCAAGTTTTTCAAGGTTCAGTGGAGTAACCATACCGAAGCAGAAGCCACGTGGGAACGTGAAGACTATCTCCGATCAGAATTTCCCGAGCTATTTAACGCTTAGCTTAGGAATCTCGGGGACGAGATTCTTGTAAGAGGGATAAGTCTGTCACACCCTGTTTTTCACCACAAGTGTTTTATGTTGCAAAAATCAGAGCTTGTTAAAACTTGTTCAAATAATGTTGTGAGTACAATGTGAACCCTTGTATGAGTGAATGCTTGCTTGTTTGATGACTCAAACCCATGAAAACTTATTATTTTGCTCTCTTCAAAAACCTTTTTTCCTTTATATCAAGATCACCTTCACCATGTTGGGATACACTACTAGCTCAGGAAGCCAAGTGGCACTTCCAACCAAAGTTTGTGGTCTGATCCAAATATTATTTTCATTCATTAAAAACATTAATTGGTGATTTAAAATATCATTTTCCTATTTTATATCTATGTCTGTTTCTAAGGCCAGTAATGATATTCCCACAAGGAAAATTGCTTTCCTGCCTTAGAAAATTCTAAGTAAATTCATGGAAGCTCAGAAGGACATATATTTTCCATATATTAGATTTTCAACCATGTTTTATATTAATATTATTTGAGTAAAACCCTGAAAACCATTTTTGTCTGTTTTAGCTTTTTGAGATGTTTCCAAAGGAAATTATCTCAGTAAATTCCCATAAAATTACAGGAGCCCTCCCAAGACATATTAGGTGCTCACCTAAAATCTCACCTTGATCCAAGGTGGGGAAGTGCACCTAATGAGCCCAAAACCCTCTCTGTCCAGAGTAGAGTTGGAACAACTCTACATTGCAAAGTTTCTCCAATGAAGCTGAAACTTTGCAGAGGTGTTTGACACCCCAAATGAGGACTCCACACTAAAGATGGGATTTGTGAGACTCTGTTTGGACACACTTCCTTTGTAGAGGACATTACTGGTCATTTTGAGGCATTTTCAAGTTTACAAAGCCAAACTGGTTCAATGGAGCTCAAATTTGGTGAAACCCCATGTTTTTACCCCAAGACCAAACCTGTTAAGTTTCATTTCCAGTGGTGGAGTGGAAGCACCCCAAGTCACTGTCGAACACCTATTGACAGGAAGGTAAAACCCCTCCTAGCCACTGTTTTACCCAATGGCAAGGCCTCAAACTTGGTGGGTTAGAGCCCCAGAACACCCTGAGCACCCAGTCAATCAGCCCCTCCCCAACTCCAAGCACAAGTGACAAGAACTCCAATTTGAGCCGCAGGGCAGTACTGGCAACACCAGTGTTCCTTGCTCCCTTGACCAGCTCAAGCTCCCACTAAACCACAACGGCTAGGCACACTCCCAGCAACACTCAGGACATGGAGGACACGTCCCAAGTGCCCCAGAGCGCGCCAGCATGTCGTGGCATGCCAAAACTGCGCTCTGGGCGCGCTGCAGAGAGCCTCCCGCAAGGGGACGACGCCCCGGCCGGTCCCAACCTCCCCAGTTATGTCCAAGCACTCCCCCGACATCTATTCAGTGCAAAGCTACCCCCAGGGACCCTCTCCCCTCGCGCAAGAGCTCAGGCGACGCGTGCCCGTGCACGCCCGACGCGGCCGAGCATGCACGGTCGCTGCGGCTCGACCCCACTCGCTTTCCCTCTGCGGCCGATGCACCAGGAGGTCCTAAACCACGTCCCGAACCCGTGGTTTCGCGGCCAACACCTCATTGTGCTCGCACGCGCGCCACGGTGAGTCACCGGCGCGCCCGAGTCGGGTCACCATCGCTGGCCTATAAATAGGTCCCCGCGGCACCCCAGCACCCTCCAAGCAGCTTCAGCACAACCGGTAGACACCCCCTAGCCACCCAATCGAGCTCGCAGAGCCCCGGTGCTCGAGATCGACTGAGGCCCCTCCGCCTCGGAGCTCCGGTCGATCTCCGGCTACACGTCGACTCCTGCGCTGCCCGACCTCCCATTACACTCCCCTTGACACCACGAACATTTCCCCCAACTTTCCCGAGCGAATCCGTGCCCCTAGCCACTAGTTCAACACCAACCCGAAACCCTTCCGCCACAGTCACCTCGTCGCCGGCGACCCAGACCACCTCCGGTGACGTCCCGACCACGAGCAGGTAGGCGGAGGCACGAGGGACCCGTTCCCGCTCCTAGATTGGCCTGAGGACAACGACAGCCTCGTCGGCGTCCGTCTCCACCTCTCTGGCTGGAGGTAGGAGAAGGACCCGACAGGTGGAGCCCACCTGTCGGTGTCCTGGGGCAGCCAGCGCGCGCAGCCGCTGACGCTGACCCCAGGGGCCCGCAGGTCAGGTTTGAACCAGGCCCGCGCGCGCCTGGTGGCCAGGCCTGCTGGCTGGGCCGGCTGGATTTGTTCCCCTGGCCTTTTCCTTTTATTTTAATCCAATAACTTAAATGATTTTTATAAAAATATTTAGCCAGTAGAAAAATATGATTCTTCCACCAGTAATTTTCTAAAAATGTGTACTATTTGATTCTGTAGTGTTTGACATTTATCAAAAACAGAAACTATTTTGGTATAATAAAATGATATTAAAAGCACTGATTTGCTTCTGTTTGCTTTTAAATAAATATGCTTAGCTAATAAAAACTATAGCAAACATTTTCCTAAATGATAAACTGAATTTATTCAAACTTTGCAACATTTTTAAAAGCACTTTGTGATCTGTTTTAGTGAGAGCTATTATTTATTTATTCCTTTCTTGACGGTAGAGTTACCGAGTGACGGAGGATCCGGAGCGGAAGACCTCGAAGACCCCGGATACCTAGCTGACCAAGGCAAGCAGCCTTTGACCATGACTTGAGCATATGAAATGATGCATTCTAGAATAGCACGTACTTTTCCCGTTGCATGTGATCACAGTGCTGGTTCATCATTGATGTGATGGTACCGAAGGCTTCTTCTTCGAAGTACTTGCATGGTAGTTATGTTATTCACATGGCTCCTCGGAGCACAAACATGATGAGCTGACCCTACTATCTATGAGGATCATGCTACTGTCATGTTGATTAGTAAAGTTATAAAATCATTGCATTGAGCTTGACCCTACCCCGTGAGGGTCATGTTATTACCATATTGACAAGTAAAGATAGAAGCATTTTATCATGAGCATGATGATGAGTTAAATGAAGAATTTATGAAAACCCCGTCGGGTGCCACTAATGCCCGAGGGTGATGATGAGTTGGTGATCACTTTTGTGAAGTGATGCACCGGTGTTTTTGTGTGAGTATGGTTTCGGAAATGGGATTAGATTTATGATGTGTCGACCGTCCCAACCTTACCAGTACGACCACGATACCCCTTTATGGGACGGGGCTTTGTTGATTACTCTGGTCGGTGCTAGCAAAGAGCCACATTACTAGTGGGGGGAGTGATCAGTGTCACTCTCGTGATGGGGTCGTGCCAGGTAGGATGACTATGCCATTATTATGAGTTCCACGCACACCGTTGGTTCCCGCATGGTTGATACTGTCCAGAGTCGGTGCTCGTAAGACGTACAACATGTGGGCTGGGTACCAATCGAGTGGACCTCTTTGTCTAGTATCGTCAGGGGAAAGATGATGATCGGGTACTTACCTCGGGTATATGTGATATACCGCTAGTGGTGGATGACACAGAAGTTTCCCGTTTCTCGTGGGTCTAGCGTACTACCTCTGCAGAGTGTAAACTATTCGAATAGCCGTGTCCACGGTCAAGGACAGTTGGGTGATGCTGCTTAAACTACGTCCAGCGTTTCCGCATAAACCAAAAGTGTGTGTGAGTAGTGTTAAAAAGGTGTTGTTATAATCATGATAGAATATGACCAAGTTCGGTGACTTGGCATATAGGGTAAACCCGGATGGTTTAACCCTCATTAATACATTGAGGTTATGACAAGTCCGATGACTTGGCATATAGGGTGAACCCGGATGGTTCAACCCTTAGCAGATATGATGATATCTGTAACCTGTTCTTCAAGAGTAATTCTTTAATCTGTTGCATAAACCTGATCATTCCACCAAATTGCATTCCACTAAAGATGCATGTTACTGTTATTTTTCACTATAAATATTCATATCATGGGCTGTTTGCGAGTACATTCAAAGTACTCATTGGCTTGCCAGTGGTTATATTATTGACCAGACATGGAAGGACCGGAGTTTGGCGATGAGTACGTCGTCGGAGATGAACCTGCGATCTAGGACGCTTTCAAGTCAGAATGCTTGTCGGTGTAGGCTTGAAGGCATGGGCACCGCTTAGCCCTTACGAGTTTCCGCTACTCGATGTATCTGTTTAATTTGGCCTTAGGCCTCGCTCTTGAACCCAACCTTCTGGTCGTTTGACGTAATAATTTCGGTACTTGGATGTAAGACTCTATTATTCAGTATCTGTGTTCAGTGAACATTGATCCTTGGGGTCACTCGGCACGGCGAACTTGACTTGCTAGTCGGGGTCCCCACATGGCGACAAGTGCGAGGTTGAGTTTGGTTTGGTCAATGGTTATTCACTCAATCATCTTCCTCCGCAATACAACAACGGGCAAAGATCGACAATCTAACTTGCAAGGGGGGTGTCTTTGATCATAATGCTTCAACGATCTTACGTTCTTACTTAGTAGGGCAATGGTTCATGCAGTTTATAAAACCTTTGAGATTAATCTAGCTTATGTAGGTCTAGTCTTCTGTAATTTTTTCATTGGAGGCTCCAAAAAAAATAAAAAAGGCAAAAGATGAATCTAGAGGCAACCACGTGAAAGAACTTTGAGGCAACTTTCAGTCATATAATAAAACTTTGTTGTCTGTGTATATTTTGGTTTATTCGTTCGCATGTACTACCTCCGTCCATAAATACTTGTTCAAGAAATAGATACAATCGATGTCACTATAACTAAAATAAGCCTAGATACATCCGTTTTAGGACAAGTATTTTCGAACGAAGAGACTAATTTTTATGTGTTTTATGAATAAAATTGTTTTTCTAAGATATCGAATTGTGGGCAATTTCTAAGGTAAAACATCCTTAGTTTTTCTATAATTTTCTTAGTGAACACTGCTATCTTTATTACTCCCTCAGTTTCTAAATATATGTCTTTTAAGAGATTGCACTACAATCTACATACGGATGAATATAGAAAGATTTTAAAATATAGAGCACTCATTTTGCTTTGTATGTAGACCATAATAGAATATTAAAAAGACTTATACTCCATGTGTTCCTAAATATAAGTCTTTTCACAGGTTTCATCAGTGGACTATATACAAATATATATAGATATACTTTAAAGTATATATTTACTTATTTTATTTCGTATGTAATCCCTTAGTTAAATCTTTAAAAAACTTATATTTAAGAACGGATGAAGTATTTTGCAACAAAGCGAGTAGGTTATAGTACTATATGGACCCAACATCCAAAGCCATGTCCAAACCACCCTAGAGCTCGCATAAAACCGGATCTCCTACTTGCCGCATTCTGCGGCAGGGAGCCGCTCACACGTACAGGGAGGGTCGCCCGACTAGGCCGGTCTATTTTTTTTGCCTAAAATATATCAGATAATTTTCTTTTCTGTTTCTTTTTGTTCCTTTTATGCTTATTTCCTTTTTTTCCTTTTTCGTTTTTTCTTTCCCTTTTCCTTTTTATTTTCAAATTTGAAGCAAAAACATATTTTGAATTTGAAGATCAATTTTCCAAAATTCAGAATATTTTCAGAATTTATGAAAAAAGTCTGAAAATGATAAATTTTTAAAATTTGGAACATTTTTTAAAAGCAAGAACATTTTTTAAACGAACATAGTTTAAAAACTGGGAACTTTTGATATTTCAAACATTTTTTGAAAATACCAAACATTTTCTTAAAATACGGAACATTTTATTATAAAACCAATTTTTTTAAAAATCCCTTTTTTCAAGTTATGAATGTTTTTGAAAATGTCAACTATTTGAAATTTAGAACATTTTCTAGAAAAGCAAAAAACATTTTTCGAATTTTATGTACAATTTTTAAAAATCCAGAACATATTTTAAAAGTCCAGAATAGTTTTTGAATGTAAAAAATTATAATGTTTGAGAAATGACAATTCTTTGATATTTGGAACATTTTTTAAAAGCAAGAACATTTTTGAAAATTTAAGAACAATTTTCAAACCCAAACTTTATTAAAAAAATGTACAATATTTTTATATTTCAAATATTTTCTGTAAATACCAAACATTCTCTTGAAATACCAAACATTTTTTTAAAATAGCGAACATTTTTTAAAAATTCCTAACATTTTGTGAAGGTACGAATGTTTTTAAAAAGGGGAAAACTTGTGTTCAAGTGACCGATTTTTTCTGGTACGTCCGCCGAATGCTACGCTCGCCACACATCTTGAAATGACCCACACACATCACATCTCTCCTTAATCCTTATCTCTTTGGAACTCTCGTCACTAATGCGTTCTCTACCTACTCATATTCCTGCAACTGGCCACCTGTTTCAGAAAACAAAGCGTAGCACATCGTATGCTACAGACCGAACTAGAAGGTAACTCCATTGGTGGTGGCCTCTACGATCATGGCGAAGCGACCAGAATGGTCGGGTCCGAGCGGCGTACATCGATGCCGACCAGGTACTCGTAGGGAAGAGCCTTCAACATGTCTCGTCCACGCACGGTGCGTCCACCTAGTTGGAGCGAAGGAGCAACGAGGTGACCTGGTCGGAGGTCCAGTGCTCGTCGCCGACGGGGATGGGCGGCGCCTCTCCTCCCTCTGCGCCGTTCGACGGAGCTCTCAGTGAACGACAATTGTTATTTTCTCGCAACATCCTCCTTGTTGCAAGAAAATTTTCTGCAACATTAGTTATGTTTGAAAACTATTCTGTTGAAACAAAACTGCAACATTAGCTTTGTTGCAAAAAAAATGTACAATAATATCTAGGACCGATCGATAGATGTTTCCGCAACGCGATTTTTGTTGCCGAAAATATTATATAACAAACTTCGTTGTGAATAAATTTTTATAGATATTCCCCCAACACGATCTTTGTTTCTGAAACATAGACCTTGTTTTAGAAAAAACAACGATTCAGAAGGAGCGCAACAAAGGTCGTGTTGCAAAAACCCGAGCGCAATACATGCCTTGTTGCGAAAGTTGATGTACGCTCACTAAAAAAAGATCAGACGGTTGACGAGCTAACGATCCTACGACTATTAATACGATGGATGTTTTCTAAACATCACCATACAGAAGCCTAGCAGCCCCCTTTTCAAAAATGATAACTGTTTTAAATTTAGAACATTTTATAGAAGCAAATACATTTTTCTAAATTGAAGAACAATTTCAAACATGAACTTATTTGATAAAATAACCTTGGGAAAAAAGAAATAAAGAAACTGAAAATAAAAATCAAAAATGAAAAAAAGTAACAGAAACATAAAAATGAAAAATGAAAAAAAGTAAACAACGAGAAAAGGGGTTCCGGAAACCTCCTATAGGTTCCCAAAACCAATGGATAAGAGTAACGGGCTGGCCCAAATATTGTTTGGGGGGTTGCCGAGCATTGACTCCCTGCAGCACTATGCGGTGAGTAGCATATTTCCATAAAACCTACGACCTCTCGATTTAGTTTTCCAAACTAATCTGCACCCGGGCCTGAATTCAACTGGATGGGCTCTCTTCCCTAATTTCCTCGAACGAAAAAATCCCACCTAAACTATTATGTTTGCCTCAAAAAAAAAAAACCTAAACAATTTTGTTAATCACGTAACAAACAACACGCAGGTGTAGCATCTCTCGTACAACTATAGTATTTCTCCATTTCAAGAGCCTCACATGGTTAACTAGTCATTTCACATAGGGAATTCCCTATTTAATGCTATCGTGTCAAATTGCTCGACAAACACACATGGCCGAGTATAGCGAGCTAGACCAACTCAGACCCGGGAGCAGCTTCATTTCGTTCGAATTGTTTTGGCTCGACTTTACCTTATCTGGTTTTTATGATTTATTTCTTTTTTCTTTTGCTTTGGTTTGTCCTTTTTACGCTTTCGTTTTCTTTTCTTTTTGTGATTTATTCTTTCTTGACAAGATTTTGTTACATTTTTTTACTCTACTGACTTCCTTCAGGATTTTCTTAATTTCTTCAGATTTCTTTTGTCCTTTTTACCCTTTCTCTTTTCCGACCTTGTTTTTTTTATAAGGGGATTGAGATTTTGTTTTAAATTTTATGAACATTCTATAACTTTGTGAATTTTATAGGATTATCAATAAATTTCAAAACACACTGAGCATTTTAAACGAATGCAATGATTTATTTTCTATGTAGTTCAAATATGCTTTCACGGTGAATTTTTCTTAATCCGCTAGAACTTTTTAATATGGGGAACGCTACTAATCCATCGGTAGATATCTAATAAAACATACATCACCACGATAACCGTCAGAACTCTGCCTGCGCAGTCGCCAACAACCATCTATTCTAACTCCCGGCACACAGTTCGGTCGCCTTCTTCGATACATTAATTCCCGAAACAACAAACAAGTTGCGGAAACAACCGCTTTGTTTCGGCCCCGACAGAGCTGCAGATGGCTATAGACTTTTTTCTGTCACAAAGATTTAATACGGGGTGATCGATAGATTGAGCTGACAGTTTTTACAACAAGCATAATGTCGCGTTCGGATGTTTGCAACGGGGACCGTGTTGTGAAACTTTTGCAACATAGACATTATTACAGAAATTTTTCTGCAACAAAGCTAATGTTGCAGATTTTTTTAACTTTACGTTGGTTTTACGAAAAATGTTCTGCAACATAACTGATGTTGCAAAAAAAATTCTTGCAACAATGAAAATGTTGCAGAAAAAAACCCAAATCCGTCTTCCTAGCCAGACGAGCCCCGAAACACCCCTACTATTATCCAGTATTAGGAATGTTTGTCCTGAAACAACAGGTGAGTTGTAGAAAAATGTAAACGACTACGGCAGACGCGAGGACGCTGTCACCGTCTGATCAACACACAATCAAACGGCCACGGAACTGGCGGACGGCCGCGCGCGATCAGCCGGTAGAAGTTAATCTTTTCCCTTTTAATATGCAGTGAATATTCCTAAAAAAATGCAGAAATATCTATTTTGTAAACCAGCGTGTTATATTTTTTACAATTTTATATCTTACAATTTATTTTAAATATGTAAAAAAGATGCAAAATAATTTGTGGTTGCATGGTTAGAGGAACGTGGTATCCCCATCCCATTAGGGTTCAAGTCCTAGTATTTGCATTATTTATGAATTTATTTGAGAAATTTCAACGATACTTTTTCAGTTGAAGGAGACGTTTTCGTGAACGACGAGACGCCTATGTTGATTTTGCAAAATCTCAAGATGATATGTCGGCTCAGTCTTTCGAAGGTGCTCATAAGGTAAGGTATGCATGTGTGCATTTATAAAGGCAAGTGTATGCACGTATATATGTGCGTTTGTGTTTGTAATGTGTACTCTCCCGTTCCTAAATATAAGTCTTTTTAGATGTTTCACTAGGAGACTACATACGGATATATATAGACATAACTTTAGAGTATAGACATAACTTTAGAGTGTAGATTCATCCATTTTGCTTCGTATGTACTCATTTAATGAATTTTTTAAAAGACTTATATTTAGGAGCGGAGGGAGTATTAAAAAAACTATGTAAAAAAGATGCGACAGTTTTTTTTGACAGCTTGTTTATATATATCGGTTTAAAACAGGAAAGCCGAAGAACGAAAACGGCTGAAGGAGCGCCCCGCGAATCGGCAGAGTGGGCCGGCCCACTACACCCGTGGTGTCTCGCCTCACACCAACCCTAGCCGGCAGGACGCCGCTGAGCCCACCCACCACCCGAGTCGCTGCCCGCCGCCCTCCCAATCGACACCTCGCCGTCCACCACCGCTTTCGCCCTCCTCCGCCGCCAGTCCAAGCCAACGCCTCCTCCTCGACCACCTCATCCCCTCCATCTAGCCCTAGCGCCGCCAGCCAGCCAGCCATCCCGCCCGCCTGCCGCCTACCGTCAGCAGCTGCGAGGAGGAGACCATGAAGCTCGACGTGAACGCCCTCCGCTACCTCTCCAAGGACGACTTCCGCGTCCTCACCGCCTGCGAGATGGGCATGCGCAACGTAAGCCCTTAAGCCCTACTCCTCGGCCAGCCTTGACCCGGCGCCATGTGAGACTGTTCGCCCTGACGCTTTGCGTTTTGGTTTTGGATTCGCAGCACGAGATCGTGCCCGCGGAGCTCGTCGACCGCATCGCCGGATTGAAGTGAGTTGTGCCGCGTGCTCTTTCGTGAATTTTTCTGTATGTGGTCTGGGAAATATAGGCCTCTGCTAGGTGTATTTAGCTGCAAGTGTGGTGATGGTGATTAGCGTTCTTAGACGAGTTGATATGATGGCTCGTGGGCTGTCATTTAAGGTTAATCGTTCGGTCTGAACTTCACATAGTGTTTCGGTTAAGCTTTGCACCTTTTTGTAAGCTTTGATGCACAATATCAATAGTTGTGTATATATTGGTTAAAACGAAGTTGGAATTCACTGTTAGAACTTTTGGCTGCAGTATGTAATGTCCACTATGTGCTGAAAAAGCCGAGGTCCGAGACCACGGCTTAAAACAACTTGGGTTCTCTGTGTGCTAGGGCTCTGTAATATTTGGAAACCAGTTTCAAGTGTATTACAATTCTTTCTGTATTTAGGCATGGAGGCACATATAAAGTGCTGCGGAATTTGTTGAAGAACAAACTGGTGCACCATGATTGTAAAAAGTGTGAGTCATTGATGTCGAAACCTTCTTCGTTTTATGCTAGATGGATATCTGGATTATCATAGCTGCTTTTTTTTTTTTTTGGTTATAGATGATGGGTTTCGGCTCACATATCTTGGGTATGACTTCCTCGCCATAAAAACTTTGGTTAATCGTGGAGTCTTTGCTTCGGTTGGTCGCCAAATCGGTGTTGGAAAAGAGTCAGGTACATGGATGACGGATGTCCTGCTCATTTTATAATTTTATCCCCAGTTTATGGTTGTTATCCTGCTCATTTTAAAGTTGCACAAGACAGATATTGTGAAACATGTGAGTCACTGCTTGTTCTTGCATGTTCTGTTATATACGATCTGTGATGACATCAATTTGCAACTTGATTAAGAAAAAAAACAGCTATCTAAAGTTCTATACACCCAATCATGTAAACACAGCCCAACCAAACTGGATTGTTACAATCCATGGCAATGCCATATGGAACCCTAGATTGTACCTACCAAATATTAAGTGCTTTATGTGGAATGTTTCATTTTTCTTATAGATATATTTGAGGTTGCCACGGAGGATGGAACAGTGTTGGCCATGAAGCTTCATAGGTTGGGTAGGACATCTTTTAGGGCTGTCAAATCAAAGCGTGACTATTTAGCCCACCGGAGGAGCTTTAACTGGCTGTACTTATCACGGCTTGCGGCCCTCAAGGAATTTGCTTTTATGAAGGTTTTTGCACGGCTCTACTTTTCATTCATTTATAATCTATCTAACTGTTTAATTGTTTAACAATCTTATACTGTTTTCTCATTCCACTTGAAGGCTTTAGGAGATCATGGATTCCCTGTTCCCACAGCGGTGGATTGCAATCGGCACTGTGTGATTATGTCACTTGTGCCGGGATATCCACTGTAAGTTGGCATTCTTGTAAATGAATTTTAATTTTATTCACGAGTCTTTTTTTCCTTTACGCAGACACTGACATAGGTGTTGCATGCTGCTATGCAGTGTTCAGATAAGAGAATTGCAAAATCCAGATGATGTTTTTGACAAAATTCTTGGTCTTGTAATTCGTTTGGCGGAGCATGGGCTGATACATTGTGATTTTAACGAATTCAATATCATGGTATAGCTACTTTTGCCCTCTCTTGTCATTATTACACTCTAATAAATCAGCTTGCCTGTTCTTTGTTTCTCTTTTTCTCGTATTGCCTTTGCAATGTTTTGAGATTATGTAGTTTCCGCATCATGTTTATGAACCAAATATGTTTTTTTGGGTGCTGCTTCTTTGAAGTATGCCCTGATGTCAGTGGTTTTGGCTGTTTCAGAGAGAAATATAGTGATTTTCGATCATAACATTTATCAAGATTTGCCATGTGTACGGAAGAAAACACATGCCTTCAAACTGTCATTTCGAGTTGAACAGAATGGTGTTCTCAGTATTTAATTCTTCACCAAGCATAACTGAAGTTTTTTTGTTATGCGATTTGTCAGTATGTATCTTAGTATCTGGCCCTATATTTTATCTTTCATGCGTATTGATATTCTGCAGATTGACGATGATGAGACTGTTACGATGATCGACTTCCCACAGATGGTATCTGTTTCGCACCGGAATGCCCAGATGTATGTAGCATATTCTAATAGCTAACGCCTAATGGAGGACTGCTTTCTGTTCAGTATTCACGAGGTTTGTTTTTGCAGGTATTTTGATCGAGATATTGGGTGTATCTACAAGTTCTTTAACAAAAGGTTTCACCTTACCGAGTGTAATCTCAAAAATATCATCTTATCCATTACAACTGTTTTTATTAAGCTTTGTCTTCCTTTTGTGTTAGGTTCAATCTTACAGAGAAAGGTGGACAAGATGGTTCGGAAACTGATGATGATGACAGTGGCAGGCCGTCCTTTCTGTCCATTCAAAAGTCTTCTGGTGCCTTGGACAAAGAACTAGCTGCCAGTGGCTTCACCAAAAAAGAGCAAGTTGAGATAGAAAAGGTGGGTCGGATGTCAGTACAGAACTCATATTGATGAGTTTCTCATTTTGAAGATCTATAAGATTTTGCTATAAAGGCAGAAGTATGTTATTTGGTTAATGCTGGTAATGGGGGCGTGACCATACGAGGATCCTGTGACAACACACTTTTTGGAGACAATAACATTATTAGGTCACAAAATTAGGTTCAAGTTTTAGATAAAAATGGAATGTTCCTTCTCATGTGCTGTCGTATTATTTTTACATTGAATGTCGGATAATTAGATCCTGGTGAGTGCTGACTTTCTCTTCCTTTCACCTGATTATAGTTCATTGATGAGAATGCTGAAGAACACGAATCCGGCTCCGATGATGATGATTCAACGCCAGAACAGGAAAGTGATGATGGCGATGCTGTGTCTGCTGAAATCAGTTCCTTGAAAATAGTAGACCAGGTATTGATCTGTTTCTAAATACTTTTCTAACCTATAAATGTGTCGCCAAGCTTTGACTACTGCCAAGCTATCCAGCAGTTTCAGTTTTCTCAGCTTACTAGTTTTTGAAACATGTTTTGGTGGATATTGTTCAGGGCCCTGCAGGTGTGCCTGATCTTGTTGTGATGGATTCAGATAAACATGAAACTTTATCTAAAGAGGTTAGTAATATATTCATCTGACTGACTAGACAAACTTGTCCATGGATATTGCTTACGTTGGTGCTCCGCCTTGCAGCATGCAACAAGCACAAGCCCCAGTGGCGAGAACAAACCGACAGATCCAACCGCCGATGGCGTCGAGGACCCTAAGGGATCCGAATCAGGAGGCGAAGATGACGATGACTCGTCGGAGGATACTGAGGATGAAGATGATGCATTGCTGACAAAGCAGCTGAACAAGCAAAGGAAAAGGGCGATGGCAGCTGCCCTCGGGCGGAGAAGGCCCCTCAACTCGAGGAACGCTTACAAGGACAAGGGCAAGGGCACCATGAACTCCAAGATCCAGAGGCAAGCCTGCCAATGGTGAATGGGTTAGTCCGCTTCGTTTCTCGCTGGAAACCGTAAGACGGTTGTCATAGTCGGACAAGTGTACTTCCGTTGCCAGTCTTGGTTGTTGTGCTGGTTCTTCTCGAGGGTTTTACCTGTTGAGCTGTAGTAAAAAACAAATGTAATACTGGTATCTTATACTGCTATTATCAGCTGCCTATACATTTCTTGCTCTCTGGCAGTTTACTAAAGCAAACCAGGTCTTAAAAAATGTAATAGTATCATTCTCCTGAGGTAAAACTAGTTGCTGTTGTCGCTAGGTTGTGTCTCGACTGATTGATTCATGGCACTTCATCTCGGGGGCGCGCCACGGCACTGCATCAAGGCGGCGGCGCGTCGCAGCATCTCCAGCCGGGATGACGGGCCATGCCTGGTGGGTCCGGCCGCGGCTGCAGCAGCATCCTTGAATAACTCAGTCCTCATCCTTGCCTTCTGCGCCCACCCCAGCAGCCCCTGCTGGACGTGCTCGTCGAAGATCTCCTTCTTGTAGAAGGTCCCCATCTGCGTGACGATCGCGTACAGAGGCAGGGTGCTGTAGCTGCACAGCAGCTGGATGACGACCCTGCGAGCAAATGCAAAACAATTATCGTCTTTTGAGCCTGAACTTAAAAAAAAAAACATGGCCGCTTGCTTCTTCTTCTTCTTCATAATGCAAAGGGTGAAAAATCGATGGAGGCGATGCGACCGAACCCGATGACGAGCCTCGGCACGATGAAGGGGACGTGGTCCATGATGCACGAGTTGAATCCGTAGGTGGTCTTGCAATCCATGAGTAAATTAAGTTAGCAGTTCATTCAGATTCATGCTCTGCTGCTGCTCTTGTGCTTTTGCAGGAGGCACTCACCAGGATCCAGAAGAAGAGCGCGATCTCGAAGGCGTTCTGGAAGAGGATGAAGTGGATGAGGTAGAGGATCACCCTGGGTTTACCGCACCAGAAGTGCTCGTCCGACGGGTTCACCACCAGGTCGCCCTCGATCGCCGAGTGCTTCTCCACCACGTCCTGCGCCAGCTGATCTATCACGTGCTCAAGCTTCGTGCCCACGGCCAGCAGCAGCTGCAAGCAGCAGCAGCAGCATCAGGAAGAAGCTTACCTACAGAAATTCACACTTTAATCTGTGTGTGCTGGGGTTCAGGGACACTCACGATGAGAGGAACGAAGGAGATCCAGAAGTAGGTGTGCCAACCTGCAGGTCAATCAGCAAGTGGGTACATGATGCTGAAATAGTTGTGAACAGTTAAAGATGGCAACGTGATTGGAACTTACCATTGACGTTCAGCAGCATGAATATCACAACGAATATCCACAGGTACCACCTAAGTGGTAGCAATGGCGACAAATGATCAGGCTGCTGAGTTGCCCTCAACAACTGCTAGTAAATGAACAAAAATCAAGAATTTTCACCTTATGCCAACCACCTTCTTGAAATCACCCTCCAGAGCTCGCACCATGTATCTGTGGAAGCCAAATTTGGGGTTTCCTCGGCAATGCGTCTGCAGAGGAAAAAAAAATCTCCTGTTAATCTTCATAAATTAAGAGAGGATAGAGTGTCAGCATGCTGTTGAACTGTTATCCTTACCATGATGAAACCGAGTCGCATGGTTGCGTAGTCAGATTTAGTGACCGAAGCATAAAACTGCTTGACAAACGAATGCTGAAGGAATATTTTGATTAGTAGGTTTATATATCTCAGTATAAAGAGGATACATGGTGTTTTGACTGAAAACTGCATGATTATATGGGATGCATTTCTTACCATCCAGCTCAACAGTGTAGACTCCTTGCCAACACCATTAAAACGTTCCTTGATAAATTCAAATTGTTGAACCTGCGTCAACTTCTTAGGTCCTGCAGTTGCAGAGGGTTGCACAAGCCATAACTGGTATTGAGAAGGCAGCCTATTTTTCTTTAAATATCCATACATTTCTAGCACTAAGTTATTTCTAAGTAAAGGTATTGATTAGACCAAAATGCGGGGCAGCGACCGACCGTTTCCTGCATCGCTTTTATGAATTTCAGTCTCCCAGTGTTTCCATTGGCGAATCTGTGCAATAGAACAGTGTTGAAGTTAACTTGCAAACAAAGTCAATCACTAGTGCAGTTAAAAAACCATTAAACTAAAACCAATGTTATGAAGGTTTACCTTGGCTCCTCCTAAAACCATGGTCAGAACACTGAAAATCACATGGGTGATAGCCAGAACAAAAATGAAAATATGCAACTGATGTAACGCTTCGAGCGACAGCAAAGGAACTTTTCCCTGTAAACAGAAAAAACTGGAGTGAACACAAGGTTACCTAGGATCATTTACCCAGGATCAACCGACAGAAAAACCAAAACAGCTGTCTGAAATGTCTTATAAAAACGAACGGAGGGAGTAGCACAAAGATGAGATGGAAATACAATGACCATTGACTCTTTGTCTTTGTGCTCACCCACTTTTAAAATTCAGTGAGCAAGGTAACATCCGCAGTTGGCAACTGACTATATTTCTGTAGTGCTGCCATATGATTTTGGTACTTAGAACAACGTCCTTCTGTTTCAATATTTGAACTTGTGCTCTTCCACATTACTACCTTAAATGTTCAAACAACAAGCCTAAGTTGTGAACAATGCTTGATGGATACTATGTTACACATCAAGTTCCCAATCTATCACTGCATGTTACATGTTTCATGTAGTCCTTTAATTTAAATAACAAGCCTAATTTGTCAATAATGCTTGACGGATACTATGTTACACATCAATTTCCCAATTTACATGTTACATGTTTCATGTACATTTAAATTTAAACAGCAAGCCTAAATTGTCAGCAGTTTTCCTCTCTCAGGATGGATACTATCTTACACATCAATTTCCCAATTTGTTACATGTTCCATGTAGATGTAGTCATGCACTTTTCTTATTCTCCTATAATTTCCTTTAGTTGCAATGAGACGATAAAGAAAGACCACCCATGTGCACATACATATGCTATCCCAAATTAATGGCACTGAATTATACTGAAACTGTATGCATTACGAAACAAACGGTATTGCTTCAAACTAATGGCCCATCCACCTTGTTTCTGCAATGGTCGGACCGCGGCACACTCTTAGGAAGCAGCCGGCGACCGCCGAGAGCGGCAGCATGATGCCCCTCAGTCTTCTTGCAGGGCAGCAGGTAGTTGGTCCAGCTGGGAGGGATGCATGTCCTCTGGATCACATCTTGCGACACCGTCATCAGCAGAGAGATGAACCCCAGAAGCATCAGCTCTGCATCACACACACCCAAAGACAGTCTGAAACTGGAAATACAGCAGGCATCGTTTGTTGTCATGGATGAGGTACAAGTGGGATAAATGGAGCAGAGGGAAGATGAACATCTTAGCAGTTAGAATGCCACTGTACCTTCTTTCACCTTGAGGAGGGCCTCGAAGAGCGCCTTCTGGCGCTTCCTCTTGAGCGTCTGCATGCACCCCAAATTAAGCGCGTCAAGGCGAGGAGATATCATATCATCGGCGAAAACGACGTTGAGAAACACGGAGGAGGGCGATCGACGGGGATCGGGCGGGTCACCTTGCCGAGGTAATGGAGGCACCGCTCGGCGGCGAGGGAGATGGTGACGATGAGGGAGCAGACCACCGCGACGATCCACGTCGGCGTGTACTCCAGCGCATCCTCCGCCAACTCCCCGCCAGCGCCCTCCATAACCCCAGTCACCTCACCCGCCGCCGGCAGGCGATCGATCCGGCTCACCTACCGGCCATCTATCTGGCCGCGAAACGCACAGGAGGTCGACGTCGTTGGCGGGCGCGCCTCGCCGCAGGGTGGCGGTGGCCGGTGGAGCCGCTCGTTCGCGATCGGAAGTGCGGGCCTGGTCCGTTCCGACACCGGAGCGCGTCGATCGTGCTGTCCCGATCAAGAAAAGGGAGAAAAATCAAGTCCGATTCGGCCAGCGTCGGTCCGATGTTACTATCGTTTGGCCACTTCACTCGCTGCACAGCGCGCGCCCACGCGGCCGTGCCACTGTTTGGCGCCCGCGCCGTTCGCTCGCACGTACAGCGATCGCTCTTTTATTAGGCGTAGGGAGTATCATATAGACTCCCTCCGTTCCAAAATATAAATACTATCGTTTTTGAAATTTGGAATTTGATGAACATTTGTTTTCGATGTCAATTTTGTTTTCCAAAAAACAAATCACGAAAATAAAACAGAAAAATGAAAAAGAAAAAAAAATGAAGAAAAATCAGGTTACTACTAGATTTTACAAACTGGCGCCTGCAGTCGCGGCAGACGGAAAGGCCCAATCTGTTCTTCTTTTCCTATTCAAAGAAAATGTCAAAAATGTATAGGAAGGAGGAGTTCGAACCCTAAACTAATCGTTGCGAGCCCTAGGCTCTAACCAGCCGGCCAGTGGCGGAGCTTGAGCCGAAAACGTGGGGTGTCTATGGGCTTGAAGGGGGGGACCTTATTATTGGAAATACCGAACGTTTTTCTTTAAATGCCGAACTTTTTTAAAATACCAAACTTTTTTATAAAACCTGATTTTTTGAAGTTATATTTTTTTTTGGAAAAATGGCAACTATTTGAAATTTAAAACATTAAAAAGAAAGTTATTTTTCTAATTTGAAGCAAAAACAGTTTTCGAATACGGAGAACATTTATTGAAAATCAAGAACATTTTTGGAATTTATGGACAATGTTTGAAAAACAAAAATTTTATGAAATTTCGAACAATTTTGTAAAAGAAAGAACATTTTTCTAAATTTAGGAACAATTTGCCAACACAAACTTAGTTTAAAAAATGAACAAAATTTTGATATTTCGAACATTTTCTGAAAATACCAAACTTTTTTTCAAAATACCAAATTAAAATACGAAATGTAATCTGAAAATCCCGAACATTTTTTGAAGTTATGAATGTTTTTGAAAATGATAACTATTTGAAATTTAGAACATTGTTTTAGAAAGCTGAGTCATTTTCGAATTTTTGGTACATTTTTTCAAAATTCAGAACAATTGCTGAAAATCTCGAACATATTTTAAATTAATGAACAAAGTTCAGAAAACGACAATTGTTTGAAATTTGGAACATTTTTTAAATGCACGATTTTTTTTCGAAATTTAGGAACAAATTTAGGACATGAACTTCAATTAAAAATTAGACCAAATGTAGATATTTCCAACATTTTTTGAAGATACCAAATAATTTTCGAAAATACCAAACATTTTCCTAAAATACCAAACATTTTCATAAGAAACCTAACATTTTTTGAAAATCCCGAACAATTTTTTAAGTAGGAATATTTTTGAAAAACGACAACTATTTGAAATTCAGAACATTTTTTGAAAAAGGAAAAACTTTTTTGAATCTGAAAATCTCAAACATTTTTTGAAAATCCATTTTTTTGAGTTTATGAACAATGTTTGGAAAATGACATTTTTTTTGCAATTGGGAACATTTTTTAAAAGAAAGAACATTTTTTGAAATTTAAGAACAATTTTCAGACACGAACTTAATTTAAAATTTTATATTTTTTTTATTTCTAACAATTTTTAAAAATACCAAATATGTTTTGAAAATACAAAACATTTTCTTAAAAAAACATTTTTTGAATATCCTGAACATTTTTTGAAGTTATGAATGTTTTATAAACGAAAACTATTTGAAATTTAGAACCTTTTTTAAAAGCAAAAAGTTTTTTGAATTTGAAGAACAATTTCTGAAAATCCAAAATATTTTTTGAAAATCCAGAATAGTTTTTGAAAGAGAAATAGAAAAGAAACAAAGAAATAGGAAAGAAAAAAAGAAAAAAAAGGAAAAAACGGTTGAGGAGAAACTGCCTTTAGAAGCTTTAGAAGCTTCTTAAAACCAGGAAAACTGCCTCAAGTGGGCCGGCCCATGAGCGTCACTTGCATCCGCCCCTCTGTGCGAAGCATGGGCAATTCGCTGCACAGAGAGGCGAATAGGATTTTCCAGCTCAACTCACTTAGCGAGCACGCACGGGGGTCTTGGACCGGGTCATTTACCGAGAGGCCACAACCTTGTTTTGTTTCCTTTGTTTTTTTTACTTTTCTCTTTGTAGCGTCCGGTTGGAGAGAATGAGAAGCTAGCGCGGTATGTGACCTGCATGCGAAATTGGCAAGATTGTCGTGTGATTTGACCAACTCGGATGGGACAGAGTTCGACAATGTCAGGGGAGAAATCAAGAAATTAAAGTCCGAACTTTACTCCTTACGCTCTTTTCCACGCAGGAGGGTGTGATGCATGCGGAGATAAAGATAGTTGATCGCTTGTTGGAACTGTATCACTGCGAGGAAGTGTTTCGGAAGCAGCGTGCACGCATCGAGTGGTTGGCCCATGGTGATAAAAACACTTCCTTTTTTCGTATGAGAGCCAGGAGAAGGCGAAGGAAAAATCTGATAAAAGCGCAAAGCCGACCGGACAATAGCTTACAGAAGATACAACTGAGATGAAAAACTCGACGAACGCATTTTACTCAAACTTGTATACATCTAAGGGAGTTCACAGCATGGACAAAGTGATTGATACAGTTCATTGCAAGGTCAATGTAGAGATGAATGCATAGCTTAATGCACCCTCTACTCAAGAGGAGGTGAAAAAGGCCCTCTCTCAGATGTTTCCCATCAAGGCCCCCGGACCAGACGGGTTTCTGACACATTTTTTTCAACATCATTGGGAGGTATGTGGGGAGGAAGTCACCAAGTCAGTTCTACATTGTGGAAGGAACTGAATCGGCAGAAAGCATCAATGAGACTGTCCTTGTGTTGATTCCAAAGGTAAAAATTCCGACCCAACTAACAAAGTTCCGCCCTATCAGTCTGTGCAATGTGCTTTATAAAATTGCTTCAAAAGTAATCTCCAACCGAGTGAAAGAGATTGTGCCAAAAAATATATTTTCGGAACAATCAACGTTCATCCCAGGCTGGTTGATAATTGATAATATCATTGCAGGTTATGAATGTTTTCATTTTATGATGAGAAACACGGTAAAGAAACAACAACACTGTGCCCTGAAACTCAGACATGATGAAAGCTTATGGTAGGGTGGATTGGGCATATTTGTGAGCCATCATGTTGAAACTGGGCTTCATACAAAGATGGGTGGAAATTGTTATGAACACGGTGAGTTCACTTATTTTTTTTAATGTTCAATGGCACGAAACTCCAGCAATTTACAACTTCATGAGGAATCCGGTAGGGGGACCCAATTTCCCCATACTTGTTCTTGTTAGTAGCAGAGGGCCTTTTGTGCCTCCTAAAATCACAATTTGAGTCATAAAATCTTTTTGGTCTACTAGTATCTGCATCGGCACCGCGAGTGAACCACTTGTTATTTCAAGATGATAGCGTGCTGTTTTTCACGGCCAATGTTATGGGAGCAAATGAGGTGAACCAAGTTTTGGAGGCATACTGTGAAGCGTCGGGGCAACGCATCAATCATGGTAAATCATCCATCTTTTTTAGTAAGGGGGTTCCTGAAAATGAAAGAGCGGACATCAAAGGTGTGCTGCAAGTACCTAATGAAACACTTAATGAGAAGTACGTGGGCATGCCATCTGATGTTGGTTCTTAAAAAAATGGAGCGTTCAAATTTTTGAAAGACAAACTTTGGAGTAAAATCCAAGGATGGATTGGAAAAACTCTGTCTACAGCAGGAAATGAAGTTCTTGTCAAAGCGGTGGCACAAGCAATACCTCTCTTCTCCATGTCATGTTTTATGTTTCCAAGAGGCTTATGTGAGCATCTAAACATGTTGATCAGAAAGTTCTGATGGGGCAGTAGAGAAGGGCGTCGGAAATCTCACTCGGTCTGCTCAAAGGATATGACACAACCAAAAGCGATGGGTGGACTCGGGTTTAAAGATCTTGAGCTATTTAACCTGTCCATGCTAGCGAAGCAAGGATGGCGGATATTGCAACAACCTGACTCTCTGAGTGCACGCATCGTGAAGAGTGTCTACTTCCCTACAACTTCGATTTCGCATGCAAATGTTGGGAACCATCCAAGTCAAATATGAAGGGAAATAATGCAGGGATTGGAAGTGCTAAAGGAGGGGCCGACGAGGCGCATTGGCAACGACACCAACACAAATGTTTGGTTAGAAAATTGGATTCCTAGGGACGAGATGATGCATCCATACGGAAGCAAGGTGTTGAATCCGCCAGCGAGGGCTGCAGACTTTACTGATACAACTTCAAGTACATGGAATAGAAAAAATATCGAGGAGGTGTTCCTGCCCATTGGCAGCCCATCAATCCTATCTATCCTGATGTGCACCAGGAACATCAATGACTACTGAGCCTGGAACTTTGAGAGGAATGGCAAGTTCTCCGTCCGTTCGGCTTACAAGATGCTTGTAGCGACTCGCCAACGCAGAAAGGCCTGGCTGAATGGCACTTCAAGTCCTTCAAGCTCAAGCACTGATGCACACTCGTGGAAATCTCTATGGAACATAGAGATACCGGCTAAGGTCCATATGTTTTTGTGGCCGCTTTCGAAACTTTCCCTCTATACGGAGGACGTCAGAGCACACTGCAACATGACAACCTCCAATGCTTGTGAACTCTCTGGCGCTCGAGATTCATGGAGTCACTCACTTTTTGAGTGTTCGATGTCTAGGTGTATTTGGGCCCTAGATCGGGGAGACTTGGTGGATTGCATCATATCTAATACAGAAACAAATCCAAAGAAGTGGATCTTCACATGGATGGATGCATTATCACCATTGTTGGAAAAGGCAATGCCTAGGAGGCGCTTACGCACGCCTAGGCGCTAGGCGATGGCCAAACGCCTCGCTTAGGGCATAAGCGAAAGCCTAGGCAAGACATGCAATTAACTTTCTACCGAGAGAGAAATCATGCCATATTGCACTAATGTGTCAAACGAGCCATATTCCAATAGCAGTAGCTGGCAGTTAACTTATATGTATGCTTTTAATTAAGATAATACACATATAATAACCATAAATACATCCTAATAGTAGAAACTATATTACCGCCTAGGCACTAGGCACACGCCAACCGCCTCGCTTACGCCTACCGCCTTTTCCATCCTTGATTATCACATGCTAGCTTTATCCTTCTGGCGGTGACACTATGGGTTGTTTGGCATGCACGAAGGAAGGACATTCGTGAGGGATCTTTTCAGAGTCCGCATGCGACCAACGCCTTCATTGTTAGACTCATTGCACAACTAGAGTTGTTGAACCCGAGTGCTTGGGCTTCTACGCAAGTTGAGCAGCGGGTTGGTGTTGTTCAAGTAACCCGAAAAAGGTGCACCGCGCCACCAATGGGACATGCCAAAATCCAAGTGGATGGAGGTGTACTACGATCCAGGGGAGGCTCGACGACTGCTGTATGCCGAGACGAATTTGGGGACCATCCTGGTAGCTCTTTGTTGGTGGTTGCGGGTGTTCTAGATCCTTCCATGTTGGAGGTTTTTGTATGCACAGAAGTTGTGGCCCTCGAAGAAGATCTTCTACTACAAAATTTCACTGTCTCATCACACTCCAAGTAGGTAGTGGAAGATATTGCCAAGGGGAACCAAGGTCGGTACGGGTCTATCATCACGGAGATTTAACTTCGAGCATCAGTTTTTAATTGTAGTTTTATTTTTGAAAGCTGAAATGTTAACGGCGAAGCACATGATTTAGCTAGGTACTCTCGTTCTTTGTTCTCTTGGTCCGAGGTGCCACATTTGGTTGCTCACTCCCATGACCCAAATTGTATCCCACCCCATGTGGACTATGATTAATAAATCTTACCTTTCCCCTAAAAAAACTTTTCTCTTTGTGTTTTTTGCTTCCTTTTCCTACTTTCTTTATACTTCCAAATATTCTAAATATATATGACAGAAAACACACCCCATAAAACAATTCAAAAATATATATTAAACTAGCATTTGTAAAATGTTAAATGTGTATAGAAAAAATGTGTCTCATGTATACAAAAAATATAAAAACAAATATGTATGAAAAAAGGTGATCATGTATTTTCAAAGTAATAATTAAGCATTCAGAAAAATATTAGCCATATATTTTAAAAAATTAAATGTGTATCAAGAAATGTTGCTGATTTATTCCAAAAAGAATGAACATGTATTAAAACATTGAACATAAAAACATAATTTTAACAAAAATATTAAATATGTATCAAGGAAATGTTAATCATATATTCCAAAAGTGTTAACCATGTAAAAATATTTATAATATATAAAAATGTTCAATGTGAAAAAAACGAAGAGTTAGTAAACACAAATATTAAGCAAATAATAAATGTTTTAAAAACAATGTTACTGACATATACAAGAAATGTAGAATGTGTCCTAAAAATATTGATCATAGAAATTTAAAAGTATTGAAATGGTAATCATATATTTTGTAAATATTAATCATGTATTAATTTTTTTTCTCATATTGACCAAAATATACAATGTGTATGAAAAAACAGTTATCAAACATAAATTGTTAAAAAAGTTAATTCCATATTTAAAAAAAAGTTAAACATGTATAAAAATAGTCCTAGTTTGTACGTAAAATTTACAAGATGTGTATGAAAAAAATAGACATGTGTTAAAAAAATAAATGAAGAAGAGAAGTGAAAGCCGAAGAAAGAAAGAAAAGAAACACCTCGGAAATGAACAAAAAACATAAAACACCGGAGAACCTGTGAAAATCCATGAGGAAACGAAGAAAGAACAAGAGAATTTGAAACGAAAACAAAAAAACTAAAGAAAAAAAGAAAGAAAAAACTCAGTGAAAACCGAGTATAAACGAAGAAACCCGTTGAAAAACAAAATAAAGCAAAGAACCAAAGGGAACCATGAAGACACAAAGAAAACCAGAAAGAAACCATGAAAAATAAATAAAGAAAACTGATGAGAAACAAAGAAAAACAAACTAAAATGAGAAAGAAGAAACCTGGACCGACCAAGCGAGCGAACGAGGGGCGAGAGATCGATCGATCCGAGCGAGAGAGGAGAAGAAATGGGCCGACCCAACACCTACCCAAGAGAGAAACCCTTCAAGCGAGAGAAGCTACTGTCTCACTGTATGCGGGATAGCTCTGAGACGCATTTAGTCGACTTTGGTGCGACTTCGAACCTAACCAGGGAATAGGAGCCGAGTATTATCAGACTGATGGGTTTTCCGAGGCGATATCATCTCGAGAAGAACACGAGCCTACTTTTACATCTTGTTTCAGGCGTGTTTTTCTATTGGCACGAGCCCAAAAACTCAAGGTGCACATCTAGGCCTTGCTGCTGCAAGTGTGAACCACACCTGGCCTCCTTAAAGGACCGTAGACTTAGTCAAATTTCTATAACTTATGTGAAAAATGTGTGCCAGAACTCATAGTTTGGTTATTAGTGCTAACATTTGTCTAGGAGAGAAGTCCTAGTATTGCCAAACTTGTGGTCCTACTGTGCTAGCAACATAAGGTTCACCAAATAGTGATTAGAAGATTTAGAAAAATACATTGTTAAGTATATTTTAATGACCTAGCAAAAAATCAATTCGTGGAAACCACATGCAAAAAGGAAAACAAATATGTTGTCAATAGTCACTTCACACCTCTTCTATATATTTGTCGAGAAACCCACATGATCCATGCCTATTCATCATCAAGATGAACCTCTTGTATGGTATGGGCGGAACTATGTTGGGGCATAACCCGGCCGTGACCCGCCAACATAGCAATAAATACTGAAGATTTAGGGGGTCATAGTAGGAAAGTTTGTGAGGTTAGCTTTAACATGGCATGTTTGGCCCGCCCAACGAATTTCCAGTAGCTCAGTCACTCGGTATGTAGACATCGGAAATAATGAATAACAATATATCAAATGTATACCGAGTTACACGTGCTTGGACGCAATTGGTCATAGTACATGCGAGCTTTCTTTCCGAGGAAAACACTCATATGAGCCTGGAGTGCAAAGACAACCGATATCACCAAAATGCATGCATAGGTCAACAAAGAACAAATGACCGAAGTGGTGAGACTGTCCGCATGTCGTCGTTATCTTTGCTTTGGCCGCTGCCTCCTTCATCCATGTCGTCACGAGTGAGCAGACCTCACCTCTTCGGCCACAAAATGCTAACCAAGGCGATACTCAGACCTCTCCTCTCTCCCTCTTGTGCCATCTAGCCCATTATAGTTGTGTGCCTCTTGCCAATGTCGTGGTGGCTCACCAATGAAGCCCATGTCGTGCTCTCAGCGCAGTGCCACCGTGCTGAGCATTACAACCCCATCTAATTCCAGCGCATGTGCACATGCCTTCCCATCGTTGTAGCATGTTCCTGGCGCATTGCCGCCATGCCCGCGCTCATGCCATGGTTTAGTGCAAATTACATACCTAAGGTAAAGCATAGTTGAGCCGTGGACCCACCCTTGATTAACACAGTTTGGCAAGCCTTGACCTAGGCTCCATGTGTAAGTTGGGGAGAGGAGTTGAGAGATATTTTTATCCATTTTTTCCTAAGGGCTCACATGTAAGTGAAATATGCAGAGAGGGTAAAACCGTCCAAAAATGTCCCATATTAGATCAAACGCATTGGGCTAGGCGAAAAGTGACACAAAAAAGACATTTCCTTAAGGACACTTGACAAACACATGGGCATATCTGAGCAGTCTAAAAAATTAGGGCGAAATGTGAGTAGTGGGTTCGAATTAGAGGCGAAAATGTAAATGATCCTTACAAAAAATCAAAACTAAAAGAATGTTTATGGATTTATGAAAATTTCTTGGATGTTTAAAAATATTCATGATTTTAACAAAACGTTCACAAATATTTTAAAATATCCACAATTATAATATACTCGTGTATTTTTAAAAATGTACATGATTTTTAGATAATGTTTGCAAATTTTAAAAATTCATGCGATTTTCAAAAATATCCATATATTCCAAAAAAATATGTAAATTATTTATTAGAATATGTTAACGAAATATTAGAAAGGTGGAAAGAAAGAAAAAAAATGAAGGAAAAACAGGGAAGAGGGGTAGAAAAGAGCAACTTAAACCCATATACTATTGTTTTTGTGGGAAGACTATCATGACTAGCTTTATTAAACATAAACAGGAATTACATTGTCGAAAAGTCTAGAGATGAGACAAGCCTGAGGCTCATCACACCAACTACTACAAGCCTTATTACAAAAACTCTAATTAGCTAGCACATGCGCCGCTTGATTCAAAGAACGAACACAATGTTTAAAAATAACCTCCCCAATAAGTGATGAAGTATCCACACATTCCGCAAAGATTGCTGCATCCTTATTCCACATATGTTCGTTTGTCCCGTGCACTAATTTTTTTGTTTTAGAAAGAAGGGGCGCACATGGCCTGTGTCTAATGAGAGAGAGGAAGGGATGTAAACGGGCCGGGCCATCCCACGTTCACACCCCGTGCAAAGTTCGGCCGTAAGTAGCAGGCCTTGTGCAAGCCCTCTAGTGTAAGCCCTCTGTCAGTTGCCCACAGTGCTGCTCTGAACGCCCCGTGGACTCTTGTGTAGGAAATATAGGTTCGTTTTTCAGCGTTAATACTGATACGTCATACCGACCTATGCCATCCGAGCATCCTGGTCTTTAACAACTGGTCGGAATTTCACAAAAGAAAAACCCTGGTCGGGGGAGTACGGACCCCCTGCATCTGGTAGGAGGACCGAAAGGCCATGGTGATGGCTTGGCGGTCAGTTACAGGTGACCGAACGATCGAAACATGCGTGTTCCCCCTAAAAAAAAAAAAAGAAACATGCGCGTTCGATCCCGCCTTAAAAGAGCGGGCGGTGGCTGGAGCGTGGACCCGCCTAGAGGCACGCTTGCAGTACGGAACGAACTGGCCACAGTACTTGCATTGTAGCAGCTCACCGCCGGAATTGAATTCTTCGCTGGCCCAGCGCAGGAGTATCCCTGAAACTCTGCATCCGTTGGGATTGGATTCACTGCCAGGGCCAAACAGTAATGTGGTAGAGAACAACGCGTCGCTCGTGTCGTGTGCGTCCTTTGTCATGTGGCCGAACAGTCGCGCGACTGTAGGAACATTCGATCGGCAAGTACGGAAACCCGGAGAGATTAATTGCATGGCATACAATCATGAATGAGTCCACTCCAGACTCCAGTCCCCAGCTAGCACCGCTCGCAGCAAGAGCTGTTTAGACCCGTGAATCAACCACCGCAGTTAAGCCCGCCCGGTTCCACAGGGCCGCCACCGGCGCCGCACCGCTCGGCCGCCGATCGAATTGCTGTACTGCAGTATGGTGGACGGATCTTTTCCACACACCCGTCGGCCGGCACGCGCGCGCATGGTGACCCTTCAACGAACACGTACGCTGCCACGATGCATGCGCGTGCCGCGTGCGGTGTGTTGTCTGTCACCTGGCACGCACGCATCTCGTCTCGGGGACACCCCGGGCTTTTCCACCCTCTGTAGTACGTACGACCTTCGTCCCGTCCATCATCATGCACGTACAAGTACTCCTACTACTCACTACCAAATCGATCGATGGACGATCGACCCCCATGGTCCCGTGGCGGCCGCAATACAGTAGGCACTCCAACGAGAAAAAGAGCCATACGGAGTACGTCGCCGCTGCTCCAGCCGTTAGTTACAATAACGAACCTTTTCGCCAGATGAGAGTAGTAGGCCGTTTCAACGAGTTGATCATGCCGCTCATGCATGTCGATCATCCGGTGCAGGACACAGGGGGGGTATAGTAATCGCGCGAGCCGCGCGTGCGCGGAAAGCCGGCCTTTATCGCCTCGGAAAGCGCGCTTTCCGCCTAAACTTGCGCCTAGTTAGCCATCATCACCGGCGGCCGGTTTCGATCGCCCCGATCGTTCGATGCGCAAGCTGCTCGGGCGCCACGGATCCGTGGGCCAAAAAGCGACCGGTCGACGGGCTGGGCGATCGAATGGGGGCGATTCCGAAATGCGACGGGGGGGTTGAGGGTGAGGTGCGTGCATGGTGGCGCTCATCATGGCGCGGGCGATGGAGCTAGCTCGCCGATCCACGGGCGGTAGTACCTACGTACTCGAACGCTCTCGGGCCCGGCCGAGCTCACGCGCGCTTTTTCATCGGGCGCGCGCGTACGCACGCGTGTGCAAAGCCAGGGCGCGTACGCGCAGGCCTGCCGGTTTGTGTTTGTTTGCTCCAGCTAGCGCGCGCTCGGTCGTCCTCCTCCTCCTCCGGTTCCACAAAGGCGTTGCGTAGCTAAGCCCATGCCACATGGTCGACGCTTATTATTCATCCATGCGTTCGGGGGATCTCTCTCTCTCTCTCTCTCTCTGTCCAGCCGTACGTCGAGTCACATTCGATGACGTCATCCACCAAGGCTTTCACCGCGTAGGTACGAGAGTGAGCTAGCCCACATGGCATCTTACTAGACAAGGATTTGGATACGTATGGATTTTGTGTGGACAGGTAGATCGAGACGTGTACAGTACACACCGGGTTAAAATGATGGGAAAAAGCAAGTGCAGAAGTTGTTTTTATACTTTTTTTTTACGATTTTTTTAACCTATTCATCAAGTATCAAGAAAGTACAAAGAATATCAGAAGTAAAAAAACACATTCAGGTCCATAGACCACCTAGCGACGGCTATAACACTGGAACGAGCCAAAGACGCATCGCCGTCATCGCCCCCTCCGTCATTGGAACCGGACAAATCTTGTTGTAGCAGACAGTCGGGAAATCGTTGTGCTAAGGCCTATAGAACTAGCGCACCAGAACAGTAACCGCCACCAATGAATAGAAGAGTAGATCGTAAGTATCCAACCTGTAGACACACCAACACAAACAAACGAAGACCGGATCCACATGGATCCACCGAAGACAAACGTTGACTGTATCCCATGAGATCCGTCAGAAACAAACCTCCACACGCCCTTCGACGATGCTAGGAGCACCATCGAAATGGGAGCTAGGCGGGGTGGACCTTATTCCATTGATTGAGAGCCGCCTCCGCCTCGCATCTCTGAATTGGACACAAACCCTAACAGAATTTAAAAAAACATCAGAAAACGGAGCCCACTCGCTGGCAAGGACCGGGATCCACCACACCTCCATGGTCCTAAGACCACATGAGACGAGGTAGACCGGCGCCGGCACCGACGGGAGGTAGGAGAAACCCTAGCACAAGGTGTAGGGTACGGACGGCCAGCCACCGCCTTGCATGGTGTCTTGTATGCATAAGTGCAGAAATTCTTTAATTTTCAAAACTTAGTTTTTTCCAACATAAAGAACCTTGGTTTTTCTAATAGATGTGCGACATTGTTGGTGGAAGTGAATGTGAATCTGCCAATTTTATGCCAAGAAAATACACCGGGACATCACACAAATTGACATCTTTAAAACTAATCTTATAAAATGTTTTGAACTTTGTTTAAATAGAAAGTGGTCTAGTGAAACAAGTGTGTGTGCACCTATGTGCACCATTGCAATTTAAGATTTTACTCCCTGGTAATGCCCCTTACTCCGTTTAAATAACCTTGCCACATTACCCCCTCCCCCCGCCGTCGTGATATTGTGACAGGTTCTACCCTATCATGTTTTTTTGCTGGTAGTTGCGAGACGTGTACCTGTTGAATTGTTTGGATTGCTTATTACATATGTCATGTGGTTGTGAGACATGTACTTGCTAGGGGCATTATCAAATTATGTCAAATACCACATAATCAAATTGAACTATATATATTATGTTAATATTTTCCAACATATACTGCCTCACCACACTAGATCTCTGCCATGTAGAATAAACCCACAGCTAATATGTGTCTGAGTTATCGACCTATTCAGCTGCCACATCATCCTGACATGTGTCGGTCATGACATTTTGAGGAAAATAATACTTCCTCCATTCCAAAACAAAGTGCACTATTTTTTTAAGTCAACCATGCGCGAGTTTGAACAACTTTTTAGTATAAGTATCAATATTGACAATATCATAAACAGAGTTTTAGCATTTTATTTATTTATTATTATAGATGTTGAGATTTTATTATACAACTTTGATCATCACAGAGAAGTTTGACTTGCATGAAAATTGGCGCAGCTTATATTTTGGAATAGAGGGAGTAAGAATGAAAGCAATCAGCTACACTAAGGGCTAAAAATGTTGCAAGATTTTAGAAATAGGTGAATGTTGTCACAAGGTCAAAACTAGAGGGTATAAGTTGGAATTTACACTAAATTCATACCGCGCCTCCACATTGTGTTTGAACTGTTGTTGTATGACCTTGAGAGTGGTTTTATTTAAATCATTCATTTATTATTTTTTGCAAGATATAATCTATGTATTATAGGCACATTAATATTACTTTTTGTGTGTTAAGTTAGCAAAATAACCCTAATCGTTTGGTACCGCAAAATTAATTTGTTTTGAATTTTTTTAACATTAACATATAGCACATGCTAGTCCAATACTTAGTATATCTGCATATGGGCAGATGATGGATAATGTCAAGCCGGGGTGGTCCCCATAGTACATTTTTTTAAATAGTATCGTTCTCCAATCACACAATAGTATTGTCGTGGAATTGCAAAATAGTTATATTATTACCCTATCGCAAACTCTATATTGTCGCATATGTAGGCATGTAGAGAACTAGGTGAGGGGTCAAGGCCACCCTTGGTACAAGAATTGCAGTTATATGTAGTCGGTCATGCTTGTTCAAGGATTTTATTTTGATGTGGTGCTTTATGTGAACTGATTAAAAAATAATGGGCTCCCAAAATCTTAGTGATAGCGTAAGGGTGTGTTTGGTTGCTGTCATGGACTGGAATGTCACGGGTTGGACCTGTTACTAGGCATCGTTCCGGCGTTTGGTTTATCAACCGGAACATAACCCACTCATTCCACCTTAGGAAATATTCCATCCAGATTCGGAATGTGCTAATACCACCAAATCGACGGAATCACATGGAACGAGTCCTCTCCTCTCCCGCAACCCCATCGCTCGTCTCCTGTGGCATCACTCGACCTCCTCCTTCCTCCCACTCAGGTGCGCCGCCGGCCCTCTCCCTCCCACTCAAGTGCGTCGTCGGCCCTCTCCCTCCCACTCAGGCGTGTCGTTGGCCCTCTCCCTCCCTCTTTGTCGCGCCGCCAGCCCTCTCCCTCCCTCTCTGCCGCGTCGCCGGGTCTCTCCCTCTGGAACGGAATTTTTGTTATTCCATTTTTCATTCCATGCTTCCCAACCAAACACTGGAACGGAACCATCTTATTCCACTTTTTTGCTCGTACCAAACACAGGAACAGAACCGACCCGTTCCTCTAGAATGGAATCATTCCATTCCACGACAGTTGGTTCTTCAACCAAACACACCCTAAGAACATCCTCCCTAGTTGCGTCATCCACAATTGTTTTTAGATAAATGGTCGAGGCCCAACGTTAAATCAATGACACACTTACAGACTGAAAGCCCACAAAAGCAACACAAAACCGAAAAAGAACAGAGCAACATAACAACTCAAGATACAAGACACACAAGAAAACAGCTAAGCCGCCGACGCGAACATGCCGAAAAGGAGGGGAACCATGGAGGGTGATCCAACGCCGGAGGAAGACTGTTTGCTGTCAATACCTTGAGAACACACACGGCTGACACGCCCTCTGATTCCGCCTTCGAAAAGGGCACACCCTGCTCTCTCGCCCTGGCTTGTAGGGCGCTATGTCGTCGGAAGGCAGAGATGCTTCACCCGAGCACGTATGAATATGGCACATGCGGTGGCCTAAAGGGACGAAGACATGAACGAGTGCCTCACCTCGCAAAGCCACCACACACATGCACCACTCGCCATCGACACAAATTGCAGCATAAGACCCAGGACATCGGAGTCCCGAGCTGATGGGGCTCACCAGGCCGCGCCCGAAGAAGCCGCCGCGCGTCTTCAGATCTGGCGCATGGTCTCCCGACCACCGCCTCCTCGTCGCCTCCGCGACCCAGGATGCATCTCCAGCGGACCCCGCCTGGTGCTGGGACATGTTATCACTATACGACATTCGTTGATGCGTATGCGTGTGAGTGTCTCCGTTGTACACATGTCCACACATATATGGGTACACACTATACGACATCGATCGATGCATATGGACATGTTATCACACTAGTCTTTACTCTTGAGTACCCCATTTACCTATTCAATTCCGATACACATCTTTATTAATGACCCAAACTGAAAAGTAGTTCTCGTGACACATAACATAACAAGAAGCAGAGAATCTAGAAGTACCAAGAGCAGCACTATATATCTCAGAAAACAGCTTGCTCCTAGCTACGAGTATGATCTCGATTATCTCATGCACGGGCCAAGTAGCTAGCTAGACAGGAGGTATCTTAACTCCCCACACCAGTTTGGCCGTGCATTTCACCTCCCTTTCCATCCCCACACACATCTGAGAGGCCCAAACTGGGACAACACCGCCTTTGCCCTACGTACCATCCACCGGTGAGCGAGTGAGTCCATGACACGCTCTGACAAGCTCCTCCAATAATCCATGGCAAGAGAACACAGTGCTCCGACTGTAGATGCAGAGAGAGTGGGAGAAGAGAGAAAAGACAAATGCTGCGCTCACATGATTGCAGCAGGCCAGTATAATCCTCGCGTCCATCTCTGACACGGTCCTGTAGTACACCCCGACAGCACCCCCGGCCTGCAAGTTCTCTCTTTCCTAATCATTCCGATGAGGCAATCTCTGCCATGGTCATCGCCCAATCATGCAGCTGGCGGCATGGCATTATTATTTTATGTGTCCAAAGTCAGACAGTTAAAAAACGAGGCACTTTTGAGTGGACACATGCATGCAAGTACATGCGCCCATCCAGGTCCTGTATCATGTCAAATCGATCGATGAGGTTATTATATAGACTCATCAGGAATTACAAATTATCTATCCTGAATTCTCTTGATCATACCGGAGCACGTACTACCTGAGAAAGAAGGGATGATCTATATATGGACTGGCCAAGAACGCTATAATGGTCTAATTGTTCGTTTACTCAGAAGAATAATAACTGTGGGGAGAGAGAGAGAGAGAGAGAAAGAGGGAGGTGTACAAGGTGGAGTTGTACCGGTTGCACAGCTAGCCATGCACGGGTGCATGCACTGTTTGCCGCGCACGCGCTTCCCCCTTGATCCGTCACTTGAAGCCGGCGCCACCGTAATCCCTGCCCGCCACCGCGTCGGGGATCGGGTTCCAGTCCCAGATCTTGTCGGAGATGGCGGCCAGCGACATCGGCAGCGTTCCCAGCGGGGTGATTGGTTGCGACGGCGGCGTCGGCAGGGGAACGACGAAGTGGTTGTGGTGGCCGCCGGTCGACGCGGGGCTGTGGTAGGACGGCAGCTGGGCGGCGCCGTGGCCTACCAGCGTGCTCAGCTCGTCGATGGCCGCGGCGGAGGCGACGCCCATGGAGGCCGCGTTCACCAGGTTGAGCAGCGAGTACGTCGAGGCGAAGGTGTTTGTGCTCTTGGAGTACTGCTGGTACAGCAACGCCGCGGCTCCCTCCTGCTGATGACGGTCGGCTGCCGCGGCCGACTGTAGGAATCCTAATGAGCCACCGGAGGGCTTGACGGTCTCTGCTACCTGCTGCCGTGGAGCAGCCGCCGGCCTGTGCGCCTGGGCGTGATCCGTAGTGATGGGCGCCGGCGGCGACGTGCACTCGCCTGCCTGGAGAAGGTGGAGCTTGGAAGGAGTCGGCGGCGGCGTGGGCGTGGACGTCGACGATGACCCTTGTCTGTTGTCCTGCCGTGCCTCAGCGCCGCGGCGGGAGGGCATCGTCGACCGCGCCGAGGAGGGGTGGCCGCGGCCGTCGTCGATGCCGGTGCGCTTGTAGACGCGGCAGAGAGAGATTTCTGTCTGCAAATTCATGTACGTACACGTAACACGTGAGAATCGTTCGGCAAGGAAAATGTGGCATGCGAAGAATTTAGGATCTATATACTCCGTTCATCTTCTGCTGAAAATTTAGTTGTAAACTCGATTAAGACTACAATTGATTCCGGTCAAAAAGATTGAGGAATCTAGGATGGAGTTCTAGGTTCCTCATTTCTTCAAGATGCTAGCCATGGTACTATAAAATAGGGGGATATCCAATCGAGTGCGTACTGCGTAGGTTTTTCATGGCAAGAGCACCAGGTGCAAGATAAGGTGAAGAAGATTGAAGCCCTAGCAAATTAAGTTGTAGATCTGAAAAGGCATATGCACTAGAAGTACAACAAAAACAAGATTAGAATTAATCCCCAAAATTGGTACCTCACAGCAGCACAAACCCTAGTTCGAGTCTTCTATATACTGGCTAAATTACTTTGCAAATTAATTAACCAGCTCATCAGTTTCTTGTGCAAATCGATAGATCAGGAGGAGAAAATCTACGAGATAGCATGGAATTATGGATACTACCTTGTGGTATCGGTCGGTGTCGGCGGTGGGGAGGCGGTACTCGTTCATGATCCAGCTGCTGCGGACGCCCTTGGGCGCCTTGCCGGAGTAGAAGACGAGCGTCTTCTTGAGCCCGATGGGGCGGCTGCTCTCCGCCCGGATCATCCTGTCCGCCCCCGTCGCCTTCCAGTACCCCGACGCCGTCACCCGGTTGGGCCGGTCCCCGTTCCGGTACTTGCGGTCCCTCGGCACGTAGAAGAACCACTCCTTCTCCCCAATCGCTGCCAGCGCTGCAGTCGCCGGCCGGCCGGTCAGCCACACGCACGCACAAGAAATTCAGCAGAAAGATCTGAATTCTGAAAGAGGCAATTGAATAGAGTGATATTGTCGCCGACCTGGGAGCTCCCAGGGGTCGTAGCGGTAGAGGTCGAGGAAGGTGATGAGCTCGACATTGAAGCGCTTGCCCTCCACCTTGCGGCGGAGGTAGAACTCGATGAGCTCCTCCTCCGTCGGGTGGAACCGGAACCCCGGCATCACCAGGTCGTCCTCGTGCGCGTCACGGCCGCCGCCCTCCTTAACGCCACCCGCGCCAGCTCCCGCCGCCGCCACCGCAGCGGCGCCGCCCTCGTATCTGCTGCTCATGCCGCCTCCCCAATTCGCATAGGTTGCTGGCTAGCGAGCTAGGGCAGCTGGGTGTTAGCTAGCTAGCTAGCTAGGCGAGCACGGGAGCAAGTTAAGTGGCCAGCTAGCTGCTTCCTTCGTCTGGCGAAAAGGAGCTCGGGCCGGCCGGGGTGCGCGTACGCAAGTGGAGAATCGAGCGAGAAGGAAGGGATAAGATTAGTGTTTGGGCCAATATATATCGATCGATCGGAAAGCACAAGGGATTAGCCGATCGTGGGATACGTATTGCTTTACCGTGCGTGAGTATTCACTGGGCGGCTCGCTCTCTAACCACTAGTCTATTGGGCTGGCTATAGCATCCCTAGCTACGCGCGCACAGTGGAGTGGCAACGGCGATATGTGAGCGAGCCCTGACGCATCACACACGGGAGGTGGAAAGCGACGGAGGAGCCGAGTTAAATAGGGGGAAAAGGACGCCTCAGGAAGAGTACAGCTATGGGCGGTTGCCCGCTTGCAACCCTGTGATTGTGCCCCGGTGAGGTGAGGGGAGTGATGGATGGAGTGCGTCTGCATTCTTTTCATTGATTAATGCGGTGGCTTTGGTGAGTTTGTGTAGCCTCCTCCTTGGGCTCTCTTGGGTCCACAATGTAATATGGTAAATATTCTCAACTTGAGCCAGAATAATAAGTTATTACGCACCCATAATGCATTTTTTTCTCTCATGTTGCACCAATTTATTATCCTTAATTGCATCTTGAATGTGGTTATTACTCTGCTGCATAAGGCTGGTTGTAATGGGGATACTAGTGTATGAATATCATACTCCCTCCGTCACGGTTTAAAAGGCACAGTTAAACTTGCGTGCGTTTTCTAAATAGATAAGGTTTAAGGCGCGAAAGCAATTACTCTTATTAGTCATGCATGCGCCCTTCCAATTTGCTGATTAGGCATTAGTACTAATATTTTCTCAGTTGATTAGGCCCATTAGCATTTACACCTGCTACATCTCACAACCAATCGATGAGTGCCTTGGTCCCAGAGATTTTCAAGCGTGCCTTCTAAACCATGACGGAGGGAGTAGGATAGTTCATTTATTGCAATGGATGAACATAGTAACACAATATTTAATATGATACGGTATCATGATATGATGCTCGATCTTTTCTTTCTTCATTTAATTCTATGCCACCTCATCAAAATTTAGTAGTTGGCATGCTTGATACTACATATGATACTCCCATTACGACCAGCCTAAATAACATAACTACAGTGTGGCATTGACATTTTGCTACCATCTCCATAAGTCCAAATGAGAGAGTTCCACTAGCACAAACAACATTTGCTAGAGCTAACCAGGGACTATGACCCCGCTAATTTATCACTGAGCCAAGCTTGTCTGCCCATTCTTCATAACAAGTGTTGAAACCGCAAATCACACATTATGTTTGAGTGTTTGTATATCCCCCGCTTCTGGTAGTGTACGGGTGGCTCATATCCTCTCCCGCCCCCATCCTCATGGTTTCATGCCCCGCCATTGTTGACTTGGTTGTTGATGCATGTAAGTTTCACATCAATGGTTGCCCGTGAACCCATGTCTACTTTGCCCCGTAGTCTCTCTTTTGAAGCTTCATGCTATAACACTATGTTGTTCCGCCCTTATATAATAAAAAGTTCAAGTCGGGGACATTTGCACTTGCTAGTGATTATTCGAAAAGGGTTTTGACTTCCGAGTTAATGTTTAGCATTGTTACACCTGCATCTAGTACCCCTAGTGGGTTTTGATTGTTCATGACTCCTAATGTGTTTGTTGAGTATACATAGATGATTACTCATTGAAGACATGGCTTAGTCGATGTATATCAACACCTAAAAATCGCGATGAAACACTGAAGAATTCGGTCTGCCGCCTGAAGCACTAGAAGATATACTGAAGTTCTTGGTTCCGGTTCTTTCTTGTCATCATTTTAGTGTAGTCATGCGGCATCACACGATTGCGGGGAAAATCACTTACCGGAAACAACAAGGAAAAGTTAGTTCTACAACACAAAGGAGTGGAGCACACCAACCATAAGCACAATGACCATTGCTTCTCACGTCCTGCTACAAAATCCTCCTCGACAAAACCCAACCAATCACTTGGAATTTTTCTCTCGGTCATCTTTACCCAAACCACCTACCACAACTACACAACCTCGACGATTCATTTTGCACCTAGGTAATCACAAACGTCGTTCTTTAATGACCAAATCTGCAAGCCCTAGGCATGATGACATTGGTCTAGTTTTCTATAGGAAGTTTCCGTCCATCTTCAAACTTACATTTGAACTTTTATTAGCACACTTATTCGACCACCAACTCTAAACCACATGTCTAAGCCGACCGCTAATGTTCTTAGTCCACCCAAAGGATGGAGCCCCATCACCTGCCGTTTGCCACCCCATCTCACCACAAAATTCCCAAATCAACACTAGTGCAGTTAAGTCCTATGCAAACAATTGTAACCCCCTTTCGCTGACACAATTTTGAACCATCGCCTTGCTAAGGTGTGCGATAGTGGTGGTCCATCGCATAGAACCCATAATAAACATCTACGATAGGGATCGAGGATGCATATGTTTTGGCAAGTAAAATCGTATGCAAAGATATAGCCTATCACACACGTGACGTGAAAAGGACGCGTTTGTGAGAAAGCATCTCAAATGTTTGTTACATAAAAAATTTGTGCGGTGATAGATCTATTGCACGTGCTCCACCTTGATGTAATGTTTGCAATGTAGACAACATCGAAGACAATTTATTTACGTGGCTCCCATTCAGAACGATATCTATCACAAACAGTTAATCTATTGTGATGTGTGCGATACGAACATCACACACGTTGAGAACAACAAAATGTGACAATGCTCTTGTTATTGCCCAAATTTCCTCATAAGAAGTGTGTGCAAGGTGTTCCTAGCACACACACGCTCTTCAATAGTGCATCATATTTGATGAGTCGTCATCACACATGTTTAAGGGACGGAAACATGTGTTCTTTACGGGTAATTGATACGTCTCAAACGTATCTATAACTTTTGATGGTTTCACGCCGTTATCTTGTCATGTTTGGATGTTTTATGTACCTTTTATATTTTTTTGGGACTAACTTATTAATTCAGTGCCAAGTGTCAGTTCCTGTTTTTTCTGTGTTTTTGACTCTTTTCAGATCTGATTTTGGAACGGAGTCCAAACGGAATAAAATCCCCGAAATGATTTTTTCCCGAACGGAAGAAGATCAGGGGGCCTGTGGGCCAAGCCAGGAGGGCTCCAGGGAGGCCACAAGCCCCCACTCCGCCACCAGGGGGAGGCGGCGGTGGCAGGGCTTGTGGCCTCCCTGAGCGCCCCCTGACCTAGATCTTTGGCCTATATATTCCCTAAAATACAACAAAAAATCAGGGGATGCACGAAAATACTTTTCCGCCGCTGCAAGCTTCCGTTTCCGCGAGATCTCGTCTGGAGACCCTTCCCGGCGCCCTGCTGGAGGGAACTTTGGAGTTGGAGGGCTTCTTCATCATCATCATCGCCCCTCCAATGACTCGTGAGTAGTTCACTTCAGACCTACGGGTTCGTAGTTAGTAGCTAGATGGCTTCTTCTCTCTCTTGGATCTTCAATACAAAGTTCTCCATGATCTTCATGGAGATCTATCCAATGTAATCTTCTTTGGCGGTGTGTTTGTCCAGATCCTATGAATTGTGGATTTGTGATCAGATTATCTATGATATATATTTGAGTCTTTACTGATTTCTTATATGCATGATTTGATATCCTTGTAACTCTCTCCGAGTCTTGGGTTTTGTTTGGCCAACTAGATCTATGATTCTTGCAATGGGAGAAGTGCTTAGTTTTGGGTTCTACCATGTGGTGACATTTCCCAGTGACAGTAGGGGCAACAAGGCACACATTAAGTAGTTGCCATCAAGGGTAACAAGATGGGCTCTGTCGTTGATATGAGATTGTCCATCTACATCATGTCATCTTGCTTAAGGCGTTACTCTGTTCTTTTGGACTTAATACACTAGATGCATGCTGGATAGCGGTCGACGTGTGGAGTAATAGTAGTAGATGCAGAAAGTATGGGTCTACTTGTTTTGGACGTGATGCCTACAGATATAATCATTGCCATAGATATCGTCACGACTTTGCGCGGTTCTATCAATTTCTCGACAGTAATTTGTTCACCCACCGTCTACTTGCTTTCATGAGAGAAGTCCCTAGTAAACACTATGGCCCCCGGGTCTATTCACATCTATCGTTTACACCTCCGCTTTTACTTTGCTTTGTTACTTTGTTGCTTTCAGTTCTCACTTGGCGAACAATCTATATGGGATTGACAACCCCTTCATAGCGTTGGGAGCAGGTTCTTTGTGTTTGTGCAGGCTCTTGTGATACTCCCTCACTGGATCGATACCTTGGTTCTCAAACTGAGGGAAATACTTACCATCACTCCGCTACATCATCCTTTCTGCTTCGAGGGAACACCAACGCCATAGCAGAAGGATTCCTGGTGCCGTCGACACACCTATTTCTGGCGCCATTGGAAGGTCTTTTGTTGCAGTAGCACAACTGACATCAGAAGTATTTCTGGCGCCGTTGCCGGGGAGGAGAGATCAAGATCTATCCAAGTAGGTCTCATAAACTCATCTCCTGCATTTACTTTTTCTCCAGTTGCCTCTCGTTTTCCTCTCCCCCACTTCACATTTGTCGTTTTCATTTGCCTTTCTCCTTTGCCGTTTTCTTTTGCCTTTGCCATTTTCCTTTGCTGGTTCTCTTGCTTGCTTGTGTGCTTGTTTGTTTGTAGAAGTCATCATGGCTGAAAACACCAAACTTTGCGACTTCTCGAGCACTAATAATAATGATTTTATTAGTACTCCGATTGCTCCCGCCACTAGTGCGGAATCGTATGGAATCAACGCAGCTCTGCTGAATCTTGTTATGAAAGAGCAATTCTCTGGCCTTCCTAGTGAAGATGTCGCATCCCATGTCAATACCTTCATTGAGCTTTGTGCTATGCAAAAGAAAAGAGATGTGGATAATGACGTGATTAAGTTGAAACTTTTTTCCTTTCTCGTTGCGAGATCGCGCAAAAACTTGGTTTTCTTCTTTGCCTAAAAATAGTATCGATTCTTGGGATAAGTGCAAAGATGCTTACATATCCAAGTATTTTCTGCCGGCTAAGATCATCTCCTTACATAAAGATATCATGAATTTCAAGCAACTTGATCATGAACACATTGCACAATCTTGGGAGAGGATGAAGCTTATGATTGGAAATTGTCCCGCTCATGGCTTGAGTTTGTGGATGATTATACAAATCTGTTACGCTGGCTTGAATTTCGCTTCTCGTAATATCTTGGACGCCGCCTCAGGTGGAACGTTCATGGAAATCACGTTAGGAGACGCTACAAAACTCCTAGACAATATCATGACCAACTACTCTCAGTGGCACACTGAAAGGTCGTCTGCTAGCAAAAAAGTGCATGCTATAGAAGAAATTAACTCGCTTAGTGCTAAGATGGACGAGTTGATGAATTTGGTTGCTAGTAGAAACGCTACCGTAGATCCTAATGACATGCCACTATCTTCTTTGATTGAGAGTAGCAACGCTAGTTTGGACGTGAAGTTTGTTGGTAGGAACAATTTTGGCAACAACAATGCTTTTAGAGGAAACTATGTTCCTAGGCCTTTTCCTAGTAACTCATCTAACAATTATGGCAATTCCTACAACAACACTTATGGAAATCACAACAAATTACCCTCTGATTTAGAGAGTAATATCAAAGAGTTCATTAACTCTCAAAAGATTTTCAATGCGTCCATAGAGGAAAAAACTACTCAAAATAGACGATTTGGCTAAGAGCGTTGATAGGATGTCTTGTGATATTAATGCTTTGAAAGTTAGATGTGCTCCTCCCAAGGTCAACTTGGATGAAACTTTGAAAGCTATGCGTATCTCCATGAATGAGAGCAAAGAAAGAACCGCCCAAATTCACGCTAGACATGAATGGTTTAAAAGGGTGCGTTCTAGTTATGCAAATCACGAAGATCTTAAAGTGCTTGGTGTGTCTCCTTTTGAATCTTTGTTTTCGTGTGTCAAACTTATTTATGGAGGGGCTGGATATGAATCCACTTTGGTTGAAAAACGCCCCAATGATTCGGAGTCCACCTATCTTGATGATAAAGGTGTGGAGAGTGGAGTAGAAGGAGTCAAAATTTTGGGTAGTAATGAAACTCCCAATTTGGATTTCAAGTTATTCAATTATGATAATTTCTCCTTGTTTGAATGCATTTCTTTGATGCGATCCATTGCAAACTCTCCACACGCTTATAGCCAAAGCAAAGCCTTTACCGCGCATATCGTAGATGCTATGATGAAATCTCTTGAAGAGAAGCTCGAACTAGAAGTCTCTATACCTAGAAAACTTCATGATGAGTGGGAACCTACTATCAAAATCAAGATAAAAAACTATGAGTGCAATGCTTTGTGTGATTTGGGTGCTAGTGTTTCCGCGATTCCAAAGTCTTTATGTGATATTCTTGGTTTTCATGAGATTGAAGAGTGTTCTCTTAATTTGCATCTTGCGGATTCTACTGTCAAGAAACCCATGGGAAGGATCGATGATGTTATTATTGTTGCAAATAAGAGCTATGTACCCATCGATTTCATTGTACTTGACATAGATTGCAATCCTTCATGTCCCATTATTCTTGGTAGACCTTTCCTAAGGACTATTGGTCCTATCATCGATATGAAGGAAGGGAATATTAGATTTCAATTTCCTTTAAAGAAGGTCATGGAGCACTTTCCTAGAAAGAAAATAAGATTGCCTTATGAATCTATGATGAGGGCTACTTATGGTTTGAGCACCAAAGATGACTATACGCGATTCCATCACTTTTTGCCTAGCTAAGGGCGTTAAACAAAAGCGCTTGTTGGGAGGTAACCCAACGAATCTATCCTTTTTCTTTCTGTTTGTGTTTTCTACACTTTCATAATTTTGTTATGATTGTGTTTTTTGTGTTTATTTTTGCGTTTGTGCCAAGCAAAACCGTTATGATTAGTCTTGGGGATGATCGTTTGGTCATGCTGGAAAAGACACAAACTTTCTGCTCACGAAAAGATTTTTTTTTTCTGTAAGAGATTTTGAGTTGATTCTTTTTGCTGCTGATTGCTACGCAAATTCTTCAGACTGTCGTAATTTTTCAAAATTTTTGAAGTACCAGAGGTATACGAAATATACAGATTGCTACAGACTCGTCTGCTGTTAATAGATTCTGTTTTTGTTGTGTTGGTTGCTTATTTTGATGAAACTATGGATAGTATCGGGGGGTATTAGCCATGGAAGATTGAAAATACAGTAACCCAACATCAGCATAAGTAGAATTTAAGTTTGCTACAGTACCTAAGAAAGTGGTGGTTTGCTTTCTCGTACTAATGTTATCACGAGTTTCTGTTTAAGTTTCGTGTTGTGAAGTTTTCAAGTTTTCGGTGAAGTTCTTATGGACAAAGAGATAAAGAGTGGCAAGAGCTCAAGATTGGGGATGCCCAAGGCACCCCAAGAGATTCAAGGATGCTGTAAAAGCCTAAGCTTGGGGATGCCCCGGGAAGGCATCCCCTCTCTCGTCTTCAATCCATCGGTAACGTCACTTGGGGCTATATTTTTATTCACCACATGTTATGTGTTTTTGCTTGGAGCGTCCTGTATCGTAGGAGTCTTTTATTTTTTTTGTGTCACAATCATCCTTGCTGCACACCTAGAGAGAGAGACATGCACACACCGTGATTTTGTCGAGCTTCACTTATATCTTTTGGTAGACAATTCAGCTCACATGTGCTTCACTTATATCTTTTGAGCTAGATACTTTTGCTCTATGTGCTTCACTTATATCTTTTAGAGCACATCGGTGCGTGGCTTGGTAGTTGATCTATGCTTTGAAATTAGTCTCAAAAGGGGTAGTTATCCAAAGGGATACGAAAACTTCCGCCTTCATGTGCATTGAATAGTTAGAGAAGTTTGATTCATCTCAATTAGTTTTGAGTTGTGGTTTTGGTAATATTGAAGTTATGCTAGTAAGGTGTTATGGATCTAGAAATACTTGTGTTGAAGTTAGTGATTCCCGTAGCATGCACGTATGGTGAACCGCTATGTGATGAAATCTGAGCATGATTAGTCTATTGATTGTCATCCTTTGCGTGGTCGTCGGGATCGCGCGATGGTTTATACCTACCAACCCTTCCCCTAGGAGTATGCGTTGAATGCTTTGTTTCGATTACTAATAAAACTTTTGCAACAAGTATATGAGTTATTTATGACTAATGTTGAGTCCATGGTTTAGATGCACTTTCACCTTCCACCATCACTATTTTCTTAGTGTCGTGCAACTTTCGCCGGTGCACAAAACCCACCATTATCCTCCCTCAAAACAGCCACCATACCTACCTATTTAGGATTTTTCAAAGTCATTCCGAGATATATTGCCATGCAACTACCACCATGACATGTGCCACCACGTCTACATTGCCATTGCATGATCGTAAGATAGTTAGCATGATGTTTCCATTAATGTCTATGCCATGCTAGATCATTGCCACGGTACACTACCGAAGGGATTCCATATAGAGTCATTGTTGCTCTAAGTTTTGAGTTGAAAGTGTGATGATCATCATTAATGGAGCATTGTCCCATGTGAGGAAATAAAAGAGGACAAAGAAGCCCACCAAAAAAAAGAGGCCAAAGAGCCCACCAAAATATATATATATATATATATATATATATAAAATATGAGAGAAAAAGAGAGAAGGGACAATGCTACCACTTTTTCCACACTTGTGCATATTAAGCACCATGATCTTCATGATTGAGAGTCTCTCATTTTTTCACCACCATATAGCTAGTGGGAAATTTTCATTATATAACTTGGCTTGTATATTCCAATGATAGGCTTCCTCAAAATTGCCTTAGGTCTTCGTGAGCAAGCAAGTTGGATGCACACCCATTAGTTTTCTTTGAGAGCTTTCACATACTCGTAGCTCTAGTGCATTATTTGTATGGCAATCCCTACTCAATCACATTGATATCCATTGATGATCATCTCCATAGCTCATTGATATGCCTAGTTAATGTGACTATCTTCTCCTTGTTTGTCTTGCAACCTCCACCACACTCTACACCACTTATAGTGCTAAAACCATGGCTCACGCTCATGTATTGCGTGAGAGTTGAAAAGGTTTGAGAAACTAAAGGTGTGAAACAATTACTTGGCCAATACCGGGGTTGTGCATGATTTAAATTTGTTGTGCAATGATGATAGAGCATAGCCAGACTATATTCTTTTGTAGGGATAACTTTCTTTTGGCCTTGTTATTTTGAAAGTTCATGATTACCTTGCTAGTTTGCTTGAATTATTATTGTTTCCACGTCAATAGCAAACTATTGTTTTGAATCTAATGGATCTGAACATTCACGTCACATAAGAGGAGTTACAAAGGACATCTATGCTAGGTAGCATGAAAGCATCAAAAATTCATTCTTTATCACTTCCCTACTCGAGGACGAGGAGGAGTTAAGCTTGGGGATGCTTGATACGTCTCAAACGTATCTATAATTTTTTATGGTTTCACGTTGTTACCTTGTCATCTTTGGATGTTTTATGTACCTTTTATATTTTTTTGAGACTAACTTATTAATTCAGTGTCAAGTGCCAGTTCCTGTTTTTTCTGTGTTTTTGGCTGTTTTCAAATCTGATTTCGAAACAGGGTCCAAACGGAATAAAATCCCCGAAATGATTTTTTCCCGGACGGAAGAAGATCAGGGGGCCTGTGGGCCAAGCCAGGAGGGCTCTAGGGAGCCCACAAGCCCCCACTCCGCCACCAGGGGGAGGCGGCGGTGGCAGGGCTTGTGGCCTCCCTGAGCGCCCCCTGACCTAGATTTTTGGCCTATATATTCCCTAAAATACAGCAAAAAATCAGGGGATCCCCGAAAATACTTTTCCGCCGCCGCAAGCTTCCGTTTCCGCGAGATCTCATCTGGAGACCCTTCCCGGCGCCCTGCCGGAGGGGACTTTGGAGTTGGAGGGCTTCTTCATCATCATCATCGCCCCTCCAATGACTCGTGAGTAGTTCACTTCAGACCTACGGGTCCGTAGTTAGTAGCTAGATGGCTTCTTCTCTCTCTTGGATCTTCAATACAAAGTTCTCCATGATCTTCATGGAGATCTATCCGATGTAATCTTCTTTGGCGGTGTGTTTGTCGAGATCCGATGAATTGTGGATTTGTGATCATATTATATATGATATATATTTGAGTCTTTGCTGATTTCTTATATGAATGATTTGATATCCTTGTAAGTCTCTCCGAGTCTTGGGTTTTGTTTGGCCAACTAGATCTATAATTCTTGCAACGGGAGAAGTGCTTGGTTTTGGGTTGTACCATGTGGTAACCTTTCCCAGTGACAGTAGGGGCAGCAAGGCACACATTAAGTAGTTGCCATCAAGGGTAATAAGATGGGCTCTATCGTTGATATGAGATTGTCCATCTACATCATGTCATCTTGTTTAAGGCGTTACTCTGTTCTTTTGGACTTAATACACTAGATGCATGCTGGATAGCGGTCGACGTGTGGAGTAATAGTAGTAGATGGAGAAAGTGTCGGTCTACTTGTTTTGGACGTGATGCCTATAGATATAATCATTGCCATAGATATCGTCACGACTTTGTGCGGTTCTATCAATTGCTCGACAATAATTTGTTCACCCACCGTCTACTTGCTTTCATGAGAGAAGCCACTAGTAAACACTACGGCCCCCGGGTCTATTCACATCTATCGTTTACACCTCCGCTTTTACTTTGCTTTGTTACTTTGTTGCTTTCAGTTCTCACTTGGCGAACAATCTATAAGGGATTGGCAACCCCTTCATAGCGTTGGGAGCAGGTTCTTTGCGTTTCTGCAGGCTCTTGTGATACTCCCTCACTGGATCGATACCTTGGTTCTCAAACTGAGGGAAATACTTTCCATCATTGCGCTACATCATCCTTTCCGCTTCGAGGGAACACCAATGCCGTAGTAGAAGGATTCCTGGTGCCGTCGACACACCTATTTTTGGCGCCATTGGAAGGTCTTTTGTTGCAGTAGCACAGCTGACATCAGTAATAGCACACATTCTTCATCGCAACCTGTGTGCTATAGATATTCATCACACACTATTTTATTCTAATAACAGTGTGTATCTTAATGACCTATCACACAACTACTTTTTCTCAAATAATTTATTCCCCACAATTTATAATTCTCCAGAATTGTAATGGGAATTTTTCAAGATTTGAAATATAAATTGTGGCATTCACATATTTCATATCCATCATGCAATCCTATTTACAATTTTTAAATAACCGAATACATAAACTAAAATTAAAATACAATATGTTCAAGATTTACATAGTGAAGTCTTAACAATGATGAACCACTATAGTATTAGAGGCAACAAAGAGAAAAACCAAAATCATTTGGGTTGTTGGAGAAGGTGAAGCAAGAGAATGCCTATAATGTGTCCTCCTCCATGTCGAAGGTGCGCACCATGGTGATGTGGGTGATATAATTTAATTTTATGCCTCCACATCCATCATGTAGTTTGCGAGGTAATCTTGAATGCACTGCTTTGAAAACCATTGAAAGTGTGAATATTCAGATATTTATGTCTAATAACTCATTGCGGCTAGGAATAATAATGCAACATATTTCTTACCATCCTAAAGTTTACTATTGTATTGGATAAAGCGTAAACAGAGAGTTTAATTCTCATCTATTTATTCAAACAATCTTTCTTGGTTTTCTCACTTCATGCCACTTCATGAATGCCTCATTGCCACATATGCTAAAAGGGTCACTTTTCTGTGCATCTAGCATATGTGCGTACAAGCAACAATTAAATGTTATAAGCTAAATTGTAATTGCACAATGATGTAATATAAGACGTGGGTGCAACTAATCTCGATGGTAAACAAACTCATCACCCATTATGGCCCAGCATATGTAGACCGAAAGACATGTTAACTATAATAGGCTTAACATCTACCAAACATAGCCATGGTAAAGAAATACATCTCCCATTGACAGCTTCGTTGCGAAGTTTTAACAGGACAGTAGGGCAATATAGTAAACAATGGATACGTGGGTTTACTATAATAGGCTTACCAACAACCAAACATAACAACTGTATTTTTTTATGAAATTGAATTGGACAGTTCATACTTGAACATCACATTGGATAATTGAACATCACATTATGCATGAGATAAATAAACAAGGCACCTATGTTAACTATGAATTAATAACCAAAATACAACCATTGAAACTGGCATTGATGAAATTGAACTGGACAGTTCATACTTAAACATCACATTATGCATAACTGAATGAAAGATGATATAGTTAAACATTGCAAGGCATATGGTACTAGAAAAGAATGGCCCGGTAGTCTAGAGAAAAGTACGGAAAATAGGTATGACATGTCATCTGAGATGATCATGGGATCTTAATCCACCCCCAATGGAAGAGCCACATGCTAAGGCATCATGGGTGCTATCCCTATTGTCACAGGTGGGCTCCTTTGTTGGGAAAATCGCATGGGAAACAAAAAATTCTACGCTCACGAAGATCAATCTATGGAGACTAACATCTACGAGAGGGGGAGTTCATCTACCTACCCTTGTAGATCTCTAAGTGGAAGCGTATATAACGCGGTTGATGTAGTCGAACGTCTTCGTGATCCAATCACGATCCGTCACGCGATCTCATCACGATGCGTCCCGTGATCCCATCACGATCCATCTTGATCTTGTGCCGAACGGACGACACCTCCGCGTTCAGCACACGTATAGCTCGATGACGATCTCCACTTTCTTGATCCGGCAATAGGGGGGTGGAGAGGTAGATGAGTTCTTCGTCAGCATGAAGACATGCCGGCGGTGTTGGTGGAGCTGTTCTCGCACGGCTTCTCCAAGCAATACCGGAACCGATCTAGAGGAGAAAACTGATCTATGGGAGAGACAGGGTTGCGCCGTGGTCTTGGGTGGTTGCAACCCTCTCTCCCCATCTATATAAATATGGGGAAGGGGAGAGGGGCTGCGCCCTAGGGTTTCCACCCTAGGGGGGCATGTGGAGATGGGGCGGCTACCCTAGGGATGGCTTGGCCCCCCAAGTTAGGGTGGCACCACCTCCTAGGGTTGGCCCTCCACTAGCCCAGCCATATGGGGCTCAGGTGGGTAGGTGCGCCCAGCCCACCAGGGGCTGGTGCGCATCCCTCATAGCCCATGTGTGGCCTCTCCGGGGCTGGTGGCCCCTTCCGGTGGACCCCGAGAATCCTTCCGGCGCTCCCGGCACGCTACTAGTGACGCCCGAACTTTTGTTGGTGACCAACATGGAACTGACCATATATCAATATTTACCTTCGGGCCATTCCGGAGCTCCTCATGACGTGCAGGATCTCATCTGTGGCTCCGAACAACCTTCGGTCACCAATATACATAACTCAACTATACTGAAACGTCACTGAACCTTAAGTGTGCACACCCTACGGGTTCGAGAACTATGTAGACATGACCTTAGACACTCTCGGGTCAATAACCAATAGTGGGACCTGGATGCCCATATTGGTTCCTACATATTCTATGAAGATCTTTATCGGTTGAACCACAACGTCAACGATTCAATCAATCTCGTATATTGTTCCTTTTGTCCATCGGTATGTACTTGCCCGAGATTCGATCGTCGGTATCTCCATACCGAGTTCAATATCATTACTAGCAAGTCTCTTTACTCGTTCCGTAATACAAGATCCGGTGACTAACTCCTTAGTCACATTGCTTGCAAGCTCGTTGTGATGTTGTATTACCGACTGGGCCCTAGAGATACCTCTTTGTCATACGGAGTGACAAATCCCAGTCTCGATTCACGCCAACCCAACAAACACCTTCGAAGATATCTGTAGAGCACCTTTATAGTCACCCAGTTACATTGTGATGTTTGATACACATAAGGTATTCCTCCGGTACCCGTGATTTGCTTGATCTCATGCTCATAGGAACAGATACATTCACATGCAGAAAACAGTAGCAATAAACTGACACGATCACATGCTATGTTCATAGTTTGGGTCTTGTCCATCACATCATTCTCCTAATGATGTGATCCCGTTATCAAATGACAACTCATTTCTATGGCCAGGAAACCTTGACCATCTTTGATGAACGAGCTAGTCCTTAGAGGATCACTAGGGACAGTGTGTTGTCTATGTATCCACACATGTATTTGAGTGTCCAATCAATACAATTATACCAAGGATAATAAATGATTATCATAAACAAGGAAATATAATAATAACTAATTTATTATTGCCTCTAGGGCATATTTTCAACAGTCTCCCACTTGCACTAGAGTCAATAATCTAGTTCACATCACTATGTGATTCACACCCATTGAGTTCTCGGGTTTATCATGTTTTGATTGTGAGGGGGGTTTTAGTCAACGAGTCTGAACCTTTCACATATGTGTGTGCTTTACAAATCTCTATGTCATACTGTAGATGCTGCTACCACGCTCCATTTGAAATTATTCCAAGGGACTGCTCCATTATACGAATCCAATATACTACTCAGAGTCATCCGGATTGGTGTCAAAGCTTGCATCGACGTAACCTTTTACAGCGAACTCTTTGATCATCTCAATTATCGAGAAAAATTTCCTTAGTCCTCAAGTTACTAAGGTTAATTATGTCCGTTGTCGAGTGATCCATTCCTTGATCACTCTTGTACCCCTTGACAGACTCATGTAAAGGCAAACATCAGGTGCCGTACACAACATGGCATACTATAGAGCCTACGACTAATGGCATAGGGGACGACCATCGTCCTTTCTCTTTCTTCTGCCGTGGTCAATCTTTGAGTCTTACTCAAATTCACACCTTACAACACAGTCAAGAACTCTTTCTTTGACCTATCTCTTTAAACTTCTTCAAAAACTTGTCAAGGTATGCTATTCATTGAAAGTTTTATCAAGCGTATTGATCTATCTCTACAGATCTTGATGCTTAACGTTCAAGTAGCTTAATCCAGCTTTTCCTTTGAAAAACTCATTTCAAACAACCCTATATGCTTTACAGAAATCCTACATCATTTCCGATCAACAATATGTCAATGACATACACTTATGAGAAATTCTATAGTGCTCCCACTCACTTTCTTGGAAATACAAGTTACTCATAAACTTTGTATAAACCAAAAAGCTTTGATAATCACATCAAAGTGTATATTCCAACTCTGAGATGTTTGCTCCAGTTCATAGAAGAATCGCTGGAGCTTGCATACTGGTTAGCATCCTTAGGAATGACAAAACCTTCTGGTTGTATCACATACAACCTTTTCTCAAGAAAACTGTCGAGGAAACAATGTTTTGGCATCCATCTGCAAGATTTCATAATCGAAAAATGCAGCAACTTCTAACGTAATTCCAACATACTTTAGCATCTCTACGGGTGAGAAAGTCTCATCGTAGTCAACTCCTTGAACTTGTCGGAAACCTCTTTGTGACAACTCTAGCTTTCGAAATGGTGACATTTACCGTCCTCGTTTATCTTCCTTTTCAAGATCCATTTGTACTTAGCAGCCTCACGACCATCAAGTAGTTCTTTCAAAGTCCACACTTTGTTTTCATACATGGATCCTATCTCGGATTTCATGGCTTGTGGCCATTTGTCGTAATCCGGGCCCACCAACGCTTCTCCATAGCTTGTAGGTTCATTGTTGTCCAGCAACATGACCTGCAAGACGGGATTACCATACCACTCTGGAGTAGTACGTCTCCTTGTCGACCTACGAGGTCTGGTAGTAATTTGATCTGAAGCTTCATGATCACCATCACCAGCTTCCTCTTCAATTTGTGTAGGCGCCACAGGAACAAATTCATGCGCCCTGCTACACTATGTTTGAAGTGACGGTTCAACAACCTCACCAAGTTCCACCATCCTCCCACTCAATTCTTTTGAGAGAAGCTCTTTCTCGAGAAAGGATCCGTTTTTGTCAATGAACACTTTGCTTTTGGATCTGAGATAGGAGGTATACCCTATTGATTCCTTTGGGTATCCTATATATGAAGATGCAATTATCCTCTTTGGGTACAAGCTTATCAGGCTAAAGCCTTTTGACATAAGCATCATGATACGTCTCCATCGTATCTACTTTTCCAAACTCTTTTGCCCTTGTTTTGGACTCTAATTTGCATGATTTGAATGGAACTAACCCGGACTGACGCTGTTTTCAGCACAATTGCCATGGTGTTGTTTTTGTGCAGAAATGAAAGTTCTCGGAACGTCCTGAAAATTTACGGAGATTTTTTCTGGAATAAAAGAAAAATACCTGTGCAAAGTTCCACGTGAGGGGGCGTGCCAGTGGGCCACAAGCCCCTGGGCTGCGGCCACCCCCTATGGCCGCGCCATGAGGGCTTGTGGGGCCCACGTAGCACCACCGCCCGCAATCTCAGTCCTATATCTTCCGTTTCGCCTAGAAAAAAAATCAGAGAGAAGGTTTCATCGCGTTTTGCGATAAGGAGGCGCCGCCGCATCCTGTTCTTCATCTGGAGGGCAGAAATAGAGTCCGTTTCGGGCTCCGGAGAGGGGAAATCGTCGCCATCATCATCATCAACCTTTCTCCATCGACAATTCCATGATGCTCTTCATCGTTCGTGAGTAATCTCATCGTAGGCTTGCTGGACGGTAATGATTTGGATGAGATCTATCATGTAATCGAGTTAGTTCTTGACGGGGATTGATCCCTAGTATCCACTATGTTCTAGATTGATGTTTCTACTACTTGGCTATGCTTAATGCTTGTCACTAGGGCCCGAGTGCCATTATTTCAGATCTGAACCTATTATGTTGTCGCCAATATATGTGTGTTTTAGATCCTATCTTGCAAGTTGTAGTCACCTACTATGTGTTATGACCCGGCAACCCCGGAGTGACAATAGCCGGAACAACTCCCGGAGATGACCATAGTATGAGGAGTTCATGTATTCACCGCGTGTTAATGCGTTGGTCCGGTTCTTTATTAAAAGGAGAGCCTTAATATCCCGTAGTTTCCATTAGGACCCCGCTGCCACGGGAGGGATGGACAATAGATGTCATGCAAGTTATTTTCCCTAAGCACGTATGACTGCATCTGGAATACATGCCTACATTAGATTGATGAACGGGAGCTAGCCACATATCTCTCCGTGTTATAGTTGTTACATGATGAATCACATCCGTAATACCCATCCATCACTGATCCACTGCCTACGATTCTTTTACTACTGGTTCTCGCTACGTTACTTTCCCTAGGCTTGTCCCTTGCTACAAGAGGGATTGGGCCACTTTGCTGCTGCTGTCACTTTGCTGCTGTCACTACTGCTGTTACTTGTTACTTTGCTGCTGCTACTACTATTGTTCCTTGCTACTCCGTTGTTACTTGTTGCAAGACTTTGATGGCGCTAACATCCCGTCAACAGGGCCTTTTCTGGCGCCACTGCTGGCAATTGCCAAAGCTTTTCCTGGTGCCGTTGCTATCTTACTACCTTGCTACTGATACTTTGCTTGCAGACACTATCTTTCAGGTGTGGTTGAATTGACGACTCAACTCCTAATACTTGAGAATATCCTTTAGCTTCCCCTTGTGAGCGAATCAATAAATTTGGGTTGAATACTCTACCCTCGAAAACCGCTGCGATCCCATACGCTTGTGGGACATCGAGGCTTTTTCTCGCGCCGTTGCCGGGGAGGCACAACTATATTCTATGAGTCACTTGGGATTGACGTTTGCTGATCACTATGAGGAATCCTAAAGATCCAAGAACTAAAATCTTGCCTTCCACTACGAGGAGAGGTAAGGAATTGCCATCTAGCTCTGCACTTGATTCTCCTTCAGTTTTGTGTAAGTTTGCAACTTCGCCTCCTTCTAGAAATCTTGATATGTCGCCTTTGCTTGATGATGCTACTTCTGCTGCCCATGATGCTTATGATGTTATTCTTGATACTATTCCTGATGATGCTATGCTTGATACTATGCCTGATGATGCTATGCTAGATACTATGCCTGATACTGCTTTGCCACTTGGTGCCCTTGATGCACATATTGCTAGAGTTGCTGCTAGATGTGATGATCCTTCTGAAAGTGCTGATACTATTGAAGTAGAACCTGCTACTATGCCTGAATTGCCTGTTATGCCTGATACGCGCTATGTTATGGAGGGAGAGATAGCTGAGGACTTTCTTGCGTGGAAGGATAGCTATGATGACAAATTACTGTGCAAGTGGGAAGAAAAATCTTTGTACGCTAGGATGAAATACGACCCGAAGTTTGCCACTTCTCCTATCTTTGTGACCAATAAGGATTATGAATTCTGTGTCGACCCTGAGTTAATCACTCTAGTCGAATTTGATCCTTTTCACGGTTATGAGTCTAAAACGGTTGTAGCCCATCTTACCAAACTGCACGATATACCACCCTATTCACTAGTGAGGAAAAGATTTGCCACTACTATATCCTCAAGTTGTTTCCTTTCTCGCTAAAGGATGATGCTAAGACCTGGTTCACTTCTCTTGCTCCTGGTTGTGTGCGCAGCCCCCAGGATATGGTCTACTACTTCTCTGAAAAATATTTCCCTGTCCATAAGAAGCAAGCTGCCTTGCAGGAAATATACAACTTTGCTCAAGCTGAAGAAGAGAGTCTCCCACAAGCTTGGGGAGGCTTATCCAGCTGCTGAATGCTTTGCCTGATCACCCTCTTGAGAAGAACGAAATACTTGATATCTTCTATAATGGACTTACCGATGCTTCCAAAGACCATCTAGATAGTTGTGCCGGTAGTGTTTTTAGGGAACGAACCGTAGAACAAGCTGAGATTCTGTTGAATAACATCTTGTGCAATGAGAATGCTTGGACTATTCCTGAGCCGCCTCCTAAGCCAACTCCAAAGAAAAGAGGTATTATATTCCTCAGTCCTGAAGATATGCAAGAAGCCAAGAAATCTATGCGAGAGAAAGGCATTAAATCTGAAGATGTCAAAAATCTACCACCTATCGAAGAGATCCATGGTCTCGATAACCCGATACATGTAGTAGAAGTAAATTCTCTGCGTAGGTTTGATGAGAGTGATATTCCTTTTGATAAACCTGCTAGCTTATGCATGGATGAATTTGATAACTTCGTTGCCAAACAACAGAGTTTCAATGATTATGTTAGCAGACAATTGGAACAGAATGCTCGTATGCTTAGTCATTTAAGTGCTTGTGTGGACAGAAACGTCAATGATCTTAAGCTTCTAAGTGAACATGCTTCTATGGTTACTACTCAGGTAGAACAAGTACTTAAAGCTCAGAATGACTTGCTCAATGAGTTGAATGACAATTCCATCAGAGTCGTTACTAGAGGCGGTAGAATGACCCAGGAACCTTTGTATCCTGAGGGTCATCCGAAGAGAATTGAACAAGATGCTGAAACACAATCTGGTGATGAACATGAGCCTAATGATAATACCAATAGTGATGTTCATGTTGATGCTCAACCTAGCAATGAAAAGGATGTGGAGATTGAACCTAGTGTTGATCTTGATAACCCACAACCTAAGAATAGAAGATACGATAAGAATGACTTCGCTGCTAGGAAGCATGGTAAAAAAAAGGAGCCATGGGTTCAGAAACCTATGCCCTTTCCTCCCAAACCATCCAAGAAAAAGGATGATGAGGATTTTGAGCGATTCGTTGAAATGATCAGACCCGTCTTTCTACAGATGTGTTTGACTGATATGCTTGATCTGCAATCTCTGGCGTTAGCTAGACGAATGCTTATGACAACAAACCTTCTCCTGCAACGGCACCAAAAGAATGCTGCTGGCACTCCCGAGCAACGGAACTAGAAGAATGTTGTTGATGGCCCACCAGCGCGTGGGTTCGCAGCAGTTTTCAAGGGTAGAGTATTCGACCCAATTTGTTGATAAGCCACAGGAGGTAAGAGTATACTCTCAAGTATTAGCAGCTGAATTAGTCAGATTCAACCACACCTGAAAGATTAGTATCTGCAAGCACAATACTAACAGCAAAGTAGTATGATAACAACGGTGTCAGAAATGATATGTTGACGGCAGACTATTCCTAACGATTGTATCAATGGCGCCTCCGTTGCCGCGTTGACGGAAGTTGTCAGTTCCTGTCAACGGCCGGTGAACCAATAGTGTAGCAGGTAGCAACAGTGTAACGAGCAATAGTAGTGGCAGCAGAAGCAAGTCACAACAGTAGCAAGCGACAGTAGTAGCAACAGTAGCAGCAGAGCAAAACAAGTAACAGCAGTAGCAACAGTAGCAGAGCAAGACAAGTAACAGCAGTAGCAACAGTAGTAGCAGCAGCAGAGCAAGACAAGTAACAGCAGTAGGACAAACTCGTAGGCAATGGGTCGGTGATTTGTTTGGATGATATTCATCATGCAACAGCTATAACATAGAGAGATATATGGCCAGCTCCCGTTCGTCAATGTGATGTAGGCATGCATTCCGTGTGTCGTCATACGTGCTTAGGGAAAAGAACTTGCATGACATCTATTGTCCATCCCTCCCGTGGCAGCGGGGTCCAAAAGGAAACTACGGGATATTAAGGTTCTCCTTTTAATAAAGAATCGGACCAACGCATTAGCACTTGGTGAACACATGAACTCCTCAAACTATGGTCATCACCGGGAGTGGTTCCGGTTATTGTCACTCCGGGGTTGCCGGATCATAACACATAGTAGGTAACTACAACTTGCAAGATCGGATCTAAAACACACATATATTGGTGACAACATAATAATTTCAGATCTGAAATCATGGTACTCGGGCCCTAGTGACAAGCATTAAGCATGGCAAAGTAGTAGCAACATCAATCTTAGAACATAGTGGATACTAGGGATCAATACCCATCAAAACTAACTCGATTACATGATAGATCTCATCCTACTCATCACCACCTAGCGAGCCTACGAATAGATTACTCACGAACGACGAAGAGCTTCATGGAATTGGAGAGGGAAGAAGGTTGATGATGACGATGGCGATGATTTCCCCTCTCCGGAGCCCAAGACGGACTCCAGATCTGCCCTCCAGATGAAGAACAGGTGGCGGCGGCGCCTCCGTATCGTAAAGCGACGAAAACTTCTCTTTTTATTTTTTCTCGGATGAAAGGCAACTTATAGAGCTGGAGTTGGGGGCGGCAGGGTTGTGTGGGCCCCACAAGCCTGCCCACCGCCACCACGGGGGTGGCGGAGCAGGGGCTTGTGGCCCACTGGCCCACCCCCTGAGGTGGAACTTGGCGCAGATATTTTTGATATTTTCCAAAACTGCTCCCCGTAAATTTTCAGGACGTTTGGAGAACTTTGATTTCTGCACAAAAATAACACCAAGGCAATTCTGCTGAAAACAACATGAGTCCAGGTTAGTTCTATTCAAATCATGCAAATTAGAGTCCAAAACAAGGGCAAAAGAGTTTGGAAAAGTAGATACGATTGAGGCGTATCAACTCCCCCAAGCTTAAAACCTTGCTTGTCCTCAAGCAACTCAGTTGACAAACTGAGAGAGAAAGAAAAACTTTGACAAACTCTGTATAATCTTGTTGTTGCAACTATGTCTAACTCATAACCAGAATTTCAGCAAGATCACAAGTTAACCACAAAAGCAAATGACACAAAGGTCTCACGGTAAACTAATATCAATGGCATAATCAGCTAACGAGCAAATAATAATGAGTTTCAAATACCAACACTTCAATCAAAACAAGCATGAAGAAATATGAATAGGTGGTATCTCGCTAGCTCTTTCTGAGACCGCAAAACATAAATGCAGAGCACTTTCAAAGATCAAGGGCTGACTAAACATTGTAATTCATAGCAACGAAGATCCAGTCATAGTCATACTCAATATGAATCAAAAGCAAAGCATAAAAATGACATAGGTGCTCTCTAATTGGTGCTTATATAAGAGGAGGATGACTCAACAGGAAAATAAATAGACAGGCCCTTCGCAGAGGGAAGAATTGATTTGCAGAGGTGCGAGAGCTCAAGCTTTGAAAACAGAGATAATAATTTTGGGTGGCATGCTTTCATGCTACTCAAGCTTGGAAAACGCAATGACCAAGAGTTCTCAATTTCTTCCATGCTACTCATGCTATAGGCGGTTCCCAAACAGGAAAGTAAAGTTTTAACTCCCCCACCACCAATCAATCACACTCCACGGCTAGCCGAATCCTCGGGTACCGTCCATACTAACATCAATCCGGGGGAGTCTTGTTTTACAGTTATGTTTTCGATTTAAGCGTGGAACTGGGCATCCCAAATACCGGCCCCTTTCTCGTGAATCACTGTGAATAAACACATGTCGAGGATAAAACTCCTAGCATGGAAGATATCAATAGCCCTCTGTCACCACATGAGCAGTTCGGGCATGCAAAACAGATTATTTCTTGAAGGTTTAGAGAATGGCACATGCAAATTTACTTGGAACGGCAGGTAGATACCGCAAATAGGTAGGTATGGTGGACTCTCATGGAAAAACTTTTGGGTTTATGGAGGTGGATGCACAAGCAGTATTCCCGCTCAGTACAAGTGAAGGCTAGCAAAAGACTGGGAAGCGACCAACTAGAGAGCGACAACAGTCATCAGGATGCAATGAGTTTGACTAACATTGAATGCAAGCATGAACAGGATATAAATCACCATGAACACGAACATCATAGAGGCTATGTTGATTTTGTTTCAACTACATGCATGAACATGCGCCAAGTCAAGCCACCTGAAACATTCAAAGGAGAATATCATCCTATCATACTACATCATAGTCATCTCAAAATCTATGTTGGCATTCAAGACAAACCATTATAAGCTCTCAGCTAAATAAGCATGGCATCAGAAACTATGATCTCTAAGTTGTCATTGCAAACATGGTTCTCTCACAACAAAGCTAAATCTGGGTAGACAAGCTAGTCATATTTACAAAAACAAAATAGATAGAGTTCATACCAGCTTTTCAGTCTCAGTCACTTCATCATATATCATCATTGTTGCCTTTCATTTGCACGATCGAACGATGTAAACGATAATAAGCGCATTGGACTAAGCTGAATCTGCAGGCAAACACAAAGGAGAAGACAAAGTAATATGGCTCTTTGAAAGCTAAACAGGTAAGCATACAAGAACCAATAAACATTGTAACCAATATCTTCTACCTTGACACAAAGAAAAAGAAAACTATTTACACGGGAAAGCTCCCAACAAAAAAAGAAGAAAGAAAAATCTTTTTGGGTTTTCTTAAAAGGACACAAAACAAGAAAACAAGAAAACGAAAAGAAACTAGCATGGATAATACAGTGGCAAAGTGTAAACATCGGCTAACAAAGTGAAAGCATAAGCATGAATGTAAAGTCGATGAGAACACGTACTCCCCCAAGCTTAGGCTTTTGGCCTAGCTTGGTCTACTCCCAAGGTGGGAAATAACCAGCTCCAGGGTACTCCGGAGCAGACTATGGATGCCACTGCTGTGTGAGCTCCTCTGGCTCCCACTGATAAACTGGCGTCTGGTACTCGATTGGCAGCTCGGGCACGAGCGCCTGTGGTTGGGCCAAGCCCCAATATGCATAGATGTCCGCGGGCATAATAGTGTACCTGCCTGCATGAAGATCAAACAAAGAAGGAGTAGGCAAAGTAATAGTCTCTCGAGTACCCTGACTAAACACCAGGTTATAAATCATCCGTCTACTAGCATCTCTATCCAGAAAATCATGGCGAACCATGCTGTCATAACCCAGATATCTCTCAAGGAGAAGCATCTCTCCTTCCTCTCCCAGTCTAATGGGTATCTCAAAGTGTCTGGCAAGACGGGTAGCATAGATACCTCCATAGACAACACCTTTAGAACGGTTCAGGTTCAACCGTTGAGCTACTATAGCGCCCAAGCTAGAAGTCTTATCGTTATAAAGGCCTTCGCGCAAAACCGCAAGGTCTGGAGAACTAAGTGATCCAACCTCCCCACGGCCAATCAAACATTTTCCCACAAATAGTGAGAAGTACCGAAGCACGGGAAAATGTATGCTAGCAATTCTAGCGCGAGACACTCCTCTCTCCTCTCCAACAGCAATAGAACAAATGAAATCCTCCAAGTCCCATGGACGAGGGTCACGGATATCCCCAACATAAGGTAATTTGCATACATTGCAAAAATCCTGTAGCGTCATGCACTGGGGGACATCGTATATCATGAACTCAACCATGGGAGGATTCTTCCTCGGATAAAAGTTGAAGCTTTGAACGAAAATATTGGTGAGGAGGAGATATTGTGGGCACTTATCTTCAACGAACGCAGTAAGACCTGCGTTCTCCACCAAGTAATAAAAGTCTTCATAAAGTCCGGCGGCGCGCAAAAAATCATCACTTGGCCACTCGCACGCTCAAACTTCTGTGACTCGAGGGACTACGTACTTGGGGTGATTCTTCCCATCCTCCTTGGTGTTATGGCTTGAAGAGCCTCTCAAGAACCTCCTCATCTTTTCCTTTTTCTAGCTCTAAAAAATTCTGAAATTTTTAAAGACTTCGAAAGAAAAGTAAATAAGGATTAACCCAACTTGTAGCAACTACTCCTACTAGTGCCTACAGACCGTATCACGCGCTAAAACTACTTGGGACCACCTAAAATCAACATTTATAGCTCAAGAACAGGGTCACCAAGGTAGCAAGAATTCGCGAAGGATAAAGCACTAGAGCAAAAACTAATTGGACCAATGGAGGAGTCACTTACCAAGGAGCAATTTCCCCAAAACGGTTCGGAGAATGGTGCTTTGAGCAAGGAGATCGAAAATCACAGCCAAATGAGCAAGAACACGGGTTTGAGGTGTGAAACAATTTTTTCTGGAGGTGGAAGAAGAGGCTGAGAGCTGGAATGAGTGGAGGGGGTGCCTATGGGCCCCACAAGCTTGCACCACGCCACCAATGTGGTGGTGGCGGAGCAAGGGATTGTGGCCCATTGGTCAGGCCCCCAGGCCAGCTCTCAGGCCCCGAAATTTTCAAAAATTCCAGAAAAAATCATACTAAATTTTCAGGACCATCGAAGAACTTTTATTTTCGAGGAATTTTTCTCCGGGACGCTAAAACAGAAAACGAGAAAAACTAAACTAATTCTATCATTTTTCTTCTTAAGCAAGAGAAAAATAAAGCTCCAAACAGAGGTATGTGACTCTTTGATTCATCCGTCTCATGATCATCGAAAGAAATCCGTCAATGGGATTGATCAAGTCCTTATGACAAAACCTTCTCGAATCGCAAGAGAGAACGGGGAATTTTGGAATAGCCACTAAGTCACCTCAATGGGGATATGTATCTCCCCAACAAGCAAATCATACTTCATCTTGACACGAGGAATAGGGCATTCAAGGCTCCCAATGAGAATCGATGAAGTCTTTTCGATAACATTGATGCAATGTACTAGATATTGTTTCTTCGGAAAGTGCACTGTGTGCTCATTACCGTTGACGTGGAAAGTGACATTGCCTTTGTTGCAATCTATAACAGCCCCTGCAGTGTTTAAAAAGGGTCTTCCGAGGATGATAGCCATGGCATCGTCCTCGGGAATATCCAAGGTAACAAAGTCTGTTAAGATAGTGGTATTAGCAACCACAACAGGCACATCCTCGCAAACGCCGATAGGGAAAGTAGTTGATTTGTCGGCCATTTGCAGAGAAATTTCAGTGGGTGTCAACTTATCCAATTCAAGTCTACGATAAAGAGAGAGCGGCATAACACTAACACCGGCTCCAAGGTCACATAAGGCAGTTCTTATGTAGTTTCCTTTAATGAAGCAAGGTATAGTGGGCACTCCGGGATCACCAAGTTTCTTAGGAGTTCCACCTTTGAAAGTATAATTGGCAAGCATGGTGGAGATCTCAAGATCTGGTATCTTCCGTTTATTAGTCACGATACCTTTCATGTACTTGGCATATGGAGACATCTTGAGCATATCAGTTAACCGCATCTGCAGAAAGACGAGTCTTATCATCTGAACGAAGCGCTCAAAATCCTCATCATCCTTTTTCTTGGATGCCTTAGGAGGAAAGGGAATAGGTCTCTGAACCCATGGCTCTCTTTCTTTACCATGCTTCCTAGCAGTGAAGTCATTCTTATCGTATCTCTTAGGTTGTGGATTATCAGGATTAACCGTAGGTTCAATCTCCACATCCTCATCATTGCTAGGTTGAGCATTATTATGAACATCACTGTCCATATTGTCACCAAGTTCATGTTCATCACCTGATTGTGTTTCTGCATCACACGCAGAGATATCATTAGGTCCTTCAGGTGTGAAAGTTTTCGGTGAACTGGCGTGCAGGTTTCTATCATCCTTCTTCTTCTCCTTAGGATGACTAGGTGTATCAGCATTGATTCCTTCAGAATCTTGATCAATTCTCTTAGGATGACCTTGAGGATACAAAGGTTCCTGAGTCATTTTGCCTCCTCTAGTAATGACTCTGACAGAGTTGTCATTTAATTCATTGAGCAGGTCATTCTGAGCTTTAAGTACTTGTTCTACCTGAGTAGTAATCATAGAGGCATGTTTACTCAGAAGCTTTAGAGCATTGACATTTCTGTCTAGACAAGCACTTAGATGGCTAAGCATACGAGTACTTTGTTCCAAATGTCTGCTAACATAATAATTGAAACTCTGTTGTTTGGCAACAAAGTTGTCAAATTCATCAAAGCATAGGCTAGCAGGTTTATCAAAAGGAATATCACTCTCGTCAAACCTACGCAGAGAATTCACTTCCACTACCTGTATCGGGTTATCGAGACCATGGATCTCTTCGATAGGTGGTAGATTTTTGACATCTTCAGATCTAATGGCTTTCTCTTCCATAGATATCTTGGCTTCTTGCATATCTTGGGAACTGAGGAATATAATACCTCTTTTCTTCGGAGTTGGCTTAGGAGGTGATTCGGGAATAGTCCAAGCATTATCGTTGATCAAGAGGTTATTCAGTAGAGTCTCAACTTCTTCTACAGTTTGTTACCTAAAAACACAACCGACACAACTATCTAGGTGGTCTCTAGAGGCATCGGTAAGTCCGTTATAGAGGATATCAAGTATCTCATTCTTCTTAAGAGGGTGATCAGGCAAAGCATTCTGTAGCTGGACGAGCCTCCCCCAAGCTTGTGGAAGACTCTCTTCTTGGACTTGAGCAAAGTTGTATATTTCCTGCAAGGCAGCTTGCTTCTTATGGGCAGGGAAATATTTCTCACAAAAGTAATAGACCATCTCCTGGGTACTATGCACACATCCAGGAGCAAGAGAGGTGAACCAGACTTTAGCATCATCCTTTAGAGAGAAAGAAAACAACTTAAGGATATAGTAGTGGCGGATCTTCTCCTCATTAGTGAAAAGGTTGGCTATTTCGGATAATTTGGAAAGATGGGCTATGACCGTCTCAAACTCATAACCGTGAAAAGGATCAGATTCGACTAGAGAGATTATCTCAGGGTCGACAGAGAATTCATAATCCTTATCGGTGACAAAGATAGGCGAAGTGGAAAACTTTGGGTCATTTTTCATCCTAGCTTCCCGAGATTTTTCCTTCCAGTTGAGAAGTAATTTCTCAGCGTCATAGGCATCCTTACACGCAAGAAAATCTTCAGCTATCTCTCCCTCCATAACGTAACCCTCAGGTATATTAGGCAATTCATATCTAGGAGAGCTAGATCTAGCAGGATCAAAAGCAGGTTCTATCTCAATAGTATCGGTAGTTTCAGAAGCATCACGAGCATTGGCAGTAACTCTAGCGATATGAGCATCAAGGAACACTCCTAGTGGAACATCAGGCAAAGAAGTATCTCTAGCAGTATCAAGCATAGCATCATCAGGCAAAATAGCATCTCTAGCAATACCTCCCCGGCAACGACGCCAGAAAAATGTTGATCTACAATCTCTGGCGTTAGCTAGACGAATGCTTATGACAACAAACCTTCTCCTCCAACGGCACCAGAAGAATGCTGCTAGCACTCCCCAGCAACGGAACTAGAATAATGTTGTTGATGGCCCACCAGCGCGTGGGTTCGCAGCAGTTTTCGAGGGTAGAGTATTCGACCCAATTTGTTGATAAGCCACAGGAGGTGAGAGTATACTCTCAAGTATTAGCAACCGAATTTGTCAGATTCAACCACACCTGAAAGATTAGTATCTGCAAGCACAATACTAACAGCAAGGTAGTATGATAACAATGGTGTCAGAAACGATCTGTTGATGGCAGACTATTCCTAACGATTGTATCAATGGCGCCTCCGTTGTCGCGTTGACGGAAGTTGTCAGTTCCCGTCAACGGCTGGTGAACCAACAGTGTAGTTGGTAGTAGCAGTGTAACGAGCAATAGTAGTGGCAAGGAACAACAGTAGTGGCAGCAGTAGCAAGTAACAACAGTAGCAAGCGACAGTAGCAGTAGAGCAAAACAAGTAACAGCAGTAGCAACACTAGCAGCAGCAGCAGAGCAAGACAAGTAATAGCAGTAGCAACAGTAGTAGCAGCAGCAGAGCAAGAGAAGTAACAGCAGTAGGACAAACTCGTAGGCAATGGGTCGGTGATTTGTTTGGATGATATTCATCATGCAACAGCTATAACACGGAGAGATATATGGCTAGCTCACATTCGTCAATGTGATGTAGGCATGCATTCCGTGTGTCGTCATACGTGCTTAGGGAAAAGAACTTGCATGACATCTATTGTCCATCCCTCCCGTGGCAGCGGGGTCCAAAAGGAAACTACGGGATATTAAGGTTCTCCTTTTAATAAAGAACCGGACCAACGCATTAGCACTTGGTGAACACATGAACTCCTCAAACTATGGTCATCACCGGGAGTGGTTCCGGTTATTGTCACTCCGGGGTTGCCGGATCATAACACATAGTAGGTAACTACAACTTGCAAGATCGGATCTAAAACACACATATATTGGTGACAACATAATAATTTCAGATCTGAAATCATGGCACTCGGGACCTAGTGACAAGCATTAAGCATGGCAAAGTAGTAGCAACATCAATCTCAGAACATAGTGGATACTAGGGATCAATACCATCAAAACTAACTCGATTACATGATAGATCTCATCCTACTCATCACCGCCCAGCGAGCCTACGAATAGATTACTCACGAACTACGAAGAGCTTCATGGAATTGGAGAGGGAAGAAGGTTGATGATGACGATGGCGATGATTTCCCCTCTCTGGAGCCCAAGACGGACTCCAGATCTGCCCTCCAGATGAAGAACAGGTGGTGGCGGCGCCTCCGTATCGTAAACGCGACGAAAACTTCTCTTTTTATTTTTTCTGGGACAAAAGGCAACTTATAGAGCTGGAGTTGGGGGCGGCAGGGCCGTGTGGGCCCCACAAGCCTGCCCACCACCACCAGGGGGGTGGTGGCGGAGGAGGGGCTTGTGGCCCAGTGGCCCACCCCGTGAGGTGGAACTTGGCGCAGATATTTTTGATATTTTCTAAAACTGCTCCCCGTAAATTTTCAGGACGTTTGGAGAACTTTGATTTCTGCACAAAAATAACACCAATGCAATTCTGCTGAAAACAGCGTCGGTCCACGTTAGTTCCATTCAAATCATGCAAATTAGAGTCCAAAACAAGGGCAAAAGAGTTTGGAAAAGTAGATACGATGGAGACGTATCAATGCTCAAGATGTCTCCGTATGCTAAGTACATGAAAGATATTGTGACTAATAAGAGGAGGATACCTGATCTTGAGATCTCCACCATGCTTGCCAATTACACTTTCATGGGTGGAACTCCTAAGAAACTAGGTGATCCTGGTGTGCCCACTATACCTTGCTCCATTAAACGCAACTACGTTAGAACTGCGTTATGCGACCTTGGAGCCGGTGTTAGTGTTATGCCTCTCTCTCTTTATCGTAGACTTGAACTGGATAAGTTGACACCCATTGAAATCTATCTGCAAATGGCCGACAAATCAACTGCTTTCCCTATCGGCATTTGCGAGGATGTGCCTGTTGTGGTTACTAACACCACTATCTTAACATGCTTTGTTATCTTGGATATTCCCGATGACGATGCCATGGTTGTCATCCTCGGAAGACCCTTTTTAAACACTCCAGGGGCTGTTATAGATTGCAACAAAGGCAATGTCACTTTCCATGTCAACGGTAATGAGCATACGGTGCACTTTCCGAAGAAACAATATCGAGTACATTGCATCAATGCTATCGAAAAAACTTCATCGATTCTTATTGGGAGCTTTGAATGCCCTATTCCTCGTGTCAAGATGAAGTATGACTTGCTTGTTGGGGAGATACAAATCCCCATTGAGGTGACCTAGTGACTATTCGAAAATTCTCCGTCTTCTTTTGCGATTCGAGAAAGTTTTGTCGAGAGGATTTGATCAACCCCATTGACGGATTTCTTTCGATGACCATGAGATGGATGAATCAAGGGGTCACAAACCTGTGTTGCAAGCTTTCACTTTAGGTTGCTGAGAAGAAAAATGATAGATTTAGTTTAGTTTTCCCTGTTTTATGTTTTAGCGTCCGGTGGAAAAGTACCCCGAAAATCAAAGTTCTCCGAACGCTGTGAAAATCTAGTATCCTCTTGCTGGGATTTTCTATCTCTTTGCTCAAATCACTGTTCTCCGAACTGTTTTGGGGAAATTACTCCTTGGTAAGTGATTCCTCCATTGGTCCAATTAGTTTTTGCTCTAGTGCCTTATACTCCGCGTATTTTTGCTGCCTTGGTGACCATGTTCTTGAGCTTTGTATGCCGATTCTAGCTCGTGCCAAGTTGTTTTGATGCGTAATATGGTCTCTAGGCACTTGTTGGAGTAGTTGCTACAAGTTTCGTTGAGCCTTACCCACCTTCCCTTAGAATCACTAAAAATTTCAGAAATTTTCAGAGATAGAAAGGGAAAAGATGAGGAGGTTCTTGAGAGGCTCGTCAAGCCGTGACCCCAAGGATGATGGGAGTGAGAAGAAGCCCAAGTATCCGGTTCCTCGAGTCGCGGAAGTTCGAGCGTGCGAGTGGCCAAGCGACGTGTTCTTACGCGCCGCTGGAATTTATGAGGACTTTTATCACTTGGTGGAGAACGCAGGCCTTACCGCCTTCGTTGAAGATAAGTGTCCGCAATACCTCCGCCTCACTAATATCTTCGTACAAAGCTTTAACTTCTATCCGAGGAAGAATCCTCCTATGGTTGAGTTCAAACTTTATGATGTCCCCCAGCGCATGTCACTCCTGGATTTTTGCAATGTTTGCAAATTACCTTATGTTGGGGATATTCATGAACCTCGTCCACGGGACTTGGAAGCTTTCATCGGTACAATTGTTGTAGGAGAGGAGAGAGGAGTGTCTTGCGCTAGAGCTGCTAGCATTCATTTTCCCGTGCTTCGATACTACTCACTATTTGTGGGAAAATGTTTGATTGGTCGTGGGAAAGCTGGGTCACTTAGTTCGCCAGATCTTGCGGTCTTGTGTGAAGCCCTTCATAACGATAAAACTTATAGCTTGGGCGCTATAGTAGCTCAATGGTTGAACCTGAACCGTTCTAAGGGTGTTGTCTATGGAGGTATCTACGCTACGCATCTTGCTAGACACTTTGAGATACCTATTAGACTAGAGGAAGAAGAAGAGATGCTTCTTCCCGAGAGATATCTAGATTACGATAGCATGGTTCAACATGACTTTCTTGATAGAGATACAAGTAGAAGGATGATTTATAACCTGGTGTTTAGTCAGGGTACTCGTGAGACTATTACCCTTCCTGCTCCTGCTTTCTTTGACTTTCAGGTAAAACGAAGATATTACATAACCAGAGGAGAGGCAGAGGAGTATGAGAGGGAGGCGACGGCTGCTCGTCTCCGTGAGGCAGCTATTCAGGCAGTGGCTGCAGCACCCCCGTATAACCCTCATTATGATTTTGGGTTTCGCCAGGACCATCCTTGGAGTAGACCAAGTTAGGCAAAAAGCCTAAGCTTGGGGGAGTATGTGTACTCACCGACTTTACATTCTTGCTTATGCTTTCACTTTGTTAGCCGGTGTTCACACTTTGCCACTTTATCATCCTTGCTAGTTTATTTTCTTTTTCTCATTTTCTTTTCGTGTGTCTGTCTAGTTTGAGAAAAACCAAAAAGATTTTCGTTTTCTTCTTTTGCTTGTTGGGAGCTTTCTCATGTAGATAGTTTTCCTTTTTTCTTTGGGTCAAGGTAGAAGATATTGGTTACACTGTTTAATGGCTCTTGCATGCATACCTATTTAGCTTTCAAAGAGCCATATTACTTTGTCTTCTCCTTTGTGTTTGCCTGCAGATTCCAGCGTAGTCCAATGCGCGAGCACTCCCATTATTGTTCACATCATTCGATCGTGCAAGTGAAAGGCAATAATGACAATATATGATGAAGTGACTGAGCCTGGAAAAGATGGTATGAACTCGATCTATTTTGTTTTTGTAAATATGACTAGCTCATCATGCCTGATTCAGCTTTGTTGTGACAGAAACATGTTTGCAATGACAACTTAGAGATCATAGTTGCTTATGCCATGCTTACTTAGCTAGGAGCTTTTAATGGTTTGTCTTGGTTGCCAACATGAGTGTTGAGATGACTATGATGTAGTATGATAGGATGGTATCCTCCTTTGAATGTTTCAAGTGGCTTGACTTGGCGCATGTTCACGCATGTAGTTGAAACAAAATCAACATAGCCTCTATGATGTTCATGTTTATGCTGATTTATGTCCTACTCATGCTTGCACTCAATGTTAGTTACTCTCAATGCATTTTGATGACTGTTGTCGCTCTCTAGTTGGTCGCTTTCCAGTCTTTTGCTAGCCTTCACTTGTACTAAGCGAGAATACTGCTTGTGCATCCACCTCCATAAACCCAAAGGTGTGCCATATGAGTCCACCATACCTACCTATGTGCGGTATCTACCTGCCGTTCCAAGTAAATTTGCATGTGCCACTCTCTAAATCTTCAAGAAATAATCTATTTTGCATGCCCGAACCGATCATGTGGTGACAGGGGGCTATTGTTATATTCCATTCTAGGCGTGTTATCCTTGATATGTGTTTATTCACTATCATTCACGAGAAAGGGGCCGGTAATTGTAATTCCCAGTTCCATGCTTAAATTGAAAATATAATTACAAACAAAACTCCCCCAGGATTGATGTTGGTATGGACGGTACCCGAGGATTCGGCTAGCCGTGGAGTGTGATTGATTGGTGGTGGGGGAGTCAAAACTTTACTATTTTGGTTGGGAACTGCCTATAGCATGTGTAGCGTGGAAGATGTTGAGAACTCTTAGTCATTGCGTTGACAATGAAAGCATGCCACCCGAAATTATTATCTCTCTTTTAAAAGCTTGAGCTCTCGCACCTGTGCAAATCAATGCTTCCCTCTGCAAAGGGCATGTCTATTTATGTTCCTGTTGAGTCATCCTCCTCTTACAAAAGCACCAATTAGAGAGCACCTCTGTCATTTTTATGCTTTGCTTTTAACTGTGTTGAGTGTGACTATGACTGGATCTTCATTGCCATGAATTACAATGTTTAGTCAGCTCTTGGTCTTTGAAGGTGCTCTGTATTTATGTTTTGCGGTCTCAGAAAGAGCTAGCGAGATACCATCTATTCATATTGCTTCATGTTGTTTTGATTGAAGTGTTGACATTTGAGGCTTATTATTATTTTCTCGCTAGTTGATTATGCCATTGATATGAGTTTACCGTGAGACCTGGATGTCATTTGCTTATGTGGTTTGCTTGTGATGTTGCTGAAATTCTGGTTATGAGTTAGACATGGTTGCAACAACAAGATCAAACAGAGTTCGTAAAAGTTTTTCTTTTGTCTCTCTCAGTTTGTCAACTAAGTTGCTTGAGGACAAGCAAGGCTTTAAGCTTGGGGGAGTTGATACGTCTCCGTCGTATCTATTTTCCGAACTCTTTAGCCCTTGTTTTGGACTCTAATTTGCATGATTTCAATGGAACTAACCCGGACTGACGTTCTTTTCAGCAGAATTGCCATGGTGTTGTTTTTGTGCAGAAATGAAAGTTCTCGGAACGTCCTGAAAATTTACGGAGATTTTTTCTGGAATAAAAGAAAAATACCTGCGCAAAGTTCCATGTGAGGGGGCGTGCCAGTGGGCCACAAGCCCCTGGGCCGCGGCCACCCCCTATGGTCGCGCCATGAGGGCTTGTGGGGCCCACATGGCACCACCGCCCCCAATCTCAGTCCTATATATTCCGTTTCGCCTGGAAAAAAAATCAGAGAGAAGGTTTCATCGCGTTTTGCGATACGGAGGCGCCGCCACATCTTGTTCTTCATTTGGAGGGCAGATCTGGAGTCCGTTTCGGGCTCCGGAGAGGGGAAATCGTCGCCATCATCATCATCAACCTTTCTCCATCGACAATTCCATGATGCTCTTCATCGTTCGTGAGTAATCTCATCATAGGCTTGCTGGACGGTGATGAGTTGGATGAGATCTATCATGTAATCGAGTTAGTACTTGACGGGGATTGATCCCTAGTATCCACTATGTTCTAGATTGATGCTGTTACTACTTGGCTATGCTTAATGCTTGTCACTAGGGCCCGAGTGCCATGATTTCAGATCTGAACCTATTATGTTGTCGCCAATATATGTGTGTTTTAGATCCTATCTTGCAAGTTGTAGTCACCTACTATGTGTTATGACCCGGCAACCCCGGAGTGACAATAGCCGGAACCACTCCCGGAGATGACCATAGTGTGAGGAGTTCATGTATTCACCGTGTGTTAATGCGTTGGTCCGGTTCTTTATTAAAAGGAGAACCTTAATATCCCATAGTTTCCATTAGGACCCCGCTGCCACGGGAGGGATGTTCAATAGATGTCATGCAAGTTCTTTTCCCTAAGCACGTATGACTACATACGGAATACATGCCTACATTAGATTGATGAACGGGAGCTAGCCACATATCTCTCCGTGTTATAGCTGTTACATGATGAATCGCATCCGTAATACTCATCCGTCACCGATCCACTGCCTATGAGTCTTTTACTACTGGTTCTCGCTACGTTACTTTGCCTAGGCTTGTCCCTTGCTACAAGAGGGATTGGGCCACTTTGCTGCTGCTGTCACTTTGCTGCTGTCACTATTGATGTCACTTGTTACTTTGCTGCTGCTGCTACTACTGTTCCTTGCTACTCCGTTGTTACTTGTTGCAAGATTTTGTTGGCGCTAACATCCCGTCAAGAGGGCCTTTTCTGGCGCCACTGCTGGGAATTGCCAAAGCTTTTCCTGGTGCCGTTGCTATCTTACTACCTTGCTACTGATACTTTGCTTGCAGACATTAATCTTTCAGGTGTGGTTGAATTGATGACTCAGCTGCTAATACTTGAGAATATCCTTTAGCTTCCCCTTGTGAGCGAATCAATAAATTTGGGTTGAATACTCTACCCTCGAAAACTGCTGCGATCCCATACGCTTGTGGGACATCACATCACAGCCCCAAACTTTAAGAAATGATAGCTTAGGTTTCTCCAAACCATAGTTCATACCGTGTCATCTCAACGGAATTAAATGGTGCCCTATTTAAGATGAATGTGGTTTTCTCGAATGCATAACCCCAAAATGATAGTGGTAATTCGATAATAGACATCATAGTATGCACCATATCCAATAGGGCGCGACTATGACGTTCGAACACACCATCACCCTATGGTGTTCCAGGTGGCATGAGTTGCGAAACAATTTCCACTTTATGTAGCAAACTCGCAACTCAGATCTTCATCTCTACGATCATATCGTAGACATTTCATCTTCTTGTCACGAAGATCTTCAACTTCACTCTCGAATTCCTTGAACTTTACAACACTTCAGACTCGTCATTCATCAAGTAAATACACCAGTATCTACTCAAATCATGAGTGAAGTAAGAACATAACGATATCCAATGCGTGCCTCAGCACTCATTGGACCACATACATCAAATTGTATTATTTCCAATAAGTCACTTGCTCGTTCCATCTCACTGGAAAACGAGGCCTTCAGTCATCTTGCCCATGTGGCATGATTTGCATGTCTCAAGTGATTCAAAATCAAGTGAGTCCAAAAGATCCATCTGTATGGAGTTTCTTCATGTGTTTACACCAATAGGCATGGTTCGCATGTCTCAAACGATTCGAAAATGAGTGAGTCCAAAGATCCATCAGCATGGAGCTTCTTCATGTGTTTTATACCAATATGACTTAAGTGGTTGTGCCACAAATAATGTAGTACTATCTTTACTACTTTGTATCTTTTGACATCAATATTATGAACATGTGTATCACTACGATCGAGATTCACTAAACCATTCATATTAGGTGCATGAACATTGAAGATATTATTCAAGTAAATAGAGTAACCATTATTCTCTTTAAATGAATAACCGTATTGCTGAAAACACGATCCAATCATGTTCATGCTCAACGCAAATACCAAACAACATTCAGGTCTAACACTAACCCCGAAGGTAGAGGGAGCGTGCGATGGTGATCACATCAACCTTTGGAAACACTTCCAAAACACGTCGTCACCTTGCCTTTAGCTAGTCTCCGTCTATTCCGTAGCTTTTATTTTGAGTTACTAACACTTAGCAACTGAACTGGTATCTAATACCCATGTGCTACTAGGAGTACTAGTAAAGTACACATCAATAACACATATATCTAATATACTTCTGTTGACGTTTCCAGCCGTCTTATCTACCAAGTATCTAGGGCACTTCCGCCTCAGTGATCATTCCCCTTATCATAGAAGCACTTAGTCTCGGGTTTGGGTTCAACCTTGGTTTTCTTCATTGGAGTGACAATTGACTTGTAATTCTCGAAGTTTTCCTTCTTTCCCTTGCCCTTCTTGAAACTAGTGGTCTTACTAACCATCAACAGTTGATGCTCCTTCTTGATTTCTAACTTCGCGGTGTCAAACATCGTGAACAACTCAAGGATCATCTTATCCGTCCCTGACATGCTATAGTGTATCACGAAGCTCGGTAGTTTGGTGGAAGTGACTTTGGAGAACTATGTCAATCACTATCTCATCTAGAAGATCAACTCCCACTCGATTCAAGTAATTGTAGCACCTAGACACTCTCAGCACATGCTCAACAATTGAGCTTTTCTCCTTTACTTTGTAAGCAAATAATCTTGTCGAAGGTCTTATACCTCTCAACACGGGTATGATCCTGAAATCTCAATTTCAGCTCTTGGAAAATCTCATATGTTATGCGATGTTCAAAACGTCTTCAGCGCCTCAATTCTAGTTCGTAAAGCATCACACACTCAACTATCACATAGTCATCAAAACGTGTGTGTCATATGTTCGTAACATCTACAAACAATGCTTGGGGTAGCACACTGAGCGTTGCATTAGGGACATAAGCCTTCTACGCAACAATGAGGACAATCCTCAGTTTACGGACCGAGTCTGCATAGTTTTTACTATTATATTTTAACTTAGTTTCCTCTAGGAACATATCAAAATACACGGGAGCTACATCGCAAGCTAATCATCTACTACATAATTTGCAAAGATATTTTGACTATGTTGAGGATAATGAATTCAATTAATCATATTACTAAAGAACTCCCACTCAAATTGACATCCCTCTGGTCATTCGAATGGTACATGATCCAAATTCACCAACCAAAGTCCGACCATGATCCTCCATGTCCTGATGCCATGTATGTACATTCTAGGCTCGTCAAGTTTAACCCAAGTATTCTGCATGTGCAAAACTGGCTTACACTCGTTGTATGCAAACAAAGAGTTTATCACACCCAATCATCACGAGGTGCTTTGAAACGATGAACTTTCTCAATGGTGCATACATAGGGAGAACAGATGTTATCTTGAAATTAAGTGAAGGGATCATCTTATAATACTACTGTGGTCCAAAGCAAAATAAGATGCATAAAAGATAAACATCACACGCAATCAATAAGTGAAATGATATTGGCCATCATCATCTTGTGCTATCGATCTCCATCTCGAAAGCACAGGCACGATCTCCATTATCACCGGCATGATAGCATGATTTCCATCATCGTGCTGTCATCTTGTTGTCTCCACCATTTATTTCTTCTACAACTATTGCTAACGCACAATGATAAAGTAAAGTAATTACATGGCGTTTAATGATTAACATGAGGTCATACAATAAATTAAAGACAACCCTATGGCTCGTGCCGGTTGCCGTATGCATCGACATGCAAGTCATGAGAACTATTACAAAACATGATCATCTCATACATCAGCATATATGAAATCACGCCTTATCGGTATCATGTCACAACATGACCTGCAAAACATGTTAGACGTCCTCTACTTTGTTGTTAAAAATTTCACGTGGCTGCTATGGGCAACTAGCAAGAACCGTTCTTACCTACACAAAGACACAACAGTGATAATCAAGTTTCCTTTTAACCTTCTATAAGGACCCGCATTATCAAATCAGATTCAACTAAAGTGAAGAGATACACGTCCGCTAACTACTTTTATGCAATACAAGTTGCATGTTAATACAAGTTTCATGTTAATCAGTGGAACTGGTTTCTTGTGCGAGGACAAGTAAGGTTGGTCCGAGTCGCTTCATCCCATAATACCGCATAATCCAAATAAGAAAAGGTAGGTAAGTAATCTGAACATCAATGCCCACAACTTCTTTGTGTTCTACTCGTGCATATCATCTAGCTCATGATGCCATTGATGGGAAATGAAGCATGGAAAACAAAAGAAAGTCATATGAACACCCAAGATCTATCTATGAAGATGCATAGCGACAAGAGGGGAGAGTGTGTCTATGTAACCTTGTGGCCATTAAGCGGAAGTGTATATTACGCGGTTGATGTAGTTGTACTCGTCATGATCCAATAGAGATCCGATCCGATCTGGTGCCAACCGGACGACACCTCCATATTCAGCAGACATGCGGCTCGGCGACGTCTGCTCCTCCTTGATCCAGCAAGCGAGAGGGAGAAGTAGATGTTATCTCAACCAGCATGACGGCATGGTGGAGATGGTGGTGGTGCAGTGCTGGTAGGGCTTTGCCAAATGATGTGGGAACGAATCCAAGGAGAAAGGGGAGTAACGGGGGTAATGGGAGAGAGAAGGCTACCGCTGGGGCGTGGGAATTGGTGTGTGGAGCCATCCTATCCTCTAAACGAGTATAGGAGGAAAGGGGAGGGGTGCGTCAGCCGCGACTCCTCGTCCAAGGGAGGGGCGACAACCAAGGGAGGAGTCTCTCCTCCCCAAGGCACCTAGGGGGTGCCTTCCCCTTTAGGGTTTCTGATCCCCTAGCCGCATGGGACCTTGGGGGCTGGTGCGCCTGGACCATGTAGGCCAGGGCGCACTCCCTACATCTCGTGTGGACCCCCGGAACCCATATAGCACCTCCAATGCACAACCGGTAATGCCCAAAACTTTTCCACAATCAAAACATGACTTCCCATATATAAATCTTTACCCTCGGACCATTCTGGAACTCCTTGTGGCATCTAGATCTCATCTAGGACTCCGAACAACATACCATCACCAACATACATATACCAATACTACTCTAGTGTCATCGAACGTTAGGCGTGCGTACCCTAGGGGTTCGAAAATCATGTAGACATGACCGAGACACCTCTTCAGTCAATAACCAATAGCAGGACATGGATGCCCATGTTGGTTCCTACATATTCCATGGAGATCTTTTATCCGTTGAACCACCATGTCGAGGATTCGGTTAATCCCATACGCAATTCCCTTTGTGTGGTGATATGTTACGTGTCCGAGATTTGATCGTTGGTATCTCCATACCTAGTTCAATATCATTACCGACAAATCTGTTTACTCGTTCTGTAATACAAGATCCCGCAACTGAATCATTAGTCACATTTCTTGCAAGCTTCTTGTGATGTTGTATTAACGAGTGTGCCCAGAGATATCTCTCCGTCATACGGAGTGATAAATCCTAGTCTCGATTTGTGCCAACCCAACAAAGACCTTCAGAGATACCTATAGAGAATCTTTATGATCACCCAGTTACGAAGTGACGTTTGGATACACACTAACTATTCCTTTGGTGTTAGGGAGTTGCACAATGTTTTGGTCTAAGGAATAAATACTTTGACATAATGAAAGTTGTAGCAAAAACTAGGTGAAATGATGAGCTTATGGTTGGGTCTGATCCATCACATCATTCTTTTAATGATGTGATCCCGTTATCAAATGACAACTCATGTTTATGGTTAAGAAGCCTTAACCATCGTTGATCAACGAGCTAGTGTAGTAGAGACTCACTAGGGACACAATGTCACTAATGTATCCACCCATGTATCTAAGTTTTCGATCAATACAATTCTAGCATGTATAATAAATATTTGTCATGAACAAGGAAATATGGTAATAACCAATTTATTATTGCCTATAGGGCATATTTTCAACAAGTTGTCCCATGTGCCTTGACGCCACTGAAACATTTTCACGCCTCTTTCTCAAGTGCCCTAAAGCCAAAGCTATTTGGAGACTAGTAGATACCGAGACAATCTGCAATGGTATCAAGCAAATTTGGTACTACTCCCTACCCACCAAATTACCAACAACACTACAAGTCTTCCTGGCAATGGTCATACTCTGGAAAATATGGGATACGAGGAATGCGCTTGTTTTCTGGCAGTATCAGTTAACACCAAGTGATGTAATCTGTCATGTTGTCTGTGATCTCAATCTTTCATCAAAGAGGCTGAAAAACCCAGAGCAAAAGTGTGATGGTGGTCAGTGGCATGATCACTTCTCCTCTTGGCAAACATTGGCTCTACAAACCTTCTTTTTCTCTAATGAAAATTCACGTGGGAAAGATCCCCCCGGCGATGTTTCAAAAAAATAGTCATGGGGTGAACCGTACTATTAAGAAGGGTTGAATATCATGGCAAGAACCCATATTTCTACACGAACCCTCCCATTAGATGAATCTTCTAGCTTCGGTGACTTAGTTGAGTCGTGTGAAGAAAGAGTGTGGTTGAGGGGTCAGGAGTGTAGTTAATTGAGGGATCAGAAGTGTAGTTAAAAATTCAGCGGGCATTAAGAGTTAGCTGATTCACCAAGGATTTGGGGAATTCCATTTTTGGAGTTGCTATAGTGAACCATTGTGCATGCTACTATTTTGAATTCTAATTGCCGTACCTCTTTCTATCTCTCAAGTTGGTCGGCTCGGCTGACCAATGGCTAGTTTTGGCTATAAATAACTACCTAACACCTCCTATTTGAGGTGGATTCTTGAGCACCATTTTTCTCTGTTTGTAGAGAGTTTTCCATTTAATTCAGTGAGCAATCCAAATTGAGGGAATTACAAGCTAACACTTTTAGTTGTGACTTGGCATCATAGTAAGAACACAATCATGCCTAGCTATCATCTTTGTTATTCTTGAAGAATTGACATCTTCTAGATGGTAACTTAGTAGGTTTTGATTAGGGACTAGTGAGGTGCAGGGCCACCCTAAAATTATTGGGTGGGACAGGTTTGATTAGTAGGATAGGAAGGTTTCGTAAGTTTAAATACAAATCGTTCGTAGGTCTAGGATTACTGCACGGGTCACAGATTATCCCATGGTGATTGTTTGCCCCGCGCTCTATTATGTATTGATGGGTTCTATCTACGTTCTCCTCCACCTTCCCTCCCCATGGCGAGATGACAAGCCATCTTCCCTTTTTTGTTGATGCGCAGAGGTTTGATCTCGGCTGCTTGAAGCGAAATCTTCTTGTATGAAGTAACTGTTTTTACGCTAGTTAAATGTTAAACTGTTGTGGGAATTGCTAAATTGTTGGTTTATATATATGGCATATACTACATGCATAAGTTAGGATCTCTTTGATTCACGGGATTGCTAAAATGCACGAACAGGAAAAGCGTGGGACTGGAATGACATGCCCATTGGATTTCTATAGGATTTGAGTTTGTTTGGTTGTATCATGCGAAAAACAAACGATTTCTTTTACGAGGTTAGAATGTATGCTAGAATTCCTTTGAAACGTAGTAGAAATGAATCCTTAGAATTCTTTTCTATTGGATTCAATCGTACGAAAGTAAAAGAATCATAAGATCTATTCCTCAAAAGATCAAAAACTTTTGAATCAAAGAGGCCCTTAGAAGGATGTGGAAACTAAAGCAAAAACTCATTTGCACCCATGTTCTTCTTTCAAGTGACAGGAACACCACTCCCTCTTTTCAAAAAAAGGTTAAATGTGACAGGAACATCTTTTTCAAACTCTGGTGTGATCGATGCGTGCAGATCTCCCTTTGCGCTTGCGTTGGATACCTACCTGGGCTCCCTTTCATCTGCATGCCTCGGGCGGTGCGGGTGCACATGCATGGATGGATGCGGGGAGGCGTGTAGCCATTCTACTGTAGGAACAGTGTTGGGTGTCTGTGGATCCATGGCAGCGGGGTCGATGCTGCTTCCGTGACATTCCTTTCCACTGCCACATTTCCATAAAGGAGCTACAGGTGACGCGTGCAGCTGAAAAGTGGGAGCGCAGAGCTTGGCCAGGATTAACTGGCCGGAACGGCCGGCTGAACAACGTCGTTCATGATAGTTCAGGTTAGAGGCGTAGTACATATATACCTGTGCTACAATCATGGATCATGGATCATGGATCGATCATGAGGTCATGACATGAAACGATCGACCAGGTGACCTATTCGTTTGATACATGGATGCCTTGTGCCGAGGATATACGGTACAGGTAGCAATCATGGAAAGAATGTAGTGTCTTCACGGCGCGCGCAGGTCGACGTACGTACTTACCATGTGATTACTCCTAGATTCCTGTGCTACATGGCGGAATGATTTTGCTACCGGTATAGAGTGGACAACACTCGTGCTGTTGTGCAAAGGTTCCAAACTCTTGAGTGTATACGTACGCACGGACTGTTCATCTGGGTAAAAAGGTACAAGTGACAGCGGAGTAGCCAGTTGCAGGATTGGACAAGGCAACATTGAACGGTTATTGGCTGTATATGCTGTTGCTACCCCGTACTCTCTCCGTCCCAAAATAACTGTCTTAACTTTATATTAGATCTAGTATAAAATTATACTAAGCTTAAAACACTTATTTTGAAACGGAAGGAGTATAATATACATATATCCTGTCATTCCTAGTACAACGCTATGGCTCCTGCCTACACAGGAATGTCTGTCACTCAATTCTGAGCTTTGGACTCTATACTTGTGCGTGGAGAAGAAATGAAGTGGTCATGGGCGCGCGCACTGGAGGAGTCAAGCGAGGCCCATGACGACCTCTCGATCGATAAACCCATGATTTCTTATCCGTCGAAAACCATTTTCTAGCAGTAAATTGTTTGCATGTATGTACATCTCTTTCACTTTCATTTCATGGGTCTGGTTTTATCTGCGATCGTCCTCGAATGCTAGAGATCACACATGGGGTGCTTCCAACAGGGCCTTTTTACATTAATTACGGGCGGTCGATGACAAGCAAGTTCGGATCCTGGCAGATTAGGCATGCCGCCGCACCACTCCAACCTCTCACACTCACGCCTCTCTTCTAGCTCCAGGCCCACCAACACATGCATATCCACCTATGCCACTCGGGCGCATGTGGACACGCCCATCACATTCAAGCATCGCCTTGCCAGCTCCAGTTTTTATTTCGGATAGAAAATAAGAAAAATCTTACTCTCTCCGTCATAATTTAAAAGACACGATTCCGTTTACATGCATTTTTAAAATAGAAGAGAGTTAAAAGGCACGTGACATTTAAAAACACATGACATTTACTGCTTAGTTAATTAAGAGTGTTAGTACTCCCTCCGTCACGGTTTAGAAGACGTGCATGAAAATTCTCTAGAACCTAGGTTGTTATTGATTCTCTGTGAAATGAGTTAAAAATAGCATTCACACTACACATGCATATAGAAGTAGTACACCGAAGTACTAATTAGCTGCTAAGAGTAAATGTAATGCGCCTTAAACCTTGTGTGTTGTGGAAATGCACGCAAATTTAACCGTGATGGAGGTACTCCATTCATCACAGTTTAAAAGACAAGCTTGGAAAATCACTGGAACCAAGGTAGTCACCGGTTGATTGTGAGATGTAGCAGGTGTAGATGCTAATGCGCCTAATTAACAAAGATGTAACGATTCCCACCATGCAGCTTTCACACACACACGTTCACACCATGCATGCATGCCCTTTCAATTAGTACTAGTACGCCGGGTGTAGTTGATGCATGCATATGAGTGAAGTACTACTGCTACTAATTAATAGTTGTAATTGCTTCCGCGCCTTAATCTTTCTTTATTTTGAAAACGCACGCGAATCTAACTATGACTTTTAAACGGTGACGAAGGGAATAGTATGTTGCATGCATAGTAAAAATGTTGGGTGTGCACGCGGAACGGAAAGGTTCCATGCATGATGACTCCTCATTGGTGGTTGTGTGAGTTACTGCTTATTATCTTTTTAAATAATTAGGCGCCGCGGGGTTATTATGTCAGCGTTTGTAAAGAAAATTACTACCTTCATCACGGTTTAGAAGGCATGGTTAAGTTTGCGTGCATTTCCACAAAACACAAGGTTTAAGACGCATTGCATTTACTCCTAACACCTAATTAGTACTACGGTGTACTACTTCTATATGTATGCGTAGTATGAATGCTATTTCCAACACATTTTATAGTCTATCAATAATCAGTTAGGTTCTAGAGAATTTTCATGCACGCTTTCTAAACACGGAGGAAGTAGAACTAAGCATGATTTATCTTGGTCTCCGAGATTGCTTATGCGCGCCTTAGTAGTTAGCATTCATGTTCGACGATCATACACATCTGATCCGAATTGACGGTGAACTATGCAAGGATGTAGTCATTTCATTCTTTATCTGGTATTAGCATTGTACCCAATAAATTAAGTCCAAGTTTATGCTGTGAGCTGACAAGATAGATGGACTGTACCAAGGGAGGAAGAATTTACCCGTAGTCCAGGGGAAGTCCAGGGCAAGTGTAGCTGCATCTTGTACGTCAGTACATGCGTGTAGAATAATAGAGTTTCTGCTGGAAAAACAACGCCAGCAGTCCGGCATCACGAATTAGGGCGACTTTTCCCGACTTGATGAAAATGACTTGACCTGTTTGGACGAAACAAAGAAACAAAAGCGTCGACTACACGAAAGGATGCTGGTGCTAATCCTATATAGCTTAGCTTAGAGAAGGGTGTGAGATTGGACGTACGTACGAGGCCTTTCTAGTAGGCCCTCGGTTTAGTCTCCACATGTTATATTTTCTTTTAAAGGAGGGTGTTTATTTTTTATTACTAACTAGGTACTCCCTGGTTTATAAGAGGGTGCTTGGATACGTTTTAGTCCCATGACTAAAAATAATGAGACTAAGGCCCTGTTTGTTTCAGAAGTCTCGAGACTTTTTTTAGTCTCAACTTAAAAGTCCCTAGTCCCTACCCGTTTGTTTTCAGAGACTAAATAGAGACTAAAGGTCATTAAATGACATGCAAAAAGATCATGTTACCCTTAGTAATGTAGTAGTGGTTATTAAATGACATGCTAAAAGTAAGGGCATTGTTGGAAAAAGTGCCAAAAAAGTTTCAAAAAGACCCTTCCACAGGGACTTCTCCAAATAGTCCCAAATACCTCTTTTAGTCCCTAAAAGTCCCTCCTGTTTGTTTCACATGAGACTTTTTGAGACTTTTTTTAGTCCCTACATCAAAAAATCCCTGGAAACAAACACCCCCTAAAACTTGCTAGCCTTCAATCCTCTAAACCCTCCAATCCAGAACTTGCATGAGGAGTTAAATGAGGAGAGAGAGAACTAATGCACATTTTAGTAGGGGTATACCTGACTAAGAGGGTGCTTGGATTCAAGAGACTAAAACTAGTCTCTTTAAGAGGCTAAAGTTCCAAGCACCCCTGACTAAAGAGAGGCTAAAACTAGTCTTGAGGCTAAAATCTTTTAGTCAGGGGTACCCCTACTAAAATGTGCATTAGTCCTCTCTCTCCTCATTTAACTCCTCATGCAAGTTCTGGATTGGAGGGTTTGAAGGATAATAAATGATCATTAACTTGATTTTAGTCTCTTTAGTACTTGAATCCAAGCATGGGTGAGGCTAGCAAGTTTTAGTCTCACTACTTTTAGTCATGGGACTAAAACGTATCCAAGCACCCTCTAAAAGATTTTAGCCTCAAGACTAGTTTTATTCTCTCTTTAGTCAGGGGTGTTTGGAACTTTAGCCTCTTAAAGAGACTAGTTTTAGTCAGACTATTTTTAGTCTCTTGAATCCAAACACCCTCTAAGTCATCTTAGGTTATGCACAACAACCAAAACGAAGATGAAAGCAAGAGAAATTAATGTTAATTTATTAATTAATACCATTGCATGCAATGAGTTGACCACTGCATGTCGTGGTAGTTAGTCTCAAGTCATTAAAAACATACACGCCCCACGGCTCTTATTGGTTGATTTCTTTATTCATGTCAAAAAACAAGAAACGAGATGAAAGTTAATGCATCGTGCCTTAGTGTTTTGGGATTTATTTTATTTTCGTAAAATGACTTATAAACCAAGATGGAGGGAGTATTTGAGTTACGTGCTATAAATATTCAGCCATTATTTACATTTATGTATTATATGATATTGTAAACAAATGTTTACAAAAATTTTCTCATGATTTTATTTTGTAATCACTTACTGGCTTGCCAAATAAAATATAGTCTATTTGCTAATTAAGTCAACTAAAAATGTTAGACGAAGCACTCCGTCTGGCATGAAAAGGAATGCTATTCTTTTCTGTTATGTAAGTAGAGATACATATAGCTTTCCTATGTATGTCAACAATCATGACACTATTCAAGCATTTATTTGCTTTGTATTTTATTTTCTCTATCATTTTCTCAAGATCGTGTTGTGTTTGTCATTTTCCTTTCTTTTCTACACGGGAGAAATTTATTGTGGAGAAAATATTCTAGCTAGTACTAGGAAATAACAAGTGGTCAATTAGATGGTGACAAGTACCGACCTTGCCCAGCTTTGCGTACGATCTTCTTATGCATCCATCTCTGAATATCTCAGCCCATTTTTCGGATAAATATCATTCCTTTTTCTACATCCGTCCCGGAGTATACTCAGCACAAGCTTGAGTTACTTTTGCATGGACAGGCAGATTAACCATGTTCGATGCAAAAAAAAATGGCAGATTAACCATACGATTAGCAAACCTGTACATGCATGATAAATTAAATAATATTGATGGTACTAGCACTAGCTTAGTCTACCACGACGGAGTACTCTCTTCGTTCTTAAATAAAAGTCTTTTTAGAGTTTTTACTAGAAAACTATACACGGATGTATATACACATGTATGAGAGTATAAATTTACTTATTTTGCTTTGTATGTACACCACTAGTAAAATCTCTTAAAAATACTTATATTTAGAAACAAAAGGAGTACATATATAACTGGTTGATATACCGAACCAGCCGAGATTTGCAAACAAAAATCATTCATATATATGGAGACAAAATCCTGCAGGGTCGGGGCACTTAAAAGAAGCTACTCTCTCTTAATTAGTTAGCCGTGTGCATCTTGTCACAGCCCGATGCAAGGACGTGGTGAGTGATGATATACGAACGAACCCTACTTGGGGATCGAGATTCCCCGCCGATCGCCCGACACGGTGCACGCTCTCAATTATGCCGCGGGGCTACAGCTACAGTCCGGCTGCCCGTGAGAGAAGGAGCAACACGGACGGACCTGACGCGCTCATACTGTACTGCAGATCGAGAACACAACCAAATGAACACACGTACGGCCTGGGATTCCAAGAGAACATGCACAGTTGGCCGCTGTGCGTCTCATCATCGACCTGCATGGTCCTCGCATCGCATGCGGCGCTCAGATCAGATCTGACGCGGCACAAGTGACCGTGCATGCCTGACGCGGTGACACAGATGTAGGTACGTGCAATGCGTTATCCAGAATGATCGATCCGTCCAACCGTGGTTCCTTGGCACGGTCGCGCCCGGGCTGGATCGACGAGCTGATACGTTTTTCAGGCTAAAGCGAGCACTATCTTCATTTATAAGTGTAACATGTTTTGACAGTTCAAAGAGGATGTACTATGTTGGATTAGGGTATACACACAGTCAGCAGAAGATCGCAACAGTGTGCGTGGTATGGACGAAAATGCCAATAGGACACTAAGTCAACGCATAATATACTACGTATATATCACTAAGCTTCCTAGAATTGAAGGCCTAACAATCAAGTGAGGTCTTCAATTGGAATTTGGTCACCTAAATTTAACCGGGTCAATAATTTTTAAAAACTTTCTTATTGAACTTTTTATACAAATATACTATACCACTAAGCTTTCTAGGATTAAAGGCCTCACAATCAATTGAGTTCTTCAATTGGAATTTGGTCACCTAACTTTTACAGGCTAAATTTGGTCATTCAATTTTGACCGGATCAGCAATTTCTAAAACTCTCTCATTCATTTTTTTGTACAATATATTAAAATTTTTAATTTTTAAATCTTCATAATTAATTGAGGCTTCAGTTTAGAATGAGTCAACTGATTTTGACCGGATCAATAATTTCTCAAGGAGCTCTCCCACTTAATTATTTTAATTTTATATGCTTCTAAATTTTAAAGCTCTTTCAATGGTATTCAATTTTGGATTTGATTTATTGTTTTGATCAGGCAAACAATTTTTCAAATCAATCAATAGCAACAGGCCTACAAAAGCATATCAACCCCTCGCAAACTCCCATCATCTAGGAAAAAGCGTCACCATATGGTATTATAGCACGAATATAGTACATACAACCACCAATGTAAAAAATATTCCCACATAAATAAGGTTGATTAGTAGATAACACAGAATCACATCACAAAAGACCCACCAAATAATTGCATTATAAACAAACGTAAAACACACTCCATCATCTCCTCCAATGGCCAAACTAAATATCTCATCAGTTTCAATATAAGGGTTATTAGTTTCTTGAAAAGTCATTTTTTTAAACTTTGACCAAGTTCGGATCTAAAAATATTGACATCCAAAATATTAAACAAAAGATGAAAATTCATTTCATGATGAATCTAATAATACCGTTTGATATTACGAATGTTGATACATTTCTCTCCCAATTTGACCAAACATAAAGCACTTTAACTTCTGAAAAAAAGTAATACACCATATATTTTAAAATAAAGTAAGGTATAAAAAAATTTAAGAATTCCAAAAGAATTAACGACGCAGCAAAGCGCGTCCAACCCTTCTACTACAAAAGTACGCTCCACACCAAACAACTCGGTCTTACGGAGAGAGAGGGGCACGGGGGGAGGGGAGATAATTTGTCTTCTGTGTGTCTAATTTGACATTAGACACATATCAGTGTGCTCGCCAAGTGATGTGTTTCTTTAAAAAAAAAAGAGGCATAGCCCCGGTCTCTGCAAAACGCCAAGTGATGTGTTGAGTGGATTTTATGACATCATCAAAACGCCAAAATAAACCAAGCTTCATCACAGTGGGACGCGATGACTTGCTACGACCCCTCCGTCAATTCGCATATGCAGTTTGTTAGCATTAAGTCTAAGCGTTTGTTCGCCGGTAATGTGATGATGTTCCAGTGATGCCGTCTTGCATCAGTGGAGCGTGTGTCCAGCTTCAATCAGGACCAAATCTTCGAGCTCGTATTTATCTTCCTTTTGTCTAGGTGTTCGATGGCACCCTACAGAGAGGACGATGCTGCAACATTTATTGCAAAGTGTTCAGCCAGACGTGCCTTCGTTGGAGAAACTGAGATGTCTGTGTGTCCTTCATCTACATCTCGCAAGAGTTGTGTTATCTTGTGGCCCTGTTAGATGCTAGCTTCTTTGGGATCATGATATATCCAGGTCGTGATCGGTGACGTCTTCTGGTCTGCATGGATGACATTCCCGGCTGTTGCTTCGTCAAGCTCCTCGCTCTCAACAAGGTTGCACTGCGAAGACGAGTACACCAAGGCGGCAAGGCGGCAATGAACATTGCTCAGGGCGTGTCGCCGATGGATGTAGAAGGAACGATGCTGGTTTCTACAAGGAACTAGGTGCAAATTTCTATTCTTATAAACAAGTTTTTTTTTCTGGAGACGTCGGTCTACTTCTGCTCCTCCACTTCCTACCTCACTGGCTCTGGGTGAAAACCCTAACTTCGGTGGACGGCGGCGGCGTCCTTGACGTCGTGACCTTTCTGAAGGCGTCGCCTTGAGGGCTGAGTGGTGGTGGGTACTATGCGGGTCCTGGACAGTTGCTGGTGGTGGGCACTGCTTCAGGGAAAACCCTAAGATCTGATTTTCCAGATCGGACGATGGCGGTATTGTGGTGTCGTTTCTCTCTTGGGAGCATCGTTTGTGGAGCAACGCTGGATGACAGAGGTAGGAGATGGAGCGGCTTCGTGTGGCCCGAAGATTTGGTGGAACTATCAAGTCATGCTTGGTCGACAGGTGCTACGCTCAGGGACGGAGCCAACATGCAAGCATAGGGGGGCAATTTTGTACATGAATGGGACAAAGTTCATATGAAATGAAATTTTTTAGCTACAACAATCATTATTATAATAGAAAAACCAATTTGTTAGGGGGGTCTAGCCCCCCCTTGTCTCCCCTTAGAATCGTGCCTGGCTACGCTGAGTCATGCCTGGTTGGTAGGTGCTACGCACGACAGTTCTTCCAGAGTCTTCGTGTCTGGACGAATGAGCGCAGGGCGGTGGCGCTATTTGGCACCGTGGCGGCGTCGATCATCTTGCACGGAGCTTTCGGTGGAAATGTCAAGTCATGCCTGGCCGACAGGTGCTACGCTGTGTCATGCCTGGTCGGCAGGTGCTACGCACGACAGGAATCTTCGCGTCTGGACTGACGAGCCGTTGTGACGTCGACGGATGGACGGACTGGCAAGGATGATACAGATCTCTTTTCCTGAAGATGGGTTAGCGGCCTGATGATGATGGCGGCATCTAAAACGTGTGTATGTGGTGTACGCTTTAGGTCTGTTGCATCGGTTGTGGGTTCCGATACGTTATGTGGACGTATCGGTGACGGCACCGGTTTTAGATATGGGGAGTGAGAGCACTTCACATTATCGATTTTATAGATGTGAGTGGTGGCTTCGGTTGGTTTGATGTATGTTTTTGTTAGACCTATGTTGAATAATTAATAAAAATGACCGTATGCATCGATTGATGCAGAGGCCGGAGGTTTGAACCCCCTTTCCTAAAAAAGAAAAACAAGTTTTTTTGTGAGGGCTGGTTTTATCTAACATTGTACTATGTTCTTTGCACTTTGGGCAAGTGAAAACAAAACCCCGTTTCTACCAACTGTAGCACTCCATGGGAATAGAACACTTCTCCGCGTTTTGAAAGCCCGTCGCGTGGTCGATATGCCCTGTCCCGAAGAGAACATCGCGCAAGGTACCCTTGAACCGGTAGTCAGAGCGTTCAGTTCCAGCGGCCAAGGATCATGCTGCATGCAGTGCATGCCTCGTCGGTGACTCGGTGTGTACTGTAGTATGGTTCAGTCAGCAAGTTGAGGCCTCGTATCGTACCTGGGATTAAATTTGTGGCCGTGCCCGCATGCAGCTGTGAGTGGGGGTCAGGCTGGTCAGCATGGATCCTTTGCTTGACTCGTAGACTTTTGACCAGCGACCTCGTTGTGTTGACAATTCCTGGCTTGGCTGGGGTCGATACTTGCCGGACCGGACCGGACCGCACGACGTCCTGACCATGAGGTGGTGTCTACTTGTGCGGCAGCGTGGTCCCCACCGGACATGTAAAAAAAAAGGAGTTTCGCCACCGGGTTGCCTCTTTTTTCTTCTTAATTTGATTTGATTGATTTTTGTTTTTGAGGGATATTTGATTTGATTTGATAAAATGTAATTCTAAATAGAATGACACTGGTTTTCCTTTTTCTTGCGCTTTTGTTTGTCCTGTTTTAACTCTAATTTTTCTTTCTCTTTCATTCTTGTTTCTAATTTCACTGTTTTCATAAATTTTCCCAATACGTGATTTATTTATCAAACATTAATTTTTCACGAAATTGTGATATTTTTTAAAATTGTGAATATTTTTCAACATTAAAAATATTTTTTAAAATTTCATTAACTTTTTCAATTTCTTCAACTTCTTCGATTTTGAAAAAATGTTCACCATATTTGAATAAATTTTATAAACTTGAAAATTTTCATTGATTTTTGAACAAAATCACATCGATTTTAAACAATTTCCACGATTTAAAAAACTAAGTTCACAAATTTGAAAAGAGTTCACTATTTCTGCAAAAGGATATTGATTTTTCAAAAACAATTCATCTATTTTTGGAAAATAATACACAACTTTGTAAAAGTTCATCCATTTTGAAGAAGTGTTCATCATTTTTAAGAGACTTTTACAAAGTGAAAAAGTTCATTGATTTTTTAAATCCAAACATCAATTTTAAACACTTTAATCCATTTTAAAAAACGAGTTCACGAATTTGAAAATAGTTCCCCATTTCTGAAATAAGTACATTGATTTTTGGAAAAATTTCATCAACTTTTGGAAAAAAAAAGTTTTTTTTTAAAAAGATCATTGATGTTGAAAAAAGTTCACGTACTTTTATAAAAAAAATCACGAATTTTAAGAAACGTTTATCTATTTTTTATAAAAAACTTCAACATTTTGATAATAAGTTTGTGTACAAAAAAAGATCATGATTTTTCTAAATAAATAGGAAACTTTTCAATTTCATGAATGTTTTTAAATTTGTGAACCTTTTTGAATACATGAATATTTTTTGAATAGGTGAGCTTTTTTGAATTTTTGTTAACTTTTTAAAGAACCTACGAACTTTCAAATGTTTGTTCACATTTTTTATGAAAACATCTTTGTCTAAAATGTTTTTAAGTAATTTGAAAACCTAAGCAACAAAATAAATCATACAATATGATGTCAACATATAGCATGGCTACTGTAGTTCCTAAGAATTTCACATTGCAATCAATGGCAATGCTAAGTAGCTCTAGCGGTTAGATAAATATCTACGCTAATGTAATGGTGCGAGTTCGATTCATCGAAGAGGCTAGTTTTCAGGGAGAGGGGGTCCGCCATAAAATACAATTTGTGTGCACTGCCGCGGGCCGGCCCACCAGGCAGTGTTGTTAGTGTCAGTTCCATTAGTGACGCCAAAGGCGTGATATATGACGAAATCACTAGGTAAGGGGCATTTAGACCATTTGGTGTTGTTATTGAGCATCACATGCTATTTGCTACATTTAGACCATTTTGTATGGTTAAATTTGAATAATTTGATTTGTAAACTTTGAATTCGGTTTGTAAACTATGTTCGTGATTTGCTTGAAGATTCATATCTATATTTAATTTCTATATGTGTAATAATATGTAGTTGCAACGTATACTAGAATTACATAAGTGTAGATAAAATAACAAATACTTTCTTATATTTAGGGGGTCGGTTGGGTCCGACCAAAACTTAGCGGAGCAAAAATACTCCGCTAACGGTTTACTTGCCGGATCATCATCTACTCCCTCTGTTCCTAAATATAAGTCTTTAAAGAGGTTTCACTATAAGTCTACATACGGATGTATATAGACATATTTTAGAATGTACATTTGTTATTTTACTTCGTATGTAGTCACTTAGTGAAATCTTTAAAAAGACTTATATTTAGGAACGTAGGGAGTATCTATTATGAACAGTTAGAGCATCTCCAACGCCGACCTGCAAACCTTCCACATTCTTCCAGACTACCATGCTTTTCGGATCATGAAAGCCATCCAACGCAGTCCTGTATCGGCCCACAGCGCGGTTCAGATATACTTTCTTGTGAAATCCGAAGAAAAACGTGAGGGGGGGGGGGCTTTGCGGGAATCCGAAACGCTCCCAAGCCCGTTTCTGACTACCCTAGCCCCACCCAAACCAGTCTTCGCATGTGCGCATTCCCGTCCTACACCAGCTGCCAATATACATGCCGCTCTAGAGCGTGCCGCTACACATTGAAGACAACTCGGGGGGACGCGACCTCTTACTGCCTTCACCATTGAAGCGGCGTGTCGGCCGAGGGCACTGCCCGCTGCATGCCTGACTGAACACGCATCCACATCGCATTCATTAGCCTTGATTAAACTCGCGTGAAAGCCGATGAACCTACTCCCGCCATACGTTCGTTCGCGAGGGGGCCATCATTCAACGCAACGCCAGGCAAGCTCCTCCCGTCCGTCCTCTAGTTAAATGAGGCCAGACGTCGTGCAAGAATTACACCATCAAGTCCACTCCCCATCTCCTCCTTCTCCAATCTTTCAATGCAATCCCACGAGCAGGAAGTGCAGTTCTCCGGCAAAAAAGTTGGTTGGGTGGCGCGCTAAGCCCGTCATATATGATCGAGGCAGCTCGCTGCTCCACCTCCCGCGTCTGGCCTGATAGAGCGAGGTGTCGTCCAAGCCGACACATGGTTCAACAACACGCCATTCCAAGCCAGCTCGCAAAGGAGTGGCGAGTTGCTCCAGGCTGGCACGACGGTGAGCATGGCGGCATGGGCATCATCGCTGCCGTTGACGATGTCGCATCATACCGCGCCATCCTCCTCGACACACGCATAGCTGCGCCATGCCACCAGAGAAAGAAGTCGTTTGCTTGGACATCGACAAGGTGGTGGCCAGCACGTCCGCGCCCACCGCCCATCAAGGAGAAGTAGAACACGGGAGGCGGACGCTGCTTGTATGCCTTGAAGGCCATCGCCAGCGAATCACCGACATCCACACGCGGTGTCTCGTCCTCTCTCGCATGCCACCGTTGTTTCCCGTCCCAAAAACAAGCACGGATCCACACTTCATGGAAGTGGATGCAACCATTGCACTCCGGCTGAAGCACCCCCGTTGCCACTCCTGCGATCGACGTAATCGGAGATAGGGAATGCGGGAGGAATATACCTCCGTGACAGTCTGATGAGCTGGTTGCCGGACATGGGAAAAATAAAGGGATCCGTCACAACCGGCATAGACTAGTGTAGTGTATATATGTCGTGGGAGTGAAGCTCTGCGCGACCATATATGCACATAGTTTTATCTTTTAAGTTAGAGTGAATTCCACTTTTTACCCTATAGTTATACATTTGTTACACATATTAGCCCACTTAGTGAAACTTCCATCGAAATATCAGATTTTGGAGACTATTAGCATGGTTTTTCCCCAGGTTTGCATTTTCCTTGATTATGTTAGATAGGATCGGCATGTTGGGTCAATGATTCATAAAAAAATCTGTAAATATCGGAGGGCATCATTGACGATCATGTCCAGACTTCACTTGTCCATTTGTTCCATTCCTCGTCATCGTTCATATATATTTGGACCTCGGGTGTCATCTCACACTTGCATGATGAACATGCATCAGAAAACGAGGATTTGAAGCTTCCAAAAGGGGTATTCTAGATGAATTTCCACTCAGTGGGGTAATTATTGTCACAAATATACAACTGCAGGGTAAAAAGTGGAATTCACTCTTTTAGTTAAAATATTTTTAAAATGTAAACGTTTTCATTCGGTTTGTATGAAATCCGTCATGTTTATATGAAACCGTGTGTGCTTACACGAGCTTCGTACGGTTGATTTGAATTGTTGTAAAAATGTATGCGGCTATGATTGGATGACGGCTTCCCGCATTCGTGTTCGCACACTGTTTTCTCTTTCCAAGGATGGATGCGAAAGAATTTTTGCGGATCGCCGTTGGAGATGCCACTAGAGTTACCCTTAGACACAGGACTAGACAATAACTCTGCTTGGTTGAAGGGGGATTGTGTGTGCCCTTCGAAACCAGTCAAGTTTCTGATTTTGTGAACCATAGGTCAATCGGGAGAGGGAGATCGGATCCAACGGCTGGAGGGAGAAGGATGAGATGCGGAACTTCCTAGGAAGATCATATGCTCTTCCTTTTCCGCTACGCCCGCTGACTACGAAGGTAGGCCCTCGTCTTGTTTCTGAGCCTCCTGGTCATGCGAGTTCCCTGGAATGGAGCACGTACGGGCTCCGCTCTTCTCTCCTTTCAGGGTCCCCTCTACGACGCCGACGGGGAGATGGAACCTCTTGTGTTTCACTGCCAGATAGTTGGAGTCCGAAGTTGATAGCCAAATGGAAAACCATTTATAAACCGCACTCCTACTTACTCTCGATCAGCTTCAGCCAGCCACGACGATTGGCCGTTGGTACACTGCATAGGCAACTGCAAGGCCACAGGTACCTCTACATGATCAACCTTGCATGACTACATACGCTCCACTCCATTGCCAATTTTCCATTTTTCGATACTGATGGACATTCATATGCAGTTAGATCGGCTGGCTGTTGCAGGACAGGCTTCAATCGAAGGGAGCAGTAGTGCAGCAGTCTGGGCAATGGGGTTGTGCGGCGTCCTGGCGGACATTGCCACTGTTGCGCAGCTGTCCGGGCTGCACGCCATCATGCTCATCGCCCTGGCCGCGCGTCTCCTGCGGATTCCGCAGTGCAAGATGGAATGCGCCAAGCTTGAGGAGTGCGCGCGCAAGCTCCGCGCGCCACTTCAGTGGCCAACCACCGGCCAGGAGATAGCGATGCAGCATCCGGCGCTGGCGGGACTGATCATCGTGGCGCTGGTCGAAGCGGCGGGCCTCGTGGACTCGTACCACAGGAGCACGCTCTGGTGCTGCGTCCGGACGGGCAGGAGCACGGAGATGCGGTTCCGGGAGATGCAGAATCGCATCAACTACTTGCGCATGCTCATGCTCTGCGTGCACGCCAATCTCCTCACGCAGCAACCGGCCGTTCATCCTGCCTCCCCGTGAGATATTCGATCGGAAAATGATTAATTATGTACTCCGAGAGTCTATACTCTCACTGCTCACACACCCCCTATAATCAATCTATTCTACCTTTTTTGTCATTTTGAACAGATTTTTTCTGGAAATTTTGAATTTTTGGCTGGTGGCTTTCTGACTGGACATGCTGACTGGGATGGTCAACGATCAAAACCGGTCAACTGGGTCAAAACCTGTCAATGGGGAGGGGAGGGTTGAATCCTGACCGATTTTAAAAGTTCAGGGTTGTAATGTAGACGGCATCAAAGTTAGAGGTTATAAATTAGACTAGGAGGAGAAAGTTCGGGTTTGAAATATGCACTTCTCTCTATTTAATAAGGTAGATCGGAAATGATAAAAAGGAAACTTTTAATAGATTTGTTGAAGAGATCGCTACACTTAAAAGAAGAGTTGGTAGCCGGCATTCATCGATTTTTTTTGTCTCTCCTTTCATCGTCGTTTGAATTCTTTTATCTCTTCTCCCACCATCTCCTTATACTGGTTTTTCCACCATCCCATTAGAAACTTTTTTAATATTTTCAAACTTCCTTAGTGAGACACCTTACAAACGGGAAGGAATCAATAGCACATTACCAAATAATAAAATTCCATTTCACGGAGATCAATTCCAAATCCTAACTTTTCTAACGAGATAGTACCGCCAGTTTAAGTAGGAAGTTTTCTATGAATCTCTACTCCTAAAGGGGGAGTTGATAGTCTTCGCTACATGTTTTTTTCCGTCTCATCTTTCATCTTTGTCTGGTTATTTTTTGTCTCTCCTCACATCACCATTTATTTTGTGTGGTTTTTTTCCGCCTCACCTCCTACCACCGTCTGGTACGGATTTTTTTTCCACGTCAGCTCACACATACACAAAAAAAACCCTATTCCGCGGCTCTTCTCGATCCATCTTACCCCTTGATCCAGAAGCACACCATAGCTGCCACCAAGGATCCCTCCGCCGACCTCCTAGATCACAATCGCAGCCTCCATTGCGGACCTCTAGGTCACCATGGGACCACACCGACACCATACGTGGAACCCCAGGGCAGGACGGACAGCAGGATGCCATTAACCTCGGGCCCCTACTCCGGCAAGAGCACACACGCCCTCGTAAGCCACCGCCACACCTGTCTCTACCCCTCCCCCGATTCGTGGATTAGATCTAACTGACTGACGGGCCGGTTTCTCCCCCTCACGACGTTGCTATGTAGGTGGCCAGGGTCTCCGCCGTCCATATCAGCGTCGTCATCGTCTACGGCTCCGTTAGCGCATCTCTAACAGATGCCCCGCAAAAAAAACCGCTTTTTGGGGCACGAAAGGCCGAAAACGGCCCTCCAACAGGTGCCCTATGACGTGCCCTAAAATAGGGCTGCCCAAAATTTTGCTCCTCTCTGCCCAAATATGGGGCAGAGAGGGCCGCGTGGAAGGGTGCCCTATCCTTTAATTTTCATCGCGCGCGAACTCCAACCGCCGCGCTAAACCCTTCGCCACGCCCCTTCCGCCTTCGATTCGTCCGCCTCCGGTGACCACCGCGCCATGGACGGCGACATCGCTCCCCTCCCCGACCTTCCCACACCCCCGTCGACTATCTCCGCCCCCATCTACGCTCTTGGCACCGCCCACGGTTCCTCCGCGGCGTCGGCGAACCCTAGGGTTGCGTCTGCTCGCCGGGCGGGCTTTGCGGCGCTCCGATTCGCCTCCGTGGATGGGAAATCGTTGCCGACGGCTGGCAAGGAGCTCGTTCCGCCTGGAACATGGCCGAAAATAGCCGGGGCCGACCGCGGCGGCAAGCGAGGTGCGCTGACGGTGCTCAAGGGGAAGAAGAGGAAGGTGTGCGCTTGCCACGGCTCGAAGCCCAAATCGACGGAGGAGGTGGCTGTGGATGACGATTTTGCACCGCCGCCGCCGCCGTCCGAGACGGTTTTCCAGCCATCTCCGAACCCCACGCCGACCGCCTCAGCGTGCTCGATGAATTGCCGAAGAGGTAATTTCTATCTATTTTTTGTACGTATTTCAATTTTATTCGAAGATTGCATCGCTCATTCGGTTGCAAATGCATGTAGGTTCGATGACGACACCTACATGGATGTTATCGGTGTTGGGGCACACTCGTTTGCCGCCTCAAATGACACAACATCGCAAGAGTATGCACAAGAGGATGGTCTTGACAATGAAGATGAGGGTTTCGTGGCTAAAGGGAGGGCGGCAAACTACACGGTGGCGGAAGACAAGTTGCTTTGTGATGCATACAAGAAGGTGGGCTTGGATGCGGCCGTGGGAGTGGAGCAACCGAAAGAGGCGTATTGGGTGCGTATGTGTGAGTATTTTGTTGCTCGGAACACAAGTGGCATTGAACGGAACATGTGTTCCATTCGTCATAGGTGGCATGTGATCAACGCCGATTGCCAAAAGTGGACGGCTTTCTTGGCAAATGTGGACCGGTTGATCCCAAGTGGCACCAATTCGACCGACCGAGTGAGTTCTTGTCCATGGATTTTGTTGGTTGCATTTAATTTTCACTCATTGCATATACTGTCATTTGTAGAAATCCATTGAGCAAAACATGTTCAAAGATAGGGTCAAGAAGGGGCCAAAGGGGACAACTATCAAGGACAAGAAGGGAAATCACTCACCTTACATCATGCATTCCAAGAGCTTGAGAATGATGAGAAGTTGAACAACTGTGATGGTCTCCAAGTACCCAATAGGAAGTGCAAGGTGGAGGATGCCACCATTGTTGATGGTGATGATGAAGGATCTAGTGATGAGGGAAAGAGAAGCCCCACCCCCACTCCATTCCTAAGTCCAAGAGGCCCGAGGGAAGGAAATATGCCAAGGACAAGAAGAATAATGGTGATGTGGAGATCAAGGGCTCCTTCAATGCAATGATGGAAGCTCGAAAGGAGATGAATGAGGAGAGGAAGCTATTGAAGTTCAATGAATTGGAGGAGCTCAAAGAAGTGGCCGAGCGGAAGGCGGCGGTCGAGGAGAGAAGGGAGGCTTCCGAGGAGATGAGGACGACGAACGAGAGCCGCAAGGTTGCCATGGAGGAGAAGAAGCTAGCCATCGAGGAGGCCAAGATTGAGATGGAGAATGAGCAAAAGCTCATGTTCATGGATACAAGCAAAATGGATGAGAAGCAACGCCAATACATTGAGCTATGCTGTGATCAAGTGTTGCCCAAGAAGCAAATGGAACATGTGAGTACAATGAACGCCATGGGAGGTGGTATGGGAGGTGGGTTGAGCTTCATGGGATTAATGGGAGGCGGCATGGGCATGGGATGAGGCATGTGAGTAGGTGGCATGGGCATTGGCACGAGTGGTGTCATGGGAGGAGGCATGGAAGGAGGTGGCATGGGCATTGGCACGGGTGGTGCCATGGGAGGAGGCATGACCGGGTTCATGGCACGTCCTACAGCCAACATGAGCATGGGTTCGATCCCTAATCAACAAGCAAGCATCAAGAAGGACAAGGGCGGTGATGTGCACAACACCAAGGCTTGAGATGTGTTATGGTCATTTCTTTTTATGCTTTGAACTATGATGAACCATGTGTCGTCCATGTTTGAACTATGTGCCGTTTTGTGAGATGATTTGAACTATCTTCTACGATTGAACTTAATTCACATGTGCTATTTTTTGCTATGTTTGATGATCATATATATGTGTATATTCATTTCTATCTCTCAAATCTCAAAAAAAAAAAACGAGTGATGCGGTTCGGCTGCGGTGCCCTAAAATAGGGCATCTCTTGGAGAAGGTGTGCCCTAAAATAGGGCATCTGGAAAAGCAGAAAAGTTTTTCGTGCCCTAAAACGCTAAATCAGTTACAATACCAAAAACTGCATATAGGATAGGGCATCTGTAAGAGATGCTCTTAGTCTGGGCATCCTCAAGGTAACGCTCTGAATCCTCTCCTCCCACGCTGTCTTCCCCTATGGTACTGGTACCTCTCAATCGATGCGAGCGTTACTATTTTGGTTTTTGCTCCCATGGTTCTAGGATAAAGAGCCTCTGATTCTAGGGTTGGAGCGATTTTGGACTGCACTTTTTTGCGAATCCGATACTAGCTGAGGGTTTGGATTTGGAGATGAGACTGAGAATGTTGGTCGATACTAGTTGATTTCCAATTACTGCAGCTTAGTTCTCCTGATTTAGTCCGTCATATCGAGAGCCCTCCTTCACCCCTGATGGGCCCCCTTCATTCGAGCTCCATCGCATGGGCGTGGCTTCTTCAGATCTCTCCCGGCTCCGGAACTCTCCTCAGTGCTTGCTGCTCACTCGAACCTTCATGTTACCTTGAATCACGATTCCTGACTGAAGGTGCTTGATGTAGGTGTTTGACTTCTACTACCGCACTGCAAGGTGTGAATTTATTTTCTTGATTATATATAGAGTTTATTTTGGTGTAGATTTGATATTTTTTTCTCTCCACTTAACTCAGTCTGTAGCAGCAACTTTTTAGGTCGTTTCATCACCAACCAATGTCATAATTTATCACGCGCAAATGATTTTTTGACTGTAGTTTGGAGAATATTTTTGTTCTACCGACTACTAGCGCATAACAACGCAAGCTATCTATCAAAGCTTTGACTCATTCGTTTTGCTGCTCAGGAACTTTGAGACGGAGAAGAACGACCTTGATGCTGGAGGTACAAAGAGGCACAAATAAGCTTTGACTCATTATGGGCGCTTTCACATCTACTGAACTATAGATGCAAGTGGCCATAATTAGCTTTGGTTAAAAGGAACTAGCCTTTAGTTGATGGTGTAACTCCAGGCCAGTCTCGAATCCTATCCAAGCTAGTGGCATTGAAGCTGCTTGTGGTTGATTGAGCTGAAAAATAAGAGTTTTAGATTCAACAATGCATACCTAGACTTCTATTCATTGGAAAATGATCAACTGCTCCATTTTTTGAAGACGAGAAATATTCACGGAAGGAACTTTAATTAGATGCAAAATACTGAGAGGCTCAAACACTAAAGTGAGATGCTTTTTGCTTGAAACTATAGTCAAAAGTGTATTCACAAAAGTTCAAAGAAGTTCGTTCCACATGCCAAGGCATGCTTAGCACCTCAAATTTATAGGATATTCCTTCTCAATATTGCACCTATCTAGGTTTTCAATTTATGAGATGACTTGGAAACTCACATAGAAAATTATTTACTCTTATGTATTACATGCTAATCCTTTTGGAAGCAAGAATGGAAGAAAAACTGGAGATGTCTTCAGGAGTCAAGTTATATAACCGTTTCTTTGACTTGAAGGAATATTTGTGGGATTTCAATCATTAGGAACTTTGAGGGCATCAGCTTGGCAAAGTAGATGTTGTTGACATCAATTATTAATTGTTATTTTTTAATGTTCCATCATTTTATTTTTACACTTTTTTCATAGGCACTAGCATTGTTTTACCATTAACAGGGCATTGTGAAGTTAACACACTACTTGGGTGTTCTGAAATGGAGTTATGCATATAATATAAGTATATACCATGACGCCGCTGCTTCTAATTAGATACAATGGCTTCTCTCATTTTTATTGTACAACTGAGATCTTCATTACATTACAACTTATGTTTTCTTATTTTTTATATTGAAATTGATGTTCTCTATGTAGAATAATCCAAACGTGAGCTAGCTTCGTTGAGTCCGGTTAGGATTAGTAGTGTAATCAGCGTTGCCGGTGATTCACCCCCTAATCCAAACTTTCGACTTGTTGACTTGAAACCAACACTCTCTCTAGGTTAATGGATCATTCTCGGAGCAATTTTAATGGCATTATGGCAGCTGCTTTGATGGCAATAGATTATGGAATGGAAAACTAACATGGCACATCGCATAATTGGTAGAAATGTGTTGATATGTTGCATTTCAAGGCAGTTTCACTCATAAATACTAGAAATTAAAGAATAATTAGCATTTTTTAGTGGGGAAATATAGAAGTGAAATTGACTATAAATTTAACCTGTGGTTTTCCTCGAGAAATTTTATGAAATTTTAAGGCATAATTTGATGAAAGAGATATCTCTACTTCTTGGTGTTGCATCAAGGCATTGATATTGACTAGAATGCATATGTTTTATATAAAAAAGATAAACCTCATTGATTTGTTTTGATTGCAACTTTTTTGTAGGCATCAATAGTAATATCCAAATTATGTTTGATCATTTTTAGGGTATTTTCATTATATTTACAGACCACTTGCATTGGGCAAGAGGGTTCACTAGTAGAAAAAGGGCCTTCAGCTCCGATTCGGTCGGGCCATTAGTCCCGGTTCGCGAACCGGGACTAATCAACCGGGACTAATGCTAGTCCCGGTTCGGCCCCGAACTAGGGCTAAAGACCTTCCACGTGGCGGGGCTGGGAGCGAGGGGGAGGAGGGGTATTAGTCCCAGTTCGTATTACGAACCGGGGCTATTTCTTCGCTGTTTTTTGAGCAATTTTTAGGGTTTAGGCTTTTGCGCTAAATTGGATGGAGCTATTTTGCTGCCCCCAATTTTTTCATTTATTTGTTTTGGGCACTTTTTAATTATTATTTTGCATTAAATTGGATAGTACATACACAACAATAAAAGAACAACTATATTGCACATCATCGTCACGAATATATTACACCATCTCACCCGTCATGTTTTGTCGAACATATTACAAAATATACAGACGAGTTACACATATGCACATATGTCTCTTTTACACTATAACATTTCATACCATTCTCATCGACGGGCAATAATATTTTCCCTTCACACCTAGGATCTCTGCATCTAAGAATCCGACAATTTCCTCTTGAATTGTTCGTACACGTTCCTGTGGTAGAAGACCGTCCCGCAACCGTTCGATCTAATTTAAAGAATGGGTCAATATATATATCAATGAAACCGAACAGAATTCACCGTAATAAAATAAAGCTTTGAGTATTGTTTATCGTACTTCGATTTTTTTTATGTCCCGGTTTTTGCCCTTCTCATGGGTCGTTTGGCGAATGAACTCGCAAACATAGTATCCACGTAAATTGTTCCCATGTTCCTGTCTCAAGCACTTTACGAGAAGAGAGTTCAATCAAAACATAATCAAGAATTATAATGGTATTGAAACTAGAATAAAGAGTTGCTCGGATCTAGCTAGTAGTTACTTACATCTATTTGTTTAAATGTAAGCTCTGACTTTCAATCACTCTGAGCCTTGGCGGTGAACCGTTTTCAAGCCCTGCCAAGAAAAAGAAATGAATAAAGGAGTTCTATATTAATTCCTTGCTATCAGGAAATGAACGAGAAGTTGTCGATATAGTGCCATAATGATTGAAATTACCTCTGGAGGCATTCCTGCATGTTCGTCCATTCATCGAGGGATGTGCGTTTTGGGTCCATGACTATTACTTCTCCCTTGTCAGGTACAATGATTAACAAAATAAAATGGAACCTGCGCACGCATAATGAGTCAATTATACACTTGTAATAACATCGAGTAAGCGAAAATAGAATGTGTGTAGTAACACTCATTTGAAGTTGTAAGGAAATAGTATTTCCTTTTTGGTACCGGAAAATCTTAATCCTTATACCAAGTTATTCTCTGTATCGCGGGGATTCATTGCGAGACTTTGGTAATGAATGAAATATGGGTCAATGAACCCAATGTCATAGATTTTTCCTCTTTTGCATTTGAGAATATTCATTCTGCAAAATTAATATAGTGATGAGTAAGATTATACATGAAAGAATAAGCTGAGTAAGACTTAATGACATAAATTAATAATACTTACAAACAATAGGCAACGATGATAGATTTGTCGAGGGCGTCTTGTTGGTATAATTGAAATAATTCGTCGAATTCAATCATTACCACACCATCTCCATGCCCGAAATGCTCGTTATTAAATTCAAGATATATACAGTTTGCCTGTTGAACACATGCTTGCATGTACCAGTCATGCAATCTTCGCATTTTTGTTGATAGCTCGTTGACTAACTCAGGTTTGACAAGAGGAGCCTCGTGCCGGTATGTGTATGCTATGTCAGTGAATACCTCCAAATGGTTTAAGTACTCATCAATAGACATGCCTTGAGCCTTGGCCGCTTCTCCGTATTGTGCAAGAAAATCCGGATCGAAGCCAACTGTTTCATCATCCCTCTGCTGGACCGCAGCTCCGCTCGAGCTCACATTTGTATCGGAATACACTTTGAGCGGGGGGCACAATTGGTTTTTCTGTTGTCCGAGCTGGGCAACTGATTTCCCGCTGGACGTACTACTCTTCAACCACTGTTTTTTTGCCTGAGCCGACTTGAGAATAGAGCGTTCATAGTCTGCTGGCAACGGTGGCGGGGGATCTGCAAGGTTTTTCCAGCATTTTCACGCACGCGACGTGTTCTTTTGGGGTGTCCGGGAACTCTGGCTCTTTCGGTTTCTTCTTGTTAGCCACTTGAGCCTTCCACTGTTGATGCTGGGCGTATGCCCTCTTAATATTGTCCTCTACAGTATAGTCCCAAGGTCTCTTATCCATATTCTTATGAGGTACTTTTGGGAGGGGCGATAACTTACATTTTGGTGATCGGATCCCCTTTCTGCCGCCACTATTAGCGGGGGTACGTTTCCGCTTTTTGCTCTGATCCTTAGTGGATGGAGACGACTGACGGGGCAGTGGAGATGGCTAATGCGACGGTGGAGACGGCTGCGCTGGAGACTTGTGAGGCGGCGAAGACGACCGTTGCGCTGGAGATTGTTGAGGCGGCGAAGACGATGATTGCGCTGGAGACTAGTGAGGTGGAGGCAAAGAAGGATTGCTTCTATGAGGAGTCGGTGGCCTTGGCGCCCAATTTGGAAGCAAGATGTCCTCCTTTGGCCATACAATGGTTTGTTTCTTGACTTCTCCAAGTTGAGTATCCCTATCTTCACCTGCAGGGTGGTCAAGCTTCAGCTCCTCATAATCTTTCATCACTTCATCCACCGCGACGACAGCGTACCCTTGTGGAACCGGAGAGCAATGCCAAGTTGGATTATGTCCAATTGGTATGGCCATGCCGACCGCCATCGTCAATTTAAGTTAGCAAGTTTCACCTTTAGCTCACAAGGTGTGCTCTCTGTGATATCATCCACTGGGTAGAGACGAGGAGGATCCGTCGTCAGTGCATCATCACCATCATCCTAGAGCTGCGTGGAAGCGACACTGCTTTTCCAATTCGATGCAACTTCTATCATGAGCCGCTGAGATTGGCCGCTACCTTGTTGGTTGTCGATTTGATCCTGCTGCAGCCGCTTTACTGCTTCTTCTAGATTATCCAGCCGATCTGCCTCAACCGCTTTATCACGTGCCTTCTTTTCCTTTCTCCTCTGATGGCTCCTATCAGTAAATCTCTTCCTTTCCTCGTAGAACGCAAGAATCCACGGCGGGGAGCCTGGTAAGTCTCGTTCTTGCCCTTTGTGTTCCTCATTCCCAAGGGCGCGTGTGAGCTCGTCGTTTTCTCTATCGGGTAAGAACCGTCCCTCTTCAACATCCTGTACTGCACGTCTAATATACTCGATGGGTAGGGGATTATCTTTGTGTCTTTGGTTATATATTGCCTTCCCTTCTGCATCCAACAAGCCTCATGCTCCGTAAAACCAGTTTCTTGCCCGTTCGAGCCATCTTAAGGGCTCTGGAGTGATATTTTTGTCCAGAAATGATGCCTCAAGTTCTTCCCACTTAGCCATCTTACCGCCATAGCCGCAAGGCCCCACAATATGGTGGTACTTCTTCTTACCTGCATTCATCTTATTTGTTGCACACTTTTTCAAGGCGTCCTCCGATTTCTTGTACGCCACAAATTCGGCCCAGTAGTCTTTAATCTTCTCATAGCCGTGATCGAAATCTGGAGTCTTATCTTTCAAGATAAAATCCTGGTGCAATCTTTTTTCCAGACCCTGAATAGACCGGCCATCTTCTTAAGAGCCCACTCCTTAACTTTTTTCTCTAGGGTCTCTTTTCGCCTCTTCATTTCCTCCTCATTTGGCTCCTCCTCATCTTGATCCATCTCTGGCACCGGTAGGGTGAAATGAAGCATGAGCTTTCTCCAAAGGTTTTCTTTGGCTGCTGTGCCGACATATGAGACTCCTTTCTCCCTTGGCTTAATCGATTCTCGAGTGGTGATAGGTATGTGGTCCCTAACAACAACTCTGCATGCCTTCACAAACTTCTGCTTTACATCTGTGGGAGCAATTGGTTTCCCGACATTTGAGACTGTTTCGATCCTATATCTCTCACCGTCATCCAGCTTCTTGGTTGGGCCTCGTTTCGTCCGTACTAAAGATTTGCTCGATCCGGAGGGCCAAAAGAAAGAGCGTTAATATATGTATATAGAGAGCAGAGGATTAATTTATTATTATATATATGCACCACGCCAAAGCGGCCGGCTTCTCCCTCGTCGTCTTCTTCCTCATTGGAGCTGCCGATTCCTCCCTCGCCCGAGGCGTGGGCGTCTACCTCACCGGAGCTTCTACCTCGTGTGTTGAGAGACTCATCTCCCTCCCCGGGGCAATTCGTTATCCTTTGGAAGCTTCGGCTTCAATATTTTCAGTAACTTCTCAAATCCCTTGTCAGATAAACCAGTTTCTGCCTTCCATTTCAACAGTTCCAGTGTGGTAACGAGCTTTATGTTGCCATCTTCGCAATTTGGGTACAACAACTTTTTATGATCCTTTAGCATGGCCTCCAATTTTAGCTTCTCCTTTTCTGTATCGCATTCTCTCTTTGCATCATAAATGACCCGACCAAGACCATCAGCGGGCTCATCTGATGCCGGTTGTTCTTCACCTCCTTCTTCTTCATTGTCTTTCATTGTAGTATTACCGTATTCTTCAGTGAACATAGGATAGTTGTCATCATCATCTTCTTCTTTATTGTCTTCCATCCTAACCCCTCTTTCTCCATGCATGGTCCAACAATAATATATGGGCATGAAACCTCTCTGAAGCAAGTGGAGATGAATGTTTTTCGAGCTAGAGTACTCCTTCATGTTTCGACAGACAACTCATGGACAAGACATAAATTTATCTACTTTTTTGCCTCAGCCACATCGATAAATTTATGCAGGCCTGCAATAAATCTGGAACCGCGTCGTTCGTCGTACATCCATCGCTTCCGTGCATCGATCTGACATCATACATGAATAATGAAATGACCACCGTACATTGACACATGCAATATTTTTGTATCAATTACAGATGCAAAGGATAAGGTTGCTAACCTCGGTTGAGGATACCATTTTGTGTGAACTTAAGTGTGACTCGAGCATTAGTCCCGGTTCGTAATGTACTCCGAAGTGCGTTGGTCACGTACATCCGTTGGCGGTTCATCTCTATTATGGAATTAAGTATATCAAAAAACCATTGCAGAACATATGACCAAATTAATACAAGTTCATCATCACATTAAAACCAAAGCACAATAGTGATGAAATGTTATTATTGCAAAAAATAAATACATAAAATTCCCTCATAAAACAACATACAACTATGTAAAACATTTAAATGTAAGAACAAATGCGATCAAAATCGCAACTAAGGTAACAATTGACCCAACAACATAATGATACCAAGCCTCTTTATCAATGACATATTTTCTAATATTCCCAATCTTCAAGTGCATTTCATCCATCTTCAAGCGCATTGCATCCATCTTCAACCGCATCACATCGATCTTCATCTTGCGATCATCGATGACATCGGTGACATGCAACTCCAGTTTCATATTCTTCTCCTCAATTATTTTCAATTTTTCCTTCAAGTATTTGTTTTCTTTTTCAACCAAATTTAACTTCTCGACAAGAATTTCTACGTGGATTGGAATTTTCGGTTCACATACCTCCTAGATTAAAAAATATATGTCATGTTGGTCATCATAATTGTCATAAACACTAAATAAAATAAATAGTTATAAATGATAATATATACCACATCCGAATCATAGACAGGACGAGGGCCGACGGAGACGGATACCAAAACCATCGCACTTTATAATAACAAAAAATAATGAAAGTAAGTAATTTATACAAGTATGTATCTAAATCATACAAGTAAGAATTCTTTTTTCTTTTAAAAAGAAGACAAGAACAAGAGGCTCACCACGTGGTACTCGCGACGAGATCGGCGCGGGCGATCGACAAAGGTGAGGACGGGCACGGGACACTTGTGTAGTTGGTGCATGGCCAAACCTAGACAAATATTGAGGAAAATGGAGTTTGGAGGTCGAGCTTGAAGAGGAGAAAGATTAAGTAGTGTGGCTCGGGCATTTCATCGAACACCTCACGTGCATGAACTAGAAGGGTGACAAGAGCATGTCATGCACACCTCAGCAACCAAAAAACAGAGGAGAGGGTGGCAGGGGCGAGGGTATATATAGGCAGCACTTTAGTCCCGATTTTTATCTAAAACCGGGACTAATAGCCTACCCATTAGTTCCGGTTATTGTCACAAACCGAGACTAATGCTCTGCGACACGCCACGTGGTAGTCGCTGGATCTTTAGTCCCGGATTTTGCCCTGATCCGGGACTAATGAGATGAAGTGAACCGGGACCAATGCCCTGACAAACTAAACCGGGACCATTGCCTGACATTGGTCCCGGTTTTTGTTTGAACCGGGGCTAATGGTCTTTCGACCCTTTTCTACTAGTGGTTCTGCTATGGAGACCAAGAAAACGAATGGCACCATTGGGGACGCCTCAGCTGCCTTCGATGAACGCAGCTCGAAACAGACAAAGCTCCACGCGAGGCTCCCCCCTGGCCGCCGAGCATCTCTGAGAAGTCCACAATGAGATGAGACGACGTCGTGGTGCTCGACAGTGCCATGCAGGTTATGCGAGAGACCATCATATTCCCTTTCAAGTTCTTGCAGTTCTTCATCGGTGAGGCAGCTCTAAAACCTTTGATTTCGTTTCAATTAAAAATAGTTTGCCGATGTGTTAGCAGTGGGACACAAAGCTATAACTAAAATCCTATTGCATAAGCGTTGGATGTTATTGAGAGTTGAAAGGATCGATATGGTTGGCTAGAGGGGGGGGGGTGAATAGACAACGACCACTTTTTAATTAATCTTAACAAGTTAAGGTAAACACTATACGGGTTCACAAATAATATGACAATGAGGTGAACCCTATAGAAGCTAACAACGAGAGCTATTAAGACAAGTAAGATATAGTCACAAGCATAAGCAAATACAAAGTAAAGGGTAGAGATAACCACAAGTGGAACCGATGGAGACGAGGATGTGTTACCGAAGTTCCTTCCCTCTGACACGAAGTACGTCTCCGTTGGAGCGGTGTGGAGGCACAATGCTCCCCAAAAAGCCACTAAGGCCACCGTATTCTCCTCACGCCCTCGCACGATGCAAGGTACCGTGATTCCACTATAGGTGCCCTTGAAGGCGGCGACCGAACCTTTACAAACAAGGTTGGGGCAACTCCACACAAAGCTTGGAGGCTCCCAACTAAACCACGAAGCTTCACCACAATGGAATATGGCTTCGAGGTGACCTCAACCGTCTAGGATGCTCAAACACCCAAGAGTAACAAGATCCGCAAGGGATTGGTGGGGGAATCAACTTTTCTCTTGGTGGAAGTGTGGATCTAGGCCTTCTCAACCAATCCCTAAAGAATCAACAAGTTTGATTGGCTAGGGAGAGAGATCGGGCACTTTTGAGCTTGGGGAGCAACAATGGAGCTTAGAGAGGTAAGAGATAGGGTTCCTCAGCTAGAAGAACCCTTTATATAGTGGGGGGGAAAATCAGACCGTTTTCCCACTCTCTGCCCGAGCTCCAGCGGTACTACCGCTGAAGAGGAGCGGTACTACCGCTGCCCGGCGGTACTACCGCTGGATGCAGCGGTACTACCGCTGGGCCTCCAGCGGTACTACCGCTGACACCAGCGGTACTACCGCTGGCCCCTTGGTAGTGCACAAACACTACTACCGCCGAGAAAGTCTTCGCAAAAGGGTCCGTCCACGAACTACCGCTAGGTAGGTGGAACAAAGCACCTGGAGCGGTACTACCGCTGACCAGGGGCGGTACTACCGCCAGCTAGCGGTACTACCTAGCGGTACTACCGCTGGCTGCAGCGGTACTACAGCTAGCAGTCCAGCGGTACTACCGCTGGGGACCATTTTGCAGAGATGCTCAAAACGAATAGGCGAGGGCCGCTCCAAAGATAAGGAAAGGGAGAATGTGAAGTGTGCGTGTGTAAAGATAGATTCCACCCAAACCTTTCCACTACGGATCCCCTCTTAATAGTACGGCTTTCCTATGACTCAAATAAAGAGAATCATAGAGAGCGCCGTGCTTCCGTTCCAGGAGAGAGGAGACGTGTCGTCTTGTGCCGTTGACGTGTGTTATGTGAAACCTTGACACACACGGTTAGTCCTGTACGGTACTGTCATCAATCACCAAAATTACTTAGGCATAAACTATGCCCCAACAATCTCCCCCTTTTTGGTGGATTGATGACAATACCGGATTTGCACAGAGAATAATATGAGAACAAAAAGATAGAGATATATGACAATACGGGGCATATGACTCACAGCATATGATGGAAATAAATCTCACATAAGATCATGTCTCACAAAAGATAGCAAACGAGAATCAAACCAAGTTCGAAGCAAACCATACGAAATAAAGCAAAGCAATGCAAAGTTCGAAAATGAAAGCAAATCCTAGACTCTCTCCCCCTTTGGCACAAGACACCAAAAAGGGGCACACCTAATGCCACAGGTAACTACTCCTCGTCTTCAGGATCACCAGACTCGTCTGTCCCCTCCTGGTCGGTCTGCTCCTCCTCTTCCGCCTCATCGCCAGACCACTGGTACCCCTGAGCCTGCATCCAAGTGGCCTCAGGAGTGATGTCGTCCTCTGAGCCGCTGGAGATGTCCACATCCAAGGTCCTGAGAACACGCTTATGCCTCTGGCGGCTCTGCTTCTGAGCCACGTGTGTCTGGTACTGACCCTTGGCCTGCATACAGAAAAGTGTCTTCATCTTGTCCTGCAGTTTGATAGCCCAAGATGGCATGGCAGACGAGCGGGACTGAGAGGCGGTTCCTCTGTCAGCAGCAGTCTCTGTATCAGTATCCATGTGCTGAGAGGATGTAGATGGGTTGGCCCACTTGTCCTTGACGCGAAGCCTGATCGGGTCATGCACAATGTAATCAGACTGAGCGTAGAGCAGCTCCTCCGGAAAAGCCTCTTGCCACTTATGGCTAATGTAAGCGAACAGGTAAGGCCCGTAGATAGGAACCTTACGCATGATGATGCAGTTCCAGAGCTCTGTGAACATCACATCAGAAATATCTAGCTGAGCAGACTCCTGAGACATAGCCTCCTCACAAAGTAACAGCATCTCAGCCAAGGAACCATGGACCTCATCAAAGTTACCACTCCGAGGGAAGAGGGTGTTGCGAAAGATCCGATCCATGATGTCCAGGTGCTTGGGAAGCACCCCCTTCCTCAGATACAGTGTCTGCAGTCGGTCCTTTGCGGGGGGCCTATCGGTGGGGGCTGCAGCATGAGGACGCAGCCCAAGAGGAGTGTCAGCACCCTGAAAGTTAATGTGAAGGAATTGCATGAACTCAGTCCAGGAACTGGTCATCTTCTTTGACCCAGTCATCCACACCATGGAACGCTGTTCATCAGGAGAGAAATGGATTGTGACATAAAACTGAGCAACTGCAGTGGGATCAAAGTCCGTCTTGAAGGTGATGATGTCTTTGATGCCCAGTTTGTCAACCAGAGAGAGGGCATCACCAAAGTAGTCCATGTTCCGCTGAAGATGTGCCAGATCAATCCACTGAACAGAGACATAGTTCTTCTTGAAATGAGCAATAACATCACGATAGATCCTGCACTGGTCCCTTGCCCAGACATGGTCAACACCCTCGATCACATCCCTCTCCTTGAGATAGTGGTTCTTGGTGCGAAATTGCAGAAAGTCCTTGGGGGACATTATTCGGACATTGACCCTCTTGTCCTTGTGAGCGACCTTCTTGAAGGACTTCTTCTTGGGAGGCAGACCAGAGGTGGCAGACCCCTCGGGCGCCTCTGGGTTGCGATACTGTTTGGACTGCGTGTCCCGTGGGGGGTTCGAACGGCGAGAAGAGCCACCTGTGACACAGACCACATAGCGAAAAAGAGGCGACAAGAGGAGTCAAGGCAATGAATCTTGAAAAGGCAAAACAAGTAAACACGCATTGCTAAGCAAAAAGAAACAGAAAAATACATAGTGAATGCTCATGGCGGTAGTACCGCCACCCCTGGCGGTAGTACCGCTGGGGCCTAGCGGTAGTACCGCTGCCCCCTGGCGGTACCGCTGGGGGTTTGACTTTCAGATCTGACATAAAAGACTCGTTTTCGAGGGTATGGGCTGAATATGAACACTAAGACATACACCCCAGCCCTACTGTCATGAGGAACACTTAGTAACAAGAAATAAATACATGCCTAGGCAAGAGAGAGCACGTTTTAGATCTAATCCAAAAGTTCAAGTGCTAGATCTAAGACGAGTAAATCCTAGGGCATGGCAACAAATTTAACAACAAACCATCGGACCTATACTCCCTCAAATATTTCCTTCATGCCATCCAAGAACTAGCCATAGGATCAAAAATATGAATCCAATCCCCAATGCTCCTAACCCTAGAAGACGAACAACAACCAAATAGAAGAAGGGAGGAGCTTTACCGGGATTCATGGCTCTTGGAGGAGGAAGAAGAGATGAAGCAACCCTTCCACACCAACGAGGAGAAGGAGCTCCACGAAGTGAGATCCAATCAGGAAGTTTTCAGGCTAGGGGAGGGAGGAGCCGCGAGGAAGAAGAAACAGATGAGAAAAACGGGCTCCCCCTCCCTTTATATAGCCCAAGGAGTACGGGCCAGTGGTAGTACCGCTGACCTGGCGGTAGTACCGCTGGGGTGCAGCGGTAGTACCACTGGGGTCCTGGCGGTAGTACCGCTCCCCCTGGCGGTAGTACCGCTCCCCCTTGAAACCCTAGAAATTTTCTAGCCGGTCGTGTTAGATTTTGAATCCTGGCGGTAGTACCGCTACCCCTGGCAGTAGTACCGCTGGGTTCCTGGCGGTAGTACCGCTACCCTGGCGGTAGTACCGCTGTACATGTTTCAACACGGATAAGGAAAAAGGGTGAACTTGGGCACATGACAAGTGAGTAAAAAGAGATGGCATCCAAGAAAATGTACTGACTTGTCATTGTATATCCTCTCTTTTATACGCAAGAGAGGATGGAGGGGCGGTGGCCGAGGCCACCTATGTTTGAGACAATGGTATAACACCGCGAAGAATTATCCTTGGGTTCATGACCAATGCTCGTCTTTGAAGCACAAGTGCCATTTGACAATGGCTGAAGTGAAAGACTAGATTGATTTACGCATAATGGGGGGAGTGAGAGTTCATTGAGAGAACAACACTCCCCCTATGTCCATGCCTACATCTAGACCAAGATGGAATGCAAAGAGAGGTGCAATATGCCTAGTATCAATCCACATTACTTGAATCAATGATATTTAGCTCATGCCTTAACTCCCGAAACCTTGCTTCATCTATAGGCTTAGTGAAAATATCTGCAAGTTGCTCTTCAGTGTGGATGAAGTGAACCTCAATATCACCTAGCTTGATATGTTCACGAATGAAGTGATGACGAATATCAATATGTTTGGTTTTGCTATGTTGCACTGGGTTGAGGGAAATCTTGATGGCGCTTTGATTGTCACATAGAAGAGGCACTTTGTCACAAGTGACACCATAATCCTTTAAAGTTTGCCTCATCCATAGCAATTGTGCACAACAACTTGCAGCCGCCACATACTCAGCCTCAGTTGATGATAAGGAGACGCAGTTCTGCTTCTTTGAAGACCAACTTACCAAAGAGCGACCAAGGAATTGGCATCCTCCAGACGTTGACTTCCTCTCCACACAATCTCCAGCCCAATCTGAGTCAGAATAGCCAACTAGATTGAAGTTTGCTCCTTTGGGATACCAGAGGCCAAAGTTTGGGGTATGAGCCAAATATCGAAAGATTCGTTTGACAACCATGTAATGACTTTCTTTTGGTGCGGATTGAAACCGTGCACATATCCCTACACTCAACATAATATCCGGTCTAGATGCACAGAGGTAAAGGAGGGATCCAATCATGGAGCGGTATACCTTTTGATCCACTGCTTTACCATTGGGATCACTGTCAAGCTTGCATCTGGTTGGCATGGGGAACTTGACCGGTTTGACATCTTCGAGCTCGAACCATTTGAGCATGTCTTGAGTGTACTTGGCTTGTTTGATGAATGTCCCTTCTAGACCTTGTTTAATCTCGAACCCGAGGAAGAACTTCAACTCTTCCATCATGGACATCTCAAACTTCTCAGTCATTAGTGCAACAAATTCTTCATTGAATGAAATGTTAGGAGAGCCAAAGATAATATCATCAACATATAGTTGGCATATGAACAAATCCCCTTTAACCCTCTTAGTAAAAAGAGTGGGATCAATCTTCCCAATTTCAAACCCACGATCTTGTAACAACTCAGTAAGGTACTCATACCACGCGCGTGGGGCTTGTTTAAGGCCATAGAGTGCCTTATTGAGTTTGTACACATGATTGGGGAGCTTGGGATGTTCGAATCCCGGGGGTTGTTTGACATATACTAACTCATTCAAAGGACCATTAAGAAATGCACTTTTCACATCCATTTGCTGTAATTTGAAGTTATGATGAGAAGCAAATGCAAGTAACATGCGAATAGATTCTAGACGAGCAACAGGGGCAAAGGTTTCACCGTAGTCGATACCCTCGACTTGGGAGTAGCCTTGAGCCACCAATCTTGCCTTGTTTCGAATCACAATACCATTTTCATCTTGCTTGTTCATGAATATCCATTTGGTCCCGATGACATTATGTTCCTCCGTTGGCCGAGGCACTAAATCCCAAACTTGGTTGCGCTCGAAGTTGTTAAGTTCTTCGTGCATGGCCATAAGCCAATCCTCATCATCGAGCGCTTCCTGTACCTGTTGAGGTTCACAATACGAGACAAACGCGTGATGCTCACAATAATTCCAAAGCTGTTGACGGGTGGATACTCCCCTTTTTAAACTGCCAAGGACATTCTTCATAAGATGTGACTTGACTCTCAGCTTGTTCGCATTCTTGGCTGCTCGACGCTCCAAGAGTTCTTCATTAGATAATGGGGGAGCATCGACTTGTTTCTTTTGTTTGCCCTTGCGTCTTGAGCCGGTTGTTGGAGCTCCAGACGGGAATTGTGAGACAGTCTCCTGATCATCTTGTCCTTCGACTTGAGCAGGTTCACTAGTTTGATCTTGTATTAGTGGTTGCTCTTGATCTTGATCTTGTGCTTCTACTTGTTCTGGATCTCGGGGTTGCACTTGATCTTGATCATGAGTAGGTTCGGGGTCTTGGGGTAGTGCTTGAATATCATGGGGCACATCACCATTGTTAGGCAATTGATCTTGACCGAGAGCTTGATCAACTTGTTGAGAGTCTTCTCTTTGTTCATCGGAAGCGTGTGGGGCTTGTGGGGGTGATGGCTCCACTTGAGTAGAGCATTGTCCTTCTCCTTCGGCCACAAGGGGTTCCTCAATGGGGAGTATTTGACCAATCCCCATTCTTCTTATGGCTTCGGGAGGAATTTCATCACCTATATCACAAAGACCACTTTGCTCCACTTGGGAGCCATTATTTTCTTCAAACTCTACGTTACACGTCTCCTCAATTAGTCCGGTGGACTTGTTGAGGACACGGTAAGCATGATAGTTTGTAGCATAACCAACAAAGATACCCTCATGTGCTCTAGAATCAAATTTAGCTAACCGAGCTCCCTTTTTGAGAATGAAACACTTACAACCGAATACCCGGAAGTACTTGAGATTGGGTTTGTTTCCAGTTAGAATCTCATACGGAGTCTTGTTCAAGCCTTTGCGGATGTAGAGCCGATTGGACGCATGACATGCTGTGTTGATGGCTTCTGCCCAGAAGTTGTATGGAGATTTGAATTCTGCCATCATTGTTCTTGCAGCGTCTATCAAGGTCCGGTTCTTCCTTTCTGCCACGCCGTTTTGCTGAGGGGTATATGGTGCAGAATATTGGTGCTTTATTCCCTCATCACCTAGAAACTCATGTAGGGTGTAGTTCTTGAACTCGGTGCCGTTGTCACTCCTAATCATCAAGATCTTTGCTTCATGTTGACGTTGGGCTTCATTAGCAAAGTTGATGACCGTTTGTTGAGTTTCACTCTTCCTTTTAAAGAAATATACCCAGATATATCTTGAGTAGTCGTCAACAATCACTAAGCAATATTTTCTGCCTCCAAGACTATCAAATGTTGGAGGACCAAACAGATCCATATGGAGAAGTTCCAGTGGCCTCTTAGTGTAGATAAGAGTCGTTGGACGATGAGCAGTTTCATGAATCTTTCCTTCAATGCAAGCACTTTGACGAGGATGCATCGGCGAATTGGACATGGGTGGGCATAGATGGAGAAGGATGCACATCCACCACTAAGTCCTTGCTTCTGGTCATATGATTTGTTGCTCCACTATCGAGCAACCATGACACCCCACCGGAAGCAAACTCCTGCAATAGATCAAGGCTTGGTTTTAGGTACCCATTTTTTGATGGGTCCTTTCATGTTAGAGACAAGGGTCTTAGGAACCCAGATAGCCCATTCAATATCTTCATCGTAGGAATCTGGCATAAACATGCCCATCACTAGCACAACATAAAACATAAGAAGAGTTGAGTTTGCCGGCTGTGTTAGTAGGAGCGGTTTTGCCCTTCTTGGGGTTCCCATAGTCCACCTTGTTCCTGTTCACCTTCTGAGTCCCCTCACCCTCTTTGACAAAGATGTCCATGAGGGTGAGCGATCGTTTGTTCTTGTTCTTCCTTTTACCTTTTGACTTGGAGGTAAGTCCAAGTCCTTCCTTTCCTACAACACCCTTTTGAGTGCTCAAGAGATCGTTCAGACTCTTCTCACCTTGTCTGCATGCCACAAGGCCCTTCTCAAGTTTCTCCTTTAACTTGGCATTTTCCTCCACAAGATGAACATGCTGACAACAGGGGTTAGTTGCACAAGTATTATCAATTAACACAAAGGGAGGACAAGTAGAGATCTCCTTGGTAAGCTTTGCTTGGAGTTGATCATGAGAATCTTTTAGAGAGAAATGAACACCTTTCAAGGCTTTGTGAGCCTTGTCAAGTATGTCAAATTCTTCTTTGAGTCTGTCACGGTCAACCTCAAGAGCATACTTTTCAGATTTAAGCATGCGAGTAAGAACAACATCATGATCTAGTTTCTTTTGCATTTTAGCGCAGTCATCGTTATATGACTCCTCAAGAGCCAAACGAAGAGTGCGCTCTTCTTCTAGAGCACTAGATAATTCGGCAATTTCATCGGCATAGTCACGACTATGTCCCTGAAGCTCGGAGATGGTCTCCTCATGAGACTCAATGAGGTCAGTGGCCTCACCCAGTTGTTCCAAGAGAGCAACAAAGTGCTTCTTGGGTTCTCCCTTAATAGTGCACAGAAACTTATCAAGATCATGCTCATTAAGTTCTCCAACATCACTATCTTCAACACAATTTAACAATGAAGGAGCAGAAGCAATGCTGGTCTTAATGATGGGAGTTACCGGATTGGTACCTTTTGCCATGAGGCACTTGGTGATGTGGTTCTCGTTGGGGGCGTTGAAGAGAGACACCTTCTGGGAAGAGGTAGTGGCAATAGCAACAGTCGCCGTTGCCACTGTATCATCATCATCATCATCATCGGAAGGATACTCCTCCAGGGCCACCATCCCTTTTGGGTGAGGTTTCTTCACAAAGTTGTTCTTGATAGGAAATGATTTGGTTTTGTCTTTGCGAATGAGCTTGCCTCCGTTGTCTTCCCTTTTCTCATAGGGACATTCTGCCACGAAGTGACTCACGTTGCCACAGCTATAACATGTCCTTACTCGTTGTTTGGCTTTGAATCCACTCGAGTTGTTCTTGTTGAAGCTGGAACTTATCAAGATCATGCTCATTAAGTTCTCCAACATCACTATCTTCAACACAATTTAACAATGAAGGAGCAGAAGCAATGTTGGTCTTAATGATGGGAGTTACCTGATTGGTACCTTTTTCCATGAGGCACTTGGTGATGTGGCTCTCGTTGGGGGCGTTGAAGAGAGACACCTTCTGGGAAGAGGTAGTGGCAATAGCAACAGTCACCGTTGCCACTGTATCATCATCATCATCATCATCGGAAGGATACTCCTCCAGGGCCACCATCCCTTTTGGGTGAGGTTTCTTCACAAAGTTGTTCTTGATAGGAAATGATTTGGTTTTGTCTTTGCGAATGAGCTTGCCTCCGTTGTCTTCCCTTTTCTCATAGGGACATTCTGCCACGAAGTGACTCACGTTGCCACAGTTATAACATGTCCTTACTCGTTGTTTCGGTTTGAATCCACTCGAGTTGTTCTTGTTGAAGGTGGAACTTATCAAGATCATGCTCATTAAGTTCTCCAACATCACTATCTTCAACACAATTTAACAATGAAGGAGCAGAAGCAATGTTGGTCTTAATGATGGGAGTTACCTGATTGGTACCTTTTTCCATGAGGCACTTGGTGATGTGGTTCTCGTTGGGGGCGTTGAAGAGAGACACCTTCTGGGAAGAGGTAGTGGCAATAGCAACAGTCGCCGTTGCCACTGTATCATCATCATCATCATCATCGGAAGGATACTCCTCCAGGGCCACCATCCCTTTTGGGTGAGGTTTCTTCACAAAGTTGTTCTTGATAGGAAATGATTTGGTTTTGTCTTTGCGAATGAGCTTGCCTCCGTTGTCTTCCCTTTTCTCATAGGGACATTCTGCCACGAAGTGACTCACGTTGCCACAGTTATAACATGTCCTTACTCGTTGTTTGGGTTTGAATCCACTCGAGTTGTTCTTGTTGAAGGTGAAACTTATCAAGATCATGCTCATTAAGTTCTCCAACATCACTATCTTCAACACAATTTAACAATGAAGGAGCAGAAGCAATGTTGGTCTTAATGATGGGAGTTACCTGATTGGTACCTTTTTCCATGAGGCACTTGGTGATGTGGTTCTCGTTGGGGGCGTTGAAGAGAGACACCTTCTGGGAAGAGGTAGTGGCAATAGCAACAGTCGCCGTTGCCACTGTATCATCATCATCATCATCATCGGAAGGATACTCCTCCAGGGCCACCATCCCTTTTGGGTGAGGTTTCTTCACAAAGTTGTTCTTGATAGGAAATGATTTGGTTTTGTCTTTGCGAATGAGCTTGCCTCCGTTGTCTTCCCTTTTCTCATAGGGACATTCTGCCACGAAGTGACTCACGTTGCCACAGTTATAACATGTCCTTACTCGTTGTTTGGGTTTGAATCCACTCGAGTTGTTCTTGTTGAAGGTGGAACTTATCAAGATCATGCTCATTAAGTTCTCCAACATCACTATCTTCAACACAATTTAACAATGAAGGAGCAGAAGCAATGTTGGTCTTAATGATGGGAGTCACCTGATTGGTACCTTTTTCCATGAGGCACTTGGTGATGTGGTTCTCGTTGGGGGCGTTGAAGAGAGACACCTTCTGGGAAGAGGTAGTGGCAATAGCAACAGTCGCCGTTGCCACTGTATCATCATCATCATCATCATCGGAAGGATACTCCTCCAGGGCCACCATCCCTTTTGGGTGAGGTTTCTTCACAAAGTTGTTCTTGATAGGAAATGATTTGGTTTTGTCTTTGCGAATGATCTTGCCTCCGTTGTCTTCCCTTTTCTCATAGGGACATTCTGCCACGAAGTGACTCACGTTGCCACAGTTATAACATGTCCTTACTCGTTGTTTGGGTTTGAATCCACTCGAGTTGTTCTTGTTGAAGGTTGGTCTTGAGTTCCTTTTATTTCCCCAGAATTGCCTTGATGCAAGAGCCATGTGCTCATGGTAGGCATACTTTGTGTCTTCAGGGCAGCTCTCTTCTTCCTCATCTTCTTCTTCTTCTTCAAGCATTTCTCTTGCTTTCAACGCAAGGTTCGGTGAAGTTGTCTTTGATCGAACACGAGCAAGTGCATTGTCGGCTGTTTCGTTCATGATTGACATTGCAATGAACTCATCCAACACTTCACTGGAAGACAAGGAGTGGAAGTCTGGCCGCTGACGAATGACAGATGACATGGCTTTATTGAAAGGCATGATGGCTTTGAGAAACTTGCGCTTGACCCATGTATCATCCACATCCTTACTCCCATGGTCCTTTAGTGCCACAGCAATAGCAGTCACCCTCCGATAGAGATCACGAGGGTCCTCTTCTTCCTTCATCACAAACTCATCGGCCTTATCAAGTATCACTTCATAGTTGGATCGTTGAATACTTGAGCTTCCCTTATACAGCACCATAATATGCTCCCAACAATCCTTGGCCAATGTGAAGGGACGTAAGTGGGGAAGATCCTCAGGTGGCACAGCAGACTAGAGAATAAACAACGCAGAGTGATTATGTTGATTGTCTGCATCTTCTCTTGGAGTGAGGTTGCTTGGGTCATGGGGATAATATCCTTGCTCGATAATTCTCCACAAGTTTGTTGAGCTGTGATTCAAATGAGACTTAATAGAAAATACCGAGTTAGCAAAGTCACCTTTCACAAGTTTAGGAGGAGGACCAACAGGATTAAGACGAGGTGTGAGAACGGGTCCTCCATATTCCATGGGAGGTGGAACAGAAGCATATGTTCTAGTCCCATCCTTTTCGTGAGGTGAAGCAGGTCGCATACCTTTAGCCGCTTCCTTAGAGGAGTTGGCCTCCGAATCGAAAATGGTGGGTTTAACCACTAAAGCCGGTTCGGGTGAACTTTTAAGACCATCAATTAATTCTTTAAGCATGGTTTTGACTTCGCTCGTCAAGGACGTCTTGAGGGCTGCCATAGCCGTATTCAAGTCGTCCCTTGTGACCGAAGTCAAGTCCATGTCCTCGGGTTGCCCACGGTTAACTTCCTCTCCGCCTTCCATACTCTTCGGGTGGTTAAACCCTTAATAAAGAGACGTGGCTCTGATACCAATTGAAAGGATCGATATGGTTGGCTAGAGGGGGGGGTGAATAGACAACGACCACTTTTTAGTTAATCTTAACAAGTTAAGGTAAACACTATACGGGTTCACAAATAATATGACAATGAGGTGAACCCTATAGAAGCTAACAACGAGAGCTATTAAGACAAGTAAGATATAGTCACAAGCATAAGCAAATACAAAGTAAAGGGTAGAGATAACCACAAGTGGAACCGATGGAGACGAGGATGTGTTACCGAAGTTCCTTCCCTTTGACAAGAAGTACGTCTCCGTTGGAGCGGTGTGGAGGCACAATGCTCCCCAAAAAGCCACTAAGGCCACCGTATTCTCCTCACGCCCTCGCACGATGCAAGGTACCGTGATTCCACTATAGGTGCCCTTGAAGGCGGCGACCGAACCTTTACAAACAAGGTTGGGGCAACTCCACACAAAGCTTGGAGGCTCCCAACTAAACCACGAAGCTTCACCACAATGGAATATGGCTTCGAGGTGACCTCAACCGTCTAGGATGCTCAAACACCCAAGAGTAACAAGATCCGCAAGGGATTGGTGGGGGAATCAACTTTTCTCTTGGTGGAAGTGTGGATCTAGGCCTTCTCAACCAATCCCTAAAGAATCAACAAGTTTGATTGGCTAGGGAGAGAGATCGGGCACTTTTGAGCTTGGGGAGCAACAATGGAGCTTAGAGAGGTAAGAGATAGGGTTCCTGAGCTAGAAGAACCCTTTATATAGTGGGGGGGGAATCAGACCGTTTTCCCACTCTCTGCCCGAGCTCCAGCGGTACTACCGCTGAAGAGGAGCGGTACTACCGCTGCCCGGCGGTACTACCGCTGGATGCAGCGGTACTATCGCTGGGCCTCCAGCGGTACTACCGCTGACACCAGCGGTAGTACCGCTGGCCCCTTGGTAGTGCACAAACACTACTACCGCCGAGAAAGTCTTCGCAAAAGGGTCCGTCCACGAACTACCGCTAGGTAGGTGGAACAAAGCACCTGGAGCGGTACTACCGCTGAATAGGGCGGTACTACCGCCAGCTAGCGGTACTACCGCTGGCTGCAGCGGTACTACCGCTAGCAGTCCAGCGGTACTACCGCTGGGGACCATTTTGCAGAGATGCTCAAAACGAATAGGCGAGGGCCGCTCCAAAGATAAGGAAAGGGAGAATGTGAAGTGTGCTGTGTAAAGATAGATTCCACCCAAACCTTTCCACTACGGATCCCCTCTTAATAGTACGGCTTTCCTATGACTTAAATAAAGAGAATCGTAGAGAGCGCCGTGCTTCCGTTCCAGGAGAGAGGAGACGTGTCGTCTTGTGCCGTTGACGTGTGTTATCTGAAACCTTGACACACACGGTTAGTCCTGTACGGTACTGTCATCAATCACCAAAATTACTTAGGCATAAACTATGCCCCAACAATAGTATTATTACATATTGAATTTAATCCCTTCCACAATGAACCTACGACTCTATATTGTGTAGATGTTAATCATGTTGCTCATGTAGGATTAGGAAAGAAAGCCAAACCAAGTCCTAGTAGTATTAGGATTCCTAGTCCTAGTCTATTTCCATAGTCCCTTGTGGACATGTATAAAAGACACCCTAGGGGTGTTGATTGTAACACCAGAAAAACGAAAAGCAATACAAAGCAAAGGCTCGACACGGGCCTTTAACCATCAAATCCATCGATCAGTTTTATTCGTGTCGCTAGTTACGCAAGTTCCGTCAAGTAGCCGGCCGAAGCAAGAATCGCGTAGGCACGCCTGTACAACTGCATACGCACGTTCAAAAGCCAACAATTGGTATCAGAGCCTCGACGATCTACGATTTACGATGACGGACAGCGACGCTGAGTCGGTCAAGTCCGGCAGCGGCGGTGCTAAGGCGAACAAGAACGGCGACAAGGTGAAGAAGGGCGTCAAGTCAGCAACAAGTGGTGGAGGAACGAGCGGCGCCAACGTCCAGGCGCATCGCAACATCCCCATCCAGTACCCGATGCTCACCGACGCCAACTACGGCGTGTGGGCGGTGAAGATGAAGATTATTCTTCGATCCCTTCGAGTGTGGGAGGCCATCACGGACGACGACATCGACGAGGAGCGCGACGAAGGTGCCATGGCTGCCATAGCCCAGTCTGTGCTGGATTCCGTGCTAATGACATTGGCGGAGTTTGAGACGGCAAGAGAGGCGTGGAACGCACTCAAGGAGATGAGGATCGGAGAAGATCGTGTCACCAAGGCTCGGGCATAAGTGCTGAAGCGCCAATTTCACAAGTTGCATATGGAGGAAACTGAATCGGTGAACGACTATGCCATGCGTCTTACTACTTTGGTGGGAGAGATCCGCGCGCTTGGTGCAAAGCTCGAGGAGACCAAGATTGTGGAGAAAATTTTCAGTTCAGTGACTGACAAATTCACGTACATCATCGGCACGCTCGAGCAGCTTTACGACATCGACGACATGACCATAACGGAGGCAATCGGACGCCTGCGGACGTGGGAAGAGAATGCTCGTGGCTGTCGAAAAGGCAAAGGAGGAGGTAGTGACCAACTCATGTACTCGCGCGCAGATTGGGAGGCCCCAAGTAGCAAAGGAAGGCGTGACGGTGGCGAAGGCTCAAGCAAGACGAAGGGCGATGGACAAACCGGAAAAGGCAAAGGAAAAGGCAAACCACAAGGTCGTGGTAAGGCGGGCCAATCTAAAGAGCAGAAACCACGGAACTTGGACTTGTCCGAGGTCAAGTGCTATAACTGCAATAAGATGGGTCACTTTGCGAAGGATTGTCCAAAGCCTAACAAGCGGGAGATCAAGGCAAATTTGGCAAAGCAGGAAGATGAAGGTCCAGGTCTTCTGATGGCCGAAGTTTGTGATCTCGCTGAAACGGTGGTTGTGAAACCAAGCCGGAAGGTGCTACTTCATGAGGAAAAAGTGACACCAAAGTTATCCGGTGATCAGAACGTGTCGTGGTATCTCGACACGGGTGCCAGTAACCACATGACGGGGTGCAAGGAGAAATTCCTCGAGCTGGAATACGATGTTGAAGGCTCGGTCAAGTTCGGTGATGGTTCAGCTGTGGAGATTTGCGGGCAAGGATCTGTCCTCTTTGAGGGTCTCACAGGCGAACATCGTATACTCACCGGAGTGTACTACATCCCACGGCTGCGCAACAACATCATCTCTATTGGGAAGCTTGACGAGAATGGATGCAAGGTGGATATCGAGAGCGGAGTGATGACGATCTTCGACAACCTCCGAAACGTGCTAGCTCATGTTAATCGCACACGGAATAGGCTATATATCCTCAACCTTGATCAATCTCAACCAGAGTGTTGGCTCGCCAAGAGTGATGATGATTCGTGGTTATGGCATGCTAGATTTGGACACGTTAACTTCTACGCCTTGAAGAAGATATCAAAGATGGAGATGGTATCCGGGATGCCAGTTATCGACCATGTTGATCGAGTATGTGACGGGTGCTTGGTTGGAAAACAGCACCGCAGGCCATTCCCTGCTCAGTCTACCTATCGTGCAAGTGATGCACTCGAGCTGCTCCATGGTGATCTATGTGGCCCTATCGCCCCGGCAACTCACGCTGGAAAGAAGTATTTCTTCCTTGTGGTAGACGACTACTCGAGATATATGTGGGTCATTCTCCTACGATCTAAAGATGAGGCATTTGAAGCATTCAAGAAGCTGAAGGCTGCAACAGAGATGGAACACAAGCTGAAGGTTCGCGCTCTACGGACAGATCGCGGCGGAGAGTTTACGTCGAATGAGTTCAACGACTACTGCGAGAAGATTGGCATAAAGAGGTTCCTCACGGCACCTTACACGCTGCAGCAGAATGGGGTCGTTGAAAGGCGCAATCGAACCGTCGTTGACATGGCAAGGAGTTTACTCAAGAGCAAGAACCTGCCGGGGACTTTTTGGGGAGAAGCTGTCTCGACGGCGGTCTATCTTCTCAATCGGGCTCCAACGAAGGCGGTGATCGGCAAGACTCCGTATGAAGCAATTTACGGACGTAAGCCGAATGTGTCTCATCTACGGACATTCGGGTGTGTGGCACATGTGAAGACGGTGGAGCCGCACCTCTCAAAGATTGCCGATCGTAGCACCAAGATGGTGTTCATCGGATACGAGAGCAGTTCTGGCACCAAGGCATACCGTTTCTACGATCCACAAACCAAGCGTCTACGGATTTCACGCGACGTCGTGTTTGAAGAAAACCAAGCGTGGAATTGGAGCGCCGCAGCCGACGATGCTCCAAACAGTAACATATTTGCAGTTGAATTTCCAACTGATGATGATGCAGGGGAGGATGTCCAGGTGGTTGGCAAGACGCCCAACCAAGGTGACCACAATGGTAGTGATCATCATGGTGCCGACACCGACGACGACGCGCATAGGTCGCAAGGAGATAGCGACAACGCCGCGCACGACACAGGCGGAGATCTCGACGACAACATCGACAACGAGGCGCATAGTGACGACGACAATCAAGATGATGGTCACGGTCACGACGACTACGCCGACGACACGGATGTCGATGACACACGCCAGGGTCTCAGCCGTCTTCCTCAAGTGCATCAACACCGACACAATTTGTGTCGCCTCCTTCGCAAGCCACAACGGATTCCTCAAGGCCTCATCGCTACAAGACCCTCAAGAAAGTCTACAAGTACACAAAGCCAGTTACACTCGAGTACTCCGGACTATGTCTGTTCGGAGTTGAGGAGCCGGCGAACTTTGTAGAGGCGAGCAAAAGTCCTAGCTGGACGCACGCCATGGATGAGGAGATGAAGGCAATTGAGAGCAATGGCACATGGACTTTGGTAACCCGACCTCCAAACCAAAAGACGATAGGTTTGAAGTGGGTTTACAAGTTAAAGAAGGACACGGAGGGTGCCATTATGAAGTACAAGGCAAGACTCGTTGCAAAGGGCTACGTTCAACGTCAAGGAGTTGACTATGATGAGGTGTTTGCACCGGTTGCTCGAATCGAGACGGTGAGAGTACTCCTAGCTTTGGCAACACAAGAGGATTGGAAGGTTCATCATATTGATGTTAAATCCGCTTTCCTCAACGGCGATCTCACAGAAGAAGTGTACGTGGAACAACTCCTCGGCTACGAGAAGAAAGGCAAAGAAGGGAAAGTTTACAAGCTCAAGAAGGCACTTTACGGGTTGAAGCAAGGGCCAAGAGCTTGGAACTCAAAGTTAGACCGAAGTCTGGTCTCGCTCGGGTTCAAGAGATGTCCCCTCGAGCACGCAGTCTATACAAAGAACTCAAAAGGCTCAAACCTGCTAGTTGGAGTTTATGTCGACGATCTGATTGTCACCGGAGATAGCGTACAAGAAATTGAACGTTTCAAGGCGCAAATGAAGAACAAGTTTAGCATGAGTGATCTGGGATTACTCAGCTATTACTTGGGCATCGAAGTGAAGCAAAGCTCCGGAGAGATTTCCCTATGTCAATCGGCCTACGCGGTCAAGTTATTGGAAAAGTGTGGCATGTCAGATTGCTACGAGACACAAGTTTCAGTGGACCAACGTCACAAGTTGAGAAAGCGTAGCTCAAATCCGCCGGTGGACACCACAACGTATCGAAGCGTTGTGGGCAGCCTAAGATACATGGTGCATACCCGACCTGACTTGGCTTATTCAGTCGGGATCGTGGGTCGTTTCATGAAAAATCCGACAACCGAGCACATGAGCGCGGTCATTCAAATTCTACGCTATGTGAAAGGCACAATTAATCTTGGTTGCACGTATAAAAAGGGAAAGGAAGGATTGATCCTTCGTGGATATTCAGATAGCGACATGGCAGGTGATGTTGATGACCGAAAGAGCACAACGGGCATGGTTTTCTACCTTGGTCCGAATCCGATTAGCTGGAATTCTCAGAAGCAAAAGGTGGTGGCACTGTCTTCATGCGAGGCAGAATACATAGCGGCAAACACGACAGCTTGTCAAGCAGTGTGGCTGAGAAGACTCCTAGCTATTCTTGCAAAGCGGGAGGTGCAGAAGGTGTCACTGAAGATCGATAACCAAGCTGCAATCTCGTTGTGCAAAAATCCGGTTCATCACGAAAGGAGCAAGCACATAGATACCCGGTTCCACCATATCCGGGAGTGCATTGAAGAAGGGTTGATCGAGGTTCAACATGTGAACACGAAAGACCAACTTGCTGATATTTTCACCAAGTCCCTCGGTCGATAGAAGTTCATCGAGATGAGGAGAAAAGTCGGAGTGCAAGAAGTGAAGTCAAGCAACAAGATTAAGGAGGTGAATGTAGATGTTAATCATGTTGCTCATGTAGGATTAGGAAAGAAAGCCAAACCGAGTCCTAGTAGTATTAGGATTCCTAGTCCTAGTCTATTTCCATAGTCCCTTGTGGACGTGTATAAAAGACACCCTAGGGGTGTTGATTGTAACACCAGAAAAACGAAAAGCAATACAAAGCAAAGGCTCGACACGGGCCTTTAGCCATCAAATCCATCGATCAGTTTTATTCGTGTCGCTAGTTACGCAAGTTCCGTCAAGTAGCCGGCCGAAGCAAGAATCGCGTAGGCACGCCTATACAACTGCATACGCACGTTCAAAAGCCAACATATTGCACATTCGCACCCGATCAGGATTAAGTTGTAAATTGTTGCAACTTTCAAATTAATTAATATGAAGCCAACAATTGCTGGGTACATGAGGAGAATTATGTTGTTCTAAATGATGATTCTTAAATTACGATGACTGCTTGGTGTTAATATTTTGGAAAAGGAATTTGAATGCTGGATTGACACTGGTCAAGATGATAGGAGCATATACTCAATAAAAAAGTAGTGGTAATTATGGCAGAAAGCATGATTACAAACATTAATTAGGTTTAATTTCATACAAATTTTGGGTATCGCTATTAGTGGTTTGTGACTGAAAATTTGTTTGAAATTACTATCATGTGCAGAGCATCTGCCAGCAGCAACGGGGTCATGTACTTCTTAGACCAGTACTAAGGGTTGCCATTATGTGGATCCATTTTACTAGCATCATATCGTGTTCCAGCCATGAATCGGAAGGATTGCATATGGGTTGGTCTGTTCGGTTATGACTCTCTGAGTGGAATAATTTCTCTACTTAGAAATTGTGGCAAATTGCATATCATTCAAGATGGCTTTGCAGCAAATTGAATGAGCGGGCGGTTCATAATTATTTTACCAAGTTGCACAATTTTTTGGTTAGGATAAAAGGGTAATTGCCTTCGTCGATTGCTTCTCGAGTTGATAATGTACACGTTGGAATATCAGTTGCATGTCCAACAAAAGATATCATATTTTTCTTTCATGACAACACACGATATTCAACTGTATGTTATAACGTGATAATGGCAACGGAGACATCAAATCTGTCTTCTTAGCCGGACCGCATCATTGACAGCGCATGCCTTGTCTCCTTTGATGGCATGTAGTGGCAGACTGGAATACAATGGAGGGGATCAGGGTGGAGAATGGGGTGGTTGGAGTGGGACTTCTCCTCGGCGGTATGTGGGGAAGTACGTTGTGAAGGAGGGCGCCATGATGTAGATGTGGTGGGCATCATCCAGTATTAAAAGAGAGTGCTCTAGCGAGAAATGTCTCCTATGACAGAAAACCGAGTGGCAAGGGAGTGCGTCGTTGGATGGTTTTTTTTATGTTGGAACACATATGAGCTTGATTTGGGGAGCTCGGGTTGTCAAGACTGTTCGAGTTTTAGAAGTCTGCTGGGGGCCCATTTAATGTCTGAACAAGCCCAGATGTACTAGGAAGAAATAAGCTTCGGCTTTAAAGACGATCTTAATCATTTGTTTAATTCATATATATGCATCATAGCCCGTAGCAACGCCCATGCGTTCTATTAGTCTTGATAATTTTGAAGTTGTTGCTCCATTTTGTAACAAGCATGGGCATTTGTACGAGCTTTCAAACGAGATGAGCAACTAGGCTGAAATCATGTTTTTGTGTGCCTATCAATTTCATTGCTTTGTGTGGTTTACAATCTTACAGCATAAAAAAGAATCTACTTCCTGATATCCATATCAATTGTCGATGACTTGGTATAAGTTTCGTAATACAAAGTTATAGTACAAAGTCAGTGACAATTAATATCAATGAGAGGAAATATCATATTTTAGAGATGCAATTTATTTTTATCGAGGAACTGATAGGAGCAAGAGAGTTTTTGTACACAGCTGACAAGTTTTTGAAGTGAGCTTAAAAAAACTAAGGCAAAAAGAACTCAAGGTGACCCCTAGGTGCCCACGCTCTCCACATTGTTTAATTAGAAGCAATCATAAAGGGAAACCCTCCTTATCAGTAGTCTGGTAAGATGTGTTTCTCAGACTGGTCATACGACGTCGATGCACTTTTCATCTCACCGTTGAGATTCCCTCCTAAATCAATCAACCAACATCCACATAAAAGTCTATTTTGTAGCCGCTAACTGCTCATCATTGATTTTGTCCCGAATTAAGCTCACCTTCCCGACCCAGCTGAATCCCGTTCCCATCTCCCACATGTCCTGATGCAGATGAACACCAAGTTCGCATTTCCATCACCGCGCCGGATCCCTCCGCCAGGAACAAGGCCTTTTCCGACGTGGCCGTGAGATCCACCGTTCCACGGTCTGGTTCGGTGACTGCGCCCACCATTATCCATGATGGCGCATGAGCAAGCTCGCAATCCCCCTTGGCGTCCTGCTCATCCCACCAGGTTCTGCTCTCGTGACCTGAAGTACTTATATTGTATATATGTAGCCAGTAGCGTCGGATAGATATACGAGAACTTGTTGTTCGACCAATCTCTCAGAGAAGGAGAGGTGGTCGATATCACTTCTCTTTGTATGCATCTGTTCATGACGATCTTCTGTTTCCTTCATTTGCTTAACTAGCTAGCATGTCTAGTCATTTCTATATGTATAGTACGTAGCATCGACCAAGCACGGAGATAAGAAAGGACACTCTCTCTATTAATTAGCATGCTAACACAATATATGAAACACCTAAACTAACCCCCCAAAACCCCCAAAACCATTCCCCCCTTTCAAAAAAAACAAAAACCCCAGCACCTGAGATGCTGACGCGTGGATGCCTATTGGTCCCAGTTGGTGCCACCAACCGGGACCAAAGGGCCTCCTGCCTGGGCTCGCCGTACCGGCCACGTGGAGGCCCATCTGTCCCGGTTTATGCAAGAACTGGGACTAAAGGTTTAGGGCATTAGTACCGACACTTTAGTCCCGGTTCAAAAACCGGGACAAATGGCCCTCACGAACCGGGAAAATAGGTCCTTTTTCTACTAGTGTGATGAGATTAATGAACCGTCACTTCAATCAGTGTGCAGTAGGGCGCAGTAAGTTGTTCCTGTGGTGCCTACACCAATTGAAATGGAAGCTGATGATGGTGATCATTAAGCTTCGTATCAAGTTGCTACAAACCTCGTAGGTCGACAAGGTCGCGTACTAGTACAGGGTGGTACGGTAACCATGTCTTGGAGGTCATGTTGTTGAAAAACAATGAACCTACGAGCTATGGAGAAGCAATGGTGGACCCGGATTCCGGCAAATGGCTGGAGGCCATGAAATCCGAAAGAGGATGCATGTATGAAAACAAAGTGTAAACTTTGGAAGAACTACTTGATAGTCGTAAGACTATTAAGTAAAGATGGATCTTTAAAAGGAAGACAGACGATGATGGTGAAAAGTCACCATTAAGAAAAGCTCGACTTATCGCAAAGATGTTTCCGACAAGTCCAAAGAGTTGACTATGATGAGACTTTCTCACTCGTAGTGATGCTAAAAGTCTGTTGAAATTATGTTAGCAATTGTTGCATTATATATGAGATATTGCACATAGGATGTCAAAACATTGTTTCCTCGACGGTTTCCTTGAGGAAAGGTTGTATTTGATACAACCAGAAGGTTTTGTCAATCCTAAGGAGGCTAACAAGTATGCAAGCTCCAGCGATCCTTCTATGGACTAGTGCAAGCATCTCGGAGTTAGGAATATACACTTTGATGAGATGATCAAAGCTTTTGGGTTTATACAAGGTTTGTGAGAAACTTGTATTTCCAAAGAAGTGAGTGGGAGCACTATAGAATTTCTGATAAGTATATGTGGTTGACATATTGTTGATCGAGAGTAATGTAGAATTTCTATAAAGCATAAAGGGTTGTTTGAAAGGAGTTTCTCAAAGGAAAACCTAGATAGAGTTGCTTGAACATTGAGCATCAAGATCTATAGAGATAGATCAAAACGCTTAATAGAACTTTCAATGAAATTCATGCCTTAACAAGTTTTTGAAGGAGTTCAAAATAAATCAGCAAAGAAGGAGTTCTTGGTTGTACTGTGAAGTGTGAATTTGAGTAAGACTCAAAACCCAACCACGGAAGAAGAAAGAGAAAGGACGTAGGTCGTCCCTATGCCTTAGCCGTAGGCTCTACAGTGTGCCATGCTATGTACCGCACCTGATGTGTGCCTTGCCATGAGTCTGTCAAGGGGTACAAAGAGTGATCCAGGATTGAATCACTGAACAACGGTCAAAGTTATCCTTAGTAAATGATGGACTAAGGATTTTTTTTCTCGATTATGGAGGTGGTTAAAGAGTTCGTCGTAAAGGGTTACGTCGATGCAAGCTTTGACACTAATCCGAATAACTTTGAGTAGCAAAACGGATTCATATAGTAGAGTAGACATTTGGAATGTTTCCGAATAGCACGTAGTAGCAGCATCTATAAGATGACATGAAGATTTGTAAAGCACACATGGATCTAAAAGGTTCAAAACCGTTGACTAAAACCTCTCTTACAAGCAAGACATGATCGAACCCCAGAACTGTATGGGTGTTAGATTCATTACAATCACATAGTGATGTGAACTAGATTATTGACTCTAGTGCAAGTGGGAGAATATTGGAAATATGCCCTAGAGGCAATAGTATATTGGTTATTATTATATTGCTTTATTCATGATAATCGTTTATTATCCATGCTGGAATTGTATTGATTGGAAACTCAAATACATGTGTGGATACATAAACAACATACTGTCCCTAGTGAGCTAAGATGTCTCCAACGTATCTATAATTTTTGATGGTTTCATGCTATTATCTTGTCAAACTTTGGATGTTTTGCATGCTTTTTATTTATATTCTAGGACTAACTTATTAAATCAGTGCCAAGTGCCAGTTCCTGTTTTTTCCATGTTTTTGTCCCCTTTCAGAGGAGATTTTGGAACGGAGTCCAAACGGAAGAAAATCCCCGAAAAGATTTTTTTTCTGGAACGGAAGAAGATCGGAGAACTTGGGAGCCAAGCTAGAAGAGCCCCAGGGGCCCCACAAGCCCCCACCCCGCGGCCAGGGGGGCCGCGCCATCCAGGCTTGTGGGCCCCCTGAAGGTTCCCTAATCTAGATCTTGCGCCTATATATTCCCAAATATTCCCAAAAAAATCAAGAGACGATCGCAATTACTTTTCCGCCGCCGCAAGCTTCTGGCTCCGCAAGATCCCATCTGGGGCACGTCCTGGTGCCCTGTCGGAGAGGGGATTCGGATACGGAGGGCTTCTTCATCAACACCATGACCTCTCCGATGATGCGTGAGTAGTTCACCATAGACCTACGGGTCCATAGCTAGTAACTAGATGGCTTCTTCTCTCTCTTGGATTTTCAATACAAAGTTCTCCATGATCTTCATGGAGATCTATCCGATGTAATCTTCTTTTGCGGTGTGTTTGTCGAGATCCGATGAATTTTGGATTTATGATTAGATTATCTATGAATCTTATTTGAGTTTCTTCTGATCTCTCTTATGCATGATTTCATATCCTTGTAATTCTCTTCGAGTTGTGGGTTTTGTTTGGCCAACTAGATCTATGATTCTTGCAATGGGAGAAGTGCTTGATTTTGGGTTCATACCGTGCGATGACCTCACCAAGTGACAGAAGGGGTAGCGAGGCATGTATCGTGTTGTTGCCATCAAGGGTAAAAAGATGGGTTTTTCACCATTGGTTTGAGATTATCCCTCTAGATCATGTCATCTTGCTTAAAGCGTTACTCTGTTCGTCAAGAACTCAATACACTAGATGCATGCTGGATAGCGGTCGATGTGAGGAGTAATAGTAGTAGATGCAGAAAGTATCGGTCTACTTGTCTCGGACGTGATGCCTATATGCTAGATCATTGCCTTAGATATCATCATGACTTTGCGCGGTTCTATCAATTGCTCGACAGTAATTTGTTCACCCGCCGTGATATTTGCTATTATGAGATAAGCCTCTAGTGAACACTATGGCCCCCAGGGTCTACTCCACACCATATTTTCAGCCTTACACTTTTTACTTCATTGCACTTTCCGCCTTTAGATCTCACTTTGCAAACAATCTTGAAGGGATTGACAACCCCTTTGAAGCGTTGGGTGCAAGCATGTTTGTGTTTGCGCAGGTACTTTGGACTTGACGAGGCCCTCCTTCTGGATCGATACCTTGGTTCTCAAACTGAGGGAAATACTTACTGCTCATGTGCTACATCACCCTTTCCTCTTCAAGGGAAAAATCGACGCGAACCAGAGAAGTAACAAGAAGAATTCCTAAGCGCCAGGGAAGAATTTCTAGCGCCGTTGCCGGGGAGGAAGATCAAGTCAAGAACTCATCCAAGTAGGTGTCACAAACTCATCTCTTGCATTTACTTTATTTGTCAGTTGCCTCTTGTTTTCCTCTCCCCCACTTCACCAATTTGCCTTTTTTGTTCACCTTTTCGTTCGCCCTTTTCTCTCGCTTGCTTTCTGCTCGTCTGTGTGGGATAGTCTATCCTGATGGCTAGATCCACCACTTCAAACGATACTCCTGAGAGCTAAGTTCTCAATTTCAAACAAATTGATGGAGAAAACTTAAAGGACGCTTGGTATAGGATTTGCAATGGTCAAAGTAGATCTACTCATAAGCAATCCACTATCGTCTTGCTTCGCAGTTTTTATGTGGGTATTTCACTTTGGAATAGGTATATTCTTGACACCATTGTAGGTGGAAATTTCTTGGGTAGCCATACCGTTGATTCTTACGGAGCTATGATAAATTTGGTAGGCTCACCCCCACTCATGGTTAATGGAACTACTTTAACTCTGGAACATGTGATGCGTACGCTGGACGCTATTGAAAATATAGTTGCTACGATTGAACTCATTGAGAATTTGGATAAAAAGATCCACAATCTAATTACTCAGTACGGATCCAAGGTGGGAATGGTTTTGCAATATTCTAAAGGAGAAGGAACCCACAGTTAATGAAAAGCTAGGTCATGATTCCGCTAGGATTGACAAACTAGAGGATGTTATAACCAACTTGGGTTCCACTTTTGCTGCTGTGCAGAATACTCCAAATTTTGCCCACAATAAAATCACCAAGTATGTCTTTGTTCCTAAAAGTAGTGGTTAATCATATAGTAAGAAAGATGAAAACCTCAGGATGATAAGTGATCACGCTACTTATGGTTTGAGCACCAAAGACGACGATACGTGATTCTATCGCTCCTATGCCTAGCTAAGGGCGTTAAACAATAGCGCTTGTTAGGAGGCAACCCAATGAATTTATCTTTTTTTTATGTTTTGTTGCGTCCACACTTTCACAATTCTGTTGTGATTGTGTTTTTTGTGTTTCTTTTTGTGTTTGAGCCAAGCAAAACCTTTATGACTAGTCTTGGTAATGGTTGTTTGATCCTGCTGGAAAAAGACAGAAACTTTTCACTCACGAGATGATTTTTCATTTTTATTTAGAAAGAGATTTTGAGGTGATTCATTTTGCTGCTGATTGATATGCTTTTTCCCCAGACCGTCGTAATGTTTCAGATTTTTTGAGGTACCAGAAGTATACAAAGTATACAGATTTCTACAGACTGGTCTGTTTTTGACAGATTCTGTTTTTGTTGAGTTGGTTGCTTGTTTTGACGAAACTATGGTTAGTATCGGGGGGTACTAGCCATGGAAAAGTGAGAATACAGTAGCCCATAATCAATATAGATGGAATTTAAGTTTGATACAGTACCAAAAGAAGTGGTAGTTTGTTTTCTTGTACTAATGTTATCACAAGTTTCTGTTTAAGTTTTGTGTTGTGAAGTTTTCAAGTTGTGGGTGACGTTCTCATGGGCAAAGAGATAAGGAGTGGAAAGAGCTCAAGCTTGGGGATGCCCAAGGCATCCCAATCCAAATTCAAGGACACCAAAAAGCCTAAGCTTGGGGCTGCCCCGGGAAGGCATCCCCTCTTTCGGCTTCAATCCATGGGTAACATTACTTGGAGCTATATTTTTATTCACCACATGATATGTGTTTTCCTTGGAGCGTCTTGTATCTTAGGAGTCTTTTCTTTTTGTTGTGTCACAATCATCCTTGCTACACACCTTTTTGAGAGAGAGAGTCATGCACTCATCGTGATTTTGCTAGAATGCTCATAGTGCTTCACTTATATCTTTTGAGCTAGATACTTTTGCTCTTGTGCTTCACTTATATCTTTAGAGCACGGCGGTGCGTGATTTGGTAGTTGGCTTATGCTATGAAAGTAATCCCAAATGTGCTAGGTACCCGAAGAGGATCCAAAAACCTCCATCTTCATGTGCATTGAATAGAAAGAGAAGTTTTGATTCCTCTCAATTAGTTTTGAGACGTGGATTCAGTAATATTGAGAGTTATGTTAGTAGGGTGTTGTGAATCTAGAGATACTTCTGTTGGAGTTAGTGATTCCCGTAGCATGCACGTATGGTGAACCGCTATGTTAGGAAGTCGGAGCATAATTGATCTATTGATTGTCATCCTTTGTGTTGAGGTCGGGATCGCGCGATGGTTTACACCTACCAACCCTTCCCCTCGGAGTATGCGTTTAGCACTTTGTTTCGATTACTAATAAAAACTTTCGCAATAAGTATGTGAGTTTTTCATGACTAATGTGAGCCCATGGTATAGATGCACTTTCACCTTCCACCATTTCTAGCCTCTCTAGTGCCGCGCAATTCTCGCCGGTGCACAAACCCACCAAATTCCTTCCTCAAAACAGCCACCATACCTACCTACTATGGCATTTTCATAGCCATTCCGAGATATATTGCCATGCAACTCCCACCATTCCGTCTCATGACTTGTGCCGTCACTCTCATATTGCCATTGCATGATCATACTAGATCGTTGCACATCCCGGTACTAGATCGTTGCACATCCCGGTACACTAAGAAATGAGAGAAAAAGAGAGAAGGGACAATGCTACTATCTTTTTTCACACTTGTGCTTCATGTTAGCGCCATGTTCTTCATGATTGAGAGCTTCTTGCTTTGTCACTACCATATGCTAGTGGGAATATTCATTTTATAACTTGGCTTGTATACTCCAATGATGGGCTTCCTCAAAATTGCCCTAGGTCTTCGTGAGCAAGCAAGTTGGATGCACACCCACTAGTTTTCCTCTTGAGCTTTCACATACTTATAGCTCTAGTGCATCTCTTGTATGGCAATACCTACTCATTCACATTGATATCTATTAATGGGCACCTTCATAGCCTATTGATACACCGAGCCAGTGTGACCATCTCCTCCTTTTTGTCTCACAACCACCACCATACTCTATTCCACCTATAGTGTTATATCCATGGCTCGCGCTCATGTATTGCGTGATAGTTATAAAAGGTTTGAGAAAGTAAGAGTGTGAAAACAGTTACTTGGCCAATTCCGGGGTTGTGCATGATTTACATTAGTTGTGTGAGGATGATGGAGCATAGCCAGACTATATGATTTTGTAGGGATAACTTTCTTTGGCCTTGTTATTTTGAAAGTTCATGATTACTTTGCTAGTTTGCTTGAAGTATTGTTGTTTTCATGTCAGTAGCAAACTATTGTTTTGAATCTTACAGATCTGAACATTCATGCCACGTGAAAGAAGTTGCAAAGGACAACTATGTTAGGTAGCATTCCACATAAAAATTCATTCTTTATCACTTCCCTACTCGAGGACGAGCAGGAGTTAAGCTTGGGGATGCTTGATACGTCTCCAACGTATCTATAATATTTCATGGTTTCATACTATTATCTTGTCAAACTTTGGATGTTTTGCATGCTTTTTATTTATTTTCTGGGACTAACTTATTAACTCAGTGCCAAGTGCCAGTTCCTATCTTTTTCCATGTTTTTGACCCCTTTCAAAGGAGATTTTGAAACGGAGTCCAAACGGAAGAAAAATCCCCGAAAAGATTTTTTCTGGAACTCAAGAAGATCGGAGAACTTGGGAGCGAAGCCAGAAGATCCCTAGGGGCCCCACAAGCCCCCACCCGGCGGCCAGGGGGGCCGTGCCATCCAGGCTTGTGGGCCCCCTCGAGGTCCCCTGACCTAGATCTTGCGCCTATATATTCCCAAAAATTCCCAAAAAATCAAGAGACGATCGCAATTACTTTTCCGCCGCCGCAAGCTTTTGTCTCCGCAAGATCCCATCTGGGGCACGTCCTGGTGCCCTGCCGGAGGGGGGATTCGGATACGGAGGGCTTCTTCATCAACACCATGACCTCTCCGATGATGCGTGAGTAGTTCACCATAGACCTACGGGTCCATAGCTAGTAACTAGATGGCTTCTTCTCTCTCTTGGATCTTCAATACAAAGTTCTCCATGATCTTCATGGAGATCTATCCAATGTAATCTTCTTTTGCGGTGTGTTTGTCGAGATCCAATGAATTGTGGATTTATGATCAGATTATCTATGAATATTATTTGAGTTTCTTCTAATCTCTCTTATGCATGATTTCATATCCTTGTAATTCTCTTCGAGTTGTGGGTTTTGTTTGGCCAACTAGATCTATGATTCTTGCAATGGGAGAAGTGCTTGGTTTTGGGTTCATACCGTGCGGTGACCCCACCCAGTGACAGAAGGGGTAGCGAGGTGATACGTCTCCATCGTATCTACTTTTCCAAACTCTTTTGCCCTTGTTTTGGACTCTAATTTGCATGATTTGAATGGAACTAACCCGGACTGACGCTGTTTTCAGCAGAATTGCCATGGTGTTGTTTTTGTGCAGAAATGAAAGTTATCGGAACGTCCTAAAAATTTATGGAGAATATTTCTGGAAAATATGAAAAATACTTGCGCAAAGATCCACCGGAGGGGACGGGCCAGTGGGCCACAAGCCCTGTAGCCGCAGCCTCCCCCCTGGCCGCGGCTACCAGGCTTGTGGGGCCCACATGGCTCTGCCGCCCCCAATTCCAGCGCTATTTATTCCCTTTCGTCCCGGAAAAAATCAGGAGAGAAGAGTTCATCGCATTTCACGATCCAGAGGCGCCGCCACATCCCGTTCTTGCCCTGGAGGGCAGATTTGGAGTCCGTTTTGGGCTCCGGATCAAGGAGATCGTCGCCATCGTCATCATCAACCTTCTTCCCTCTCCAATTCCATGAAGCTCTTCATCGTTCGTGAGTAATCTATTCGTAGGCTCGTTGGGCGGTGATGAGTAGGATGAGATCTATCTTGTAATTGAGTTAGTTTTGACGGGGATTGATCCCTAATATCCACTAAGTTCTCAGATTGATGTTGCTACTACTTTGCCATGCTTAATGCTTGTCACTAGGGCCCGAGTGCCATGAATTCAGATCTGAAATTATTATGTTGTCACCAATATATGTGTGTTTTAGATCCGATCTTGCAAGTTGTAGTTACCTACTATGTGTTATGATCCGGCAACCCCGGAGTGACAATAACCGGAACCACTCCCGGTGATGACCATAGTTTGAGGAGTTCATGTGTTCACCAAGTGCTAATGCGTTGGTCCGGTTCTTTATTAAAAGGAGAACCTTAATATCCTGTAGTATCCATTTGGACCCCGCTGCCACGGGAGGGATGGACAATAGATGTCATGCAAGTTATTTTCCCTAAGCACGTATGACTACACACGGAATGCATGCCTACATCACATTGACGAACGGGAGCTAGCCACATATCTCTCCGTGTTATAACTGTTGCATGATGAATGTCATCCAACAAATCACCGATCCATTGCCTACGAGTTTGTCCCACTGCCACTGTTACTTGCTGCTACTGTTACTTGCTTTGTCCTGCTGCTGCTGCCACTACTGTTGCTACTGCTCTCACTACTGCTATTCCTTGCCACTGATGTTACTCGTTACTCTACTACTACCTGCTACAATACTTATCTGGTGCCATTGATACTTCAGTTAGGAATAATCTGCCGTCAACAGATTCTTTCCTAGCACTGTTGCTATCATACTACCTTTGCTGCTTATACACCGCTTGCAGATACTAATCTTTCAGGTGTGGTTGAGCCGACAACTCAACTGCTAATACTGGAGAATATCCTTTCACTCCCATCATGTTGAACCAACAAATTTGGGTTGAATACTCTACCCTCGAAAACTGTCGCGATCCCACATGCTGGTGGGCCATTGCAAGACAATTGCTAATTGTTGAGCAACTGGAAGTAGCTCTTTTCTGGCGCCATTGCCGGGGAGGATAGCTATATTCTCTGAGTCACTTGGGATTTATATCTGCTGATCACTATGAAGAATCTGAAAGATCTAAGAACCAAAGTCTTGCCCTCAACTACGAGGGGAGGTAAGGAACTGCCATCTAGCTCTGTACTTGATTCACCTTCAGTATGAGTAAGTTTGCAACACCACCTCCTGCTAGAAATCTTGATATGTCGCCTGTGCTAGATGATGCTAGAGATGCTACTGCTATTGATGATGCTTATGATGCTACTAAGCCTAATACTGCTAGAGATGATATGCCTGATACTTCTAGAGATATTATGCCTCATACTGCTATCCATGATGCTATGCTTGATACTGCTTTGCCTGATGATGCTAGAGATGCTATTTTGCCTGATGATGCTATGCTTGATACTGCTTTGCCTGGTGATGCTAGAGATGCTATTTTGCCTGATGATGCTATGCTTGATACTGCTAGAGATACTACTTTGCCTGATATGCCACTAGGGGTATTCCTTGATGCTCATATTGCTAGAGTTACTCCCAATGCTCGTGATGCTGCTGAAACTGCCGATACTATTGAGATAGAACCTGCTTTTGCTCCTGCTAGATCTAGCTCTCCTAGATATGAATTGCCTGATATACCTGAGGGTTATGTTATGGAGGGAGGGATAGCTGGGGATTTTCTTGCGTGTAAGGATGCCTATGACGTTGAGAAATTACTTCTCAAGTGGAAGGAAAAATCTCTGAAAGCTAGGATGAAATACGACCCCAAGTTTGCCACTTCACCTATCTTTATCACCGATGAGGATTATGAATTCTCTGTTGACCCTGAGATAATCTCTCTAGTCAAATCTGATCCTTTCCACGGTTATGAGTCTGAGACGGTCGTAGCCCATCATACCAAACTACACGATATAGCTGTTGGGGAACGTCGCATGGGAAACAAAAATTTTCCTACGCGCACGAAGACCTATCATGGTGATGTCCATCTACGAGAGGGGATGAGTGATCTACGTACCCTGTAGACCGTACAGCAGAAGCGTTAGAGAACGCGGTTGATGTAGTGGAACGTCCTCACGTCCCTCGATCCGCCCCGCGAACAATCCCGCGATCAGCCCCACGATCTAGTACCGAACGGACGGCATCTCCGCGTTCAGCACACGTACAGCTCGACGATGATCTCAGCCTTCTTGATCCAGCAAGAGAGACGGAGAGGTAGAAGAGTTCTCCGGCAGCATGACGGCGCTCCGGAGGTTGGTGATGACCTTGTCTCAGCAGGGCTCCGCCCGAGCTCCGCAGAAACGCGATCTAGAGGAAAAACCGTGGAGGTATGTGGTCGGGCAGCCGTGAGAAAGTCGTCTCAAATCAGCCCTAATTGCTCCATATATATAGGAGGAGGGAGGGGGGGCTTGCCTTGGGGTCCAAGGACCCCCAAGGAGTCGGCCGAGCTAAGGGGGGGAGGACTCCCCCCCCAAACCGAGTTGGACTTGGTTTGGTGGGAGGAGTCCCCCTCCCTTCCCACCTCCTTCCCTTTTTTTTCCTCTTGATTTTTCTTCTCTTGGCGCATTGGGCACTTGTGGGCTGTCCCACCAGCCCACTAAGGGCTGGTGTGGCTCCCCCAATGCCTATGGGCTTCCCCGGGGTGGGTCGCCCCCCCGGTGAACTCCCGGAACCCATTCGTCATTCCCGGTACATTCCCGGTAACTCCGAAAACCTTCCGGTAATCAAATGAGGTCATCCTATATATCAATCTTCGTTTCCGGGCCATTCCGGAAACCCTCGTGACGTCCGTGATCTCATCCGGGACTCCGAACAACATTCGGTAACCAACCATATAACTCAAATACGCATAAAACAACGTCGAACCTTAAGTGTGCAGACCCTGCGGGTTCGAGAACTATGTAGACATGACCCGAGAGACTCCTCGGTCAATATCCAATAGCGGGACCTGGATGCCCATATTGGATCCTACATATTCTACGAAGATCTTATCGTTTGAACCTCAGTGCCAAGGATTCATATAATCCCGTATGTCATTCCCTTTGTCCTTCGGTATGTTACTTGCCCGAGATTTGATCGTCAGTATCCGCATACCTATTTCAATCTCGTTTACCGGCAAGTCTCTTTACTCGTTTCGTAATACAAGATCCCGCAACTTACACTAAGTCACATTGCTTGCAAGGCTTGTGTGTGATGTTGTATTACCGAGTGGGCCCCGAGATACCTCTCCGTCACACGGAGTGACAAATCCCAGTCTTGATCCATACTAACTCAACTAACACCTTCGGAGATACCTGTAGAGCATCTTTATAGTCACCCAGTTACGTTGCGACGTCTGATACACACAAAGCATTCCTCCGGTGTCAGTGAGTTATATGATCTCATGGTCATAGGAACAAATACTTGACACGCAGAAAACAGTAGCAACAAAATGACACGATCAACATGCTACGTCTATTAGTTTGGGTCTAGTCCATCACATGATTCTCCTAATGATGTGATCCCGTTATCAAGTGACAACACTTGCCTATGGTCAGGAAACCTTGACCATCTTTGATCAACGAGCTAGTCAACTAGAGGCTTACTAGGGACAGTGTTTTGTCTATGTATCCACACATGCAGTGTGTTTCCAATCAATACAATTATAGCATGGATAATAAACGATTATCATGAACAAAGAAATATAATAATAACTAATTTATTATTGCCTCTAGGGCATATTTCCAACAGTCTCCCACTTGCACTAGAGTCAATAATCTAGTTCACATCAATATGTGATTCCAACGAATCCAACACCCATATAGTTATGGGGTCTGATCACGTCTTGCTCATGAGAGAGGTTTTAGTCAACGGTTCTGAAATTTCCAGATCCGTGTGTTCTTTACAAATCTTTATGTCACCTTATAGATGCTGCTACTATGTGCTATTCAGAAATACTCCAAATATCTACTCTACTATACGAATCCGTTTTACTACTCATAGTTATTCGGATTAGTGTCAAAGCTTACATCGACGTAACCCTTTACGACGAACTCTTTAACCACCTCCATAATCGAGAAAAATTCCTTAGTCCATCAGTTACTAAGGATAAATTTTGACCGCTGCTAGTGATTCAATAATGGATCACTCTCTGTACCTCTCAACAGACTTGCTACAAGGCACACATCAGGTGCGGTACTCAACATGGCATACTTTAGAGTCTACGGCTAAGGCATAGAAGACGACCTTCGTCTATTCTCTTTATTCTGCCGTGGTCGGGTTTTGAGTCATACTCAAATTCACACCTCACAACGCAACCAAGAACTCCTTCTTTGCTGATCTATTTTGAACTCCTTCAAAACTTGTCAAGGCATGTATCTTGTTGAAACTTCCATTAAGCGCTTTCGATCTATATCCATAGATCTTTGATGCTCAATGTTCAAGTAGTTCAATCCAGGTATTCCTTTGAAAACTCCTTTCAAACAACCTTGTATGCTTTACAGAAATTCTACATTACTTCTGATCCACAATATGTCAACCACATATACCTATCAGAAATTCTATAGTGCTCCCACTCACTTCTTTGGAAATACAAGTTTCTCATAAACCTTGTACAAACCCAAAATCTTTGATCATCTCATCAAAGTGCATATTCCAACTCCGAGATGCTTGCACCAGTCCATTGAAGGATCACTGGAGCTTGCATACTTGCTAGTATCTTTAGGATCGACAAAACCTTCTGGTTGTATCACATACAATGTTTGCTCAAGGAAACCGTCGAGAAAACAATGTTTTGACATCCTACGTGCAATATTTCATAAATAATGCATCAACAACTAACATAATTCTAACAGACCTTTAGCATCGCTACGAGTGAGAAAGTCTCATCATAGTCAACTATTTGATCTTATCGAAAACATCTTTGCGACAAGTCGAGCTTTTCTTAATAGTGACTTATCACCATCATCGTCTGTCTTCTTTTAAAGATCCATTTTTACTCAATAGTCCTATGACCATCAAGTAGTTCTACCAAAGTCTACACTTTGTTTTCACACATGGATCCTCTCTCGGATTTCATGGCTTCCAGCCATTTGTCGGAATCTGGGCCCACCATCGCTTTCTCCATAACTCGTAGGTTCATTGTTGCTCAACAACATGACCTCCAAGACAGGGTTACCGTACTACTCTGCAGCAGTAGGCGACCTTGTCGACCTACGAGGTTTGTAGTAACTTGATTCGAAGCTCAATGATCATCATCATCAGCTTCCACTTCAATTGGTGTAGGCGCCACGTGAACAACTTCCTGCGCCCTGCTACATACTGGTTGAAGTGACGGTTCAATAACCTCATCAAGTTCTACTACCCTCCCACTCAATTCTTTCGAGAGAAACCTTTCCTCGAGAAAGGATCCGTTTCTAGAAACAAACACTTTGCTTTCGGATCTGAGATAGGAGATGTACCCAACTGCTTTGGATATCCTATGAAGATGCATTTATCCGCTTTGGGTTCGAGCTTATCAGACTGAAACTTTTTCACATAAGTGTCGAAACCCCCAAACTTTCAAGAAACGACAGTTTAGGTTTCTCTAAACCTCAGTCTATACTGTGTCATCTCAACGGAAATACGCGGTGCCCTATTTAATGTGAGTGCGATTGTCTCTAATGCATAACCCATAAACGATAGTGGTAATTCGATAAGAGATATCATAGTATGCACCATACCAAATAGTGCGTGGCTATGACGTTCAGACACATCATCACACTATGATGTTCCAGGTGGCATGAACTGCGAAAAAATTTCCACTTTTGTCTTAACTGTGTACCAAAACTCGTAACTCAGATATTGATTTCCATGATCATATCGTAGACAGTTTATCCTCTTGTTATGACGAACTTCACTCTGAAACGGAATTGAACTTTTCAACTTTTCAGACTTGTGATTCATTAAGTAAATACTCCTGTATCTACTCAAATCGTCAGTGAAGTAAGAACATAATGATATCCACTGCGTGCCTCAGCACCCATTGGACTGCATACATCAAAATGTATCACTTCCAACAAGTTACTATCTTATTTCATCTCAATGAAAACAAGGCCTTCCTCATGTGGTATGATTTGCATGTCACTAGTGATTCGAAATCAGGTGAGTACAAAGATCCATCAGCATGGAGCCTCTTCATGCAATTTATACTAACATGACTCAAGCGGCAGTGCCACAAGTAAGTGGTACTATCATCATCAACTCGTATCTTTTGGCACCAATATCATGAACATGTGTAACACTACGATCGAGATTCAATAAACCATTGAAGGTGATTATTCAAGAAAATAGAGTAACCATTATTCTCTTTAATGAATAATCGTATTGCAATAAACACGATCCAATCATGTTCATGCTTAACGCAAACACCAAATAACAATTATTTCGGTTTAACACCAATCCCGATGGTAGAGGGAGCGTGCGACGTTTGATCATATCAACCTTGGAAACACTTCCAACACGTATCGTCACCTCGCCTTTAGCTAGTCTCCGTTTATTCCGTAGCTTACATTTCGTGTTACTAATCACTTAGCAACCGAACCGGTATCCAATACCCACATGCTACTAGGATTACTAGCAAAGTACACATCAACATCATGTATATCAAATACACTTCTTTTGACTTTTGCCAGCCTTCTTATCTACCAAGTATCTAGAGTTGCTCCGCCTCAGTGACTGTTCCCCTCATTACAGAAGCATTTAGTCTCGGATTTGGGTTTAATCTTGGGTCTCTTCATTAGTGCAGCAACTGTTTTGCCGTTTCACGAAGTATCCCTTCTAGCCCTTGCCCTTCTTGAAACTTAGTGGTTTTACAAACCATCAACTATTGATGCTCCTTCTTGATTTCTACTTTCGCAGTGTCAAACATCGCGAATCGCTTAAGGATCATTGTATGTATCCTTGATATGTTATAGTTCATCACGAAGCTCTCACAGCTTGGTGGCAGTGACCTTGGAGAACTATCACTATCTCATCTGGAAGATTAACTCCCACTTGATTCAAGCGATTGTCGTACTCAGACAATCTGAGCACATGCTCAACGATTGAGCCTTTCCCCTTTACTTTGTGGACAAAGAATCTTGTCGGAGGTCTCGTACCTCTTAACAAGGGCACAAGCATGAAATCACAATTTCATCTCTTTAGAACATCACTTATGTTCCATGACGTTTTAAAACGTTTTCGGCGCCTTGCTTCTAAGACATTTAAGTATTTTGCACTGAACTATCGTGTAGTCATCAGAAACGTGTATGTCGGATGTTCACAGCATCCACAGACGACGCTCGAGGTGCAGCACACCGAGTGGTGCATTAAGGACATAAGCCTTCTGCGCAGCAACGAGGACAATCCTCGGTTTTACAGACTTAGTCTGCAAAGTTTGCTACTATTAACTTTCAACTAAATTTTCTCTAGGAACATATAAAAACAGTAGAGCTATAGCGCAAGCTACATCGTAATTCGCAAAGACCATTAGACTATGTTCATGACAATTAGTTCAATTAATCATATTACTTAAGAACTCCCACTCAAAAAGTACATCTCTCTAGTCATTTGAGTGGTACATGATCCAAATTCACTATCTCAAGTCCGATCATCACGTGAGTCGAGAATAGTTTTAGTGATAAGCATCTCTATGCTAATCATATCAACTATACGATTCATGCTCGACCTTTCGGTCTCATGTGTTCCGAGGCCATGTCTGCACATGCTAGGCTCGTCAAGCTTAACCCGAGTGTTCCGCGTGCGCAACTGTTTTGCACCCGTTGTATGTGAACGTTGAGTCTATCACACCCGATCATCACGTGGTGTCTCGAAACGACGAACTGTAGCAACGGTGCACGGTCGGGGAGAACACAATTTCGTCTTGAAATTTTAGTGAGAGATCACCTCATAATGCTACCGTTGTTCTAAGCAAAATAAGGTGCATAAAAGGATTAACATCACATGCAATTCATAAGTGACATGATATGGCCATCATCACGTGCTTCTTGATCTCCATCACCAAAGCACCGGCACGATCTTCTTGTCACCGGCGCCACACCATGATCATCCATCAACGTGTTGCCATCGGGGTTGTCATGCTACTTATGCTATTACTACTAAAGCTACATCCTAGCAAAATAGTAAACGCATCTGCAAGCACAAACGTTAGTATAAAGACAACCCTATGGCTCCTGCCGGTTGCCGTACCATCGACGTGCAAGTCGATATTTCTATTACAACATGATCATCTCATACATCCAATATATCACATCACATCATTGGCCATATCACATCACAATCATACCCTGCAAAAACAAGTTAGACGTCCTCTAATTTTGTTGTTGCATGTTTTACGTGGTGACCAAGGGTATCTAGTAGGATCGCATCTTACTTACGCAAACACCACAACGGAGATATATGAGTTGCTATTTAACCTCATCCAAGGACCTCCTCGGTCAAATCCGATTCAACTAAAGTTGGAGAAACCGTCACTTGCCAGTCATCTTTGAGCAAAGGGGGTTACTCGTAACGATGAAACCAGTCTCTCGTAAGCGTACGAGTAATGTCGGTCCAAGCCGCTTCAATCCAACAATACCGCGGAATCAAGAAAAGACTAAGGAGGGCAGCAAAACGCACATCACCGCCCACAAAAACTTTTGTGTTCTACTCGAGAAGACATCTACGCATGAACCTAGCTCTGATGCCACTGTTGGGGAACGTCGCATGGGAAACAAAAATTTTCCTACGCGCACGAAGACCTATCATGGTGATGTCCATCTACGAGAGGGGATGAGTGATCTACGTACCCTTGTAGACCGTACAGCAGAAGCGTTAGAGAACGCGGTTGATGTAGTGGAACGTCCTCACGTCCCTCGATCCGCCCCGCGAACAATCCCGCGATCAGTCCCACGATCTAGTACCGAACGGACGGCACCTCCGCGTTCAGCACACGTACAGCTCGACGATGATCTCGGCCTTCTTGATCCAGCAAGAGAGACGGAGAGGTAGAAGAGTTCTCCGGCAGCGTGACGGCGCTCCGGAGGTTGGTGATGACCTTGTCTCAGCAGGGCTCCGCCCAAGCTCCGCAGAAACGCGATCTAGAGGAAAAACCGTGGAGGTATGTGGTCGTGCAGCCGTGAGAAAGTCGTCTCAAATCAGCCCTAATTGCTCCATATATATAGGAGGAGGGAGGGGGGCCTTGCCTTGGGGTCCAAGGACCCCCAAGGAGTCGGCTGAGCCAAGGGGGGAGGACTCCCCCCCCAAACCGAGTTGGACTTGGTTTGGTGGGAGGAGTCCCCCTCCCTTCCCACCTCCTTCCCTTTTTTTTCTTTCCTCTTGATTTTTCTTCTCTTGGCGCATTGGGCACTTGTGGGCTGTCCCACCAGCCCACTAAGGGCTGGTGTGGCTCCCCCAATGCCTATGGGCTTCCCCGGGGTGGGTCGCCCCCCCCCCCCGGTGAACTCCCGGAACCCATTCGTCATTCCCGGTACATTCCCGGTAACTCCGAAAACCTTCCGGTAATCAAATGAGGTCATCCTATATATCAATCTTCGTTTCCGGACCATTCCGGAAACCCTCGTGACGTCCGTGATCTCATCCGGGACTCCGAACAACATTCGGTAACCAACCATATAACTCAAATACGCATAAAACAACGTCGAACCTTAAGTGTGCAGACCCTGCGGGTTCGAGAACTATGTAGACATGACCCGAGAGACTCCTTGGTCAATATCCAATAGCGGGACCTGGATGCCCATATTGGATCCTACATATTTTACGAAGATCTTATCGTTTGAACCTCAGTGCCAAGGATTCATAGAATCCCGTATGTCATTCCCTTTGTCCTTCGGTATGTTACTTGCCCGAGATTCGATCGTCAGTATCCGCATACCTATTTCAATCTTGTTTACCTGCAAGTCTCTTTACTCGTTCCGTAATACAAGATCCCGCAACTTACACTAAGTCACATTGCTTGCAAGGCTTGTGTGTGATGTTGTATTACCGAGTGGGCCCCGAGATACCTCTCCGTCACACGGAGTGACAAATCCCAGTCTCGATCCATACTAACTCAACGAACACCTTCGGAGATACCTGTAGAGCATCTTTATAGTCACCCAGTTACGTTGCGACGTTTGATACACACAAAGCATTCCTCCGGTGTCCATGAGTTATATGATCTCATGGTCATAGGAACAAATACTTGACACGCAGAAAACAGTAGCAACAAAATGACACGATCAACATGCTACGTCTATTAGTTTGGGTCTAGTCCATCACATGATTCTCCTAATGATGTGATCCCGTTATCAAGTGACAACACTTGCCTATGGCCAGGAAACCTTGACCATCTTTGATCAACGAGCTAGTCAACTAGAGGCTTACTAGGGACAGTGTTTTGTCTATGTATCCACACATGCAGTGTGTTTCCAATCAATACAATTATAGCATGGATAATAAACGATTATCATGAACAAAGAAATATAATAATAACTAATTTTTTATTGCCTCTAGGGCATATTTCCAACAATAGCCACCCTTTTCACTAGTGAGGAGAAGATCCGCTACTACTATATCCTTAAGTTGTTTCCTTTCTCTCTAAAGGATGACGCTAAAGCCTGGTTCACTTCTCTTGCTCCTAGATGTGTGAGTAGTCCCGAGGATATGGTCTATTACTTCTGTGAGAAATATTTCCCTGCCCATAAGAAGCAAGTTGCCTTGCAGGAAATATACAACTTTGCTCAACTGAAAGAAGAGAGTCTCCCACAAGCTTGGGGGAGGCTCATCCACCTACATAATGCTTTTCCTGATCACCCTCTTAAGAAGACCGAGATACTTTATATCTTCTATAACGGACTTACCGATGCTTCTAGAGACCACCTAGATCATTGTGCCAGTTGTGTTTTTAGGGAACGAACTATAGAACAAGCTGAGATTCTACTGAATAACATCTTGATCAACGATAATGCTTGGACTATTCCCGAACCACCTCCTAAGACAACTCCTAAGAAAAGAGGTATTCTATACCTCAGTCCCGAAGATATGCAAGAAGCCAAGAAATCTATGCAAGAGAAAGGCATTAGATGTGAAGAAGTCAAGAATCTACCGCCCATCGAAGAGATCCATGGTCTCGATAACCCGATACAAGTAGTAGAGGTGAATTCTCTGCGTAGATTCAATGAGAGTGATATTCCTTTTGACAAACCTGCTAGCCTATGCTTTGATGAATTTTACATTGTTTTCAAACAACAGAGTTTCAATGATTATGTTAGCAGACAATTGGAACAAAGTACTCGTATGCTTAGTCATTTAAGTGCTTGTGTAGACAGAAATGTCAATGATCTGAAGCTTCTGAGTAAACATGCCTCTATGATTACTACTCACGTAGAACAAGTACTTAAATCTCAGAATGACTTGCTCAATGAATTAAATGACAACTCTGTCAGAGTCATTACTAGAGGAGGCAAAATGACTCAGGAACCTTTGTATCCTGAAGGCCATCCTAAGAAATTGATCAAGATTCTCAAGGAATTAATGCTGATACACCCAGTCATCCTAAGAATAAGAAGAAGGATGATACAAACCTACATGTCAGTTCACCAAATACTGTCACACCTGAAGAACCAAATGATATTTCTGCTTCTGATGCAGAAACACAATCTGGTGATCAACATGAACCTGGTGACGATATGGACAGCGATGTTCATAATAATGCTCAACCTAGAAATAATAAGGATGTGGAGATTGAACCTACGGTTAATCCTGATAACCCACAACCTAAGAGATACGATAAGAATGACTCCACTGCTAGGAAGCATGTTAAAGAAAAGGAGCCATGGGTTCAGAGACCTATGCCCTTTCCTCCTAAGCCATCCAAGAAAAAGGATGATGAGGATTTTGAGCGCTTTATTGAAATGTTGAGACCCGTCTTTCTGCAGATGCGGTTAATTGATATGCTCAAAATGTCTCCATATGCCAAGTACATGAAAGATATCGTGACCAATAAACGGAAGATACCAGATCTTGAGATCTCCACCATGCTTCCCAATTACACTTTCAAAGGTGGAACTCCTAAGAAACTTGGTGATCCCGGAGTGCCCACTATACCTTGCTCCATTAAAGGAAACTACGTAAGAACTGCCTTATGTGACCTTGGAGCCGGTGTTAGTGTTATGCCTCTCTCTCTTTATCATAGACTTGAACTGGATAAGTTGACACCCACTGAAATTTCTCTGCAAATGGTCGACAAATCAACTGCTTTCCGTGTCGGCATTTGCGAGGATGTGCCTGTTGTGGTTGCTAACACCACTATCTTAACAGACTTTCTTATCTTGGATATTCCCAAGGACGATGCCATGGCTGTCATCCTCGGAAGACCCTTTTTAAACACTGCAGGGTCTGTTATAGATTACAATAAAGGCAACGTCACTTTCCATGTCAACGGTAATGAGCATACAATGCACTTTCCGAAGAAACGATATCAAGTACATTGCATCAATGCTATCAAAAAAACTTCATCGATTCTTATTGGGAGCTTTGAATGCCATATTCCTTGTGTCAAGATGAAGTATGATTTGCTTGTTGGGGAGATTCATATCCCCATTGAGGTGACTTAGTGGCTATTCGACAATTCTCCGTTTCCTTCTGCGATTTGAAAACGTTTTCTCATGAGGATTTGATCAAACCCATTGACGGATTTCTTTCGATGATCATGAAATGGATGAATCAAGGAGTCACATACCTATGTTTTAAGCTTTCACTTTCTGTTGCTTAGAAAAAAATGATAGATTTAGTTTAGTTTTCCCTGTTTCCTGTTTTAGCTTCCCGAAAATAAAAGTACCCCGAAAATAAAAGTTCTCCGATGGTCCTGAAGAATACTAGAACTGAGAACTGGCCTGGGGGCCACACCAGTGGGCCACAAGCCCTATAGCCGCGGCCTCCCCCTGGTCGCGGCTACCAAGCTTGTGGGGCCCACAGGGACCCCCTCCACTTATTCCAGCTCCCATCCTCTTCTTCTACCTCCAGAAAAAATCGTTTCGCAGCTCAAACCCTTGTTCTTGCTCATTTGGCTATGATTTTCGATCTCCTTGCTCAAAGCACCATTCTCTGAACCGTTTTGGGGAAATTACTCCTTGGTAAGTGACTCCTCCATTGGTCCAATTAGTTTCTACTCTAGTGTTTTATCCTTCGCGTATTCTTGCTACCTTGGTGACCCTGTTCTTGAGCTTGAAATGTTGATTTTAGCTGGTCCCAAGTAGTTTTAGCGCGTGATACGGTCTCTAGGAACTAGTAGGAGTAGTTGCTATGAGTTGGGTTAATCCTTACTCACTTTTCTTTCGAAGACTCTAAAAAAATCAGAATTTTTCAGAGTTAGAAAAGGGAAAATATGAGGAGGTTCTTGAGAGGCTCTTCAAGCCGTAACCCCAAGGAGGATGAGAAGAACCACCCCAAGTACGTGGTTCCTCGAGTCACAGAAGTTCGAGCGTGTGAGCGGCCAAGTGATGAATTTTTGCACGCCGCTGGGCTTTATGAAGACTTTTATTACTTGGTGGAGAACGTAGGTCTTACCGCATTCGTCGAAGATAACTGCCCACAATACCTCCTCCTCACCAATATTTTCGTTCAAAGCTTCAACTTTTATCCTAGGAAGAATCCTCCTATGGTTGAGTTCATGTTATACGATATCCCCCAGCGCATGACACTACAGGATTTTTGCAATGTGTGAAAATTACCTTGTGTTGGGGATATTCATGATCCTCGTCCACGGGACTTGGAGGCTTTCATAGATACTATTGCTTTTGGAGAGGAGAGAGGAGTGTCTCGTGCTAGAATTGCTAGCATACATTTTCCTCTGCTTCGGTACTTCTCATTATTTGTGGGAAAATGTTTGATTGGTCGTGGGGAGGCTGGATCACTTAGCTCTCCAGACCTTGCGGTTTTGTGCGAAGGCCTTTATAACAATAAGACTTATAACCTAGGTGCTATAGTAGCTCAGCGGTTGAACACAAACTGTTCCAAAGGTGTCATCTATGGAGGTATCTATGCTACTCGTCTTGCCAGACACTTTGAGATACCTATTAGACTTCGCGAGGAAGAAGAAATGCTTCTTCCTGAGAAATATCTGGATTATGACAGCATGGTTCGCCATGATTTTCTGGATAGAGATGCTAGTAGACGGATGATTTATAACCTGGTATTTAGTCAGGGTATTCGAGAGACTATTACTTTGCCTGCTCCTTCTTTGTTCAACCTTTATGCAGGCAGGTACATTATTGTACCCTCGGACGTCTATGCGTATTGGGGCTTGGCTCAACCACAAGTGCCCGTGCCCGAGCCGCCAGTCAAGTACCAGACGCTAGTTTATCAGTGGGAGCCAGAGGAGGTCACACAGCAGTGGCATCCACAGTCCGCTTCGGAGTATCCCGGAGCTGGTTATTTCCCTCCTTGGGAGTAGACCAAGTTAGGCCAAAAGTCTAAGCTTGGCGGAGTACGTGTTCTCACCGACTTTACATTCTTGCTTATGCTTTCACTTTGTTAGTCGGTGTTTACACTTTGCCACTATATTATCCATGTTGGAAATATGCCCTAGAGGCAATAATAAATTAGTTATTATTATATTTCTTAGTTCATGATAATAGTTTATTATCCATGCTATAATTGTATTGATTGGAAACACAATACTTGTGTGGATACATAGACAAAACACTGTCCCTAGTAAGCCTCTAGTTGACTAGCTCGTTGATCAAAGATGGTCAAGGTTTCCTGTCCATAGGCAAGTGTTGTCACTTGATAACGGGATCACATCATTAGGAGAATCATGTGATGGACTAGACCCAAACTAATAGACGTAGCATGTTGATCGTGTCATTTTGTTGCTGCTGTTTTCTGCGTGTCAAGTATTTGTTCCTATGACCATGAGATCATATAACTCACGGACACCGGAGGAATGCTTTGTGTGTATCAAACGTCGCAACGTAACTGGGTGACTATAAAGATGCTCTACAGGTATCTCCGAAGGTGTTCGTTGAGTTAGTATAGATCGAGACTGGGATTTGTCACTCCGTGTGACGGAGAGGTATCTCGGGGCCCACTCGGTAATACAACATCACACACAAGCCTTGCAAGCAATGTAACTTAATGTAAGTTGCGGGATCTTGTATTACGGAACGAGTAAAGAGACTTGCCGGTAAACGAGATTGAAATAGGTATGCGGATACTAACGATCGAATCTCGGGCAAGTAACATACCGAAGGACAAAGGGAATGACATACGGGATTATATGAATCCTTGGCACTGAGGTTCAAACGATAAGATCTTCGTAGAATATGTAGGATCCAATATGGGCATCCAGGTCCCGCTATTGGATATTGACCGAGGAGTCTCTCGGGTCATGTCTACATAGTTCTCGAACCCGCAGGGTCTGCACACTTAAGGTTCGACGTTGTTTTATGCGTATTTGAGTTATATGGTTGGTTACCGAATGTTGTTCGGAGTCCCGGATGAGATCATGGACGTCACGAGGGTTTCCGGAATGGTCCGGAAACGAAGATTGATATATAGGATGACCTCATTTGGTTACCGGAAGGTTTTCGTGCATTACCGGAAAAGTTTCGGGCTCATCGGTAGTGTACCGGGAGTGCCGGGAGGGGTGCCGGGGACCATCGGGAGGGGTGTCACGCCCAAGGGGTCTCATGGGCTATGGGAAGAGATAAACCAGCCCCTAGTGGGCTGGAATAAGTTCCCACTAAGGCCCATAAGGTTTGAGAAGGAAAAAACACAAGGTGGAAAGAGTTTCCAAGTGGGAAGGTGGAATCCTACTCCAAGTAGGATTGGAGTAGGACTCCTCCACCTCCAATTTCGGCCAAACCTTTGGGTTTTGAGGCTGCCTCCTCCCCTCCCTCCCACCTATATATACGGAGGTTTTAGGGCTGATTTGAGACGACTTTCTCACGGCTGCCCGACCACATACCTCCATAGTTTTTCCTCTAGATCGCGTTTCTGCGGAGCTCGAGCGGAGCCCTGCTGAGACGAGATCATCACCAACCTCCGGAGCGCCGTCACGCTGCCGGAGAACTCTTCTACCTCTCCGTCTCTCTTGCTGGATCAAGAAGGCCGAGATCATCGTCGAGCTGTACGTGTGCTGAACGCGGAGGTGCCGTCTGTTCGGTACTAGATTGTGGGACTGATCACGGGATAGTTCGCGGGGCGGATCGAGGGACGTGAGGACGTTCCACTACATCAACCGCGTTCTCTAACGCTTCTGCTGTACGATCTACAAGGGTACGTAGATCACTCATCCCCTCTCGTAGATGGACATCACCATGATAGGTCTTCGTGCGCGTAGGAAAATTTTGTTTCCCATGCGACGTTCCCCAACAGTGGCATCATGAGCTAGGTTCATGCGTAGATGTCTTCTCGAGTAGAACACAAAAGGTTTTGTGGGCGGTGATGTGCGTTTTGCTGCCCTCCTTAGCCTTTTCTTGATTCCGCGGTATTGTTGGATTGAAGCGGCTTGGACCGACATTACTCGTACGCTTACGAGAGACTGGTTTCATCGTTACGAGTAACCCCCTTTGCTCAAAGATGACTGGCAAGTGACGGTTTCTCCAACTTTAGTTGAATCGGATTTGACCGAGGAGGTCCTTGGATGAGGTTAAATAGCAATTCATATATCTCCGTTGTGGTGTTTGCGTAAGTAAGATGCGATCCTACTAGATACCCTTGGTCACCACGTAAAACATGCAACAACAAAATTAGAGGACGTCTAACTTGTTTTTGCAGGGTATGATTGTGATGTGATATGGCCAATGATGTGATGTGATATATTGGATGTATGAGATGATCATGTTGTAATAGAAATATCGACTTGCACGTCGATGGTACGGCAACCGGCAGGAGCCATAGGGTTGTCTTTATACTAACATATGTGCTTGCAGATGCGTTTACTATTTTTCTAGGATGTAGCTTTAGTAGTAATAGCATAAGTAGCACGACAACCCCGATGGCAACACGTTAATGGATGATCATGGTGTGGCGCCGGTGACAAGAAGATCGTGCCGGTGCCTTGGTGATGGAGATCAAGAAGCACGTGATGATGGCCATATCATGTCACTTATGAATTGCATGTGATGTTAATCCTTTTATGCACCTTATTTTGCTTAGAACGACGGTAGCATTATGAGGTGATCTCTCACTAAAATTTCAAGACGAAATTGTGTTCTCCCCGACTGTGCACCGTTGCGACAGTTCTTCGTTTCGAGACACCACGTGATGATCGGGTGTGATAGACTCAACGTTCACATACAACGGGTGCAAAACAGTTGCACACGCGGAACACTCGGGTTAAGCTTGACGAGCCTAGCATGTGCAGACATGGCCTCGGAACACATGAGACCGAAAGGTCGAGCATGAATCGTATAGTTGATATGATTAGCATAGGGATGCTTACCACTGAAACTATTCTCGACTCACGTGATGATCGGACTTGAGATAGCGGATTTGGATCATGTACCACTCAAATGACTAGAGAGATGTACTTTTTGAGTGGGAGTTCTTAAGTAATATGATTAATTGAACTAATTGTCATGAACATAGTCTAATGGTCTTTGCGAATTACGATGTAGCTTGCGCTATAGCTCTACTGTTTTTATATGTTCCTAGAGAAAATTTAGTTGAAAATTGATAGTAGCAACCTTTGCAGACTGAGTCTGTAAAACCGAGGATTGTCCTCGTTGCTACGCAGAAGGCTTATGTCCTTAATGCACCACTCGGTGTGCTGCACCTCGAGCGTCGTCTGTGGATGCTATGAACATCCGACATACACGTTACTGATGACTACACGATAGTTCAGTGCAAGATACTTGATGGCTTAGAAGCTAGGCGCCGAAAACGTTGTAAAACGTCACGGAACATAAGTGATGTTCCGAAGAGATGAAATTGTGATTTCATGCTTGTGCCCTTGTTAAGAGGTTCGAGACCTCCAAACAAGATTCTTTGTCCACAAAGTAAAGGAGAAAAGCTCAATCGTTGAGCGTGTGCTCAGATTGTCTGAGTACGACAATCACTTGAATCAAGTGGGAGTTAATCTTCCAGATGAGATAGTGATGGTTCTCCAAAGTCACTGCCACCAAGCTATGAGAGCTTTGTGATGAACGATAACATATCAAGGATAGATACTATGATCTTTTGAGTGATTCGCGATGTTTGACACTGCGAAAGTAGAAATCAAGAAGGAGCATCAATAGTTGATGGTTAGTAAAACCACTAAGTTTCAAGAAAAGCAAGGGCTAGAAGGGATACTTCGTGAAACGGCAAAACAGTTGCTGCACTAATGAAGAGACCCAAGATTAAACCCAAACCCGAGACTAAGTGCTTCTGTAATAATGGGAACAGTCACTGAGCCGGAGCAACTCTAGATACTTGGTGGATAAGAAGGCTGGCAAAAGTCGAGAGAAGTATATATGTGATATACATAATGTTGATGTGTACTTTACTAGTACTCCTAGTAGCACGAGGGTATTGGATACCGGTTCGGTTGCTAAGTGATTAGTAACGCGAAATGAAAGCTACGGCATAAACGGAGACTAGCTAAAGGCGAGGTGACGATATGTGTTGGAAGTGTTTCCAAGGTTGATATAATCAAACGTCGCACGCTCCCTCTACCATCGGGATTGGTGTTGAACCTAAATAATTGTTATTTGGTGTTTGCGTTAAGCGCGAACATGATTGGATCGTGTTTATTGCAATACGATTATTAATTCAAAGAGAATAATGGTTACTCTATTTGCTTGAATAATCACCTTCAATGGTTTATTGAATCTCGATTGTAGTGTTACACATTGGTGCCAAAAGATACGAGTTAATAATGATAGTACCACTTACTTGTGGCACTGCCGCTTGAGTCATGTTAGTATAAATTGCATGAAGAGGCTCCATGCTGATGGATCTTTGTACTCACCTGATTTCGAATCACTAGTGACATGCAAATCATACCACATGAGCAAGGCCTTATTTTCATTGAGATGAAATAAGATAGTAACTTGTTGGAAGTGATACATTTTGATGTATGCAGTCCAATGGGTGCTGAGGCACGCAGTGGATATCATTATGTTCTTACTTCACTGACGATTTGAGTAGATACTAGAGTATTTACTTAATGAATCACAAGTCTGAAATATTGAAAAGTTCAATTCTGTTTCAGAGTGAAGTTCGTCGTAACAAGAGGATAAACTGTCTACGATATGATCATAGAAATGAATATCTGAGTTACGAGTTTTGGTACGCAGTTAAGACAATGTGGAAGTTATTTCGCAGTTCATGCCACCTGGAACATGATAGTGTGATGATGTGTCTGAACATCATAGCCACGCACTATTTGGTATGATGCATACTATGATGTCTCTTATCGAATTACCACTATCGTTTATGGGTTATGCATTAGAGACAACCGCACTCACTTTAAATAGGGCACCGCGTATTTCCGTTGAGATGACACAGTATAGACTGAGGTTTAGAGAAATCTAAACTGTCGTTTCTTGAAAGTTTGGGGTTTCGACAGTTATGTGAAAAAGTTTCAGTCTGATAAGCTCGAACCCAAAGCGGATAAATGCATCTTCATAGGATATCCAAAACAGTTGGGTACATCTCCTATCTCAGATCCGAAAGCAAAGTGTTTGTTTCTAGAAACAGATCCTTTCTCGAGGAAAGGTTTCTCTCGAAAGAATTGAGTGGGAGGGTAGTAGAACTTGATGAGGTTATTGAACCATCACTTCAACCAGTGTGTAGCAGGGCGCAGGAAGTTGTTCCTGTGGCGCCTACACCAATTGAAGTGGGAGCTGATGATGGTGATCATTGAGCTTCGAATCAAGTTACTACAAACCTCGTAGGTCGACAAGGTCGCGTACTGCTGCAGAGTGGTACGGTAACCCTGTCTTGGAGGTCATGTTGTTGAGGAACAGTGAACCTACGAGTTATGGAGAAAGCGATGGTGGGCCCAGATTCCGACAAATGGCTGGAAGCCATGAAATCCGAGAGAGGATCCATGTATGAAAACAAAGTGTAGACTTTGAAAGAACTACTTGATGGTCATAGGACTATTGAGTAAATATGGATCTTTAAAGGAAAACAGACGATGATGGTGAAAAGTCACTATTAAGAAAAGTTCGACTTGTCGCAAAGATGTTTTCGACAAGATCAAACAGTTGACTATGATGAGACTTTCTCACTCGTAGCGATGCTAAAGGTCTGTTAGAATTATGTTAGTAGTTGTTGCATTATTTATGAAATATTGCACGTAGGATGTCAAAACATTGTTTCCTCGACGGTTTCCTTGAGCAAACATTGTATGTGATACAACCAGGAGGTTTTGTCGATCCTAAAGATACTAGCAAGTATGCAAGCTCCAGCGATCCTTCAATGGACTGGTGCAAGCATCTCGGAGTTGGAATATATATACTTTGATGAGATGATCAAAGATTTTGGGTTTGTACAAGGTTTATGAGAAACTTGTATTTCCAAAGAAGTGAGTGGGAGCACTATAGAATTTCTGATAGGTATATGTGGTTGACATATTGTGGATCAGAAGTAATGTAGAATTTCTGTAAAGCATACAAGGTTGTTTGAAAGGAGTTTTTCAAAGGAATACCTGGATTGCGCTACTTGAACGTTGAGCATCAAAGATCTATGGAGATAGATCGAAAGCGCTTAATAGAAGTTTCAACAAGATGCATGCCTTGACAAGTTTTTGAAGGAGTTCAAAATAGATCAGCGAAGAAAGAGTTCTTGGTTGCGTTGTGAGGTGTGAATTTGAGTAAGACTCAAAACCCGACCACGGCAGAATAAAGAGAATAGACGAAGGTCGTCTTCTATGCCTTAGCCGTAGAATCTAAAGTATGCCATGATGTGTACCGCACCTGAAGTGTGCCTTGACTCAAAGTCTGTTGAAAGGTACAGAGAGTGATCCATGATTGAATCACTAGCATCGGTCAAAATTTATCCTTGGTAACAAATGGACTAAGGAATTTTTCTCGATTATGGAGGTGGTTAAAGAGTTCGTCGTAAAGGGTTACGCCGATGCAAGCTTTGACACTAATCCGAATAACTATGGGTAGTGAAACGGATTCATACAGTAGAGTAGATATTTGGAGCATTTCCGAATAGCACGTAGTAGCAGCATCTATAAGATGACATAAAGATTTGTAAAGAACGCACGGATCTGGAAGTTTCAGAGCCGTTGACTAAAACCTCTCTCACGAGCAAGACGTGATCAGACCCCATAACTGTACGGGTGTTGGATTCGTTGGAATCACATGGTGATGTGAACTAGATTATTGACTCTAGTGCAAGTGGGAGACTGTTGGAAATATGCCCTAGAGGCAATAATAAATTAGTTATTATTATATTTCTTAGTTCATGATAATAGTTTATTATCCATGCTATAATTGTATTGATTGGAAACACAATACTTGTGTGGATACATAGACAAAACACTGTCCCTAGTAAGCCTCTAGTTGACTAGCTCGTTGATCAAAGATGGTCAAGGTTTCCTGTCCATAGGCAAGTGTTGTCACTTGATAACGGGATCACATCATTAGGAGAATCATGTGATGGACTAGACCCAAACTAATAGACGTAGCATGTTGATCGTGTCATTTTGTTGCTGCTGTTTTCTGCGTGTCAAGTATTTGTTCCTATGACCATGAGATCATATAACTCACGGACACCGGAGGAATGCTTTGTGTGTATCAAACGTCGCAACGTAACTGGGTGACTATAAAGATGCTCTACAGGTATCTCCGAAGGTGTTCGTTGAGTTAGTATAGATCGAGACTGGGATTTGTCACTCCGTGTGACGGAGAGGTATCTCGGGGCCCACTCGGTAATACAACATCACACACAAGCCTTGCAAGCAATGTAACTTAATGTAAGTTGCGGGATCTTGTATTACGGAACGAGTAAAGAGACTTGCCGGTAAACGAGATTGAAATAGGTATGCGGATACTAACGATCGAATCTCGGGCAAGTAACATACCGAAGGACAAAGGGAATGACATACGGGATTATATGAATCCTTGGCACTGAGGTTCAAACGATAAGATCTTCGTAGAATATGTAGGATCCAATATGGGCATCCAGGTCCCGCTATTGGATATTGACCGAGGAGTCTCTCGGGTCATGTCTACATAGTTCTCGAACCCGCAGGGTCTGCACACTTAAGGTTCGACGTTGTTTTATGCGTATTTGAGTTATATGGTTGGTTACCGAATGTTGTTCGGAGTCCCGGATGAGATCATGGACGTCACGAGGGTTTCCGGAATGGTCCGGAAACGAAGATTGATATATAGGATGACCTCATTTGGTTACCGGAAGGTTTTCGTGCATTACCGGAAAAGTTTCGGGCTCATCGGTAGTGTACCGGGAGTGCCGGGAGGGGTGCCGGGGACCATCGGGAGGGGTGTCACGCCCCAAGGGGTCTCATGGGCTATGGGAAGAGATAAACCAGCCCCTAGTGGGCTGGAATAAGTTTCCACTAAGGCCCATAAGGTTTGAGAAGGAAAAAACACAAGGTGGAAAGAGTTTCCAAGTGGGAAGGTGGAATCCTACTCCAAGTAGGATTGGAGTAGGACTCCTCCACCTCCAATTTCGGCCAAACCTTTGGGTTTTGAGGCTGCCTCCTCCCCTCCCTCCCACCTATATATACGGAGGTTTTAGGGCTGATTTGAGACGACTTTCTCACGGCTGCCCGACCACATACCTCCATAGTTTTTCCTCTAGATCGCGTTTCTGCGGAGCTCAAGCGGAGCCCTGCTGAGACGAGATCATCACCAACCTCCGGAGCGCCGTCACGCTGCCGGAGAACTCTTCTACCTCTCCGTCTCTCTTGCTGGATCAAGAAGGCCGAGATCATCGTCGAGCTGTACGTGTGCTGAACGCGGAGGTGCCGTCTGTTCGGTACTAGATTGTGGGACTGATCACGGGATAGTTCGCGGGGCGGATCGAGGGACGTGAGGACGTTCCACTACATCAACCGCGTTCTCTAACGCTTCTGCTGTACGATCTACAAGGGTACGTAGATCACTCATCCCCTCTCGTAGATGGACATCACCATGATAGGTCTTCGTGCGCGTAGGAAAATTTTGTTTCCCATGCGACGTTCCCCAACAATCCATGCTAGTTTATTTTTGTTTTCTTGTTTTCTTGTTTTGTGTCCTTTTGAGAAAACCCAAAAAGATTTCCTTTCTTCTTTTTCTTGTTGGGAGCTTTCCCGTGTAAATAGTTTTCTTTTTCTTTGAGTCGAGGTAGAAGACCATGGTTACAATGTTTAGTGGCTCTCATTTCTTAAAGAGCCATATTACTTTGTCTTCTCCTTTGTGTTTGCCTGCAGATTCAGCTTAGTCCAATGCACGAGCACTCTTATTATTGTTCACATCGTTCGATCGTGCAAGTGAAAGGCAATAATGATGATATATGATGAAGTGACTGAGACTGGAAAAGCTGGTATGAACTCTATCTATTTTGTTTTTGTAAATATGACTAGCTTGTCGTCCCAGATTCAGCTTTGTTGAGAGAGAACCATGTTTGCAATGACAATTTAGAGATCATAGTTTCTGATGCCATCTTAATTAGCTAGGAGCTTATAATGGTTTGTCTTGAATGGCAACATAGATTTTGAGATGACTATGATGTAGTATGAGAGGATGGTATTCTCCTTTGAATGATTCAAGTGGCTTGACTTGGCGCATGTTCATGCATGTAGTTGAAACAAAATCAACATAGCCTCTATGATGTTCGTGTTCATGGTGATTTATATCCTGCTCATGCTTGCACTCAATGTTAGTCAAACTCATTGCATCTCGATGACTGTTGTCACTCTCTAGTTTGTCGCTTCCTAGTCTTTTGCTAGCCTTCACTTGTACTAAGCGGAATACTGCTTGTGCATTCACTTCCATAAACCCAAAAGTTTTTCCATGAGTGTCCAGCATACCTACCTATTTGCGGTATCTACCTGTCATTCCAAGTAAATTTGCATGTGCCATTCTCTAAACCTTCAAGAAATAATCTGTTTTGCATGCCCGAACCGCTCATGTGGTGACAGAGGGCTATTGGTATCTTCCATGTTAGACGTGTTATCATCAAAATGTGTTTATTCACTGTCATTCACGAGAAAGGGGCCGGTAATTGGAATGCCCATTTCCACGCTTAAATCGAAAACATAACTGTAAAACAAGACTCTCCCCGGATTGATGTTAGTATGAACGGTACCCGAGGATTCGGCTAGTCGTGGAGTGTGATTGATTGGTGGTGGGGGAGTTAAAACTTTACTTTTCTGTTTGGGAACCGCCTATAGCATGAGTAGCATGGAAGATATTGAGAACTCTTGGTCATTGCTTTGACAACGAAAGCATGCCACCCAAAATTATTATCTCTATTTTCAAAGCTTGAGCTCTGGCACCTCTGCAAATCAATGCTTCCCTCTGCGAAGGGCCTGTCTATTTATTTTCCTGTTGAGTCATCCTCTTCTTATATAAGCACCAATTAGAGAGCACCTCTGTCATTTTTATGCTTTGCTTTTGATTGATATTGAGTATGACTATGACTGGATCTTCGTTGCTATGAATTACAATGCTTAGTCATCCCTTGATCTTTGAAAGTGCTCTGCATTTATGTTTTGCAGTCTCAGTAAGAGCTAGTGAGATACCACCTATTCATATTGCTTCATGCTTGTTTTGATTGAATTGTTGGTATCTGAAAGTCATTATTATTTGCTCGCTAGCTAATTATGCCATTGATATTAGTTTACCGTGGGACCTATGTGTCACTTGCTTATGTGGTTAACTTATGATCTTGCTGAAATTCTGGTTATGAGTTAGACATAGTTGCAACAACAAGATCAAACAGAGTTTGTCAAAGTTTTTCTTTCTCTTTCAGTTTGTCAACTGAATTGCTTGAGGACAAGCAAGGTTTTAAGCTTGGGGGAGTTGATACGTCTCCATCAATCTACTTTTCCAAACTCTTTTGCCCTTGTTTTGGACTCTAATTTGCATGATTTGAATGGAACTAACCCGGACAGACGCTGTTTTCAGCAGAATTGCCATGGTGTTGTTTTTGTGCAGAAATGAAAGTTCTCGGAACGTCCTGAAAATTTACGGAGAATATTTCTGGAAAATATGAAAAATACCTGCGCAAAGATCCACCGGAGGGGACGGGCCAGTGGGCCACAAGCCCTATAGCCGCGGCCTCCCCCCTGGCCACGGCTACCAGGCTTGTGGGGGCCCGCGTGGCTTTGCCGCCCCCAATTCCAGCGCTATTTATTCCCTTTCGTCCCGGAAAAAATCAGGAGAGAAGAGTTCATCGCGTTTCATGATCCAGAGGCGCCGCCACATCGCAGATCTGGAGTCCGTTTTGGGCTCCGGATCAAGGAGATCGTAGCCATTGTCATCATCAACCTTCTTCCCTCTCCAATTCCATGAAGCTCTTCATCGTTCGTGAGTAATCTATTCGTAGGCTCGCTGGGCGGTGATGAGTAGGATGAGATCTATCATGTAATCAAGTTAGTTTTGACGGGGATTGATCCCTAGTATCCACTATGTTCTGAGATTGATGTTGCTACTACTTTGCCATGCTTAATGCTTGTCACTAGGGCCCGAGTGCCATGAATTCAAATCTGAAATTATTATGTTGTCACCAATATATGTGTGTTTTAGATCTGATCTTGCAAGTTGTAGTTACCTACTATGTGTTATGATCCGGCAACCTCGGAGTGACAATAACCAGAACCACTCCTGATGATGACCATAGTTTGAGGAGTTGGTCCGGTTCTTTATTAAAAGGAGAACCTTAATATCCCGTAGTATCCATTTAGACCCCGCTGCCACGGGAGGGATGGACAATAGATGTCATGCAAGTTCTTTCCCCTAAGCACGTATGACTACACGCGGAATGCATGCCTACATCACATTGACGGACGGGAGCTAGCCACATATCTCTCCATGTTATAACTGTTGCATGATGAATGTCATCCAACAAATCACCGATCCATTGCCTACGAGTTTGTCCCACTGCCACTGTTACTTGCTGCTACTGTTACTTGCTTTGTCCTGCAGCTGCTACCACTACTATTGCTACTGTTGTCACTACTGTTGTTCCTTGCCACTGTTGTTACTCGTTACTCTGCTACTACCTGCTACAATACTTATCTGGCGCCATTGATACTTCAGTTAGGAATAATCTGCCGTCAACAGATTCTTTCCTAGCACCGTTGCTATCATACTACCTTTGCTGCTTATACCCTGCTTGCAGATACTAATCTTTCACGTGTGATTGAGCTGACAACTCAACTGCTAATACTAGAGAATATCCTTTCACTCCCATCGTGTCGAACCAACAAATTTGGGTTGAATACTCTACGCTCGAAAACTGTCGCGATCCCACACGTTGGTGGGCAATTGCAAGACAATTGCTAAGTGTTGAGCAACTGGAAGCACGAGGCACGTATCGTGTTGTTGCCATCAAGGGTAAAAGGATGGAGTTTTCTTCATTGGTTTGAGATTATCCCTCTACATCATGTCATCTTGCTTAAAGTGTTACTCTGTTCGTCATGAACCCAATACACTAGATGCATGCTGGATAGCGGTCGATGTGTGGAGTAATAGTAGTAGATCCAGAAAGTATCGGTCTACTTGTCTCGGACGTGATGCCTATATGCTAGATCATTGCCTTAGATATCTTCATGACTTTGCGCGGTTCTATCAATTGCTCGACAGTAATTTGTTCACCCACCGTGATATTTGCTATTATGAGAGAAGCCTCTAGTGAACACTATGGCCCCCAGGGTCTAACCCACACGATATTTTCAGCCTTACACTTTTTTACTTCGTTGCACTTTCCGCCTTCAGATCTCACTTTGCAAACAATCTTGAAGGGATTGACAACCCCTTTGAAGCGTTGGGTGCAAGCATGTTTGTGTTTGCGCAAGTACTTTGGACTTGACGAGGCCCTCCTTCTAGATTGATACCTTGGTTCTCAAACTGAGGGAAATACTTACTGCTCCTGTGCTGCATCACACTTTCCTCTTCAAGGGAAAAACCGACGCAAACCAGAGAAGTAACAAGAAGAATTCCTAAGCGCCAGGGAAGGACTTTTGTTGCCGCAGCATGAGCCTCTAGTTGACTAGCTCGTTGATCAAAGATGGTCAAGGTTTCCTGACCATAGACAAGTGTTGTCAATTGATAACGGGATCACATCATTGGGAGAATGATGTGATGGACAAGACTCAGACTATAAACGTAGTATACGATCGTGTGAGTTTATTGCTACTGTTGTGTGCATGTCAATGAATCTGTTCCTATGACCATGAGATCATGCAACTCCTGGATACCAGAGGAATACCTTGTGGGTTATCAAACATCACAACGTAAGTGGGTGACTATAAAGGTGCTCTACAGGTATCTCCAAAGGTGTCTGTTGGGTTGGCATGGATCAAGACTGGGATTTGTCACTCTGTGTGACGGAGAGGTATCTCGGGGCCCACTCGGTAATACAACATCACAACAAGCCTTGCAAGCAATGTGACTAAGGAGTTAGTTACGGTATCTTGTATTACGGAACGAGTAAAGAGACTTGCCGGTAACGATATTGAACTAGGTATAGAGATACTGACGATCGAATATCGGGCAAGTAACATACCGAAGGACAAACGGAATAGTATACGAGATTATATGAATCCTTGACATAGAGGTTCAACCGATAGAGATCTTCGTAGAATATGTAGGATCCAATATGGACATCCAGGTCCTGCTGTTGGATATTGACCGGGGAGTGTCTCAGGTCATGTCTGCATAGTTCTCGAACCCGCAGGGTCTGCACACTTAAGGTTCGGTGACGTTTCGGTATAGTTGAGTTATAGGTGTTGGTGGCCGAAGGTTGTTCGGAGTCCCGGATGAGATCACGGACGTCACGAGGGTTTCCGTAATAGTCCGAAAACGAAGATTGATATATAGGATGGTTTCATTTGGTCTCCGAAAAGATTTCGGGCATTACCGGCAGTGTACCGGGAGTGACGAATGGGTTCCAGATCTTCACCGGAAGGGGCCCACCCACCCGGGAGTGAGCCTGGTGGCCCAGGGGAGTTGCACCAGCCCTTAGTGGGCTGGTGAGGCCAGCCCAAGTGGACTATGGCACTAGTAAGAAAAAACCAAAGAGAAAAAAAGGAAGAGGGAGGTGGGAAGGAAGAGGAGGACTCCTCCTTCCCAAACCGAATTGGAGTTGGAGTCCTCCTCTCCTCCTTGGTCGGTGCCCTAGGGGCTCCCTTGAGCCCCAAGGATAGCCCCTCCCCTCCTCCTATATATACTAGAGGTTTTAGGGTTTTTGAGAAAACTTTGCCACGTGCAACTCAAACCTATACCTCGTAGTTCTTCTAGATCGGATTTCTGCGGAGCTCGGGCAAAGCCCCGCAGGAATAGATCATCACCATCACCGGCGCGCCGTCACGCTGTCGAAGAACTCATATATTTCCCCGTCTCTCTTGCTGGATCAAGAAGGCGGAGATCGTCATCGAGCTGTACGTGTGCTGAACGCGGAGGTGCCGTCCGTTCGGTACTAGATCGAGACGGATCGTGGGAAGGATCGGGGGACGACGGTGATTTGAATCACGAAGTTGTACCACTACACCAACCACGTTTCTTAATGCTTCCCGCTTAGCGATTGATACGTCTCCATCGTATCTATAAGTTTTGATTGTTTCATGCCAATATTCTACAACTTTCATATACTTTTGGCAACTTTTTATACTATTTTTGGGACTAACATATTGATCCAGTGCCGAGTGCCAGTTCTTGTTTGTTGCATGTTTTTTGTTTCGCAGATTATTCATACCAAACAAAGTCGAAATGCAATAAAAAAACTCCGGGGATTTTTTATTTTGGAATATTTATGATTTTTGGGAAGAAGAATCAACGCGAAACGATGCCCGAGGGGGTCACAAGCCCCCTAGCCACGGCCTGGGGGTGGGGCCGCACCTGGCAGGCTTGTGACCAATCCCTAATGTGGTTGGGGCCCTTCTTTCGCCGCAAGAAAGATAATATCCGAAAGAAAATCGTGTTAAAATTTCAGCCCAATCGGAGTTACGGATCTCCGGGAATTTAAGAAACGGTGAAAGGCACAATTTGGGAGCGCAGAAACAGAAGGACACAGAGAGAGTGATCCAATCTCGGAGGGGCTCTCGCCCCTCCTCTACCATTGAGACCATGGACTAGAGGGGAAACCCTTCTCCCATCTAGGTAGGAGGTCAAGGAAGAAGAAGAAGAAGGGGGGCTCTCTCCCTCTCTCTCCCGACGGCGCCGGAACGCCGCCCGGGACATCATCGTGTGACGGCGATCTACACTAACACCTCCGTCATCTTCACCAACACCTCCATCACCTTCCCCCATCTATATTCAGCGGTCCACTCTCCCGCAACCCTCTGTACCCTCTACTTGAACATGGTGCTTTATGCTTCATATTATTATCCAATGATGTGTTGCCATCCTTATGATGTTTGAGTAGATTTTCGTTGTCCTATTGGTGATTGATGAATTGCTATGATTGGTTTAATTTGCTTGTGGTTATGTTGCTGTCCTTTGGTGTCCATCATATGAGCGCACGCGTGGATGACACCATAGGGTTAGTAGTATGTTAATAGGACTATGTATTGGAGGGCAAGGGTGACAAAAGCTTCAGCCTAGCATAGAAATTGATGCATATGGGATTGAAGGGGGACCGATATATTTATTGCTATGGTTGGGTTTTACCTTTATGAACGTTAGTAGTTGCGGATGCTTTCTAATAGTTCCAATCATAAGTGCATAGAATTCCAATTAAGGGATGACATACTAGCAGTGGCCTCTCCCACATAAAACTTGTTATCGGTCTAGTAACGTAGTCAATTGCTTAGGGACAATTCCGCAACTCCTACCACCACTTTTCCACACTCGTCAAACTAACGTAATTTTTTCTTTATCTAACCAGCCCCTAGTTTCATTTACGTGTTCTTTCTTTTCTTGCAAACCTATCCTTTCACACCTACAAAGTACTTCTAGTTTCATACTTGTTCTAGGTAAAGCGAACGTAAAGTGTGCGTAGAGTTGTATCGATGGTCGATAGAACTTGAGGGAATATTTCTCCTACCTTCAGCTCCTCGTTGGGTTCGACACTCTTACTTATCGAGAAAGGCTACAATTGATCCCCTACACTAGTGGGTTATCAAGACCTTTTTCTGGCGCCGTTGCCAGGGAGCAACAGCGTGGGGTGAATATTCTCGTGTGTGCTTGTTTCCTTTATCACTAAGTAGATTTATTTATTGTTCTAAGTTGTTCTCTATCTTTAGTTATGGATATGGAACATGAAATACCAAAAAAATTAGGTGTACTTGCTACTCATGGAGATGGGGAACCTCCTAAAACCGTCAATGCTCGTTACGTGGAAAATATTATGCACTTCTTTAATAATCCTGAGAAAACCCCATTAAATTATATAATGGGATACACGTTGGATCAACGTGAATACTTTAGGGATTATCGCTTGACTCAAAAAGGGAAACTACTATGGGATCAAATTCATTTGTTGAAATGGTATGCTTGGGGGCTATGCTCGAGATACGATATTACTTGTTGCTCTAGGATGAAGGCTCAACACCTTCCCTTTTCTTGTAGAATTAATGCTAACGAAACCTTGGCTTCTTATGCTAATGGTATATATGATTACTATGATGTGGAGAAAATAGAAGAGTTTGTTGCTTTTATGGGTGCTTATGAAATTGAAGCTCTGTTTAAAAGGTGTGATGATAATGATAATGCTGTTTCCCGATCTGAAAATTTGGTTAAGCTTCGTTATTGTTATACTAATATGAATATAATGCCCATATTTATCGATTTATGGAGAAATTATACGCTGCCCAAGAAGAGACTAATATTTTGCAGGAAACTATGGAAGAAGAAAATGTTGAAACTGTGAGCTTATTAGATGAAAAAGATGACGAGGAGAGCGAAGAACAAAAGGAGGAAGAGCGGACTAGCTACCCGTGCCCACCTTCTAATGAGAGTAACTCTTCAACTCATACCTTGTGTCGGGGATATACCCCGCGGTGTAACCCGGCTTGGAGTATGACCCGCCAAGGACTTGGCGACTCACCGGCGACTCAGTAGTGACCTGGCGGGCGATTCATACTTGTCCCCACAGGCGACTGAGATAAATGACGAAGGCCCAAGGCCCGGCATACACCCTGGCATAAGGCGACTCATAGAGAGGCCAGGAGGGACGACTCACATAGAAGTCCCAAGAAGAGGAGAGACTCCCTCACAAAGGAAACAAGACCCGGATTAGGATTCAAGAGAGACTAGTCCTATTCCTACTCCTAGTAGGACTCTACATGTAACCTACCCCTTCCACCTATATAAGGAAGGGGTAAGGCGCCCCAAGAGGGGGGAAGATCCACAACTTAGGTCTAGACAAGACAAATCATGAGACAGACCAGACACCCACGAGATTAGAGGTGGCGAGTCTGCACCCTTGTAATTGAGATTATCTTCATCAATGAAGCACAAGCAGGACGTAGGCTTTTACCTCCATCGGAGGGGCCGAACCTGGGTAAACTCGCGTCTCTCGATTCCGACCAACCCCTTCAACCCGCCACATGGTTGCGATGGCCTCACACCTAAGTTCTCTCACGAGGACATCTGCCGTGACAAAACCACGACAGTTGGCGCCCACCGTGGGGCTGATCGTACGGTGGTATTGTGTTCTTGGAGGGAACTTTTCCAAGGATCGAGAAGCTGTTGATAATACGTGACCTGAGTTCAAAGAGAAAGTAGGGTTGCATCTTTACACCCCCGCCATTGACATGCAATCCGTTCAGGCCGACAGGAGATGGATTTTGTCGAGATCAAAGGAGATGGATTTCGTCGACGTGCAAACAGCCGAGACCGATAGGGAAGGATCAAAATCAACTCGAGATCATCAGATAAGGTTGATAAAGAAAAGAAGAAATTCACTGACGGCAAAGGATCATCTTTCCAATATCATCGCTCAAGATGAAAAAAGATACGCGATGAATCAAATCATATTAGTTGTGGTGCTACTGCCGAGTCCGACAAAGAGTCTATTACAGCTGCCGAACACCACGTCATACGACAGCCAGTGATTTGGAACACCATGTTGTATGCCATACACCTCGTCGTACACCACGTCGTATGCCAATATCGCATGGGGAAACACCACAAATTCAGGAAAAGAAGTGGGAGGCAGGTGGCCATGACCCGGATGCGGAAGTCACCTAGGCTCGGTCTCCACCTCCGTGGCCTCGCGTTGAGTCGGCTCCCTGCGTCGCGCGTACGGCTGCTGCCCTAGCTCGCCTCATTGTTTTAGCCGTGCCTTGAGTCGGTTCGCCCCACTACGTATATGGTCGCCGCCATGGCTCGCCTCTAACACCGCCACGAACTCGGGTCGCCTCGTCGAGTCCAAACCGGCATGCGCCTTCCTCGCCTCTGCTCACACGCGCACGCGCACCTGCCGGCTGCCCCGCCGCTGCGCCATGGCCGCCTATTTGCCTTGGTCTTGCGCGCCGCTGCGCCGTGGCCGCCTCTTCACCTTGGTCTTGCTCGCCGCAGCGCCGTGGCCGCCTCTTCGCCTTGGTCTTGCCCGCCACTGCGTTGTGGCCGCCTCTCCGCCTTGGCCGCGCCTGCCTTTGGCCATGCCGCGCTTGCCGCCGCCATAGCCCTGCAGAATCGCTAGGTTGCTAGCAGAAAGATAAAGGAGCAGCAGAGGAGCATCAGTTCATAAGTTTACGTGATCGACGCTCACATGGAAGCAAGCACGCAGTTTGCATCTAGTGAATCAATGTTTCCAATTAAAGAGAGACTAACACTAGGATGATTGCCCTGTTGGGCTGAAGTTGCACGAGTCCGAGTTGTCGAGGCAGCCGATGCAAACTGATGAGAAGCAAAGCAGCAGAGTCCTCGTGAAGACCAAACTAGATATATACCAACGATCAACGTACTAGTACTCCAACCAGTACTCGTTACGTTAAGAAGCTACTATAATCCAAGGAAAAGGAGGAAAGAGAGATCATGTGGAGAAGAGAAAGCAGCTTGTTTTGTCAGAAAAGGAAAAGGATGGCTGCTCTTGCGCAGCAAGCTCCTGGACAGCTACACACCAGGGCTCCTAAATGCACAAGACTTAGACCGGTTGCTAGACTCCAAGCTGACGAAGTGCACTCGACGATCCCTGTACGCAGAATCCAGGGAGACTGATGCTCTGTCCACCGCTGCAACTCAAAGTATGCAGAATAAATACGTATACATCAGTAGAAGAATAAAATTTCCAAGACCGACTAGTAGACATGAGGAATCAAGCAAATGAGACACAGGCTTGGTCAGCATCACCAGGTCACAAGCAAGCAAATGGCCAGGTCGGGCCTTCGAGCCGCCGTTGCCGACAGCGGTCTAGACACAAGGTTTAGTTTTTGTGACAAGGCCAACAGCGACTGGAGCTTTCTTACCGGGACAAGTACAACTGCTGTGTCGGCGTCGGCGTGGATGCTGACTCACTTTCCCTCCGACGGTGCACCACATCGAGGAGTTGAGGATCACCGATGGGGACTCTGGATGCCACTTGCCTTTGATGCACCTCGAGGCTGTTATACTTCTGAAAAAACTAATGCCACAAAAGCCCAACACAAATCCGGTTGCTATGTTGCTCCTGTTTACCAACAATCAGAACAAAAGTGCACAAACTGACTAGGATGGTACACTGGACATTTAAAATATGGTCGCTGCAACCATTGCTCTTCCCGGCTGGATTCCACCGAATCAAGACATCAAATCATCTACTCATCCCAGGGCAGAGACAAAGGGAGATTACATCGGTTTTGAGGAGACACCAGATCAACCGAAGTTGGACATATATTTGTTTCTGTCTATACTACATCAAGCATTATCAAGCACCAGCGTTTGTATTCTTACAACAAAAATCAGGTGATATTCATCCAATTTATTTTAAAAGCATACATTAATTTCCTTGAGAACTATTACTTTTCCTGTAATATTTTTACAGGATACTTATTTGTTGAAAAAAGGAGTTATACCGCGGCTATGGAGTTTGCGCCAATATGACTATGTCCGCACCGGTTTACAACACAGTGATCAAACTTGCCATCACCGTCGGTTTACAATGACGTGGCTAACTCTCACGTCGGCACAATCAAGACAACTTACAATGACGCGGCCAACTCTCACATCCGCGCAACCAAGACGGCTTGCAATGGTGCGAGCAATTCTCGAACCGTGCCAAAACGCCAGACTCGCCTCTCCCACTGGTGCCACTCTAGGTCGTTTCGTTTGACCTCGACTTTAAGTCACCTGGCCTCCACTTTCGCCTTGCCTTGCTGCTGTGCCGCAACCCGCCGCGTCGGTTCCACTTCATCTTGCCGCTACATCGCGACCCGCCGCGTCGGCTCCAGCTCTCCTTGCTGTTGTGCCGCGACCCGCCGCGTCGGCTCTACCTCCGCCTCCGTTGTGCCCATGCGAGTCGCCGCCACCGTCGCCCCAGCCGGCTTTGCCGCCGCCCGCTCCCAGCGCCTCGCCCTGGTCGGCTCTGCTTCGCCTCGTGTGCACGCGCCACTTTAGCCGCCCTCGCGCGCGCCTACGCTGGCTCGACCACCATGGCCTGTCGCTGCGTCAGTTCCTACCTGACTCCATTTGTGGCGGGTCAAACATACGAGCCGTATCAAGGAGAACAGATAGCATGCTTGAGTTTAGTCTGAACAAGGAGCATCGGATAGCTTAAAATCATTTTTCTACAACAGGACCTGCCAAGGAATTAGACCAGAAAGCACTGGAAAAGCAGCTTCGACAAGATAAGGAGGTTGATTCAATGGAGCAAAAATAATTTCACGTCGAGCTGCTGTCCATTTACACCATGACAGTCCAGAAGTCTTTGTGTGCCGACGAAAATCAGTTTGCACGTCGTTTAAACTCGTCCGATGAAATTATCAGGTGATATTTATCCTATGTGTTTTTGTTTTGCATATATTTCGTTCGAGAACAATCACTCTGGCGTACATTATTTTTATGTACAGGACAATCACTCATTACAAAGACGGCACAATATTGCTAGTATGAAACTTGTGTCAGAATCAATGCCTCGGGCGACTCCCTATCCGTGGCGGCTTACAATGATGCGGCGAACTCTCATGACCGCGCGACCAAGACGGTTTACAATGATGCGGCGAATTCTCATATCTACGCGACCAAGGCCACTTACAATATCGCGGCCAACTCTCATGCCCGCATGATTAAAGGCGGTTTACAATGTCGCGGCCGATTCTCGAGTCCATGCCAAAACGCCAGACAACTCTCACATTCAACTCAACACGTCGGTGCAGTGTCCGCTTACATGAGCCGCCCAACAGAAGGACGCAAGAAGCCGTCCTCACGGTCCGGTTTATATCAACCCGTCGGTGCAATACTTGCCTGTACGAGCCGCCTAACAAAAAGACGCAAGTCGCCACCCTCACGGTCCGGATAACATTAACTTGCCGGTGCAGTGGCTTTATATCTCGGAGATGGAGCGAGTACCAGTATCTTTTTCCTGCTGGTTTATGCCACAATCAAGTATGGAGACTCTCAAGCCGCCTCCTTGAGTCGACTTAAGACTCGGGGGCTACATGGACATGGCTCGGCAGACTTAACTCTGATGAATAATTCAAGAACCACGGGTCATTACAGGAAAATTATCATCTTAGGGTGGCGCTTGAGCTTTCTGACTCGCCTCATCCTGTCGCGACCTTATGAGCCGACGAAACCTGCATTTAGGGTGTGTGCTTGAGCTTTCTGACTCGCCTCCCCCTGTCGCGACCTGATGAGCCGACGAAACCTGCATTTAGGGTGTGTGCTTGAGCTTTCTGACTCGCCTCCCCCTGTCGCGACCTTATGAGCCGACGAAACCTGCATTTAGGGTGTGTGCTTGAGCTTTCTGACTCGCCTCCCCCTGTCGCGACCTTATGAGCCGACGAAACCTGCATTTAGGGTGTGTGCTGGAGCTTTCTGACTCGCCTCCCCCTGTCACGACCTTATGAGCCGACGAAACCTGCATTTAGGGTGGGTGCACGAGCTTTCTGACTCGCCTCCCCCTGTCGCGACCTTATGAGCCGACGAAACCTGCATTTTAGGGTGTGTGCTCGAGCTTTCTGACTCGCCTCCCCCTATCGCGACCTTATGAGCCGACGAAACCTGCATTTAGGGTGTGTGCTTGAGCTTTCTGACTCGCCTCCTCCTGTCGCGACCTTATGAGCCGACGAAACCTCCATTTAGGGTGTGTGCTTGAGCTTTCTGACTCGCCTCCCCCTGTCGCGACCTTATGAGCCGACGAAACCTGCATTTAGGGTGGGTGCACGAGCTTTCTGACTCGCCTCCCCCTGTCGCGACCTTATGAGCCGACGAAACCTGCATTTTAGGGTGTGTGCTCGAGCTTTCTGACTCGCATCCCCCTGTCGCGACCTTATGAGCCGACGAAACCTGCATTTAGGGTGTGTGCTTGAGCTTTCTGACTCGCCTCCCCCTGTCGCGACCTTATGAGCCGACGAAACCTGCATTTAGGGTGGGTGCACGAGCTTTCTGACTCGCCTCCCCCTGTCGCGACCTTATGAGCCGATGAAACCTGCATTTTAGGGTGTGTGCTCGAGCTTTCTGACTCGCCTCCCCCTTTCGCGACCTTATGAGCCGACGAAACCTGCATTTAGGGTGGATGCACGAGCTTTCTGACTCGCCTCCCCCTGTCGCGACCTTATGAGCCGACGAAACCTGCATTTTAGGGTGTGTGCTCGAGCTTTCTGACTCGCCTCATCCTGTCGCGACCTTATGAGCCGACGAAACCTGCATTTTAGGGTGTGTGCTCGAGCTTTCTAACTCGCCTCATCCCGTCGCGACCTTATGAGCCGACGAAACCTGCATTTAGGGTGTGTGCTTGAGCTTTCTGACTCGCCTCCCCCTGTCGCGACCTTATGAGCCGACGAAACCTGCATTTAGGGTGTGTGCTTGGGCTTTCTGACTCGCCTCCCCCTGTCGCGACCTTATGAGCCGACGAAACGTGCATTTAGGGTGGGTGCACGAGCTTTCTGACTCGCCTCCCCCTGTCGCGACCTTATGAGCCGACGAAACCTGCATTTTAGGGTGTGTGCTCGAGCTTTCTGACTCGCCTCATCCTGTCGCGACCTTATGAGCCGACGAAACCTGCATTTTAGGGTGTGTGCTCGAGCTTTCTGACTCGCCTCATCCTGTCGCGACCTTATGAGCCGACGAAACCTGCATTTAGGGTGTGTGCTTGAGCTTTCTGACTCGCCTCCCCCTGTCGCGACCTTATGAGCCGACGAAACCTGCATTTAGAGTGTGTGCTTGAGCTTTCTGACTCGCCTCCCCCTGTCGCGACCTTATGAGCCGACGAAACCTGCATTTTAGGGTGTGTGCTCGAGCTTTCTGACTCGCCTCATCCTGTCGCGACCTTATGAGCTGACGAAACCTGCATTTTAGGGTGTGTGCTTGAGCTTTCTGACTCGCCTCATCCTGTCGCGACCTTATGAGCCGACGAAACCATCATCTTAGGGTGGCGCTTGAGCTTTCTGACTCGCCCCATCCTGTCGCGACCTTATGAGCCGACGAAACCATCATATTAGGGTGGCGCTTGAGCTTTCTGACTCGCCCCATCCTGTCGCGACCTTATGAGCCGACGAAACCATCATCTTAGGGTGGCGCTTGAGCTTTCTGACTCGCCCCATCTTGTCGCGACCTTATGAGCCGATGAAACCATCATCTTAGGGTCGCGCTTGAGCTTTCTGACTCGCCCTATCCTGTCGCGACCTTATGAGCCGACGAAATCATTATCTTTGGTGGTGCCACCGTGACTCACTGAGCCGGCTTATTTAAAATAGCTTGATTCCATACTTATCATATCATATACATGCATCATATTGCATTGCATCACACATCATACATACATATCATGCCGGTCTTCAAACCGGGTCAAAGCATAAATTCTTGCAGGTGCAAATAAATCTTTGAATAACCAATTTGGCTGGATTTTTATCATGGTTTATCATAACCAGTGTTAAATGATTGGGGGTTTTTTAAGCCATCTCGGAAGAATTGATTATTGTCAAAGAGCCGCCCTATCACATATAATGCGGAGTCATCTAATTGACCGGCCCTTGGATTTCTTCAACTTGTGTTCTGTAGTAAACTACAACACTTATGGATTTCTCCGACATATGGATTTCTCAAGGATATATTTGCCGGGTTACATTGCAACCACGGTCAAGGATTTCTTTTATCACAAAGGCATCATCATCTCACAGAGTGGATATGATTTTATTCTACAATGGAAGGAATAGCCCCGAGTCGCTGCAGGCACACAACCCGACACTTGGGGGCTACATTATTCAAATCAAGATTACATCAAAGTATGAAAGTCCCATGTCGCTGCAAGCATGCACCATGACACTTGGGGGCTAATGCAATCCGCTTTTCAAATGATCACATCATCAACAGACCCGGCTATTTCAAGAAGATAAGCCGGCCCTAGGGGGCTACAGGTCGCTCATTATTCAAGTATGGATTCAAGGAAGAACCGACTCATCATTTTTATAATGACCCGGCCCTTGGGGGCTACACATTGCTGCTCAGGGAGAAGAACAAGGAAGTCCCGAGTCGCCGCAAGCAATCGACCCGTCACTTGGGGGCTACACAATTCAGATCATAATTTTTAAAGTCCCAGGTTGCTGCAGGCAAGACAACTCGGCCCTTGGGGGCTACATCACTAAGTTGTTTCATAGATCATGAGGTTCAAATTGGAGACCCGGCCCATCACACACTGATGACCCGGCCCTTGGGGGCTACAGGTAATATGGATATATCAAAAAATTGAAGATCACATTTCATTCTGTCATGGAGGTGAAGTATTGGGAGGTCGGTTCAACATATTTTTATCTAGTTGAAGCACTGAAAGACCGGCTCAACATCACACGGATTTGTCAATTGGAGTTCAGTTGTTTGACGGGGCACTACTAATTATGATGACCCGCCATTGTTAATCATGACCCACCATTGTCAATCATAACCCGCCGAAGCAAGAGAAGCTAGTTCAACATTGTGTGGATTTCTTATTTCCCAAATTTTCATCAAGCCAGAGCATTGGAGGCCGACACAATGGCATATGTATTTTATTACAAAGGACACATACCTACGAGATGATTGAAGGCGGTTCGAAGAAACCCGGATTTTTCAAGGAGCCACTTCAGTAAATCAAGCCGGCCAGAGGAGCAAGCCGGTCCCTTAACTTATTTATTATTCTTATTTCAGGAGCTTACCATGAATAAATTCAAGCTAACCTTGGGGGCTAATGTCGGGGATATACCCCGCGGTGTAACCCGGCTTGGAGTATGACCCGCCAAGGACTTGGCGACTCAGTAGTGACCTGGCGGGCGATTCATACTTGTCCCCACAGGCGACTGAGATAAATGACGAAGGCCCAAGGCCCGGCATACACCCTGGCATAAGGCGACTCATAGAGAGGCCAGGAGGGCCGACTCACATAGAAGTCCCAAGAAGAGGAGAGACTCCCTCACAAAGGAAACAAGACCCGGATTAGGATTCAAGAGAGACTAGTCCTATTCCTACTCCTAGTAGGACTCTACATGTAAACCTACCCCTTCCACCTATATAAGGAGGGGTAAGGCGCCCCAAGAGGGGGGAAGATCCACAACTTAGGTCTAGACAAGACAAATCATGAGACAGACCAGACACCCACGAGATTAGAGGTGGCAAGTCTGCACCCTTGTAATTGAGATCATCTTCATCAATGAAGCACAAGCAGGACGTAGGCTTTTACCTCCATCAGAGGGGCCGAACCTGGGTAAACTCGCGTCTCTCGATTCCGACCAACCCCTTCAAGCCGCCACATGGTTGCGATGGCCTCACACCTAAGTTCTCTCACGAGGACATCTGCCGTGACAAAACCACGACACCTTGTTTAATTTCCCTTCTTTCTTACCGAAGGATGAGTGCTATGTTGATTGCTATGATCCCTTGGATTCATTTGAAATATCCCTTTTTGATGAACTTGATGCTTGCTATGCTTGTGGCCATGATGCCAATATGAATGATGCTTATGAAGATGAACTCGCTATAGTTCCTTATGTTAAACATGAAATTGTTGCTATCGCACCCACTTATGATAGTCCTATTATCTATTTGAACTCTCCCAACTACACTATATCGGAGAAGTTTGCTCTTATTAGGGATTACATAGATTGCTTGCCTTCCACTATTACACATGATGATTTTGATGAATATAATATGCATGTGCTTGCTGCTCCTACTTGCAATTATTATGAGATAGCAACTACATCTCCACCTCTCTATGTTTTCAATACGATAAAATTGCAAGAAACTGCTTATGCTATGTATTGGCCTTCACTTGATGTGCATGAATTGTTCTTTTATGACATGCCAATGCATAGGAAGAGAGTTAGACTTCGTCATTGCATGATATATGTTACCTTGTGCTAACTACTACATTACAAATCATTGTTAATTAATACTAGCTTTGATATACCTTGGGATCCGGGTGGATCCATTACTTGAGCACTTTATCCCTAGCTTAATGGCTTTAAAGAAAGCGATGCCTGGGAGACAACCCGAAAGTTTTAGAGAGTCATTTATTTCTGTTGAGTGCTTTTATTTAGTTTAAAAACAAAAATAAATATAGAGGGGAACTTAAAACTTTTTCAAAAAGAGGAGCGATTGAAAGGTGATGCATTGCGGAAGTGAGGGTTGACCTTGAACACTTGTGTTCATGCTCATGGAAACAATGTAGAATTTTCATGGAAGTTTCTCGCAAAAATAATTATCCCCTTGTACATTTCCATTGTATTATAAAAATAATGTGCCAAGCAAAGCCATTATGATTAGTTTGGGTGATAGTTGTTTGATCATGCTAAAAAGACAGAAACTTTGTGCTCACGAAATTATTTTTAATTCCTATCCAAAAAGAGATTTTGAGTTTATTATTTTTTCTGTTGATTGATATACAAATTGCCATAATTGTCATAATTTGTCAGAATGTTTGGCGTATCAGAAGTATAGGATGTGTTCAGATTACTACAGAATGTTCTTTTTTTGACAGATTCTGTTTTCTATGCATTGTTCTCTTATTTTGATGAATTTATGGGTAGTATCGGGGGGTATGAACCATGGTGAAGTTGGATTATAGTATATATAATGCTAATATGAATTTGGAATGAGTTCACAATAGTACTTAAAGTGGTGATTTACTTTATTATACTAACGGATCTCGCGAAGGTTTTGTTGAATTTTGTGTGATTGAAGTTTTCAAGTTTTGGGTGAGACCATGATGGATGAAGGAATTAGGAGAGGCAAGAGCCTAAGCTTGGGGATGCCTGAGGCACCCCAAGGTAATATTCAAGGAAGGCTCAAGCGTATATGCTTGTGGATGACCCGGTAGGCATCCCCTCTTTCGTCTACAATCTATCGGTAATTTTACTCGGAGCTATATTTTTATTCGTCACATGATATGTGCAAATGCGTGGAGCATATTTTTTGTTTTCCCCTTTTTACTTCATGCACTATGCTGGTATGAGATAGTCCTTGGTTGATTTATAGAATGCTTCATGTGCTTCACTTATATCATTTGAAGTTTGGATTGCCTGTTTCCCTACACAAAGAAAACCGCCATTTGTAGAATGCTCTTCTGCTTCACTTATATTTGTTAGAGCGGGGCATATCTTTTGTAGAAAGAATTAAACTCTCATGCTTCACTTATACCTATTTAGGGAGTTAACAGGAGTTGGTCATTCACATGGTTAGTCATAAAATCCTACATAAAACTTGTAGATCACTGAATATGATATGTTTGATTCCTTGCAATAGTTTTGCGACATGAAGGTGTGATATTAGAGTCATGCTAGTGAGTAATTGTGTATTCGTAGAAATATACTTGTGTTAAGGTTTGTGATTCCCGTAGCATGCACGTATGGTGAACCGTTATGTGACGAAGTCGGAGCATGATTTATTTATTGATTGTCATCCTTTGTGTGGAGGTCGGGATCGCGCGATGGTTAACTCCTACCAACCCTTCCCTTAGGAGCATGCGTGTAGTACCTTGTTTCGATGACTAATAGACTTCTGCAATGAGTATGTGAGTTCTTAATGACTAATGTTGAGTCCATGGATTATACGCACTCTCACCCTTCCACCATTGCTAGCCTCTCTAGTATCGCGCAACTTTCGCCGGTGCATTACACCCACCATATACCCTTCCTCAAAACAGCCACCATACCTACCTATTATGGCATTTCCATAGCCATTCCGAGATATATTTCCATGCAACTTCCATCGTTCCGTTTATTATGGCACGCACTAGCATTGTCATATTGCTTTGCATGATCGTAAGATAGCTAGTGTGATGTTTTCATGGCTTGTCCATTTTTTGATTGCATTGCTACGCTAGATCATTGCACATCCCGGTACACCGCCGGAGGCATTCATATAGAGTCATATTTTGTTCTAAGAATCGAGTTGTAAGTAAATAAAAATGTGATGATCATCATTATTAGAGCATTGTCCCATGTGAGGAAGTAATAAAAGAGGCCAATGAAGCCCAAATAAAAAAAGAGGCCAAAGAAGCCCACCGAAAAAAAGAAAAAAAAATTAAAAAAATGAGAGAAAAGAGAGAAGGGACAATGCTACTATCCTTTACCACACTTGTGGTTCAAAGTAGCACCATGATCTTCATGATAGAGAGTCTCCTATGTTGTCACTTTCATATACTAGTGGGAATTTTTCATTATAGAACTTGGCTTGTATATTCCAATGATGGGCATCCTCAATTGCCCTAGGTCTTCGTGAGCAAGCGAGTTGGATGCACATCCACTTAGTTTATTTTTGAGCTTCCATAAACTTATAGCTCTTGTGCATCTGTTGGATGGCAATCCCTACTCACTCACATTGATATCTATTGATGGGCATCTCCATAACCCGTTGATACGCCTAGTTGATGTGAGACTATCTCCTACTTTTTGTCTTCTCCACAACCACCATATTCTATTCCACCTATAGTGCTATGTCCATGGCTCACGCTCATGTATTTCGTGAAAGTTCAAAAAGTTTGAGAACACTAAAGTATGAAACAATTGCTTGGCTAAAACCAGGGTTGTGCATGATTTAAATACGTTGTGTGGGGAAGATGGAGCATAGCCAGACTATATGATTTTGTAGGGATAACTTTCTTTGGCCATGATATTTTGAGAAGACATGATTGCTTTGTTAGTATGCTTGAAATATTATTGTCTTTATGTCAAATGATAGACTATTGCTTCGAATCACTCGTGTTTTAGTATTCATGCCATGATTAGATTATATGATCAAGATTTTGCTAGGTAGCGTTCCACATCAAAAATTATCTTTTTATCATTTACCTACTCGAGGACGAACAGGAATTAAGCTTGGGGATGCTGATACGTCTCCATCGTATCTATAATTTTTGATTGTTTCATGCAGATATTCTACAATTTTCATATACTTTTGGAAACTTTTTACACTATTTTTGGGACTAACATATTGATCCAGTGTCGAGTGCTAGTTCCTGTTTGTTGCATGTTTTTTGTTTCGCAGATTATCCATACCAAACAAAGTCCAAACGCAATAAAAAACCTACGGGGATTTGTTTTGGGATATTTATGATTTTTTGGAAGAAGAATCAACGTGAAACGATGCCCGTGGGGGTCACAAGACCCCTAGCCGCGACCTGGGGGTGGGGCCGCGCCTGGCAGGCTTGTGACCAATACCTAAGGCGGTTGGGGCCCTTCTTTCGCCGCAAGAAAAATAATATCCTGAAGAAAATCGTGTTAAACGTTTAGCCCAATCGGAGTTACAGATCTCCGGGGATTTAAGAAACGGTGAAAGGCACAATTTGGGAGCACAGAAACAGAAGGACACAGAGAGAGATCCGATCTCGGAGGGGCTCTCACCCCTCCGCCACCATGGCGACCATGGACCAGAGGGGAAAACCTTCTCCATCTAGGGAGGAGGTCAAGGTAGAAGAAGAAGAAGAATAAGAAGGGGGGCTCTCTCCCCCTCTCTCCCGGCGGTGCCGGAACACCGCCCGGGACATCATCGTGTGACGGCGATCTACACCAACACCTCCGTCATATTCACCAACACCTCCATCACTTTCCCCCATCTATACTCAGCGGTCCACTCTACCGCAACCCGCTGTACCCTCTACTTGAACATGGTGCTTTATGCTTCATATTATTATTCAATGATGTGTTGCCATCCTTATGATGTTTGAGTAGATTTTCGTTGTCCTATCGGTGAATGATGAATTGCTATGATTGGTTTAATTTTCTTGTGGTTATGTTGTTGTCCTTTGGTGTCCATCACATGAGCACGCGCGTGGATCACACCATAGGGTTAGTAGTATGTTAATAGGACTATGTATTGGAGGGCAAGAGTGACAGAAGCTTCAGCCTAGCACAGAAATTGATGCATATGGGATTGAAGGGGGACCAATATATCTTATTGCTATGGTTGGGTTTTACCTTAATGAACGTTAGTAGTTGCGGATGCTTGCTAATAGTTCCAATCATAAGTGCATAGAATTCCAAGTAAGGGATGACATGCTAGGAGTGGCCTCTCCCACATAAAACTTGTTATCGGTCTAGTAACGTAGTCAATTGCTTAGGGACAATTCCGCAACTCCTACCACCACTTTTCCACACTCGTCAAACTAACGTAATTGTTTCTTTATCTAACCAGCCCCTAGTTTCATTTACGTGTTCTTTCTTTTCTTGCAAACCTATCCTTTCACACCTACAAAGTACTTCTAGTTTCATACTTGTTTTAGGTAAAGCGAACGTAAAGTGTGCGTAGAGTTGTATCGGTGGTCGATAGAACTTGAGGGAATATTTGTCCTACCTTTAGCTCCTTGTTGGGTTCGACACTCTTACTTATCGAGAAAGGCTACAAGTGATCCCCTATACTTGTGGGTTATCAAGACCTTTTTCTGGCGCCGTTGCCAGGGAGCAACAGCGTGGGGTGAATATTCTCGTGTGTGCTTGTTTCCTTTATCACTAAGTAGATTTATTTATTGTTCTAAGTTGTTCTCTATCTTTAGTTATGGATATGGAACATGAAATACCAAAAAAATTAGGTGTACTTGCTACTCATGGAGATGGGGAACCTCCTAAAACCCTCAATGCTCGTTACGTGGAAAATATTATGCACTTCTTTAATAATCCTGAGAAAACCCCATTAAATTATATAATGGGATACACGTTGGATCAACGTGAATACTTTAGGGATTATCGCTTGACTCAAAAAGGGAAACTACTATGGGATCAAATTCATTTGTTGAAATGGTATGCTTGGGGGCTATGCTCGAGATATGATATTACTTGTTGCTCTAGGATGAAGGCTCAACACCTTCCCTTTTCTTGTAATTTAATGCTAACGAAACCTTCGCTTCTTATGCGAATGGTATATATGATTACTATGATGTGGGGCAAATAGAAGAGTTTGTTGCTTTTATGGGTGCTTATGAAATTGAAGCTCTGTTTAAAAGGTATGATGATAATGATGATGCTGCTTACCAATCTGAAAAATTGGTTATGCTTCATTATTGTTATACTAATTATGAATATAATGCCCAAATTTATCGATTTATGGAGAATTTCTACGCTGCCCAAGAAGAGACTAATATTTTGCAGGAAACTATGGAAGAAAAAAATGCTGAAACTGTGAGCTCATTAGATGAAAAAGATGACGAGGAGAGCGAAGAACAAAAGGAGGAAGAGCGGAATAGCTACCTGTGCCCACCTTCTAACGAGAGTAACTCTTCAACTCATACCTTGTTTAATTTCCCTTCTTTCTTACCGAAGGATGAGTGCTATCTTGATTCTATGATCCCTTGGATTCGTTTGAAATATCCCTTTTTGATGAACTTGATGCTTGCTATGCTTGTGGCCATGATGCCAATATGAATGATGCTTATGAAGATGAAATTGCTATAGTTCCTTGTGTTAAACATGAAATTGTTGCTATCGCACCCACTTATGATAGTCCTATTATCTTTTTGAACTCTCCCAACTATACTATATCGGAGAACTTTGCTCTTATTAGGGATTACATAGATGGCTTGCCTTCCACTATTACACATGATGATTTTTATGAATATAATATGCATGTGCTTGCTTCTCCTAGTTGCAATTATTATGAGATAGGAACTACATCTCCACCTCTCTATGTTTTCAATACGATAAAATTGCAAGAAACTACTTATGCTATGTATTGGCCTTCACTTGATGTGCATGAATTGTTCTTTTATGAAATGCCAATGCATAGGAAGAGAGTTAGACTTTGTCATTGCATGATATATGTTACCTTGTGCTCAGTACTAAATTAAAAATCATTGTTAATTAATATTGGCTTTGATATACCTTGGGATCCGGGTGGATCCATTACTTGAGCACATTATCCCTAGCTTAATGGCTGTAAAGAAAGCGATGCCTGGGAGACAACCCGGAAGTTTTATAGAGTCATTTATTTCTGTTGAGTGCTTTTATTTAGTTTAAAAACAAAAATAAATAGAGGGTAAGTTAAAACTTTTTCAAAAATAGAAGCGATTGAAAGGTGATGCATTGCGGAAGTGAGGGTCGACCTTGAACACTTGTGTTCATGCTCATGGAAACAATTTAGAATTTTCATGGAAGTTTATCGCAAAAATAATTATCCCCTTGAACAATTCCATTGTATTATAAAAATAATGTGCCAATCAAAGCCTTTATGATTAGTTTGGGTGATAGTTGTTTGATCTTGTTGAAAAAGACAGAAACTTTGTGCCCACGAAATTATTTTTAATTCCTATCCAGAAAGAGCTTTTGAGTTGAATCTTTTTCTGCTGATTGATATACAAATTTCCATAATTGTCATAATTTGTCAGAATGTTTGGAGTATCATAAGTATGGGATGTGTTCATATTACTACAGAATGTTCTTTTCTTGACAGATTCTGTTTTCTATGCATTGTTCTCTTATTTTGATGAATTTATGGGTAGTATCGGGGGGTATGAACCATGGTGAAGTTGGATTACAGTAGATATAATGCTAATATGAATTTGGAATGAGTTAACAACAGTACTTAAAGTGGTGTTTTACTTTATTATACTAACGGATCTCACGAAGGTTTTGTTGAGTTTTGTGTGATTGAAGTTTTCAAGTTTTGGGGGAGACCACGATAGATGAAGGAATAAGGAGAGGCAAGAGCCTAAGCTTGGGGATGCCCGAGGCACCCCAAGGTAATATTCAAGGAAGACTCAAGCGTATAAGCTTGTGGATGACCCGGTAGGCATCCCCTCTTTCGTCTACAATCTATCGGTAATTTTACTCGGAGCTATATTTTTATTCGTCACATGATATGTGCATATGCTTGGAGCGTCTTTTGTATTTTTCCCCTTTTTATTTTATGAACCATGCTGGTATGAGATAGTCCTTGGTTGATTTATAGAATGCTTCATATGCTTCACTTATATCATTTGAAGTTTGGATTGCCTGTTTCCCTACACACAGAAAACCGCCATTTGTAGAATGCTCTTTTGCTTCACTTATATTTGTTAGAGCGGGCATATATTTTGTAGAAAGAATTAAACTCTCATGCTTCACTTATACCTATTTAGAGAGTTAATAGGAGTTGGTCATTCACATGGTTAGTCATAAAATCCTACATAAAACTTGTAGATCACTGAATATGATATGTTTGATTCCATGCAATAGTTTTGCGACATGAAGGTGTGATATTAGAGTCATGCTAGTGAGTAATTGTGTATTCGTAGAAATATACTTGTGTTAAGGTTTGTGATTCCCGTAGCATGCACGTATGGTGAACCGTTATGTGACGAAGTCGGAGCATGATTTATTTATTGATTCCATCCTTTGTGTGGAGGTCGGGATCGCGCGATGGTTAACTCCTACCAACCCTTCCCTAAGGAGAATGCGTGTAGTACCTTGTTTTGATGACTAATAGACTTTTGCAATAAGTATGTGAGTTCTTAATGACTAATGTTGAGTCCATGGATTATACGCACTCTCACCCTTCCACCATTGCTAGCCTCTCTAGTACCGTGCAACTTTCGTCGGTGCATTACACCCACCATATACCCTTCCTCAAAACAGCCACCATACCTACCTATTATGGCATTTCCATAGCCATTCCGAGATATATTGCCATGCAACTTCCACCGTTCCGTTTATTTTGACACGCACCAGCATTGTTATATTGCTTTGCATGATCGTAAGATAGCTAGCATGATGTTTTCATGGCTTGTCCATTTTTTGATGTCATTGCTGCGCTAGATCATTGCACATCCCGGTACACCACCGGAGGCATTCATATAGAGTCATATTTTGTTCTAATAATCGAGTTGTAAGTAAATAAAAGTGTGATGATCATCATTATTAGAGCATTGTCCCATGTGAGGAAGTAATAAAAGAGGCCAATGAAGCCCAAATAAAAAAAAGGCCAAAGAAGCCCACCAAAAAAAGAAAAAAATGAAAAAATGAGAGAAAAGAGAGAAGGGACAATGCTACTATCATTTACCACACTTGTGCTTCAAAGTAGCACCATGATCTTCATGATAGAGAGTCTCCTATGTTGTCACTTTCATATACTCGTGGGAATTTTTCATTATAGAACTTGGCTTGTATATTCCAATGATGGGCACCCTCAATTGCCCTAGGTCTTCGTGAGCAAGCGAGTTGGATGCACACCCACTTAGTTTCTTTTTGAGCTTTCATAAACTTATAGCTCTTGTGCATCTGTTGCATGGCAATTCCTACTCACTCACATTGATATCTATTGATGGGCATCTCCATAACCCGTTGATACGCCTAGTTGATGTGAGGCTATCTCCTACTTTTTGTCTTCTCCACAACCACCATATTCTATTCCACCTATAGTGCTATGTCCATGGCTCACGCTCATGTATTTCGTGAAAGTTCAAAAAGTTTGAGAACACTAAAGTATGAAACAATTGCTTGGCTAAAACCGGGGTTGTGCATGATTTAAATACGTTGTGTGGGGAAGATGGAGCATAGCCAGACTATATGATTTTGTAGGGATAACTTTCTTTGGCCATGATATTTTGAGAAGACATGATTGCTTTGTTAGTATGCTTGAAATATTATTGTCTTTATATCAAATGATAGACTATTGCTTCGAATCACTCGTGTTTTAGTATTCATGCCATGATTAGATTATATGGTTAAGATTTTGCTAGGTAGGATTCCCTATCAAAAATTATATTTTTATCATTTACCTACTCGAGAACGAGCAGGAATTAAGCTTGGGGATGCTGATACGTCTCCATCGTATCTATAATTTTTGATTATTTCATGCCAATATTCTACAACTTTCATATACTTTTGCCAACTTTTTATACTATTTTTGGGACTAACATATTGATCCAGTGCCCAGTGCTAGTTCTTGTTTGTTGCATGTTTTTTGTTTTGCAGATTATGCATACGAAACGAAATCCAAACGCAATAAAAAACCTACGGGGATTTGTTTTGGAATATTTATGATTTTTGGGAAAAAGAATCAATGCGAAACGATGCCCGAGGGGGTCACAAGCCCCCTAGCCGTGGCCTCGGGGTGGGGCCGCGTCTGGCAGGCTTGTGACCAATACCTAAGGCGGTTGGGGCCCTTTTTTGGCCGCAAGAAAGATAATATCCGGAAGAAAATCATGTTAAAATTTCAGCCCAATCGGAGTTACGGATCTCCGGAAATTTAAGAAACGGTGAAAGGCACAATCTAGGAGCGCAGAAACAGAAGGACACAGAGAGAGAGATCCAATATCGGAGGGGCTCTCACCCCTCCGCCGCTATGGAGACCATGGACCAGAGGGGAAACCCTTCTCCCATCTAGGGAGGAGGTCAAGGAAGAAGAAGAAGAAGGGGGGCTCTCTCCCCCTCTCTCCCGGCGGCGCCGGAACGCCGCCCAGGACATCATCGTTTGACGGCGATCTACACTAACACCTCCGTCATCTTCACCAACACCTCCATCACCTTCCCCCATCTATATTCAGTGGTCCACTCTCCCGCAACCCGCTGTACCCTCTACTTGAGCATGGTGCTTTATGCTTCATATTATTATCCAATGATGTGTTGCCATCCTATGATGTCTGAGTAGATTTTCGTTGTCCTATCGGTGATTGATGAATTGCTATGATTGGTTTAATTTGCTTGTGGTTATGTTGCTGTCCTTTGGTGCCCATCATATGAGCGCGCGCGTGGATCACACCATAGGGTTAGTAGTATGTTAATAGGACAATGTATTGAAGGGCAAGGGTGACAGAAGCTTCAGCCTAGCATAGAAATTGATGCATATGGAATTGAAGGGGGCCAATATATCTTATTGCTATGGTTGGGTTTTACCTTAATGAACGTTAGTAGTTGCGGATGCTTGCTAATAGTTCCAATCATAAGTGCATAGAATTCCAAGTAAGGGATGACATGCTAGCAGTGGCCTCTCCCACATAAAACTTGCTATCGGTCTAGTAACGTAGTCAATTGCTTAGGGACAATTCCTCAACTCCTACCACCACTTTTCCACACTCGTCAAACTAACGTACTTGTTTGTTTTTCTAACCAGCCCCTAGTTTCATTTACGTGTTCTTTATTTTCTTGAAAACCTATCCTTTCACACCTACAAAGTAATTCTAGTTTCATATTTGTTCTGGGTAAAGCGAACGTAAAGTGTGCGTAGAGTTGTATCGATGGTCGATAGAACTTGAGGGAATATTTGTCCTACCTTTAGCTCCTCGTTGGGTTTGACACTCTTACTTATCGAGAAAGGCTATAATTTATCCCCTATACTTGTGGGTTATCAGCGATCTAGAAGGGTATGTGGATCCGATCTCCCTCTTGTAGATGAACATCACCATGATAGGTCTTCGTGTGCGTAGGAAAATTTTTGTTTCCCATGCAACGTTCCCCAACATCTGCAACCACGAAACAATAATCATACTCAACCGAGGGGATGTGTCTAACCCGTATATGATGAAAGAGTTGTCTGAACTCTTCATTTGCAAAAGCTTGATCTAGTTTGGCCTTGACAGTTGCATCTCCTGCTTGGCGATTATCCCAAGTATAAGTTGTACCAGACCAGCCAGAGTCTTGTAAAGAGATCTCATCAACAACCTCTCTGAAAGCACACATATGACTCTCAGATCATGCCGCTCTATTGAAGTGCTCACTAGCATACAAATTTTCATGGAAATCTCCCATGCACAACCAAGCAGTATGTGGTATAGCATGAAGAGTACGCAAGAACCACCAACTGTGATGACGATCTACTTCTAGCGGAGCTCCGTAAAAACCAGTGAAGCGCCATATCAACTCTTTTCGCTCGAATTTTCGTTCCCATTACAAAGAGAAGAGCGGGTCCTTCCAGCTTCACAATGTTGGGAAGCTCACGAACTGCCTTGGGGTTCCCAAGCCCCCGGCAGTTCCAACTTAGGCAACTCATAAGTCTTGGCAGGACCGCGGTGCGGTCTCTGCCGAATTTTCTGGTGTGGGATTTTTCTTCTTTGGCTCATGAGTGAAACCATCACTCTCTGTGCCATTGCTAGCTGAAGTTGCATCTTCCTTCAACATACTTGTGCCAATACCATCAGCACCTGATCTTCCATCTGTAAGAAGCCGGGTTTTCACCACTTATCTATAGACTTGAGTAGGAGCCTCCTTGCATATCGGTGGATGCTTGTTATTTTGGGGGAGAAACCACTTCCTCGTCAATATTCCTGTTGGTGCTCAAATTTCTCGTTGTCGGCTTTCTAGGTGCACCAGACTTGGGCTCCCTTGAAGAACTATCACTGGATGCCTGCTTCCTAGATTCGTCTGGGGCCCGAAGCTTAGGGACAAACGGGAGCTCCCCTTTCTCAACACGAGATCCCGGGGTTGAAAAATAAAGTTCTAAGTGACCCAATCTAGCATAGGAGAAACAAAAATAAGGCAGTTGTTCATACTGAATATCATATAGATCAACCTTTTGTCTCCTGGCAGAGACTATCAAGATCCACCCCTTAGTGGTATATCCACATCAATGGAAATCCTAGCATGCAGGAACCCCCCATTGTGGTCCAATTTCACCAATTGTGCATTCTGGTCCATCTGCTTGGCTATTGGTATCCACCGTGCTTCATCCCTCAAGTTATAGGGTAAATTTGTAACCCTAGCCCAAATTTGAAGCCGGTCAAACTTCACTTCATCAGGCCTCATGCATTCATCAAACTTAGCTAACACCACATCATTCTTGTTTATATGCCATGGCGATCCGCCCCAAACTTGATCCCTATCTCGCTAATTCTCAAATTCAGCCACGAACAAGTCGATTCCTGCGGATCGGAATAGCAGTCCTCGTAGGTTACCCCACGTCGGCCGAAGGGCGTTGGTGATGGTCTGGATGTGAAACTGATTCTGATGGAGCACCTTACTAGCCAAAATACACTTCAACGGTCCTGCCTCGACGCGATTGTCGAGCACTAGAGGAGTCGCCTCTTCTTCTGATATGTCGAGCTTTCCCAGGGCCTCCTCCAGTTTCTTCCTCGCGTCGAACCCCACCTGGGGATTGTTCCTCGCTGCAGCATGGGGGGCAACCATTGACTCCTCACTGATTGTGTAAGTTTCCATCCAAGCTTAAAGGGTGGTGTAGCATAGCAACGATAAGTATTTCCCTTAGTTAAGAAACCAAGGTATCAATCCAGTAAGAAGATCCACAAGACTATGTAAGCAGCACCTGCACACAAGTAGCAAATCCTCGCAACCCAACGTGTAGAGGGGTTGTCAATCCCTTCGTGGGTAAAGTAAGGATAGATTGATAGATGCAAATAAGAGTGATAGCGAATAGAACGCAGCAAGGTATTTTTGGGTTTTTCGGTAATATAGATTTGAAAACAAAAGAGAAAATAAAGTACAAAAGAAAATGGCAAAGTAGAGACTGTAAATAAATGATATGAAGTAGACCCGGGGGCCGTAGGTTTCACTAGTGGCTTCTCTCGAGAAAATAGCAAGCGGTGGGTAGACAAATTATTGTTGGGCAATTGATAGAAAAGCAAATAATTATGATGATATTCAAGGCAATGATCACGTATATAGCAATCACGTCTAAGATAAGTAGATGGACTTCTGCCTGCATCTACTTCTATTACTCCACACATCGAGTGCTATCTAGCATGCATCTAGTGTATTGAGTTCATGGAGAAATGGAGTAATGCCTTAAGAACGATGACATGATGTAGACAAGATCTATTAATGTAGGAATAGACCCCCATCGTTTTATCCTTGATAGCAACGATACATGCATGTCATATCTCCTTCTACCATTGAGATAAGAGATAAAAGATTGAACCCATCACAAAACACCTCTTCCCGTTGCAAGATAAAAGATCAAGTTGGCCAGACAAAAATCAAATATAGGAGAAGAAATACGAGGCTATAATAATCAAGCATGAATATGTTTTCATAGATCTGATCATCAACTCAAAATTCATTGGGTTCCAACAAACACACCGCAAAAGAAAGAGTTACATCATATGGATCTCCAACACACCACTGTATTGAGAAACAAAATTAGAGAGAAATCCATCTAGCTACTGCCTACGGACCCGTAGGTCTGATATGAACTACTCACGCATCATGGGAGGAGCACCAATGAAGATGGTGAACCCCGCCATGATCGTGTTCTTCTCTGGAAAAGGCTCTAGATTGGTTTTCGTGGCTCTCGAACTTGCAGCGGCTGAAACGTTTTTTCGTCGACTCCTCTAGGGTTTTCTAAATATTGGGGTATTTATAAAGCTCAGATGCGGTGGAGAATTTTCCCGAGGGCCCCAATAGACTCCAGACGGTGCGAGGGGCCTCTGGCGCACCATGGTGTCTAGTGCCCCCCCCCCGGGGGGGGGGGCCTTGGCTGCTGCTCAATCTTGGCCCTCAAGTTTCCTTGTGGTCCAAAAAAATCTTCGTAAAGTTTTGTGGCAATTGGACCTCATATGATATGGATTTTCTGCGGAGAAAAAAACAGGAACTAGCAGTAGGCACTAAGTCAATAGGTAGTCCTAAAAAATAATATAAAATTACTATAAAATAATTATAAAAATATCCAAAAATGATAACATAACAACATAGAACAATCAAAAATTATAAATACGTTAAAGACATATCAGTCATCAGCGGTATTCCTTCCCTCGATATCTCTTCGCACCGACGACTAATCCCTCGGACGAAAGCACGTTCCACGTTAAAACCCTAATCGCCTCATGCTTGCTTCTGTATCAGGCCAGAAGCAAGGTCCAGGTTCGTGTACGAACGTCTAGGTGGCAACACAAAACACATACGCGCACGTAATGGCCCGGGTCGGCCCACGGGTTATTGACCCGACCCAAAAGTTCGAGGCCAATGGGTCACGTGGGTCGGCCTTAAATGAGATTTGGGTTAACAGAGCCGGCACCGGATGACCCGTTGGGTCAGACTGGTCGACCCATCATAGAGTATTATATCTCACAATGATTACAATCTTTTTCATGACGACGTTGTCGTACGATCCGATTTTACAATGCAGTGTGTCATATAATTTTTGACAAATGGTCATGTATATGAACAATAAAATAGTCTTGATATGTTAGATGTGCTTTAACAAAATCACAAGCAAACGGCTTTATGTTTTCAATTAACCATGTATTAAAAATCTTATTAATTTTTACACTAGTCAAAATCCATTAAACCATGACTAATGTTAATATTTCGTTTGTTCATAAAAAATATAAAATTAAATTTAGATCAATCCAAAATATCTGTCGAACCAAAAATAACATTGATTATTATTTAATTGGGTCAATCCGTGGCCTCACAAATTAGCACTGGGGCCACAAGGACCGGGTCCAAGGCTAGGTCCAGGCCGGCCATTCCCATCCTGACCCATAGTGGGGCCCAGGAGTCCATGACCCACTGGCTCTTACCGAGCAGTGCAGGACACATGATGATGCCCCTTACGTGGCGAGGAGTGGTACGGAGCTTCCGAGAGCTACATGAATTCCAAGAAACTTCCCGGAAACACTGGAACAAGAAGCGGAAAGCAGAAGGAGATCCAAGGAACTTCCCTGGAACTTCTCTCTGTTCCTTAATAATCAAGAAAATGAGTTTCTTGTTAACATATACTCCGTCCGTCCAAATTAATGACTTAATTTTATATTAACTTTGCATTAGAGTTAATATAAAATTAAGTCACTTATTTTAAGATAGAGGGAGTACGTATTTTGTTAAAATTCAGCTACTACCTTCATCACGGTTTAGAAGGCACAATTAAACTTACGTGCATTTTCATAATAAACAAGGTTTAAGACGCATTGCATTTACTCCTAACAGTTAATTAATACTTCATTGTACTACTACTCCCTCCGTTACTAAATATAAGTCTTTTTAAAGATTCTACTAGAGGACTACATACGGATGTATGTAGACATATTTTAGAGTGTATATTCACGTATTTTGCTTTGTATATAGTCACCTAGTAAAATCTTTTAAAAGACTTATATTTAAGAACGGATGGAGTATATGCATGTGTAGTGTGAATGTTATTTTTACCCCATCTCACAGTCAATCAATAACCACCTAAGTTTCAGAAAAATTACAAACACGTCTTCTAAACCATGACGAAGGGAGTAGATGAGTTTTAATTTGATTTCATTCACTTTGTCAGCCATCAGATCTTAGGGCGTCGTGATTCATGTTTTAATAAACCGAGGAGCATTGGTGCGGCCCGTTCGGTTGATGGGCATTTTCTTCGCTGTCGAGGTAGGCTCGTTACGCTTCACCGCTACCAGCCACTTACGGCTTGTATAATTTTTGTACTTGTGTTATATGGAAAATTAAGTATGGGAAACGTTTTCCTTTGATGCGATGGTGGAACCGACACGTCGGTCGCTTGCTTTCTCGTGCGGGTCATGCAATATTTTTCACGCGCGCACTTCGCTGGTCAGTGCATGTAACTTTTATTCTGGTAAATTTGCTGTAACTAGTGTTTAAATTTGCTACTAGCGTTTTTCATTTGTTACATCCGTCTATTAAAAAAGTTGCATTCACGTTTGGTTGCAACTTGACTTCGCTGGTTTTTTCGCTACAACCGGTGTTTTTTGACTTTTGCTACAACCGTGTTAATTTTTGCTACAACCGGCATCATTGTTTGCTGCAATCATTCACTAAAAAAGTTGCATACACGTTTACGTAGATATTTGCTATAACCGGCGTTTGACTTTTGCTACCACGCATCATCAGCTTCGTTGTTTTGCTACGATCACGTATATTTTTTTTTTGCTACAATTTTTTTATTGCAATCGTTGACGAAATTGTTGCATCGTGGACGAAAATTATTGTCTCGAGAAAAAAATTGTTGCATAGAGATCTAACGACGCGGCCCGCGTATAGCTGGCCGATCGAGCGGCCCGCGCGTGGCGACCGAACAATTCGGCCGGCGCGCCGGCGCAGAGCATTGCCCATTAAGTATTGTTGATATTTTTTGCACGGGAGCTTCTTTTAGATACTTGTGTGCAGGAACTTAAAACTTGAAAAACGCACAACCTTTTTTACGTATGTGCATCTATTGGTTTTTTTTTCTTTATATGGCATATCAATATTTATCCATTTTTAATTTTACTGTGTGAAAATTTTAGTTCTTTTCATATGCAAAATGTATTTTCCGTATGAAGGAAATGTATTTTATCATTTGCATGTTCACCCCCTACACATGCAAGTGCATGTATTCTAGTTTGACCACACAATGTGACTATAATTTTGGAGAGGGGTGTCGGTTAATTGCATGTCCATTTCTAGACATATATCTTCGAGCGTTGTAACTCAATTCCAGCTGCATAGGCACAAAGCGACTGCAATTGGGGGCGAAAGTGAAGCTGTCGGGGCCGGTTGCATGTCCATACGTAGGCATGCAACTGCAAGCATTGTAACAAAATTACATTTGCATGAGCACAAAGCGACTGCAACTAGGGTCGAGAGGGGGGGTTGTTCGACTAGTTGCATGTTCATCACTAGATATGCAACTGTTAATGTTGTAAAGCAAAATGACTGTAGCTGTAGCTGGGGTTGAGAGTGGGGTGGTCGGGCCAGTTGCATGTCCATCACTAGACATACAACTCTAACGTTGTAACCCAACTGAAACTACAGGGGCATGCATGTGACCACAACTGGGCCAGACAGGAAGTTGTCGGTGTCAGTTGCATGTCCATGGTTATACATGCAACTACAAATGTTTTAATCCGCCTATAACTGTATGGGCATGCACATGACTGCAACTAGGGTCGGAATTGCGATTGTCGAAGGCCAATTGCATATCCACCAACATGCGGCTTCAAGTGTTATAATCCGACTGCAAGTGCACATGCACATGCACAAAAACAACTACAACTGCATGTTTTTCAAATGAGGTCGTGATGGCATGTTTTTCAAATGGGTCGCAAATTCATGACTGTATTTATTTTAAAAGCATCGTAACTACAAAACTTCTATTTTCTAAATAGATACAATCCACTGCCTAATTTTCTTAGCCATGCAATCATGACACATAAGCAAGTAGGCATGCAAGACATAAATAACATGTTTTGCATTACTTCACGCATGCACTACCTAATTTTCCTAGCCATACAACCATGACACATAAGCAAGTAGGCATGCAAGATATAAATAACATTTTTTGCATTACTCCACGCATGCAATGGTGCCACATCATCCATTCATGCATATTAGTCATAAGTAGTTTTTTGCATTAGAGTTTATCCTCCATATTTTGTTAGAATTTAGATTTTTTAACTATAATTGTTTTTAAGATTACATTTGTTTTTTATTATTTATAGAATTTTTTATCAACTACTTACACATTGTTTTAGCAATGTCGCCCAGCAATGCGGGGGGCATCATCTAGTTTATAAATGTGGCTATAACTACATGTTTTCAAAGGAGGTGGCAACTGAACGAGGCATAACTATATTTTTCTTTTTTTACAACTAGTCAATCTTTTTGTGCAGACCAGCTACATAAAACACATAACGAAGGCTAAAATCAAGTTTTTTTACTGGAAAATTCTATATATATTAAAGCTCATAAATAAAATGGGTCTATTACTCGACTTCACAGATTTGCTTTGTGGACCAAGTAGCTATTTGCTAGCTGACCTTTTCACTGAGGTTGTTTGTTCGATTCTCATAAGCAAGAACAACTAGTTAGCGAGCATTTCTTTGATAGACTTCCAGCGATCACTCTCGTACGCCGTCACTTGGCGCGTTCTCGGCCGTCGCCACGTGTCACGTTCTTAATGTTTTTTTACGTACATGTTTTCAGCCTTTTACAGTGGTTTTTTTCGGATTTTTTTGGTGTTCCGGTTTTTCACGGGTATTTCATAACTTTTGGCCAGGAAAATTTCCCAAAAAAACCGTGTTTTTGGTTTTTTATGGAAAAAACAAGTCTTTTATTTTTTTCTTGCGAGAGGCACGGTTTTGTTTCCGCAAGAAGCACGGTTTTACCTTCACGAGAGGCACGACCGTGCCTCTCGGAAAGAGAAAAAAACACGTTTTATGTTTTTTTGTGAGAGCATGGTTCTGCTTTCTCGAAAGACACGGTTTTGCATTCGCGAGAGGCATGCCCGTGCCTCTCGGAAAGGAGAAAAAACGTGTTTTCTATTTTTTTGTGAGAGGCATGATTTTGCTTATGCGAAAGACACGATTTTGCCTTCGCAAGAGGCATGCCCGTGCCTCTTCCGAAAGGGAAAAAACGTGTTTTCTGTTTGTTTTTTGCGAGTGGCATTTGCTTCCCGAAAGACACAGTTTTGCCTTTGTGAGAGGTACGCCCGTGCCTCTTCCGAAAAGGAAAAAAAGGCGTTTTCTGTTCTCTTTTTTTTCACGAGAGACACGGTTTTGTTTTCGCGAGAGGCACGGTTTTGCCTTCGCGAGGGGCACGACCCGTGCCTCTCGGAAAGGGAAAAAACGTGTTTTCTGTTTTTTTCCATCGCGTGAGGCACGGTTTTTCGCCCTTTTTTTCTTTCATTTTATTTCGTAATTTATTTTTTCCTCAAAACCTATAAACATGGGATCTAGTTTTGAATATCTCGACGCGAGAAAGCCAACAGTAAAAACGGTTCGAGATTTGGACACACGGTTTAGGAGATAAAACATTTTGAAAATACGGATCTACGAAAAAAGAAATCTCTCAGGTTGCGACAAATAACACACATGTAGTGCACCATTTGTCGCAACGTGTAGAGATGAAAGTAATCGTTGAAAAATGTACTCGCTAACTAGTAATTTTACTCATGTGTTTTTTTTTTCTTTTTCTACTTCTCGTGATTTATTGGGCCAAGTATACGTGAATAGACTCAGCATTTTTGGGGCCATCTGGTTGACGCGATGTGCAGCAACAACAGGCCGCCGGTTGACGAGGCGAGAACGGCAACAAAGTAAAAAGAATATTTGATAATGTCATGTGAATGAGACCTTATTGTTTCTTAGCTAGATGAGCTGCAGGCGCTCCCTAATATATACTCCATGCGTTTTTATATATAAGTCTTTTAAGACATTTCATTAATAGTCTACATACGAAGCAAAATAAATGAATTTACACACTAAAATATATCCATATACATCCTTATGTGGTACTCTAGTGAAACCTCTAGAAAGACTTATATTTATAAACAGAGGGAGTACCAGTTATGCCTTGCTTGAAATGGATGTATTCCAATACGAAGATGTATAACTTACACATGTAATTTATTGGACCGTTGTGCAAATTCCAGCCAGAAAAGAAACAATGAACAAAGGTCTATATTTTTTACAAATGTATTTAAAAGAAAAACAGTGATCCAAACAGGGTCTTATATTCGCTCCGTGAGCCCATCCCACTAACTTTTGTCCCTGTCAAAAAAAGTGAGGAAAACCTAACAATGGAAAATAATACTCCATATGCGTGAAAAAAAGTGAGTAGATTACATACGCTTTGCATGTCTTTTTCTTTGAACTTTTACCTTTTAGAAAAACTGAGATCCGATGTGTGAAAACAAGCATATAGTAAGGGGTCTGTTATGCGTTGGTCAACGGATCTTTTAAAAAACATCCGTCGCTTAGCAAACCGTCAGATCTGATAATTCTATCGTGCAACGAATTTCTTGTTACAGAAACATTTGTAACAGAAATTATGTTGTGGTTTTTTTACAACATGGGTCGTGTTGTCGGATCTGTTTTTGCAACATAGGTTTTGTTACAGACTTTTTTTGCAACATCGGTTGTGTTATAAATTTTTTAACATTGGTTGTGTTGTCGGATTTATTTTTGCAACATGGATCATGTTGTAGATTATTTTTTTGTAACATGGATCGTGTTGCCGGATTTTTTTTTACAACATGAGTCGCGGGATTTGTTTTGCAACATAGGTCATGTTGCGGGAGCTAGCCTCAGTGGTATCTAGCCTTTGGTTGGTTTGCAACAAGGAGCTAGTTGAAGAATCTCTTTTTGAAACATGGACCAGTTGCACAACATGGAGACCGACTATCTGACGGAGCTCATCCAGCAGACATGAAAGTGATGAACGTTCATGTAAGATCGGTCGGTTGAATGGAATAATTTTCCATATAATAATAATAATGAGTGGATAATTCTTCCAAAATGCATCTAAGAATAAAACTGAGCAGAAATGCATAGCCAATCACACGCAATTTATGAAAGGGAGGAAGTACTATCTATTAATAGAAGGGAAATTCAACATGTATCTTTTTCATTGTTGAAGAAATCGTTAACTAACAGCTGCTCGGTTGGCTCGTGAGTAGGGGGTTAATAAGCTAATCGATAAGTTAATTGGCCATCTAATCAATTAATCGAATGATTTTTTTGGTTTATCGGCTACTCGGTAACTCTATGAGTAGGGATTAATCGGCAAGTTAACTGGTTAATCGGATGAATTCTTGAACAAGGATCTTTTTATGGAGCGGCACGCCATCTGCCTTTGGATCGACGACGGCGGCATGGAGGGCGTGGTGGCCTCGTTGGCGGCACCTTCGGTTAGATCTGTTCTAACCAGTGTAGTCGATGATGGTGGTCATCTCTTCCGTTAGAGGTGGTCGGCCTGCGGCTGGGTGATCAGATCTCGAGATTCGAGATTCGTCATCTAGTCCCGACTACGAGTCGGGGAGACATAGTTGCCGGTGAAAACCGTGCCTTTGGCGGGTGATGGCGGCATTTGGCGTCGTTGCCTTGATGAAGGCATCGTCGTGCAACTGTTGTCGATCCACTCGTGTTGCTTCGGGGGAAAGCCTAGGATATGGTCTTACAGGTCGGACGATGGCGGTATTATGGTGTCGTTTATTTATTGGGACATCGTTTGTGGAGCAGCGTTAGAAGACAGAGGCATGAGATGGAGCTGCTTCATCTTGCACGGAGCTTCGATGGAGCTGTCAAGTCATGTCTGGCCGACATATGCTACACCGAGTCATGCCTGATTGGTAGGTGCTACGCACGGCAGATCTTTCAGAGTCTTCGCGTTTGGACGGATGAGCGCAAGGCGGTGGCGCTGTTGGACGCCGTGGTGGCGTCGAGGGATGTCTGGACTGACAAGGATGATGCAGATATCTCTCTTGAAGATGGGTCAGTGGTCCGATGATGAGGGCGACTTCTAGAACGTGTGCATGTGATTTGCTTTAGGTACGCTGCACCTGCTATTGGTCCACATACGTAATGTGGATGGATTGACGATGACACTGGTTTTAGATGTAAGGAGTAGGATCACTCTATATTATTGAGTTTATCGGTGTGAGTGATGATTTTGGGTTGATTGACGTATATTCTTATACATTTGTGCAATAAATAATAAAAATGATTGCATGCATCGATTGATGCAGATAAGGTGGTTTAACCTTCTTTTAGAAAAAAAACTTTTCGAATTAATGTAAATTCTGAGTGAAGGCCTTGCTGCTAAAGTCGCCCTGTGGAGCCCGCCGTAGTGGAAAAGGTTGGCAGCCATGTGGGGACTGGGGACCTCGTTTGGGTAAAAGGAGGACCCAGCACAAACAGAGCAAGCTTAGCTATAGTAGCGAGGACCCAGCACAAACAAGCAAGCTCAGCTGACGAACAGCTTGGGTGGTCTGTCTTCATGGGGAAAAGGAGGAAACATGATCAGATAAGGGACGACGAGTCGAGCTCCTCCGATTCCAAGCGGTATAGGTCTTGCCACTGCCATAATAGGTTAGTAGTTTCCCTCCTCACTCCCTTTTGCTGTTGGCTCTGCTGTTCTCTCTAATTTTTCTTTGATTCCTTTTAACATACAAAATCCAGAAGGATGTTAAGTGAGGGGATGTCTCGGGAGGGCTTTTCAGATACCTTCTGTGACGCAGTAATCGAATTGAAAGACGTTATACGGGTATCTTCTATCTCTTGATTCACCGGAAAACTGGACTGTTTTTTTTTCTCTGTCGAAAAATATTGCACTGATTGGGCTTTTCTTTGCGCCAATGTTAGTTTGACACTCTGGATTAAGCTTGAACCCTATTTATTTGTACTAATAATATGCTCTTCTTGAAGACACAATAGCCTTAATCCAATCGTGTGATGGAATGCACAGCATATAAATCACCAGCGAGCTGGGTTATGGACCGTATGGTTATGATCTCACCTAAGTACGTTGTTTTTAATGCATACCAAAAGTTCAGGAATGCTTATCAGGAATCAGAATAGCTAAGGGGTGTCTCTTTTCGTCCCTGTCTCGATTATTTTTTACTCACTTTCTTTATAATTGACTAAGCAGTATGGACTTAATGCAAACTTTCAGCAATTTTTTTATCATAGACTGTGCCTATCTTTCAGTTTGTTCCCTTTATAGGTTAAAGTGGCCACAGAGGAAAAGTTTGAAAGAAAAATTAAAAAGCTTAAGCAAAAGAGGGAAAAAGACAAGAACGAACATAAGGAGGATATCAGAATACTCAAGGAAGATTTCACAATACTCAAGGAATATTTCAGAATACTGAAGGAATCTCATGAAGAGCTCAGATCAAAAATCCAAGAGATGCCAAAAGAAGGGTGTGCTGAAGTAAATCATTACGATAAATCTCCATCTCAGAGGTGAGGAGTTTCTTTAGCTATTGTTTGACCAGGATACTTAGAAGGGTGTGTCGTCGAAATGTGGACTCTATTACATCAGTCGTTATCATCATACGTGTGAGATGGTATTTGAGCTTAATGTGGATGGTAAATGGGCCCCATTTATAGAACTGGAAGACTGGATCCATTTTAAATTCTAAGAATAAAAGCTTGCACTGAACTTCTTCCAATGATCTGTTTACGATTTTAGATTTACCGAGTTAGGGTGCTCAAATATCGGGACACTTATACTACCTACCATACATGTTGATACAGTAGCACTTCCGATAGAAGTGTACCAAGTTAGGTGTGATATTATAAGTGATACAAACAATCTAAATGAAGACAAGTATAATGTGTACTTTCTTATATCATACTTTTTGAACCAAATTATAGGAGTGTACTAAATTTTGTTGAGCAATTCATGGAAACACAATTGTTCATATAATACAATCTACGGTCTAGTACTGATTATGTAGACAACATAGTATAATTTGAATATTTGAACCAAATTCTCTTATTTATGTTCCTGTTCTTTCTCAATCAGTTAGAAGCTTCTTTAGTCTAATTATCTACTTTAGGAAGGAGGACGTGTCAGAACTGAAATATGCATCCAAATAATAAGTGTTGCAGATAAGATGGGCCTAAGCTTCTTTACTACACTTATCTAGTTACGTTTTTTTTTAGAAAAGGAGGATTACCTCCGGTCTCTGCATCAACACGATGCATACGGCCACTTTATTAATAATAAGGAAAATAAATTGCGGTTCAACATAGTCTCCAGCAAAATAAATCAGAATGAAAGGTAAATATAAAAGTGCCACAACCGACAAAATAGGCCTAGATGTCTACTCATCTATCCTATTACTGGACTGCCATCCAAACCGGTTGAAGATATCCCGCGCTACCGTCTCCCATCGGGTACGTATAAAGAGAAAATGTAGAGTAGTTCACAAAATGAGTTTTTTCTTATGTGGCTTATAGAATAAGAATAGTTCACTGTTGCTCTCCTCTTTCAGAATTTAACTTATCTTCTGATATGTGCTGGTCAGATCGCAACTAAGCCAATCAACAAGATTTCGACTAGTAATTGAAAATAACGTGAGCAGAACAATTTACAAAAAGGAAAGTGTAGAGACCGAGGATGGCGGAGGTCACATAAAAGTTGTCATGTATGATGGTGGCAATCGAATTGCACCTGACCACTCTCTTGCTTCAGCAAGGGTTGATCTAGTTCTAATTGAAGGATCATTCAATGAACCGAAGCGGGGTTCTTGGTCTAAAGAGGAGTTTGAGGAAAGCATAATAAAACCGCGAAAAGGAATCACAAGGCTAGTGAAAAACGGTACATTTGATCTGACTGATGGGAGTTGTGATCATGAAGGTGCCATTATTATGGATAATTCGCAACAAAGGGAAGTTAAGCTTGGAGTAATGATTGCAGTGCATACAGAAGTAAGAGTTCTTGAAGGAGTATCAAATCCTTTCAAAGTGCAAGAAGGCAAGACAAAAAGTAATGTTTTTTTCTTTGAAATATTCTATCAGTTACTTTAATCTCGGTATTAAAACAGGATCAACATTTTCTACATGCGATATATTACATGATCTAATCTCATAAATAGGAGATGTTTGATAGTACCACAATTTCCTTTTGTTACTCTGTTGCCTCAGAGTGATCCCAGCTTTGACTGAGGAAATGGTGAAACGTTCTGTCATTGTATTCCTCTATCTTGTTTACACTAGTTGAAGGGCAAATTTTTTTCCAGAGACAGCGTCAAGCAAAAAGCGTAAAAAGCCTTCTCCAGTTCCAACGCGAAACTTGGTACAGACAACCAGCACCCACACAGCACAACATGGTGAAGGCTAGTAATTATTATTTTTTCTCTGTTTCTCTGTTTCTATCAGCTGACTCGTTTATGGCTCACCAACAGGCCAAAGTCCCATTACTCCAGACGAGCAACATAATCTTCCACCACCTGTCATTCAAGACGTATTGCAGAAATCAGGTAACAAGTTAGTGCTTGAAGCCTCCCTTACCACCAAACGAATAGAAGTAAATGATTGCAGATGATAAGCCTCCACCATCCTCATGTGCAAGAATTTGGTAGTGTAATTTCTATTTTATTTAGTGTTATTTCCTCGAAATTTCGCAGACCGTGGAAAGCATACCGAATTTCTGACTGATGACACTGCAGAGGATAATCGACTGAATTATCCACTGGCTATTGTGCCACAGATAGTTGAGGGAAATGGTGAAGCCTTCTGCCTCAGTCTTCTTTATCTTGTGTACGTTAGTTAATGTGCACATGTTTATTTTTTCAGGCCTAAACGGCAACGGTCAACAATTATCTCAACACATCCCAATGCAAATCTTGTGGCAGCCAGCCAGTGCACACTCAATGCGAAATGGTAAATGCTAGTAGTATAAGGTATTGTTTATTTCTCTGTTTCACAAAACTAAATGAGAGTGACTGCCAACAGGTCAAAACTACAGTCTGCCACAAACAGGCATTCAGAATCCATCGCAGGCAGCAGGTAATACTTAGTGCTTCAAGCCTCCAGTACCACCAAATGAATGAATGATTGCAGATGATATAATTCTTTGTATGCACCTCCAGGATATTGTCCAGCCTATCAACCCTTACTTGCTTGTGAAGATCAGTACACTAGTTTCTCTAATGCAAGTTCTCAACTTGCATTTCCGAACCTTTCTGAATACATGACGTTGAATGATATTCGCCAGGTAACTGTGATATGAATTGAGGAGATACTAATCCGCACAATAAGACTCCAGGCTAAGGTAGCACCGGGTTACGCCTAGTGCTAAGCTAGCTTGAGTGATACACTTTTATACTTTGTAAGAAGGAATTACAAGGGCTGTTTTTACTAGTCCTAGGGCTATAGCCATAGCTTCCCCAAGCCTGTCTCCGCCACTAACTCCAGGTTCGTAGTCTAACAAAAGTTACAAAACGATGTATTAGAGTCCACTAGTCCAGTTACCATTGTTTCCGTATCTGTAAAGGGTGTGTGATCCTAAAGGATAGCAGACCATTAAGCCCAAACTTTTCTACAGGACATTGTGGTATTACCAAACACATGTCAGGCTGCAGGTGGTGGTGGAACTAAGTGGGACTAATTATCTCGTCCCACTTAAAATTTTGGTGTTACACATGAAATGGTTTTGAATTTTGGGTTTGTTTTGCTACATTACCTTGTGTGATTTTGTCTAAGTGTTTCCGTTAGCAGTTTAACCTGTCTTGGGTATTAGGATGATTATATCTAATGCAATTACTCAGGGAGCAATATGTATATGGAAATTTCCCCCGTAAAATAAAAGTATACAAAAATTTGATATTTTAATGAATTCCGTAAGTGGTTTACTTTATATCATGGGAGATTGGATATTTTCTTTTGACATAATTTGTTTACTTTATTCAGTGGACTTCCATCCCTGAAGGGGAGATATCTGTGGAACATGTACATCCTTTAATTGTCCCGTCACAAATTCAAGAGACTTGTAAGTTCAAATTAGAGGCAAATACCGTTTGTCTTCAACTTAATAATCATTCCGATAGCATATGCATGTGTGACCTTCATAATTTTGGACTTGTCTACTTGATGAGTGCAAAATAATTATTAAAATTCATCAAACCATTAATATGTTTGTTTCATGCCTAAGTTTAGCATGGTCCCTCTTATCTCCTCCTTTCATATTTCTTAATTTGCATAGAATATGTTTACCCTTATACTTTATTCAGTTCCTAAAATTGCCCCCTGGCTGTACATATTCATTCTCGCTATTACCTTCTAATTTTGTAAGATATCACTCACTGATTCCCAAGTAAACTCCACTAGGTTAACATGTCGGGTACACATGTCATTTAGCTTTTTTTCCCCTCGCCCAACTCTGTTTCAGCAGAAATGGACTATATGGGCATGTGGTACATGAATGCAGGGGCAAGAAAATGGGAAAATGAATAGAAGAAGAGGTTAACTGGGCTATTATTAGTCGTGTCTCTGTTTAAACAAGCTGTTTGTTGTGCATGTCGGTGGCTCAATTATTGAACTGTTGTACCTATAAAATTGATAGGTGATGTTTGAACACAAAATTAAAAATATGTTGAAACCTCAAAAAAATTGTTTCAATATATTTTCTAAAATTGATGCGGTACACAATAAAAGATAAGAATATTTGTGGAACATCTTGTTAGAGCCAAACTGCATTGATCAAAGGGCTTGTGCCAAGCTAAGCTATGACTATCTTGTGTGACTGCTCTTTAGATGGGTCATTTAGATGTGGTCAAGTACTACTTCAATGGGATAAGCCTCATGTGGAGCCCAAGGAACACTGGAACTTTCTTGACGAGCTCATGCCGCTGCATAGCACACAGTCAAGGTTTTATGGAGAAAGTTTCCCCACTACAAGCCTCATGGATAAAGCCCATAAGTTACTGGCCAGTAATTCATCAGGTGATTCTGTTTTGAAGATGATTACCATTATTACGAGTCGAGCCACGCAGGCTCCTCAGAGGAGAGGCATTCTCATTCGTCCCATTGAGCCATATGATTCAGACGCTGAGTACGTCGCCTAATCCAAGGCTCTCTCTCTCTCTCACTCACTCTCTCTCCCTCTCCCTCTCGCTCCCTCCCTCCCTCCCTCTCTCTCTCTCTCTCTCTCTGCATCTGTTGGAAATCGAGAGGATCACATTGACCGGTGGTCAATCATGACAACCATCTTACTAACTGGTATTCATGTGCCTATAGCATTTTCAGGCCACCAGTTAAGAAGCAAAGAAATGCCAAATATCAATTGCGGTTTGTCAACAGCGTCTGCAATGACTACTACACCCAGGAACAAATCAAATCAGAGAATGGAAATCTCTTAAAGGTAGCTTTGTATGATGAGAATAATCTGGTGGTCACGTCTGGTCCGCTGTCTTCAGCTTCTGTGGAGGTCGTACTACTTCATGGTGATTTCAATGCTGATGGCCAAGATTATTGGACATCAGAGGAGTTCAGTTCCTGCCTAGTGCATCCACAATCTGTCGAAGAACCACCGGCCTTGGTAGGTGATTGTGCATTGGCACTGACTGATGGAGAGACAGACCTTGGTAATATTAGCTTCCAGATTTCCTCCTTCCATGCCAGAACTGGAAAGTTCAAGATGGGTGTTGAGATTAAAAACGTACGAGAAGCGAGTGCTCAAGAAGGAATCACTAGCCCATTTCTCGTGAGAGTTCGCCAAGGGGAAGGTACAATATTTTCGGTTAATCTTTCGTACATGACTTCTCATGCAATTTCAGTAGGATGTTTCACCCCAAAAAAGTTTTAGTAAGACATTGCAGTCCATATACGATTCTTTTGGTTAAAATAATGTAGTAAGTACAATTTTAGACCAGGAAGTAAGACATTTAATAAAATCCTAACGTACACTTCTGAGAAAAAGTAAATAAATACTACTCCTTCCGTCTTTACAGATGACTAGTATTCAAGTTAATGTATTGCCACTTTTCATAAACTATGTTTATTTGAAACTCTTCAACCCTTGAGTAATTGGACCTGCTACACACGTGTGACTGTCGTGCTTCTCCAATAAAAGATATAAGTTTGAAGATGTAAAAGCAGAAGATATAAAATTTGCATCTTAAAAAAATGATTTTTACATCTTTAAAAAAGGGTCAACTCCAACAAATGGTGTAAAATGAAGATGTAAAAGGGTAACTCCAATAGAAGATGCAAATGAAGATGTAAACCTATACTTCAAACATGGCATATTCAACTACTCCTTCATTTCAAACAAAATAATTAAACATAGTTCTAATTAAAAACATAACAAACTCAACTACCACTAGTTCAACTACTTGTCCTCCTCGTCGCCCCAGTCCTCCTCCGAGGACTAAACAATCCTCCTCCTCTTCTTGACTCCTGCTCGGCCTGCACATACTCCGGATGCTCACACGCGAACCTCGTCATCGCGGCGGGGCGGTGCGGCGGAGGTGTCGAATCGGGCAATAGCGGGGCGATTCAACGGGGCGGCGGAGGTGTCCAATCGGGCGGCGGCGGGGCAATGCAACAGGGCAGCGGAGGTGTCCAATCAGGCGACAATGGGGCCGAATCGGGCGGGGCGGCGTTGGGCGACGACCAACGACGGACGATCGTCGGAACGTCAGCTCTAGATTAGGCACTAGGCGGCTGCGGTGCGCGATGTGTGCAGACGGGTGGCGGCGGTGGTGCGGCAGGAAGTGGGAGGAAGAAGGGGGAAGTGATGGTTGGCGCTCGGCTGGCAAATATACATCTCTTGTAGGTGGAGATGCATATTTACACCGTGAAGTATTGTTGTTTACATCTTCGGAAGGTAGAGATGTAATTTTTTTTTTTGCATCTACATCATCTGATAGAGAAGTGTTTTGGGGCTTTAAAGATGCGAAAGTTAGGTATTTTTACATCTACATCTTCTATTGAAGACGCTCTTAACATTTTGAATATAAAAGCATTTACAATAAGTGAGGATTTGATTGACTATGAGACTTCCATATCCGTCGCTTTCTCTTCTAGCAGTTCTAACATGTTTCCTTTTACTTCCTTTTTTCACATGAGAGATTAGAATATGTAATACTCTATCCGTTTCTAAATATTGTCTTTCTAGAAATTTCACTACGGACTACATACAGATGTATATAAATATAATTTAGAGTGTAAGTTTACTCATGTTGCTCCGTATGTAATTCGTAGTTGAATTTTTAAAAAGACAAACATTTAGGAATGGAGGGAGTAGATTTGAACAGTTGATAATTAGTGATTTGATTTTTTTTTTATCTCACATGTAAAAATAGGGGTAAAAGGGAGCATGTTAAAAATTGCCTTCTCTTTAGCTTGAACTTTTTTTTTTTTTGGGGTGAACTGGGCATGTCCACGTGATTAGTAAATCCTTGCCAATGGCAGGTGCACTACTTGTATCGGAGGGTTGCCAATTATCAAGCAAATGTCGTGTCAAAGCAATTGCACTAGCTGAGTTTTAGCAGTCCCGTATTTTGTACTCCAATTGACATACCAGTGTTTATCCATACCTTTGTAGAATCAAGTCGCCATCGGATCACATCTCCCGAAGCGTTGCTCAGAGTAAGAATGGAATTGCCCAAACAAGTCTGCGGGCCGCTGCAGTGCGATGCCAGGGAAAACGTCTGCGCGTCACCGGTAATTATCTCTATCCCACTTTCTCAACATGTACTTATAATACATTTCTCATAAAAAGAGTGAAGTTTGGGATGGTGCCGTCGGCGCTGCAGGACCAGTCGTCGCCGGAGAGAAATGATTTGGTGGCGTCAAGGGCGGAGGACGATGACAGCATGGTACAGAGTGGGAGCGGCGTGTTATTATTCCCAGCCCCGAGGCCGCCGTCGGAGCAGGTGCAGGTGCCGCAGCCGGAGCCGGGGCTCAACTGCCCGCGCTGCAACTCCACCAACACAAAGTTCTTCAACAACAACTCCCTCACACAGCCCCACCACTTCTGCCGCGAATGCGGCCTTGGGCTGGGCGCCACGGCCACGCTTGGCATGACAGCGGTGCCCGCCGCCGACTGCGACATCGCGGGTCGCGCCGCCGGGGCTCCAGCACCAGCCGCCTACGTAGCTGCCGCGGCAGCGATGTCGACGTCAACGAAGCCTAGCACCACCGCTTGCGGCACCTCTGCGTTAATGTCAATGTCGATGGTGGAGCGGGCCCGGTTGGCCAAGGTGCCGCAGCCGGAGCCGGGGCTCAAGTGCCCGCGCTGCGACTCCACCAACACCAAGTTCTGCTACTTCAACAACTACTCCCTCACCCAGCCCCGTCACTTCTGCCACACATGCGGCCGCTCTTGGACTCGTGGCGGCGCGCTCCGCAGTGTCCGCGTGGGCAGCAGGTACAGCTGCCACGCCAAGCGCAGCACCAAGTCCAAGGCATCCGCTAGAGAACCCGCGGCGGCAGCAGGGACAGCATCGTCTGCATTGACGGCAACGACGCCCAACACTACTTCTTGCACCGGCACCGCACCGCCGGGTTTCAACCAGTACTCCATGTTCTGCACCAAGAGCGCGTCGCCGCACAGCAATTGGTTCGCCGACAACTTCGACCCGGCAAGCCCCGGCTTCGGCTCCCCCGCTAGGCTGCTCTTTCCCCAGCAGGTGTTGAAGGGGGTCGACATAGGGCTACAGAGCGGCAGCGGCGGCGATTGCGAGGACGGAGCCAGTTCCACCACCAAGTGACGCCGCCGGCCAAGAGAGATCCACAGCAGGATTACCCAAGCGACAGGGGCATGAACACAGACGTCGTCTATCAACGGTGACGGCTAGAATTTCTATTCCACCACTAAAAGCATCTCCAACAGCCGTATAAACCCAATAAAAAATATAACACGTCATTATAACACTTTAATGCATAAGGACTAATATTATTTTAGCATGTGGCTAAAAGCGCACGTTCAAAAAAACACAGTGTAAGAGCATCTTCAACAGCAGCGTTTCGGTTAAAAAAACACAGTGTAAGAGCATCTTCAACAGTCGCGCTTCGGTCGGCGCCTAAAAACTGATTTACAGCGCGTCCATTGTCAGGTTTAACGCGGCGGCAGAGTTGGCTCAAGCAGCCGCGCTGAAATGCAGCGCGGGTGCGCAGCTCCACCAGCGCGTGCGAGCAGCCGACGCCTCATATTTCTTGCAATTTGAACACAAAATAAATTTCACACATTCACAAAACAAAGACATGGCATATAATTTAAATCACAAACATCATTCAACTAAAAGTTTAAAATAAATAGTTTAATTCATTATTACAACTCAAACATATAGTTCAAATAAACATCATTCAAATAGTTCAACAAATCATGATGCTCTTTGACGGCCATTCCAAGCCCACCACTCCTCAATGAGATCATTCATGAGTTCATTATGCGCTGCTGGACGTCGAATGACATGATAGGAGGCAATAAAACGGGCCACCCTTTCAGCCCTCCGCCGCACTCGCACGGGATGTCCCAAGAGCTCATAGTTAGAGTAGTCTACATCTTGGCCACGCTCATTCTCGATGATCATGTTGTGCATGATCACACAAGCGTGGATAATGTACCAAAGCATTTTTTGATCCCAAAATCTAGCTGGTCCTCTCACAATAGCAAATTGGGCTTGCAAAATCCATAAAGCTCTCTCCACATATTTTCTAGCCGCCGTCTGAGCATTGTGGAAATCAAGATTTTTCTTACCTTCCGGTTTTTTCAACGGCTTCACAAATGTTTGCCATTTTGGATAGATGTCATCCGCAAGATAGTAGCCATAGTTGTATGTACGGTCATTAGCTACAAACTGCACCGGTGGCAGTTCACCATTTGCAATCTTATTCATCAGTGATGACCGGTTGACAATGTTGATGTCATTCAAAGATCCAGGCATTTTAAATAAAGCATGCCAAATCCAAGTCTCTTGATCAGCCACCGCTTCAAGGATTATAGTGCAACCTTTTTTTTGTCCATGAAATTGGCCATGCCATGTCTTTGTGCAATTCTTCCAACTCCAATGCATGCAATCTATTGAGCCAAGCATACCTGGGAACCGCAAGCTTTGTTCATCTCCTATAGCCTTGAGACGTCTTCAACATTGGGAGATCTCAGGTACTCCGGGCCAAACACTTGCACAATTCCGACTGCGAAGCGCTTGACACACATGATGGCTTGGCTCTCACCCATGGCCAAGTGATCATCAACTAGATCAGCGGGAATATCGTATGCCAACATACGCAAAGAGGATGTCACCTTCTAAAAGGTGCTATGTCCGAGCTCTCCGGCAGCATTCCTCCTTTACTGAAAAAATCGATCATGGCTCGCTAGTTTCTCTGCATTGTACTTGAACAACTCGGTGCTCATCCTAAACCGACGATGAAAGTATGACTTGGGGTATGTGGGATTCTCCACAAAATAGTGCCTCATCAATCTGTTGTGGGCATCAATCATATTCCTCCAAATTTTTTGCCGACCCATAACCGAACAACCGTGCTTCGGTTTTTTATTGATGTGCATAGCTAGGATCATTGCAAGATCCTCCTCCTCTTCCATATCAAATTCTTCTTCGAAAGAATCATATGCCGAACTCATCTAAAATGTTCAAAACTAGGCTATAAACAACATGCACCAAAATTCATGTAAAAATGTGAAATTAGAAGCAATACATACCTTGCGGACGCCAAGCGACAGTGGAAGGCCGGGCGCTGTTCGTCGAAGGACTATCGCACGCGACGGGCGATGCTGACGAGAGAGAGAGGGAGGAAGCCGCGGCCGCGCGGGGAGAGACCACGAAAGCGCCGGAACAGTCGCCTGAGAAATGGGGTGGCGCGGACGGTGACGGCGGCGCGGCTGGATGGGTGGGTGGAGTTTCGGCGAGCTTTCGAGAGTTCAGCGCGCGGGAGCGGGCGCAGCAAATAAGTGGCGCGCGATGGCGTTTCCTCCCGCGCGCTGAATTACATATGCCGCGCGCGCGGTTTTTGCGCGTCCGCTGGAGCTTCCGGAACGGTAGCGCGCACGCTAAAATGACTACTTTTTCAGCGCGGCGCCTATATAACGCGGATGTTGGAGATGCTCTAAATTATGAAGCGTGCGCGATCCGGCATATCAAATTTGCTGCGCGTGATAGCGCTTTTTAGTGCATAGCAAAAACCTTTTAGCGTGCCTAAAAAAGATCGCGATAACGCCCACGCATATGATACCTAGGTGAACCGAAAAGCTTCCCTGACCATGCTTGTTAGTTGGGTCATTTGAAACGAAAGAAACGCTGGAGTTTTCAAGAAGAAACCAACGCCACCCTTCTACATCTTAAAACTTATCCAAGATAAAACCAAGTTTTAAGTCATGGCAGGAGCTAGACACGTGAGTATCATGGCGTGAGAGTAGTTGTTGTCTTTTTTTTGTTTTCGGGCGGGCTATGATGTGGAGCTATTAACCTGTATTCTAAAACTTCCCTCCTTTATTAATGAATGAGGCAAGTATTTTGTCTATGTTTCAAAAAAAAAACAGCCAACACGTTCAATGTTCACAGGTTGCACCACGTCATCACATCCATGTATAAATAACAAAACTGATGATGTCAACAAGAATCTTTTGTCTTTTTCTTTTTAAAATGTTCTATCTATTAAATAAAAAATTTGATTAAAAAACCATTTTCATCATTAAATCCGTCGTGATGAAATCTTTGAAATTAGATCTCATATTGATATGTTTTAATGACTTTTTTTGTTAAAAGTTACTATGTCTATTGTACATAAATTGCTAGCATGATTATACTAAAGTTGTCATGATATAATTTAAATACTTTTTTCTATGTTTAAAATAAACTTTGACATGTGATAAAAAAGAAAATTAACAAACTAAATTACCATGATGAATTACTAAAATTTACCATGATCCATGTAATAATTTTGACATGGTTCATAAGTAAAAAAAATAAATATGTCGTCGGCTATTTTAAAATGCATGGGCACTACCTCAAATTTGCCATAAACCACAAGCTAAAATTACCATGACGAATTACTTAAATTTGCCATGATAGATGCACTAAAATTTGTCATGGTTCATAAAAAATATTTTCATGCTCAAAACACTAGATTTGTCATGGTCAAAATACTAAAATAGCCATGATCTATAAACTTAATTTGTCATGATGAATTAACAAAAGTTGTCATGATATATAAAGTAAATTTGTCGTGGTTAACTACTAAAATTTGCTATGGATAATTAATAAAAGTTTTCATGAAATTAGTTGAAATACAATGGTAGTTTTAAATATAGAACAAAAAACTAAATGAAACATGTTGTGCAACTTTATGGTAAACCCTTTGGAAACTTCGGTATAAACATGTGGCATCTTATAGCCCCCAAAAAATCATTGAAACATATCAATATGAGATCTGGTTTTAAAAATCTCCCCGAGACGGATTTAAGGGTGAAAACGGATTTTAATTGGATTTTTATTTCAGTGATAAAATATTTTTAAGTCTAAAAACTGAAAAGATTCTAATGATGTCATATGTTTGATATGACAAGATAAATGATTATAGAGGCGTGTGAACCATGTTGCCTTATGTCACACGTGTGGGTGTTATTATCTAGAGAGAAAAAATGATTCCTAGCCAAACTCCTGAACTTACACTAGTAGGAAAAACCTTAAAGGTAGGAGCCTAGTAGTAGTGCTGGAATATGGCAAGCGCAGCTACTACTTAGAAGTATCGCTAGATCTGCCCAGCGCTACTAGTAATGGCCTTAGCAGTAGCGCTGGATATGTAAAAATGCTCCTGCTAAACGGGGCCCAACGAGTCCACCGACGGTAACAGTAGTAGGAGCGCGCGCTTGTGAAAAAACGCTACTGCTAAGTAGAATAGCAATAACGCTCTTGGGGAATCAGCACTACTGCTATTGGGCCCCACTTAGCAGTAGTGCTCCTCCAGAAAATGAGCTGCTCGCATGCGTGGCTGTGGGCAACTTTCACCCACGCACCCCCTCTCCCCCTTCCTCCTGTTGGAAATATGCCCTAGAGGCAATGATAAATAGTTATTATTATATTTCCTGTTTAAAGATAATCGTTTATTATCCATGCTATAATTGTATTGAATGAAACCATAGATACATGTGTGGATAAATAGACACAACAATGTCCCTAGGAAGCCTCTAGTTGGCTAGCCAGTTGATCAATGATAGTCAAGGTTTTCTGACTATGTGCAAAGTGTTGTTGCTTGATAACTGGATCACATCATTAGGGGAATCATGTGATGGACTAGACCCAAACTATGAACGTAGCATATTGATCGTGTCGTTTTATTGCTATTGTTTTCTACGTGTCAAGTATTTGTTCCTATGACCATGAGATCATATAACCCACTGGCACCGGAGGGATACCTTGTGTGTATCAAACGTCACAACGTAACTGGGTGACTATAAAGGTGCTCTACAGGTATCTCCGAAGGTGTTCGTTGGGTTAGTATGGATCAAGACTGGGATTTGTCACTCCGTGTGACAGAGAGGTATCTCGGGGCCCACTCGGTAATACAGCATCACACACAAGCCTTGCAAGCAATGTGACTAAGTGTAAGTCACGGGATCTTGTATTACGGAACGAGAAAAGAGACTTGCCGGTAACGAGATTGAAATAGGTATGCGGATACCGACGATCGAATCTCGGGCAAGTAACATACCGAAGGACAAAGGGAATTACATACGGGATTGCCTGAATCCTTGACACTGAGGTTCAACCGATAAGTTATTCGGAGAATATGTAGGATCCAATATGGGCATCCAGGTCCCGCTATTGGATATTGACCGAGGAGTACCTCGGGGCATGTCTGCATAGTTCTCGAACCCGCAGGGTCTGCACACTTAAGGTTCGGCGATGTTCTAGTATAGTTGAGTTATATGTGTGGTTACCGAATGTTGTTCGAAGTCCCAGATGAGATCACAGACGTCATGAGGGTTTCCGGAATGGTCCGGAGACGAAGATTGATATATATGATGACCTCATTTGATTGCCAGAAGGTTTTCGGGCATTACCGGGAATGTACCGGGAGTGACGAATGGGTTCCGGATGTTCACCGGGAGGGGGCCAACCCACCCGGGGAATCCCATAGGCCCTAGGAGTGGCGCACCAGCCCTTGGTGGGCTGGTGGGACAGCCCAATAAGGCCTATGCTCAAGGGATAAGAAAATCAAAGAGAAAAGAAAAAAAAGGAGTGGGAAGGAAGAGAAGGACTGCACCTTACAATCCTAGTTGGACTAGGATTGGAGGTGGACTCCAAGGCAAGCCTCCCCTCCCCTCCTCCTATATATAGTGGAGTTTTAGGGCTGATTTGAGACAACTTTTGCCATGACAGCCCGACCACAAAGACCACGATTTTTCCTCTAGATCGTATTTCTGCGTAGCTCGGGCGGAGCCCTGCAGGAGTAGATCCTTCACCACCACAGGAGCGCCGTCACGCTGCCGGAGAACTCATCTACTTCTCCATCTTTCTTGCTGAATCAAGAAGGCCGACATCATTGTCGAGCTGTACGTGTGCTGAACGTCGTGGGATGGTTTGCGGGGCGGATCGAGGGACGTGAGGACGTTCCACTACATCAACCACGTTTCTTAACGCTTCGTGTTGTGCGATCTACAAGGGTACGTAGATCCAAATCTCCCCTCGTAGATGGACATCACCATGATAGGTCTTCGTGCGCGTAGGAAAATTTTTGTTTCCCATGCGACGTTCCCCAACAGTGGCATCATGAGCTAGGTTCATGCGTAGATGTAATCTCGAGTAGAACACAAAGGGTTTTGTGGACAGTGATGTTCGATTTGCTGCCCTCCTTAGTCTTTTCTCGATTCGGCGGTATTGTTGGATTGAAGCGGCCCGGACCGACATTATTTGTACGCTTACGAAAGACTGGTTTCATTGCTTGACATGCAATCTCGTTGCATAAAGATGACTGGCGGGTGTCGGTTTCTTCAACTTTAGTTGAATTGGTTTTGACCAAGGCGGTCCTTAGAGAGGTTAAATAGCAATTTGCACATCTCCGTTGTGGTTTTTGCATAAGTAAGATGCGATCTACTAGATACCCATTGCAACCACGTAAAACATGCAACAACAATTAGAGGACGTCTAACTTGTTTTTGCAGGGTATGCTTGTGATATGATATGGCCAATGATGTGATGTGATATATTGGATGTATGAGATGATCATGTTGTAATAGTTAATATCGACTTGCACGTCGATGGTACGGCAACCGGCAGGAGCCATAGGGTTGTCTTTAAACTAACATTTGTGCTTGCAGATGCGTTTACTATATTGCTAGGACATAGCTTTAGTAGTAATAGCATGAGTAGCACGACAACCCCGACGGAGACATGTTGATGGAGATCATGATCATGGACATCATGGTGTGGCGCCGGTGACAAGAAGATCGTGCCGGTGTTTTGGTGGAGATCAGGAAGACATGATGATGGCCATATCATGTCACTTAGGAATTGTATGTGATGTTAATCCTTTTATGCACCTTATTTTGCTTAGAACGATGGTAGCATTATGAGGTGATCTCTCACTAAAATTTCAAGACGAAATTGTGTTCCCCCCGACTATGCACCATTGATACAGTTCGTCGTTTCGAGACACCACCTGATGATCGGGTGTGATAGACTCAACGTTCACATACAACGGGTGCAAAACAGTTGCACACGCAGAACATTCGGGTTAAGCTTGACGAGCCTAGCATGTGCAGACATGGCCTCGGAACACATGAGACCGAAAGGTCGATCATGAATCAAATAGTTGATATGATTAGGATAGGGATGCTTACCACCGAAACTATCCTCAACTCACGTGATGATCGGACTTGAGCTAGTGGAATTGGATCATGTACCACTCAAATGACTAGAGAGATGTACTTTTTGAGTGGGAGTTTAGCAAGTAATTTGATTAGTTAAACTCTAATTATCTTGAACATAGTCTAAGTCCACTTTGAAAATATTTGTGTTGTAGATCAATGGCTCACGCGACAGTCACCCTGAATTTTAATACGTTCCTAGAGAAAGCTAAGTTGAAAGATGATGGAAGCAACTTTGTAGACTGGGCTCGTAATCTTAAGTTGCTCTTGCAAGCTGGGAAGAAGGATTATGTCCTTAATGCTATGCTAGGAGATGAACCACCCGCCGTGGCTGACCAAGATGCTAAGAACGCTTGGTTAGCACGCAAGGAGGACTACTCAGTAGTTCAATGTGCAGTCTTGTATGGCTTAGAGCCGGGACTTTAACATCGCTTTGAGCGTCATGGAGCATATGAGATGTTCCATGAGTTGAAGTTTATCTTTCAGAAGAACGCCCGGATCGAGAGGTATGAGACCTCCGATAAATTCTATGCTTGCAAAATGGAGGAGAATTCGTTTGTCACCGAACATGTGCTCAAAATGTTTGGGTACTCAAACCGTCTAGCTGAGCTGGGGATTGAACTCCCGCAAGAGGCTATCACTGACAAAATTCTTCAATCACTCCCACCAAGCTATAAGAGCTTTGTGTTGAACTATAACATGTAAGGGATGAACAAGTCACCCGGTGAGTTATTCGCGATGCTGAAAGTCGCAGAGTCAGAACTCCGTAAAGAGCATCAAGTGTTGATGGTGAATAAGACCACTAGTTTCAAGAGAAACGACAAAGGAAAGAAGGATAATTCAAAGAAGAGCGGCAAGCCTGTTGCCAATCTGACGAAGAAGCCAAAAGCTGGACCTAGGCCTGAAACGGAGTGCTATTATTGCAAGGGTATGGGTCACTGGAAGCGCAACTGCCCCAAGTATCTGGCTGATAAGAAGGCGGCCAAGGAAAAATCAGGTATATTCGATATACATGTTATTGATGTGTACTTAACCAGCTCTCCTAGTAGTGCGTGGGTATTCGATACCGGTTCTGTTGCTTATATTTGCAACTCGAAACAGGAACTGCGGAATAAGCGAAGGCTGACGAAGGATGAAGTGACGATGCGCGTGGGAAATGGTTCCAAGGTTGATGCAATCGCCGTCGGCACGGTTTCACTTCAGTTACCATCAGGATTGGTTATGAACTTAAATAAATGTTATTTAGTGCCTGCGTTAAGCATGAACATTATATCTGGATCTTGTTTATTGCGAGACGGTTACTCGTTTAAGTCAGAGAATAATGGTTCTTCTATTTCTGTGAATAATATCTTTTATGGTCATGCACCCAATGTGAGAGGATTGTTCATATTGAATCTTGATAGTGATAATACACATATATATAACATTGAGACAAAAGAGTTAGAGTTAACAATGATAGCGCCATGTTTTTATGGCACTCCCGCTTAGGTCATATTGGTGTAAAGCGCATGAAGAAACTCCATACTGATGGACTTTTGGAGTCACTTGACTTTGATTCATTTGACACGTGCGAACCATGCCTCGTGGGAAAGATGACTAAGACTCCGTTCTCCGGAACAATGGAGCTTGCAAGTGACTTGTTGGAAATCATACATACCGATGTGTGTGGTCCAATGAGTGTGGAGGCACGCGGCGGATATCGTTATTTTCTCACCTTCACTGACGATTTGAGTAGATATGGTTATGTCTACTTGATGAAGCACAAGTCTGAGACGTTTGAAAAGTTCAAACAATTTCGGAGTGAAGTCGAAAATCATCGTAACAAGAAGATCAAGTTCCTACGATCTGACTGTGGGGGTGAATATCTGAGTTTCGAGTTTGGTGCTCACTTAAGACACTGCGGAATTGTTTCAGAGTTGACACCGCCTGGAACACCACAGCGTAATGGTGTGTCCGAACGTTGTAATCATACTTTATTAGAGATGGTGCGATCTATGATGTCTCTTACTGATTTGCCATTATCATTTTGGGGTTATGCATTAGAAACAACTGCATTCACTTCAAATAGGGCACCATCAAAATCCGTTGAGACGACGCCATATGAATTGTGGTATGGAAAAAGACCAAAGTTGTCGTTTCATAAAGTTTGGGGATGTGATGCTTACGTCAAAAAGCTTCAGCCTGAAAAGCTGGAACCCAAAGCGGAAAAATGCGTCTTCATAGGTTACCCAAAAGAGACAGTCGGGTATACCTTCTATCTCAAATCCGAGGGCAAAGTGTTTGTTGCTAAAAATGGAGCTTTTCTTGAGAAGGAGTTTCTCTCGAAAGAATTGAGTTGGAGGAAGATAGAACTTGATGAGGTTGTCGAACCTCTAATTCCTCTTGATGGTGGCGCATGGCAAGGGGAAACCCCTGTTGCTGCGGCGCCGGTTGAGGAACAAGTTGATGATGATGATCATGAAACTTCGGATCAAGTTACTGTCGGACCTCGCAGGTCGACAATATCACGTACTGCTCCCGACTGGTACGGTAATCCTGTCTTGACGATTATGTTGTTGGACAACAATGAACCTGCAAATTATGAAGAAGCAATGGTGGGGCCAGATTCCAACAAATGGCTGGAGGCCATGAAGTCCGAGATAGGATCCATGTAGGAGAACAAAGTGTGGACTTTAAAAGTACTCCCTGAAGGCCGCAAGGCTATTCAGAACAAATGGATCTATAAGAAGAAGACGGACGCAGACGGTAATGTGACCATTTATAAAGCTCGACTTGTGGCAAAGGGTTTTTCACAAGTTCAAGGAATTGACTATGATGAGACTTTCTCACCGGTAGCGATGCTTAAGTCTGTCTGAATCATGTTAGCAATAGTTCCCTTTTACGATTATGAAATCTGGCAGATGGATGTCAAAACGGCGTTCCTTAACGGTTTTCTTAAGGAAGAGTTGTATATGATGCGAAGGTTTTGTCAATCCTAAGAATGCTGACAAAGTGTGCAAGCTCTAGCGATCCATTTATGGACTGGTGCAAGCATCTCGGAGTTGGAATAAGCGTTTTGATGAGGTGATCAAAGCATTTGGGTTTATACAAGTGGTTGGAGAATCTTGTATTTACAAGAAAGTGAGTGGGAGCTCTGTGGCGTTTCTAATATTATATGTGGACGACATATTGCTGATTGGAAACAACGTGGAGCTTTTGGAGAGCATAAAAGGTTACTTGAATAAAAGTTTCTCTATGAAGGACCTGGGAGAAGCTGCTTACATTCTAGGCATTAAGATCTATAGGGATAGATTGAAACGCCTGACAGGACTTTCACAAAGCACATACCTTGATAAAGTTTTAAAGAAATTCAAAATGGATCAGTCCAAGAAAGGGTTCTTGCCAGTGTTACAAGGTATAAAATTGAGTAAGACTCAGTGCCCAGCAACTGCGGAAGATAGAAAGACAATGAGTTCCATCCCCTATGCTTCAGCCGTAGGTTCTATCATGTATGCAATGTTGTGCACTAGACCAGACGTCAGCTTAGCCATAAGTATGGCAAGCAGGTTTCAGAGTAATCCAAGAGTGGATCACTGGACGGCGGTCAAGAATATTCTGAAGTACCTGAAAAGGACTAAGGAAATGTTTCTCATGTATGGAGGTGACAAGGAGCTCGTCGTAAAAGGTTACGTCGACGCAAGTTTTGACACCGATCCAGATGACTCTAAGTCACAAACCGGATACGTATTTATTCTTAATTGGGGTGCGGTAAACTGGTGCAGTTCCAAGCAGAGCGTCGTAGCAGATTCTACATGTGAAGCGGAGTACATGGTTGCCTCGGAGGCGGAAAAGGAGGGTGTCTGGATGAAGCAGTTCATGACAGATCTTGGAGTTGTGCCGAGCGCACTAGATCCATTAACCCTGTTATGTGACAACACTGGTACCATTGCCTTAGCAAAGGAACCAAGGTTTCACAAGAAGACCAGACACATCTAACGACGCTTCAACCTCATCCGCGACTACGTCGAGTTAGAGGACGTGAATATTTGCAAAGTGCACATGGATCTGAATGTAGCAGACCCGCTGACTAAACCTCCTCCACGGGCAAAACATGATCAGCACCAGAACTGTATGGGTATTTGATACGTCTCCGTTGTATCTACTTTTCCGAACTCTTTTGCCCTTGTTTTGGACTCTAATTTGCATGATATGAATGTAACTAACCCGGACTAACGCTGTTTTCAGCAGAATTGCCATGGTGTTGTTTTTGCGCAGAAATAAAAGTTCTCGAAATGACCTGAAAATTTACGGAGAATTTTTCTGGAATTTATGAAAAATACTGGCGTAAGAATCAGCGGAGGAAGTGGAGCCGTGATCCCACAAGCCCACCAGGCGCCCCCCCCTCGCCGCGCGTGGCAGGCTTGTGGAGCCCACGATGCTCCACCGCCTCCAAATCCAACTCTATTTAGTCCGTCTCGCCCGGAAAAAAAATCAAGGAGATTAGTTCACCGCATTTTACAATACGGAGGCGCTGCCACCTCCTGTTCTTCATCTGGAGGGCAGATCTGGAGTCCGTTTTGGGCTCCGGAGAGGGGAAATCGTCGCCATCGTCATCATCAACCTTCCTTCATCACCAATTCCATGATGCTCTTCACCGTTCATGAGTAATATCATCGTAGGCTTGCTGGACGGTGATGGGTTGGATGAGATCTATCATGTAATCGAGTTAGTTTTGATGGGGATTGATCCCTAGTATCCACTATGTTATGAGATTGATGTTGCTACTACTTTGCCATGCTTAATGCTTGTCACTAGGTCCCGAGTGCCATGATTTCATATCTAAACCTATTATGTTGTCGCCAATATATGTGTGTTCTTTATCCAATCTTGCAAGTTGTAGTCACCTACTATGTATTATGACCCGGCAACCCCGGAGTGACAATAGCCGGAACCACTCCCGGAGATGACCATAGTATGAGGAGTTCATGTATTCACCAAGTGTTAATGCGTTGGTCCAGTTCTTTATTAAAAGGAGAACCTTAATATCCCGTAGTTTCCATTAGGACCCCGCAGCCACGGGAGGGATGGACAATAGATGGCAAGCAAGTTCTTTTCCCTAAGCACGTATGACTACATATGGAATACATGCCTACATTAGATTGACGAACTGGAGCTAGTTACTTATCTCTCTGTGTTATAACTATTGCATGATGAATCACATCCGGCATAATCATCCATCACCGATCCAATGCCTACGAGTCTTTTACTACTCGTCCTTGCTACGTTACTTTGCCGCTATTGTTGTCACTTCTGCTATTATTACTCTATTGCTACTGTTGTTACTTTGCTGCTACTAGTTACTGTTGCTACTGTTGCTATCATACTACCTTGCTACTGATACTTTGCTGCAGATACTAAATCTTTCAGGTGTGGTTGAATTGACCACTCAACTGCTAATACTTGAGAATATTCTTTGGCTTCCTCTTGAGTTGAATCAATAAATTTGGGTTGAATACTCTACCCTCGAAAACTGTTGTGATCCCCTATACTTGTGGGTTATCAAGACTATTTTCTGGTGCCGTTGTCGGGGAGGCACAGCTATATTCTCTGAGTCACTTGGGATTTATGTCTATTGGTCACTATGAAGAATCTGAGAGATCCAAGAACTAAAGTCTTGCCCTCAACTACGAGGATAGGTAAGGAACTGTCATCTAGCTCTGCACTTGATTCACCTTCAGTTATGAGTAAGTTTGCGACATCACCTCCTACTAGAAATCTTGATATGTCGCATGTGCTTGATGATGCTACTTCTGCTGCCCATGATGCTTATGATGATGCTATGCTTGATAATGCTTTGCCTGATGATGCTATGCTTGATACTGCTTTGCCACTTGGTGCATTCCTTGATGCACAAATTGCTAGAGTTGCTGCTAGATGTGATGATGCTTCTCAAAACTGCTGATACTATTGAAGTAGAACCTGCTATTATGCCTGATATGCCTGAGCGTTATGTTATGGAGGGAGAGATAGCTGAGGACTTTCTTGCTTGTAAGGATAGCTATGATGTTGAGAAATTACTGCACAAGTGGAAATAATATTCTTTGAACGGTAGGATGAAATACGACCCGAAGTTTGCTACTTCGCCTATCTTTGTGACCGATAAGGATTATGAATTCTCTGTCGACCCTGAGTTGATCACTCTGGTCGAATCTGATCCTTTTCACGGTTATGAGTCTGAAACGGTTGTAGCCCATCTTACCAAACTGCTCGATATAGCCACCCTATTCACGAGTGAGGAAAAGATCCGCCACTACTATATCCTTAAGTTGTTTCCTTTCTCGCTAAAGGATGATGCTAAGACTTGGTTCACTTCTCTTGCTCCTGGTTGTGTGCGTAGCCCTGAGGATATGATCTACTACTTCTCTGAAAAATATTTCCCTACCCATAAGAAGCAAGCTGCCTTGCACGAAATATACAACTTTGCTCAAGTTGAAGAAGAGAGTCTCCCACAAGCTTGGGGGAGGCTTATCCAGCTACTGAATGCTTTGCCTGATGACCCTCTTGAGAAGAACGAAATACTTGATATCTTCTATAATGGACTTACCAACGCTTCTAAAGACCACCTAGATAGTTGTGCTGGTTGTGTTTTTAGGGAACGAACCGTAGAACAAGCTGAGATTCTACTGAATAACATCTTGTGCAATGAGAATGCTTGGACTATTCCCGAACCACCTCCTAAGCCAACTACGAAGAAAAGAGGTATTCTATTCCTCAGTCCTGAAGATATGCAAGAAGCTAAGAAATCTATGCAAGAGAAAGGCATTAAATCTGAAGATATCAAAAATCTACCACCTATCGAAGAGATCCATGGTCTTGATAACCCGATACAGGTAGTAGAAGTAAATTCTCTACGTAGGTTTGATGAGAGTGATATTCCTTTTGATAAACCTCCTAGCGTATGCGTGGATGAATTTGATAACTTTGTTGCCAAACAACAAAGTTTCAATGATTATGTTAGCAGACAATTGGAACAACATGCTTGTATGCTTAGTCATTTAAGTGCTTGTGTGGACAGAAATGTCAATGATCTTAAGCTTTTGAGTAAACATGCCTCTATGGTTACTACTCAGGTAGAACAAGTACTTAAGGCTCAGAATGACTTGCTCAATGAGTTGAATGACAATTCTGTTAGAGTCGTCACTAGAGGCGGTAGAATGACCCAGGAACATTTCTATCCTGAGGGTCATCCTAAGAGCATTGAACAAGATTCTCAAGGAGTTAGCACTGATGCACCTAGTCATCCTAGGAAGAAGAAGAAAGATGATAGGAACTTGCACGCTAGCAACTCCTACTTCTCAAACAACAGCGCCAGAAATTGACACGTTGATGGAGACTTGCTTGCGTTGGTTTTTCCCTTGAAGAGGAAAGGGTGATGCAGCACAGGAGCAGTAAGTATTTCCCTCAGTTTGAGAACCAAGGTATCAATCCAGTAGGAGAATCTCGTCAAGTCCAGAGTACCTATGCAAACACAAAAGAGCTTGCACCCAACACTATAAAGGGGTTGTCAATCCCTTCAAGATTGATTTCAAAGTGAGATCTGAAGGCGGAAAGTGCAACGAAGTAAAAGAGTAAGGCTGAAAATATGGTGTGAAGTAGACTCGGGGGCCATAGTGTTCACTAGAGGCTTCTCTCAAAGTAGCACATAATACGGTGGTTGAACAAATTACCGTCGAGCAATTGATAGAACCGCGCAAAGTCATGACGATATCTAAGGCAATGATCATACATATAGGCATCACGTTCGAGACAAGTAGACCGATACTTTCTGCATCTACTACTATTACTCCACACATCGACCACTATCCAGCATGCATCTAGTGTATTGAGTTCATGACGAATAGAGTAACACCTTAAGCAAGATAACATGATGTAGAGGGATAAACTCAAACCAATGATGAAAACCCCATCTTTTTACCCTTGATGGCAACAACATGATGTGTGCCTTGCTACCCCTTCTGTCAGTGGGTGAGGTCACCGCACGGTATGAACCCAAAACCAAGCACTTCTCCCATTGTAAGAATCATAGATCAAGTTGCCCAAACAAAACCCACAACTCAAAGATAATTACAAGGATATGAAATCATGCATAAGAGAGATTAGAAGAAACTCAAATAAGATTCATAGATAATCTGATCATAAATCCACAATTCATCGGATCTTGACAAACACACCGCAAAAGAAGATTACATCGGATAGATCTCCATGAAGATCATGGAGAACTTTGTATTGAAGATCCAAGAGAGAGAAGAAGGCATCTAGCTACTAGCTATGGACCCGTAGGTCTATGGTGAACTACTCACGCATCATTGGAGAGGTCACGGTGTTGATGAAGAAGCCCTCCGTATCTGAATCCCCCTCCGGCAGGGCACCAGAACGTGCCCTAGATGGGATCTTGTGGAGACAGAAGCTTGCGGCGGCGGAAAAGTACTTCCGATGATCTCTTGATTTTTTCTGGAATTTTTGGGAATATATAGGCGAAAGACCTAGGGCAGAGGAGGCCCAGGGGGCCACAAGCCTGGGAGGCGCGGCCCCCCTGGCCGTGGCTAGGGGGCTTGTGGGGTCCCTGGTGGCCCCCTGCCTTGGTTCTGAAGTTCCCCGATCGTCTTCTGTTTCGGAAAATATCTTTTTGGAAGTTTTGTTCCGTTTGGACTCCGTTTAAAATCCTCCTCTGAAAAGGGTCAAAAACACGGAAAAAACAGGAACTGACACTTGGCACTGAGTTAATAAGTTATTCCCCAAAAAGATATAAAAGGCATACAAAACATCTAAAGTTTGAGAAGATAATAGCATGAAACCATAAAAAATTATAGATACGTTGGAGACGTATCAGGAACCCAGTTGCTGTTACACCTGAGAGTCCAGACGATGTCTCTATTTCTGATGCTGAAACGCAATCTGGTGGTGAACATGAGCCTATTGATAATATCGATAGTGATGCTCATGAAGATGCTCAACCTAGCAATGATAAGGATGTGGAGATTGAACGTGTTGATCTTGGTAACCCACAACCTAAGAATAAGAGATACGATAAGAATGACTTCACTGCTAGGAAGCATGGTAAAGAAAGGGAACCATGGATTCAGAAACCCATGCCCTTTCCTCCCAAACCATCCAAGAAAAAGGATGATGAGGATTTTGAGCGATTTGTTGAAATGATTAGACTTGTCTTTCTCCAAATGCGTTTGACAGATATGCTCAAAATGTCTTCGTATGCTAAGTACATGAAGGATATTGTTACTAATAAGAGGAGGATACCTGAGGTTGAGATTTCCACCATGCTCACTAATTATACCTTCAAGGGTGGAATTCCTAAGAAACTAGATGATCCCGGAGTGTCCACTATACCTTGCTCCATTAAAGGAAACTACGTTAGAACTGCTTTATGCGACCTTGGAGCCGGTGTTAGTGTTATGCCTCTCTCTCTTTATCGTAGGCTTGAACTGGATAAGTTCACACCCACTGAAATCGCTCTGCAAATGACCGAAAAATCAACTGCTTTCCCTATCGGCATTTGCCAGGATGTGCCTGTTGTGGTTGCTAACGTTACTATCTTAACAGACTTTATTATTCTGGATATTCCCGAGGACGATTCCATGGCAGTCATCCTTGGAAGACCCTTTTTAAACATTGCAGGGGCTGTTATAGATTGCAACAAAGGCAATGTCACTTTCCATATCAACCGTAATGAGCATACGGTGCACTTTCCGAAGAAACAAAATCTAGTACATTGCATCAATGCTACCGAAAAAACTTCATCGATTCTTATTAGGAGCTTTGAATGCCCTATACCTCCCATCAAGATGAAGTATGTTTGCTTGTTGGGGATATCCACATCCCCATTGAGGTAACCTAGTGACTATTCGAAAATTCTCTGTTTTCTTTTGCGATTTGAATTTTTTTGTCAAGGAGACTTGATCAACCTCATTGACGGATTGCTTTCGATGACCATGAGATGGATGAATCGAGGAGTCACAAACCTTTGTTCCAAGCTTTCACCTTCGGTTGCTTAGAAGAAAATTGATAGATTTAGTTTAGTTTTCCCTGTTTTCTGCTTTTAGCGTCCCGTAGAAAAGTACCCCGGAAATAAAAGTTCTCCGAATGTCCTGAAAATCAAGTATGATTTTTTCTGGAAGTTTTAAAAAATTCTGAGACGGAGAGCTAGTCAGGGGGCTGCACCAGTGGGCCACAAGCCCTGGAGGCGCGGGCACCCCCCCTGGTCGCGCCTACCAGGCTTGTGGGACCCACGTGTCCCTCTCCACTTATTCTAGCTCCCATCTGCTTCTCCTACCTCCAGAAAAAATATTTTCGCAGCTCAAACCCATGTTCTTGCTCTTCTTGCTGGGATTTTCGATCTCCTTGTACAAAGCACCATTCACCAAGCTGATTTGCGGAAATTGCTCCTTGGTATCTGACTCCTCCATTGATCCAATTAGTTTTTGCTCTAGTGCCTTATACGTCGCGTATTTTTGCTGCATTGGTGACCCTGTTCTTGAGCTTTGCATGCTAATTTTAGTTGGTCCCAAGTAGTTTTGATGCGTGATATGGCCTCTAGGCACTTGTCGGAGTAGTTGCTATGAGTTTCGTTGAGCCGAGTCACTAGAAATTTCAGAAAAGGAAGATGTTCAGGAGAAACTACCATGGTGGTTCCTCAAGCAAGAGGGGTCCCCGTCTCGCGATTCAGGAGCCCGATCCTTACCAACAGAGGAACGCACAGGTACAACCATGTGAATGGCCTTTTGATGAATTCATGATTGAGGCAGGTTTCAAAGACGAGTTTGATACACTTGTTCACAACGTCGGACTCAAAGAATTCATCTCCAATAAATGTGAACAGTATGTTACTCTCACTGCCTCTTCTGTTCGTAGATTCAAATTTTCAGCTGGTCTTGATACATCTGTACCGTTTGATCTCTATGACAAATTGTATACCATGTATTTAGAGGATTTCAATAGAATTTGCAAGATACCTGTTTGGGGTAGTCTCAATGATCCTCCTAAATCTTTGGTTAGAGATTTTTTTCTCTAGTATAACTGTTGGAGAAATTAGAGATATTACACAAGCTACCATGGGGAGCATTCATTTTCCTGTCTTGCATTACTTTGTCCTCTTCATAGGCAGATGCATTAACGACAAGATTGAGCATTGTCACCTCTGTGCACCCGACCTTAGTATTCTTAAGAGCACAGTAACCGATGATAGAAGTTTCAACATGGGAGCTATAAAAGCAAGGAGGCTGAATAATAATGCTAATGAAGGGGATTTCTTTGGTGGGATCTATGCCACTCGCATAACAAATTTTCTTGGAGTACCTATCCGCGAAGGAGATCCCCCGCTCCATACAGCTTTCCTTGATCGTGCCGCTGTGACACGCTTTCAGTTCCTTGAGAGGGATAATGAATCCCTCCTATATCGGTTAATACTTAACCGACAGCGTGTTTTCCATATTACCCTTCCTGCTCCTGCCTTCTTTGACTTTCAGGTAAAACAGAGATATTACATAACCAAAGGAGAGGCAGAGGAGTATGAGAGGGAGGCAAAGGTTGCTCGCCTCCGTGAGGCTGCTATTCAGGCGGTAGCTGCAGCGCTCCCGTACAACCCCCATTATGATTTTGGGTATCAACCGGACCAGCCTTGGGAGTAGACCAACTTAGGCCAAAAGCCTAAGCTTCGGGGAGTACGTGTTTCTCACCGACTTTATATTCTTGCTTACACTTTCACTTTGTTAGTCGGTGTTCACACTTTGCCACTGTATCATCCATGCTAGTTTATTTCTTTTTCTCATTTTCTTTTCATGTGTTTGTCTAGTTTGAGAAAAACCCAAAAAGATTTTCTTGTTCTTCTTTTGCTTGTTGGGAGCTTTCCCGTCTAAATAGTTTTTCTTTTCTTTGGGTCAAGGTAGAAGACCATGGTTACAATGTTTAGTGGCTCTCCCATGCATATCTGTTTATCTATCAAAGAGCCATATTACTTTGTATGCACGAGCACTCTTATTATTGTTCACATCATTCGGTCGTGCAAGTGAAAGGCAATAATGACGATATATGATGAAGTGACTGAGCCTGGAAAAGTTGGTATGAACTCGATCTATTTTGTTTTTGTAAATATAACTAGCTCATCGTTCCTGATTCAGCTTTGTTGTGAGAGAAACATGTTTGCAATGACAACTTAGGGATCATAGTTTCTGATGCCATGCTTAATTAGCTAGGAGCTTATAATGGTTTGTCTTGGATGCCAACATGAATCATGATATGACTATGATGTAGTATGATAGGATGGTATCCTCCTTTGAATGATTCAAGTGGCTTGACTTGGCGCATGTTTACGCATGTAGTTGAAACAAAATCAACATAGCCTCTATGATATTCATGTTCATGGTGATTTATGTCCTACTCATGCTTGCACTCAATGTTGGTTAATCTCAATGCATTTTGATGACTGTTGTCACTCTCTAGTTGGTCGCTTCCCAGTCTTTTGCTAGCCTTCACTTGTACTAAGCGGGAATACTGCCCGTTTATCCACTTCCATCAACCCAAAGTTGTTCCACATGAGTCCACCATACCTACCTATATGCGGTATCTACCTGCGGTTCCAAGTAAATTTGCATGTGCCACTCTCTAAACCTTCAAGAAACAATCTGTTTTGCATGCCCGAACTGCTCATGTGGTGACAGGGGGATATCAGTATCTTCCATGCTAGGTGTGTTATCCTCGATACGTGTTTATTCACTATCACTCACGAGAAAGGGGCCGGTAATTGGAATGCCCAGTTCCACGCTCAAATCGAAAAGATAATTGCAAACAAAACTCCCCCTGGATTGATGTTGGTATGGACGGCACCCGAGTATTCGGCTAGTCGTGGAGTGTGATTGATCGGTGGTGGGGGAGTCAAAAATTTACTTTTCTGTTTGGGAACCGCCTATAGCATGTGTAGCATGGAAGATGGTGAGAACTCTTAGTCATTGCGTTGACAATGAAAGCATGCCACCCAAAATTATTATCTCTATTTTCAAAGCTTGAGCTCTGGCACCTCTGCAAATCAATGCTTCCATCTGCGAAGGGCCTGTCTATTTATGTTTCTGTTGAGTCATCCTCTTCTTATAAAAGCACCAATTAGAGAGCAACTTTTCCAAACTCTTTTGCCCTTGTATAGGACTATAGTTTGCATGATTTGAATGGAACTAACCCGGACTAACGCTGTTTTCAGCAGAATTGCCATGGTGTTGTTTTTGCGCAGAAATAGAAGTTCTCAGAATTACCTAGAAATTTACGGGGATTTTTTGTGGAATATAAAAAAATATGGCGCAAGAATCAACCGGAGGGGTGGAGCTGAGAGCCCACAAGCCCACCAGGCGCGGGCCCCCCTGGTCGCGCCTAGCAGACTTGAGGGGCCCACGTTGCTCCATTGCCTCCAATCTCAGCTCTATTTAGTCCCTTTCGTCCGGAAAAAAATCAAGGAGAAGAGCTCATCGCGTTTGACGATACGGAGGTGCCTCCACCTCCCGTTCTTCCTCTGGAGGGAAGATCTGGAGTCTGTTCTGGGTTCCGGAGAGGGGAGATCGTCGCCATCGTCATCACCGACCTTCCTTCCTCGCCAATTCCATGATGCTCTTCACCGTTCGTGAGTAATCTCATCGTAGGCTTGATGGACAGTGATGGGTTGGACGAGATCTATCATGTAATCGAGTTAGTTTTGACGGGGATTGATCCCTAGTATCCACTATGTTCTGAGATTGATGTTGCTACTACTTTGCCATGCTTAATGCTTGTCACTAGGGCCAGAGTGCCATGATTTCATATCTGAACCTATTATGTTGTCGCCAATATATGTGTGTTCTTGATCCTATCTTGCAAGTTGTAGTCATATACTATGTGTTATGACCAGGCAACCCCGGAGTGACAATAGTCGAAACCACTCCCGGAGATGACCATAGTATGAGTAGTTCATGTATTCACTAAGTGTTAATGCGTTGGTCCAGTTCTTTATTAAAAGGAGAACCTTAATATCCCGTAGTTTCCATTAGGACCCCGCTGCCACGGGAGGGATGGACAATAGATGTCATGCGAGTTATTTTCCCTAATCACGTTGTTTAGCAGATCTCTGGCAATGGCTAGACAAATGCTATTCTCGATTGCTCAACAATTAGAAATTGTCTTGCAATGACCCATCTGCGCATGGGATCGAGGCAGTTTTCGAGGGTAGAGTATTCAACCCAAATTTGTTGATTCGCCACTCAGTAAGTGAGAGGATACTCTCAAGTATTAGCAGCTAAATGTGACAAATTCAACCACACCTGAAAGATTAGTATCTGCAAGCAAAGTATCAACAGCAAAGTAGTATGATAACAACGGTGTCAGAAACGGTCTGTTGACGGCAGATTATTCCTAACGATTGTATCAATGGCGCCACAAGTTGCCGGTAGACAGGAAATATTCTTTCCCGTCAACGTCATGCGAACCAATATTGTAGCAGGTAGCAGCAGTGGCAAGGAACATCAGTAGTGACAGCAGTAGCAAGTAGAAACAGTAGCAAGTAACGGCAGAGCAAGTAACAGCAATAGTAGAGCAAAACAAGTAACAGCAACAGAGCAAAACAAGTAACATCAGCAGTGGGACAAACTCGTAGGCAATGGGTCGGTGATTTGTTTGGATGATATTCATCATGCAACAGTTATAAACACGGAGAGATATGTGGCTAGCTCCCGTTCGTCAATGTGATGTAGGCATGCATTCCGTGTGTCATCATACGTGCTTAGGGAAAAGAACTTGCATGACATTTATTGTCCATCCCTCCCGTGGCAGCGGGGTCCAAAAGGAAACTACGAGATATTAAGGTTCTCCTTTTAATAAAGAACCGGACCAACGCATTAGCACTTGGTGAACATATGAACTCCTCAAACTATGGTCATCACCGGGAGTGGTTTCGGTTATTGTCACTCCGGGGTTGCCGGGTCATAACACATAGTAGGTAACTACAACTTGCAAGATCGGATCTAAAACACACATATATTGGTGATAACATAATAATTTCAGATCTGAAGTCATGGCACTCGGGCCCTAGTTACAAGCATTAAGCATGCCAAAGTAGTAGCAACATCAATCTCAGAACATAGTGGATACTAGGGATCAATCCCCGTCAAAACTAACTCGATTACATGATAGATCTCATCCTACTCATCACCGCCCAGCGAGCCTACGAATAGATTACTCACGAACGATCAAGAGCTTCATGGATTTGGAGAGGGAAGAAGGTTGATGATGACGATGGCGATGATTTCCCCTCTCCGGAGCCCAAAACGGACTCCGGATCTGCCCTCCAGATGAAGAACAGGATGTGGCGGCGCCTCCGTATCGCAAACGCGACAAAATCTTCTCTTTTTATCTTTTCTGGGATGAAAGTGAATTTATAGAGCTGAGTTTGGGGGCGGCAGGGCCACATGGGCCCCACAAGCTTGCTAGCCGCCACCAGGGGGTGGCGGCTACACGGCCTGTGGCCCACTAGCCCATCCCCTTTGGTGGATCTTTGCGTACGTATTTTTTGTATTTTCCAAAAATATTCTCCGTAAATTTTCAGGACGTTTCGAGAACTTTCATTTCTGCACAAAAACAACACCAAGGCAATTCTGCTGAAAACAGCGTCAGTCCAGGTTAGTTCCATTCAAATCATGCAAGTTAGAGTCCAAAACAAGGGCAAAAGAGTTTGGAAAAGTAGATACGATGGAGACGTATCAACTCCCCCAAGCTTAAAACCTTGCTTGTCCTCAAGCAACTCAGTTGACAAACTGAAAGAGAAAAAAACTTTGACAAACTCTGTTGTAACATCCCAAATTTTGGAATGTTAAAATAATTATTAGATAGTTTGTTTGTTTGCTTGAGTGATTGAAACTTGTGTGAAATTTGAAACTTTTCAAAAACTTTTGAATGAGAGGGAATAAAATGACTTTCCCCATCTCCGATGAATTCAAATTCAATCTTTTAAAAGCAAAGAGAGAAGATGACATGACTTCTTCAACTATAAAGAATTTGAACGGAGTTTGCATTTGAATCCTTTCAAAATATTTGCCCTTGCTTCTATATTTTTCTTCCCCGAGAAAATGCCCCAACAAAATTCTTGCACGCAAGAAAGAGCGGAGGAAAATGACCCTCCAAAAACCAGGGGCATTCATTGAAATATTTTGAGCCAAGAAAAAACCAAAATTTAATTTGAGAAAATAATTGCAAAAGGAAATAATGCTTTTAGGGATTTTCTAGGAAAACATTTTTTTTTAAGTTTTTATTTTGGCCGTGGAAAAATGCCCATCGTTTAGATTTTATTTTTCTGATAATTTTAGTGTATAGAAACTCTATATTCCGAATTGATTTGATTTCCCTTTTATCGTTTTAGTTTCCTAGTTTTGAAAAAAAGAAAGAAATCGCGTTTATTAGGAAATAAGAGCTGGCCCATTAAGGAGTTTCCAAATCTGGCCCGTTTAGTATCTTCTCCTTCCTGTGGTCATTCACGTTACTAGGAACTTCCATGGGAGGAACCAAGAGATCCTCCCCTTCCGGAATTCGCGAATCTCCTTCCCTCCCAGCACCTCCTTGCCACCTATAAAGGATCACCTCGTCCTCCTCGTTCCATTCCCCTCGAGAAACGCCCCGTTCCCATGCCCGTAGCATCTCTCCACCACCTCCCCTTTTCCCTGTCAAGAACGCACCAGGGAGCTCTCCCCTGTCGCCCCTGCGCCACCTCCAGCCCCCCTGCACCACCTCCCGCGACTTCCCTACCTCGCCGCCACCCTCCTCCATCGCACCCCCACCCTGCCGGCGACCTCCCCACCTCGCCGGAGCAGCTACCTCGCCGGAGTTCTTCCTCTCTCTCACCCATGGTGAGATTCACGAAATCCCGTATTGTAGTTTTTTTAGAAAATTGCAATTTTAGAAAATTCATATCTCTTAGTCTATAACTCCGAATTAGGTGATTCTTTTTGCGTTGGATCACAAATTTTATGTAGTTTCTGAAGATATATAATTTGTATATGTTTGGATTTATAAAATTTGAATTAGATCAGATTTGATTTAAAGCTTGTTTTGCTTATACTGGGAGTTTAAAAATAGATTTTAAATTAATTCTTTTTGCTATTGTTTCCTATTGATAATATCTTCAAGTAGTTTAATTTTCAATGTTTTTAAATATTTTTACTTACGGTTTTAAGCAAAACAGATTCTGTTTTAGCCTTTTTTGTTTTCTTGCTATTTCTTTTGTATTAATTGTTCTTAATTTGTTTTTTTTGTAATTGTGACAAGTTATATTTTGTTTTCTGATATTTACCAGTAACTTTTCAACAACAACAAAATTTTATTTTATTTATTCTTATTTGTTTGCATGGAATCAATTCTAGTTCTATACTAACTTGTGAATTGATTGCATTGCTAGTTTGATTTCCTATTTTGAAAATACTTATAAAATAATATTGTTTTGTAAATTTTACTTCTGTCATCTTAGTTATTTTATATTTTGTTTTCTGTTATTTTTTTATATTTTAGTGTTTTATTTCCAGTTAGAACAAAAACTATATAGTGTTTGATGTAGTAGAAGGCTTCCTAGCTTCTTTGAAGTTTCCTTTGGATTATTATCCGCTCTCTCTTATTGATTTTTGATTGCATCAACTTTTATTGCTGTTTGTTAATTGATTGCTAGAATGATTGCTAGTGTGAGTGCTTATGTGAATACTATGTTTGATTATATAGATTTCATCGGAGAGTGACGAATAGTTATATCACGTATTTCCCGAGAACGAAAATTCTTCTTCGTCAACATCACCACGCAAGTCATTTGATCATGTATCACCTATGTTTTATGCATCGTAGTTCTACCATCCTATGCCCAATTGCATGCTGACTAGGTACTTGGAAATTATGGTTACATATTGTAGTATCATGTGGTAGGCACCCAACAACCCCGTTACTAGGCCCGGGACGACAAATTTCATATTGCTATGCTTGAGTAGACGGGATTCTGGTTGAGAGTTTATCACGAGTGATGCGAGGATACTTTAATAACCAAAACCGGTTAAGTCAAGACTTTTCAAGACCTCGTGATGCAATGCAACTCTGGGTGAAGGACGGTTGATCGGCTCCCTGGAGAAACCAGTGGATGACCCGGGATGCTGGAGACGGCCATGACATCTTGCGGAAAGCTTCACCCAGGCTCAAAGAGACGGACGGATATTTTCAAGACCCAAGGCTTACCTGCACAGCCACAAGTCATTATGGGCTCTGGCTTGGTTGGACAATGCGGCGACTCTGGACATGCGGTGCTAGCAGATGTAGAAGAACGGTAGGATTGGATGGGCACCGACAGGGATTCAGAGGGACCCGTTGAAAGACCATGTTTTGATCATCCGGTCTTCAAACACCCTGAAGTGCGAGGACATACACGGAGGCGATCAAATCTTGTGGGGAACGTGTGCAAAACTATGCAGAGTACTCAAACCGAATCGATTAGCCGTGTCCACGGTCATGGACAACTTGAGCCAAAGGAACTGAAGTTATCTGAAATTCTCAACACCATTATAAATACTTGATGAGGGTAATATTGATAACTTGGGAATGAGAACTGGTTGGCGGAACCATCTCATTAACAACCAACAGCGTAGTAATATTTTGCTTTTAGCCCTCTCTTGATGTAGGAGAAAACTTGCTTTTCGCTAAAAACTTATGGCCCCACCTGCCATATATGCATATAGTATAGATGATTACTTTTCACCCCTCTCCTATGTGACTTGCCGGCATATTCAATATGCTGACCTACACGGCTGCAACGTCTTATGTTGCAGATATTTTTCTTCGACGAGTAAGAGTACGATTCAGGGTTACGGTCTACACTCAACTTGCCGTTGGTGTTTATTGGGACTCCACTCCCTTGACTGCTTCCGTTGAAATATTTAAGGTATATATCAGTTTTACACTATTTACATGTGATTGCACTTTGATATATACATTGATGTACTGTGTGTGCCAGCATACTGATCCAGGGATGGCACAGAAACACAGAGGCTTGACTCTTTTTGAGTCGGGTCGCTACAGAAATGGTATCAGAGCACATGTTGACTGTAGGACGTGACCCTAGAAACTGGAAATTTCTTAGGAAAGGATCCCTCTAAAATTTTATTTCAAGAACACATTTCACTTCTCATCTCTTCTGATTTCATCAAATGTTCTCTCCCACCTCAAATAGTTAGACAATACCCTTACCCCTTTGACCACATGAAGGATCAATTGAGTCCCACTTCAAAGTAAAGAGGATTTCATCATGCATTGAAGAATTGAAGCTGCACCAATTGAAGACTCTCAAGACCCAAAGAACTCGAAGACCCTGAAGTGTTCAAATAAGTATATGACCATTAGAAGTCCAAACCCCTTTTATATACCCACGTTAGATACGATGATTTGTGAGCCATCATTGGTGTGTGTTTTCCGACGGCCACAAATAAAACCTATTCTCAAAAATATTGTTTGTATTGTGTGTATCTCCCTCCCTCTCTTACCCGTCTCATCCCCAAAACCTCAACCCTACCAGATGGAGTATGAAGCTGGACTTGTAGTCTCTGAACCAATGACCCAGCTGGAGGCTGAAATATGGATTCAGAACATGGAGAACCACTTCGGGAGCAACTTGATCTCAAGGAAGTATGAAGTGGAACACGCTCTTCAATACTTTACACAAAGTGTTGCAATCTGGTGGAAAATGCACCATGCCATACAAGGATTTAGTGGAGCAGAAACTTGGGACGAATTCAAGAACACCCTGTTAAGATCTCGTCTTATTCAGAAGTGCTATGATAATCCAAAGGAGAAGACTTGTGCATGCAAGATCTGTGGAGAAATAGGACACACTCAGGAAGAACACAAGCATGGATGCACTCATTGTGAAGAAAATCACCCAGCCGAGGAGTGCCCAAGTAGTCAGGTGACTTGTTTCCTTTGTGAAGGAACCACCCACTACCCAGCTCAGTGTCACATTTAACCCAAGGTGCAACAAGTTGTCAAGCAGCAGAAAGATGCAGTGAAGGAAACCCTCAAGAAGACGATTCTAGAAGAACCGGTGATGAACGAAAATATTGAAGACCCTGATGGACAAGGTCTGACCAGATTTTTCTCCAATGCATGCTACTCATGTGGAGAAGGACATTATTCACAGGATTGCACGAAGAGAAGCCAAGAGTGTGTGGGAAACTTCTCGACGGAAAAAGTGGAGTTTGATCCACTTGAAATAGAAGAACTGGCCAAAATAAAGGAGTCCAGAAAGAAGAAAAAGTACCCTCGAAAGAGCCAAATCTCTGTAGATATAGACCCGAGTCATGTCAGATGTTACAAGTGTATGGAATTTGGCCACCACAAATACATGTGCTCAGGAAGGAAGCCGGAAACACAAGGAACAAAAGAAAACACTAAGACGCCTCGAGACTTGTCAGAACTCATTTGCTTTTGTTGCAAGGAAGCAGGACATTTTGCTAGCGATTGTCCACAAATGAAGAAAGCTAAAAAGGAGTAGTTAAGTTTTGACCGCGGCAATTAGTGTAATCTGAAGAACTCTTGTTTTTCATGAGATCATGGAGTGAAATTTTTTGTAACAGAAGTCCCCGAGATTGTAATAACATCATGAATAAATGGAATTTATTGTCTCATGATTGCCTATGTTGAAAATGTATGCGTTGTTTCTCTTCGAACAAAGATCTCTGAACAATTATGAGGATATGAGAAAATATGGTCTATGCAGGCATGAGTATAATTCATTTAAGTGTGGTAGTAATCGGTAAACCCACATGATCCACTGAGTAGGAATGTACCATGATTACCAAGGAGACACATACATTCCTCTGAGTACCTATTTACTGACACCTGCAGACGACAACTCTCTACGAGTCATTCCTCAAGGGCCCAGAAACGATCATGACCCTGACCAGTGATCATGATTACCCGAAAATCCTGAAGGACAAGATGAAGCACATTCATCTTGAAGGAGATGCAGTCTACAAAGGCTACCCATTCATGGAAAGTGGAGTAGAACTTTGGTATGTGGAAGTACACCTCCACCATGTGAAAGGAGTTTGTCCAAAGACTATGGGGCAATACTTTTTCATTTCACGTGTACCACGAGCAACCTTCTTTGATGCTGTTCGTGAAGCTGCCATGGAAGCCATACGTCAGATTGGAGAAATACTTGAAGCAAGACTCCGTCACACCCAGGAATACCTGTGTGAAGTGCATGCGAAGATGATGGAGATCAAGCTCATGGCCACCATGAGAAAGCAAAAGATGGATGATTTCAAGGAGCACCTTGGAAAGTTTGAGTGGAACTAAAGTACCTCCAAGAGAGGCAGAGGAATAAAGTTGGCAGAAATGCTCGACCATACCAAACAATGTGGATGGCAGCATTTGTAATAGAGTACTTTTGAATTGGAGTCTTTGAGAAGAAATTAAGGATGTAATAAAGGATTGATTATGAAATGAATATGATTTATGGATGAACCAATACCTCTTCATGGTAAACACACCAATGGAAAGTGTCCCACAGAGTGGAGTGTGTACCAAAAATAAGTTTGAGGACTATTTTTATGATGGTTACCCCAAGAGTATGATGGAATCAAACACTATGGAAATTTAAAGGCGGAGTAATTCCAAGTATGCCTGCAACCCACAGACCCCGGGACTAACAAGGATCAAGTACTATCTTTTTGGAGAAGGAAACTTATTTCGGCAAACGTTTTCTTAGGAGCACGAAAACCTGAGAGTTGTGAAGTTACGATAGATGTTTTGTTCAGCTTGCAGAACCAATGAATTATCCGAACTTTGTTCGTGGACAAGAGAAATTCGGCAATGCTTGTGAGGATGCCCAAGTGTTAGAATACGAGATTCACTAAGCCTTATACAAGGTAATGATTTCAGTGCGACATGGCTTGGCCACCATGACGACTTACTATTATCATTCTCTTGCTATTTGGAATGGTAAATCTGAGAGACTTACCCATAGTGAGAGACGACGTTCTTTGAAGCTTTTGTTTAAGCCTTAGAATGGTATGATGAAAGCCCCATGTACATGGCATTTGTTGTCACGCGTAGGAAATTTTACGGTGAGGATGAAGACAAGACCCCTCTCCCTGCAGGATAGCCACAAATGGTAGACCACCATGAGAATCATCGATAGGTTATTTAGAATTGATCACAAGACTGTCAGTTAAGAAGACCCAGTAAAGGAAGAAGCTTATATCAACACAAGGACCCTCGTTTTAATGGAAACGTTATGAATATAGCGGAAGATATGAAGACTGTGCGAAGTCAGTTGCCAAAACCCCAGAGGATCGTTAAAACATTTTGAGGGACTAGTAGCACTCATTTGAAGTGTGGTAGCATCCCACTTTGCCGGAAGTTGGATTTTGTTAGAAGACCCCCAAACCCTAACCTTTCTTTCTAGCCTCTTCGAATCTCGAGGACGAGATTCATTTTAAGTGTGGTAGGTTTATAACATCCCAAATTTTGGAATGTTAAAATAATTGTTAGATTGTTTGTTTGTTTGCTTGAGTGATTGAAACTTGTGTGAAATTTGAAACTTTTCAAAAACTTTTGAATGAGAGGGAATAAAATGACTTTCCCCATCTCCGATGAATTCAAATTCAATCTTTTAAAAGCAAAGAGAGAAGATGACATGACTTCTTCAACTATAAAGAATTTGAACGGAGTTTGCATTTGAATCCTTTCAAAATATTTGCCCTTGCTTCTATATTTTTCTTCCCCGAGAAAATGCCCCGACAAAATTCTTGCACGCAAGAAAGAGCGGAGGAAAATAACCCTCCAAAAACCAGGGGCATTCATTGAAATATTTTGAGCCAAGAAAAAACCAAAATTTAATTTGAGAAAATAATTGCAAAAAGAAATAATGCTTTTAGGGATTTTTTGGGAAAACATTTTTTTTAAGTTTTTATTTTGGCCGTGGAAAAATGCCCATCATTTAGATTTTATTTTTCTGATAATTTTAGTGTATAGAAACTCTATATTCCGAATTGATTTGATTTCCCTTTTATCGTTTTAGTTTCCTAGTTTTGAAAAAAGGAAAGAAATCACATTTAATAGGAAATAAAGAGCTGGCCCATTAAAGAGTTTCCAAATCTGGCCCGTTTAGTATCTTCTCCTTCCTGTGGTCATTCACGTTACGAGGAACTTCCATGGCAGGAACCAAGAGATCCTCCCCTTCCGGAATTCGCGAATCTCCTTCCCTCCCAGCACCTCCTCGCCACCTATAAAGGATCCCCTCGTCCTCCTCGTTCCATTCCCCTCGAGAAACGCCCCGTTCCCATGCCCGTAGCATCTCTCCACCACCTCCCCTTTTCCCTGTCAAGAACGCACCACGGAGCTCTCCCCTGTCGCCCCTGCGCCACCTCCAGCCCCCTGCACCACCTCCCGCGACTTCCCTACCTCGCAAACACCCTCCTCCATCGCACCCCCACCCCACCGGCGACCTCCCCACGTCGCCGGAGCAGCTACCTCGCCGGAGTTCTTCCTCTCTCTCACCCATGGTGAGATTCACGAAATTCCGTATTGCAGTTTTTTCAGAAAATTGCAATTTTAGAAAATTCATATCTATTAGTCTATAACTCCGAATTAGGTGATTCTTTTTGCGTTGGATCAAAAAATTTATGTAGTTTCTGAAGATATATAATTTGTATATGTTTGGATTTATAAAATTTGAATTAGATCAGATTTGATTTAAAGCTTGTTTTGCTTATACTGGGAGTTTAAAAATAGATTTTAAATTAATTCTTTTTGCTACTGTTTCCTATTGATCATATATTTCAGTAGTTTAATTTTCAAATTTTTTAAATATTTTTACTTAGGGTTTTAAGCAAAACAGATTCTGTTTTAGCCTTTTTTGTTTTCTTCCTATTTCTTTTGTATTAATTGTTCTTAATTTGTTTTCTTTTTGTAATTGTGACAAGTTATATTTTGTTTTCTGATATTTACCAGTAACTTTTCAACAAAAACAAAATTTTATTTTATTTATTCTTATTTGTTTGCATGGAATCAATTCTAGTTCTATACTAACTTGCGAATTGATTGCATTGCTAGTTTGATTTCCTATTTTGAAAATACTTATAAAATAATATTGTTTTGTAAATTTTACTTCTGTCATCTTAGTTATTTTATATTTTGTTTTCTGTTATTTTTTTATATTTTAGTGTTTTATTTTCAGTTAGAACAAAAACTATATAGTGTTTGATGTAGTAGAAGGCTTCCTAGCTTCTTTGAAGTTTCCTTTGGATTATTATCCGCTCTCTCTTATTGATTTTTGATTGCATCAACTTTTATTGCTGTTTGTTAATTGATTGCTAGAATGATTGCTAGTGTGAGTGCTTATGTGAATACTATGTTTGATTATATAGATTTCATCGGAGAGTGACGAATAGTTATATCACGTATTTCCCGAGAACGAAAATTCTTCTTCGTCAACATCACCACGCAAGTCATTTGATCATGTATCACCTATGTTTTATGCATCGTAGTTCTACCATCCTATGCCCAATTGCATGCTGACTAGGTACTTGGAAATTATGGTTACATATTGTAGTATCATGTGGTAGGCACCCAACAACCCCGTTACTAGGCCCGGGACGACAAATTTCATATTGCTATGCTTGAGTAGACGGGATTCTGGTTGAGAGTTTATCACGAGTGATGCGAGGATACTTTAATAATCAAGACCGGTTAAGTCAAGACTTTTCAAGACCTCGTGATGCAATGCAACTCTGGGTGAAGGACGGTTGATCGGCTCCCTGGAGAAACCAGTGGATGACCCGGGATGCTGGAGACGGCCATGACATCTTGCGGAAAGCTTCACCCAGGCTCAAAGAGACGGATGGATATTTTCAAGACCCAAGGCTTACCTGCACAGCCACAAGTCATTATGGGCTCTGGCTTGGTTGGACAACGCGGCGACTCTGGACAGGCGGTGCTAGCAGATGTAGAAGAACGGTAGGATTGGATGGGCACCGACAGGGATTCAGAGGGACCCGTTGAAAGACCATGTTTTGATCATCCGGTCTTCAAACACCCTGAAGTGCGAGGACATACACGAAGGTGATCAAATCTTGTGGGGAACGTGTGCAAAACTATGCAGAGTACTCAAACCTAATCGATTAGCCATGTCCACGGTCATGGACAACTTGAGCCAAAGGAACTGAAGTTATCTGAAATTCTCAACACCATTATAAATACTTGATGAGGGTAATATTGATAACTTGGGTATGAGAACTGGTTGGCGGAACCATCTCATTAACAACCAACATCGTAGTAATATTTTGCTTTTAGCCCTCTCTTGATGTAGGAGAAAACTTGCTTTTCGCTAAAAACTTATGGCCCCACCTGCCATATATGCATATAGTATAGATGATTACTTTTCACCCCTCTCTTATGTGACTTGCCGGCATATTCAATATGCCGACCTACATGGCTGCAACGTCTTATGTTGCAGATATTTTTCTTCGACGAGTAAGAGTACAATTCAGGGTTACGGTCTACACTCAACTTGTCGTTGGTGTTTATTGGGACTCCGCTCCCTTGACTGCTTCCGCTGAAATATTTAAGGTATATATCAGTTTTACGCTATTTACATGTGATTGCACTTTGATATATACATTGATGTACTGTGTGTGCCAGCATACTGATCCAGGGATGGCACAGAAACACAGAGGCTTGACTCGTTTTGAGTCGGGTCGCTACATCTGTTTGATCTTGTTGTTGCAACTATGTCTAACTCATAACCAGAATTTCAGCAAGATCACAAGTTAACCACATAAGCAAGTGACACAAAGGTCTCACGACAAACTAATATCAATGGCATAATCAGCTAACGAGCAAATAATAATGAGTTTCAAATACCAACAATTCAATCAAAACAAGCATGAAGCAATATGAATAGGTGGTATCTCGCTAGCTCTTTCTGAGACCGCAAAACATAAATACAGAGCACTTTCTAAGATCAAGGGCTGGCTAAACATTGTAATTCATAGCAACGAAGATCCAGTCATAGTCATACTGAATATCAATCAAAAGCAAAGCATAAAAATGACAGAGGTGCTCTCTAATTGGTGCTTATATAAGAAGAGGATGACTCAACAGGAAAATAAATAGACAGGCCCTTCGCAGAGGGAAGCATTGATTTGCACAGGTGCCAGAGCTCAAGCTTTGAAAACAGATATAATAATTTCGGGTGGCATGCTTCCATTGTCAATGCAATGACCAAGAGTTCTCAATATCTTCCATGCTACTCATGTTATAGGCGGTTCCCAAACAGAAAAGTAAAGTTTTAACTCCCCCACCACCAATCAATCACACACCATGGCGAGCCGAATCCTCGGGTACCGTCCATACTAACATCAATCCGGGGGGGGTATTGTTTTACAGTTATGTTTTTGATTTAAGCATGGAACTGGGCATTCCAATTACCGGCCCCTTTCTCGTGATGACAGTGAATAAACACATGTCGAGGATAACACGCCTAACATGGAAGATACCAATAGCCCCCTGTCACTACATGAGCGGTTCGGGCATGCAAAACAGATTATTTCTTGAAGGTTTAGAGAATGGCACATGCAAATTTACTTGGAACGGCAGGTAGATACCGCAAATAGGTAGGTATGGTGGACTCTCATGGAAAAACTTTTGGGTTTAATGGAAGTGGATGCACAAGCAGTATTCCGCTTAGTACAAGTGAAGGCCAGCAAAAGACTGGGAAACGACCAACTAGAGAGCGACAATAGTCATCAAGATGCAATGAGTTTGACTAACATTGAATGCATGCATGAACAAGATATAAATCACCATGAACATGAACATCATAGAGGCTATCTTGATTTTGTTTCAACTACATGCATGAACATGCGCCAACTCAAGCCACTTGAATCATTCAAAGGAGAATACCATCCTATCATACTACATCATAGTCATCTCAAAATCTATGTTGGCATTCAAGACAAACCATTATAAGCTCTCAGCTAATTAAGCATGGCATCAGAAACTATGATCTCTAAGTTGTCATTGCAAACATGGTTCTCTCACAACAAAGCTGAATCAGGCATGACAAGCTAGTCATATTTACAAAAGTAAATAGATAGAGTTCATACCAGCTTTTCCAGTCTCAGTCACTTCATCATATATCATCATTATTGCCTTTCATTTGCATGATCGAACAATGTGAACAATAATAAGAGTGCTCGTGCAATGGACTAAGCTGAATCTGCAGGCAAACACAAAGGAGAAGACAAAGTAATATGGCTCTTTGAAAGCTAAACACGTATGCATGCAAGATCCACTAAACATTGTAACCAATATCTTCTACCTTGACCCAAAGAAAAAGAAAACTATTTACACCGAAAAGCTCTCAGCAAGCAAAAGAAGAAAGAAAAATCTTTTTCGGTTTTCTCAAAAGGACACAAAACAAGAAAACAAGAATACGAAAATAAACTAGCATGGATAATACAGTGGCAAAGTGTAAACACCGACTAACAAAGTGAAAGCATAAGCATGAATGTAAGGTCGGTGAGAACACGTACTCCCCCAAGCTTAGGCTTTTGGCCTAGCTTGGTCTACTCCCAAGGATGGTCCTGGCGAAACACAAAATCATAATGGGTGTTATACGGGAGTGCTGCAGCCACTACCTAAATAGCTGCCTCACGAAGTCGAGCAGCCGTCGCCTCCCTCTCATACTCCTCTGCCTCTCCTATGGTTATGTAGTATCTTTGTGTTTACCTGAAAGTCAAAGAAAGCAGGAGCGGGAAGGGTAATATGGAAAACACGCTGCCTGTTAAATATCAAGCGGCATAGGAGGGATCCATAATTCCTCTCAAGGAACTGGTAGCGTGTTAGGGCGACACGATCAAGGCAGGCTGTACGGAGAGGGGGGTCTCCTGAACGGATGGATACTCCAAGAAAATTTGTAAGCGTGTAGCATAAATTCCACCAAAGAAATCCCCCTCAATGGCATTATTATTCAGCCTCCTTGCTATTATAGCTCCCATATTGAAACTCCTGTCACCTGTTACTGCGCTCTTGAGGATACTAAGATCGGATGCGCATAGGTGACAATGTGCACCCTTGTCGTTAATGCACCTACCTATGAAGAGGGCAAAGTAGTGCAAGGCAGGGAAATGAATGCTTCCTATGGTAGCTTGCGTGATATCTCTAGTTTCTCCAACAGTTATACTAGAGACAAAGTCTCTGACCGAAGACTTAGCAGGATCATTAATACTACCCCCATCGGGTATCTTGCAAATCCTATTGAAATCCTCCAAATCCATGGTGTAGGATTTATCATACAGATCAAACAGTATGGATGAGTCACGACCAACTGAAAATTTAAATCTACGTACGAAAGAGGCAGTGAGCATAGCATACTGTTCACATTTATCTGAGAGGAATTCTGCTAACCCGGCATTGCGGACAAGTGTATCAAACTCATCCTTGAAGCCTGCTTCGATCATGAACTCATCGGAAGGCAATTCACATGGTTGTACCGGTGCGTCCCTTAGTTGATAAGGTTCGAGCTCCCAAAAGGAAAGGCGGGGACCATTCTTACTTGAGGAACCACCATGAAACTTCTTCCTGGACATAATTTCCTTTTGCTGAAATTTTTGAAGTTCAAGAGAAAAGTGAATGAAGACCAACCACACCTTGTAGCAACTACTCCTACTAGTGCCTAGAGACCGTATCACGCGCTAAAACTACTTGGGACCAGCTAAACTCAGCATTTCTAGCTCAAGAACAGGGTCACCAAGGTAGCAAGAATACGCGAAGGATAAAGCACTAGAGCAAAAACTAATTGGACCAATGGATGAGTCACTTACCAAGGAGTAATTTCCCCAAAACGGTTCGGAGAATGGTGCTTTGAGCAAGGAGATCGAAAATCATAGCCAAATGAGCAAGAACACGGGTTTGAGGTGTGAAACAATTTTTTCTGGAGGTGGAAGAAGAGGATGGGAGATGGAATGAGTGGAGGGGGTCCCTGTGGGCCCCACAAGCTTGCTAGCCGCCACCAGGGGGCGGCGGCTGCAGGGCTTGTGGCCCACTGGTTTGGCCCCCATGCCAGCTCTCAGGCCCAGTATTTTTCAAATATTCCAGAAAAAATCATACTAGATTTTCAGGACCATCGGAGAACTTTTATTTTCAGGGTATTTTTCTCCGGGACGCTAAAACAGAAAACAGGAAAAGCTAAACTAAATCTATCATTTTTCGTCTAAGCAACAGAAAGTGAAAGCTCAAAACAGAGGTATGTGACTCTTTGATTCATCCATTTCATTTTCATCGAAACAAATCCGTCAATGGGGTTGATCAAACCCTCATGACAAAACCTTCTCGAATCACAAAAGAGAACAGAGAATTTTTGAATAGCCACTAAGTCACCTCAATGGGGATATGTATTTCCCAAACAAGCAAATCATACTTCATCTTGACACGATGAATAGGGCATTCAAAGCTCCCAATAAGAATCGATGAAGTCTTTTCGATAGCATTGATGCAATGTACTTGATATCGTTTCTTCGGAAAGTGCACTGTATGCTCATTACCATTGACATGGAAAGTGACATTGCCTTTGTTACAATCTATAACAGCCCCTGCCGTGTTTAAAAAGGGTCTTCCGAGGATGACAACCATGGCATCGTCCTCGGGAATATCCAAGATAACAAAGTCTGTTAAGATAGTGGTGTTAGCAACCACAACAGGCACATCCTCGCAAATGCCGATAGGGAAAGCAGTTGATTTGTCGGCCATTTGCAGAGAGATTTCAGTGGGTGTCAACTTATCCAGTTCAAGTCTACGATAAAGAGAGAGTGGCATAACACTAACACCAGCTCCAAGGTCACATAAGGCAGTTCTTACGTAGTTTCCTTTAATGGAGCAAGGTATAGTGGGCACTCCGGGATCACCAAGTTTTTTAGGAGTTCCACCTTTGAAAGTGTAATTGGCAAGCATAGTGGAGATCTCAAGATCTGGTATCTTCCGTTTATTAGTCACGATATCTTTCATGTACTTGGCATACAGAGACATTTTGAGCATATCAGTTAACCGCATCTGCAGAAAGACGGGTCTTATCATCTCAACGAAGCACTCAAAATCCTCATCATCCTTTTTCTTGGATGGCTTAGGAGGAAAGGGCATAGGTCTCTGAACCCATGGCTCCCTTTCTTTACCATGCTTCCTAGCAGCGAAGTCATTCTTATCATATCTCTTAGGTTGTGGGTTATCAGGATTAACCGTAGGTTCAATCTCGACATCCTTATCATTGCTAGGTTGAGCATCATTATGAACATCGTTGTCCATATTGTCACCAGGTTCATGTTCATCACCAGATTGTGTTTCTGCATCACACGCAGAAAATATCATTAGGTTCTTCAGGTGTGACAGTATTCGGTGAACTGGCATGTAGGTTTCTATCATGCTTCTTCTTCTCCTTAGGATGACTGGGTGTATCAGCATTAATTCCTTGTGAATCTTAATCAATTCTCTTAGGATGGCCTTCAGGATACAAAGGTTCCTGAGTCATTTTGCCTCCTCTAGTAATGACTCTGACAGAGTTGTCATTTAATTCATTGAGCAAGTCATTCTGAGCTTTAAGTACTTGTTCTACCTGAGTAGTAATCATAGAGGCATGTTTACTTAGAAGCTTCAGGTCATTGAAATTTCTGTCTACACAAGCACTTAAATGGCTAAGCATACGAGTACTTTGTTCCAAATGTCTGCTAACATAATCATTGAAACTCTGTTGTTTGGCAACAAAGTTGTCAAATTCACCGAAGCATAGGCTAGCAGGTTTGTCAAAAGGAATATCACTCTCATCAAACCTACGCAGAGAATTCACTTCTACTACTTGTATCGGGTTATCGAGACCATGGATCTCTTTGATAGGTGGTAGATTTTGACATCTTCAGATCTAATGCCTTTCTCTTGCATAGATTTCTTGGCTTCTTGCATATCTTCGGGGCTGAGGAATAGAATACCTCTTTTCTTAGGAGTTGGCTTAGGAGGTAGTTCGGGAATAGTCCAAGCATTATCGTTGATCAAGATGTTATTCAGAAAGGTCTCGGCTTGTTCGATAGTTCGTTCCCTAAAAACACAACCGGCACAACTATCTAGGTGGTCTCTAGAGGCATCGGTAAGTCCGTTATAGAAGATATCAAGTATCTCGTTCTTCTTAAGAGGGTGATCAGGCAAAGAATTTTGTAGCTGGATGAGCCTCCCCCAAGCTTTTGGGAGACTCTCTTCTTTGAGTTGAGCAAAGTTGTATATTTCTTGCAAGGCAGCTTGCTTCTTATGGGCAGGGAAATATTTCTCACAGAAGTAATCGACCATATCCTGGGGACTACTCACACATCCAGGAGCAAGAGAGGTGAACCAGGCTTTAGCGTCATCCTTTAGAGAGAAAGGAAATAACTTAAGGATATAGTAGTAGCGGATCTTCTCCTCACTAGTGAAAAAGGGTGGCTATATCGTGTAGTTTGGTAAGATGGGATACGACCGTCTCAGACTCATAACCGTGGAAAGGATCAGATTCGACTAGAGAGATTATCTCAGGGTCGACAGAGAATTCATAATCCTTGTCGGTGATAAAGATAGGTGAAGTGGAAAACTTCGGGTCGTATTTCATCCTAGCTTTCAGAGATTTTTCCTTCCACTTGAGAAGTATTTCTCAGCGTCATAGGCATCCTTACACGCAAGAAAATCCTCAACTATCTCTCCCTCCATAACATAACCCTCAGGTATATCAGGCAATTCATATCTAGGAGAGCTAGATCTAGCAGGAGCAAAAGCAGGTTCTAGCTCAATAGTATCGGCAGTTTCAGAAGCATCACGAGCATTGGCAGTAACTCTAGCAATATGAGCATCAAGGAATACCCCTAGTGGAACATCAGGCAAAGTAGTATCTCTAGCAGTATCAAGAATAGCATCATGAGGCAAGGCAGTATCAGGCATAGCATCTCTAGCAGTATCAGGCAAAGCAGTATCAGGCATAACATCTCTAGCATCATCAGGCATAGCATCTCTAGCAGTATCAGGCAAAGCAGTATCAGGCATAGCATCTCTAGCATCATCAGGCATAGCATCTCTAGCAGTATCATGCAAAGCAGTATCAGGCATAGCAGCATCATAAGCATCATCAGGCATAGGCGACATATCAAGATTTCTAGCAGGAGGTGATGTCGCAAACTTACTCATAACTGAAGGTGAATCAAGTGCACAGCTAGATGGCAATTCCTTACCTCCCCTCGTAGTTGAGGGCAAAACTCTGGTTTTTGGATCCTTCAGATTATTCATAGTGATCAGCAGATATAAATCCCAAGTGACTCAGAGATTATAACAATCGCTTCCCCAGCAACGGCGCCAGAAAAATGTTGTTTAGCAGATCTCTGGCAATGGCTAGACAAATGCTATTCTCGATTGCTCAACAATTAGAAATTGTCTTGCAAAGACCCACCAGCGTGTGGGATCGAGGCAGTTTTCGAGGGTAGAGTATTCGACCCAAATTTGTTGATTCGCCAGTCAGGAAGTGAGAGGATACTCTCAAGTATTAGCAGCTGAATGTGTCAGATTCAACCACACCTGAAGATTAGTATCTGCAAGCAAAGTATCAACAACAAAATAGTATGATAACAACGATGTCAGAAACGATCTGTTGACGGCAGACTATTCCTAACGATTGTATCAATGGCGCCAGAAGTTGCCGGTAGACGGGTAATATTCTTTCCCATCAACGTCGTGCGAACTAGTATTGTAGCAGGTAGCAGCAGTGTAACGAGTAGCAGGAGTGGCAAGGAACAACAGTAGTGACAGCAGTAGCAAGTAGCAACAGTAGCAAGTAACGACAGAGCAAGTAAGAGCAGCAGCAAGAGTAGTAACAGCAGCAGAGCAAAACAAGTAATAGCAGCAGAGCAAAACAAGTAACAGCAGCAGTGGGACAAACTCGTAGGCAATGGGTCGGTGATTTGTTTGGATGATATTCATCATGCAACAGTTATAACACGGAGAGATATGTGGCTAGCTCACATTCGTCAATGTGATATAGGCATGCATTCTGTGTGTCGTCATACGTGCTTAGGGAAAAGAACTTGCATGACATCTATTGTCCATCCCTCCCGTGGCAGCGGGGTCCAAAAGGAAACTACGGGATATTAAGGTTCTCCTTTTAATAAAGAACTGGACCAACGCATTAGCACTTGGTGAACACATGAACTCCTCAAACTATGGTCATCACCGGGAGTGGTTCCGGTTATTGTCACTCCGGGGTTGCCGGGTCATAACACATAGTAGGTAACTACAACTTGCAAGATCGGATCTAAAACACACATATATTGGTGACAACATAATAATTTCAGATCTGAAATCATGGCACTCGGGCCCTGGTGGACAAGCATTAAGCATGGCCAAGTAGTAGCAACATCAATCTCAGAACATAGTGGATACTAGGGATCAATCCCTGTCAAAACTAACTCGATTACATGATAGATCTCATCCTACTCATCACCGCCCAGCGAGCCTTTGAATAGATTACTCACGAATGATGAAGAGCTTCATGGAATTGGAGAGGGAAGAAGGTTGATGATGACGATGGCGACGATTTCCCCTCTTCTGAGCCCAAAACGGACTCCAGATCTGCCATCCAGATGAAGAACGGGATGTGGCGGTGCCTCTGTATCGCAAACACGACGAAATCTTCTCTTTTTATTTTTTCTGGGACGAAAGTGAATTTATAGCGCTGAGTTTGGGGGCGGCAGGGCCACGTGGGCCCCACAAGCTTGCTAGCCACCACCAGGGGGTGGCGGCTACAGGGCTTGTGGCCCACTGGCCCATCCCCTCAGGTGGATCTTTGCGCAGGTATTTTTCATATTTTCTAGAAATATTATCCGTAAATTTTCAGGACGTTCCGAGAACTTTCATTTCTGCATAAAAACAACACCAAGGCAATTCTGCTGAAAACAGCGTCAGTCCAGGTTAGTTCCATTCAAATCATGCAAATTAGAGTCCAAAACAAGGGCAAAAGAGTTTGGAAAAGTAGATACGATGGAGACGTATCAACTCCCCAAGCTTAAAACCTTGCTTGTCCTCAAGCAACTCAGTTGACAAACTGAAAGAGAAAGAAAAACTTTGACAAACTCTGTTTGATCTTGTTGTTGCAACTATGTCTAACTCATAACCAGAATTTCAGCAAGATCACAAGTTAACCACATAAGCAAGTGACACAAAGGTCTCACGGTAAACTAATATCAATGGCATAATTAGCTAACGAGCAAATAATAATGAGTTTCAAATACCAACAATTCAATCAAAACAAGCATGAAGCAATATGAATAGGTGGTATCTCGCTAGCTCTTTCTGAGACCGCAAAACATAAATGCACAACACTTCCAAAGATTAAGGGCTGGCTAAACATTGTAATTCGTAGCAACGAAGATCCACTCATAGTCATACTCAGTATCAATCAAAAGCAAAGCATAAAAATGACAGAGGTGCTCTCTAATTGGTGCTTATATAAGAAGAGGATGACTCAACAGGAAAATAAATAGACAGTCCCTTCGCAGAGGGAAGCATTGATATGCAGAGGTGCCAGAGCTCAAGCTTTGAAAACAGAGATGATAATTTTGGGTGGCATGCTTTCATTGGCAATGCAATGACCAAGAGTTCTCAATATCTTCCATGCTACTCATGCTATAGGCGGTTCCCAAACAGAAAAGTAAAGTTTTAACTCCCCCACCACCAATCAATCACACTCCACGGCGAGCCAAATCCTCGGGTACCGTCGATACTAACATCAATCCGGGGGGAGTCTTGTTTTACATTTATGTTTTCAATTTAAGCGTGGAACTGGGCATTCCAATTACTAGCCCCTTTCTCGTGAATGACAGTGAATAAACACATGTCAAGGATAACACGCCTAACATGGAAGATACCAATAGCCCCCTGTCACCACATGAACAGTTCGGGCATGCAAAACAGATTATTTCTTTAAGGTTTAGAGAATGGCACATGCAAATTTACTTGGAACGGAAGGTAGATACCGCAAATAGGTAGGTATGGTGGACTCTCATGGAAAAAAAAATTGGGTTTAATGGAAGGTTCGTTCCCTGAAAACACAACCAGCACAACTATCTAGGTGGTCCCTTGAAGCATTGGTTAGTCCATTATAAAAGATATCAAGTATTTCATTCTTCTCAAGAGGGTGATCAGGCAAAGCTTTAAGTAATTGGAAAAGCCTCCCCCAAGCTTGTGGGAGACTCTCTTCTTCAACTTGCACAAAGTTATATATATCCTGCAAGGCAGCTTGTTTCTTATGGGCAGGAAAATATTTCTCAGAGAAGTGGTAAATCATATCCTGGGGACTACGCTCACAACCAGGAGCAAGAGAAGTAAACCAAGTCTTAGCATCACCCTTTAGCGAGAAAGGAAACAAGTTAAGCATATAGTAATGGCGAATTTTTTCCTCTTTCGTGAATAGGGTGGCTATATCATTCAGTTTAGTAAGATGTGCTATAACCGTTTCAGACTCATAACCATAAAAAGGATCAGATTCAACCAAAGTGATTAACTCAGGATCGACAGAGAATTCATAATCCTTATCAGTAACAAAGATGGGCGAAGTAGCAAACTTAGGATCGTATTTCGTTCTAGCATTCAGAGATTTTTCTTTCCACTTGCGCAATAAATTCTCAAGATCATAGCTATCTTACAAGAAAGAAAGTCTTCAACTACCTCTCCCTCCATAACATAACCCTCAGGTATATTAGGGAATTCATATCTAAGAGACCTAGGTCTAACACGTGTAAGAGCAGGTTCTACTTCAATAATTTCATCAGTTTCAGAAGTATCATCACATTCAGCAGTAACTCTAGCAATTTGTGCGTCAAGAAATGCACCCAGTGGCAAATCATTATCAAGCAAAGAATCATCATAAGCATCATGGATAGCAGAAGCAGCATCATCAAGCACAGGCGACATATCAGAATTACCAGTAGGTGGTGGTGTCGCAAATTTTCTCATAAGTGAAGGTGAATCAAGTGCAGAGCTAGATGGCAGTTCCTTACCTGTCCTCGTAGTTGAGGGCAAGATTTTAGTTTTTGGATCTCTCGGATTCCTCATAGTGATCAACAGACGTAAATCCCAAGTGACTCATAGAATAGAACTATGCTTCCCCGACAACGGCGCCATAAAAAGGTCTTGATAACCCACAAGTATAGGGGATCGCAACAGTTTTCAAGGGTAGAGTATTGATACGTCCATTTTGCACCATGTTTTCATGTTGATATTTATCGCTTCTTTTGCTGTTATTTCACTTTACGCTACTATTCTTATGCCTTTTCTCTCTTATTTTGCAAGGTTTACATGAAGAGGGAGAATACCGTCAACTAGAATTCTGGCCTGAAAGTGGAGCAAAGTTGAGATACCTATTCTGCGCAACTCCAAACGCCGTGAAAATCAACAAATATTTTTTCCCAATTTCTAAAAAATACTGGGCCGAAGAAGTGCCGGAGGGGCACCAGGGGGTGCCCACAAGCCGGCACGGCGCGGCAACCCCCGTAGGCCGCGCCATGGGGGCTTGTGGGCAGCCCACTGGCCCACTGGCCCCCCTCTTTTGCTATATGGAGGGTTTTGTCTAGGAAAAAATGAGAGGGGAGCTTTTTCATTGTTTCGCCACCGCCACGAGGCGGAACTTGAGCAGAACCAATCTGGAGCTCCGGCAGGACGATCCTGCCGAGGAAACTTCCCTCCCGGAGGGGAAATCGTCACCATCGTCATCACCAACACTCCTCTCGTCGGAGGGGACTCGTCACCATCAACATCTTCATCAGCACCATCTCATCTTCAAACCCTAGTTCATCTCTTGTAACCAATCTCCGTCTCGCGACTCCGATTGGTACTTGTAAGGTTGCTAGTAGTGTTGATTACTCTTTGTAGTTGATGCTAGTTGGATTACTTGGTGGAAGAGTTTATGTTCAGATCCTTGATGCTACTCATTACACCTCTGATCATGATTTTGATTATGCTTTGTGAGTAGTTACTTTTGTTCCTCGGGACATGGGATAAGTCATGCTAACAATAGTCATGTGAATTTGGTATTCGTTCGGTAATTTGATATGTTGTATGTTGTTTTTCCTCTAGTGGTGTTATGTGAATGTCGACTACATAACACTCACCATTATTTGGGCCCAGAGGAAGGCATTGGGAAGTAGTAAGTAGATGATGGGTTGCTAGAGCGACAGAAGCTTAAACCCTAGTTTATGTGTTGCTTCGTAAGGGGCTGATTTGGATCCACTAGTTTAATGCTATGGTTAGACTTTGTCTTACTTCTTCTTTCGTAGTTGCGGATGCTTGTGAGATGGGTTAATCATACGTGGGATGCTTGTCCAAGTAACGGCAGTACCCAAGCGCCGGTCCACCGACATATCAAACTATCAAAGTAACGAACGCGAATCATATGAACATGATGAAACTAGCATGACAGAAATTCCCGTGTGTCCTTGCGAGCGTTTTTCCTCTTATAAGACTTTGTCCAGTCTTGTCCCTTGCTACAAAAGGGATTGGGCCACTTTGCTGCACCGTTGCTACTTTTGTTACTTGTTGCTTGCTACGAATCATCTCACCACACAATCACTTCTTACCGACAATTTCAGTGCTTGCAGATTTTTCCTTATTGAAAACCACTTGTCAGATCCTTCTGCTCCTCGTTGGGTTCGACACTCTTACTTATCGAAAGGACTATGATTGATCCCCTATACTTTTGGTTCATCAAGACTCTTTTCTTGCGCCGTTGCCGGGGAGTGAAGCGCCTTTGGTAAGTGGAACTTGGTAAGGAAACATTCATATAGTGTGCTGAAATTTGTTGTCACTTGTCACTATGGATACTAATCCTTTGAGGGGCTTGTTCGGTGTATCTTCACCTCAAACGGAAGCACAAAGAGTTGATCCTCAACCTGCTGCACCTACTGAAAATATTTGCTTTGAATTTCCTTCGGGTATGCTTGAGAAACTGCTGGCTAATCCTTTTACAGGAGATGGAACATCACATCCAGACTTGCATCTAATCTATGTAGATGAAGTTTGTGGCTTATTTAAGCTTGTAGGTGTGCCCGAGGATGAGGTCAAGAAGAAGGTCTTTCCTTTATCTTTGAAGGATAAGGCGTTGACATGGTATAGGCTATGTGATGATACTGGATCATGGGACTACAATCGGTTGAAATTGGAATTTCATCAAAAGTTTTATCCTATGCATTTAGTACATCGTGATCGGAATTATATTTATAATTTTTGTCCTCATGACAGAGAAAGCATCGCTCAAGATTGGGGGAGGCTTAAATCAATGCTATATTCATGCCCCAATCATGAGCTCTCGACAGAAATTATCATTCAGAACTTCTATGCTCGGCTTTCTCACGATGATCGCACCATGCTTGACACTTCTTATACCGGTTCTTTTATGAAGAGAGATATTGACTTCAAATGGAATTTATTGGAGAGAATTAAACGGAGCTCTGAAGATTGGGAGCTTGAAGAAGGTAAGGAGTCAGGTATGAATTTCACTTTTGATTGCGTTAAATCCTTTGTTGAGACAAATACTTTTTGTGACTTTAGCGCTAAGTATGGACTTGACTCTCAAATAGTAGCTTCATTGTGTGAATCCTTTGTTGCTCATATTGATCTCCCCAAAGCGAAGTGGTTTAAATATCATCCTCCTTTAGAAGTCAATGTAGTTAAACCCACTCAAGTTGAAGAGAGAGTCATTGCCTATAATGATCCTGTGGTACCCAGTGCTTACATTGAGAAACCACCTTTCCCTGTTAGGATAAAGGATCATTCTAAAGCTTCAACTGTGATACGTAGAGGCTATATTAGAACACCTACACCCCCTGAGAAAATTAGAGTTGAATCTAGCATTGCTATTATCAAAGATCTTCTGTCTGAAGAAGTTGAGGGACATAATATTCACTTTTGCGAAGATGTTGCTAGAATTGCTAAACCTCACGCTAGAGACAAACATAGGCCTGTTGTTGGCATGCCTGTGGTTTCTGTTAAGATAGGAGATCATTGTTATTATGGTTTGTGTGACTTGGGTGCTAGTGTTAGTGCAATACCTCAATCCTTATACGATGAAGTCAAAGATGAGATTGCACCTGTTGAGATAGAACCTATAGATGTCACTATTCAGCTTGCCAATAGAGATATTATCTGCCATGTGGGAATTGTTAGGGATGTTGAAGTTTTGTGTGGTAAAACAAAGTATCCTGCTGATTTCCTCATTCTTGCTACCGCACAAGATAGCTTTTGTCCCATCATATTTGGTAGACCTTTTCTCAATACTGTCAATGCTCATATTGATTGTGAGAAGCAAACTGTCACTGTTGGCTTTGAAGGCGTGTCACATGAGTTCAATTTCTCCAAGTTTGGTAGACAACCTCATGAAAAGGAGTTGCCTAGTAGGGATGAAACTATTTCCTTAGCTTCTATTTCCGTGCCTCCTACTAATCCCTTAGAGCCATACTTGCTTGAGCATGAAAATGATAGGCATATGGATGAAATGGGTGAAATAGATAGAGTTGTCTTAGAACAATATCCTATCCTTAAGAATAATCGGCCTGTTGAACTGCTTGGGGATCCACCCCCACCAAAGGGTGATCCTGTGTTCGAGCTTAAACAGTTGCCTGATACTCTTAAGTATGCCTATCTTGATGAAAAAGAGATATATCTTGTTATTATTAGTGCTAGCCTCTCGGAGCATGAAGAAAAGAAGTTACTAAAAACTCTGGGGAAGCACCGTGCTGCTATTGGATATACTCTTGATGATCTTAAGGGCATTAGTCCCACTCTATGCCAGCACAAGATAAAAACCGATCCTGAATTCAAACTAGTTGCTGATCATCAAAGGAGATTGAATCCTAAGATGAAAGAAGTAGTGAGAAAATAAATACTAAAGCTCCTGGAAGCGGGTATTATCTATCCTGTTACTCATAGCGATTGGGTGAGTCCGGTGCATTGCGTTCCTAAGAAGGGAGGCCTTACCGTTGTCCCTAATGATAAGGATGAGTTGATCCCACAGAGGATTATTACTGGCTATAGGATGGCGATTGATTTTAGGAAGTTGAATAAGGCGACTAGGAAAGATCATTACCCTATGCCTTTTATCGACCAAATGCTAGAAAGGTTGTCCAAACACACACACTTTTGCTTTCTAGACGGTTATTCTGGTTTCTCACAAATACTAGTTGCACAATCTGATCAGGAGAAAACCACTTTCACTTGCCCTTTCGGTACCTTTGCTTATAGACGTATGCCTTTTGGCTTATGTAATGCACCTGTCACTTTTCAAAGATGTATGATGGCTATATTCTCTGACTTTTGTGAAAAGATTGTCGAGGTTTTCATGGATGACTTCTCTGTTTACGGGTCTTCCTTTGATGATTGCCTCAGCAACCTTGATCGAGTCTTACAGAGATGTAAAGACACCAACCTTGTCTTGAATTGGGAGAAGTGCCACTTTATGGTTAATGAAGGCATCGTCTTAGGACATAAAATTTCTGAAAGAGGTATTGAAGTCGATAAGGCTAAGGTTGATGCAATCGAGAAAATGCCATACCCCATAGATATCAAAGGGATAAGATGTTTCCTTGGTCATGCTGGTTTCTATAAAGGTTCATTAAAGACTTCTCTAAGATTTCTAGCCCTCTTACCAATCTCTTGCAAAAGGATATTCCTTTTGCCTTTGATGATGATTGTGAGGAAGCCTTCGAAATACTTAAGAGGTCTTTGATAACTACACCTATTGTTCAACCACCTGATTGGAACCTACCCTTTGAAATCATGTGTGATGCTAGTGATTATGCTATTGGTGTTGTTCTAGGTAAAAGAGTTGATAAGAAGTTGAATGTTATTCACTACGCTAGTAAAACTCAAGACAGTGCCCAAAGAAACTATGCTACTATGGAGAAGGAATTTTTAGCAGTCGTGTTTGCATGTGAAAAGTTCAGGTCTTACATAGTTGATTCCAAAGTCACTATTCACACTGATCATGCTGCTATTAAATACCTCATGGAGAAGAAGGATGCTAAACCTAGACTTATCAGATGGGTTCTCTTGCAACAAGAATTTGATATGCACGTTGTTGATAGAAAGGGTGCTGATAACCCAGTAGCGGATAACTTGTCTAGGTTGGAGAACGTTCTTGATGACGCACAACCTATTGATGATAGCTTTCCCGTTGAGCAATTGAATGTCATCAATGCTTCACGTAGTGCACCGTGGTATACGCTGATTATGAAAACTATATCGTTGCCAAATACATACCACCTAGTTTCACATACCAGCAAAAGAAGAAATTCTTATTTGACTTGAGACACTACTTTTGGGATGATCCTCACATTTATAAGGAAGGAGTAGATGGTGTTATTAGATGTTGTGTACGTGAACATGAACAGGGACAGATCCTGCAGAAGTGTCACTCCGAGGCCTACGGAGGACACCATGCGGGAGATAGAACTGCACACAAGGTATTGCAATCAGGTTTCTATTGGCTCACTCTCTTCAAGGATGCCCGTAAGTTTTTCTTGTCTTGTGACGAATGTCAAAGAATAGGTAATATTAGCAAACGTCAGGAAATGCCTATGAACTATTCACTTGTCATTGAACCATTTGATGTCTGGGGCTTTGATTATATGGGACCTTTTCCAAAATCCAATGGGTATACTCACATCTTAGTTGTTGTTGATTACGTCACTAAGTGGGTAGACGTTATCCCCACTAGTAGTGTTGATCACAACACCTCTATCAAGATGCTGAAAGAAGTTATCTTCCCTACATTTGGAGTCCCTAGATATCTAATGACCGACGGTGGTTCACACTTCATTCATGGTGCTTTCCGTAAAACGCTTGCTAAGTACGATGTCAACCATAGAATTGCGTCTCCCTACCACCCTCGGTCCAGTGGTCAAGTAGAGCTAAGCAATAGAGATATTAAACTGATTCTAAAAAGACTGTCAACAGGTCTAGAAAGAATTGGTCTAAGAAGCTCGATGATGCACTGTGGGCTTATAGAACTACCTATAAGAATCCCATGGGCATGTCTCCGTACAAAATGGTGTATGGGAAAGCATGTCATTTACCTCTTGAGCTAGAGCACAAAGCTTATTGGGCAATCAAAGAGCTCAACTTTGATTTCAAACTTGCCGGTGAGAAGAGGTTATTTGATATTAGCTCGCTTGATGAGTGGAGAACTCAGGCATATGAGAATGCCAAGCTGTTCAAAGAGAAGGTTAAGAGGTGGCATGATAAGAGGATACAAAAGCATGAGTTCAATGTAGGTGATTATGTCTTGTTATATAACTCTCGTTTAAGATTCTTTGCAGGCAAGCTTCTCTCTAAATGGGAAGGTCCCTATGTTGTTGAGGAATTATATCGTTCCGGTGCTATCAAGATCAACAACACGGAAGGTAATTGTCCGAGAGTGGTAAATGGGCAGAGAATAGAGCATTATATCTCAGGTACTCCCATTAATGTTGAAAGCAATATCATCAATACCATAACTCCGGAAGAATACCTAAGGGATATTTATCGGCCTGTTTCAGACTCCGAAAACGAAGAGGTATGTGATTCGGTAAGAAAATAGAGTCCAAAACTTTTCCAGTAGGAAATTTTCTCCGTTTTGGAATATTTGAAAAAATACAAAAATTGGAAGTAGTTCGGAAAGTGCACGAGGAGGCAACAAGCCTGCACGGCGCGGGCCCACCCCCTGGCCGCGCCGTGAGGGCTTGTGGCCACCTTGTGCGCCTCCCGGACTCCGTTTTCGTGCAGGGGACTCCTTCTGGTCTGAAAAAAAATCATTATATATACTTCCGTTTGGTCTGACCCCTGCATCGTGCGGATTTCCTCTGTTTTTCGTTTCGAGCCTGTTTCTGTTGCAGATCTAGATCGCTATGACTACTCCAAAAGCTCCGAAGGACAATATCTTCGAGAAGGTCATCAATCCCTACCTCACGGAAGTGCTGCAACACCCTCAATCTATCAAGATGCGTGAGGGGATGTTGCACATCCGTGACGTTGAGGGGCCCAAGAAGACCGGAAGCATGGAGACGAGGCTCGAAGCAATGCAACAACAAGTCTTCAAGTGCCAAGGGATGGTGGAGCGTGGACTCAACGCCAACCACATGATGATCACGGAGTTCACCAGCAAGCACAAGATTGATACCAATGACATTGGGAAGCACCTCTCTAGGCTCTATGACAGGATTGATCAACTCCAGGGCCAAATCTATGACCTGCATAACCAAAACTGTGAGTATGAGTATAGATTTAAATCAATACAGTTGGCTGCAGATTTGAGGATTCCGGAGACTCGTTCATCTTTCCATGATGGAGCACCTATGCCTTGGAAGACGTAGGATCAAACCCATGTTTCAACAACTCCACATCACCACCAAAGGAAGACAACTGAGCATTGGTATGGGCAATCCCCTTGGCTCGTGCCAAGCTTGGGGGAGTTGCCCCGGTATCGTATCACCATCACATCTTTTGCCTTTACCTTTGTTTTAGTTTTCATTTTCAGTTTTCTTTTTCTCTAGTAGAGTAAAGTCTTGGTGTTTTAGTATTGAGTTTTGCCTTGTGTCACCCCCGATGTGTTCTTGCTCGTGAGCCTTATAATAAAGAGTGTCTTAGTTGAAGGGTTTTGCCTCTTGCCATGATCAAAAGAGTAAGAATAGAACAAAAGCATGAAAGATCATGTAGTGATCTTATGGGAAGTGATGGCTTCACATATAAAAAGAATGAGGATTGAAACTTGTTGAGGGTAGGCAAACGTAGACCTTGGTCATTGTTGCAATTAATAGGAAGTGATAAGGAAGGAGAGGTTCACATATAAATATATCATCTCTGACACCATCTATGATTGTGAACACTCACCAAACTATTGCATGCCTAGAAGTAGATGTTGGACAAGGAAGACAACGTAATGGATTGTGTTTGCTTGGCTCTGAACAATGTTATATGATTAGAGATCCCTCAGCATGTGACGATTACTTCCACCTCATATTAGCCAAAACTCCCGCGCCAAGTAGAGATACTACTTGTGCATCCATAAACCTTCAAACCAGTTTTGCCATGAGTGTCCACCATACTTACCTATGGGTTGAATAAGATCCCTCAAGTAAGTTGTCATCGGTGCAAGCAATAAAAATTGCTCTCTAATATGTATGATATATTAGTGTGTGGAAAATAAGCTTTATACGAACCTGTGATGAGGAAGACATAAAAGTGACAGACTGCATAATAAAGTTCTTTATCACAGGAGGCAATATAAAGTGACGTTCCTCCGCACTAAGAGGACACGCATCCAAACCTCAAAAGCGCATGACAACCTCTGATTCCCTCTGCGAAAGGCCTATCTTGTACCTTTACGTTTTGCCCTTGAAAGAGTCATGGTGATCTTCACCAATTCCCTATTCCGTCTTTATCTTGGCTAACATCATGTTCTTGGGAAAGATCTATATTCATATGTAAACTTGGAGGTAAGTATTCATGAATTATTATTGTTGACATTACCCTTGAGGTAAGCAGTTGGGAGGCAAAACTATACGCCCCTATCTTTCTTTGTGTCCAGCTGAAACTTTGATCTCATGAGTACCACGTGAGTTGTAGCAATTGTAGAGAACGAAAGAATGATTGAGTATGTGGATTTGCTTTACAAGCTCTTATGTGACTCTTTCTGATGTTGTGATAAATTGCAATTGCTTCAGTGACTAAAGGCTATCGGTTGTTACTTCTCGGTAAGGTTCTTGATCCATGCTTTACTTTGTGAAGGAATTATCACTTTAGCATGAGAGATTATATGTTGGTATTGTTGTTCTGATCTTGACCATGATGCATGCATGTTCGTATCTCGTTTTGTCGACACCTTCCTCCCTAAACATGTGGACATATTTATTGAGCTCGGCTTTCGCTTGAGGACAAGCGAGGTCTAAGCTTGGGGGAGTTGAAACGTCCATTTTGAATCATGTTTTCATGTTGATATGTATCGCTTCTTTTGTTGTTATTTCACTTCACGGTACTATTCTTATGCCTTTTCTCTCTTATTTTGTAAGGTTTACATGAAGAGGGAGAATACCGGCAACTGGAATTCTGGCCTGAAAGTGGAGGAAAGTGGAGATACCTATTCTGCGCAACTCCAAACGCCATGAAAATCAACGGAGATTTTTTTCCCAATTTATAAAAAAATACTGGGCCGAAGAAGTGTCGGAGGGGCACCAGGGGGTGCCCACAAGCCTGCACGGCGCGGCCACCCCTAGGTCGTGCCATGAGGGCTTGTGGGCAGCCCACTGGCCCACTGGCCCCCTCTTTTGCTATATGGAGGGTTTCGTCTAGGAAAAAATGAGAGGGGAGCTTTTTCGTGGTTTCGCCGCCGCCACGAGGCAGAACTTGAGCAGAACCAATCTAGAGCTCTGGCAGGACGATCCTGTCGGGGAAACTTCCCTCCCGGAGGGGGAAATCATCGCCATCGTCATCACCAACACTCCTCTCATCGGAGGGGACTCGTCACCATCAACATCTTCATCAGCACCATCTCATCTTCAAACCCTAGTTCATCTCTTGTAACCAGTCTCCGTCTCGCAACTCCGATTGGTACTTGTAAGGTTGCTAGTAGTGTTGATTACTCTTTGTAGTTGATGCTAGTTGGATTACTTGGTGGAAGAGTTTATGTTCAGATCCTTGATGCTACTCATTACACCTCTGATCATGATTATGATTATTCTTTGTGAGTAGTTAGTTTTGTTCCTGAGGACATGGGATAAGTCATGCTAATAATAGTCATGTGAATTTGGTATTCATTCGGTAATTTGATATGTTGTATGTTGTTTTTCCTCTAGTGGTGTTATGTGAACGTGGACTACATAACACTTCACCATTATTTGGGCCTAGAGGAAGGCATTGGGAAGTAGTAAGTAGATGATGGGTTGCTAGAGTGACAGAAGCTTAAACCCTAGTTTATGCGTTGCTTCATAAGGGGCTGATTTGGATCCACTAGTTTAATGCTATGGTTGGACTTTGTCTTAATTCTTCTTTTGTAGTTGCGGATGCTTGCGAGAGGGGTTAATCGTAAGTGGGTTGCTTGTCCAAGTAAAGGCAGTACCCAAGCGCCAGTCCACCCACATATCAAACTATCAAAGTAACTAACGTGAATCATATGAACATGATGAAACTAGCATGACCGAAATTCCTGTGTGTCCTTGGGAGCGTTTTTCCTCTTATAAGACTTTGTCCAGGCTTGTCCCTTGCTACAAAAGGGATTGGGCCACTTTGCTGCATCGTTGCTACTTTTGTTACTTGTTGCTTGCTACGAATCATCTCACCACACAATCACTTGTTACCGACAATTTCAGTGCTTGCAGATTTTTCCTTGCTGAAAACGACTTGTCAGATCCTTCTGCTCCTTGTTGGGTTCAACACTCTTACTTATCGAAAGGACTACGATTGATCCCCTATACTTGTGGGTCATCAAGTATTCAACCCAAATTTGTTGATTTGACACAAGGGGAAGCCAAAGAGTATTCTCGAGTATTAGCAGTTGACTTGTCAATTCGACCACACCTGAAAGACTTAGTATGTGCAGCAAAGTTTTAGTAGCAAAGTAGTGTGATAGTAACGGTAGCAACGGTAACAGTAGTAGTAGTGACAGCAATAGCGGTAACAGTAGCAGTAGTGACAGCAGTAGCGGTAAAGTAACTTAGCAAGGACCAGTAGGAAAAGACTCGTAGGCATTGGATCGATGATGGATAATTATGTCGGATCACATTCATCATGTAATAGTTATAACATGGGGTGATATGTAACTAGCTCCAGTTCGTCAATGTAATGCAGGCATGTATTCCGTATTTAGTCATACGTGCTTATGGAAAATAACTTGCATGACATCTATTGCCCATCCCTCCCGTGGCAGCGGGGTCCTAATGGAAACTAAGGGATATTAAGGTCTCCTTTTAATAGAGAACCGGAACAAAGCATTAGCACATAGTGAATACATGAACTCCTCATACTATGGTCATCTCTGGGAGTGGTTCCGGTTATTGTCACTCCGGGGTTGCCGGGTCATAACACATAGTGGGTGACTACAACTTGCAAGATAGGATCAAGAACACACATATATTGATGAAAACATAATAGGTTCAGATCTGAAATCATGGCACTCGGTCCCTAGTGACAAGCATTAAGCATAGCAAAGTAGTAGCAACATCAATCTTAGAACATAGTGGATACTAGGGATCAAACCCCATCAAAACTAACTCGATTACATGATACATCCCATCCAACCCATCACCGTCCAGCAAGCTTACGATGAGATTACTCACGAACGATGAAGAACATCATGGAATTGGCGATGAAGGATGGTTGGTGATGACGACGGCGTCGATTTCCCCTCTTCGGAGCCCAGAACGGACTCCTGATCTGGCCTCCAGAGGAAGAACAGGTTGTGGCGGCGGCTCCGTGTCGCGAAGCGTGATGAACTATTCTCTCCTAATTTTTTCTGGGCGAGAGAGAATATATAGAGCTAGAGTTGGAGGTTGCGGAGCCACGACGGCCTCGGAAGCCTGCCAGGCGCGGCCAGGGGGCGCGCCTCCTGGGCTTGTGAGCTCCTGGCTTCGTGTCTCCAGGTAATTCTTGCGCCAGTATTTTTTATATATTCCACAAAAATCCTCGTAAATTTCCAGGTCATTCCGAGAACTTTTATTTCTGCGGAAAAACAACACCATGGCAATTCTGCTGAAAACAGCGTCAGTCCGGGTTAGTTCCACTCAAATCATGCAAATTAGAGTCCAAAACAAGGGCAAAAGAGTTTGGAAAAGTAGATACGATGGAGACGTATCAATGCCCCCTCCACCCTAATTCTCCTCCATAAATGGTCTCTTCTAACTCTCTCTATACACACCCCCTCTCCCCCTTTCACATCCCCTTTTACCCTTCCATACATATAGATCTAGCTAGCTAGGTCATATCTAACTCTCCACTAATTAGCTAGAGTCATCTCTCCTCGGAACACAACTAGATCTAGCTATTTATTTAGTTGTGCACCATCTCTCTCGGGATATAGGTGAGTAAAAATTTGTGCACTTCAATATTGGAATGTGTGTGTTTGCGATATGAAGGGATTTGTGTGAGTGACATGCCCCGTGAGTTTCTTATGTTTTGCCGAAATGTCGATTTATTTCCGTTTCGACGAATTTCGAGCAAACTCGATATGTCCTATTTTTAGGCAAGGTCATGACAAATGTTTTTATGACTTTGATGCATGCATGCATTTTGTTTATAACCCTTTTGCTTGTTATACCGTACAATCATGAAGGTGAGTGGAAGGAAGGTGGAGCGATACTTGCAATCCGCGGTGATGGACATGTATGCAATAAACAGACTAGGATTAGATGTCCGTGTACAAAATGCAAAGAAGGAGTATTTTTCGACCCTTTCGATGGTGGCAGTTTGAAGGTCCACTTGCTGATCAGTCGTTTCATGGATGGCTATACTCGGTGGATAAGTGAAGATGATGATGAGAACATCCACATGGCAGGAAATAATGACATGGGACTAGACGAAGAGATGACCAATTGACACGAAGACGATGGCGCCGGACACGGCAGCGGTGAAGAGTCCGAACACAGCGGCGGGGAACAGTTCGGACACGGCGGTGGGGAATAGTCCGGACATGGAGGCGGAGAGATTCTGGAAACGGTGAAGAAGCAGAGTACGGACATGGCGGAGAAGAGGCGACGGACACGCCGCAGACTTCGATGCTACTAAGTTCAGTCGTGCAGGAACTCATGTTCGAGACCTCCTTTGCAAGTGTACGACTAGCGACAGAGTTGCTTCTAGAGAGGAGGCCAAGATGGCGCAATTTGAAGTAGACTCGAAGACTTCATTATATGACAGTTGTGATCCCGAGGTTACCCACTTGAGTTTCACGCACGAACTTCTAAAGAAGAATGCCAAAAACAAATTGACAAACAAAAGCCTCGATGAGCATTTGAAGTATCTACATAATAAAGTTATTCTCGCGGGGAACCTGTGTCCTACTAGTGTCGATGAGGCCAAGAAAATTGTTTGCCCTGTTGATCTGCCGCACATTAGATACCACACATGCATCAACGATTGCATCATTTATCGGGGGAAGTACGCGGGAAAAACCAGGTGTCCAGTGTGCAATGCTTCTTGATACAATAAGGCAGGAAATAAAGCTCCTCAGAAAGTTGTATGGTACTTTCCGACCACTCCCCGTCTGTACCGGTATTTTGTAGATCCTAAGGAAGCAAAGCTCATGCGCTGTCACGCGGAGAGGAAGAAGCCCAATGATGGAGATGATCCGAAGATGAGACACCTCGCAGATGCTAGCCAGTTGAGAGCATCCAACATTGAATATAAATTTTTCGGAGAAGATGCAAGGAACATCGTGCTTGGTGTTGGAGATATGCCCTAGAGGCAATGATAAATACTTATTATTATATTTCTTGTTTCAAGATAATCGTTTATTATCCATGCTATAATTGTACTAAATGAAAACATAGATACATGTGTGGATACATAGACAAAACAATGTCCCTAGCAAGCCTCTAGTTGGCTAGCCAGTTGATCAAGGATAGTCAAGGTTTTCTGACTATATGCAAGTGTTGTCACTTGATAACTGGATCACATCATTAGGAGAATCATGTGATGGACTAGACCCAAACTATGAACGTAGCATATTGATTGTGTCATTTTATTGCTATTGTTTTCTGCGTGCCAAGTATTTATTCCTATGACCATGAGATTATATAACTCACTGGCACCGGAGGAATACCTTGTGTGTATCAAATGTTGCAACATAACTGGGTGACTATAAAGGTGCTCTACATGTATCTCCGAAGGTGTCCATTGAGTTAGTATGGATCAAGACTGGGATTTGTCACTCCGTGTGACAGAGAGGTATCTCGGGGCCCACTCAGTAATACAACATCACACACAAGCCTTGCAAGCAATGTGACTACGTGTAATTCACGGGATCTTGTATTACGGAACGAGAAAAGAGACTTGCCGGTAACGAGATTGAAATAGGTATGTAGATACCGACGATCGAATCTCCGGCATGTAGCATACCGAAGGACAAAGGGTATGACATACGGGATTATATGAATCCTTGGCACTGAGGTTCAACCGATAAGATCTTCGGAGAATATGTAGGATCCAATATGGGCATCCAGGTCCCGCTATTGGATATTGACCGAGGAGTGTCTCGGGTCATGTCTACATAGTTCTCGAACCCGCAGGGTCTGCACACTTAAGGTTCGATGGTGTTTTAGTATAGTTGAGTTATATGTGTGGTTACCGAATGTTGTTAGGAGTCCCGGATGAGATCACGGACGTCACGAGGGTTTCTGGAATGCTCCAAAAACGAAGATTGATATATAGTATGGTTTCATTTGGTCACTGGAAAGTTTCGGGCATTTCCGGTAGTGTACCGGAGTGACGAATGGGTTCCGGGTGTTTACCAGGAGGGGCCCACCGACCCGGGAGTGAGCCCATGGCCTTAGGGTGGCGCACCAAGTCCTTAGTGAGCTGGTGGAGCCATCCCAAGAGGGCTATGGCGCCACAAGTAAAAATACCAAAGGAAAGAGGGAGGTTGGAAGGAAGAGGAGGACTCCTCCTTCCCAAACCGAATTGTAAGAGGAGTCCTCCTCCACCCCTTCGGCCGGTGCACCCTTGGGGCCCTTGTGCCCCAATGCTAGCCCCTCCCCTCCTCCTATATATATTGGTGGTTTTACGGTTTTTGAGACACAACTTTGCCACGTGCAACTCAAACCTATTCCACATAGTTTTGCCTCTAGATCGGATTTCTGCGGAGCTCGGGGGGAGACGTGAAGAAGTAGATCATCACCACCGCCGGAGTGCCATCATGCTGCCGGAGAACTCATCTACTTCTCCGTCTTTCTTGCTGGATCAAGAAGGCCGAGATCATCATCGAGTTGTATGTGTGCTGAACGCGGAGGTGCCGTCGTTTCGACGCTAGATCGGAACGGATCGTGGGACGATGGTGATTTGAATCATGAAGCTGTACCACTACATCAACCGCGTTTATTAATGCTTCCCGCTTAGCGATTGTTAACCCACAAGTATAGGGGATCGCAACAGTTTTCGAGGGTAGAGTATTCAACCCAAATTTGTTGGTTCGACACAAGGGGAAGCCAAAGAATATTCTTGAGTATTAGCAGTTGAGTTGTCAATTCAACCACACCTGAAAGACTTAGTATCTGCAGCAGAGTTTCAGTAGCAAAGTAGTGTCATAGTAACGGTAGCAGCGGTAACAGTAGCAGTAGTGACAGTAGTAGTGGTAAAGTAACTTAGCAAGGACCAGTAGGAAAAGACTTGTAGGCATTGGATCGGTAATGGATAATTATGTCGGATGACATTCATCATGTAACAATTATAACATAGGGTGATATGTAACTAGCTCCAGTTCGTCAATGTAATGTAGGCATGTATTCCGTATTTAGTCATACGTGCTTATGGAAAAAAACTTGCATGACATCTATTGTCCATCCCTCCCTTGGCAGCGGGGTCTTAGTGGAAACTAAGGGATATTAAGGTCTCCTTTTAATAGAGAACCGGAACAAAGCATTAGCACATAGTGAATACATGAACTCCTAATACTATGATCATCTCCGGGAGTGGTTCCGGCTATTGTCACTCTGGGGTTGCCGGGTCATAACACATAGTAGGTGACTACAACTTGCAAGATAGGATCAAGAATACACATATATTGATGAAAACATAATAGGTTTAGATCTGAAATCATGGTACTCGGGCCCTAGTCATAACCATTAAGCATAGCAAAGTAGTAGCAACATCAATCTTAGAACATAGTGGATACTAGGGATCAAAACCCATCAAAACTAACTTGATTACATGATAGATCTTGCTACTGCAACAAAAGACCTTCCAACGGCGGCAGAAACAAGCGTGTTGACGGGAGACAATTCTTGTCTTGATACTCCTCAGCAACGCCTTTAGGGACTTCCTTGGCAAATATGCAAAGTATTCCCCCGTGGCCTTGGAGCCTTGTGTTGGTGTTCCCTCGAAGCGGAAAGGGTGATGTAGCACAGCGGCGGTAAGTATTTGTCACATCCCTAACCCTTAACCAAGATAGCATTGTGCTCATGTCTTCTTTGCATTTGCATCTAAGAAGTTTCAACAAAAACAACAAAGTGGCAAAGGAAATACTCAAAACCCTAGCCACCATTTCAATTAAAGGAAATTTCAACTAGTTCAAAATCAATGAACACAAAATGGCCTCAAGAAATGTTCAAACTTTCTCATAAATCATGAAAGTAAATGAGCATTGGAGAAAACTATTTTCTTGACACTTTAAGAATTTTAAATAAATGCAAAAGCCACTGGTTTCAAATTTAAAAATTTGAAATCAGAAACTACAATTTTCCAAAAATGTTGAAAGTCTTGGAAATGAGTGGGGCTATTATAACAAATATTTCAGGAGGTCAAAATTAGTTTTTACCTTTTGTTTTGGAGCTGAAATAATTAGCAAAGCAATAAATAGCAAAACAGAAAAACCAAAAAGAGAGAAAATGGGAAAAACTTACCTGACGCCCAAGCCAGGCCCAGCCCATCTCGCCGCTCGTCCCCTTCCCCGCGCCAGTAGGCAGCAGGAGGTGGCCGCTGCCTCCTCCGGCGCGGCCACGCACCTGCGTGCCTGCCTGGCCGCCGGTTCGCGCTGGCGACGACGGGGATAAGCTCCCCAGAGCCTCCCCTATCCATTCCCCGCCTCGGTTCTCCTCCTCCGCCCGGATCCCCTCCTTCTCCCTGCTGCCGCCATTAGAGCCGAGCTCGAGCTCGAGCTGGCCGTGCCCTAGCCATAGGATCCCCTCCGCGAGCACGCCATTAGCTCCGCCTCGTCGCCCTGGTCGTCTCTGCAGAAGCCGAAGCCTCCTCGAGCCCTGCAACGCCCGCAACGCCGTCGTCTTCCTCCTCCGGCCGCCGGACCTCTCCCGTCGATTCGTCGCCCCCAGGCCTTCCCCGAGCCGTCTGAGCTCTTCTCTGCACTCCCTGTGAGCATGCGGTGGTTTTCCCTAAGTTTTCCCCGTCGATCCCCTCCTCTAGCCCTAGTTTCACCGGAGCCCGACGAGCACCGCCGCTGCCGCTGGTCGCTGGTAGCCCTCCGATGTCCAGCTCGTCCTCCCGAGAGCACCAGCAGCTCCAGGACGACGCGTAGATGCCGTAGCAGCTAAGAACTAAGCGTGGATCCCTCTGATTCAAAGCCCCCGACGACGCCCAAGCTTCGGCCGCCGCTCCGGCTCGTCGCCGACGCCTCCTCCGGCGACCTTAGCCTCCCCAGATGGTCCTGCCAGATCGGCCACTTCGCGGGCTTGCTGTAGCTGCCAACCGCGTGCGTTTTCGTGCTGTGCAGCGCCGTCCAGGTCGCCTCCGGCGAACCCTCCGCCGCGGGTTTGGTCGCCGGCGACCACCCTCCGGTGGCCGTCGACGTGGCCGACCATTAGGGCCCAATCGCCCTCCCCTGAGTCGCTGCCAGAGGGCCCCACGCCTGGTCAAACCCCAATTAGGGGCTGGTCAGCGCGGGATTAGTCCCAGAGAGGCTGACCAGTGGGGCCCCCCTGTCAGGTTTGACCTGCACAGGTCGGCTGACCTGCTGACGTCAGCCTGATGCAATAAATGAAATTTCCAGTATAAAAATAATTCAGGAAATTGCTAAAAATTGCAAAAATCATAGAAATTAATCTGTAACTCCAATGAAAATAATTTATATATGAAAAAGTATCAGAAAAATTCAAGGATTCTGATTATGCTATTTTCAACTATGTTTGAAAAAGTTACAGAACCCTAAATTGTGAAATAAGGAATAATTCAATTCTTTTAATCACTTTATAAATGGAATTTGCAAAAATATCCAAATTTCATTATAAATACAATGATCACACACTGCCCTAGGGGTAAATCAGTACCATAACATGACATTTCATGCATGTTAACATTAGGTTGATCTGAGCATCAGGTCGAATCAATTAAACCGGTATTCGGGAATACCCGTTTGAATTGCTATTCGAATGTGATTCAAATCAACTCTAAACCTAAAACATCTTGATTATAATAACTTATCACCTGCATTCTCATGCCATGCTCATGCATCATTTTGATTGCATATGATTGTTATTGAATGTTGCCATTCATTTCGGTAGGCTCCGCACCCCCGGATTCCACCGAATATCCGTCCGACGGATATCGTTCCTCCTCTGAGCAACAAGGCAAGCAACCCTTTTGATCATCCCGATAACACCTATGTTCTTGCTCCTGCACCTATTTAATGCATTAGGATCAAATGCTTCAGCTGCTTTTGCCACGATAGTTGGACCCACTTCCTTTGCATGACTTAACCTTGTCACAGTAAATAGCCGAACCTTGCAACCTAGCATACCTGGTAGTTGCTTGAGCTATGATGTGCCTTATCCTGCTATGCATGCTATGCTTAGAGTTGTGTATGGTTTGTCATCTGGGAGATGAACAGAAATGTGGAATGTGTTCGGTGAGCAAAGGTCGTGTGTTGAACTTGATTTGGTAAAGGTACCGGTGAAAGGCTGTGTAGGAGTACATGGCGGGTTGTTTCATTGGAACCGTCCTTAGGAACTGAGTTCCGTGTATGTAATCCAAGACTAGATACTACCACATGCTGGGCCCTGAAATATGACCCCGCTCGGCCTATTAATCGCTTAGTACTCGGTCCAGGAGTTGCAAGTAGTTTCTGGTGTTTATAGTAATGCTGGAGGCCGTGCATGGTGCTGACCTGAGAGGTGGACCGTGATGCGGTAGGCAGTGGCACGGTGTACCAAGTGGCACCCGGATGGTGGGCTTGGGAACCCTGCGCACATCGTTTGAGGCCGTGGCGGAAACCTCGGCCGGACTTCCGTACGGGTTACTCTCAGATAGGCGATAAACCTGGACTAGGTACTAGTGTGGTTAACGGTCGTGGCCGACTCCCTCGCTGGGCTTCCGCTTGAAGGTTGCCGAGGTGCATGACGTGCACATGGCGATAAGTGGCGGGAGCGTGTGTGACGAAGTACACCCCTGCAGGGTTATGATCTATTCGAATAGCCGCGTCCGCGGATATGGACTACTTGGAGACATATGTTGTTCATAGATAACTTCAATGGCTACTCATAAAATTGTCAAGATAAGCGTCAATGTCGTGGACGGCATTTCCGTATGGAGACGGAATGATTCCACGATAGTGTATTGTTGTGGTGTTAGTGGACTCGTGTGCGAGAAATCAAGTTGTCAAAACTAATTTCAAAAAGCAAGTTGTCTAGCCACGAGTCAAATGCTGGCTTTCCGCATGAAACCCCACAATACCTTCTTGATACCTTGCATGAGTAGTTAGTCACCCTAAAGTCTTGCTGAGTACCTTCGTACTCATGTTTTCTTAATAAATGTTGCAGAGATTGCTAATGACCCTAATGGAGGGTTCTTCGTAGACATCGACGACGACGAGTAGCTGGTGTCCCAGCTACGATCTGGCCCTACGTCGGCTCTGTAGTATAGTCAGGCCACATGCCTACTAGTTGCCCTGTCTGTACCCAGGCAGTTTATAACTCTTCCGCTGGCTTGTATTGTCTGACTGATATTATGGGTCGTGAGACCCTTAATGTGTAATAATATGTGTGTGGCTCTTCCGAGCCTCTTAAATAAAGCTTGTATGTTTATGGTTATGTTGTGATGCCATCGATGTATCTATACATATCGGTATGCCATGCGTACGTGTGTCTTACTTGATATGTATGGGGTTCGAATACCTAGTCGTGAACTTTAGTAGCACTCCTTACAAGGAAATGCCCCTTTGTGATCCAACGAGCCTTGGTAGTTCGCTACTGCTCCGGACACATTGGTTGACCGGCATGTGTCCTTCTTAGCTGCTGTGTCTGTCCCCTTTGGGGAAATGTCACGCGACGTAATGGAGTCCTTGTAGCTTGCTACGACTCGTCTACGTTCATTGGTGACCGACACCTGCTTTGTTGGGTCATGTATGCCTGTCCTTGTGCGAAACTGCCACTTTGGTTTATGACTAGACATGTCGATCCGGGTTCTTTGACATTGGAATGCTAGCGACACTATCGCATACGTGAGTCAAAAGACGCAAACGGTCCCGGCTAAGGTAAGGCTGCAGCCGTGGAGTTAACCGTGCGTGAGACCACAAAGGGATGCGATGTGTTACAGGCTGGATTCCTATGGCTTAGGATCGGGGTCCCGACAGTGTTGGTATCAGAGCCTGACTGACTGTAGGATTACTAAGCCAAACTGGTCGAAGTTGAGTCTAGAATTGCTTTAGTTATATATAAGGGAATTGTTTGTGGAAGGGAACGTAACACTCTTGTTCTCTTCTCAAGATATTCTATTCTGGTCATCCTCGTCTTTTCTGCGGGAATTAAGGACTAGGTTACTCATCTTCTCCTAGGCTCGGATTTTGATCGGTAGATTATAGGACTACGGGTCGAGAGATATTGGGTTTCTTTTATTCCTAGGAAGCAGGAAGTAAGTTTGGTGACCAGAGAATTGAACTTGATAGTTGAGTGGTTACGCTATTCCATTTTGGGTTGTCTCAAAATTTGTTTTTGAGCATTTACAGCCGTTATGCTGCCCAATTTTGCATTCAGAGCTCTAATGCTTTTTGCATTACTCTCTATTTACAGATGCCTGGCCGTCCTTCTCGTCAGGTGGTACGTTTGACCAGGTGCATTGATGTACCGGGTCATACGGCCATGCTGGTCAGGGTGATGTCGGTGTGCGGTTACCGCTGGTACCCCGAGTACACAGTGGAGGAACAGTACCGAGACTTCAACCAGAGCCAGTACATTTGCACTGTTAGGGTATTTCCAGATTACCCTGGAGCGGAGAATCCAATCCATTGGTCCTATGGATTGGGAGTCACTGTTGACATGGCAGTACAAGATGCTGCCTATTCAATGCTGACTATTATGAGAGCGAGACATGCACTGCTGCAGAATTCAGAGTTCTGCTATGTTCCGGCCTCTCAGTCTGGTGAAGAGGGATACCTCAGTGGAGTCTATTTTGATTCCTCTATGGAGGACCCACTTCTGCAGTCCACTGTTGAGATGCTAGAGAACAGAGACAAGGATGCTCGTGCTCTCCGCATGGAGCTTTATGCTACCCGTGCCCGTCTGTGGACAGCTTTGACGCAGCTGACACCGGTAGTCCAGACAGGGTATGGAGAGATGGAGATGCTGAACCCTGTTAGGACCCATCTTCCGGCCCACGTTGACTGGCCAGCTATAGGAGGAGTCACACCTCTTCGGGAACCCCTCTTACCACCAGTCAGGGGACCAAGGCCACATCCGTGTCCTTATGGATCCCAGGGATCTCAGGCTGGAGTGTTTCCTGATCCGCAGGTTGAGCTTCCGAGTCAAGGAGGTAACCTCTATGAGATGTTCTATGCGGATGCCTGAGCTATGAGCGGAAGGATAGTATGGTAGTAGCCGTATGTTCACAGTCCTGCGTGACTTGTGGAGTATGGTAGTAATGTGAAACGAATTCCGGAGGCCTAGATAAATAATGTATAGGAAGCTTGTAAGCCTCTGATGAGTAGTTCCACCATTTCAGTAGTTTGCTCTTCGAGTAAGTTTGTACTGAACTATGTAAGGGTGTGTATGAACCATGGTGTATATATAGCAGTTGCTTGTTACCATGTTGTTCGGATATTCATTTCCGCATTCCGTGTGTTCAGTACATTCTTAATCCATAGTTAGTATTGATATGATATTGGTCTAAGCTATGAGTTTGTTTGTCAGGATGGTGTTCACCAGGTTGAACCGTGCCCCTGCTCATGAGCAAGGTGAGGGTAGTCAAGCGTTGCAGGAAGACCTGCCTCACCCACCTTCTCTAGTAGAAGTGATGCTTGAGGCAGAAAGAAACAAAAGGGAGACCAACCGACTGCTAGAGCGTATTGAGCAGAATACGGCTCGACAGCCTAGGAATGTTGCAGTGTCCCTCAACGACTTTGTGAAGCTGAACCCTCCAAAGTTTCATCATTCCGTCGATCCCCTCGACGCTGATGACTGGCTGTGCAGCATTTCACGCAAGATTCGCTCTGCGAATGTGTCTGAGGCCGACAAGGTGACCTTTGCGGCGTATTTCCTGGAGGGACCCGCCAATCTATGGTGGGAGAATTTTGAAGCTATGCGTCCCGCTGAACCAGTGGCCACATGGGTAGACTTCAGTACAGCTTTTCGTCTGCACCATATTCCAGAGGGCCTGATGGACAGAAAGAGAGAGGAGTTCTGTGCCTTCACTCAGGGCAAGTTGTCTGTGGATGCCTATAGCCGCGAGTTCGGTAACCTCGCCCGCTATGCAACAGAGGAGGTGTCTACTGACGCCAAGAAGCAAGCAAGATTCCGTAAGGGTCTGAGCCCTGAGCTCCGTCGAGACCTGCGCCTCCATGAGTGTGCAAGCTTTCAAGCCCTGGTCAACAAAGCGATCAGTGCGGAGACTGGTCATACTGACTTCGAAGCCACAAGGAAGCACTCCCGTGACTTTGGCTCGTCTTCTGGTTCCGCGTTTCCAAAACGCAGGCTATGGGTTCCAAACAGTTCTCTGCCGCCAAGATACACCCCGAGGCCATCCTACGTGGCGTCTCAGACGAATCAGGCCAACCCTCCAACAAAAGCTTATGGTGGTCCAGCTAGCAATGCTGCACCACGTGCCAACCAGGTGATATGCTACAAGTGTGGAGAACCAGGGCATTATTCCCGTGAGTGTCCTCAGAATGTGGGTGCCAAGCAACCCAGAAAGTCTGTCGGGCAGGCCAAGTCCGGCAAAGCGTTTTATGTGAAGCCAACTCCTGCACGTGGCCGTGTGAACTATGTGTTAGCAGAAGAAGCTGCAAAGGATCCCGACGTCATGCTGGGTACGCTTCTTGTTAATCATCACCCAGCGTCCGTTCTGTTTGACACTGGGTCTTCTCATTCCTTCATTTCAGAAAGTTATGCACAGTTGCATAACATGTCATTTTGTGATATGCCAATCCCATTGGTTGTCCAAACCCCTGGTAGTAAATGGCAAACCTCTAGGATAACCTATGACAATGAAATTCTAGTAGACAGGCTAGTTTTTCTAGCCTCATTGATAGCGCTGAAATCTTCGGATATTAATATCATCTTGGGCATGGACTGGATGTCAGCTCACTATGCCAAGATTGATACTCGCTCTAGAAATGTCCAGCTTACCCATCCCTCGGGTGAGATAGTAAATGTCTCTACTCGAGTTGCCAAATGCCAACTCTATTCCCTAAATGCCAACCCTCTTCCGGAACTTGAAGACATTCCGGTAGTCCGTGACTTCCCGGATGTTTTTCCAGAGGAACTGCCAGGAATTCCACCTCACAGAGATGTAGAGTTTGTGATAGATCTTGTTCCGGGAACTGTCCCAATAGCCAGAAGACCTTATAAGATGGCACCCCTGGAGCTAGCCGAACTTAAAAAGCAATTAGATGAGGCCTTGAACAAGGGTTTCATTCGTCCTAGCTCTTCTCCTTGGGCTTGTCCCGTCCTCTTTGTCAAGAAGAAAGACGGAACGGATCGGATGGTTGTAGATTACCGACCAGTTAACCTGGTCACCATAAAGAACAAGTATCCGCTCCCCAGGATCAACGATCTGTATGATCAGCTCGCTGGATCCTCAGTCTTCTCCAAAATGGATTTGAGGTTGGGATACCATCAAATCAAGATTAAGAACGGGGACATTCCAAAAACGGCCTTTGTTACTCGTTATGGCCAATATGAGTACACCGTTATGTCCTTCGGTTTAACCAATGCCCCAGCCACCTTCTCTCGACTGATGAATTCAATCTTTATGGAGTATTTGGATAAATTCGTCGTAGTGTACCTCGATGATATTCTCATCTACTCCAAGAATGAACAAGAACATGCCGAGCATCTAAGGCTGGTATTGATGAAACTTCGAGAGCATCGCCTTTATGCCAAATTTTCAAAATGTGAATTCTGGTTACCAGAAGTGACCTATCTAGGCCACGTAATCTCTGGTAAGGGTATTTCTGTCAATCCCGAGAGAGTTCAAGCTGTCCTTGATTGGACTCAACCTGAATCGGTTAAGCAAGTTAGGAGTTTTCTTGGTCTAGCGAGCTATTGTCGCCGCTTCGTCGAGAATTTTTCCAAGGTTGCAAAGCCTCTAACTGAACTCCTCAAGAAGGATAAAAAGTTCAAGTGGACACCACAGTGTGAGCATAGTTTTCAGGAACTGAAAAGACGCCTGACTTCCGCACCTGTGTTGCTACCACCAGATTTTTCTAAGGACTTTGTTATCTATTGCGACGCCTCGCGACAAGGATTAGGTTGCATTCTCATGCAAGATCGTCATGTGATCGCATACGCATCTCGACAGTTGCGTCCACATGAGGATAATTATCCCACACATGACCTTGAGCTTGCAGCTGTGGTCCATGCACTAAAAACCTGGCGACATTACCTTCTGGGTAATCGTTGCGAAATATTCACTGATCACCAAAGTCTGAAATATATCTTCACCCAGCCGGATTTGAATCTCAGGCAAAGACGGTGGGTTGAGTTGATCTCGGATTACGACTTAGGGATAACTTACACCCCGGGGAAGGCCAATGTTATGGCCGATGCACTAAGTCGTAAATCTTATTGTAACAATCTGATGCTACAACAAGGTCAACCACTTCTCCATGAGGACTTTCGGAAGTTGAATCTTCATATTGTTCCTCAAGGATTCCTTTCTACCCTGGTGGCGAAGCCTACTCTTAAGGATCAAATTATAGCTGGCCAAAAGCGTGACAAGGGTATATCACGGATCAAGGAGAATATTTTTAGCGGAAACGCTAAAGAATTTTCCATGAATGATCAAGGTGTGGTATTCTTCCAGAATCGTTTAGTGGTTCCTAAGAACCCACATCTAAGGCAGTTAATCCTTAAGGAGGCTCATGATTCCCCTCTCACCATTCATCCTGGTAGTACTAAGATGTATCAGGACCTACGCCAGAGGTTCTGGTGGACTAGGATGAAGAGAGAAATTGCTGAGTTCGTTGCTAACTGCGATGTTTGTCGTCGAGTTAAGGCAGAACATCAAAGGCCTGCTGGCACCCTTCAACCTTTAGCTATTCCTGAATGGAAATGGGATAAAGTTAGCATGGATTTCATTACCGGATTTCCCAAGACCAAGAAAGGAAATAATGCTATCTTTGTGGTCATTGACCGTCTTTCCAAAGTGGCTCATTTTCTTCCTGTTCGTGAGAGTATAACAGCTAGCCAGCTAGCAGAGTTATATATCTCTCGAATAGTGTCTCTTCATGGTGTTCACCTGGAAATTAACTCGGACCGTGGAAGTATCTTTACTTCTCGTTTCTGGGAAAGTTTTCAGAATGCCATGGGGACTCACTTATCTTTTAGCACTGCTTTCCATCCCCAGTCAAGTGGTCAAGTAGAAAGAGTGAATCAAATCCTAGAAGATATGCTCCGAGCTTGTGTTATTTCGTTCGGTATGAATTGGGAGAAGTGCCTTCCATTCGCCGAATTCGCTTATAACAATAGTTATCAATCAAGCTTGGGCAAAGCCCCTTTTAAAGTTCTCTATGGACGAAGATGTCGAACACCTCTTAATTGGTCAGAAACCGGAGAGAGGCAACTCTTTGGCCCGGACATGATCCAGGATGCAGAAGAGCAGGTTCGCATTATTCGTGAAAAGTTGAAAACAGCCCAGTCTCGTCAAAAGAGCCAATATGATCGTCATCATAAGGCTGTGACCTTTGAAGTTGACGAGAAGGCTTACCTTCGGGTTACACATTTGAAGGGTACCCATCGTTTCGGTATCAAGGGCAAGTTGGCTCCTCGTTACATTGGACCTTTCCGCATTCTTGCCAAACGAGGAGAAGTTGCCTACCAGTTGGAACTTCCTCCGCATCTTTCCAAGGTTCATGATGTTTTCCACGTCTCGCAACTCAGGCGTTGCTTTTCGGATCCTATCCGTGAAGTGGACCACGAAACGCTTGATCTCCAAGATAACCTTTCTTACCGAGAATACCCCGTGCGTATTCTTGATCAAGCTGAGCGTACCACTCGACGTCGAAACCTCAAGTTTCTTAAAGTTCAATGGTCAAATCATTCTGAAAAGGAGGCAACTTGGGAAAGAGAGGATCGTCTCCGACTCGAATATCCTACGTTATTCCCGACGACTTCTAAATCTCGGGACGAGATTCTTTTGAGTGGGGGTGAGTTGTCACATCCCTAACCCTTAACCAAGATAGCATTGTGCTCATGTCTTCTTTGCATTTGCATCTAAGAAGTTTCAACAAAAACAACAAAGTGGCAAAGGAAATACTCAAAACTCTAGCCACCATTTCAATTAAAGGAAATTTCAACTAGTTCAAAATCAATGAACCCAAAATGGCCTCAAGAAATGTTCAAACTTTCTGATAAATCATGAAAGTAAATGAGCATTGGAGAAAACTATTTTCTTGACACTTTAAGCATTTTAAATAAATGCAAAAGCCACTGGTTTCAAATTTAAAAATTTGAAATCAGAAACTATAATTTTCCAAAAATGTTGAAAGTCTTGGAAATGAGTGGGGATATTATAACAAATATTTCAGGAGGTCAAAATTAGTTTTTACCTTTTGTTTTGGAGCTAATAATTAGCAAAGCAATAAATAGCAAAACAGAAAAACCAAAAAGAGAGAAAATGGGAAAAACTTACCTGACGCCCAAGCCAGGCCCAGCCCATCTCGCCACTCGTCCCCTTCCCCACGCCAGTAGGCAGCAGGAGGTGGCCGCCGCCTCCTCCGGCGCGGCCACGCACCTGCGTGCCTGCCTGGCCGCCGGTTCGCGCTGGCGACGACGGGGATAAGCTCCCCAGAGCCTCCCCTATCCATTCCCCGCCTCGGTTCTCCTCCTCCGCCCGGATCCCCTCCTTCTCCCTGCTGCCGCCATTAGAGCCGAGCTCGAGCTCGAGCTGGCCGTGCCCTGGCCATAGGATCCCCTCCGCGAGCACACCATTAGCTCCGCCTCGTCGCCCTGGTCGTCTCTGCAGAAGCCGAAGCCTCCTCGAGCCCTGCAACGCCCGCAACGCCGTCGTCTTCCTCCTCCGGCCGCCGGACCTCTCCCGTCGATTCGTCGCCCCCAGGCCTTCCCCGAGCCGTCTGAGCTCTTCTCTGCACTCCCTGTGAGCATGCGGTGGTTTTCCCTAAGTTTTCCCCGTCGATCCCCTCCTCTAGCCCTAGTTTCACCGGAGCCCGACGAGCACCGCCGCTGCCGCTGGTCGCTGGTAGCCCTCCGATGTCCAGCTCGTCCTCCCGAGAGCACCAGCAGCTCCAGGACGACGCGTAGATGCCGTAGCAGCTAAGAACTAAGCGTGGATCCCTCTGATTCAAAGCCCCCGACGACGCCCAAGCTTCGGCCGCCGCTCCGGCTCGTCGCCGACGCCTCCTCCGGCGACCTTAGCCTCCCCAGATGGTCCTGCCAGATCGGCCACTTCGCGGGCTTGCTGTAGCTGCCAACCGCGTGCGTTTTCGTGCTGTGCAGCGCCGTCCAGGTCGCCTCCGGCGAACCCTCCGCCGCGGGTTTGGTCGCCGGCGACCACCCTCCGGTGGCCGTCGACGTGGCCGACCATTAGGGCCCAATCGCCCTCCCCTGAGTCGCTGCCAGAGGGCCCCACGCCTGGTCAAACCCCAATTAGGGGCTGGTCAGCGCGGGATTAGTCCCAGAGAGGCTGACCAGTGGGGCCCCCCTGTCAGGTTTGACCTGCACAGGTCGGCTGACCTGCTGACGTCAGCCTGATGCAATAAATGAAATTTCCAGTATAAAAATAATTCAGGAAATTGCTAAAAATTGCAAAAATCATAGAAATTAATCTGTAACTCCAATGAAAATAATTTATATATGAAAAAGTATCAGAAAAATTCAAGGATTCTGATTATGCTATTTTCAACTATGTTTGAAAAAGTTACAGAACCCTAAATTGTGAAATAAGGAATAATTCAATTCTTTTAATCACTTTATAAATGGAATTTGCAAAAATATCCAAATTTCATTATAAATACAATGATCACACACTGCCCTAGGGGTAAATCAGTACCATAACATGACATTTCATGCATGTTAACATTAGGTTGATCTGAGCATCAGGTCGAATCAATTAAACCGGTATTCGGGAATACCCGTTTGAATTGCTATTCGAATGTGATTCAAATCAACTCTAAACCTAAAACATCTTGATTATAATAACTTATCACCTGCATTCTCATGCCATGCTCATGCATCATTTTGATTGCATATGATTGTTATTGAATGTTGCCATTCATTTCGGTAGGCTCCGCACCCCCGGATTCCACCGAATATCCGTCCGACGGATATCGTTCCTCCTCTGAGCAACAAGGCAAGCAACCCTTTTGATCATCCCGATAACACCTATGTTCTTGCTCCTGCACCTATTTAATGCATTAGGATCAAATGCTTCAGCTGCTTTTGCCACGATAGTTGGACCCACTTCCTTTGCATGACTTAACCTTGTCACAGTAAATAGCCGAACCTTGCAACCTAGCATACCTGGTAGTTGCTTGAGCTATGATGTGCCTTATCCTGCTATGCATGCTATGCTTAGAGTTGTGTATGGTTTGTCATCTGGGAGATGAACAGAAATGTGGAATGTGTTCGGTGAGCAAAGGTCGTGTGTTGAACTTGATTTGGTAAAGGTACCGGTGAAAGGCTGTGTAGGAGTACATGGCGGGTTGTTTCATTGGAACCGTCCTTAGGAACTGAGTTCCGTGTATGTAATCCAAGACTAGATACTACCACATGCTGGGCCCTGAAATATGACCCCGCTCGGCCTATTAATCGCTTAGTACTCGGTCCAGGAGTTGCAAGTAGTTTCTGGTGTTTATAGTAATGCTGGAGGCCGTGCATGGTGCTGACCTGAGAGGTGGACCGTGATGCGGTAGGCAGTGGCACGGTGTACCAAGTGGCACCCGGATGGTGGGCTTGGGAACCCTGCGCACATCGTTTGAGGCCGTGGCGGAAACCTCGGCCGGACTTCCGTACGGGTTACTCTCAGATAGGCGATAAACCTGGACTAGGTACTAGTGTGGTTAACGGTCGTGGCCGACTCCCTCGCTGGGCTTCCGCTTGAAGGTTGCCGAGGTGCATGACGTGCACATGGCGATAAGTGGCGGGAGCGTGTGTGACGAAGTACACCCCTGCAGGGTTATGATCTATTCGAATAGCCGCGTCCGCGGATATGGACTACTTGGAGACATATGTTGTTCATAGATAACTTCAATGGCTACTCATAAAATTGTCAAGATAAGCGTCAATGTCGTGGACGGCATTTCCGTATGGAGACGGAATGATTCCACGATAGTGTATTGTTGTGGTGTTAGTGGACTCGTGTGCGAGAAATCAAGTTGTCAAAACTAATTTCAAAAAGCAAGTTGTCTAGCCACGAGTCAAATGCTGGCTTTCCGCATGAAACCCCACAATACCTTCTTGATACCTTGCATGAGTAGTTAGTCACCCTAAAGTCTTGCTGAGTACCTTCGTACTCATGTTTGCTTAATAAATGTTGCAGAGATTGCTAATGACCCTAATGGAGGGTTCTTCGTATACATCGACGACGACGAGTAGCTGGTGTCCCAGCTACGATCTGGCCCTACGTCGGCTCTGTAGTATAGTCAGGCCACATGCCTACTAGTTGCCCTGTCTGTACCCAGGCAGTTTATAACTCTTCCGCTGGCTTGTATTGTCTGACTGATATTATGGGTCGTGAGACCCTTAATGTGTAATAATATGTGTGTGGCTCTTCCGAGCCTCTTAAATAAAGCTTGTATGTTTATGGTTATGTTGTGATGCCATCGATGTATCTATACATATCGGTATGCCATGCGTACGTGTGTCTTACTTGATATGTATGGGGTTCGAATACCTAGTCGTGAACTTTAGTAGCACTCCTTACAAGGAAATGCCCCTTTGTGATCCAACGAGCCTTGGTAGTTCGCTACTGCTCCGGACACATTGGTTGACCGGCATGTGTCCTTCTTAGCTGCTGTGTCTGTCCCCTTTGGGGAAATGTCACGCGACGTAATGGAGTCCTTGTAGCTTGCTACGACTCGTCTACGTTCATTGGTGACCGACACCTGCTTTGTTGGGTCATGTATGTCTGTCCTTGTGCGAAACTGCCACTTTGGTTTATGACTAGACATGTCGATCCGGGTTCTTTGACATTGGAATGCTAGCGACACTATCGCATACGTGAGTCAAAAGACGCAAACGGTCCCGGCTAAGGTAAGGCTGCAGCCGTGGAGTTAACCGTGCGTGAGACCACAAAGGGATGCGATGTGTTACAGGCTGGATTCCTATGGCTTAGGATCGGGGTCCCGACAGTATTTCCCTCAGTTTTGAGAACCAAGGTATCGATCCAGTGAAGGATTGTCACAAGTACCTGCACAAACACAAAGAGCTTGCACCCAACGCTATGAAGGGGTTGTTAATCCCTTATAGATTGTTTGCCAAGTGAGAACTGAAAGCAAAAAGAAACAAAGCAAAGTAAAAGCGAAAGTGGAAACGATAGTTGTGAGTAGACCCGGGGGCCGTAGTGTTCACTAGTGGCTTCTCTCATGAAAGCAAGTAAACGGTGGGTGAACGAATTACTGTCGAGCAATTGATAGAACCGCGCAAAGTCGTGACGTTATCTAAGGCAATGATCATATCTATAGGCATCACGTCCAAAACAAGTAGACTGATACTTTCTGCATCTACTACTATTACTCCACACGTCGACCGTTATCCAGCATGCATCTAGTGTATTAAGTTCATGAGAACGGAGTAACGCCTTAAGCAAGATGACATGATGTGGATGGACAATATCGTATCTACGATAAAAGCCCATCTTGTTACCCTTGATGGCAACAACATGATGCGTGCCTTGCTGCCCCTTCTGTCACTAGGAAAGGTCACCACACGGTATGAACCCAAAACCAAGCACTTCTCCCATTGCAAGAATCATAGATCTAGTTGGCCAAACAAAACCCAAGACTCGGAGAGACTTACAAGGATATCGAATCATGCATATAAGAAATCAGCAAAGACTCAAATATAATTCATAGATAATCTGATCACAAATCCACAATTCATCAGATCTCGACAAACACACCGCCAAAGAGGATTACATTGGATAGATCTCCATGAAGTTCATGGAGAACTTTGTATTGAAGATCCAAGAGAGAGAAGAAGCCATCTAGCTACTAACTACGGACCCGTAGGTCTGAAGTGAAATACTCACGAGTCATTGGAAGGGCGATGATGTTGATGTTGAAGCCCTCCAACTCCAAAGTCCCCTCCGGCAGGGCACCGGGAAGGGTCTCGAGATGAGATCTCACGGAAACGGAAGCTTGCGGCGGCGGAAAAGTGTTTTCGTGGATTCCCCTATTTTTTCTGGATTTTAGGGAATATATAGGCGAAGGAGCTAGGTCAGGAGGCGCCAAGGAGGCCACAAGCGTGGTAGCCGGCGCCCCCTGGTGGCGGCTACAGGGCTTGTGGGGCCCGTGTGGCTCTCCTGCCTTGGCCCTAAAGGCCCCTGATCTTCTTCCGTTCTAGAAAAATTTATTTCGGGGATTTTATTCCGTTTGGACGCCGTTCCAAAATCAGATCTGAAAAGAGTCAAAAACACAGAAAAAACAGGAACTGGCACTTGGCACTGAATTAATAAGTTAGTCACAAAAAAGATATAAAAGGTACATAAAACATCCAAAGTTGACAAGATAACAACATGAAACCATCAAAAATTATAGATACGTTTGATACGTATCAAGCATCCCCAAGCTTAACTCGTGCTCGTCCTCGAGTAGGGAAGTGATAAAGAATGAATTTTTGATGCTTTCATGCTACCTAGCATAGATGTCCTTTGTAACTCCTCTTATGTGACGTGAATGTTCAGATCCATTAGATTCAAAACAATAGTTTGCTATTGATGTGGAAACAATAATATTTCAAGCAAACTCGCAAGGTAATCATGAACTTTCAAAATAACAAGGCCAAAAGAAAGTTATCCCTACAAAATCATATAGTTTGGCTATGCTCTATCATCCTTGCATAATGAATTTAAATCATGCACAACCCCGGTATTGGCCAAGTAATTGTTTTCACACCTTTACTTTCTCAAACCTTTTCAACTCTCATGCAATACATGAGCATGAGCCATAGTTTTAGCAATATAAGTGGAATGGAGTGTGGTGGAGGTTGCAAGGCAAACAAGGAGAAGATGGTCACATTAACTAGGCATATCAATGAGCTGTGGAGATGCTCATCAATAGATATCAATGTGAATGAGTAGAGATTGCCATACAAATGATGGACTAGAGCTAAGAGTAAGTGAAAGCTCTTAAAGAAAACTAGTGGGTGTGCATCCAACTTGCTTGCTCACGAAGACCTAAGGCAAATTTGAGGAAGCCTATCATTGGAATATACAAGCCAAGTTATATAATGAAAATTTCCCACTAGCTATATGGTGGTGACAAAACGAGAGACTCTCAATCATGAAGATCATGGTGCTTAATAAGCACAAGTGTGGAAGGATAGTAGCATTGTCCCTTCTCTCTTTTTCTCTCATTTTTTTTTGGTGGGCTCTTTGGCCTCTTTTTTTTGGGTGGGCATCTTTGGCCTCTTTTTGTATATGGGCTTCGCTGGCCTCTTTTATTTCCTCACATGGGACAATGCTCCATCAATGATGATCATCACACTTACAACTCAAAACTTAGAACAATGATGACTCTATATGGAATGCCTTCGGTAGTGTATCGTGACAATGATCTAGCATGGCATGGACATCAATGGAAACATCATGCTAGCTATCTTACGATCATGCAATGGCAATGTAGAAGTGGTGGCACATGTCATGGTGGTAGTTGCATGGCAATATATCTCAGAATGACTTTGAAAAAGCCATAGTAGGTAGATATGGTGGCTGTTTTGAGGGAGGCTAATGGTGGATTTTGTGCACAGGTGAAAGTTGCACGGCACTAAGAAGATAGTGATGGTGGAAGGTGAAAGTGCATCTAAACCATGGACTCAACATTAGTCATGAAGAACTCATATACTTGTTGCAAAAGTTTTAGTAGTAATCGAAACAAAGCATTCAACGCATACTCCTAGGGGAAGGGTTGGTAGGTATAAACCATCGCGCGATCCCGACCGCCACACAAAGGATGACAATCAATAGACTAATCATGCTCAGACTTCATCACATAGCGGTTCACCATACATGCATGCTACGGGAATCACTAACTTCAACACAAGTATTTCTAGATCCACAACACCTTACTAGCATAACTTCAACATTACCACAACCACAACTCAAAACTAATTGAGATGAATCAAACTTCTCTATCTATTCAATGCACATGAAGGTGGAAGTTTTCATATCCCTTTGGATAACTACCCCTTTTGAGACTACTTTCATAGCATATATCAACTACCAAGCCACGCGCTTCCGTGCTCTAAAAGATATAAGTGAAGCACATAGACCAAAATCAACTAGCTCAAAAGATATAAGTGAAGCACATGTGAGCTGAATTGTCTACCAAAGGATATAAGTGAAGCTCGACAAAATCACGGTGAGTGCATGTCTCTCTCTATAGGTGTGCAGCAAGGATGATTGTGACACAACAAAAATAAAAGACTCCTACGATACAAGACGCTCCAAGCAAAACACATAACATGTGGTGAATAAAAATATAGCCCCAAGTAACGTTACCGATGGATTGAAGACGAAAGAGGGGATGCCTTCTCGGGGCATCCCTAAGATTAGGCTTTTACGGCATCCTTGAATCATCTTGGGGTGTCTTGGGAATCCCCAAGCTTGAGCTCTTGCCAGTCTTTATCTTTTTGTCCATAAGAACTTCACCCAAGACTTGAAAACTTCACAACACGAAACTTAAACAGAAACTCATGATAACATTAGTATAAGAAAAGCAAACTACCACTTCCTTAGGTACTGTAGCAAACTTAAATTGTACTTATGTTGATGTTGGGTTACTGTATTTTCAATCTTCCATGGCTAATACCCCCCCCCCCCCCCCGATACTATCCATAGTTTCATCAAAATAAGCAACCAACTCAACAAAAACAGAATCTGTTAACAGCAGACCAGTGTGTAGCAATCTGTATACTTTGTATACTTCTGGTACTTCAAAAATTCTAAACAATTACGACAGTCTGAAGAATTTGCGTAGAAATCAGAAGCAGAAAGAATCAACTCAAAATCTCTTACATAAAAAATGAAAATTCTTTTCGTGAGCAGAAAGTTTCTCTGTTTTCCAGCATGACCAAACGATCATCCCCAAGACTAATCATAACGGTTTTGCTTGGCACAAACGCAAAAAGAAACACAAAAAACACAATCATAACAGAATTATGAAAGTGTGGAAAACACAAAACAGAAAGAAAAAGGATAGATTCGTTGGGTTGCCTCCCAACAAGCGTTATTGTTTAACGCCCTTAGCTAGGCAAAAGGTGATGGAATCACATATAGTCATCTTTGGTGCTCAAACCATAAGTAGCGTGATCATTTATCATCTTAAGATTTTCATCTTTATTGGATGACTCACCACTAGCTTTAGGAATAAAAACAGATTTGACGGTCTTTTTGAGAGTAAGATTTGGAGTATTTTGCACAACGGCAAAAGCGGAACCCAAGTTGGTTATGACATCTTCTAGTTTGCCAATTCTAGAGGAATCATTAACTATAGGTTCATTCTCCCTTAAATTTTTCAAGACCATTCCCACTTTGGATCCGTACTGAGTAATTTGATTGTGGATCTTTCTGTCCAAACCCTCAATAAGTTCAATTGTGGCAATTTTGTTTTCAATAGCGTCAAGCCTTTGCATCACGTGTTCCAAGGTCAAGGTAGTCCCATTAACTATGAGCGGGGGTGAGCCTACCAAATTCATGATAGCTCCATAGGAGTCAACAGTATGGCTCCCCAAATAATATCCGCCTACAATGGTATCCAGAATATACCTATTCCAAGGAGAGATTCCAACATAAAAACTGCGAAGAAGAACGGTAATGGATTGCTTACGAGTAGATCTACTTTGAGCATTGCAAATCCTGTACCAAGCGTCCTTTAAACTTTCTTCCTCAATCTGCTTGAAATTGAGAACTTCGTTCTCAGGGGTATCGTTTGGAGTGGTGGGTCTAGCCATTGATGGACTATCCCACACACAAACGAGCAGGAAGTAGGCGGGCAAAAGAGAACGACAAAAGAAAATGGCAAAAAGGCAAAAGGAAACGGCAAAGGAGAGAGGCAAATGAAAACGGTAAATGTGAAGTGGGGGAGAGGAAAACGAGAGGCAACTGGCAAAAAAAGTAAATGCAAGAGATGAGTTTGTGACACCAAAGATTCCATCACCTTTTGCATAAGTATTCCCCGGCAACGGCGCCAGAAATACTTCTGCTACCGCAACAAAAGACCTTCCAACGACGCCAGAAACAAGCATGTTGACGGGAGACTATTCTTGTCTTGATACTCCTCAGCAACGGCACCAGGAATCCTTCTGCTACGGCTATGCCTTTAGGGACTTCCTTGGAAAATATGAAAAGGATTCCCCCGTAGCCTTGGAGCCTTGCGTTGGTGTTCCCTCGAAGCGGAAAGGGTGATGTAGCACAGCGGCGGTAAGTATTTCCCTCAGTTTTGAGAACCAAGGTATCGATCCAGTGAAGGATTGTCACAAGTACGTGCACAAACACAAAGAGCTTGCACCCAACGCTATGAAGGGGTTGTCAATCCCTTATAGATCGTTTGCCAAGTGAGAACTCAAAGCAAAAAAGAAACAGAGCAAAGTAAAAGCGAAAGTGGAAACGATAGTTGTGAGTAGGCCCGGGGGCCGTAGTGTTCACTAGTGGCTTCTCTCATGAAAGCAAGTAGACGGTGGGTGAACGAATTACTGTCGAGCAATTGATAGAACCGCGCAAAGTCATGACGTTATCTAAGGCAATGATTATATCTATAGGCATCACGTCCAAAACAAGTAGACCGATACTTTCTGCATCTACTACTATTACTCCACACGTCGACCGCTATCCAGCATGCATCTAGTGTATTAAGTTCATGAGAACAGAGTAACGCCTTAAGCAAGATGACATGATGTAGATGGATAATCTCATATCTACGATAAAAGCCCATCTTGTTACCCTTGATGGCAACAACACGATATGTGCCTTGCTGCCCCTTCTGTCACTGGGAAAGGTCACCACACGGTATGAAACCAAAACCAAGCACTTCTCCCATTGCAAGAATCATAGATCTAGTTGGCCAAACAAAACCCAAGACTCGGAGAGACTTACAAGGATATCAAACCATGCATATAAGAAATCAGCAAGGACTCAAATATAATTCATAGATAATCTGATCACAAATCCACAATTCATCGGATCTCGACAAACACACCGCCAAAGAGGATTACATTGGATAGATCTCCATGAAGATCATGGAGAACTTTGTATTGAAGATCCAAGAGACAGAAGAAGCCATCTAGCTACTAACTACGGGCCCGTAGGTCTGAAGTGAACTACTCATGAGTCATTGGAAGGGCGATGATGTTGATGTAGAAGCCCCCTAACTCCAAAGTCCCCTCCGGCAGGGCACCGGGAAGGGTCTCCAGATGAGATCTCACAGAAACGGAAGCTTGCAGCGGCGGAAAAGTGTTTTCGTGGATTCCCCTATTTTTTCTAGATTTTAGGGAATATATAGGCGAAGGAGCTAGGTCAGGGGGGCGCCAGGGAGGCCACAAGCCTGGTAGCCTCCCCCCCCTCGTGGTGGCTATAGGGCTTGTGGGCCCCCTGTGGCTCTCCTGCCTTGGCCCTCAAGTCCCCTAATCTTCTTCCGTTCTGGAAAAATTTATTTCGGGGATTTTATTCCGTTTGGACTCCGTTCCAAAATCAGATCTGTAAAGAGTCGAAAACACAGAAAAAACAGGAATTGGCACTTGGCACTAAATTAATAAGTTAGTCCCAAAAAAGATATAAAAGGTACATAAAACATCCAAAGTTGACAAGATAACAGCATGAAACCATCAAAAATTATAGATACGTTTGAGACGTATCAGATCTCATCCAACCCATCATCGTCCAGAAAGCCTACGATGAGATTACTCACGAAGGACTCCAGATCTGCCCTCTAGAGGAAGAACAGGTGGTGGCGGCGGCTCCGCGTCTCCAGGTAGTTCTTGCGCCAGTATTTTTTATATTTTCCACAAAAAATCCTCGTAAATTTCCAGGTCATTCCGAGAACTTTTATTTCTGCGCAAAAACAATACCATGGCAATTCTATTGAAAACAACGCAGTCCGGGTTAGTTCCATTCAAATCATGCAAATTAGAGTCCAAAACAAGGGCAAAAGAGTTTGGAAAAGTAGATACGATGGAGACGTATCAACCCCCCAAGCTTAAAGCCTTGCTTGTCCTCAAGCAATTCGGTTGATAAACTGAAAGAGACAAAAGAAAAACTTTTACCAACTCTGTTTGATCTTGTTGTTCTAATTATGTCTAACTCATATTCAGATTTTCAGCAAGATCATAAGTTAACCACATAAGCAATGACATTTAGGTCTCATGGTATACTCATATCAATGGCATAATCAACTAGTAAGCAATAACAATAAGTTTCAAACTTCAACACTTCAAACAAAACAATCATAATACAATATGAACAGATGGTATCTCGCTAGCCCTTTCTGAGACCGCAAAACATAAATGCAGAGCACCTTCAAAGACCAAAGGCTGACTGAACATTGTAATTCATGGCAAAGAAGATCGAGTCACAGTCATACTCAATATCAATTAATAGCAAAGCATAAAAATGACAGAGGTGCTCCCTAACTGGTGCTTTTATAAGAAGAGGATGACTCAATAGAAACATAAATAGATAGGCCCCTCGCAGAGGGAAGCATTGATTTGCAGAGGTGCCACAGCTCAAGCTTTTAAAATAGAGATAAATAATTTTGGGTGGCATGCTTTCATTGTCAATGCGATGACCAAGACTTTTCACCATCTTCCATGCTACACATATTATAGGCGGTTCCCAAGCAGAAAAGTAAAGTTTTGACTCCCCCACTGTTGATTTTGTTTCAACTACATGCGTGAACATGTGCCAAGTCAAGCCACTTGAATCATTAAAAGGAGGATACCATCCTATCATACTACACCATAATCATCTTGAAATTCATGTTGGCATCCAAGACAAACCATTATAAGCTCCTAGCTAATTAAGCATGGCATCAGAAACTATGATCTCTAAGTTGTCATTGCAAACATGTTTCTCTCATAACAATGCTGAATTAGGAACGATGAGCTAGGCATATTTACAAAAACAAAATAGGTCGAGTTCATACCAGCTTTTCCAGGCTCAGTCACTTCATCATATATCGTCATTATTGCCTTTCACTTGCACGACCAAATGATGTGAATAATAATGAGAGTGTTCGTGCATTGGACTAAGCTAGAATCTGCAAGCAAACTCAGAGGAGAAGACAAAGTAATATGGCTCTTTGAAGGATAAACAATTAGTGCACATGAGAGCCATTAAACATTTTAACCATGGTCTTCTACCTTGACCCAAAGAAAAAGAAAACTATTTACATGGGAAAGCTCCCAACAAACAAAAGAAGAACGGGAAATATTTTTGGGTTTTCCTTTTAAATCACCACTAAGCAAGCTGGAAAGTAAACTTACAACTAATTTTTTTTGTTTTTCTCTATTTAAACAAACACACGAGAAGAAAGCGATAAAAATAAATAAACTAGCACGGATGATACAATGGCAAGGTGTGAACACCGACTATCAAAGTGAATGTGTGAGCATGAATATAAAGTGGGTGAGAAACACGTACTCCCCCAAGCTTAGGCTTTTGGCCTAAGTTGGTCTATTCCCAAGGAGGGAAGTAACCTTCTCCAGGGTACTCCGGAGTGTACTGAGGGTGCCACTGCTGGGTGAGCTCCTCTGGCTCCCACTGATAAACTGGTGTCTGGTACTCGACTGGTAGCTCGGGCACGGGCGCCTGTGGTGGCGCTATGCCCCAATATGCGTAGATGTCTGAGGGCATAATAATGTACCTGCCTAGATGAAGATTGAACAAAGAAGGAGCAGGCAAAGTAATAGTCTCACGAGTACCTTGGCTAAACACCAAGTTATAAATCATCCTCTTACTAATATCTTTATCAAGAAAGTCATGGCGAACCATGCTATCATAATCTAAATATCTCTCAGGAAGAAGCATCTCTTCTTCCTCGTATAGTCTAATAGGTATCTCAAAATGTTTAGCAACACGGATAGCATAGATACCTCCATAAACATCGCCTTTAGTACGGTTCGTGTTCAACCATTGAGACACTATAGCGCCCAAGATATAAGTTTTATCTTTATAAAGAGCTTCGTGCAAAACCGCAAGATCTAGGGAGCTAAGAGCCCGAGCTTTTCCACGGTCAATCAAACATTTTCCCACGAATAAAGAGAGATACCGAAGCACGGGAAAATGTACACTAGCAACTCTAGCGCAAGACACTCCTCTCTCCTCTCCTACAGCAATAGTATCAATGAAAGCCTCCAAGTCCCGTGGACAAGGTTCATGAATATCCCCAACATAAGGTAAATTGCAAACATTGCAAAAATCCTGAAGTAACATGCGCTGGGGGATATCATATAACTTGAACTCAACCATAGGAGGATTCTTCCTTGGATAGAAATTATAGCTTTGCACGAAAATATTAGTGAGGAGGACGTATTGTGGACACTTATCTTCAACAAATACGGTAAGGCCTGCATTCTCCACCAAGTAATAAAAATCCTCATAAAGACCGGCGGCACGTAAGAACACATCGCTTGGCCACTCGCACTCTCGAACTTCTGCAACTCGGGGTACCGGATACTTGGGTTTCTTCTTCTCATTTTCATCTTCCTTGGGGTCATGGCTTGAAGAGCCTCTTAGGAACCTCCTCATCTTTTCCTTTTTCTTTCTCTGAAAATTTCTGAAATTTTTAGTGACTCAAAAGAAAAGTGAACAAGGCTCAACAAAACTCATAGCAACTACTCCTACAAGTGCCTAGAGGCCATATCATGCATCAAAACTACTTGGGACCAACTAAAATTAACATGCAAAGCTCAAGAACAGGGTCACCAAGGCAGCAAAAATACGCAACGAATAAAGCACTAGAGCAAAAACTAATTGGACCAATGGAGGAGTCATACCCAGGAACAATTCCCCAAAACAGTTTGGTGAATGAGGCTTTGCACAAGGAGATCGAAAAATGCAGCAAGAAGAGCAAGAACACGGGTTTGAGCTGTGGAATGATTTTTCTGGAGGAAGGAGAAGGAGATGGGAGCTGGAATAAGTGGAGGGGGCACGTGGGACCCACAAGCCAGCCACGCGCTGCCAGGGGGGTGCCCGCGCCTCTTGAGCTTGTGCCCCACTGGTGCATCCCCCTGACTAGCTTCCTATCTCAAAAAAATTCAAATATTCCAGAAAAGTTCATACTTGAATTTCAAGGCATTTGAAGAACTTTTATTTTCAGAACACTTTTCTAAGGGACGGAAAAAGCAGAAAACAGGAAAATAAAGCTAAATTTATCATTTTTCTTCTAAAAAACAGAAAGTAAAAGTTGGGAATAGAAGGTTGTGACTTCTAGATTCATCCATCTCATGGTCATCAAAAGAAATCCATCAATGACTTTGATCAAGTCTCCTTGACAAACTTTTTCCGAATCACATAAAAACAGAGAATTTTTGAATAATCACTAGGTTACCTCAACGGGGATGTGCATATCCCCAACAAGTAAATCATACTTCATCTTGACAGTAGGTATAGGGCATTCAAAGCTTTCAATAAGAATTAATGAAGGTTTTTCAATAGCACCGATGCAATGAACTCGATATTGTTTCTTCGGAAAGTGCACCGTATGCTCGTTACCATTTACATGAAAAGTGACATTGCCTTTGTTGTAATCAATAACAGCCCATGCAGTGTTTAAAAAGGGTCTTCCAAGGATGACCGACATGGCATCATCCTCGGGAATATCCAAAATAACAAAGTCCGTTAAGATAGTAACGTTAGCAACCACAACAGGCACATCCTCGCAAATGCCGATAGGAAAATCAGTTGATTTGTCGGCCATTTGCAAAGACATTTCAGTAGGTGCCAACTTATCCAATTCAAGTCTACGATATAAAGAGAGAGGCATAACACTAACACCAGCTCCAAGATCGCATAAAGCAGTTCTAACATAATTTCCTTTAATGGAGCAAGGTATAGTGGGCACTCCGGGATCACCTAGTTTCTTAGGAGTCCCGCCCTTCAAAGTGTAGTTGGAAAGCATGGTGGAAATCTCAACCTCAGGTATCTTCCTTTTATTAGTCATAATATCTTTCATGTACTTAGCATAAGGGGACATTTTAAGCATATCTATCAAACGCACTTGCAAAAAGACAGGTCTAATCATTTCAACAAAGCGCTCAAAAACCTCATCATCCTTTTTCTTAGATGGTTTGGGAGGAAAGAGCATGGGTTTCTGAACCCATGGTTCTCTTTCTTTACCATGCTTCCTAGCAATAAAGTCGTTCTTATCGTATCTCTTGTTCTTAGGTTGTGGGTTATCAAGATCAACAACAGGTTCAATCTCCACATCCTTATCATTACTAGGTTGAGCATCAACATGAACACCACTATCAATATTATCACTAGGCTCATGTTCATCACCAGATTGTTTTTCGGCATCAGAAACAGAGACATCATTTGGATTCTCGGGTGTAACAGCAACAGGTTTGCTAGCATGCAAGTTCCTATCATCTTTCTTTTTCTTCCTATTACCAGGATGACTAGGTGCATCAGTGTTAACTCCTAGAGAATCTTGTTCAATTCTCTTAGGATGGCTATCAGGATACAAAGGTTACTGAGTCATTCTACCACCTCTAGTGACAACTCTAACAGAATTGTCATTCAACTCATTGAGCAAGTAATTTTGAGCCTTAAGTACTTGTTCTACTTGAGTAGTGACCATAGAGGCATGTTTACTCAAAAGCTTAAGATCATTGACATTTCTATCCACACAAGCACTTATATGATCAATCATACGAGCATTTTGTCTCAATTGTCTGCTAACATAATCATTGCAACTTTGTTGTTTGGCAACAAAGTTATCAAATTCATCTAAGCATAAGCTAGCAGGTTTATCATAAGGAATATCACTCTCATTGAATCTACGAAGAGAATTTACCTCTACTACCTGTGTCGGGTTATCAAGACCATGTATTTCTTCAATAGGTGGTAGATTCTTAACATCTTCAGATTTAATACCTTTCTCTTGCATAGATTTCTTGGCTTCTTGCATATCTTCAGGAGTGAAGATATAGAATACCTCTTTTCTTCGGAGTTGGCTTCGGAGGTGCTTCGGGAATAGTCCAAGCATTATCATTGCTCAAGATATTATTCAATAGAATTTCAGCTTGTTCGACAGTTCGTTCCCTGAAAACACAACCAGCACAACTATCTAGGTGGTCCCTAGAAGCATCGGTTAGTCCATTATAAAAGATATCAAGTATTTCATTTTTCTCAAGAGGGTGATCAGGCAAAGCATTAAGTAACTGTACAAGCCTCTCCCAATCTTGTGGGAGACTCTCTTATTCAACTTGAACAAAGTTATATATATATATATCCTGCAAGGCAGCTTATTTCTTATGGGCAGGAAAATATTTCTCAGAGAAGTAGTAGATCATATCCTGAGGACTACGCACACAACCAGGAGCAAGATAAGTAAACCAAGTCTTAGCATCACCCTTTAGTGAGAAAGGAAACAACTTAAGGATATAGTAATGGCGATTTTTTTTCCTCATTCGTGAATAGGGTGGCTATATCATTCAGTTTAGTAAGATGTGCTACAACCGTTTCAGACTCATAACCATGAAAAGGATCAGATTCAACCAAAGTGATTAACTCAGGATCGACAGAGAATTCATAATCCTTATGAGTAACAAAGATGGGCAAAGTAGGAAACTTAGGATCGTATTTCATTCTAGCATTCAGACATTTTTCTTTCCACTTGTGCAATAAATTCTCAAGATCATAGCTATCCTTACATGCAAGAAAGTCTTCAGCTACCTCTCCCTCCATAACATAACCCTTAGGTATATCAGGCAATTCATATCTAGAAGAGCTAGGTCTAACAGGTGTAACAGCAGGTTCTACTTCAATAATTTCATCAGTTTTAGAAGTATCATCACATTCAACAGCAACTCTAGCAATTTGTGCATCAAGAAATGCACCTAGTGGCATATCATTATCAAGCAAAGCATCATCATAAGCATCATGGATAGCAGAAGTAGCATCATCAAGCACAGGCGACATATCAGGATTACCAATAGGTGGTGGTGTCGCAAATTTACTCATAACTGAAGGTGAATCAAGTGCAGAGCTAGATGGCAGTTCCTTACCTATCCTCGTAGTTGAGGGCAAGACTTTAGTTTATGGATCTCTTGGATTCCTCATAGTGATTGATACGTCTCCAACATATCTATAATTTTTGATGGTTCCATGCTATTATCTTGTCAACTTTGGATGTTTTGTATGCATTTTATATCTTTTTTGGGACTAACCTATTAACTCAGTGCCAAGTGCGAGTTCCTGTTTTTTCCGTGTTTTTGACCCTTTTCATAGAAGAATATTAAACGGAGTCCAAACGGAATAAAATCTTCTGAATGATTTTTTCAGTAACAGAAGATACGCAGGGAACTTGAGAACCAAGGCAAAGGACCCCGGGGGAGGTCACAAGCCTCCTAGGCGCGGCCTGGGGGCACGCCTAGCAGGCTTGTGGGCCCCCTGGATCCTTTTCCCTACTTCTTCCGCCTATAAATTCCCTAAAAATATGAAACCACGGGAAAGAGCCACGAAAATACTTTTCCGCCGCCGCAAGCTTCTGTCTCCGCAAGATCCCATCTGGGCACGTTCTGGTGCCGTGTCGGAGGGGGGATTCGAACATGGAGGGCTTCTTCATCAACACCATTGCCTCTCCGATGATGCGTGAGTAGTTCACCACAGACCTTCGGGTCCATAGCTAGTAGCTAGATGGATTCGTATCTCTCTTGGATCTTCAATACAAAGTTCTCCATGATCTTCATGGAGATCTATCCGATGTAATCTTCTTTTGCGGTGTGTATGTCGAGATCCGATGAATTGTGGATTTATGATCAGATTATCTATGAATATTATTTGAGTCTTCTCTGATCTCTTATATGCATGATTTCGTATCCTTGTAATTCTCTTTGAGTTATGGGTTTCGTTTGGCCAACTTGATCTATAATTCTTGCAATTGGAGAAGTGCTTGGTTTTGGGTTCCTACCGTGCGGTGTCCTCACCCAGTGACAGAAGGGGTAGCGAGGCACACATCGTGTTGTTGCCATCAAGGGTAAAAAGATGGGGTTTATATCTATTGCATGAATTTATCCCTCTACATCATGTCATCTTGCTTAAGGCGTTACTCTGTTTGTTATGAACTCAATACACTAGATGCATGCTGGATAGCGGTCGATGTGTGGAGTAACAGTAGTAGATGCAGACAGTATCGGTCTACTTGTCTCGGACGTGATGCCTATATGTATGATCATTGCCTAGATATCATCATGACTTTGCGCGATTCTATCAATTGCTCGGCAGTAATTCGTTCACCCACCATAATATTTGCTATCATGAGAGAAGCCTCTAGTGAACACTATGGCCCCCGGGTCTACTTCACTTCATATTTTCAGCTATACACTTCCACTTTGTTTCACTTTTCGCCTTCAGATCTCACCTTGCAATCAATTGTGAAGGGATTGACAACCCCTTTATATCGTTGGGTGCAAGTTTGTTTGTTTTTGCGCACGTACTTTGGAGACTTGCCTTGATACTCCTACTGGATTAATACCTTGGTTCTCAAACTGAGGGAAATACTTACTGCTACTGTGCTACATCACCCCTTCCTATTCAATGGAAAAAACCAACACAAGCTCAAGAGGTAGCAAGAATAATTTCTGGCTCCATTGCCGGGGAGGATCAAGTCAAGAATAGTCTCCCATCAACGTGCCAATTTCTGGCACCGTTGCCGGGGAGTATCAAGTCAAGAATAGTCTTCCTTCAACGTGTCAATTTCTGGCACCGGGGACTATTCTAAGGGAAGCTTAACCAAGTAACTGTCGCAAACTCATCTCTTGCATTTACTTTTTTGCCTCTCATTTTCCTCTGCCCCACTTATGAAAAACAAAAATTTACAAAAATATTTGCCTTTTTTGTTCGCCCTTTTCTTTTGCTTGCTTTCTGTTCGCTTGTGTGCTTGTCTGCTTGTTGAAGTCACCATGACTGAAAACACCAAACTTTGTGACTTCTCGAATACTAATAATAATGATTTTATTAGTAATCCGATTGCTCCCGCCACTAGTGTGGAATCATATGAAATCAATCCTGCTTTGCTCAATCTTGTTATGAAAGAGCAATTTTCCAGCCTTCCTAGTGAAGATGTCGCATCCCATCTTAATACCTTCATTGAGTTATGCGATATGCAAAAGAAGAAAGATGTGGATAATGATGTGATTAAATTGAAGCTATTTCCGTTCTCATTGCGAGGTCGAGCAAGAACTTGGTTTTCATCTTTACCCAAAAATAGCATTGATTCTTGGAACAAGTGTAAAGATGCTTATATATCCAAGTATTTTCCACCGTCTAAGATTATCTCTCTCCGTAATGATTTCATGAATTTTAAGCAACTAGATCATGAACATGTTGCACAATCTTGGGAGAGAATCAAATTGATGATAAGAAATTGTCTCGCTCATAGCTTGAGTCTTTGGATGATTATACAAATCTTCTATGCTGGTTTGAATTTTGCTTCTAGAAATATCTTGGAGTCCGCCTCCGGTGGAACTTTCATGGAAATCACATTCGGAGAAGCCACAAAACTCCTAGACAATATCATGACAAACTATTCTCAATGGCACACAGAAAGGTCACCTACTAGTAAAAAAGTGCATGCTATAGAAGAAATTAACTCTTTGAGTGATAAGATGGATGAGTTAATGAAATTGTTTGCTAGTAAAGGTGCCCCTTTAGATCCAAATGATATGCCCTTGTCTTCCTTGATTGAGAGTAGCAATGAGAGCTTGGATGTTAATTTTGTTGGTAGGAATAATTTTGGCAACAACAATGCTTATAGAGGAAACTTTATTCCTAGGCTTTTCCTAGTAATCCCTCTAATAACTTTGGCAATTCCTACAACAATGCTCATGGAAATTACAATAAATTACCCTCTGATCTAGAGAGTAATATTAAAGAGTTTATCAACTCGCAAAAGATTTTCAATGCATACATAGAAGAAAAACTGCTCAAAACTGATGACTTGGCTAGGACCGTTGATAGAAAGTCTCTTGATATTGATGCTTTGAAATTGAGATGTGCTCCTCCCAAGATCAATATGGATGAAACTTTAAAAGCTATGTGTGTTTCCATGAATGAGAGTAAAGAAAGAACCGCCCAAATTCGTGCTAGACATGAATGGCTTAAAAAGGCGTGTTCTCGTGATGAGAATCATGAAGATCTTAAAGTGTTGAGTGTTCACCCTACTTATGGTTTGAGCACCAAAGACGACGATACTTGATTCTATCGCCTTATGCCTAGCTAAGGGTGTCAAACAATAGCGCTTGTTGCGAGGCAGCCCAATGAATTTATCTTTGCTTTTTGCTTTCTGTTTTGTTGTGTCCACACCATCATAATTCTATTATGATTGTGTTCTTTTTGTTTCTTTTTGTTTTTGTGCCAAGTAAAATCTTTATGACTAGTTTTGGTGATGGTTGTTTGATCTTGCTGAAACAGACAGAAACTTTGCGCTCACGAAATTATTTTTAATTCCTATCCAGAAAGGCCTTTTGAGTTTATTAGTTTTGCTGCTAGTTGATATGCCAATTTCCCCAATTTTCATAATTTTTCAGAAATTTTGAGATACCAGAAGTATACGAAGTATACAGATTGCTACAGACTGGTCTGTTTTTGACAGGTTCTGTTTTTGTTGTGTTGATTGCTTATTTTGATGAAACTATAGATAGTATCAGGGGGTACTATCCATGGAAAAGTAAGAATACAGTAATCTAACATCAATATAAATAGAAATCAAGTTTGCTACAGTACCTAAAGAGGTGGTGGTTTGTTTTCTTATGCTAATGATATCACGAGTTTCTGTTTAAGTTTTGTGTTGTGAAGTTTTCAAGTTTTGGGTGATGTTCTCATGGACAATGGGATAAAGAGTGGAAAGAGCTCAAGCTTGGGGATGCCCAAGGCATCCCAAGCCAATTCAAGGACACCAAAAAGCCTAAGCTTGGGGATGCCCCGGGAAGGCATCCCCTCTTTCGTCTTCAATCCATCGGTAACGTTACTTGGAGCTATATTTTTATTCACCACATGATATGTGTTTTGCTTGGAGCGTCGTGTATTATAGGAGTCTTTTATTTTTGTTGTGTCACAATAATCCTTGTTGTGCACCTTTTTGAGAGAGACATGCACTCATCGTGATTTTGCTAGAATACTCATTGAGCTTCGCTTATATCTTTTGAGTTAGGCAATTTAGCTCGCATGTGCTTCACTTATATCTTTTGAGCTAGATAACTTTGCTCTAGTGCTTCACTTAGATCTTTTTAGAGCACGCTGGTGTCATATTTTGGAGAAATAAGAACTCTCGGTCTTCACTTATATATTTTTGAGAGTGCTCTCTCTGAGTAACTTGGTAGTTGGCTTGTGCTATGAAAGTAGTCCTAAAGATGATAGGCATCCAAAGAGGATATAATAAAAACTTCCATATTCATGTGCATTGATTAGTAAGAGAAGTTTGATTCCTCTCAATTAGTTTTGAGACATGGATTTGGTGATATTAGAGTTATGTTAGTAGGGTATTGTGAAACTAGAAATACTTGTGTTGAAGTTAGTGATTCCCGTAGCATGCACGTATGGTGAACCGCCATGTTAGGAAGTCGGAGCATAATTGATTTATTGATTGTCATCCTTTGTGTTTCGGTCGGGATCGCGCGATGGTTAACACCTACCAACCCTTCCCCTAGGAGTATGCGTTTAGCACTTTGTTTTGATTACTAATAAACTTTCGCAATAAGTATATGAGTTCTACATGACTAATGTGAGTCCATGGTATAGATGCACTTTCACCTTCTACCATTGCTAGCCTCTAGTACCGCGCAACTTTCGCCGATGCACAAACCCATCATATACCATCCTCAAAACAGCCACCATATCTACCTATTATGGCATTTTCATAGCCATTCTGAGATATATTGCCATGCAACTCCCACCGTTCCGTCTCATGACTTGTGCTGTCACTTTCATATTGCCATTGCATGATCGTAAGATAGCTAGCTAGATGTTTCAATGTCATACGCTAAGCTAGATCATTGCACATCCCGGTACACTGCCGGAGGCATTTCCTTTAGAGTCATCATTGCTCTAAGCATTGAGCTGTGAGTAAATAAAAGTGTGATGATAATCATTATTAGAGCATTGTCCCATGTGAGGAAATTAAAAAAAAGGCCAAAGATGCCCACACAAAAAATGATGAGAAAAAAAGGAGGCCAAAGAGCCCAAACAAAAAAAAGAGAAAAAGAGAGAAGGGACAATGCTATTATCTTTTTCCACACTTGTGCTTCACAATAGCACCATGTTCTTCATGATAGAGAGTCTCTTGTTTTGACACTTCCATATACTAGTGGGAATCTTCATTATATAACTTGGCTTGTATATTCCAATGATGGGCTTACTCAAATTGCCCTAGGTCTTCGTGAGCAAGCAAGTTGGGTGCACACCCACTAGTTTTCCTTTTTGAGCTTTCACACACTTATAGCTCTAAGTGCATCAGTTGCATGGTAATCCCTACTCATTCACATTGATATCTATTGATGGGCATCTCCATAGCCGTTTGACACGCCGAGTCGATGTGACCATCTCCTCCTTTTTGCCTCACAACCTCTACCACACTCTATTCCACCTATAGTGATATATCCATGGCTCGCGCTCATGTATTGCGTGAGAGTTGAAAAGGTTTGAGAAAGTAAGAGTGTGAAAACAATTACTTGGCCAATATCGGGGTTGTGCATGATTTAAATTTGTTGTGTGGGGATGATGGAGCATAGCCAGACGATATGATTTTGTAGGGATAACTTTCTTTGGCCTTGTTATTTCGAAAGTTCATGATTACCTTGCTAGTTTGCTTGAAGTATTATTGTTTTCATGTCAATAGCAAACTATTGATTTGAATCTTACGGATCTGAACATTCATGTCACATGAAAGAAGTTGCAAAGGACAAACATGTTAGGTAGCATTCCACATCAAAAATTCAGTCTTTATCACTTCCCTACTTGAAGTATGAGCATCACGTCCGAGACAAGTAGACCGATACTTTCTGCATCTACTACTATTACTCCACACATCGACCGCTATCCAGCATGCATCTAGTGTATTGAGTTCATGACAAACACAGTAACGAGATGACATGATGTAGAGGGATAATCTTAAACCAACGATGAAAACCCCATCTTTTTACCCTTGATGGCAACAACATGATGCGTGCCTCGCTACCCCTTCTGTCACTGGGTGAGGTCACCGCACGGTATGAACCCAAAACCAAGCACTTCTCCCATTGCAAGAATCATAGATCAAGCTGGCCAAACAAAACCCACAACTCGAAGAGAATTACAAGGATATGAAATCATGCATAAGAGAGATCAGAAGAAACTCAAATAAGATTCATAGATAATCTGATCATAAATCCACAATTCATCGGATCTCGACAAACACACCGCAAAAGAAGATTACATCGGATAGATCTCCCTGAAGATCATGGAGAACTTTGTATTGAAGATCCAAGAGAGAGAAGAAGCCATCTAGTTACTAGCTATGGAGCCGTAGGTCTATGGTGAACTACTCACGCATCATCGCAGAGGTCATGGTGTTGATGAAGAAGTCCTCCGTATCTGAATCCCCCCTCCGGTAGGGCACCAGAACGTGCCCCAGATGGGATCTTGCGGAGACACAAGCTTGTGGCGGCAGAAAAGTACTTTCGATGATCTCCTGATTTTTTCGGTGGAAAACTTAGCAAGGAATCATCGTAGGCATTGGATCGGTGATGGATAATTATGTCGAATGACATTCATCATGTAACAGTTATAACATAGGGTGATATGTAACTAGCTCCAGTTCGTCAATGTAATGTAGGCATATATTCCGTATTTAGTCATACGTGCTTATGGAAAAGAACTTGCATGACATCTGTTGTCCATCCCTCCCGTGGCAGCGGGGTCCTAATGGAAACTAAGGGATATTAAGGTCTCCTTTTAATAGAGAACTGGAACAAAGCATTAGCACATAGTGAATACATGAACTCCTCATACTATGGTCATCTCCGGGAGTGGTTCCGGCTATTGTCACTCCGGGGTTGCCGGGTCATAACACATAGTAGGTGACTACAACTTGCAAGATAGGATCAAGAACACACTTATGTTGATGAAAACATAATAGGTTCATATCTAAAATCATGGCACTCGGGCCCTAATGACAAGCATTAAGCATAGCAAAGTAGTAGCAACATCAATCTTAGAACATAGTGGATACTAGGGATCAAACCCCATCAAAACTAACTTGATTACATGATAGATCTCATCCAACCCATCACCGTCCAGCAAGCCTACGATGAGATTACTCACGAACGGTGAAGAGCATCATGGGATTGGCGATGAAGGATGGTTGGTGATGACGACGGCGTCGATTCCCCTCTCTGTAGCCCAGAATGGACTCCAGATCTGCCCTCCAGAGGAAGAACAGGTGGTGGCAGCGGCTCCGTGTCGTGAAACGCGATGAACTATTCTCTCCTAATTTTTTCTGGGCGAGATAGAATATATAGATGTGGAGTTGGAGGTCGTGGAGCCACGAGGGCCTCACAAGCCTGCCAGGCGCGGCCAGGGGGCGGGTCGTGCCTCCTAGGGTTGTGGGCTCCTGGCTCCGCGTCTCCAGGTAGTTCTTGCGCCAGTATTTTTTATATATTCCACAAAAAATCTTTGTAAATTTCAGGTCATTCCGAGAACTTTTATTTCTGCGCAAAAACAACACCATGGCAATTCTGCTGAAAACAGCGTTAGTCCGGGTTAGTTCCATTCAAATCATGAAAATTGGAGTCCAAAACAAGGGCAAAAGAGTTTGGCAAAGTAGATACGATGAAGACGTATCGGCGATCTACAAGGGTGCGTAGATCTAATCTCCTCTCGTAGATGGAAATCACCATGATAGGTCTTCGTGTGCGTAGGATTTTTTTTATTTCCCATGCAACATTCCCCAACAGTGGCATCATGAGCTAGGGTCATGCGTAGATGTTATCTCGAATAGAACACAAAAGGTTTTTTGGACGGTGATGTTCGATTTGCTGCCCTCCTTAGTCTTTACTCGATTCGGCGGTATTGTTGGATTGAAGCGACTCGAACCGATATTACTCGTACGCTTACGAGAGACCGGTTTCATCGACCAACATGCAACTCGTTGCATAAAGATGACCGGCGGGTGTCGGTTTCTTCAACTTTAGTTGAATTGGTTTTGACCGAGGCAGTCCTTGGAGAGAGGTTAAATAGCAATTTGCACATCTCCGTTCTGGTTTTTGCGTAAGTAAGATGCGATCATACTAGATACCCATAGCAGCCACGTAAAACATGCAACAACAAATTAGAGGACGTCTAACTTGTTTTTGCAGGGTATGCTTGTGATATGATATGGCCAATGACGTGATGTGATATATTGGATGTATGATATGACCATGTTGTGATAGTTAATATCGACTTGCACGTCGATGCTACGGCAACCGGCAGGAGCCATAGGGTTGTCTTTAAACTAATGTTTGTGTTTGCAGATGCGTTTACTATATTGCTAGGTCGTAGCATTAGTAGTAATAGCATAGATAGCACGACAACCTCGATGGCGGCACGATGATGGAGATCATGGTGTGGCGCCGGTGACAAGAAGATCATGCCGGTGCTTAGGTGATGGAGATCAAGAAGCACAAGATGATGGCCATATCATGTCACTTATCAATAGCATGTGATGTTAATCCTTTTATGCACCTTATTTTGCTTAAAACGACGGTAGCATTATAAAGTGATATCTCACTAAAATTTCAAGACAAAATTGTGTCCTCCCCGACTGTGCACCGTTGCGACAGTTCGTCGTTTCGGGACACCACGTGATGATCGGGTGTGATAGACTCAACGTTCACAAACAAAGGGTGCAAAACAGTTGCACACGCGGAACACTCGGGTTAAACTTGACGAGCCTAGCATGTGCAGACATGGCCTTGGAACACATGAGACCGAAAGGTCGAGCATGGATCGTATAGTTGATATAGTCCATGGTATAGATGCACTTTCACCTTCCACCATTGCTAGCTTCTCTAGTGCCGCGCAATTCTCGCTAGTGCACAAACCCACCAAATTCCTTCCTCAAAACAGCCACCATACCTACCTACTATGGCATTTTCATAGACATTCCGAGATATATTGCCATGCAACTCCCACCGTTTCGTCTCATGACTTGTGCCGTCACTCTCATATTGTCATTGCATGATCGTAAGATAGCTAGCGAGATGTTTCAACGTCATACGTCATGCTATATCGTTGCACATCCCGGTACACTGTCGGAGGCATTTCCTATGGTGTCATCATTGTGATTTTTGAGTTGTGAGTAAATAAAAGTGTGATGATCGTCATTATTACAGCATTGTCCCATGTGAGGAAAAAAAGAGGGCAAAGAGCCCAAAAAGAATAGAAAAAAAGGCCTAAGAGCCCAAATGAAAAAAAAAGAGAGAAAAAGAGAGAAGGGACAATGCTACTATCTTTTTCCACACTTGTGCTTCATGATAGCACTCATATGCAAGCACTTCCTCATCCAGCGATGGTACAATGCCAAATGATTGGTAGGACACGGCGCCAATAGTTGGTCGTCGAACGACGGGGGATCTACCAGCAGACACGGGTCCAAAGCTGTAGAGATGCATACCACTGAAACTATTCTCAACTCACGTGATGATCAGACTTGAGTTAGTGAATTTGGATCATTAACCACTCAAATGACTAGAGAGATGTACTTTTTGAGTGAGAGTTTATCGGTAATTTGATTAGTTAAACTCTAATTATCTTAAACATAGTCTAAGTCCACTTTGCAATATTTTTGTTGTAGATCAATGGCTCACGCAGTAGCAACCCTCAATTTTAATACGTTCCTAGAGAAAGCTAAGTTGAAAGACGATGGAAGCAACTTTGTAGACTGGGCTCGTAATCTAAAGTTGCTCCTGCAAGCTGGGAAGAAGGATTATGTCCTTAATGCTACGCTAGGAGATGAACCACCCGCTACGTCTAGCCAAGATGTTTTGAACGCCTGGTTAACACGTAAGGAGGACTACTCAGTAGTTCAATGTGCAGTCTTGTATGGCTTAGAGCCAGGACTTCAACGTCACTTTGAGCATCATGGAGCATATGAGATGTTCCAGGAGTTGAAGTTTATCTTTCAGAAGAACGCCCGGATCGAGAGGTATGAGACCTTCGATAAATTTTATGCTAGCAAGATGGAGGAGAATTTGTTTGTCAGTGAACATGTGCTCAAAATGTCTGGGTACTCAAACCGTCTAGCTGAGCTGGGGATTGAACTCCCGCAAGAGGCTATCACTGACAGAATTCTTCAATCACTGCCACCTAGCTATAAGAGCGTTGTGTTGAACTATAACATGAAAGGGATGAACAAGTCAACCGACGAGTTATTCGCGATGCTGAAAGTCGCAGAGTCAAAACTTCGGAAAGAGCATCAAGTGTTGATGGTCAATAAGACCACTGGTTTCAAGAGAAACGGGAAAGGCAAGAAGGGTAACTCCAAGAAGAGCGGTACGCCTGTTGCTAATCCGACGAAGAAACCCAAGGCTGGACCTAAGCCTGAAACACAGTGTTATTATTACAAGGGACTGGGTCACTAGAAGCGCAACTGCCCCAAGTATTTGTTTGATAAGAAGGCGTACAAGGAAAAATTAGGTGTATTTGACATACATGTCATTGATGTGTACTTAACCAACTCTCGTAGTAGTGCCTGGGTATTCGATACCGGTTTTGTTGCTCATATTTGCAACTCGAAGCAGGAACTACGGAATAAACGAAGGCTGGCAAAGGATGAAGTGACGATGCGCGTGGGAAATGATTCCATGGTTGATGCAATCGCCGTCGGCACAGTCTCACTTCAGTTACCATAAGGATTAGTTATGAACTTAAATAATTGTTATTTAGTGCCTGCGTTAAGCATGAACATTATATTTGGATCTTGTTTACTGCGAGACGGTTACTCGTTTAAGTTAGAGAATAATGGTTGTTCTATTTCTATGAGTAATATCTTTTTATGGTCATGCACCCAATGTGAGAGGATTGTTCATATTGAATCTTGATAGCGATGATACACATATACATAACATTGAGACCAAAATATGTAGAGTTAACAATGATAGCGCCTTGTTTTTGTGGCACTGCCACTTAGGCCATATTGGTGTAAAGCGCATGAAGAAACTCCATTCCGATGGGCTTTTGGAGTCACTTGATTTTGAATCACTTGACACGTGCAAACCATGCGTCATTGGCAAGATGACTAAGACTCCGTTCTGTTGGGGAACGTCGCATGGGAAACAAAAAAATTCCTACGCGCACGAAGACCTATCATGGTGATGTCCATCTACGAGAGGGGATGAGTGATCTACGTACCCTTGTAGACCTTGCAGCAGAAGCGTTAGAGAACGCGGTTGATGTAGTGGAACGTTCTCACGTCCCTCGATCCGCCCCGCGAACAATCCCGCGATCAGTCCCACGATCTAGTGCCGAACGGACGGCACCTCCGCGTTCAGCACACGCAATCGGTATGGAGTTTCTTCATGCGCTTTACACCAATATGACCCAAGCGGCAGTGCCACAAAAATATGGCGCTATCATTGTTTACTCTAACTCTTTTGGTTTCAATGTTATGTATATGCGTATCGTTATCAAGATTCATTATGAACAATCCTCTCACATTCGGTGCATGACCATAAAAGATGTTACTCATAGAAATAGAACAACCATTATTCTCAGACTTAAAAGAGTAACCGTCTCGCAATAAACAAGATCCAGATATAATGTTCATGCTCAATGCAGGCACTAAATAACAACGATTTAAGTTCATCACTAATCCCGATGGTAGCTGAAGTGACACTGTGCCGACGGCGATTGCATCAACCTTGGAACCATTTCCTACGTGCATCGTCACTTCATCTTTTGCCAGCCTTCGCCTATTCCGCAGTTCCTGTTTAGAGTTGCAAATATGAGCAACAGAACCGGTATCAAATACCCAGGCACTACTACGAGAGCCGGTTAAGTACACATCAATAACACGTATATCAAATATACCTGATTTTTCTTTGCCCGCCTTCTTATCTGCCAGATACTTGGGGCAATTGCGCTTCCAGTGACCCATACCCTTGCAATAGAAGCACTCTGTTTCAGGCTTAGGTCCAGCCTTGGGTTTCTTCGGCAGATTGGCAACAGGCTTGCCGCTCTTCTTCGAATTGCCCTTCTTGCCTTTGCCGTTTCTCTTGAAACTAGTGGTCTTGCTCACCATCAACACTTGATGCTCTTTACGGAGTTTAGACTCTGCGACTTTCAGCATCGCAAACAACTCGCCGGGAGACTTGTTCATCCCTTGCATGTTGTAGTTCAACACAAAGCCTTTATAGCTTGGCGGCAGCGATTGAAGGATTCTGTCAGTGATAGCTTCTTGCGGGAGTTCAATCCCCAGCTCAGCTAGACGGTTTGAGTACCCAGACATTTTGAGCACATGTTCACTGACAGACGAGTTTTCCTCCATCTTGCAAGCATAGAATTTATCGGAGGTCTCATACCTCTCGATCCGGGCGTTCTTCTGAAAGATAAACTCCAACTCCTGGAACATCTCAAATGCTCCATGACGCTCAAAGCGACGTTGAAGTCCCGGTTCTAAGCCATACAAGACTGCACATTGAACTATTGAGTAGTCCTCCTTACGTGCTAACCAAGCGTTCTTAACATCCTGATCAGCCGTAGCGGGTGGTTCATCTCCTAGCGCAGCATTAAGGACATAATCCTTCTTCCCAGCTTGTAAGATTAGCTTAAGATTACGAACCCAGTCTACAAAGTTGCTTCCATCATCTTTCAACTTAGCTTTCTCTAGGAACGTATTAAAATTCAGGATGACAGTCGCGTGAGCCATGATCTACAACACAAATATATTCAAAGTGGACTTTAGACTATGTTCAAGATAATTAGAGTTTAACTTTAATCAAATTACTCGCTAAACTCCCACTCAAAAAGTACATCTCTCTAGTCATTTGAGTGGTTCATGATCCACTTACACTAGCTCAAGTCCGATCATCACGTGAGTTGAGTATAGTTTCACTGGTAAGCATCCCTATGCTAATCATATCATCTATATGATTCATGATCGACCTTTCGGTCTCATGTGTTCCGAGGCCATGTCTGCACATGCTAGGCTCGTCAAGCTTAACCCGAGTGTTCCGCGTGTGCAACTGTTTTGCACCCGTTGTATGTGAACGTTGAGTCTATCACACCCGATCATCACGTGGTGTCTCGAAACGACGAACTGTAGCAACGGTGCACAGTCGGGGAGAACACAATTTCGTCTTGAAATTTTAGTGAGAGATCACCTCATAATGCTACCGTCGTTCTAAGCAAAATAAGGTGCATAAAAGGATTAACATCACATGCAATTCATAAGTGACATGATATGGCCATCATCACGTGCTTCTTGATCTCCATCACCAAAGCACCGGCACGATCTTCTTGTCACCGGCGCCACACCATGATCATCCATCAACGTGTTGCCATCGGGGTTGTCGTGCTACTTATGCTATTACTACTAAAGCTACATCCTAGCAAAATAGTAAACGCATCTGCAAGCACAAACGTTAGTATAAAGACAACCATATGGCTCCTGCCGGTTGCCGTACCATCGACGTGCAAGTCGATATTTCTATTACAACATGATCATCTCATACATCCAATATATCACATCACATCGTTGGCCATATCACATCACAATCATACCCTGCAAAAACAAGTTAGACGTCCTCTAATTTTGTTGTTGCATGTTTTACGTGGTGACCAAGGGTATCTAGTAGGATCGCATCTTACTTACGCAAACACCACAACGGAGATATATGAGTTGCTATTTAACCTCATCCAAGGACCTCCTCGGTCAAATCCGGTTCAACTAAAGTTGGAGAAACCGTCACTTGCCAGTCATCTTTGAGCAAAGGGGGTTACTCGTAACGATGAAACCAGTCTCTCGTAAGCGTACGAGTAATGTCGGTCCAAGCCGCTTCAATCCAACAATACCGCGGAATCAAGAAAAGACTAAGGAGGGCAGCAAAACGCACATCACCGCCCACAAAACCTTTTGTGTTCTACTCGAGAAGACATCTACGCATGAACCTAGCTCATGATGCCACTGTTGGGGAACGTCGCATGGGAAACAAAAAATTTCCTACGCGCACGAAGACCTATCATGGTGATGTCCATCTACGAGAGGGGATGAGTGATCTACGTACCCTTGTAGACCTTGCAGCAGAAGCGTTAGAGAACGCGGTTGATGTAGTGGAACGTCCTCACGTCCCTCGATCCGCCCCGCGAACAATCCCGCGATCAGTCCCACGATCTAGTGCCGAACGGACGGCACCTCCGCGTTCAGCACACGTACAGCTCGACGATGATCTCGGCCTTCTTGATCCAGCAAGAGAGACGGAGAGGTAGAAGAGTTCTCCGGCAGCGTGACGGCACTCCGGAGGTTGGTGATGACCTTGTCTCAGCAGGGCTCCGCCCGAGCTCCGCAGAAACGCGATCTAGAGGAAAAACCGTGGAGGTATGTGGTCGGGCTGCCGTGGGAAAGTCGTCTCAAATCAGCCCTAAAACCTCCGTATATATAGGTGGGAGGGAGGGGGCCTTGCCTTGGGGCTCAAGGAGCCCCAAGGGGGTCGGCCGAGTCCAAGGGGGAGGACTCCCCCCCCAAACCGAGTTGGACTAGGTTTGGTGGGAGGGAGTCCCCCTTCCTTCCCACCTCCTCCTTTTTTTTTCTTTCTCTCTTGATTTTCTTCTCCTTGGCGCATAGGGCACTTGTGGGCTGTCCCACCAGCCCACTAAGGGCTGGTGTGTCTCCCCCAAGGCCTATGGGCTTCCCCGGGGTGGGTTGCCCCCCCGGTGAACTCCCGGAACCCATTCGTCATTCCCGGTACATTCCCGGTAACTCTGAAAACCTTCCGGTAATCAAATGAGGTCATTCTATATATCAATCTTCGTTTCCGGACCATTCCGGAAACCCTCGTGACGTCCGTGATCTCATCCGGGACTCCGAACAACATTCGGTAACCAACCATATAACTCAAATACGCATAAAACAACGTCGAACCTTAAGTGTGCAGACCCTGCGGGTTCGAGAACTATGTAGACATGACCCGAGAGACTCCTCGGTCAATATCCAATAGCGGGACCTGGATGCCCATATTGGATCCTACATATTCTACGAAGATCTTATCGTTTGAACCTCAGTGCCAAGGATTCGTATAATCCCGTATGTCATTTCCTTTGTCCTTCGGTATGTTACTTGCCCGAGATTCGATCGTCAGTATCCGCATACCTATTTCAATCTCGTTTACCGGCAAGTCTCTTTACTCGTTCCGTAATACAAGATCCCGCAACTTACACTAAGTTACATTGCTTGCAAGGCTTGTGTGTGATGTTGTATTACCGAGTGGGCCCCGAGATACCTCTCCGTCACACGGAGTGACAAATCCCAGTCTTGATCCACACTAACTCAACTAACACCTTCGGAGATACCTGTAGAGCATCTTTATAGTCACCCAGTTACGTTGCGACGTTTGATACACACAAAGCATTCCTCCGGTGTCAGTGAGTTATATGATCTCATGGTCATAGGAATAAATACTTGACACGCAGAAAACAGTAGCAACAAAATGACACGATCAACATGCTACGTCTATTAGTTTGGGTCTAGTCCATCACGTGATTCTCCCAATGACGTGATCCAGTTATCAAGCAACAACACCTTGTTCATAATCAGAAGACACTGACTATCATCGATCAACTGGCTAGCCAACTAGAGGCATGCTAGGGACGGTGTTTTGTCTATGTATCCACACATGTAAATGAGTCTTCATTCAATACAATTATAGCATGGATAATAAACTATTATCTTGATACATGAATTATAATAATAACTATATTTATCATTGCCTCTAGGGCATAATTCCAACACGTTCTCCGGAACAATGGAGCGTGCAAGTGACTTGTTGGAAATCTTACATACTGATGTGTGCGGTCCGATGAGTGTGGAGGCGCGCGGCGGATATCATTATTTTCTCACCTTCACTGACGATTTGAGTAGATGTGGATATATCTACTTGATGAAGCACAAGTCTGAAACGTTTGAGAAGTTCAAGCAATTTCAGAGTGAAGTTGAAAATCATCGTAGCAAGAAGATCAAGTTCCTACGTTCTGATCGTGGGGGTGAGTATCTGAGTTTCGAGTTTGGTGCTCACTTAAGACAATGTGGAATTGTTTCACAATTGACACCGCCTGGAACACCAGAGCGTAATGGTGTGTCTGAATGTCGTAATCGTACTTTGTTAGAAATGATGTGATCTATGATGTCTCTTACCGATTTGTCGTTATCGTTTTGGGGTTATGCATTGGAGACAGCTGCATTCACTTTAAATAGGGAACCATCAAAATCCGTTGAGACGACACCATACGAGCTGTGGTATGGCAAAAGACCAAAGTTGTTGTTTCTTAAAGTTTGGGGATGTGATGCTTATGTCAAAAAGCTTCAGCCTGAAAAGCTGGAACCCAAAGCGGAAAAGTGCGTCTTCATAGGTTACCCAAAGGAGACAGTTGGGTACACCTTCTATCTCAAATCCGAGGGCAAAGTGTTTGTTGCTAAGAACAGAGCTTTTCTTGAGAAGAAGTTTCTCTCGAAAGAATTGAGTGGGAGGAAGATAGAACTTGATGAGGTTGTTGAACCTCTAATCCCTCTAGATGGTGGCGCGGGGCAGGGGGAAACTTCTATCGAATCGACGTCGTTTGAGGAAGAAGTGAATGCTGATGATCATGAAACTTCGTATCAAGTTCCTATCGGACCTCGCAGGTCGACAAGATCACGTACTACTCCTGAGTGGTACGGTAATCCTGTCTTATCAATCATGTTGTTAGACAACAATGAACCTGCGAATTATGAAGAAGCAATGGTGAGCCCGGATTCCAACAAATGGCTGGAGGCCATGAAGTCCGAGATAGGATCTATGTACGAAAACAAAGTGTGGACTTTGGAAGTATTACCTGAAGGTCGCAAGGCTATTCAGAACAAATGAATCTTTAAGAAGAAGACGGACGCGGACGGTAATGTGACCGTTTATAAAGCTCGACTTGTGGCAAAGGGTTTTTCACAAGTTCAAGGAGTTGACTACGATGAGACGTTCTCACCGGTAGTGATGCTTAAGTCTGTCCGAATCTTGTTAGCAATAGCTGCATTTTTCGATAATGAAATCTCGCAGATGGATGTCAAAACGGCATTCCTTAACGGTTTTCTTAAGGAAGAGTTGTATATGATGCAACCCGAAGGTTTTGTCAATCCAAAGAATGCTAACAAAGTATGCAAGCTCGAGTGATCCATTTATGGACTGATGCAAGCATCTCGGAGTTGGAATAAGCGCTTTGATGAGGTGATCAAAGCATTTGGGTTTATACAAGTGGTTGGAGAATCTTGTATTTACAAGAAAGTGAGTGGGAGTTCTCTGGCGTTTCTAATATTATATGTGGATGACATATTGCTGATTGGAAACAACGTGGAGTTTTTGGAGAGCGAAAATGATTACTTGAATAAAAGTTTCTCAATGAAGGACCTAGGAGAAGCTGCTTACATTCTAGGCATTAAGATCTATAGGGATAGATCGAGACGCCTGATAGGACTTTCACAAAGCACATACCTTGATAAAGTTTTGAAGAAGTTCAAAATGGAACAATCCAAGAAAGGGTTCTTGCCAGTGTTACAAGGTACAAAATTGAGTAAGACTCAGTGCCCAGCAATTGCGGAAGATAGAGAACAAATGAGTTCCGTCCCCTATGCTTCAGCCATAGGTTCTATCATGTATGCAATGTTGTGCACTATACCGGACGTCAGCTTGGCCATAAGTATGGCAGGCAGGTTTCAAAGTAATCCAGGAGTGGATCACTCGACGACGGTCAAGAATATTCTGAAGTACCTTAAAAGACTAAGGAAATGTTTCTCGTTTATGGAGGTGACGACGAACTAATCATAAAGGGTTACGTCGACGCAAGCTTTGACACTGATCCGGATGACTCTAAGTCTCAAACCGGATACGTATTTATTCTTAATCGGGGTGCGGTAAGCTAGTGCAGTTCCAAGCAAAGAGTCGTAGCAGATTCTACATGTGAAGCAGAGTACATGGCTGCCTCGGAGGCAGCTAAGGAGGGTGTCTGGATTAAGCAGTTCATGACGGATCTTGGAGTTGTGCCGAGCGCACTATATCCAATAACTCTGTTCTGTGACAACACTGGTGCCATTGCTTTAGCAAAGGAACCAAGGTTTCACAAGAAGACCAGGCACATCAAGCGACGCTTCAACCTCATCCGCGACTACGTCGAAGGAGAGGATGTAAATATTTGCAAAGTGCACACAAATCTGAATGTAGTAGATCCGCTGACTAAACCTCTTCCACGGGCTAAACATGATCAACACCAGAACTGTATGGGTGTTAGATTTATTACAATGTAAATCGCATGGCGATGTGAGGACTAAATTATTGACTCTAGTGCAATTGGGAGACTGTTGGAAATATGCCCTAGAGGTAATGATAAAATAGTTATTTTTATATTTCCTGTTTCAAGATAATCGTTTATTATCCATGCTATAATTGTATTGAATGAAAACATAGATACATGTGTGGATACATAGACAAAACAATGTCCCTAGCAAGCCTCTAGGTGGCTAGCTAGTTGACCAAGGATAGTCAAGGTTTTCTGACTATATGCAAGTGTTGTCACTTGATAACTGGATCACATCATTAGGAGAATCATGTGATGGACTAGACCCAAACTATGAAAGTAGCATGTGATCGTGTCGTTTTGTTGCTATTGTTTTCTGCATGACGAGTATTTATTCCTATGACCATGAGATCATATAACTCACTGGCATCGGAGGAATACCTTGTGTGTATCAAACGTCGCAACGTAACTGGGTGACTATAAAGGTGCTCTACAGGTATCTGTGAAGGTGTCCGTTGAGTTAGTATGGATCAAGACTGGGATTTGTCACTCCGTGTGACGGAGAGATATCTCAGGGCCCACTCGGTAATACAACATCACACACAAGCCTTGCAAGCAAATTGACTAAGTGTAAGTCACGGGATCTTGTATTACAGAACGAGTAAAGAGACTTGCCGCTAACGAGATTAAAATAGGTATGCGGATACCGACGATCGAATATCGGGCAAGTAACACACCGAAGGATAAAGGGAATGACATACTGGGTTATATGAATCCTTGGCACTGAGGTTCAACCGGTAAGATCTTCGGAGAATATGTAGGATCCAATATGGGCATCCAGGTCCCGCTATTGGATATTGACCGAGCAGTGTCTCGGGTCATGTCTGCATAGTTCTCGAACCCGCAGGGTCTGCACACTTAAGGTTCGATGATGTTTTAGTATAGTTGAGTTATATGTGTGGTTACTGAATGTTATTCGAAGTCCCGTATGAGATCACGGACATCACAAGGGTTTCTGGAATGGTCCGGAAACGAAGATTGATATATAGATGGTTTCATTTGGTCACCGGAAAGTTTCAGGCATTTCCGGGAGTGACAAATGGGTTCCGGGTATTCACCGGGAGGGGCCCATCCATCCGGGAGTGAGCCTAGTGACCCTAGGGTAGCGCACCAGCCCTTAGTGGGCTGGTGAGGCCAGCCCAATAGGGCCATGGCGCCACAAGTGGAAAACACCAAAGGAAAGAAAAAAAGGGAAAGAGGGAGGTGGGAAGGGAGAGCAGGACTCCTCCTTCCCCAAACCGAATTGGAGTAGGAGTCCTCCTCTCCACTTCGGTCGGCGCACCAAGGGGCTCCTTGAGCCCCAAGGCTAGCCCCTCCCCTCCTCCTATATATACTGATGGTTTTAGGGGTTTTGAGACACAACTTTGCCACGTGCAACTCAAACCTATACCACGTAGTTTTACCTCTAGATCGGATTTCCGCGGAGCTCGGGCGAAGCCTTGCGCGAGTAGATCATCACCATCACCGGAGCGCCATCACGCTGTCGGAGAACTCATCTACTTCTCCATCTCTCTTGCTGGATCAAGAAGGCCGAGATCGTCATCGAGCTGTACGTGTGCTGAACGCGGAGGTGTCGTCCGTTCGGCGCTAGATCGGAACGAATCGTGGGACGGATCGTGGGACGACGGTGATTTGAATCATGAAGCTGTACCACTACATCAACCGTGTTTCTTAACGCTTCCCGTTTAGCGATCTACAAGGGTACGTAGATCTAATCTCCTCTCGTAGATGGACATCACCATGATAAGTCTTCGTGTGCGTAGAATTTTTTTTGTTTCCCATGCAACGTTCCCCAACAATGATCCCAACACAACACACGCTGATACTTCACGGGCAAGAGCCTCGCATGGGCCCTTTCCATGCGAGGCGCTTTCAGCAAGCGGCATGGGAGCCGCGTGAAGCCCCCTCACGAGGCCGCCTTCCGAGGCCCTCATTGGGCGGACTAGTCGAGGGTGGCACGACAGGGTCGAGCGGTGTTGCATTGTCACGTGGGTGGCTCGCGCCATGCCGAGCGGTGCTAGGAGCCGTGCCAACAGGCACGGATAAGGAAGCTTTTCTCTTTTGTGTTAAGGTAGCAGGACCAGCTCATCTTCGGAAGTAGCTCCCAGGGCCGTGGAGTTGGAGGAGATGAATTGGAAGCTGGAGAGCTCCGAGGTGGAGCTCGACCTTCTCAACAAGTGGTTTGGCGATGCGCAAGGTAAGTCCGTCCTGGACTATTTTTTAAATATTTTTATTTTCCTCATTTAGGTGAGGTATTTTGGGTTTAATCCTTAAGCATAGGGTTTTATTATAATTGCAGTTGTCACCGCGGAGGTCAGGAACCTCAAGGTTGAGATGTAGAAAGCAAGGCAAGAGGCCGGCAAATAACCCGATGGACGCCCGCGTCGGCACACCCCTCACCCCTTCCTACACCCGCGACCCCTTCGCCGTCGCCGTCGCCGCCGCAAACCCTAGCACGGGGAGCTTTGGCTTCGTCTGTGCCGGTGCTCCTCCAAGCACCGGTATTGCGTCTCTCATGGGAGGCATGGGAGCACCTCCGGGCGGCATGGGCGGAATGTCTTCTGATGTGCCTCACACACCTTCGCATGATGCCATTGAAGATCTTGCCAACATCGTGCGCGACAATGAAGAGGAGGAGGAAGAATCGTCTTTGGATGATGAATCGGAGAAAGAGGAAGAGGAAGATGAAGATGAACACGAGGCTTGATTGTTGATGGGCTGTTGATGTGAACTTTTGTGTCATGAACTTGGTTTGGATTTTGAACTTGGTTGGATGATGTTGTAGGCATGAATTTGAACTTGTGGGTATAAACCTTTTTATGTCATCATGAACTTGTTTGTGTCATCATGAACTTTTAATTCATTTCGTGTCCAAAATGTAACATATGACAAGCGCCGGTTGCTCACGTGTGTTTTATTTTAACGCGTCTGTTGGAACTGCGCGTACGCTGAAGTTTACAACGGTCGCTGGAGCCAGCGCTCCTCGCCGCGTCAAAACAACCGATGTTGCAAATACATTTTTAACGCTTCGATGTTGGAGATGCTTTAATGGAGAGGAGAACGTGGATGGTTTCTTGGACCAAGCAAATACGCTGCTCTGCCACTGCTCCAGAGCGTGCGTGCTCGTTTCCGGAAACAGAAACTGCCGCGTCCTTGCGATTCTCCATGCCGATGCCGCGCGAACAGCGGGAACAGGAGCGAGCACGACGGCGCCAGTGAACCTGAGCTTTCCCGGAGGTAGGCCAGCCAGTGCCCAACCGAACTGTCCCATCGGTTCCATCGTGCTCCTATAAGAAGAGGCAACCGACTGCAGCTCTTCTCGCATGGCTCACCCGAGGCTACGGCCATGAGTACGCTGTTCTCTGAATCTCCGGTATCCTATAAGAAGAGTAGGAAATTCAAGGACATGAACAGCCATCTTTGGAGTCTTGGAGACCGGGGAGAGCAGCGTGATATCTTGTTAGTTCTTGGAGTTTTGGAAGAAAGTAGGAGCCTGCCAGTCTGCCATGGCCGATCCTACCTTACCTGCTTCGAGCTGTGGTTGGTTTGGTCGCTCGCGCCACGCCTCAAAGTGTCCTTTCGGTTGGTAGGCTCCTTTGTTGTTGTTCCCCACCAGTGATCACAAATTTGTCGAGGCCGGGGCATGTGCCGTGGCTATGCAGTTAGGACCTCACTCATCTCTCATCTGCAGCGTGGTGTTCTTGCAACAGTTTAACTAGCCCAATACCTTGTTGAAAAGAAAAGAAAAAACTAGTCACGTACTCCCTCCGTTTCAAAGTTTTTCAAACTGTTTTAGTTTAAAAAGCTTATAGTATGGGAAGAAGGGAGTACAAAATATGCAGTATTTTTCGTTATGAAGAATAAAGTACACTGTGTTGTTGCCTTCTTCAGTTTGCACATGTGTTCTCCCCGATCGAGTTTTAACAAATGACACTTGCCCATAATTTTCAGCCATGCTATGGTAACAATGACGTAGACCTGATGAGAACTTGTGAAGTATAAGTTACAAGACAAACACATCACAAAGAAAAAAGTTGCAAGACAAATGAAAGGCCACCACGGGAGATTAGCATTTTCGTTGCGGATGAATGTAAAACTTTTAACACTTCAGTAATGAAATGCTTTCCCCCTCGAAAAAAGATGAAATGTCATAATTACACACCAAAAATATACAAATATTCACGTGGCCCCAACCTAACTTAGATCTAAAGGAGGAGCGCGGTAACGACACCATCGAAGAGGAAGAGACCATGATTGTTGTCGCATTGTGAAAGGGGGATAAGAATAAGAGATGTACATGTATCCGATGGGTAATCATGGTCGCCAGAGAGTTGAGTGACTTGAATCTGGTAGTTAGATCAGAATTTACAACGTTTTATCTACATGGTGGAAGAATGGGACATTGTTTGCGTGATTATGTCTAACATGTTGATAGAATTATGCCAATAGAAACATGCAAAATCAGAGAAACACGTAAAATCGAGCTCGTTTCAGTCCCTTCCTCCTTCTTAGGGTTTGGCGTAATGCAAGCCGAAGAAGGAGTCAACCACACCACCTTGATGGTAAGATTAGGGTTTGAAGGTGAAATTGTTAACACAACGTTAACCAGAGCCTTCATCAACGCGGAAGCAACGATGACAAGGAAGATGTTGTACGAAACCTCGCCGGCAAGATCAGGGTCGGCAAAAAGGTGGAAAGGGGTGGCAAGAATCAACATCGTAAACCCTTACTGAAACGGAAGGAAGAAGGAAACGCAACGTGTAAATTTAGGTTTAAAAAGGAAGAAGAAGATAAAACCGGAGGCTTGATCCAGGGGCACGGAGATCCAATGGTGTGCAACCGATGGCCAAATTTGGAGTCACGTTTTGTAGCAGTCACCTCTTGGGAGATCATACTCCCGCGCAACGGACGGCTGGGATCTTGCCCTAGGGCGGAACGCACGATCGAGACGGGTCAGCCAAAGCCGGGCGCAAATACTCGCGGAAGCACCCACAGGATTCCCCGGAAATAAAACCCACTCCTCCTCCTCCATCTCCACCTCCACCTTCCAGGCTGCCTGCCCCTCCCTTCTCCTTCTCTCTCCCCCTCCTGCCGCTCCCACCACCGCCTCCCTCCTCCCCGTCGCCGCGCTCGCCCGGAGCCCCAGACGCCATTGCCGACGCCCCCCCATGGATGGCGCCGGCGCAGGAGGGGCGTACGTCGCGCGCACGGCGGAGGAGGTCTTCCGCGACCTCCGCGGCCGCCGCGCCGGCATGATCAAGGCCCTCACCGAAGGTGCGCCCGCCCGTCCCCCCCTCCCGAATCGGCCCTCGCTTCTTTTTCCCCGGATTCGCGTGGCTGAGCTGTTTGTTTCCCCTTGCTGTCGTTGCAGATGTGGACAAGTTCTTCAAGCTCTGCGACCCTGGTGAGCGCGTCCGATCTCCTCGGGTTTCTCGCCCGTGCCGGTGATTCCTGAATGAGGGGGTCCTTTTGTGTCCGGCTGTTTGAGTTCGGTTGCTTTAGTGTGAGATTGGAAGCTGAAATTGGAGAATTTTCGGTTCCGTTTTCTCCCTCACGTGCTGCTTCGAGTTGGAATTTTCGGTGTTTTTCGGGTGCCTCCCGTGAATGCTGCGCTGGGTTCCGGATGCTGGGTTTTGTTCAAAGATTGGGACTCTGGGTCGTAGTTCTTCAACAGAGAAAAGTATTCCGGGGATTGATTCGAACTGGGGAATCTGTGCTAGCTAGGTCTTCCTTTCTTGTGGAATTGTAGCACTCGGTTGTTGCCATCAGACTGGGATTGGTAGCTTAACCGGTCAACTTTACTGAAAATGCATAATGTATTAGGCAAGTTACTGCTGACTGGTTGACTTTCGGTGTGTTTTTGGTGTCTTTGCAGCTCTGTGTATGCGTTTGTTTGTTAGATTCATCGCTGTTGCCTTAGCCAATTAGTAGAGTCATGTGCATTAGTGACATAATGACGGGGCTGGGTAGTAGTGAAACTGACTTTCTAGCAATGTTCTTTCGTTGCATTGATAGCACATCGCATGGATATCAGGGCATCTGGTTGTGATAAGTGATTGCTTACCCTATTACTGTGAAGTTTTGGTTGCTTACCATCATTGAATATTATATTACGATTTCGTCCACATCACTGTATGCATTAGAATTCCACTCTAGTGAGCAACTGTGCATAGTAGTAGATCAACTTCTAAGCCGTAAGCACTGTAGTTCTGGGCATGGTTATTCAGACTGATGGTGTACATGGTTACTAACTCCATGTTATTGAACAGAAAAGGAGAACTTGTGCCTTTATGGATATCCCAATGAGACATGGGAAGTGACCTTGCCAGCTGAGGAAGTGCCCCCAGAGATCCCTGAACCAGCATTAGGAATCAACTTCGCTAGGGATGGAATGAATGAGAAGGATTGGTTGGCGCTAGTTGCAGTTCACAGTGATTCCTGGTTACTGTCCGTCGCATTCTACTTTGGAGCCCGCTTTGGCTTCGACAAAGACAATAGGTAATTATTCTATTGTTGAACTATGTGGGGTTTTTTTCTCCCCTCATATGCACTCCTTTTTTTTTCTGTCGATTTCATTTCATTGAGAACTCTAGATCAGTATGGTTTATGTTTTAGGATTCCTGTTAATCCTCTTTAACTGTCGCTCCCACAAACAATCATTAATGTTGGGATTGTCAAATGGAATGTGTTCTCATTGTGTTCTGTGCATATGCCTTACCGTGGACCATGTAAAAAAAATGATATTTACACTGGTAAGCTAAATTAGTGAGAAATATCAAACCTAAATTGGTTATAGCATATGTTTATCAACTTTATAGCTTTGTCATATTCGAATTTTATATTTTAGCTTGAAAGTTATGATTTCCACGCCCTGTTGTGACATGAGCAGGGGAAGGGTCTGGGATCCTGGAAATGCGTTTACCTTAATTATGTTCTCTCAAAAGTTTTCTGTTTGCAGTTATAGTTTCACTTTTTTTTTCAGTAGTGAGTGGACACTGGAACCATGTTTTAGCATGATGTTTTGTAGGTTATTTTACCATCATGACTCGTAGAGATTACATAATGTAGTTTACCTCCCAGTATCTTGTTCTGTCTTTCCATGTATAATATTATGCATTCTGTATTTGAAATATTAAATGCATGTATTGGTGAGAGCTGCGGCATGACATGATTTGCAGTTTTGCACATCTTTGTCCTATCTGCTTTACTGTCACAAATATGACATGTTTGAAGTTTAGGTCATCACTTATTACTTTATTAGTTCATCAAGTATCTATACCTGTCTTTAGTGGATATTGGTTGTGCTGCATCGAGAGAAACCATGATGTTGTCGATTCACATGCTATTACAGCTGCATATACTTTTCAACTGCTACGTGGAATATAAGCTTTACGTGATATTTCATGGTTACCCCATTGATTTTCATCTGTCCTTGTGATATCATACTAGGGTTAAATATGTTTTTTGACAGTTGATTCATTATTCATGTTTGCGTGGTTCAAAAGATGGTTTTACTTGAGAAAATGGATCTTATACTATTTTGAGTAGGCGCTGCCTTACTGCAGTTACTTATGTTTTTGTTTTGTAGCAGCGTAATGTACTTGTTGGCACAGCATGGTGTATATCCAATGCTACTCACATATTACAGATATTTGGAAAATGTTGCCAGGCATTTTAGAAAATGTGCACCATGGTTGAAGAGGGTTTGTACCCTACAAAATAAACACAGTTTACCATATTAACCACTCGTTTTCTATGACACTAGTTATCTTTTTTTTTAGACAATGTGACTGGTCGTTCGCAATTTTGTGGCGATCTTTCACCAAGTAAAGCAACGACATTGAAGTCTTAAATCTTAAGATGTTTCTGTTTTCTTGGAGTAAAGCACATGCAAGCCTGTAGCCAATCTCACAGTCACACACAAACTGCTTCCTCTATTCTATGCAGAGTCTACTGATCAGCAGAATAAATCTTGTCTGTGAAACAGAATGTTTTGTTGTTTGCACAGAGTTTCTTTCATTCTTTGTGTTAGTCTGAGTCAGTTTTCGCACAGAGTTTCTTTGTGTAAGGTGTTAAATGCCATTGGCTGTTTGTCTGTTTGAACAAATCATGCTTGAATGGTTTTGGCAACCATGGATTTCTTTTTTGGTCAAAGACATCATAGTAAAAATATACTCCCTCTTTTCCTAAATACTCGTTGTTGGGGAAAACTAGATTAGTTCTCCCCAACAACAAATATTATGGTACAGAGGAAGTAGTACTATATTCACTTCCTTGAAAGTTATAACTGCACTATCCGTAAACAATTGTTTTCCCTCTCCTGTTTCTGTATCCTTTCTCCTTTTGCAATGAGTTGTTTCTGATATATTGTAAAATTTACCAACTCAATATTAAAAGCATGAAGATCTACTTCTGGACATTAGACTCGTCATATCATACTAGTGTTCTGTAGTTCTCAGTGCAGATGATTTGATACAGGAAGAATGATCAGGGCTTAAGAATGGGGTAATCGGGATGAACCAAATCGTACTAGTTTTCTGTGGTATTCTTTTCCAAAGGACTTTTGCTATTTTCTGTTCTGCACATCTTCCCGTTCTCTTGTACTTTGTTTCTCCTTTGTGTTCCATAAGAACCTAAGGGTGTCTGCCTGAATCCACTTCTTTCCAAGTAAGAAACAGTGCCGATTGGCTGACTACTGTTGGGATAATAGTGTGCTAGTTTTAGCCAGAGTCAAAACAACCTAGCAACCATTAAGAAAAGCAGGAGAGGAGTTTCCTACTTAGTTGTCAAAATTGGCTTGAAGCTTGCGGAGAAGAATAGCCATGTTGTACATGAACATTAGGTCATTGGGTGCATGAAAACTTGGTTCGCTGTGCTGGAAATACAAAGTTACAAACGCAGTAGATTGAGAAAGAATAGCCAGGTTTACAGTGTGATATGGAAATTTGGTTGGGTGTGCTGGAAATACAAACCAACTACATTATCTTTATTAGTATCAGGGGAATGTGGAGCACTTTGTATCTTGCCAAAAGTTGCTCTGCAAAGTCTTTTACCCAATCACTGCATTCTCTGAATTTGCTGTGTTCGCATTTTCACCTGTGTGTTAGAAAAACGATCCCTGCTGTAGCTGATTATTCTATCCCAAGTCAAGTTTGGGTTTACCTTCAAAATTCCAGTGTTACATTTTGATGCTACTTTATTATTTTCATGTGCAGGAGGCGACTGTTCAACATGATAAACAACTTGCCCACTATATACGAGGTAGTGACAGGAATTGCCAAGAAGCAGTCAAAGGAGAAGACTCCGAACAGCAGTAGCAAGAGCAGCAAGCCCAGTATGAAAGTGGTAAGTGCAACATCGCCTTTTTTGTTGCTGCCATGGATGATGGTGTTGTGGAATCGCCGCTGATCCAGTCTTGCTTATGCTTGCTGGGTGCAGCTGTCGAGAGCCGAGCCCCGTGCAAAGGCGAAGGTGCCGGCCCCCAAGGACGAGGAGGAGAGCGGCGAGGACGAGGGCGACGACGAGGAGGAGGAGCACGACAACACTCTTTGCGGGACTTGCGGCACCAATGACGGCAAGGACGAGTTCTGGATCTGCTGCGACAACTGCGAGAAGTGGTACCACGGCAAGTGCGTCAAGATCACGCCCGCCCGGGCGGAGCACATCAAGCACTACCGGTGCCCGGAGTGCACCAACGGCGGCTCCAACAGCAACAAGAGGGTCAAGACATGAGCGGGGTGGGCGCCGGGGGGAAAGCTGCGCTTGCTGCGAGGAAAACCAAGCATCTTCGCTCAGCCTCTAGATATCATTTATTCATGGCTTAGTTTCCTTCCTACTAGTCTGTAAGCGTGCTTCATCATGTTTTAAGAAAAACCTTGAGATTTTCGTGTGTGTGTTGACATCAACCAGCCTTTGTTAATTTCTAGCCTGTAAACTTTGTCGACTGCCAACTGACCATTTCTTCTTCATTATTCGTGGATCCTTTGTAGTTCCTGACTCTGTTGCCATCATTCGTACTGGAATTTGTGCTGATCCTCGGTTGCTTGAAGCTGTCTTTCTCAGTTAATGGAACACATGTTTTTGACCACTAGCAAAAGGACCCGTGCGTTGCAACGGGAGAAGAACAATTATAATCTCCAATGGTGCTGATCATATTATGTCTTTAAAATTTTAGGACATTTCTGGAAATGCATGAACATTTTTTGAATTAGCAAACATTTTTTTCAATTGCACTCAAAAAATAACACACAAACTTTTTTTCAAAATCCTGGACTTTTATTGTTTTCACCAACACTGTTCTCAAAATTATGAACATATTTTTGAATATGCGAATATTTTTACAAAAATCCTGAGCATTTTTTGAATTCACAATTTTTTTTTGTTCAAACTTTTATTTCAAAATTCCCAGTTTTATAAATTGCAAAAGTTTTTCAAAGTTCTAAATTATTTAAACTAAAAAATGGAACAGAAAAATGAAAATAAAAAATGAGACTAAAAACAGAGGCACGAACTGTTTTTATAATTTTTACACGGACTTTTGTTTAAAATCGTTGAATTTTTATTTTGTGGACATTTTCTCAAAGTTTAAATATTTTTTATATGCAAACATTTTTCAAAACTCCTGAGTAGTTTTTGAATTCTCAAAAAAGAATGGTTTTTTGAATATTTTATTTCGATATTCTCAGTTTCTTAAAATTGAAAAAAGTTGTTTGAAGTTCTAAATTATTTAAAATACAAAAACAAAATGGAACTGAAAAGAAAAATAAAAAAACTAAACTAAAAAAACAGGCGCCCACGCATGGGCCGGCCCAAACAGAAGTGCTGCATCTTTTTCCAACGCCCAGACCGTAATATAGGAGGTGCCTACATAAGCCGGCCCATGCCGGATATTTTCCTATTTAAAACGTTTTTTATGACTTATAGGTGGCATTGGTGGGTAATTTTAGTTAATTTTAAGAGCAATTTGGATGACGTATGGAAGAAGCACTATTTGCTTTATTAGTAGGTAAAGATAAAGAAGTAAAGATAAAGAAGTTGGGTGATCTTTTTTCCCCCCTGCTGTCTCTCTTTGCTTGTGTTGCAAAACAGCACCGAATTACAGGATCCCTCCTCACAAGTCTGGGCCTGACGGCGCGAACGGGCCGCACGGCGAAGCCCACCAATTGGCGAAACTCGGCCGAAACTAAACCCACCAAAGAAATCCCGTCCGGCCGTAGACGACCCAAAATCCGCGCCGCCGCATCCAACCCATCTTCCTTCCTTCCTCTCCTCCGCCGCTCCGGTGGCGCGATGGCCGCGCGGGCCCTCCTCCTCCGGACAGCCGCCCGCTGCTGCTCCCCTCTCCACTCCCCGTCCGCCGCCCCGCGCCTCCACCTGAGGCTCCGCAGCAACGCCGCCGCCCCCCAGCTCCGCTTCCCCTCGCTCTCCTTCTCTGCCTCCGCCGCGTCCACCAGCTCCCACGGCCCCAGCGGCGGTGACGCCGGAGAGGGGGAGGATGACAAGGGAGGGTACGAGAACTACCTGGGGATGACCGACGACGAGCTCATGGCGCAGTGCGACATGGGCACGTTCAAGTCCTCCGGCCCCGGCGGCCAGCACCGCAACAAGCGCGAGTCCGCCGTCCGGCTCCGCCACCATCCCACCGGCATCGTCGCTCAGGTCAGTATTCATTGTCCAGTTGGGCTGCGAGTTTGCTGCCCAAAACAGAGTGGTTAATTTAGCCGTGATGTCCAGTCCAGTGCTTGACGGATGTTGGCTCTCATCTCAAATGCTTGGCACTTTGTATAACATTCACACCATTGCCAGTAGAGCTTTGGAGGCGCATTGCCTAATTGAGAGATTCATGCTTGAAGTCAATTAACATAACGGTTAATAGTGTGTCCACAGCATCAACCAACAATATATGTACCCATCATGGCGGGCAGAAATTTTTATTGCTGTACTAACAAAGATCAATCTATCATTGTTTCAGTTAGTACCGCCGCAACCTTCATCGATGTCTTTGAACCCAAACAACATCTTGCACTAACCGTCTTAAATGAACATTCCATGCGATGCTTGCCATGTTCGTGTTTGATCGGTTCCCCGCTGAATTCATACGGTCATCACATTGAACTTCAAAATTCAAACCAACCAAATATCTGATTCTTAATATATATTTTTCCTTCATGTCAGCCATCTTATGTGGTAGAACTAGCTCTTTCTCCACTCCTTTGCGTGATAGTTTATCTTACCATGCTTCCCCACAGGCTGTGGAGGATAGGTCACAACATAAGAATCGATCATCTGCTTTATCTCGGCTTCGGACCCTGATTGCTCTCAAAGGTAAATCTGTTGTGCTTCAAGTTATGCATGTTTTAGCTCAGTAAATGTTTAAGTAATATCATGCATACTCAATACCACGACTTTATGATCTAAATGGCTCAGAACTTGTAATGTTAGTTGCAAATAACCCCAAGGCGGCAACCTTGTTTCAATAATTGTTTTATCTTGATCACCATGCACTTATAATTTACACCAAGCAAGAATGGTCGGGTTATGTTTACATCATTCATTTTCAATTTCCATGTTAGTAACATTTTGGTCGTTCACATCTTATCAGTCAGGAGGCCGATAAACCTTGATAACTACACTCCTCCAGTTGAACTTCTTCAGATATTGCCACTGAAGTCTACTATTCGATCAAAGGACGTTGGCAATCAAATTGGCCCAAATAACCCAAAATTTTCACCAGTATGCTTCTCTTCTTACCTTAAATATGCTGGGTGTGTTTTTATCGCATGCTCAGTGGTGCCAATTTGAATGCCTCCGTTCCCAATGTTCTCTTCTTTTGGTGAGCAGGGAATGCAAGCTTTATTAGATCTTCTATTTGCTGTTGAAGGTTCTGTATCAGAGGCAGCGAAAGTTCTAGGGTAATGCATGACTTTCAAGTCTTTTTTGGCAAGTGTAAAAAAAATAATATGTTATCAGAAATGGGTGCTAGTTTACAACATGTTCACTCCATTTGGTTTTCTGAAACCATCTTCTATACAATATGTTGAACTACTTGACATAATGCAGCCTAAGCACTGGTGCCCTGTCAAGGTTAATTCTATCAGATGATTCTCTGCGAGCAGCTGCAAATGAACTGCGAGCCTCCAAGGTATTCCTCCTGCAAATCAGCCTAAGCACTGGTGTCCAGCTGGTTATACATGTCTGTTCGTTGAGAAAAGAGCAATACAGATCGCATAGCAAAAATCTGCACTGCATAGTCAAGTTCCAGCAATAACTAGTTATATCACCCAGGTTGCAGGGTACCCAAGCTTAGTTGTACTATGACTTCAGTTTCCAGATCACCAGCCATGATATGATCTCCCATTTTATTGCATTTTTTAGAAATAAGATTATTTGAAAATTTATGCTAGCTAAATCATGTGTCTATTTGTGTTACTGCAACCGTATTGACATATTCCCCATCACATCCCAAGTTTGAGTCTTGGCTGAACCCTAAAGCCACATTTCAGTCCCAAATTCTGCAATTCGTTGCATGCTTGCTACTCAAATGAAGATCTTAACCACATATCTCTCTCTGCAGGGACTGAAGCCACTAAGATGATGCCCCTTTACAATGTTGTCATCTTCAACTGCGCCACAGGTGCCAAGATGTCTCATTGTTCATGATTTCATGGCATGCCATTGGAGCTTATGCCCAATTCCCTACCGCAAGAAATGCAGAACATACACATGGTCTGTCTTATACAGGGTCATCATCATGCTTGCTTGTTTGTCGCACACCATTGTAACCTTGTTGTTGTACAGTGCAATTGTACTTTCACATGTTGCCATCGCTTGATGATGCCTTCAACAAATTGGATCTATTAAATATAAGTTTGAGCGATATAACGTCTTTTGCTACCAAACTACTTTTCACATGTGTGTCCATTTGCTGCGTTGTGTCAACTGTCAAGCATGAACTCAAACAGAAAACATTGCCATATTTTCATTGGCACGGAAAGAATGTTACATACAGGTTATATATCTCGTGTATGAGCTACATGTTTATTTTTCTAGTTTCCAAGAGGCCAAAATTGTGGAAAGGCAATGGAATTTCGTGCTGATAAATTCATACAGGTGCCTCTCAAATCAAGTAAATATTGTTCATATCGGCCCTATTTATCATTCATCAAACGCTCAGCTAGGAGCATGTCATCAGGAGTAGTCACCTGCAATAAGTTCACATTTTAAGGATCAGTTTATTCAAACTTAACAGTTCAGAATAGACTAGTTCAAATAGTTAACATGATACCTTGATGTTTGTATAAGAGCCCTCGGTGATGTAAACAGGATGTTTCAAGTATTCTACAATGGAAACATCATCAGTGACCTCAAGGCCATCCCTGCGAGTTCAGAGTTTAGTCAGCAAGGAGGAGCGGGAATTAGCCACATCAGCAGATTATATTTGCTGTGATCCAGCTAACCTCTTAACAAGCTCGAAACCATCTCTGAGCAGATTAGGCTTCATTACCTACAATCAGAATGATTTTTCTAGCCAACTGTTTTCCCACAAATAAAGCAAATGAAAATGCAAATACAGGGAATAGAATACTATGATTACCTGCGGAGTTTGCATTTCCCAAAGAGTTTTCCTATCAAGGGTTTTTACGACGAAAGAATCGCTGTTGGCCTGAAGAGAGCAGGGGAGAGGGAAATTATAGTTGCCAAAGCAGGAATTCCGTTGGAAGATCATTCATACAGTCTGCTATTATTAGATAACTTGAAAGGATCTTTGCAAGATCATCTTGTTGATGAATATCTGGATGTATAAACAGTCACCTCCTTTATAGTAGCTTTGACGGGCACACCGAGAACAGCTGCTCCATGCACCGCAGCATCTTCTAAGACCTAGTCAGAAAAATCAATATAAATATTATTCCTTGAGCGACCTGCAAGATTTTACAAATATTACTTTTATCTCTTTACAAAGTTACTATAAAATACCAAAGCACCAGGATGAAGTTCAAAGCCAGATAATTTATCATGCATATAGTATAATTCCAAAATTATCAGTTGCAACTTCTAAGAGAGAGTTTTCTGTCAGTAAAAGACTACAAGAAGTTCCCTTCGTAGGAGCAGAAGAAAAAGATTCAATAACATCTTGCAAGACACGCTATGATGGATAATTCAAGGTAACCTTTTTCACATCTTCAGAGGATACCAAGGGTCTTGCAGAATCATGGACACAAACAAGTTCTGAATCTCCATTAATTTCCTGCGGACAAAATTTTTTGTTCACAAAATTAACAATTTTTGCAGATATCTACCGTATTTGCGGTACAAAAGCGAGCAACCTAACAGAAAGTATAGGTAGGCTAACACTAACCTGAAGTCCATTAAAAACAGAGTCTTGTCTCTCTTTTCCCGGGGTTGTAAATTTAATAGGTATTTGCAAATTTTCAGCAGAACCTGCGGAAACAGTTGACTGATGAACATCTTACTCTGAGACCGTACTGTATCACTCTTTAAATTTGGTCACAGGACTTAATTCTAACAAGGCGTAGATACTAGATAGATAAAAGCAGAGTAAAGACAATGAGTATAGGATGAGTCCAGACGAACCTTCAAATACATTTTTGTAGGATGGATCACACACCACCACGACTTCTTTCACTTCCTTCATTGCACAGAATGTCTTTAAACTGCAGGACAGAAATGTAAGCATTTCACGTCTGCATGAAATTGCCAAATCAGAGAATTAACAAGTTCTAAGCCAAGGAGATGAACCTGTGCAGTGCAATTGGTACTCCCAGTAATGGTAGATACTGCTTAGGCATATTGGCCTGTCACAAAAGGGGGAGAGAAACTTAGGTACATTCATCGTCCACTGAAAGGATTTGCTAGTTTACTGCACAGTATTAAAATTATTTCGAAGCAACACAATTCTTCACAGCAAATCTAAAATTGATACCATCAAGCATTGCACTGATGCCTGTTCATTTTGTTTGGCACTACTCCTAATGTTCAAGAAAGATAGCAATCTCTTGTATACTACATTTATCTTCACTTATATGATGAGAAGCCGTACAGATACACCATCAGAATGCATATATCAATATCAATAAAAGAAGAACGGCTATGGCATTTGCGAGCGGAATTATCAGACCAGTGAAGAATAACCCAGAGCAATACACAGAACGCACCCAAGGTCATACACTAAGTTTGGAGTATGAGATAGAAAAAGGGGAATGTTTACCCCCATTCTCTTTCCCTGCCCTCCGGACAGGAGGATCACCGAGACGCTCCTCTCCTTGACAGCCTCCCCGCCCTGGCAAAACACAACCTCAGTCAGCCAGAAGAGCTCACTCCATCACATAGGGGTGTCATCCGAAATCCGCCGTACCTGCGCGCCGTCCGGTTCAGCAGCGCAGATGGCTGAATGCGAACGCCTCGTACTCCGCCGCGGAGCAACCCCGCAGCTCCTACCTGGCCACCGTTGACCCCAGAAAATAGGAAGGACTCAGTACATGAGCAGTAGATAAGCAGCTACAGACAATCGGACTGGAGCTCTAGCAAGTTCGCAGCCCCAGGGGCGCCAAGCCAAAACGAGCGGATTAGAGGCAATTGGCCTGGAGCAACACGAGCAGTCCTTACCAATCCGAAGGCGGCGGGACGCGGGAAGCAGCACGGCCGCGGGGCATGGCGGCGGCGTCGGGGCGGAAGGGGGGCGCGCGTGGGAGTGGAGGTGGAGGCAGAGGCGGAGCTCCATGCCGGAGGCGCTGGTAGGTGGCCCAATGGGAGGGAGAGGGGGTGGTGCTGCTGGCGATGGGCGGCCGGAGCGGAGGGGCGACAAAAAGAGTGGGAGGAGGCATCCCCGCCCGGAACGCGAGTCAAGTGTGGTGCGGATACAACCCGGTCAATCCCCGCCGTCCACAAGCTCTGTTTTTCTCCGTCACGTGCGAGTGTTGTCTATCATTTTGTTCTTTTGATTGATGAGGTGATGTCTATCATTTTGCGTCAACGAGTCATAGGCTCCCTTTTCCAATTATCCAATGGCTGCTCTTTTTTATTTTGCTGTTTATCCGATGATTTTTCACTCCTCACGAAAGGACCATCACTCAAATCTTCACTATTATGTGCCTCCTCAAAAATGCTACATCATCGCTGATTGATTGTAATAATATTTTCCTAGAAGATAGGCCTCACTTTAGAGTTTAATATCGGGCCTTGGATTTTACCTGTTCGGCCTTGGGACTCGGGAGAGAGCTCGTAGACCTTCATGCGGGTGAGGCTTTGGATTCTAGCAGTTTGGATTGGGGTAGAGAGACATAAGTTTATGCTCGAGCTGAAATCTATCAATATACACTTCAGCCTTCTGGTCCACCAACGGATCTTTGTTTTCCTAGTTGGATGGCCTTGAAGGCCTTCAGGATGGTGCCGGATAGGCACTTGTGTTGCTAAAAGGGTAATTGCGAATTGAGAAAAGGTTATCCATGCGGTTAGTAAGTTAAGTGATGCATTTAACTCGATCGTTTGTATCTAATTTATAGCTTGGGTTGTTTACGACAGCAAACGACACACGTATAATTGCAAGTCAGAGTCGGACTATTTAAGCGTCGGTGAGCTAACACATGTCGAGAAGTTGTTTTTTTGTTGCATTCTACAAGGGGGAGCTTTTCAACGACGTTGAAATCTAGCGTGAAAATCGATCTCATTTGTGCGACCAAGTATATCATGTTGTCTTGAAAATATAATCCCTTTAAAATCTTCCTTCCCACCCACATCTCCTCTCTTTTTATTGTTGTTTATCCGAGTTTTCATTCTTCAAGGAGAGACCATCCCTCAAACCTTCATTCTTTCTCATAGACCTCATGGCCGCATCGAAGAGCGAACCAATGTGACAAAGTTGATGGCAGACACCTGAAGTGCAAAGATAAGCCTCGACCACCACCGTGTCAATAACACCTACAAACTGTACTTCACCGACCAACAAAAAGACGCCATCGGGCCATTAACGTCGTCGTTGATGATATCGTCGAGATGGGCGGGCTCTAGGTGATCTTATTCGAAAGACTAACCCCCTCCCCCCCCACCACCTCCACCAAAGATGCATCTCCACGAAAGACCTATGATGTGTTTAGTTGTCTGCATTGCATACTTGTCTCCGTTGGGTCTGGTTGAGCATATACAGACCAAAAATCATCATATGCACATCGTTTGGTCGCCTGCATACAACTTGACTGCATCGTAGCACCGATTCGTAGCCCGTGTGTTTGGTTGCATGCATTGGCTGGGCTCATGCAATTACACGGTGTTTGGTTGCATACACGCAACGAGGTTTGCTTATCGTGTACCCTATGTGGTGAGCTTATCAACTACACCTTACTATAGGATCTGAAGTATGTCTAGAGGGGGGTGATTAGATTACTTGACAAATAAAAACTTAGCATTTCCCCAGTTTCAATAGTTGACAAGTTTTAGCAATTATAGTCAAGCACACCCTACACATGCAAGTCTAAGAGTATAGCAACGGAAAGTAAGGACATGCACATGTAAGTAGAGGGTAGGGATAGGAAGATCAAACGTAAAATTGACACAGAGATTTTTGGCGTGGTTACGATAGGTGATACTATCGTACGTCCATGTTGATGGAGACTTCAACACACAGAGGGTAACGGCCGCGAGAGTCCACTGAGGGCTCCACCCACAAAGGATCCATGGAGAAGCAACCTTGTCTATTTCACCAAGGCTTACGCCCACGAAGGACTAGCCTCGCTCGGGGTAGATCTTCATCAAGTAGGTGATCTCCTCGCTCTTACAAACTTCTTGGTTCAACTCCACACATAGTCGGAGGCTCCCAAGTGACACCCACTACAGGAATTAGCTTCTTTGTCGTTTGCCATCACAGACGGAAAATAGTATATCACGGACGGCAAAGACAATATCACAGACGGCAAAGAATCTCACGGTCGGCAAAATTTCTGCGTCAGCCTACGACGACATTGCAGCTTCTTTGCCGTCTGTCTCATCGAAGCGGACGGCAAAGAGCTTTGCCGCCAGCTTTTCATAAGAGCAGACGGGAAAGTGGTCGAGACGGCAACCGACAGGCGTTGCCTCCGTTAGGGGCTAAAGGAAGCTTTGACGTCTGCCTCCCCTCTTCTGTGTCGTCTGCCTACCCTCCTCCTCCCCCCTCCTCTGTGTCGTCTGCCTCCCCCTCTTCTTTGCCATCAGCCTCCACCTCCTCCCCCCTCCTCTGTGCCCTCTTCTTTGCCGTCTGCCCCCCTGGAAGCAGACGTCAACGATACTATATGGCCAGCTGCTACTGCCCAGGTTGCACAGCTGGGCGCCACGTGGCACCTTTGCCGTCGGTCAGCTGATGGCAAAGGCCTTTGCCATCAGCCGACAGATGGCAAAGAGCCTATATTGCCACATTTTTGTTTATTTTTTCTATTTCACAGCACATATACATACAATTCATAGCACATATATGATAAATAGGTCACAACACATATATGATATACATATAAAGCTCATCAATGCCATTTGTTCATCAACGTACATCCCATATATCAAAAGAACCAAGACATACAAAGTTTCATCCATATATACATACATATAGTTGCACATATATTGTTCATCCATATATACATATACATATAGTTCCACATTGTTCATCAACTCAAATAAAAACGGAAACTAAAGCACTCCATTGCCAGCTTCCATGCATGTAGTACATCCAATCTGCAAAATGGGAAGAAGAAAGTCAGAAGAAGAAGAAGAACAACATATATATGACAAATAAGCTAAATTGAAGAAGAAATAGAAGAAGCAAGAAGATAACAAGGATAAGAAAAATAAGAAGGAGGAGGAGGAGGAGGAGGAGGGGAAGGAGAAGGAGAAGGAGGAGGAGAAGAAGAAAAAAGAAGAAGAGAAGAAGAAGGAGAAGAAGGAAGAGGGAAGAAGAAGGAGAAGAAGGAGGGCTCCTTCTCCTTCTCCTCCTCCTCCTTCTTCTTCTCTTCTTCTTCTCCTCCTCCTCCTTCTTCTTCTCCTTCTCCTTCTCCTTCTCTTCTTCTTCTTCTTCTTCTTCCTTCTTTTCATTTCTCCTCTTCTCCTCTTCTTGGAGCTAAATCAGCTAACTATGTCTTTTTGGAGCTAAATGGGCTAATTATGTCATTATAGAGGAAAACAAGCTAAGTATATAATATTAATGAGCTAACCAAGGTTCTTATGCCATTTTGAGGTTATTATGGCATTTTGGAGCTAAATGGGCTAATTATGTCATTGTTGGGGAAATTAAGGCAAGGAGAATATGAAAGAGGAGAAGAAAGAGGAGGAGGAGGAGAAGAAGAAGAAATAAAGAAGAAGGAGGATAAGGAGGAGGAGGAGGAGAAGGACTAGAAGGTCCTTGGCCTTCTCCTCCTTCTCCTCCTCCTCCCTCTCCTTCTTCTCCTCCTTCTTCTTCTCTTTCTCTTCTTCTTTTTGTTCTTCCTTTTCATTTCTCCTCTTCTCCTCTTCTTGGAGCTAAATTAGCTAACTATGTCTTTTTGGAGCTAAATGGGCTAATTATGTATTATAGAGGAAAATAAGCTAAGTATATAATATTAGTGAGCTAACCAAGGTTCTTATGCCATTTTGAGCTTATTATGGCATTTGGGAGCTAAATGGGCTAATTATGTCATTGTTGGGGAAATTAAGGCAAGGAGAATATGAAAGAGGAGAAGAAAGAGGAGGAGGAGGAGAAGAAGAAGAAATAAAGAAGAAGGAGGAGAAGGAGGAGGAGGAGGAGAAGGACTAGAAGGTCCTTGGCCTTCTCCTCCTTCTCCTCCTCCTCCTCCTCCTCCTCCTCCTTCTCCTCCTCCTTCTTCTCCTTCTCCTTCTCTTCTCTTTCTCTTCTTCTTTTTGTTCTTCCTTTTCATTTCTCCTCTTCTCCTCTTCTTGGAGCTAAATTGACTAACTATGTCTTTGTGGAGCTAAATGGGCTAATTATCCCATTTTAGAGGAGAACAAGCTAAGTATATAATATTAATGAGCTAACCAAGGTTCTTATGCCATTTTGAGCTTATTATGGCATTTTGGAGCTAAATGGGCTAATTATGTCATTGTTGGGGAAATTAAGGCAAGGAGAATATGAAAGAGGAGAAGAAATAGGAGGAGGAGGAGAAGAAGAAGAAATAAATAAGGAGGAGGAGGAGGAGAAGGACTAGAAGGTCCTTCTCCTCCTCCTCCTCCTCCTCCTCCTCCTCCTTCTTCTTCTCTTCTTCTTCTTCTTTCTTTTCATTTTTCCTATTTCTTCTCCTCTTCTCCTCTTCTTGGAGCTAAATTAGCTAACTATGTCTTTTTGGAGCTAAATGGGCTATTATCCCATTTTAGAGGAAAACAAGCTAAGTATATAATATTAATGAGCTAACCAAGGTTCTTATGCCATTTTGAGCTTATTATGGCATTTTGGAGCTAAATGGGCTAATTATGTCATTGTTGGGGAAATTAAGGCAAGGAGAATATGAAAGAGTAGAAGAAAGAGGAGGAGGAGGATAAGAAGAAGAAATAAAGAAGAAGGAGGAGAAGGAGGAGGAGGAGGAGAAGGACTAGAAGGTCCTTGGCCTTCTCCTCCTTCTCCTCCTCCTCCTACTCCTCCTCCTTCTCCTACTTCTCTTCTTCTTCTTCTTCTTCTTTCTTTTCATTTTTCCTATTTCTTCTCCTCTTCTCCTCTTCTTGGAGCTAAATTAGCTAACTATGTCTTTTTGGAGCTAAATGGGCTAATTATCCCATTTTAGAGGAAAACAAGCTAAGTATATAATATTAATGAGCTAACCAAGGTTCTTATGCCATTTTGAGCTTATTATGGCATTTTGGAGCTAAATGGGCTAATTATGTCATTGTTGGGGAAATTAAGGCAAGGAGAATATGAAAGAGGAGAAGAAAGAGGAGGAGGAGGAGAAGAAGAAGAAATAAAGAAGAAGGAGGAGAAGGAGGAGGAGGAGGAGAAGGACTAGAAGGTCCTTGGCCTTCTCCTTCTCCTCCTCCTCCTCCTCCTCCTCCTCCTTCTTCTCTTCTTCTTCTTCTTCTTCTTTATTTTCATTTTTCCTATTTCTTCTCCTCTTCTCCTCTTATTGGAGATAAATTAGCTAACTATGTCTTTTTGGAGCTAAATGGGCTAATTATGTCATTGTTAGGGAAATTAAGGCAAGGAGAATATGAAAGAGGAGAAGAGAAACTTACCGTAGTGGTCATCAAGGAGGAGAAACACTTGGAGAAGGGTCGTGCGATGCCGCTCGGGAGTTATTCTGCAGAATAGATATTTTGCAATGTCTGAGTTAGCATGATGACACTCAATTATTAATACTAGTTTATAATGAAAACCCACCGTGCCAATCGAAGAGAAGACGGGCATCAGCGGAGGGACTTGACCGCTCTTCTCGCACAGACCCTGAAGAGTGGGTCGTATTAGTTAGTAATGAAACAGACATTACACACATGATTTGGCTAATGTGAAAAAAAACTTACCACAAAAAGCTCGTTCTGAAGAGCAGCCTGGTTTGCCAATCTCTCTTTCTGAAGAGCAGCCTGAAACACCATTCCTCGTTACCACAGTAATGATCTATGGTGACACACATAATGAAATGGATGAAAGTGTTCTTAGTCCGTACAACTAACCTCGATGGCAAGATCGACTGGCCGTGGACGACGCGTTATCTCAGGACAGCTGCTCGACTGGCGCGCCTTGATCTCCGGGAAAGTGAGTGGACAACATATTATCCCATCTCCAATGGCTATCGAGCCATGGGCCCTCCCGCCACCAGATATCATCACCAGCTCTGGATCCAAAGGTTCCTGGCTAGGGTTAAAGTCATCCCCTTTCGTAGCCTTCCCCGCGTCCCTGTATGCCACGAGCTTGTGGTGGGATGATATGTTGGTGAAGTTATTGGGATCATCCAGGTCAGACTCAGAGAATGCCTTCGCCTTCTTGTACGAGGCAGTATGGGCCATGCCATAAAGGTCGTACAAGTGTGGCATCTCCATCTTATTGTGATGTGCCTAAAAGAGAGGAACAAAATATTAGCATGAAGAATGAATTGCATGAATCATGAAGCAAATCACATACCCAGTTTCGTCCGAACTGAAGTAAGTTGGCGCTGCCTTGATGGTGTGGCACACCAACCATTTGGCTACGCCGATCCTTCGCATTCTCGTGGATGGCTCGCCAGCTGACTGTGCACCACTCATCAACCAGCGCCTCCTAACAATCCATCTTATCCGCACACCATCTCGAGGGCACCTGTAAGTTATTAGGAAGAATTTTGAGCGCTACGCCTATGAATGAAATCAAGAAAACTACGTAGAAGGACTTAAGAATAGGTAATTACCTTCATGTATTGCTCCTTCTTCAGAAACTTTCTGCGGCAATCCTTCTTCTGCTTCTTAATACCACGCGTGGCGTAGTAGTCTCGAATAGCCTACGACCGAGCCTCGTGGCATAAGTTCTGTAGTAACCGCCTACACTCGGCCTCGAGAACCCTGGCCGCCTCCTCCTCATATCCATCCTCACACCTATAGAAGGTCTGCAATCAAACGTGAAAACACCGATTAGTACAATAATTAGCTATATTGTTAATTTTAGATTGTGTAAAAGGATAATTTACCCAAAAGGTCTTGATCACCATCTCGGCCCTCGTGTGGCACAAGACACCATCTATAATCTCCTCCGGCGGGGCCTGCGCAGCCTGGTAGTGCTCCCAGGAAAATCCTAGTGTAGGAACCTGACCCTCACCAGGCAACGTGACAAACCCCGGGAAATTTGTCCGGCAAAGCACACCAAGGACGGAGTTCGGCCTGCGGACTCCAAGAGGGTGTACCCATCCCCTGCAGTATGATAAGGTCAACGCATTAGATATTTGAACAAACTTGAAGGCAAAAGCTAAAAAAAGAGTAAATGTACTTACCTATCTCCTTCAGGTTTAATCACCGGCCTCTGCTCGCGGGTAGCTGGCACGACCGGGAGACGTGTACTACCACGCTTGTACACGGTGGCCCCGTCCATCTGCACATCGCCCTCACTATACGTAAGCTCATCCCCGCAATCCCCGCCCCCTGAGCCACCCGGACCCTCGGTCCAATCTAGCAACTCGATCCGATCCGACCAGGTCTCCCATCCGGGCCTCTCCACGTCGGGTGAAGCCTCCGGAACCGTAGTCTCGTGGGCCGAATGCACCTCGACCCGAGGCTGATCCTAGACCGGAGTCTCATGGGACGAATGCCCGTCAACACCAGGCTCCTGGACCGGAGTCCCCGTAGCCTCCTCCGCAAATGGGTCGACCATAGTAGTCCTATGCTCGGGTGAATGAGCTGGTGGTGGTGGCGAGGATGGCTCAACAGTCCTCCTGGATCTTCCACGGCCACCACCTCTCCGTGTACCCTTCCCCTTCTTCCCTACCCGACCAGCACCTCTCCCAGTGGGCAATGCCGCCGACGAAGAAGAACCCACGGGTGGTGTCGATAGACTGTCTGCCAAGGCTCTACGGAGACATAGGGGTGGAAGGGAAGTACCACCCCTCGTGCGGGGTGGCTGGGAAGAACCCGTCGAGCGCTCTGGACCAGCGCCCACCATCTTTCAACACCTGGTGACCTGCCATGATAAAGATTAAAAGAAATTAGTACAACATAAAAAAATTGAATATTTGACATGAATAATAATATGTACATGAATAATAAAGATTAAAAAAATGTATAATTTAAGTCGTGAATCTTACAAACTAATAATCATCATCAATAAATGCATCATCATCATCATTATCACACATGTCTTCATGAATGACGTGCTCGTCGGGTTCAATGGCGTGAAGTTGTGAAAGGCCTTTCTTTAATCGTTGAAGCATTGATAGGTCATCCGCATCAATAACCTCTACGAGTTCCAGGTCTTCTGGTTCTGGCTCAGGGGTGGAGTCGGATTCATTGTCGCTGTCTACTTCCATGTTCTTGGGTGAAGCACGGCGGTTCTTGAAACGTTTCTTGGAAAGACGTGTTTCTTGGAAGAATTCTCCATCATATGTGTCTGGGTTAATGTGAGGTTCATAATCCTGTTCATTTGGGAGAGGTGGTCTGACATGTGGCGGCACTTCATAAACAACATACCAACCTTCCAGATTCTTATCCGTTTGGCATGCCCACGGTAGATAGAAAACTTGGGTCGCCTGTTGAGCCGTAATATAGACATCGGGAACATCTAAATGGGTGTTTGGATTGATTTCGACTAGTCCTATATGTTCATGAGTACTTCTAGTCTCCTTCGGCTGGAACCAATAACATTTGAAGACTACGACATTCGGTGGGTTTTCACCATAGAATTGAAGTTCATAAATTGCTTCAACTCTTCCATAATACTCGATAACACCTTCGCCGATAGCAGAGACACCACAATTTGTAGATTTCCGGTCGGGCATAGATAGCTCTTTGCCAAAGGTATGAAATAGATACCCGTTGATGTTGTATTTCTCAAATAAACGGATCTTATAGTCAAAACCATTAGCGACTTGTCTCAATTCGGCGTCCATAGACTCTGAATTAGCCTACAAGTTTAATACGAAACGGTTGTTGCATTAGCCGCAAGTTAGACCAAGAAATGAAATGGTCCATTATTGATAATTACCATTTGTTTGAACCAAGAGATGAAACCGGGATAGCCGCCTCCTGTCTTTGACAGAAGCTCATACTCTTCGACGGAATTATTTTCGATCACCGCTCCATCCGAGAATTTGGCGACGTAACGGCTGTTTGAAATATCCGGGAATAAGAACAGTTCAAATGAATTAGAAGTTACGGGAAATGTTGGGGAACGTCGCATGGGAAACAAAAATTTTCCTACGCGCACGAAGACCTATCATGGTGATGTCCATCTACAAGAGAGGATGAGTGATCTACGTACCCTCGTAGACCGTACAGCAGAAGCGTTAGAGAACGCGGTTGATGTAGTTGAACGTCCTCACGTCCCTCGATCCGCCCCGCGAACTATCCCGCGATCAGTCCCACGATCTAGTACCGAACGGACGGCACCTCCGCGTTTAGCACACGTACAGCTCGACGATGATCTCGGGCTTCTTGATCCAGCAAGAGAGACGGAGAGGTAGAAGAGTTCTCTGGCAGTGTGACGGCGCTCCGGAGGTTGGTGATGACCTTGTCTCAGCAGGGCTCCGCCCGAGCTCCGCAGAAACGCGATCTAGAGGAAAAACCGTGGAGGTATGTGGTCGGGCAGCCGTGGAAAAGTCGTCTCAAATCTGCCCTAAAACCTCCGTATATATAGGTGGGAGGGAGGGGGCCTTGCCTTGGGGTCCAAGGACCCTCAAGGGGGTCGGCCGAGCCAAGGGGGAGGACTCTCCCCCCCCCCCCCCAAACCGAGTTGGACTAGGTTTGGTGGGAGGGAGTCCTCCTCCCTTCCCACCTCCTCCTTTTTTCTTTTCTTTTCCTCTTGATTTTTCTTCTCTTGGCGCATAGACCACTTGTGGGCTGTCCCACCAGCCCACTAAGGGCTGGTGTGTCTCCCCAAAGCCTATGGGCTTCCCCGGGGTGGGTTGCCCCCCCGGTGAACTCCCGGAACCCATTCGTCATTCCCGGTACATTCCCGGTAACTCCGAAAACCTTGCGGTAATCAAATGAGGTCATCCTATATATCAATCTTCGTTTCCGAACCATTCCGGAAACCCTCGTGACGTCCGTGATCTCATCCGGGACTCCGAACAACATTCGGTAACCAACCATATAACTCAAATACGCATAAAACAACGTCGAACCTTAAGTGTGCAGACCCTGCGGGTTCGAGAACTATGTAGACATGACCCGAGAGACTCCTCGGTCAATATCCAATAGCGGGACCTGGATGCCCATATTGGATCCTACATATTCTACGAAGATCTTATCGTTTGAACCTCAGTGCCAAGGATTCGTATAATCCCGTATGTCATTCCCTTTGTCCTTCGGTATGTTACTTGCCCGAGATTCGATCGTCAGTATGCGCATACCTATTTCAATCTCGTTTACCGGCAAGTCTCTTTACTCGTTCCGTAATACAAGATCCCGCAACTTACACTAAGTTACATTGCTTGCAAGGCTTGTATGTGATGTTGCATTACCGAGTGGCCCCCGAGATACCTCTCCGTCACACGGAGTGACAAATCCCAGTCTTGATCCATACTAACTCAACTAACACCTTCGGAGATACCTTTAGAGCACCTTTATAGTCACCCAGTTACGTTGCGACGTTTGATACACACAAAGCATTCCTCCGGTGTCAGTGAGTTATATGATCTCATGGTCATAGGAATAAATACTTGACACGCAGAAAACAGTAGCAACAAAATGACACGATCAACATGCTACGTCTATTAGTTTGGGTCTAGTCCATCACGTGATTCTCCCAATGACGTGATCCAGTTATCAAGTAACAACACCTTGTTCTTAATCAGAAGACACTGACTATCATCGATCAACTGGCTAGCCAACTAGAGGCATGCTAGGGATGGTGTTTTGTCTATATATCCACACATGTAAATGAGTCTTCATTCAATACAATTATAGCATGGATAATAAACTATTATCTTGATACAGGAATTATAATAATAACTATATTTATTATTGCCTCTAGGGCATAATTCCAACAGTCTCCCACTTGCACTAGAGTCAATAATCTAGCCCTCACATCACCATGCGAATTACATTGTAATAAATCTAACACCCATACAGTTCTGGTGTCGATCATGTTTTGGCCGTGGAAGAGGTTTAGTCAGCGGGTCTGCTACATTCAGATCCGTGTGCACTTTGCATATATTTACGTCCTCTTCCTCGACGTAGTCGCGGATGAGGTTGAAGCGTCGTTTGATGTGTCTGGTCTTCTTGTGAAACCGTGGTTCCTTTGCTAAGGCAATGGCACCCGTGTTGTCACAGAACAAGGTTATTGGATCCATTGCACTTGGCACCACTCCAAGATCCGTCATGAACTGCTTCATCCAGACACCCTCCTTAGCCGCCTCCGAGGCAGCCATGTACTCCGCTTCACATGTAGAATCTGCTACAACGCTTTGCTTGGAACTGCACCAGCTTACTGCACCCCCAGTAAGAATAAATACGTATCCGGTTTGCGACTTAGAGTCGTCCGAATCTGTGTCAAAGCTTGCATCGACGTAACCTTTTACGGCGAGCTCTTCGTCACCTCCATATACGAGAAACATCTCCTTAGTCCTTTTCAGGTACTTCAGGATATTCTTGACCGCTGTCCAGTGATCAACTCCTGGATTACTCTGGAACCTACCTGCCATACTTATGGCGAGGCTAACATCCGGTCTAGTGCACAGCATCGCATACATGATAGAACCTATGGCTGAAGCATAGGGGACGGAGCGCATATGCTCTCTATCTTCATCAATTGGTGGGCACTGAGTCTTACTCAATCTCGTACCTTGTAAAACTGGCAAGAACCCTTTCTTGGACTGTTCCATTTTGAACCTCTTCAAAACTTTATCAAGGTATGTGCTTTGTGAAAGTCCTATCAGGCGTTTTGATCTATCCCTATAGATCTTAATGCCTAGAATGTAAGCAGCTTCTCCTAGGTCCTTCATAGAGAAACTTTTATTCAAGTAACCTTTTATGCTCTCCAAAAGCTCCACGTCGTTTCCAATCAGTAATATGTCATCCACATATAATATTAGAAACGCCACACAGCTCCCACTCACTTTCTTGTAAATACAAGATTCTCCAACCACTTGTATAAACCCAAATGCTTTGATCACCTCATCAAAGCGTTTGTTCCAACTCCGAGATGCTTGCACCAGTCCATAAATGGATCGCTGGAGCTTGTACACCTTGTTAGCATTCTTAGGATCGACAAAACCTTCGGGCTGCATCATATACAACTCTTCCTTAAGGAAACCGTTAAGGAACGCCGTTTTTGACATCCATCTGCCAGATTTCATAATCGAAAAATGCAGCTATTGCTAACATGATTCTGACGGACTTAAGCATCGCCACGGGTGAGAAAGTCTCATCGTAGTCAATTCCTGGAACTTGTGAAAAACCCTTTGCCACAAGTCGAGCTTTATAAACGGTCACATTACCGTCAGCGTCCGTCTTCTTCTTAAAGATCCATTTGTTCTGAATAGCCTTGCGGCCCTCAGGTAGTATCTCCAAAGTCCACACTTTGTTCTCATACATGGATCCTATCTCGGATTTCATGGCTTCTAGCCATTTGTTGGAATCTGGGCCCACCATTGCTTCTTCATAACTCGCAGGTTCATTGTTGTCTAACAACATGATCGATAAGACGGGATTACCGTACCACTCTGGAGCAGTACGTGATCTCGTCGACCTGCGTGGTTCAACAGAAACTTGAACTGGAGTTTCATGATCATCATCATTAACTTCCTCCTCAACCGGCCTCGCAACGACAGAGGTTTCCCCTTGCCCTGCGCCACCATCCAGAGGGATGAGAGGTTCGACAACCTCGTCAAGTTCTATCTTCCTCCCACTCAATTCTCTCAAGAGAAACTCCTTCTCGAGAAAAGCTCCGTTCTTAGCAACAAACACTTTGCCCTCGGATTTGAGATAGAAGGTGTACCCAACTGTCTCTTTTGGGTAACCTATGAAGACGCACTTTTCTGCTTTGGGTTCCAGCTTTTCAGGCTGAAGCTTTTTGACATAAGCATCACATCCCCAAACTTTAAGAAACGACAACTTTGGTCTCTTGCCATACCATAGTTCGTATGGTGTCGTCTCAACAGATTTTGATGGTGCCCTATTTAAAGTGAATGCAGCTGTTTCTAATGCATAACCCCAAAATGATAACGGCAAATCAGTAAGAGACATCATAGATCGCACCATCTCTAACAAAGTACGATTACGACGTTAGGACACACCATTACGCTGTGGTGTTCCAGGCGGTGTTAACTGTGAAACAATTCCACACCTTCTTAAGTGATCACCAAACTCGAAACTCAGATATTCACCCCCACGATCAGACCGTAGGAACTTGATCTTCTTGTTACGATGATTTTCCACTTCACTCTGAAATTGCTTGAACTTTTCAAATGTTTCAGACTTGTGCTTCATCAAATAGACATAACCATATCTACTTAAATCGTCAGTGAAGGTGAGAAAATAACGATATCCGCCGCGTGCCTCCACGCTCATTGGACCACACACATCGGTATGTATGATTTCCAATAAGTCACTTGCACGCTCCATTGTTCCGGAGAACGGAGTCTTAGTCATCTTGCCCATGAGGCATGGTTCGCACGTGTCAAGTGAATCAAAGTCAAGTGACTCCAAAAGTCCATCAGCATGGAGTTTCTTCATGCGCTTTACACCAATATGACCTAAGCGGCAGTGCCACAAAAATATGGCGCTATCATTGTTTACTCTAACTCTTTTGGTCTTAGTGTTATGTATATGCGTATCACTATCAAGATTCAATATGAACAATCCTCTCACATTCGGTGCATGACCATAAAAGATGTTACTCATAGAAATAGAACAACCATTATTCTCTGACTTAAAAGAGTAACCGTCTCGCAATAAACAAGATCCAGATATAATGTTCATGCTCAACGCAGGCACTAAATAACAATGATTTAAGTTCATCACTAATCCCGACGGTAGCTGAAGTGACACTGTGCCGACGGCGATTGCATCAACCTTGGAACCATTTCCTACGCGCATCGTCACTTCATCTTTCGCCAGCATTCGCCTATTCCGCAGTTCCCGTTTCGAGTTGCAAATATGAGCAACAGAACCGGTATCAAATACCCAGGCACTACTATGAGAGCCGGTTAAGTACACATCAATAACATGTATATCAAATATACCTGATTTTTCTTTGCCCGCCTTCTTATCTGCCAGATACTTGGGGCAATTGCGCTTCCAGTGACCCATACCCTTGCAATAGAAGCACTCTGTTTCAGGCTTAGGTCCAGCCTTGGGTTTCTTCGGCGGATTGGCAACAGGCTTGCCGCTCTTCTTCGAATTGCCCTTCTTGCCTTTGCCGTTTCTCTTGAAACTAGTGGTCTTGCTCACCATCAACACTTGATGCTGTTTACGGAGTTCAGACTCTGCGGCTTTCAACATCGCAAACAACTCGCCGGGAGACTTGTTCATCCCTTGCATGTTGTAGTTCAACACAAAGCCTTTGTAGCTTGGCGGCAGTGATTGGAGGATTCTGTCAGTGATAGCTTCTTGCGGGAGTTCAATCCCCAGTTCAGCTAGACGGTTTGAGTACCCAGACATTTTGAGCACATGTTCACTGACAGACGAGTTTTCCTCCATCTTGCAAGCATAGAATTTATCGGAGGTCTCATACCTCTCGATCCGGGCGTTCTTCTGAAAGATAAACTCCAACTCCTGGAACATCTCAAATGCTCCATGACGCTCAAAGCGACGTTGAAGTCCCGGTTCTAAGCCATACAAGACTGCACATTGAACTATTGAGTAGTCCTCCTTACGTGCTAACTAAGCGTTCTTAACATCCTGATCAGCCGTAGCGGGTGGTTCATCTCCTAGCGCAGCATTAAGGACATAATCCTTCTTCCCAGCTTGTAAGATTAGCTTAAGATTATGAGCCCAGTCTACAAAGTTGCTTCCATCATCTTTCAACTTAGCTTTCTCTAGGAACGTATTAAAATTCAGGATGACTGTCGCGTGAGCCATGATCTACAACACAAATATATTCAAAGTGGACTTAGACTATGTTCAAGATAATTAGAGTTCAACTTAATCAAATTATATGCTAAACTACCACTCAAAAAGTACATCTCTCTAGTCATTTGAGTGGTTCATGATCCACTTACACTATCCCAAGTCCGATCATCACGTGAGTTGAGTATAGTTTCAGTGGTAAGCATCCCTATGCTAATCATATCAACTATATGATTCATGATCGACCTTTCGGTCTCATGTGTTCCGAGGCCATGTCTGCACATGCTAGGCTCGTCAAGCTTAACCCGAGTGTTCCGCGTGCGCAACTGTTTTGCACCCGTTGTATGTGAACGTTGAGTCTATCACACCCGATCATCACGTGGTGTCTCGAAACGACGAACTGTAGCAACGGTGCACAGTCGGGGAGAACACAATTTCGTCTTGAAATTTTAGTGAGAGATCACCTCATAATGCTACCGTCGTTCTAAGCAAAATAAGGTGCATAAAAGGATTAACATCACATGCAATTCATAAGTGACATGATATGGCCATCATCACGTGCTTCTTGATCTCCATTACCAAAGCACTGGCACGATCTTCTTGTCGCCGGTGCCACACCATGATCATCCATCAACGTGTTGCCATCGGGGTTGTCGTGCTACTTATGCTATTACTACTAAAGCTACATCCTAGCAAAATAGTAAACGCATCTGCAAGCACAAACGTTAGTGTAAAGACAACCCTATGGCTCCTGCCAGTTGCAGTACCATCGACGTGCAAGTCGATATTTCTATTACAACATGATCATCTCATACATCCAATATATCACATCACATCGTTGGCCATATCACATCACAATCATACCCTGCAAAAACAAGTTAGACGTCCTCTAATTTTGTTGTTGCATGTTTTACGTGGTGACCAAGGGTATCTAGTAGGATCGCATCTTACTTACGCAAACACCACAACGGAGATATATGAGTTGCTATTTAACCTCATCCAAGGACGTCCTCGGTCAAATCCGATTCAACTAAAGTTGGAGAAACCGTCACTTGCCACTCATCTTTGAGCAAAGGGGGTTACTCGTAACGATGAAACCAGTCTCTCGTAAGCGTACGAGTAATGTCGGTCCAAGCCGCTTCAATCCAACAATACCGCGGAATCAAGAAAAGACTAAGGAGGGCAGCAAAACGCACATCACCGCCCACAAAAACTTTTGTGTTCTACTCGAGAAGACATCTACGCATGAACCTAGCTCATGATGCCACTGTTGGGGAACGTCTCATGGGAAACAAAAATTTTCCTACGCGCACGAAGACCTATCATGGTGATGTCCATCTATGAGAGAGGATGAGTGATCTACGTACCCTCGTAGACCGTACAGCAGAAGCGTTAGAGAACGCGGTTGATGTAGTGGAACGACCTCACGTCCCTCGATCCGCCCCGCGAACTATCCCGCAATGAGTCCCACGATCTAGTACCGAACGGACGGCACCTCCGCGTTCAGCACACGTACAGCTCGACGATGATCTCTGCCTTCTTGATCCAGCAAGAGAGACGGAGAGGTAGAAGAGGTATGTGGTCGGGCAGCCGTGGAAAAGTCGTCTCAAATCTGCCCTAAAACCTCCGTATATATAGGTGGGAGGGAGGGGGCCTTGCCTTGGGGTCCAAGGACCCTCAAGGGGGTCGACCGAGCCAAGGGGGAGGACTCTCCCCCCCAAACCGAGTTGGACTAGGTTTGGTGGGAGGGAGTCCTCCTCCCTTCCCACCTCCTCCTTTTTTTTTTCTTTTCCTCTTGATTTTTCTTCTCTTGGTGCATAGACCACTTGTGGGCTGTCCCACCAGCCCACTAAGGGCTGGTGTGTCTCCCCAAAGCCTATGGGCTTCCCCGGGGTGGGTTGCCACCCCCGGTGAACTCCCGGAACCCATTCGTCATTCCCGGTACATTCCCGGTAACTCCGAAAACCTTCTGGTAATCAAATGAGGTCATCCTATATATCAATCTTCGTTTCCGTACCATTCCGGAAACCCTCGTGACATCCGTGATCTCATCCGGGACTCCGAACAACATTCGGTAACCAACCATATAACTCAAATACGCATAAAACAACGTCGAACCTTAAGTGTGTAGACCCTGCGGGTCCGAGAACTATGTAGACATGACCCGAGAGACTCCTCGGTCAATATCCAATAGCGGGACCTGGATGCCCATATTGGATCCTACATATTCTACTAAGATCTTATCGTTTGAACCTCAGTGCCAAGGATTCGTATAATCCCGTATGTCATTCCCTTTGTCCTTCGGTATGTTACTTGCCCGAGATTCGATCGTCAGTATCCGCATACCTATTTCAATCTCGTTTACCGGCAAGTCTCTTTACTCGTTCCGTAATACAAGATCCCGCAACTTACACTAAGTTACATTGCTTGCAAGGCTTGTATGTGATGTTGCATTACCGAGTGGCCCCCGAGATACCTCTCCATCACACGGAGTGACAAATCCTAGTCTTGATCCATACTAACTCAACTAACACCTTCGAAGATACCTGTAGAGCACCTTTATAGTCACCCAGTTACGTTGCGACGTTTGATACACACAAAGCATTCCTCCGGTGTCAGTGAGTTATATGATCTCATGGTCATAGGAATAAATACTTGACATGCAGAAAACAGTAGCAACAAAATGACACGATCAACATGCTACGTCTATTAGTTTGGGTCTAGTCCATCACGTGATTCTCCCAATGACGTGATCCAGTTATCAAGTAACAACACCTTGTTCATAATCAGAAGACACTGACTATCATCGATCAACTGGCTAGCCAACTAGAGGCATGCTAGGGATGGTGTTTTGTCTATATATCCACACATGTAAATGAGTCTTCATTCAATACAATTATAGCATGGATAATAAACTATTATCTTGATACAGGAATTATAATAATAACTATATTTATTATTGCCTCTAGGGCATAATTCCAACAGGAAAATGTGCCGAGAACTCACTCGATGTACGACCGCACTTCTGGTAGGTTGTTGAAGATATACAACGAAATGTTCCGCCATTCTTCGACATCCAACGTTATTGGTTTCGAAGCACCGGCTGGTGCGAGCTATCCTTTGAATAGGCTGAGGTTGGACCCGCCTTTTTTAGGGTCTGCATCATTGTGTCGAGGCTTCGGATTATGCAAATAATGATTTTTGGCTTCGTAGTGTGCTGTCACAAAGTTTGCCACCTCCTCAGTAATGAATGCCTCAGCCATCGATGCTTCAATTCTACGCTTATTTTTACATTTAGCTCGAAGGGTCTTCTGCATCCTCTCAGTTGCATAGCACCAACGATCTTGCACGGGCCCACCCAATCTTGCCTCGGTCGGTAGATGTAAAATCAAATGCTGCATTGGATTAAAGAAGCCTGGTGGAAAGATCTTCTCTAACTTGCACAACAACTCCGGTGCAAACTCCTCCATGTCTTCTACCACGCCAGGCGACAATTCTTTCGCACAAAGAACACGAAAGAAATAGCTCAGCTCCGCCAATACTAGCCATTCATCCTCAGGAATAAAGCCACGTAACATCACCGGCATTACCCGCTCTAGCCATATGTGCCAATCATGACTCTTGAGACCAAAGAATTTTAATTTTTCAAGACTCGCTCCCCTCTTTAGATTCGCTGCATACCCATCGGGGAACATCAAGTGCATTTTGAGCCACAAGATAATTTCCCTCATAGCTGGCCTTCCAAGATTGAACGAAGCCTTTGGCTTTGACCACTTCTACTTTCCTTTGCCTTCTCGCATGTTTGTAACGGTCTATGACATAGTGTCTCTTGATCGAATCTAGCCTTAGTATTATCCTTTGTCCTCCCATCTATGTCAAACAATGTACCAAAAATAGCCTCTCCCATATTCTTTTCAGTGTGCATCATGTCGATATTGTGTGGAAGAAGGAGGTCTTTGAAGTAAGGCAGATCCCAGAAGCATGGCTTGTGAGTCGAGGCGTGTTTTGAATTATACCCCTTGAAATACCCTGGACGCTCTCGATCAGGCTCGAGGGCGTTTAACTGATCCAGGATCTGTTGGCCTGTCAACGCAGGTAGTGCCAAGTTTTTGACAACTTTACCTTTCGTAAAGTTCTTCTTGTCTTTTCTGAACTGATGGTCAGGATCCAGGAACTGTCTATGCAAGTAAAATCAAGAATACTTCCGACCATCCTGCAACCATTGAAACTGAAGAGCTGCCTTGCATTGGGGGCACGGGAACCTTCCATGCACACACCATTGAGAGAATAGCGCATACGCTGGCAAGTCATGGATAGAGTACATGTACCACACATGCATTTTAGAGTTTTCTTTTCTAGCGGCATCGTATGTCTTGACCCCATTATCCCAAGCTTCTTGCAATTCATCCTTAAGCGGTTGCAGGTACACATTCATATTCTTCCCCAGATAATTGGGCTCTAGAATTATCAACGTCAGAAATAATTGGGATCTGCCGCTTTATCCTTATGCAATCCATCGAAATGTTTCCACGCTTCCCCATCCGATGTGTGTACCACCATCTTATTCCCATCCGCATCTAGTTTGGTTCTTTTGCCCAATTTGTGCCATGTCTTCTGTCTGGCAGATTCTTCGACCATGAAAAGACGTTGAAGTCTTGGTACGATTGGCATATACCGAAGAACACTAACTGCGATTTTGGTCTGCCTCTTCTCACCCATACCGTTGTCTACCACAAGATACCTGCAAGACTCGCAATTGGGACAATAGTCCAAGTGTGCACACTCCTTCCTAAATAAGACACATCCTTTCTCACATGCATCTATCTTCTCATAGGGCATCTTAAGTACACGAAGTATTTTGTCCGACTGGTACAGGTTTGCACGCATGACATGGCCTTTGGGTAGGAAGCGTCCAAATAGTGTCATCATCGCGTCGTAGCATTCTCTTCCCAAGTTGAACTGAGCCTTCAGAGCCATTACTTGTGCAATTGCATCCAGCTGACAGAGCTCAGTGTGCTCATGGAGAGGACGTTTTGAAGACTCCAACATTTCATAAAAGTCCTTTGCAGATTCCTCCATCTGATCTTCCGAATCCCGAGCATCATCAAAGTCTTGCACCATGTCTTCGATCCCGGTACCATGCTCATCCGTGCGACGACGGACCACCTCAGCTCTTGTGCGTTGTATAGACTCACCATGAAATGTCCACACCATATAATTAGGCTTAAAACCCCTCCTCTACAAGTGTTTAATCATTACAGCCTCTGTCGTCTTTTTATAGTTGTCGCATCCAGGACAGGGGCAATAGTTTCTTTCCTGGCCATTTGCGAATGCGGCTTTCACAAATTCCTTTGTTTTTGACAAACCATTCTTTTGTCATCTCTTTCTGACTAGGGTGACCGGTATACATCCACACACGATCACTCATCTTGCCTAGCTACTAAAGACAGAAGAAATATATTTATATATAATTTAGCATTTATATTCATCGGTTAATCAGGTTCGCCATTTTTATTACGTCCAGGCAACCTACACGCTAATAGGTAAAGATAGGTCCTAATCCCACCCAAGTATGTGTAGATTGGGTTCGTTTTCCCATGCTCTGCTCCGGATCCAACGCAAAATTTCGGCAGCACCTCCCCGATGTTCTCCTGATACACATCTCCGCAATAAACAGAGAGGATGTGCATCCGGAGAACAACAGGGAGGCACTGACGAAATTCCGCATCGGATCCAGAGCACAACATACGGGAAAACGAACCGAATCTACACATACTCGGGCTGTCCATGGATAATGTTGGACAATGTAAAAGGATGGCGGTTATAAATATGCAAAGACATGCATATTTATAGATGTCGCCCTTTCAAACAGGAGACGCATACTAGTCACGCATACTGATAAATTAATTTAATTAGCTAAATCTAGAAAGTTTCATCCGGAAACCGAGCCACAGTAAAGGAAGGGGCAGGGAGGAGATGAAATTTGTACTGACCCACGAATGCAGGGGCGGAGCTCGTACAACGCATGGGGAGGTCTTCACAAAGCAGACCTCACAGCGACGAGACAACTATCACATGTAAATCCACCCGATCAACACAAATATTCTAATTATGTCATTTTAGAGGAAAACAAGTTAAGAATATAATATTCATGAGTTAACCAAGCTTTTTATGCCATTTTGTAGCTAAATGGGCTAATTATCTCATTGTTGGGGAAAATAAGGTAAGGAGAATAATATAGAGGCGAATAAAGAGGAGGAGGAGAAGAAGAAGAAGAAATCAAGAAGAAGGAGAAGGAGGAGGAGGATAAGAAGGAGTAGAAGGAGGAGGAGAAGGTATTCTTCTTCTCTTCTTCTCTTCTTCTTCTCTTCTTCTTTTCTTCTTCTTTTCTTCTTCTCCTTCTTATTTTTGTCTTCTCCTCCTCCTCCTCCTGCTCTTCTTCTTCTTCTCCTCCTCTTCTCCTCTTCTCCTCCTCCTCCTCTTCTTCTTCTTTCTATTCTTTCTATTAAGCTAACTAACTAACTAACCTAACTAACCAAGCTAACTAAACCTATCGCTAAACCTAGATAGCACTAAACAACAAAAAAAACAGAATCTACCACTAAGTAACTAAAAAAGAATCTAGCTACCACTAAATACCAAACAATAAAAAAATCAACTTCTTCTTATTTTTTCTCTTCTTCTCCTTCTTATTCTCTTCTTCTCTTCTTCTTCTCTTCTTCTTTACTTCTTCTCCTTCTTATTTTTTTCTTCTCTTCTTCTTCTTCTTCTTCTTCTTCTTCTTCTCCTTCTTATTTTTTTCTTCTCCCCTTCTTCTTCTTCTTCTTCTTCTTCTTCTTCTTCTTCTTCTTCTTCTTCTTCTTCTTCTTCTTCTTCTTCTTCTTCTTCCTTTTCTTCTCCTCCTCCTCCTCCTCCTCCTACTCCTCTTCTTCTTCTCCTCTTCTCGTCCTCCTCCTCCTCCTCCTACTCCTCTTCTTCTTCTCCTCTTCTCGTCCTCCTCCTCCTCTTCTCCTCTTCATGTCCTCCTCCTCCTCCTCTTCTCCTCTTCTCCTCCTCCACCTAGCTAACCAAGCTAACTAACTAACCTAACTAAAACTACTAACCTAACTAAATCTACCACTAAAACTACTAACAATAACAACTACTAAAACTACTAAAAAATAATGCGGGTGTGGGGGGGGGGGGGTGTGGGGGCTCACCGGGAGGGGCGGCTATGGAGGGGGCGGGGTGTTGGGGGTGGCGGGGTGGCACCGGGGGCGCCAGGGGCGGCGACGCGGCGGTGGTGGGGCAGCGGCAGCGGGGGCGAGGTGGGGCAGCGGCGAGACGATGGTGGTGGCACGACGGTGACGGCGGGGGGCGACAGGGGTGGCAGCAGGGGCGACAGGGGCGGCGGCGCGACGGGGGCGGCAGCTCGACGGTGGTGGCGGAAGCCGGTGGGCGTCGGGGATTGGGAGAGAGAGGGGCGCGCGGGGTGAGCCGTTACAGAGAGAGAGGGGCGGGGTGGGGGAAGGAGCCATTACGGAGTTAGCGCTTTGCCGTCTGCCTCCGGACTCTTTGCCGTCCGCTAGCAGACGGCAAAGAAGGGACTCCAGTTTGACCTAATCACCCCGCGATCAGGTGGGCCCATCTACATCTTTGCCATCTGCTGTGCGACTCTTTGTCGTCTGCTAGCTGACGGCAAAGATGTGACTGATGGCAAAAACACTCTATGCCATCAGCTAGTGCTTTGCCGTCTGCTTTGTTGAAGCTGACGGCAAAGACACTCTTTGCCATCAGCTAGCAGACGGCAAAGACAAGGCACATGGCAAAAAACTGTTTTCTAGTAGTGACCTAACCAATCTAGGAGACACCACTCTTCCAAAGGTAATAGATGTGGTAAGTATAATGAACTCCTTGCTCTTGTGTTCAAAGATAGTCTCCTCAACACTCAATCACTCTCTCACAGATTTGGCTTGGGTAGAATAGATTGATTGAGTGGAAAGCAACTTGTTGAGGCTAGAAAACAAGATTCATATGGTTGGAGTGGAATATCTTGATCTCAACACATGAGTAGGCGGTTCTCTCTTAGAAAATAGATGGGGGAAGTGTTGGTTTGTTCTGAGTGCTTCCTCTACGAATGATAGGTAGGTGGAGGGGTATATATATGCATCTCCAAAAATCCAACGGTTACAACATTATTGCCCAACTTGGTGAAACCGAAGTAAAAACTTAGTTGCACCGACTAGTGCAAAATGTGGGAACTTTTGGCATTTTGGTGAGACCGTTATATAAATCTTGGTAGGTCCAATTTGGCTAACCTAGAAAGTTATCCAAACTCAGTGGCACCGATTTGCAAAAATCAGAAATTCCGGTTTTCAACAAATGGTAACCATGGAGTTGGTCACTGGTTTTTGGTTGCACCGAAATCAAGACTTGGTGGTACCGAGATTGTTGGGTTGGCTCTGGATTTTGTCTAGGGTAAAACTTGGTAGGGACGATTTGGAAGTATTGGTCGCACCAAATTTGAGTGTTTAGGCTTTGGACAGAATATTTATGGGAGAATTTCATGAGGTATTTGGTGGCAAACTCTAAGCACTTGAGCAACTAGATCATCATATATACCTCATCCCCTTTTAATACTATTGGCTTTCCAATGGGATCAAATGTGATTTCTCACAAAATGCAAAATGTAGAGTCTTTAATCTTGTTGCCAATAGATGTCCTTGCATCTAGGGGATCTCCTCACAATCCTTTGCCAATCTATTCATTGAACTTTTTCGTAAATATACTTGGTAGAATCATTAGTCCAATGAAATATATGTCGTTCTTAATTACCAAAAGCACCTAGGGAGAAGTTGTGCTTTCAATGTCCCCTTTTTGGTAATTGGTGACAACATATAGATTAAAGCTTTGATAGGGATAAAAACAATGAATTCAAGACGTAGGTACAAGAAGAGCTCGAGACGATAATGAACGTCCATAGGTCATAACATCATTATGAAGATTGAATGCCAACTCAGCCTGAAATTGTCACGACGATTATTAAGTATGGATGACAAAGTATGTAACAGAAAGACGCATTAGATAAAGACAATAGATGTTACCGCGTACTGCTTAGAGCCTGAATTATCATAGCTCGCGTATGTATATGATGTAACAGGGGTCGGTATCTCCTCTGCATTAGAGTGTTGAACGATGCGTAACCATGCCCCTCTCACGTATTGATCCAGATAGGCATTGAATTCATCGAGATCAAATCTGACATTCTTGTGCCAAAGACGTGTCGTCGCAGTATTCCAGTCTGTAAAGTACTGTTGAAGCCTATGGAGCAACTGATCTCTCGTCCTGCTTGTCCCCTTCCTTGTGATCCTGTAATTCAGGTGTGTGTTTAACAATTAACTGGTGCTTCACTGTCAAAGACAATGCAACAATGAATAAGTATACAATACATGTGGACTACTCCTGGAAGCGGGTTGTCTGTAGGTGGGGGCTCGACCATCTGCCAAAGACCGAATTGCCTCATAACCTGTTGTTGCGCCATCTCCTCGACGAAGACATTGAAGATGATCTTCGATTTCATCATCTAGTAACCCTGATCTCTCGTGCATAGCTCCTGAATACCGTCGGGGTACCTGGCAAGTATGGATGCTTGCGTGTATGGCTGTCAGATCACCCCAGTGTACGTATCGAACTGCTCGTTTAATGTCATGTAGACTCACCTAGTCTGATCACTAGCATAGCGCCTCTGCACAAAACATAGGTGCGTTTCAGCCATAGTGTACGCAAAGAAGGTGCATTAAAAAATACCACAAGACATACCTTGCGACTTGTCCAACAAAAACCAAAAGTAGGCATGTTGTGTTGGGGAACGTAGCATGGGAAACAAAAAAATTCCTACGCACACGAAGACATATCATGGTGATGTCCATCTACGAGTGGAGATTAGATCTATGTACCCTTGTAGATCACACAGCGGGAAGCGTTAAGAAATGCGGTTGATGTAGTGGAACATCTTCACGTCCCTCGAACCGTCCCACGAACCGTATGGCGATCCGTCTCACGATCCATTCCGATCTAGTGCCGAACGGACGACACCTCCACGTTCAACACACGTACAGCTTGACGATGATCTCGGCCTTCTTGATCCAGCAAGCAAGACGGAGAGGTAGATGAGTTCTCCGGCAGCATGACGGCGCTCCGGTGGTGGTGATGATCTACTCCTGCAGGGCTCCGTCCGAGCTTCGCAGAAATCCGATCTAGAGGTAAAACTGTGTGATATAGGCTAGAGTTGCACGTGGCAAAGTTGTGTCTCAAAAAGCACTAAACCACCACTATATATAGGAGGGAGGGGGAGGGGCTAGCCTTGAGGGACAAGGCCCTCAAGGTGCGTCGGCCGCTAGGAGGAGGAGGACTCCTCCTCCAATTCGGTTTGGGAAGGAGGAGTCGTCCTCTTCCTTCCAACCTCCCTCTTTCCTTTCCTTTTCTTTTATTTTTGGTATTTTCTTATGTGGCGCCATAGCCCTCTTGGGATGACTCCACCAGCCCACTAAGGACTTGTGGTGCCACCCTAGGGCCTTGGGCTCTGATACGTCTCCAACATATCTATAACTTTTGATGGTTTCATGCTATTATCTTGTCAAACTTTGGATGTTTTGCATGCCTTTTATATATTTTTGGGGACTAACTTATTAACTCAATGCCAAGTGCCAGTTCTTGTTTTTTCCATGTTTTTGACCCCTTTCAGAGGAGATTTTGAAACGGAATCCAAATGGAATAAAATACCCGAAAAGAATTTTTCCGTAACGGAAGAAGATCAGGAGACTTGAGAGCCAATGCAGGGGGGCCCAGAGGCCCCAGAAGCCCTCACCCCGCGACCCACAGGCTTGTGGGCCCCCTGGACGCCCTTTGCCCTAGGGGTTGCGCCTATATATTCCCTAAAAATCCCAAAAAAATCAGGAGATCATCGAAAGTACTTTTCCGCCGCCGCAAGCTTCTGTCTCCGCAAGATCCCATCCGGGACACGTTCTGGTGCCCTGCCGGAGGGGGGATTCGGACACAGAGGGCTTCTTCATCAACACCATGACCTCTCCGATGATGCGTGAGTAGTTCACCATAGACCTACGGGTCCATAGCTAGTAACTAGATGGCTTCTTCTCTGTCTTGGATCTTCAATACAAAGTTCTCCATGATCTTCATGGAGATCTATCCGATGTAATCTTCTTTTGCGGTGTGTTTGTCGAGATCCGATGAATTGTGGATTTATGATCAGATTATCTATGAATCTTATTTGAGTTTCTTGTGATCTCTCTTATGCATGATTTCATATCCTTGTAATTCTCTTCGAGTTGTGGGTTTTGTTTGGCCAACTAGATCTATGATTCTTGCAATGGGAGAAGTGCTTGGTTTTGGGTTCATACCATGCGGTGACCTCACCCAGTGACAGAAGGGGTAGCGAGGCACGTATCTGTTGGGGAACATCGCATGGGAAACAAAATTTTTCCTACGTGCACGAAGACCTATCATGGTGATGTCCATCTACGAGAGGGGATTTCCGATCTACGTACCCTTGTAGATCGCACAGCAGAAGCGTTAGTGAACGCGGATGATGTAGTGGAACGTCCTCACGTCCCTCGATCCGCCCCACGAACCGTCCCGCGATCCGTCCCACGATCTAGTGTCGAACGGACGGCACCTCCGCGTTCAGCACACGTACAACTCAACGATGATCTCGGCCTTCTTGATCCAGCAAGAGAGACGGAGAGGTAGATGAGTTCTCCGGCAGCGTGACGGCGCTCCGGAGGTTGGTGGTGATCTGATCTCGGCAGGGCTCCGCCCGAGCTCCGCAGAAACGCGATCTAGAGGAAAAACCGTGGAGGTAATTGGTCGGGCTTCCATGGAAAAGTTGTCTCAAATCAGCCCTAAAACCTCCGTATATATAGGTGGGAGATGGGGGGCCTTTCCTTGAGACTCAAGGAGCCCCAAGGGGGTCGGCCGAGCCAAGGGGGGAAGTCCTTCCCTTCCAAACCGAATCCAACTAGGTTTGGAAGGTGGAGTCCTTCTCTCCTTTCCCACCTCCCCTTTTTTTTTTCTTTCTCTTTGATTTCTTATCCTTTGGCGCATAGGGCCTTCTTGGGCTGTCCCACCAGACCACTAAGGGCTGGTGCGCCACCCCCAAGGCCTATGGGCTTCCCTGGGGTTTGCCCCCCCGGTGAACACCCGGAACCCATTCGTCATTCCTGGTACATTCGCGGTAACTCGGAAAACCTTCCGGTAATCAAATGAGGTCATCCTATATATCAATCTTCGTTTTTGGACTATTCCGGAAACCCTTGTGACGTCTGTGATCTCATCCGGGACTCGAAACAACATTCGGTAACCAACCATATAACTCAAATACGCATAAAACAACGTCGAACCTTAAGTGTGTAGACCCTGCGGGTTCGAGAACTTTGCAGACATGACCCGAGTGACTCCTCGGTCAATATCCAATAACGGGACCTGGATGCCCATATTGGATCCCACATATTCTACGAAGATCTTATCGTTTGAACCTCAGTGCCAAGGATTCATATAATCCCGTATGTCATTCCCTTTGTCCTTCGATATGTTACTTGCCCGAGATTCGATCGTCAGTATCCGCATACCTATTTCAATCTCGTTTACCGGCAAGTCTCTTTACTCGTTTCGTAATACAAGATCCCGCAACTTACACTAAGTCACTTTGCTTGCAAGGCTTGTGTGTGATGTTGTATTACCGAGTGGGCCCCGAGATACCTCTCCGTCACACGGAGTGACAAATCCCAGTCTCGATCCATACTAACTCAACGAACACCTTCGGATATACCTGTAGAGCATCTTTATAGTCACCCAGTTACGTTGCGACGTTTGATACACACAACGCATTCCTCCGGTGTCAGTGAGTTATATGATCTCATGGTCATAGGAACAAATACTTGACACGCAGGAAACAGTAGCAACAAAATGACACGTTCAACATGCTACGTCTATTAGTTTGGGTCTAGTCCATCACGTGATTCTCCTAATGACGTGATCCAGTTATCAAGCAACAACACCTTGTACATAATCAGAAGACCCTGACTATCTTTGATCAACTAGCTAGCCAACTAGAGGCTTGCTAGGGACAGTGTTTTTTCTATGTATCCACACATGTATATAAGTCTTCATTCAATACAATTATAGCATGGATAATAAACGATTATCTTGATACAGGAATTATAATAATAACTATATTTATTATTGCCTCTAGGGCATAATTCCAACAGTCTCCCACTTGCACTAGAGTCAGTAATCTAGCCCTCACATCATCATGCGAATTACATTGTAATAAATCTAACACCCATACAGTCCTGGTGTTGATCATGCTTTGCCCGTGGAAGAGGTTTAGTCAGCGGGTCTGCTACATTCAGATCCGTGTGCACTTTGCATATATTTACGTCCTCCCCTTCGACGTAGTCGCGGATGAGGTTGAAGCGTCGTTTGATGTGTCTGGTCTTCTTGTGAAACCGTGGTTCCTTTGCTAAGGCAATGGCACCCGTGTTGTCACAGAACAAGGTTATTGGATTCAGTGCGCTTGGCACCACTCCAAGATCCGTCATGAACTGCTTCATCCAGACACCCTCCTTAGCCGCCTCCGAGGCAGCCATGTACTCCGCTTCACATGCAGAATCTGCTACGACGCTTTGCTTGGAACCGCACCAGCTTACCGCACCCCCATTAAGAATAAATACGTATCCGGTCTATGACTTAGAGTCGTCCGGATCTGTGTCAAAGCTTGCATCGACGTAACCCTTTACGGAGAGCTCTTCGTCACCTCCATACACGAGAAACATCTCCTTAGTCCTTTTCAGGTACTTCAGGATATTCTTGACCGCCGTCCAGTGATCCACTCCTGGATTACTCTGGAACCTGCCTGCCATACTTATGGCCAGGCTAACGTCCGGTCTAGTGCACATCATTGCATACATGATAGAACCTATGGCTGAAGCATAGGGGACGGTGCTCATATGCTCTCTATCCTTATCAGTTGCTGGGCACTGAGTCTTACTCAATCTTGTACCTTGTAAAACTGGCAAGAACCCTTTCTTGGACTGTTCCATTTTGAACCTCTTCAAAACTTTATCAAGGTATGTGCTTTGTGAAAGTCCTATCAGGCGTTTTGATCTATCCGTGTAGATCTTAATGCCTAGAATGTAAGCAGCTTCTCCTAGGTCCTTCATAGAGAAACTTTTATTCAAGTAATCCTTTATGCTCTCCAAAAACTCTGCGTTATTTCCAATCAGCAATATGTCATCCACATATAATATTAGAAACGCCACGGAGCTCCCACTCACTTTCTTGTAAATAAAAGATTCTCCAACCACTTGTATAAACCCAAATGCTTTGATCACCTCATCAAAGCGTTTGTTCCAACTCCGAGATGCTTGCACCAGTCCATAAATGGATCGTTGGAGCTTGCACACCTTGTTAGCATTCTTAGGATCGACAAAACCTTCGGGTTGCACCATATACAACTCTTCCTTAAGGAAACCGTTAAGGAACGCCGTTTTGACATCCATCTGCCAAATTTCATAATCGAAAAATGCAGCTATTGCTAACATGATTCTGACGGACTTAAGCATCGCTACGGGTGAGAATGTCTCATCATAGTCAACTCCTTGAACTTGTGAAAAACCCTTTGCCACAAGTCGAGCTTTATAAATGGTCACATTGCCGCTAGCGTCCGTCTTCTTCTTAAAGATCCATTTGTTCTGAATAGCCTTGCGGCCCTCAGGTAGTACTTCCAAAGTCCACACTTTGTTTTCATACATGGATCCTATCTCGGACTTCATGTCCTCTAGCCATTTGTTGGAATCTGGGCCCACCATTGCTTCTTCATAATTTGCAGGTTCATTGTTGTCTAACAACATGATTGACAGAACGGGATTACCGTACCACTCTGGAGCAGCACGTGGCCTCGTCGACCTGCGTGGTTCAACAGGAACTTGAACCGGAGTTTCATGATCATCATCATTAACTTCCTCCTCAACCGGCGTCGCAACGACAGGGGTTTCCCCTTGCCCTGCACCACCATCTAGAGGGATGAGAGGTTCGACAACCTCATCAAGTTCTATCTTCCTCCCACTCAATTCTCTCGAGAGAAACTCCTTCTCGAGAAAAGCTCCGTTTTTAGCAACAAACACTTTGCCCTTGGATTTAAGATAGAAGGTGTACCCAACTGTCTCTTTTGGGTAACCTATGAAGATGCACTTTTCCGCTTTGGGTTCCAGCTTTTCAGGCTGAAGCTTTTTGACATAAGCATCACATCCCCAAACTTTAAGAAACAACAACTTTGGTCTTTTGCCATACCACAGTTCGTATGGTGTCGTCTCAACGGATTTTGATTGTGCCCTATTTAAAGTGAATGCAGCTGTGTCTAATGCATAACCCCAAAACGATAACGGCAAATCGGTAAGAGACATCATAGATCGCGCCATCTCTAATAAAGTACGATTACGACGTTCGGACACACCATTACGCTGTGGTGTTCCAGGTGGTGTCAAATGTGAAACAATTCCACATTGTCTTAAGTGAGCACCAAACTCGAAACTCAGATATTCACCCCCACGATCAGACCGTAGGAACTTGATCTTCTTCTTACGATGATTTTCAACTTCACTCTGAAATTGCTTGAACCTTTCAAATGTTTCAGACTTGTGCTTCATTAAGTGGACATAACCATATCTACTCAAATCGTCAGTGAAGGTGAGAAAATAACGATATCCACCGCGTGCCTCTACGCTCATCGGACCGCACACATCGGTATGTATGATTTCCAACAAGTCACTGGCACGCTCCATTGTTTCGGAGAACGGAGTTTTAGTCATCTTGCCCATGAGGCATGGTTCGCACGTGTCAAGTGAATCAAAGTCAAGTGACTCCAAAAGTCCATCGGTATGGAGTTTCTTCATGCGCTTTACACCAATATGACCTAAGCGGCAGTGCCACAAAAATATGGCGCTATCATTGTTAACTCTAACTCTTTTGGTCTCAATGTTATGTATATGTGTATCACTATCAAGATTCAATATGAACAATCCTATCACATTGGGTGCATGACCATAAAAGATGCTACTCATAGAAATAGAACAACCATTATTCTCTGACTTAAAAGAGTAACCGTCTCGCAATAAACAAGATCCAGATATAATGTTCATGCTCAACGCAGGCACTAAATAACAATTATTCAAGTTCATAACTAATCCCGATGGTAACTGAAGTGAAACTGTGCCGACGGCGATTGCATCAACCTTGGAACCATTTCCTACGCGCATCGTCACTTCATCTTTCACCAGCCTTCGCCTATTCCGCAGTTCCTGTTTCGAGTTGCAAATATGAGCAACAGAACCGGTATCGAATACCCAGGCACTACTACGAGAGCTGGTTAAGTACACATCAATAACATGTATATCAAATATGCCTGATTTTCTTTGGCCGCCTTCTTATCAGCCAGATACTTTGGGCAGTTGCGCTTCCAGTGACCCATACCCTTGCAATAGTAGCACTCTGTTTCAGACTTAGGTCCAGCTTTGGGTTGCTTCGTCGGATTGGCAAGAGGCTTGCCGCTCTTCTTTGAATTACCCTTCTTGCCTTTGCCGTTTCTCTTGAAACTAGTGGTCTTATTCACCATCAACACTTGATGCTCTTTACGGAGTTCAGACTCTGCGACTTTCAGCATCGCAAACAACTCGCCGGGTGACTTGTTCATCCCTTGCATGTTGTAGTTCAACACAAAGCCCTTATAGCTTGGCGGCAGTGATTGAAGGATTCTGTTAGTGATAGCCTCTTGCGGGAGTTCAATCCCCAGCTCAGTTAGACGGTTTGAGTACCAGACATTTTGAGCACATGTTCACTGACAGACGAATTCTCCTCCATCTTGCAAGCATAGAATTTATCGGAGGTCTCATACCTCTCGATCCGGGCGTTCTTCTGAAAGATGAACTTCAACTCCTGGAACATGTCATATGCTCCATGACGCTCAAAGCGACGTTGAAGTCCCGGTTCTAAGCCATACAAACTGCACATTGAACTACTGAGTAGTCCTCCTTACGTGTTAACCAAGCGTTCTTAACATCCTGGTCAGCCGTAGCGGGTGGTTCATCTCCTAGCGCAGCATTATGGACATAATCCTTCTTCCCAGCTTGTAAGATTAACTTAAGATTACGAGCCCAGTCTAGAAAGTTGCTTCCATCATCTTTCAACTTAGCTTTCTCTAGGTACGTATTAAAATTCAGGGTGACTGTCGCGTGAGCCATGATCTACAACACAAATATATTCAAAGTGGACTTAGACTATGTTCAAGATAATTAGAGTTTAACTTAATCAAATTACTTGCTAAACTCCCACTCAAAAAGTACATCTCTCTAGTCATTTGAGTGGTTCATGACCCACTTACACTAGCTCAAGTCCGATCATCACGTGAGTTGAGTATAGTTTCAGTGGTAAGCATCCCTATGCTAATCATATCATCTATATGATTCATGATCGACCTTTCAGTCTCATGTGTTCCGAGGCCATGTCTGCACATGCTAGGCTCGTCAAGCTTAACCCGAGTGTTCCGCGTGTGCAACTGTTTTGCACCCGTTGTATGTGAACGTTGAGTCTATCACACCCGATCATCACGTGGTGTCTCGAAACGACGAACTGTAGCAACGGTGCACAGTTAGGGAGAACACAATTTCGTCTTGAAATATTAGTGAGAGATCAACTCATAATGCTACCGTCGTTCTAAGCAAAATAAGGTGCATAAAAGGATTAACATCACATGCAATTCATAAGTGACATGATATGGTCATCATCACGTGCTCCTTGATCTCCATCACCAAAGCACCGGCACGATCTTCTTGTCACCGGCGCCACACCATGATCTCCATCAACGCGTCGCCATCGGGGTTGTCGTGCTACTCATGCTATTACTACTAAAGCTACACCCTAGCAAAATAGTAAACGCATCTGCAAGCACAAACGTTAGTTTAAAGACAACCCTATGGCTCCTGCCGGTTGCCGTACCATCGACGTGCAAGTCGATATTATCTATTACAACATGATCATCTCATACATCCAATATATCACATCACATCATTGGCCATATCACATCACATGCATACCCTGCAAAAACAAGTTAGACGTCCTCTAATTTTGTTGTTGCATGTTTTACGTGGTGACCATGGGTATCTAGTAGGATCGCATCTTACTTACACAAACACCACAACGGAGATATATGAATTGCTATTTAACCTTATACAAGGACCTCCTCGGTCAAATCCGATTCAACTAAAGTTGGAGAAATCGACACTTGCTAGTCATCTTTGAGCAACGGGGTTACTCGTAGCGATGAAACCAGTCTCTCGTAAGCGTACGAGTAACGTCGGTCCAAGCCGCTTCAATCCAACAATACCACGAAATCCAGAAAATACTAAGGAGGGCAGCAAAACGCACATCACCTCCCACAAAAACTTTTGTGTTCTACTCAAGAAGACATCTACGCATGAACCTAGCTCATGATGCCACTGTTGGGGAACGTCGCATGGGAAACAAAAAATTTCCTACGCGCACGAAGACCTATCATGGTGATGTCCATCTACGAGAGGGGATACGATCTACGTACCCTTGTAGATCGCACAGCAGAAGCGTTAGTGAACGCGGTTGATGTAGTGGAACGTCCTCACGTCCCTCGATCCGCCCCACGAACCGTCCCGCGATCCGTCCCACGATCTAGTGCCGAACGGACGGCACCTCCGCGTTTCGCACACGTACAGCTCGACGATGATCTTGGCCTTCTTGATCCAGCAAGAGAGATGGAGAGGTAGATGAGTTCTCCGGCAGCGTGACGGCGCTCTGGAGGTTGGTGGTGATCTGATCTCGGCAGGGCTCCGCTCGAGCTCCGCAGAAACGCGATCTAGAGGAAAAACCGTGGAGGTATGTGGTCCGGCTGCCGTGGAAAAGTTGTCTCAAATCAGCCCTAAAACCTCCGTATATATAGGTGGGAGAGGGGGCGCCTTGCCTTGACACTGAAGGTGCCCCAAGGGGGTCGGCCGAGCCAAGGGGGGAAATCCTCCACTTCCAAACCGAATCCAACTAGGTTTGGAAGGTGGAGTCCTTCTCTCCTTTCCCACCTCCCCCTTTTTTCTTTCTCTTTGATTTCTTATCCTTTGGCGCATAGGGCCTTCTTGGGCTGTCCCACCAGCCCACTAAGGGCTGGTGCGCCACCCCCAAGGCCTATGGGCTTCCCCGGGGTGGGTTGCCCCCCCCGGTGAACACCCAGAACCCATTCGTCATTCCCGGTACATTCCCGGTAACTCCGAAAACCTTCCGGTAATCAAATGAGGTCATCCTATATATCAATCTTCGTTTCCGGACTATTCCGGAAACCCTCGTGACGTCCGTGATCTCATCCAGGACTCCGAACAACATTCAGTAACCAACCATATAACTCAAATACGCATAAAACAACGTCGAACCTTAAGTGTGCAGACCCTGCGGGTTTGAGAACTATGCAGACATGACCCGAGTGACTCCTCGGTCAATATCCAATAGCGGGACCTGGATGCCCATATTGGATCCCACATATTCTACGAAGATCTTATCGTTTGAACCTCAGTGCCAAGGATTCATATAATCCCGTATGTCATTCCCTTTGTCCTTCGGTATGTTAGTTGCCCGAGATTCGATCGTCAGTATCCGCATACCTATTTCAATCTCGTTTACAGGCAAGTCTCTTTACTCGTTCCGTAATACAAGATCCCGCAACTTACACTAAGTCACTTTGCTTGCATGGCTTGTGTGTGATGTTGTATTACAGAGTGGGCCCCGAGATACCTCTCCATCACACGGAGTGACAAATCCCAGTCTCGATCCATACTAACTCAACGAACACCTTCGGATATACCTGTAGAGCATCTTTATAGTCACCCAGGTACGTTGCGACGTTTGATACACATAAAGCATTCCTCCGGTGTCAGTGTGTTATATGATCTCATGGTCATAGGAACAAATACTTGACACGCAGAAAACAGTAGCAACAAAATGACACGATCAACATGCTACGTCTATTAGTTTAGGTCTAGTCCATCACGTGATTCTCCTAATGACGTGGTCCAGTTATCAAGCAACAACACCTTGTACATAATCAGAAGACCCTGACTATCTTTGATCAACTGGCTAACCAACTAGAGGCTTGCTAGGGACAGTGTTTTGTCTATGTATCCACACATGTATATAAGTCTTCATTCAATACAATTATAGCATGGATAATAAACGATTATCTTGATACAGGAATTATAATAATAACTATATTTATTATTGCCTCTAGGGCATAATTCCAACAGTATCGTGTTGTTGCCATCAAGGGTAAAAAGATGGGGGTTTCATCATTGGTTTGAGATTATCCCTCTACATCATGTCATCTTGCTTAAGGCGTTATTCATTTCGTCATGAACTCAATACACTAGATGCATGTTGGATAGCGGTTGATGTGTGGAGTAATAGTAGTAGATGCAGAAAGTATTGGTCTACTTGTCTCGGACGTGATGCCTATATGTATGATCATTGCCTTAGATATCGTCATGACTTTGCGCGCTTCTATCAATTGCTCGACAGTAATTTGTTCACCCACCGTGATATTTGCTATTTTGAGAGAAGCCTCTAATGAACACTATGGCCCCCGGGTCTACTCCACACCATATTTTTAGCCTTACACTTTTTACTTTGTTGCACTTTCCGCCTTCAGATCTCACTTTGCAAACAATCTTGAAGGGATTGACAACCCCTTTGAAGCGTTGGGTGCAAGCTTGTTTGTGTTTGCACAGGTACTCTGGACTTGACGAGACCCTCCTTCTGGATCGATACCTTGGTTCTCAAACTGAGGGAAATACTTACTGCTCATGTGCTGCATCACCCTTTCCTCTTCAAGGGAAAAACCAACGCAAGCCCAGTCTCCGTCAACGTGTCAATTTCTGGCGCTGTTGTCTGTTGCCGTAGCAGAAGAATTTCTGGCGCCGTTGTCGGGGAGGAAGATCAAGTCAAGAACTCATCCAAGTAGGTGTCGCAAACTCATCTCTTGCATTTACTTTGTTTGCCAGTTGCCTCTCGTTTTCCTCTCCCCCACTTCACAATTTGTCTTTTTCGTTTGCCTTTTTCGTTCGCCCTTTTTCCTCGCTTGCTCTTTGTTTGCTTGTGTGCTTGCTTGCTTGCCGAAGTCACCACGAATGAAAACACCAATCTTTGTGACTTCTCGAATACTAATAATAATGATTTTATTAGTACTCCGATTGCTCCCGCCACTAGTGCGGAGTCATACAAAATCAATGCCGCTTTGCTGAATCTTGTTATGAAAGAGCAATTCTCCGGCCTTCCTAGTGAAGATGCCGCGTCCCATCTCAATACCTTCATTGATCTTTGCGATATGCAAAATAAGAAAGATGCGGATAATGACGTGATTAAATTGAAGCTTTTTCCTATCTCGTTGCGAGATCGCGCAAAAACTTGGTTTTCTTCTTTGCCCAAAAATAGTATCGATTCTTGGGTAAGTGCAAAGATGCTTATATATCCAAGTATTTTCCGCCGGCTAAGATTATCTCTCTCCGTAATGATATCATGAATTTCAAGCAACTTGATCATGAACATGTTGCACAATCTTGGGAGAGAATGAAATTAATGATTAGAAATTGTCCCGCTCATGGCTTGAGTCTTTGGATGATTATTCAAATCTTTTACGCTGGCTTGAATTTCGCTTCTAGAAATATCTTGGACTCCGCCTCAGGTGGAACGTTCATGGAAATCACGTTAGGGGAGGCCACAAAGCTCCTAGACAATATCATGACGAACTACTCTCAGTGGCACACTGAAAGGTTACCTACTAGTAAGAAGGTACACGCTATAGAAGAAATTAACTCGTTGAGTTCTAAGATGGACGAGTTAATGAATTTGGTTGCTAGTAGAAGTGCTCCTTTGGATCCTAATGATATGCCCTTGTCTTCTTTGATTGAGAGTAGCAACGCTAGCTTGGACGTTAATTTTGTTGGTAGGAATAACTTTGTCAACAATAATGTTTTTAGAGGAAACTATGTTCCTAGGCCTTTTCCTAGTAACTCCTCTAATAATTTTGGCAACTCCTACAACAATACTCATGGAAATTACAATAGATTACCCTCTGACCTAGAGAGTAATATCAAAGAGTTCATCAACTCTCAAAAGATTTCCAATGCGTCCATAGAGGAAAAGGTACTCAAAATTGATGATTTGGCTAAGAGCGTTGATAGAATGTCTAGTGATGTTGATGCTTTGAAAGTTAGATGTGCTCTTCCCAAAATCAACATGGATGAAACTTTGAAAGTTATGCGTGTTTCCATGATTGAGAGCCAAGAAAGAACCGCCCAATTCGTGCTGGACATGAATGGCTTAAAAAGGCGTGTTCTCGTGATGAGAATCACGAAGATCTTAAAGTGCTGGGTGTGACTCCCATTGAATCTTAGTTTTCTTGTGTCAAACCTAATGATTATGGGGCTGGATATGAATTCACTTTGGTTGAAAAGTGCCCCAATGATTCGGAGTCCATCTATCTTGATGCTAAAAGCATTGAAAGTGGAGTAGAAGATGTTAAAACTTTGAGTAGTAATGAAATTACTACCGTGGATTTCAAGGAATTCAATTATGATAGTTGCTCCTTGATTGAATGCAATTCTTTGATGCAATCTATGTTAAACTCTCCACACGCTTATAGCCAAAACAAGGCATTTACCGATCATATCGTCGAAGCTATGATAAAATCTCTTGAAGAGAAACTTGAATTGGAAGTCTCTATCCCTAGAAAGCTTCATGATGAGTGGGAACCTACCATCAAAATAAAAATCAAAAACTATTTGTGCAATGCTTTGTGTGATTTGGGTGCTAGTGTTTCTGCGATTCCAAAGTCTTTATGTGATATTCTGGGTTTTAATGAGATTGAAGAGTGTTCTCTTAATTTGCATCTTGCTGATTCTACTGTCAAGAAACCCATGGGAAGGATCAATGATGTTCTTATTATTGCAAATAGGAACTATGTACCCATGGATTTCATTGTGCTTGACATTGATTGCAATCCTACATGCCCTATTATTCTTGGTAGACCTTTCCTAAGGACTATCGGTGCTATCATTGATATGAAGGAAGGGAATATTAGATTTCAATTTACTTTAAGGAAGGGCATGGAACACTTTCCTAGAAATAAAATAAGATTGCCTTATGAATCCATGATGAGGGCCACTTATGGTTTGAGCACCAAAGACGACGATACATGATTCTATCGCTTTTATGCCTAGCTAAGGGCGGTAATCAATAGCGCTTGTTGGGAGGCAACCCAATGAGTTTATCCTTTTCTTTCTGTTTTGTTGCGTCCACACCATCACAATTCTGTTGTGATTGTGTTTTTTGTGTTTCTTTTTGTGTTTGAGCCAAGCAAAACCTTTATGACTAGTCTTGGTAATGGTTGTTTGATCCTGCTGGAAAAAGACAGAAACATTTTGCTCACGAGATGATTTTTCATTTTTATTCAGAAAGAGCTTCTGGGTTGATTCTTTTTGCTTCTGGTTGATATGCCTTTTTCCCAGGCCTTCGTAATTGTTCAGATTTTTTAGGTACCACAAGTATATGAAGTATACAGATTGCTACAGAATGGTCTGTTTTTGACAGATTCTGTTTTTGTTGAGTTGGTTGCTTGTTTTGATGAAACTATGGTTAGTATCGGGGGGTACTAGCCATGGAAAAGTGAGAATACAGTAGCCCAACACCAATATAGATATAATTCAAGGTTGATACTGTACCAAAATAAGTGGTAGTTTGTTTTCCTGTGCTAATGTTATCACGAGTTTCTGTTTAAGTTTTGTGTTGTGAAGTTTTCAAGTTTTGGGTGATGTTCTCATGGACAAAGAGATAAGGAGTGGAAAGAGCTCAAGCTTGGGGATGCCCAAGGCATCCGAAGACAAATTCAAGGACACTAAAAAGCCTAAGCTTGGGGATGCCCCGGGAAGGCATCCCCTCTTTCGTCTTCAATCCATCGGTAACATTACTTGGAGATATATTTTTATTCACCACATGATATGTGTTTTGCTTGGAGCGTCTTGTATCTTAGGAGTCTTTTCTTTTTGTTGTGTCACAATCATCCTTTCTGCACACCTTTTTTTTGAGAGAGAGACATGCACTCATCGTGATTTTGCTAGAATGCTCATAGTGCTTCACTTATATCTTTTGAGCTAGATACTTTTGCTCTTTGTGCTTCACTTATATCTTTTAGAGCATGGCGGTGCAAGATTTGGTAGTTGGCTTATGCTATGAAAGTAGTCCCAAATGTGATAGGTGTTGGACATATGCCCTAGAGGCAATAATAAATTAGTTATTATTATATTTCTTAGTTCATGATAATCGTTTATTATCCATGCTATAATTGTATTGATTGGAAACACAATAGTTGTGTGGATACATAGACAAAACACTGTCCCTAGTAAGCCTCTAGTTGACTAGCTCGTTGATCAAAGATGGTCAAGGTTTCCTGGCCATAGGCAAGTGTTGTACTTGATAACGGGATCACATCATTAGGAGAATCATGTGATGGACTAGACCCAAAACTAATAGACATAGCATGTTGATCGTGTCATTTTGTTGCTACTGTTTTCTGCGTGTCAAGTATTTGTTCCTATGACCATGAGATCATATAACTCACTGACACCGGAGGAATGCTTTGTCTGTATCAAACGTCGCAACGTAACGGGGTGACTATAAAAATGCTCTACAGGTATCTCCGAAGGTGTTTGTTGAGTTAGTATGGATCGAGACTGGGATTTGTCACTCCGTGTGACGGAGAGGTATCTCAGGGCCCACTCGGTAATACAACATCACACACAAGCCTTGCAAGCAATGTGACTTAGTGTAAGTTCCGGGATCTTGTATTACGGAACAAGTAAAGAGACTTGCCGGTAAACGAGATTGAAATAGGTATGCGGATACTGACGATCGAATCTCGGGCAAATAACATACCGAAGGACAAAGGGAATGACATAAGGGATTATATGAATCCTTGGCACTGAGGTTCAAACGACAAGATCTTCGTAGAATATGTAGGATCCAATATGGGCATCCAGGTCCCGCTATTGGATATTGACCGAGGAGTCACTTGGGTCATGCCTACATAGTTCTCGAGCCCGCAGGGTCTGCACACTTAAGGTTCGACGTTGTTCTATGCGTATTTGAGTTATATGGTTGGTTACCGAATGTTGTTCGGAGTCCCGGATGAGATCACAGAAGTCACGAGGGTTTCCGGAATGGTCCGAAAACGAAGATTGATATATAGGATGACCTCATTTGATTACCGGAAGGTTTTCAGAGTTACCGGGAATGTACCGGGAATGACGAATGGGTTCTGGATGTTCATCGGGGGCGCAGCCCACCCCGGGGAAGCCCATAGGCCTTGGGGGTGGCGCACCAGCCCTTGGTGGGCTGGTGGGACAGCCCAAGAAGGCCCTATGCGCCATAGATAGAAAATCAAAGAGAAAAAAAAAGGAGGTGGGAAGGAAGAGAAGGACTCCACCTTCCAATCCTAGTTGGACTAGGATTGGAGGAGGACTCCTCCTCCCCTTGGTGGCGCAGCCCTTGGGGCTCCTTGAGCCTCAAGGCAAGCCTCCCCTCCCCTCCTCCTATATATATGGAGCTATTAGGGCTGATTTGAGACAACTTTTGCCACGGCAGCCCGACCACATACCTCCACGGATTTACCTCTAGATCGCGTTTCTGCGGAGCTCGGGCGGAGCCCTGCTGAGATTAGATCACCACCAACCTCCGGAGCGCCGTCACGCTGCCGGAGAACTCATCTACCTCTCCGTCTATCTTGCTGGATCAAGAAGGCCGAGATCATCGTCGAGCTGTACGTGTGCTGAACGCGGAGGTGCCATCCGTTCGGCACTAGATCGTGGGACGGATCGCGGGACGGTTCGTGGGACGGTTCGCGGGGCAGATCGAGGGACATGAGGACGTTCCACTACATCAACCGTGTTCACTAACGCTTCTGCTGTGCGATCTACAAGGGTACGTAGATTGGAAATCCCCTCTCGTAGATGGACATCACCATGATAGGTCTTCGTGCGCGTAGGAAAATTTTTGTTTCCCATGCGATGTTCCCCAACAGTGGCATCATGAGCTAGGTTCATGCGTAGATGTAATCTTGAGTAGAACACAAAAGTTTTTGTGGGAGGTGATGTGCGTTTTGCTGCCCTCCTTAGTCTTTTCTTGATTCCGCGGCATTGTTGGATCGAAGCGGCTCGGACCGACATTACTCGTACGCTTACGAGAGACTGGTTTCATCGCTACGAGTAACTCCGTTGCTCAAAGATGACTGGCGGGTGTCGGTTTCTCCAACTTTAGTTGAATCGGATTTGACCGAGGAGGTCCTTGGATGAGGTTAAATAGCAATTCATACATCTCCGTTGTGGTGTTTGCGTAAGTAAGATGCGATCCTACTAGATACCCATGGTCGCCACGTAAAACATGCAACAACAATTAGAGGACGTCTAACTTGTTTTTGCAGGGTATGCTTGTGATGTGATATGGCCAACGATGTGATGTGATATATTGGATGTATGAGATGATCATGTTGTAATAGTTAATATCGACTTGCACGTCGATGGTACGGCAACCGGCAGGAGCCATAGGGTTGTCTTTAAACTAACATTTGTGCTTGCATATGCGTTTACTATATTGCTAGGACGTAGCTTTAGTAGTAATAGGATGAGTAGCACGACAACCCCAATGGCGACACGTTGATGGAGATCATGATGATGGAGATCATGGTGTGACGCCGGTGAAAAGAAGATTGTGCCGGTGCTTTGGTGATGGAGATCAAGAAGCACATGATGATGGCCATATCATGTCACTTATTAATTGCATGTGATGTTAATCCTTTATGCACCTTATCTTGCTTAGAACGACGGTAGCATTATGAGGTGATCTCTCACTAAAATTTCAAGACGAAATTGTGTTCTCCCCGACTGTGCACCATTGCGACAGTTCTTCGTTTCGAGACACCATGTGATGATCGGGTGTGATAGACTCAACGTTCACATACAACGGGTGCAAAACAGTTGCACACGCGGAACACTCGGGTTAAGCTTGACGAGCCTAGCATGTGCAAACATGGCCTCGGAACACATGAGACCAAAAGGTCGAGCATGAATCGTATAGTTGATATGATTAGCATAGAGATGCTTACCACTGAAACTATTCTCGACTCACGTGATGATCGGACTTGAGATAGTGGATTTGGATCATGTACCACTCAAATGACTAGAGAGATGTACTTCTTGAGTGGGAGTTCTTAAGTAATATGATTAATTGAACTAATTGTCATGAACATAGTCTAATGGTCTTTGCGAATTACGATGTAGCTTGCGCCATAGCTCTACTATTTTTATATGTTCCTAGAGAAAATTTAGTTGAAAGTTGATAGTAGGAAACTTTGCAGAGGATTGTCCTCGTTGCTGCGCAGAAGGCTTATGTACTTAATGCACCACTCGGTGTGCTGCACCTCGAGCGTCGTCTGTGGATGCTGTGAACATCCAACATACACGTTTCTGATGACTACACGATAGTTCAGTACAAAATACTTAATGGCTTAGAAGCAAGGCGCCGAAGACGTTTTGAAACGTCACGGAACATAAGAGATGTTCTAAAGAGATGAAATTGTGATTTCATGCTTGTGCCCTTGTTAAGAGGTACGAGACCTCTGACAAGATTCTTTGTCCACAAAGTAAGGGAGAAAAGCTCAATCGTTGAGCGTGTGCTCAGATTATCTGAGTACGCCAATCGCTTGAATCAAGTGGGAGTTAATCTTCCAGATGAGATAGTGATGGTTCTCCAAAGTCACTGCCACCAAGCTGTGAGAGCTTCGTGATGAACTATAACATATCAAGGATAGATACAATGATCCTTGAGCAATTCGCGATGTTTGACACTGCGAAAGTAGAAATCAAGAAGGAGCATCAATAGTTGATGGTTAGTAAAACCACTAAGTTTCAAGAAAGGCAAGGGCTAGAAGGGATACTTCGTGAAACGGCAAAACAATTGCTGCACTAATGAAGAGACCCAAGATTAAACCCAAACCCGAGACTAAGTGCTTCTGTAATGAGGGGAACAGTCACTGAGGCGGAGCAACTCAAGATACTTGGTAGATAAGAAGGCTGGCAAAAGTCGAAAGAAGTATATTTGATATACATGATGTTGATGTGTACTTTACTAGTACTCCTAGTAGCACGAGGGTATTGGATACCGGTTCGGTTGCTAAGTGATTAGTAACACGAAATGAAAGCTACGGCATAAACGGAGACTAGCTAAAGGCGAGGTGACGATACGTGTTGGAAGTGTTTCCAAGGTTGATATGATCAAACGTCGCACACTCCCTCTACCATCGAGATTGGTGTTAAACCTAATTAATTGTTATTTGGTGTTTGCGTTAAGCATGAACATGATTGGATCGTGTTTATTGCAATACAATTATTCATTTAAAGAGAATAATGGTTACTCTATTTGCTTGAATAATCATCTTCAATGGTTTATTGAATCTCGATCGTAGTGTTACACATGTTCATGATATTGGTGCCAAAAGATACGAGGTAATGATGATAGTACCACTTACTTGTGGCACTGCCGCTTGAGTCATGTTGGTATAAATTGCATGAAGAGGCTCCATGCTGATGGATCTTTATACTCACTTGATTTTGAATCACTAGTGACATGCAAATCACACCACATCAGCAAGGCCTTGTTTTCATTGAGATGAAACAAGATAGTAACTTGTTGGAAGTGATACATTTTGATGTATGCAGTCCAATGGGTGCTGGGGCACGTAGTGGGATCTCATTATGTTCTTACTTCAATGACGATTTGAGTAGATACAAGAGTATTTACTTAATGAATCACAAGTCTGAAATATTGAAAAGTTCAATTATGTTTCGGAGTGAAGTTCGTCGTAACAAGAGGATAAACTGTCTATGATATGATCATAGAAATGAATATCTGAGTTACGAGCTTTGGTACGCAGTTAGGACAATGTGGAAATTGTTTCGCAGTTCATGCCACCTGGAACATCATAGTGTGATGATGTGTTTGAACATCATAGCCACACACTATTTGGTATGGTGCATGCTATGATGTCTCTTATCGAATTACCACTATCGTTTATGGGTTATGCATTAGAGACAACCGCATTCACTTTAAATAGGGCACCACGTATTTCCGTTGAGATGACACAGTATAGACTGAGGTTTAGAGAAATCTAAACTGTTGTTTCTTGAATGTTTGGGGCTTCGACACTTATGTGAAAAAGTTTCAGTCTGATAAGCTCAAACCCAAAGCGGATAAATGCATCTTCATAGGATATCCAAAATAGTTGGGTACATCTCCTATCTCAGATCCAAAAGCAAAGTGTTTGTTTCTAGAAACGGATCCTTTCTCGAGGAAAGGTTTCTCTCAAAAGAATTGAGTGGGAGGGTGGTAGAACTTGATGAGGTTATTGAACCATCACTTCAACCAGTGTGTAGCAGGGCGCAGGAAGTTGTTCCTGTGGCGCCTACACCAATTGAAGTGAAAGCTGATGATGGTGATCATCGAGCATCGGATCAAGTTACTACAAGCCTCGTAGGTTGACAAGGTCGCGTACTACTGTAGAGTGGCACGGTAACCCTGTCTTGGAGGTCATGTTGTTGAGCAACAGTGAACCTACGAGTTATGAAGAAAGCAATGGTGGGCCCGGATTCTGACAAATGTCTGGAAGCTATGAAATCCGAGAGAGGATCCATGTATGAAAACAAAGTGTAGACTTTGGAAGAACTACTTGATGGTCATAGGCCTATTGAGTAAAGATGGATCTTTAAAAGGAAGACAGACGGTGATGGTGATAAGTCACTATTAAGAAAAGCTCGACTTGTCGCAAAGATGTTTCCGACAAGATCAAACAGTTGACTATGATGAGACTTTCTCATTCGTAGCGATGCTAAAAGTCTGTTAGAATTATGTTAGTAGTTGATGCATTATTTATGAAATATTGCACATAGGATGTCAAAACATTGTTTCCTCGACGGTTTCCTTGAGCAAACATTGTATGTGATACAACCAGGAGGTTTTGTGGATCCTAAAGATACTAGCAAGTATGCAAGTTCCAGCGATCCTTCAATGGACTGGTGCAAGCATCTCGGAGTTGGAATATACACTTTGATGAGATGATCAAAGATTTTGGGTTTGTACAAGGTTTATGAGAAACTTGTATTTCCAAAGAAGTGAGTGGGAGCACTATAGAATTTCTGATAAGTATATGTGGTTGACATATTGTGGATCAGAAGTAATGTAGAATTTCTGTAAAGCATACAAGGTTGTTTGAAAGGAGTTTTCAAAGGAATACCTGGATTGCGCTACTTAAACGTTGAGCATCAAAGATCTATGGAGATAGATCGAAAGCGCTTGATAGAAGTTTCAACAAGATGCATGCCTTGACAAGTTTTTGAAGGAGTTCAAAATAGATCAGCAAAGAAGGAGTTCTTGGTTGCGTTGTAAGGTGTGAATTTGAGTAAGACTCAAAACCTGACCACGACAGAATAAAGAGAATAGACGAAGGTCGTCTTCTATGCCTTAGCCGTAGACTCTAAAGTATGCCATGCTGAGTACCGCACCTGATGTGTGCCTTGCAGCAAGTCAGTTAAGAGGTACACAGAGTGATCCAGGATTGAATCACTGATCAGCGGTCAAATTTATCCTTAGTAACTAATGGACTAAGGAATTTTTCTCGATTATGGAGGTGGTTAAAGAGTTCGTCGTAAAGGGTTACGTCGATGCAAGCTTTCACACTAATCTGAATAACTATGAGTAGTGAAACGGATTCGTATAGTAGAGTAGATATTTGGAGTATTTCCAAATAGCACATAGTAGCAGCATCTATAAGATGACATAAAGATTTGTAAAGAACACACGGATCTGAAAGTTTCAGAACCGTTGACTAAAACCTCTCTCACGAGCAAAACGTGATCAGACCCCATACTATATGGGTGTTGGATTCGTTGGAATCACATGGTGATGTGAACTAGATTATTGACTCTAGTGCAAGTGGGAGACTGTTGGAAATATGTCCTAGAGGCAATAATAAATTAGTTATTATTATATTTCTTAGTTCATGACAATCATTTATTATCCATGCTATAATTATATTGATTGGAAACACAATACTTGTGTGGATACATAGACAAAACACTGTCCCTAGTAAGTATCGAGTTGACTAGCTCGTTGATCAAAGATGGTCAAGGTTTCTTGGTCATAGGCAAGTGTTGTTACTTGATAACGGGATCACATCATTAGGAGAATCATGTGATGGACTAGACCCAAAACTAATAGACGTAGCATGTTGATCGTGTCATGTTGTTGCAATTGTTTTCTGCGTGTCAAGTATTTGTTCATATGACCATGAGATCATATAACTCACTGACACTGGAGGAATGCTTTGTATGTATCAAACGTCGCAATGTAACTGGGTGACTATAAAGATGCTCTACAGGTATCTCCGAAGGTGTTCGTTGAGTTAGTATGGATCGAGACTGGGATTTGTCACTCCGTGTGACGGAGAGGTATCTCAGGGCCCACTCGGTAATACAACATCACACACAAGCCTTGCAAGCAATGTGACTTAGTGTAAGTTGCGGGATCTTGTATTACGGAACGAGTAAAGAGACTTGCCGGTAAACGAGATTGAAATAGGTATGCGGATACTGACGATCGAATCTCGGGCAAGTAACATACCGAAGGACAAAGGGAATGACATACGGGATTATATGAATCCTTGGCACTGAGGTTCAAACGATAAGATCTTCGTAGAATATGTAGGATCCAATATGGGCATCCAGGTCCCGCTATTGGATATTGACCGAGGAGTCACTCGGGTCATGTCTACATAGTTCTCGAACCCGCAGGGTCTGCACACTTAAGGTTCGACGTTGTTTTATGCGTATTTGAGTTATATGGTTGGTTACTGAATGTTGTTCGGAGTCCCAGATGAGATCACGGACATCACGAGGGTTTCCAGAATGGTCCGGAAACGAAGATTGATATATAGGATGACCTCATTTGATTACCGGAAGGTTTTAGGAGTTACCGGGAATGTACCGGGAATGACGATTGGGTTCCGGATGTTCACCGGGGGGGCAGCCCACCCCGGGGAAGCCCATAGGCCTTGGGGGTGGCGCACCAGCCCTTGGTGGGCTGGTGGGACAGCCCAAGAAGGCCCTATGCACCATAGATAGAAAATCAAGGAGAAAAGAAAAAAAAGGAGGTGGGAAGGAAGAGAAGGACTCCACCTTCCAATCCTAGTTGGACTAGGATTGGAGGAGGACTCTTCGTCCCCTTGGTGGAACAGCCCTTGGGGCTCCTTGAGCCTCAAGGCAAGCCTCCCCTCCCCTCCTCCTATATATATGGAGCTATTAGGGCTGATTTGAGACAACTTTTGCCACGGCAGCCCTACCACATACCTCCACGGTCTTACCTCTAGATCGCGTTTCTGCGGAGCTCGGGCGGAGCCCTGCTGAGATTAGATCACCACCAACCTCCGGAGCGCCGTCACGCTTCCGGAGAACTCATCTACCTCTCCGTCTCTTGCTGGATCAAGAAGGCCGACATCATCGTCGAGCTGTACGTGTGCTGAACGTGGAGGTGCCGTCCGTTCGGCACTAGATCGTGGGACGGATCGCGGGACGGTTCGTGGGACGGTTCGCGGGGCGGATCGAGGGACGTGAGGACGTTCCACTACATCAACCGCGTTCACTAACGCTTCTGCTGTGCGATCTACAAGGGTACGTAGATTGGAAATCCCCTCTCGTAGATGGACATCACCATGATAGGTCTTCGTGCGCGTAGGAAATTTTTTGTTTCCCATGCGACGTTCCCCAACAATAGGTACCCAAAGAGGATGCAAAAACCTCCATCCTCATGTGCATTGAGTAGAAAGAGAAGTTTTGATTCCTCTCAATTAGTTTTGAGACGTGGATTTGGTAATATTAAGAGCTATGTTAGTAGGGTGTTGTGAATCTAGAAATACTTGTGTTGAAGTTAGTGATTCCCGTAGCATGCACGTATGGTGAGCCGCTATGTTAGGAAGTCGGAGCATAATTGATCTATTGATTGTCATCCTTTGTGTTGAGGTGGGGATCGCGCGATGGTTAACACCTACCAACCCTTCCCCTAGGAGTATGCGTTTAGCACTTTGTTTTGATTACTAATAAAAACTTTCGCAACAAGTATGTGAGTTCTTCATGACTAATATGAGTCCATGGTATAGATGCACTTTCACCTTCCACCATTGCTAGCCTCTCTAGTGCCACGCAATTCTCGCCGGTGCACAAACCCACCATATGCCTTCCTCAAAACAGCCACCATACCTACCTACTATGGCATTTTCATAGCCATTCCGAGATATATTGCCATGCAACTCCCACCGTTCCGTATCATGACTTCTGCCGTCACTCTCATATTGCCATTGCATGATCGTAAGATAGCTAGCGAGATGTTTTCAACGTCATACGCCATGCTAGATCGTTGCACATCCTGGTACACTGCCGGAGGCATTTCCTATAGAGTCATTTCTAAGCTTTGAGTTGTGAGTAAATAAAAGTGTGATGATCATCATTATTAGAGCATTGTCCCATGTGAGGAAATAGAAAAAAGGCCAAAGAGCCCAAAAAAAAGAGAAAAGAGAAAAGAGAGGCCGAGGTGCCCAAATAAAAATAAATAAATAAACAAGAGAAAAAGAGAGAAGGGACAATGCTACTATCTTTGTCCACACTTGTGCTTTATAATAGCACCATGTTCTTCATGATTGAGAGTTTCTTGCTTTGTCACTACCATATGCTAGTGGGAATCTTCATTATATAACTTGGCTTGTATATTCCAATGATGGGCTTCCTAAAAATTGCCCTAGGTCTTCGTGAGCAAGCAAGTTGGATGCACACCCACTAGTTCTCCTTTTGAGCTTTCACATACTTATAGCTCTAGTGCATCTCTTGTATTGCAATCCCTACTCATTCACATTGATATCTATTAATGGGCATCTCCATAGCCTTTTGATACGCCGAGTCAATGTGACCATCTCCTCCTTTTTGTCTCACAACCACCACCACACTCTATTCCACCTATAGTGCTATATCCATGGCTCACGCTCATGTATTGCGTGATAGTTATAAAAAGATTGAGAAAGTAAGAGTGCGAAAACAATTACTTGGCCAATACCGGGGTTGTGCATGATTTACATTAGTTGTGTGAGGATGATGGAGCATAGCCAGACTATATGATTTTGTAGGGATAACTTTCCTTGGCCTTGTTATTTTGAAAGTTCATGATTACTTTGCTAGTTTGCTTGAAGTATTACTGTTTTCATGTCAATAGCAAACTATTGTTTCGAATCTTACGGATTTGAATATTCATGTCATGTGAAAGAAGTTGCAAAGGACAACTATGCTAGGTAGCATTCCACATCAAAAATTGATTCTTTATCACTTCCCTACTCGAGGACGAGCAGGATTTAAGCTTGGGGATGCTTGATACGTCTCCAACGTATCTATAATTTTTGATGGTTTCATGCTATTATCTTGTCAGACTTTGGATGTTTTGCATGCCTTTTATATATTTTTTGGGACTAACTTATTAACTCAGTGCCAGGTGCCAGTTCCTGTTTTTGCCATGTTTTTGACCCCTTTTAGAGGAGATTTTCAAATGGAGTCCAAACGGAATTAAATCCCCGAAAATAATTTTTCCGTAACGGAAGAAGATCAGGAGACTTGAGAGCCAAGGCAGGGGGGCCCAGGGCCCCCACAAGCCCTCACTCCGCGGCTAAGGGGGAGGCCGTGGCCCACAGGCTTGTGGGCCCCTTGGACGCCCTTTTCCCTAGGGGTTGCGCCTATATATTCCCTAAAAATCCCAAAAAAATCAGGAGATCATCGAAAGTACTTTTCCGCCGCCGCAAGCTTCTATCTCTGCAAGATCCCATCTGGGGCACGTTCTGGTGCCCTGTCGGAGGGGGGATTCGGACACGGAGGGCTTCTTCATCAACACCATGACCTCTCCAATGATGCGTGAGTAGTTCACCATAGACCTACAGGTCCATAGCTAGTAACTAGATGGCTTCTTCTCTCTCTTGGATCTTGAATACAAAGTTCTCCATGATCTTCATAGAGATCTATCCGATGTAATCTTCTTTTGCGGTGTGTTTGTCGAGATCCGATGAATTGTGAATTTATGATCAGATTATCTATGAATCTTATTTGAGTTTGTTCTAATCTCTCTTATGCATGATTTCATATCCTTGTAATTCTCTTCGAGTTGTGGGTTTTGTTTGGCCAACTAGATCTATGATTCTTGCAATGGGAGAAGTGCTTGGTTTTGGGTTCATACCGTGCGGTGACCTCACCCAGTGACAGAAGGGGTAGAGAGGAACGCATCATGTTGTTGCCATCAAGGGTAAAAAGATGGGGTTTTCATCATTGGTTTGAGATTATCCCTCTACATCATGTCATCTTGCTTAAGGTGTTACTCTATTCGTCATGAACTCAATACACTAGATGCATGCTGGATAGCGGTCGATGTGTGGAGTAATAGTAGTAGATGCAGAAAGTATCGGTCTACTTGTCTCGGATGTGATGCCTATATGTATGATCATTGCCTTAGATATCGTCATGACTTTGCGCGGTTCTATCAATTGCTCGACAGTAATTTGTTCACCCACCGTGATGTTTGCTATTTTGAGAGAAGCCTCTAGTGAACACTATGGCCCCCGGGTCTACTCCACACCATATTTTCAGCCTTACACTTTCTAGTTCGTTGCACTTTCCGCCTTCACATCTCACTTTGCAAACAATCTTGAAGGGATTGACAACCCCTTTGAAGCGTTGGGTGCGAGCTTGTTTGTGTTTGCCCAAGTACTCTGGACTTGACGAGACCCTCCTTCTGGATCGATACCTTGGTTCTCAAACTGAGGGAAATACTTACTACTCCTGTGCTGCATCACCCTTTCCTCTTCAAGGTAAAAACCAACGCAAGCCCAGTCTCCATCAACGTGTCAATTTCTAGCGCTCTTGTCTGTTGTCGTAGCAGGCTCACTCCCGGGTGGGTGGGCCCCTCCCGGTGAACACCCAGAACCCATTCGTCACTCCCGGTACACCGCCAGAATTGCCCAAAAATTTCCGGTAACCAAATGAAACCATCCTATATATCAATCTTCGTTTCTGGACCATTCCGGAAACTCTCATGACATCTGTGATCTCATCCGGGACTCCGAACAACATTCAGTAACAACGCATATAACTCAACTATACTAAAACATCATCGAACCTTAAGTGTACAGACCCTGCGGGTTCAAGAACTATGCATACATGACCTGAGAGACTCCTCGGTCAATATCCAATAGCAGGACCTGGATGCCCATATTGGATCCTACATATTCTCCGAAGATCTTATTGGTTGAACCTCAGTGTCAAGGATTCATATAATCCCGTATGTCATTTCCTTTGTCCTTCGGTATGTTAATTGCCCGAGATTTGATCGCCGGTATCCGCATACCTATTTCAATCTCGTTATCGGCAAGTCTCTTTACTCGTTCCGTAATACAAGATCCCGTGACTTACACTTAGTCACATTGCTTGCAAGGCTTGTGTGTGATGTTGTATTACCAAGTGAGCCCCGAGATACCTCTCCGTCACACGGAGTGACAAATCCCAGTCTTGATCCATACTAACTCAACGGACACCTTCGGAGATACCTTTAGAGCACCTTTATAGTCACCAAGTTACGTTGCGACGTTTGATGCACACAAGGTATTCCTCCGGTGTCAGTGAGTTATATGATCTCATGGTCATTGGAATAAATACTTGACACGCAGAAAACAATAGCAATAAAACGACACGATCAATATGCTACGTTCATAGTTTGGGTCTAGTCCATTACATGATTCTCCTAATGACGTGATCCAGTTATCAAGCACCAACACTTGCACATAGTCAGAAAACCTTGACTATCCTTGATCAACTGGCTAGCCAACTAGAGGCTTGCTAGGGACATTGTTTTGTCTATGTATCCACACATGTATCTACGTTTTCATTAAATTCAATTATAGCATGGATAATAAACGATTATCTTGTAACAGGAAATATAATAATAACTATTTATCATTGCCTCTAGGGCATATTTGCAACAGTCTCCGACTTGCACTAGAGTCAATAATCTAGTCCTCACATCGCCATGCGATTTACATTGTAATAAATCTAACACCCATACAGTTCTGGTGTTGATCATGTTTTGCCCGTGGAAGAGGTTTAGTCAGCGGGTCTGCTACATTCAGATCCGTGTGCACTTTGCAAATATTCACATCCTCTCCTTCGACGTAGTCGCGGATGAGGTTGAAGCGTCGTTTGATGTGTCTGGTCTTCTTCTGAAACCTTGGTTCCTTTGATAAGGCAATGACACTAGTGTTGTCACAGAATATAGTTATTGGATTTAATGCGCTCGGCACAACTCCAAGATCCGTCATGAACCGCTTCATATAGACATCCTCCTTTGCTGCCTCCGAGGCAGCCATGTACTCCGCTTCACATGTAGAATCTGCTACGACGCTTTGCTTGGAACTGAACCAGCTTACCGCACCCCCATTAAGAATAGGGGAATTTGAGGATTTTCCACACCTTTCCCTGCACTTTGAGGATTTGCCCTCTTTTTTATTGACATTGATGATTTGACATAACTTTGTTAAAAATTTGAGGATTTGCCCTTTCTATTCGATTTGACGTTACACTACAGATTGGATGACCAAAATGCCAGTCTTGTCAAAACCTGCAGCGACACCTCGCCATGCCTCATCCACTTGCCGCCGTGTGTTGTACTATTGGTGCTCCTCCACTCGTGTAACATCCCAAATTTTGGAATGTTAATATAATTATTATATTGTTTGTTTGCTTGCTTGAGTGATTGAAACTTGAGTGAAATTTGAAACTTTTCAAAAACTTTTTAATGAGAGGGAATAAAATGACTTTCCCCATCTCCGATGAATTCAAATTCAATCTTTTCAAAGCAAAGAGAGAAGATGACATGACTTCTTCAACTATAAAGAATTTGACTGGAGTTTGCATTTGAATTCTTTCAACAAATTTCCTTTTGCTTTTCTATATTTTTCTTCCCCGACAAAATGCCCCGACAAAATTCTTGCACGCAAGAAAGAGCGGAGGAAAATGACCCTCCAAAATGTGAGGCATTTCTGAAATATTTTGAGCCAAAGTTTTATGGAGAAATTAATTGCCAAAAAGAAAATAAAGCCTTAGGGATTTTTCTGAAAAAAAACATTTTTAAAAAGTTTTTATTTTGGTTTTGGAAAAATGATAATCAATTAGGAAATATTTTTCTGATCGATTTGGTATATAATACCCCATATAAATCTTTTTATTTGTTTCCTTTTATTATTTTTCCCTTGCTATTAAAAAAAACAAATCGGGAGATTGCGTGGGCGAGATCCCCAGATCGCTGGGAGAGAATTCCCACGGAACCAGATCGCTGGCCAACCACCCCCACGTAGTGCACCCCTTCCTTCTTTATTTTTTTTCTCTTTCTTTTTCTTTCCTTTCTTTTTTTTCTTTCCTTCTTTCTTCTTCTTTCCTTTTCTTCCCCACCTGACTTCTTCCTTCCCCAGCGACCAGCCCCTCCATGGCGCACCTCCTGCAACCTCCTGGATCGCTGGGATCCTTTCCTTCACTCGCCCCCCTTCCTTCCCTCGGCCCCCCTCTCCCCCTATAAAATCCGCCACCCCGAGACCCCCTCGACCGCTCGCTCCACGCCGCCTCGTCCACCCACTGCCCTCGCCGGAGAAGCTCGAGTAGAACGCCCCCGCCACCCTACCGCGCCACCGCCCGCCTCCTTGCCCCAACCGAGACCACCATCGAGCTTGCCTCGTCCACCGCGCTCCATTTTCACCCCTAGCCCAAGCTTTCGCCGCTCCTCGCCACTCCCCTTGCCTCGCCGGAGTTCGGCCGGATAGGAACTCCCCGGGCGCTTCCCCGACCGCCCCGACTCCCCTTCGCTTCGCCGACGACGCCGTTCGATGGAGGAGACTCGCCGCCACCCTCCTCCATCGCACCCCCACCCCACCGGTGACCTCCCCACCTCGCCGTAGCAGCTACCTCGCCGGAGTTCTTCCTCTCTGTCACCCATGGTGACATTCACGAAATCCCGTATTGCAGTTTTTTCACAAAATTGCAATCTTAAAAATTCATATCTATTAGTCTATAACTCAAAATTAGGTGATTGTTTTTGCGTTGGATCACAAATTTTATGTAGTTTCTGAAGATATATAATTTGTCTATGTTTGGATTTATAAAAATTGAGTTAGATCAGATTTGAATTAAAGCTTGTTTTGCTTATTCCGGGAGTTTAAAAATAGTTTTTAATTTGATTATTTTTGCTGCTGCTTCCTATTGATCATACCTTTCAGTAGTTTAAGTTTCAATTTTTTTAAATAATTTTACTTAGGGTTTTAAGCAAAACAGATTCTGTTTTAGCCTTTTTTGTTTTCTTGCTATTTCTTTTGTATTAATTGTTCTTAATTTGTTTTTTTTGTAATTGTGACAAGTTATATTTTGTTTTCTCATATTTACCAGTTACTTTTCAACAACAACAAATTTTTATTTTATTTATTCTTATTTGTTTGCATGGAATCAATTCTAGTTCTATACTAACTTGCGAATTGATTGCATTGCTAGTTTGATTTCCTATTTTGAAAATACTTATAAAATAATATTGTTTTGTAAATTTTACTTATGTTATATTAGCTATTTTATATTTTGTTTTCTGTTATTTTTTCTATTTTAGTGTTTTATTTTCAGTTAGAACAAAAACTATATAGTGTTTGATGTAGTAGAAGGCTTCCTAGCTTCTTTGAAGTTTCCTTTGGATTTTTATCCGCTCTCTCTTATTGATTTTTGATTGCATCAACTTTTATTGCTGTTTGTTAATTGCTTGCTAGAATGATTGCTAGTGTGAGTGCTTATGTGAATATTATGTTTGATTATATAGATTTCATCGGAGAGTGACGAATAGTTCTATCACGTATTTCCCGAGAACGAAAATTCTTCTTCGGCAACATCACCAGGCAAGTCATTTTAATCATACTATCTCCTATGTTTTTCGATGCATGGTAGTTTCACCTTTCTTTGCCCAATTGCATGTTGCTTAGGTACTTGGAAATTTTAGTATAGGTTGTAGTATCATGTGGTAGGCACACAACAACCCCGATACTTGGCCCCGGGACGACAAATTTCATATTGCTATGCTTGAGTAGACGGGATTTCGGTTGAGTGCATAACATGAGTGATGCGAGGTTGATTAAATAACCAAGACCGGTTAAGACAAGATTTTCAAGACCTTGTGATGCAATGCAACTCTGGGTGAAGGACGGTTGATCGGCTCCCTGGAGAAACCAGTGGATGACCCGGGATGCTGGAGACAGCCATGACATCTTGCGGAAAGCTTCACCCAGGCTCAAAGAGACGGACGGATATTTTCAAGACCCAAGGATTACCTGCACAGCCACAAGTCATTATGGGCTCTGGCTTGGTTGGACAACGCGGCGACCCTGGACAGGCGGTGCTAGCAGATGTAGAAGAACGGTAGGATTGGATGGGCACCGACAGGGATTCAGAGGGACCCGTTGAAAGACCATGTTTTGATCATCCGGTCCTCAAACACCCTGAAGTGCGAGGACATACACGGAGGCGATCAAATCTTGTGGGGAACGTGTGCAAAATTCTGCAGAGTACTCAAACCTAATCGATTAGCCGTGTCCACGGTCATGGACAACTTGAGCCAAAGGAACTGAGGTTATCTGAAATTCTCAACACAAATAATAATATTGATGTGGGTATTATTGACAACATGGGTACGAGAATTGGTTGGTGGAACCATCTCGTTAACAACCAACAATGTAGTAACATTTTGCTTTTAGCCCTCTCTTGATGTAGGAGAAAACTTGCTTTTCGCTAAAAACTTATAGCCCCACCTGCCATATATGCATATAGTATAGATGATTACTTTTCACCCCTCTCTTATGTGACTTGCCGGCATATTCAATATCCTGACCTACACGGCTGCAACGTCTTATGTTGCAGATATTTTCTTCGACGAGTAAGAGTACGATTCAGGGTTACGGTCTACACTCAACTTGCCGTTTGTGTTTATTGGGACTCCACTCCCTTGACTGCTTCCGCTGAGATATTTAAGGTATATATCAGTTTTACGCTATTTACATGTGATTGCACTTTGATATATACATTGATGTACTGTGTGTGCTAGCATACTGATCCAGGGATGGCACAGATACACAGAGGCTTGACTCGTTTTGAGTCGGGTCGCTACAGAAATGGTATCAGAGCACATGTTGACTGTAGGACGTGACCCTAGAAACTAGAAATTTCTAAGGATAGGATCTCTCAAAAAAATCTTATTTTCGAGAACACCTTTCACTTCTCATCTCTTATGCTTTCATCAAATGTTCTCTCTCACCTCAAATAGTTATACAATCCCCTTACCCCTTTGACCTCATGAAGAATCAACGGAGATCTACTTCAAAGTAAAGAGGATTTCATCATGCAATTGAAGCATTGAAGCTGCGCCAATTGAAGACTCTCAAGACCCGAAGAATTCGAAGACCCTGAAGCGTTCGAATATTTATATGACCATTAGAAGTCCAAACCCCTGTTATATACCCATGTTAGATATGATGATTTGTGAGTCGTCATTGGTGTGTGTTTTCCGACGGCCACAAATAAAACCTATTCTCAAAAATATTGTTTGTATTGTGTGTATCTCCCTCTCTCTTACCCGTCTCATCCCCAAAACCTCAACCCTACTAGATGGAGTATGAAGCTGGACTTGTAGTCTCTGGACCAATGACCCAGCTGGAAGCTGAGATATGGATTCAGAACATGGAGAACCACTTCGGGAGCAACTTGATCTCAAGGAAGTATGAAGTGGAACACGCTCTTCAGTACTTTACACAAAGTGCTGCAATCTGGTGGAAAATGCATCATGCCATACAAGGATTTAGTGGAGCAGAAACCTGGACGAGTTCAAGAAGACTCTGTTAAGATCCCGTCTCATTTGGAAGTGCTATGATAATCCGAAGGAGAAGACTTGTGCATGCAAGAGTTGTGGAGAAATAGGACACACCCAGGAAGAACACCAGGATGGATGCACTCATTGTGAAGAAAATCACCCAGCTGAGGAATGCCCAACTAGTCAGGTGACTTGTTTCTTGTGTGAAGGAACCACCCACTACCCAGCAGCGTGTCACATTTACCCCAAGTATGCCTGAAACCCACAGACCCCGGGACTAACAAGGATCAAGTACTATCTTTTTGGAGAAGTAAACTTGTTTCAGCAAACGTTTTCTTAGGAGCATACGAAAACCTGAGAGTTGTGAAGAAACGATAGACGTTTGTTCAGCGTGCAGAATCATTGGATTTATCCGAACTTCGTTCGTGGACAAGAGAACTCTGCAACGCTTGTGAGGATGCCCAAGTGTTAGAATACGAGATTCACTAAGCCTTATACAAGGTAATGATTTCAGTGCGACATGGCTTGGCCACCATGATGACTTACTATTATCATTCTCTTGCTATTCGGAATGGTAAATCTGAGACATTTACCCATAGTGAGAGACGACGTTCCTTGAAGCTTTTGTTTAAGCCTTAGAATGGTATGATGAAAGCCCCATGTACATGCCATTTGTTGTCACGCGTAGGAAATTTTACGGTGAGGATGAAGACAAGACCCCTCTCCCTGCAGGATAGCCACAAATGGTAGACCACCATGAGAATCATCGATAGGTTATTTAGAATGGTCACGAGACTTGTCAGTTAAGAAGACCCAGTAAAGGAAGAAGCTTATATCAACAGCAGGACCCTCGTTTTAATGGAAACGTTATGAATATAGCGGAAGGTATGAAGACTGTGAGGAGTCAGATACCAAAAACCCCAGAGGTTTGTTAAAATCTTAAGGGACCAATAGCACTCATTTTAAGTGTGGTAGCATCCCACTTTGCGGGAAGTTGGATTTGTTAGAAGACCCCCAAACCCTAACCTTTCTTTCTAGCCTCTTCGAATCTCGAGGACGAGATTCATTTTAAGTGTGGTAGATTTGTAACATCCCAAATTTTGGAATGTTAATATAATTATTATATTGTTTGTTTGCTTGCTTGAGTGATTGAAACTTGAGTGAAATTTGAAACTTTTCAAAAACTTTTTAATGAGAGGGAATAAAATGACTTTCCCCATCTCCGATGAATTCAAATTCAATCTTTTAAAAGCAAAGAGAGAAGATGACATGACTTCTTCAACTATAAAGAATTTGAATGGAGTTTGCATTTGAATTCTTTCAAAAAATTTCCTTTTGCTTTTCTATATTTTTCTTCCCCGACAAAATGCCCCGACAAAATTCTTGCACGCAAGAAAGAGCAGAGGAAAATGACCCTCCAAAATGTGAGGCATTTCTGAAATATTTTGAGCCAAAGTTTTATGGAGAAATTAATTGCCAAAAAGAAAATAAAGCCTTAGGGATTTTTCTGAAAAAAAACATTTTTAAAAAGTTTTTATTTTGGTTTTGGAAAAATGATAATCAATTAGGAAATATTTTTCTGATCGATTTGGTATATAATACCCCATATAAATCTTTTTATTTGTTTCCTTTTATTATTTTTCCCTTGTTGTTAAAAAAATTAAAAAAAAATAAATCGGGAGATTGCGTGGGCGAGATCCCTAGATCGCTGGGAGAGAATTCCTAGGGAACCAGATCGCTGGCCAACCACCCCCACGCAGCGCACCCCTTCCTTCTTTATTTTTTTCTCTTTCTTTTTCTTTCCTTTCTTTCTTTTTCTTTCCTTCTTTCTTCTCCTTTCCTTTTCTTCCCCACATGACTTCTTCCTTCCCGAGCGACCACCCCTCCATGGCGCACCTCCTGCAACCTCCTGGATCGCTGGGATCCTTTCCTTCACTCGCCCCCCCTTCCTTCCCTCGGCCCCCTCTCCCCCTATCAAAGCCGCCACCCCGAGCCCCCCCTCGACCCCTCGCTCCACGCCACCTCGTCCACCCACTGCCCTCGCCGGAGAAGCTCCAGTAGAACGCCCCCGCCACCCTACCGCGCCACCGCCCGCCTCCTTGCCCCAACCGAGACCACCATCGAGCTTGCCTCGTCCACCGTGCTCCATTTTCGCCCCTAGCCCAAGCTTTCGCCGCTCCTCGCCACTCCCCTTGCCTCGCCTGAGTTCGGCCGAATAGGAACTCCCCGGGCGCTTCCCCGACCGCCCCGACTCCCCTTCGCTTCGCCGACGACGCCGTTCGACGGAGGAGACTCGCCGCCACCCTCCTCCATCGCACCCCCACCCCACCTGCGACCTCCCCACCTCGCCGGAGCAGCTACCTCGCCGGAGTTCTTCCTCTCTGTCACCCATGGTGAGATTCACGAAATCCTGTATTGCAGTTTTTTCAGAAAATTGCAATCTTAGAAAATTCATATCTATTAGTCTATAAATCCGAATTAGGTGATTCTTTGTGCATTGGATCACAAATGTAATGTAGTTTCTGTAGATATATAATTTTTCTATGTTTGGATTTATAAAAATTGAGTTAGATCAGATTTGAATTAAAGCTTGTTTTGCTTATTTCGGGAGTTTAAAAATAGCTTTTAATTTGATTCTTTTTGCTGCTGCTTCCTATTGATCATATCTTTAAGTAGTTTAAGTTTTAATTTTTTTGAAATAATTTTACTTAGGGTTTTAAGCAAAACAGATTCTGTTTTAGCCTTTTTTGTTTTCTTGCTATTTCTTTTGTATTAATTGTTCTTAATTTGTTTTTTTTGTAATTGTGACAAGTTATATTTTGTTTTCTGATATTTACCAGTAACTTTTCAACAACAATTTTTTTTATTTTTTTATTCTTATTTGTTTGCATGGAATCAATTCTAGTTCTATACTAACTTACGAATTGATTGCATTGCTAGTTTGATTTCCTATTTTGAAAATACTTATAAAATAATATTGTTTTGTAAATTTTACTTCTGTTATATTAGTTATTTTATATTTTGTTTTCTGTTATTTTTTCTATTTTAGTGTTTTATTTTCAGTGAGAACAAAAACTATATAGTGTTTGATGTAGTAGAAGGCTTCCTAGCTTCTTTGAAGTTTCCTTTGGATTTTTATCCGCTCTCTCTTATTGATTTTTGATTGCATCAACTTTTATTGCTGTTTGTTAATTGATTGCTAGAATGATTGCTAGTGTGAGTGCTTATGTGAATATTATGTTTGATTATATAGATTTCATCGAAGAGTGACGAATAGTTCTATCACGTATTTCCCGAGAACGAAAATTCTTCTTCGGCAACATCACCAGGCAAGTCATTTTGATCATACTATCTCCTATGTTTTTCGATGCATGGTAGTTTCACCTTTCTTTGCCCAATTGCATGCTGCTTAGGTACTTTGAAATTTTAGTATAGGTTGTAGTATCATGTGGTAGGCACACAACAACCCCGATACTTGGCCCCGGGACGACAAATTTCATATTGCTATGCTTGAGTAGACGGGATTTCGGTTGAGTGCATAACACGAGTGATGCGAGGTTGATTAAATAACCAAGACCGGTTAAGACAAGATTTTCAAGACCTCGTGATGCAATGCAACTCTGGGTGAAGGACGGTTGATCGGCTCCCTGGAGAAACCAGTGGATGACCCGGGATGCTGGAGACGGCCATGACATCTTGCGGAAAGCTTCACCCAGGCTCAAAGAGACGGACGGATATTTTCAAGACCCAAGGCTTACCTGCACAGCCACAAGTCATTATGGGCTCTGGCTTGGTTGGACAACGCGGCGACTGTGGACAGGCGGTGCTAGCAGATGTAGAAGAACGGTAGGATTGGATGGGCACCGACAGGGATTCAGAGGGACCCGTTGAAAGACCATGTTTTGATCATCCGGTCTTCAAACACCCTGAAGTACGAGGACATACACGGAGGCGATCAAATCTTGTGGGGAACGTGTGCAAAACTCTGCAGAGTACTCAAACCTAATCGATTAGCCGTGTCCATGGTCATGGACAACTTGAGCCAAAGGAACTGAGGTTATCTGAAATTCTCAACACAAATAATAATATTGATGTGGGTATTATTGACAACATGGGTACGAGAATTGGTTGGTGGAACCATCTCGTTAACAACCAACAATGTAGTAACATTTTGCTTTTAGCCCTCTCTTGATGTAGGAGAAAACTTGCTTTTCGCTAAAAACTTATAGCCCCACCTGCCATATATGCATATAGTATAGATGATTACTTTTCATCCCTCTCTTATGTGACTTGCCGGCATATTCAATATGCTGACCTACACGGCTGCAACGTCTTATGTTGCAGATATTTTCTTCGACGAGTAAGAGTACGATTCAGGGTTACGGTCTACACTCAACTTGCCGTTGGTGTTTATTGGGACTCCACTCCCTTGACTGCTTCCGCTGAGATATTTAAGGTATATATCAGTTTTACGCTATTTACATGTGATTGCACTTTGATATATACATTGATGTACTGTGTGTGCCAGCATACTGATCCAGGGATGGCACAGATACACAGAGGCTTGACTCGTTTTGAGTCGGGTCGCTACAACTCCCTATGCTCCGATAGCGTTCGCCGACCAGCTGCTGCTCTTGTGCGTGTGCTAGATCTGGCGCGCGGAGGGTGGCGTCCACTATACGATCCCGGCTCTTGTGCGTGTGCTGGATGTGGCGCGCGGAGGGTGCCGTCCATTATACGATCCCGTTCACGGTGGTGGTTGTCCATGGTGAGCTCGGCGAGGGTGCGTCGGACAGGGATCGAGTGCAGACAACATCGCCCTTCTCTATGTATGCAGCAGTAGCAGCAGCAACAGTCGGGCGCCCAGGTGGTAGAACACGCACGCACACAACACACACACACACAGAGCACGCACCACAGTGACCACACCCAGGTTCTAGGTGAGCATGCACACATCCAATATACGCAGAGCACTCACGCACACATGCACGCCCAGGCACACGCACCCCTAGCACATCGCGCACGCCCAAGTGCTAGAGCACGCTCGCACACAACACACACAAAGCGCTAGACCGTCCGTCTGGCTCGAGCCTGACATGTTATTCATGGAGGCCGGCTAGTGGTCTTCGTTGTCCATGACGGGCCGTGAGCTTGATGGCGAGGAGTTCTACCTGCTGGATTGAGTCATTGGAGTGGATCCGTGGCAATCGCTGCACGCCGTGTGCGACGCATACGCCCGATATTGCTGCCCTGCTGGCCTCCCGCCTCCATGGTGAGAGCATTCCTCGCCATGTTGGCCATGCTGCTAGCCGAGGCCATGTGCGTGGTCACTACCAGCCTCTGTCCCAAGTGGCGGTACAACAAGGGTCTGCGCCACCAGATAGCTAGGTAGTTCGAGGGTGTTTTCATCATGTCATGGTAGACCCATCTTATGAGGGGCAAATCCTCAAGTTTTTGGCAAAGTTGTGGCAAATCATCAATGTCAATAAAAAAGAGGGCAAATCCTCAAAGTGGAGGGAAAGGTGTGGCAAACCCTCAAATTCCCCTTAAGAATAAATGTGTATCCGGTTTGCGACTTAGAGTCATCCGGATCGGTGTCAAAGCTTGCGTCAACGTAACCCTTTACGACGAGCTCTTCGTCACCTCCATAAACGAGAAATATTTCCTTAGTCCTTTTCAGGTACTTTAGAATATTCTTGACCGCCGTCCAGTGATCTACTCCTAGATTACTCTGAAACCTGCCTGCCATACTTATGTCCAAGCTGACGTCTGGTCTAGTGCACACCATTGCATACATGATAGAACCTATGGTTGAAGCATAGGGGACGGAACTCATCTGTTTTCTATCTTCCGTAGTTGCTGGGCACTCAGTCTTACTCAATTTTATACCTTGTAACACTGGCAAGAACCCTTTTTGGACTGATCCATTTTGAACTTCTTCAAAACTTTATCAAGGTATGTGCTTTGTGAAAGTCCTATGAGACGTCTCGATCTATCCCTATAGATCTTAATGCCTAGAATGTAAGCAGCTTATCCTAGGTCCTTCATAGATAAACTTTTATTCAAATAGTCCTTAACGCTCTTCAAAAACTCAACGTTGTTTCCAATCAGCAATATGTCATCCACATATAATATTAGAAACGCCACAGAGCTCCCTCTCACTTTCTTGTAAATACAAGATTCTCCAACCACTTGTATAAACCCAAATGCTTTGATCACCACATCAAAGCGCTTATTCCAACTCCGAGATGCTTGCACGAGTCCATAAATGGATCGCTAGAGTTTGCACACTTTGTTAGCATTCTTTGGATCGACAAAACATTCGGGTTGCATCATATACAACCCTTCCTTAAGAAAACCGTTAAGGAACGCCGTTTTAACATCCATCTGCTAGATTTCATAATAAAAAAATGCAGATATTGCTAACATGATTCGGACGGACTTAAGCATCGCTACCGGTGAGAACGTCTCATCGTAGTCAACTCCTTGAACTTGTGAAAAAACCTTTGGCACAAGTCGAGCTTTATAACGGTCACATTACTGTCTGCGTCCGTTTTCTTCTTAAAGATCCATTTGTTCTGAATAGCCTTGCGGTCTTCAGGTAGTACTTCTAAAGTCCATACTTTGTTCTTGTACATGGATCCTATCTCGGACTTCATGGCCTCCAGCCATTTGTTGGAATTCGGACCCATCATTGCTTCTTCATAATTCGCAGGTTCATTGTTGTCTAACAACATAATCCATAAGACACGATTACCGTACCACTCAGGAGTAGTACGTGATCTTGTCGACCTGCGAGGTACGATAGGAACTTGATTTGAAGTTTCATGATCATGATCATCAACTTCCTCCTTAATCGGCGTCGCAACGACATGGGTTTCCCCTTGCCCTGCGCCACTATCTAGAGGGGTTAGAGGTTCGACAACCTCATCAAGTTCTATCTTCCTCCCACACAATTCTTTCGAGAGAAACTCCTTCTCAAGAAAAGCTCCGTTTTTAGCAACAAACACTTTGCCCTCGGATTTGAGATAGAAGGTGTACCCAATTGTCTCCTTTGGGTAACCTATGAAGACACACTTTTCTGCTTTGGGTTCCAGCTTTTGAGGCTGAAGCTTTTTGACATAAGCATCACATCCCCAAACTTTAAGAAATGACAACTTCGGTCTTTTGCCATAGCATAGCTCGTATGGTGTCGTCTCAACGGATTTTGATGGTGCCCTATTTAAAGTGAATGCAGGTGTCTCTAATGCATAACCCCAAAACGATAACGACAAATCGGTAAGAGACATCATAGATCGCACCATTTCTAACAAAGTACAATTACGACGTTCGGACACACCATTACACTGTGGTGTTCCAGGCGGTGTCAACTATGAAACAATTCCACATTATCTTAAGTGAGCACCAAACTCGAAACTCAGATATTCACCCCCACGATCAGACCGTAGGAACTTGATCTTTTTGTTACGATGATTTTCAACTTCATTCTGAAATTGCTTGAACTTCTCAAACGTTTCAGACTTGTGCTTCATCAAATAGATATATCCATATCTACTCAAATCATCAGTGAAGGTGAGAAAATAACGATATCCGCCGCGCGCCTCCACACTCATCGGACCACACACATCGGTATGTATGATTTCCAACAAGTCACTTGCACGCTCCATTGTTCCGGAGAACGGAGTCTTAGTCATCTTGCCCATGAGGCATGGTTCGCACGTGTCAAGTGAATCAAAGTCAAGTGACTCCAAAAGTCCATCGGAATGGAGTTTCTTCATGTGCTTTACACCAATATGACCTAAGCGGCAGTGCCACAAAAACATGGCGCTATCATTGTTAACTCTAACTCTTTTGGTCTCAATGTTATGTATATGTGTATCATCGCTATCAAGATTCAATATGAACAATCCTCTCACATTGGGTGCATGACCATAAAAGTATTACTCATAGAAATAGAACAACCATTATTCTCTGACTTAAACGAGTAACCGTCTCGCAATAAACAAGATCCAGATATAATGTTCATGCTTAACACAGGCACTAAATAACAATTATTTAAGTTCATAACTAATCCTGATGGTAACTGAAGTGAAACTGTGCCGACGGCGATTGCGTCAACCTTGGAACCATTTCCCACGCGCATCGTCACTTCATTCTTCGCCGGCCTTCATTTATTCCGCAGTTCCTATTTCGAGTTGCAAATATGAGCAACAAAACCGGTATCGAATACCCATGCACTACTAAGAGAGCTGGTTAAGTACACATCAATAACATGTATATCGAATATACCTGATTTTTCCTTCGCCGCCTTCTTATCAACCAAATACTTGGGGCAGTTGTGCTTCTAGTGACCCAGTCCCTTGCAATAATAACACTTTGTTTCAAGCTTAGGCCCAGTCTTGGGTTTCTTCGTCGGATTGGCAATAGGCTTGCCGCTCTTCTTGGAGTTACCCGTCTTGCCGTTGTTGTTTCTCTTGAAACTAGTGGTCTTATTGACCATCAACACTTGATGCTCTTTCCGGAGTTCCGACTCTGCGACTTTCAGCATCGCGAATAAATCGTCGGGTGACTTGTTCATCCCTTGCATGTTATAGTTCAACACAAATCTCTTGTATCTTGGTGGCAGTGATTGAAGAATTCTGTCAGTGATAGCCTCTTGCGGGAGTTCAATCCCCAGCTCAGCTAGACGGTTTGAGTACCCACACATTTTGAGCACATGTTCACTGACAGACGAATTCTCCTCCATCTTGCAAGCATAGAATTTATCGGAGGTCTCATACCTCTCGATCCGGGCGTTCTTCTGAAAGATAAACTTCAACTCCTAGAACATCTCATATGCTCCATGACGCTCAAAGCGACGTTGAAGTCCCGGCTCTAAGCCATACAAGACTGCACATTGAACTACTGAGTATTCCTGCATACGTGTTAACCAAGCGTTCTTAACATCTTGGTCAGCCATAGCAGGTGGTTCATCTCCTAGCGCAACATTAAGGACATAATCCTTCTTCCCAGCTTGCACGAGCAACTTAAGATTACGAGCCCAGTCTACAAAGTTGCTTCCATCATCTTTCAACTTAGCTTTCTCTAGGAACATATTAAAATTCAGGGTGACAGTCGCGTGAGCCATTGATCTATAACACAAATATTTCAAAGTGGACTTAGACTATGTTCAAGATAATTAGAGTTTAACTAATCAAATTACTTGCTAAACTCCCACTCGAAAAGTACATCTCTCTAGTCATTTGAGTGGTACATGATCCAAATTCACTAACTCAAGTCCGATCATCACGTGAGTTGAGAATAGTTTTAGTGGTAAGCATCTCTATGCTAATCATATCAACTATACGATTCATGCTCGACCTTTCGGTCTCATGTGTTCCGAGGCCATGTATGCACATGCTAGGCTCGTCAAGTTTAACCCGAGTGTTCCGCGTGTGCAACTGTTTTGCACCCGTTGTATGTGAACGTTGAGTCTATCACACCTGATCATCACGTGGTGTCTTGAAACGACGAACTGTCGCAAAGGTGCACAGTCGGGGAGAACACAATTTTGTCTTGGAATTTTAGTGAGAGATCACCTTATAATGCTACCTCGTTCTAAGCAAAATAAGGTGCATAAAAGGATTAACATCACATGCAATTCATAAGTGACATGATATGGCCATCATCTTGTGCTTCTTGATCTCCATCACTCAAGAACCGGCATGATCTTCTTGTCACCGGCGCTGATGGGGTTATAGTCCTTGGGTAGGGTCATAGGCCTGCCCTAAAGGTCCAACCCAAGGACTACCCCTCATAAGGGACAAGGCCCTTAGTCAGTTCCAACTGAACTAAGAAGTTCCCTTCATCCAGTCGGTAATAGATCCTCGACCGTCCAATCGGAGATTAGCATTCGGAGTTTATCAAACTAACCGACTGGATTCCACTCTGTGCATCGTAACCCCCCTGGAGGGAAACGGTCATACGTTTCCATGTGCCTTAATTAGCATTTAAGACGTACGTTACCTGTAACGTAGGCATTTATTCGCCACTACTCCACCCTTGTGCACCGAACCGTTGTGGAGGGCAGCGCACTCTATATAAGCCATCCTCCCCCACTGGTGCGTGGGTTAGCAATTCACTGTATTCTATATTCCACTCGACAACAACCTCCCTGAGCACTGAGACGTAGGGCTATTACCTCTACCGCAGAGGGGCCTGAACTCATACAATCTCGCCGTAGCTAAGGCTCTGCCCATCCCTTTCGTTCCCTACACATCTACTGTCAGGCTCATACCCACGACAGTTGGCGCCCACCTTGGGGCAGGCGTCTAAGCGACTTCCGGCGAGTTTGCGACTACATCACTTCGTCATGTTGTCCGGTGGAGATTCGAGCATGGGTCACGAGATCCTCTTCGGCGCTCTCTTCTTCATCGTCGACGATTCGGCATGGCTTCGGGACGCCCCTCTCGACGTCGAGGCGTTTCCCCACCGCGGGGCTACGCACTTCCGTGCCGGCGCCCGTGGCATTCTTCTTCTCCAGCAGTCGGCTCCGGTGTCGACCTACACCGCCGTCACGCACCGCAACAAGCGGTCCCGCCGTCCGCGCCTCCAGCGTTGGGTGCAACACGCCCAGGCGCGCCAGAACGCGTCTTCACAAGTGGCGGTTCTAGAGTCAGTTGTGGTTGCCCCGCCGTCCCAACGCTCGGGCTCGGTTCCGACTGAGTTTCCTTCCGAGTGCGCGGGTCGCGGGCCTGCAGCAGAAGTACACATGGCCAATTCCCATGAAGATCCCCGTCAAGCTGGGCGGAACGAGCACGAGATCGGCGAAACATCCGGCACGCGTCGTCCGCCTCGCCATTCTGCCAGTCGGCACACTCGGCGTTGCAACGTGGAGCTGTTCCGCACACCCCTCCTCAACTTGGCCGCGGCTGCCAAGATAGCCGATTCCCTTCAGTCGACTCATTCAGAGACTGGCAGGGGGATCGAGCAAATCCGCGCCCTATTGCACACGGCGCAGCAGCAAAATTCGGCGGTCTCCCAGTCACACAACAGGATCTACAATAGTTATGTTCATGCGAATACGCATCGGTCAGTTCATAGCCCTGGTTCATATCAGCGACACAGAGGAGGCAGTCGTTCCATAAATCCCGAAGATCGTCGCCGTTCACGCACCCCTTCGCTGGGTGGGCCCTACGGACCCCGACATCATGATTATCGGCGTTCAGTCGGCGGCACTTACGACCCAAGGCCCGACGCGAGAGGGCATATCGCCCAGCGGAGGGTCGACAGGGGCCGAGCCCACCGCGATGGTTACGATATTGACCGTCCGAGTGGAAGCAGGACCATCGTTTCTGGTCCCGAGTGTTTCACTCGAGCCATCAGTTCGGCTGACATCCCTTCCAACTTCCGATTGGCGACGGGAATTAGCAAGTTTACAGGAGAGTCCAAGCCAGAAACGTGGCTGGATGATTACCGAGTAGCAGTCCAGATCGGAGGACGAGACGACCATGTCGCCATGAAGCACCTCCCTCTGATGCTCGACGGCTTGGCGCGAGCGTGGCTGAACCAGTTGGCCCCCTCAAGCATCTACAGCTGGGCAGATCTGGCCCGAGTGTTCATCAGGACCTTCGAAGGGACGTGCAAGCGCCCTGCTGGCCTCGTGGAACTCCAGCACTGCGTCCAGAAGCAGAGTGAGCCCCTGCGTGATTTCATTCAGCGTTGGACAACTCTCTACCACACGGTGGAGAACGTCACGGAGCATCAAGCAGTCTACGCCTTCAAGGCAGGCGTGCGGTACAGAGATCTATACCTGAAGTTCGGCCGAACAGGCGACATCTCCATGAGCAAGATGATGGAGATAGCAACACGCTATGCAAATGGCGAAGAAGAGGACCGCATCCGAAGCAGCAAGCACAAAACAGTCGCCGATGGAGATGGGAATAACACTCGGAAGCAGAAGCAGAAAGCTCCGTCCGCTCCGCAGGCAGAAGCTGCAGTCGTAACCAATGCCAAGTTCAAGGGCAAAGGGAAGGCTCAGTTCACCCCCAAGAAGAAGCAGTTCAATAACCCCATCTTGGACCAGCCATGTCCGGTTCATACGAAGATGGATGAAGAGGGCAACCCCATATATGCGAAGCATACCACTCGACAGTGTCTCCTCCTGATTCAGGGGTTCAGCGAAGGGCAACCGAGTGAGAAGGACAATGAACAAGATTAGGAGGATAAGGAGGATCCGTTCCCCCAAGTCCATGCAACACTGATGATTTTCGCTGACGTTGACAGCAAGAGTCGACTGAAGCTGGTGAACAGGGAGGTGAACATGGCCACCCCTACCAACCCCAAGTTCCTCAAATGGTCTCAGACTGCGATCACCTTTGACCAGTCGGACCATCCGGCACACATACCCACCCCAGGAAGACAGGCTCTGGTCGTCGACCCGGTGGTGGAGGGAGTCCGACTGCGCAAAGTCCTCATGGACGGCGGCAGTGGCTTGAACATCATGTACGCCGACACTCTCAAGGGGATGGGCATTCCGATGTCCAAACTCAGCGAGAGCAGCATGCAGTTCCATAGAGTCATCCCTGGACGAAAGGCCAAGTCACTCGGCCAGATTGCGTTGGACCTCGTTTTCGGCTCCGACAAGAACTTCTGCAAGGAAAAGCTGACGTTCGAAGTGGTGGACTTCCAGAGCGCTTACCACGCAATTCTGGGCCACCCAGCGTATGTGCATTTCATGGCCCATCCGTGTTACGTATACCTGAAGCTGAAGATGCCAGGCCCGAAAGGTGTGATCGCCATCACGGGCAATCGACAGCGGGCTGAAGAGTGTCTGCAACAGGGATCAAGAATCGCCGACCAGCAGATGGCCGTCCTCGAGCTTGATGAGTACAAGAAAACAGTCGACCCCGCTGACTTGATGCGTTCGAAGAAGCCAGCTTCGGAGTCTGCATTCCAGTCGGCGGGAGAGACGAAAAAGGTCAGCATCCACCCGACGGACGCCACTGCTGCCCCGACGAACATCTCCACCACCCTCGATCCTAAATAGGAAGCCGAGCTCACCCAATTCCTCCGTGAGAACTGGGACATCTTCGCATGGAAACCCTCTGACATGCCAGGTGTACCCAGGGAGTTGGCTGAGCACCGACTGCATGTGGATCCCACCGCTCGGCCTGTCCGAGAACGCCTACGTCGGTCCGCCGCGCACAAGAGGAAGGCAATCGGAGAAGAGGTAGCCAAGCTTTTGGCAGCCAACTTCATTCGCGAGGTTCACCACTCCGAGTGGCTCGCCAATGTTGTCATGGTTCCCAAGAAGGACAAGTCGCTCCAAATGTGCATCGACTTCAAACACCTCAATAAGGTCTACCCGAAAGACCATTTTCCGCTCCCCCGCATCGATCAAATTGTTGATTCGACTACGGGTTGCGAGCGTCTGTCATTTCTTGATGCCTACTCGGGCTATCATCAGATCCGTCTGTATGGCCCCGATGAATTAAAAACAGCCTTCATCACCCCATTCGGGTGCTTCTGCTACATCACCATGCCATTTGGTTTGAAGAATGCAGGAGCTACCTTCATGCGCATGATCCAAAAATGCCTCCTCGACCAGATCGGTCGGAATGTGGAGGCGTATATGGATGGTATCGTAGTCAAGTCATGCAAGGGTTCCGACCTGCTGGCTGACTTGGCAGAAACATTCGCCAACCTTCGTAGGTACGATATCAAGCTCAACCCCGCCAAGTGTTCATTCGGCGTTCCCAGCGGAAAGTTACTCGGTTTCTTCGTTTCCGAACGGGGGATCGATGTCAACCCCGAAAAGATCGGGACCATCGTCCGAATGGAGAGGCCGGTCAGAATACACGATGTTCAACGGCTCACTGGTTGCCTAGCGGCTTTGAGCAGGTTTATCAGTCGACTCGGCGAGAAAGCACTTCCTCTGTACCGACTCATGAAGAAATCAGATACTTTTGAGTGGACAGATGAAGCCCAAGTCGCATTCGACGACCTCGAAGCCTACTTTCCACCCAGCCGGTTCTTACAGCTCCGCTCAGTAAAGAGCCCCTTCTTCTGTATATCGCGGCTACAAATCAAGTCGTCGGCACTGTTCTTACAGTCGAACGAGAAGAAGAAGGCAAAGCATACAAAGTTCAGCGGCCAGTGTATTACGTCTCCGAAGTCCTGACTCCTTCCAAGCAGAGGTATCCCCACTATCAAAAACTTATCTACGGGATTTACATGACTGCGAAGAAGGTGGCCCATTATTTCCAAGACCACTCGGTGTCTGTAGTTTCTAATGCTCCGTTGTCTGAAATCCTCCACAATCGAGACGCATCAGGCCGAGTGGCGAAGTGGGCAATGGAGATGTTGTACTACGATATCAAGTTCGAGGCCAAGAAAGCTATTAAGTCTCAAGCTCTGGCTGACTTCATAGCAGAATGGGTAGAACAGCAGCAACCGACCCACATCTACTCGGCTCATTGGACAATGTTCTTCGATGGGTCCAAGATGTTGAATGGCTCCGGCGCTGGCGTTGTGATCGTATCGCCAAAGGGCGACAAACTCAAATATGTGCTGCAGATACACTTTGATTCCTCCAACAATGAGGCAGAGTATGAAGCTCTCCTTTATGGACTGCGTATGGCCATCGCACTCGGCGTCCGTCGCCTGATGGTCTATGGCGATTCGGATTTGGTGGTTAATCAAGTGATGAAAGAGTGGGACGTCAGGAACCCCACCATGACCACATACTGCAATGTAGTGAGGAAGATCGAGAAGAAGTTTGAAGGTCTAGAACTTCACCATGTTCCGCGACTGAAGAACCAAGCAGCTGATGAGTTGGCAAAACTCGGATCCACTCGGAAACCAGTCCCGAGTGACGTCTGCCTCGAGCACCTCCACCTTCCCTGAGTCAAAGAAGATCCTTTCACACAGGAACCAGTACAACCAAAGAGTTCGACGGATCCGACTGAAGTCGACGTACCTGCTGTGGTTGATCTGATCATGGAGATTCTTGCTGTCATCCCTGATTGGACTGTGTCGAGCATTGCATATATCCTGAGGCAGGAATTACCAGAAGACGAAGTCCAGGCCAGGCAGATAGTCCGCACGTCGAATTCGTTCACTGTCATTGATGGCCGGTTGTACAAGGAAAGCGTTTCAGGCGTTCTTCAACGATGTATCTCCCAGAGGAGGGACAGTTAATCCTGGAAGATATCCACTCGGGAACCTGCGGTCATCATGCCTCTTCGAGAGCGATCGTCGCCAAAGCATTCAGAGCTGGTTTCTTCTGGTTGCAGGCAAACGAAATGGCTAAAGATATGGTCGACCGATGTGAAGGCTGTCAGTTCTACTCCAACAAGTCCCACAAGCCAACATCTGCGTTGAGGACAATCCCTCTTGTGTGGCCGTTTGCAGTATGGGGATTAGATACAGTAGGTCCGTTCAGAACAGGCCAAGGAGGATACACACATTTGTATGTGGCAGCCGACAAGTTCACAAAATGGATTGAAGCCAAGCCCATCAAGAAGCTCGACGCCCTAACAGCCATCAAGTTTGTCAGGGACATCATCTCCAGGTTCGGGGTACCTCACAGCATAATCACGGACAACGGGACAAATTTTGACTCGGACAGATTCAAAGCTTTCTGTGCAAGCCAAGGAATCCGAGTGGATTTTGCATCCGTGGCGCATCCCCAATCCAACGGACATGCAGAGCGGGCGAATGGACTTATTCTGCAAGGTTTGAAGCCCCAACTCCTGCGAGAGGTGGGACATGCCGCTGGCGCATGGGTCACCGAGCTACCTTCAGTGCTTTGGGGTCTTCGCACAACCCCGAACAGATCTACAGGGCGATCACCATTCTTCCTCGTTTACGGAGCAGAAGCAGTCCTTCCGAGTGACTTGCTTCACAATGCTCCACGAGTCGAACTCTTCTCTGAAGCTGAAGCCGAACAAGCAAGGCAAGACGGAGTGGACCTTCTAGAGGAGGAGCGCGAGATGGCACTGACTCGCTCAACAATTTATCAACAAGATCTACGGCGTTTTCACGCACGACACGTCAGGAGCCGCACGTTCCAAGCAGGCGACCTGGTGCTCCGAGTGGATTAGCAAAGACCTCACAAGTTGGCTCCTTCCTGGGAAGGACCTTTCATCATCTCCAAGGTGCTGAACAACGGAGCATACAGACTCTACAGCATCGACAGGGAGACAGACGAGCCGCGAGCATGGAACGGAGATCTCCTGAAGCGCTTCTACACGTGACCGTCGACTGAAGCAATGTAAAGAACAAGTATCGGTGAAATAATATAAAGCAGATTGAGCTTTTGCAGATCCAAAATTCTTCCGCGGTCGCAGACTCCGGTCTCAAAAAAAAACTTAGCTGCGGTCCAGAATCGCCTAAGTACTAACTTTCTCCGAGTGTGCACTAAACGTCGCACTCGGGGACTTAGCTGCGATCCAGAATCGCCTAAGTACTAACTTTCTCCGAGTGTACACTAAACGTTGCAGTCGGGGACTTAGCTGCGATCCAGAATCGCCTAAGTACTAACTTTCTCCGAGTGTGCACTAAACGTCGCACTCGGGGACTTAGCTGCGATCCAGAATCGCCTAAGTACTAACTTTCTCCAAGTGTGCACTAAACGTCACACTCGGGGACTTAGCTGCGATCCAGAATCGCCTAAGTACTCTCTTTCTCCGAGTGTGCACTAAACGTCGCACTCGGGGACTTAGCTGCGATCAAGAATCGCCTAAGTACTCTCTTTCTCTGAGTGTACACTAAATGTCGCACTCGGGGACTTAGCTATGATCAAGAATCGCCTAAGTACTCTATTACCTTCGAGTGTATCCTACAGATCCACTCGGGGACTCAGCAGACCCTCATTGAGGCTCATGTGGATGTCAAGACAACTGACAATTACGTGAGTAGCAGACCCTCATTGAGGCTCATGTGGATGTCAAGACAACTGACAATTACATGGGTAACAACTCGCTCCGAGTGCGGCATATCTGTCGCACTCGAAGACTTAGCCGCAATCATGAATCGCCTAAGTACTCTATTACCCTCGAGTGTATCCTACAGATCCACTCGGTGACTTGGCACACCCTCAGAGAGGTTCACTCAGATGTCAAGGAAACTGCCAATTACATGCTCCGCATGTTTTCCATTGGCTTCAACAAGAAAAGCCAAACAAAAACTCGAGCCAAAATGGTGTCAACAACTCTTTGGCAACAGAAGAGCAAAAGATTTGATTTAAATTTGAAGTTCACCTAAGGATAGTTGACTCGGTGCGGATCAAGCTTACCCGCACCGAACCAAGAATGTGACGGCCAACAGAAGTGGCCAAGGTTTCTTACAACCAACACTCGGCATACTGAGGTAAAAGTTTTCTTAAGCGTCGTCTGGATTGGCGCCAAGACTGGAGGGCTCCACAAATGTGTCCAAGTCGATCCCATCGGCGATGCGGGTGGCACTCTCAAGGAAGGTTTCCATGAAGTCTTCGAATCGAAGTTTCTTCATGTTGGCGACCTTCAACGTTTTCAGCTTCTCTTGGCGCACCTCCTTGCAATGCACTCGGACAAGGGACAGCGCAACGTCTGCACCACAACGAGCCGCAGACTTCTTCCATGATTGCACTTGGTTTGGGATCTCCTCCAGCCGAGTCATCAAGCCTTCCATCTCATGCTGAGACTCGTCTTCAGGCCAAAGCTCCTTGTCGATCCGGCCGACAACTTCTCTCAGTCGACCGATGCCCAACTTTGCCCAGGCGAATGTGCGCTCGGAGGAGATCTCGATTGGCGTACTCACCGAGTGGAATGTTCTCACGAATCGACCGCTCCACGTCAGCTGCTTCAGCCTCCGTGTCCATGCAAAAATCTGCAAACACAGGACAAGCAAACAATAAGCGCCGAGTGTAACGCACATACCACAAGCACTCGGAAAAACAGGACTTACCAACCAGACGCGTTATCATCTTCCGGGCCCAGTCACTGATGTATTTTTCCTGCGCTATACACCGCTTGTTCAGCACATTCATTTGCCCCATCAGATCAGACCTTTGCGCTATTGGGGAACGTCGCATGGGAAACAAAAAATTTCCTACGCGCACGAAGACCTATCATGGTGATGTCCATCTACGAGAGGGGATGTGTGATCTACGTACCCTTGTAGACCGTACAGCAGAAGCGTTAGTGAACACGGTTGATGTAGTGGAATGTCTTCACGTCCCTCGATCCGCCCCGCGAACTATCCCGCGAACAGTCCCACGATCTAGTGCCGAACGGACGGCACCTCCGCGTTCAGCACACGTACAGCTCGACGATGATCTCGGCCTTCTTGATCCAGCAAGAGAGACGGAGAGGTAGAAGAGTTCTCTGACAGCGTGACGGCGCTCCGGAGGTTGGTGATGACCTTGTCTCAGCAGGGCTCTGCCCGAGCTCCGCAGAAACACGATCTAGAGGAAAAACCGTGGAGGTATGTGGTCGGGCTGCCATGGAAAAGTTGTCTCAAATCAGCCCTAAAACCTCCGTATATATAGGTGGGAGGGAGGGGACCTTGCCTTGGGGCTCAAGGAGCCCCAAGGGGGTCGGCCGAGTCCAAGGGGGAAGGCTCCCCCCCCCAAACCGAGTTGGACTTGGTTTGGTGGGTGGGAGTCCTTCCTTCCCTTCCCACCTCCTTTTTTTTCTTTTCTCTTCGATTTTCTTTCCTAGGCGCATAGGGCCCTTTTGGGCTGTCCCACCAGCCCACTAAGGGCTGGTGTGCCACCCTCAAGGCCTATGGGCTTCCCCGGGGTGGGTTGCCCCCCCCCCCCGGTGAACTCCTGGAACCCATTCGTCATTCCCGGTACATTCCCGGTAACTCCGAAAACATTCCGGTAATCAAATGAGGTCATCCTATATATCAATCTTCGTTTCTGGACCATTCCGAAAACCCTCGTGACGTCCGTGATCTCATCCGGGACTCCGAACAACATTCAGTAACCAACCATATAACTCAAATACGCATAAAACAACGTCGAACCTTAAGTATGCAGACCCTGCGGGTTTGAGAACTATGCAGACATGACCCGAGTGACTCCTCGGTCAATATCCAATAGCGGGACCTGGATGCCCATATTGGATCCTACATATTCTACGAAGATCTTATCGTTTGAACCTCAGTGCCAAGGATTCATATAATCCCGTATGTCATTCCCTTTGTCCTTCGGTATGTTAGTTGCCCGAGATTCGATCGTCAGTATCCGCATACCTATTTCAATCTCGTTTACAGGCAAGTCTCTTTACTCGTTCCGTAATACAAGATCCCGCAACTTACACTAAGTCACTTTGCTTGCATGGCTTGTGTGTGATGTTGTATTACAGAGTGGGCCCCGAGATACCTCTCCATCACACGGAGTGACAAATCCCAGTCTCGATCCATACTAACTCAACGAACACCTTCGGATATACCTGTAGAGCATCTTTATAGTCACCCAGGTACGTTGCGACGTTTGATACACATAAAGCATTCCTCCGGTGTCAGTGTGTTATATGATCTCATGGTCATAGGAACAAATACTTGACACGCAGAAAACAGTAGCAACAAAATGACACGGTCAACATGCTACGTCTATTAGTTTGGGTCTAGTCCATCACATGATTCTCCCAATGATGTGATCCCGTTATCAAGTAACAACACTTGCCTATGGCCAGGAAACCTTGGCCATCTTTGATCAACGAGCTAGTCAACTAGAGGCTTACTAGGGACAGTGTTTTGTCTATGTATCCACACAAGTGTTGTGTTTCCAATCAATACAATTATAGCATGGATAATAAACGATTATCATGAACAAAGAAATATAATAATAACTAATTTATTATTGCCTCTAGGGCATATTTCCAACAGTCTCCCACTTGCACTAGAGTCAATAATCTAGTTCACATCACCATGTGATTCCAACGAAACCAACACCCATATAGTCCTGGGGTCTGATCACGTCTTGCTCGTGGGAGAGGTTTTAGTCAACGATTCTGAAACTTTCAGATCCGTGCGTTCTTTACAAATCTTTATGTCATCTTATAGATGCTGCTACTACGTGCTATTCGAAAATGCTCCAAATATCTACTCTACTATACGAATCCGTTTCACTACTCATAGTTATTCGGGTTAGTGTCAAAGCTTGCATCAACGTAACCCTTTACGACGAACTCTTTAACCACCTCCGTAATCGAGAAAAATTCCTTAGTCCATTAGTTACTAAGGATAAATTTTGACCGCTGCTAGTGATTCAATCATGGATCACTCTCTGTACCTCTCAACAGACTTTGAGTCAAGGCACACATCAGGTGCGGTACACAGCATGGCATACTTTAGATTCTATGGCTAAGGCATAGAAGACGACCTTCGTCTATTCTCTTTATTCTGCCGTGGTCGGGTTTTGAGTCTTACTCAAATTCACACCTTACAACGCAACCAAGAACTCCTTCTTTGCTGATCTATTTTGAACTCCTTCAAAAACTTGTCAAGGCATGCATCTTATTGAAACTTTCATTAAGCGCTTTTGATCTATCTCCATAGATCTTTGATGCTCAACGTTCGAGTAGCGCAATCCAGGTATTCCTTTGAAAACTCCTTTCAAACAACCTTGTATGCTTTACAGAAATTCTACATTACTTCTGATCCACAATATGTCACCCACATATACTTATCAGAAATTCTATAGTGCTCCCACTCACTTCTTTGGAAATACAAGTTTCTCATAAACTTTGTACAAACCCAAAATCTTTGATCATCTCATCAAAGTGTATATTCCAACTCCGAGATGCTTGCACCAGTCCATTGAAGGATCACTGGAACTTGCATACTTGCTAGTATCTTTAGGATTGACTAAACCTTCTGGTTGTATCACATACAATGTTTGCTCAAGGAAACCGTTGAGAAAACAATGTTTTGACATCCTATGTGCAATATTTCATAAATAATGCATCAACAACTAACATAATTCTAACAGACCTTTAGCATCGCTACGAGTGAGAAAGACTCATCATAGTCAACAGTTTGATCTTGTCGGAAACATCTTTGCGACAAGTCGAGCTTTTCTTAATAGTGACTTATCACCATCATCGTCTGTCTTCCTTTCAAAGATCCATTTTACTCAATAGTCCTATGACCATCAAGTAATTCTTCCAAAGTCTACACTTTGTTTTCATACATGGATCCTCTCTCGGATTTCATGGCTTCCAGCCATTTGTCGGAATCTGGGCCCACCATCGCTTTCTCCATAACTCGTAGGTTCACTGTTGCTCAACAACATGACCTCCAAGACAGGGCTACCGTACCACTCCGTAGTAGTACGCGACCTTGTCAACCTACGAGGCTTGTAGTAACTTGATCCGATGCTTGATGATCACCATCATCAGCTTCCACTTCAATTGGTGTAGGCGCCACAGGAACAACTTCCTGCGCCCTGCTACACACTGGTTGAAGTGATGGTTCAATAACCTCATCAAGTTCTACTACCCTCCCACTCAATTCTTTCGAGAGAAACCTTTCCTCGAGAAAGGATCCGTTTCTAGAAACAAACACTTTGCTTTCGGATCTGAGATAGGAGATGTACCCAACTGTTTTGGATATCCTATGAAGATGCATTTATCCGCTTTGGGTTCGAGCTTATCAGACTGAAACTTTTTCACATAAGTGTCGAAGCCCCAAACTTTCAAGAAATGACAGTTTAGATTTCTCTAAACTTTCAAGAAATGATCATCACCACGATCTCGCTGTTCAACCTGGCGTGCTTGGTGCTCGGGTTGGGCAGAGTTCTGTTGCGCGAAGGCGCAGCAGGGTTGGGACCTCTGTTTCTGCAGGTTGTCCTCTGCGTGGCCATAGTGGTCATCAATGCCCCGGTCTATGAGGCCCTCTTCATCCGCAGGGACACTGGAAGCCTGCCTTATTTTGTCACCCTCATTTCCCTTTGCTTTTTGTCGTCGCTCTGCCTACAGGCTGTTGGGGAATGACGCATGGGAAACAAAAAATTTCCTACGCGCACGAAGACCTATCATGGTGATGTCCATCTACGAGAGGGGATGAGTGATCTACGTACCCTTGTAGATCGTACAGCAGAAGCGTTAGTGAACGCGGTTGATGTAGTGGAACGTCCTCATGTCCCTCGATCCGCCCCGCGAACAATCCCGCGATCAGTCCCACGATCTAGTACCGAACGGACGGCACCTCCGCGTTCAGCACACGTACAGCTCGACGATGATCTCGGCCTTCTTGATCCAGCAAGAGAGACGGAGAGGTAGAAGAGTTTTCCGGCAGCGTGACGGCGCTCCGGAGGTTGGGGATGACCTTGTCTCAGCAGGGCTCCGCCCGAGCTCCGCAGAAACGCGATCTAGAGGAAAAACCGTGGAGGTATGTGGTCGGGCTGTCGTGGAAAAGTCGTCTCAAATCAGCCCTCTTGTTACGACGAACTTCACTCTGAAACGGAATTGAACTTTTCAATATTTGAGACTTGTGATTCATTAAGTAAATACTCGTGTATCTACTCAAATCGTCAGTGAAGTAAGAACATAATGATATCCACTGCGTGCCTCAGCACCCATTGGACTGCATACATCAAAATGTATCACTTCCAACAAGTTACTATCTTATTTCATCTCAATGAAAACAAGGCCTTGCTCATGTGGTATGATTTGCATGTCACTAGTGATTCGAAATCAGGTGAGTACAAAGATCCATCAGCATGGAGCCTCTTCATGCAATTTATACTAACATGACTCAAGCGGCAGTGCCACAAGTAAGTGGTACTATCATCATTAACTCGTATCTTTTGGCACCAATATTATGAACATGTTCAACACTACGGTCGAGATTCAATAAACCGTTGAAGGTGAATATTCAAGAAAATAGAGTAACCATTATTCTCTTTAAATGAATAATCGTATTGCAATAAACACGATCCAATCATGTTCATGCTTAACGCAAGCACCAAATAACAATTAGTTAGGTTTAACACCAATCCCGATGGTAGAGGGAGCGTGCGACGTTTTGATCATATCAACCTTGGAAACACTTCCAACACGTATCGTCACCTCGCCTTTAGCTAGTCTCCGTTTATGCCGTAGCTTTCATTTCGTGTTACTAATCACTTAGCAACCGAACCGGTATCCAATACCCTCATGCTACTAGGAGTACTAGTAAAGTACACATCAACATCATGTATATAAAATATACTTCTTTCAACTTTTGCCAGCCTTCTTATCTACCAAGTATCTAGAGTTGCTCCGCCTCAGTGACTGTTCCCCTCATTACAGAAGCACTTAGTCTCGGGTTTGGGTTTAATCTTGGGTCTCTTCATTAGTGCAGCAACTGTCTTGCCGTTTCACGAAGTATCCCTTCTAGCCCTTGCCTTTCTTGAAACTTAGTGGTTTTACAAACCATCAACTATTGATGCTCCTTTTTGATTTCTACTTTCGCAGTGTCAAAACATCGTGAATCGCTCAAGGATCATTGTATCTATCCTTGATATGTTATAGTTCATCACGAAGCTCTCACGGCTTGGTGGTAGTGACTTTGGAGAACCATCACTATCTCATCTGGAAGATTAACTCCCACTTGATTCAAGTGATTGTCGTACTCAGACAATCTGAGCACACGCTCAACGATTGAGCTTTTCTCCTTTACTTTGTGGACAAAGAATCTTGTTGGAGGTCTCGTACCTCTTAACAAGGGCACAAGCATGAAATCATAATTTCATCTCTTTAGAACATCACTTATGTTTCATGACGTTTTACAACGTTTTCGGCGCCTTGCTTCTAAGCCATTAAGTATTTTGCACTGAACTATCGTGTAGTCATCGGAAACGTGTATGTCGTATGTTCATAGCATCCACAGACGACGCTTGAGGTGCAGCACACCGAGTGGTGCATTAAGGATATAAGCCTTCTGCGTAGCAACGAGGACAATCCTCGGTTTTACAGACTCAGTCTGCAAAGTTTGCTACTATCAATTTTCAACTAAATTTTCTCTAGGAACATATAAAAAACAGTAGAGCTATAGCGCAAGCTACATCGTAATTCGTAAAGACCATTAGACTATGTTCATGACAATTAGTTCAATTAATCATATTACTTAAGAACTCCCACTCAAAACGTACATCTCTCTAGTCATTTGAGTGGTTCATGATCCACTTACACTAGCTCAAGTCCGATCATCACGTGAGTTGAGTATAGTTTCAGTGGTAAGCATCCCTATGCTAATCATATCATCTATATGATTCATGCTCGACCTTTCGGTCTCATGTGTTCCGAGGTCATGTCTGCACATGCTAGGCTCGTCAAGCTTAACCCGAGTGTTCCGTGTGCGCAACTGTTTTGCACCCGTTGTATGTGAACGTTGAGTCTATCACACCCGATCATCACGTGGTGTCTCGAAACGACGAACTATAGCAATGGTGCACAGTCGGGGAGAACACAATTTCGTCTTGAAATTTTAGTGAGAGATCACCTCATAATGCTACCATCGTTCTAAGTAAAATAAGGTGCATAAAAGGATTAACATCACATGCAATTCATAAGTGACATGATATGGCCATCATCACGTACTTCTTGATCTCCATCACCAAAGCACCGGCACGATCTTCTTGTCACCGGCGTCACACCATGATCTCCATCAACGTGTCGCCATCGGGGTTGTCGTGCTACTCATGCTATTACTACTAAAGCTACGTCCTAGCAAAATAGTAAACGCATCTGCAAGCACAAACGTTAGTTATAAAGACAACCCTATGGCTCCTGCCGGTTGCCGTACCATCGACGTCCAAGTCGATATTTTCTATTACAACATGATCATATCATACATCCAATATATCACATCACATCGTTGGCCATATCACATCACAAGCATACCCTGCAAAAACAAGTTAGACGTCCTCTAATTTTGTTGTTGCATGTTTTACGTGGTTACCATGGGTATCTAGTAGGATCGCATCTTACTTACGCAAACACCACAACGGAGATATATGAATTGCTATTTAACCTCATCCAAGGACCTCCTCGGTCAAATCCGATTCAACTAAAGTTGGAGAAACCGACACTCGCCGGTCATCTTTGAGCAACGGAGTTACTCGTAGGTTCACTGTTGCTCAACAACATGACCTCCAAGACAGGGTTACCGTACCACTCCGTAGTAGTACGCGACCTTGTCAACCTACAAGGCTTGTAGTAACTTGATCCGATGCTTGATGATCACCATCATCAGCTTCCACTTCAATTGGTGTAGGCGCCACAGGAACAACTTCCTGCGCCCTGCTACACACTGGTTGAAGTGATGGTTCAATAACCTCATCAAGTTCTACTACCCTCCCACTCAATTCTTTCGAGAGAAACCTTTCCTCGAGAAAGGATCTGTTTCTAGAAACAAACACTTTGCTTTCGGATCTAAGATAGGAGATGTACCCAACTGTTTTGGATATCCTATGAAGATGCATTTATCCGCTTTGGTTTCGAGCTTATCAGACTGAAACTTTTTCACATAAGTGTCGAAGCCCCAAACTTTCAAGAAATGACAGTTTAGATTTCTCTAAACCTCAGTCTATACTGTGTCATCTCAACGGAAATACGCGGTGCCCTATTTAAAGTGAGTGCGGTTGTCTCTCATGCATAACCCATAAACGTTAGTGCTAATTCGATAAGAGACATCATAGCATGCACCATACCAAATAGTGTGTGGCTATGACGTTCAGACACATCACCTACGCCTACAAGGCTAATACTACCCGACCTGAGTAAAATTACTCTCGGGGACTCTTACAGTAGGTGCTCTCCGAGTGCCCCAACTGTTAGGAGTCGACCATATTATTTACGGATCTGACCAAGTCAAAGACAATATGCATAAAGACAACTGCAGGTGCAAGCACTCGACAGAAGTCTCGGGGACTACACCCACTGAGTTCACTCAGAGTGAACCCATTGCAAACATCATACGGTATCCGAGCACACCCAGTGGGTTACAAGAGAAAAGTAAATACTTACTAGCCCACTTACTCGGATATCGTCCCGCAGCTCCAAGCTCCGCTGGTACAAGGATGCGATGGAGTCGTACGCCTTCTTGGCTTCTCCCGCCATCAGCTCCGCCTGCACCATGGCCCCCTTGGCCGCTCCCACCTGATCCTCCGGGAGGCGCTGGACGTTGAACTCGACATTTGACGGGCCTGGCATCGTTGGAAGCTCCTTGGGCATCCCAAGGCCCGCTCCAGTCGGTTCAGCAGCCACCAGCGCCTCCTCAGTCGGCAGCATCACCTCAGTCGGCGGCACGTCCGTGGCGAGAGCAGTAACTGACGGGACAGCCTCAAGGACAGGCTCCGCAACTTGCTCAAGTCTCCCCTGGTCACCCTCATCCACATAAATCACCCCTGCCAGACCGAACGGTGCGAGATCTCAGAAAAAGAAAGGGGCAAGACCGAAGACAGAACTCGCGATGCGATAATATAAAACTTTCGGAATCGCTACAACGCACCTGGCTGGGACGAGACGACGTTCTCCGCGTCCATGGGATCATCCTCCTGGCACGCCCGAGAGGTGGCAGAGGTGGCAACCCTGTCGAGTGAAATTCATTCGACAATCAAACAGGAGTTCAATCGAATATCAGAAGAAGAACAATGCACTTACGTTGAGGTGACGGGAACAGTGACCCTCATCCGCGGCAAAGCCTTCCGAGGTTTAGATCCGCTCGGTTTAGCCACCTTGGAAGGCTGACCCGCAGGCTCAGCAGCAACGTCCCTGGTCCTCTTGGTGCTCCGAGCACTCGGGACCACGGGAGCAGTGGGCGGAGCACTCGAGGATGCTGGAGGGGCCGAGGGAACTGCAGGTTCATGTCGGCGCTTGGTTCGGTACTCCGGCAGGCGGGGCGGCGAGTCTTGCTCTTTGTCTTCCTCCTCCTCCTCACTAGACTCTTCCTCTGTTTCCCCGCTGTCGGAGACATACTCGGCGCTCTCCATGCTGCCCTCCTGGCTGCCCTCCTCCTCCTCCTCGGTCGGGTTCCCGTTCAAGACGGGAGAAAACCAGTTGGCCCACTTCTGCATAGAATACAGTCGTCGACATCAGACGCCAGGCAGAGATTCAAGAAAGCAATAAAACTAAGACATATACGTGCACTCGACAAATGGTACTCACCTGGTTCGGAGGAGGATTGTCCGCGCAGAAAGCCCTCACTCGCCGAGACCCTCTGGGGTTCTCACAGGCGCCTGTGATCTGGAGCACCCATGATGCCACCTTCTCCTCGGTCACGCCCAAGACGTTGGTCCGAGTGGAGTCTTCGGGCCCCGTGTAGTGCCACATGGCGTGGTCGCGAGCCTGCAGTGGTTGTATGCGCCGACCGAGGAAAATCTCCAGCAAATCTATGCCGATGACTCCCCTTCTGACGACATCTACGAGTGTGTCAACCAGAGGCTGGATGTCGACCTTCTCCGCCTTCGTGAGCGCAAGCTGCTTAGGCGGAGCGGGTCGATCTAAGCTAAAGGGAGGCAGCCCTGTCGTGGCATTCGGGCAGGCAACGTCCTGGCAGTAGAACCACGTCGACTGCCAGTTCCTAACCGACTCACTCAGCTGAAGGGCAGGATAACTACTCCTACTCTTCTTCTGGAAACCTAAGCCTCCGCAAAGCTGCAGAAGGTGTGTCTTATCATCCGACTGGTGAAGTCGTTTGATAGTTTGGGATCTAGCAGAGAAAATATGTTTGAACAGCCCCCAATGGGGAGGACAGCCGATGAAGCACTCGCATAGGACTATGAAAGCACAGAGATGAGCTATAGCATTCGGGGGAAAGTGGTGAAGCTGCGCCCCGAAGTGGTTCATGATGCCTTTGAAGAAAGGATGCGGGGCAGAGAGAAACCTCGATATACGTGGCTGAGCAGCAGGACAAGCTCCCCCTCCCGGGGCGCCGGCTCGATCTCATTCTCCGCCGGCAGCCTCCACGACTTGTGCACGATCATCCCGTGCTCCACCAGCTGCAGCAGATCCCCCTCCGTCACCGTGGAGGGGAGGAAGCCCCCTGGATCCACCCCGCCGGCAACGCTCGCTGCCGCCGCTGAGCAGGAGCCGCTGCCTTCCCCTTCTTCTTCTTCGCCTCCAGCTTGCTGGTCTGTCCCTTGGTCATGGCAGAAGCTGCGGGTCCGCGAAGGAGAAGGAAAAGGAGGAAGCTTGGGTGCGCAGGGGAAGGCGAGAGGAGCGGAGCAAGCAAAGGCAAGAGATCCGGCGAGCGTAACAAGAAAACCCTCGCTGCTGGGGTTTAAGTAAGGTTCCGACTGTGTCACTGGCAGGTGGCCCCGAAACCTTATCCCGCGACCAACCGCGGCGATATCAGTGGAGAAGATGAAGGCGCGGGAATTGAGGCGTCAGGCGCTACTCGAGCGCGATGTCGTCATCCCCGCTGAGCGTGCGGTAACCGAAATTTGAGGATCCCGGAAAATCCGCCGCTGTCAGTTGACTGGTCACGTCAGAAGATGCCGCGGAAGCACTCGGTTTTCAACAGTTTGTTTCGCAACTACTTCCACTCGGATCATTGGTCAGAGAAGATAAAATGGATCGAGGCAAGCAACGCCAAAGTCACATCCGTTCCAGTCGGATCCAAACTTCAAGCATCGCTTCGTCGTTCCAACCCCAATCCATTCGGGGACTAATGATGGGGTTATAGTCCTAGGGTAGGGTCATAGGCCTGCCCTAAAGGTCCAACCCAAGGACTACCCCTCATAAGGGACAAGGCCCTTAGTCAGTTCCGACTGAACTAAGAAGTTCCCTTCATCCAGTCGGTAACAGATCCTCGACCGTCCAGTCGGAGATTAGCATTCGGAGTTTATCAAACTAACCGACTGGATTCCACTATGTGCATCGTAACCCCCCTGGAGGGAAACGGTCATACGTTTCCATGTGCCTTAATTAGCATTTAAGACGTACGTTACCTGTAACGTAGGCATTTATTCGCCACTACTCCACCCTTGTGCACCGAACCGTTGTGGAGGGCAGCGCACTCTATATAAGCCATCCTCCCCCACTGGTGCGTGGGTTAGCAATTCACTGTATTCTATATTCCACTCGACAACAACCTCCCTGAGCACTGAGACGTAGGGCTATTACCTCTACTGCAGAGGGGCCTGAACTCATACAATCTCGCCGTAGCTAAGGCTCTGCCCATCCCTTTCGTACCCTACACATCTACTGTCAGGCTCATACCCACGATAGGCGCCACACCATGATCTCCATCAACATGTCGCCATCAAGGTTGTCGTGCTATCTATGCTATTACTACTAAAGCTACGACCTAGCAATATAGTAAACGCATCTGCAAACACAAACGTTAGTTTAAAGACAACCATATGGCTCCTGCCGGTTGCCGTAGCATCGACGTGCAAGTCGATATTAACTATTACAACATGATCATCTCATACATCCAATATATCACATCACGTCATTGGCCATATCATATCACAAGCATACCCTGCAAAAACAAGTTAGACCTCCTCTAATTTGCTGTTGCATGTTTTACGTGGCTGCTATGGGTATCTAGTATGCTCGCATCTTACTTACGCAAAAACCACAACGGAGATGTGCAAATTGCTATTTAACCTCTCCAAGGACCGCTTCGTTCAAAATCAATTCAACTAAAGTTGAAGAAACAGGCACCCGCCAGTCATATTTATGCAACGAGGTTGCATGTCAATCGATGAAACCAGTCTCTCGTAAGCGTACGAGTTATGTCGGTCCGGGCAGCTTCAATCCAACAATACCGCCGAATCGAAAAAAGACTAAGGAGGGCAGCAAATTGAACATCACCGTCCATAAAACCTTTTGTGTTCTACTCGAGATAACATCTATGCATGAACCTAGCTCATGATGCCACCGTTAGGGAACGTAGCATGGGAAACAAAAAATGTCCTACGCACACGAAGACCTATCATGGTGATGTTCATCTACGAGTGGAGATTAGATCTACGTATCCTTATAGATTGCACAGCGGGAAGCGTTAAGAAACGTGGTTGATGTAGTGGAACGTCTTCACGTCCCTCGAACCGTCCCACGAACTGTCCCGCGATCCGTCCCACGATCCGTTCCGATCTAGTGCCAAACTGTTGGAAATATGCCCTAGAGGCAATAATAAAATGGTTATTATCATATTTCCTTGTTCATGATAATCGGCTATTATTCATGTTATAATTGTATTAACAGGAAACAGTAATACATGTGTGAATAAATAGATCACAATGTGTCCCTAGCAAGCCTCTAGTTGGCCAGCTCGTTAGTCAATAGATGATCATGGTTTCCTGGTCATGGGCATTAGATGTCATTGATAACGGGATCACATCATTGGGAGAATGATGTGATGGACAAGACCCAATCCTAAGCGTAGCACTAGATCGTATTGTTCGTATGCTAAAGCTTTTCTAATGTCAAGTGTCTTTTCCTTCGACCGTGAGATTGTGCAACTCCCGGATACCGTAGGAGTGCTTTGGGTGTATCAAACGTCACAACGTAACTGGGTGACCATAAAGGTGCACTATGGGTACCTCTGAAAGTGTTTGTTGGGTTGGTACGAATCGAGATCGGGATTTGTCACTCCGCGTGACGGAGAGGTATCTCTGGGCCCACTCGGTAGAACATCATAATGAGCTCAATGTTACTAAGGAGTTAGTCACACAATGATGTCCTACGGAACGAGTAAAGAGACTTACCGGTAACGAGATTGAACAAGGTATAGGTATACCGACGATCGAATCTCGGGCAAGTTCTATACCAACAAACAAAGGGAATTGTATACGGGATTGATTGAATCCATGACATCGTGGTTCATCTGATGAGATCATCGTGGAGCAAGTGGGAGCCACCATGGGTATCTAGACCCCGCTAATGGTTATTGGCCGGAGAGGTGTCTCGGTCATGTCTGCCTGTCTCCCGAACCCGTAGGGTCTACACACGTAAGGTTCGATGATGCTAGGGTTATAGGGAATTGTTATACGGGGTTATCAAAAGTTGTTCGGAGTCCCGGATGAAATCCCGGACGTCACGAGGAGCTCCGGAATGGTCCGGAGGTAAAGATTGATATATAGGACGGATGGTTTCGGACACCGGAAGTGTTTCGGGCGTCACCGGTAACGTAGCGGGACCACCGGGACCACCAGAGGTGGCCCCGGGGGTCCACCGGAAGGGGGCAACGACCCCGGGAGGCTAGATGGGCCAAGTGCGGGAGGGAACCAGCCCCTAGGTGGGCTGGTGCGCCCCCCACACTCAGCCCAAGGCGCAGGACGTGGAGAGGGGGGGGAAACCCTAGGCGCTGGTGGGCCTAAGGCGCTGGTGGGCCTAAGGCCCACCTAGGGGTGCACCACCCCTCCCCCCTGCCCTGGCCGCCGCACCTCCCATCTGGGGGGGCTGCCGCACCACCTAGGGTGGGAAACCTATGGGTGGCACCCCACCTCTCCTCCTCCTATATATAGTGGGCAATTTTGGGCTTTTAGAGAGACAGTTTTCCCTCTCCCTCAGTGCAACCCTGCTCTTCTTTCTCCTCCTCTGTGCCGGTGCTTGGCGAAGCCTTTCCAGGAGACCTCGTCTCTCCATCGACACCATGCCGTCGTGCTGCAGGAGATCTTCCCCAACCTCTCCCTCCTCCTTGCTGGATCAAGGTGCGGGAGACGTCATCGGGCTGCACGTGTGTTGAACGCGGAGGTGCCGTGGTTCGGCACTAGATCAGAATCACACCGCGATCTGAATCGCCGCGAGTACGACTCCATCAACCGCGTTCTAGCAACGCTTCCGCTTAGAGATATTCAAAGGTATGAAGATGTACTCACCCCTCTCTCGTTGCTGGTCTCTCCATAGGAAGATCTGAATATGCGTAGGAAATTTTTTGAATTTATGCTACGTTACCCAATAGTGGCATCCGAGCCAGGTTTTCTATGCGTAGATTCTATGCACGAGTAGAACACAAAAGGTTGTGGGCGGTGATTTGTCAATTGCTTGCCGCTACTAGTCTTATTCTTTTCTGGCGGTATTGTGGGATGAAGCGGCCCGGACCGACATTACACGTACGCTTACATGAGACTGGTTCCACCGACACACATGCACACCGTGCATAAAGGTGGCTGGCGGGTGTCTCTCTCTCCTACTCTAGTCGGATTGGATTTGATGAAAAGGGTCCTTATGAAGGGTAAATAGCTTTGGCATATCATCGTTGTGGCTATCACGTAGGTAAGAAAGCGTTCTTGCTAGAAACCCAAATCAGCCACGTAAAACTTGCAACAACAATTAGAGGACGTCTAACTTGTTTTTGCAGGGTTTGACATGTGATGTGATATGGCCAAAGTTGTGATGTTGCATGTATGATGTATGAGATGATCATGTTATTGTAATAGGTTTCATGACTTGCATGCCGATGAGTATGACAACCGGCAGGAGCCATAGGAGTTGTCTTAATTTATTGTATGAGATGCGACACCATGTGCTTACTACTTTTACTTCATTGCTAACGGTTAGCTATAGTAGTAGTGATAGTAGTAGTTGGCGTGAGGACTTCACGGCGACACGATGATGGAGATCATGGTGTCACGCCGGTGACGATGATGATCATGCAATGCCTGAAGATGGAGATCGAAAGAGCAAAGATAATAATGGCCATATCATGTCACTATATGATTGCATTGTGATGTTTATCATGTTTTTCATCTTATTGCTTAGAATGACGGTAGCATAATAAGTTGATCCCTCTTAAAATTTCGAGAAGGTATTCCCCTAAGTGTGCACCATTGCGAAGGATCGTTGTCTCGAAGCACTATGTGATGATTGGGTGCGATAGATTCTAACGTTCGCATACAACGGGTGTAAGCCAGATTTACACACGCGAAACACCTAGGTTGACTCGACGAGCTTAGCATGTACAGACATGACCTCGAATACAAGAGACCGAAAGGTCGAACATGAGTCGTATGGTTGAATACGATCAGCATGAAGTTGCTCACCATGGTGACTAGTCCGTCTCACGTGATGATCGGACATGGGTTAGTCAACATGGATCATGTATCACTTAGATGACTAGAGGGATGTCGATTTAAGTGGGAGTTCATACTTAATTTGATTAAATGAACTTAATTGTCATGAACTTAGTCTAAAAGGTGTCTTTATAAATATTGTAGATGGCCAACGTCAACCTCAATTTCAACGCATTCCTAGAGAAAAACAAGCTGAAAGATGATGGTAGCAACTATGCGGACTCGGTTCGCAACTTGAAGCTCATCCTTGAAGCAGCTAAAAAGGCTTATGTCCTTGATGCGCCGCTAGGTGACCCTCCCGCTCCCGCAGCAGCCCAGGACATTCTGAACGTCTGGCAAACACGGAGTGATGACTACTCTCTGGTTAGGTGTGGCATGCTATACAGTTTAGAAACGGGGCTCCAAAGGCGTTTTGAGCAACACGGTGATATGAGATGTTCCAAGAGCTGAAGCTAGTTTTTCAAGCTCATGCCCGTGTCGAGAGATATGAAGTCTCCGACAAGTTCTTTAGCTGTAAGATGGAGGAGAACAGTTCTGTTAGTGAGCACATACTCAAAATATCTGGGTTACACGGTCGTCTGACTTCACTTGGAGTCGAACTTCCGGATGATGCTATAATTGACAGAATCCTCCAGTCTCTCCCACCAAGCTACAAAGGTTTTGTGCTGAACTACAACATGCAAGGGATGGAGAAGACCATTCCCGAGTTGTACTCGATGCTCAAGTCTGCAGAAGTAGAAATCAAGAAAGAGGATCAAGTGTTGATGGTCAACAAGACAACTAGTTTCAAGAAGGGCAAGGGTAAGAAGAACTTCAAGAAAGACGGCAAAGCCGTTGCCGCGCCCAGTAAGCCAGATGCTGGGAAGAAGAAAAAGAGTGGACCCAAGCCTGAGACTGAGTGCTTCTATTGCAAGGGAAAGGGTCACTGGAAGCGGAACTGCCCCAAATACTTAGCGGACAAGAAGGCCGACAACGTTAAAGGTATATGTGATATACATGTTATTGATGTGTACCTTACCAGCGCTCGTAGTAGCTCCTGGGTATTTGATACCGGTGTTGTTGCTCACATTTGCAACTCAAAGCGGGAACTGCGGAATAAGCGGAGACTGGCCAAGGACGAGGTGACGATGCGCGTCAGGAATGGCTCCAAGGTCGATGTGATCGCCGTCGGCACGCTACCTCTACATCTACCATCGGGATTAGTTTTAAACCTTAATAATTGTTATTTAGTACCATCTTTGAGCATAAATATTGTATCAGGGTCTTGCTTAATGCGACACGACTACTCATTTAAGTCAGAGAATAATTGTTGTTCTATTTATATGAGTGATATGTTTTATGGTCATGCTCCGCTGGTGAATGGTTTATTCTTGATGAATCTCGATCGTGATGTTACGCATATTCATAGTGTGAGTACCAAAAGATGTAAAGTTGATAATGATAGTCCCACATACTTGTGGCACTGCCACCTTGGTCATATCGGCGTTAAGCGCATGAAGAAGCTCCATACCGATGGACTATTAGAGTCCCTTGACTTTGAATCATTTGACACATGTGAACCGTGCATCATGGGCAAGATGACTAAGACTCCATTCTCAGGAATAATGGAGAGAGCAACCGACTTATTGGAAATAATACATACTGATGTGTGTGGTCCAATGAACGTTTAAGCTCGCGGTGGCTATTGTTATGTTCTCACTCTCACCAATGATTTGAGTAGGTATGGGTATATCTACTTGATGAAGCACAAATCTGAGACATTTGAAAAGTTCAAGGAATTTCAGAGTGAGGTCGAGAATCAACGTGACAGAAAAATTAACTGTCTACGATCTGATCGTGGAGGAGAATATTTGAGTCACGATTTTGGCACACACCTAAGGAAGTGTGGAATCGTTTCACAACTGACGCCGTCTGGCACACCGCAACGCAACGGAGTGTTTGAACGTCGTAATCGCACTTTATTAGATATGGTACGATCTATGATGTCTCTTACCGACTTACCGCTATCATTTTGGGGATACGCATTAGAAACTGCAGCATTCACTTTAAATAGGGCACCATCTAAATCCGTTGAGACGACACCGTATGAACTATGGTTTGGCAAGAAACCTAAGTTGTCGTTTCTTAAAGTTTGGGGCTGCGATGCTTATGTGAAGAAACTTCAACCAGAAAAGCTCGAACCCAAAGCGGAGAAATGCGTATTCATAGGATACCCTAAGGAAACTATTGGGTATACCTTCTATCTTAGATCCGAAGGTAAAACCTTTGTTGCCAAGAACGGATCCTTTCTAGAGAAAGAGTTTCTCTCGAAAGAAGTAAGTGGGAGGAAGGTAGAGCTTGATGAGTTAATTACACCCCCTCTCGAACAGGATAGTAGCGCAGCGCGGGAAGTTGTTCCTGTGGCGCCTACACCAACTGAAGAGGAAGTTAATGATAATGATCATGAAGCTTCGGATCAAGTTACTACTGAGCGCGAAGGTCCACAAGGGTACGCTCCGCACCAGAGTGGTACGGCAACCCTGTAATGGAAGTCATGTTGTTAGACAATGGTGAACCTTCGAACTATGAAGAAGCGATGGCGGGCCCGGATTCCAACAAATGGCTTGAAGCTATGAAATCCGAGATAGGATCCAGGTATGAGAACAAAGTATGGACTTTGGTGGACTTGCCCGATGACCGGCAAGCCATAGAAAATAAATGGATCTTCAAGAAGAAGACTGACGCAAACGGTGATGTAACCGTTTATAAAGCTCGACTTGTCGCAAAGGGTTTTTGACAAATTCAAGGAATTGACTACGGAGAGACTTTCTCTCCCGTAGCGAAGCTGAAAACAGTCCGAATCATGTTAGCAATTGTCGCCTTTTATGATTATGAAATTTGGCAAATGAACGTAAAAACAGTGTTCCTTAACGGGAACCTTAAGGAAGAGTTGTATATGATGCAACTAGAAGGTTTTGTCGACCCTAAGGGTGCTAACAAAGTGTGCAAGCTCCAGCGCTCCATCTATGGGCTGGTGCAAGCATCTCGGAGTTGGAACATTCGCTTTAATGAGGTGATTAAAGCGTTTGGATTCATACAGGTTTACGGAGAAGCCTGTCTGTACAAGAAAGTGAGTGGGAGCTCTGTAGCTTTCCTCATACTGTATGTGGATGACATATTATTGATGGGGAATAATATAGAGATGTTGGAGAGCAAAAAGGCCTATTTGAAAAAGAGTTTTTCAATGAAGGACCTTGGAGAAGCTGCATACATATTAGGCATCAAGATCTATAGAGATAGATCGAGACGCCTCATAGGTCTTTCGCAAAGTACATACCTTGACATGATATTGAAGAAGTTCAATATGGAAAACTCAAAGAAAGGGTTCTTGCCAGTTTTGCAAGGTATGAGATTGAGTAAGACTCAGTCGCCAACCACGGCAGCAGATAGAGAGAAGATGAGTTATGTCCCCTACGCTTCAGCCGTAGGCTCTCTTATGTATGTCATGTTGTGTACTAGACCTGATATAAACCTTGCCATAAGTTTGGTAGGGAGGTACCAAAGTGATCCCGGTATGGAACACTGGACAGCGGTCAAGAATATCCTTAAGTACCTGAAAAGGACTAAGGAAATGTTTCTGTTTATGGAGGTGACGAAGAGCTCGTCGTAAAGGGTTACGTCGACGCTAGCTTCGACACAGATCCGGATGACTCTAAGTCACAGACCGGATACGTATATGTTTTGAATGGTGGGGCAGTGAGCTGGTGCAGCAGCAAGCAAGAAGTCGTGGCAGCATCTACATGTGAAGCGGAGTACATAGCTGCTTCAGAAGCGGCTCATGGAGGAATTTGGATGAAGGAGCTCATCACCGACCTTGGAGTGGTTCCAAGCGCGTCGGGTCCAATGACACTCTTCTGTGATAACACTGGGGCCATTGCCATAGACAAGGAGCCCAGGTTTCACGGAAGACGAAGCACATCAAACGCCGCTACAACTTCATCCAGGACCATGTTCAGAATGGAGTAATAGAGATTTGTAAAGTACACACGGATCTGAATGTCGCAGACCCGTTGACTAAACCTCTTCCACGAGCAAAACATGATCAACACCATAATGCTATGGGTGTTCGATACATCACAATGTAACTAGATTATTGACTCTAGTGCAAGTGGGAGACTATTGGAAATATGCCCTAGAGGCAATAATAAAATGGTTATTATCATATTTCCTTGTTCATGATAATCGTCTATTGTTCATGCTATAATTGTATTAACAGGAAACAGTAATACATGTGTGAATAAATAGATCACAATGTGTCCCTAGCAAGCCTCTAGTTGGCTAGCTCGTTAGTCAATAGATGATCATGGTTTCCTGGTCATGGGCATTAGATGTCATTGATAACGGGATCACATCATTGGGAGAATGATGTGATGGACAAGACCCAATCCTAAGCGTAGCACTAGATCGTATTGTTCGTATGCTAAAGCTTCTCTAATGTCAAGTGTCTTTTCCTTCGACCGTGAGATTGTGCAACTCCCGGATACCGTAGGTGTGCTTTGGGTGTATCAAACGTCACAACGTAACTGGGTGACTATAAAGGTGCACTACGGGTACCTCTGAAAGTGTCTGTTGGGTTGGTACGAATCGAGATCGGGATTCGTCACTCCGCGTGACGGAGAGGTATCTCTAGGCCCACTCGGTAGAACATCATCATGAGCTCAATGTGACTAAGGAGTTAGTCACACGATGACGTGCTACGGAACGAGTAAAGAGACATACTGGTAACGAGATTGAACAAGGTATAGGTATACCGACGATCAAATCTCGGGCAAGTTATATACCGACAAACAAAGGGAATTTTATACGGGATTGATTGAATCCTTGACATCATGGTTCATCCGATGAGATCATCATGGAGAAAGTGGGAGCCACCATGGGTATCCAGACCCCGCTGATGGTTATTGGCCGGAGAGGTGTCTAGGTCATGTCTGCCTGTCTCCCGAACCCGTAGGGTCTACACACTTAAGGTTCGATGACGCTAGGGTTATAGGGAATTTTTATACGAAGTTATCGACAGTTGTTAGGAGTCCCGGATGAGACCCCGGACGTCACGAGGAGCTCCGGAATGGTCCGGAGGTAAAGATTGATATATAGGACGGATGGTTTCGGACACCGGAAGTGTTTCGGGCATCACCGGTAACGTACCGGGTCCACCGGAGGTGGCCCCGGGGGTCCACCGGAAGGGGGCAACGACCCTGGCAGGCTAGATGGGCCAAGTGCGGGAGGGAACCAGCCCCTAGGTGGGCTGGTGCGCCCCCCACACTCAGCCCAAGGCGCGGGAGGTGGAGAGGGGGGAAACCCTAGGCGCTAGTGGGCCTAAGGCCCACCTAGGGGTGCGCCACCCCTCCCCCTGCCCTGGCCGCCGCACCTCCCATCTGGGGGGGATTCTGCACCACCTAGGGTGGGAACCCTAGGGGTGGCACCCCCTCCCATCCTCCTATATATAGTGCGCACTTTTGGGCTTTTAGAGAGACAGTTTTCCCTCTCCCTCGACGCAGCCCTCCTCTTCTTTCTCCTCCTTTGTGTCGGTTCTTGGCGAAGCCCTGCATGGAAACCTCATCTCTCCATCGACACCACACCGTCGTGCTGCCAGAGATCTTCCCCAACCTCTCCCTCCTCCTTGCTGGATCAAGGTGCGGGAGACGTCACCGGGCTGCACGTGTGTTGAACGCGGAGGTGTCGTGGTTCGGCACTAGATCGGAATCACACCGCGATCTGAATCGCCGCGAGTACGGCTCCATCAACCGCGTTCTAGCAATGCTTCCGCTTAGAGATCTTCAAAGGTATGAAGATGCACTCACCCCTCTCTTGTTGCTGGTCTCTCCATAGGAAGATCTGAATATGCGTAGGAATTTTTTTGAATTTATGCTACGTTACCCAACACAAACGGACGGCACCTCCGCGTTCAGCACACGTACAGCTCGACGATGATCTCGGCCTTCTTGATCCAGCAAGCAAGACGGAGAAATAGATGAGTTCTCCGGCAGCATGACGGTGCTCCGGTGTTGGTGATGATCTACTCCTGCAGGGCTCCGCCCGAGCTCCGCAGAAATCTGATCTAGAGGTGAACTATGTGATATAGGCTAGAGTTGCACGTGGCAAAGTTGTGTCTCAAAAAGCCCTAAACCACCACTATATATAGGAGGGAGGGGGAGGGGCTAGCCTTGAGGGACAAGGCCCTCAAGGTGCGCCGACCGACAGGAGGAGGAGGACTCCTCCTCCAATTCGGTTTGGGAAGGAGGAGTCCTCCTCTTCCTTCCCACCTCCCTCTTTCCTTTTCCTTTTTCTTTTCTTTTTGGTATTTTCTTATGTGGCACCATAGCCCTCTTGGGCTAACTCCACCAGCCCACTAAGGACTTGTGGCGCCACCCTAGAGCCTTGGGCTCACTCCCGGGTGGGTGGGCCCCTCCCGGTGAACACCCGGAACCCATTCGTCACTCCCGGTACACTGCCGGAATTGCCCGAAACTTTTCGATAACCAAATGAAACCATCCTATATATCAATCTTCGTTTGCGGACCATTCCGGAAACCGTCGTGACGTCCGTGATCTCATCTGGGACTCCGAACAACATTCGGTAACCACACATATAACTCAACTATACTAAAACATCCTCGAACCTTAAGTGTGCAGACCCTGTGGGTTCGAGAACTATGCAGACATGACCTGAGATACTCCTCAGTCAATATCTAATAGCGGGACCTGGATGCCCATATTGGATCATACATATTCTCCGAAGGTCTTATCGGTTGAACCTCAGTGTCAAGGATTCATATAATCTCGTATGCCATTCCCTTTGTCCTTCGGTATGTTACTTGCCCGAGATTTGATCGTCGGTATCCGCATACCTATTTCAATATCGTTACCGGCAAGTCTCTTTACTCGTTCCGCAATACAAGATCCCGTGACTTACACTTAGTCACATTGCTTACAAGGCTTGTGTGTGATGTTGTATTACCGAGTGGGCCCCGAGATACCTCTCCGTCACACGGAGTGACAAATCCCAGTCTTGATCCATACTAACTCAACGGACACCTTTGGAGATACCTGTAGAACACCTTTACAGTCACCCAGTTACATTGCAACGTTTGATACAGACAAGGTATTCCTCCGGTGCCACTAAGTTATATGATCTCATGGTCATAGGAATAAATACTTGACACGCAGAAAACAATAGCAATAAAATGACATGATCAATATGCTACATTCATGGTTTGGGTCTAGTCCATCACATGATTCTCCTAATGACGTGATCCAGTTATCAAGCAACAACACTTGCACATAGTTAGAAAACCTTGACTATCCTTGATCAACTGGCTAGCCAACTAGAGGCTTGCTAGGGACATTGCTTTGTCTATGTATCCACACATGTATCTATGTTTTCATTCAATACAATTATAGCATGGATAATAAACGATTATCTTGTAACAGGAAATATGATAATAACTATTTATCATTGCCTCTAGGGCATATTTCGAACATGTTGATGTGTTCACTATCGAACAGGTGGCCAATAGGGAAACCATCGTCGACATCAATGTTTGGTCGTCCTATGAAGAACCTCACCCATGGCCACAATTATAGAAATAGAGGGATGCAAGAAGTGCTGACTTTTTCGTTGCAAGCTGGCAACTATTACGCATACCTTGGTATGTAGCAGCTAAGACCGTCGAACCCCAACTCCTTGGTCTGATCTGGTTTGGCATCTCAGCTCTCGCGATCTCCAGTGAAATAGGGATGTAGCGCGCACTTATAGTGGTGACATGGTTCTCTGTGAACATCACCTTCCCGAGAAGTCACATTAGGTACGCCTCGAGGCTGCGAGTGATCTGTGTCGCATTCATAGGGACGTCTTGATACCCCGAGAAATTTTGGATTTGTATTGAGTAAAGAGAAGGTATTAATGAATAACAAGTGTACCTGTAAAACCCGAACCATGAAAAATGAAAGATATGTGGTCGAGAAACTAATCCTGAAATGGAGCAACCATTCATACTTAGGTCCGTGAGGCTCTGACGCAAAAGCCGGAGCCTGATCATGAACACCCTCGAAACGTTCTGCCATAGATGCCACCCAACCAGGCGGGTCTTCCAATGGTCCTATGGCAAGACCCACTAACGGTAGTCCCATCAGCATTGAGACATCCTCCAGAGTAGGAGCCATCTCTCCCGAGCGGAAGTGGAACATGTGGGTCTCAGGCCTCCATCGATCCACTAAGCGGGTGAGCAAAGAGGAGACAATGGCGAGGTGCATGGAGGTCCCAGTGTCCTTAACTAGACGTGCAAAAGGTAGAAGCCCAACCCATCTCAACCTGCATATAAGAATAAAAAATAAAGATAGTGTGTCCCATTAATATATCTGCTTGAAATAAATAAATAAAACACATACCTATCAACCCAATCCGGGTGTATCCTCCAATCCACCTAAGAAGTGCGAGTGACAAGGGGTTCGAGCTTTTGCTCACAAAATAGCGCACCACGATGCTTACTATCAATGTCCGGTTTAAGCAAACACATTCCCTCCATTCCTATAATAATGCATTTAATACGTAGTGCCACACTTAGTACAAATTAAAAGATAATGCCACACTTAATACAAATTTAAAACATAGTGCCACACTTAGTACATATTGAAAGATAATGCCGCACTTAATACAAATTTAAAACATAGTGCGAGGCTTAGCACAAATTAAAACATAGACTAGCTTATTCCTTTTGTTATCCCTCTTGCTCTTGCTCTTCCTCCTCTTCATCCCCGGCTGCCTTGTCCACGCCCAGTGCCCTTGCAATGCTGAAAGTGAGACATTGAGGGTCCCTATGCTAAAATTCATTGCATATAATGCATTGCATGGTGTGCCCTCCAGCTTCAGATTCATCCATATTATTCCGGATGCGCTGACAGTGTCATCTACCTCTAGATGCACGCATATTCTCAGGGTGTGGAATGTATCGCCTTTCAGCAAGGTCAACGTTGTTGAAGTTACCCATTGATCGAACCCATCAACTCACCTGTCGAGGTATTGAGGACGGACTCTTTCAAAAAGTATGGAGACACAAAGGAGATTGCATCCAGTCCTAGCTGCCCGCAAGCAGCAAGTACATGCGAGCAAGATAGGTGAAGCAACTTCAGTTTGTTGCATGTGCACTCACACGTTAGCCAGACTTCGTTTCCAATTTTTCACCTCATGCGTCTTCACCTCATTTGCACATTCGAATTTATTGTTAGCTAAGCGGACCTCGAACCTTCGCTCTAGATTTCCAATGGCGACAACACTGTGTGACTGGGCCTTTTCCATCTTTTCATCCATGTACTTCATAACCCTTTCACAATAGCGTGTGTTCGGGTTGTTAGTGATATGCAGGTCAGCGCTTTGATGTCTATCTCTGAAATACTTCACCGTGCCATAGAAAATTCCCTCCATGATGATTGTAAGTGGCAAAGTCTTGTTTCCTCTGAGGATAAAGTCATATGTTTCAGCGAGATTGGTAGTCATGACATCGTACCTTGCTCCATGTGTGTCATGCAACAGAGACCACCTCTCCAAAGGCTCATGCTCTATCCACTAATCAAAGGTTTTAATCGTCCTCCCAAGCCTTCTCCTAGTACCAGGAGGGTAAAATCCTAGCAAGTCACAAAGCCCAACATGCTCTTCCTCCATAGGAGCTGATCTTGTTGCTAACTGTGCAGCTACTGCTTCAACATGTGCCCTCACAGCTGCATCTCTTGCAGCTTTCCTGTCCCCAGCATGTCTTTGTGTGCAAACATTAAGTTTGTTACGTATTAGCTTGTACTTCCATTGTTAGTTCTTCTTGCAGAGTTTCTTGAATAGATTCATGAGGTTCTTATTTCTGAACTACGAGAAGAAAATGGCCCCAAGATGGCGCATGCACCAACGGATCTGCAAGTCCTACCATGGAGTTTGTTCATCGGGACCAGGGTTTGACAATGTCTTTATCGCACTAAGTATACATGCATGCATGTCATGAAGGATGCACACATTCGGCTTATCATGCACAACTGCTATTTTCAATTGCTTCAAGAACCATGTCCAACTCTCAATGTTCTCGCTCTCCACAAAGGCAAATGCAAGTGGGACGACTTGATTTTGGCCATCTTGACCAATGGCGGTGAGGATTTGACCCTTATACTTGCCAGTGAGAAAAATGCCATCTACACATATCACCGGTCGACAATGTCGAAAAGCTTCGATGCAGACACGAAAAGAGAAGAACAATCATTAGAACACCCTCACAGTTGGGAACTCTAGCATGAACATGTCGACATAGGTGTGTGGATTCCGGTCCTACATCGCGTGGAGGAGCTGGGCAACAGAGCCATATGCATCGAAATACAAACCAAATCTGGTCTCAAGTGCCCTCTACTTAGCCCTCCAAGCCTTGCCATAAGAAATTTTGTACTTGAACCTGGCGAAGACTTTTGTCTGGATAGCCTTCACTTCCATCGCTTTGCTCTGCACTATCTCGCTGTAAAGAAACCGAGCAATGACCGTGGACGTAAGGTTAGGATGATCTTGAGGGATACATGGAATAACACAAGTGTGATGAACTAAGTCACTGATGATCCAGCTTGTGCCATACTTAGGGAGATAGCCATGCACCCTCGTGGGACAACCCTGATTTCTGCATACCATTGTCAAGTATTTCAGACTTGACACATCAGCTACAAAAACCCTTTGCATGGACATTGCCCAATCAATGATTGCATCCTTCAAATCTTGTTTGTTTGGATACAAGGCACCTGTCGCAATGTTTTTCTGGTGATTCCGCCAGGCAGAATCATGACCATCATTCACAGTCATTCCAGATGAAAAGTCATGATTCCATGATGCAGGAATAGGTACTTCATTTGCGTTCTCTTCTTTGTCTGACTCAGGGGAATCATCGTCAATATAACCATCTCTATCTTCATTCTCCATATGGTTTTGCATGTGCCCATCTGTCTCGTCAGCGTCCGCCTTGCCACTAGCATAATCATCTGGATTTCCTCCTTCTGCATGACTGTTGTCCCTGCTTCGTAAACATCATCTTCAATATTGGACGCACAATTTGGCATTGAATCATGCATCTCTTCACTGCTCTGGCCATAATCGTAACTACATTCGGCTTCAGGTGCACTAACCGGCTTCACCACGGAGAGCAGTAAAGCAACATGATACATCACCTACTCTCGCAAGCTTGTAACCAGCGCACTCACTGAGAGTCTCGCTCTATATGCTTTAAATAAAAGTAAATACTTGAACTCGGCCAGGTCCATAATGCATGAACACCGAGAGTGTGTGTTTCAATATTAAACCCTAAACACCCGGCTAGCCAGTCTGTCAACTGACTAACATACCATGTTTCAGGGAAAGTCACTAGCATCTCAATGTACTGAAATTCACTCAGATCAACTCCCATCTCATTTGTTTGGACAGTACCAGAACCGTAGAGAAAACCTAACTTCACTACATCAGATATCTCTGCTGACCTAAAAAATTATTCAACATGGACAAATATTAAGCAGAAGGACAAAGCTACCAGAAATACTAAAAATATTCACACACCTAATTATTTGACATCTACATGTATTAACAAAGCAACTACATATATTCGCACAACTAAATACGACGGGAACGGACGTTGAATCTTACCCTTGAAGCGTGCGAAGAAAGAACGAACGATGGGGAAGAACGACGAACACTGCGAGAAGAATGGTGAACGCATCAGCCTCCACCACCACCTCCACCTACACCACCACCTCCACCTCCATCTCCACCATCACCACCACCACCTCCACCTCCACCTCCACCACCACTTCCACTACCACCATCAAAATGGTCAACACCACCATCACGAGCTACCGCATCACGAGATCGAGGGTTCCCTTCCCTCCTCTAACCCTCTAGAATCCAACCACGATGGAAAACGGGGAATAAATCAGTTCAAAATTTGTAGCAAAATCGGGGCATGGAAGAGGGCAGAGAGAAGGGAGAAAGAAAGAAGAAGATAGGAGGAAGAACGGGGCACGGCGCGGCCTGGCTTTCCCAGCGTCTTATCGTCCTCGTCGGGGCTGACTCGGCCTGTCGGCTTCACCGTAGCCGATTGGAGGCTGCAGAGGCCGAGTGGTGTGCTCGGGGCAGTCGTCGGCTGCCATGTGGCCAAGGGGCCACTTATGGGCCTACACGTGGCCGACTAGATTCAATCGGCTTCCTCGCGGCCGACTAGGTCCAATTGGCCTCTGCGAGGCCGACTGAAACCAGTCAGCTTTCTTAACACCAACGTTATATTATTTTGAAAATACTTGAACCTATGCTTTGTTTCAAATTAACTAAAAAATGTATTATTTAAAAAAAATGGGACACTCGTGCTCTAAACAAGGCCAAAGCACACGTACATGCTGCTTTTTATGCGTAGTGGTCTTGCGGCCGGTGCTGAGCTCCACCGTAGAGCGATCAAGCCTGGGGTATTTTGAGGCTCAGGTTTGCTGGGTTAAGCGTTCTGCTAATGGAGCTGCTCACAGGCTAACTAGAGAGCGGGTTAATAATGGACTTTGTAAGTTGTGGTTCCATGTCCCACCCGATTGTCTGAGATCAACGATCCGAACGCTGTTTAAGTAATGCTTGGAAGAAGAAAAAGATCAAGATCCGAACCCTGTTTAAGTAATACTAGCAAAAGGGCCCGTGCGTTGCAACGGGAGAAAAAAAATACCATCTTCAATGGCAATGACCACATTATGTTCATATCTCATCGCATGATTTTAAAAATTTGTCCATAAATACAAGAAAATATTTCTTCTTTTAATTTTATTCACAATTCACAAGTTGAAACAACGTTCATATTTTTTTAAAAATATCATGGTTGTCAAAAAACTTGGTAACTCAGAGAATTATTCTGAATTTCAAGAAACATTTTTTAAGATATACTATAATATTCCGATCCACCCTGACAATTAATTCTTCAAAATTCACTGAGGTATATAATCTAAAAGACTCAGAAGCATTGCTGTTGAACTGCATACATTCGATCATTCGTGAACATTTTTACAAATTTAGAAATATTTTTAAAATCAAAAACATTTTTTACTATTTATAAATATTTTTTGAAAAATGCCAAACAAAATTTTATATTACGAACTATTTTCAAGTATTTTCTTGTGAATTGGCGAATAATTCATTTTTTGAATTATCAATTTTTTTTATTTGCATTAAAGAAATTGCTCAAAATGATAGACTTTTTTTGATTCACGAATGTTTTCTCCAAAATTACGATTTTTTTAATATGCAAACATTTTTAAAAAAATCCCGAACAATTTTTGAATTCGCAAACATTTTATGTTTTATCAAACATTTATGTAAATATAATTTTTTGAATTTCCAAAGTTTTATTGATTTATTTGAAATAGAAAAATAAAAAGGAAGAGATAAATAATAATTGAAAAACTCAAAAACAGGCCCCCGCCCATGGGCTGGTCCAAATGGGCGTGCTGTTTATTTTCCACCGAGCAGAGCGTAGTATAGTTGGTGCCTATTGTTGGGCCGGCCCATGCGAGGGTTCCCTGCAAAACCTTTTTTATATGTTTTTTTAAACTTAGGTGTATGCTATAGGTCAACTGGCTACCTTGATTAGAATTTGATTGTACGAAAGGGGGTTTTATGTAAAACTGGAAAAAAGTTCATAGTCATTTAAAAGAGGGACTGCGGGTTAGTTCGGATAAAATATAGGTTTTTTTTTGCAAAACGTAAAATAATGGTTCGACTTGACTTACAAAAGGACTGTGGGTTGAATCCTCAAAAACGGAGGGGCATTTTCACAAAAGTGTCACGACGGACGACAGAAACACTACGTGCTTTATTATTATTATTATTATTATTATTATTATAGGAAGAGATACATGCAAGTTTACTTTTCGATGTTCAACACCTCTCTTTTCTTCCATTCCTTCCTTTACAATAACTGCCACAACACCCTCTTCCATCTACAAAGTGTCTCCTTCTTTCCTTTGACCGGTTGACCCGTAATTACACTCTCCAAGAAGGGAAGGCAGGGCCAACCATGGGCTATGCCACGTGTGTAATTTTACTGTGCCAATTTACTCTACCGAGGGAGGAAAAAAATGAACCGCTCGCACGGTCATACCGCTCGGACCTAGCGTCCCTCTTTGTTCTCTCCTCCCACGCCCCAGCTAGGGTTCCTGCCACCGCCGCCGTCTCCGCTCATGCCCGTGGGCGGGAAGATCTACTGGCACATCTGCAACTCTTGGCGTGTGCTCGTGCTGGACCCTGCCACACTCAAGTTCTCTTGCCTGCTGGTGCCGGACGCTATGGCATGTTCGCCTACTTCCTGGCATGGCCACCTGCGTTCCTCGCTCCAGAGAACTGACTTGGGTAATTTACACATTCATGCCCACTCCCAATGCTTATGCTCCTCAGCAGTTATTTCAGTGTTTTCCTAAGTTTGGGCCTTTGCGATTTCACCATCTTGATTTGTCTATTACTGCAGCAGGGTGTGGGTGGCTGGTGAGATTGCATGTACTTTCCAGGCTGAAATGACGAGGCTCTCTCTTCCTTTTACTGTTGCCTCATCACTTCACGGGGATGCGACTCTCTCCTCCTTTTACTGCTGCCTTGTCAGTTCCGGGGGACGCGGCTCTCTCCTCCTTTTACTGTTGCCTCGTCAGTTCGCAGGGACGCGGCCCTCTCCTCCTTTTACTGCTGCCTCGTCAGTTCGCAGGGACGCGGCCCTCTCCTCCTTTTACTCTGCCTCGTCAATTCGCTCGCCAGGCTAGCTGCGTGTATGGGTGATGGAATGACTGTGGGTACTGTGTCGATTGGCTGGGCGTGCAGGCTCACAGCAAAACTGCGTCCCCCTTTGTTGTTCTTCTGCCATTCTCACTGCTGCTCCTTGCCTTTTCTCACGGAGGTGATTAGATTTAACCTCCTTCTCTCTATTCTTCGCTGCCTGTGGATCCTTCATCTTCTGCTTCATTCTCATATATGTTTCCTGTCTTACAGATCATGGGGAAGTGAACGGGCAGATCATCCTTATTTGCTAACCCTGTGTGTGGTCATCGTCTTCGTTCCATCGAAACTCGTCTTCGTCCGGCATTGAGGTGTTATTCTTCTCACCTTATTCCGTTGTAATACCATTGCTTTTTCCGTTTAATTTGGCTACATTTCTCTGTTCGCCGATTCCTGCTCACCACCTGTTTGTGTTTATGCGTCGCCAGAATCTTTCTCTGTTCACCATGTGTTACCTACATCCTTTAACCTTCAAGGTGGATCTTAGTTACTTGCTTAGGTCTAGTTTAACCTTCAAGGTGGTTTTAGTTTGCCGCCTGTGCTTATTACCAGGAAACGAAGCTTTGAGTCTGCTTGTAGCAAATTTTGCTAAACTGTTTGCTCAAACAATACATAAATACACCTTGTATTAAGAATGTTTTCAGTCCTTCTTTTACTGATATTGTGTTCAGTTCTTTTTCTTCAAGGGTAAATTAATTAAGTTTTGAAGTTAAATGTCATCGTGTAAGCAAATTGGCGTCCGGTGGCAGCATTCTTGAGGCGGTTGATTATGCCGTATGAATCTTCCTTTGTAGATGTTGCATATATGCGATGAAACTTCAGCACCACCTATTTGTGTTTATGCGTCGCCAAAATATTTGTCTGTTCACCATGTGGTACCTACATTTAAGGCTACTGCTTTCTTCATCAGGTATCCTGCTGGTTCATTTGTTCTACCTGCTTGTTGGTGATTGGGTTTTCCGGTTACCTCGTGTTTCCGATCCAGGTACGCCTATGCGCAATTCCATCAGAGTTTATTTTCATGCTTTTCACATGATGATTCTGATGCTATTCATATTGTTACGGGATCCGACAATTAAATTCCTTTAGTACTATTAGTAGGTGCACACGATATGAGCTCAAATGATCCTGCGCACCATATGAGGTCAACTGATCCTGTCGCGGATCGTGCTGCTGCACATGAACGTTCTGTCGCTCGACGGCGCAGCAGGGTCTCAGCACGAATCGCGTTGTTTCAGGGTTCGTGTTTGTTTCATGTGCTACTCTGCCTTTGTTATTCAGTCGTTTGCACTTCAAACATCCCCAAAGAAAGTCAACGTGTTTCCTTTTGCTTCATTTAGATGCGTTCAGTGCGCCGACCGTTTTTCCTCAAGTGGTCCTGATAACATCGCATTTAGAGGTGCGTGTGTTGCGCTTAGACATATCCTTCTTTCGTCGGCCTTTCATTAGGGACGCCATTCACATTGTGTGTCCCTTAGGTGAGGGCTACTTCCCAGTCGTTTCGGCTACTTACACTGCCCTTAGGCGTCAGCAGCGAATGAAAAAGAGAAGGATGCGTAGATGGGTTCGTGCAGGTGTGTTGCCATTTTGTTGGCTTTGTAAAACCTTGAACAGAATTAAATGCCTAATTTTTTTATTCGTTTCAAGGATACCCGTACTCGACTACATCAGCAACACGCTCCCTGTTCTATACGCAGTACACCGAATTCTTAAAAGGTACACGAACGCTTAGAGCCTGGAACATGGTAAATATTCTGTATGCGTATCTGACAAATCGTCTCTACAACCACCCATAGGAAGAGATCATATCATGGTGCGCCTGAGTATCGATGCCAATTCCGTGGTGCCGTGTTTTGGTACCGTGAGAGGTGCAAAGAAGAATCAAACATAAGTGAGCGTCGTGTCCTATACAACTTGTGTTGCAAGGGTGGTAAGATCAAACTTCCACCATTGAGAGAACCACCAGCTTTCCTGTCAGAGCTACTTAGATTTAATGGTGACTCGCGGTCCAAACACTTCTTGGAAAGAATCAGACAATATAATTCTCTCTTTGCCTTTAATTCCATGGGAGCCGATATCGACAGACACATAAATGGGGGTGGTGGTCCATATGTTTTTAAAATTCATGGTCAGGTTTATCACCGTATTGGATCACTTTTGCTAAATAGAGGTGCTACTCTAAAATTTGCTGAACTGTACATTCATGACATGCATAATGAGGTTAGCAACAGAATTAATGTCGTGCTGAAGATGGTGAACAAGAGAGTGGTATTGATAGAGCAATAACTGATGGTCTAATGACAACCGTCGGCGAAAGAAGCTCGGCGGTTAAGGCACGATGAACATAGATTGACAATGCAAAAGAAGTCCAGAAAATCCTATAGAAAACAACAAGGGCAAATAGGCCACAAAAGTTGTATAGAAAGGATCAGGACCGGAGAAAGGCTGACGGACTAAGGTATGGTGGACTCACATGGCATGAGAAAACATAAAATATCAACGGATTTGGTGGACGCAATGGAAAACAAGGAAGCTAAAAGCTAGGAAGCATACACGACACAAAGATGCAAAATCCATATGCCGAAGACATTGTACTATTTTTTAAGGATCAGTCCAGATCGAGATCCAGTAGGTACAGATCGAGCAGTCCAGCGGGAATCACCAGATCGAGTCCAAGCAGCAGCGACCTCCAGAGCGAGATAGCTGCTGCGGGAGATAGTCAACAACACCCGTACTCAATGGCAAACCAGCCACAGATGGAAACAACAACACGCCCCGCGCACCGTGCACGGCATGATCCCGCACAAGACGCCCCGCGGCGAGGCCGCGCTCGCCAGGCTCAAGGCGTTCGAGGGCGTCCCATCGCCTTACGATCGCACCAAGCGTATGGTCATCCCCGACGTGCTCGAACCGCCTCGATCTGGCAGGCTGTAGGCGGCGGGATCCGGCGACTGGAGACGGCGGGGAATCCAGCGGGGCGGCACAACAGCAGCAGGGGCTACAGCGGGTGTTTGATCTGGCAGCACAACACCAGCAGGACGAGAACGAGAGCTGCAGCAGGAGGAGATCGGTAGGAGCAGCGAGATGAACAACGGCTGCGTGGAGAAGGATCGGAGCACGAGTTGCGCGTGCGAAAAAATAACCTAAGGCTCTAATACCATGTTAGGAAAGCAACTTATCTATATTGAAGGCCCAAGGGACATATATATATTACACATGACTTGAGGTGCAAGGAAAGTAAACATAGACTAATAAGGACTCCTAGACTAATACTAACAGACTAATAAAGACTCCTAGACTAATACTAACAGACTAATAAGGACTCCTAGACTAATACTAATAGACTAATAAGGACTCCTAGACTAATACTAATACTTCCTAACAGTTCCATACAACATGAGACTTCTAAAGAAATTCCAAACGCATATAAATGTGGAGTGGTACAATAAGAGTGAGGTCTTGAAGTACCTATTCAAATACGTAACGAAAAATACGAATCGTGCAAATGTTGTTTTCACAAAATACAAAAACAAAAGCATGGTGCAAGAAGTCAACATGATGATAGTGAAGATGTCAGTACAATGCCAGAAAGTTCTTCCTGTGCAAAACGACAAAAATCTAGTTTAAGAGGAAAACTTGCTACTGGTAATTATGAATTAGATGAGATAAATGATTTTCTAAAGGTTCGGTACTTGTCGGATAAGGAGTCACTTTGGCGCATGTATGGCTGCATCTACGCAACCTGCCGCTGAATTGCAGCAAAAGCTAACAAAGCCCTCCCTCCATTTATCCCCCGATCCATCCTTGCCGCCTATTCGTCTGCATCTGCGATCGAACGAGTTTGACTCTGATTTATGGATAAGGTATCACCTACGGTCAGAAAATATCATTCGCCTGGATCAACTGTCTTTTAGGAAGCTGCTAGCCTTGCCTGTGGGCTGGCCCATCTGAAATACTCGGTCCAACCACCTTTCGACAGAGTAGGGGGCCAAAAGCGACGCATCCAATATGTAAGATCATGATCTAGCTGTTAATATGAATCTACTGTCTTACTTTCTTGCCCATTTATATCTACTTCTCTTCGATGCACTATTCTATTCAGTATCTGTGTAACTCATACACGATTCATGACCTTTTCGAAGCACTTTTATTCAGCAGCTTTGTCTTATATACGTTTGCTAATCTCTTTTACTTATACAAACACGTTCACAAGTATAACAACTAGATAAGTACGCACATATACGCCCAAGGGCGCGCCCCTGCCACTAGTAAGATATATGGTGGGTGCCTTGGGTGGCAAAAGAGTTATGTGAGAAGGTGACTGGTCTAATTGCAAAATGAGCATTCAAGAAGTTTTTTTGTTGTGCTGACTCAAGTGCTTGAACCGTGCATGACGAACAAGTGCTTGAACCATGCATTGTGAAGGATGATTTCACCGTGCAATCGACACCAACAAAAGCCTACAAAATTCTAGGTGAGAGATTTTTCCAGTTACTCATCTAGATTCCGTCAACCTCCTAGACGATGTCCATCATTGTATTGTTGTTGTTGACCGCACACACCATGCTCCGTGGCTCCGTGCAATCCACGGACATGAAACAGATGCCAGCCGATCCTAGGGATGTATCAGTGCTGCACGCTATAATTCATTGCCAGGAGTGTTCGTGAAGCAGAAATATTATTATATGGAACAATAAACTATCTTGGCTTATGGACATGTGGTTGCCACTATAAGACAGACGTAAATCAAGTTTTGGGAAAAAGACAAGCGGGAGCCCACATACCATCACACGTACTCAGCGTGGATGCCGCTGATGTCTCCAAGGGCAGAGGTGATACTATCCGGTCTCTCATGTTGTAGACACCGGAGTCGAGAAAGGGATTCTCACGATTGTGTTTCTACACGAGTCCCAGGACCTGGTATCATTTTTGGACACGAAGTAAATGCAGTCTTCTTGAACTCCGGTGCGGCCACATTGGTTGCCGCCAGCAGCAGGGACCGACTCAGAGCAGCTTTGGCTGACGGAGAGTGCACGCCCCATCAACTTACTGACATCCCTCCATCGTCCATCACCGCAGCTCAGGTCTGCCGCTTCGTAGACATGGAACTGGTAAGTCCATGGTTGACATATTGTTGCTGGTATAATGGTAGTTAGTTCCACCCTTAGTAGCTGATTTCCGGCCACGACGAGGTAGTCCCGTCGTATGTGCATGTCAGGGCCATAATAATCACCGTTCCATATATGGTCGAGGTCATGATCTTCAGGGCTCGGGGTCAGTGTTTTGCGTATGCAGCAGATGTTTGTGATGTGCGGATCCCCGGCGTCCAGGACATGTAGCTCCTCTTCTCTGGTAAGGACATATAGCTTCCCTTGGAAGAGTGCAATGTCGGCGATGGATTTGTGCGCAGGCGACGTCCACGCCATGCATGTTGTGCTAGCCCCTGCTGCCAGGTCGCCGCCGCCGCGAGTATACACGGCAACCCACGAATTGTCTAAAACTGCGACGAGGTGATCGGACACCACCACCTTGCTGATCGTGTGTCCTGAAAACCAGAACCGTGGCTCGGGAAGATCGACGGTCGCAGCGGAGGAAGGGCACATCAGGGAGAAGCTGCCGTCTTCATGCATGAGGAAGAGCGCGCCTCCGGTTGAGAATCCAGAGAAGACGTCGTCCGGGACGGGCAAACGGTGAACGGCGTCGTCGGGGAGGCTGAGGAAGGTGCCGTCGGGGAGGGCTAGCCAGGGGAGCAGCGACGGCAGCGGGTGCTGCAGCCTTTGCGGCCGAGCGCCATGCGCGACACACGGCGGGTAGGCGGACGCGGTCGGCGTGCGACGGAAGCCGCATGAGCACGAGGCCCAGCAGCTCTGCCGGGAGATCCGGCCATGGAGAGCGGCGGCGGGAAGAGCCAGACGCGGCCATCAAGATCGTTTATCATTAGGTGCGCTTGGGTCGGGTGCGCTTGTGTCGTTCATGAACAAAACGGTTTTGAACTGCGGGTTGAATAACAAAAATTACAGGGTTTTTTTTATATAAAAATAAAAATATCGTGGTGAGTTTTCCGACGGAAGCAATAGCCTATTTATTATTAGGTAGGTATAGACTAGCAAAAGAGCCCACACATAAACAGAGAGTTTCAGAATTTGAAAATTTTAGTTTCAGAAAAATCAAAAAAATATTCTAGAACACAACAAAGATGTGAGGCATATGTGCGTAACAGTTCAGGATGAAATACATTAAAACGCGACCTATACAAAAAGATAAAATTACTGCCTGGAAAGATAGTATCAAAGACAAATTTATTGCCTCGAAGGATAGTGTCGTATGTTAAAAAACTTAGATTTGCTTTTTTCTTTATTTTAACTTATTTCGTTCTAAAAATTTACTCCCTCCGTTCCTAAATATAAGTAGTTTTAGAGATTTTACTAGAAGACTATATACGGATATACATAGACATATTTTAAAATATAGATTCACTCATTTTGCTTCGTACGTAGTTCACTAGTATAATCTCTAAAAGGACATATATTTAAGAACGAAGGGAGTATACACTTGTGCATTATGCTTTCACCTATCTATGTACTTTTTTCAAAAAAAATAAAAAAATACAAGTGTACATGAGTTTTGCATTTGAAAAGCAATTTCCGCCATAAACGGAACGAAACGAGCCGTTTGACCCACCAGACGTACTAACTCAGACGCAGCACATAGTCTCTACTATAAAAAGCACGAAGAGGCATATCCAATTCGCCATCTTAGCCGTCTAATCATGTAATCAACGGTTTAAAAACGTTGTTAACGAAACTAAATAATTTTTGTTAGCGCTAATCGTCCATCCCACGTCGTCTCGCGGTTATCCCCCGCTCGCTCGCCTCCTCCCGGTCCCCCCGCTCGCCCACCTCGCCCCGCTCTCAGCGCCTCCTCCTGGTCGCCCCGCGCCCCGCCCGCCCGCGCCGCCCGCTCGCCCCGCCGCCCCCTCGCCCCGCCCGCCCGCGCCGCCCGTGCGCCCCGCCCATGCCGCCCCCTTGCCCCGCCCGCGCCGCCCCCGCGCCCTGCCCACCCGCGCCGCCCGCGCGCCCCGCCCGCCCCGCCCTCCCGCGCCGCCCGCTCGCCTGCACCTCGTGCGCCCCGTGTTAGAGCATATATCTCCATATGTGGTTTTGGTAATTGATGACAATTCTTATGGACTAATGGTTGCCTTAAGTTATATTTAATGGATTTGTCCATAGGCACTTCTTGAAGTCCATCTGTTGGGTTCAAGGAGTTTATATGATGACCAAGGTGGTATTCAAGGTATTATCCAAAGAATGGTCATAGAGACACATGGTTGATCAAGATCTAAGACAAAGAGTAAATCAAGATGATCAACACACAAAGCGTACAAGATGTACCGAGAGGGATCAAGTGATCCCATGGTATGGTAAGCATTGTCCATTACGTGTTTGTGTACTAACCCATGGTCTTCGTGAGAGTTCTATGTGGGGGTTAGGTGTGTTTCCATGGGCTTGCGTCAAAGGGAAGATCTCATACAACCCATGGAGTATGACGTCAAGTTGTGATCGTCATCAAGATTGCGATGTGCAAGTTCAAGTGGATCAGCACGAAGATAGCATGCTTGAAGCTTGCCGTCCATTGTGGTGGCAATGGACTTGTGAAGATATGCTGAAGAGTGGCTCACCCATAGTGAGTATGGGGGAGCAATCAACTAGTCTTCATCAAGCCAACGCAATCAAGAAAGGTGGTCCATCTTGAGGAAGCCAAGATCATCATCATCTAGCTCAAGAGGACGAGGTGCAAGGTATAGGTTTGCCCTTGATAGGTTTTTTGGTTAGGATAGATTGTTGTACTATCAAGGGGGGCTCTCAAGTGAGTAGCTTGATCGTATCGTTCGTTGAGAGCTCAAACCATTTGCATCCTTGCATCATACTTCTTGGTTCTTGTTTGGTGTTTCTCTTTGTGAGTTTTAGAGCTTATGGTCATCTTCGTGACAAGCTCGAGTTCATCGAAAACGGAGTCCATATGCATCTACTATGATGTTTTCGATGTTGGAGTTTTTGCCGGTTCTTAATTCAAAGAGGACTCACATCTCTATATCATTGGCATTTTCATATCTGCATGGTCACTGTTTGGATAGCTCTTGTCGTCCTGAATCCAACAAGCTTGGGTTTGCTCGATTCGGAGCTCGTATGCGAAAGTTATGGCTGTTTCAGTGGCGAGCGGTAGTACCGCTGGACCTAGCGGTAGTACCGCTGGCTGGCGGTAGTACCGCCACTGGTCAGCGGTAGTACCGCTCCAGGAGCTTAGTACCGCCTGCCTAGCGGTTGTTCGTGGACAGACCTTTTTGCGAAGACTTTCTTGGCGGTGGTAGTGCCTTTGCACTACCAGGGGCCCAGCGGCAGTACCGCTGGGGCCAGCGGTAGTACCGCTGGAGTGCCAGCGGTAGTACTGCTGCAGCCTGCGGTAGTACCGCTAGCTGGCGGTAGTACCGCTGCAGTCAGCGGTAGTACCGCTGGAGTGCCAGCGGTAGTACCGCTGCAGCCAGCGGTAGTACCGCTGGAGCTCGGGCAGAGAGTGGGGGTAACGGTCTGATTCCTTCCCCCACTATATAAAGGGGGTCTTCTTCCCCCTTGGCCTTATCTATCCGTTGAGCTCTTGTTCTACCTCCATTGTTGACATTCTTAGAGCTTGCTAACTCTCAATCCCTCCAATGATTCTTGCTTGTTCTTGAGGGAAAAGAGAGAGGAGATCTAGATCCACATCTCCATCAATCACTTTCTCCTCTATGTGAGGGGAACCCCTTGGATCTAGATCTTGGAGTTCTTTGTGAGCTCCTTGTTCTTCCTCTCATATTTCTCCATAGCTTTTGTTGTTGTGGAGGGATTTGAGTGTGAGGGACTTGACGACTTCGTGTGTTCTTGCCATTGCATTAGTTGCATCGGTTTGAGTTCTCCACGGTGATACGTGGAAGTGAGAAGTTGAGAAGCTTACTACCTTTGGTACTTAGTACCCTAGATATTGTTCTTCGTGGATGCTTTGGCATCCTAGAAGCTTGGTGGTGTCTCGGAGCTCAATCATTGTGGTGTGAAGCTCCGGGCAAGCGTCGGGGCCTCCAATTAGGTTGTGGAGATAGCCCCGAGCAATTTGTACGGGAACCGGTAACCGCCCCCAAGGGTTGCCACGTGTACGGGTTCGGTGACCGCCCCCAAGGGTTGCCATTTGTACGGGTTCGGTGACCGCCTTCAAGGGTCCCATAGTGGAATCACGGCATCTTGCATTGTGCGAGGGCGTGAGGAGATTACGGTGGCCTTAGTGGCATCTTGGGGAGCATTGTGCCTCCACACCGCTCTAATGGAGATTAGCATCTGCAAGGGTGTGAACTTCGGGATACATCATCGTCTCCCCGTGCCTCGGTTATCTCTTACCCGAACCCTTTACTTATGCACTTTACTTTGTGATAGACATATTGTTTATTGTAATATATCTTGCTATCACTTAGTTGTTTATCTTGCTTAGCATAAGTTGTTGGTGCACATAGGTGAGCCTAGTTGTTTGTAGGTTTTGTGCTTGACATATTAAACGTTAGTTTTATTCCGCATTTGTTCAAGCCTAAACCTTAATTATTTTAAAGCGCCTATTCACCCCCCCCCTCTAGGCAACATCCACGTCCTTTCACCCCGCCCATGCCGTCCGCTCGCCTCGCTCGCCCCTACACCTCTCGCGGCCGGTGCGCGCCTCCTCCTGCCCGAGTTGCAGCAGCCCGCGGCTCGTCCGCCCCCACCTCCGGACAGCCTCCACCGGCGTCTCCTCCTCGCCCAGCCGCAGCGGCCCGCGGCACCTTCGCCCTCCTCCTCCGACGGACCACCATCGACGCGGTAAACAGACATCCAGGTCGGTCTGACTTGGGTCGTCAACATTTTCATCGATCCACTTCTCCTTAATGAATATATACAGAAAATCTTTCAGTGATGCTCGATGATGTTCTTCCTTCTATTTGTGTACTGTTATACAGATCACATTTTGATGAGTCTGTGTTTCTGAATTGCAGAAAGGAGTTAGATATGGTGCCCACTGGAGGATGTTATTACAGGATTGCAAATCCAATGCCGCGGGTGGAGATCGGTATACTACAACCCGTCCAGAAAGGGCTTCTTAGGCAAGGCGCCTACCTCACTAGGCCAGATCCTGGTTCAGCACAAGAGATGGTCAGAAGGGTTCCTCCAAATATCCCTCTCCAATTACATCCCCTTTTTATTAGGCCATGGTAAGATCAAGTTGGGGCTTCAAATGGGTTACTCGGTCTCTGGCTTCTGGGCCCTGAACAGCTTCCCCACCTTTTACTATGTCATCATCCCTTCACTTTGCTTCCTCAGTGGTGTCTCTGTTTTCCCTGAGGTAATGGTTGACATTCTACAGTATGTTCCGAAGCTTATTTTTATGCACCGCAGTTCAGTTCTGACACCATACCTGCATGTGCAAACTCATCCAGATAACCAGCCCTTGGTGCATTCCATTCATATACTCCTGGAGCCTAATGGAGTCGCTGCAATGTGGTGACACTGCTGTGGAGTGGTGGAACACACAAAGGATGTGGCTCATGAGAAGGACCACCTCCTACCTCCTGGCGGCCATCGACACGATTGGGGGAATGCTGGGCATCTCTGAGTCCGGGTTTGAGCTGACGGTGAAGGTGGACGGGTCGCAGGCTATGGAGAGGTACAAGAAGGGGAAGATGGAGTTTGGGCCCATCTCAAGTATATTTGTGATCATCACCACGATCTCGCTGTTCAACCTGGCGTGCTTGGTGCTCGGGTTGGGCAGAGTTCTGTTGCGCGAAGGCGCAGCAGGGTTGGGACCTCTGTTTCTGCAGGTTGTCCTCTGCGTGGCCATAGTGGTCATCAATGCCCCGGTCTATGAGGCCCTCTTCATCCGCAGGGACACTGGAAGCCTGCCTTATTTTGTCACCCTCATTTCCCTTTGCTTTTTGTCGTCGCTCTGCCTACAGGCTGTTGGGGAATGACGCATGGGAAACAAAAAATTTCCTACGTGCACGAAGACCTATCATGGTGATGTCCATCTACGAGAGGGGATGAGTGATCTACGTACCCTTGTAGATCGTACAGCAGAAGCGTTAGTGAACGCGGTTGATGTAGTGGAACGTCCTCATGTCCCTCGATCCGCCCTGCGAACAATCCCGCGATCAGTCCCACGATCTAGTACCGAACGGACGGCACCTCCGCGTTCAGCACACGTACAGCTCGACGATGATCTCGGCCTTCTTGATCCAGCAAGAGAGACGGAGAGGTAGAAGATTTTTCCGGCAGCGTGACGGCGCTCCGGAGGTTGGGGATGACCTTGTCTCAGCAGGGCTCCGCCCGAGCTCCGCAGAAACGCGATCTAGAGGAAAAACCGTGGAGGTATGTGGTCGGGCTGTCGTGGAAAAGTCGTCTCAAATCAGCCCTCTTGTTACGACGAACTTCACTCCGAAACAGAATTGAACTTTTCAATATTTCAGACTTGTGATTCATTAAGTGAATACTCTAGTATCTACTCAAATCGTCATTGAAGTAAGAACATAATGATATCCACTGCGTGCCTCAGCACCCATTGGACTGCATACATCAAAATGTATCACTTCCAACAAGTTACTATCTTATTTCATCTCAATGAAAACAAGGCCTTGCTCATGTGGTATGATCTGCATGTCACTAGTGATTCGAAATCAGGTGAGTACAAAGATCCATCAGCATGGAGCCTCTTCATGCAATTTATACCAACATGACTCAAGCGGCAGTGCCACAAGTAAGTGGTACTATCATCATTAACTCGTATCTTTTGGCACCAATATCATGAACATGTGTAACACTACGATCGAGATTCAATAAACCATTGAAGGTGATTATTCAAGAAAATAGAGTAACCATTATTCTCTTTAAATGAATAATCGTATTGCAATAAACACGATCCAATCATGTTCATGCTTAACGCAAGCACCAAATAACAATTATTTAGATTTAACACCAATCCCGATGGTAGAGGGAGCGTGCGACGTTTGATCATATCAACCTTGGAAACACTTCCAACACGTATCGTCACCTCGCCTTTAGCTAGTCTCCATTTATGCCGTAGCTTTCATTTCGCGTTACTAATCACTTAGCAACCGAACCGGTATCCAATACCCTCGTGCTACTAGGAGTACTAGTAAAGTACACATCAACATCATGTATATCAAATATACTTCTCTTGACTTTTGCCAGCCTTCTTATCTACCAAGTATCTAGAGTTGCTCCGCCTCAGTGACTGTTCCCCTCATTACAGAAGCACTCAGTCTCAGGTTTGGGTTTAATCTTGGGTCTCTTCATTAGTGTAGCAACTGTTTTGCCGTTTCACGAAGTATCCCTTCTAGCCCTTGCCTTTCTTGAAACTTAGTGGTTCTACAAACCATCAACTATTGATGCTCCTTCTTGATTTCTACTTTCGCAATGTCAAACATCGCGAATCGCTCAAGGATCATTGTATCTATCCTTGATATGTTATAGTTCATCACGAAGCTCTCACAGCTTAGTGGCAGTGACTTTGGAGAACCATCACTATCTCATCTGGAAGATTAACTCCCACTTGATTCAAGCGATTGTCGTACTCAGACAATCTGAGGACACGCTCAACGATTGAGCCTTTCTCCTTTACTTTGTGGACAAAGAATCTTGTCGGAGGTCTTGTACCTCTTAACAAGGGCACAAGCATGAAATCACAATTTCATCTCTTTAGAACATCACTTATGTTCCGCGACGTTTCAAAACGTCTTTGGCGCCTTGCTTCTAAGCCATTAAGTATTTTGCACTGAACTATCGTGTAGTCATCAGAAACGTGTATGTCGGATGTTCACAGCATCCACAGACGACGCTCGAGGTGCAGCACACCGAGTGGTGCATTAAGGACATAAGCCTTCTGCGCAGAAACGAGGACAATCCTCGGTTTTACAGACTTAGTCTGCAAAGTTTGCTACTATCAATTTTCAGCTAAATTTTCTCTAGGAACATATAAAAACAGTAGAGCTATAGCGCAAGCTACATCATAATTCGCAAAGACCATTAGACTATGTTCATGATAATTAGTTCAATTAATCATATTACTTAAGAACTCCCACTCAAAAAGTACATCTCTCTAGTCATTTGAGTGGTACATGATCCAAATCCACTATCTTAAGTCCGATCATCACGTGAGTCGAGAATAGTTTCACTGGTAAGCATCTCTATGCTAATCATATCAACTATATGATTCATGCTCGACCTTTCGGTCTCATGTGTTCCGAGGCCATGTCTGCACATGCTAGGCTCGTCAAGCTTAACCCGAGTGTTCTCCGTGCGCAACTGTTTTGCACCCGTTGTATGTGAACGTTGAGTCTATCACACCCGACCATCACGTGGTGTCTCGAAACGACGAACTGTCGCAACGGTGCACGGTCGGGGAGAACACAATTTCGTCTTGAAATTTTAGTGAGAGATCACCTCATAATGCTACCGTCGTTATAAGCAAGATAAGGTGCAAAAAAAGGATTAACATCACATGCAATTCATAAGTGACATGATATGGCCGTCATCACGTGCTTCTTGATCTCCATCACCAAAGCACCGGCACGATCTTCTTGTCACCGGCGTCACACCATGATCTCCATCAACGTGTCGCCATCGGGGTTGTCGTGCTACTCATGCTATTACTACTAAAGCTACATCCTAGCAAAATAGTAAACGCATCTGCAAGCACAAACGTTAGTTTAAAGACAACCCTATGGCTCCTGCCGGTTGCCGTACCATCGACGTGCAAGTCGATATTATCTATTACAACATGATCATCTCATACATCCAATATATCACATCACATTGTTGGGCATATCACATCACAAGCATACCCTGCAAAAACAAGTTAGACGTCCTCTAATTTTGTTGTTGCATGTTTTACGTGGTGACCATGGGTATCTAGTAGGATCGCATCTTACTTACGTAAACACCACAACGGAGATATATGAATTGCTATTTAACCTCATCCAAGGACCTCCTCGGTCAATTCTGATTCAACTAAAGTTGGAGAAACTGACACCCGCCAGTCATCTTTGAGCAACGGAGTTACTCGTAGCGATGAAACCAGTCTCTCGTAAGCGTACGAGTAATGTCGGTCCGAGCCGCTTCGATCCAACAATACCGCGGAATCAAGAAAAGACTAAGGAGGGCAGCAAAACGCACATCACCGCCCATAAAAACTTTTGTGTTCTACTCGAGAAGACATCTACGCATGAACCTATCTCATGATGCCACTGTTGGGGAACGACGCATGGGAAACAAAAATTTTCCTACGCGCACGACGACCTATCATGGTGATGTCCATCTATGAGAGAGGATGAGTGATCTACGTACCCTTGTAGATCGTACAGCAGAAGCGTTAGTGAACGCGGTTGATGTAGTGGAATGTCCTCACGTCCCTCGATCCGCCCCGCGAACAATCCCGCGATCAGTCCCACGATCTAGTACCGAACGGACGGCACCTCCGCGTTCAGCACACGTACAGCTCGACGATGATCTCGGCCTTCTTGATCCAGCAAGAGAGACGGAGAGGTAGAAGAGTTTTCCGGCAGCGTGACGGCTCTCCGGAGGTTGGTGATGACCTTGTCTCAGCAGGGCTCCGCCCGAGCTCCGCAGAAACGTGATCTAGAGGAAAAACCGTGGAGGTATGTGGTCGGGCTGCCGTGGAAAAGTCGTCTCAAATCAGCCCTAAAACCCCACTATATATAGGAGGAGGAGGGGGGAGACTTGCCTTGGGGTCCAAGGACTCCCAAGGGAGTTGGCCGAGCCAAGGGGGAAGGTCTCCCCCTCCCAAACCGAAATCTACTTGGTTTGGAAGGTGGAGTCCTTCTTCCCTTTCCCACCTCCTTCCTTTTTTTTTCCTTTCCTCTTTGATTTTCTTTCCTATGCGCATAGGCCTCTCTTGGGCTGTCTCACCAGCCCACTAAGGGCTGGTGTGGCACCCCAAACACCCATGGGCTTCCCCGGGGTGGGTGGGCCCCCCCGATGAACTCCCGGAACCCATTCGTCATTCCCGGTACATTCCCGGTAACTCCGAAACCTTCCGGTAATCAAATGAGGTCATCCTATATATCAATCTTCGTTTCCGGACCATTCCGGAAACCCTCGTGATGTCCGTGATCTCATCCGGGACTCCGAACAACGTTTGGTAACCAACCATATAACTCAAATACGCATAAAACAACGTCGAACCTTAAGTGTGCAGACCCTGCGGATTCGAGAACTATGTAGACATGACCCGAGAGACTCCTCGGTCAATATCCAATAGCGGGACCTGGATGCCCATATTGGATCCTACATATTCTACGAAGATCTTATCGTTTGAACCTCAGTGCCAAGGATTCATATAATCCCGTATGTCATTCCCTTTGTCCTTCGGTATGTTACTTGCCCGAGATTCGATCGTCGGTATCCGCATACCTATTTCAATCTCGTTTACCGGCAAGTCTCTTTACTCGTTCCGTAATACAAGATCCCGTAACTTACAGTAAGTCACATTGCTTGCAAGGCTTGTGTGTGATGTTGCATTACTGAGTGGGCCCCGAGATACCTCTCCGTCACACGGAGTGACAAATCCCAGTCTCGATCCATACTAACTCAACGAACACCTTCGGAGATACCTATAGAGCATCTTTATAGTCACCCAGTTACGTTGCGACGTTTGATACACATAAAGCATTCCTCCGGTGTCCGTGAGTTATATGATCTCATGGTCATAGGAACAAATACTTGACACGCAGAAAACAGTAGCAACAAAATGACACGATCAACATGCTACGTCTATTAGTTTGGGTCTAGTCCATCACATGATTCTCCTAATGATGTGATCCCGTTATCAAGTGACAACACTTGCCTATGGCCAGGAAACCTTGACCATCTTTGATCAACGAGCTAGTCAACTAGAGGCTTACTAGGGATAGTGTTTTGTCTATGTATCCACACAAGTATTGTGTTTCCAATCAATACAATTATAGCATGGATAATAAACGATTATCATGAACTAAGAAATATAATAATAACTAATTTATTATTGCCTCTAGGGCATATTTCCAACTCAGGCTACCTAGATATGAACTCGGCGCAGAAACGATGAACAGACATGAATGGGGAACGTAGGGTTTGAGCCTTATGAGGGGCATTTTGAGACAATCTATCTATACACAAGGCTCTGTAACTTGCATTTTTTTGCACAGTCATGACAATGATGTGGTACTCTCTAAACCCATATTTATTAACAACTAATGCATCATTATTTTTTCATGTACTTTAGCCCTATATATCATCTGGTAGTTGTGTAGGGCAGGTTCCACATCGAACGGGGCATCTCAGCTTGAAGCTGCTGCAGAGATCCGGTGCCAGGGGATTTGGAGTAAGTAGGAGTCCTGGATCAGAAGGAAAAGTTCAGCGCACAATACCCATTTGATGAAATGCGGCTAGGATGATATCCAGGATGTTTTCTCTTGACGGAGCATCTATTCAATGTAAGCATTAACTCAATTTTACCTACTCGGCTACTCATAATCAATATCAAGTTGAGGACAAGCACGCTCTTGTTATAGTTAATCTCTGTATACAAGTCATTTTTATCTTGCTCTGAATGAAATCCCTTTCTATGTAGTATATGAAGAATTCAAAGGAGGAGGATGATGTGCTAATAGAGCAACTACCAGAGCTGTCCATTGGCCTATAAAACGGTTGTCGATCCCACCGGTGTTTTCACTGACAAGGACATGGGTGCAACTTGTATTAGGTACAGTCTTTCAAGTTTTCTATGTTACCATTTACAGTAGTGTGCTGGAAAACAAATTCAGAACAAGCACATAACTGATCCAAGCACTGAAGATAGTATAACAGAAGCATCTCTCAGTTATTTAACCCATATAGATGTACTATTTTTTAAAGAGAAGAGGCTATATTTGATGGTCCAACAAAGAATATTAGAGGTGGAGATGAAGATAGGGACCTTTCTGCCTAAGGTCTGGAGTTGGTCGATCGCAAAGCCATAAAGAGGACAGTTCATGGGGCCCGCTGGCGTTAATGATTTCAGTCCGCGTCTCTGGTTAAGGAAGGTGAAGAGAGATGCAACATGCTTTACAATGCATGGTCATTGACCTGGAGAAAATCATTCACACGTCCAATCCCTGCAATAGCAATGGAGCACACGGGGATTGCTTTGCAGAAGGTGTGGATGTCATCTTTGTTACCATAAATGTTGGCTTATTCACGACTGAGCTCATGTTTTGGGCCGATGAAGAGGGTTACTGAACCTGGGGTCTACTATTCTTTTTCACCCTACATGTGCTTCTACACTCCTGGTATGGTACCAGCCATTCATTATGTTGTCCTTCATTTTATAGCTTTCATATGTTTGCTTAGTTACTTGATTCTTGTTTATGAACAAACAGTTGATCAGGAATAATATTTGCTTAGTTACTTGATTCTCGTTTGTGAATAATCAGTCGATCAATAATAATGCAAGAAATATTTTTCAGTTTGTACTGTATAGAACTTACAGGAGGTACATTTGTGTATGCTAGACAAAACTTAACACATGGCATTGAAAAATAGAACATGTTTTTAGTTCTGAGATTTGACTTGGTAAGGATTGTCCTAAGTGGTTTCACTTTTCAGTTCTTTTTGCTGAGAAAGCACTTGACAATAATTGTAAACCATTGTGGTCTTTCACCCAGCAGATGATTCGAATTTAGGGTCTGAAACAACACCTACCATGGCTCTATCTTATCGTGTCATTACAAATAAACCTCACTACCCTGATGCACATATGTACCAAAATCCATAGGTCAGTAGGCTTTTCTACAGAACATATATTCCTGACTATAATATGGTATATTGTATTGCTTCACAATTTTTGAAAATTGTTGATTTTTATTTTGGAGTGCCATAGATTTTGAATTTGATATTAACCATTGGTCGGCTACTTGTAGGACTACAACAGTTCACTATCACAATCTCTCCAAAAAACCGGCCTACCACTTCCTCCCAAGTTGTGATTCATACCACTACCCATCTAAGTAATATCAAATATATTTCACCTTTGCCACTCTCACTTGTAGACCTGGGAGAGTTGTCGCCTTAGCGAAAACAATCGAGAATGCAAGTGTCGACGTTCAACACATTGGACGAAGAGTGTTGAGGGAGCTGAAGTCAAATTGCTCTGACAGAGAACAACACCAGCAGCACGCGCATCATCATTTGTAGGACGTCAAAGTTGCGGTGAAGATCGACTTGTTGTCCTCGCCCTATTACATTCCTCCATTCATCGGTATGGCCATGGTCACGGGTGGATATGACAAGTTGGCGTGGCTACAAGATCTACTAGAGCCATGGTCGGGCAACCTCGTGTGGTGTGGTCGAGGTTGATAGAGAGCCGGAAAATGGCCACGGTTGTCATTTAGGACACAGGTTCAAGGTCTGCGAGACAGGGTGAAATTTCTCCATTTTTTATTTTTTTAGAATGCAGGAAACCAATTCTTATTCTTCTTAATGTAAAGGCAGAGATCCCTACGATTGCCCAAAAAAAGGATGTAGGAAACAACTACCCTCTTGTACATATGACGTCACTTTTCTTTTGAAGTGATATAAGACGACACTTGATTCTTCATGGTCCGTTGTCTGAAGCTGTTGATGCTCCTTATTGTGCTAATAGATAGATTCAGAGGTGTTTGAGAGGAACTTGTAAATCCTATAATTTCTTTTTCTAGATACTACTATGATATTTGCTTATATTGTTTTATCTTTCAGTTGTAGCCAACACGATGTAATATAGCAATTCTCTATTTATGATGTTGAAAAATACAACATCGGCAATGTGAAGTGCTCAAACGTACTTTTAGGATACAGAATGTTTAATATAACATACTTGTCATACCAAGAAGGATTTAGTTGAAGGTTTGTTGTTGAGGAGAATGAATCGGTGTTATTAACATAGTGTTCCTTGGCCACTGATGTTACACACCAACATTTATTTCGAAACCCATCGCATGCTGCTTTAGGTTAATAGATATATTTTGAGTACCAAATGCTTTTTACATTTCTGCAAAGATATTGACAATGACAACGTCAAGTGAAGAACAAATTAATAATAAGTTGTGATATGTTGTATTTCTTATGCACTATTTAATCCTTGGATCTAATTATATAACGTTGGTGGGATGGAACACCTATTTGTAATGCTTTGCCAATGAAAAGAACATACATGCATATGTTGTTCCTCATCTTTTCTTCTGTCTCCATGTGTGGCTGTCAAATGTGAGGCTACCATGGATGTGTAGTCTCCATCATTTATTTCCATTCATTGGCTGTTGGTGGGAACCGTAGTCAAAACAAAATTGTGAATTAGGTGTGGCGGTGGCGGCAAAAAAGCAGAACCAAAAATGATGGATATGGTCAAAACATCAACAGAAAGCAAGTAACCTGATAGTGTTTAGTGGTTACAAAACGGGAAGGAAACCACCCCTATGTTTGTGACAAACATAGAATAAACATTTCGCCCATATATTTTTATTTCATAGGAGCAAACGGGTTGGGATTGGAAAAAGTGAGTCACCAGAGTGCATGCCGATTATACGAGAGGTATAACTTAAACATAATCTCAGCAAACTCTGATTAAGATTTTATTTATCTTTTCATGAGAACACATGTATCCCGTGACAACGCACGGCTTTAAATTCCATGACAAGCATGTAATTCTTGACTTAACCAATTGACCAAAGGGCAATTTGTCGAGTGAGACATCCATCATAGAAGACAGGGCCACTATTGAGTCCGATTGCACTAGGACCGGAAGGTTAGACTATTCGATATTCTAATCATAATAGCTTGAATTTCCACCTCAATAGTATTGTTGCAGAATAACAGTAATTGGCATGACGCAAAAACGGTTGGGTCCAAGTTATGACGCAAGATCATGCCATCACCGAGCAACTTTTACTAAGTGCCTTCGACGGACACCCTTTATTTGAAACCCGTATATAAAAGTTTAAAAAGAATCAAATTTTTCTATGAAAATGTGTACATCTTCATTACGGATCTGTAAAATTTTGTTCAAAAGTATTGGCCCATTTTGATATGCACCCATTTGTCTTTTTAAGCTATGCATGAAAATATATTATTATAAAAAATCCTTATAATTATATATTTTCATCCAATCGATTGTCCTTCATCTCTAACATGTACCGGTACAATTGTGATTTCTACTTGTTGTGCTCGAACTTTACGTGACATCCACAAAAGATAATTGATAAGTTTGTATTTCCCCTTCCCTCTTTTCTTTAGAGATAATAAGACGGTCATGGAATAATATGATTTCAAATTTTTATACTCACTTAAACTTCATGTTTGTGGACACTGTTACTATTACCAGAAAATGCTGTTGCAGTGGCAGAGAGAGGGGGAAACACTTTCAAGCTAGTCTGTCAGTCACGGCCACAGCCAGGCCGCAGCCCACACATCACACAAGATTTAACTCAACAGCGAAACGCTTCCGATTATTACAACAAGCAGGTACTAGTATGTACAAGCATCGACATGAAAACGCTCCCCATCCGAAAAACTGCAACTTACAACAAGCGGCCCTACAAAGGTGCATGACGAACACCATATCCCGAAGCACAGCAGGTCAGCAAAAAAAAAAAAAAGGAAACAGCTCTTCCTAGACCTCGAAAACGACTCCGCAGCCGACGAACACCACACACGAACAGGCTACATACAGTTAGCAAGTCCTATCATAGCGACACTACTACCAGCAAACTTAAATATACGTCCCTCTACGGAACCTACTCCCATGCAGTTAACAGTTGGAGGTCGCCCTCAGTCTTCTCATGGCTCGGCGCGGGCATACCTCCTCCCGCGTTATTTCTTTGATAACCTGGCAAGTCTCAAAGCATGAAATGATTGTCCAACAACAGATTTCTGATGTAAATACAAGTCAAGGGGGGCAAGAACTTACAAGTTGCAGCTTCTTGGTGTCCCCAGATTTCGGCAGCTGTAGTTGTTACAGCAGTTAGGGGTTGCACGAGATGGGGGTTGCACGAGATGATAGGCTCGCTGATTCACACCTAGGCCGGGCTCCAACACAGGTTAGTTCAGCTACTAACAAACTCATCAGCATCATGTCCCGTCTTCGTCGAAAAAGTTAGCCTCACAGCTAGAGATGGTATCATCCCGTCGATGGTACACGGAAATAGTGAAGTCACTGCGGTCTCGTGACGCATAACCGAGCCTTTCCAGGGTTAAGAAGCGATTCCGACATTATCCAACCCTGACATGCAACGAAAAGGAATGTGGTTAGTCATATACCAAGCATTTCAATCAATCGGCTTGTCACAATTATGCCTAGTGGTTGGAGTGCTAGATAGAGATCACATTTATCATAAAGATAAGGAGTGTTACCTGTTCTTTTGCTTTCTTCCTGAATGTTCCATAAGATGATGATACAATTTTGCAAGATTCTGCGATGTGTGCCAGGAAATCCATGTTCCGTGGGTGCGGGTTCCCGTAGTGATCTGATCGATTGGAGCTCATTCTCTTCCGTTCATGTGATACATTGATGAAATGCAGCAACACATGGGCCTGAACAACAGTGTCGTTATCAGGACAATACGACAAATAGGGACCATAAACACACCTAAAAGCCAAAATTATTGCAATGCAAACAGCTGCTTACATGGAAAGCAGCTTTGAGAATGTCATCTGGCTTTGCTTGGTCCTTGAGCAAAGCATATACTTTATCCTTCGTTGGGTTATATGTTACCATGTATCGCTCATCCTATAATAAAGATAGGAGGTATTGGTCATACCAAAAGAACAAATGCATGAAGTTTACTGGTAGTGGCCAGGGAGATGTAGGATGTACCTCAAACAAAGGCCTTGTGGCAACAAACGAAACAGGTTCTTGAAACGCTTCTCCAAATCGCGATCCTGAAGGAAAGTATCAGACTGTAAAAAAACATTCCATGTATAAGCACCAGTCAGAAGAAACGTAGTACAAACCTATTGAAACTGGCTCATGCCGCCAAGGGTGAATAAATATTGTCTCCTGTGAGTTTCCTTCCTTCAACGAGGGAACATACCCTGTACCATAGAAAGTTGGAGGTTCAATACTACTAATCATAATTAAGGCAGCAGAAGCACCTAAAGGGATTACAATTTAGAACTTCCACAGATTCTATCCATATGGCAATTTTGAGCTCAAATGCTTAATACTGTAAATGTAAGGATAGAAGAGAATAATCCAACCCATTGTGCTAACACACACCAAAAGTACGTCTTTACCATGCTTATGCACTGACCACCTCTGAGACCTTTTCTAAGCCCTTTGAACTCTTACTTTGCTGTGTGTGTACTGTATTTAACTTCACTTTAGGAATTACTGTATGTGCCGCTTTACTAGTCTCATTAATGTAATTGATAAAGATCAGCGGTTTGGGCATATAAACAATTCTAGAAATATTTTTGCACTTTCTACGACAATTTAAAGCACATGACCTAAAAAAATCAAAGCACAAATTTGCAACTTACCTGTCCTAATAAAGGAATCCACTGCAACAGTAAATCTTGCCCTGTTTAGGGTATTCAGCACAACGGACCTCACCTGGTAAGAGACTCAGTATCAACATATGTCTTGAAGAGCAAACAGTAAGACCCAAGAAATGAAGTATTAAAGTGAACCTCATGATATGAACTCAGGAGATATCCACATGACAGAAGTGCAAATGAAGTCACCAACGATGGGTTCCGTTTCGTGATAAATATGCTCAAACCCGTTCCCAGCTTCATGTTAAAATAACAAAGTGATGTCAGACTTGCTGCTAAATTAAGTAAACAGTCGATATCATGTACGCAGACAACCAGAAGCTCAGGCCACACCAAATTATGCCAGTAAATCAGCCAGGTTCAGCTGCATGCCTGATAAATGTGCCACTTAGGCAAAAAGTGCAAGGAAACACATTAATAATTACCAGATCTGCAATGTTCCCCACGGATTCGCCTTTAGCAGTCACGTCTCCAATATTTTCTCCTCTTGCATAGGCCTTGTAGATTGGAGTGCGAGTTGAGGTCGATGTAACAGCAGCGACATTCTAAAATGTTTCACGAAAAAACGGAAGTTCTTCATCAATACTTTTGAAACAGAGTGTTGAATCTATGTATACTTGAAATCCAAGTATTGCAACTTAGAGCAACTGGTGAGGACAGACCTTTACAACATTTGCAACGCAAGCCATAGGCAGGAAAAATTGAGGGAATGCCGCAGTAGCTAACTCTATCCCAGCGCCTATCTCCAGCAAGAGATCACTAGAAAAGCGGAGCTGCAAAAAAAAAAAAGTTTCAGTTAGCCATGCACATGGACCAAGAAATTGGAAATAATGTAGACAACTAAATACTACTACACAGATGTAAACATGCTTTCACGTGTTTTACCTGCTTTAGGTCATTGTCAAACTTCTTTCCTTGTCGTGCAAAAAGCATTTTTCCAACACGTCCAGCACCATCCTGAAGCAGGAGCACAGTCACAGCTATATAATTAGAAGAAAGCATACATATTTGATTACTAAGGACAAGAAGAAGAGCAGTCAAACAGAATATATTGCTATCAGATGGCCAATAACTCTAGAAGGATAAGACTTCAGGTTCATCAAATTTATCTCTAGGTTTGCTCTACGACAAAAAAGCTCTTCTAATAAATTACTGATTTGTCATCTGTGAATCAAAAAAATTGAACGGACAGGAATAGTGACCAGAACAAATATAATAGGTTCTTGGATATACATGATATGTTTACCTTGAGGATCCAGTTGATAGCAATGGCACCTGGGGTTACCTTGCTTTGAGAGACTCCAACGGAGCTCAGCAAGGTTCTTGTTGTGAACACCCCCATTGCTCCACCAAAGAAATGCTGAACAGTGAGCAAATCTTAGCATGATACATTTAAATCAAGACAATACTGAACACGAGTTATAAAAAATTGTACCTTGAGAGCTCTCCAGGTCATGTACGGGACATATGAAGGAGTAACACTGTCTGGAAACCCTTCAGGCACAACATACGATCTTACAAATGCCATTATTTCCTGCAGCCATAGTGTGTAATGGTGTTACCTACTCGTATTTGTTAAACATGTATGGTCAATGTAGTTTATTATAGATAGACGACATAAATGTCTGAGTGATTTCAACTCTGCACACAGCACTTTAATCTTCCCATAACAATATAGAATCCTCTATTCAACAGTAGAAAACAACTGCTAGAAAACTTAACTCCAAAATGAATTCAAATATATATAATTTTCTCTAAACACAACTGAGAATAAACTGAAGAAGACAACTTCTACAGGTATTAATTCTAAAAAGAACTCTCAGTCAGCAATCAACTTAATCTGGCAAGTAGTATTCCACTACAATATTAAATTTCGTACAAACTACCTCAGTCCCAACTAAAAATTGACGGCGAAAACAACACTACCATGGACTAAAATAACTGTCCAGAAACAGAGTCATAGTCCTGGAAGCACGACAAAAATCAAATCTCCCGGTTTCACCTAAATAAAACAAAATTGCCTCGAAAGCATCAAGTCAGTACGCTGCTGGGAAGAATTAGAGCGTGCATCCTGAGGGAAAAAAACATAACCACATTGTGCAGCTGCACAAATAATCTACAATTCGCAGATGGCTACGCCTCGGGTACACCAAATCGCCCAAAATCCACAACCAATTCCCCCCAAATCAAACCGGAAACCTAGCGCGTATCCACCAACCAGACCACCAAAACAAAACCAAAGCAGCAGCAAACGCGACGGGACGCCGCAATTCCGCCAGACGGCTCACCTCGGCGGGCGGAAGCGGCGACTGGAGCGGCACGGCCCGGACGGAGGCCCCCAGGGGGACGGCGGACCCGCCCCGGCCCCTGCCCTTCGCCTTCGCCTTCCCGGGGGCCGCATCCACCACGTACTTCCACCGCCTCCCCTCCACCTCCTCGAGGCACAGGAAGCCCTCGAGCGCGGGCGCGGGCGCCTCCAGGGCCGCGGGGGCGACGGCCCCGGCGATCGTGGAGGTCCGCACGGCCTCGCGCACCAGCCGCGCGTCGGGCGGCGGCGGCGCCTGCACCGTGACCGTCTGCGCCGCGGCGGTCCGCTTGATCCCCACCGCCGGCGCCATGGGCTGCTGCTTAGTCAGATGGTTGTCGCGACGGGCGCACAGGACACGACAGGGAGGCGGGGCGGGGCGGAGTGGTTGGAGAGAGAAAATGAAGGGGACGAGGGTTATATTGGCGGAGCCGCGGAAATGCCAAGATGGAGGCGTGCGTGGTGAGAGACCAGGCAGGGGAGAGACAAAAGGTTTTATAGACCACCAGAGGCCTCTCTTTGCTCCGCTACGGGCACCAGCGCCGTGCACCCACCTACATTACTTGTTGCCCTTCACGGCGGCGGGCGCGGCTGGGTCCCGCCCGTCGGAGAACGGTGGTTCGGCATGGCGTCGGAGACGCGAACCGCTACGGACAGAACGGTTTGTAAACTAACTGTTTTCCACGCAATGTGTGGGATGGTGATTATCTCCGACAACCAGCCATGTGTCGATGGTTATTGGAAGTTTACACTGAAGAGATGGCTGGTGAATGCTAATGTGGTTCGTTCAGTGTGTCATCGGAGACATGGACTGCGATGGACGTAAGCGGATGAAACCGTGATAATGTTATCTTGCACACGTTGATTGTTTGTGGGGGTAGGTTGTTTTCGAGATCCACAAGTCGATGGTTATTGGAAGCTTACGGGGACGAGATGGTTCGCGAAGGCCAACATGGTTTATGTAGTGAAGTTTACACGGGAGAGATGATCGGTGCACGCCAACATGTCGGTCTAGTGCACACCAAAGACACGAACCGCTGATGATACAAGGAGTTGAAACGCCACTAACTTACACACAAGGATTGTTTTGTGGTAGTGTTGCTCCTATGAGACATACCTCGGTGAATATTGGAAGTTCTTGAGGGAGGAATGATCGATGCAGGCTAGCACAGTAGTCTAGCATGGCAACAAAAATGCGAGCCGTTATGAACGAAGAGAGCTGAACCGCCACTATCTTACACGTAATGATTGTTTCGGGGTATGGTTGTTTATAGTCACACCGTGCACCTACCTAAATTACTTGTTGCCCTTCACGGTGGCGTAGTTGGGTCCCACCCGTCGGAACGCGGTGGTCCAGCGTGGCACCGGAGACGTGCACTGCTACAGACAGAACGGTTTGTAAACCAACTGTTTTGCATGCAATGTGTGGGATGATGATTGTCTCTGGTACCCAACCATGTGTCGATGGTTATTTGAAGTTTACGGTGAAGAGATGGCTGCTGAATGCCAATGTGGTTCGCTCACTATGTCACCGGAGACGTGGACTGCGATGGACGTAAGCGGATGCAACCGTCATAGTGCTATCTTGCACACAATGATTGTTTGTAGGGTAGGTTGTATCCGAGATCCACAAGTCGATGGTTATTGCAAGCTTACGGGGACGAGATGGTTCGCGAAGGCCAACATGGTTTATATAGTGAAGGTTAGACGGGAGAGATGATCGGGGCACGCCAACATGTCGGTATAGTGCACACTAAAGACACGGGCTGCTAATGATACAAGGAGTTGAAACGCCACTAACTTACACACGACGATTGTTTATGTGGTAGTGTTGTTCCTATGAGACATACCTCGGTGAACATTGGAAGTTCTCGAGGGAGGAATGATTGATGCAGGCTAGCACACTAGTCTAGCATGGCAACAAAAATGCGAGCCGTTATGGACGAAGAGAGCTGAATCGCCACTATCTTACACGTAATGATTGTTTCGGGGTATGGTCGTTTATAGGATCCATACGTTGTCGGTTATTGAAAACTTGCGAGGGAGAGATCACTCGTGCATACCAACATAGTGGTTTAATGTGACATCAAATATGGAAGTTGAAACGCTACTACTTTACACATAGTGACTCTGCTCATGGAGTAGACATGTTCTCAAGATTCAAGCATGAGTGGTTATCAAGAATTTAGGAGGAAGAGATGTTTGATGCTTGTATGTCAACATGATGACTCGATGTGGCACCGGAGACAGGAGTGACCATGGATCCAAAATGATAGAAAACAACGGTGTAGGCGTGTAGCCAAGGGTGGTTCATGGTCATATCCAAGATAGAAAGTAGAGCCTAGTGGTTAAGATTTGACCTTCTCTCTTCACCTAGTGTCGTAGTATTTCCTTGTATGAGTTATATGATATTGGATCGCACCCTTTTTAACTCGAACTCATGCACTCCGTCCTTCCTGATTTCAAAACCCTAGCGGCCGGTGACATACACCAATGGTGGATTGTAATATGTCTGATCATGCGCGGCAGATGTTCGTATGAGCGTCCAATGTGCATGTGCAAATTGTGAAGTCTTGTACTTCCACAATTTGTTAGAAGGTTATTACGGTATTGACAAATTATTATGAATTCTTTACAGCGGAGAATTGGTAACAAAGGAAGTTTGGATCCTTTGCTTGTTCTGTGAACAGTTGCAGGAGACCGCTAGCCACGTTATACTTTTGAACCCTTTTGAGTATGAAGTTTGGTCTCAGCTGATGTCCTCCCGCGGACCGCGGTATCTGACTAGCATGGCCCTCGTTGCTACGTCCGTCCGGCAGTGACGGTCTAGGATCAATAACACAAAGATGACCTTAAAGTGAATGCAGCCATCGTTGCTTCTCAGCTTATGCTGCCTTGGAACTACGGATTGAGAGGAATAGAAAGATTTTCAAAATATGTAGGTGCAGCCTACTATGCTCGTTAGATGATCCGTGATGATGTTGCCCTTCTCAACGAGGCCTCGTCTTTATAACTGTGAATCTACGTTTTCATGTATAGTTCTCCTCTTTTCATTCATTCTTTGTCATTGTAACATGTTTCTTCCGAGAGCGGACGTTTGGAGCTCGGCCTCCATGGAGGCCGAAATTTTTGAATAATTCAAAATTCAAACTTTTCGGTTTCAAAAAAATCTGAAAACAAATATGGAAGTAAAGAAGGATGTTATGCGTATGTGTGCAAAAATTTAGGATGAAATACCTTGAAATACGATCTGCACAAAAAAGACAAATTCATGACCTGAAATGATGAATAGTGTCATGTCTAAAAAAGCCTCAGATTTATCTTTTTTGCACAGCCCTCATTTCAATGTATTTTTTTCTAAAAATTTACACACATGTGTGTTACGCCTTCACTTATCCCTGTGTTTTTTTTCAGAATTTTTTGAAATGTAAAAATATGAATTTTCATGAAATTTGAATTTCAAATTTAAAGGCCTCCATGGAGCTCAGGCACCAAAAGCAATTTCCGGTTTCTCCCCTTCTATAATGCAAAAGCAAAGCTCCTGCTGGTTCGGCAAAAAAAAATGATAAATGAAAATGTTGTGCATAGGACACTATATTGTGTGATAATTGTACTGTATCAATATGAAGCTTCCATATTAAAAACGAGACATACATCAATGGGCCATATTACTCGCCTACAAGAATCGCACATGCTTTGGTGTACTGTAGCATCATTCATTGATAGCTTATAGTACGAAGATTTATATCGTAGAACTATTTCGCGGCGACTTGGTAAATATCAAAATAATGTATTGACTTAGTTTCTCTAAAATGTTCATAAAAATGAGAGTATACGTGCGCTTGTGCAGGTGCAACTCAAATTTGTGGGACTCTACTTATTATGTTCTTGCTGCTTGGGCGCTTTGGGCGCTTTGTATCGGCTCTTTCTTCTTCATTACCTTAAATTCTGATGTACTCGTTTCGAATTTGGTTTATTTTTATTTAATAAAGGGTTGTATGCATCTCTCGATGCAGAGGCCGGGACGTTGCCTCCTTTAAAAGAAAATTTGTGGGACTCTACGGGGGAGGGATGGCTGGTTGGCGCTTGACCAGACCAGCGGGGACGGACACGGAAGGCATGTTCTATTCATAAAAATGCTAACATACAAAAAGTTATATAAGGTTATACGTTGACTAGGTTTTTTATCTCTAACTAACCACTTCTCCTGATTTTCAAGGGCACGAGACCCTCATTCCCTTAATCTTCAATCAAAATTCATCTCTTTACAAAAATCATAGGAGTATAAAGTTATGTATTTGTAGCATTGCTCGTTCGACCCATCGTCCATCGTCCGTGGGCTCAGATATTTTGGGGGGCGCGTGGCATCACTTCTCCATGCGGCGCATCTGGGCCAGGGGAATCAGAGTCGCGTGCGCGGGCGTTAAGTACGAGGTGGTGGACGCGCCGTCGAAGTGGCACCAAGCGGCTGCCGCATGCACACGTACGTACGTCTCTGCTCTGCACGCCCCGCTTCGTTCGTACCGTACCTGCAGAGGCTGTAGCTGCCCGGCTCCGTCGGCACCGCGTCCCAGCGCAACGCGGTGGCGGTGCTTCCCGTCGTGCCAGCCATCGCCGGGAAAGCGTCGCCGTACATGTGCCGCACGCGCATGCAGCGAGCGCGCGGCGCGGACATGCGTAGAGCGCGGCGCGGACATGTGTAGAGCGCGCGCGGCCGTGACCGAACCGGACCGAGACTCGATGCTTTACTTTCCGAACCGATTGTGTCAGGTGCTTTCCGAACGCATGCGTCATGGCGTCACTCTCGTCCGTTTCGCCGCTAGCTAGCTGCCGGACGGAGAGCTGCGCGTGAAGAGCGGTGGCAGCAACGGACGGCCGCGCGTCGGCGCAGGTGTCGAGCCGGGGGCGGCGCCGCATGCCGGCCATGTGGCCGCGCGACGACCGCGGGGCCGCGAGGTCGCGTCCGAGTGTCGCGCTCCGGGTGTTTTTTCCTCCACGCCGCGGCGGCGCGGCCTGCGCGGTTTGGGCTTGGCCCCCGCCCGGTGGTTGGTTGGCCGCTCGTACTGCTACGTACCCGCCACCTTCTTCTTCCGGCCGTATTTAGCTCCAGACAGTGACCGCAGCGTTCCGTGTTTCCATTGGCACTACGATACATTGTTTCCTGTTCTCCTTTCCGTTTTTACTATGTTTTTTGCTCTGGAAATACTTAAGCTCTGCCGCTCAATCCAGATGCAGGCAGAGTGGAAGGGAAATAAGTATAGGTGAAGGTTACGTGCAAGGTATTTTTTGGCTTCTCTGGCTTAATATTTTGACTTGGACGCGGGGCAGGTGAAGCTTGGTGGTCACCGGTTAGGTTGTTCGGTTTCACCCAACACGAACCACGTTGGATATGGAGTGTTTTTTTTGAACTCGTACACACGTACCGGGTGATCAGGCGTAGGAACGCCATTCATTCAAGCGGTATGGTCAAAGCATTTTTCAGGTTTTCGCGCGCCATGTTGCCCAGCACATTTCGTGTGACCGCAGCCAGGCTTAGCGCAACCTGCTGGTGATGCATGCGCGGGACTGCCCCGTCACTGAGGTCGTCAGCCGGGACAAACAATTTTTTTTTCCTTCCAACAACAAAGACTGATCGAAGCCAACGCTGTACTACGTAGTACTCCCTCCGTTTCTAAATATAAGTCTTTGTAGAGATTTCACTATTGGACTACATACGGATGTATATAGACATACTTTAGAGTATACATTCAATCATTTTGCTTCGTATGTAGACACATAGTGAAATCGCTTAAAAGACTTAAATTTAGGAACGGAGTGAGTAGTATTTCGTTATCTTCCGTGGGTCACGTCGTGCTAAGCTGCTAATCACAAGGAAAGTGTTGCCTCATTTAACACACCGGACGAGCTCGAGGACGCCTTTCGCGAGGCTTGTTATTGGACCCTTTCATTTCATGACAAAATCGTCTTTGTTTTCGTTCCCACCGCGCGAGCATTGCGTCCTCGGGTTGAACGATGCAAGCAATGCAGAGAGGCATGGGAATATCGCGCCCGGCGCGCCTTGAGCTTTTCTCCCGGCGTCCATCTCGTATATGCCGTCGGTCCGTTGCCGACTCTCCGTTTAATCGCGGCGCCCACCGGCTAATGAAAATGTTCTTAAAACATAAAACAACAAGGTCAATCCATTCAACTATGATCTTTTCCTTATACCTCTAAAAATGATCTTTTATATGCAGTGTAAAGTGCATATAAAATGATTAATCACTGAATTCTAAGATGTAGTAACAATCTGTCACTGTTACTGGCTTAACGACGTGAGCAGTCTGTCATCTTTGCGACACACATCAACACCAAAATGCGCCGCTCACCTGCAGCCTCACACAAAAAACAATACTCCCTCCATTTCATAGGACAACGCGGTCGCGTTTTTTGAAATCTATATTTTAAACATACATTTAACCAACGAGATGGATTATAACGGAAGCAAAAAATATATCCCTGAATTCATATCAAAAATATGAATTTAGTGATATAATTTTTACTTCCGCAACGATCGATCTTATGAGTTAAATTTATGTTTAACTTTAGATATTGAAAAACACTAGCGGGCCATGTTTTGGAATTAAGATTTAAGGGAGTACTGCGGACTGCGGCACAAGCAGCGACAAGGACGGGGTGTGCGAGTGGGCGCACACGAAAGTTAAATATCATAAACGGTGCACCGATCAGGTGCGCGCACCTGCACCAGAGGTCCAGAGCATGTGTGTTTAGCCGACGCGCACGCATGTCGCGCCGCGCGCGCACCGATCGATCCCGACACATCTGCTGGCCTCACGACTCGTCGTCGATTCCAGACGCACCTCTCACTGACCTCTCCCGTTCCCGCACCGTCTAGCTCTAGCTCCCCTGCCTGTCCGATCGGTGATTTTTTTCACGCACCACGCGTGTGCCTCGTGTCGACCGGACGCGGCAGTGACCGGCGGAAAGGCATGGATTAGCTTAGTTTAGTTTAGTTTGGCAGATTATTTCAGCGTGCCAGACCGAGCAATCGTTCGGGTTCCGGGAGTAGCTGGCCAAGACCCGAGCGCCTCCACCTGCATGCACGAACCACGTGTCCTGCAGCCGCGAGACTTCTTCCTCCCTCCGTCTCTCTCTCTCTCACTCTTTGTGTTCACGCCAAGGGCGACCGCACACGTACGTGCAGATTTTCAATCGTGGTGACAGACGATTTGGCATGACAAATTACGCGCTGGCATAGTACGAGTAGAAGGCAATTGTTCATGCACGTACCCTCGGGGACGTACGTTTGCAGCGGCAGGCGACAAGGTCACAACTCACAAGGGACGGACCTACGTACGCATGGGATCATACGTTTCTTTCGCCGAGGCACGCCGGTTGGACGGACCTACGTAACCGCATATGACAAACGTGCGTTCAGTGTTCCATGTATACATACGGACGGACGGACGGACCATGGTAGAGAAATGCTGCAGTCTACTCCCTCCGTTCCTAAATATAAGTCTTTTAAGCGATTTTACTAGATGTCTACATACGAAGCAAAATAATTGAATATACACTCTAAACTACATCTATATACATCCGTATGTAGTCCACTAGTGCAATCTCTACAAAGACTTATATTTAAAAACGGAGGGAGTACATTATAGCTTTGGTACCACGGACGGGTGAGCGTCAATGATATATGGCCTGTCTCGGTCGAATATAAAAAGGACATGGATGATACGTTTTTATAGACAAACAAGATAATATGATTTTGCCTTAATCGGGTTCTCATGGCAGCGATATAGTGTTAGCTGCACAGTCGGTTGGTTGCACTGTTTTTTCCTTTCGCTGGTAAAAAAGTTTTATTTCATTTGTATAGGGTTACAACCAACTGGCAAGAGTTCTTCGACACACGGTGGATCTCGTATAAGTGATACAATAGTAATGCTTTATGTACGACTATACAGACCAATCGATCTGTTATCCTATTCTGCACACGACTAATTTTCAACAAAATGGAAACTCTATCTATCATAAGATGGCGAATCTCAGCAACTAGATGTCCATAGGCAGATCTGGTTAAGCTGTCATCAGACATAGCGGAGAGAGCCACAAAAGAATGGACCATGATAGGTAGCTCATAATGCTGGATAGCGAGAGCCATACCCTGCATTAACGCATGTAACTCCGCCTCGGATGCATCATTGCAATTAAATATGCAGCGGTATGCCGCAAATATAACGCTCTCATCATGCCTCCTCCAAATCATTTCTGCTGCTGTTGAATCATCAGACTATAAGTAAGATCCATTGATAGACACGGCCACCCGATTCCGTGGTGGCCTCGGCCATGGAAGGACCTGGAGCTCCTTTTGCACAACACTCGGTTCCTCCTGCATCATAGGCATCTTGTCTTTGATAATCTCTTATGTAGAATACTTTCTGGAGAGATCTAAGGACTGCAAATATAAGATTGTAGCAGCTACCGTTGGCACTTTCTTCCCGTGCACTAAGTCAGACCGGAGGGACCAAATACGCCAAAGCAACATGATCACACACTCCCGCATCAACTCTGTTGGGGAACGTTGCATGGGAAACAAAAAAATTCCTACGCACACAAAGACCTATCATGATGATATCGATCTACGAGAGAAGATTTGGATCTACGTATCCTTGTAGATCGCACAACAGGAAGCCTTAAGAAACGCGGTTGATGTAGTGGAACGTCTTCACGTCCCATGATCACCCCCACGATCCGTCCCACGAACCGTCTCGCGATCCGTTGCACGAACCGTCTTGTGATCCGTCTCATGATCCGTTCCGATCTAGTGCCAAACGGACGGCACCTCCGCGTTCAGCACACGTAAAGCTCGACGATGATCTCGGCCTTCTTGATCCAGCAAGCAATACAGAGAAGTAGATGAGTTCTCCGACAGCGTGACGACACTCCGGTGGTGATGAAGGATCTACTCCTGCAGGGGTCCGCCCGAGCTCCGCAGAAATATAATATAAAGGTAAAACTATGGTGTCTAGATTTGAGTTGCACGTGGCAAAAGTTGTCTCAAATCAGCCCAAAATCACCACTATATAGAGGAGGGAGGGGGAGGAGGCTGCCTTGAGGACCAAGTCCCCAAGGGGCCGCCGGCCAAGAGGGAAGTAGGACTCCTACTCCAATCCTACTCAAAATAGGATTGGAAAGTGGAGTCCTTCTCTTCCTTCCCACCTTTTTTTTCTTTCTTTGGTTTTTTCTCTATGGCGCATAGGCCTTTTTGGGCTGTCCCACCAGCCCACTAAGGGCTGGTGCGCCACCCATAAGTCCTTTGGGCTTCCCCCGGGAGGGTTGCCCCCCTCCCGATGAACTTCCGGAACCCATTCGTCACTCCCGGTACATTCCCGGTAATGCCCGAAAACTTTTCGGTAACCAAATGAAGTCATCCTATATACCAATCTTCGTCTCTGGACCATTCCGAAAACCCTCATGATGTCAGTGATCTCATCCGGGACTCCGAACAACATTAGGTAACCACGCATATAACTCAACTATACTAAAACATCGCCGAACCTTAAGTGTGCAGACCGTGCGGGTTCGAAAACTATGTAGACATGCCCCGAGGTACTCCTCGGTCAATATCCAATAGCGGGACCTCGATGCCCATATTGGATCCTACATATTCTCCAAAGATCTTATCGGTTGAACCTCAGTGTCAAGGATTCATATAATCCCGTATGTCATTCCCTTTGTCCTTCGGTATGTTACTTGCCCGAGATTTGATCATCGGTATCCGCATACCTATTTGAATCTCGTTACCGACAAGTCTCTTTACTCGTTCTGTAATAGAAGATCCCGTGACTTACACCTAGTCACATTGCTTGCAAGGCTTGTGTGTGATGTTGTATTACCGAGTGGGCCCCAAGATACCTCTCCGGCACACGGAGTGACGAATCCCAGTCTTGATCCATACTAACTCAATGGACACCTTCGGAGGTACCTGTAGAGCACCTTTATAGTCACCGAGTTATGTTGTGACGTTTGATGCACACAAGGTATTCCTCCGGTGCCAGTGAGTTATGTGATCTCATGGTCATAGGAACAAATACTTGACACGCTGAAAACAATAGCAATAAAACGACACGATCAATATGCTACGTTCATAGTTTGGGTCTTGTCCATCACATGATTCTCCTAATGATGTGATCCTGTTATCAAGTGACAACACTTGCCTATGGTCAGGAAACCTTGACCATCTTTGATCAACGAACTAGTCAACTAGAGGCTTACTAGGGACAGTGTGTTGTCTATGTATCCACACATGTATTTGAGTTTCCAATCAATACAATTCTAGCATGGATAATAAATGATTATTATGAACAAGGAAATATAATAATAACTAATTTATTATTGCCTCTAGGGATATTTCCAACAGTCTCCCACTTGCACTAGAGTCAATAATATAGTTCACATCACCATGTGATTTCAACGAATCCAACACCCATATAGTTCTGGGGTCTGATCTCGTCTTGCTCGTGACAGAGGTTTTAGTCAACGGTTCTGAATCTTTCAGATTCGTGTCTGCTTTACAAATCTTTATGTCATCTTTATAGATGTTGCTGCTACGTGCTATTCGGAAATACTCCAAATATCTACTCTACTATACGAATCCGTTTCACTACTCGTAGTTATTCGGATTAGTGTGAGAGCTTGCATCAACGTAACCCTTTACGACGAACTCTTTAACCACCTCCATAATCGAGAAAAATTCCTTAGTCCACTAGTTACTAAGGATAACTTTGACCGCTGTTCAGTGATTCAATCCTGGATCACTCTCTGTACCCCTTAACAGACTTGTGGCAAGGCACACATCAGTGCGGTACACAGCTTGGTATACTTTAGAGTCTATGGCTAAGGCATAGGGAACGACCGTCGTCCTTTCTCTTTCTTCTGTCATGGTCGGGCTTTTGAGTCTTACTCAAATTCACACCTTACAACACAACCAAGAACTCCTTCTTTGCCGATCTATTTTGAACTCCTTCAAAAACTTGTCAAGGCATGCATTTCATTTGAAAGTTCTATTAAGCGTTTTGATCTATCTCTATAGATCTTGATGCTCAATGTTCAAATAGCTCTATAAAATTATATGCTTCACAGAAATTCTATGATCTTCCTTTGATCTTCCTTTGATAAACTCCTTTCAAACAACCTTATATGCTTCACAGAAATTCTACATTACTTCCGATCAAGAATATGTCAACCACATATACTTTATCAGAAATTCTATAGTGCTCCCACGCACTTCTTTGGAAATACAAGTTTCTCATAAACCTTGTACAAACCAAAAAGCTTTGATCATCACATCAAAGTGTATATTCCAACTCCGAGATGCTTGCACTAGTCCGTTGAAGGACCGCTGGAGCTTGCATACTTGTTAGTATCCTTAGGATCCAAAAAAACCTTCTGGTTGTATCACATACAACCTTTCCTCAAGGAAACCGTCGAGGAAACAATGTTTTGACATCCTTTGTGCAACATTCACAAATAATGCAACAACTGCTAACATAATTCCAACAGACTTTTAGCATCGCTACGAGTGAGAAAGTCTCATCTTAGTCAACTCCTTTGAACTTGTCGGAAACATCTTCGCGACAAATCGAGCTTTTCTTAATAGTGACTTTTCACCATTATCGTCTGTCTTTATTTTAAAGATCCATCTTTACTTAATAGTCCTACGACCATCAAGTAGTTCTTCCAAAGTCTACACTTTGTCTTCATACATGGATCCTCTCTCGGATTTCATGGCCTCTAGCCATTTGTCGGAATCCGGGCCCACCATCGCTTCTCCATAGCTCGTAGGTTCATTGTTGTTCAACAACATGACCTCCAAGACAGGGTTACCGTACCACTCTGCAGCAGTACGCGACCTTGTCGACCTACGAGGTTTGTAGTAACTTGATCTGAAGCTCAATGATCACCATCATCAGTTCCACTTCAATTGGTGTAGGCGCCACAGGAATATCTTCCTGCGCCCTGCTACACACTGGTTGAAGTGACGGTTCACTAACCTCATCAAGTTCCACCACCCTCCCACTCAATTCTTTTGAGAGAACCCTTTCCTCGATAAAGGACCCGGTTCTAGAAACGAACACTTTGCTTCCAGATCTGAGATAGGAGATGTATCCAACTGTTTTTGGATATCCTTTGAAGATGCATTTATCCGCTTTGGGTTCGAGCTTATCAGACTGAAACTTTTTCACATAAGCATCATGGCCCCAAACTTTCAAGAAACGACAACTTAGATTTCTCCAAACCATAGTCTATACCGTGTCATCTCAACGGAAATACGCGGTGCCCTATTTAAAGTGAATGTGGTTGTCTCTAATGCATAACCCATAAATGATAGTGGTAATTCGATAAGAGACATCATAGTATGCACCATATCAAAATAGGGCGTGGCTATGACGTTCAGACACATCATCACACTATGGTGTTCTAGGTGGCATGAATTGCAAAACAGTTTCCACATAGTCTTAACTGTGTACCAAAACTCGTAACTCAGATATTCATCTCTATGATCATAACGTAGACAGTTTATCCTCTTGTCACGACGATCTTCAATGTGAAATAGCTTTGAACTTTTCAATATTTCAGACTTGTGATTCATCAAGTAAATACTCCTATGTCTACTCAAATCGTCGGTGAAGTAAGAACATAACGATATCCACTGCGTGCCTCATCACTTATTGGACTGCATACATCCAAAATGTATTACTCCCAACAAGTTACTCTCTTGTTTCATGTGGCATGATTTGCATGTCTTCAAGTGATTCGAAATCAAGTGAATCCAAACGATCCATCCGCATGGAGTTTCTTAATGCGTTTATACCAACAGGTATGGTTTGCATGTCTCAAACGTTTCGAAAATGAGTGAGCACAAAGATCCATCAGCATGGAGCTTCTTCATGCATTTTACACCAACATGACTCAAGTGGCACTGCCACAACTAAGTGGTACTATCATTATTACTTTGTATCCTTTTGCACCAATTTTATGAACATGTGTAACACTACGATCGAGATTTAATAAACCATTGAGGGTAATTATTCAAGCAAATAGAATAACTATTATTCTCTTTATGAATAATCGTATTTGCAATAAACACGATCCAATCATGTTTCATGCTCAACGCAAACACCAAATAACAATTTTTTAGGTTTTACCACCAATCCCGATGGTAGAGGGAGTGTGCGATGTTTGATCATATCAACCTTGGAAACACTTCCAACACATATCGTCACCTTGCCTTTAGCTAGTCTTCATTTATACCGTAGCTTTCATTTCGAGTTACTAATCACTTAGCAACCGAACCGGTATCCAATACCCTCGTGCTACTGGGAGTACTAGTAAAGTACACATCAATATACTTCTGTCAACTTTGCCAACCTTCTTATCTACCAAGTATCTAGGGTAGCTCCGCCTCAGTGACCGTTCCCCTCATAACAGAAGCACTTAATCTCGGGTTTGGGTTCAATCTTGGGTTTCTTCACTAGAGCAGGAACTGGTTTGTCGTTTCATGAAGTATCCCTTGTAGCCCTTGCCCTTCTTGAAACTAGTGGTTTTACTAACCATCAACAATTGATGCTCCTTATTGATTTCTACTTTCGCAGTGTCAAACATTGCGAATCGCTCAAGGATCATCATATCTATCCTTGATATGTTGTAGTTCAGCACGAAGCTCTAGCAACTTAGTGGCAGTGACTTTGGAGAACCATCACTATCTCATCTGGACGATTAACTCCCACTTGATTCAAGCGTTTGTTGTACTCAGACAATCTGAGAACATGCTCAACGATTTGATCTTTTCTCCTTTACTTTGCAGGCAAATAATCTTGTCGGAGGTCTCTTACCTCTCAACAAGGGCACGAGCATGAAATCTCAATTTCATCTCTTAAAACTTCTCTTATGTTCCGCGACGTTTCAAAACGTCTTTGGCGCCTTGCTTCTAAGCCATTAAGTATTACGCACTGTACTATCACGTAGTCATCAAAAAAATGTATGTCAGATGTTCGCAACATCCACAAACGACGCTCGAGGTGCAGTACACTGAGTGGTGCATTAAGGACATAAGCCTTATGCGCAGCAATGAGGACAATCCTCAGTTTTACAGACTCAGTCCGCAAAGTTGCTACTATCAACTTTCAACAAAACTTTCTCTAGGAACATATAAAAACAGTAGAGCTATAGCGCAAGCTACATCGTAATTCGCAAAGACCATTAGACAATGTTGGTGATAATTAGTTCAATTAATCATATTACTTAAGAACTCCCACTCAAAAAGTACATATCTCTAGTCATTTGAGTGGTACACGATCCAAATCCACTAACTCAAGTCCGATCATCACGTGAGTTGAGTATAGCTTCAGTGGTAAGCATATCTATGCTAATCATATCAACCATACTATTCATGCTCGACCTTTCGGTCTCTTGTGTTCCGATGCCATGTCTGCACATGCTAGGCTCGTCAAGTTTAACCCGAGTGTTCCACGTGTGCAACTGTTTTGCACCCGTTGTATGTGAATGTTGAGTCTATCACACCCGATCATCATGTGGTGTTTCGAAACGACGAACTGTCGCAACGGTGCATAGTCGGAGAGAACACAATTTTGTCTTGAAATTTTAGTGAGAGATCACCTCATAATGCTACCATCGTTCTAAGCAAAATAGGGTGCATAAAAGGATTAACATCACATGCAATTCATAAGTGACATGATATGGCCATCATCATGTGCTTCTTGATCTCCATCACCAAAGCACCGACACGATCTTCTTGTCACCGGCGCCACACCATGATCTCCATCATCATGATCTCCATCAATGTGTCGCCATCGGTTTTGTCGTGCTACTTATGCTATTACTACTAAAGCTACATCCGAGCAATATAGTAAACTCATCTGCAAACACAAACGTTAGTTTAAAGACAACCCTATGGCTCCTGCCGGTTGCCGTACCATTGACGTGCAAGTCGATATTAACTATTACATAATGATCACCTCATACATCCAATAAATCACATCACATCATTGTCCATATCATATCACAAGCATACCCTGCAAAAACAAGTTAGTCGTCTTCTAATTGTTGTTGCATGTTTTACGTGGCTGCTATGGGTATCTAGTAGATCGCATCTTACTTACGCAAAAACCACAACGTAGATGTGCAAATTGCTATTTAACCTCTCCAAGGACTTCCTCGGTCAAAACCAATTCAAGTAAACTTGAAGAAACCGACACCCGCCAGTCATCTTTATGCAACGAGGTTGCATGTCAAGCGATGAAACCAATCTTTCATAAGTGTATGAATAATGTCGGTCCGAGCCGCTTCAATCCAACAATACCGCCGAATCGAGAAAATACTAAGGAGGGCAGCAAATCGAACATCACCGTCCACAAAACCCTTTGTGTTCTACTCGAGATTAGATCTACGCATGAACCTAGCTCTGATACCACTGTTGGGGAACGTTGCATGGGAAACAAAAAATTTCCTACACACACAAAGACCTATCATGGTGATATCCATCTACGGAGGAGATTTGGATCTACGTATCCTTGTAGATCGCACAACAGGAAGTGTTAAGAAACGCGGTTGATGTAGTGGAATGTCTTCACGTCCCTCGATCAGCCCCACGAACCGTCACACGATCCGTCCCACGAACCGTCCCACGATCCATTCCATGAACCGTCTCGCGATCCGTTGCAAAAAACCGTCTTGTGATTCGTCTCACGATCCGTTCCTATCTAGTGCCAAACGGATGACACCTCCGTGTTCAACACACGTACAACTCGACGATGATCTCGGCCTTCTTGATCCAACAAGCAAGACGGAGAAGTAGATGAGTTCTCCGGCAGCGTGACGGCGCTCCGGTGGTGGTGAAGGATCTACTCATGCAGGGCTCCGCCCGAGCTCCGCAGAAATACGATCTAGAGGTAAAATTATGGTGTCTAGATCTGAGTTGCACGTGGAAAAAGTTATCTCAAATCGGCCCTAAATCACCACTATATATAGGAGGGAGGGGCAGGAGGCTGCCTTGAGGACCAAGTCCCCAAGGGGGCGCCGGCCAAGAGGGGAGTAGGACTCCTACTCCAATCCTACTCAAAATAGGATTGGAAAATGGAGTCCTTCTCTTCCTTCCCACCTTTTCTTTTTTTTTTCTTTGGTTTTTTCTCTATGGCGCATACGCCTTCTTGGGCTGTCCCACCAGCCCACTGCTAATGCAACAAAAGACCTTCCAACGGCGACAGAAACAAGCGTGCTGACGGGAGACTATTCTTGTCTTGATACTCCTCAGCAACGGCACCAGGAATCCTTCTGCTATGGCTACGCCTTTAGGGACTTCCTTGGCAAATATGCAAAGTATTCCCGTGTGGCCTTGGATCCTCGCGTTGGTATTCCCTCGAAGCGGAAAGGGTGATGTAGCACAACAACGGTAAGTATTTCCCTCAGTTTTGAGAACCAAGGTATCGATCCAGTGAAGGAGTATCACAAGTACCTGTACAAACACAAAGAGCTTGCTCCCAACGCTATGAAGGGGTTGTCAATCCCTTATAAATTGTTAAGTGAGAACTGAAAGCAACAAAGTAACAAAGCAAAGTGAAAGCGAAAGTGGAAACGATAGGTGTGAATAGGGGGGCCGTAGTGTTCACTAGTGGCTTCTCTCATGAAAGCAAGTAGACGATGGGTGAACGAATTACTGTCGAGCAATTGATAGAACCGCGCAAAGTCGTGATGTTATCTATGGCAATGATTATATCTATAGGCATCACGTCCAAAACAAGTAGACTGATACTTTCTGCATCTACTACTATTACTCCACAAGTTGACCACTATCCAGCATGCATCTAGTGTATTAAGTTCATGAGGACAGAGTATCGCCTTAAGCAAGATGACATGATGTAGATGGACAATCTCATATCTACGACAAAGCCCATCTTGTTACCCTTGATGGAAACAACATGATGTGTGCCTTGCTTCCCTTTCTGTCACTGGGAAAGGTCACCACACGGTATGAACCCAAAACCAAGCACTTCTCCCATTGCAAGAATCATAGATCTAGTTGGCCAAACAAAACCCAAGACTCGGAGAGACTTACAAGGATATCAAATCATGCATATAAGAAATCAGCAAACACTCAAATATATATCATAGATAATCCGATCACAAATCCACAATTCATCGGATCTCGACAAACACACCGCCAAAGAGGATTACATCGGATAGATCTCCATGAAGATCATGGAGAACTTTGTATTGAAGATCCAAGAGAGAGAAGAAGCCATCTAGCTACTAACTACGGACCCGTAGGTCTGAAGTGAACTACTCACGAGTCATTGGAGGGGCGATGATGTTGATGAAGAAGCCCTACAACTCCAAAGTCCCCTCCGGCACGACACCGGGAAGGGTCTCCAGATGAGATCTCGCGGAAAGGAAGCTTGCGGCGGCGGAAAAGTGTTTTCGTGGATGCCCTGATTTTTTCTAGATTTTTAGGGAATTTATAGGCCAAAGACCTAGGGGAGGGGAGAGCCAGGGGGGCCACAAGCTTGGTTGCCGCGGCCTCCCCACCTGGTCGCGGCAACAGGGCTTGTGGGCTCCCTGTTGGCCCACTTGCTTGGCCCTCAAGCCTCCCGATCTTCTTCTGTTCTGGAAAAAAACATTTTGGGGATTTTATTCCCTTTGGACTTCGTTCCAAAATCAGATCTGAAAAGAGTCAAAAACACAGAAAAAACAGGAACTTGCACTTGGCACTGAGTTAATAAGTTAGTCCCAGAAAAGATATAAAAGGTAAACAAAACATCCAAAGTTGACAAGATAACAGCGTGAAACCATCAAAAATTATAGATACGTTTGAGACGTATCACCCACTAAGGGCTGGTGCGCCACCCATAAGTACTTTGGGCTTCCCCCGGGAGGGTTGCCCCCCTCCCGGTGAACTTTCGGAACCCATTCGTCACTCCCGGTACATTCCCGGTAATGCCCGAAAACTTTCCGGTAACCAAATGAAGTCATCCTATATATCAATCTTCGTCTCCGGACCATTCCGGAAACCCTCGTGACGTATGTGATCTCATACGGGACTTCGAACAACATCCGATAACCACGCATATAACTCAACTATACTAAAACATCGCTGAACCTTAAGTGTGCAGACCGTGCGGGTTCGAGAACTATGTAGACATGCCCCGAGGTACTCCTCGGTCAATATCCAATAGTGGGACCTAGATGCCCATATTGGATCCTACATATTCTCCGAAGATCTTATCGGTTGAACCTCAGTGTCAAGGATTCATATAATCCCGTATGTCATTCCCTTTGTCCTTCGGTATGTTACTTGCCCGAGATTTGATCGTTGGTATCCGCATACCTATTTCAATCTCGTTACCGGCAAGTCTCTTTACTCGTTCTGTAATACAAGATCCCGTGACTTACACCTAGTCATATTGATTGCAAGGCTTGTGTGTGATGTTGTATTACCAAGTGGGCCCCGAGATACCTCTCCGTCACACGGAGTGACAAGTCTCAGTCTTGATCCATACTAACTCAACGGACACCTTCGGAGATACATGTAGAGCACCTTTATAGTCACCCAGTTATGTTGTGACGTTTGATGCACACAAGGTATTCCTTCGGTGCCAGTGAGTTATATGATCTCATGGTCATAGGAACAAATACTTGACATGCAGAAAACAATAGCAATAAAACGACATGATCAATATGCTAAGTTCATAGTTTGCGTCTTGTACATCACATGATTCTCCTAATGACGTGATCCCGTTATCAAGTGACAACACTTGCATATGGTCAGGAAACCTTGACCATCTTTGATCAACGAAGTAGTCAACTAGAGGCTCACTAGGGACAGTGTGTTGTCTATGTATCCACACATGTATTTGAGTTTCCAATCAATACAATTCTAGCATGGATAATAAACGATTATTACGAACAAGGAAATATAATAATAACTAATTTATTATTGCCTCTAGGGCACATTTCAACAAACTCATCATAATTTGCCAACACATTCAATAACCAGTCATGCCCTATGTCTTGCAACAACTCCTCGCGTGGTAATCTCCACACCGACCTCATGTGCAGCCATACCTCACGCGTATGATCACATGCAACTAGGACGTGGAAGCTGGTATCCTTCTCCTTAGTGCATAAGGGGCATGTATCCCTTGTAGATATATGATGATATTTTTTGCAAGCATTAGTGGCTAGGGCACCCGAGACCACCTTCCAAGACGAAATCCTCATCTTAAGGGGCACTTTTGCACCCCATATACAGCGCCAGACCGGCCGCTCCCCGGATGGGGTGTTGCTGGACGCGCCCACTACCCCAGGGACAACGCCCAAGGTGGCAAGACGATATGCACTTCACATGGTGAACTGTTTTCTTCTCTCTCGGAACCAAGCTAGGTAGTCTTGGCCATTCCCCGTTGAGGTATAGATCTTAAGAATCTCACGTACGTTCATGTCCCAAAAATGTTCTCGCAATCTTTGCACATTCCAAGCACCATGTCCATCCAAAAAAACAGCCACCCAATTGAGTCTGCAATTACGCTTTGGAGTTATTGGTCGAAGGTTATGGCCCCTCAGAATCCAAGCATCTCTCCAAGTTTTAATTAACGTACCATCTTCCACGCGCCAAATGATGCCTTTCTTTACCAATTCAAGACCATGGACAATCCCCTTCCACACTTTGGACGAGCTAGAAGGGAACACTGTATCCAACAGATTACCATGGGGATAGTATTTAGCTCTGAGAAGTCTAGCACACAGGCTATCTGGACAGTCCAACAAACACCAAGCTTGCTTAGACAACAATGCCTGGTTGAAGGCTCTCATATCGCCGAATCCCATGCCACCCATAGACTTGGGTAACACCATCTTCTCCCAACTCAGCCATGCCATATTCCTCTTATCATTCTCCACCCCCACTAATACTACCGCATCATCCTTGTCAAGTCATCAAAAACAGATGCCGACAGCCTGAAGACGCACATAACATAGGTAAGACTGGCTTGCGCAACAGCTTTGATCAAGATTTCCCTATTGCCCACAAACACATACCGTTCAATGCAATCTATCAATCTTTTTTTCAATCTCTCGTGAAGTGTTTCAAATTGCCCTTTATGCATTCTTCCTTCTCGTACCGATAAGCCTAAGTATTTAGAGATGTATAGACCGGAGCTGTCATTGTACACATAAGAGGATCTTCAATATATGATGTAAATTTAGAGATGTAAAAGTAATTATTGTATAACTTACATCATTAAAAAATGTTTGTTATACCTAAAATAACTCCAACACTCCAACATATGACGTATATTCATGATGTAAAACTCCAACATCAATAGATGATGTATTTGAGGATGTAAAACTACTCAACATGAGCGTTGGTGACCGAGCGCCGAGAGTCGAGAGGAGCGGCGGCGAACCGAGCAACGACGATAGGTGCACCAACAGCCGAGCGACAAGCTGCGAGGTCAAATGCGGCGACATGAGCTCGAATGGTTTGTGGCGCAACTGTGAATCGAGTGGCGGATTGGTCGCGGTAGGTCGAAAACCGTGCAATGCGAGATGATCAAATCTGGCGACGAAATAATAGTAGCGGCGTGGCGGCGGGTGTGCAACTCGAATTCGAAAGTGCCGATGGGGCAGGGAGAGCTCAAATCATGCGGCGGCGGAGAAGCGGCCAATTCGTCCTATTTGGAGGCAGGCGACGGAGGAGAAGCAACATAATCGACGGTGGGGGCGGTGCTGATTTGGTAGTAGGGCGGCGGCGGCATGTTGTGGTGGGTGAGCGACACGACGACAGAAGTGCGGCGGACGGGCTCAAATTAGCGGTCCTCGACGGCTACGGCGACGCGGCGGGCGACGGGATGGCTAGCGAGATCGGGGATGAACGAATGGACGGGCGACGGCGGTGTGACAGCCCGAGACCGACACCCCAGAAGATTCCCCCTTCTATTCCGTTTTCGTCGTGTGTTTATTTTCTTTATCGCATCATCATTGCATCATGCGCATCATCCGCATTGCATCGGCATCCCGTTGCCGCCAGTTTTCAAAAGTTGCATCCGTTGTTAGTTGCCGGTTCTCGTCGTTGTCCGTTCTGAGCCCGACCGCACTCCCACGCATCCGTGGCATCGTCAAAACCTGTTTTTACAAGTGTGTGTAAAAATTTCTCCGATTGGGTTGGATCTTGACGTGCGGTCTTATTTTAATACAGGTAGGCCGCCTGTCAGATTTCGTCGCAATCGGAGTCCGTCTGGTACCCGAACGATAGACCGTAGCGGCACCGTATTCGGTCTATCGTCGAACGTTTTTGTTGTTTCAGACCCCGATGTCGGGCTGCCCGTTTTCCCTCTCATCTCCTCGTAGCCCCTTGCTACGACAACAAAAGTCCTTCCCCGACAACGGCGCTAGAAATTCTACTTGCTACTTCTCAAACAACGGCGCCAGAAATTTACACGTTGACGGAGACTTGGTTGCGTTGGTTTTTCCCTTGAAGAGGAAAGGGTGATGCAGCAAAGGAGCAGTAAGTATTTCCCTCAGTTTGAGAACCAAAGTATCGATCCAGTAGGAGGGTCTCGTCAAGTCCAGAGTACCTGCGTAAACACAAACGAGCTTGCACCCAACACTTCAAAGGGGTTTTCAATCCCTTCAAGATTGTTTGCAAAGTGAGATCTGAAGGCGGAAAGTGCAACGAAGTAAAAAGTGTAAGGCTGAAAATATGGTGTGGAGTAGACCCGGAGGCCATAGTGTTCACTAGAGGCTTCTCTCAAAATAGCAAATATCACGGTGGGTGAACAAATTACTGTCGAGCAATTGATAGATGATACTTGTAAGGTTGCTAGTAGTGTTGCTAGTACTTGTAAGGTTGCTAGTAGTGTTGATTACTCTTTGTAGTTGATGCTAGTTGGATTACTTGGTGGAAGAGTTTATGTTCAGATCCTTGATGCTATTCATTACACCTCTAATCATGATTATGATTGTGCTTTGTGAGTAGTTACTTTTGTTCCTAAGGACATGGGATAAGTCATGTTAATAATAGTCATGTGAATTTGATACTCGTTCGGTATTTTGATATGATGTATGTTGTTTTTCCTCTAGTGGTGTTATGTGAACGTCGACTACATAACACTTCACCATATTTGGGCCTAGGGGAAGGCATTGGGAAGTAGTAAGTAGATGATGGGTTGCTGGAATGACAGAAGCTTAAACCCCAGTCTATGCGTTGCTTCGTGAGGGGCTGATTTGGATCCACTAGTTTAATGCTATGGTTAGACTTTGTCTTAATTCTTCTTTTGTAGTTGCGAATGCTCGCGAGAGAGGTTAATCATAAGTGGGATGCTTGTCCAAGTAAGGGCAGTACCCAAGCGCCGGTCCACCCACATATCAAACTATCAAAGTAACGAACGTGAATCATATGAACATGATGAAACTAGCATGACAGAAATTCCCGTGTGTCCTCGGGAGCGTTTTTCCTCCTATAAAACTTTGTTCAGGCTTGTCCCTTGCTACAAAAGGGATTGGGCCACTTGCTACACCGTTGCTACTACTTGTTACTTGTTACTCTTTGCTTGCTACGTTTCACCTTGCTACACAATCACTTGTTACCGCTACTTTCAGTGCTTGCAGTTATTACCTTGCTGAAATCCGTTTATCAGAGCCTTCTCCTCCTCGTTGGGTTCAACACTCTTACTTATCGAAAGGACTACGATTGATCCCCTATACTTGTGGGTCATCAAGACTCTTTTCTGGCGCCGTTGCCGGGGAGTGAAGCGCCTTTGGTAAGTGGAAACTGTTGGGGAACGTCGCATGGGAAACAAAAAATTTCCTACGCGCACGAAGACCTATCATGGTGATGTTCATCTACGAGAGGGGATTTCCGATCTACGTACCCTTGTAGATCGCACAGCAGAAGCGTTAGTGAACGCGGTTGATGTAGTGGAACGTCCTCACGTCCCTCGATCCGCCCCGCGAACCGTCCCGCGATCCGTCCCACGATCTAGTGCCGAACGGACGGCACCTCCGCGTTCAGCACACGTACAGCTCGACGATGATCTCGGCCTTCTTGATCCAGCAAGAGAGACGGAGAGGTAGATGAGTTCTCCGGCAGCGTGACGGCGCTCCGGAGGTTGGTGATGATCTAATCTCGGCAGGGCTCCGCCCGAGCTCCGCAGAGATGCGATCTAGAGGTAAAACCATGGAGGTATGTGGTCGGGCTGCCTTGAATTTTTTTTCTCAAATCAGCCCTAATACCTGAGTATATATAGGAGGGAGGGGGAGGGAAGAGGCAGCCCCAAACCCACAAGGTTTGGCCGAAATTGGAGGTGGAGGAGTCCTACTCCAATCCTACTTGGAGTAGGATTCCACCTTCCCACTTGGAAACTCTTTCCACCTTGTGTTTTTTCCTTCTCAAACCTTATGGGCCTTAGTGGGAACTTATTCCAGCCCACTAGGGGCTGGTTTATCTCTTCCCATAGCCCATGAGACCCCTTGGGGCGTGACACCCCTCCCGATGGTCCCCGGCACCCCTCCCGGCACTCCCGGTACACTACCGATGAGCCCGAAACTTTTCCGGTGACCAAAGCAGGACTTCCTATATATCAATCTTTACCTCCGAACCATTCCGGAGCTCCTCGTGACGTCCTGGATCTCATCCGGGACTCCGAACAACATTCGGTAACCAACCATATAACTCAAATACGCATAAAACAACGTCGAACCTTAAATGTGCAGACCCTGCGGGTTCGAGAACTATGTAGACATGACCCGAGTGACTCCTCGGTCAATATCCAATAGCGGGACCTGCATGCCCATATTGGATCCTATATATTCTCCGAAGATCTTATCGGTTGAACCTCGGTGCCAAGGATTCACATAATCCCGTATGTCATTCCCTTTGTCCTTCGGTATGTTACTTGCCCGAGATTCGATCGTCAGTATCCGCATACCTATTTCAATCTCGTTTACCGGCAAGTCTCTTTACTCGTTCTGTAATACAAGATCCCGCAACTTACACTAAGTCACATTGCTTGCAAGGCTTTTGTGTGATGTTGTATTACCGAGTGGGCCCCGAGATACCTCTCCGTCACACGGAGTGACAAATCACAGTCTCAATCCATACTAACTCAACTAACACCTTCGGAGATACCTGTAGAGCATCTTTATAGTCACCCAGTTACGTTGCGACGTTTGATACACACAAAGCATTCCTTCGGTGTCAGTGAGTTATATGATCTCATGGTCATAGGAACAAATACTTGACACGCAGAAAACAGTAGCAACAAAATGACACGATCAACATGCTACGTCTATTAGTTTGGGTCTAGTCCATCACATGATTCTCCTAATGATGTGATACCGTTATCAAGTAACAATACTTGCCTATGGCCAGGAAACCTTGGCCATCTTTGATCAACGAGCTAGTCAACTAGAGGCTTACTAGGGACAGTGTTTTGTCTATGTATCCACACAAGTGTTGTGTTTCCGATCAATACAATTATAGCATGGATAATAAATGATTATCATGAACAAAGAAATATAATAATAACTAATTTATTATTGCCTCTAGGGCATATTTCCAACAGTCTCCCACTTGCACTAGAGTCAATAATCTAGTTCACATCACCATGTGATTCCAACGAATCCAACACCCATATAGTTATGGGGTCTGATCACGTCTTGCTCATGAGAGAGGTTTTAGTCAATGGTTCTGAAATTTTCAGATCCGTGTGTTCTTTACAAATCTTTATGTCATCTTATAGATGCTGCTACTATGTGCTATTCGGAAATACTCCAAATATCTACTCTACTATACGAATCCGTTTCACTACTCATAGTTATTCGGATTAGTGTCAAAGCTTGCATCGACGTAACCCTTTATGACGAACTTTTTAACCACCTCCATAATCGAGAAAAAAATCCTTAGTCCATCAGTTACTAAGGATAAATTTTGACCGCTGCTAGTGACTCAATCATGGATCACTCTCTGTACCTCTCAACAGACTTTGAGTCAAGGCACACATCATGTGCGGTACCCAGCATGGCATACTTCAGATTCTACGGCCAAGGCATAGAAGATGACCTTCGTCTATTCTCTTTATTCTGCCGGGGTCGGGTTTTGAGTCTTACTCAAATTCAAACCTCACAACGCAACCAAGAACTCCTTCTTTGCTGACCTATTTTGAACTCCTTCAAAAACTTGTCAAGGCATGGATCTTGTTGAAACTTCCATTAAGCGCTTTCGATCTATCTCCATAGATCTTTGATGCTCAACGTTCAAGTAGTGCAATCCAGGTACTCCTTTGAAAACTCCTTTCAAACAACCTTGTATGCTTTACAGAAATTCTATATTACTTCTGATCCACAATATGTCAACCACATATACTTATCAGAAATTCTATAGTGCTCCCACTCACTTCTTTGGAAATAAAAGTTTCTCATAAACCTTGTACAAACCGAAAATCTTTGATCATCTCATCAAAGTGTATATTCCAACTCCGAGATGCTTGCACCAGTCCATTGAAGGATCGCTGGAGCTTGCATACTTGCTAGTATCTTTAGGATCGACAAAACCTCCTGGTTGTATCACATACAATGTTTCTCAAGGAAACCGTCGAGGAAACAATGTTTTGACATCCTATGTGCAATATTTCATAAATAATGCAACAACTACTAACATAATTCTAACAGACTTTTAGCATCGCTACGAGTGAGAAAGTCTCATCATAGTCAACTGTTTGATCTTGTCGGAAACATCTTTGCGACAAGTCGAGCTTTTCTTAATAGTGACTTATCACCATCATCGTCTGTCTTCCTTTTAAAGATCCATCGTTACTCAATAGTCCTATGACCATCAAGTAGTTCTTCCAAAGTCTACACTTTGTTTTCATACATGGATCCTCTCTCGGATTTCATGGCCTCCAGCCATTTGACGGAATTCGGGCCCACCATTGCTTTCTTCATAACTCGTAGGTTCACTGTTGCTCAACAACATGACCTCCAAGACAGGGTTACTGTACCACTCTGCAGTAGTACGCGACCTTGTCAACCTACGAGGTTTGTAGTAACTTGATCCGATGCTCGATGATCACCATCATCAGCTTTCACTTCAATTGGTGTAGGCGCCACAGGAACAACTTCCTGCGCCCTGCTACACATTGGTCGAAGTGATGGTTTAATAACCTCATCAAGTTCTACCATCCTCCCACTCAATTCTTTCGAGAGAAACCTTTCCTCGAGAAAGGATCCGTTTCTAGAAACAAACACTTTGCTTTCGGATATGAGATAGGAGATGTACCCAACTGTTTTGGATATCCTATGAAGATGCATTTATCCACTTTGGGTTCGAGCTTATCAGCTGAAACTTTTTCACATAAGTGTCGAAACCCCAAACTTTCAAGAAACGACAGTTTAGATTTCTCTAAACCTCAGTCTATACTGTGTCATCTCAACGGAAATACGTGGAGCCCTATTTAAAGTGAATGCGGTTGTCTCTAATGCTTAACCCATAAACGATAGTGGTAATTCGATAAGAGACATCATAGCATGCACCATACCAAATAGTGTGTGGCTATGACGTTCAGACACATCATCACACTATGATGTTCTAGGTGGCATGAACTGCGAAACAATTTCCACATTGTCTTAACTGCGTACCAAAACTTGTAACTCAGATATTCATTTGTATGATCATATCGTAGACAGTTAATCCTCTTGTTATGACAAACTTCACTCCGAAACAGAATTGAACTTTTCAATATTTCAGACTTGTGATTCATTAAGCAAATACTCTAGTATCTACTCAAATCGTCATTGAAGCGAGAACATAATGATATCCACTGTGTGCCTCAGAACCCATTGGACTGTATACATCAAAATGTATCACTTCCAACAAGTTACTATCTTATTTCATCTCAATGAAAACAAGGCCTTGCTCATGTGGTATGATTTGCATGTCACGAGTGATTCAAAATCAAGTGAGTATAAAGATCCATCAGCATGGAGCCTCTTTATGCAATTTATACCAACATGACTCAAGCGGCAGTGCCACAAGTAAGTGGTACTATCATCATTACCTCGTATCTTTTGGCACCAATATCATGAACATGTGTAACACTACGATCGAGATTCAATAAACCATTGAAGGTGATTATTCAAGAAAATAGAGTAACCATTATTCTCTTTAAATGAATAATCGTATTGCAATAAACACGATCCAATCATGTTCATGCTTAACGCAAGCACCAAATAACAATTATTTAGGTTTAACACCAATCCCGATGGTAGAGGGAGCGTGCGATGTTTGATCATATCAACCTTGAAAACACTTCCAACACGTATCTTCTCCTCGCCTTTAGCTAGTCTCCGTTTATGCGGTAGCTTTCATTTCGTGTTACTAATCACTTAGCAACCGAACCGGTATCCAATACCCTCATGCTACTAGGAGTACTAGTAAAGTACACATCAACATCATGTATATCAAATATACTTCTTTCGACTTTTGCCAGCCATCTTATCTACCAAGTATCTAGAGTTGCTCCGCCTCACTGACTGTTCCCCTCATTACAGAAGCACTTAGTCTCGGGTTTGGGTTTAATCTTGGGTCTCTTCATTAGTGCAGCAACTGTTTTGCCGTTTCACGAAGTATCCCTTCTAGCCCTTGCCTTTCTTGATACTTAGTGGTTTTACAAACCATCAACTATTGATGCTCCTTCTTGATTTCTACATTCGCAGTGTCAAACATCGCGAATCGCTCAAGGATCATTGTATCTATCCTTGATATGTTATAGTTCATCACCAAGCTCTCACAGCTTGGTGGCAGTGACTTTGGAGAATCATCACTATCTCATCTGGAAGATTAACTCCCACTTGATTCAAGTGATTGTCGTACTCAGAAAATCTGAGCACACGCTCAACGATTGAGCTTTTCTCCTTTACTTTGTGGACAAAGAATCTTGTCGAAGGTCTCGTACCTCTCAACAAGGGCACGAGCATGAAATCACAATTTCATCTCTTTAGAACATCACTTATGTTCCGTGACGTTTCAAAACGTCTTCGGTGCCTTGCTTCTAAGCCATTAAGTATTTTGCACTGAACTATCGTGTAGTCATCAGAAACGTGTATGTCGGATGTTCACAGCATCCACAGACGACGCTCGAGGTGCAGCACACCGAGTGGTGCATTAAGGACATAAGCCTTCTGCGCAGCAACGAGGACAATCCTCTTCAAAGTTTGCTACTATCAACTTTCAACTAAATTTTCTCTAGGAACATATAAAAACAGTAGAGCTATAGCGCAAGCTACATCGTAATTCGCAAAGACCATTAGACTATGTTCATGACAATTAGTTCGATTAATCATATTACTTAAGAACTCCCACTCAAAAAGTACATCTCTCTAGTCATTTGAGTGGTACATGATCCAAATCCACTCTCTCAAGTCCGATCATCACGTGAGTCGAGAAAAGTTTCAGTGGTAAGCATCTCTATGCTAATCATACCAACTATACGATTCATGCTTGACCTTTCGGTCTCATGTGTTCCGAGGCCATGTATGCACATGCTAGGCTCGTCAAGCTTAACCCGAATGTTCTGCGTGTGCAACTGTTTTGCACCCGTTGTATGTGAACATTGAGTCTATCACACCCGATCATCACGTGGTGTCTCGAAACGAAGAACTGTCGCAACGGTGCACAGTCGGGGAGAACACAATTTCGTCTTGAAATTTTAGTGAGAGATCGCCTCATAATGCTACCGTCGTTCTAAGCAATATAAGGTGCAAAAAGGATTAACATCACATGCAATTCATAAGTGACATGATATGGCCATCATCATGTGCTTCTTGATCTCCATCACCAAAGCACCGGCACGATCTTCTTGTCACCGGCGTCACACCATGATCTCCATCAACGTTTCGCCATCGGGGTTGTCGTGCTACTCATGCTATTACTACTAAAGCTACGTCCTAGCAATATAGTAAACGCATCTGCAAGCACAAACGTTAATTTAAAGACAACCCTATGGCTCCTGCCGGTTGCCGTACCATCGACGTGCAAGTCGATATTAACTATTACAACATGATCATTTCAGACATCCAATATATCACATCACATCGTTGGCCATATCACATCACAAGCATACCCTGCAAAAACAAGTTAGACGTCCTCTAATTTTGTTGTTGCATGTTTTACGTGGTGACCATGGGTATCTAGTAGGATCGCATCTTACTTACGTAAACACCACAACGGAGATATATGAATTGCTATTTAGCCTCATCCAAGGACCTCCTCGGTCAATTCTGATTCAACTAAAGTTGGAGAAACTGACACCCGCCAGTCATCTTTGAGCAACGGAGTTACTCGTAGCGATGAAACCTGTCTCTCGTAAGCGTACGAGTAATGTCGGTCCGAGCCACTTCGATCCAACAATACCGCGGAATCAAGAAAAGACTAAGGAGGGCAGCAAAACGCACATCACCGCCCACAAAAAATTTTGTGTTCTACTCGAGAAGACATTTACGCATGAACCTAGCTCATGATGCCACTGTTGGGGAACGTCGCATGGGAAACAAAAAATTTCCTACGCGCACGAAGACCTATCATGGTGATGTTCATCTATGAGAGGGGATTTCCGATCTACGTACCCTTGTAGATCACACAGCAGAAGCGTTAGTGAACGCGGTTGATGTAGTGGAACGTCCTCACGTCCCTCGATTCGCCCCGCGAACCGTCCCACGAACCGTCCCGCGATCCGTCCCACGATCTAGTGCCGAACGGACGGCACCTCCGCGTTCAGCACACGTACAGCTCGACGATGATCTCGGCCTTCTTGATCCAGCAAGAGAGACGGAGAGGTAGATGAGTTCTCCGGCAGCGTGACGGCGCTCCGGAGGTTGGTGATGATCTAATCTCGGCAGGGCTCCGTCCGAGCTCCGCAGAGATGCGATCTAGAGGTAAAACCGTGGAGGTATGTGGTCAGGCTGCCTTGAAAAAGTTGTCTCAAATCAGCCCTAATACCTGAGTATATATAGGATGGAGGGGGGGGGGGGGAAGAGGCAGCCCCAAACCCACAAGGTTTGGCCGAAATTGGAGGTGGAGGAGTCCTACTCCAATCCTACTTGGAGTAGGATTCCACCTTCCCACTTGGAAACTCTTTCCACCTTGTGTTTTTTCCTTCTCAAACCTTATGGGCCTTAGTGGGAACTTATTCCAGCCCACTAGGGGCTGGTTTATCTCTTCCCATAGCCCATGAGACCCCTTGGGGCGTGACACCCCTCCCGATGGTCCCCGGCACCCCTCCCGGCACTCCCGGTACACTACCGGTGAGCCCGAAACTTTTCCGGTGACCAAAACAGGACTTCCTATATATCAATCTTTACCTCCGGACCATTCCGGAGCTCCTCGTGACGTCCTGGATCTCATCCGGGACTCCGAACAACATTCGGTAACCAACCATATAACTCAAATACGCATAAAACAACGTCGAACCTTAAGTGTGCAGACCCTGCGGGTTCGAGAACTATGTAGACATGACCCGAGTGACTCCTCGGTCAATATCCAATAGCGGGACCTGGATGCCCATATTGGATCCTATATATTCTCCGAAGATCTTATCGGTTGAACCTCAGTGCCAAGGATTCACATAATCCCGTATGTCATTCCCTTTGTCCTTCGGTATGTTACTTGCCCGAGATTCGATCGTCAGTATCCGCATACCTATTTCAATCTCGTTTACCGGCAAGTCTCTTTACTCGTTCCGTAATACAAGATCCCGCAACTTACACTAAGTCACATTGCTTGCAAGGCTTGTGTGTGATGTTGTATTACCGAGTGGGCCCCGAGATACCTCTCCATCACACGGAGTGACAAATCCCAGTCTCGATCCATACTAACTCAACTAACACCTTCGGAGATACCTGTAGAGCATCTTTATAGTCACCCAGTTACGTTGCGACGTTTGATACACACAAAGCATTCCTCCGGTGTGAGTGAGTTATATGATCTCATGGTCATAGGAACAAATACTTGACACGCAGAAAACAGTAGCAACAAAATGACACGATCAACATGCTACGTCTATTAGTTTGGGTCTAGTCCATCACATGATTCTCCTAATGATGTGATCCCGTTATCAAGTAACAACACTTGCCTATGGCCAGGAAACCTTGGCCATCTTTGATCAACGAGCTAGTCAACTAGAGGCTTACTAGGGACAGTGTTTTGTCTATGTATCCACACAAGTGTTGTGTTTCCGATCAATACAATTATAGCATGGATAATAAATGATTATCATGAACAAATAAATATAATAATAACTAATTTATTATTGCCTCTAGGGCATATTTCCAACAGAAACTGGTAAGGAAACAATTTTATAATGTGCTGAAATTTATTGTCACTTGTCACTATGGAAACTCTTCCTTTGAGGAGTTTGTTCGGGGTATATTCACCACGAACGGAAGCACGAGGAGCTGCTCCTCAACCTGAGGTACCTACTGAAAATATCTTTTATGAAATTCCTTTGGGTATGCTTGAGAAATTGCTGGCAAATCCTTTTACAGGAGATGGATCTTCACATCCAGACTTTCATCTAATCTATGTAGATGAAGTTTGTGGTTTATTTAAGCTTGCAGGTTTGCCCGAGGAAGAGGTAAAGAAGAAAGTCTTTCCTTTATATTTGAAGGATAAGGCGTTGACATGGTATAGGCTATGTGATGATGCTGGATCATGGGGCTACAATTAGTTGAAATTGGAATTTCATCAAAAGTTGTATCCTATGCATTTAGTACATCGTGATCGGAACTTTATTTATAACTTTTGGCCTCGTGACAGGGAAAGCATAGCTCAAGCTTGGGGGAGTCTTAAATCAATGCTATATTCATGCCCGAATCATGAGCTCTCGAGAGAAATCATCACTCAAAACTTTTATGCTCGGCTTTCTCATGAAGATCGTACCATGCTTGAGACTTCTTGTGCCGGTTCTTTTATGAAGAAGGATATTGATCACAAGTGGAATTTATTGGAGAGAATCAAATGCAACTATGAAGATTGGGAGCTAGAGGAAGGTAAGGACTCAGGTATGAATTTCCAGTTTGATTGCGTTAAATCTTTTGTTGAGACAAACACTTCTAGAGATTTTTGCGCTAAGTATGGACTTGACTCTGAGATAGTAGCTTCTCTATGTGAATCTTTTGCTGCTCATGTTGATCTTCCCAAAGAGAAGTGGTTTAAATATCATCCTCCTGTAGAAAGCAACATAGCCAAAACCAATCTAGTTGAGGAGAAAATCATAGCTTTTAGTGATCCTGTTGTTCCTTGTGCTTACACTGAGAAACCACCATACCCTGCTAGGATGAAGGATTATTCTAAAGCTCCAACTGTGATACGTAGGGGTTACATTAGACCACTTGCATCCCCTGAGGAGATTAGAGTTGAACCTAGTGTTGCTATTATCAAAGATCTCTTTGCCGAAAACATAGATGGGCATGTTATCAAATTCTGTGAGGTCTCCGCTAGAATTGCTAAACCTCACGTGAAAGACAAGCACGAACCTGTAGTTGGCCTACCCGTTGTTTCTGTTAAGATAGGAGATCACTGTTACCATGGTTTATGTGATATGGGAGCTAGTGTTAGTGCAATACCCCGTTCTCTATATGATGAAATCAAAGATGAGATTGCACCTGCTGAGTTAGAACCCATTGATGTCACAATTACGCTAGTTAATAGAGACACTATCTGCCCTCTGGGAATTGTGAGAGACGTAGAAGTCATGTGTGGTAAGACAAGGTATCCTACTGATTTCCTCGTCCTTGGTACTGCACAAGATAGCTTTTGTCCCATCATATTTGGTAGACCCTTTCTCAACACTGTCAATGCTCACATTGATTGCATTAAGCAGACTGTCACAGTAAGTTTCGAGGGTGTGTCTCATGAATTTAACTTCTCCAAGTTTGGAAGACAACCCCATGAAAGAGAGTCATCTGGTAGGGATGAAATCATTGCTCTTGCCTCTATTGCCGTACCTCCTATGGATCCTTTAGAGCAATATCTACTTGAGCATGAAAATGATATGCATATGGAGGAGAGAGATGAGATAGATAGAATTATCTTAAAACAACATCCTATTCTCAAGAATAATCTGCCTGTTGAACTGCTTGGGGATCCTCCCCCACCAAAGGGTGATCCTGTGTTCGAGCTTAAACAGTTGCCTGATACTCTTAAGTATGCCTATCTTGATGAGAAGGAGATATATCCTGTCATTATTAGTGCTCTCCTCTCAGAGCGCGAAGAGAAGAAGTTACTAAAAACTCTGAGGAAGCACCACGCTGCTATTCGATATACTCTTGATGATCTTAAGGGTATTAGTCCTACTCTATGTCAGCACAAGATTAAAACCGATCCTGACTTTAAACCAGTTGCTGATCATCAAAGGAGATTAAATCCTAAGATGAAAGAGGTCATTAGAAAAGAAATATTAAAGCTTCTGGAAGAAGGAATCATTTATCCTGTTGCTCATAGTGATTGGGTAAGTCCAGTACATTGCGTACCTAAGAAGGGAGGTAGCACAGTCGTTCCTAATGATAAGGATGAACTAATCCCACAAAGGATTATTACCGGCTATAGAATGGTGATAGACTTTCGAAAACTGAACAAGGCAACCAGGAAAGATCATTATCCTTTGTCGTTCATCGACCAAATGCTAGAAAGGCTATCAAAACACACACACTTCTGCTTTCTAGACGGTTATTCAGGTTTCTCACAGATACCTGTTGCACAATCTGATCAAGAGAAAACCACTTTCACCTGCCCTTTTGGTACCTTTGCCTATAGATGTATGCCTTTTGGCTTATGCAATGCACCTGCCACCTTCCAAAGATGTATGATGGCTATATTCTCTGACTTTTGTGAAAAGATTGTCTTCATGGATGACTTCTCCGTTTACGGGTCTTCCTTTGATGATTGCCTCAACAACCTTGATCGAGTCTTACACAGATGCGAAGAAACCAACCTCGTCTTGAATTGGGAGAAGTGCCACTTTATGGTTAATGAAGGTATCGTCTTAAGACACAAAATCTTTGAAAGAGGTATTGAAGTTGATAAGGCTAAGGTTGATGCAATTGAGAAAATGCCTTGCCCCACAGATATCAGAGGTGTACGAAGTTTCTTAGGTCATGCTGGTTTCTATAGAAGGTTCATTAAAGACTTCTCTAAGATTTCTAGGCCTCTTACCAACCTCTTGCAGAAGGATGTTCCTTTTGTTTTTGATGAGGATTGTGAGGAAGCCTTTGAAATACTTATGAAGGCTTTGATAACCGCACCTATTGTTCAACCACCTAACTGGAACTTGCCCTTTGAAATCATGTGCGACGCTAGTGATTATGCTGTTGGTGCTGTTCTAGGACAAAGAGTTGACAAGAAGTTGAATGTCATTCACTACGCTAGTAAAACTCTAGACAGTGCCCAAAGAAACTATGCTACTACGGAGAAGGAATTTTTAGCAGTCGTGTTTGCATGTGAAAAGTTCAGATCTTACATAGTTGACTCCAAAGTCGCTATTCACTCTGATCATGCTGCTATTAAGTACCTTATGCAAAAGAAGGACGCTAAGCCTAGGCTGATCAGATGGGTTCTCCTGCTACAGGAATTTGATTTGCACGTCGTTGACCGAAAGGGTGCTGATAACCCTGTAGCAGATAACTTGTCTAGGCTAGAGAATGTCCTTGATGACCCACTACTTATTGATGACAGCTTTCCTGATGAGCAATTAAGTGTCATCCGCACTTCACTTAGTGCACCGTTGTATGCCGATTATGCAAACTATATCGTAGCCAAATACATACCACCCAGTTTCACCTATCAACAAAAGAAGAAATTCTTCTTTGATTTGAGACACTACTTTTGGGATGATCCTCACCTTTATAAGGAAGGAGTAGAGGGTGTTATTAGACGTTGTGTGCCTGAACATGAACAGGGACAGATCCTGCAGAAGTGTCATTCCGAAGCCTACGGAGGACACCATGCTGGAGATAGAACTGCCCATAAGGTATTGCAATCAAGTTTCTATTGGCCCACTCTCTCCAAGGATGCCCGTAAGTTTGTCTTGTCTTGTGACGAATGCCAAAGGATAGGGAACATCAGTAAGCGTCAAGAGATGCCTATGAACTATTCACTTGTCATTGAACCATTTGATGTCTGGGGCTTTGATTATATGGGACCCTTCCAGAGTTCCAATGGGTACACTCACATCTTAGTTGGTGTGGATTACGTTACTAAGTGGGTAGAAGCTATCCCCACTAAAAATGCTGATCACCACACCTCTATCAAGATGCTTAAAGAAGTCATATTCCCAAGATTTGGAGTCCCTAGATACTTGATGACTGATGGCGGTTCACACTTCATTCATGGTGTTTTCCGCAAGATGCTAGCTAAGTATGATGTCAACCATAGAGTTGCATCTCCTTATCATCCTGAGTCTAGTGGTCAAGTGGAGTTGAGTAATAGGGAGATCAAGTTAATCCTACAAAAGACCGTCAATAGATCTCGAAAGAACTGGTCTAGCAAACTTGAAGATGCACTATGGGCTTATAGGACTGCTTATAAGAATCCCATGGGCATGTCACCGTATAAAATGGTTTACGGTAAGGCCTGTCATTTACCTCTTGAGCTGGAACTCAAAGCTTATTGGGCAATCAAAGAGCTCAACTTTGATTTCAAACTTGCCGGTGAGAAGCGGTTGTTTGATATCAACTCGTTAGATGAATGGAGAGCCCAGGCATACGAGAATGCCAGGTTGTTCAAGGAAAAGGTTAAGAGATGGCACGACAAATGAATACAGAAACGAGAGTTCAATGTGGGTGATTATGTCTTGCTATACAATTCTCGTTTGAGATTCTTTGCAGGCAAGCTTCTCTCTAAATGGGAAGTCCCCTATGTTGTCGAGGAAGTATATCGTTCCGGTGCCATCAAAATCAATAACACGGAAGGAAATTTTCCTAGAGTGGTAAATGGGCAAAGAATCAAGCATTACATCTGTGGTACTCCCATAAATGTTGAGACCAATATCATCAATGTCATAACTCTAGAGGAGTACATAAGGGATGTTTATCAGCCTGTTTCAGACCTTGAAAACGAAGATGTATCTGTTTCAGCAAGAAATTGGACTCCGATACTTTTCAAAAGGAATTTTCCTCAGTTTTGGAACTTTTGGAAAATTAGAAAAATAAAAAGCAGTCCGGAGAGCAAACGAGGCAGCCACAAGGGCCCACTCCGCCACCACCCCCCTCGTGGCGGTGGGCAAGCTTGTGGGCACCTCGTGTGCCTCCCGGACTCCGTTTTCTTGCGGAGGACTCCTTTTGGCCCACAAAAAATCAATATATAGACACCCGAAGGTTTTGATCTCCGTATCGTGCAGTTTTCCTCTGTTTTCGTTTTGAGCTTGTTTCTGCCGCAGATCTAGATCATCATGACTTCCCCAAACGCTCCTAAGGACAAGATCTTCGAGAAGGTCATCAATCCCTACCTCACGGAAGTGCTGAAACACCCTCAATCTATCAAGATGAGCAAGGGAGTGTTGCACATCCGTGATGTTGAGGGGCCTAAGAAGACCGGAAGCGTGGAGACGAGGCTCGAAGCAATGGAGCAACAAGTCTTCAAGTGCCAAGGGATGGTTGAGCGTGGACTCAACGCCAACCACACGATGATCACGGAGTTCACTAGCAATCATAAGATGGATGCCATTGATATTGGGAAACACCTCTCCAGGCTTTACGATAGGGTTGACCAACTTCAGGGCCAGATCTATGACCTGCAGAATCAAAACTATGAGTATGAGTACAACTTTAAATCAATAAGGTTGGCTGCAGATTTGAGGATTCCGGCGACTCATTCGTCCTGCCATGATGGAGCACCTATGCCTTGGAAGACGGAGGATCAGACTACTCCAACAACACTACCATCACCACCAAAGGAAGACAACTAAGCATTGGTATGGGAAATCCCCTTGGCTTCTGCCAAGCTTGGGGGAGTTGCCCTGGTATCGTATCACCTTCATATCTTTTGCTTTTACCTTTGTTTAGTTCTTTCCTTTTCAGTTTTTATTTCTTCTCTTAGAGGAATAAGTCTTTAGTTTTTAGTTTGAGTCTTTTGCTTTTGTATCTCCCCCGATGTATTCGAGCTTACGAGCTATATAATAAAGAGTGTCTTAGTCAAGGGCTTTGCTTTGTGCCATGATCAAAAGTATGAAAAGAACAATAGCATGAAAGATCATGAGACGATCTTATGGAAAGTGATAACTTCACTTATGACACGTATGATGATTGAAACTTGTTGAGAATAAATCAATATAGACCTCAGTCATTGTTGCAATTAATAAGAAGTAATAAGGAAAGAGAGGTTCACATATAAATATATCATCTTAGACACTTTCTGCAATTGTGAGCGCTCACCAAACTATTACATGCCTAGGAGTAGATGTTGGACAAGGAAGACAACATAATGAATTGTGTTTGCTTGGTTCCAAACAATGTTATATGATTAGAGATCCCTTAGCATGTGACGATTGCTTCCACCTCATATTAGCCAAAACTCCCGCACCAAGTAGAGATACTACTTGTGCATCCAGAAACCCCCAACCCAGTTTTGCCATGAGAGTCCACCATACCTACCTATGGATTGAATAAGATCCTTCAAGTAAGTTGTCATCGGTGGAAGCAATAAAAATTGCTCTCTAATATGTATGATCTATTAGTGTGGGGAAAATAAGCTTTGTACGAACCTGTGATGAGGAAGACATAAAAGTGATAGACTGCATAATAAAGTTCTTTGTCACAGGAGACAATATAAAGTGACGTTCCTCGGCACTAAGAGGACACGCATTCAAGCCTCAAAAGCGCATGACAACCTCTGCTTCCCTCTGCGAAGGGCCTATCTTGTACCTTTACTTTTTACCCTTGTAAGAGTCATGGTGATCATCACCAATTCCCTTTTTGCTTTGTCTTGGCTACCGTCACATGCTTGGGAAAGATCTATAGTCATATATCAACTTGGAGTTGAGTACTCATGCTTTATTATTGTTGACTTTACCCTTGAGGTAAACCGTTGGGAGGCAAACTATAAGCCCCTATCTTCCTCTGTGTCCAGCTGAAACTTTGACACCATGAGTACCACGTGGGTTGTAACAATTGTGGAAAACAAAAGAGATGATTGAGTATGTGGGTTTGACTAACAAGCTCTTATTTGACTCTTTCTAATGTTGTGATAAATTGCAATTGCTTCAATGACTATGGACTATTGTTGGTTACTTCTCGGTAAGGTTTTTTGCTTCATGCTTTGCTTTGTGAAGGAATTGTCACTTTCCCATAAGAATATTTATGATATATTGATGTTCTATGTGTGATCATGATTCCCTCATGTCCGTATTATGTTTTATCGACACCTTCGTCCCTCAACATGTGGACATGTTTATGGAACTTGGTTTTCGCTTGAGGACAAGCAAGGTCTAAGCTTGGGGGAGTTGATACGTCCATTTTGCATCATGCTTTCATGTTGATATTTATTGCTTTTTGGGTTGTTATATTACTTGTGGTACCATATTTATGCCTTTTCTCTCTTATTTTGCAAGGATTATTTGAAGAGGGAGAATTCAGGCAGCTGGAATTCTGGACTAGAAAAGGAGCAAATCCTAGTCCACTATTCTGCACATCTCCAAATGCCCTGAAAATTTACGTGGATCTTTCTAGAATATATTAAAAATACTGGGCGAAAGAACTACCGAAGGGGGCCACCAGGGCCTCACAAGCCCCCACTCCGCCACCACCCCCCTGGTGGCGGTGGGCAAGCTTGTGGGCTGCTTGAAGGCCCACTAGCCCCCCTCTTTTGCTATATGAAGCATCCTGGTCTGGAAAAAAAATCAATCGGGAGCTTTTTCGTGGTTTCGCCGCCGCCACGAGGTGGAACTTGAGCAGATCCAATCTAGAGCTCCGGCAGGACGATCCTACCGGGGAAACTTCCCTCCCGGAGGGGGAAATCATCGCCATCGTCATCATCAACACTCCTCTCGTCGGAGGGGAGGCATCTTCATCAACATCTTCATCAGCACCATCTCCTCTCCAATCCCTAGTTCATCTCTTGTAATCAATCTCCGTCTCGCGACTCAGATTGGTACTTGTAAGGTTGCTAGTAGTGTTGATTACTCTTTGTAGTTGATGCTAGTTGGATTACTTGGTGGAAGAGTTTATGTTCAGATCCTTGATGCTATTCATTACACCTCTGATCATGATTATGATTATGCTTTGTGAGTAGTTACTTTTGTTCCTGAGGACATGGGATAAGTCATGTTAATAATAGTCATGTGAATTTGATATTCATTCAGTATTTTTGATATGTTGTATGTTGTTTTTCCTCTAGTGGTGTTATGTGAACGTCGACTACATAACACTTCACCATATTTGGGCCTAGATTAAGGCATTGGGAAGTAGTAAGTAGATCATGGGTTGCCGGAGTGACAGAAGCTTAAACCCCAGTCTATGCGTTGCTTCGTGAGGGGCTGATTTGGATCCACTAGTTTAATGCTATGGTTAGACTTTGTCTTAAGACTTTGTCTTAATTCTTCTTTTGTAGTTGTGGATGCTTGCGAGAGAGGTTAATCATAAGTGGGATGCTTGTCCAAGTAAGGGCAGTACCCAAGCGCCGGTCCACCCACATATCAAACTATCAAAGTAACGAACGCGAATCATATGAACATGATGAAACTAGCATGACAGAAATTCCCGTGTGTCCTCGGGAGCGTTTTTCCTCCTATAAAACTTTGTTCAGGGTTGTCCCTTGCTACAAAAGGGATTGGGACACTTGCTGCACCGTTGCTACTACTTGTTACTTGTTACTCTTTGCTTGCTACGTTTCACCTCGCTACACAATCACTTGTTACCGCTACTTTCAGTGCTTGCAGTTATTACCTTGCCCGAATCCGTTTATCAGAGCCTTCTGCTCCTCGTTGGGTTCGACACTCTTACTTATCGAAAGGACTACGATTGATCCCCTATATTTGTGGGTCATCAGTCACCGCACGGTATGAACCCAAAACCAAGCACTGCTCCTATTGCAAGAATCATAGATCTAGTTGGCCAAACAAAACCCACAACTCGAAGAGAATTACAAGGATGTGAAATCATGCATAAGAGAGATCAGAAGAAACTCAAATAAGATTCATAGATAATCTGATCATAAATCCACAATTCATCGGATCTCGACAAACACACCGCAAAAGAATATTACATCGGATAGATCTCCATGAAGATCATGGAGAACTTTGTATTGAAGATCCAAGAGAGAGAAGAAGCCATCTAGTTACTAGCTATGGACCCGTAGGTCTATGGTGAACTACTCACACATCATCGGAGAGGTCATGGTGTTGATAAAGAAGCCCTCCGTATCCGAATCCCCCCTCTTGTAGGGCACAAAAACGTGCCCCAGATGGGATCTTGCGGAGACAAAAGCTTGCGGCAGCGTAAAAGTACTTTCGATGATCTCTTGATTTTTTGTGGAATTTTTGGGGATATATAGGCGCAAAACCTAGGGCAAAGGGGCCTCAGGGAGCCCACAAGCCAGGGGCCGCGGCCTCCCCCCTGGCCGCGCCATGAGGGCTTGTGGGGTCCCTGGTGGGCCCCTTCCCTGATTCTCCGGCTCTCCGAGCTTTTTCTGTTCCGGAAAAAATATTTTTGGTAGTTTCATTCCGTTTGGACTCCGTTCAAAATCCTCCTCTGAAAGGGGTCAAAAACATGGAAAATACATGAACTGACACTTGGCACTGAGTTAATAAGTTAGTCCCAAAAAATATATAAAAGGCATGCAAAACATCCAAAGTTTGACAAGATAATAGCATGAAACCATAAAAAATTATAGATACGTTGGAGACGTATCACCCTTGTGCACAATGCACCGACCTGTGCGCTGACTAGTCCGAAAACCTCCCGAAACCTGAATCATACGGTCGTGACCGTTGGATCCGGATCAACTCCGTTTTACCGTAAACCGTCACCGGTTTGTCAACTGGACTCTCTAACCTAGTCATTATCGACCGTCCGATTTAATCTAAGGGTCGTGAGCTAGTTTTTTTTTATATATGTAGATCAACCGTGCCAACCCTAAAATTTAGGGACAAATGCCCTTGCCCCATCCGCCGCCGCCGCACACCACTTGGTCCCCTCTGATACGTCTCCATCGTATCTACTTTTCCAAACTCTTTTGCCCTTGTTTGGACTCTAATTTGCATGATTTGAATGGAACTAACCTGGACTGACGCTGTTTTCAGTAGAATTGCCTTGGTGTTATTTTTGTGCAGAAATGAAAGTTCTCAGAATGTCCTGAAAATTTACGGAGAATATTTTTGGGAATTATGAAAAATACATGCGCAAAGATCCACCGGAGGAGGTGGACCAGTGGGCCACAAGCCCTGTAGCCGCCACCCCCTGGTGGCGGATGGCAAGCTTGTGGGGCCCACGTGGCTCTGCCGCCCCCAATCTCAGCTCTATAAGTTCACTTTCGTCCCAGAAAAAATCAAGAGAGAAGATTTCGTCGCGTTTACGATACGGAGGCGCCGCCACATCCTGTTCTTCATCTAGGGCAGATCTGGAGTCCGTTTTGGGCTCCGGAGAGGGGAAATCATCGCCATCGTCATCATCAACCTTCTTCCCTCTCCAATTCCATGAAGCTCTTCGTCGTTCATGAGTAATCTATTCGTAGGCTCGCTGGGCAGTGATGAGTATGATGAGATCTATCATGTAATCGAGTTAGTTTTGACGGGGATTGATCCCTAATATCCACTATGTTCTGAGATTGATGTTGCTACTACTTTGCCATGCTTAATGCTTGTCACTAGGGCCCGAGTGCCATGATTTCAGATCTGAAATTATTATGTTGTCACCAATATATGTGTGTTTTAGATACGACCTTGCAAGTTGTAGTTACCTACTATGTGTTATGATCCGGAAACCCCGGAGTGACAATAACCGGAACCACTCCCGGTGATGACCATAGTTTGAGGAGTTCATGTGTTCACCAAGTGCTAATGCGTTGGTCCATTCTTTATTAAAAGGAGAACCTTAATATCACGTAGTTTCCTTTTGGACCCCGCTGCCACGGGAGGGATGGACAATAGATGTCATGCAAGTTCTTTTCCCTAAGCACGTATGACGACACACGGAATGCATGCCTACATCACATTGACGAATGGGAGCTAGCCACATATCTCTCCGTGTTATAACTATTGCATGATGAATATCATCCAAACAAATCACCGACCCATTGCCTACGAGTTTGTCCTACTGCTGCTGTTACTTGTCTTGCTTTGCTGCTGTTACTTGTCTTGCTCTACTGCTGTTACTTGTCTTGCTCTGCTGCTACTTTTGCTACTACTGTCGCTTGCTACTGTTGCTACTTGCTACTGCTGTTCCTTGACACTCATATTACTCGTTACACTGCTGCTACCTGCTACAATTTTGATTCGCTCGGCGTTGACGGGAAAAGACAATTTCCGTCAACGGGCAACTTCTAGCGCCATTGATACAATCGTTAGGAATAGTCTGCCATCAACAGATCATTTCTGACATCGTTGTTATAATACTACTTTGCTGCTGACTCTTTGCTTGCAGATACTAATCTTTCAGGTGTGGTTGAATCTGATAAAATTCAGCTACTAATACTCGAGAGTATCCTCTCACCTCCTTTTAGTGTATCAACAAATTTGGGTCGAATACTCTACCCTCGAAAACTGCTACGATCCCACGCGCTGGTGGGCCGTCAACAACATTCTTCTAGTTTTAATTGCGAGAGAGTGCTAGCAGCATTCTTTTGGTGCCGTTGGAGGGGAATGTCTGCTGTCACGGAATCATCATTTTTCTGGCGCCGTTGCCGGGGAGGTATTGCTATATTCTCTGAGTCACTTGGGATTTATATCTGCTGATCACTATGAAGAATCTGAAGGATCCAAAAACCAAAGTCTTGCCCTCAACTACGAGGGGAGGTAAGGAATTGCCATCTAGCTCTGCACTTGATTCACCTTTAGTTATGAGTAAGTTTGCGACATCACCTCCTGCTAGAAATCTTGATATGTCGCCTGTGCTTGATGATGCTTATGATGCTATGCATGATACTGCTTTGCCTGATACTGCTAGAGATGCTATTATGCCTGATGATGCTATGCTTAATATTGCTAGAGATACTACTTTGCCTGATGTTCCACTAGGGGTGTTCCTTGATGCTCATATTGCAAGAATTACTGCCAATGCTCGTGATGCTTCTGAAACTGCTGATACTATTGTGATAGAACCTGCTTTTGCTCCTGCTAGATCTAGCTCTCCTAGATATGAATTTCCTGATATACCTGAGGGTTATGTTATGGAGGGAGAGATAGCTGAGGTTTTTCTTGCGTGTAAGGATGCATATGACGCTGAGAAATTACTTCTCAAGTGGAAGGAAAAATCTCTGAAAGCTAGGATGAAATACGACCCGAAGTTTGCCACTTCACCTATCTTTATCACCGATAAGGATTGTGAATTCTCTGTCGATCCTAAGATAATCTCTCTAGTCGAATCTAATCCTTTTCACGGTTATGAGTCTGAGACGGTCGTACCCCATCTTACCAAACTACACGATATAGCCACCCTTTTCACTAATGAGGAAAAGATCCGCCACTACTACATCCTTAAGATGTTTCCTTTCTCTTTAAAGGATGACGCTAAAGCCTGGTTCACCTCTCTTGCTCCTGGATGTGTGAGTAGTCCCCAGGATATGGTCTATTACTTCTGTGAGAAATATTTCCCTGCCCATAAGAAGCAAGCTGCCTTGCAGGAAATATACAACTTTGTTCAATTCCAAGAAGAGAGTCTCCCACAAGCTTGGGGGAGGCTCGTCCAGCTACAAAATGCTTTGCCTGATCACCCTCTTAAGAAGAACGAGATACTTGATATCTTCTAAAACGGACTTACCGATGCCTCTAGAGACCACCTAGATAGTTGTGCCGGTTGTGTTTTTAGGGAACGAACTGTAGAACAAGCTGAGACCCTACTGAATGACATCTTGATCAATGATAATGCTTGGACTATTCCCAAACCACCTCCTAAGCCAACTCCGAAGAAAAGAGGTATTCTATTCCTCAGTCCCGAAGATATGCAAGAAGCCAAGAAATCTATGCAAGAGAAAGGCATTAGATCTGAAGATGTCAAAAATCTACCACCTATCGAAGAGATCCATGGTCTCGATAACCCGATACAAGTAGTAGAAGTGAATTCTCTGCGTAGGTTTGATGAGAGTGATATTCCTTTTGACGAACCTGCTAGCCTATGCTTTGATGAATTTGACAACTTTGTTGCCAAACAACAGAGTTTCAATGATTATGTTCGCAGACATTTGGAACAAAGTACTCGTATGCTTAGCCATTTAAGTGCTTGTGTAGACAGAAATGTCAATGATCTAAAGCTTCTGAGTGAACATGCCTCTATGATTACTACTCAGGTAGATAAAGTACTTAAAGCTCAGAATGACTTTCTCAATGAATTAAATGACAACTCTGTCAGAGTCATTACTAGAGGAGGCAAAATGACTCAGGAACCTTTGTATCCTGAAGGTCATCCTAAGAGAATTGATCAAGATTCTCAAGGAATTAATGCTGATACACCCAGTCATCCTAAGGAGAAGAAGAATGATGATAGAAACCTACATGTCAGTTCACCAAATACTGTCACACCTGAAGAACCTAATGATATTTCTGTGTCTGATGCAGAATAAAATCTGGTGATGAACATGAACCTGTTAACAATATGGACAGTGATGTTCATAATAATGCTCAACCTAGCAATGATGAGGATGTGGAGATTGAACCTACGGTTAAACCTGATAACCCACAACCTAAGAGATACGATAAGAATGACTTCACTACTAGGAAGCATGGTAAAGAAAGGGAGCATGGGTCCAGAGATCTATGCCCTTTCCTCCTAATCCATCCAAGAAAAAAGATGATGAGGATTTTGAGCGCTTCATTGAGATGATAAGACCCATCTTTTTGCAGATGCGGTTAACTGATATGCTCAAGATATCTCCATATGCCAAGTACATGAAAGATATCGTGACTAATAAACGGAAGATACCAGATCTTGAGATCTCCACCATGCTTGCCAATTACACTTTCAAAGGTGGAACTCTTAAGAAACTTGGTGATCCCGGAGTGCCCACTATACCTTGCTCCATTAAAGGAAACTACGTAAGAACTGCCTTATGTGACCTAGGAGCTGGTGTTAGTGTTATGCCGCTCTCTCTTTATCGTAGACTTGAATTGGATAAGTTGACACCCACTGAAATTTCTCTGCAAATGGCCGACAAATCAACTGCTTTCCCTATCGGCATTTGCGAGGATGTGCCTGTTGTGGTTGCTAACACCACTATCTTAACAGACTTTGTTATCTTGGATATTCCCGAGGACGATGCCATGGCTATCATCCTCGGGAGACCCTTTTTAAACACTGCAGGGGCTGTTATAGATTGCAACAAAGGCAATGTCACTTTCCATGTCAACGGTAATGAGAACACAATGCACTTTCCGAAGAAACGATATCAAGTACATTGCATCAATGCTATCGAAAAGACTTCATCGATTCTTATTGGGAGCTTTGAATGCCCTATTCCTCGTGTCAAGATGAAGTATGATTTGCTTGTTGGGGAGATACATATCCCCATTGAGGTGACTTAGTGGCTATTCAAAAATTCTCCGTTCTCTCTTGCGATTCGAGAAGGTTTTGTCATGAGGACTTGATCAACCCCATTGACAGATTTCTTTCGATGACCATGAAACGGATGAATCAAAGAGTCACATACCTCTGTTTTGAGCTTTCATTTTCTGTTGCTTAGAAGAAAAATGATAGATTTAGTTTAGTTTTTCCTGTTTTCTGTTTTAGCGTCCCGGAGAAAAATACCTCGAAAATAGAAGTTCTCCGATGGTCCTGAAAATTTAGTATGATTTTTACTGGAATATTTGAAAATTATTGGGCCTCAGAGCTGGCCTGGGGGTCAGACCAGTGGGCCACAAGCCCTACCACTGCCACCCCCCTGGTGGCGGCTAGCAAGCTTGTGGGGGCCACAGGGACCCCCTCCACTCATTCCAGCTCTCATCCTCTTCTTCCACCTCCCGAAGAAATTGTTTCGTAGCTCAAACCCGTGTTCTTGCTCATTTGGCTATGATTTTCAATCTCCTTGCTCAAAGCACCATTCTCCGAACCATTTTGGGAAATTACTCCTTGGTAAGTGACTCCTCGCCTGGTCCAATTAGTTTTTGCTCTAGTGATTTATCCTTTGCGTATTCTTGCTACCTTGGTGACCCTGTTCTTGAGCTAGAAAGGTTTATTTTAGCTGGTTCCAAGTAGTTTTAGCGCGTGATACGGTCTCTAGGCACTAGTAGGAGTAGTTGCTACAAGTTGGGTTAATCTTTATTCACTTCTCTTTCGAAGTCTCTAAAAATTTCAGAATTTTTCAGAGCTAGAAAAAGGAAAACATGAGGAGGTTCTTGAGAGGCTCCTCAAGCCGTAACCCCAAGGAGGATGAGAAGAACCACCCCAGGTACGTAGTCCCTCGAGTCACAGAAGTTCGAGCGTGCAAATGGCCAAGTGATGAATTTTTGCGCACCGCTGGGCTTTATGAAGACTTTTATTACTTGGTGGAGAACGCAGGTCTTACTGCGTTCGTTGCAGATAAGTGCTCACAATACCTCCTCCTCACCAATATTTTCGTTCAAAGCTTCAACTTTTATCCGAGGAAGAATCCTCCCATCGTTGAGTTCATGATTTACGATGTTCCCCAGTGCATGACACCACAGGATTTTTGCAATGTATGCAAATTACCTTATCTTGAGGATATCCGTGACCCTCGTCCACGGGACTTGGAGGATTTCATTGGTACTATTGTTGTTGGAGAGGAGAGAGGAGTGTCTCGCGCTAGAATTGCTAGCATACATTTTCCCGTGCTTCGGTACTTCTCATTATTTGTGGGAAAATGTTTGATTGGCCGTGGGGAGGCTGGATCACTTAGTTCTCCAGACCTTGCGGTTTTGTGCGAAGGCCTTTATAACGATAAGACTTATAGCCTAGGTGCTATAGTGGCCCAGCAGTTAAACACCAACCGTTCCAAGGGTGTCGTCTAAGGAGGTATCTATGCTACCCGTCTTGCCAGACACTTTGAGATACCCATTGGACTGGGAGCGGAAGGAGAGATGCTTCTCCCTGAGAAATATCTGGATTATGACAGCATGGTTCGCCATGATTTTCTGGGTAGAGATGCTAGTAGACGGATGATTTATAACCAGGTATTTAGTCAGGGTACTCGAGAGACTATTACTTTGCTTGCTCCTTCTTTGTTCGATCTTCATACAGGCAGGTACACTATTATGCCCTCGGACATCTACGCATATTGGGGCTTGGCCCAATCACAGGTGACCGCGCCTGAGCCGCCAGTCGAGTACCAGGCGCCAGTTTATCAGTGGGAGCCAGAGGAGCTCACACAGCAGTGGCATCCACAGTCTGCTCCGGAGTATCCTAGAGCTGGTGATTTCCCACCATGGGAGTAGACCAAGCTAGGCCAAAAGCCTAAGCTTGGGGGAGTACGTGTTCTCACCGACTTTACATTCATGCTTATGCTTTCACTTTGTTAGCCGGTGTTTACACTTTGCCACTTTATTATCGATGCTAGTTTATTTTCGTTTTCTTGTTTTGTGTCCTTTTGAGAAAACCCAAAAAGATTTTTCTTTCTTTTTTTGCTTGTTGGGAGCTTTCCCGTGTAAATAGTTTTCTTTTTCTTTGGGTCAAGGTAGAAGATATTGGTTACATTGTTTAGTGGTTCTTGCATGCATACCTGTTTAGCTTTCAAAGAGCCATATTACTTTGTCTTCTCCTTTGTGTTTGCCTGCAGATTCATCTTAGTCCATTGCACGAGCACTCTTATTATTGTTCACATCGTTCAATCGTGTAAGTGAAAGGCAATAATGACGATATATGATGAAGTGGCTGAGACTGGAAAAGCTGGTATGAACTCTATCTATTTTGTTTTTGTAAATATGACTAGCTTGTCATCCCACATTAAGCTTTGTTGTGATAGAAACCATGTTTGCAATGACAACTTAGAGATCATAGTTTCTGATGCCATGCTTATTTAGCTAGGAGCCTATAATGGTTTGTCTTGAATGCCAACATAGATTTTGAGATGACTATGAAGTAGTATGATAGGATGGTATTCTCCTTTGAATGATTCAAGCGGCTTGACTTGGCACATGTTCATGCATGTAGTTGAAACAAAATCAACATAGCCTCTATGATGTTCGTGTTCATGGTGATTTATATCGTGTTCATGCTTGCATTCAATGTTAGTCAAACTCACCGCATCTTGATGACTGTTGTCGCTCTCTAGTTGGTCGCTTCCCAGTGTTTTGCTAGCCTTCACTTGTACTAAGCGGAATACTGCTTGTGCATCCACTTCCATAAATCCAAAAGTTTTTCCATGAGAATCCAGCATACCTACCTATTTGCGGTATCTACCTGTCGTTCGAAGTAAATTTGCATGTGCCACTCTCTAAACCTTCAAGAAATAATCTGTTTTGCATACCCGAACCGCTCATGTGGTGACAGGGGGCTATTGGTATCTTCCATGCTAGGAGTGTTATCCTCGACATGTGTTTATTCACTGTCATTCACGAGAAAGGGGTCGGTAATTGGAATGCCCAGTTCCACGCTTAAATCAAAAACATAACTGTAAAACAAAACTCCCCCTGGATTGATGTTAGTATGGACGGTACCCGAGGATTTGGCTAGCCTTTGAGTGTGATTGATTGGTGGTGGGGGAGTTAAAACTTTACTTTTCTGTTTGGGAACCGCCTATAGCATGAGTATCATGGAAGATATTGAGAACTCTTGGTCATTGTGTTGACAATGAAAGCATGCCACCCAAAATTATTATCTCTGTTTTCAAAACTTGAGCTCTGGCACCTCTGCAAATCAATGCTTCCCTGTGCGAAGGGCCTGTCTATTTATTTTCCTGTTGAGTCATCCTCTTCTTATATAAGCACCAATTAGAGAGCACCTCTGTCATTTTTATGCTTTGCTTTTGATTGATATTGAGTATGACTATGACCGGATCTTCGTTTCTATGAATTACAATGTTTAGTCAGCCCTTGATCTTTGAAAGTGCTCTGCATTTATGTTTTGCGGTCTCAGAAAGAGCTAGCGAGATACGACCTATTCATATTGCTTCATGCTTGTTTTGATTGAAGTGTTGGTATTTTAAACTCATTATTATTTGCTCGTTAGCTGATTATGCCATTGATATTAGTTTACCGTGAGACCTTTGTGTCACTTGCTTATGTGGTTAACTTGTGATCTTGCTGAAATTCTGGTTATGAGTTAGACATAGTTGCAACAACAAGATCAAACAGAGTTTGTCAAAGTTTTTCTTTCTCTCTCAGTTTGTCAACTTAGTTGCTTGAGGACAAGCAAGGTTTTAATCTTGGGGGAGTTGATACGTCTCCATCGTATCTACTTTTCCACACTCTTTTGCCCTTGTTTTGGACTCTAATTTGCATGATTTGAATGGAACTAACCTGGACTGACGCTGTTTTTAGCAGAATTGCCTTTTTGTTATTTTTGTGCAGAAATGAAAGTTCTCAGAACGTCGTGAAAATTTACGGAGAATATTTTTGGGAATTCTGAAAAATACCTGTGCAAAGATCCACCAGAGGAGGTGGGCCAGTGGGCCACAAGCCCTGTAGCCGCCCCCCTGGTGGCGGATGGCAAGCTTGTGGGGCCCACGTGGCTCTGTCGGCCCCAATATCAGCTCTATAAGTTCACTTTCGTCCCAGAAAAAATCAAGAGAGAAGATTTCGTCGCGTTTATGATACGGAGGCGCCGCCACATCCTGTTCTTCATTTGGAGGGCAGATGTGGAGTCTGTTTTGGGCTCCGAAGAGGGGAATTCGTCGCCACCGTCATCATCAAACTTCCTCCCTCTCCAATTCCATGAAGCTCTTCGTTGTTCGTGAGTAATCTATTCGTAGGCTCGCTAGGCGGTGATGAGTAGGATGAGATCTATCATGTAATTGAGTTAGTTTTATCGGGGATTGATCCCTAGTATCCACTATGTTCTGAGATTGATGTTGCTACTACTTTGCCATGCTTAATGCTTGTCACTAGGGCCCGAGTG